>NC_064576.1:43145056-47953806 GCF_937001465.1 Orcinus orca | reverse complement strand
TGTAAAATTACAATGGCATGTGAGGTTCGGAAATACATTATTAGTCACTACATATTTCTGCTTTTCACTTCAATTTTATTAAAACATGCTGAGTCAATAAAGGAATCAGAGTTTTAGAGCAAAAGTATATGACTTTTGTTTAACAATATTATGTACTGCCAATCTGATGTCCACTCAAGTTAGATATGACATATGACATATTCATTAGAGTCACTGGAATTCCTATGAACAAAACAATTACAAAGAAAGAATCCTAGATGACAAATTAAGTAAAAAATAACAGAATTAATTGAGAGAAATTGGGCTATCTTGATTTTTTTTCAGCAAGAGAGATTAATCCTTGACAAAAACAAAATGCTGTATTAAAATGTCTTAATTATTGGAAACAGGACGATCACCTGGACCAAATAATCTGAAGAAATGCTCAAAAGTAACAAGCTAGTTGAAATTTTAATCTTTAATTTTCATCAACAAATGTTATTTTTCAAAAATCTCCTTCTCCCATAAAGTGTATGTTGAAATTTCTGAAACAATCTACCAATTTACACGTATAATAATAAATATTATTTCACTTATTTTACCTCATGCCAACACCCAAGACACTTTTGTTCATATATGTAATGTTTTACCTTCTAGTGAAGATAATGGCAGTATGTTAAGACAGTGCTGGACATTATTCATTTATCAGTATTACAGCAACAAATGATGAAAATAAACAGAACTCTGATGAAAGTACATAGATACTGGAATAACTTAGGAGATCACCTTGCTAGATGTGATGCAATTGTTTTGGCAAATAAATGATGCTCTGGGATACATATCTATATCTATTTGTTCTATATCCAAATGTGAAGAGAAATTTACAGTTAGTGGGCTGGGGGGAGAGTCAAAATTATCAAAGTCGTAGACATAAGGATTAAAAGTAATATGGTATCCTCTATGATACAATAACAGTAAAAGGATATTAGGTTAAAAACTAAGGAAATTTGAAGAAACTATATGTTTTACTTAATAATAATTTATTAATATAAATCCATGAGTTGTGACAAAGGTAACATACTAATGTAAGATATTAATAATAGGAAACTGGGTATGGGGTATATGTAAACTTTCTGTACTTCACAACTTGACAACACTTTGGAAATCCAAATATATTCTTATAAAAAGTTTGTTGAAAAGAAAACAGAAACAAAAAACATGCAATGCTTTCATCGCCTAGTCAGGTGTGTTTGTATTTAGTGGTTGCTATCTTTGATGTGTTTTTACTTAACAAGAATTGCAATTGTATCTTAGGGGAAAATGTAATGTAAATGTTAAAACATAATTAATGCCTATTTAAAATTCTTGATTTCTCTTTGATTAGAGAAAACACACAATTTCTCTGTTGCCCCATAAGAAAGAAAACGGTGCTTTCTCCAGATCCAGTTATACAGTTGACCTAGCATTAACTGTTGAAAAGAAATGGAAGAATCATATTTTAACACAACCTTAAAAAGTAGAGGTATTCTTTGCCTGCTCACAAATCTTTAGCTCCCAGATCTGTTAAGGAGAAAATGCAATGTAATTATAACCTCTGATTTTGATTTTAATAAATAATTATGTAATATTATTACTGTAATGAAATTATATTAATCTGGTGTGTTTTTTTAATATAAATTTATTTGTTTACTTTTGGTTGCATTGGGTCTTCGTTGCTGCACACGGGCTTTCTCTAGTTGCGGTGAGCGGGGTCTACTCTTCATTGCGGTGCATGAGCTTCTCATTGCAGTGGCTTCTCTTGTTGCGGAGCATGGGCTCTAGGTGTGCAGGCTTCAGTAGTTGTGGCTTGCAGGCTCTAGAGTGCAGGCTCAGTAGTTGTGGCGCATGGGTTTAGTTGCTCCGTGGCATGTGGGATCTTCCTGGACCAGAGCTCGAACCCGTGTCACCTGCATTGGCAGGCTGATTCTTAACCACTGCTCCATGAGGGAAGCCCCATTCTGGTGTGGCCTTATTTTTGATTTTTTTTTTCTGTTAAAGAAGAGTTGAGGCATGCAATATGAAAATATTTTGGTTAAAAAATCAGTTATAGCTAATATGTTTCATAACTGCTTGAGAAAATTCTGTGCACCTTTCATTACTTAAATAGTCAGAATATTTTATGTCACTATACCCCTGTTTTTGCAAGAGTGTCAACAATATTTATAACAAGATAATAATTGAGGTCAAAGATGGTGTTAACACAATTCTAGAACATTTTTGCTATTTATGTGTCTTTAGGCTATTGATTTAAATTTTACCCAATATAGTTTTCTCATCTGCTAATGGCAATAAAATTCTCTACCTCATAGAATGTTATGAGATTAAATTAGATCATGTAAATGTAGCGAATTACACTCTAGAGAGAAGCACTAAATTGATTATATTTTTCTGGTTTTGGACTGCCTTTTCCCTTTATAGTGAAAAGGGGAAATTGAAATTCAGAATATAAACAATTACTATAATAATAACAAGTGGTTCTCACATTTATATTATAGAATTTAAAATAATTTCTGATGTAGGTTTACTTCAACCTGTCACATTATTTTCATTGTTTGATTTAGTCGATGGCAGAGCTTTTTGTTCCAGTGAAACACCTTCTATTCTTTTATAACCAAGCAGAAGTCATGCCTGATTTACTGCAAATGAGATTTAGGCTTTTGGTATGTAAAAATTAACATGTTTTACTTTGAAAAAAACACACTAATATTTACTATGCATCACCATACATATCTGCAATATAATATATACAGTAAAGATAGATGGATACGGGTAGATAGATGGAAGGAAGGAAGGAAAGAAGGAAGGAAGGAAAGAAGGAAGGAAAGAAAGAAAGAAAGAAAGAAAGAAAGAAAGAAAGAAAGAAAGAAAGAAGAGAGAGAAAGGAAGAGAGAGAGAAAGGAAGAGAGAAAGAAAGAAAAATTCAATCAACTGTATATATTTTCTTATGCATGTAATTCTGTCTGTGTGTGCATTTCTGTATGGATAATTATGTACTAAGTATAAGTAAGCAAGTTACTCCCTGTGTTTGTGAGCTTTATCCCTAATTGTATTATTGATGAAAGTAAACCTTTGGGAAAAAAACCACTTTGGCATTTGGGATTCCTACTGAGAGAATAGGGATTAAAGAATATACTTACAGAAAAGGAGGTAAGAACAATTAATAATTATAGCTTATGAATATTTACAAATTAAAGCTACTTTTAGACCTAGAGACTTATCATAAAAATGTTTACTATGCAGAAGATGTTCCTTTCAAAAAAATACTATTAAACAAGAATCATTCTGTACCATGTTTAGAATCCAATATTTTAAATTACTTTAAGACAGGTCTGTCACAAGATTTCCTTCTAGAGATTTTGTATAAATAACCAAATAATTTGGTATTTTTATCTGTTTTGTAAAGTGTGAGGCCTAGTGTTGATAATCATTGAGATAGTTTCTCTGAGTATTTAAATGATTCATTTGAAGGAGGTGAGGTGCTTTGGGGAAACTTTATTAACTTTTCCAGGAGCCAAGAGTATCATGTAACAAATTGTTACTGTCTCTTCCCATCAAAAATGGCCCATTATAACCAAGTCATGTATCATATGTCAGGTAAATCATATGTTGATTGAACTGGAAAGATTAAAAACCTTTCCAGAAGAGGATAAAATGAAGCAGTAAACAACTGATATTAAAAAATGAAGTCTACTGCCATCCTGTAGTGCTTAGTAAGTCATTAGCTCATGTTCACTTCACATTAACTGACTTCACATCAGTATACTACCATATTTCACAGCATTTATCAATCCACAAAGAGAATCAAAGCAGTAAGAAATGTGCTTTTCATTGTCGATCAGAAGAGCCAATTACAACTTCTAGAAAATCCCTGTCGAAGTCAACGAAGTGCAAAGCAAGCAAAAAAGTCACTTCTCCAGGGTATGTCTTTTCAGCAAGATTTGACAACTTGCAAAAAATTATCTGAAATTGTGATCACGATCATTATGTGTCTATCACACAAGTGCTAAATGGATGTGTACTACATGCACCCTATAAGAATAAGGAATATATTTTAAGGATATTGGATTAAAATGATTTCAGTGTCCTTGTAACCTCATAAGCAGATATTCAAGACAGTCCTGTCTTTTAACTTAACCTGTACAAACAAAAGTACAGATTAAGAATTGTTTATCACTTTCAACTTCTATAGGATATTCATCTATATTGAACAAAAATTTATTTTTTTAAAGCACATACACCTGAAGCAATTAAGAAACTCTAAAATTCCACAATTTCTGGAAAATGGAGTCCTTGATGACTTAGAATCTAATATTTATCATGTATATTATATAACAAATTGGGTCACTAAAATTCAGCAATAACAATTTTAAGTTATGTTTTCTATAGATACCATCAGAAGCATGGGTTTGATTACACATTCCTGATTCTAATAGCTTTTTGTTTTTTTGGAAACAGTAATTAATCAGTTAACAATTAACTTAAATAGAAACAATGGAAATATAGATATCTAAGTTGCATTTCAATTTCACTTTTAAACATCTATGATTCTAATTTTTTAATGAAATCCTTTGCTTTTCATGATTTTGAAGAAGACCTCTTTGGCCAAGTCAAATTTTACAGTTTTGGGAAAAGTCCTTTGAAGGACTTATAGAACAAGAAACAGATAATGGTGGTTTATGACAGCACTTTATGAAGCTAGAATGAGTATAACTATGTAACAACTCAGCTATAAGTTTAGAAAGATATCATCAAACTGACTTAACACTATTGTATACCAAAGGAGAGTCCCAAAAGTAAAGGTATATTTGTGTCAGTTGTAACCAAAATACCTCTCTAGAACTGGTTATAATAAATTTTAATCAGAAATATTTAAATTCATCTCATATAGATATAGATTTCCACAATCAAATAAAACATGATTTGTCACACAGTGATTTGTTCTACTATCTCAGAAGTCTTAAAGAAAATGACAATCCAGTAGCAACAAGCACCCAGACCTTGGTTTCTAATATCATTTCCAGCAAAAGGAACCAAGAGTCCTTGGAGTAGTGTCTGATTCTAGGCTGGGACAAGAAATACACAAGAGCGTGCAGAATTTTGTAGTGCCATAAAGTAAAAAAGTGCTAAAAAAAAAAAAGTGGATGAGGGTATGTCAAGGGAGCACATGAGCCATCTGAAATAGGTAACAATAGAAAAAGCTGAAGATTTTGAGCAACAAAATGAAAAAAAAATGGTATTGGATTATAATCCAAAGTATAAAATACATATCCATGAGTCCATTCTGATAAAAACTAAGGTTTGAATAAATTAATAGATGGAAGAGAAGAGATAAATCCTCCATTCATTTATGTTGCTACTCCACCCTCAAGGAGAGGGAGCTTCCTTACATTACTGAGGTCTCCACATAGGGACTTCCAAAGAATATAGTAGAGAAAGGAGGAAGAGAAAAAAAAAATGACTTTACAGTGAATAAGCCTGACAACACTGCCTTAGTGTATATCAACTGTCAGAAATCATGTTAATAAGATGTAGACATGATATCATATGATGAAAATGGTGCTTTACCTTGTAGTTTTTTTCCCTAAAACCTGTAGCCTCAGTTTTATCATGAGAAGGACATCAGCCAAATTCCAATAGTGGAGATCCTACAAAATGCTTGACTGTTACTCCTCAAAACTGCCCAAGTCATCAAAAATGAGGATAGTCTGAGAAATTGCTACAATAAAGAGGGGCCTAAGGAGACATGACAACTAAATGTAATGTGGTATCCTGAATAGGACTCTAGAGCAGAAAAATGACATTAGGTAAAATCCAAAAGAATATGAATAAAGTAATGACTTCAGTTAATAATAATGTATTGTTATTATTTTATAATTGTATCAAAATATCATATTAAAATAAGATGATAATAATAAGGAGAACTGGATACAGGACATATGGAAACTTTGTACTATCTTCTCACTTTTTCTATAAATCTCAAACTGTTTTAAAAAATTAAATATTAAAAGTGGAAATATAATAATGTGTGAAAATTTTCAGCCTAGGTGCTTCATAAATATAAGTTAATAAGTCTAGAGATTTCTGATGTTCTGCCTTGTATAATTACAGTGCATAATCTTGAGAATATTGGTACCATAAAAAATGTCTAAGTTTGGGAATGACTAGATAAAGGATATAATTTAATAATTCTTGTCTTATTCTACATGAACTGGATTATTTTCATTAATCTATCAAGTAAAGCCTGAACAGTTTTGGTTAACTCTGCTCCATCATCAAATCTCATTTAAATAATAGCAAATGCTTACAAAGTTAAAGAGATCAGTAACTAGGAAATTGGAGCAGGGCAGTCTGTTCAAAGTTTTGACAAAACTATACAAATCTTGGAGATAAATGGCATAATTTTCATTTGAGCAGATAAATATGGAGGCTGAGAATAGAGAGCACCTCTACCTTTCTAGTCAGCAGGTAACAGAAGCAGGAGAGAAAGGCAGCAGAAATCTGTTTTTTTTTAAAAAAAACTGTTTAAAAGTAAATGATTATTAATAAAATTGACTCTGCTTATGGAATTTCTATACTGACTACCTCTTCCCTCAAAAGCAAAACAGTTGCATCTGCTTTATTTCTTTTATTCATACCAAAACTTGAGGAATGCTCTCTGACCCTGTAAAATCATAATAAGTATAAACTGCCATAGAACTTGAGTTTCCAGTGTGACTGTCAGGGTCATAGAGCAAGGCCCTTATATTTTGCCTTGGGGTGGGGGAAGCAAGAGTGGGCCTGCTAGCTTGTTCCTCTACCATTCCCCTACTGTTAATTCTTTCCAATTGAGAGCCTTACCCACATACACAAAGCACATAGGTATACCTCATTTTCATCTAGGAAGTCCATTGATGAAATGGTTCTACAAAATGGCAACTAAGACAACTGCTTAGATGAATCAACATGGTCCTTCATTTAGAATGATACAAAGGTATGAGAAGGAAAAAGCACAGAACAGAATAACAAATAATAAACAATGTTCAAATACAACAGGAACAAACAAAAGAATTACAACTGACTCTCAAGGACACACAGGTAAATCAAGGCCCACAAAATTAACTTACATTTCCTATTTTCCTACTTAGTTTCTGCAGATATTTGAGAAGAAGTTGGTAAAGGGAAACATTCACTTTCATATAATGCTAGTGGTAATGAATACTGATGCAACCAGTGGGAGCAGTATTATTGCATAAATGTTGACCCCTTGACCCAGAAGTTATACTTGTAGGAATCTCTCCCAAAGATGTATGAGAAAAGCATGATGTGACACAATCACAAGACTATTTATTATATTTGTAATTGCAAAAGACTTGAAACAGCCCAGACACCCCATAATCGGGGAAAGTCCAAATGAAATGCATTTATTACTTACAAAGAAATGTATGAGAAAAGTAATGTGGAAGAGCTCTCCACTCTTCTGTAGTAGTCTTCAGGACATATTGTTAAGTCAAAAAAAAAAAAAATCAAGTTTCAGCAGAATATATATACATATATATAATGCAAAACTTGTGTAATAAATTCTGTATATGGAAGAATATGTGTGTTATGTGTGTGTTTGTATATATGTAAACATATTTTAAAAATAATAAAAGGAAAATGAAAAATTAATGCCAATAGAGAGAAAAAGAAAGCATGAGGATGGTGGTAAGAATCGAAGGTAAACCTCTCGATTTTATAATTTTACCTTGGGAACCAAATAGTTATTTACCTAATTAAAATGACTTTAAAAAATCAAACCAATCCATAATAGTAGTTTTAAAAACTACTTTAAAAGAAAAAACAGATTTACCCACACATATATGCATTGGTGACATATTCAAACAAGGAAGATTTAATTCTATTGATTATTAACCATGACATTTTGATAGCATATATCTAGTTAGAGTCATTCTAGGGGAAAAATTAACACAAAGAAATATTCATATTGTATTAAAAACCAAATAAAGAATTACATTAAGATCATTAGGAATCAAAATTTTCAACATTTGAAAAAAATGCAAATATAAAATCAAAGAAATTAAGTAAAAATCGTATGATTTTTAACTTGAATTAGAAACATCACTATGTACTCATAGTTCATTTTTTTCTTTCTGAAAACAAAAACAAAACAAAAAATAACAAATTTCCAACTCTTTCAACTAAGTAGTTATAAAGCAATGATAAGTCAGTAAGAATGAACATCAGTAGCGTCCAGATTGTGGTTTGTAAATATTATTTACCATGAAATGAACTAAGACTTCTTTGAGAATGATCTGATTCCAGATCTGGGCAGGAAATATACAAGATAAGCTTGAGACATATTGTTGTGCCTAAAAGCAAAGGAAACTAATACCCTAGTGTTCTATCTAATGGGCAAAGAAACAAATTTGAAGGACCTAAAGATAAATAATTTGAGCATAAAAAAGATTGAGTGTAATTGAAACATATCAAGTATATAAAAGATCAATGAGTTTTTAATGACACTCCCCATTATTGATTGTTAAGACACCAACTTATTAATTTTTTTTTTTTTTTCGCTACACGGGCCTCTCACTGTTGTGGCCTCTCCCATTGTGGAGCACAGGCTCCGGACGCACAGGCTCAGCGGCCATGGCTCACGGGCCTAGCCGCTCCGCGGCACATGGTATCTTCCCGGACCAGGGCACGATCCCATGTCCCCTGCATCAGCAATCGTACTCTCAACCAGTGCGCCACCAGGGAAGCCCCCAACTTATTACTTTTAAGAATTAATAAATTAAGAAAAAGAATCAAGGATTTGTCATGTTCTACACTTACTGATTATCTGCTGTATCCAAGTAGTTGGTCTGGGAAATTTCTGCTTCAGATCATCAGTAATTTATCATAGCTATTAAATGTAGAACAAATAATATAATTAGAGAACCATCATTTTGCCACTCTTCAGGAAATAATGAGACCATGTTCCTCTATGGCTACTATGGCCATCAGTTGAAAGTTTGATGTGGAACTTTATAACAGAAGAATCAATGACAGTATGAAGGTGGATGTTATAATAGATAAATCAGTCAAGCAACACCTGAAATCACTGATTAATTTTAGCATCACACACACACAAAAAATGGGACTATCAGACATCATGGGCCTGGTGATATGGTAGAATTAGAAAAACACAATACTCTAGGTAGCTCATAATTTTTTAGGTAGTCTTCTTTATTAAAACATATTTCCATATATTCTAGATTTCTTTCTTGCTGGACCATTGACTAATACAGGCAGGGTTAATATCACTAGCCCCAAGAAATTGTCTTTCAAGATAAAATTCATACCCTGAATTACAATTCTATTACATGTGATGAATTCAATGCAACCTCCTTGCTTGAGAAAAATGGCTCATTAGTAATCTTTGAGATGTATAATCATAATTATTCAAGTTATTACCAGTAGTAGGGATAAATGGGGTCACAACTAGAAGCCAGAATTTCAGTGGTCAACTTGCATTTATTTGCTATAATATTGAAACTGCTACAAAGTGTGTGTTAGCTCTTTCTGACTGTTGGGAGGCATATAAAAAGAAAAAAATAACTCTAAAGCCTCAACTCCCAACCCAAGACAAGGGTGGAAGTAGAAAGCTTTCATGGCAGCACTGTAAAAAATAATCTCTTCTTGAAACAGGTAGGCAGAAATGGCTGAAGATGAAATGACAAACCTGATGTTGAGTGTAGCAAAGTTGTAATGATAAAGGCATAACATCACTGAAGTTCATATGCTAAGGTTATGATACTGATTTTGAAGAATTAAGAGACTGATACTTGTATTTGGGACATTAGGACAGAGATAGACTAAAATTAAGCTAAAAATCATCTTGAACATTCAATGCATCTGAAAGCAATCCCTTCTTCCTTTCTGAAGAAACAGTCTTCTCTGACATAATGACCTTTCAAGGATTTCATCAGGAGCAGGTGACCCACTGACTCACAACATTTGCCAATTCAACTCGAGATGTCCCACCACCCATCATTGCCTCATATCTCCTAATGAAGGTTAATCTTGGCACCGTTCAGAGGAAAATTGCAATGTCAGCTCTAGGGGGAGGTAGATTATTCCAAGAATTATAGGATCTTGAGAGTTTGTTTCAACAGCATTCTAGTGTGGAAATAGGTTTTATAGACATTAGACCCAAGAAAATTAAATATAAGACTGGGTCAGACAATCAGCCTGGACTTGGAATTTAATGTGTAAACAAGTGAGAATGACTCTAACAATTTACTTGTTTAATTAATTGAGGCTTAGATTCCAAAGTGGCTCTTTAAAGCATTTGGAGCAACAGGAACTCTATTCCTTGCTGGTAGGAATACAAAATGGTACAGCCATTTTGAAAGGCAGCTCAGCAGTTTCTTACAAAATTGACATACTCTTACCATACAGCAATCTAATTTGTCTACACAAAATCCTTCACAGGAATGTTTATAGCAGCTTTATCTATAATTGCCCAAACTTTGAAGCAACCAAGCTGTCTTTCTGTATTTGAATAGACAAACTGTGGTACATGAAGACAATGGACTATTACTCAACAATAAAAGGAAATGAGCTGTAGAGCCACTAAAAGACATGGAAGAAGTTTAAGTGCACATTAAGTGAACAAAGCAAATCTGAAAATGTTATTTACTGTATGATTCTAATGATATGACATTCCAGAAAAGGCAAAACTATGGAGACAGTAAAAAATCAGTAGTTGCCACAGGTGTGGGTGAGAAAGGGATGAAAAAGTGGAGCAAAGAGGATTTTTACGGCAGTGAAAGTACTCTCTGTGATCCTATAATGGTGGATACGTGTCATTTGTCTGAACCCATAGAATGTACAGCACCAAGAATGAACTCTAATATAAACTATGGACTTTGGGTGATAATAATGTGTTAATGTAGGTTTATCAATTGTAACAAATGTACCATCTTGTGGGAGAGGGTATGTCAGGGAGTAAATGGGGAATTTCTGTATATTTCTCTTAATATTGCTGTGAATCTAAAACTATTTAAAAAAATAATAAGGTCTTTAAAAATATATGGCCTTCCAGTTAATGAATCTGAGATGCCAGAACTTCCCTGGAAACTAATATTAATGCTTTGTAGGACAAAAACAGTCTTTGAAAAACTTTTAGGCAGTTGTTTTCTTTAGACTGGGATGAAGGTGAGGTATGATACTATAAAACCATGTTCTCTGATTTCCATGGGGCTCTTGGAGTGACAAAGGGAAGGGGGAATTCCTTACTTGTCAGAAACTGTCACAGTTGCCTTTGATAAGGCCACAGTTACCTTGTAGGTACGATAACAAGTGCAATAATAATGTCTTTCTTTAAAATAATTAGAAAAATAAAAACTAAATATTTGGTTAATTGTAAAGAGAAGATTTTTGTGTCATTTTTACACTTCTGTATCTGCAATTTTTTATTATAGAAAAGAACATATAATATATACTTAATTTTTTAAATTAATTTTTGTTTTAGATTTTTTTTCTGATGTGGACCATTTTAAAAGTCTTTATTGAATTTGTTACAATACTGCTTCTGTTTTATGGTTTGGTTTTTGGGCCATGAGGCATGTGGGATCTTAGCTCCCTGACCAGAGATTGAACCCTCACCCCCTACATTGGAAGGCAAAGTCTTAACCACTGGACTCCCAGGGCCGTCCCTATACTTAATTTTTTAAGTGCATCATACAGTATTGTCAAGTATCAGTACAATGTTGTACAGCAAATCTCCACCACTTTTTCATCTTGAATTATTTATACTCAATATCCTTTGAACAACAACCCCTCATTTCCCTCACCCTTCAGCCCTGGGTAATCTCCATTCTACATTTTACTCCTATGAATTTTACTATATCAGGTGCACCATATAGGTGCAGTTTATCATTCTATTCCTTGCCTATTTCACTTAGCATAATGTCCTCAAGGCTCAACAATTCTGTAGCATATGACAAGATTACCTTCTTTGTTATGGCTGAATAATATTCCATTGAATGTATATACTGTATTTTCTTTATTCATTCATCCATTGACGGACACTTGGTGTATTATCTTAGAGGCAATGCTTCAGTTTTCACCATTGAGTATAATGTTAATATCCTTCTATTCCTAGTTTATTGAGTATTTTTATCATGAGAGAGTACTGAATTTTATCAAATGCCTTCTCTGTAAGTTTTACGATGATCATGTGATTTTTATCTTTCCTTCTGTTAATGTGGCATATCACATTGACCAATTTTTGAATATTGAGTCATTCTTATATCCCAGGGACAAATCCCATTTTGTCATGGTTTATGATCATTTTAGTGTACTGTTGAATTTGGTTTTCCTGTATTTTGTTGAGGATTTTGCATCTATATTCATCAGAAATATTGGCCAACAGTTTTCTTGTTATGTCTTTTTTCTGTCTTTGATATCAAGGTAATACCCGGTCCATAAGATATACTTAGAAATGTTCATGCCTCTTCAACTTTTGGGGAAAAATTTGAGAAAGATTGATGTTAAGTCTTCTTTATATATTTGGTGGAATTCAGCCATGAAGTCCTCTGGTCCTGGGTGTTTTTTGTTGGGAGATTGTTGACTACTGACTCAATCTCTTTACCAATCATAAATCTGTTGAGATTTTCTATTTCTTCCTGATTCAGTCTTGGTAGATTGTATGTTTCTGGGAGTTCATCTATTTCTTTTAGATTATCCAATTCCTTGTCATGTAATTATTCATCAGAGTCTCATGATCCTTTGTGTTTCTGCAAATTTTATACCATATGTAGATTCATGTGACCACTATCACAATCAATATACAGAATACTTCTATCACAAGGATTGCTCATGCTACCCTTTTAGAGCCACAGCTACTTGTCTCCCCATCTTTTCCCTCTAACTGCTAGCAAGCACTAATCTATTCTGCATCTCTATAATTTTGTTATTTTGAGAATGCTATATAAAATATACCAAAAATTATGGTGACTTTTGATTTTGGATTTTTTTTATTCAATATAATTTCCTTGAGTTACATCCCAGTTGTTACATATATCAATTGTCCATTTCTCTCTTTTTTTTTTAATTAATTAGCTAATTTATTTATTTTTGGCTGCATTGGGTCTTTGTCTCTGTGCACAGGCTTTCTCTAGTTGCGGTGAGCGGGGACTACTCTTCGTTGCAGTATGCAGGCTTCTTATTGTGGTGGCTTCTCTTGTTGCAGAGCATGGGCTGTAGGTGCGTGGGCTTCAGTAGTTGTGGCGCACGGGCTTAGTTGCTCTGCGGCATGTGAGATCTTCCCGGACCAGGGCTCAAACCCGTGTCCTATGCATTGGCAGGCAGATTCTTAACCACTGCGCCACCAGGGAAGACCATTTCTCTTTATTGTTGATTAATATTCCATGCTATGGATGTACCACTGTTTGTTTTACCATTCACCCATTGAAGAACATTTTAGTTTTTTCTAGTTTAGGGCTATTGTGAATAAAGCTGCTGTGAACATTGATATACAGATTTTTATGTGAATATAAACTTTCATTTCCCTGGAATAAATACCCAAGAATGAAATTACTGGATTGTATCTTAGTTACATGTTTGGTTTTGTATGAAATTACCACACTATTTTCCAGAGCAGGTGTATTATTTTATGTTCCCACCAGCAGGGTATGCGTGATCCAGCTCTTCAATATCCTCTCCAGCATTTGTTGTTAACACTATTTTTAAATTTTATTTTAGCCATTCTGATAAGTTTGTAGTGATATCTTACTGTGGTTTTAATTGTATTTTTCTAATGTATTCTGTTCCACTGATCTATGTTCTACTCCTCCACCAATACAAAACAATCTTCATTATTATAGCTATATAATAAGGCTTAACAGTGGGGAGATTCAGTCCTCCAAATTGATTCTTCTCTTTCAGAATTGTTTTAGATATGCTATGTCCTTTGCCTTATCATATAATGTTTATAATAAACTTGTCTGTGTCTAAAAAGACCTGGCTAAACTTTTGATAAGAATTGCAGTAAGTCTAAATATTAAATTTGGAAAAATGGAGATTTCTGTCCTCTTATTAGTCTTTTAATCCATGAATTTCCCTTCCTTTGTATTCATGTTTCATTAATTTATGCTATTTTCAAAACTTTAATTAAAATGTTTATTAAATTATTTTTATAGTTCTGACTTTATTATTAGCTGAAACTTCTAAACTTCTAATCATATTGCTATTTTGCCAGTACCACAAATTTCACATGTACAATTTAAAAATGTCAGAGTGGAGAAGCAGGGTAGGAGGATGCTGAGATCACCTCTCTCATGAATGCATCAAAAATCCACAACTACATGTGGAGCAACTCTCACCAAAAACAACCTGGAAACTGGCAGAAAAGCTCTTCTACAACTTAGGCCATAAAGAAAGATTTACACAGAGTCTGATAGGAAGGGAGGAGGAGTGATCTATGATCTGGTAAAGAATCTCACCCATGGTGGGGGACCCAGAAGAGGAAGGGGATACCAGGGGCTTAAGGACCATTGCTAAGCAGTGAGGGGTTCAAGCCACATATTAGGTACCCCAGCCCTGGGGTCTGACACCAGGAAGATGAGTCTCCTTAGCTGGTATAAAAAAACAGTAGGGCTTACTGGAGGGCTGTAGGAAACCAAGACTCTGCTCTTGAAGAGCATGTGGACACACTTGCTTACTCCTGTTCACAGTGTAGACAGCAGATTAAAAACCATCTGGAGCTCTGGGTGGCTTGCTGGGACCACGCCAGTGCACTTCCCAGTCCACACCAGATACCTGGTCTAGCTCCTCTTGTTCTAGTGCTGCTCTCCACTAAGGCAGAGGCTGCCATTGCTAGAGAGAGTGCACACACTTAGAGGGAATTGAACCAGCTCAGACCTGACCCTGCCTCTGATAAGTGCAGAGGCAGCCATTGCCAGAGGGAACAAACTTGCCCATTTTTAGGATGAGAAAAACTATCTCCAGGATAGAGACTGACATTGCCTGCAGGAGTGAAACCAACATAGTATCGTGGCATCAACCCCTCCAGTACCCAATCCAGTATCTAACAAATGTGCACACAATGAGGGAAAAATGGAAACCAGCACAGAAGTGCACAAGCTCTCAGGCTCTTGCCACTTCCCCAAATAAAGAGGAGACTGTCATTACACAGGAGAGAAACCCACTCCCTTAGGCCTTCTGATCTAGCCCCTTGGGCCCCTAGCCTACCCCTGATAGAGAGGTGACTGTCATTGAGCATAGGAGAAGCCCTGGCTTGCACATGACTCTGGTGCTTGTCTCTCCATCTCTTGCACTACTTCTCAACAAGGTGGTGGCTACCAGCACACCACAAGTAAAGATGTGTCTATCAGCTTAAAACAAGTAGATATAGGTATAGGTCAACATATTCGAAATCCATAGTAACCACAAATTAAAAACCTATAATAGATACACAAATCCTAGAGAGAAAAAAACACAAACATAACAGTAAAGAAAATCATTAAACCACAAGGGAAGAGACTAAAAAGAGAAACGAATAAATAAGGACTACAACCATAAAACAAGTAACAAAATGGCAATAAATGTTTACCTATCAATAATCACTTTAAATGTCAATTGGCTAAATGTTCCAATCCAAAGACATAGGGTGGCTGATTGGATTAAAATAAAGAAAGAAAGATCTATCTATATGCTGCCTATAAGAGACCCACTTCAGAGCCAAAGACACAGATAGACTAAAAGAGAGGGACTGTAAAAAGACATTCCATGAGAATGGAAATAAAAAGAAAGCTGAGGTAGCAATACTTACATTAGAAAAGGTAGATTTTAAAACAAAGTCTAAACAAAAGACAAAGAAAGGCATTATATAATGGTAAAAAGATCAATAAAAAAGGATACCAAATTTGTAAACATATATTCACCTAATATAGGAGCACCTAAATATATAAAAATAATTTTAACAGACATATAAGGAGAAATTGACAATAATACAATAATAATAGGGGACTTTAAATCCCACTTACATCAATGAACAGATCATTCCGAGAGAAAATCAATAAGAAACTATGACCTTAGATGACACATTAGATCAGTTGGACTTAATAGATATCTACAGGGCACTACATATCAAAACAAGAGAATACATCTCATTTTCATATGCACATGAAACATTGTCCAGGTTATACAACATCCTAGGCCATGAAATGAGCCTTAAAAAATTTAAGAAGATAGAAATTATATCAAACATCTTTTTTGAACACAATAGTATGATACTAGAAATCAATTATAAGAAGAAAAATGGGAAAAACACAGACATGTGGATACAAAACAAAATGCTACTAAAAACAACAGTGGGCCAATGAAGAAATCTAAGAGGAAATCAGAAAATACATTGAGACAAATGAAAATACAAATGCAACATTTCAAAATCTATGAGATATAACAAAAGTAGTTCTAAGAGGGAAGTTTCTAGCAATACAGGCCTAGCTGAAGAAACAAGAAAAATCTTAAATAAATAACCTAACCTACCATCTAAAGGAATTATAAAAAATGAACAAGAAAGCCCAAAGTCAGCAGAAGGAAGGAAAAAATAAAGATCAGAGTGGAAATAAAATAAGAGTAGAAATAAAATAGAAGCCAAAAAAAAAAAGAGAGAGAGAGAGAAAATCAATGAAACCAAAAGCTGGCTTGTTGAAAAGACAAAAGAAATTGATAATCCTTTAGCCAGGCTCATTAAGGAAAGAAAGCGAGAGGGCTCAAATAGACAAAGTAAGAAATGAAAGAGGAGAAATTATAACAGATATCACAGATATACAAACATAAGGGAATACATGCCAACAAATTGGACAACCTAGGAGAAACGGATAAAATCCTAGAAACATACAGTCTTCCAAAACTGAATCAGAAAGAAATAGATAATCTGAACAAACCAATCACTAGTATGGAAATTGAATCAGTAATCAAAAAACTTCCAACAAACAAAAGTCCAGGACACAATGGCTTCACAAGGGAATTCTACCAAATTTGTAAACAAGAGTTAATATCTATCCTTCTCAAACTATTCCAAACAACTGAAGAGGATGGAATACTCCCAAATTCATTTTACAAGCTCACCATTACCCTGATACCAAAGTCAGACAAAGACACTACAAAAAAGAAAATTACAGGTAAATATCTCTGATGAAAATACATACAAATATCCTCAAGAAAATTTTAACAAATCAAATTCAACAATATGTAAAAAGGATCATGTCCCATGGTCAAGTGAGATTTATTCCAGGAATGCAAGGATGGTTCAATGTTCACAAAACAATCAATGTGATGAACCCCATCAATACAAGAAAGGATAAGAATCACAGGATCATCTCAATAAATGCAGAAAAAGAACAGAATTCAACATCCATTCATGATAAAAACTCTCATCAAAGTTGGTACAGAGGGACTATACCTCAATATAATAAAGGCTATTTATGACCAACCCACAGCTAACCTCACAATGAATGGTGAAAAGCTGAAAGCCTTTCCTCTAAACTCAGGAACAAGATAAGGATGCCCACTCTCACCACTTTTATTTAACATAATATTGGAAGGCCAACAATCAGACAAGAAAAAATCAGAATTCATTGAAAGTGGAAGGGAAGAAGTAAAACTGTCACTATTTGCAGATGACATGATATTAAAGATAGGAAACCCTAAAGTATCCACCAAAAAGCTATCTAAAACTAATACCTGAAGTCAGAAAAGTTGCAGGATACAAGATTAATATATAGAAATCTGTTGTTTTTCTATCCACTGATAATTGACTATCTGAAAGAGAAAGCAAGAAAGCAATTCTGTTTTAAATTGCACAAAAATAGATTAAATACCTTGGAATACTCTTAACCAAGGAGGTGAAAGACCTATACTCTGAAAATATTAAGAAATTGATGAAGGAAATTGAAGATGATACAAATAAAAGGAAATATATCCCATGTTCAAGGATTGAAAAAATTAATATTGTAAAAATATCTGTACTACCCAAAGCAATCTAGAGATTTAATTCACTCCTTATCAAAATACCCACATTTTTCACAGAACTAGAACAATAATCCTAAAGTTTATATTGAACTACAAAAGACCTTGAATATCCAAAGAAACCTTGAGCAAAAAGAACACAGCTGAAGGTATCATGCTCTGACTTCAGACTATAGTGCAAAGCAAGGGAAACAGAAACAAAAATAAACAAATGCAGCCTAATTAAACTTAAAAGATTTTGCAGAGAAAATGAAAACACTGACAAAAACCAAAAGACAACCTACGGAATGGAAGGAAATTTTTGCAAATTATATGGATGATAAGGGGTTAATATTTAAAATATATAAACACCTCATACAACTCAATAAGAAAAACAACAAACAACCTTATTAAAAATGGGCAGAAGACATGAATAGACATTTTTCCAAAGAAGATATGCAGATGGCCAAAACACACATGAAAAGATGCTCAACATTGCTAATCATCAGAGAAATATAAGTATAAACCACTATGAGGTATCACCTTCACATCTGTCAGAACAGCTATTATTAAAAAGGCAAATAATAAATGTTGGTGAGGATGTGGGTAAAAGGGAACACTAGTTCACCACTGGTGGAAATGTAAGTTGTTGTAATCACTATGGAAAACAGTATAGAGGTTCCTCAAAAGACAAAACTAACATACAATCCAGCAATTTCACACCTGGATATATATCTGAAGAAAATGAAAACACTAATTCGAAAACATACATACACCCCAATATTCATAGCAGTGTTATTTACAATAGCCAAGACATGAAAGCAACCTCAGTGTCCATCAACAGATGAATGGATAAAGACTATGTTGTTTACATATAAAATGGGATATTACTCAGCCATAAGAAACTATGAAATTTTACCATTTGCAACCTGGAGGATATTATGTTTAGTGAAGTAAGTCAGACAGAGAAAGGCAAATACTGTATATTTTCATTTATATTTGGAATCTAAAAAATAATAATAATAAATGAATATAATAAAACAGAAACAGCTTCACAGAGAACAAACTTATAGTTACCAGTGGGGAGAGGGATGGTGGAGGGGCAAATAGGAGTAAGGGACTAAGAGAAATAAACTACTAGGTATAAAATAAATTAGATATGGAAGTGTGTTGTATAGCACAGGGAATATAGCCAATATTTTATAATGACTTTAAATGGAGAATAATCTATAAAAATCACTATTTTGTATACATGAAACTACTATAATATTGTAAATCAAACATTATTTAATAGAAAAAAGTTTCTTTCCCCAAGTAAACATCTTCTTTTGTTTTTCTGTTTCTGTTAAAGGAGTGATTTCTCCTAGTTATTTTTGGCAACATTTCTCTCCCATATAAAGGTATCTTCTCTTCTTTGCTCCTTCATATCCAGTGGATGTCAAATCCTATTGAATAATCTTTGATACATTCTTTTCATATGTCTTGTCTTTCTCCTTTCAACTAAAGCAACCTTATTTCAACACTTCTTTACCTATTCCTGACCATTGATGTAGCCTCTTAATTGATAGGTGCTTCAAATATCTATCTCAATCCATTCAGAAACATATTACAAATTTTCATTCAAGAAGATAAACCCTTTTCTCTGATGTTATAACACAGAAAGTTGGTGATTGGTTTTAAAAAGGGAATCTGGTCAACTAATTAAAGTCCTCATATTTCTTTGTTTTAACAAAGCTCTTATCAAGAAGAAAACCAAGAAGGAATAGAACCTTAAAATAGGCTTATGTCTCCCACAAAAGTAGCTTTATTAAAATCTCATTTCTATTCAAATCTCTGTACTTTGAGAACTGGGAGGAAGAAATGGGCAGGAGGAAAGAGTGTGGGGGTGGCACGTTGTGTAGTTGTGTGTGTGTGTATGTTTATGTGGTCGTTTAAAGAAGGAAACTTAAGTCATTGGGCAGCTGGGCTGGTTCATTTTAAAGGCAGACAGCAGGACTTTGAGTCCGTGGAGGTGCCCTAACCTTGAATAATTTGATCAAAGTATTTTCTCTCCTTCATTGCATGACATAGTGAGGAGTTTTTAAGCAGTCTGATTGATTTTTTTAAGCAGTAGGTGTGTTTATTCAGACTCGATCATAGACAATTACAGAGAATTTAACTGGTGGACCTCGTGGGGAAAACTGCCCTCCCCACAGCAGATTTGGTGCACAAACAACACAGTTTCTAGGAGGAGTTGTGATCAAGGATTCAGACCCCAGGCTGGTCATGCCCTTCTCATACTGTATTTCTACCCTAGGAGCCTTCATTGCAAGGTCCCTTCATCTGAGGCCTTTAGCAGAAGTCCTCTCCAGGCTCATCTGTTGGGTCTCCTTATGATGGGCATTGGTGGGGGAGGAGGGGGAAATGAAGATACTTTCCTCCTCTGGCTCAGTACCCAGTAATTTTCCACTCCTAGCTCTCCCACATCTCCCTCCTTCCACCTTAGGACCCATAAAACTGTCAGAGACTTTTGTCCTTGATTCCCTCAACAGTGAGAGGACTCTCTCTTCTGCACTGACCCACCCGACCCTCCCCTGGTGTGTTTTTCCCACGGGGAAAAGAGAACAGACAGACTGGCGCTTACTTCTGTTTCAGTATCTTGCTTATACCATGGCAGTAAGTGATTAAAGGCTTAACTCTCATTTTTGTCTTGTTACTTTAATTGGTAACTCTGACACCTGACATCTCTGCTCACTCTCTCCCAGCTCACCTGCATTTCTGACACATAGATGTTGGAGGGAAAGGGGCCATGAGAGAGGAAATCGATTATCCCCATCTTTCTCAGAACCTCCATCCTCACTTTTCTTTTCTTCACTCAGTCCCCTTAAGAGAACTTTCATATTGTTATTTATTAGTCTTACATATTACTAACCTCTGTTTCTATTTAAAATCTTTAATTTGCAAAATACCTTTGGATTGCTTTAGTCAAATTCCTTTCCTGCTGCCATTTTATATGTTTTATCAATATTTATTTATATTTGATTTCCTCTATCTTTTAAATAACATAAAAAAAAACTTTTCATATTTACTTTCAAATTACTTATATCTTCCCATATAATAGTCCTCAATCATAATGAGAATACCCTGACACCCTAGACCTGATATGGGATCCTTATGTGATTTTGTGTGTGAAACAATAGGTCCTGGTATTATGGGGATTTTTCTGAGAAAATGTCCCGCATTATATTTGCTCATTTCCTGCAGAATTAACTAAGAACTCCTCCACCAAGAATTTAAGAAATGCTATAATGTGATTGCAATCCAACTTTTCTAGTTTTATCTTATAATTTTCCATTGTATGTAACTTAGGCTCTGGTAAAACTGATTTATAATTAGTGCTTTTTTTCTTATTCCCAATCTCTTCCAATTGAAATTATAACTGAACTCTAATACCTGGCTGAAGTATGTATTCCTTTATAGGCATTTTATGTTTCAATATGAAATCTCATAGAAAATTTTATACATCTTATAAAATTTATAATCTGATGGTGTCTTTGTCATTTTGGTACTTGTTCAATTATTTTTTATACTTTTCATTTGTTTAATTAAATGCACATTGGTTCCCAAATGGGTGATTTTTGAAAAGTCAAATTATGAATACAGGTATAGGTATGTAGGATCTTAGAACTCTGGCAGATGGCAGGTATTCATGATTGCATGGATGGCTGGCAATTTCTTTGTCAGAATAACGATACTCTGTACAAATAGATGGAGACATATACCATGTTCTTGGATTGGAAGAATCAACATTGTGAAAATGACTCTACTACCTAAAGCAATCTATAGATTCAATGCAATCCCTATCAAACTACCACTGGCATTTTTCACAGAACTAGAACAAAAAATTTCGCAATTTGTATGGAAACACAAAAGACCCCGAATAGCCAAAGCAATCTTGAGAACAAAAAAAGGAACTGGAGGAATCAGGCTCCCTGACTTCAGACTATACTACAAAGCTACAGTTATCAAGACGGTATGGTACTGGCACAAAAACAGAAAGATAGATCAATGGAACAGGATAGAAAGCCCAGAGATAAACCCATGCACATATGGACACCTTATCTTTGATAAAGGTGGCAGGAATGTACAGTGGAAAAAGGACAGCCTCTTCAATAAGTGGTGCTGGGAAAACTGGACAGGTACATGTAAAAGAATGAAATTAGAACACTCCCTAACACCATACACAAAAATAAGCTCAAAATGGATTAAAGACCTAAATATAAGGCCAGAAACTATCAAACTATTAGAGGAAAACATAGGCAGAACACTCTATGACATAAATCACAGCAAGATTCTTTCTGACCCACCCCCTAGAGTAATGGAAATAAAAACAAAAATAAACAAATGGGACCTAATGAAACTTCAAAGCTTTTGCACAGCAAAGGAAAACATAAACAAGACCAAAAGACAACCCTCAGAAAGGGAGAAAATATTTGCAAATGAAGCAACCGACAAAGGATTAATCTCCAAAATTTACAAGCAGCTCATGCAGCTCAACAACAAAAAAACAAACAACCCAATCCAAAAATGGGCAAAAGACCTAAATAGACATTTCTCCAAAGAAGATATACAGACTGCCAACAAACACATGAAAGAATGCTCAACATCATTAATCATTAGAGAAATGCAAATCAAAACTACAATGAGATATCATCTCACACCAGTCAGAATGGCCATCATCAAAAAATCTAGAAACAATAAATGCTGGAGAGGGTGTGGAGAAAAGGGAACCCTCTTTCACTGCTGGTGGGAATGTGAATTGGTTCAGCCACTATGGAGAACAGTATGGAGGTTCCTTAAAAAACTACAAATAGAACTACCATATGACCCAGCAATCCCACTACTGGGCATATACCCTGAGAAAACCGAAATTCAAAAAGAGTCATGTACCAAAATGTTCATCGCATCTCTATTTACAATAGCCCGGAGATGGAAACAACCTAAGTGCCCATCATCGGATGAATGGATAAAGAAGATGTGGCACATATATACAATGGAATATTACTCAGCCATAAAAAGAAACGAAATTGAGCTATTTGTAATGAGGTGGATAGACCTAGAGTCTGTCATACAGAGTGAAGTAAGTCAGAAAGAAAAAGACAAATACCGTATGCTAACACATATATATGGAATTTAAGAAAAAAAAATGTCATGAAGAATCTAGGGGTAAGGCAGGAATAAAGACGCAGACCTCCTAGAGAACGGACTTGAGGTTATGGGGAGGGGGAAGGGTGAGCTGTGATGGGGCGAGAGAGAGTCATGGACATATACACACTAACAAACGTAGTAAGGTAGATAGCTAGTGGGAAGCAGCCGCATGGCACAGGGATATTGGCTCGGTGCTTTGTGACAGCCTGGAGGGGTGGGATAGGGAGGGTGGGAGGGAGGGAGACGCAAGAGGGAAGAGATATGGGAACATATGTATATGTATAACTGATTCACTTTGTTATAAAGCAGAAACTAACACACCATTGTAAAGTAATTATACCCCAATAAAGATGTTAAAAAAAAAAAAAAGAATAACGATACTCTGTAAAATCACAACATAAACAAAACAAAACAAAACTGAATGGAGATTGTGGATGGCTCAGAGAATAAAAGCTGTTATGACTGCTCTTCTCTAAGAGTGGATGGAAGACAAAAGATTGAGGATGGAGGTGGAAATTTTGTTTATTTTCTAGGTTAGGAACAGAAAAGTATTTCTACAGAATATGAAGATTAGCCTGAAAATAGATACAGACTGCTTCAAGGGTTTCCAATTCTGATGTCAACAGCTTTGTCTTTTCCGTTCTCTCTTATCTGGTCCAGCTGTTCTCTTCCTTCCTTCTTTGTTCTTAGCTCCTCCCCTCATTAGAGAGAGGTCATTGGATAACAGACAACCCGGGCACATCAGTATGGAGACTGTTTAGTTTCCCAGGAAACCTTTAATGTCCTGTGATCTCAGGGAATACTTTCCTGTGAAGTATTTTGAAAGACAATTTGAAGTCTATTTTTGCTATGTCTGAAGCCTGAACAAACATTTACAATAGTCGCTCAAAGTAAAGTTTCATTAAGTGTTAGGTATTAAGATGTTAGTTAATAGTCTCAAAGCATTGCATTAATAACATTCCATCACAGTTAAATATGTACATTTGGTTAAGAAGGAAGGCATTAATGGGAGCATAACCAATTTACACATTAACATAGTAGGATCAAGTTGAGTGCAGAGAAATCTTTCACATAGAAAGAAATATTTATTAAACTGAAATACAGAATTTTACTTACCTGTAAATAACAATGTATTCATTCACCCATATACTTTCAAAATTAGACCAAAATGTCTATCAAATCTACCCTAGTTTAAGAGAAAATATGCAGCAATAATTGTTTGCAATTTCAAGGGTTTTTCAGACTCTCAGAAATAAAGCTGAATAGAAACTTCATAGATGAATACAGTAAATAACCTTCACCCCACAAAGTTATAACTATTAGTGGATAAATTATTATCCTTTATATTCCTCTTCTATCTGAAAAATCCATCTTATTTGAAGGTATAAATTATGTATTCTTAAATGTATGATACATGTTAAGTGATTAATCTTTTGCTGAAAATAAATACATAATATGCAAACCATACAACTGAATTTAGTTCAGCCTGTGTGGCCTATGTTTATGCAGTGATTAATACATATACAATGGAGAACTCATTCTCAACGTTTATAGACCTTCAATCTACTTAGGAAGATGATTTATACATTTGATAAACAAATATGTTCAACTTTTACTTAACCAATCAATACAATAACGGAGAAGAAATATGTATACTACTAAAAATACTAGCTGGCAAGGCCTCTTTATAAAACTGATGACAAATCAGGGTTTTATGGAATCTCAATAATTTTGAAATCTAACAAAATTTAATTAAGAACAAATGTAGACTTGTATTTTGATTAAAAATAAATTTCACAAATTCAAGATCAGAGAGAACAGAATTAACTTCAAAACATTTGAAAACTACATTAAAAATTTCATGGATGGGATAAAAAAATTAATAATGGAATAAAACTACTAAAATGAACTAACATATTTTTAGATGGTTCATTTATTCACACATTCCCCAAACAATATTTTCAAGTGTCTACTATATGCCAAGTACTTTAAAAATGAATAAAATATAGATTCTGTCAAAAAGTCAGTCTTGTTAAATATATAAATATATAAAAAATGTAATTGTGTTAACAAGTAAAAATGATATTACTTGAAAAAATTAAATGAATAGAAATATGTGAGTCTAAGTAAAGTTTATTATTATACAACAGTATTAATCAGATGAACAGCTATTAATCCTATTTCCAATGAGATCTGTAATACTGAGATTACTTTAAGTTACATTTTAAAAAGGGATCCTAAACACTAGAATTTATGTAGAAGAAGATAACTAGGATGATAAATAAATCTGGGAAATATGTGATAGGAAAAACTGAAGGCACATATTTAGAATAATTATTATGGAAACTAATGAACTCTATTAAAGAAATATACTTCTTAAATCAGACATAACTATTTTAAGGGTTAAAGATGTTGTCATTTAGAAAAGAAAGCACATATTTTCAGAGTTGTTTTATTAAAAAGACCTAGGATTAATTATTTTGTTAGAGAGAAGCAAGGCTCAATTGAGTATGAAGAATAATTTTCTATTAATTTGGACTTGCCCAAGAATGGAATAAGCTGACTTGTGAAGTGTTCAAGAAAAGGTAAGGTGTCAGAAATGATAAAGAAGTAGCTGCTCTAGGTTATATTATGATCTACCCAAGTACTGTACATGATTTTATAATTCTGTATTTATTATGCTTTTTATGTACTTCTAAATAAGATATTAACATTATTGTTATAAATACCTTTTGTTTATATCTTCATTATCATTATTAACGTTATTTTGGTATCAGGGTCTATAGAATGATGCTCTCAGGAGTTTGTAAAACATTTAAGATTAAGCATTACACAGATTTATTTCTAATTTGTGGTCCACCTCTCTTATCTCTTACTTTTTCGTTATAGCTCAATGTGTTAAGCTATCAGGGAAGTTCCTTCTAATCTGCTGTCAGGTGCAACAAACCAGACAACCAATCTTTTTAAATCAATAAACTTAACTGTGCATACAGTTCTGAGTCAGTAGTCTCCTGTTTGAATGAGATCAATTAAAGTGAGTGAACTTCAGACAAATACTTGATAAGCTAAGAGGCCATGCTCTATTTTCTTTTTCCTTTTTATTTTATTTTGTTTTTGCATATCTTGAAGACCTCTGTTCTCTTATATATTTGTGATTGTGATCCAAAGCAGATGCCATTCTAAATCTTTCATAGAGATTGAATGGTAACAAAGGAAGAAGAAGCATAGACATAATCGCAGTTTTTATTTTGATTTGTTTTGTTTTGGTGGAGAAGAGTGAGAAAGCTTATTTTAGGCAAGTAGAAAACACTTGATAAGAGGAAGGAAGAGGAGAGCAAAGCCATGTGTATAGTAAGCAGACCACTCTTAAGCAAAAATATAGCTTAAGTAGGAATGGGGGGAGAAAAGGATAAAAAAGATGAAAATGTTAAAATATTGGAGGAATTTTAGAGCAGTTTGAAGGAAAGTTTGAGCATTACTGCACATGGATACTGGTAGTTCTACACACATACATGGGCACACACACTGTTTTAATTCTCCTCGTTATGTATCCCATTTAACGAGAAAATATGCTAGTGACATTAAGCATTTTTTTTTTTTTTTTGCAGTACGCAGGCCTCTCACTATTGTGGGCTCTCCCGTTGTGGAGCACAGGCTCCGGACGCGCAGGCTCAGCGGCCATGGCTCACGGGACTAGCCGCTCCGCGGCATGCGGGATCTTCCCGGACCGGGACACGAACCCGTGTCCCCTGCATCGGCAGGCGGACTCTCAACCACTGCGCCACCAGGGAAGCCCCCGACATTAAGCATTTTTAATATTCAAAACTGAAATCAATAGTCTAATCATTAATAACTTCTAAAAAGCCACTCAGATGAATAGTGAAAACTGGTTACACCAATATTTCCCAGTTGTGAATAATTTGAGGGCCCTGAAGAGGCATCATTTAGCTTCTGGGTGGTGAGAAAACATCAGTTACATTTAATATCACTTCTCTTCTTTTGTCATTATGCTATGAAAATTAGCCATGATCAATGAACACAATGAGTACAAATGAAAATAGTGGATGAAAGCACAGGTCAATATTTGGTTAACAGATAATCAAATAATTCAGAGTATGCACATATTAAGATTTTGGTCAGACTAAAATGGCTTCATTGAAAACCTGGTTTCAAGAAACCAGTTTTAGAAACACTGTTTACTTTTCTGATAGGACCACTACCACCGAAATACCTTTCTCCTTCAGCCACTAAGATGTCTTTGATGCTGCAGTCTATCCTACACTTTATTTTACTTAAAAAAAAAGGTAATAAACTAAGCAAAGTACTAGAGTTTCTAGAACAAGTACAATTTCCACTGCAGAGAGGCACCCACAGCAGAAAAGGATAGTGTATGAAAGCAAGAAACAAGGAGGGAGAGACAAAACCCACAGGTCATGGGAACCTGCAGAAAGGTTTGGGGAGTCAAGAGAAAGTGAAAAGGATTTCCATCTTAAGCACTGAGAAAGCAAGAATTTTAAGAAACATTGCAGTAATTTATAAATTAAATTTCTTTATTTTTGAGAGGTTTCTGGTTCTCTTTACTTTCTTTAGGGAGGTTGACAAATATCTTTTGAAATTTGACATAATGTTGAAACACTTATTGGAGTCCATTTTTATGCAGGTTCCACAGGTTTTTTGATTGAATAACTGTGATGCACATCTGGATATTACTTCAAGTTACCCAGTTGCCAGTAAGTGTTCTTAATTTTACTTATCTTGCAATGTAACTATCCTGGGGATCCCTCCAAATCTCCTTACACCCTGTCACTCATGTGTCAAGTTCACATTCTTGCGCACTCATCTCACTGTGGTTCTATTGGTCTGATTTCCTCTTATATGACACCCCTCTAGTAGGTACTGGGTCTTACCGCACTTATATGTTTCTAGTACATATAAATATCTTATTGTTGTGTCTTTACTGTTTTTTCAAGTTACCATTCTATCCTGATTTACTCTGTTTTATATCTGCCTATGTCACTAGTGACACTATTTGTGATATAAGTTCTCTCTTTTCCTTAAGCTAAAGCCATAAGCAAAACGATTCGTGATAAATATTCTTCATTGTTAAGCTAAAAACATAACATTCCCTCCATAGACATATGCATACCAATAATTTCCCTACAAGGACATTTTAAATCCCTAGAGTTTAGGATCTCTGCCTCATTCATCTTTGTGACTTACATAGCAGTTAGTTTGGTTCATGGCAAATAGAGATAGTCAATTAGTTTTGTCTCAGAAAAGAAGGAAATTATTCTAAGATGGCTAAAAGAATAAAAAGAGTAATAGGCTTTTTGCATTATGCACTATTAATATCTTTGTCATTAAGTCTCTTAGAGAAGATTGTTTTAATAGTATGTGATTTCTACATGCCCAAGTTAAAATATCTACAGAATTTCTGAATTAATTTAATTGCTGGGAAATCTTTTCATATAGACTTTTAAAATCTACTTTTATTCTTTAAACAAATCAATGAAAAACTTCATATTAAACAAAAATATAGTCAAGATTGTAAAACATATCTTCCAAACCTGTGAAGCCTGCACCAAGTGAGAGAGACGATTAAAGACCTGCAAATATTTCTACAGATTGCAAGTAAATGGTCCAGTTCTTTTTTTTTTTTTTTAGGCTGAGTTACTAGGCTGTATTTTCTTTTTTAATTGGAATATAGTTGCTTTACATTACTATTAGTTTATACTGTACAGCAAAGTGAATCAGCTATACGTACACATATATCCCCTCTTTTTTGGATTTCCTTCTCATTTAGGTCACCACAGAGCACTAAGTAGTGTTCCCTGTGCTCTACAGTAGGTTCTCATTAGTTATCTATTTTATATATAGCATTAATAGTGTATACCCGTCAATCCCAATCTCCCAATTCATTCCACCCCCCTTCCCCCTTGGTATTCATATGTTTGTTCTCTATGTCTGTGTCTCTATTTCTGCTTTGTAAATAAGATCATCTATACCATTTTTTTCAGATTCCACATATACGTGTTAATATACAATATTTGTTTTTCCCTTTCTGACTTACTTCACTCTGTATGACAGTCTCTAGATCCATCCATGTCTCTACAAGTGACCCAGTTTTGTTCCTTTTTATGGCTGAGTAATATTCCATTGTATATATGTACCACATCTTCTTTATCCATTCCTCTGTTGATGGACATTTTGGTTGCTTCCATGTCCTGGCTATTGTAAATAGTGCTGCAATGAACACTGGGGTGCATGTGTCTTTTTGAATTATGGTTTTCTCAGGGTATATGCCCAGTAATGTGATTGCTGGGTCATATGGTAGTTCTATTTTTAGTTTTTTAAGGAATCTGCATATTATTCTCCATAGTGGCTGCATCAATTTAAATTCCCACGAACAATGCATGAGGGTTCCCTTTTCTCCACACCTTCTCCAGCATTTGCTATTTGTAGATTTTTTTGATATGGTCATTCTGACCAGTGTAAGGTGATACCTCATTATAGTTATAATTCTTTACTATAGTCTCTCTACTCTGGGACATTGCTGGAGGTGGGGGAGGGAAGAATACAGTGATTATAAGAAGGTCAATGGCCAAGGAGGAACATAAGTTGTTTGAAAAACTGAGGTGACAACTATGTACGTATATATGTTATATGTATACATACATATGTATGTATATATATGTACACACTGTAAGGTAGATGTAGGACAACAGACACAAATTAGAAATGCTGATGGCTCCAGCTCACTTGTCAAAATCTATATGGTAGTTCTTCCACTCATAAACACTATTCAACAAAGCAATTCATGGGAACTATGAATAAATGCAGGGGGAAAAGGAGGAAGTGAACACAAACGGAAGACAGCTAGAACACATAGCAGGAAAATAATTACTCGAGGAAATATGGGATGATCTCAGATAAATAATTCTCCATACTCTCAAGTAAATTATAGTCAACATAGTTTTTTGTTTTTTTTTTTTTAAAGTACACACAGGAAAAGATACATGGTTTCAAGTATTAGAAATAGAGGAGACTCAGAAGCTAGCCTCAGGAAAAAGGAATAAATAAAAATAAAAATATCAGCACATTACAGATATGCTTATTTTATTAAGCAGAATAAGTAATCATGTCTGAAAATATATTAGAGAAGTGATTACAGAATAGAGTAAGTATTCCTGAAACACTTTAGAGACATGGTATACAGGACAGAGGAAAGCACAAAAGAACACTGAAAACAATAAAAGCAAAAATAAGCATAAATAAGGCTGTTCTAGGTTAAAAGCCTTATTCCATTATCCGAAGTTTTTTGGCCTCTGGCAAATTAATTTTTATATAATTCAGTTTCCTCATCTATTAAATGGGAAGAGTACCTATCCTGTAGGATGTTAATGAAGATTAAATGAGTAAATGCAGTGCTTAGAACAGTATCTGACACTAAATAAGCATTATGTTAGGATTAGCTATAATTATTAATCTCATTATTTATCATCATCATCATCAGATTGTGTTTTAGGTTTGTTTTTATCAATAGACTGACTTAGAGCTTCAAGGTTACTAAGATCACAGACTTTTTTGTGTGTGTGTGGTAAGCGGGCCTCTCACTGTTGTGGCTTCTCCCGTTGCGGAGCACAGGCTCCGGACGCGCAGGCTCAGTGGCCATGGCTCACAGGACTAGCCGCTCCGCGGCATGTGGGATCTTCCCAGACTGGGGCACGAACCTGTGTCCTCTGCATCGGCAGGCGGACTCTCAACCACTGCGCCACCAGGAAAGCCTGGATCACAGACTTTTAAGTCCATTAGCCTGAGATTCAATTCCTAGTGTTAAGCTGACCAATGGGTGGAGGTGAAAAAGAGATAAATATACACCCTACTGGTGTTCCTGTAAAGGTTTACGGATATAATATACCAAATTTTGTGTATGCGTGTGTGTGTGTGTGTGTGTGTGTGTGTGTGTGTGTGTGTGTGTGTGTGTGTGTTTAGGTAATACTTCTTAAATTTAGGAATGTAATTTAGCAATTAATATTATTTGAAAAAAATTAAAATTTTATTTATCTTTTGTTAAATTACAGTAAAATTATTTATTAGAATAGCATTTTAAGTATGATCTCAATTTTCATGTTAAAAAATGCATAGAACTTGTTAGGATCTATCTTTGTTTTCTATAGTGCTTACTTCTAGGCAGTTGGAGTTTGCATGAGTTTAAGCATTCTTTTTTCTACTTTTCTTTATCACTTGAAAAGTGTAGGGAATTTAATTTTCATTAAACAAATACGTGATAATTCCTTTAAATTGAAATTGTCATAGTAGTAAATAATCTTTTAAAATGTAGTCACTGACTTTCCCATAAAATCCAAGAAATATTTGAAGTCTTTGTTTAAATCTCCTAGGTGATTTGGTAGGAGCCATCAGCAAAACTTAAACATTTTGTATTTAGTTGTTTGATCAAGTCATACTTATACTTTGCATTGTTCAAAAAAATCGTTAATATTGTTCAAAAATTTAAAATCTACTGATGTGTCTGTTATAATTTTTTTCTGTATGGTAATATAAAAATGACAAAGAATGAGAAAATGTGACTATGCTTATGCAGAAATATATAAAATAAACAAAACCAGTCATTATTTGTATTTTTCATAATAAAAAATGTAAAGAATTTCCACACCTATAAGATAAAGTAGATATTAAGGAAATCAATTACATTAGTGGAAAAAAATATTTGGAAATTTGCTATAATATGTAATGAAGTAAAGAAGAACTCACTATCTGGAAAATATTTTCTATGTTTATGTTTTCTATTTTTTAAAATTCATTTTTATTTGGTTTGTTTCTCTGAACAAGTTTTTATAACCTTAGCAATGTTGCAATTCTGAAAATTGTATTTTGGCATATTTATAACAAGTGTAAAAAACTTTACTGCAGCACTTTTTATGCTAATTTTATTTATTCACGTCACTTCTGAGTTGACCTGCTATTACACTATTATTTTCTTTTTGACTAATTTTAAAAACATAATTTAGCTTACTTTTGAAAATCTTCTTTGTACACAGCTGGGAATGATGAAATACATTAATAATTGATAGCAAATTTACAAAATCCAACTCACCATAATCCTCCAAAACTTGTATTCCCATAATCTTTTTTTCCTCCACAGCATGCTATGCTGTGTATGTTTTCTCTTCTCCCCATCACCTCATCCCTGTATGTTAATACTGTTTTAAAAAATGTATTTAATGTCATTGAATGGGATTTTGAGAAATCAAAGAAATAAATGCACATGTTAATTTGTCATATGCTTACCTAAGAATCATTTAAATATCTTAAAGCTATAATTCACCTAACCTAACCCTAGAGTGATCTTTTTTTTTGTCAAAACATAATCCAGCAGTTCAAAAAATGTTAAAATTTATTTGTGCTATTTAAACAGCATACAGTGTGGAGAGGATATAGAGTTCAGGATGACACCTCTTTGTATACTTTGCAGTCCCATCTTTTTCTTTCATTTTTCTTTCTTTAAAAAAAAAGTTGTTCCTCAATATATTTCACCTAGCTGTAGCCCCAATGCTTTATTTCTTCTGTATTTCCCCATTTCCTCCCTTATCTACATAGGTCTCCCTCTCCTTTTTGTTGTTTTTTTCTGACTTCTACAATACAACAGCAGTCTAGAAAGATCTATTATGATAAATGTTAGAATACTTCTCATAGAGAATGGTAGGGAGACAGACTTGAGTAGGTGAAGGAAGGAAAATCAGTAGTCAGGGACATAAAAAGTCCAAGAACTCTCAAAATAAATGTTTGCTCATTCACACTTATTATAGTATTATTCTACTTAATGAAATGCTTACAGTATGTTAATTTAAAACTCTTAGACAGGAACTAACAGTAAAATCCCTGACTTCTTTGTGAACAAAAGTGGTGTTAATTACAGGCTCTTAAAGGTATTAGGTGAATATGAAAAATCATGAAACATTTATTCTCTTCCTAAATATAGAGCTAAATGAATGAAAAATAGAAACCTTCTTTCATCATGTTTCTAGTTCATAAAAACTACTGTTGCATCAAAAATCTAGATGTGAACAAGCAAATCCAGTTTTTCTTCTTCCTGTAACTGTCCTGTGCACAGCAAATACATGGGATCCTGTGTTAAAACAGTCTGGTCTTCTCTTTCTGGGAAAACAAAATCCATTCATTTCTGTGAAGTTCACAAAAGTTCATCACCACCGTTATGAAGGCCCCAAAGTTTATATAAAGTTGCCATTCTCTTCATTATGGGTAAATCAACATTCTGGGTAAAGAATAACCGAAGTCCTTAGCATTACTTTAGAAACTGGTTCGGGCTTTGGGGAAAAGGGCTTGGAAGAAATAATGCAGTGAGAACATGTCTTCACTCAAAGTGTTTGCAGTTTAGGGCTCGGCTTCTCTACTGATGGAGAACTAAAGTTGAAATCAGAAACACTAGAAATTCAGGCAAACTATTCAGATCTGTTAGTCAAATTTTGTACTTAGTGACAAATGCTCAACTATACAGAGTGGAACTGGCCAGGCTGGCTTCCCAAAGCGTCTCATTTAAACAGCAGGCCTAACCAAGACCCAGTCAGGAAGCAGGAAGCATACTGGGTGAAGAAGACTCCAACTTAACACTCATAAGGCATCAGAGAGTCAAACCTTTCCCTGGGTCTCCCTAGCTACAAAATATTAATGTCCATGTTCCTAGTCTCACTTACTACTGAGGACTTTTACTTTGTCATGGGGGCCTGATTCAAGAATTGTGCCAAGGTGTTGACACTTTTGACAGGTCTTTAGTAGCAAGAAGAGCAGAAAGTATAGTGCTTTCAGGGGGACACTGCTTTGTGAACATGTGAGGGTGCACGACAAGCTTTCCATTGCAAACTTTATTGTAATGTATAAGATTGTTCTATCCAGAAACAAAGGAAAACTCAAAAGCAAAACCAGAGCAATTCAATTGCAATTAAATCCATAAAGAAAAAGAAAAAAAGACATCATTTTGATCATTTTATCTATATTCTAGAACTATATAAAGCTTTTGTTTTCTTTTGTGTTATTAAAACATTAACTTCCATATTTGAAATGAAAGTAATCTCTCAGCTATCCAAGCCATGCTTAGAAATTGTGGTGCTTATTAGTTATCTATTTTATACATATTAGTGTATAAATGTCACTAATATATTCTCAATTTTTCAATACTGTAATTAATAGTTCTTTGGGTCATATATCACATTTTTATCAATTGTATTTTAATTAAAACATATTTATAAGCTTAATGGCTACTCAGGCAAACTGTTATTAGCACTTACCCCAAATATGTTAGATTTCAAGTAGTCCATTGAAAACACCACTGCTACTTTATAACATATGAAGTGATAGAAAGGTATATGGTAAGGATGAGTCAGTGGTTATATGTGTAAGTAGAGACAAACTCAAATTTAGCCAGTGTACAGCATATTGAATTTTTGTAAAGCAACTTATTTTGAAACACGATTTTTAATGCAAATTATATTAATTCCCAAATACTTCATTTCACATTCTTAGTTTGGAAAACACTAATGACATTTGAATGTACACAGAAGGAACAATCATTTTTTAATTCTGTAGGTACATTATTAAATACTCTCTTCCTTGCATCTTACATTCTATAAAAATTTGAAACTTTAGCGCCTTGTCTGAAGTCTTTTTTTCCTATCTACTTCTTAACAAAATCTTTCTCTTATATATTCCTTTCATTTGCAACCTGCATCACGTGTAAGCATCATTTCCAACTACTCCATTAACCTTGATCCCTTCTAATCTGTCACCAGGCATACTTCCAGGGAGTTCTTCCCTGGCACACTTCTTAAATGTCTAACATGACACAATCACATTTTATAGAGGCTAAACACAATCTCAACTTTGTATTTACTCAATTATCTTCACCACTGGGTAGCCAATGGAGCTAGGTAATTTGAGTTCATAGATATATATTAAATATAGATTAACTTGTTCAGTTATCTACACATTAGCTACAGTATTACCAAATTATAATATTCTGTGATGTTATATTTAGCTCTAGGTTTTCAAATGACCATAGTAAGAAGAAAAACAAATATTTGTGAAATATAAGCCTGATTAATTTGTTGATTTAAAAAAACTCTCTGCAAATCATTTATTTTTCCAGAGAAAGAATAATTTATGTAAGTTTTCTCTTTTTCTTTTTCAGTGCTGGCCAGTGTAATCACCATATTTTTTCCAGTGATTGATATTAATTTCATCTCAAATATAGAAACAGGTATTTTATTTGTTTATTTATGAGAATACTTTTCTCTAATAGCAGCTTTTGAATTTTATATAAAGATTTAACCACTTTCTGAATTATTTTGTGCCAATTTCTTAATTCTATGGGTGCAATCTCCAACCAGTCCTTCATGGAATTTTGTTCAGTTTTCAACACTGTTTGTATATTATTTCAAATAAATCCAAATAACCAATAAAAACCCTCTCTTGAAGAGAAATTTCAGTAGTATTTTTACTGTTTTCCACAAACCAATATCCATTGTCTATGAGATATTTTGTTGTTGCATGCTAACAAAAAGAACTGAACCCAAAATCAAAGATCCAAATAAAACTATGCCCAATCATCTCAAATGTGCAAGTTTGGCATTTAGATAAATCTGGAAATAGATTTGCCTAAAAGAAGAGAAAATTGATGTTCTTACATTATTTCTGTGTTCTGTGCTTTTCATGCGTGACGTGATTTAGATTCCTTCCAAGCCATTTATACCGACCTACTTTTAACTGTGTACTTCTAATACATCTGAAATGAACTGCTTTTTTTTTCTTGAAAACAAACAAAACTCCCCAAAAACCCAGAAAACTGCATTTTTGATGTAATTGTAGACAGTGTCCCTGACAAATAATTTAGTCGTTCTCTGGCACATGTGTGAAAAAGTTGATATTATCAAGATGCCAAACCAAAATTATCTTTTGAGATAAATTCGAATTTGTATTTTTATTATGTAGAGAAAAAGAGATGAAACAATCCAAAGCAGTTCATCTTTAAACACAGTTGAACTGTGTTACATGGAAAATATGAATTTGGGATTACTGTTGAGGCGATGTTCTTTTGATTTTTAGGGGGAGAGTAACTGTTTCTTATTTATAAAACTCACCAGTATTAGAATGGCTCAGATTTCCTGGTTTGTTAACTACCTATAAAATAGGACTGGAAGGTTTTGCATAATTTGGTATAGTTGAATTTACAAAAACAATCATTTAGTGAAGAAGATTTAATGACCAAGAACAGGAGATACCATTTTCTCAAAGTCTTTATGTAACACCAACATGTACTTTGGTCCTGGAAGAATGTAATTTAATGTTGTTTTATTTTCATTTAGTGTAGTCGATTTGTATAGGGAAGTTTTACTTCACCAAAACATTTATATCATGATATATTTATATCATGTAAACCAAATTTTGCTCTGTGTAAATCATATCATAGTCTCTCATAGTATCAATAAAAACTCGTGAGTTTGAAGTACACCATGATAATGAAATTTCTAAAATTTTTCCTTTTCAAAGTGCTATCTCATTCACCCTAAACAGAAAATCATTTTTTTCATCTGTGAAATGATCAGATGGTCTATTTAAAACAACCAATTGTAATAATTCTTTGGAATAAAATAGTTTAACTATTATAATATTATGCATGAGTAGTTCAATTTTCTTCATGCAATTTCATAAAGAATTATACATTGTCATTATACTTAATAATTATGTTGGAAAAATATAATTACACATTATAATGCATTTTCAGTATTACAGGTAATTAAACTAAAAAACAATTATTCTATGAATAATTCATTTCTTCTTTAAAAAAACTATTTTTAAAAAAGTTAGCTGATATCAAAGAATTCTAGAGGTTTTAAAAGGAACAAAGGACTAAGTAGGGACTCTATTAAAGCTGAAATATTTTAGTAGTTTTGCAGAGGAAATTCAGAATAATAAGGCATGTAACTTAAGAAGGTCTATGCTTAATTGATGTGGAAATTTTCCTTTCACACTGAAATGTTGACTGAGAATGTCCTTGGCAGAGAAGCGGACATATAGAAAATGCACATGAATTACATTAGCCCTCTGAGACCTACATACAGGGAGGGTTTTACTGGCACAGAAAACAAGTTTTCATCTTCCATATTCTCTTCCATGAGCTGCTCTTATTCAAGCTACATGATTTAACTGTAAAGAGTATCTAGATCTTCCACCATTGTACTTAATTTGTATCTATCCACTTTTGTGACTCAACTATATTTATTGTGACTATTTCAGGTGATTTGCAATAATTTAGTAATTAGAATATATCCCAACTCTCTTTTGGTTAAATTGTTTTAAAATTTCCAGAGTATGACTAGAAATTTTAAGAATTTGAAGCCTCTTTTGATCATAACATCTAACATATATTGAATTCATCCTATGTTCTAGATAGTGCTTTTTACTAGATCACTTTTATTCTCACAACAATTACCATTAGAAAACCCATTGTTCAGTAAGGAAACCTAAGTTAGAGAGATTAAATAACTTGCTCAAATAACTTGCAAATAATGAAACAGAGTTTGAACCCAGGTGGTCCAATCCAAGAGGATGATATTTTAACCTCTATATTATAATATGACCTCAGATTTTAGCAAACTTCCCTAGAATTGGTTGAGAAATACCCAAATTAGTTCATTATGGCTATCAAAAAGGACTAGATTGTAGCTACACTGTTTTAAGTACATCATTCATCTGACGATATATATCTAGTGCAATTTCAGATAGACAGATAGATACATAGATACATAGATATATACATAGATACATAGATTTCTTATGTAACAAACATATCCGATTGTGAACAGTTTGATGAAAAGATATATTATATTTAGAAGTACTCTGTCTCCATGAAGTTTTTATGATGCAAACTCATTTTCTTTCCATTCTACTGACTCCAAATATTAAACTTGACCACTTTGACGCTTTAATTCAGTAGCCTTCCAATGATCTCATTATGGACCAACAACCTCTACTTCTCTTATAACAGTGTTGAAAAGGCATAGGTTTGAAGTTAGGCAGATGCAAGTCTAAGTCTTTATTCTGCTACTGCAAACTTTGTAAAGTTAAATAATTGCTTAGGTTTCCTTGTATATAAATGAAAGGCAATCCCCCCAAGATTTGATGTATTCATTTCTAAAATATTGATTATACTGTCACATTGAACATGTATATGAAATCTACATAGGGATAATATTGAGCTTTCAATAAATATCAGGAAATAAATAAAATAAGCAAATTATCACTTGATGCCAAATAAGTCCCAGGTATGTCTTCAAACAATGTTTAAATAGGCACATTCTCTTTGTGGTATACAAACAACAAAAACATCTAGTAAGAATATATATAAAATTGTTCAGAGATGGGTTCTTGGGATGGATGAAATAGTATTAAATATGCAAAGATGACTAAGATATTGTAGGCAAATATCTCCCTCTCCTTCCCATCAGAGAAAAACACAAATAGTACATTTTCTAGATCCTTAGAAAATCGTCCTCAATTATGAAATGTATATAATTACTTTTATGGAACTCTATTTAAAAGAAAATTGGTCTTGAAATAAAAGAAAAGAGATCTATGTCAGTGGAGAAAATTGAAAATCATGGTACAAAGAGAACAAAGAAAAGAGAAGAAAATGTTACTTAAAAAAATGCGTGCATACAAAATAGAATTAATTTCTGCTACTAGTGAAAAAAGAGTTTTTCATTCATCTCAATTGCTTACCATTCCAGATATTTATACTTAGCCCTCAATCTCTCTTTAGTTTTAGTGGAGAATCTTCATAGTGTGATTAAATTACATTTAGTTTCTGTTTGTATTCATCCTGTAACAAGCCTCAGATTGGTCCTTGTGTACTGTCAACATCCCTGCATCTAATGGACAGGGACAATAAAACTTTCCACATAAATTATACAATTAACATTTTTTTAGTCTGTGTAAATGGAAACGCCTTGGCTTTAAAATATAAATTAACAACATCTGTTTTGAAGTAAACCCTGTTTTGTTCCAGTGAAGCTCCACAAATTTATCACCAAATTTTAACAAGATCAGTCCTGGAAAATATTGAACTCAGGCCAGTCAGAATATTCTTTTAATCTACCATCTTTGACATCTAATTAGTTATGAGAATCAAGGTTCCAAGTATTGAAGCAAAATCACATACTGAATACCTAGAACATTTTCCATTTCTAGTGTATGCAGCAATGTTTTCTTGCCTTAGTGAATTCAATAGCCTGGGTCTACACAAAGGGAACCCTTCAGATTTGTAAGGAAGGGATACACAATTTGTGGGAATCAGTGCAAAATTGAAAATATGGGGTCCCTTGTTCAGAAGTTATTAAGAATTTCAAAATGGCAAAGTAGGGCAAAAACTTGGCATGAGGCTCTATGTGACCATATATACAGGACACTAGCCCATAAAGCTGGCCCTGGATTTTGTTTGCAGCACTCTGTTCACCTTAAGAATTATGCTAGGAATATGATCTGCAGTTACATTATAGCAGATTTAATAAATTACATTTTAAACAGCTATTCTTCCCAGATTAGTTTCTTGGATAGCAATCTAATAAGTCAAACCTTTGACTGTATCAATATGCCAAAAACAAAAAAGAGAAAGAGAAACTTGGACAATCATCTAGTTAATTCCAGCCTCAAAGTCATACTTCTACTTCACATATATGGGAAAATTGAGTGTTATTTGAATTACTTAAATTATTATATAATTTTAGATTCTAGATTGCCATTATTATATATTACATGAATCGATATAAGCTTTTATATTACACTTCAATTTTTAACTATTTTGATATCTTTGTTAAAATTATTTGAACTGTCTCCTAGTTATGTGTAATGATAATATCATCTTAATTTTTGGAGTGCATATTGTAATATGCTTGTCACTTATGTGAAATACATATATACAAATAGAAAGATAGATGGTTGGATGGATAAGATAGTAGATAGGTAGGTACATAGCTAGCTAGCTAGCTAGCTAGCTAGACAGATAGATAGATAGATAAAGGATACATATTTAGTCCAAGTTGAATTTAATTCTACCCTTGAGATCAGATATGAGTGTTTCAAATTCCTAATTCCATTAGAAACAATATACTTCCAAATGATTTTTGCCCTGTTTTTAAGATCCCCTCTGGCTCCAGGCATGTTTTTTCTGCAACATATTGACCCATACTTGCAGGTCAGTACCAAATTGAGCACACCCATCTCCCCAACCCCACCCAAAAAAAAGAGTAATTACACAGAAAAGCAATGTGATTTCTACTTCTAGCCATAATGGAATTACTGTGATATATTTTACCCCTCACCATAAAAAATAATTAGACCAAATGTAATAAAAATGTTTTCCAATATTCAACAACAGATAGAGCAGGGCAGAGAGCACTGAAAAAAGGAAACAAATGAACTGAGTTTATAAGTTTCCATAGGCTCCAAAGCTCAGGAATAAGAAAACTGATCAGTTTAACAGTCTCCCTGAGTTGAAGGGATCCTTTTCCTGGTCATGCCTTTCCTTCACCATTGATGCTAATGCTTACAACTAACGTTTCTAGGTCAGAGGCACTGGTGGCTTTCAATTCTGCTCTATAGTCATCAGGAAACCCAGGGAGTCTAGCCCTCAGAGGTATGGTTTTAACAGCAACATGCTCCTTCCTTCTGGCACCAAACTGTGCCCAAACTCTCCTCCCGTTCACCTACAAGAGCAGATTATTTCTTTGCTCCACAGCAGTATCCTGAGACACGAAGCTTTTTTATGTCTCCCCATGGGTAAAGACCATTTTCCTCCTTCCTCCAGAAGCAGCGGATTTTTGCCTGTGCCTGCCTCCAGACAGGAATATTTCCTGTCCCTACCCCAGCAGTTTAAGGTTCTTGTTTCTTAAGAGGGAAGGGTCTGGAAAAATAGGTTTTAGGTCCTCTCCCTGCAGTAGCTGACTCTCTCCTAAATTCCCTCACTGTTATGTAGGTCTCTTTCTCCTGCCCAGCTCCCAATCTTTTTGTGAGCACCCAGTAATGGGATTAAAAACTTGCAAGTGAGCTCAATCTTCTCTTTATTTGAGATTCCTAGTTTATTGTAACTGTCACGTTAGTCCACAGTCTTCAGAAAATTGTTAAAGTTGTAGCTGGCTTTTCTTTACCCCCTTTTAATGGAGACACCAATTTTCCCATACTCTGGCAAAGGTGAAACCTCATATGTCCCATCTCTCTCTGTGAGGTTTGTCACTCTTTGGAATTTATTTCCCTCAGTTGTCTTGCAACATCAGCTCTTGGATGGGTTTGTGAAAAGTTATGACTTTGTGAATTACTTGATGTTTTTGTTTTTTTACAGAGTGTTCTCTCACACCTTCCTATATTCTATGTAGAAATAGAGCTTTTGTCATAGTATTTTGATTAGTTTTCTTTCTAATGGCTTCTTCTCTTGGTGTTATCTCTGTTTCCCTCTTTTTAAATGCTTTTATTGTTTTTCTTTTTTGTTTGCTTTGGTATGTGCCTCTCCTATAGGAACTTTTTTTTTTAATTTCCAAAAAAATTTTCCATTTTTTTCCAATTTCTTGGAATTTCTTTAGTCTGTGTTAGGACACATTCACAGGTAGAGCTCACAGTGGAATATTTCATTGAGAGACACCTGTCCTCCCCATCCCATGGCTAATGTCTAAATCACTTACTATATACACATGTGTTCACCTCTCTTTCTGGCAGTTTGTGCATTTGAGACTGTTTTACAAAGACAAGCAGTGAAAAGAAGAGGTGGTCTCCTAATTTAATCATCTTGTTCTTAGGTGTTCCTTGGTTCAGAACCTCTACAAATCATTCTCTCTCAATCTTCTTGAGACAATGAGCTTTCCATCTTGTTCTTCGGTGTTCCTTGGTTCAGAACCTCTACAAATCATTCTCTCTCAATCTTCTTGAGACAATGAGCTTTCCATCTTTTACCATTCTGGGTTAGACACAGTATCCTGGCTCTATAGGGTAAGCAAGCAGATGTCCAGTAGAAAGCATATGGTCCTTAGAAACACTGATAAAATATTGTCCTGTTTTTAGCTCTACTTTTCAATTTCACCTTCAGAGGGAAACGTTGCCTCAAATTCACAAGTTGATCTGGGGGCAGGGTAAAGTCTACAACATCTATAACTCCTACAGCTTTCTCTGCCTTTGCATTTTACCCTTAAACATTACTTCTTTTATAACCACTATTCACCTTTCATAATTTTGTTGAAATTTCTTATCCTCTACTGTCTGTCTTCCCATTCTATTTGTCTTCCTAGGTTTATACTTTTCTATTCCTTTTTTGTTAGTTTACTTTGGATTATGGAAGGTATGAAATATGTATACACACACATGCACAAATAAATCTACCAAATATAGCCAGATAGATCTTTTTGCAATAATTTATTTGGGCATAGTCAGACTATCATTTGATGATCCTTATTTATATATTATCCTTATTATATTTAAATATACATTAGTTACCTATAATCCATATTTCAAAGTCTTTCTGATTAGTCTATTGAGATGCATGCATTTTCAATTCCTTATTAAAGCAATAGTGAAAATCCACCATTTAAAATATTTTATGAGCAATACCTTCACCATTATTAACATCATTACCATCAGTATCAGTTGTCTATGTGCCAGGTACTTTTCTATCCATTTATAAGTATTATTCATTTAAAACTAGGAAGAACTCAATGAACTAGTTACTATTAACACCCAAAATATTTTAAAACCAAATATCTGATAAGAGGTTTATATTCAAAGTATAATAAGAACTCACACAACTCAATAGCAAACACATAGATTAGAAAAACAAAACAAAACAAAACAAAAAATCAAAGAATAGGCAAGGGACATGAATAAACATTTTTCAAAAAAAAAACAGATACAAATGTACAACAGATACATAAAAATGTGCTCAACATCACTAAAGATCAGAGAAATGCAAATCAAAATCACAATCAGACATTACTTTATCCTGTTAGAATGACTGCTATCAAAAAGATGAGTAATAAGTTTTGGTGAGGGTGTGGAGAAGGGGAATCCTTATACATTTTTGGTTGGAATGTAAATTGGTACAGTGATTATAAAACACAATATGAAGTTTCTGAAAAAATTTAAAATACAACTACCATATGATCCAACAATCTCACTTCTGTGTTTATGTCCAAATGAAGTTAAATCAGTATCTCAAGGAGATATCTGCACTCCTATGTGAATGCAGCATTATTTCCAGTAGTCAAGATATGGAAATAGCCCAAGTGCCTGTCAACAGATAAATGAATAAAGAAAAAAAAAATGTGTGTGTGTATATATATATATATATATATGTATATAGTGAAATATTATTCAGCTAGAAAAGAGAAAGAAATCTGCCGTTTGTGACAACATGGATGAACCTGGAGAATATTATGTTTTCTGAAATAAGCCAGTCACAGAAAGACAAATATTGTACAATCTCACTTATATGTGGAATCCAAAAAAGTTGAGCTCATAGAAGCAGAGAGTAGACTGGTGATTTCCAGGGACTGAGGGTGAGGAAAATGGGGAGGTACAGGTCAAAGGGTACATATTTTCAGTTATAAGATGACTATGTTCTAGAGAGCTAATATACAGCATGATGATTATGGTTAATATAATGTATGATATACTTGAAAGTTGCTAAGAGAATAGACCTTAACTGTTCTCACCACACACATAAAAACAGATAACTATATGAGGTGATGAATGCATTAATTAGCCTCATTGTGGTAATTATTTCACAGTGTATACATATATCAAACCATCACATTGTATAATATATATATAATATATAATACATAATATATACATTTTAATTTGTTAATTATACCTCAATAAAGCTGAAAAAAATGTAAAAAAAAAAGATAAAACTAAGGTTTTGAGTGACAGAGACAATATTTAAATAGATACAGTCTAACAAGAGTACCCACTCTTTACCACAGTGCTATGACTGACACTATAAAAGCATTATTAATTAAATAATAACTTACCTTTGATATACTTAGTGTCAATATTAGTTATATTTCCTAACATATTGTTTCTTACACATGGTTTGTCAGGTTTTAACTAAACCTCTTCCATCAATCCCCAAAGACTGTTATTCCAAAGTTACTAGCATTAATCAAATAACCTAACCTTAAAAATTAAAGGGCTATATGGTCATATTATAGGGCCATTAGAATGTGGGACCAGAAATTCATTTAGCAGAATGCATAAATATGTGCTTAGCAGATACTAAAAATGTGCTGATTTTATTTTACTGTTACTATGTCACTTTATATTATATATTACTCTTTTATATTTGAGATCTTTATATGGTGAATAATTTGTTCCAGTTTGCCTGGGGTCTTTCTAGTTTTAGCTGTGAGAGTCTCCCATCATTAAAAACTCCTCATTTTCAAGCAAACAGAGATGCCCTATATCTTTGTTATATTCTCTGAGACTTTAGAAACATAGAGGCTAGAATAAAAGTAAAGAAATTCCACAAAGGTATTCAAAATACACAAGACCAGTTTTAGAACAAAATAATCATGCTGATTTGAAGACATATATTGGTCATGAGATTCATCTTCACAGTACCTTTGTTTTCCTTCATTTCTGTAAGAGTATTGAGTCTTGTCTAACATAATTAAACATAGGAGTTCACAGCCATAGTAGACAACAGTATTTCAGAACAAAATATTTTTCCTTTGGAAAAGGAATCATTTCAGGGTGGAAACATTCAAAGTCACAGTGCAGGATTGGGGGAAGGGTAGAGGGCACAGAATTAATGTGGGCAAAATAAGGAGAAGAGGACAGCAGGAAGAAACTTCTAAGAACGGTAGGATGTGAATAAAGTAGGGTGGTTGTGTCTATTGACCTTGGCCTTGAGTGCTTAGTCAAGGGTTCATATCTTCTTGCATGTATTTGAGAAATGTAAATTTATGAAATGATGAAAACAATGAAAATGATGAAAACAATATTTTAGGAAGAGCAAATTATCCGAGTATGGAACTCCTCAACAGAGGAGAATCATCTAGAAAATTATGATAGAGTCATCTGGTTCTTCTAGGCCATAGCTAGTGTTGAAAAATGAGAGGAGGACCCACCCACCCTTGGGAATTGAATATTCTTGGTAGAGAAGGAGACAACTTCTCACTATGATTCTGTTGACTTAAAGAAAACCACACAACATAAGAGCTGTGAGTTTAAGTTTTACTTAAACTCAGGGTCTTACTGAGGACTGTAGCCCAGGAAACAGTCTCTCAGTAGCTCTAAGTGGACTAGTCTGTGGAGGTTGGGGAGAAGTCTGTATATATAAAATTTTGGCTAGGGAATATGTGCAGTCAAGCATACATCTCAGTAAAAGGTTACTGCCGGTCACAAGGAACGAATTTCTCAGTTAATGATTTTAGTGCTTTTCTTACATATGAGAAAATGCAAAAACCTAGGTTCATTAAGATTCTTCCTGAGATATACATCTAACTATCTAAGGGGCCGGATTTTCCAAAGCACAGAGTGCCTCATCTTGTTTTCATCCTTAATTCCTCTTAGGGTGCACTGCTGGTCAGTGACTACAGTGGCCGATGACTTAACCCTTGTAGAGCTGGGTGGTGAGTAACGTTTGTTTTATACTTCTCATCTCCTGTCTACTGTTGTGATTGCTATTCTTATGGTGAGACCTCTTGAATGAAGGGCTGTGCCTGCCTAATCATGAAATGCATTGTACCATGCAATCTGTTTCATAAATAAAAGGGAAAATAATGCCAAATATAAAATGCCTTTTAAAGAAAACTAGGAACCTGGTTGAATATTGTTAAATTAATGAAACAAAGAAGCCATTTGACTGAAGTTTTCTAATGTCCTGGTTGCCAAAAATCAAACCAAAATCCAAACCTATAAATGCCTCAAGGTTAGAAAGTCAAAACCTAAGGACACCAATCAGAAACAGCCAACTTTTAATCAGAAATAACCAGCTTAAAGCTATAGTCAATCAATAATTTCCTTACTTTGCTTCCACTTTTTTTCTCAGCTTCTCCCTGATCTCCTGTTGGTGGAGCACTCCTAACCACTTCTGGGTTAACGTTGCCTAATTCAAATCAATAAATGCTCAAATAAACTCTTAAAAAATTTAATACGCCTCACTTTGTCTTTCAACAATTTGTTTCTGCACTCTTAACCTCACCTCTTATGTCTTTGCTCTTCGAACTTTTTGGTCTTTGTGAACAATGTTCAGTTTTAAACGTTCATGGAAATATCTGGACTGAGTAATACTTCAAAGAAAACTGAATACACCAATGAAAGTACCAAAAAGGCACATGAGATGGGTAATGCTCAGAGTCAGAAGCTTTGGGTTCCCTTTCTTGCAGTTTCACCATGCAATCCTCCATAAGAATTTTCGTTCAACACTGCAGATGAAATATCATTAGGACAAACATTTACCCCATGGAGTTCCAGGACTGTTTTTCACCTGTTAAATAAGCATTGAGAGTGTTATTTTTAGCTACGTGTGCTTCTCTGGCTGCTGAGGACTGGGTATGTCTTACTAGCCATTGACTCAGTAATGACAAATTCCATTATAACAAGGCAAGAGAATATCTCCTGTATTTCATTATAATGACCTATAACCAGTAAATTACTGATGGTTCTGCACTTTTCTTGCAGGGGTAGGGGGTTCTAAACTAATTAGATCCTGATATTTTTTCTTTTACTCTTAATTTTTTTGGGAATATAATGGTATATTTTGTTTACTGTTTTACATCTTTGCATTTCTTCTTGCCACATTTTCCTTGTCTAGGCATCTTTTTATATTATTCTATAGAATGACTCATTTAATTCACAAATTATGTTTGCAAAAAAAGTTTAAGATGCCAAATTTTTTTAAAAAGAAAGAAAACTCCCCAAAACTAGCATTATATTTAGATGGAAAACTTGGTGTTGTGTCTCATTCTATTAACAGTAGTTAACAAGTGTGAATTCCTTTTTTACTAGCATAAATTTCCTGCTGTGCAGCCCTTTGTTCACTTCATGCTGCTTTCCTGCTCTATTAAGACCACACAAATACCTGATTCTACCTTAATGTAATTTTAAATGCTTTACTGCTTTGAATAATATTTATTTGTAAGTCCCTTCATGAAATGAAAGTGAATACAGTAAAGCAAGCAAATACCATGTACTATATCCAATATTGATTCCAGAAAGACTACAGGACTATTGTATATACATACAAATATATAAAAATCATATATGAATATATAAACATGTATATTTTAATGTGTATGTGCAATAGTGCTTTAGTTTTTAGGGAATCATGTATATGAGTGTGTTTGCCTGTGTACATGCATTCATTGGTAGGGAAGTTTGGTTCAACACTGCACATATATTTCTCATTATCTTCCCTGTCTTGGAATTTCAGAGCTCTATCTTAGAGATTCATCTAAACTGGGAGGAAATTATTTCTGGAAATTTGTAGATGCTTGGTTCCAGTAGTGGAGATACGTATTGATAAATATAGCCTTTTAATAAGGTTATTAAGAGATACATATTAGGAAAATTATCCTTGCTCCATGAATTATTTAGAGTATGCTTATGATCATGGTAAACTTTCTGGGTCACTTTCTGGTTTCTTTCTGGACCACAGAATTCAACTGGGTTGCCCTGTCACTTAAAAAAGCTAACATGCCACTACCACAGTAAACCTACTAGGGAGTGTTAACTGTTAAATAAAAAACGTATTCTGACACTTGATAAAATACTAAGAAAGACTTTATTCAGGACTACTATGATAGGTGTCAGGACTATCACAATAAGAAAGAGAAATTGAGCTCAACTCCAAATAAAACAAGGAAAAATGAGGATTTATAGCCAACAGGTCATTGGATGAAGGCATAAATGGTAGGGTGATTCTTGCTAAACTGACCTACCAGGATTATTGTTGAAGGCAGATCAGGGTGGTCATACATCAACAGGGGAATGATGAGGGATGAGGAATTTAATTAGATACCAAGGTTGGGAAGATTCTCTCTAAAGTGATGTAAAAGGATTCTTGCTAAAACTAGACTTTACAAGGACAGAAGAGGACACCCAGTATGAAGCTTAGTTGAGTTGAGGGCTCAGAGAAACCTGGCTAAAGTTTGGTTAAGGAGAGAATCTTTGTCATAACCTCCTAGTAGAGTGGAAGAGACAATTCTACTATAGGGATTATAGAAGCAGTAGCAGCTAATGATGGTCTTCAGTAGCTTCAGCTGCCATCCTACCCCATGTTGTGACAGTGCTAGAAATAACTACAGTGATAACCATTGTGAAGTTTGGAGGAGAGCTCTGGGCAGGGTCGTGTCAATGGAAAATTAATCAGTCGATCTAAGAATGGATAAGAAAACTTTTTTGAGCCAAATTTGAGGATTATAATCCAGCAAGAGCATCTCAGAAAGCTCTGAGAACTGTTCCACCCATTAGAAGGTCAAGACACAGTTTATATAAGTGTTTTGAGACAGAGAACTGTACATCAAAAGACAAATTATTGACAATTTACATAATCCAGATCTAAGCGGCATCGTGGTGGGTCATGTGACCCCTTACAATATCAAGAAAGAATATTATCTTTTAAGGATAACATTGTTTATTGTTTGTTTGTTTGTTTTGTTTTTGTTTTTGCCCATGCAGTGCAGCTTGCTGGATCTTAGTTCCCCAACCAAAGATTGAACCTGGGCCCCTGGCAGTGAGAGAACCGAGTCCTAACCACTGGCCCACCAGGGAATTCCTGGTAGTTGTCTTGTTCATGCTGGGAGAATGATGCTATTTTTGGTTGAACAGGTATTTCTGCTGATGGGAGAGGTTTGGTCAATGCCTAATGCAGATACATAATGCACAGTGGAGGGAGAGAGGAGGTCAAAGGGCAGAGAAGAATTTTTATGTTTAAATTGTTCTTGTCTTGCCATAAAGTATGAATTTTATTTCACAGTAGCACCAGTGTGGCAGTGCAGCCCGGGCAAAGCAAGCATAGAATGATCAATAGGAGTCAGTAACATAAGAAGCAACTGCGACTGATGAAAGAAAGCAGGTGAGCCATACCCTGAGATGCACACAGACATTTCAAGCAGGAAAGAAACCTTAAATGTGAATCTGAGATACTGTCTTTCCATAGGTAGGGGCTTATGAGAAAGTGATATCTTATTAAATTGACCCCATTTGTACCCATGGGCTGGTGAAGTCTGGGGACTTTCAGCTACTGAGATAACAATTCAGAACAAATACAAACCATAAATGCATACATAATAAAAGTGTGAGTAAAATAAAAATCAGCTCATCTTTCATGTACTTCACCATTTTTGACTTATCAGAATCAGGACTGTGAATGTGAATGATGTGATGAAGATGTCAAAGACAATGGCAAATGCAAATGAGAAAATTAAATCTTACACAGAATACAAAGACAAATAAATAGTTGGAATACAAAATGTTTCCTCTTCCAATAAGTTATACACATCTCCACTTGCAGTACATGGTCCAGCAGATCATTAGAGGATATTACAAGAGATACAACTTTGCATTCATTTACTCTTCTCTAGATGAGGTTTTCTTTGTGAGACCAGAAGAATGCAAAGCTCCATCCAGCTACTGGAAATCCCTGAGTCAATATCTGAGTGCACTTTAGAAGATGAATGGCTGAGAACAGATTTCAAATATTGGCAGAAGGAATCACACTCTTAGAAATTAAGTAGAGTTGTCATTAAACAAGAGCATGAGAGAATTGAATACGACACAATTTTGATACCAGTGAAGCCGCCTCTAATAAGGAAATAGGCTCAGGTTGGCGGTGGGACTTCCTATGATAGTATTCCTCTGCTATAGGCACTGCAGCTGCTACTGAACACTCTAAAAATGTTGCCAGGCTTGTTCTCACGTGCCTCCAACAATCAATGCACAAGTTTTTACTAAGTGCTTTTTCTGTGCCTGGGATTAATTCTATTCCATGGCAAGATAAAAAAGTGAATGACCCCATTCCTGCCATCTGGAAACTTTTGGTCAAGGGTAGAAGTTAATATACATGATTAATAAGGAAACTACAAAAGATGTTTAATAGCAAAGCACTAATGCATTGATTATAGAACTTACCAGTAAACATTACAAAGTTACTTACACTTTTGGTTCTGCTATTACTGTGTGATTTGGGGCAATTCTTATTGTATCCCATTCTCAGTGACCTCAGCAGTTAAATGAGGAAATTTGATTGCACGTTCTCCTAGGTGCCTTCCTTTCCAAGGTTTTACAGTTTATGAAGATGTAGACTGTACCAAAAGAAACAAGTTGTTTTGTTTAATTATATTGAATCTTTAGTTTTGCTCAGATTATTAACCACATATGAAGATGAATACTTGAAAAAAATACTACTTTAAAACAAGTTGGAGATCATAAATTATATACCCATCTCAATTTCACAACACAATTAGTGTATTACAAACAAGGATAATTTCTGCAGTATGCAAATTTGTTTAACTTTGATCAATCACTTTTAAATCATATAATCGTATGTAAGCATGTTTGTCCCATGCCATATATATGTATATTTAAATATATTTAAACATGTACATGCATATGCCATATAAACATATATGTATACATTTGTTTAAATAATGCAGTTAGTAATTATGCAAACACTGAGAAGCTCTTCTATTGGTCTAAGGACAGACATAAATCAACTCGAGATGAAAGAATCAAGGGAAAGCCATGAACCAATATCTCACAAAAAAAGATATACAAATCACCAACATACCCATGAAGACAATCAACATAATTAGTCATCAGCAGAAGTCCCCAACATTTTTGTCACCAGGGACCGGTTTCATGGAAGACAATTTTTCCATGTACAGCGGGGGAGTGGGGGGATGGTTCAGGCTGTAATGGGAGCGATGGGGAGCGGCAGATGAAGCTTCACTTTCTCTCCTGCCACTTGCCTCCTGCTGTGCGGCCCAGTTCCTAACAGGCAGCAGACCGCTGGTCCTCGGTCCGGGGTTGGGGACCTCTGGTCATTAGGGAGTGCCAATGAAAATAACAATGAGATACTATCTCAAACCCACTACAATGGATTAAAAAATAAGTTTGACAATACCAAGTGATGGTGAGGATGTGAAGCAATTGGTGGTATTATAAAATGAAACAACCACTTCTGAAAATAGTTTAGCCATTTCTTATAAATTTAAGTATACATTTACAATATAGCCTAGCAGTTTCATTCCCGGGTATTTACACAAAACTGAAAAATACATGTCAGCACTAGGAATGCTCATAAATGTTTTATTTGTGAATTAAAAATCGAAAACAAAATAATATCCATCAACTAGTTTATTGATAAATACATTTTATTATCTTAATTTAAGGAGTATACTATTCACCAAAATAAAAGAACAAACTGCTGATAAATACCTAACCATGGGTGAATCCCTGAAACAATATGCTGAGTGAAAGAAGCCAGACAAAAAATATAAATACCATGTGATTCCCTGTATTGAAATCTACAACAGTCTAAACAAATCCATAGTGATAGAAATCCTGAGGCATGGGTAAGAAGTGGTGTGTAGACTGCCTGCAAAGGACCATGATGGAATTTTCCATAACATGATTAGAGTAGTAAGGATGTATGTATTTGTTTATAAAATTATCAAACTGTACATTTAAATGTTTGAATTTTCACAGTATGATTAAATAGACTTCAATATTTTACAAAATCATGTAATGTGATAAATATCCCTACAAGGCAATCATATTATGATACATAAATGTATCAAAGCAACATGTTGTACACAAATTTACACAGTTATATTTCAAATATATTCAATAAAAAATACAATTTTAAAAAAGTTAAAGTGCTTGAGAACATTAAAAAAAATGTTTCATGTTATTAGGTGGAAATTTGATCACAATAAACTTGATTCTTTAAAAAAAAAAATCAGTTTCCCTTGCATTCTAGTTTTGACTTTAGATAAGAGAAACAGCAATTTACATTAGTTTGCCAACCTAGCAAAAAATGAGAATCAATTAGGTTTCTTTGATAGTTCTTTGGATACTGTTACCAAAGCCCCATCCTGGGTCTGGGACAGAATCTATATTTGCTAGATTAATGGGATAGTAATGAGACTGAACCAGCTATTACAGGCATGAAAAATAAATTGATAGCCCTTTTTGAATTTGTTTTTCACTACAAATAATATTGATATAATAAGTGAAGAAATATTAAATGTTAAAGAGAAAAGTTATAATAGTCTTAAATTTAAATAATGCTTAGTAAATACCAATTACAATTGTATTTTAGATTTAATATTCATCCATATTTTAGATGGAAAAATACTGAAAATAAATTTCCAAAATTGTCCTCTATTTTAACAGGTATAAACAAATATCATGCTTGATCTAATTATAAACAAAGAAACAATGCTTCCCTGAATTTTAATGATCCCAAAATTCAAGCAGATTATAATAAAGGAAAACATGTCCACTTTGATCAAGTAGTATTGGTGTAGCCTTGACAAAGATGAACAGAATGCTTTAGCAACCTATAAATGATGTACTGGACCCCAACTCACACACATGCACAAACACCCACAGAAGCACATACATACACACATTCCATGATATACCTAGACCTGAAAAACCTCTTTAACTGAGAGCTTGAAGTTAAAGAGGTGGTTCACTGCATTACTAATTGTAGAATTTGACTCTTTCTCTAGGTGACTTTAAACAACATTCCTCATTTACCAGCCTGTAGGAATTAATTGATAGGAGCCTATGTCCTGATCATGGGGTGAAAAATTATATTAAAAATTTAATAAACCAACACTAAGCAAGAGAGTGTGTTATTGGCTAAAGAATAGACAAATAGATCAATGGTACAGAATACAGAACCTGGAAATAGAGCCACATAAATATAGTCAACTGATATTTGACAAAGGAATAAAGGTAATACAATGGAACAAAGATAGTCTTTTCAACAAATGGTACTGAAATAACTGGGCACTCAGATTCAAAAAAAAAATGAATCTAGACAGAGATCATATACTTTTCACAATAATTAACTAATTAACTCAAAATGGATGATAGACCCAGAACTGTAAAGCTCCAAGAGATAACATAGGTGAAAACCTAGATGACCTTGGAAATGACTTTTTAGATACAGTACCAAAGTCATGATCCATGAAAGAAAAAATTGATAAGCTGGAGTTCCTTAAAATTAGAAACTTGTACTCTGCAAAAGACATCAAGAGAATAAGAAGACAAGCCACAGACTGGGAAAAAATGTTTGTAAAAGACACATCTGATAAGGAAATGTTACTCAAAATAGACAACTCAAAAAACTCAAGAATAAGAAAACAACACAATTTAAAAATGAGCCAAAGTGGGCTTCCCTTGTGGTGCAGTGGTTTAGCGTCCACCTGCCGATGTAGGGGACACCGGTTCGTGCCCCAGTCCAGGAAGATCCCACATGCCGCGGAGTGGTTAGGCCTGTGAGCCATGGCCGCTGAGCCTGCACGTCCGGAGCCTGTGCTCCGCAACGGGAGTAGGCCACAACAGTGAGAGACCCATGTACCGCAAAAAAACAAAAACAAAAACAAAAACAAAAAAACAGCCAAAGTGCTTAACTGACTCCTCACCAAAGATAAACAGATGGCAAATAAACATATGAAAAGATGTTTCACATTATATGTCCTTAGGGAAATTCTCATGAAAACAGCAATGAGATACCACTACACATCTAACAGAATGGCCAAATTTTGGAACCCTGAAGACACGAAATGAGGGAGAGGATGTGGAGCAACAGGAACTCTCATTCATTGCTGATGGGAATGCAAAATGATACAGTCACTTTTTGAAGACAGTTTGGAAGACAATTTTTACAAAACTAAATATACTCTTACCATAAGATCCACCATTCACATGCCTTGGCATTTACTCAGAAGAGTTCAAAATTTATGCCCACACAAAACCCTGCATATGGATGTTTATAGCAGCTTAGTCATACTTGCCCAAACTTAGAAGCAACCGAGATGCCCTTCAGTAGGTGAATGGATAAGTACTGTGATCCACCAGACAATGGAATATTATTCAGCACTAAAAAGGAATGAGCTATAAAGCCATGAAAAGACATGGAGGAAACTTGAATGCATATCACTAAGGGAAAGAAACCAATCTGAAAAATTTACATAGTGTATGACTTCTACTATATGACATTCTGCAAAAGGCAAATCTATGGAGCTAACAAAAAATTCAGTGGTTTCCAGAGGTTGAGGTGGGGGAAAGTAAGAATAAGTGGAGCACAGAGGATTTTTAAGGCAATGAAAATACTTTTGTGAGACTATGATGATAGACTCATGTCACTATACATTTGTCTAAACCCAGAGAAAGTACTACACAAAGTGTGAACCCTAATATGAACGCTGGACTTTGGGTGATTATACTGTGTCAGTGTAAGTTCATTAATTGTAACAAGTGTACCACTCTGGTGGGAAATGTTGATAATGGGAGAGGCTACATGTGTTTAGAGTGTTTGGGAAAACTCTGTATCTTCTCAATTTCGCTGTGAACCTAAAACCAGTCTAAAAAATAGTATTTAAAATAAAAAAAATTGAGTATTTAGAAATGTAAAATATTATAATGACATTATAGTTTTTCCATCAGTGTCATTTAGATTGTATATTTTGTTAGAGAACTATAAATATCATGGGAAAGTGGTATTGCAGTGTCTTTCAATGTGTTTTCTATAAGATTTTTCAGAAGCTAGTAATCTAAACAGTCCTAACACTGCATGCTGTTTCAGCTGGAAATGTTAATCATATTTCTATACCTTGGGAATGAAGAATACAAAGGCCACAAAATTTCTGCTATAAAGATGATTTATTAATGTTGAATATTCTCCTTTTCATTACTATGCATTTATTTGGGAAAGCAATCCTTGTAGGGGAAGAGGAGCCATATGACAACTATTAACTTGCAAACAAAAAAAAGGGCCTGCTTCACTGATCCATGTCATTAGCAAAGTCTTGGAGGCTTATAACAAGCACATCAGTCGAACAATACAGACCTCCATCTCCAAGTTATCCACACACAGGTTCATACACTCACTCTCACACATATAACGCTCACACAAACAACACACAGGCTTAACAGAAGCAATACACATGCAACACACATTTACACAACACACACACACACACAATAGACCATTATAATCTACACATCCATGGCAAGTAACAAGTATTCAGGATTATTACCTTAAAAAATAAACTGATTGAAGGGAAAAATGAAAAAGCAAATAAACCTACAGAGAGTTACAGATTTTGCAACCTTTGTCCTGCCCCCCACAAAGTTACTGTCTATTTAAATCAAAATATATTGTCAGACTGAATAACTGGCAAGTTCCTTTTCAAAATAAAATATATAATGATCATATATACAATGCACATTTAATCATGTTTCTTGTATCCCCAGGCTCATCATAGTAAATGGGACACAATGAATTCAAGAAGTACTTGTTACATGAACAAACCAATTAATAAGTATACTGATTAAATGAAATAATAAAAACTTGTGGATCATTTTTTGGAGTTGAGCAGGATAGTATAAATGCTATTTCTAGGTGATAGAGTATCCATGCACATGCAGCTTAGTTATATTGCCAAATTTTCCCCCAACAGTGGTTTTCATCTACTTAACTGAAAATGTCTGTTGATTATTTTTATTCTTCTATATCTCTCGAATTTGCTACTTATTTCCTCTGGCTCTATCTTAGTCAAAAGTCTTATTATTTCATACCTTGAATAGGTTGTTCAGAATTTGCCCCCACCCTGCAGATTCTCTCAATTCTAAACCATCATCCTGCATAAAAATGCCAGACTAGTCTTCTTAAGGCAAGGATTTGGGCAATTTACTACCCTGCTTGAACATCATCAAGTTCCCAACCCCTGTATCAACAGAATCATTTCCAGACTCCTTATCTTTGTATTCAGGTTCCCTACAGAGGTGGTCGCACACTTTCTTTTCAACTCACATACTTCTTTATCTCTCTTGATTCCCCTAATCAAGTCTACTTAGTATCACTGTGACACACATTGCATTTTTCCACTTTGACATTCCTGCTCACATTGATACAGTTTTTAAAGTCCATCCTGCTTCTCATCTTGCAGACCCCAGCACATCCATCATGTTTATATGATGAAGATGAAGACTTCTCTGACAGCATCAGGAAATCATCCTTCTTTTCTCTGAGTAACAAGAGCACTAATTATCTCTACCACATTTCCTAAAATATAGTTTGTAATATCACACTAATTCTATGAGATAATAAATGTTAATAACAAATGTCTAATAACTTTGGAAATCCTGATATAAATATACTATAAAAAATTCTTACCAATATTTCTCCAAGCCATGTTAGATGGAATGCAGCATTGATTGCAGAACTCATGTTGTACAAAGCATCTAATGGTACTGGCATTCCACCAAACACATTGTGGGAAAACATTTGTTTATGACAGTTTTATAAGATATATTTCTAGCTTGAATTATTCTTTTGTTTTTTCCATATAGGCATTTTAATTTTGTAGCTGAACATATTTCCTTCTTTGATTTCTAGAATTTTTAGGTTTTCATTACTGTATTAACCTTATTCCTGGCACCATATTACTTTTTAATTTCCCTCTATGCCATATTTGCTACATACTTCCAATTTTTTAAACCCAAGTATATTTCTTAAAATACTCCAAGCTACTTATTAATTTCCTTTTGTTGCTATAACTAGCACAAACAGGGTCACTTAAAACAGCACATATTTATTATCTTACCATTCTGGAAGTCAGAATGGGTCTCACTGAAGTAATATCAAGGTGTTAGAAGTGCAATGTTCCGTTCTGAAAGCTGTGGGAAGAATCCATTTTTGTGTTTTATTCAGATTTGAAAGGCTGCTCCTGCCCTCACTCTTTGCAAATACCTCCCTTCCATTTTCAGAGCCAGCGATGGTCAGAAAGAGACCTCACTCTGACTTTGATTCTCCTGCCTCCCTCCCTTGTAACGTAATTCACATTACAAGGGCTCTCATGATTACATTACATTAGACTCACTGGATAATCCAATATAATTTCCCCATCTCAAGGTCAGCTTATTACCAACCTTAATTCCATCTGCAGCCTTAATTCTCCTTTTCCTTGTAACACAACGTATTCATAGTTCCTGGATATAAGAATGTGAATATCTCTGTGGGGTCATTAATTTGCCTACAACAGATACTTTAAACTGTTTTGAACTAAAATATGATAACCAACGTATAAAATAAGTAAAAGGTATAAAATAATGAATAAGTAAAAAGTAGGTAATAAATAATTGAGATGTTCTTTGGGGTACATAATTAATCTTCTTACGTGGATTATAAGTGATTAGGCAGTTTGTCTTAACTTTTCCTGTTTCCCCTCAGTGCCTGAAACAGATTTTTACCTATAGCTGATTCGCAGTAAAATTTGTTAAATAAATGCAACTTACATTATTCTATCTCCACAATTCCATAGGCCAATATACACACATATTTACAAACTACAAAATTACACATTATTATTTCCAGCTATTTAAAATGCTTTGATAAATGTCATTAAATGTTTATTCTATGTAAAATACTACATTTTCTTTTATCTGTTTAATATAATTTTCAGATCCACCTGAGGTAAATGCTTTATTCTATCTAGCACTCATGAATTAAAGACTGATTCATATACAAAAGCTAAAACCCTAGAATATATGGAAAATAAGAGCAAGAATAGTTGTTATAAAAAAGGGTAAATTCTCAACGATGTTAGTGTGACTTGGGAAGAACGTATAAAATATAAACAGCATTAATATATAATAAATAAAAGTGCTACTTTTTTTTTGCTTTTGGAACTTATTTCAATGATTTAGAAACTTGAGTTTAATTAAAGTAGCAGGATTAGACTATCTTAGATCTTTCCTATTGTTTTTCAACCCTCTATACCAATTTGAGTAAAGGACAATAAAAATTTGTCATGATATAGGATTTATATTTGCTGCTATTATTTAGAAAATATATAATATTAATAATAAAAAATTGAGTGAAGTCCAGTAGCCTCTGTGTTTACAACTGATTGGGAAACTCTATAGCAGGAATTCAGATTGGGAGGATGTGAAATAATCACTTTAGAGCAATGGTTCTCAAAGCTGGCTGTCATTCATATCTCCAAGGACATTAAAAAATCACAATGCCCCTCCTTGTCACCCCCAAAAAAGATTAAATTCAACTACCTATTTTAGAGATCTGACAATCATAGAGTTGCACAGTTAGTTGAGAAAGGGGAACAAAATAAAACTCTAATGATTAAGTTTTTTAAAAATCCCACTGCCCAGGTCACTCTTTAGACCAATGAAATCAAAATCAGATTCCAGGTCACACCTCAGATCAATGAAATCAAAGTCTGATTCTAATGCATGGGCACAGTGAGTTTCCAGAATTAATGGTCTTACCTTAGGGGTTGATTTCCAGCAGCAAGTAACAATCTATGAAATATCCACTTACTAATTTATTCTCTAAATTTATCTCAGCAAGATCGCTAAACTTTTAAAATCCTGAACTTGTAACCATCCCCATGGGTAAAAGAGATTCACTTTTTCAGCACTCATCTTTTATTTTTTGATTCCTCATCTTTACTTCAGAATCATGCTGGAAGACTTAATCTCAAAATTCAACAATTGACTTTACGTAGTCTTATAATTTTAGCAAGCTAATTAGAAGTTCTTAATTTATCTATGAGTGTGTAACTATATATATTGGGGATTGATACCTAATTCCAAAATCCAAGGAAAAGAGTGAGTGGAGGTTTTAGTTACAGATGGTGAAATTTATAATACTTAACATTTGTTGAGAGCTCACTTTACACATAACACAATTTACAAAGTAGGAACTATTACTATTTTTTTCATTTTCTGTCTTTATTTAGTGGGTGAGTAAACTGAGGAAAAGAAAGTGTAAGACTTGGTATAGTCCACACAGCTTCTAGATCTAAAAATTGGGATTATGAACGAAGTCAATCTAAATCCAGAATGTGTGCTCTTACCTACTATATCACAGAAAAACTTAAAATATTATAATATAACCAAGCATTTCTGAGCAGTAGTGGCAACCCTTTCAGAGGTCAGTTTGCCTAGATGTTGTTCTCTTTCCACAAAGGACTTAAAAGGAAGCCTTTCACTAGATCAACAGAGAAATACAATATTCCCAAAACATTAAAAGGCAGCTGCAGGAAGCATTTTGTAAACATATGGTACTTGTATAATTAACGTTTAAGTAGATAATTAGCTTATAGTCACAAAATTACAGTTAGAAAACCTGAAATTTCCCAAACTGAATTCATAGTACCTCTTTTTCTCTTCAAACCCTTCTACTCCTCTTTTTTTTTTTTTTTGTCCAGTGTATAGCAACTAGAAAATTTGTTGTTCAACTTAACTTTTGGAAAATATTCTCCATAAATTCTTTATTTTCATCCAGATTTCCCACAACCCACACTTTAGATATCTCCCCCTGCTTTCATTCCAACTACTTGGTTTAAAAGTTTGCCCATTTTCACCTTCAAGGCTGTGATAGCTGCCTGCTTGCCCTATCAGTCTAGCCCCTTTTGCATTGTCCTGACAGATGACCTCATCTAAAATGGAAATATAAGCGTGTCTAGTTTTTTTTTTTTTGCTTAAAATATTTCAATAAATTTCAGGTTAAAATACTAAAATTATCTTCAAGATAAGATCTAATCTCCTAAAATATAGTTCTAAATATGTTTTTTATAATCTAACGCTGCCTATTTAGTCTCATTTCTAATTTTAATCCTAATGTACTTCTTTATCTCTAAGCATTCATGTATGCGACTCTCTTTATTAGGGAATCTTAGAAAACCTTTTATTCTCCTGGATATATCCTTTATATATATTTTTAAAATTCATCTAAGTATTACTTTTTTAGGAGTTTCTTATTCAAATCTTCAGCTACAATATAAACATCATTTTTTTTCTACATGACAGCAAATTCCAAAAGTCAACTGCCAACTAAATGTGATACAAAGGAAAAAGATATTCTACACAAATGGAAATTTAAAAAAAAAGATGGAGTATCAATACTTACATAAAACAAGATAAACTTTAAAACAAAAACTACAACAAGAAACAAAGAAGGACATTACATAATGATGAAAGAATTAAGCCAAGAAGAGGATATAACACTTACGAACATCTAAATATATAAAGTAAGTTTTAACAGACATAAAAGGAAAACTAAACAGTAACACCCAATTTACATCTATGAACAGATCGTCCAAACAGAAAATCAATAAGAAAGCATTGACCTTAAACAATACATTATGCCAAATGAACTTAATAGATATATACAAACGATACATTCAAAAACAGTAGAATACACATTCTTTTCAAATGTATGTGAAACATTCTCTAAGATAGATCGCGTGCTAATCAATAAAACAATTCTCAATAAGTTTAAGAAGATCAAAATTATATTGAACATCTTTACTGACCACAGTGGTATGAAACTAGAAATCAATTACAAGAAGAAAAATGGAAAAAACCAAAACATGTGGAGGCTAAACCACATGCTGTTAAACAGCCAATATGTCAACAAAAAAAATCAAAGAGCAAATAAAAATTACCTCAAGACAAATGCAAACAGAAACACAGCATTACAAAATCTATCAGATGTAGCAAAAGCAGTTCTAAGGGGGAAGCTTATAGCGATACAGGTCTACCTCAGGAAACAAGAAATGTCTCAAATAAGCAATTTAACATTACTTCTACAGGGACTAGAAAAGAAAAACAAAGCCCAAATTTAGTAAAATAAAGAAATAATAAAGATCATAAAGGGAAAAAATAAAGAATATAAAAAGGAGAAAAGATCAATAAAATTAAGAGCTGGTTCTTTGAAAAGATAAACAAATTGATAAACTTTTAGCTAGACTCAAGAAAATGAGAGGGTCAAAAATATAAAATCAAGAATGAAAGTGGAGAAGCTACAACCAATAGCACAGAAATATAATACAAAGGATCATAAAAGATCACTATAAACAATTATACACCAAAAGATTGGACAGTTTAGAAAAGTGGATAAATTCCTAGAAAAAATCTTGCAGGACTGAATCAGAAATAAATAGAAAATCTGAACAGGCTGATTACTAGTAGTGAAATTGAATCAGTAATAATAATAACAAAAAAAATCCCAACAAATAAAAGTCAGGACCAGATGGCTTCACAGGTGAATTCTACCAAACATTTAAGAAGGGATAATACCTACCGTCCTCAAACTATTCTAAAAAATATTGAAGAAGATTACTCCCAAATTTGTTCTACAAGGCCAGCACTACCCTGACACCAAAAGTGGATCAAGACAAAAAAAAAAAAAAAAATTATAGGCCAATATCCCTAATGAACATATACATGAAAATCCTTAACAAAATACTAGTAAACTAAATTCAGCAATATATTAACAGGATCATACACCATGATCAAATGGGATTTATCCCAGGGATGCAAGAATGTTTCAATATTCACACATTAATCAACAGAATACACCATATTAAAAGAGGAAATGTAAAACTCATATAATCATCTCAGTAGATGCAGAAATAGCATTTGACAAAATCCAACATTTATTTATGATTAAAACTCTCAACTAAGTGGGCATAGAGGGAATACACTTCTATTAATAAAGGCCATATATGACAAACACACAGCTATCATTATCCTCTATGGAGAAATGCTGAAAGCTTTTCCTCTAAGATCAGGAGCAAGACAAGGGTGCCCACTCTCGCCACTTTTATTTACATAGTACTGGAAGACATAGCCACAGCATTCAAAAAAGAAACAGAAACAACAGTTATCCAAATTGGAAAGTAAGAAGTAAAACTATCTCTATTCTCAGAAAACTATCTATATTCTCAACGTAACAGCATATATAGAAAACCATAAAGACTCCACCAAAAAGTATTAGAGCTAGTAAATAAATTCAGTAATTTCAGAATATAAGATACAGAAATCTATTGCATTTCTATACACTAATTACAAACTATCAGAAAGGTAAATGAATAAAATAATCCCATTTACAATTGCAGCAAAAAAGAATAAAATACCTAGGAATAAATTTAACCAAGAGGGTGAAAGACCTCTACTCTGAACACTGTAAGATGTTGATGAAAGAAATTGAAGAAAACACAAATAAATTGAAATATATACAGTGCTCATGGATTGGAAGAATTAATATTGTTAAAATGTCTATGTTACCCAAAGCAATATACAGGTCTAATTCAATCCATATCAAAATACCAATGACATTTTTCACAGAACTAGAGGAAATACTTCTAAAATTTTAATGGATACACAAAAGACCCTGAAGAGCTAAAGCAGTTTTAAGAAAGAATAACATAACTGTAGGTGTCACACTCCCTGATTTTAAACTATACTGCAAAGTTTTAATAATCAAAACAATATGGTACTGGCACAAAAACAGACACATAGATCAATGGAACAGAATAGAAAGCCCAGAAATAAACTCATGCTTATATAGTCAATCAATGAATAAGGAGGCAAGATTATAAAGTGGGGAAAAGACAGTCTCTTCAACTAACAGTGATGGAAAAACTGGACAGATACATGCAAAAAAATGAAGCTGGACCACTTTCTTATATCATATACAGAAATAAATTCAGAATGGATTAAAAACTTAAATGTAAGACCTGAAACCATGAAACTCCTAGAAGAAAACATAGACAATAAACCCTTGATATTGGTCTAGGCACTATCTTATTGGATCTGCCTCCTCAGGCAAGGGTAACAAAAGCAAACAACAGCAACAATGACAACAAAAATAAATGGGACTACATCCACTAAAACGCTTTTGCACAGTAAAGGAAACCATCAATAAAAAGAAAAAAGCAACTTACTTAATGGGAAAATATATTTATAAATGATATATCTGAAAAAGTCTTAATATCTAAAATATATAAAAAATCTGAAGCAACTCATAGCAAAAAAAAAAGCAATCTGATTAAAAAATGAGCCAAGGACCTGAATAGACATTTTTCCAAAGAAGACATAGAGATGACCAACAGACTCATTAAAAGGGTTTCAATATCACTAATTATCAGGGAAATGCAAATCAATACTACAATGAGATAATACCTCTCACTTGTCAGAATGTTATCAAAGTAACATCAAATAGCAAGTGTTAGCCTGGTTGTGGAGAAAAAGGAATGCTTGTACACGATTGAAGGGAATCTGTATTTGTGCAGTCACTATGGAAAATGGTAGAGGTGCCTCAAAAAATTAAAAATATAACTATGATACTAATCCATCAATTCCACTCCTGGGTATCTATATGAAGAAAATGAAAACACTAATTCAAAGAGATATATGCATCCTTATGCTCACTGCAGTGCTATTTACAATAGGTCAAGACATGGAAGAAACCCAAAGGTCCATCAGCAGATGAATGGATAATGAAGATGTGGTATTTGTACATAATGGAATATCACTCAGCCATAAAAAAGGATGAAATAATGCCATTTGTAACAATATGGAAGGAAAGTAAGTTAAAGCAAGGGAAGTAAGTCAGATAGAGAAAGACAAATTCTGTACAATTTCACTTATATGTGGAATCTAAGAAACAGAAAAAATGAACAAACAAAACAAAACAAAACAGGCTTATAGATACAGGGAACAAAGTGGTGGTTGTCAGATGGGAGCGGGTTGGGAGAATGGACTAAATAGCTGAAGGACATTAAGAGGTACAAACCTCCACTTCTTATACAAGAAATAAGTCATGGGGATGTAATATACAGCATAAGGTGTATAGTCAACAATATTGTAAAAACTTTGAGTAGAGACAGATGGTTACTAGACTTATTGTGGGGATCATTTCATAATATATATAAATTTCAAACCACCATGTTATACACCTGAAACCAATATTGTATGTCTACTATACTTTAATGAAAGTTTATGTTAAAAAAAATGAATAAAAAAATAAAAGTCAATTGCTATATATGGTAACATTCAGAGAATAAGCAGTTAGGATTAGTTAACAAAGAGCTGAATGGTGTCAGTGCTTTTATCATAAGGTTAAGGAGATTTTAAAAATCTTAGTTAGAAAATGGTCTATTCCAAATTTTATCATGTCCTTTCTCCATATTTGTTCATTTTTTCCTTAAATTTCCTTGAACAAAGTAGATATAAATATGAAATTTTCCTCTCCCTTCAGCAGTGCTGTGTTCAATCTCATCATGTCACTTTAATAAAATGTTTACACTATGGTAATGCATTTACCCTTTTCCTATGGTAGTAGCATTGATAAATCAGATGTGGGCCCAGATATTGACTATATCTTTTATAATTTACCAGTTAAATTTTACAAAGTAGAAACAAGAACAAAGTGAGAAAGACACTTGGAAAGATGATGTAGAGATGATATAGTTATAACATGCAGTTTGGTAAGTGAGTCAAAAGAAATGATATTTATAATAAACTTATATGAAGGTAATGATTATTACACATAAGCATACAGCCATGATATGGTGTAAACTAGAAGCCAGATCATGCAGTTACAGTGTTTACCATTGTTATTCAACAAAATTTACAATAAAATTTACTTACATCATTTAGTGTATATTCTACTCCATTGTAATGAAGAAAACTAGTAAGCAGTTTGCAAAAAAATTGATTTATAATATTCAATCAATTTTTTTCCCTTCTCTTCTTGTTACAGCTCCAATGTGAGGAATCACCATCAGAAAATAAATTTTAGTCATTAATGAATAAACAACAAGAACCTTGAATTAGTAAATAACTGTGTTTCTCTTGACCAGGATATAGTATATCATACGAACTATAGTTTTCTAGCTTCATGCTGTGAACATGACTCTACTTGACCCTTCCCTACCCTCCATACACATTCAACTCCTACAAAATTGAGAGATTTATTGTTTTTCTTGTTACATTGGTTACATTGTTAACATTCCAGCTTTGATTAGAAATGTATTCTAAGGCAGATCAATCATTTTTATTGAAATACACATAAAACTTAAAGTATCTCTAATTATTATATGTTATTATAAAGTGAGAGGACCTCTGGGTTATGGAGACAGAACTCAGAAGACTTTACAGGAAAGTGGAGGAAGCTGAGAATGGGCTTCTATTATACCTTCTTCCACAGATTGCTTTCAAGGAGTGTCACCAGTTTGTCCAAATCTCCAGATAAAGGAGTTTATTGAACCCAGATTGTTGCTGATATACAAGGCTATATCAATTGCCAGGTAGGATTTTTCAGCAAGAATTTGAAAGTGATGCTAAGAAGTATTTGAGTAGCATTACTATGGTTCTCGCTGATCCTTCTGTTTTGGAGTATGACTAATGCCAAGGGCTGAATTATAAGGAGGAAGTTTTACTTCCTAAGCAAAAATCCCAACAAAGGGCCTGAAACCTAGTTATTAGTTTGGAAGCAACTAATATTTCAATTACTTAGCTTGAGCCAACATGAGGGATTACAGCGTAGCCTAAAGAATAGTTGACATATAAACATCGGAGAGCTGAGCTGTAGTCACAAGGCTACATTTATCCATATGTGCCATAAAGGATCTTAAGGCTTATAAATTAGCAGGGTTGTTAGTATATTAAGGGAAAAAGAAAAAGAAAAATGAAAGTTTTAGAAAAAGAATAAAATGGAAAATTAGATGGGAAAGAAGGTAGGAACTGAGGGAGAAAAAAGCTAGAAAGAGAAATATGTTAAAAGACGTTCAACATAGGAAAACGATGAGAAGGATGGATAAAATGTGATATATGAGATTCCAATGACAGCTAGTAGTGTTGAGAGATTATTAAAAAGCTTAATTCATTCATCCAATTGTACAAAGTAATGGCACAGACATGGTCACTTCTGTCAAGGAGTCATTGTTGGAGAGAGAATTGAAAGAAATAATGCTAAAAGTGAACAGTTGCATTTTATGAGTCTACAATGGAAAAAGCACACACAAGGAGGACAAAACTACTCAGAATCAGGGAAGTGCATATTCACTCAGGTTCTGAATGAAAGACAATGTCTTCAACATGGCAATGTCCTAAGAACAGGGATGCATGGTGAAAACAAAAGTCTAAAAATATATTATTTGACAACCAAAATTACGTGAGAGAAGCAGTGCTGGAGGCTAAGAGTGAGAAATTTCCCTCTTAGAGTTCATCAAAGAATTAACAGCTTGATTGCTCCTTCAAAACATACAAACCATATTCTTGCAGTCTTAAAATAACTGAAATTCATAAAAATACATAAATCGCAATTATGGCATAATCAAACAGGTTTAACTACAATAAGCTAGCAATTTTTGAGGCAGGCAGTTTCTCATTAAACTGGAACTCTAATTTGGGTAACAGAACAGAGGCAGAATGAAGATACTGTGCCGCTATTTGAGTAATTTCTTTTGTTACTAATGGAAAAGAACTGCACCCTGTTATCCTGAAGTAACATTACAGTATGTGGAAGCCTCTAACTAAATCAAAGAGGAATAGTTAGAGGATATACAACTATATGATATATAGACTTTTGGAACACCATTGTATCTGAGGAAGCCAATAAATAATATTTTGAAAGGTAAGGATACATATAATTACTTAACTGAACAGTTCTCATAGTGCTACACCTAAACTTTCAAGCATGCATCTATAAATATGAGGCAATGTCTAGTTGTTTATGCAGGTGTCAGAGTTTCCTAAAGGATAGGCTGTAGTTATTAATAAATCATAGCTTAAGAGAAGGATATAATGAAATATCTAGGTTAAGAAATTGTATAGCCATAGGAAGAACTCTCACTTGCCTTGGAAAGTAAATAGCTCTGGGGAGCCATACATGACCAAAGGAATTCACAAGTTTCCTTACCCAGTACATAATTTTAGCATTTAACCTTGTTTAGGTTGATCTATTCTAGTTGTGTGTGTCTTTTATTTATATTATACTGTGAGCTTAGCAAGAGTAAGAACTATGTCTTCTCCACTTTTCCATCTATTCCTCACATTACTTAGTGTCTACCAGGTGCTCAAGTAATATAATTGATACTTAAGCCATACCAATGCTACTTGACCTCACATACTTCATTCAATAAATCATAACATTCTACTTTTGCTTTGTTTCCTTCTTCTTTTCTCAAAATTTTCTTCCAATTACTTTCAAGACTATCAGGTGGTTTGGTTGACACTGTATGCCTATTTTAGTAGTTTATATGCAAGTACTTATGTATAAAGGACTGACCACCATGCTTTGGTTGATGAAAAGGTAACAACAGGAGTTTAAAATCCGAAAGATACTGTGACCTAGTTACTTTGATGACTCTCAAAAGTTAGTAGATTTGGAAAGATGTATCTGTCAAAGGCAAGGGAGGCATTCCAGGTAATATCATATCAAAACACATAATTGAATTAAATAATTGAATCTATTTCATGAACAGTGGATTCAGGCTGAATATACATTCAGTAGACAAATTTGGAAAGGCAGCAGGTTCTCGCCTTTGAAAGAGCTTTGGTGTCAGACAAACCATCACATTCCAGTTCTGCAGTTTATAAACTAGGCAAATATGGGTTGCATTAATTTTCTGTGAGTGTGTGAAAGGGATCTCATCAAGAATATCACAGTTTGGGCTTCCCTGGTGGTGCAGTGGTTGAGAGTCCGCCTGCTGATTCAGGGGACGCGGGTTCGTGGCCCGGTCCGGGAGGATCCCGCGTGCCGTGGAGCGGCTGGGCCCGTGGGCCTTGGTCGCTGGGCCTGCGCGTCCGGAGCCTGTGCTCCACAACAGGAGAGGCCGCAATGGTGAGAGACCCACGTATCGCAAAAAAGAAAAAGAAAAAAAAAAGAAAAAAAAAGAATATCACAGTTTGTTGTAAAGATTAAATAGGATTATGGTTGTAGGGTATGTTTATTACAGTTCCTCGTACCTAAGACTCAATAAAAATGAGCTTAATTAATCACTACGAAATATAGAAATAGTGAACATTTTTCTGAGCAGAGCTGATGTATATTAAGAAACTTTCCTTACTCAGTACATATTTCAAAATGATACTAGTTTGACAGCGATAGAGGTACTACAAGTAAGGACACCATGAGTAGGGTAGCATTAAAGAAATTGATAGTTAGCAGACAATCTGGGAACAAAATTATCTAAAACTGGCAACAGATTCAGGTTTCTATACAGGAGACAACTGTGGCCTACGGGTGTGGAAATCTTGGTTCTCATTCTGACTCCCCACATCTAGCTGCATATCTGCTGTATATTTACTCACCTGTGATAAGCAATAGAATGATAAATCTCCTAGTTCCTTTGCAGTTTTAATATTAAACATCCATGATTAGATTAGATAGATAACGGCAGTGTCAGATGAAAGACAGCATCAAAATTTCAAACTTTAGTGAGAGACAGAAAAGTAGCATTAAAAATATGAAATTTGGAGAGCAAGAAAAGGCACTGATTTGGAGGGAAGGGTCTTGCTTTTTTCTCATCTTTATCTGTAGATTGTGATTTTGATTTGTTGGCATAAAACTCAAGTGAAGATGTTTAGGAGGCATTTGGGAATATGGGTTTGACACTTTAGAGAAAAGATATATGACATGAGCTGATTTGGAAGTCCTCTGCATAAAGGTGAAAGTTGGGGCTTTGATAGTGAATGATATCACAGAGTGTAAAACTTTTTCAGAAGGGAAAAAAAGCAGTCCAAGGACAGAGCTTTTGCCAAGACTCAAGTACAGGTAGTGTCAAAGGAAGAAGAATCAGAAAAGTTGGTAGACTTTTCAGTGAAGAACTTAACAAATGTATGTCAAAGAGGAGTTTCAAGGGGGAAAAATGTAGTTCTTCATATCTATATTTACTAAGCTTTACTGAGTGATGATAATAAACATACAGAGGTAGTATTAATAAGCCAATTACGATTAGGAAGATGAATGTGTATCAAAGTATTAGGCATCACTTTTTCTATCCTAGCTTGGAAATGACAGACCCATGATTCAAACTTAGATATTTCCAATGCCAGTGGCCATGTGCTCTTAGTTATTACTTTAATGAGATCAAGGAAGATAAAGACTCAGAAAAGACTGTTGTATTTGATATGTGAAAGGTGTTGTGTATCTTTCCAAGAAGAGAAGTCAGATTTCAAGGAACCAAGTTTGGAAGGTATAGTAATGAGCTGGAGACAAAAGAGAAAATCTACTACATCAAGAGAAGTAATAAAGTAATAAACTAATATTTTATAACTAGTAAAGAAAAAGAATTTAAAGGGTAGCAACTTGAGACAGTAACAAAAAGAAAGGAAAACATAGCACTGTTATAGTGTGATCTGACCTAACATTTGGAAAGAGAAAAGAACAAATAGAAAGGATAAAATTATATTAAAATTATATTATTTTACAATAAGAACTCTACTATGTATTTAAGGTTTTGTTGGGTTTAGATCTTGGCTATGTCCTTTTTTTAGAGCTTAGGAAATTTACTTATTTCTCTAAGCCTGAGTTTCTTCACTGGTAAAATATATATAATAACAATATCTAAGGAGTAAATGAACAGAGAATATGCAATTGCTTTTTCCTCTGCCTATAATGTCCTTCCTGCAGGTATCTACATGGCTAACTCCTTTACTTTCTTCAAGTCTGAACAGAAATTTCCCTCTCAGTGAGGCCTTCCCTGGACTCCTATCTAAAATTTTAAATTTCCTCATACACTTTACATTATATATTTCCCTTCCTGCTTTAATTTTCTTTTAGTGCCTGCAATTAGGTAATCTGTTTTTACTTAACATGTTCTTTGTCTTTACATCCCACTCAAATGTATGCTTCATGAAGGCATTGATTTATTTATGCTTTGTTCAGCACACTTCATAGGCTTTGAATAAATATTTATCAACTGAATGAATGAATGAATGAAGATGGATATCAAAATCAACAGCTAAATCTCCTAGCAGGCTCTTCCTCAGGTAGAAGAATTGACAGACAATCTAAACAAGTCTTTGTCCTCTGAAAATTGCATCAGAATTGCTCTTGAATATGACACCAGGGATGTGCCATCAGCCAGCTCATTTCTCATTTCCCCTGTAGATGTTTCAGTCTAGTTAGGACTCATTGTCTGTTCTTATAAAACAAGTGCTTCAATCATCCTTAATTCCCAAGTACACCTTTCTCTTTCTCTACAACTTTGCCACATTCAGCTTTATTCTCACACCCAGTTGTATTTCTTAGAATTCCAAATGAATTAGGGCCATGAAATCCCTTTGTGTCTGTTTTCTGGGTAGCCTTTCAATCAAGAAGCAGTGAAGGGTTTTGTATTTTTTGAATAACTCCTAACTTTTATGAGCCTTATGCACATTTCTACCATTTATTTTTATAGTTCTGTGGATCTGGCATATTTCTACATCAAAGCAGTTCAGATAGACTTTAGAAAACAAGACAAAGCAACATCTTTGGATGCAAAGAGAAAAAATATGAATCATGACTATAATTTCAGAGATCAAAGACTTATGTTAATCACAATTTCTAACTTTGATATAATTTCGATAAATTGCTAAGCCATCCTTTATTAAAACACACTTGAGGTCTTATGGCAAAGTTCCTTAAAATTATGAGAGAAAATTAAATTCTTGTTGGTGACACTAAAATGGGTGTTTTATTTGCTTTAGTAAGAGCTAGGATGAGTAAGTAACTCTTAAAAATTTACTTTCTATTTCAAGAGACGAAAAACACAATCAAGTTTAAGGTAATGAGTGTCAATATTATCAGTTGTATATTTTTTTAATTACTGAGAAAAATACCACATTTATTGCAGATCATAAGATTTGCTTACTGTTATGAGGTCATTTGCTTCATTGTCCAGCTGGCTGGCTCTACAAGATTTGTCTACAGTTCATTAGAATTGTATATAACACTCTTATGTGTCCTTTATCTTCCCCATTATCCTTTTTCTATTTTTTTCTTTCATTTTTGTTGTTCTATAAAAGCCAGCATTCCTTTAGTGACATAGTTTCTCCCAAACAGATTCTATTTATAATTAATTAATATGCTTTTCAAACGTCACATATTATATAACAGATAATTCCCATTATTGTTGTCTGATTTAATTTCACTTCACTTCCTTTTTTCAAACATATTTCATTGTGATTCATTGGATATTTCAAATATCCAAGCTCCTTCAACTGTCATTCAAAGCCAATTTAATATATCTACTTTCTAATCTCATTGCATTCAGCAAGTACTTATTATTTACTATACCATATGAATTGAGTTACAAGTTCTATCCATTCTCTAAAACTAATTGTAATTGTACTTCTTTTATAAATTATTAACTAAATGCCCCAACTTGTGTCCTACCTATGCAAAAAGACTACGGCAATTCTGTTGATGCTATTTCATGCTGCCCTATATATTTTTTTCTATTGTGTAGCCTTTACTTATGATATTTGTATAGCCAGTTTCTTGGCCCTCTGAAATCACTGCCCTATATTAAAAGCATCTCCTGCCTCTGTTTAGCATTTTTGATAAGTAAGATTACTGACACATCATGTAACTCTTTTTTAAAAACTTGCTATCTGAAATATACCTGGTCTTGGATTGGGCAACAAATAGGGAGGACATCCCAACAATGCAGAAAAGGAGTATTGAAAATCCTGGCACCTAATTTTAGATCTGGACAAAGACAAGTGTGGAAATGTGTTCTCACCTGGAAGAAACGTGGACTATGGGGAGAAGCTGGAAAACCTAAAACCTGCTTAGACATTTCTGAAATGTGTTGTGAAGCTGAAATGATTTGTACTCCTTTTGATCACATTACAAAGACAGGCCCCAATAAATGATTTTATCTTTTGTTGTTTGGTTGTATAATACTTTATATCCCTGAGCAGATCAGGGTGGCTAGAATGCAGAAGTAGCTGTTTCCAGTAATATGTCAGTTAAATTTGTTTATATTCTTATAATTCTTATTAAAGAGTTATCACTGAAAAATCGGCTAATTTAACTAATTAGCATAATTAATTGAAGAGTGAGAATGTATTGAAAGGGTCACTGTATTAAAAACTTAAGTGCCAGATCTATTAATGTATGTCATAAATATTTATTGAGCATCTACTATGTGTCAAAACTGTTCAAGGCATTGGGGATGCAAAAGAGAAAAACACTGACTAGATCCTTGTGCTTGCTAGGCTTGCACGCTAGTGAAAGAAGACAGAAAATAGAACAAAGACAAGCTGAAAAAAATCAGTTAATGATGAATAGCATGTAAATAATTAAAACAGGATGCAGTTTTGTCAAGTAACAGGGTGGCTCTTTTGGACTGGGTAGGCAGAAAATGTTTTGCTAAAGAGGTAACATTTCAGCCAAGATCTGAATAACAAAACCATGTTGGCTAAGATCAAAACTTGTTTGGAGAGTATTCCAGGCAGTGGGACCAGCTTGAACAAAGGCCCCCAGGTATGAGCAAATTTGGCATATGTGAGAAACAGAAAGAAAGTCAGTCTAGTTGGGAGGGAAGAGTAGTGTGAGATAAAATACTTGAGAAAAGTGGAAGCAATTCATGCATGACTTTGTAAGTCATGGGAGGAAATGGAATTTGATTTTTGCAATTGGAAATGTAGAAAGTGGCATGATATGATTGGATGGATGTTGTTCAGATAATGTATATGTTCATTTATTCAATAAACATTTATTAAGTATATTCTATGTACACTGTTCTAGATACAAGGGATATATCAGTGAAGAAAATGTGCAATACCAGCCCTCTTTGAATTTGTTTTATATTAAGGGAATAGACGGTAAACAATAAACAGATAAATAAATTATACAGTATGTCAACAGATTATAAGTGTAAGGGAGAAAAAAATTCATAGCAGGGAGGAGGGATTGAGAAATGCTATAAGAGAGGACAGGTAGGTTAGAATTTTAAATAGGGAGCCATTGCAGGCAAGACTGGAAATTTGAACAAAGACTTGAGATTAAAGGAAGGAGTTTGAGACTCTGCCATTTTACTACATTATTATTATTATTATTATTTTTTTTTTTTTGCAGTACGCGGACCTCTCACTGCTGTGGCCTCTCCCATTGCGGAGCACAGGCTCCGGACGCGCAGGCTCAGCGGCCATTACTCACGGGCCCAGTCGCTCCGCAGCATGTGGGATCTTCCCGGACCGGGGCATGAACCCGTGTCCCCTGCATTGACAGGCGGACTTTCAACCACTGCGCCGCCAGGGAAGCCCCTACTACATTATTTTTATAGTTCAAAAAATGTCAACTGAAGTTAGTGCTTTTTGTATTTTCACCTTGGATTACCACGTTTATCTCATACTTGTAGCTTGAAAGTTGCCCTTTAACCTCTGTACTTATCATTTCTCTACAATATTCAAATTTTATTTTGTTGACACTAAAGAAAAAAAAAGTTCTGGATTGAAATAGATTTTAGGTGATGCTCCAGACAAACAGCTTTTTGCATTTTGTTGTTTGTTTAGTTAGTTTTGCCATTACCTCTCACTATTATTCTTCAACTTGCAGTAATTCAAAGAGATATAATTTTCAAATAGCTGGAACAAGGTTGGATGGCTTATTTTGTGTGTCAGCTTGGCGATACCATGGAACCTAGATATTTGGTTAAACACTATTCTAGCTGTTTCTCTGAAGATAATTTTTTTTAGGATTTTTAGGAGACTGGCTAAAACAGGCTGAAGAGGATCCTTTGACAGAGAGAAGTTGTAGATTCAGAGGTTCCTGAGAGCAGTCCTACAGGTTGGAGGAGAGATGAGGTAACACATACAGAAAAAGGACCAGAAGAAAATAAAATAAAAACAAATGGCAAACAGCCAAATAACTGTGCCTCCCTAGTAGATTTTTAAAAATTTGGTGACGGTATTATAATGAGATAATTTTTTCATGTTATATGGATAAGTTCAACTTGGCAAGAAGCCATTATCACCAGTTTTACTGTCAATCAGTATTTAGAAGTAAAACAGAGTTGCTAAAATTTTGTTTTTATCTTAGAAGGGCTGTGTTACAATTAATCTAATGATGTAGCCTCCCATACTAAGAAACTTAATAGGTCTGTAATCATGACTCATCCATAACTATCCCTTGGCAGAAATTCCAAAGAATGGTCTAGAAAAAGCAAGACACAATCTACATGCATGTTTGAACCCCAGAATTGCTGAGGGAAGCTGAACAATGGGACTAACGGGTGTCAATATCTGAGGGCAAAATTTGTCAAATCTAAGCATATGTTTCTAGTCTAGAAGTTTATTTTGAGAAACTCTTAGAAGGAGTAGAGCATTAACAACTTAGCAGCAACTTTGACCCTGTAGGGACATTGTGCTTGTTATCTAGAATTCCCCCCGAATCCTGGATTTAAAAACACAGCTCTGGTTTTTGATAATTGTGCCTTATCTGCAAAACCAGGATATCCCAGGAATCCTAATACTCCAGTCTTATAAATAATATCTTCTAGACATTATTTCTTGCACCCAGATGGGACATAAACATTCTTTGTCACACCAAGGGACCTAAGTTTTAAAGCTAAACATATGGACATGGGAACCTAAGACTTGCTGGAGAAAATTTACATTCATTTGCATGCCTGTACAAGTTCTATCCTTATCTAATTCTTAGTATCTTTCTCAACTGACTATATCTTAACTGTTGTTTTATTTTTAATGTATAGTCTTAATGAATAAAATTGACTAGCAAAAATATTGATAATTGCAATTATGTATTTAGGTTGTGATTGCTAAAATATCTATCTGAATAATCCAGAGCTGGATAAATATTTATCTTAACTTGTTGGTTAGGTTAGGAAACTCTTTTCCAACCTTTCCTACCCACTCAGGATAAGCCTATTTTCCCTCCCCTCCAAAAATCAACCATTAGTCTTTCCCTTTTCCTTTCTCTCCTCTTTCATGTTTCTTGTTGCTACTATTCATTTTGTCTAGAATTGTTTTCTTACTATTTTATGTCACTTTCAATTCAGAATAACTCCTTGAAGTCTCTGCTTCTTATGCTTTGTGTCAGCCACAATGACCTAACATCGCTTTACATCCATATCTATACAACCTAAGTAGAATTGGAATTGACCATCAGATTCTGTGTATTCAGTTCGTGGCAGCCTGTCACAAATGCTCTACAAATAAAGTGGCTTGTATTTCTAGAGTTCTACCAATCACATTAGCCACAAATGAATCTTCCAGACACAGCTATTTCTAAAGCAGTTCATGAAGAAGCATAGACTAGATCTTGATGATTATACGTGGATATAAGCTCTCATTTTGAGATGGAAACATGCTCTATGAATCATTATTATTCATGATAGTAAGAATAGCACTACCATCCAATGATACAATAGTAATAATGGCTCTGGTTTATTATTTGTAACTTAAAGTGACTCATTCAATTCTCAGAATAGCTAATAAATACTTGCAAAATATGTGTTAATTTGGCCTACTGATAAAAACTGCTGTATAAATGTAAAATAATCAAATAACAGTAGCAATACTCTGTTCACAAGTTAATTAATAATGAACTACTATGAAAGAATTGACTTCAATCTTATGTTTTAAAATTAAGATTAGAGATTTGGGGGGTTTTAAAAAAAATCATGTAAGAAAGGGCAAAACTAAAAATTAGTTTTTATACTCCAGTGCAATGAATTAAAAATTGTATTTTCACACTTTGGAATTGGGGATTTAACTGCTACTGAAAATGGCATTAATATGATAATGATATGCTAAAAAGAATCTTTCACTCCTTGTTTCCTCTAGCCTAAGTGTATATGATTTTCCTTACCTTTTTTCTCCAGGTTGTCTAGGCAGTAACCTCAACATCTTTTAAGGATGCAGTGATACAGTAATTACTATATTGTTCTAAACATATTGAAACCTGAGACAAGCCCAATCTGATATACATTCTTTGAGTCTTTGGCAGAATCATAGATGAACAAGACATTGTCAAGAAACTTACCATCCGGAGGAAAAGAGAGAAAGAGGAGTGTAAAAGCCCTGGGAAACACAGTACACTTGAATTCTTTCTATCAAAGAGGACCTCATTTATAATTCCCTGTAACATTAGGTAATATCTCTTTGCCTTTCTTCTCAAGTCCTTTACACCCTCAATATGCTCTGGAGCCCTCACTTTCCAGACATAGACCCCTTGTCGTCTGCTTTTCTCCCTCTTCTTTCCATTCCTTAATTCCTTAAGTTGATCCAGCTGCTTCCTTAGGAACCCATAGTATTTCTTCAGGAAGTAAAAGTGCAGAGAAAATTACTGGACAAATACAGACTTGTCTTTGGCTGATAGAATGAAGAAAAAGGCAAGAAACTCTTACAAAAATGATACTGCTCTGTCATTCATGAATCACTTAAATATAATTGTCAAGAGTGAGAATTCTAGGGGCTGGAGTGCCTGGATCCAAAGAGCTGCTCTACAATTCACTGTTTGAATGACCTTGGACAAATGTCCTAATATGTTTTTTGGCAAATATATAATATATATATGTACATATATAAATACATATGTTATATATTATAAATATTATGTATTATCAATGACTATAATAATTGAATAAATGAATGACTATATGAATACAATAAATATAATAAGAATGTAATGGTATAGAATGCATATCATTACATGACATAAAATGATGAACTTCACAATAATACCTAACTCATAGGACTGTTGTACAATTTAGATAAGTAATTATAGATTATTATATCCCTATTATCTTATCAATCACTGGTAATTGCTCAATAAAAATTAGCTATTATTTATTATTATTGTTATCCACACCTGGCTTATGAATTTATTTTCTAATAGGCTAACAAAAGGACTATTAAAAATCATTTGTTTTCATAAATAGCTTAATGAATTTGATGGCAACACAATACAACACTTACACTAATCACTTAACTCAAATTAGGCACCTTTTCTGTTCGCTTCTGTTCTCTAAATATATATAATTATATTTGATAGTGAAAATCTTATTTTTATCATGAAATGTATAAAATATTATTTCTGTAAATTAGAAAGTCAAAAAATAAATATACTTTTAACTCTGACTACATATTAGAGTAAAGAAGGAGTTTTTAAAAAATATGGATGACCAGGCCCTATCACCAGATATTATGACTCAAGTCTATGGTCAACATGGGCATTTGCATTTTTCTTTTACCCTACCTAGGTATATCCAGTGTACAGCCAGAGTTAAGAAAACCCATGAGTATATGTGATTATATCATAGAATCTAAGTTCTGAAAGTGATTTTAGAGATTATCTAATTCAAATATGTCTACAACACAGACTGACTCAGCATATGTTCGAGAACCACCAACTGATGCAGCCCATTCAATGAACAGCTTTGGAAGGTGGGAAAAATTTTTATTGATTTTCCACATGCTGATCTTTCAAATACTTAAAACAATTAACCATTCTACTATGCCTACCAGACTTCTTTTTCACAAGGCTAAGCATCCCAAACTCTTTCTGGGAACACTTACCCAGATAACCCTTTTCTTTGTTCAGCTGGGCTTTCAAAACTGAACAATGAGCAAGGTATTACTATCATCCTATGTATTCTTTGTCTGCTAAATCAGTCCAGGATATATTAACTTTATGGTCCCTACAACTATATTTTATAATTCATACATCCTTATGCTAAGTAGCATAGCTACTATATTAATTTTCTATTACTGCATATAAAATTACCCTTAAAACAAAGCTGGTGAAACAATATATGTTATGAAAGACATTATTATAAAGTGACAACATACTATTGTATTACATAATTTCTAAAGGTGAGAGATCTAGTAGCGGAATTAAGCTTAATTTTTTTTTAAACATCTTTATTGGAGTATAATTGCTTTACAATGGTGTGCTAGTTTCTGCTTTATAACAAAGTGAATCAGTTACACATATACATATATCCCCAAATATCCTCCCTCTTGCGTCTCCCTCCCACGTTCCCTACCCCACCCTTCTAGTTGGTAACAAAACACCAAGCTGATCTCCCTGTACTATGCAGCTGCTTCCCACTAGCTATCTATTTTACGTTTGGTATATATATAAGTCCATGTCACTCTCTCACTTCATCCCAGCTTACCCTTTCCCCTCCCCGTATCCTCAAGTCCATTCTCTACGTCTGTGTCTTTATTCCTGTCTTGCTCCTAGGTTCATCAGAACCATTTTGTTTGTTTGTTTGTTTGTTTTAGATTCCATATATATGTGTTAGCACATGGTATTTGTTTTTCTCTTTCTGACTTACTTCACTCTGAATGACAGATTCTAGGTCCATCCACCTCACTACAAATAACTGAATTTCATTTCTTTTTATGACTGAGTAATATTCCATTGTATATATGTACCACATCTTTATCCATTCATCTGTCGGTGGACACTTAGGTTGCTTCCATGTCATGGCTACTTTAAATAGAGTTGCAATAAATATTGTGGTACATGACTCTTTTTGAAATATGGTTTTCTCAGGGTATATACCCAGTAGTGGGATTGTTAGGTTGTATGGTAGTTCTATTTTTAGTTTCTTAAGGAACCTCCATACTGTTCTCCATAGTGGCTATATCAATTTACATTCTCACCAACAGTGCAAGAGGGTTCCCTTTTCTCCACACCCTTTCCAGCATTTATTGTTTGTAGATTTTTTTGATTGTGGTCATTCTAACTGGTGTGAGGTGATACTTCATTGGAGTTTTGATTTGCATTTCTCTAACGATTAGTGATGTTGAGCATTCTTTCATGTGTTTGTTGGCAATCTGTATATCTTCTTTGGAGAAATGTCTCTTTAGGTCTTCTGCCCATTTTTGGATTGGGATGTTTCTTTTTTTGATATTGAGCTGCATGAGCTGCTTGTAAATTTTGGAGATTAATCCTTTGTCAGTTGCTTCATTTGCAAATAATTTCTCCCATTCTGAGGGTTGTCTTTTCATCTTGTTTATGGTTTCCTTTGCTGTGCAAAAGTTTTTAAGTTTCATTAAGTCCCATTTATTTATTTTTGGTTTTATTTCCATTTCTCTAGGAGGAGGGTAAAAAAGGATCTTGCTGTGATTTATGTCATAGAGTGTTCTGCCTATGATTTCCTCTAAGAGTTTTCTAGTGTCTGGCAATACATTTACATCTTTAATCCATTTTATGTGTGGTGATAGGAAGTGTTCTAATTTCATTCTTTTACTTGTAGCTGTCCAGTTTTCCCAGTACAACTTATTGAAGAGGATGTCTTTACCCCATTGTATATTCTTGCCTCCTTTATCAAAGCTAAGGTGACCATATGTGCGTGGGTTTATCCCTGGGCTTTCAATCCTGTTCCGTTGATCTATATTTCTATTTTTGTGCCAGTACCATACTGTCTTGATTACTGTAGCTTTGTAGTATAGTCTGAAATCCAGGAGCCTGATTCCTCTAGCTCCATTTTTCTTTCTCAAGGTTGCTTTAGCTATTCGGGGACTTATGTGTTTCCATACAAATTGTGAATTTTTTTATTCTAGTTCTGTGAAAAATGCCACTGGTAGTTTGATAAAGGTTGCATTGAATCTGTAGATTGCTTTGGGTAGTATAGTCATTTTCACAATGTTGATTCTCCCAATCCAAGAATGTGGTATATCTATCCATTTGTGTGTATCATCTTTAATTTCTTTCATCAGTGTCTTATAGTTTTCTGCATAAAGTTTTTTTGTCTCCTCAGGTAGGTTTATTCCTAGGTATTTTATTCTTTTTGTTGCAGTGGTAAATGGGAGTGTTTCCTTAATTTCTCTTTTAGATATTTCATCTTTAATGTATAGGAATACAAGCGATTGCTGTACATTAATTTTGTATCCTGCAACTTTACCAAATTCATTGATTAACTCTAGTAGTTTTCTGGTAGCATTTTTAGGATTCTCTATCTATAGTAATCAAGTCATCTGCAAACAGTGATAGCTTTACTTCTTCTTTTCCGATTTGGATACCTTTTATTTCTTTTTCTTCTCTGACTGCCCTGGCTAAAACTTGCAAATCTATGTTGAATAATAGTGGTGAGAGTGGATGACCCTGTCTTCTTCCTGATCTTTGTGGAAATGGTTTCAGTTTTCAACATTGAGAACAATGTTGGCTGTGAGTTTGTCACATATGGCCTTAATTATGTTGAGGTAAGGTTCCTCTATACCTACTCTGGAGGGTTTTTATCATAAATGGGTGTTAAATTTTGTTGAAAGATTTTTCTGCATCTATTGAGATGATCATACGGTTCTTCTCCTTCAATTTGTTAAATATGGTTTATCACATTGATTGATGTGTGTATATTGAAGAATCCTTGCATTCCTGGGATAAATCCCACTTGATCATGGTGTATGATCCTTTCAATGTGCTGTTGGATTCTGTTTGCTAGTATTTTGTTGAGGATTTTTGCATCCAAATTCATCCATGTTATTTGCCTGTAGTTTTCTTTCTTTGTGACATCTTTGTCTCGTTTTGGTATCAGGGTGATGCTGGCCTCTTAGAATGAGTTTGGGAGTGTTTATCCCTCTGCTGTATTTTGGAAGAAGGATAGGTGTTAGCTTCTCTAAATGTTTGCTAGAATTCTCCTGTGAAGCCATCTAGTCCTGTGCTTCTCTTTGTTGGAATATTTTTAATCACAGTCACAATTTCAGGGCTGGTAATTGGTCTGTTTATGCTTTCTATTTCTTCCTGATTCAGTCTTGGAAGGTTGTGCTTTTCTAAGAACCGGTGCATTTCTTCCAGGTTGTCCATTTTATTGGCATATAGTTGTTTGTAGTAATCTCTTATGATCATTTTTATTTTTGCAATGTCAGTTGTTACTTCTCCTTTTTCATTTCTAATTCTAATGATTTGAGCCTTCTCCCTTTTTTTCTTGATGAGTCTGGCTAATGGTTTATCAATTTTGTTTATCTTCTCAAAGAAGAGGCTTTTAGTTTTATTGATCTTTGTTATTGTTTCCTTCATTACTTTTTCATTTATTTCTGATCTGATCTTTATAATTTCTTTCCTTCTGCTCACTTTGTTTTTTGTTGTTGTTGTTATTCTTTCTCTAATTGCTTTAGGTGGAAGGTTAGGTTGTTTCTTTGAGATTTTTTTTTATTTCTTGAGTTAGGATTGTATTGCTATTAAATTCCCTGTTAGGACAACTTTTGCTGCATCCCATAGGTTTCGGGTCATCGTGCTTTCATTGTCTTTTGTTTCTAGGTATTGTTTGATTTCCTCTTTGATTTCTTCAGAGATCTCTTGGTTGTTAATTAAGGTATTGTTTAACCTCCATGTGTTTATATTTTTTACAGATTTTCTCCTGTAATTGATATTAATCTCATAGTGTTGTGGTCGGAAAAGATACTTGATACAATTTCAATTTTCTTAAATTTACCAAGGCTTGATTTGTGACCCAAGATATGATCTATCTAGGAGAATGTTCCATGAGTACTTGAGAAGAATGTGTATTCTGTTCTTTTTGGATGGAATGTCCTATAAATATCAATTAAGTCCATTTTTGTTTAATGTATAATTTAAAGCTTGTGTTTCCATCTTATTTTCATTTTGGATGATGTGTCCATTGTAAAAGTGAGGTATTAAAGTCCCCTCCTATGATTGTGTTACTGTCGATTTCCCCTTTTATGGCTGTTAGCATTTGCCTTATGTATTGAGATGCTCCTATGTTGAGTGCATAAATATCTACAATTGTTATATCTTCTTCTTGGATCAATCCCTTGATCATTATTTAGTGTCCTTCTTTTTCTCTTGTAAAAACCTTTATTTTAAAGTCTACTTTGTGTGATATGAGAATTGCTACTCCAGCTTTCTTCTGATTTCTATTTTCATGGAATATCTTTTTCCATCCCCTCACTTTCAGTCTGTATGTGTCCCTAGGTCTGAAGTGGGTCTCTTGTAGGCAGCATATATACTGGTTTTGTTTTTGTATCCATTCAACCAGTATGTCTTTTGGTTGGAACACTTAATCCATTTACATTTAAGATAATTATTGATATGTATGTTCCTATTACCATATTCTTAATTGTTTGGGGTTTGTTATTGTAGGTGTTTGCCTTCTCTTGTGTTTCCTGCCTAGAGAAGTTCCTTTGGCATTTGTTGTAAAGCTGGTTTTGTGGTGCTGAATTCTCTTAGCTTTTGCTCATCTGTAAAGGTTTTATTTTCTCTATTGAATCTGAATCAGATCCTTGCTTGGTATAGTAATCTGGGTGTAGGTTTTTCCCTTTCATCACTTAAAATATGTTCTGCCACTCCCTTCTGGCTTGCAGAGTTTCTGCTGAAAGTTCAGCTGTTAACCTTATGGGTATTCCCTTGTATGTTATTTGTTGTTTCTCCTTTGCTGCTTTTAATATTTTTTCTTTGTATTTATTTTTTGATAGTTTGATTAATATGTGTCTTGACATGTTTCTCTTTGGATTTATCCTGTATGGGACTCCCTGTGATTCCTGGACTTGATTAACTATTTCCTTTTCCATATTAGGGAAGTTTTCAACTATAATCTCTTCAAATATTTTCTCAGTCCCTTTCTTTTTCTCTTCTTCTTCTGGGACCCCTATAATTAGAATGTTGGTGTGTTTAATGTTGTCCCAGAGGTCTCTAAGATTGTCCTCAATTGTTTTTTTTTTTTCCTCTTTATTCTGTCCTGCAGTAGTTATTTCCATTATTTTATCTTCCAGGTTACTTCTCTGTTCTTCTGCCTCAGTTATTCTGCTATTGATTCTTCTAGAGAATTTTTAATTTCAGTTATTTTGTTGTTCATCATTGTTTGTTTGCTGTTTAGTTCTTACAGGTCCTTGTTAAACGTTTCTTGTATTGTATCCATTCTATTTCTAAATTTTGAATCACCTTTACTGTCATTACTCTGAAGTCTTTTTTCAGGTAGACTGCCTATTTCCTCTTCATTTGTTTGATCTGTTGGATTTTTACCTCACTCCTTCATCTGCTGTGTGTTTCTCTGTCTTCTCATTTTGCTTAAGTTATTGTGTTTGGGGTCTCCTTTTTGCAGGCTGCAGGTTCATAGCTCCTGTTGTTTTTGGTGTCTGCCCCCAGTGTCTATGGTTTGTTCAGTAGGTTGTGTAGGCCAGTTGAGTGGACTAAGGCCTGTGTTTTGCTGGATGAGACTGGATCTTGTCTTTCTGGTAGGCAGCATCCTGTGGTGTGTTTGTGGGTGTCTGTGACTTTATTATGAATTTAGGCAGCCTCTCTGCTAATGGGTGAGGTTGTGTTCCTGTCTTGATAGTTGTCTGCTGTAGGGTGTTCAGTACTGTAGCTTGCTGGTCTTTGAGTGGAGCTGGGTCTTAGCATTGAGATGGAAATCTCTTGGAGAGCTTTCACCATTTGATATTATGTGGAACTGGGAGGTCTCTGGTGGACCAATGTCCTGAACTTGGCTCTCCCACCTCAGAGGCACAGACCTGACACCCAGCCAGAGCACCAAGACGCTGTCAGTCACACGGCCAGGTACATGGGGAGTTTCTTGCCTTTTGGGAAATCTGAGGTCTTCTGCCAGCATTCAGTAGGTGTTCTGTAAGAGTTGTTCCACATGTAGATGTACTTATGACATATTTGTGGGGAGGAAGGTGATCTCTACCTCTTACTCCTCCACCATCCTGAAGGTCAAGCTTAACTTCTTGAATGAATTTAAGCTTGAATGAATAACAAATTTATGCATATAATTTTAAAATCACCACAGTAATGACTCTGGATTGATACAATTGCTCTTTTTGTGCACAACTAAAGCACTTTGTTATTCTTTATATCTATTTTTACAAAGTTACTGAAACCTTTTTTGATTCACATCCTAACCTATTCCTTTTTCTTCACAACATTATGTTACTTGCATATTTGATAATCACACATTGTAATACATATTTATCCAAGCTGTAAATGAAACTCTTGAGACAGATCCAAGCATGGCACTGTGACATAGTAGTAAACCAGTCACCTAAGAGGACACTAATTCTTATAGTGCAAGATGCACTTTCATTTACAAGCTTACATACTTAATCACATTATTTTCATCTCTGAAATGACATGATGCGGCACTCTGGTGAAGTATTGCTCAGATCTACAAATAATATGTTTACTAGGTTTTCCCCCAGCTCTGATTCAGAAATATCATAAAAGAAGGAGGCTGGTCTTACTCTTTTTCCTTAATAAATAAATCATTACTTTTTGTCATAGGAACATCTGTGGCCATCAATTCTGAAACATGCCTTCCTCTCTGATCAGTTTCAAATTTCTGGCACCTCTCCCATTTTCCATGACTTCTCAGATAACTTCAGACTAGCTTGTGCATTACTTTGCAATTCTCTTTATAAACTGAAACATAACATGTGAAGGATAATCAATCCACTTAAAGCCAATGAGTTTATTTTTTAAAGTATTATGTGTTTGCATGTTTTTAGCAGTTTCTTAACTTTTTCTCCCATTTGTAAAAATATTTCTGGTTTTCTAATCATCATTAAGTGATGAATTTCCAAGTGACAGCCAAACTAGCACAGATCTTGAAACAAGTAAAAATGATAGTATTTTGCTTTCCACCATAATAATGTTGTTTTCTGCTATAACAGTATATTGTCAGAACACCAAATCAAATAGGAAATCATATCAAACTGATAATAAGGAACTTTTTTATCTAGAAAAAAAATAAAAAGTATGACTTTTATCTTCCAGAAGTTAAGGCTTTCTAGGTGTTTTAAGGGTAAGATAGTCAACACAAAATCCAGTCTGATTTGAAAAATCTGGAAAATTCAACTTTTCTTGAGTTAGGCTCTATTTTCCCAAAGGAAAGCCTGAAGTCTAGCTTCCAAGAGAAGCTTCCAACATAGATTTTATAAATATCTCCTTATTGCAATAAATTCACATCTTCTCACCATCCACACACACATAACTAAGGGCATCATTCTATAGGTTGTTTTAAAGCATTTTGACATCTTTCTCTTAGGGTTCATCTTATGTTATTTTTATTTTTATAGCTTGTTGGTATACTAATATATGAAGCACTAGAAAATTCAGATTTATTAACCCTCTCTGGAACTAGATATTCTTGCTATCCTCGTGTCAGAATACAGCTCTAAATCATTCTCAGCACTATTCATCATCAATGCACAAAAAAACCAACTAAGCAATCAACCAGGCAAACAAAACCAAGGTCACATGAATCCAACAAAACATAAGCATGAAAAAAAGTAGGAATTTAAACTTTAGCTATACTCTCATACCCAAAATTCTGTAACATATTCTAAGATAGAAAAATAATTCATATTATACTGTTGATTGAGGTGATCTGAGGCACTCAGTGAAGACATGGAATTTTCTCTGACAACTTTTATGTACTGCAATTAAGTACTTCAAGTACTGCTTCATTAATTAAAAATAGTTGATATACAGTAAAAAAAATTGAAAAACACTATTTCCTTGATTTTGAGAGGTTTTTATTATTGTTCCTGTCTTCCCCAAATATCTTTTTCTCAATCTGATTGTCTATTATTTTAACAACTTTGAGTAGAGTAAGTGCTGTTCTTGGATCAGGCAACATGGCATAGAAAATCCCCAAGTAAGCAACCATAATAAGTAGAAAAATACTTATTAAAATTGCCCAGGAAATAGTTTTCAGTCACAGACAAAAAACCTTAATGGATGTCATAAAATGCTAATGATAATGCAACACTGACTATTTCAATGGAGACATAATATTTCCTGGGAAGAAAATGTATGTATTTCCTAAAATATCTGTTGGGAATTATATTCATAATAGCAGCCACACACACACACACACACACAAAAAAAAAGATAAAAAAAGAAGCAAACAAAACAAAACAGGAAAAGTGGGATTTAACCTGTAAGTAAATTTTCCTGAGAAGAAATGAGTTGTGAGCTGTCTTTCACAGTGTGTATTGAAGTCCAGAATATGAAAAATAATTTAATTTGCTATTTTTATGTTTAAGGATTCAAATTTGAATATAGAGTTATAGGGACAGGAAGGGTTCATTTGTTTGAGAAACCCTTGATACTGGATGAACTGTCTCTCTCAAGTGCTCTAATATAACATCCTATGGTTATTTATACCTACTCTCGCTGTAACATTATTTTCTTACTTACTTCTCTCTCTTCATTAAGGGTTCTTGAGCACAGAGAAGGTAGTGTTCAGTAATAGCCATCCACAAAAATATTTATCAAGTGAATGAGTGATGAAAATAAACTTTACTACACAAAACAACTAATGTATAAAGAGTAATTACTTGGTGCATGGGATAGATTATAGGATATTTTATTTCCAAAAAGTGCATTTTCAATTTATCTTCAGTAGCTGGCTAAGAGGTAATTTTCATGATGCTGTCAAAAGTGTGAACAATGTGACATGCAGGTAAAACTGAAGTTGATATTTTGAGAAAATGTAGACAAAAAAGGTTAAATGAAAACTGAAAATAAACAAGATATATTTTTCATAAAGAAGCAAATGAAGTACTTAAAAATTATGTAGACAGTTAATAAAATTATGTTATTAGTAGTCCTGTTAATTTGAGCCATGTTATTATCAGCTCTGAGGATACTATATATCCAGGTCACATCCAGAAACCACGTCCCCCCAAGGATCATCTAGGCAAAGAGGAAAGGTCCCAGCCAAGAAATATTTGGGTAAAAGCTTGGAGGTTAGACTAAACATCAACATAGAACCTTTGTCCTTGTGACCTGACAAAGATTTCTGGGGGCAAGATAAGTAGGTCTGTGGTCTAGTACCGCATCATCTTCATAAGGAATATGGAGATGACATCTCTTCCTTAAATATAAAAAAAGCCTCTGTTCCTTCTTCTTATAGCCCCAGTCGAAGGATAAAAACAGAATTCCATGATATATTCTAAGGCAGTGGTTTTCAACCAGTGGTGATTTTTGTCCCACTAAAGGAACACTTGTCAGTATTTGGAGACATTTTTGATTATCACAACTGGGGTGATGCAGGTAGAGGTCAAAAATGCTGCTCAATATTTTACGATGTACAGGGCAGGTCCGTACTCCCAACAACAGAGTAGCTGGTCCAAAATGTCAATAGTACTATAGTTAAGAAAACTTGTTCAAAGGTCTGACTATAGCTAATTATGTAAATTATATAATGTATAACATATATTCATATAAGCCTACAAATAATAATATAGATATTTCTTTATCTGCATATAGAATATAGCTGCTTACTTTATCTAAGTGGTTTTACTGAAACTAGCTAAGTCTATTGCTCTATGAAGACATGGCTTCAAAGGTGGTGTCACTACACCTACAGCTGCATACTTTTTAAATTGTCATCCTGCCAATGCCTTCTTTTGAAAAGAAAACAAAGATCTGTTTTTGGCTTTTGATTCCCTGCCAACAATACAATCTTGATTAAACTAGCAGCTTCTTTTCCCTTAAAAATAAGGCTGAGTGTTTCTATGCAGTTGAGAGTGAATCACCTTGGGGATTAGTCATCAAAAAAATACATATTATAAGCTCTTTAAAGTTAAAGCATAGTGTTAAATATATAGCAGCTTGCCGTCCCACCCACCTTGTTGTTAGTGAGGATAGAAAGATGTTTTAAAAACAGGAGGCAATAAATGCCACCTGCTTTTAAAGTACAGGGTTCCTGACATTTGCATTTCTGTTTGTATTTAAAGCCTGATATTCACATTGAATTATGTTGGTATTTGAAAACAGACTGACTTTTTAAAAAAGTATTTATTTTATTTATTTATTTTTGGCTACCTTGGGTCTTCTTTGCTGCACACGGGCTTTCTCTAGTTGTGGCGAGCGGGGGTTCCTCTTTGTTGTAGTACATGGGCTTCTCATTGAGATGGCTTCTCTTGTTGCAGATCACAGGCTCTAGGCACGTGGGCTTCAGTAGTTGTGGCACGCAGCCTCAGTAGTTGTGGCACGCAGGTTTAGTATTTGTGGCACATGGGCTTAGTTGCTCTGCAGCACGTGGGATCTTCCCAGACCAGGGCTTGAACCCGTGTCCCCTGCATTAGCAGGCAGATTCTCAACCACTGAGCCATTAGGGAAGCCCAAAACAGACTGACTTTAGTGTATCAACTTCAAAAATGTAAAGAAATAGGATATTACTCACATATTTTCATGTCTAGTAAATACCTGCAAAATTAAACACCTAAATGTTAAAACTGGTTATCATGGAATGACAGAATTATAGCTGAGTTTTAAACATGACATTTTCAATAATTAATAAATGTGTTACTATAATAAATTAGCAGGAGTCTTTCTTTAAAAAGCTTAATGTATCCCATAAACCCAGATCATAATGATAATTTATAAACTGAAAATGGATTACAATATATGCTTTCAATCTGCTTTATTCTCTTGAAAAATACAAGAAATATTTGTTCCTCTCTCTCTCCAAACCCCATACTGCCTCACACTCCTACCACATATACACAAAGTCAAGTTTTAAATGTTTTATGGCTACATTCCATTTATAGATATAACAATTTATTGTATTGAACTGGTCCCCTATTTTTGGACATTTTTGTTGTTCCCAAAATTTAGCTCATATATAAAGCTTCAAAGAACATCCTGATATATCTATATCTACATCTGTATCTACATAATTTGTATGTTTCCTTTATAATTTCCTTAGGATAAATTCCTAAAGTACACAGCCAAGTAAAAGGAAGGCACTTTTTAAAGTCTTCTGGTACACAGTGACAAATTTCCCTCCTGAAATCTTTAGTGTTACTGAAATTTAATTAATTTATTTATTTATTTATTTTTACTGTTACTGAAATTTAAATTCCTATGTTCAACCTAAGAGGAGGCCCACTTTTTCTTATCACTAAAATAATACATATGATTTTCATATTTTAGCTAACTGATCACATGTTACATTACTACATACTTAAAGTTTTTTATTCAAGTGAAAAATAAACTTTTGTGTGTATTTCCCACTGTAGTGTATAAATTCAATGAGAGTATGACTATGGCTTTCAGAAGATATAACCTTGACCACTATGTCATCCTCCAGGTTCCTCTCGTTTACTCGAGCCCTTTCTTTTATCCCATTCTCCTGTTTTTGTATAGGATCTTAAGTGACATTCGTATTGTAGAATACTACTTACAGTTTCCAATGAATAGATGCACTCTATGACATAAAATAACTAGAGACATGGTTGTACTGTAAATAATACAAACAAAAGACACTATGCTCTGATATCAAAAATGTGCCCTTCATTTGGGAAGAGGTGAAATATAACGCATTTATCTGAATAGATAATCAATGAGAAGTCAAATAAAATTTAGCAAAACACAAAGACTAGAAGAAATAAATGAGTACACATTTCTAACAATAAATTCAAATATACTCCTACATTAAAAGAAGGTAGCATTTTTTTTTACAAATGAACATTTTCATTTCTTCATCTCTAAATATAGAGCAACAATAGATAAATATGTAATATTTATTAGTGCTCTACCTTCTCAGCATAATCCCATTGATTATGTAATATTTGGATCCTTTATTAGGCTAATTTACCTAATAGACTATGGCACTTTCATTGTTAGGCAGTTTAACTATTGTTTCAAACATACAACTATTTTCTAACACAGGTTGCCAAGCTTTTATCACTTTATCCATATCAGCAGTTTTCTAGGGCTTAAAAAATCTCTAAGAATATTAAGCACTCATTCTCTTTAATAAGGCTATGTGGATCTATAGCTGTATCAATTGAACCAGGCATAATCATCATCATCATATTTATACTCTGCTTTATAATTAATAAAGTGATTTCATAGATTTTAATTCATTAGATCATCAAAATAGCCCTGGGAGGCAAGTTTCTTGCTCTGTTATAATTTTCCTTACACAGATAGAGAAACTAAGGCTGAAGTTCACATGGCCATTATTGCTGAATTTAGCATTATATAGTATTTCCCATTTAAATCCCATTCTATCCAGTTTACTTCTGTTTACTTCCAGTTTACATGTGTACATGTAAAAAGTATTCAATATTACACATTTCTGTTACTGTTTCTACTTTACACAACCAATTGCATGTGTGAGATAAACTAATCAACGTGACAATTGTTTTTAGTGTTTTAACATGAGAATTGGCCCTACCATCTTTTCCCACCCTTATTTTTCCTTCTAACATTATCTATAAAACTAGAATGATTAGGGATGCTATAAGCCATCTAATACACTCAGCAGTCTTGTCATATTCATTTGACATGAAATTGATCTAGTGAGTTGATGGTCACTCCATTCCCCAGAGGCACAGTGAACAGAGAATCCACTCTTTCATGGTTGACATCAATATGATTAATGGCATCAATATGATTCATCATTTCATCAATATGATGTAAACAATAAACTAATTCAGTCAATTAAACAAACAAAAATGTCAATCTACTTTTTTTTATCAGCTAAACCAAACAACCAATTGAGTGACACTATTAACTTTTCAAACAATTGCTTTGAAATCATACAGGATACAGCTTAATCTGAGCTTATTTTACTTGAGAACCTTATATGCACATATACTATAAAGACATTTTTCAGTATAAATATTTTGGTAAAAATATTTTATTTATATACACCTATAAAACTAATTTTAATCATTTTTAATTTTATATATTTCATATTTCTAGTGGCATTTCTTTATCTCAGCAACTTAATATTCTTGTTCACAAAACTAATATGTATGTGTGATGTGTGTGTGTGTGTGTGTGTGTGTGTGTGTGTGTGTGTGTGTGTATATATATATATGGAGAGAGAGAGAAAGAAAGAGAGGGAGAGAGAGGAGAGACATGTAAATAGTATTTTATATTTGAGGTAGAATGTAGATCAGATACCTACCACATGTACTTTCTAACATAATTATTTTAAAAGTTAGTATAGTCTATCAAACATGTAAATATTTTTTTCTAAAAAGATGAGTATTTTTTTCAGGGTTTTAGTTGCTTCTGAGACCATGGGTAATCCCTTAGGGCAAGAAACTTGAAGACAGAACACACACATGAAGTGTCAATCATAGAAGAGAAACTTAGATTTTATTGTAAAGCCGTGTCATAGCTTCTCACAAATATTCCATCTGCAAACATTCATGTAGGTTATACATTTTTTCCCTGTTCACTCACTTCAGGAATGCAAGAAAACTCATCTGAATGAAATTCAGGAAAAATAAGATAAAACAAATGTTATTGAAATCAAGGAATTCTAATTAGGGAAAGGGTAAAGATGGTATTAAAAGCATTTGGATATGCACAAAAACAGGACTATTTTTATAATATAAAAAGCAATATTATGTACATTTTAGGTAACCAGCCATTTTACATGTGTTGTCATCTATTTATTTGCATTTTCAATATATCTGACTTACCCTTATCCGTCCAATGCATTCATTTCCAACTTTATTGTTTTAAATTATCAGTATCATCCAGCAATTCTGATGCTCTTTGTGATAAACTTTCTTTTCTGCAGACAGGTCAAATGATGGTTCACACAGAGTTACACACCAACCCACCCCAGCCCACCATCTGTGGCTCTATATTACATTTTCTGTTGATTCCTTTACAGGGAAGAGTTGCACTAGGGTGAGCTATATCTTACATACTCTTTAATTGCTTTGCTGTAAACTCCTTTGTTCCTGGAATGAGTACCGCAAGAGATTTGTCAAAAAGATAATCAAAAACAGGAAGAGTGAGTGTGAGAGACAATGCCTCTTTCCCAGTAGTGTAAATATATGTTACTTCAAACACCTCATGTTAGTACCTTTAGACTTCATCTCCATTTATTGAAAAGAAGCAACAACCTTTAGATTATTCTGACATTGTTTTAAATATACCCAGCTGTGTCCAGAAAGTTCTTGTTTCTTTCAACATATACTTCAGGGGCTAAAAGAACTGGTTTCAACATTTAAACTAAGATTACTCAACACCCCTATTTGTCACATTTTCAGTGCTTCTCTCTGACGAAATATGTTATTGACAAATGTCAGCTACTCTATAATTCGCTTTGCTTCACACTGAGCACAAAAATATACTAAATAGTGAATAATCTATATTAAACATTTTTGTATTTCCTTGTTCACTAGAAAAGTTATGTATAGAAGAAGAATATGATGTCATCTGTTAAAATTGTACCGTCAATGGTAATTCCATCACCCAGATGAAAACTACACACAGAATCAATAATCTTGGTAATATCCATGACTGCATTTTTTGTGAGCATGTGTTAATATTTCTACAAACAGTTCAGAATGATCTAAAATATTTTTTTTAATGAAGAGAAAGCTAATTTTGTGCAGCAAGGTAGAAATCAATGAAGTTTATATCTAAGTGATTATGCTGTGTTGAAAAAGCTTCTAAAGTAGAGCTGCAGGTTTTTTTGTCCTTTCTTAAGTAAAATTATAAGTACAAAGGCATTAAAAATGTAAGGGGTATTTGTCAAAGCAGAAGATTCAAGCAATGGTACATATCGGTTATTAGCACTATAATGTTGATTACATATAGGCTTGTAGTTTTATGTAAAAAGAAAATGTGACTTGCATGAAGTTTAGAAGTGATTAGGACTGTCAGATAGTAGTTATGTCTCCTCACCCACAATGCAATGTCTTCTATTTGCTTCCTACTGTCACTCCTCTGAATGTAGACCAAGAATGCTCATGGTGAAATTCTGAAAACCCACACATAACAAGCAAGGCTAACTTTATGTGTCAGTTCTGCTTTCCTTGTAAAGCCGTGCATCATTCAACATCTGAAAATTTGATTCAGATTTTATTCTGACTCTTATGACTAGAGTCATGGTACTAGTGTGAAAGACAAATAGGAAGAGTGCTAAAATTTAAAAACAAATGTAGTAGGGAATTCAGAAAAACATTTTCATTAAATTGTTATTTTTCTTTTGAAATTCAGGGAAAACTGATTTGTTCAAGAAGACTCAACAGAAAACTAACAAGGCCCATGAAATGCTAAATCACTGGATTGTACTATTAATTTAAAAGATTATCAGCAAGGTATACCAGGTAAGTAATCAGATACATATTTTACACCTAAAATTAGAATGTGTGTGATGACCTCATCAAAATAGCATAATGTGGAAACAATACAAATAGTCAGTATAACTCTTGATATAGTTTGCTGTTCCTAGAAGTTAATTTGCTTGAAAAGTAAGTGTTGATCTTTGGATAATTCTTTTTAAAGTATGCTGAAGACTAGAGAATTAAATATATTTTAATGCACTGCCATGACAAATCTTGAAGAAAATATATTGATAATTTTAATGTTTGGAAATAGATAAGTTTAAGATGTACAATAATTTCTAAGATTATTTGTACAATGATCTTTTTCCTGCTATAACTTTTTTTAAAGAATGTACTTTTATTTGAAAAAGCAACTTTCTTGACTCACTTTGGTCAATAAAGTACAGGTGTTGTGATAGGTACTTCAATGGAACACCATAAGAAATCAGAAAAAAAGTGATATTTTTATATTTTAAAGAAGTTGAGCAATGTGATGGATAGTTTGGTTTTTCAGCACATACGATGAGGTAATTCAAAAATTTTTCAATAATTCAAAAAATTTCACCCCGAGAGTACTCCCTGTTTTTACCTCTTTTTATTTTCCGGTTTCGATTTCCTCTGTTATGAGATACACTGAAACATTAAAGGTAAAAAAAAAAGCACTATTATACATTTCTCAAAACCTATAGAATGTACCACACAAAAGTAAATACTCATGTAAACTATGATATTCAGTTAATAATAATGACTCAATATTAGTTCATCAATTGTAACAAGTAAACTACACTAATAATTAATAATGGGGACAAGCATTAATAATAGGGTTGATTGTATACAGGGCAAGAGGAAGTATATGAGAACTCTCTGTCCTTACTGTTAAATTTTTATTTAAATCTAAAACTGGCCCCCAAAACAAAATTTATCATTTAAAAAAATACAATATTCCAGTTTGAGAAAATATATTTTGAATATTATCACTATACATTACTACAAAATATTTTTGCAATGTGTTACTATTCACTTTTCACTTATTTTTGCATTTTTTAATAAATGAGTGAAAAAACACATTAATTTTATTTGGGTTCCTAAATACTCTATTCTTAGTTTTTAATGGATTATATAAATTTTAATATAAAAAGCTATTCTTTGATTAACTTTTAAGAGCATTATTTTGAAAAAATTAGGAAGATAATTTCAAGAAAATTTTGTATTCATTTTTTAAAAAGGTATTTCTTCAAATACATGCCTAGATGCTAGTATATAGTTTCTACATTGTTGTACATATGCAAATATAGTGTTAAGTAGAATGGATGCCGATGTTTACAGAATGTTTGAATCTATTTGATCAACCCAGTGAGTGAAAGTGGGAAGTCAATATAATCATCATAGAAGGCCACGTCTATGGACAAGGGTAGTGATGGATATTGCCTCAAATCCTCTCATTTGTGCTATGGCTTCTGGTCTCTTCCATGGGTATCTGGCTCTGCAGCCCAGGCTGGCTTGCCTTGGTCCATTGCTTCCTGATATTTGAAGTGTTCTTAAACAGCTCACACTGCTTCAATAGGAATGTAGTAACTGCATTTCTGTTGCTTTTGTTGTTATTTTTCCATTTCTCCTTCTAATTCTATGTGGTTTATCTATGAAATGCAGAGGCTGTGGAATACTCCAACTCTTTTATGTAACTATACTGAAACTTGCTCTCTAGATTAGAGATATGTAAACTCTTGGTTGATCATCAAAATCATTTAGACAGTTTTGAAGAAATATAGATACATATGCCTTATCCAAGGATAAATGAATCAATTATTTCCAGAGGTGGAGCCTAGAAACTCCTATTTTAATAAATACCTATATATGACTATAATTAGAAACCATTGCCTGGGAGTATAATTAGCCAAAGTATGAGATTATTGTGAATGTGTGTGTATTTGTATGATTACTACCCTAAAACTCCATCTCATTAGGCCAGTGCTCTATCTTCTATACTTATTTCTTCTCTTCTAATATAAATATTTTCAGGGCAAATAATTGTCTAAATCAGATGATCTAGGTTTTGTCTTTTTGCTATATATACTATAGCTCGTTATTAATATTTGTTATTGCTACCTGTCCAAATACACATAATGGTGAAAGTACAAAACAATCCTTTCGATCATGTCTTCTAATCCTTATGGAGCCCACAAGACAAGCAAAGAAGTTTGACCTGAGAGGTCCTAGAGAGGTTCTTTGACTCAAGGCAACTCATCCTCTTAAACTCAATTTTAATGCTCATCATGTTACTTTAAATGCATTGACTAATTTTTACATTTAAAATAGGTTTGTATATTGGCAAATAATTATTTTAATTTAATTAACTGGCAAGAGTAATGGAAACACAAAGTTTCAAATATATTTTTTTCAGAGGCTAACTTGTCAACTTCTCATAGAGTCTGAATGGATTGAATAGTCATTGGGTTGAAGCAACGAAAAAACATTTGCTTACCTAGTTTTTAAGAAAAAAAACATTGATTTTTATTAAGATTGATGAAATGTTAGAAACCTATAAACACACCAGATAAATATTTTAATTTTTTTTGTTGTTGTTGTTAGAACCCTTCCACACTTCTCAATTAACAATCATATACTAATGGTGGCTTTCACATTTAAGAAGAATGTTCAATCATAAGCAGAAACTGAGCATTAAGAGGAAAAAAGAAAGAAAAAGAAAAAGCAAGTGCAGCAATCCAATAAATAATGGGCCACAAAACCCATAGGTACCATGCATAATGGCCATGAGGTCAGCAGCCCCAAACTCTCTATTCAGATGAATAGAAAAAGCCAGTCACAGACAGTTTCCCAAAGCGATCCCAAGCAGTATGCATAAGAGCAATAGCTGTAAAATGGAGTCCCAACAGACTTATTCAAACATGCAAATTAACAGCATTGAAAAGCAACATACAGTAATCAGGTTCCATTTAGTCTTGTAACATCATCTGGGACACAATAGCTGTCTGTGTATCCTGTAGACAGTTTGTATTGGTAATAGACACCACATGAGTAATTAAGCACTTTAAACAAGTCAACCATTTAAGCTGTCCTACAAGTTAGGAGTGAAAAGCAAAGCTGAAACAGAGCAATAACAAGGAGCCATTAACCTTGAAAACGCTAGTCCACCCAAAAGCATATGTTCCCCCAAATGAGAGCAGATTGTAGGTCTCACCTGCACTTCAGATGTTTGCTTCATTAGTGTTCTACACACTTAAATAACTTAGATCCCAAACATGTTTTTTTTGTAACTAGAAATAGTAATTGTGGTGATCATCTTCTAATTCATTTTGTATTTTTAAAATATTTAAAGATCTATTTAACAACTGGTTAAAAATAGTCATCTACTTATTGCTTCCAAGCTTGCTCTATTTTTCTAACTGCATGATTAACTTCAAGACTTATAAGTTGATGTACCCTGGCACTTTGTAACCACATGTCATAAGGCTAGTGTTTGGGGAGTCTGTGATTCCCAGTGTAATCATACACATAAGTTTTGGATAATCAGATTTAATCTGTTTTAACTTCTGGAGTATGTACTGGGAAAGAGTGGTGGAAATAATTTGCCAGGCACTACAAAAGATCACATTTAAAGTGTCTGCAGTAGTCATGTGCTCCTTTCCAAGAGAGGAGATTGTAGAACCCAATTTTCTAAATTATCCCTTTTCTAAATTATCCCTGATGTTAAAATGATGTACTCTTGATTGCAATGGAACTAAATGAAGGGCAGTTGCTTCACTATTTGAAGATCATTATTCTATTAATCCTCAGCCTTTACTCCCAAGGCTAAATAATTTAAATCCCTTTAGTCTTTCTACATAATTCTGTTTTTAAAGTGCTTTATCATTTTTGTGTATGTTCTCTGAACTCTTTGTAATTTATTCATATCTTGCAGCTGCATGGGTATTTTAGTATGGCCTTTGCCCTACAGCAATCCTGCCAGGTCACTATGGTCAATGTTTCCTCTAATTTTTTCTAGCTGTGTATAGACTGGATGACAAGGGAGCTGCTGAGAGGGTAGGGTCAGGTCAGGGTGTCAGTGGGGTTACTGACTCACCTGGATTTAATAGCTGGGACAAGAAAGTGGACCAATAGAACCTCCTGAGGCTTCAGACCTGCTATAAATGATGTATGAGACTTTCTTACAGTCACTTCTGAGTTACCCTCAAGGGAATGAAACTTTACCAACTGTTGTGTGGATGTTCAACTTAAAGTAGTGACCCACAGATGTCAACCACCACAAAAGTTACTTAACTTATCCTTAACCTCACTATTAAACATTCAGCCTCCTTCTAAGCAGCCAGTAGTTTAGCTTTGAAGATTTGACTTGTAATACATAATAGTTGGGGACTTTTCAGGTGTCTTCCTAGGGAAACAAGAGAATGCTCATTAATTTTAATTCTCTAATGCACTCTTCAGTGGTTTGATGAGTCAGGCTCAAAGTAATAGGAGTCATTTTTATATTATTCACTCAAATGCTTTGAACTTCAAGATCTATTATCTTCTCCCTGTCAATATGTCCAAAGCTGTTAAGCAAATATTATTAAAGCAAAGAGTCCAGTGTTTATCTGATTATAGATAGCCTAATATTATCCCATATTAAGGCAAGGAAGGAAGCAGGATAGAGGCAAGCTTATCCAAACAGACGAATTACAGAAAAGAGAAAGAAAAAAATGAGGGTGGGTATGAGTGAATGAAGAAGTGTAGCAACATTCCAATGAGAAAGAAGCCAAGATAGCAGGTAAAAGGTAACCTGTGCCCAATTAAGCCTGGGAAGTTGAGGGAAAGTACTCATAAAGAAAACAAGTTTTTGGAAAAAAGGGCCCAGGGTAAGAATAGGGTAGATATGTGGATTGAAGTGTTTGGAAGGACTGGAAATTAGACTGAATACCATTGTATGAAACAAGAGATATTGTGCCACTCACCAAAAATATTAAGAAGCAAGATGTTAGAACTAATTAAGGGTATTTTGCTACTGTGTCCCTAACATTTCAGTGGGATCAACTAGAAATTTTGCAAAAATTGACCATTCCTCTGAAATGAGAAAGATTATGGTCAAACAGTTCGTGGGCAACCAGTGTAGAACTTTGGTAATAATCCAATGAAACTGCATGCTGTTGCTAACTTGTAAATATTAGTGTAGCCATAGAAAAGCTCACAGATTCCCTTTTATAATATCAGCTAAAATTATACAATGTATATTTATTTCTTTTATCCAAACCCCATATGCTCAATAATATTGTCATATTAGCTAAGACTATGATGAATGTAATGGAAAATGAATGAAGTAGAGTTGTACATGAAGAGATAAAATGATCCAGTAACAGGGGATTGTATGAGAGTCAGAGGTACTTCCCATCACTGGGAAATAAAAGTCAAAATAATTGTGTAACAGCAGCTCTAAAGGCCTTGCTCAGCATTAGATTAAAACTTGCTATTGCACTAGACTCATTTTATAAGATAATTAAATTAGATTCTAAACAATTGATCTAGACATTGTTGCATGAGAAGAACTGCACATTCTCTTCTCTTTTGTTTCCAATTATTTTTAATGAATAATTTTATTTTTCTACATTATATCTATTTTCATTATAAACAAAAATCTAATCATACATGTATCTTTCTACTAATGGGAGGGAAAAGGAAACTTTAGAATGAAATATTTTTCTTTTAACAAAACAATTTCTTTCATCTTACCCAACACAGGACATCTTAATTAGAGTTGATGGCAAAATTATTTTTATACTGAAAGCTGTGCTAAAAGCTATGATCCCTAATAGTCCATAAAGATTATTGGGCAGCATGTTAGTTCCTAATAAAACCAAGATGATTTGAGAAAATTAAAGCAAAATGTCAATGCATTACAGGCTAATGTTCGTTCTATAATAGAAATATTAAAATTCTAAACACTAGTAAATTAAGAAATTTTATATAATTTCTTCATGTTGATACCTATGCTTTTCATGAAATATTTATCTTTCTCTTCTCCTCAAGTTCTTTAAATGCAGTGGAACTTTACTAGCTTTCATGAGAGAAAAAATAGTTTATTTAACTGTGATTATTCGATTAAATATGTAGAACTGCAACTTTTTTTTTTTTTTCAAAAGTAAGGGTTTTCAGTTTAATCAAATAGTCTCCAGCATGGGAAAATAGAATGTTTCTCTTTAAAAAGAATAGAGAGGGGTTAGGTTGAAGTTCTGGTCCAGATGAATTATTATCCTTAATTCACCCAAGATTCAAGCAAACTGCTCAAGGGATGATTTCAAGCAAACTGGGAGCAAAATAGTGTTTGCAATTTAATATAGTTTATCTAGGGAAAACATAGTGAATATGGTTATATGAATCAGTTTATCTGATACTCATGATTTAAATATTCTATTAATTCATTTATTTATTCATATTTGCCAAGTCTGTCATGTCCTTTCACAATCCTTCCTGGGGTCCCAGCTCTCTTGTGAGGTTATTATTGGATCTTCTATAGACCACTAGCATAGTGATTACAACTATTGTTATTATTATTATTTCCTTATTTGAGTGTCGTATTTGTCCTTGAGCCTATAGGAAGTAGCACATAGGTTTGTTAAATAAAAAAAAAGAATAATTAACAGAAGCGATCAAATGATGAAATAAATTGAAATCTTTTTTTGTGAAATACAGTATAATATTTCACTACCATTAATATAGTTATTCATTTATTTATACTCAGTGCAATTCTTTGAAATCTTCTTGCTGGTTTGCTATTAAGAAATAATTTTGAGACTCTGCTGTCCAAACAATTGCCTGCTTTTTACTACATGCTCACAACATATAAGTGATTATCAGATATCTCACTAGAATAATGAAGTTTATCCAACATTTCAAATTTTTAATGCAGTTGAAAAATATCAAGAATATGAAATACAAGACGGAGGTGTTGAGCTTAGCACTGTTCATTGTTTGGAAGGCAATAAGAGCATATTCACTTTTAATTCTAAATATAACACTAGGACACCTAGAAATATATAATTAAAATAAATGTTATACACAAATAAGTAAGAATTTTCATTATGAAATTTAATACACAGAGAAACGTCCTCATTTAAGTGATTTGTGATCATCACAATTATCTTTTATCTATGTTGGAATAAAAAACAATCATAGAAGTCAAATTGTGACAAATGCCACATTTTCTAGTAAAATGACACAATGCACACTCACACTGGGCACTTGGAATAAAGATGAGAATAAACAAAATATGTTCAATGGATGAACAAATGTGACCTTTGGGGTTTAACAAATATAGAAAACATGGACAGCCATGCAATTTCCCTAGTGAAAATCCTTATGGCAACTGTTCCTTACCCACTTTCTACACACTTGGCCATAAATGTGGATCTATTTTTCTCTGGGGTTTTCTGTGTGCAAGCAGCATTTTATTTTCTCTTTTTTTAATTAATTAATTCTGTTCTTATATTCCTCCTGCTTTAACATCTACTTTCCTCTGCATTACCTATCATCTTCCAAGATTATTTGATTAAAAAGTTATAGTGACATTTTATACCTTTCTTTTCTACATGCTTATGTAAATTTAGAAAATCAAACAAGCAGATATTCAAATAAATAAATGAAATAATTTTGACTTTTTGCTGATTGCGAGCTCATGACCAATGCATCCATAAAAATAACAGCCAGGCATGGTTAGGTGTGTTTGTTTGGTTTCGGTTGGTAAACATCCTTTTATCAATATTTGTTGACATGTTCTGCCTTCCCTGGAGTAGCTCTTCCAAACTTTTTGTCTTCACAAGAGCCCATCCACATTCATTGACTTCTCACTTCTCTCCCTTAACCTTAATCCTTCCTCCCAGAAATGGAAGGAGTTTCAAGAAAGAAAATGTGCATAACTATTTGTACCCATTGCTAGTTCACCTAATTTAATTGTCAATGTTTAGTTAAAGAATAAATGTACATAAAGATGCAAATTTTGTTTAATGCTGAATGGATGAGTGTCAAAATTAATATTCATATGAACCCCGGGCAGAAGACAAATATCATCATCATACAGTATCATCATTATACAGAGACTGAAGAATAAATTTGATGTTATACAAAATATAACAATTATTAACATTGTAGTAGTTGATTACTTTTTTAAAAAACATTGATATAATGGAGAAACAATAATTTCTCAGATTTATTAGCTGCTAGATTGACTCTGTCTTTCCTACACTGAATGTTTACAATGCCAAACATATGCTTTCCTTCACCGGAGGTCAGTTGTGAAACATTATATTTCTGGTTTACTCAGCAGAGGCAGGACACCACTCGTGGTAATATTATCACCAAAGCAGTAAAATGTCCTTTCTCTTTCATAGTATCTGATTTAAGGAAAGGTTATTTTCTTTAATGTTTGTGATACACAGCAATTCCTATATAGAAAAATTATATTATCCAATTAGTATACTAGCTTCAAAAAGAATCCCATGTCCTTCCGAAAGTTATTGAGCTAATGTGCTCGTTCCTAATATTTATGTAGGTTATCAGCCTATTTTCATATTTTCAATTCCTTTTAAGTTTATTAATAATATTTTTGGAAATAGAACTATCAGTGTTTGAAGTCATAATTAATTATTGCAACATTTTACCGCTTTTAAATATACATCTAGACTTCAATTCCCTGGTAGAATTTCAATATATATTGCACACTGGAAGTTTTTCTACTGTATCACAAATCTATATGTGGAATGGACATCCAGAAATTACAATAAGTTTGAACGATGGCTGACTTTGTTTTAATCACCAGCATTGTAACTAGTTAAATGATGAGGAGTACTTATCATAGCATATCACTTTCTCAATGATCTCACGCAGGATCAGGCAAGTAGGTGGGCAAAGGCTGATATCAAACTCAAAGAATCATAGTTGCTCATCAATATTTCTAATGTCTCTATCTCACTAATATCTTCGTCCCTGGACAATGAAAAAAAAAAACAAAACATTCACTTCCGAGGCTGTGCTTTGAAGGAAACAGCAGAAAAATCATGCAGTAGAAAAGCAACTTTCCCTTCCCTACTGTATCCTCTTCACCCAGAATATTTCCTTATCATCACTCTTCCTCTATTATTTTGCTTTCATCTAACAGAAAGGAATCATTCCCTTTTTACTTACTAAATTGTCCCAAAAGCCGTTCTCTCCTCTGTGTATATGTGTGTGTAAATATTGTTCTATATTTTGTACCATTACCCTTATCCTTTCAGCTAAATAATTTTATTTCTTTCTAAATGAAAATAAGCTCAAATCTCCCTTTTCAGCATAAATAACTTTTTTTGAAACTAATACTCTTTTAAGTCTCCACTCCTTATCTTCTGCCTTTGTCAAAGTTTTTCCTAAAAATAGTTTTTATCTGCTATCTGTAGTTCATCATCATCTACTTACTTTTGAGTATCTTGGAATTAGTTTCTCTCTAAAAGTTGGCTAAATCTATTTTTAAAAATTACCTGTGCAGGTACATATTTATAATATTACATAAATTATTATCACACCAACAATTTTAGTTCAGTCTTCTGATTTCTTTCCCTTCTGCTTGCCACCCCCATAATCCATGCTACCATTCAGTCTATATATTCATTTGAATTGTTTCTCTATGATCATATAATACTCTCTCCCCGCATCTCTGTTTCTCTGTCTCCCTCTCTCTCACATACCTACATATTCACATGCACACATATACAATTAAACACATCTATGCATATATTCAATGTTTTATTTAGTGAATGCTTCCTTTAAAAATCATCATAATATCTATACATTTCAGTATCTTGCTTTTCTCAGAGAAAATATTCATAAATTTCCCTACATCTATATTTATAATTCACTCCTGTTAATACCCATATAGGATGTTATGATTTATATATACCCTGATTCATTTAATCTCTCCTCTACAGAGGGGTGGTTCACATGATTTCCTTTTCTTTTTTTGACACTACCAATCATGCTGCAGTAAACATTATTATACGTATATCCTTAAGATTTGATGTTTTTATTCTAAGTGATATCAAAGTATTTAGCCACTCATGTGGTGGGAGCAGCACCATAACAATAGATACTAATGGTAAGGAACACACTTGTGTGAAACAACTTCATTTCTATGAATAGATTTTCATGAATAGAATTGTTGGGTCAAAGGAAAAGCACATTTGTAATTCTGGTAAATGTTTCCAAATCGCTTTCCATAAAGATATCAATAATTCATATTTCTTTCAAGAATCAAAGTTAGTACTTTTTAACCAACACTTCTCTGAGTGATATCAGTTTTTATATTTTTTTTTAGTCTGATACGTATTGTCATTTCATTGTTACTTTAATTTGCATTCTCATTACTACTAATGAGTTTGAACTTTTCTATTTCCCTCCTTCCCTCTCTCCCCTCCCTCCTCTCTGTACTTTCTCTTCTGTTTTTTGACAACCTGAACTTGCTTTTCTGAGAAAAATGTTTTCATATTTTTCCCATTATAGTATTGGGATGTTTGATTTATCATCTTCTCATAATATCATACAAGTTTTGAGTAATACTACTCTTAGTCTCTGCCTTTAATTAGTTTTTCCAAATCAATTAAGCATCTATTGTCTCTCCTTGGAGTACCTGGGAATTCCTACATCAAAGTGCCTGCAGATTTAGTTAGTGGTGAAAGCCCTCTTCCTGGCTTGCAGATGGCCATCTCCTCTTTGTGTCTTCATGGCAGAGACAGAGAGAGAGCTCTAGCCTCTTCTTCTTCTTATAAGGACACTAATCCCATCATGGGGCCCCAGGCTCACAACCTCATTTAAACCTAATTACCTCCCAAAGTTCCCACCTCCAAATAACATTATATTTGGGGTTAGGGATTCAACATATAAATTTGAGGGAGACAAATATGTTCAGTTCATAACATTCTGCCCCTTGTCCCCCACAATGCATGTCTTTTTCACATGCAAAATATATTCATACCATCACAACAGCCCCCAAATCTAACACATTCTAGGATCAATTTAAAGTCTACAGTCCAAAGTTTCATCTAAATTTTATTTAAATCAGATATAGGTGAGACTCGAGGTGCAATTCATCTTGAGGTAAAATTCTTCTCTATTTGGGAACCTGTGAAACCAGACAAGTTATGTGTTACCAAAATATAATGGTGGACAGAAACAGAATACACATTTCCATTTCAAAACACAGACATCAGAAGAAAGGGGTGATGGGCCCCAAGGAAGTCCAAAAACTAGCAAGGCAAATATCTGTAGATTGTGAGGCTTGAAAATAATCTTCCTTGATTCAATGTTTTGCCTTCCTGACTCACTGAGGTGGTAGTCCCACCTCTGCTGGACAGTGGTTACATTCCTGCAAATATGAGGGGTGGCTCTGCCACATGGAATGTGAGGGGGTAGGGAGAATAAAAAGTGTGTTGTACCCCAGCTTCTTTTGAGTGGCTTCATCTCCCCCAATGCTCTGGGTGAGCCTGTCTTCAAGGCTTGGGGGTGACTGCTGCCTGGTCTGTTGAAACAGAGGGGATGCTTCCCCATTTGAAACCAAGGAGGCAGTTCTAATGATTCCCAAATTGCCTTGGTCATTCTTCCCACATCTTGAAAACCAGTGCATGTTCACAGCCAAACAGTTTTATGGACTGGTCCTACAGGATCAAATAAGTCTGACAGCCTTCCTTCATTCCATCCAGTTTCCAGCCTCTTCAATTAACACTGGCCATGTTTCTGCTGGTGTGGCTGACTACGTCCATGTTTCACACCAACATGAATCTCTTTATCAAATGACTGTTAAGCCACACTTTTGGTGTTCTTTTCCAAACACTCTCATTTTTTGCCGTATGGATAGGCTGAGAATTTTCCAAATCTTTAAGTTCCACTTCCTTTTTATTTAACAATGTTTTCATTCATTTATCTCTCTCTTCTCACATTTTACTAAAAGTAGCCATGAGAAAGCAAGTCACTCCTTCAACACTTTGCTTAGAAATCTCCTCAGTTAAATATCCAACTTCATCTCTTACAAGTTCTACGTTCTATAAAGCACTAGAACAGGAACACAATCTAGCCAAGTTCTTCAACCTTTATAACAAAGATTACCTTTTTTGCATTTTCTCCATTGTCCAATAACAAGTTCCTCATTTTCATCTGAGATCTCACCAGAATGGTCTTTGCCATCCATATTTGTATAATTTTTTTAATGTTATTTAGACTTTTCTCTAAGAAGGTTTTTTCCCCCAGCTCTCTTCTTTTCATCCTGAGTTCTCACTAGACTGCATGGCAATCTTGATTTTTTCTTTCATGCAACTCAAAACTCTTCTAGCCTCTACTCACTTCCAAAGCCACTTCCATACTTTTAGGTATTTGTTACCTCAGCACCCTACTTCTCAGTACCAATTTCCTTCTTACTATGCTTGGGCTTCTATAATAAAATATGATAAGTGGCTTAAAATTTCTCATGGTTCTGGAGCCAAGAGTTCTAAGATCAAGGTACCAGCTGATTTAGTACCTGGTGTGGACTCTCTTCATGGTTTGCAAATGGCCACCTTCTTCACATGGTGGAAAAAGTAAGCGCTCTGGTCTCTTTCTCTTCTTACAATATAAAGACACTAATTCCATCATGGAGGTCCCACCTTTACAGCTTAATCTAAACCTAATTACTCCCAAATCTCGTACCTCCAAGTATCATAACATTGGAGGGTTAGAGCTTCAACATTTGGATTTTGGGGTAGGGGGGCCGACGCAAACGTTAAGTACGTAAAACCTACCTTGGTTGAGAATTTCTCTCCCAACTTTTAATTTCATATAGTCTTCTACAATTATTTCTATAAATTTATTATGTTTTCAATTTATAGTCTATTTACAAGTGAATTTAGTATATTATGTGAGATAGATGCCAAACTTTCTTTTCCAGAATGATAGTCAATTGTCATCATCATTTATTGAATAAATCATGCTGTATTTTCCATTCAACTGAACTACTGTTTCTATTATTTATTAAATTCTCACATTTTCTGTGATATATTTGTAAATCCCTATTTCTTTAAGCTACATATTTTTTACTGTTTGATAACCAGATAAATTTTATTAGAATGGCTCTATAGTGTTTTGTGATGTGTAGTAAAGCAATCTCCCATTTTCCTTTTTCATATATTTGCTGGAATTGTCACAAGCTTAAACATTTCTTAGTCATAACTGATATTTCCATGATATTAAAACATCACCTCCCAAAACAGGGATTTCTTTTCATTTGTTAAGATTTTGTTTTCAACACTACATATGATTGTTTATTATTATATAGATCCTTCATATTTCTTATTAAACTCATCCTTATATATTTCACATTTTTTGTGACTAAGAATGGACTAAAATAAAACACCAATTTTACAATTTGTCTTGTATCCATGTCTACTTCAAAATCATCTATTGTTAAGTGTATCAATTTTTTTACTGGTGCCTTTTGAGTTTTCTAGGTATATGATCATGATATCCACAACTGAAACAACAAAAATGTTGTATCTCTTCTTCCCCAATGTTTACTGTCTTTCATTCCCTTATCTTTTTGAATTTGATTTTTATCAAAATCAAATTTGGGCCTTCTCTGGTGGTGCAGTTGTTGGGAGTCCACCTGCCGATGCAGGGGACACGGGTTTGTGCCCCGGTCTGGGAGGATCCCACATGCCGTGGAGTGGCTGGGCCCGTGAGCCATGGCCGCTGGGCCTGCTCCGCAGTGGGAGGGACCACAGCAGTGAGAGGCCCACGTATGGCAAAAAAAAAAAAAAAAATCAAATTGGATTCTGACATATCAAATGAAATTCAAATAATTTCATAATGACTCCATTAAAATTTCATTGAAATATAATAGCAATAATGCCCATCTCTGCTTTTCTCCTTATATTTAATATCGTTTTAGTAGTTTTTCCAGTTGCAATAATGCTTACTGTAATTTTTTGTAAACAGGCTTAATAATACTTAAGGAGTTTCTTTCTCATATTCCCTTGCATCTAGAAACCACATAGGTGACTTGCAGTCTACCAGTCAGAATCATCTCCATGAGAATGAGATTCAGAAGTAGCTAATGCAGTAATGACTTCTTATAGGGAGACTGATGTTAAAAACAGTGATACTCAATTTGGTCAATGGGGGCAGAAGTGAATCTGTAACACAGTCCTGCAAATCATAGATGCTTAGTGGTGGTGACAATGTAGTTTTCAAGTAGAAAGACTACTCAGTGGTTGACATATTCCTTGGTTATATAGCTTTGCTCTCTGGCTCTCTAGCATTTCCCGAGATGTATTAACTACTCCTTATTCTTTAATAAGATTATTTCCTGTTTAAACTGGCTAGAAAGTGTTTTCTTGCTCACACCTCTCAGTTCTGTGCAACACAATAATTGCTAACAAGACAGGATGCAAAGAACCCAGAAGTAAATGAGAGTGTAGAATTGAGTTTTGCAACTGGTTTGGATTGGAGGCATAAGGATACAATTTATACTTGCTATGTTCTGAATGTGTCCCCCTAAAATTCATATGTTGAAATCCTAATACCCAATGTGATGCTATTAAAAGGCAGGGGCTTTGGGGAGGGATTAGTTCATGAGGGTGGAGACCTTATGAATGGTATTAATGCCCTTATAAAAGTGATCCTAGAGAGATCCCTAAACTCTTCTGCCATGTGAAGATGGTCTGCAACCCAGAAGAGGGCCCTCACCTGACCATGTTTTCACCCCAGAGTAAGACTTCCAGCCTCAAAAACTGAGATCAATCAATTTATATTTTTTTATAAGATACTCAGCCTGTCGTGTTTTGTTTTAGCAGCCCAAACAGACTGAATAGTACTAATGTGGGAACTTAGAAGTCCTTGACTACAGTGGCCACCCGGGACATTTTCACTTTGATTATTGAAATCAAGGTTTTGGCTGACTGAATGACTGTTAGCACAGACCATTGAGAAAGATACAAGCAATATATATAGAACGCTTAGTTGACCAAATGTTTCAAATAGTGCTGAGGCACTTAAAGGACATATTAAGCTCAGAGTTTAAAAATCTTGGTTTCTGCAAGGCCAGACTTCCTTAAAATAATATCTTTACATCATTTAATTGTAGGGATTATATAGCTGGAAATTAAATCTATGGTAGGAAACTCTGGATTGCTGATTTGCTGTGGTTGAATTCAGAATTTCATGAGGTCACTATGCGAAAATTAAAGGGTTTACTGGAAAAGTGGGGCATAAAACTGGAATGTGGCTAAGTGAGAGAAAGTGGATGACTCAAAAAAATCCCCGAATCCTTTGGACTTCCTCTCCTTTCATATCTCCTGAGGCTGTTTTGTCTTCTTTAAATCTCTGTAATGACTTTCCCTGAGGTAGGTATCTTGCAAGGGAAAGTTGCTTATCACATGTCATTATCTCTACTATACTCCCTTTAGATCTCAGGGGCCAATTATACTATCAAACCCAGAACAAGACTTTTATGTCAAATAGATTTGTAAGCATTTCCTTATTTATATCTACCTTGACCTTGGAAATATACATAGTGATGAATATTTCATACATAGTGATGAATACCATGAGTGCAGAACCAGGGAGAGAGAAATACAACTGTAGATTGTTCTAAACATTTCACTATGTATACATTTACCGGAGTCTCTGGATTCAATAAATGATCTTGAGGAGCTACGAATGGTTCTAATTTCTGCTGACCTTGAATACCAGCACACATTATCAATGGTGTTCTCAATTAAATGAAGGTTAGATGCCCAGAAGAATGCTAAACACTTAGGAATGGGAATGTTGTAGTGGATTACTTTTGCATAACCTATTTAGTCATCTCCTATCCATCAGCTTGAAAATGCCTGTAGGATAGTCCCTTCACTAAGACATTGAACATGTATCTGTGAGAAGTATACCCATGAACTTGAGAGGTTTTATAAGGATGGTCCTCTGTGGGCTTTGGATACAAGTAGAAGACCCAACCCCTGAACAAAGCTCTCTCATTATAATGTGGATTTTAAGATCCTGGGGCAACAGAGACCAGTAGCAATACTTAATTGCCAGAAGAAATAAGAATATTGTTAATGGAATAGGTATCATGGTTAAGGACAAAACTAAAGTAGTTTAACCCTGAGAAATGTTGTCACTGATCAATGTACAGTCCCTAGTACAGAAATAGATGGACAGTCCATTAAGGTCCCACCTGAGTTATATTTGTTTTTTAAGTTAAAAAAAAAAACAAAACTTCAGAGTTCTAAAATGATTACCATGCAAAACAAGTTTCCCTCACCAAGACACTCTAATTCCACACTTCTTCTCCTCTCTGCACCTCTCACATCACGCCCTCAATGAAATGAAAAGAACAGTTGCACTTTTCAACATCTTTCCTCTCCCTTCCCCTAAGCAATTCTTAGATTTTGCTGATGAGGTTTACTATTTTCTGTTATAGAATAGTACTAGAATTCCTCTTGTAATATTTCATTTCTATGTCAAGAATCCTTATGTCACACTTATAGAACATATTCTTAGGTTAGTATAATCAATTTAAGGTCTGTCTTCTAGTTGACTCTTTGTTTTGTTATAGCTTATAATTTTGAGGCAAGAGTTAAATTTATCTGATAAAAAAATTGTCTCAAGGGAGCAACTGGAATTGGAATGATAATTATTCAGGTGTCTTTCAAAATGGTTTGTTTGAAGAACTAGTGCCTTCTTTAAACAAAGCACTTAATTATTAAATGAGAAAAATCAGCTCTCATAAAAAATTAATAAGCTGTAAATCTATTATAAAAACATGTTATCAATATCTTCAAACCCCTTTTTTAAGAAGGATTAACTTTGTGATAGTCCTCTGTTTTGCTGCTGGGACCATAATAAAGTGTGTGTTTGCTTTAAATTTTTTTTTTTTCCCAGGATTGTCAATTCTGGGAAATCAGGAATTTCCTGGTTGTTTGCATGTAAAACATCAATTGATAAGTTTCTTTCATCTTTGATTCCATGTTGCTGGAAAGTTTGACCAAGCTTGCCTGTTAATTTGTCCTTAGTTGCAAGTATTACAGGCAAACTCATACTTTGTCTAATGAAAGGATAACTCTTCTTCGACACAATGAGAACTGAACAGTGACTGAGAAGCAGGAAATTCCCTGGAATCAGGAAACAGAAACCAAAGTTGTTTCATACAGTCCCCACTGGGAGAGTGAAGATTGGACATAGAGCTGTTAGAAATCACAGGAGAGGGGGAGACTGGAGAGAAGAAAAAGTCCAGTGACGCCTTTGTTTGTGTGTGTAAAACATACCAACTATGTCATGTGAACTCCGCCTCCCTCAAAAACAAATGAAAAGAAGTGATTTTGTGTTATTTATGGAGAACAACAAATAGACTGGTGTCTCTTTGTGTTAATATGTAGTAGTCACAAATGAGGGCTCGGTTTGCAGTTGAGTTATAAATGTTTGTCTCTATAAATATAACAATATACTCACCAAACATCATATTTTTATTGATATCTGTTTAATAGTATAAGTTTGCTGGCATCCAATAAGTCAAGTCAGCTTTCAAATTTTAGTGATATAAAACACAATGTCACTAAAGTAATTAACACTATTGTAAATTGTAATTTATTTTAAGTACTCATTTTCATCTTAGAGATAATCCTAAATGGACAGTTTCTACTATTACAGAGACTTGTAGAATGCAAAGTGTTAAAAAAAAAAGCCCTAAAAAAATAATTAGGCAAGAAGTATCCACATATTCTACATTAGGTTGCCTGATTCTCCTAATCTAGAATTTGACCAAAATGATCTTGTCATTCACTAATTCTTTGAGGAGATTTTTTTGCATAATAGTTAATTTTCCATCACACTACCAGTTAAAGGATGGGGCTGTGCAGGCTCAGTGTTCGAAGACTAGAACAGGGGATGGTAAAATTTTTTGGAAGAACTTGAATGGTTTCGTCCAGAGTTTAGTGAGGAGGGCACAGAGACAGGTGTGTGATTCTACATAGAAAAATCTAGATGGGAAAAATAGGCTGGAGCAACCCATGATACCAGATTAGAGGAAGGGTTGAAACAGCTGCTAGCCAGGCTCCAGATGTTGTGGGATTTTCTATGGGATGGAGAGGATGCCTGAGGATGTAGTAGGGTTAACTTGATGTTCTAACAGGATGCCCATATATCTGGTTAAACATTATCCAGGTGTGTCAATGAGGGTGTCTCCAGAAAGAAAAATTAGCATTTGAAAGAATGGACTGAGTGAAGCAATCCTCTCTAATGTGGGTGGGCATCATCCTGAATAGAACAAAAAGGTGGAGAAAGACAGGATTCTCTCCCTATCTCTCTTTGTCTCTCTCTGTCTGTCTCTCCGTTTCTTTTTCTTTCTGTTTTTCTGGAGAACCCTGATTAATACAAGTCATCTTGACAGGACTAATTCAAGGATCCTGCTGGCTGGGGTAGCCACCCACCGAAGCTGGATGGCGTAATGTTGGTGAGAGCAGAAAGCAAGAGGCAGATAGTGGATGCCCATTTTTTGCCCCAAGAAATGATACAGGGGGCCCTCCTCAGGATTGGGGGAGAAATAAATTTCCAAAGAATCCATAAAATTGTCACTTTAAGTGGGGAAGTGAGCAGCTGATCACTTAAAGTAGAGATTAGCACCAGTCAAGAAAGGGATTAGCCCTTTTGTCTAATCACCCCCTTCCTTGGTACCAGCCATAGAGATTCCAGAGCTATCAACAAACAGAAGCAGGAGGTGGAGCTCACATGGTGAAAGGCCAGACTGTTTTCCCTTGCACACTGCCAAACTGCAAAATATTGTGTTAGGCTCTTTGGGGGAGTGGGAATTACTTTAAGTTGGCTAAGAAAGTGAAGGTTTGAAATTGGTTCAGACTAGGCTTTCTCATATCTAAATATGAGTGTTTTATACCAAAAAGTGAGCTGAAAAGATATGGGTCACATGATATATCAGCCAGAAAAATGTTTAAATATAGTATTGTAGAAAGTTACTGTTTGAATTCTATTGAATCCAGTCCACTTATACAAGCTCAAGTGATTTTTTTTTTTCCATTTGCTTTCAAAATACTTAGTTCAGGAAATAGTCACAAATTCATAAAGGTATATTCTCATGATCTTGGGATCTGAAAAACATGGCTCCAGAGGCCATGAAATGTAAGAAGGAAAAAATGATGCAGGGACAGAGTCCTATAAAGGTGTGGATCCTAAGAATCTTTCAGGCATAGTTGTCCTCAGAGCTAGTTAATTTTGTTCTGAGGTAAGGGTGAATAAATTGGAATTTCCTATCTGCATTTTTCTGTTTTTGTGTAAGAATGTCTTTGAGCACAATTATAACATATATTCTCCAAATAAGTAGCTAAAGGTAATAGAAAAAGGGTGCTCCATTTGGAATTAGAGGAAAGCTAAAAGTCAGTTCTCCTTTTCTCTATAATCTTACTAATTTATATGCAGGCATTTTTTGGAATTACCAGCAATGGGAAAATTCGATCTCTGAATATAATATAAAAAGTAATATTTTCAGCAATTTGGGGAATTTATGATGATCCTCATATAAAAGAGAGATTTCATTGATGAAATTTGGAAAGGAGTTAGATATAGATATATAGGTATAAATACAGATATAGATAAAGATATAAATGCACACATTAAGTCTGTGCGGTCCTGTGGTGTGTACATATTTTAATTTAATTTAATTTAATAAAAGTTTAATATCTGTACTATAAAGTAGCTCCTGTATAGTATTAAAGATTGTTACTCTGTAATTTTCTTTTTTTAATTCTTTTCCTTTTGTCTCTAAAAAAATGAAATTTTGCTGTGAGTCATCGAAAATTATTTTTAAAGAAATTAGAGGACAACTTAACATTATACAAATGTGTATTTAGAATTAGAGAATTTTGAATACAACATCAATAAAGCCATGGTGTTAGTTTTTCATGATTACAATGTGATGAATCTTAATTATTTTGAGCTTTAACTTTAAGTGGATAACAATGACATTCAACTTCAAATATTGGAGAAGATTTATTTAATTGCCTTATTTGGTACATTTTCCTCCCTTTGAATTTTTTTCTCTAATTTCTTGATGACTTCTGTAAAGAAATTCTCTATAACTGAATATTTATATTTTAGAATCAGGAGATAAATGTATACATGAACAATAAATTCTCAAAGAATAACTATTTCACTGAGCTACTCTAAACTGTTTAGTTACTTATATAATCAATGATTAGGCAGTGGTTCTCAAACCTAATTGCACATTAAAGTCATCTGGGTATTTTTAAAAAATACATATGTCCAGAACCCATCTTCATGTAAATGGTCTGGAAAGGGACAGGGGAATGTGTGTGTTAAAAACCTCTCCTGGTGTTCCTCACCTGTGACTGCTAAATTAGACTAAAGCTGCAAGATTTGTGGTTACTCTTACTAATAGTTCTTGTTCTTTACATCTCACTCTTCTGCATTAAAGAACCCCCCTGCAGCCTCTGGGAATAACTTATTTACTTTGTTATGGACTTTAAACTATCCTTCAAAAATGGTTTCCAGAATACTTGGAAAAATAGATTTAATGGATATTGGAATAAAGAAAAATAGTGTTACATGAAGCACTCTGATTTAGTTATGATGGGCTATGAAGAAGAGATTTTAAGAGTGTTGGAAGTTGTATGGTAATAAAACTGAATGAAGGAAAAAAGGATTGAAGATGAATTATCTGAGATAAGTAAATGAAAATGACACTGGTGAAGAAAGAAATGAATGGAAAAAAAATAGTGGTAAGAAAAGGAAATTCCTCCTAAATAATGTATTGGGTCCGTATCATATCTCAAATCCTACTTTGTAAAATGTCTTTTAGCTTTTGGTTAAGAGTATGTGGGCCCCTACATTTCCTTTGTGTGAAGGCTGGTTGCTTCTTTACTTTGTGCATTTTCTGTATAAGAATCTCATTCCAAGATTCAATCAGAATGAATGTATATGTAAATACCATACCCCTTGGTATTTTTTGTAATATGTGTTTTACTTATATAATTTTAGCTAATTACAACCCTTTTACTCTTTTTGAAGGCCAAAGTGGGCATGATGTTTAATTCTATGTAATTTGGAACGAATCAGGAATCATCTGGAAATCACTGGGGGAAAAAAAAACAAACATGCTTCCAGTAAAGAGATATTAAAAGTAATAAGAAAGAACAAGCAGTCTAAAACATCAGGTACAAAATGTGCTTGGTTGTGATTACTCGTAAGCAAAAAACGCCAAGGACATGGAAAAATTGCCTGCAGTATGTTTAAGCTATGACCTGAATTATGCCTGATAGCCTTGCTTAAAATATAATTGAACAGCCAGTGGGAAAACAGGAAATTGCCTGGATTAGGTGTTGGCTGAGGCTATCAGGAGACTAAATGGATGAAAGTTCAACAAATTACTGAATAAAAAGTACCATAGTTGGTAACTACCTTTCCTTGAGAGAGCAGAAGAAATAGTTTCAACTATCATATAAAGGATAAGATGAGGACGCTGATATAAAATATAGATGTTCTCAAATCAGTAAACTCAGATGGCTTTAAAGTATTGTAAGTATTTTCAATGATACCAAGTATTCAGAGGTTATTTCTTCATATCAAAGAGGTTCATTAAATTTGTCCTCAATAAGGAAAAAAATGTCTATCCAATAAAAAAGATATATATCCCATGAACAAAGTCCACAGGAAAATAACAAAGTTGAAAAAAAATTAGCTTAAAATGTACTGACAGTTGAATAGTTGTTTATTTCATGTATAATACACTCATAAAAATCAATAAAAAATAGACAACAATAGGAGATTCATAGAAGAAAGTGTGCAAATGGCACGGAAACATTAAGAGTTCAGTTTGCCCAATAACCAAAATAAGGAAACAAAATGAAATAAATTTTAGTATATAATTTTTTTAAAGATTAAAAGTATTACTAATTCCTAGTGTTGTGTGAGAGAGAAAAAAATTCTTAGGTGTTAATAATGGAAACATTTGTGTGTGTTTTTAAATACCAGTTTGTATTTTGCAATTTAATCTATGTTATTTTTATGAAACTATAATTTTCACTTTTATGTAAATACTACTATAACTTTAATTATGTCTGTCATAAGATAATTTATATAAAAGATTTATTCTTCTCACTATCATTTATTTACCTATGTTTTCTTAAACTACTTTTTTGCATATATGTTTTACATAAGGATTATGATGTCTTAAATCTCCTGCCCCACCCAATAAACAAACTCTTTAAAATTCAGGAATGACAATCCTCTAAAATCCTCTAATGTAGAGAAGGATTTTGTCAAAATACCTGGAAGAAACAAATGAGCTCCTACCAAGAAAAAAGGAATCAACTGATAGGTGTCAATGGATATTGACAAAAGCATTTGCTAGGAAGAACAGTTTACCCCTGAACCTCTGCTCTCATATATACACACCATATGCAAGTGGGTCTTGACATTCCACAGCTGATGATGCAAGTAACAGATGTGAGAACATAATTGGTTTTCATTCAAAATCATGAGCATGAGCTTGAAATACAGACTTCAGAATGCTCAATTTGTTAATGACCAGCTCCACTTGATTGTTTGAACATAGTGAACATGAAAATTTATGGTATGTAGACCAGAGAGGAAATCTAAGGTAAATTCTTTCTAATCACACACCTTGAAAAGTTGTTACATTTATTTAAAACCTTTACATCCTGATGAGTCCATTTAAAAACTTTACATCCTGATGAGTCCAACTTTAAGAAATGTGAACGTTACCCAATTCTAATAGCTTCACTAGAGTCAGCCTTGGTGAATATTAGAAGTAGGTAGTTTTTTTCCTTTGGTGATTTTCTCTCCACTCTACAGTCTTTTTCTTATTTCTCACAAGTTCTGGACAGTCTTACTCCATAGAATAACAATTTAATAAATTCATCCACACAGTCTAAGTTATTAAGATCACCCTGTGGTACTCTTACTTTGCAGAGGGTGCCATGTTAGAAAAAAAGGCACAGATTAATTTCAATATATATGAATGATTTTCCAATTATGCAATTTAGGAACTTCAGGCTAGACATAAAGAAAACATTCTAAAATCAACCCCATATCTCTCCTGATGTTTGTCTACTCCAACTCTGGTAACTCTGTTTTCCAAACCAGTAAATATTTATAATCACCCTTCCTGCTGTATAAGCCAGCCATCTAAATTGCCCTTGACATGTCTCAGATATATGAAATCAATTTCAAGTTGTATTGATATTTATCTCCTAAATATGTCTTCCATCCATCTCCACTCTCTCCACATTTGTCAAGGCTACATTTTTTTTCTATGGATTAACTGAATAGACAAGTTCGGATGATTTTCAAGAGCAAATGGGTATCTTCAGCATGACTGGAAATGATGTTTTGAATGGAAAAAAAAAATGCAGGGAGAAGTAAGATGAGCTAGTACTTCAAATTCTGATAATATAAAGATTTCCCCAGTCTCCTTAGTGGTGTTAAACCCTCAGCATGAGGCTTCCTTTTAAAATGTCGAAGGGGAGAAATATTTCAGGCAATAATCTGATAAATCTAGTAAAACAGATTTTATTTTGCATCCACCTAATTAAAGCATCAACTAATCATAGTAGAGGAATTTTTTAAATCTAATTAAGTTTACCTAAAGCCTTCTAAGAGAATTTATGATCCACAAAATATTAGCCTAGTAGCATGCAATTTGGCAGCATTTCTAATTGTTTTCCAAAGATCTTTTTTACCCAAGTGATTAATAAATGTTTCATTTGGTACACTGCCCCCCATCCCTGTGGCCAGGTGTAATAATCTCTGAAAATTTCATGGTTTAATCATGTCTTCATTAGATAACTCATTTTAAGAATTAGAATTTGAATTACTGAAGACTAATAATATTAAGTACAATATTATACAAGAGTATACTTTTGGAATTTTGCGTGTGTGTGTGTGTGTTTGTGTGTGTGTGTGTGTGTCTGTGTGTATTACTTTCTGTTTTGATCCCCATAGTAGCTCTTTAGGATTAATAGGTAAGTTGATAGAAATTATTATAGCTACCAATTTACATATGAAGAAATTGTCTTGAGAAATGTCTTGGTTTACTTAGGTCTTAGAATATGTCAGGAACATACCACTCAGAGGAAAATAAGGAACTGACTGAGCACAGACTTGCTAACAAAACTCTATAGAGGCAATTCTTGGAGCTTAATGAATATGTAAAGGCTTTTAAAGTCTCTGAAAACTAAATCAAAATAAATCTCAGCATGAACAGAACAAATCAGAGCAACTTCTTCTTTGCTCGTCAGGGTGAATTTTGAAATGTTTTTCTACACATAGTTATTTTTGATCTGTGTATGTGAATGTGTGTGTGTGTGTGTGTGTGTGTGTGTGTGTGTGTGTGTGTTTATGAATTCTAGAACACCCAGGTCTAGTTGAGCAAACTTTAACTTCTAATTTAGAAATCTTGAGAATCTCTACTAATTCTTATGACTTAACGTCTACACTTGATACACTTTGGGTCAGTAAATACCATAATCAGTTTCTTGTATAAGTCAAAGAACATAAAACTAGGCAGGACAAGAGTAGGGCAGCATAACTTGTGAGGGGAGATATTTAGTAGGTCCAAAGGACAGCTAAACTCAATTATTTTTGAAATCAATTTAATATGATTTGATAAAATATGTAAAGTTTGTGCCAGGTGCCTTGGGGATGAACAATGAATAAAATCTAATTGATTCCTAAAGTTAATTATAATGCACAAGAAAGACTGACATGAGGTGAAATGGGTTAAATTTTAAGATAGAGTTTAAAATTTAATGAAACTTATATGAAATAAGGAGAAATCAATTCTAACTGAGAAAGTAGTTAGCAGTGTAGTGGCATTTGAACTCCACTGAAGGTTGCATATAGAACTTTTCCAAGAAAAATAGATGACAAATGGATTCTAAATTAGGAGGTTTTGAGTCAATAATTATTTGAGGACCTCTAAACATGTTGTGATGGCTTAATTTTAGTATGCATGAGAGAGTTTGGTAAAATATAAGACTGGAAAATAAGTTGGAGACAGATGATAAAGCCTTAAATATGATGTGAAGGAATTAAGATTTTTTTCCCCATGGTTAGGGTTGTGACTGCATGCCAACTCTGATTGATTGATAGTGACTTCCAGACCCTGGTACTGAGAGGCATTCAGAGCACCAGGGTGAACTTAAAGATGTGTTTAATCAGCAATGTCTTCCATGGGTAAAGGAGGGTGCCAACTGAAATAAATGCACAACCTAAAAGTTGAGAGTTATATTTTATTTGGCAGACATTCTGAGGACTTCAAGGTTGGGAGACAGGACTCTCAGATCACTCTGAGGGACTGCTTCAAAGAGACAAAGGGGGAGTCAGGATATATAGGAGATTTTGCAACAAAGACCAGGTAGCTCGAACACCAAAAGATTACTGTTAATTAAAGAAAACCAGATATTTCAAGTTGAGGAATTTAGTTCTTTTCTATGTATGGGAAGATGCAAGAGTCTGGCCTCACTGAAATTATTCCTTTGATATGTGCCTCAGCTATCTGGGGCGAGTATCCTGTTCTTTCCCATCCTGAGTCCCCACAGGGTATACAGTTGGGAGTGACTGCAGTGACTAGGGCTTGGCAGTGGGCAGCCCATTTATCTCCATCCTGAGCTCCCTCAGGGCTCACCATTTGGGCAGCTATAATGTGATGGTTTGATGGCTGCAACATCTTTTGTTTACTGATATAGCAGGCAATATTTTTCATTCACAAGTGGTTATGAAGAAATTAGGTAGGGGGAAAACATAAAATAATTTTGTTTTCCTCCCACCACCTGCTTCAACTATGCTATATCAGATCTCCCTTCCAGACTCTTACTAACATCTAGATAAATCTTAGAGCTTTCCAGTAACTTTCCATTATGAAAACTATATAACTGTGTTCTCATTCAGCGTTTTAAAAATCAAATATAATCTAATTCACTTTAATTTTTTATCAAATTCAACATATGTACCTCTTTCCCTTACCTGATGGGCAAGTCACTTTGGGTTGGGTTTTGCCAAGATTGTTCAAACCAGGTAACTTTCCTCATCCACAATTTACCACAGTAAACTGACATATATTTGCATAAGCTGACGTAATAAATACTGGGGTAATACAGCTTGTCCATTGTTGGCCCTCTCTCTCACAACTCTGCTTTCTTTAGAAAGTGTTTATCCCTTTGTTTAAATAAGATAAGCGTAAATCAGTCACTTTCCTGCCTCTTTATCAGGTTGAAATACTTAATTAGCAGCCTTCAAATGGGTTTGGAAGCAAATAGACAATTAAGGAGGTGAAGGTATGGCAGTGGGATGTGACACAATGAAAGAAAGCAGCAAACAAAGGGTGTTTTATCAAGCCAGCTGCTGCTCTGAGGAATGAGCTTTCGTCCCACTGGGTCAGCTCTAGGAGTCAGTGTAAAACCCATACCTCAGACCTATTCAACTCAAAGGGCTTTGAAGGTAATATGTTTATAAGCTAAATCCTAACAGTCATTCCCGAGCACTGCTCATGGGGAGGTGTGTTCATTCCCAGGCACTTTTGGCTGCTACAAAAGTGGCAAAGCAAAATCTAAGGCACAGAAAAAGCTCTCAGGCAAAGTAATTAAGGTTCTGGCATTTGGAAGTCCAGTGAGTATTCCTGAACTGGGAATGGAAAGGGGACATGGACAGGGCACCAACAACATCTGCTATACAGTGTCTAAACAAGACATCACAAAGTCTATAAGGGGCTCCCATGGGTGCCCTCTTTTTTGACATGAGGATTGTTGCTGATGAAAAAAATATAGGAAAGGCAGGAGAAATCTCCCCAGGATCTTATGACTCCTAAAATGTCTCCAGCTTCAATCAGTTCTTTCCTATGAAAGTCTTCTGTTCACATCAACCAGTGAGGTGATGGGTATAGGGCACTTTGGACCACACCTTATAAGCCCTAACAGCTAATTGAAGGCTTGATTTATAGTACTGGAGTACTTAGCATCTATAAAATTATGTATTCACATCACAGCCTTTTGTAATCATCCACTATATTTTCACAATTTTTGCTTTTACTGTTTTATCAAAATATGCTTTTCATTCATATTCATAGTCAAGTGCTATGGCTTTGAAAAAAGATATTCATTTCTAATAACTTATTTGCAGGGTTTCAAAATGATAATTTTTTTAATTCAAGTATAGTTGATTTACAATGTTTCAGGTGTACAGCAAAGTGATTCAGTTATACATATTTATATATATTGTTTTTCAGATTATTTACCATTATAGGTTATGACAAGATATTGAATATAGTTCCCTGTGCTATATGGTAGGTCCTTTTTGTTTATCTATTTTATATATAGAAGTGTGTATCTGTTAATCCCAAATTCCTATCTTATCCTTCCCCACCACTTTCCCCTTTGGTAATTATAAGTTTGTTTTCTATTGACACACAAAATCTTAAGGATAAGAAATACAGATCTAAGAATAAGAAAGTCTAATCTTTAAAAAATTAATTTTAAAAACTCTGATATTGCTAGATGTTTTGCCAAAAGTGACACCAAGAAAAAATATACAGGATGCTACAATAAATTCTGTTTTGTTCCTTTTTTTTTTTGATTTGCAGTAATTATAATACTTACAACTTCTTAGTTATGGAATTTTAAAATTACTCACCCGGAATTATTTTCAATTTAAAAATGGAATGCTATCCAAGAAAAGCCTTAACAACTTCAGTGTTACAGCTTACCTAGAGAAATTTTAGCTAAATGTCTTATTTAAGCTGGGTATTTTTATATATAACTCACACTTTTCTCCAACTCCTTTTCATTCACTCCCTCACGTTATGTCTTATGTGATTATCTCCCACACTAAATTATAAGTCTTTTTAAGGACAGCAATTGTCTTTTTTAATGTAAGATTATCAACCTCCCCACAAACACCCCCAAGTCCTAATACTAGTAAAATGTTTTCCCTAAAATCTCTCTCTATACATTACTTTTAGCACAAAAATAAAATCTGAAAGTTTGCAATAGCATTTGCAGGTGGTTTTAACTTCATTTCTTTTTGCCCTTGAAACATTTGAGGAACATACAGTATAACAAGTAGCTAATCATTATTAAATTGATGGGTATTCATTATAGTCATTTTAATGTAGACATTACATGCTATTCTATATGCATGCCCTTGTAAGTTAACTTCATTTTGTGCCCTTAAAATGATTAACAGAGAAATACTTTGGTACATACAAATTTCAGCTCCTTTCCCATCAATAATACCCTTAATTGTGAAAATCCAAGAAGGAGGCGATGGTAGTCAAAATAGATGCACTTTCTGGCGCTTGTAACCTGTACTTACAATCATTAATCTTGAAGGATTCCTCAAAAGGAAGCAGACCTTTCCTTTTACTTAATCTATTTAATTATGTAAATTTCACTTGCCAAATATGGATGGTTGTACTGAGGTTTTTCAATTCTGTGGAGTGTTAGAAATGAGCTCCTACTTTAGGACATTAACTTTTTTTGCTATCTATCTAATCATTTTGGTTTTAAAAGAATAATTTGTAAAGCAAATGATCACTATTTGAAAACTGAAAAAAGCATAGGAGAATTGTCTAAAAGCAGACACTAAGCAGCTTAATTTTTTTAAAACAGGTTAACAATAATAATGAGAGCTTATATTATTCAACACTTATTTTGTGCTAGACATTTTAAGTACATGCCATGTAGTCTCTCGTTAAATCCTCCAAACAAACTGATAATGAAGATCCTATAATTCTGTCCATTTTACAGGTGAAATAAGTCTCTGCAGTTTAGCACCTTAACAAATGTCACTGAGCTGATAAGCAATAGAGTTGAGCTATCAGCCTAGGGGGTCTGATGTGCTCTAAAACAGACCTCTAAATTGTTATAAAGAAAAATAAACATGTTGCTGGAAAACTCTATGCTTGGACTTATATTAGAATTAAGAGAAATGAATCTTACATGTTTATTTTTAACAAATGTTGTCTGTTGTGTCACGAGTATATTATAATTACATGATTAAAAATAACATTGCCCACAACATTTGTTACTCATTATTGACCTAGGATGGTTCTTACTGTTAAATAAGAGATAGTGGCCCTCCATCTATAGGCCCCATTTGGCTCTTGCATTAATTCCATCAAACTGGGACTTCAAGCTCCATGCGGTGAGAGCACCCAGCCTTAAGAATAATTTTATCACTGATAGGTTGCTGTGGCTACTTGCTGGAGAGTTGGCTAGCTTGCAATTTTTCCATTGCAAAGTTATGGACCCTGGGCTAGTACCTTTAAATTTCAAAGGACAGTAAAAGCATGGGGTTGGTGTATTAAACATCTTCACATGTCTTCTTCTACATTGTCATCTTAGAATCTACTGAGTCTCTTCCTTTTCTTCTCTATGATTATTCCTGTCTTGTTCTCCCTTCCTCACCACCTACAACTCTGGCTCATTTCTCCTCTCCCTACCATCTACATATCTTCTCTATTTTTCTCCTCCACCCTCTATTATAGTTCAACATTACTTATTACTTTAAGAAGTGGAAGAATGGAACACAGTTTGTTCCATTTCTAGAAAAAGTGCTAAGCATACATTTTAATAAATGTATCTCTTCCCCATGATTGCTAAAATTCCATGACAGTCTTTGAAGTAGGAAAAAAACTTAAAATTACCCTCTGTCATGTCGAAATATTCATAATATTTCCAAAAATACTTGACATAAAATATTTTACACTTATTTGTGATATATAGTCAAAATTTTAAAAGGTTTCTATAAGCATGAATACAATAAGTGATGCTGATATTGGTGTGATACTCTCTATATGAGATACAGTTATCTAATGCTGTATAAAAAAATCACAGTGTATTTTCAAAAATAACAATTTTTCATGGTTTCAATAAGTTAGCGATTCTGACAGGACAAGTAGGGACCACTTGTTTCTCCTCCACAATGTTTAGGCCTCAGCTGGCTAATGTGAAGGTTGGGGAGTGTAATCACCTGAGGGCTGGTTTATTCAATATCTGGTAGCCTATACTGATGAGGGATCTCAGGTCTTCTCCAAGCAGACCTCTCCAAGGGGTTCCTCGCTGGGGTTGGTCTCTCTGAGCTTCTTCTCCACATGGTGCCTGTGGTGGGTGGATAAACATCCTGAGATATCACCATTTATGACCCAGCCTCAGAAGGCACATATCACTGGCTCTACCATCTTCTATGGTTGAGGCAGTCACAAGTCCCATCCATATTCAGGAAGAGGGGAAAGAGAGTCCATCTCCTGGTGGGAAGTGCAAGGTTTCGGAGGAGCAAGTGGGACCAGAAATATTGCTATGCCATTTTTAGAAAATACAATCTATTTTCTGTTCTCCATTTTACATATGAATTATACACTGCCATATGTTAACAGTGATTTCTTCTCTATGTGGGATATGCCCTTAAATCCAGTGATTATTCCTGTGGCATATAATAAATTCCAAAGATGTAACATAACTCCTAATTTCTTTCTAGCTTGAAATTGATAATCTGATGATAAGGATGACTCCAATTGATAGTATCTATATAGTGCTTTCCAGTTTGGAAAAAATAAAATTATATACATATGGAATTTTGCTTAACAAACTTTCCTGTGAGGTAAGTAGAGTATGGTTCTCTGTCTTCAGAAACAGGCTTTAAAAATTTGCCCAGGTTACAAGTAGATACAAGTAAAAGAACAATGAAGGCAGCCTACTTTCTTTCACAGTGCTAAAGGAGAAAGCATTATTTTAGATCTAAAATGGCTTTTTTCCCCTTTTCTTCAAGACACAATGACCAGAGGTAAAAGTATAGAAAGTAGCATGTTGCTACTTTCTCTTGAGAACGTTTCGTATGGTATATGCGTCATCAAAATGAAAAAGTCTTAGTTTTCCCGTCCTGTGTCTGAGTCAGTACTCAAAGAACCATGAAGTATGGATGCATGTAACTATGTAACTGTCACCTTCCCATACTCTGCACTTTGGTACAAGGCAGAACACCCTGTGCAGGGAAGGCTGGCTCAGTTGATTACTGCTGGGCTAGTAGAAACAGAAAGACTGCACTTGAACTACTTGCTGAGAGGGTGGTACTCTTGGATCACTAATTAACCATAATCATTATTAGGGTAGCTATTGCTTTAAAACTATTTCTAAGCTTCCCATTTATTTTCAGGTTCCCTGTTCCCCTTCCCCTGCCCACTTAATTTGTTTTAAATTTCAACTGTTGACTACAGCTTTCTATAGCACTTACTCATGACTACGCCAGATCACTACCTTCTCTTTCCATTCAAACAGCTAAATTGGAAGTGTATAGTGCTTGATTTATATTTAGATGCATTTTTTAAAATGAAAAATTAGTTAAAAGTCTGCACAGCTTCAGGAAACATTATTGAAAGTCCTTTAAAACCATTATGTAGACTCACTCAAATGGCCGCTACAAATGTACATTATAAAATCAGCCTTTTAGCTGTTAGTATTTCATTGGAGTTTGTACAATTTTCCTTTGCTATTGTCAGTATTTAATGGTAATAATTTAGTATCATAAAGCTAGACATGTTTCTTTATCTGAGAATAATAATGGCACGTTTAGAGAAATAAGTGAGGAAGGAAGGAAATTTAAAAATGTGGTAGAGGATTGAGGTTTAGGAGTACATCAAAATTAGTTTGCAACAATATTGGAACAAACTGGCTTAAACTACAGGTACGTTTATCATTTTAAGAAAGTAGAAGTCCATATGGAGTGTGGGGTTCAGGGTTAGTAGATATAGTGTCTCAGGGATGACCCAGATTCTTTTTGTCTTTCAACTCTGTCACCTTCAACATCAGCTTCATGCAGGGCTAGTTCTCTCTGTGGAGGTGAAAAGGTTGTTGGTATCTGCAAACTGCTACACTGCTTGCTTCCTTTTACATATTCAACTGGAGAGGGGAAAATAAGTAATGAAGACAAGGACTGGGAATAGGAAAAAGAGGGAGAGGGAAAAGAAGAGGGTTAGAGGAAGAGAGAAGAAAGAGAGAGAGTGGAAGAAAGGAGGGAAAGAGGGAGGGATGGAGGGAGTAAAGACAAGATGGGATGCAAGAGAGGAAAGATCCTTTCAAAAATCTCTCTGATGGACCAGTCTCTCAGGGAGGGCACTAGTAATCATGTACTGACTGCCTCAGGGTGAGATTCTAACCCATCACAGGTGACAATCATGGCAAACATGACTGGAATACAGCATCATATCAGGACCTTTTCCTGGAGCTGCACACTAAGTCAGCATTTTCTGAGTCTCTTGGGGTACATTGTAGCAGGGTGGATCCCTCAACAAGTTTAAGATTCTTTTAAAAAGAAAGATGAGGAAATAGATATTGCCAACATAGCCTAGTATCTGCTATGGATAGGCAGGTATAGAAATCATGCAATAAACTTAGCCACATACAAAAGGGCTTGAACTTTTTTTTTTTCCTAATACGCAGTTCCTGTATCATTTATGAATATCTCATTGGAAATAATTCAACTAAATTATAAAATTATAAAATAAGGTATATTAAAGTAAATATATTTTAAGTCACTGAGACAATCATTCTTATTTCTTTTACTTTTATTTGAGAAACTTGAACTGTTGCAATTTACTATTGTCTTTTCTTCCAGGAAGGATTGCAGCTCTTTACAATTATTTCCTCTTTCCATTATATAAAATACAACTTCAATATTATCATGACATTAAAGTATTAATTCATTTAACCTGTACTTGATAAATACCCAGGTCTTAGCCAGTTATATTTGTGTTTTGTTAATCCACAACTAAGTTTTGTTAATCCACAACTTAGTTTGACTAAAGTAAGTCAAACTTTTGACTGGAATTATTCCTGAATGATATCCCTATATTCTGCTTTGGACAAGTGTAAGCAATTACTATGCACACACACGGAATAAGATTGTCACAGGGAAAGTATAGCAATAAATAGCATCATAGTGACTGAAGGTGGGCATCTTTTCAGCTACTTCAAATTAAGATCTTCATTTGAACACGAGTTTGATCATTTTATTTGAAGTACTATGAATATACAGAACAGCAAAAAATAAGAAAATTAAAAAAAAGGAGATTTGATCTGCAGTCCCAATTCTACCACTAACTAGCTGGATTACATGTATAATTGTATTTGTTATCTCTGAATGTTTTTATCCCTAAAATGAGAGAGTTAAACCACTCAGTTCTTAAGGGGGCTACCCTTTCATGTCTAAATTCTATAGTGAGATATTAAAAATATAAAATATCAAAATAGATCATAAAACTGTGTGAAAATTATGTTCATATTATTTTTATTCCTCTGACTAGAGATTTCCATAGATTAACATAAGTAATTGAGAGTTAGCTGCTTTCAATATGGAGCTAATTATTTATTTATGTATGAGGAAGTAATTTTTCAGCCTTTTGAGTGTATCAGATTCTGGGAATGTTGCTTGCACTATCTAATTTAATTCTCAAGTAATCCTTCAAGGTAGATGTTAGACTCTTATAAAAACTGATGAAAAACAATAAAGCACAGATTTAAAATTATTTGTCCAAGATCATGCAACTAGTAAATAGTGGAGTTGGAATATAAATCCAGGTCTCTCTATGCCTGTTTATTATAGTCAAATGATTATGTATAATTTACCTGTCAAGCATGTAATACTTATTGATGGAGAATGGAAGTTCAAAAATTGCTTTTTTTTAGAATCATATATTTATAAACCACAGAAAGTTAAGCCTTCTGCTAAAGGTTGAGTAAAGTTTGAACAGTTTTAGATTGCCAAAACAATTTAAGTAGGGTAGATTTGGACAGTGTAGAACAATCAGTCTTTTCCTTCCTTTGTAGTAGTGATAGAAGGAATTTCTCCACTCTAAGGCTCCAGAGAATGCTTTGAAGTACTCTACAAGGTATAATGTGGGAGAATCTGGCTATAGTTTCCATTTATATAAAAAGAGTTTTTATTTTAAAAGCACTTTCACATGCATTATGTAAATATTCAGTAATGAATATTTAATCCAAAGGCATCTGAGCCTCATCTATATTTTTATGGAGCATAATTTATGCAACTTTTAGTCTCCTGATATCTCTGCCCTCTGAAGAACCCCACTTATGACAGCTTGTTAAAAACTAGATTTAATAAATAACCAATATTAATACACCTTGCATATAAAAAAAACACTTTGTTCCAAAATACAACTTCTTACAGAGAGTTTTGTTTTTATAGCGTCAGTGGGCTTCACTGTTAGCATAATGGAAAAAATACAGGTCAGGACACTTAGAGCAGCTTACTCTGTAGGGCTGAAATTGCTCAGGATGAAAATTAAAACAATAAACTTCAGCCTAGATGTCTTCATTACTAAAGCATTGGGTCATTTACTTTAATAATGTCAACGTACTTTCCCTCTCACATTCTGTTTAATTAGGAAAGGAAGCAATATGCAAGAGCACACCTCATGGTGTCCCATTACCTTGGAGAAATGTTTTCTCTGTTCCTAAAAATAACATGTCCAATTCTTATACCCTCTGTAAGGGATACCTGAAAAGGTACCTCAATTGGAAGACAACATAGGGACACTAGAATAAAATTGACTTTCACCTTCTAAGGAGAATATACTTGGAATGACAATAAAACAGGTATTGTGTATATTTTATACCTAAAATAGTGTAAAAAAATGCATAGTCTCAAACAGTTATATGAAAATAATGTTGTCCAGAAATTCTGACCAGAGAGTGAAGGGAATCTGAAACTAACAGAAAGGGTACGTATCCATTCTGGTAAAATATCAGTTTAGTGTAGTTACCACCAGTGGATGTAACAATTTAGCCTATGTTTTCCTTCCCAGTATTTTGAAAGTGTAGTAGAAAGGAAATTGGGCTGTGTTTATCCAACTCCTGGAATGACCCTACAGATTGCCAGTCATTATACACAGTCATTATATACATAATTTTTAAAATAAATAATCCAAAGGGCAGTGCATGATTTATTTTCGTTAGAACAATGGAGGGTTTAAACAGCACATTGTGTAAGCAGGGCTCATTAGGTGTAATCATAAAGTAAGTTTATTTTATCTCCCTTATGTTTATTCAGGGGTGAAGTTTCCCCCCTGCCTCTGGATGATAACACAGGCCCATAACTTTTCCATTTACACGTAGGTAATAAAGAGTTCTATGATCACGCTAAGTCAATAAACAAGTTGTCCTCCATGGAAAGTACATGGTTCCATCCAATTGACTTTAATCATTTTCCCCTTCCCTGGCAAGGGTCTGTTCTATGCAGGAAGCCTAAGGCCAACCATGGGGCTTGGTTGATGTCCATACCTACTGCTTCTCCCTCAGATGTTATCCCAACGTGTTGGTCCCTTTGGTTTGGGAGTGGAAAAGCAAGCAAGAGAAGTAAAGGGTGTCAGAAAAGTACTGCACTTCTATTATTATAAGACAGCTTTGCGCTCAGTCGGCCTCACAGGTGTTTAAAGTTGATTCGTGGGGAAAAGAGTCCTCCCTATCACTGATACCATTTTCTTTCAGTCTCTTGATACCTTTGATACGTACTCCAATAGCACAATCCATGCCTTTACTGCAGTGCCTGTGAGGTCAGAGATTCCTGTAGCCTTTCTCTGCTAAGCAATAAGGTAAAGCTCATTCAGAATTTTTGGTGTTTTTGGCATGAAAGTGGCCAGTGGGAACATGCCTTCATACTTTGCCTTTCCAAACTATTGTAGTGTCAGCTTCTTGAGAAGCAGATGTTTTTTCTCAGCTTGTCCATAGCAGCTTATGGCCTGTTACACTCCCCATTTCTCAGGTTTGACTCAGACCACTGTCCATTGCATCACAATCCATCTCAAACATCAGGGCCACATATTAAGCTCTCCAAGTATTCCCTTGAAGCCCTCATCTGAGCTTGAAAGGACAGTGAAAGCAACACTTATTCCTTCCCACTCTGCGGTGGGTCAGGGTGAGTGGGAGACCAAACATCATATTACAGCTCTCTCTAAGGAAATCTCCATCACCCACTGTGCTGCAAATCTCTGCCCTCTGGGTAATATTTTCATAACTTCAATCTGAGTGAAAGTTTTAAGAGCCATCTAATTACTTTTCAGACTCCTACTTTAAAGTTTTGTAGGATACATGGCTTTGGAATTAACTTCTATTGTCTTCATTTCTGAGCCAACAGTAAGATTGGGAAGAATATCATACATAATCCTGTTCCAAACACTCTAGTACTTTTTTTCTTGAAACTGCTTATACAATACTAAATGTTCAGAAGTTGCTTGAAAAATGGTGGTATAGACTCTGATTTGGATGCAGACTATTAGGGGAAAGATACTTAGAAACTAATTAGACATTGAAATGATCTAAAAAATTATTTCACTATCTGGCTTTTGGGAGAGAAAGCAAACTATTGACTACAAATTAAATCATTGCTCTAACCTTTGCATTAACAATATCAAGTTAGATCCTTCCCATTGGCAATCTCAAAACCCAACTAAATGCATGCATCTTAATTTGTGCTAAAATCTGAAAGAAAGGCTTAGCTTGTTTCTACATGTTTTTAGAATTAATATCAAATTGGAAATCAGAAATTAAAAATTTGTTATTGCAGAAACATCTACATGTATAGTTAATTTCACATTTGTGTTCAGATGTTTGGCATGGAATAGAAGAAACATCAGACTTTTGTTTTTTCCCCTTCAAGGTTGGCAAAGAGACAAAAAGGCCAAATTCAAGGGAGCACTTCAGTAGTTTACATTATCAGAGAAGAATTATGTGTAAGCATTTTTACATAACTTCCTATGAAACTTTGGTCAATATTTGGTATTGATTATTAACTACCTTTTTAACAATCTGCTCAGAGGTTGAGAAAGGTTGTTGATGAGATATGATGTAGGAAGTCATATTGCTGAGGAAGGACTTCCCAAAATTGCCAAGGGTGCAGTCTCCAAAAAGAAGTGGAGGTAGAACAATCTGAATATCCTTGTAGAGAAATGAGAGAAGAGTCATGAAAGCACCTGATGACTTTCAGCCAAAAACTGAAAGAAATACAAAGAAAAACAAATTGCAACATATCTGTTCTCTTTTATAGAAAAGAAGTACAAAGCTGTCAATGGCCACAGGATTGGTACATGTAGTACACTTGTCTTATACTATTATATATAAGACATTTGTGGCTTGGAATATTCTAATCCTATTCCAAAATTTCCAGAAAGAGACAAACAAATTAAGGTCTAATTCCCAAATGCAATTACATAACTTATTTCAGGCCAAGTTTTGAAAGTCAGGAGTGACGTAGATTTTAGTTCCCAAACTTCTACTTCTTGGGCAGATCTGTGGGGTTCTGTTCCTTAGAGAAACTCATGAGCCCTAGAGTATTAACTTGGCTCTGAAAAGAGAATGAAATGCTGCCTTGTGCTTCCTTAGTCCCTAATATAATTACCACAAATCCTCTCTCCAGTAATTGCAAGGTCAGATCCACATTCCTCACCCTTGAATTGCAAATTCCACTCAGGTCTGGCTGGCAGCAGCAGAAGCTAGTATTAACTGAGTGTTTATTATATGCCAGATATTTGACCAACTGTTCAAGATGAATTTTCTGGTAAAGACCCCCTTAGCACATCGAGTAGTAGCCTTTATAATTTTATTAATGTATGGAGAAAGCCCAAATCAGAGCACTTAAATGTCTTCCTTGAATTATTACAACTCATAAGCAAAAGAGGCAACTGGCAAACCAAGGACACACTGACTCAAATGCTCGTATGTGATGTGTGGACTACCTCCCTGAGTGACCTTGTGTGAATGAGATACTGTATGGGGCTGAGCTTCGTACCAACCGGAGCCCAGAAACACACTGCTGATTTTTGAAGCTAGATTTCCTTTTCTGTAACAGGGTCAGACAGGTGAGACACAGGTTGCATGATATGCTATGTTATTTTTCCAAAAGATTTTGTCTATTTATTGCTACGTTTGTGAATAAATATAGATACATATACACCTACGCACACAGGGACACCTGTATTACTTACCTTTCACTCTTAGCAAGCACTAAAACAGGCACTGAGAATATGAACATGAATGAAACAGGACCTCTACCTCTCAGGGACCTGTGGTTTCACTTTGAAGACAAGATGGATTACAACACAATCAGGTAAGTGCTATAATAGATGAAAAAAATATATTTGAAGAGGACAGGGATAGAATGATTTCCTCCTTTGTCTATAGGAATTGGAGAATGGAGTGGCATTTTTGCAATGCAGGCCTTTTCTCCATTTTGTAGCTTATATCACATTCATTACTCCATTTTTATTACTTACTTATCCTTAGTAATCCACTTATTTAAACAGCATACGTAAGCATTCTTGCCTTCTTAAAGATATCCAAAAAGCAAGTTTCAAATGACTAAGCAAATGGATGGCACTGTGACTCAGACTTATTTCAGTTGAGGAGGTCTGGAATGACCTGGTTACTAACCTTAAGAAGCTTACCTTACAAATAAATAAATAAATAAATAAAAACAATGAAATGCAGAAAGTGATAAATGCTAAGTATTATGCTAAGTGGTATAAGAAGTGGTCTTGGGAATCCTGTTTTAAGTCATAATGGGTTTCATTGAACTGGCATAGCTGTATTAAATGAGCAGCCCCTCTTTCCTTTTCCACTGCTTAATCAACACTATAGCAAGCTTATTGTTATTCAGATAGGTACCAAAAATTAATGTTTGGAATCAGAGTCATTTCTCAAATGAGATTCAAAGAGGTGTGTAATGGCCATTACCTCATCAGCATTTAGTGTCTCTTCTGAAGGACAGGAGAGTATGGAAGAGAGGAATCAGAATTAGGAAGAGTGAAGATAAAAGAAAGGCCAAAGGAAAGGAATTTTTTTTCATTATACTGTGGACTTTAATGGATCTCTGTTGTCAGTCTAATTTGTAAAGATCAATGGCTTCTGTTAAACTGTAGTCTGGGCTTCCCTATCTCCTTTTAATTCATCTACTCAGCACAAGCTTTCTTTTTGAAAGATAAGAGCAAGAGAGAGTTTTCAGATATTTTTACTGGTCCGTTTTTTTTCCTGTGAGCTCTCAAATCACCTAAAATGTATATGGGAATAAAAACTTCTTAAATCAAGGAATAGGATGTGAAAGCCATAAGTTGAAATACTGTCAGAATACAAGCAAACCACAGTTTATCAGAGTGCAGTTGTGTTTACAAGTTGCTAAACATGTGAAGGAAAAATGAGGAATGGAATCAAATTTTCAGAAATTTCTTAATGTCTAGCTGTGAAAACCTACAGTAAAACTGGCTCAGTTTTCACAATTTATCCAGGTATCCTTATGTCAAAAAGGAAATTTAAAATTCTTTGTGAAACATACTTTAGCTATTTGAAAGGGTGCATTAGCATAATGCATGGCATAGAAGATGTGTTCCTTGTTTTATTTTAGTTGATCATATCTGTTTATCTAGTATTCACAAGAATTTTGTCTAATACTCAGAGTGATGGATTCAGCTTTCTGTTTTCTCAACGCCTTGATTTGTTACTTTAAAATACAAGAGGAGGGCTTCCCGGGTGGCGCAGTGGTTGAGAGTCCGCCTACCGATGCAGGGGACACGGGTTCATGCCCCGGTCCGGGAAGATCCCACATGCCGCCGAGCGGCTAGGCCTGTGAGCCATGGCTGCTGAACCTGCGCGTCCAGAGCCTGTGCTCTGCAACGGGAGAGGCCACAAGAGTGAGAGGCCCTTGTACCACAATAAAATAAAATAAAATACAATAGGAGGAGAAAATAAAATATATTACATTAAAACATTGATAAGTGATGACAAATAAAATTATAAATATATATAATAGCAATCACAAATATATAATTTTAACTGTAATATGTTTTATAAATATACATATTATATAAATATGTTTTATATATAGAACTATGTAGGTAGATAATTATTTACTTAAAATAATATTTAATATATAATAAATATAATTATATATAATACCTATACCATTATATAAAATTTTTATTTCTTACTGATATATAGATGAATATTTTGTCTTTCTAACTTCCATAGAAAACAGCTCTCACTGAAAAAGTTTGATATTACAAATTAATGATATTTTATTGCACACTTTTAGAATACATTCTAATATTTGAGCACAATCACCCACATCCACTATGCACAATGCTGAGAGTCCCACCTTATGATATGAACATTGTAATTCTAAACAACATTCAATCATCTGAAAAAGAATCAATTACCTTTTGTATAATGTACTATGAAGGTCAAGGAAGTTGACTAATACATTTTAAAAGAGTTTTCAATAATACATTTTGAAATCAAAGGGTTTCTTGTTTGTCTCAGTTAAACTGAAATATAATTTACCACAATATTCCATCCCCCAAATATTTTAGTTAATGAAGGTTTACTATGTGATTTACTTTCAAAGAATTTTGGAGTCTGTGGTAAAAAGATACAGAGAACAATGTAAAAAATCCTAGCATGAGTCAAGCAGACTTAGGTTTGGATCGTATCTCTGTGGTGGTCCAGCAGATTGCCACAGTAGAACCAGAAAAGAGAATCTAAAAGTAAATGTGTGCTCAAACTTTGTATTTTCCTATAAGTTTGCCTTGCAGCTGAAAGAACCCAACAGAGCCCAACACCTAGGGCACAGGCTCAAAGGTGCGTTACTGGGAGACACATAACTTTATAACAAAACCTAATTGGGCCCATGCCCCCAGGATAAAGAGCACAATAAATAGTATTGGTGAGAAAGTCTCTAAGACAACCAACCCAAATCAATGCTACTGTCTGGCGCAGGCCCATTCATTCTTTGCCATTTCCCAGTCTATCCTTCATCAAGTCACTGTCTCCTTTAAAAATAAATCATCAGTAAGACATATACAAGTACTGAAAAATGAGAAAATGATCTTAAGCCAAAGGCCCTTGAAGAACAGTAATAAATTATTGGAAAGAACAAGAGGAGTTCTGATGGGAGCTTTCAAATGAGTACTATGTCTTAGTCTCAAAAAATTCCAGAAAATATGACCTTTCAAAATGAGCTCACCATTCAGATAAGAGAAATGGAGGTTCAAGGAAGTGATTATAAGACAAAGGAAGGGGACAAATCAATCTGGAAGAGCTGAGAGGGAAACTAGAAACTAGAACTGAAGATATTATACGGACGAAAGTGGCACTTAATGCCACAAAAAGAGAACAAATGTGATTGACAAAATCTGCCTTCCTCTTCATCAGGCACAAGTGGATCAACATGAGGAGATCACAGGCACAAAGGAGCAACATGGTTATGCAAGGTATAAAGGAGGAAGACATTGTAGTAAAATAATCACAACCATTCTGGTCAAGCTACAGAATTTCAAGGGCTTAAAGAAAAAAAAAAAAAAAGACAGGTACACAGGGCAGAAATTCAGAATGACATTAGATTCCTTCATAAAAACAATAACAGAAGTTACTGAAATATATAGACACAGATCGGAGGTGAAAATGTATTGGTCACTTGTGCTCAGAAACAAAGGAAACAAAAAGTTAATATTCATACACACAAGGAATTTAAAAATGGAAAGAGGGTTGGGGAAAGGGAGTTTTGAGGGAAGGAAGGTTTTGGGTGAAGTGAAATGGGAAATAACCAAATAGTGCAGCCACCAAAGAGACTGTCTAAATAACTTGGGAATGGAGAAGCTGTATTTAAATCTCTTAAATGACCCACTGAAGCAATTTAATTATAAAACACAACTAAAAATGATTGGAATTATTTTTAATAGAATAAAATGTAAAGTAACAAAGGAGAAAGAGCAATTATGTGTCTGTGATTATTTCCTTATGTTTTTAAACAAGGAGTCAATAATTACAGTCTAATTTGAAATATACAGTTAAAAGACACGATGATATTGGCACCATTTTCACTAGCTAATTTTAGAGGGACATTTTAAAAATACCGTATTTTTGAGTGTATATGTATGTGTGAATCAAGAGTTCCTTCCCTTACACTTCCATGGTGGTAGTTGTTAAATTTTATTGAAATTAATACTTTTAAAATAACATGTATAGTGTAGTCTATTTTCCTTAAAATATCATCAATCTCTCCTCCTATAAACATGTGTTTACATTATATATCAGAAATTATCTTTGCCAGATGTTGATTGGGTAAATTTGTGGGAGGTCAGATATGATATGTTTACTGCTCTTTGAATTTTCCTGTCCTGCATTTTCCTGTGTTCCTATATTGTCCTAATGATAATATATCATTTAAAAAATGCTTTTAGTATTCAAAAGTATCAGCATATTTCTTCCATTTCTAAATTCTATTATACTGTATTATCTTAAAATACAGTGTTTAGGGCTTCCCTGGTGGCGCAGTGGTTGAGAGTCCGCCTGCCGATGCAGGGGACGCGGGTTCGTGCTCGGGTCCGGGAGGATCCCACGTGCCGCGGAGCAGCTGGGCCCGTGAGCCATGGCCGCTGAGCCTGTGCCTCCGGAGCCTGTGCTCCTCAACGGGAGAGGCCACAGCAGTGAGAGGGCTGCGTACCGAAAAAAAAAAAAAAAATATATATATATATATATATATATATATATACAGTGTTTAACCACTTTCTAAAGTGTTCTAATTATCAACTGCACAAAAATGATAATAGATTACAAATTACTCATAGTTGTACATTTATGAAAGTTTTTAGATATGTACTTTCCCAGAAGTCTCTTCTGAGACCAAAGAAACACAAAAAAACATTAAAAGCAGCAGGCTACCTTTCTGTTTTAACTCACTGGTTTTTACAGATATTGGAACCAAAACTAAATTAAAATTCACTGTTTTTGAGTGCCTAAAATCTCTTCCTAGGTACATGTTCCCATCTATCACCACCTCTACCCCTACCACCCACCTATCATTGTCAAATAAAAGCTAAACACCATCCTTCCCCTCCTCCTCTTAAGATTCTACATTCTTCAAATGACCAAGGTTGTACCGTGCTAGGATGCAACCAAAGTCAATGTGTGTTCCATACATTTAAACTGATCAAGTATGAGTTAAAACTTTTTGGGTGCATGAGTCTGAGTCATTCTGGTGATTGAAGATCTTTTTTAGTACTTTAAACCAGGAAGCATTAACAGTGTTCTATATTCCCATAAATAAATTATATCTAGACAACTCTGGTTGAATTGTTTGGATGGGAGTCAACACTCTCGCTCTCCACCTGTTTCCTTACAGTAGAGATGCATTCATTAGTGTAACACTCTTGGTTACTGTTCATCCTTCCCCCAACTCCTTCCTGAGAGTGAAGTGAAGTGAAGTGACTTAATGTGACTAATAAGTTTGGGTGAAGAAATTGGTCACATATAGCTCAGCTTTTTATTTTCTCTTTCCTCTTGAGAGAGGCTACCTCTTTTCTGCTTGTCTAGCTTCTTCACAGTCAGCCCATTACTGCTGGTTGAATAATCTAACTCTGGGGATTAATATGAAGAAGACCATTCAACTCTTACATATAAACCACTTTCTACAATAATTAGCTCCTTAATAAAGATAATATTTTGATTTTAATTTGTCTCCTTAATAAAGATAATACTTTGATTTTCATTTGTCTTACACTGTGTAAGATTTAGTACCTTGGCAGAGATATAGCATTGCACTTCTTATTGGGCCCCAGCAAAGTGTGCTGTAATTTGTAGGAAAATGTCAGAAAGTAGTAAAACCTCCAATCTTGGGCTGTAGGATTCTATAAAGCCTTGTCTCAAAATATTAACTCCTAAACCTTTCTAAATGTAATGTTCTGCATGCTGTAAATATTAATTCTGTTACCTATTTAGTTGGTAAATGTAATTTTAACAGCACACAGAAAATTGCTATTATTATTACTATTATTGTGTTATAATGGACTGCAGAAAAATAACTTTCATTTTTAAAGTTACCTCTTAAGTATATACTTTTTTCCTTCAAGTCAAAAATCCAGTTTTTAGCTTAACATCTCTGACATCAAACCATAGTTTAATTTGCAACATTATTCTTTGTTTCTTAATTGTATTAAAATAATGACATATCCTTACATGCAATAGTCGTAGATTTGATGAAATATGGTATACTGACTTTCTTCATCTGTTTTGGATCTAAACTTTAAAAAGAGTGGCAACTTTTAAAATCTTTTTTTTTTAATATTAAGCCATTTCAAATGTGATTCATTAAAATAAAGTCAAGTAAGACAGACAGGGAAAGAAATATTATATGATATCACTTATATGAGGAATCTAAAAAAATGGTACAAATGAACCTATTTACAAAACAGAAAGAGAGTCACAGATGTAGAAAACAAATGTATGGTTACCAAGGGGGAAAAGGGAGGGAGGGATAAACTTGGAGATTAGGATTGACATATACACACTACTATATATAAAATAGATAACTAATAGGAACCTACAGGGAACTCTACTCAATACTCTGTAATGACCTATATGGGAATAGAATCTAAAAAAAGAGTGGATATATGTATATGTATAGCTGATTCACTTTGGTGTACAGCAGAACTTAATACAACATTGTAAATCAACTATAATCCAATAAAAATCAATTCAAAAATAAAGTCAAAAGAAAATGTCAAGTGTATTTTACTTTTCTCTTTTTGATTTTATTTTGAGGGACTAGACAAATACATATAGGAATCAATGACTTCTCTGAAAGTGGGTATGGATATCATGAAGTTTAGGAATAGCCTGGGGTGGTCAGAGTTTGGGGATGCCTAGAAATACCATGTGGTACAAGATTATGCAGTTTCTTTGGCAATTTGCAATTACCAGCTTGCTACCTGATAAGACTTGGACATGAATATTCTCAGGAAGATGTTCCTGTCCCCTAATATAGCTGACCCATTCTTCACTTCTGGCTGCACTACACAAAAGGCCATCAGATTAATAAAGAGACTGCATCCTTCATAAAATGGTTGAGAATAGCCATGGAGGAGTAAAGGTCTATTTCCCTGACAATATTTAATATGGGTAAAATGGGATCATCTAGGGGTGGTCCGTATAATCCTCACCCTAGGCAGGTAGCATCATTGGAAATGGGACATCTCTGTTGGGACATGAAACAGCAAAAGGAAAATGCTGTGGATCTCCTGCTTTGTACAATTGTCTTTACATAATTTTGAACCTTGCATCCTTTATAAGTATTAAAGATATTTCTCTCCTTTGCCTTTGTATTCTGGATTGTTTCCATCAATCACAATAACAGTTTGTTATAAGAAATTAAATTTTGTCATTTGTTTTAGTAAAAAATAAGGCAATTACTTCCTTAGGAATAATTTTTTTAAGAAGCATTTAAGGAAGAGCATAGATCTCTGGAAAATATTTTACTGTGGCTTTATCTTCTTTCCTCTCTGTATTAAATTAGCAGTAAAGTGGAGAATAACTGGAGAGTAACAGGCTTTAACAAACTCGTAGTGGCTTTACACCACATGCATCAAGATATTATTCCCTTCAGAAGCATTGAGAGATGAGATAGATCAATAAATCATGTATGGTGGAACCCAGTTTTACTGCAGTTCCACAGAAAGCCAAAGGCTTACCTTCACATACCCAGAGGAATTGTATTACCTAAAAGAATACAAAGTCTGATATATCATAGATTCTAAAAATTCTATGAATTTTTCTTCTTATTCAAAACAATGTATATAAAAAAGATTTTCATAAAAAGAGTTTTTGTTATTGTTTTGAGATTAGGTGGCCATTTACATGGTTTTCAAGTTAAAACACCTAAGGTGGTTTAATGTAAGGAAAGAAAGCAATAACTTTAGGATTGCAATATGTTAGAAGTAGACGGTCACTTACCTGTTTCCAAGTGTTAAATTACTTTTAAAATGTCAATGTAACTGTAATATCATTAAGAACTTTAAAATCTTTTTAAGAAAAAATGTGCTATTCATGCTGGGTTATTCATTATGAATTTCTATGTAGCTTTTCATATGTAGATATATTTACTTCTTCAAATGTAAAGCTATGGAAATATAATAAGACCAATCAATTTCATTTATGTGTGAATCATGGCCCTGCTTCTGGGTAATATTCACTTTTAACAAGAGCTAGAGAACAGGTCTCCTTGGCAATGACCATCACACAGAGTACTATTTACTGCTCCTGAAAGCCATCGCCATACAAAATGACTAGGTTCTGCATAAAAAATTTTATTTGCCACTCTTTCACTTTGTCCCAGCTTATCCTTCTCCCTCCCCGTGTCTACTTTTTCTTTTATTCCCTTTACTCTTTGGGATAAAATTTTATTGAAATACTTCACAATGAATAAGGATAATAGGATATAATGGACTGAGATACCCCCACTTATCTTCAAATCTGTTGTTCTTTGTTATCATCAATGTACTTTTTTTTTAGATAAAAAAGCATAAATGATATTCAGTGATATCCTATTTCAAAACTTCTTGGCAAAGAAGTGTAGCTTCCTCACATTCAATGTTTTTGGAAGTTTCTCATCTTCTGCATGCTAATCCCATCCTTTGGAAATGTGTAGAGTATATGCACAGTACAATGTAAAAATATAAGCACTATGAAGGCACTTTTGTAAAGTTTTGCCCTTTCTCACTCATTATTTTAAATCAATAGCAGTATTCAAATATCTTTTCCTTCATAGTTAGTTTTAATAAACTATTATTAATATTCAACCCTTCTACATAGACTCATCAGTCCTAAAATTTAGAATGGTGGAGTGGACTAACTTCCATTTTATAACTTCTGATATTCTTATTTTATATCCTTATTTTAGATGATCTCATGTAAAAAAATATTTTAAAGAAATGGAACAAGAAACAAAATTCTAGTTTGAATGATATTCATAAGCATGTCAAATTCTTGAAATCTGAAATTTTAACATTTGTGATTAGACCACTTTCAAGCAATAGTGAAAGTTCATGGTAAGTACTGAGTTATAATTCTGTTGAGCACACATTTGAATTGCCTGCTGTCAAGCAGGTGTCCAAATGTGGGTCATTTAGCAAGTGTGACAGATTCATTGAAGGTTCACCATCAACTTCTCTACATGGAATACTTATTTCTCTTTGTGTTATAGTATCATAGCTATGGGGTTGTCTGATTTTTGTAATCTTCATCTCCCTGTGGTCCTTGGGTAATTTTGAAAAGACAGAGACCATCTAGCACACAGACTCTTAAGGATATTCATTGACATCTTGGCATCATGTGTATAGGGGAAGCAAATAACATAAATATTTTACATTACAAAAGTCTCTTCCTTATTATCAAGTCTTCAAAACACTAGACATTAAATTAATAGTGATTCAAAGCTATTAGACAAAAGATTGTAGTTATTATTTTCTTTAAAGGTTCCAAATAGCATTTTCTCTGTCTCATCTTCCTTCCTGTGAGGCATTTAGCATACCATTAAATACAACATTGGCCATAACCCCATTAATTAGAATGCACCTGAGAATTTCTGGATTTTTTCTATCATAGTGAGGAAATCCTTATTTAAAAATATGTAAAATGTAAAGTTTCCATCTCTATTATGTTACATAATATATATCAAAGGATTTATATTCAAAATATATAAATATTTCCTAGATCTCAATATTAAAATGATAAATGGCGCAATAAAAATTGGACAAAATATTTAACCAGTTCAGCAAAAAAGATGTAACAATTGCACATGAATGAAAATATATTCAATGTCATTAGTCAACAGGGAAATTCACCATAAATTTACCACTTTTTAGGTTTCACTAAAGTTTTCTTTCTCACTTGACAAGTACTTTTACAATAGCTGGAATATTTTTGAAGAGTATTTTTGAAATGTATTCATAGGCTTCTTTTTTCCCTGTATATAAGTATATATATATTTACCTGTGTGTGTACATATATATATACACATATGTATACATATATTCCAACTGTTACTTTATTTACCTTATTATCCTTAAGTTAAATGTAAGACACAAGGAAGCAGTTTTGCTTTATTTAAAAAAAAATGTCCAATCAACACCAATTACGTTTAGTGATATATTTGGGTCAGGATGGACAAGGAAGAATGGATTCTTGTGCTACAGTTCATCTCCAACAATAATATGGCACAATGGTCAGTAGAAGACATACTAACCCTGCACTTTTTTGTGCCGATCAGAAATTCTGATCTCTTCTTTGAAGCTAACAAATCAGGTGAAATAACTGAGTTTTTAAAAAGCTTAAGCATGAAGCTCAAATACACACACACATATGTATATGAATGTGTACGTATACATGAATGTAGGTATAAATTTTTCTTAGTCTTTTCCTTTTGCCTTTTTATTAATAGAGTCTTGTGATTTTTGTTATTTATATGTTTGTTTGTATAAGAAGTCTTTGTTTACCCCAAATTAAAAGATAGACTTTCTTGTATTTTCTTCTAGGAGGTTTATTATTTTGGCTTTTATATAAAGGTCTATGACTAATATCAAGTTTAAATTTGTATATAGTGAGAAGTAGAATTCTAGGATTTTTTGATACACATATTCAATTGTTCTACCACCATCATTCTGCAAATAATTTACTTGGCATCTCTGTTGAAAATCAATAAAAAATATACATATAGTATATTTTTATATATACTATACATATATGTATTATAATATAATATATATAATATACTATATATTATATATAGTATAATATAATATATAGAATATATTATAATATATTTACATATTATGTATAATATATATAGTAAGTATATACATATATAATCATAAATGCAATAAATCATATTTTTTCTATGTATAGAAGAATCTATTTCTGGACAATTTTTTCTGTTTCATTAACCTATAATTTTGCCCTTATGCTAGTTGCTCGTTATCTTGATTACTATAACTATACAGTAAATCTTAACACTAAATAGTATGTCCTCTGATTTAAAAAAAATAACTTTATATATTTTAGGTTATTTAATTTTTCATATAATTTTGGCTACCAGTTTGTCAAATTGTATGAAGTCTACTGGAATTTTATTAAAATTGCTTTGACTCTGTGGAGATCAAGTTGGGAGACTTTGCATAACAATATTAAGTCTTTTAATCCATGAATATGATTTTACTATTATTTTTTTTAAGTTTCCTTAACAGTATTGTATAGTTCTTCAGTCTACAGATTTTGTACATATTTTATTCAATCTATCCTTAAATATCTTATATTTTGATGCATTTTAAAATTTTACTTTCCAATTTTTTTTGCTAATATAATGAATACAATGGATTTTAATATAAAGTCTGTATCCTGTGATGTTCTAAAAGTCTCATTAATTCTGTTTTTTTCTTTTAATTTTTAAGATTTTTTAATTACATTATACAGTCATCTTAAATTAAATAAAATGTTAATTTTTACTTTATATTCTTGAAAGTGATGGTTGTTGTTCTTTTTCTTATTGAACTGACCAGGAAAACTGTTGAAAATGACTAGTGAGAATAGATATCTTGTCATTTCTTGATTTTAAGGAGGAAATATTCAGTATTTCACTATTAAGTATTATGTCACTGAAGATGTTTTCATAAATACTCCTCTAAGGTTGAAGGAAATCTTATTGATCCCTAGTTTGCTAAGACATTTTGTGACTGGCTTTTGAATTTTATCAAATTGTTCTTCTGCATCTACTTGAGATAATCTTTTTTTAATTTTTCCTTTATCATGTTTATGTGATGAATTATACTTATTGATCAAATCTTTGACTACCTAGGAGTAACTGCACTAAATGTTGATACATTATCATTTTTATAGTATGCTTAGATGGATTTGGTTTGATAGTATTTTATTAAGGACTTTTACATCTATGTTCATGATGAATATTGCCACATAACCTTTCTTTTTCAGTTTTATTTCTTATTTAAAAATTTGTTATTTCTTTGTTAGGTTTAAGTATGGGTCGAACATTGTCTTCATAAAATGAGTTGATATGTGTTCCTTCATTCTCTGTTTGCAAAAGAAGTTTGTATTATTTTGAGATTATTTCTCTCACATTTTTTATAGAGTTCAATAATAAAGTCATCTACTTCTGGAGGTAAGGTTGTTAATTATGAATTCAATTTATTTAATAGATATAGGGCTATTTAATTTTTTCTATTTCTTTTTGTGGCAGTTTTGGTAGTTTGGATTACAAAAAATATTATATATTTTCTCCAAATTGTTGAATATATTGATTTTAACATCTTGTATATAATTTAAGGCTTCTGCTATTATTTTTCTTATCCCCTTCTTGTCTACCATTTGGCTTTTATATCTCTACTTTTTCATCTTATGAAATTTAGTTTTTAAATTACTGATTTTTGAACTTTCTTATTTTTCTATTATAAATATTTTAAACTTTATATTTAACCCCCAAGCCAGCTTGGCTGCATCTGACCAATTTCAATATATAGTTTTTTCCTTTTTATTTTGCTCAAATATTTTATTGTTTTCCTTGTGATTTCTTCTTAGATGCACAAATTACTTAAAAGCATATTGTCAGGGCTTCCCTGGTGGCGCAGTGGTTGAGGGTCCGCCTGCAGATGCAGGGGACACGAGTTCATGCCCTGGTCCCAGAGGATCCTGCATGCCACGGAGCGGCTGGGCCCGTGAGCCATGGCCGCTGAGACTGCGCGTCCGGGGCCTGTGCTCCACAGCGGGAGAGGCCACAGCAGTGAGAGGCCTGTGTTTTTGTGATCCAAAATTTGGGCTGTCTTGGTAAATTTTTTATGTGCAAATGAAATCAATTGTGTAGTCTGCACTTTGGAAAAATAAGCATTCCATAGGCAACAATTAGGTCAAATTGATTGATATTATTGTTTTAGTGTCTTGTGTCATGCTGATTTTCTGACTTTTTATATTCCAATAAATTGCTCAGAGAGAAGTTTAAAATCTCTAATTATAATTGTGGGTGTGTCCATGTCTCATCTTTGTTCTCAATTTTGCTTCATGTATTTTTAGACTGTGTTATTAAGAATATACACATAGGGTACTGTGTGTCTTTATAAAAAGTGACTATTTTATAATTATGAAATGTCTCTCAATGATATTTTTTCTATTAAGTGTATGTTACCTGACATGAATATCACTACACCAGCTTTCTTATAAATTTTATTGGCATTTTATACTTTTCCCCATCTAGTTACTTTGTATCTCTCTCTGCCTTTGTATTTAAGGTTAATTTCTTCTCATTCTTCTTCTCTTTTTAAATGTAGGCATAATTGACATAATATTAAATTAGCTTCATGTGTAAAATGTAGTGATTTGATGTTTGTATTATATATTGCAAAACGCTCACCACAATAAGTCCAGTTAATATCTGTCACCATACAGAGTTACAAAGGTTATTTTTTAAAAGAGAAAATATAATTGTCTCTCTCTCTTTTTTAAAAAATCTAGTCTAACAAATGGCTATCATTAAAAACTCTAAAAATAACATATTCTGGGCAGGATGTGGAGAAAAAGGAACCCTCCTACACTGTTGGTGGGAATGTAAGTGGGTGCAGCCACTATGGAGAAGAGTATGGATGTTCCTCAGAAAACTAAAAATAGAGTTACCATATGATCCTGCAATCCCACTCCTGGGCATATGCCCGGAGAAAACTCTAATTCAAAAAGACACATGCACTTCTATGTTCATAGCAGCACTATTCACAATAGCCAAGACATGGAAACAACCTAAATGTCCATTGACAGATGAATGGATAAAGAAGATGTGGTACATATATACAATGGAATACTACTCAGCCATAAAAAGAACAAAATAATGCCATTTGCAGCAACATGGCTGGACCTAGAGATTATCATACTAAATGAAGTAAGTCAGACAGAGAAAGAAAAATACCAAATGATATCACTTATCTGTGGAATCTAAAATATAACACAAATGAACCTATTCACAAAACAGGAACAGACTCAGGGACATAGAGAACAGACTTGTGGTTGCCAAGGGAGAGAGGGTTGGGGGAGGGATGGAGTGGGAGGTTGGGGTTAGCAGCTGTAACTATTATATATAGAATGGATAAACAATGAAGGTCCTACTGTACAGCACAGAGAAATTATTCAATATCTTATGAATAACCATAATGGAAAAGAATATAAAAAAGAATGTGTGTATATATATATATATATGTATAACTGAATCAATTTGCTGTACAGCAGAAATTAATACATTGTAAATCAACTATACTTCAATTTTTAAAATGTTCCTTGACAAATATATATAAAAAAAGTCTAGTCTGACAACATTGGCCCTTAGTTGATGTGTTTTATACACTCATTTTAATTGGAAAGGTTAAAGAAAAGGTTATTTTTCCATCAAACTTCTATTTTTTCTCCACTTGTTTCAACTCTTCTTTGTTTCTTTCTTTCTCCTTTCCTGTCTTTTATTAGGTTATATTAATATTCTATTTTGTCTCATCTATTCATTTTATTACTATTTATTTTTCTTTATGTTTAGTTGGTTTCTGTAAGGTTTATAATATATGCATTTTTAATTTATAATGTACCTTCAAAAGATATTATACACCTTTGTGTAAGATCCTCAAAAAAATACACTCCTTATTTCCCTATTCCTCTTTTCTGATGATATTTCAGATTTTTATTTTTTTATTTTTTATTATTTTTACATCTTTATTGGAGTATAATCATATTACAATGTTGTGTTAGTTTCCGCTGTATAACAAACTGAATCAGCTATATGGATACTTATATCCTCATACCACCACCCAGATTTTTAGATTTTCATATGCTATAGATTCCATAATATATTCCTATTGTCTTTAACTTTAAAAGTCAGTTAGACTTTAAAAAAAAATGCCTGCATATTTGCCAATCTCACACATTCTATTTTTTGTATAGATTTGTTGGGGCTTTTGTTGTTTCTGTTGTGGTTTTTGGTATAATTTTTTTATAAGCTTGAATAATTTTCTTTTACTTTTCTTGTGAAAATTTTATTGTGATTTTTTTCAGTATCTGTGTCATGATATCTTTGATTTGCTTTCATTTTTCATGATTTTTTAATATAAATGATGGTTTCTTTTATATGAAGGTATTTTCTTGATATACAAGTGTAGGTTGTTTTTCTTTCAGCATTTTAAAGTGTTTCTTTCATTGTCTTCTAAAACACATTATTTCTGATGGGATAGTGAAAAATTTTACCTTTGTTTCCCAGTATGTGATGTATCTTTTCTTTCTTCTGGATGTTTTTAACATTTTTTAAATTACTTTTGGTTTACAAAGATTGCTTTTGTGATATGTTTTGTCATGGTTTCTTTTGTATTTATTCTGCTTGGATATTTGTTGAGACACTTTAATTTATATAGTACTAATTTTCATGTAATCTGGAATATTTTACTTATTACATTGTAACATTTGTCACACACACCCCTATTCCGTCTGGGCTCCAATTTCTTGGAAAAAGTTTTATAGACCAATAGTCTTTTTTCATTTATTGTTATTTTCAGCTTTCTTTCTCTCTGTGCTTCAGTTTGAAGAGTTTCTATTGTTATGGTTTCAAGTTCACTGATCCTTTCTCTTCAGTGCCTATTTTGTGTATAAATTCAAAAATATAAAATAATTTAAATTTTTGTAATCTATACATATTCAAATTGGTTATTTTTTATATTTCCACTTTTTCTCTTAATTATGTCTGTTTTTTTGTAGGTTCTTAAATATATTTATAATAGCTCTTCCAATAAGTTTGTGTGCTAATCCCATAATTTCTAACATTTTTAGACATGTTTTTATGAACAGATTTTTCTCTTAGTTTCAGGTCTCCTTTTCTTACTTCTTTACATGTCTATTAATTGTTGTTTGGGTGGTAGATGTTGTGCTCATGGTTTTATACTCTGCTTTCCATTGTATTTCTTTAAAGGTATTGAGCTTTTATCTTCATGGCAGTTAATTATCTTGTGGATTAGATTGATTCTTTTAAGGCTGTTTTTTAAACCTTTGTTAGGGTGGCCCTCCAGTAGTCTCTTATCTAGATATTGTTTGTTTCTCCTTATAAACTGTGGTCTTTCCAGGATACCTATTGAATGTTTTTTTCCTCTCAGGTTTGTTGGAACTCATATATCTCCTTTCTGGTGAGAACTCTTGTTTTATAGATCCTCTGTTGTTCCATTACCTGGTAGTTGTTCTTTGGCTGACCTAAGGAATCTCAATTTATATAAATCAAATTTATTAGTCAGTCAAAGACTCAAGTGGACCTTTATGCTTGAGCTCTTTCTCTCATAGTTCTATTACCTAAGTACTAACCCCCCCAAATTCTAGACACCTCAGATTTTCCAAATTGAATCTTACATCTTAGAGCTGTGCTCTGGAAAGTTCATCCAGGAAGAAAGCAAAAGCAACTGTAAGATTGATGTCATTCATTTCCCTCTCTCAAGGATTACATTTTAATATTGTATTTTTCCAGTGACAGAAATAGTGGTTTCATCCATTTTGTCCAGTTTTCTAGTTGTTTATGCTTAGAGGGCTAATCTAATACAGTTATACCATATGACAGAAGAGAAATAAATCAAGTATATTGTATTAATATAGTCCTCCATTATTAGGTTGTTTACCTTACTTATCATTCTGTTAGCTACTTTAAAGATGAAAGCAAGTGTCAATATTTTTTGGAGTCTATTCACTCACCCAGTTCCACCACTTCCTATGTTATGCAAAGACCTTAGATAAAAAGTTTTTATTTTTAAGCAGATATTAATTTTTATGTACTCTTCTTTGTTCTTCCTGCTTTACTGTTCCTCCATCTTATATAATTTTCCTTATGCATAGAGCAATATTTGAGTCTTTTTGTGTGAAAATCAGATAATGAGAAGTGTGCTCAATCTTTCTTTCTCTGAAATTATGTTTAGTCCCTATATATTTTGGAGATGTACTTTAGCTGGGTATTTAATTCTGGTACTGGCTTACTTATTTTTTTTCATAGCAATCTAATTATGTCAGTTTTAGTCTGTTTAATATTGCCTCTGTGATAAAGTCAGCTGCCAGTTTTATTATTACTCCTTGGAAGGTGCTGTGTATGTTTTCTTTTTTCTTCTGGATGCTTTCAAGATTTTCTCCATATCTTTGATTTTCTTTGAATGTAAAGGTTTTGAGGTTTGTCAAGTATCTTCACCTGTGGATTGATGTCTTTCTCTTTGGGAAACTATTGTCTGATATCTCCTGAAAAATCTCCCCCTTTTTTTCTCTACTAGCCACTCCCATTGCACAAATTATAAAAATCTCTCATGATGTCATCTTTTTACCTCAATACATATGCAATGTTATGTACTATTCTATCTTTCCATTCAATTATCCTTCTACCAATATATAATGTGCATATCCTAATATAATTTAAAGTAAATTTTAGTTCTTAGTTTTAGTTATAATATCTTTCAACTTTAGAATTTCCATTTAATTATTTTTCACAGAGTTCAAATCTTTAGTAAAATTCTTTGACTTTTAACTTATTTTCCTGACCTTATACATAGTTATTTCTAAATCTATATCCTGTAGCTTCAATATCATGAACACCTCTGTTTCAATTTTCTTGGTCTCTTTTTCTCTGAATTTTCAAATATTGTTCCTATCTCTTGGCATGCCTGTTAATATTTGATTGAAATTTAGATATTATTTATTAAAATATTTTTTGGAGACAATAATGTCATTTTTGCCTCATAGAGAATTTAATTTCTGAGAGGCAGTTAGGGAGGTGTCACATCACCTTAATAAAACAGAAGATGAAGTTATTTAAGGCTTGGCTTGACTTTTTGTGAATACCATTCTTTTTCCTTGCTCTATTTCTAGGTCTACTTGTAGGGCATAGCATTTCAGGGAACTCAACTGAAAACCCAAAGTATCCTTTCTTTGGTAAGCCATGAATTCCAAATTTTAACACCCACTTCTGTAAGACTGATGAGAGCTTTACTCACCTTTTTAGTCTCTTAGCTATTGTTTTCTGCTTACTTTCTTATCCTCTCATATTATTTAGCATAGGAATCAACAAATACCTTCAGGAGAAAAGCATTGAATAATATAAAACTCAATATGCTCCCTTTCTCTCTGAGATCTTTAATTCCTTGGGTCCTTAATTCCTGGAAATTTTGGCTGCTTTCCAATGTTGTTTGAAGAATGACTTTGTGATAGATCTGACATTTAGTCATTTTTGTTAGTATGATTATTCTGATGGAATACTCTCCCATATCCGGAAGCGGAAGTGAACCGTTTACTTCTTAACTGCATAAATAAGTTACATATCCTCCCAATGCAAATCCATTATCATTGTCTTTAATGTATGCTTCATTTAAAAGATGAATTATTAAAATGTTGGCCTCTAAATTGATGAATATAAAAGTTAATCTATACTGAGTTGGAGACAGAAGAATGACCCACAAAGTAGAATGTTGAAGGATGTTATGAGAAAACACCAAAACTGTGGTCATGAAATTATTTTCTTCTCTTAGATGATTACTGCTGCTTCTAAATCTTAATAGGTCTAGTTTTAAAGCTGTACTTTCAACAACAAATTTTATAATGAATCCATTTCAATCTTTACAGTTGTACATGTATTATAATGTATAAACATTTTTGTAAAGGAGTATATTTATGTAATTTATGAATAAAAAATCCTTTTTTTTTTACCTGGTAGAGGTATGAGTAGAAAAGCATTTAAAAAATGCTGTAATACAAAGCACACACTTAAAAATTTTTGTGAACTCGAGACTTTACTTTTAGGAACTAATTTCTACTAGATTTTATCTACCTGGAAGAAAGCCAAAGGCTTTAGTCTTACTTAGTGAAATGTTAAAATCAAATAATGATATATTGTGCAGATCACAATTAGGATTTTTTTTTCTTTTTTTTTTGCAGTATGCGGGCCTCTCACTGTTGTTACCTCTCCGGTTGCGGAGCACAGGCTCCGGACGCACAGGCCCAGTGGCCATGGCTCATGGGCCCAGCCACTCCGCGGCATGTGGGATCTTCCCGGACTGGGGAATGAACCCGTGTCCCCTGCATCGGCAGGCAGACTCTCAACCATTGTGCCACCAGGGAAGTCCGCAATTAGGAATTTTATTCTATGCTGATAACATCCACACATCTCTTTCATTCTTGATTAGCTTCAACTATATATATTATATTCATGTAATTGGGAATCCATATTCTTTCAGAAACTTTGAAGTCCATAAAAGAATATTTTAATTAAGTAGTTTTATTGATCAGTTGGAGAAATATTTTAGGTACTAAGTAAGATGCTAAATTCATTTCCTGAACTAGCATATCCTCTCAATTTTTATTTACTTGAATTGTCAGGACTATCGAGAAAATGAAGGTTTATTAAAGGACTCCTATTAATTTAGTCTGACTACCATTGAATCTTATAATCAGCTTCACATTTTAGCATGAATAACATGCAATTTTGCAGCTTGGGAAACAACATTTGGTTTTTACATCTTTATCAACATCAATCCAAGGCTGCTTGTTACTTATTAAACAGCACAATTTGGTTTAAATTCAGCTCATCAAATATGAGTTTCTCATTTCTCTGTTTGAGATAATTTGACTTTCTGGAAAAAAAAAGCAACTATCATGTTGATGTATGATTCATTAACAAAAAAATCAAGCAGCTATATTTTACTATAGGTTTTGCACTCAGATTTTCAAAAACTTCTGCAGTTTCTACTTTGAAATACTAAAGTCCACCTGTGCTCATATTAGGAAGGCAAAATTTATGCATTTCCTCTATGGCAGATAACAGATTTAATATTTCTATACATCTTTAAGAAGAAGTTAGAGAGCCTGCTTTTCCATACATGGCAATCATCTTCTTTAACTGGCAGCATTCATGACAGAATAAACTCCATTAACTTGTCCTATTAGTGCTCTGTGCAGTCAGCAAGACCAAGGTTGCATAAAATGATGAAATGACTAACAGACTTCCTCTGAGCCCTGCCGAGTGCTTTCTGCCACCCAGAATATATAATTACTGCTCACATAAACAGGCAGAATTTAGTATTCTATTGCTCAAGCAGTCCCTGGAAATCCAAGAAGTTTCTTAATGAGAGGAATAAAAATAAAGTCTTTTCTGTCTGTGCATAGAGAGTAATTTATTATACTTTTATTATAGACCTATTATATTAAAAAATAAAACTGCTCAGTAAAACCTAATCCTTTTTTCCATTGGCTAATATGATGATCAGACAACTTGGCACACCCTAAAGATCTTCAGACTGAAGAGGTTTTCTGACTAGATGCCTCCCCAAAGCCTATTCGTTACTTGTGGACAGCAGAACACAAGGTGAGCCAATAACAGAGGAAATGGGAGCTAATGAAGCCAGCAGACCAGAGGATACTTGACCGAATAGAATTAAATAGAAGACAGATATTACATCATTAAAAATAATCTCAGTTAAGTGTCTTAAAACAGGTAGGTATCTTGCTCTGCAGATGGCGTAGCTGTTAGTACTTATCTGAAGAGAGGTATTCTCTCCTGGAATAACTTGTGCAAGAAGGAACATTAGTCACTTCAGAGATATAAATAGCGTTTTTCTTCCCCTCTGCCTCAATTTTCTGCTGCTTGCCTTTACCCTCTGCAACCCTCTCCTTCCATGCCCATTTGAGGTGAAAGCTAGCTTCAGAGCTGACTAGCTGCATGGGCCTGCCAATATAAACCTTGAGTACATTACATTTTAGTCTAACAAAATATAGGAAGCATGAAGCTAAGCAATCATAAAGGGAATGATTGAAAGGAAGAGTCAGAACAGATGTAGAATGAGGAGAAGCATGAAAAAAATCAACATTAAAATCAAATCCAGGTCACTTTTTGCTAGCAAGAATGAGTTTATGATTTGCAGATTGAATATAACTAAGAAGAAAAGTATTTTTCATAACAATGACATATATTCAGCCTTTTGTTGGAAAAGGATTCTTTTTTATATTACAGCAGTATCTTTTCTTGCTCTTGTATTTAAAGGTCTTTTTGCATTTCCATTATAAGTCCCTAGATTGAGTGTTTTGTAACTTGGCCACAAAAATTCACTGCAGATAGAAATTTTAAATTCAAGATATTATTCTTGTGGTGGATTTTCTAGGCTATTAACATTTTTCATGCATCCTTTTGTGAGTGAATAGGACTATATAACTTGTTTAAATGTTCTAGTTATAGAGAACTGTTAATCCTTCCCCAATTAAGAATCTTTTATCTGAAATATAAAATTTAAATGATGTACTACTCTCTTCTGAATCAGTAATTTTATGTTTGTAACATGCATGTTTTCAGGAACTAAAAAAGAATGATTTGAATTTATTACATAAGCTGCATAAATCATGCAATCAGAACAGAAGTTATTTTTGGCTCCACAGAATCACTGAAAATTAGAGTAATAAGGAACTTAAAAGTCACTTAATTTGGTCAGGATACAATAATTACTCCAAGCAACAAGTAAGGTATATGGGCCTACTATGCGACATAGTAAAAAAAAATTTCTTAAATTTTGCTCAGGATGAAATTATGGTTTTTGTCCATGAACAATGGATGAAAGCCATCATTTCCTTTAGGGTAAGTTCAAATGTCATAGTATGTCTAATCTGATTTCCACTTGCCTTCAGAGGAATGCCAAAAGAGAGTATATTGTATTTATATATTACTATTCAATATCAAGCTCTATGCCATCCTTCATAATTTTTTTTCCTAGATTACTTAGAAATTTGTTTAAGAGAAATGATAAAAACTATAGCCTAAAATAGAGTATGTTTGATTAATGATGTACATCTCTGCTCATTTATGTTACGAGAACATTAAACAAACTGTCAAATATGAGTTTTAGCCAGTACATTCTGTTGACAAATCTAGACAAGTGAAGAGACAACTCAAATAACTTTTTGTCTAGGCTATTTGCACTATGTGTAAAGAGGATGCAACACACAAATCTTAATTAGAAATAAAAATAAATAAGGTTTGATAAATAGGAAAGGGGTACAACAAACTGAGATCAAGAAGCTGAGAAATATAATGAGTTTATCTGAAGGCATTAGGAATTTGAAGTGGTCTGGAGATACCCAAGGGTATCTTTAATTTTCACAATTTTAATACAGCAATCTGATGTTAGTTAACAGTTGAAGCCATAAGATTATGAGAAAAGAGGTAGAATGAGGGCAGTACCAGAAACCTGAAGAATGCCTTGAAAGACACTGAGAAGAAAGAGTCAGAAATAGAACAAGGGTATGTTTTGGGTTACATACATTTAAAGTGGAGAAAGTTAAAAGGAAAGGTAAATATCTTAAAGCGCAGGAGAAACAGATAAGAAGACAAGTACTGAAGAGTCTACTTGCGTTGGTAATAAAGAGGTCAAGAGCAAAGTTGATTCAGTGAAATGGTTGGAAGAGATTCATAATTACCATAGGTTGAAGACTGAATGGGAGGCGAGCACATAGAGCTTGAAGTGCCATGACAGTAGGACCAGCTCTATCTTGTTTTGCATAGTATCCCCATGTGTAGCACAGAGCCTCACATAAGAAAGGTTTCCAGTAATAGTGTGTTAACAGATAGACAGAGATTGACTGATTCATCACTATTCTTTCCAGAAACGGAATTGAAAGGAGAAGAAAATAAGTTGAGCCAAAGCCACAGGGGAATGCCATATTTAAAATTTTCATTTTCTTATACTTCTGTGTAGAAATTGAAAAGAAGTTCTCAGCATTAGGGAATGAAAATTTGAGTATATAAGAATTGGTGGAGAGCTAAATTATGAAACAAAGTCTAAGACATTGAGAGAGTATAAGATGAAGGTTAACAGTGTGGCAGTCTTATCTCCTGGAGAGAAAGAATTGTAGTTGGATGTGATGTAGGTCAGTGCATATGAGGGAAATTTCCAAAGTGTTACATAAGTATAACACAGATTTTATATTTCTTAATATAGAAGGCAGCAAAGTACTATCATGAAGGTAAAAAGCAGGAAGTTGGGTAAAGATTGTAAGAAAAGTGAAAGTTCAGAAAGCAGAAAGATTATAGTTAACAGGCAAGAAAAAAATTGATAAGCAGTATTAAAGTTTAACCTGAAATTAAAATCATCAGTTTATAATGTAAGCTATTTGCAAAGCTAAGGAACTTCAAAGACTAGATATACAAGATAAGACTGACTGGAAAAGAAGATAAATAATTCTAGGATTAGGTATTTTGGGTAAAAAAATAAATAAATTAAAGCAAGTGTTTAAATTAATTGAGCAGTTCCGATGAGCATATTTTGGGATGCTTAAAATAGGGAAATAAAGCCAGAGGTGTCTGGCTGTGTGATAAGGGAAAAATCAAGAAGTTAGAGACTTTTAGGAGGTTACAACACAAGTATTAATGAACTGAGAGCATGAGATAGAAGGGATAAGTGATTTGATGAGATATCAGCATTTTATATGTATGAGGTGGAGAAAGATGTTAACCCTCAGGATATGGCTATGGAAAGTCAGTGGCTAAACACACAAGGGTGAAAAATACTGGAATTGAATGGATCATTTCAATTCCAGTAGTATACTTTTATTCATTGAAGTATATTTAATTTAGAAAATTGTGTTAGCTTCAAGTGTACAGCAAAGTGATTCACGTGTGTATTTTTTTTCTGATTCTTTTCCATTATAGGTTATTATGAGATATTGAATATAGTCCCCTGTGCTATAGTAAATTCTTGTTGTTTAAGATCAAACTACTTTTTAAACTAAGATGTAAGACAGGTTCTCCACATAGGTATTAAGAGGACCAAATGGTGCCACACACCTTGAAATAAAAAAAGAAGTCAATAAGCTAGATGCAAAGTACTGATGGAAGGCTAGACCAGTTATTAATTATAATAAATTCATTCAGGAAGTATAGCTGGCAGTAATCCAATGGCTTGAGATTTAAAGTAAGAGTGTTTTTTACATGAGAATAGACCCAAGGGATAGTGCAAATATTGAAAAGGAAAGCTGTTTAGAGATATTTAGGACAAAGGAATCATTTTTGATTTGAGGATAAGACAAGTTACACAAAAACTAAATGTAACTTCATTACAATTAAAACTTCAATTTACGTTTGATTGCTTTTAGTCCAAAATTTTATTGTGTGCATTTTGAATCAGTCCATGGGTTATTCACTGTGGATGTCTAGATGATTAAGAAAATGTCTGTGTAATTGAGGAGTTCACAAACTACTAGGAACTCACAGTTTATCTGATCTCATAAATGGAAGAGTTTTCCCATATAAGGGAATCAATAAACATAAAATCTATTGTTATTTTTATCCATAATTTGCAGTAACTGTTTACTTAGAATCTGCTAATGGCTGTCATTGCTTTATGAAGTGGAATCAAACCTTATTCCTCTCCTTAACGGAATAATAACTTATTTGTAAGTAAAGTGAAAGAGAAATATGATGTCACAAAAATGATAGAGACAGTAAGTGTTTCAGGAGTTTGCAAAGGGAAATTGGACCATGTAATCTCATTTTTCTGTGTTTCAAAGAATGCTGTCTCAATAATCACCATTCTGTTATTGTTTTGATGAAAAGTAAAATTAAAAACATTCTAGAGGGATTTTATAGAATGTCCTCACACATTCTAGAGGGCATTGTAGAAAACAGAGCATCCTCTGAAGTTTCTCTTTCCCTGCTAGATCTGCCTAAGGGAGTAAAGATAATTATGATGATGAGCTGTATCTTTATTATTGTAATTTATTGAGTGCCAATGGTACACTCAACACAGTAGTAAATAACAGAAAGAAAATGATCACTCCAGCCTCAGGTCAGGGGCAGAACACAATTACAAACATAGTTATAGAAAGGGAGGGCAAGCCCAACACTCAGTGGCATTGTAGAAAAACTAAGCATAGACTAGATCACTTAAGCTGACCTAACAAATATGTGAGACATAAGAGAATAAATTGAGGAAGATTAGTGATTAGTGAAGGAATAAATAACACTTCAAGATTATGAAATAATATGGGACCAAATCAACCAGACCTTGGAGGCCAGTCATAATTTCAAATATGCAGTTCATTCTCAGATCAGATCTCACATCATACATCCTAGGCTTTGATATGAAATTTATGGTTGCCACTGTGAAAATGAATCATCTTATGTATTGAATAACTCAGAAGTCCTCATTGAGATTGCAGGAAAAGTTTAGCAATAAATTAACAATTATGGATGAGATGGGAGATATGAGTGCTATAAGAACAAGAGGACTTATCCAAGTCTGGAGGGGTCACAGAGATATATATGTGGCGGTGTGATTCTGACTTGTAGATTGGGGTGCAGAAGAAATTGGTCCAGAGAGAAAGAGGATAAAAAGCAGAAAAAGGGTGAGAGAGAGTGTAGCAGAGTAGTGATACTGGAGAGTGGAAACTACCTGGTATATAAAGACTTTTTAATTTTTGTCTCAATCTTTTCCTGAAACCCATATGCAATTCTATCTCCATCTTCATTAGACAGCCTAGTACCCTTATGATAAATTCCTTTTCTTTTTTTTAAGGGTTCTGTTAGGTATAAACAAAGAATCTTAATCCTTGATAATGCTCTGATATCCACTGATACCAGGAAACAGTTAAAGTCTGACATATTCATAATATTCAAGAAAGACAACAGTAAAGATGGTTCAGTGGGCAAGGATATGGAATGAAACAGTCTAGAAAACTTAAGGTTAATATAAGATGTTATGTTTTAAAATGTGAGATGCCATTAAGCATATGAACATAGTGACATGGTCTTATTCATCTAATTCTACCATACAGGTATTTAGGTCAATTCCTTGAATTTTAACAGGTGGGGGTACTACATAGAAAAATGTTACTAAATTTTTGAACTTATTACTTTGGGAGCAGCAGAAACTAAATGACAAAAAAATCTTCAATATAAATATGATGGATTGAATATGAAAACCTGGGATAATTTTTCATACTTTTTTGTGAGAATTTGCCTTTTCTGCCTAATCTCTGGGTATATAAAACTGATTCATTTCAAGATGTAATTTAAAAATCTTGTATCTTTATTTTTAAAATTATTTCAGCTGAAATTATCTCTTCTCCTGTGATGTCATAAAATCTTATGTATAGATTTGATTTATTTTATGAATCCTGCTTTTGGTTTTTTATCTAAAACAAAACAAAACAAAAAATAACAACAAAAAACAAAACTATCACCAAAATCAAGTTTACAAAGATTTTCTCCTATACTTTCTTCTAAGAGTTTTATAGTGTGCATTTCACATTTAGATCTACAAACAATCTTGAGTTATTTTTTATTTATTTTTTTTTTAGGGCAGTGACCATTCTATGATGTACCACTCTATGTCAAATTCATTTCAAGGATCTTTGGCAAAACCAGAACTTACATAAGGATGTCAAAGTAAAAATCATACCAGATAAATTTAAGCCGGCAAGGAAGACTCTATTCAATGTCATTGTGATAGAGAGGCCAGAAATCAATCTGAGCTCAACTCTGCTGAGACAAAACGTGGGAGAGTTTTTAAGAACTGAGGTGGGGATGGGAGCTGTAGACCATCTTTGTTTGCTAATTGACTATACCCAAAAGATAAATAAACTTTCTTGTATCTTCATGATGGTATGTAGTTTTATAACTTGGAGTGAGGTGTCCACCTAAGTTAGTCTCCCCCTACCCACAGAATTAGAAATAGGGAGACTATCTTCATTGCTGGTTATATTTTGAAGAATGGCCCTCAGGTCCTTGAGAAAAACATTCTTATGTGGTAAAACTGACAAGAAGTATTTTAAAGTATCTCAAATGGGCGGAAAAAACATTTAACTTATAAATTTTCTAAAGTAAATAATCTAAGAAGAGGGCAGTCAGGGACCTAAAGTCAAGAAGAAGCCTGTTTAAAGTTTAGTTAAACTGAGGGGAATGGTAAGGCTATCTTCATCAAGGACAATGTCATCATTGCCCTTTTAAGAGGTCTAGTACATTAAAGTGTTAGTTTATGTTTTGTCAAAAACAATAACCTAAATAGGTTAATATTTCATTATAATTTATTTTTCCGAGTCATTCCTAGAAAGAAGCAGAGTTTCTAAAATACTTGTGATATCATTTCAATTGATAAAACTCCATAATTTTAAGTTGTATGAAAGCCTTTTTAAAATTTTTCTTGAAAACCACCAATATTTGATAACTCTTAGTCCTCATGTCTAACATATAAAACTATAGGCTACATATTACAAGAAATCTAGAATTTAGGATAGTGTACAGATACATGTCATTAGGTATATCTATAATATAATTTCCTCATTTTGCATATTTTGAGAGTTTTTTTTTTTCATACCACTCTCATGAACGATGCATTTGGACTCTGAGATTTGGATATAATGCCATTAATTAGTAATGAACTGTCTCACAATAATAATGTACTTCTTTTTCAATTGAGGTATAATTGACATAAAACATTATGCTAGTTTCAGGTGTACAAAATAATGATGTGATATTTATATGTATTGTTAATGGTCCCCACACTAAGTTTAATTGACATCCACCACCACATGTTATAAATCTCTTTTTCTTATGATGAGAACTTTTAAGAGCTACTCTCTCAACAACTTCCAAATATACAGTAATTATTTTTTTATTAATTTTTATTGGTGTATAGTTGCTTTATAACGTTGTGTTAGTTTCTGCTGTACAGCAAAGTGAATCAGTTATACATATTATTAACTATGGTCACCATGCATTACATGGTCATGGTCACCATACATTACATCCTCAGGAATTATATAATTTTAAAACTGGAAGTTTGTGCCTTTTAACTACCTTCATCCATTTTCTTCACCCCTCACATGTTTTTTTTTTTTTTTTTAATTTTACATATTATAACGCTATCTATATCTTTCCTGGAAAGACTGCAATTCATCCAGTTCCACTGCAAACATAGTGAACATCTCATTCATGGAGAGAGAAAAATATATATATTGCTCTTGAATTCACTTTTCCTCTTTATTTTATCCTTTGGAAATTAATTGTCCTTCTTAATTAACTCTTGGATTTAATTTTAGCAATTCTTTGAATAAAAACTCATAGATGAAAGCAGATAATGGTGACTCTACTGCTGTGATCTTTGTTCAAACACAATTGAAGGGAATGTCTACTAGTTTAGGAGGACATTTAAAGGAAAATATATCCTGCATTCTGTTTAGCTAAGGTCTGTTAAGCAATGTGGTAAGGACTGTCTCTTATCATGCATAGAAGTCAGTGACCCTTACTCGTTGTTTATTTTATTTTATTTTATTTTTATTTATTTATTTTTGGCTGTGTTGGGTCTTCGTTTCTGTGCGAGGGCTTTCTCTAGTTGCGGCAAGTGGGGGCCACTCTTCATTGCGGTGCACGGGCCTCTCACTAATGCGACCTCTCTTGTTGCGGAGCACAGGTTCCAGAGGTGCAGGCTCAGTAGTTGTGGCTCACGGGCCTAGTTGCTCCGCAGCATGTGGGATCTTCCCAGACCAGGGCTCAAACCCATGTACCCTGCATTGGCAAGCAGATTCTTAACCACTGCACCACCAGGGAAGCCCGACCTTTACTCTTGAGGATCAAAATGGGAAGTCAAGCCATAATCAGGATGAAGAGGTTATATTAATAACTTGGAATGGTGGGTAGAATATTCACCTTGGGCCTAGGTGTTTTTGTGAACCCTCTTGAGGTAAAGGATATGCTCAAAGATAGCCAAGAATTTGAATATCTCCAAAGAGATGGGACCTCTGATCACTGCTCTCATTCAAAGGCAATAGGATTACATATTTCTAATCAGATTCAAGGTAGAAGTTTTATCTATGACTCCCATTTTGGAAGGGATTAGGGCACAGAGCACCTAGATGGGATCACAGATAATTTTGGAAACTCAAAATTCACTAGTGAGAAGGCAGAAAGATAATTATTAAAAGAGTATCCTGTGTCTTTTAAAATTTTCCATTCTTCCCTTCTTATGAGCCCTTTGTTAATAAACAAGGGTATCCACTTTGGATCTTGGAGAATTAAGATTGTTACAATTTCAGGAGAAAGGCAGTGCCCAGCTTTTGGAACTTCGTCACAGTTGTCTTTTGGAATCAAAAGAAAACTGGAATTAAGGACAATATCATAGGAAGAGCTTGGCAGATAATTCAGGGAAAGCAGGACTACCCTCCTCAGGCCAGAATGAGAAGAGGGGAAGGCTTTGCTGACAGAGGAGGTTAAGGCTGGGAAGGGGCCACCAGTCCTGGGGGCAGTGGTGAGTGTGATAAGAGTCAGCAGTGAGAGACCCTCCCACCCAATACTTCCTTGTCCAGAGCCAGGGAGACCTGAGGATCCTAGCCAGTACCTTCATGCCATTGTTTGATGTTTCAGCAAGCATATCACATAGCTTACACTGAGCACACATATTATTTATTCTTCTTATCACAACTGGAAGACAGCTTTCCATGTGCAGCTGTCTGAAACGGGCCTTTGGATCTGAATAAGGAAGTAGCTTGCCTCTGCCTCAAAAATGCTAAGTTCCAACCTAAATTACTTTATGTTGACCACCTTGTCTTTCCGATGTCCTGGGACATGTTAATTCCCACATGGCAGAGCTGGAGATCTTGACATCCAAATATCCCGATGAAAAAAAATAGCATCACATTTATAAATGAGGGATCTGGAGTTAGGGAGACCTTGATTCATATCCTGCCTTCTTAATCTTTTCCTAACTCTACATCCTCAAAAGCATTACACTAAGTATATAATAAATGAACATATTAAGATTACTCTGGTCTTAAAAAATATAGAAAACACTGTATTTATTTCCATCAACAACATGATCGGATACTGATTAAATATTTACAGTTCACAGTCTGGATTTTGCCACCAAAAGGACACTGCAGTCTTACCTATAGCAACTCTGTTTGGTCTGCTCTGGACTGTCTATGTGTTGAGCTGCATCTCGCAGACCTACAAGCCCTGTGCTTGGTCAGCTTCAAGACTGAATAAAGAGCCTGGAGTCAGGGACAGAGACTTCAGTGGTTTAATGAATGGGGAATCTTACACATCTGAAGCAACGTCCTGGAGCAACATCCCACCATGTGCGGCAGATGATGGGCAGAAGATGGAAGCAGTCTTTGCTCCCCGGGGGAAAGGGGAGATTGCAAGTTATAGTGAGAATTACATCAGGTTGGCTCTTTGGTTACCAGGAAAACTAGCAGAGGGGTATGCCTCTCACTGTCCCTTAGTTAAGAAAAATCACCAGCTGGTGTCTGGGGCAAGTATGTAGGAAGGTCAGTCAAGTGAGTAGGGTGTAAGTGAAGTAGGCACTGGTCAGGCAGTGGATGTAGAGGGAGCAAGAGAACAGCCATCTTGAGGGACCTGACCAAATACCATGTATGCTGCAGGTAGACCAAGGACATGCCATAAAAATTATCTTCTTGTAACTTTATACTACTTTGTATTTTCAAAGGAGGAAATTTTCTCAATGATTCATTCTTGTCAAGTGAGAATTTAGGTGTAGTGAGGGAATTCATATGATTCTACTCAAATGGGAAATTTTATTGTAGGACTGTGTTTTAATGTAAGTCAACAGGAGTGTTGACACCCCAAAAGGCATGGGAATCAATGAAGAGGGGCAGATGAGTAGAGGAAACCTAAATTCAAGGAAGGACTCAGGGATACAACTCTTATGATCTTAAGGCAGCACTGCTTCCTGTAAACAATTTATTATGATCTTCATGACAATCATGTTAAAATAACAATCTGAATATCTGCCTCTGTTGGAGAATTTCCTCAGACAAAGTAAATGGTCTTCTGGCACCTCCTTCTGACTCTCTCCTGACTACTCTGCACAGGGTTGCATAAAGAGTGCTGTGATAAGGCCAGACACCAAACAAGAAACAATCACTTTTTATTGACTCCAAGACATATTTTTACATGTTAACATTTATGAAATCTGACTGTATTCCACAACTGATGGTTTACATAAATTCAATGACAAGACATTTTCTTTCTTGAGGGCATATTCAAACCTTTGTATATTACAGTAGATGACATCTTAGATTTGATGAAATATAGTATACCCTTTGACTAGTGAAGGAAGGGATTAGAGAGCTAAGATCACTTACAGAAGATCATGACCCAGAATCTGAGAAAAGCAGCATGATTCTCAACAGTGAGGACTTTTGAATTTTAAGATGTGACAAAGAAGGATGAATGATGGAAGAAACACAAACTCTGGAATCTGAGAGACCTAAAACCATAGGGCCTAGATCAAAATATTTATTATCAATGTGACAGGGAGAAGTTGTTTTAACTTTTTTGAGTTTCATTTCTTACCCTATAAATTGGGATGATAATACCTATAGGGCTACTGGGAGCTCTAGATATATGTGCCAACCCTGTAACATCCATTATATATTTAAATTTTTCAAATAATTTTTATGCTACTCTTTTAAGATTGTTAGAAAAGTAGTGTTAGTGCTGGCTGGGTTCCATTTGGTATCTTACCCTTTACTACAATATTAACGATGCCTCACAGAGATGTCCTCCTGTAATAATGTTTATTTGGTCTTAATATCTCCTGAATATATATAATTGCTCTTTTTGTTGCCTTAAGTTCAATATAACCACTGTAACCACATGGTTTTCTGGCAAGTGATTTCTGTCGAAAGCAAGATTACTTGAACCAAACTTGGTTTAATTGATTTGTTCAATGGAAACACTAAGAATAGCATTTGAAAGGTGTAAATTAGTCTAAAACTAGTTACAGGAGCTGAGGGATGAAATAATGTCACAATCAAGTTCCAACCTGTCAAAGCATCTCCACTGGAGAAGTCTTTTAAATAAATTCCATTTCTGGTTCTCAGGACTACAGAGCCTCTACATGACAATTGTTCATTTCATCGTTAAGTGCCAAGGTATTTATGTCATATTCTATAAGCACCGCAATATTAAAGAAAATAACCAACATTCATGCAATGGTAAACAAAATTAATGATTCAGAGAATTATAAAAAGAACACTGAGCTATTAATATTAGTCTGATCTTTAAGAAATTTCAGCCCAGCAGTACTAATGTTATTAAAAATAACAAGATCATAACAAGTAATCATTAGAATTTGCATATGTGGGTGAGAATGTTCTTAATTACAAGTTACATTCTCTAAATTATTTAGAAGTTGTAAATCAGAACAAAAAAAGAATAACAAGTTTAAGGAGTAAAGTGTTTTAGGGGATTTTCAAGTGCAAATGAAGGCAACAACAATAGCAAAAAAAAAAAAAAAAAAAAAGCTTTTTTTTCCCAATCAAATATTTTACCTGAATAAAATATTATGACAGTAACTATAAAAGTTTATAAAATTCAGTATACCTCCATTCATCTGGAATTCTGTTCCCTGAAAACCTCAAGTGTTCCTGAAACAGAATTGAGTTGAACTGAGTCCAGGAATTTCCAAAATAACAGACATAAAGTTTAGCTATTAAGTCATTCATTTAACAACTATTTGTCAAATATTTATGATCTGGGAGTCATTATGTAAAATGTTAGGAAAATATTGATGGACAGATCTTGAGGTAACTTCCATATCTAGAAAGATGGATTTTAGACCTACTTTTCTCTGTACCTCCCACCAAGAAAAACTGAAAGTCCTGGAAAATATATGTAAAACAAACTTAAGATTACCCTGAAAGCTAGAGAGATTAAGTCAGACCAGCTAAGGAGTTCAAGACCCAAGGGATGATGGTAGTGAGTTCCCTAGATTTTTGTGTAATGTCATTTATCCTGAACTGAATCATGAAGAAGCTGGCAACCTGGAAAAGCCAACAGATGCCAACAAAAATCCCCCCCGAAAAGCCTGTTCTCTGTGGTCAAAAGACCAGGAAAGAGGCAGCCAAGCAAGACAGAAAACTTTTTAGATGATAACCACTTTTCTCTAGTCAAACACCACAGACCAAATTGCAACTACACCCCAGCAAAGGCCAAATGGTGAACCTAGACTTCCACAGAATAAACTGAAAATGGTCTCTCCAAGAGAAAGTCCTGAACCTCAGTAAGACAGCAGGGTCTATGACATTTATCTTCAGGTCCAGGGAAATCTTCTGACCAATAATTGTCCATTCTTAGATACCAAAACCAGACAAAGACATCCCAAAAAAGGAAAACTATAGACCAATATCCCTTATGAATATGGATAAAAAAATTCTCTACATCATACTAACAAACCAAATCTAGTGTTTAATACATGAAAAGGATTATAATATGTGACCAAGTGGGAATATCCCACAAATGTGGAATATTTTGGATGGTTCACATATGAAAATCAAACACTGTAGTATATCATATTAATAGAATAAAGCATAATAAGTGTATTATGGTGATAAAGAGGAAGTATTTGAAGAAATAATGGCTGAAAATTTCCCAAATTGGGGCAAAAAACATAAGTCTGTAGAATTTGCTGGTTCCTTGAATGACTGTGTATTCTAATTGCAGAGTGAGAATACAGCTGTATGGAGGAGGGAATAGATGTAGCACACTCATTTCAATATTGGTAGGAAAAGCACGTGACAGAATCTAACACTTTTCCATTAATAAAACACTTAATGATTGGTGGGAGAAAGAAACATCTTCAACCTGATAAAGAATATCTTCAAACAGCCCTTAGCTAACATCATGCTTAATGAAGAAAAAATGGATTCTTTCCTCTTAAGATCAGGAACAAGGATGCTCACTGTAGCCACTTTTATTCAACAGTGTACTGTCAGTTCTAGTCACAAGATTATGCAACTCCAAATCCTTTATTTTTCTTTTTTAATATCTCTTCCAGTATCTTGATATAGGATACTTCTACTTTGCACAACTAAAATATTTACATTTATAACTTATTTCCCTTATATTAATTCAAAACAATGGAAGCAGAATATTTTTCTTAGATATAATTATTTAGCATACTTACTTATAATTTATAGAGAGGATTCTGGGGTCTTTTATATAATTTTATTCTTGCCTTGGCCAAATTAGGTGCTGTACTTGTTATCATGAGATAACTGGATAAAAATTTTACTTACCAGGTATTTCCTTATTTCTAGGCCCAAAGATATCACTTAGACTTAGTTGCATGTTAATAATAACAATGTTTCAAATTTTTATTGTTATATTCACAGGAATCTCATGCCCTTTTATTTCTCTGTGTTTATTGTTCATCACTCATTTTATGACACAATTTGTTCTTTCTTGATTTTACTCATTCCCATCTCCAGTGATAATACAACAATTTCTTATTTGGAATTCAGAATATCTCTCTTACACTTCAAGTACACCTTTAATTTTATCTCCTTCATCAAGATTTATAAATTGATCAACTTGGTTCCAAATGAAAGCTTTCAGTGAAAAAGATTCTGATTCTACATCTGTCTTAAATATCTTAAAAGAAGTTAGCTATTACAAATCAAAACCAGAAATGTTTTGATTATTATTATATTCATCATTATTTTAGTCTGGATTTGATTATTTCTAAAGTCAAAGAATATCCAGTTAGCTATATCTATTGGTATAATGCTGCAACATGTATTCCTTAGACATCTTGACAAGTGTGTTATGTGAGAAAAGTGCAGAAAAAAGAGGGAGAATAATTATCTCCAAAGAACCAGTGTGATATGATATTGAAGGTTATCTGCACACTTAAGAGTGATTTTTAGAATTTTCTTTGAAAGAAAATGTCATAACCTATAGTCCATTCTTATCTGCTTTAATAAAAAAGGCAATGAGGGCTTCCCTCGTGGCACAGTGGTTGAGAGTCCGCCTGCCAATGCGGGGGACACGGGTTCGTGCACCGGTCTGGGAGGATCCCATATGCAGCGGAGCAGCTGGGCCCGTAAGCCATGGCCACTGAGCCTGCGCGTCTGGAGCCTGTGCTCCGCAACGGGAGAGGCCACAACAGTGAGAGGCCCACGTGCCGAAAAAAAAAAAAAAAAAAAAGGCAATGAATGTCACAACTCTGATATCGCTTATAAATTTTAAACATGTCAAATTGCATACTATTATTCCCATAACTTTTCCATGAGGTAAGAAAACCAGAAATACCAGTATGGGAAATTATATAGTATAATCTGGAGCCTTTCAAAATTTATTTTATGTGACATTTTGCAAAATATAATTTTTCTTTTCTCATCAATATCTTCTTCGGACTTAACTATTCTCTGTCTTCTTTTTTGAAATTGCCTCATAAATAGCTTGCTTGGTATGATGTTACACAAATAAAAAGTAGCATTACATTTATTGTTATGATGATCATTTTTATTTTAGGTTGATAGTTATACTTCTCAAGTTCAGAAAACAGACATCTATCCATATCTATTCATAAATGTTTCCAACATATGGTATCTAGACACTTGGTCAAGAGGCTGTTTAGTAAAACACAATACAAAAAAGGAACAATAACTTCCTAAATCTCAGCATGATATAATATTAAAGGCTATCCATGAACTTAGGAATGAATTTTAGAGGTTTTCTTGAATAAGAAGATCATAACCTATAGATAAGATAATAGAAAATAGGGGCTAAGAAAAGATAAGTAGGATGTAATTTAGTAAAGAAAATAGTATTGTGTTTTGTGGAAGTTTGGGGCTGAGTTTCAACATAAAATATTTTTTATTACATTCTCAATGAAAATGTTCAAACGAATGTGACTTATTTTAGAAAAGACCACTGCTATAATCTGTACAGCATTACAATGCAAATAATAAATCAAATGGTTGTTATATATCAATTATATAAAATTGATACGGTCTGTTCAGTACAGACAGCTTTCTCTATGCAATGGCTATTTTGACAGAAAACTATGTATATTAACCTTGGTAAATTAAATTTTACTTTTTAATATACTTGATAAAGCCCTAAACTTTAAAAAACATTTTTTGATAAATCTTAAATTAAATTTTTTTCTACAAATAAAAATATTCTTATATTCTTTTTTATCTGTTGGCTTAAATAGTTCACAAAAATGTATTATTATGACCGGTAATTAATATTATAGAGAGAGTCAACAAAATACGTTCATTTACCTATTCAACAAATACTTACCATTCATAAGTATGCAAGGTTCTTAGACAAAATAATAAAGGTTGAAGCTATTCTCAAGAAGTTTAGAGTTCAAAAAAAAGGGAAATGATTACATTATATATATTTTAGAACAGTAGTTTACCATTAATTCCTTTTCATGATATTCATTAATTAGAAAGAGCAATGGAGTCATAATTTTTTCAAACTTTCTGTTTTATGTTTACAGCTACCCTGAACCTCACACTAATTACTACAAGTTTAGAAGGCAAAATGGACTCTTCCTACTGGCATCAGCAAATTGCCACTAAACCTGGTCCTAGTGATTTCATTTTGCTTTGACATCTGAAATGAGTAAGTCAGATTTTGTGAATGTTACTTGGGTGAAAATCCAAGAATAAATGTTAAGAAGATTAGGCTTAGCAACCTTAGCTACCTAAGTGTCCATCGACAGTTGAATGGATAAAGAAGATGTGGCACATATATACAATGGAATATTACTCAGCCATAAAAGGAAATGAAATTGAGTTATTTGTACTGAGGTGGATGGACCTACAGTCTGTCATACAGAGTGAAGTAAGTCAGAAAGAGAAAAACAAATACCGTATGCTAACACATACATATGGAACCTAGAAAAAAAAATTGGTTCTGAAGAACCAAGGGGCAGGACAGGAATAAAGACGCAGACGTAGAGAATGGACTTGAGTACACAGGGAGGGGGAAGGGTAAGTTGGGAAGAAGTGAGAGAGTGGCACTGACATATATACACTACCAAACATAAAATAGATAGCTAGTGGGAAGCAGTCACATAGCACAGGGAGATCAGCTCCATGCTTTGTGATCACCTAGAAGGGTGAGATAGGTAGGGTAGGAGGGAGAGGCAAGAGGGAGGGGATATGGAGATACATGTGTATGTATAGCTGATTTACTTTGTTATAAAGCAGAAACTAATGCAACAATGTAAAGCAATTATACTCCAATAAAGATGCTTAAAAAAAAAAAGAAAAGAAGAAGATTAGGCTTAGGGCTTTTTTTTTTTTCATTTTAACATCTTTATTGGAGTATAATTGCTTTACAATGGTATGTTAGTTTCAGCTTCACAACAAAATGAATCAGTTATATATATACATATGTTCCCATATCTCTTCCCACTTGGGTCTCCCTCCCTCCCACCCTCCCTATCCCACCCCTCCAGGCAGTCACAAAGCACCAAGCTGATCTCCCTGTGCTATGCGGCTGCTTCCCACTAGCTATCTACCTTACGTTTGGTAGTGTATATATGTCCATGCCTCTCTCTCGCTTTGTCACCGTTTACCCTTCCCCCTCCCCATAGCCTCAAGTCCATTCTCTAGTAAGTCTGTGTCTTTATTCCTGTTTCACTCCTAGGTTTTTCATGACATTTTTTTCCTTAAATTCCATATATATGTGTTAGCATATGGTATTTGTTTTTCTCTTTCTGACTTACTTCACTCTGTATGACAGACTCTAGGTCTATCCACCTCATTACAAATAGCTCAATTTCGTTTCTTTTTATGGCTGAGTAATATTCCATTGTATATATGTGCCACATCTTCTTTATCCATTCATCCGATGATGGACACTTAGGTTGTTTCCATCTCTGGGCTATTGTAAATAGAGTTGCAATGAACATTTTGGTACATGACTCTTTTTGAATTATGGTTTTCTCAGGGTATATGTCCAGTAGTGGGATTGCTGGGTCATATGGTAGTTCTATTTGTAGTTTTTTAAGGAACCTCCATACTGTTCTCCACAGTGGCTGTATCAATTTACATTCCCACCAACAGTGTAAGAGGGTTCCCTTTTCTCCACACCCTCTCCAGCATTTATTGTTTCTAGATTTTTTGATGATGGCCATTCTGACTGGTGTGAGATTATATCTCATTGTAGTTTTGATTTGCATTTCTCTAATGAGTAGTGATGTTGAGCATTCTTTCATGTGTTTGTTGGCATTCTGTATATCTTCTTTGGAGAAATGCCTATTTATGTCCTCTGCCCATTTTTGGATTGGGTTGTTTGTTTTATTGTTATTGAGCTGCATGAGCTGCTTATAAATTTTGGAGATTAATCCTTTTTCAGTTGCTTCATTTGCAAATATTTTCTCCCATTCTGAGGGTTGTCTTTTGGTCTTCTTTATGGTTTCCTTTGCTGCACAAAATCTTTTAAGTTTCATTAGGTCCCATTTGTTTACTTTTGTTTTTATTTTCATTTCTCTAGGAGGTGGGTCAAAAAGGATCTTGCTGTGATTTATGTCATAGAGTGTCCTGCCTATGTTTTCCTCTAAGAGTTTGATAGTTTCTGGCCTTACATTTAGGTCTTTAATCCATTTTGAGCTTATTTTTGTGTATGATGTTAAGGAGTGATCTAATCTCATACTTTTACATGTAGCTGTCCAGTTTTCCCAGCACCACTTATTGAAGAGGCTGTCCTTTCTCCACAGTACATTCCTGCCTCCTTTGTCAAAGGTAAGGTGACCATATGTGCGTGGGTTTATCTCTGGGCTTTCTATCCTGTTCCATTGATCTATATTTCTGTTTTTGTGCCAGTACCATACAGTCTTGATTACTGTAGCTTTGTAGTATAGTCTGAAGTGAGGGAGCCTGATTCCTCCAGCTCCATTTTTCATTCTCGAGATTGCTTTCGCTATTCGGGGTCTTCTGTGTTTCCATACAAATTGCAAAATTTTTTGTTCTAGTTCTGTGAAAAATGCCAGTGGTAGTTTGATAGGGATTGCATTGAATCTGTAGATTGCTTTGTGTAGTAGAGTCATTTTCACCATGTTGATTCTTCCAATCCAAGAACATGGTATATCTCTCCATCTATTTGTATCATCTTTAATTTCTTTCATCAGTGTCTTATAATTTTCTGCATACAGGTCTTTTGTCTCCTTAGGTAGGTTTATTCCTAGATATTTTATTCTTTTTGTTGCAATGGTAAATGGGAGTGTTTTCTTGATTTCACTTTCAGATTTTTCATCCTTAGTGTATAGGAATGCCAGAGATTTCTGTGCATTAATTTTGTATCCTGCTACTTTACCAAATTCATTGATTAGCTCTAGTAGTTTTCTGGTAGCATCTTTAGGATTCTCTATGTATAGTATCATGTCATCTGCAAACAGTGACAGCTTTACTTCTTTTCCGATTTGGATTCCTTTTATTTCCTTTTCTTCTCTGAGTGCTGTGGCCAAAACTTCCAAAACTATGTTGAATAAGAGTGGTGAGAGTGGGCAACTTTGTCTTGTTCCTGATCTTAATGGAAATACTTTCAGTTTTTCACCATTGAGGACGATGTTGGCTGTGGGTTTGTCATATATGGCCTTTATTATGTTGAGGAAAGTTCCCTCTATGCCTACTTTCTGCAGGGTTTTTATCATAAATGGGTGTTGAATTTTGTCAAAAGCTTTCTCTGCATCTATTGAGATGATCATATGGTTTTTCTCCTTCAATTTGTTAATATGGTGTATCACGTTGATTGATTTGTGTATATTGAAGAATCCTTGCATTCCTGGAATAAACCCCACTTGATCATGGTGTATGATCCTTTTAATGTGCTGTTGGATTCTGTTTGCTAGTATTTTGTTGAGGATTTTTGCATCTATGTTCATCAGTGATATTGGCCTGTAGTTTTCTTTCTTTGTGACATCCTTGTCTGGTTTTGGTATCAGGGTGATGGTGGCCTCGTAGAATGAGTTGGGGAGTGTTCCTCCCTCTGCTATATTTTGGAAGAGTTTGAGAAGGATAGGTGATATCTCTTCTCTAAATGTTTGATAGAATTCGCCTGTGAAGCCATCTGGTCCCGGGCTTTTGCTTGTTGGAAGATTTTTAATCACAGTTTCAATTTCAGTGCTTGTGATTGGTCTGTTCATATTTTCTATTTCTTCCTGATTCAGTCTTGGCAGGTTGTGCCTTTCTAAGAATTTGTCCATTTCTTCCAGGTTGTCCATTTTATTGGCATAGAGTTGCTTGTAGTAATCTCTCATGATCTTTTTTATTTCTGCAGTGTCAGTTGTTACTTCTCCTTTTTCATTTCTAATTCTATTGATTTGAGTCTTCTCCCTTTTTTTCTTGATGAGTCTGGCTAATGGTTTATCAATTTTGTTTATCCTTTCAAAGAACCAGCTTTTAGTTTTATTGATCTTTGCTATCATTTCCTTCATTTCTTTTTCATTTATTTCTGATCTGATTTTTATGATTTCTTTCCTTCTGCTAACTTTGGGGTTTTTTTGTTCTTTTTTCTCTAATTGCTTTAGGTGCAAGGTTAGATTGTTCATTCGAGATGTTTCCTCTTTCTTAAGGTAGGATTGTATTGCTATAAACTTCCCTCTTAGAACTGCTTTTGCTGCATCCCATAGATTTTGAGTCGTCGTGTCTCCATTGTCATTTGTTTCTAGGTATTTTTTGATTTCCTCTTTGATTTCTTCAGTGATCACTTCATTATTAAGTAGTGTATTGTTTAGCTTCCATGTGTTTGTATTTTTTACAGATCTTTTCCTGTAATTGATATCTAGTCTCATAGCATTGTGGTCGGAAAAGATACTTGATACAATTTCAATTTTCTTAAATTTACCAAGGCTTGATTTGTGACCCAAGATATGATCTATCCTGGAGAATGTTCCATGAACACTTGAGAAAAATGTTTATTCTGTTGTTTTTGGATGGAATGTCCTATAAATATCAATTAAGTCCATCTCATTTAATGTATCATTTAAAGCTTGTGTTTCCTTATTTATTTTCATTTTGGATGATCTGTCCATTGGTGAAAGTGGGGTGTTAAAGTCCCCTACTATGAATGTGTTACTGTCGATTTCCCCCCTTTAGGCTTAGGGCTTATAATGGTGGAATGAAACTTGAGATTGACTTAAAAATCTGATCATCATATATCAATGCTATCTTGTCCATGAAGCTTACATGATTAATGCATATCACAGATTGATCTTTTCTCTAAATTCCTGTAGGCTGCAATTATTTATTTCATCTCTTCTTGTCTCTTTTTGTTCCTATCCATCAGTTCATAGGTTCCTTAAAAGCAAAGTAATTCCCTCTGTGTCTCCCATCTTCACTTGGACATCTAGCTTGGTTCTGAACAGCACTTGATCTTATGTGAAAACTCACCCATTTATGATATCAGTGTCTTAATGAAAATTACATTAAGAAAGGACTGAAAAAAAGTTCAGTGTTTGCATATTTTTGGAATTGTGATTAAAAAGTGTGACATGTTGACAGAGACATAGAAGAAATGCAGATTTACTCATTTTCATGCCCCCAACAGAGCACACTTAGTGCCTTAACATAGTAATAAATGCTAAGTTGAATTATTTACTCTAAGAACAAAAAATATATATCTCACCTGTCTTTATTAAAAAATCTGCTTCTGCCATATCAACCAAGGGGGTAGGAACTCACCATACTTAGAATTCTGCTTAATTCACACAGCGGAACATGGGGAGAGGAAGTGGGTTGGTGGGAAGAAATCATGTTAAGCTTCTTTTAGTCCCCAGACATCAAAGGTTTTCACATTCCCTCCAAATCATTTTAGTGCAGTGAGTTATGCCTTACACATTGTGCTTTCCATCTTCTTCACAGGATGTTTTGAGAATTAATAAGATGCTCAGCTCAGTTCACATATTTCTTCACACCTCTGTGGATCTTCTCCACACCCCAAGGAGTACTTTATAGGCATCCTTTACTGGAGTTTCAGTATGCTCAATTAAGAATAATTTAATTAAAATTTTATTTTAAAAATACCATCAAACTCCCCAATGCTTTCAAACTTACAAGCATACCTCTCTGTAAAGCATATATTAATTAGGGATCCCAGCTACATTTGGTGTTCTTTGGATGTCTTGAACTATCTAACCAAGCACTTCCCTCTTCAATTTTAAAAAAAAACAAATGTAACTGGGGGAAATGTGCAAAATTAATATGCACCTGGCACCTATTCATTGCTTCTGTATGCGGTGTTCTTGCTGCAATTAGTTGGAGCTCTGCACACTGATGAAATGAACCAGTTGCAGAGGGGAATGCCAATCTGTCCCTTTACCTTTACTTTTCTGATAAATTTAAACTTAAATCATCAAGATGTTACTCTTAAGGATCAGTTAATTTTTCAAGATAACTCTTTGGTGTTTTACAGATTTTTGAAGTCCCCCCCCCAATAGTTTCTTGTATGACTAACTAACTAGGTAAGTAAATGAACAAATAGGAAAATATTTAAAGAGAGGGAAGTAAGAGAGATGGGGGTGGGGGAAACAGGACAGAAAAGTGAAGAAACCAAGTGTGAACTAGAACCCTAAAGGGTTGAATTAATTCTCCAACTTTTTAATCAAATTGTGTGTTGTTGTAAAGAACATACTGGCTTTGTGGTCAAAAGTTATTTGTTCTACTCTCCAGAATTTCTTGGCAGTCCAGTGGTTAGGATTCTGTGCTTCCACTGCAGGGAGCACCAGTTCAATCCCTGGTGGAGGAACTAAGATCCCTCATGTTGTGCGGCCAAAACAACAGAAACAAAAAAATTATTTGCTCTACTCTCAATGATTGGCAACTTACAAACACCTTATATAGTTTCTAGCCAATCACTTAACTTGTGCACTCCTTGGATTTCTCATTTACCAAAAGAGAACCAGATAATCCCCAGGCCCTCTTCTAGCCCTTATTTTGATGTTTGTGCCATACTCTCACTGTCCCATCCAAGGACTGGCCCTGAGTCTCAGAAATTATATTTTACTTGTTCACATTTCCTGCTAAACAAATTGCTCAATTGGAGAGCTTGTGACATGCCCACTTCTTATATCCACAGTTCCTGGCACAAGATAGGCCTTGAATACACATTTACTGAACTATCACACTGAAAAAGGCAAAAATAAATAAATAGCATTAAACTGAAAAGCTATGTAAACCTTTTTTTTCAAAGTAAATATCTATATAACTAATGTTTTTAACTTTAAAAATGTTACATTCTAAGGAAGGTGAAAAATAAATGACAGCGAGAAACACAAGACATATTAATAAATAATGGGCAGGTTTTACTGAAAAGTAAAATCAAGAAAAGTAGGATAACCTGTATCACAAAGCCTGTGAGGAAGAAAAGGCAATTTTATAAAAGAAAACTAGTCCACAATGGCCTCAGCTGCTGTCCTAATCAGAAGAATGCTTGTATAGTCTGTGTTTAATGGTCTACAAGTGACAAATTATCATTTTTCATTTGTTTTTATTTCTTCTTGGTAATTGGAAAGATAATTTAATAGCATCAAAAATAGCATTTATGACTTCTAACAATAAGGACCCAACAATAAGCAACTATTTTGAGACAATGCAATATCCATGGGCAGTTCTAAGAAGAATGAGCTAATCACTAAACAGAGCTGTCTGATGAAATATCCAATTTAGTTGTTTTGCATAGATGTTATCTCCTGCCACATCAGGAGAAGATTTTCATACAAAATGATTAATCAGCATTAATTTTGGCTGCCACATTAGTCTACCCATCCAGTTTCTTGCTGTTAACTTTACAAATGGCAATTAGTACAAAGTAATTTACCTAAAACAGGACTATTTCACATTCTTTTCCTAACTCTCTAAGATCTGTATTTTTTTGTGTGTGTGGGGGTTTTTCTGGATTCTTTCCCTCTTATCTAGTTATTCTATTTCCTATATTCAAAATAGTTTCATCTTTTCTCCTGTTTTCCTCTTACTTCTGTTTGCCTTCTTCCTCCACTGATTTATTTTCTACCTTACTCTTCTTATCTGGCATCCAGTGCTCATGGATTTGATCTTAACCAATAATAGAGTCAACTTTCCAGTCTAGTTAAAGAATCATTCTCAGTCTGCTATTGGTTCATATTGAACGCTGTTTGAAAAGAAATTATACCTTAAAAAGGTAATTTAAAGGACAAGCTAAATCTTATTACAGTATAAAGCCAAATAGTCACAATGTATATACATGATCATATCAATTTAGCCTCTCACAGAATCACTTTCTCTAAGTTCGGTTGCAATGTTATGCCTTTGGCTTTATCTAAGGATGTTAAAAGAAAAGGCTTTTGACAACTGTAGCATTCAAAATCCTCTAAATACATTCCCTTCTGGGAGAGAAGAAGAAAGAGAAGATCATCGCTTTCCCTCACATATTGTTATTCTTCCTTTTCTTTTTTTCCTTTGTTCTTTTTTCTCTTTGACAACTAGGAAACTCAGCATCAGATTTTATATTCACTTCTAACAACTGGTAACAAAACAACATAACCAGCTTAAACCTAAAAATATAATGCAGTTTAAAATATTTCTGTTTTCTACTATTTACCTTTATTATCATGGCTTCCAGATTCAGAAATGAGCCGTGTGTCTGCTGTATCGAAAGTCTGATGAAGTATTCAGCAAAGCTCTTCTGCAGAAATGTTCTCTTCCTCCATGTCAGGAGGAGATTCTTATACAAAATGATTAATCAGCCTTAGCTGGATGTAAAACCTCCATGTGCTAATACATATGAAGTGTGATGTCAGTGAACATTATAGAATTGGTTTCTGTATTTAGAGAGATGTAAGCTGACATTTTACTTGCTACTCCCAAATGCAGAATTTGAGTCCATCTTAATAAAATACACAATTGAGTTTTTAATGGTTAATTAATAGTTTTCATTTGAAATAAAATCACAGAAAAAAACCCAGTATAGAGAATTTCCAAATTGAATTTCAAAATTATGCTCTTATTATGGGTAAGTTTAACCATATTAAGTTGCATTGGAAATATATTCCAACAAGGAACTTTATAAGGAGGTGATACAGCTACTTGAGATTCTCTTTGACAAATATCATTATCAGCAACACAGATAATGGTTATAATCAGATTAATGTACACTTTAGTTTTCTACTTCTATAGAGTCAATATGTTTGCATTTTAAACAACTTTCTTCCAAATGGCCCACATAATGTTGATCTAATGCCTTCAAAGCTGGCAAAAAAATACCCTTCAGAAGAGAAATTGTTGATATTCTTTATTCATCTTTTTAAGTCTCTGTGAGTAATGTCAGAAAAAATAACTGACACTTGGACCTGTTATTCTATTGCTGTTAAATGTTATTGATATTGTTACAACCAGGAGCTCTATGGATTATACACAACTTCTTTCTCTAACTGTAGTGGATAGGATGGCCAGAATATTGCCAGGGGATCCTCATTTTCTCTGGTACAGTGATTCATACATCAATCTCATTTGATTTCCTTAACCCTATTTCAAAAATTTTGATAAAAGGGTCCACAGTCAATGACTGTTTGTTTCACAGATAAAGAGTAGAATTGTGGGGAAACTAAATGAGGGTGAGAGGTTAATATGATAGTTTCAGCCATCATATAAGTTTAGCAATCTGTAGAGTGAGGCCACTGGCTGCTATAGCCAATATCGGAAGATTGTTTGGCACAGTTCTAATTCATATGCAAGCCAAACCCTATAACACTTGAAATGTTTAAAAGAAGTTAATTGCAAATATTCTGGAATGACATACAATAATATATAGAAGAATTTTTTTTAGAGCCACAGAAATGAAGTTTCTCGGTTTCCTCTAGCTTAGGAGATGAAGTATCTAAGAGCAAGTGAGTACAATACCATAGAGACAATCATGAGTGAATTTGCTGTCATTTTATTTAAATTAGCATTCTCACACTTCAGTTGTGTATAATTTGTGATATAGTCCCTGTGACACAGTAGTGAGCACTGCTGCTTTAGATGCAATTTAGAGAGGATAACTAGTGTTCTCCTGCGGGTCTTTCTCAACTTTCAAAGGTGCAAAGAGTTTATTAAACATCACTTACCCCCTACCTTTCCCAACTAAATATCTGTTAGTACCCAAAAGCCTCAGGCACAGGAAGGCAGCCTATTAAGATATGAGTATTTGGCTAGGAGTTTCCCCACTGAATATTCTTTCTTATTCAGTTACAAGAGTAGTATGGAAAGAAAAAGAATACTCATTTATTTTTATATTGTAAGTGAGAAATACAGGTGCCTAGATAAGAAAGAAATGATTCAATTTTGTATATCTGCCTCCATAATTTCTAATTGTTCATAAATATTAGTATATGATTTTGCATCATTCAGCAAATCATCTCTGGTTATGTCTGAATCAAATTTTGTTCTCAGAATTATATAGTGTATGACTGTTGATTTTTCTATGCTCTGGGTTAAGTGGCAAATATACAGATTTGAATTTAACCAAGGTAGATTAGTTCAAATAGAAGGCTAACTCTTGAAAATTTGAAAAAAAAAATAAAAGAATTTTGCTCTATGCTTCATAAAGTCAATATGTTGAATTCAGTCTCATGGGAGGTCACTGAGCCCGATACTATGGCTATATAGTTTTATGACTCTTAATAACATTTGTTGCATGCAAAGCATAATGACAGAGGAAACCAAAACTTATGCTTCGGTGCATATACTACTTTTCTTTGTGGTTCATGAAGAATAAAACAATACATTGAAGGCCACAACTAACTGCTGAAGGAAGAAATTGAGAAATAATACTCATGGATTTAATTTTTAGTTGATTTTCTAAGCATGATGTATCATAATCTATTTCACTATATTCTAATGCTTCTCTTGTATTTTGAAAAATAAAAGTTAAGAAATGCTAGTTGGGAAATGTGTTAATCTGTGACAAAATTGTTCAAGAGAAGCTTCTTTTTGATATCCATAGTCTAATCTTTTTTTACTTCTTCTTTTTTTCACCTAGCAAGGTTCTCTCTAAGGCTGGAAACATCTTATCTAGCAAAATAATGAAAAAAGAAACTCATGCTAGATATAAATGAAACTCAGATACAAATAATTTTATACATTTTTAAATTTTATTATAGGACAAACTCCATTTATAAGAAAATCAGGATTAAAAGGGATTTCAGGAATTTCTGAGGCTTTATTCATAGGACAGTTCTTTAGGGGAGTTGTCAGGACCTTTTAGTATGTCATAGGAATCACTATCCAGAATATATTTGCTTTAGAATAATTATATATTATTAAACACTTTTGAGGTAGAAGAGAATTTAATTTGAAAATTCCCATTTTATAAATGATTGAAAGACACTTCCTTCATCTCAGAACTAGTGAGTGACAAAGCTGATCCTAGAAATCAGTTCCTATGATGATTAAGAAGAAAGTTTAGAAAATAAAATTCCTTTTCAAAAGAATAAAATATTATTTTCCTTGTGCAGTAAGATAAACCATGAATTCATTTCCCACATTCTTTGTGAGCTCAGGCAAATGCAGCTCAAATGAAAAAGCAAACCTAGATTGGAAAATCCATTGACTTAGGGTACAATGTCCATCCTCTTGACACTTAAGGTTAAAAATGAAAAGAAGTGAAAAAGTAGTCTATGGAGAGTGCTCATTTACAACATAAAGAAAGAAGATTTGCATGCTGCAGAAACTGATGGGGATTTTTGATTTGTTGAATGGCGCTTATTAATAGCCTTCTTCAGATAATTAAAGCATTTGGTATTCAAAATAATTGGAATCTTTGAAAATAAAAGACTTAACCTTGACAGTAGTTTTAGTCTGATGACTGAAACTCATCCCAATAAGAAAAAAAGAATTCTCTTAAAGTTTCTAATGATATTTATGGTGCTTTCTAGGTGCATAATATGTTTTCTATTTAAATAAATCAGCTATGCTCCTCAATATGACCCACTGGGTTTGAGTTTAGTAACAGCAACACAGAGTGGTAATGTCTTTCCTTGTTTCAAGTTTAGGCAGTGAGTCAACTACAGAAACTGAGGGAAAAGATATTGCTTAAGGCCGTGTGTTATTTTGCTTTGGCAGTGGGGTTGGGGTTAAGGAAATGGAGTTAATACATAATAAATTCTTACTGATTAGTTTTTCCAAATAAAATAAAAAGTTTGTGTTTTTTTTAGATTAAAAAAAATTAAAAATTAAGAAAAATGTAAAAATTAAGTGCTATCTTGTAGAATTCTGAGGGTACTAGAAGTTTGAACATTTATTAACTACATATTTATTCTTGTTTATATTCAATAAATGGAAAAAATAAGGAAATGTTTTAGATAAAATATCTGATGCCTCAAAATCTCAATTCAGTGGTAGATCTCGATACACTTTATATCAGAAACAATTGAGGGCTTCTGTGTAAAACAAATGTTTCATTTTCTAAAATAATCCTCAATTAGTTTCAGTGATAATCATGGTAGAATTTGTTCTGAGACCATTTTGTGACCAGTTGTGTCCACAACTGGTCACAAATTTTTTTTGTTTGTTTTTTTTGCGGTACGCGGGCCTCTCACTGTTGTGGCCTCTCCTATTGTGGAGCACAGGCTCCGGACGCGCAGGCTCAGCGGCCATGGCTCACGGTAGCCGCTCCACGGCATGTGGGATCTTCCCGGACTGGGGCACGAACCCATGTCCCCTGCAACGGCAGGCGGACTCTCAACCACTGCGCCACCAGGGAAGCCCCGGTCACAAAATTTTGAAACGAAGATAAAGGTGTACTGTTTGTGAAAGTAATGTTCAAACAGTAAAAAAAAATGAAACAAAAATTACTGCATTTTAAGTCCTGGGTTCTTAAGACCTGGTTTTAAGTTTCAACTTCATAAGTTATCAGCTGTGTGACATTACCTGGTAAATTACCTCCCTTATCTTTCTTGTGTAGAAAATGAGAATAATTATATCTGCCCACTTACATCACATCTTGTTGTGAAGATCAGGCCACATTGACGCCCATAAAAGTGCTTTAGGAAATCACAGTGGAAATTGTATTGTTATCTTTTGAATGAGAGAGAAAGATAAGAATGAATTTGAATAAGGAATCAGAGGAACATGTCTATAAATAACTCTATACAGAAACTACACAAAGAAAAAGAAAATCTGAGAAGACAACAGAAAACTGTATAACCAGATACTGAAACACTGAGCGTCTATTATAACTGCATTTATTTTGTATTGTTTCCAATTTATTCCTCTAGCTCCTGTTATTCAGGTTCCTCTGCTGTTTCTCAAAGACAATCATTGATTAAAAATAAATATATAAATAAAGGACTTTGATCCTCTCTCTCTGGCTTCTGCATCTTCTATTCCTTCCTTTGACTTGCTTATTTTACCCCTGGATCTCTATCAAGAAACCTGGATCTGAAGCAAGATCCGTAAATGATGCTTTTATCCCCCAAAGATGCATGTTTTCAGAGTTTCTGACCAAGACTTAGACTGTGCACTACAGAACTTTGCCATTTATAAAGGAAGTTTCAGTCAAAGAAAGTTTAAATTTGATACTTTATTTACAGTGCATCAAGTGGCCTTTATCTAAAATAATCATGAGTTCTCATTTCACAGTGGTGTACAAGAAGAATTGTGGATTGAGCTTTTTAAGTGTTGGAATTTATTTTAATAAAGCTCTCTTTGTTTCAATACATGAGTTTTTACTAAAATCATTTAATGCTTTATAATTTATTTTAAAATACATGAAAAACAAAGTTAAATATTTTAGTATTTGATAATGATTTACCATTTCGATCTGATGTTCTCTGGAGATTAAGTACTCAATGTGTTAGCAAGATTGATTTGCTGGACCTTCCTTTTTAGTGTTCTTAGACAAATCACTAACCATTTCATAAATCTATATTTCATAGGTAAAAATCAATCATGTTTATAGCAATCAACCCAAAAAAGATGACACTAACTAAATTTTTTGGTCTATCTATTTTTAACAGCTTTATTGAGGTATAATTTTTATACTATACAATTCACTCATTTTAGGTGTACTATTGATGGTTTTGTGTAAATTTACGGCTGTGCACCCACCTACACAATGCAATTTGGAACATTTACATGACCTCAAAAAAAAGATCCATTATGCCTATTTGCAGTGACAATTCTCACTTCTAGCCGCAGTCAATCACTAATTTACTTTCTGTTTTTACAGATTTGTCTTTTGTGGATATTTTATATAAATGGAATTGTATAATATTTTGTTTCTTACACCTGGTTTCTTTCACTTGGCATACTGCTTAAAACTTTATTCATGTTTTAGTATGTATTAATACTTCATACTTTTGTATTGGTTAATAGTATTCCATTGTATCAGTATACCCTGTTTTGTTTAGCCATTCATCTGTTGATGGAAATTAAGTTGTTTACACTTTTTTGGCTATTTTGAATAATGTTGCTATGAACATCATATACATGTCTCGTGTGGCCATATGTTTTCATTTATCTTAGGTAGATACCCTGAATTGCTGGATTGCATGATAAATGTATATTAACTTTTTAAGAAGCTGTCAAGTTTTTATCAAAGTGACTGCATTATTTTGCATTTCCACCAATAGTGTATGAGATTCTAATTTCTCCACATTCTCACCAACACTTGTTACTGTCTGTATTTTTGAGTATGGACTTTCTAGTAGGTTTGAAGTGGTATTTCATTTTGGTTTAAATTTACCTTTCCCTAATGTCTAATGATGTCAAGCATCATATGGTGTGTTGATTGAGCATTCATATGTTTTTTCTGTTGAAATATTTTCATTGATAAAACTGGACATTTGTCTCTTTATTACTGAGTAATAACATTTTTTAATCTTCTGGCTGTAAGTTCTTTATCAAGGACTTATTATAAGGTATATGATTTGCAAATATTCTCTCCCAATCTGTGACATGTATTTTGATTTTCTTAATGGTGTCCTGTGAGGTGCAGAGGGCTTTTATGTCTGTTATTTTAGTATTTGTTTTCTATTTATTTGGCATAAAACCATAAAGAAATTTATAAAACAACTTGAGAAATATTAACAAATATTATTATCAAATTAATAAGAAAATTAATAGTTTAAACACTAGCTACAACATCTGAACCAACATTTGGGATAAATCACACTGCAAATACTGAGTCAACTAATGAAAACAATATCCAATCTCATTACTATTCAAATAAATGTAAACTCTAAACTCACGATAGTGTATTTTGCTTATTAAACCAGTAAAATGAAAAAAAAAATAATCATGATACCTCTTGAAGCAATTAAGAAGGGGCCAGTTGATAACACCTATTTTCTCACCTTCATTTTTTAGCAATTGAGATCATTTAAAAGTCCACAGATGGAGAACAAACATCCCCTTTATTACTGATAAGGAACTGGCTGGTGAACATACCTTTGTGTGAGAACAAAAACAAGCTTGCTAACTCTATTGTCAATCCTTTCCCCCATTCCAGGCCTTGGGAAAGTAAGTTTGATTTTGTAGAGCACCAACACTTACCCAGGTTACTGTCTCTCACTGATCCAGGTGGAGAAGAAAGAACCAGGCAGGGTTTACACAGGGAAGAGAGTTATCAGATGAGTTATCAGACAAGGGATTTATTATAAAAATTGAACCTTACTCAACTGTGGAAAGAGCTGAGAAGATGAATATCCAAAAGGGAAGGTTGAATTGTCAGAGAAGTCACCAACCAGTTGATCTGAGAAACCATAGTGGTAACCAACCACTATGTCTAGCCAATAATGTGTGATCATTAAGAGATACTGGCAAAGAAGGTGTTTCTTTTGTAGTTCTGAAGCTAAATATTTTGTGAAGGGTGTGATGACTCTCTCAGTCAGAAAGGCCAGTAATTTGGAAGAAGAGCTGGTCATGGGGTAAAGGAAAATAAGAGGTGACTCTGTGTTCACTGGCATTGCCTCCAACTGCATAATCTTAAAGAAATAGATTCTGATTTTAGTTTTAAAATCTCACATGAATTCTTTGTTGGACAACCATAACCTGGAATCAACAGGCAAGGGGATTCTGAGAAATGTAATTCTAGTTTAACTAATAGACAGTACAAACCATCAAGGGACCTCCTGCCCCAACTTTAGCTTCTCCCATCAAGAAAGATGAACCAATGACTGTTAGCTTCAAACTAAACTCGCTTCTCTGCAGGATGGAGTAAGGGGTTGGTCAACAGGTCTGGAACATTTATGGATACTTCTTTTTAATAAACATAAAGAATGGGTAAGAGAGCTTCCCCTTGGCTATTTCCAGTATTGATGAGGATATTTGAAAAGTAGCATTCTCATATATTATTGGGGGAAACATATGTTAATACAGTTTTGAAGTATAATTTTGAAATATGTATTAAAAAGCTCAAAACATGAATGGTCTCTAATACACTATTTTCATTTACAAGCATGTATCTAAAAGCAGTAATTGGAAATATGTGAAAAGATATATTTATAAGTATATTATGTGTAGCCTTGTTTATAATGAGAAATCTAAAAAGCAACTTCAATTTCCTTTAATATATAATTGCTTAAAAATTACGATGCTAACATCATTGTTGTTAAGATGCGATTATATATATAAGGAAAATGTGATTTTATAATGACAAATAAGGATGATGTATAGTGTGTAAATATGTTAATAGGGTTATTTAATAGAGTTACAAGAATTCAGTTAATATTATTTCTTCATATTGTTAAAAGCTGTTTGAATTTTTACAATGGATATGCATACACTAAAAAGGAAAATATAGTGTTATTATAACATTTTGAGAGTAAAGAACTATGTGAAAATTGTCTATTCAAAGTAAATACTCTGAACAAGTTCAAGGTTTTTTTGTTGTTATTGTTTTTTTTAAGAAAATTGAATTGATTTTGGATGACTGCAGCAAAACACACTGGTTAAAATACTCCTATCCATGTCGTGCTTGTTTAAAAAATTTCGAATATAAAGTTGAAAAATGTGAATGCATTTTAACCTCCTGAAGTTTTAATGAAATTGAGAATAGTATTATTTCTTTAAGCCTGTTGAAATGGTTTCAATATAATCCTTTTCCTAAAACATTTACTGCATTTAATGGGAACATCAGAAACACTTTCACTTCTTTTTCATACAAGACTATAAGAAAATACAGCTTATTGTTCCCATTCTATTCTCCATTCTTCTTTTGGCTTTGATTCTAAGGACAGAGCACCCGTTTCTTTACTACAGATATGACTCTGCATAAATCTCATAGGAAAGCTCTCTATGCAGGAAATGATATGGTGAAAAAAAAGTTCTTCCTCCTTTCTATATAATTTTTCCCTCTGTGAGCTTGTGGTCTGACCCTGAGTTTTATTATGAATCCCAGTTGCCAACAACTTTCTTTTGTGAATTATAATTACTGGCTTCTCTCTTTGTTAGAGGCATAAATGTTTAAACTATAAGGGCTCCCTTGTATAAGCATACCTGCCACACTTCCATGTCTTCTTTCAGCTCTTTTCCTGTGAATAAAAAGACTTTTAGAGTAAGGTTAAAAGTCAGATTTGTGGACAAATATTTTTCTTTGAGTTGGTTGAAGGTCAAACTCTCTGATCTACATTGGCTAAGTACCATCAAGACACAAGTACATTAGCTAGTAAGAGAGAAGAATGTAAATATGAAATTAAACTTTATAGAAATCTTCACATGAAATGAATGAACAAAAAAGCATATCTCATAGCAACCCACAGAGTGATGGACATTTTAACGACAGGACTGCAGCTTAAGGTTATGACCACAGATTATGAAGCTAGACTTCCTCAGCAGTGACATTCATCTCTGCTGTGTATTCATAGGCAGGTTTCTAAGCCTCTCTGTGCCTCAGTTTTCCATTTATAAAACAGAGGTAATACTAATGGCTACCACGTGGGACAGCTATAAGGATTCAATGAGTTAATGTATGTCAAATATTTAGAAAATGCTTGCTGCTACAAGTACTGTATGCTATACAATGATTATTACTTTTGATATTTTTATAAAGGGAATAGAAGAATCATTAAAGTGGGTCAGTATCATTCCCCCAATGTTAGAGAGCTTAATGATTTTGTGCTCTGTGTATACAGCTGTTTCTTTCATAATAATATAATAACAACAATGTCAAGAGCTTACTATGAGATACACTTTATATGTATTATCTCATTTGTTCCACACAAAATCTATAAGGAAGATTAAATATACAGATGAGCAAACTGAGGCTGATTGGGTTTGCTCGAGGTCAGTTAATGAGTGACAGAGCCAATCTGCCTGATGCTAAAGTCCCTGCCCTTAAACCCTGTGTTGTGCACCTCCAGAACTAAAGTTGAAGGTAGGGGGCAGGCATCGTTCTTACATCTAGTTTCTATAAAACCTTGTTGAAAAATTATTTTAAACCTTATTTAAAAATTCAACCAGAAACGTGATCTCCCTTTATCAAATAAATCGTTTATGTTCTATTTATAACCCACTGTTTTTTAAAAAAATATGTTTCCTGAATTGACTCAAGGTAGCCTTATTTGTTCACCCAATTAAAATAAATCAAAGATTCTTAGGTTTCTGAAGTATATTTTGTATAAACTTTGGTCAAAATGAATATGATCAAAAATACTCAGAGTTAAAATGGCAAGAAGATGAGCAAGGTTTAATCCATGAATATTATTGTAAAGTCTCATGTCATGACTTTCCCAATAACTTAAGATCCAGACATCATATGCTGTCTTAAGGATCTGCAATTTTAAACAATTATATTTTCCCTTATTTTGTAGCTTAGACTTAATGATGTTGTCTTAAATCTTTTATTTTCCTTGCAACTCTGCGAATTAAAGCAATCTAAATTTCATTCTTATTCTTTCTTCAGACACTGCAGGATCTCTGGAGGATAAGAACTGCAAATCTTGAATTTGTTTAAGTCGAAGAAAATAGGTGAACGGGGGCTAATGGAATGCAGTAGATTTGGTAAACAGAGGGTTTTCAATTTACTTTTTAGGCTCCCCTTCATCTGTGTTTTCTCTCCAGTTCCAAATAAGGTCTAAATCAAAACCTAGAAAACAGCACTGCTCTGGTGAGTTGTTATTGGTATTTTTACATAAACAAAAAACAGACCTATTTTTCTGGAGAAATTGTATTGTCCTTTGGACATAAAAGTGTCTTAAAACATATACAAATCTAAAATTACTGTAATGTAAAATTACTTTGCTACAGTTGTCCAGTTCCCAACCACACATGCAATTCTGCCCCTTTATCATATTCATCATATCCAGTTACTCATAAATAAGGGTGGATAAGGATGCAAGCAGCACAAATGAAGAAGATCCAGCACTATAAATGAAGAAATAATATTTTAAGGTAAAGATTCATTTCAGAATTTTTATTTTCTAAATTGTCTTGACACTAGCCTTAAGGTCTGTTGAACTCTGATGAATATCACATTAATTTCATTCATCAATCTCAGGATTGATAGATTTTAATATTACTGTTCTATTTGTGTGTAAATTATATCCTAAAAGTACATACTTAATAAGATTGAATATTGTTAAATTATTTGCAAATTTCCCATTATCCTGTAACTTGATGAGATGGTTATTTAGAAGTTAGGTATATTAATTTCCTAGGGCTGCTATAAAAATGTACCACAAGCTGTGTGGCTTAAACCAACCAAAATGTATTGTCTCACAGATCTGGAGGCTAGCAGCTCAAAATCAGCCCTGGTGTCTATAGTGTCATGCTCCCTCTGAAACCTATAGGGGAGGATCCTTTCTTGTCTTTCTCCTTCCTTGGTGGTTTTGGTTAGCTTGTAATCTTTGTTTGCAAATCTTTGTCCCTGGTTTGCAGCTGCAACACTTTAATCTCTGCCACTATTGTCACAAGGCATTCTCCCCTCACGTGACTATGTCTCAGAGTCTCTTCTGTTTCTAGAAGAACACCAATCATATTGAACTAGGGCTTGCACTACTTCACTATGACCTCATTTTGACTTGATTACATCTGCAAGGTCCTACTTCCAAATAAGGTCACATTCTGAGATACTGGGAATTAGTTTGACAATTATGTTGTACTATCCTCACTTATCACTGTTTTTTGCATGGCTGTTTATAGCTCAAACAAAGTTATGCTAAATTAAAAGCATGCAAATTGGAACAATTTTGTAGATATGACTTCAGAGCTGGACCATACTTCAACAGATTAACTGATTATTTTCACTAGCCCCTACCTTTATGTAGTATTGTTAACTTTATTCCAAATTTTGATAACATTACCATGCACTTAATTATTTTAGGCAGCTACATAGTTATGAATGTATCAAAAATTCCATGCCAATTTAGTGAAAGTAACAAAGCCAAATCCATCCTCTGTATCCCAACACTGAATTAAATCTTGCAGACAAAGTTTTGGGTGAAGTAGAAAACAATAGCTTTATTGCTTTGCCAAGCAAAGGGGGCCACAGCAGGCTAATGTCCTCAAAATTTGTGTCCCAACCCAGGGGGTGAGTGTTGTGAGGAGTATTATAGTCAAAGTGGCCTTGGCCTGCAGTGGCTTGAAGCAGGGTTGACCTGCAGTGGATTGAAGCAGGGTTTCAGTTCCTGGCCAGTGATTGAGGTTGGGTCGTGGCGGCGAGAGCACTGAATCCTAGCCACTGGACCAGTGGTCAGTGACAAGACCCTGGCCCTATGGCTTTGCAGAAAAAGATTTCCCACAAAGATGGAAAGTAGTGAAACAAGTAAAGTATTTATTAAGAGAAAAAAAGAGTACAATACGTGTAAATAGACACACTGGTAGGCTCAGAGAAAGAGTCACACCCTCGTGGCAGTTTGAATCACTTTTATGGGGCATTTCTTCTAGGTTTCCTTTGACCAATCATTTTGATTTACCTGGTTCAGAGTCCATATTTGGTGTATCTCAGGATTTTCCCATGTGTGCACGCGTGGCTTTTAGCCAAGATGGATTCTACCGAAGAGGCTTATGGGTAGTGAGCATTAGTTGCCATCACTTAGCATCACTCCACTTTTGACCTCCAAGGAGCCTTTCTGTGCATGAATAGTCAGGGAGGTCTCCTGACTTCAAGAATGAGGAATATGTGGTCTCTTATTTTCTATCAGGACAGGGCCCAGCCTCCTCTCTCAATTGTCTTGTTATTCCCATTTACGAGTATCAGTCCACAAGGAACAAACTCAAACCATTTGCCCTGGGGGCCCATCTGTCTCTTGTCTCAAAGGGGCAGGGTTGCTGATAAGGATAAGGGTTCATGAAGGACCCTTATTCCTCAATCCAGAGATCATCTGGCATCAGGCGATAATGGGCAAACTGTGACCTCTGGAATGAACAGTGCTTCATCAAATATTGTAGTTAACATCTTCTATTTGGTGCAGGTTTTAGTGCTGCAAAAGAGTTCAAAGATATTGTTATGTATATCCCTTGAGGGGGGACCAGGACCCTGTCCCAAGGCTGCAGTATTGTTTCTTGACTGCTCCTCCCTTATCTCTTCATCCCTTCCTTTCCCTGATTAGCAACTGTTTGAACCTGTTCTTTGGAACCCTGGGAAGGGGACACAGAAAGGCTTATGTGCCCAGGAGCCCCACAGAGTACTGCTTGGTTTCACTGTTAATCTTATACTGTTTTCAATATCTATACCTAAAATTTTATGATTGATTTTTTAAGGTTAAAACCTAATGTCAGTATTCAAAATTAGCAAAAATAACTTAGGGCAATGAATTTTGTTCCAGATAAACACCTAAGGATGCACAGAAACAACTCAGGCTCCCTTCCAGAGTCTGGAAATATTTCTAATCAGTAATTTTGTAGTAAACCTACTCATTAGCAATACTTGGTACTCTCTCTGTGTTAGATCTTTTGTACCTGAACTTTCTGGGTTTTAGTTTCAGTTATATTCACTATTTCAGGAAGTTCCTTGCTGGGTATTTCTTACTTGTTTGATGAAGCTTGATCCTTCTGCCTGACCTTGTTTTAGAAGTAGTTGCTTAAAAGCTGTGAGTTCTTCCACTTATCACTAAAAAGTTTTTCTCTGACAAAACTGAGCTAAATTCTCTGCCTCTGGGATTGCATTCATTGTGTTAAGTAAGGCAATCCCCCAAGCAAAGTCGTGTTCCTTCTCCAGGGTGGTCTGCTGGGGAAACAGGCAGGCCTTTCTTCAGAGTGGTTGATGCCACTTCAGGCCTGGCCAACTCCCTGTGTGCTCCTTTCAGCCTTGCCTCTGGCCACAGGGATGCGCCCTGTGTCCTCCCCTGTGTAAAGCTGCTGTGGTCCAATGTGCCTCTGGGCTTTACCCTCAGCATCTGGTTGAAGCCTAGAATGCTGTTTCCTCATATTGACATCTCTTTCTGGCTCCCAATACAAATACTTAAGTATTTTTATTCTCAGAGTTTTGTTGTTAATATGGTACCTGTAAAGGTTTATATATATATATATATATATATATATATATATATATATATATGTATCTATATTACAGTAAAGGTAAAAAATTGAAAACTGCTGCCATGCTATGATGATTGTCTCTGGTCAGAAGCCTCTGATCCACTTTCTGCTAAATTCTGCAGTAGGGGTCAAATTCTCCTCCTATCTGACCCCTCCCCTGTACTACAACATGCTGGTAAAAAAAAGGTTTGAGATTTCAGCTAAGGTTAAGTGATGTTTAAACTTTAGTCAGCTCTCACACTGACACACTTAAAATAGAAACCAAATAATTCAACACATTCAAGATTTTGGAATAATCAAGCAGAGAGTGAAAATATTTTTTGGATAAAGGGCTATCATTTCTGTATTAAAAAGCTAATGGATGTATTAAATGTTCTAGTAACTGCTGTTTGAAGCAGCATCCACCTCCACACAAGCACACCTTACCCCTCCACTTCTTCCCAGAATTAGAATTTGGAGTGTAGACACTCCATTGATTGTGAAGAAAATGAAAATACAACTGAGACATATTTTCATGTTTAAATGACCACTATACAGCATATAACTTCAAATGGCTGAGCCAAACACAGGAGATGGAGTAAACTAATGGTGTTCTTCCTTCCTTTTAATTTTTTTGTGCTTTTTTCATATATCAATATTACATATTTCAAGTATTGTAATGGAGATTCCATACTTGCACACATATTATCTGGGTAATGTTGGGAATGCACACATATTATCAGGGAAATGTTGGGAACACTGTCACTTAAAATTTTTGGTCTTAGTTTCCTAATTTGTCAAAGTAAAGTTAAAGATAAATAACAAATGAATTGTACAGTTTTTTTTAAATAGTATATCATGCATTTAAATTCACTTGAGAATTAAGCTTTATAGTTATTACTCACAGAAAATTTTCTCCTCTCTAAAGTTGAGTCAGATAGGGACAACACTCTTTGACATAAATCACAGCAAGATCTTTTTGACCCACCTCCTAGAGTCATGGAAATAAAAACAAAAATAAACAAATGAGATCTAATGAAATTTAAAAGCTTTTGCACAACAAAGGAAACCATAAAAAAGACGAAAACACAACCCTCAGAATGGGAGAAAATATTTGCAAACTAATGAACGGATAAAGGATTAATCTCCAAAATATATGAACAGCTCATGCAGCTCAATATTAAAAAAACAAACAACCCAATCCTAAAATGGGCAGAAGACCTAAATAGACATTTCTCCAAAGAAGACATACAGATGGCCAAGAAGCACATGAAAAGCTGCTCAATACCACTAATCATTAGAGAAATGCAAATCAAAACTACAATGAGCTATCACCTCACACGAGTTAGAAGGGGCATCATCAGAAAATTTACAAACAACAAATGCTGGAGAGGGTGTGGAGAAAGGGAACTCTCTTGCACTGTTGGTGGGAATGTAAATTGATACAGCTCTATGGAGAACAGTATGGAGGTTCCTTAAAAAATTAAAAATAGAATTACCATATGATCCAGCAATCCCACTACTGGGCATCTACCCAGAGTAAACTATTTCAAAAAAGACACATGCACCCCAATGTTCATTGCAGCACTATCTACAATAGCCAGGTCATGGAAGCAACCTAAATGTCCATTGACAGATGAATGGATAAAGAAGATGTGGTACATATATGCAATGGATTATTACTCAGCCATAAAAAGGAGTGAAATTGGGTCATTTGTAGAGACATGGATGGGTCTAGAGACTGTCATACAGAGTGAAGTAAGTCAGAAAGAGAAAAACACACATTGTATATTAACACATATATGTGGAATCTAGAAAAATGGTACAGATGAACTGGTTTGCAAGAGAGACATGGATATAGAGAACAAATGTATGGACACCAAAGAGGGAAAGTGGGTGTGTGTGTGTGGGATGAACTGGGAGATTGGAATTGACATATATACACTAATATGTATAAAACAGATAACTAATAAGAACCTGCTGTATAGCACAGGGAACTCCTGTGTACAGTAGAAACTAACACAATATTGTAAAACAACTATACCCCATTAAAAAAAATGTTTTTTAATAAATAAATTAATTAATTAAAAGTTGAGCCAAAAAGAAACCAAGTTACAGATTCTTGGCAAATGTAGAATAACTTTACCAACACTTCTACTTTTCAACCGGGATCCTCTAGAGCTCATACACTTATTACTCACACATAATTTTGTCCATCTGTAAACTCTATGCCAAATGCCAGAAACTACCTCTTAATTTTGAAAGCGGATAACAAGTCTTGTAATCAGTTACTAGCTGTGTGACTTTGGACAAGCTGCTGAACCATTTTGAAACCCAGTTTTCTCTAAAAGATGAAAATTGTAGCTAATATATAGAGCAGCATAGGAACAAAAGAAGGAAGAAATTATCAATGAAAATTTAAGAATATGTAAATTGGAAAGTGTAAAAAATGCATTATTTGGTATATTACTGGCCCCCTTTTTAGTGACAAAAAAAAAAAAGAAACAAACTATGGAATGAATTATAATTTTGGTTACCTAAGTTACCTATTCAATAAAATAACCTGAAGTCTTTATTTATTTATTTATTTATTTATTTTGCGGTACGTGGGCCTCTCACTGTGTGGCCTCTCCCGTTGCAGAGCACAGGCTCCGGACGCGCAGGCTCAGCGGCCATGGCTCACGGGCCCAGCCACTCCGCGGCATGTGGGATCTTCCCGGACCAGGGCACGAACCCGTGTCCCCCGCATCGGCAAGCGGACTCTCAACCACTGTGCCACCAGGGAAGCCCTAGCCTGAAATCTTTAAGTAACAATGAAGTATACAATACAATGTGTACACCTTTCAACTTGCAATAATGTGAAGGATATGTTTTAATTAAAACAAAACTCAATTAAAAATACAATGTATGGTATAATCCCACCAACATATCTACCTCTTTGTTGATATTGATAGTGATACAGATGTATAGATATGTAGATATGCATGCAAAGAATAATCTAGATGGATATACTGCAAAAACTACATGGTAGCTATGTATAATATTATATTTATTTATTTTGATTCTTTTAAATGTTTCCTACATAAACTGTATCCATTTCATAATAAAAGGAAATTCACATTTAAAACAAAAAACTGTGCCTGAAAAACCAAACATAACTAAATATCCCCCCTTGAAATATACCCCTTGAAAATGGGAGTCAAGTGATGGTGCTAAGGAACTAGTCCAATAAAAAATAAAGCCAACCTAAACAACCAAAACATTTGAAAGAGAAACACATTTTTAAATTACATGCATATTTGACAACTTCTCCCTTTCCTTTTGGCTTCACAGCTGAGGAAAGGAAAAAATGAATTCAGTTACAGGTGATTCATAATTTATATAAATTCATTTTTTAAGGAACTGAGCTCTAGTAGTTATCAATTATTAGAAGATTTACAGTGTATTTACGAATGATACATAGACATGTCTGCTAGAAAATAATGGATTCTCTCCAAAACGAATGGAAATAAGTGTTGCATTTATACATAGGAAAGAAGATTTAATTCCATCATTATTATTGCCATTTTTAACAGCAATACAACTCTGCAGCAGCCATTATAATTATTGTCATAGGCTGGGAGGTTGTGGGAGGGCAAAAACATTTTTATAGATTAATAATCTCTTGAGGTCGTGGAGTACCCAATGTGCTTCTTCTCTCCTGAGGGGAGGGGAAAGCGAGGGAGCTGAGTCTGATTAAATCTGAGAACGCTGGGTTTCTGTATGAAGATCTTAACAAGGAAATGAGATTCAGCGTCCCGTTCAACTACAGTAAATATTGCTTGGTGGCAGTGAAATCTTAATTAGTATTTCCCCCCGTTAAACAATTCCAGTGTTTAATAAACACTGTAATAGTGGCATTTGCTTCTCCTGAAATGTTCTTTTTTCAACTCTTTTTTTAAATCTCATATTTTCAGAGGAAGGACAGTCTGTAAACTGCCCCTGTCTTGTCATGCTTATTTGCCATTGCCTTACATCCACCTGAACAGAAGCTATTTCTCTCAGGTCAGGTCAATCATCTCAGTTTTTATTACAACAAAGACGTTTCCACAATAAAAGGCTAAGCTGAAAAGTGAATTATGTCAATACTTAGTCTATTTTTAGAGACATAAATAATTTCAGATGGCTTTGTGAATGTATTTCTAGAATAATGTCATGATTCTTATATTTAATTATAATGTAATGTAATTTAAACCCATGGACAACTCTTCTGAAGCTGAGACTGATTTTTTCTAGATTTACTCCTAAATTTCTAACAGAATTTGCATTCACTTTTCATTTATCTTCATTCATTGATTTAAAATTTATTTAGAAAATGTAAATGTGTTCAGAGATTTAGACATGGATCTTATTCTCAGGGAACTATCAAACTATTTGGGGAAGATACATCATGTACAGAAGAAATACATATGTATCTGCCTTCCAAAAGTTTAGTTGATTTATATGGTGAAACTTTTCAAAGTGTCCATAAATCAAAGTTAAAAAAACTAATTAAACTAATTTTTATACATAAACTTTTGCAACTGGTTTAAATGTTTTGTTTTGTTTTTTTTCTTTCCTATAAATTGACCAGGAAATATATTCTTTGAACATCTTAATCCCTAATCAGTATACATCTGTAAGTCAAAAAGGAGTAGTAAGGGGACAGGATGTTGGAACAATGCTGTAAAACAAAACTGTCTCCAATAGGACATATGGTTACCTTTTTTATTTTATTTTTTAGTAGACCCAAGAATATTAATGTCTTCTTTGTTCTGCCTACTACTGTTTCTACAGATTGACAACAGAGTACTTAATTCCTCTTATCAGGTAAGAGAAGTGAACCAGGAGTGTGTGGTTAATGTAGAGCTAGGTAGTTTTTATTTTTAATTCAAAAAATGATTGGAATATGGATAAAATGGTAAAATTAGATCAGAATAGTTTCTTCTGTTAATCTAGTATCACAGCTCTCTTGTCACTCTTCTAGGAAGCTCAGTGAAAATCGTACAAATACTAAGCAAATGAAACAAAACATAGCTCTCTGCATCTTTGGTTAATGTAAACTCAGTGTTCTTCAATTGAGAGTTTGGAGAGAGTCATCCCAACTTGTATAGTTTAACATAATCTCAATCACTCTTTTAATACTAATTTTGCTCTGTTAAACTTCTTGGCCACAGGTGAATAATATAGGTATAAATATAAATAACTATAAATATGTTCTTAAATGAGAGAGAGGGTCTCAAAATTCTCACCTATGATGCATTGATATTTTTCAAGTCATTCTGCTGCAGAAAATATATGGACTTTGCTAAATATATGGACTTTAAACACTTTTTATGAAATGATTAAAACAGTGAAACTAATAGATGCAAAACAATATAAATTTGTAAAGTATGTAATATTTTAAAATTCCTTCTTAAGATGCTATCCGTTTTGATTAAAAAATAACTCAAAAAGGAAACTAGGTATATATTATCCTCTTTTTGTATATGAAGAATGAAATTCAAAGAGGGTCAGTGACTTTATCCAAAGAATACACTCACAAGCTCTTAGATTTGGAAAGGGTCTTTTAGGTACTGTGACCATATTTTTATTTTATTATATGGATCCTTTTAAAAATGAAGGGAAAGCTAGAACATCCTTGGAAAACTGAGGTATATGTTTTAAAAATTATGTGGTCAATTACATTCTTCCCATTCCATCTATGATAATTTAGTTTTGGCTTGAATAATTCCAGTGATGGGAGAAAAATATTTTGTGTAACAGGTTGTTCCTTTTTTTTTTTTTTCTTTTCTTTTGCCATGCCGCGCTGCTTGTGGGATCTTAGTTCCCTGATCGGGGATCAAACCCAAACCCTCGGCAGTCACAGCACAGATTCCCCACCACTGGACTGCCAGGGAATTCCCTGACAGGTTATTCCTTAACAGACTTTTTTCTTATTAGATATTTTATTTATATTTATCCAAAACTTTCACTCATTTATCTTTTACCCATTGATTTTAAGTTTGAACTTAGAAAATGATCTATCTTCCACATAAGAATACTTTAAATATCTGAGTACGTTCATCACGTCCCTCCTTCCATTAACTGTAATTCTCTTTCCCTCGCCACATATTTTTTCCATTGTCCATTATGAAGCATGATTTTCAGACACCTTAAAGTTTTCCATAGTTCTGTCTCAAATGTATCATTTAGAAATGAGTGTAGACTACAATAAAAGTAACTGGTGAAATAGAACAAAGTACCAGTTTAAGTATTGACACAGATTTAGGACTGTTTCTAATTTTATGTTAGCTGATAATGCCTGGCATCATGCCATCATTATGACAGGCATCCAAAATCTGATTCTTTCATGGGACTCATTGTGGAATGCAGAGATCCACCCTTGGTTGTAATCACACTAACTCTTTCCCTCATGGGAGAAGTGCTCCCCTGCTACCTCCTGAGTTTCATTCTCCTCCTGACCCTGGGACAAATCCTCTTCTTTGCTGGATCACCTGTCCTGTGCAGTCCAAAACAGTCTCCTCAGGATGAGCTCTGATAGCCCCACAACACCTCACGCATCTTTACCTCAGCAAATGGGAAAATTCCTGTTAACTCTCTTATAGGATTTTTGTCTGGGTGTCTCCAGCCAGACTCCTGTCTTAAAGTTCTGGTAAAAGAAAACAGGCATCACTTTCTATGTTCATGTGTGTGCCAATCCCTATCAATCTCACGTCAATCTGCTCTAAGTATTGTATGGTGCAAAACCTCATAGTTGCAATGCCATGGCATAGTCAAAATCCTGACAGGCAGGGAGAGGTCAGGCTCACCTTTCTACAGGAAATCCCCATTCTACTCTAAAAATTCACTTGAAAGAATCTTTTTCACTTTTCTAGGCTTATTTCATATAATTCTTTTGGAATGGATTTTGTTTTGACCAGCTTTTCTACCCGTTAATAAATACTGGCATGGAGTTATTGGAAAACCTTTTTTTTTTTTTTTTTTTTAGAATGGGTGGGTATTTAAAGCTATTGTCTTCAGCTTTAAATTTTAGCTAGAACTCTAAAAAAAAAATTGCATTTAACATTTTCATGTATTAGCCTTATCCTTTACAGAACATGGGAAAAGAATCAAAACTATTAAGTTTAATCTATGTACAAATTGTAGGAAAAATAGAGTTGTAGTAAGAGATGCTGAAATAGCCTTTTGTACCTCAGCTCCCACTGTTACGCATAATATTTAACAGCATGAAAACAACTTAATAGTCATAGAGTCACTGGTCCCATCATTCCAAGCCCTGGGTGCATCTATACTAAAAATGCTTATATAATCCTTATTTCTATAGAATTCTCAGGAAGAAAGAAAAATGAGAATGCTTGACTGACATAATGTTGTCAATATTTATGACACCATGTAAATCTAATCCTCACAGCTTCTTTATCATCCAATAGCTCTTAAATAAGAAAGTTTACTTTGGAGGATTAATCATAGGGATCCTGCTTATACATCTCTACCCTGCTCTTTTAAATCATATCACATCTTCTTTTCATTTAGAAAGAATCTAGATGATTTGTATACCTTTCTCTGATTTATGGCTTTGAAGGAGAGCTCTCAAAGGGCTCAGTTAACATGGAAATCAATAATGCTGATGCCAAAATGGCTCTGTGTAGGTATGTTTCCTTCTTTCCCCACAATGCTGTCTGGCACACTTTCCTAAAATGTCCCTCCAAATATGTCATCTGAGCATTACTATGGAATCAGAGACTAAGAATTGTTCATTTTAAAATCTAAATTGACATTTAATTATGATTAGTATTTTAAAGCCAATTATTAACAAGTATTTTTTTCCTGTAAATTATCACAAAACCCAGACTTAAGAAATAAAGAACTTTAGAATTGAAATTGGAAATTTAAAATGTATGGATTCTAGTGATCCATTTTAATACTACTCGGTTCCTGGGTACCCTACGTGAGTTACTGCATTTTGGCTACTGCTCACTGTTCCCTTTGAATATTTAGATAACTTACAAAAACATACATAATTCAGCAACGTAACATTCATAGTTGAGTAAGTAAAAGAGAAACAAAGAGCATAGTTAGCTAACTGAAGGTAATTAATTAATGGAGAGAGGATTAAGATGATAAAGTCTCATTTTAGAAAGGACCTGCAGCAGCAGTCCCCAACTTTTTTGGCCTCAGGGACTGGTTTCGTGGAAGACAACTTTTCCACAGATGGTGGGGGATGGCTCACGCGTTAATGCGAGCTATGAGGGGGATGGTGGTAATGCGAGCGATGTGGGGGATGATTCAGGCTGTAATGCGAGCGATGGAGAGCGGCAGATGAAGCTTCTCTTGCTCTCCCTCAGCGCACCTCCTGCTGTGCGTCCTGGTTCCTGACAGGCTGCAGACTGGTAGTGGTCCATGGCCTGGGGTTTGATCTTCAGTGATATAGCAGGTCCACTCCTCTGTTTTGGGAAGAATTATATCCATACCTGGAAGAAGAAAATATATATGATTCACAAATATCTTTCAATGAGAGACTGTCATTTTTCAAAATAAGTCACTTATAAATTTTAAAACCTTATAAGTTTTAAAATCTTCACTGTGAAGAAATTTATAAGGTTTAATAAATTAACTGTAATGCATATTATATCTGTGGTTTATTTTTTTCATTTTTTTGATAGAAATAGACAATTTCTTCTTCCTATAGTTTGCAACATAAGCCTTATAAAACGTTTGAAGGTTGTAATCACCACTTCGTGGACACTTCATTAAAAAATAAACAAAAAACCTTCCAGTTTCTTTGACTTTTTATATGTTCTATATGTTAATGTAATTGACTATTTTGAATCTCTCCATAATTCTTTCTAACTTTTCAATAAACACACTAAAATGTGGATCTAATATCTGACTACTGGAATACGTATGAAGAGCTGATATGCTTACCACTGAATTTTCTCCTGGGTTATTGAATAATTCCTGATCTTTTCCTAGAGGATCTTTTTGGGGGTGAATAAACAGACAATCTGTGCTTAAATCCACTATTTAGAGACTTTTATAGTCAAGAGCTTTCTTAAATAGCCTGTACTTTCCACATGTATGAAGACAACTTGCTAATGAAGAGGGAGTATAAAGAGAGGGACAGGAGGCCTGGAGATCCCTTTATTTTGCATAGACATTAAGGGACTTCTTGGAAGGAAACCACTTATTTAAAATCTGGCCCTTCTTGCAATTCCATTTTCTTGCCCCTGATGTTTAACATCTTACATCTGGGTTAACTTATTTTTAATATTGCTAAACCAAACTATGATGTGTTTTTGTGATGGCTATGAACTTTGCAAAAAATATATAATAGTAATTTTGAACATCATTGAACTTCACTCATGTCACTGGAAACACTGGGAAGACATTGGCTGTTCATGATCTATTCATTATATGCTAACACTTAGCATTCATTCACTCACTTAACACATACCTATCAAACACCTACTATGTGTCTGACCCTTTTCTAAGGTTACAAAACAAAACTGCTTGTCCTCAAGGAGCTTACATTCCACTGTCTGACATATGGACATACTCAATAATCATTAGGTTTCTTTATTGAATGAGTGAGTAAGTAAATGAATTAGTTCTTCCAGAAATGATCCTGTTTATAAAACCGTTTAAAAATAGCTACTTTTTTGTGTGTGTGTGTGTGTATTTTTTTGCGGTACGCGGGCCTCTCACTGTTGTGGCCTCTCCCGTTGCGGAGCAACAGGCTCCGGACGCGCAGGCTCAGCGGCCATGGCTCACGGGCCCAGCCGCTCCGCGGCATGTGGGATCTTCCCGGACCGGGGCACGAACCCGTGTCCCCTGCATCGGCAGGCGGACTCTCAACCACTGCGCCACCAGGGAAGCCCAGCTACATATTTTTTAACCTATGAAGACAAATCTCTAATTAGTCGTCTAAGGTCTCTGTGAGGATTTTATATTGCATTTTTTTTCTTTTTTGTATGTGTTTCCCTCACTTAACACATTTTTCTCTTTTTATGCAGCCATTAAAAGTTGTGATTATTTAAGATCCTATATTTTAAATATATAACATATATTAAATACATATAAATTACAGGCTTATCTATAGAGGTGGTATGTAGATATATAGATAAATTCAGTGTAAGTCTATTTAATATTTGATCTGGTATGAAGCAGCAAACAGAACTACTAATTATTGCCCATCCCTCCCAAATGAGTACAAATCAAATATTCCTGACTTTTTAAAATAAATTCCAATCACATGCAACAAAGTGCTCATATACTTTAATAAACTGACATTAATTTTTTTTGGTTTTATACTTATTTTCATTCGTTTGTTCTTCCCTTTTCTTAACACATTTTTAATTTTCCACCTAATCTATGTCACACTAATCTCTATTGTCAAATTGTTCAAACATGGAGGAGAAGACTCCATGGGTTACCATTATTATTTATATTCATTAAAATCATCACTATTGTTAACTGGGTCCACTGTAGTTTCCATTGTGATGAACGTGTTAACCTCAATATAAATTATCCATTTTTAGTATTTACTCATATTTTAGTATGTAGTATTCACTTTTAGTATTAATTGGAATATTTTTATAGTAGAAATTAATATAACTATAAAATATTTTTATTTAGTATGTAGAATTATTAATATTTAGTGTTATGAATGCAAGAATAATTTAGTCAGGAATATGTATAAAGGCTGTCATTGTGTCCAGTTCTTTTATTTTCAGGTGATATCTCACTCAATATAATTTAACATCCAGTTGCTTTTGAGTTACAGAAGATTTGGTACAGTAAAGATTATATTATGGCATCATTTCTATGTTGTTATTCATTAGAGTGCAAATTATAATTTTTCAAATACTGTAAATGTCACTAATGTCCTTATGGCTTCTTCCTTTAATGATTCAAATTCCAGATTACTCACATGTTATGTACGGTTTTAGTGGCTTCATGTTATAAATCAAAACACTTGAGATACCTTTCTATAGATATAATGGGTGGGTCAGAATTATTTATAGCATATGCTAAGGATAGCACAAGTGATTTAAGATTGACTTACAGCCCTTTACTGAAGAGTAGACTTTTGGAATAATAGAAAAGTTAGAATCACATCATCCAGTGCATATATTCTCATGAGTGCTCTCATGTTCAACATATGAACTGTCAGAGTGATCATTTACCATGGATGCCTCTAATGGATGAATTACTCATTTCTGCCTAACGGACCACTCAGCATTTCAACTGAATGGTAACTAAGCATATTCTTTATAGTGTTCAATGATCAAACATCTAGTATATTGCTAAGTCCTTAGGGGTACTCAGTGGTTCATTGATGATGAGTTTGCTTATGGAGTCAAATGGAATAGGGAAACAGAAAAATAGAAAATAACAGAAAATAGAAAAAAACAGAAAATAGAAAAATAATCAATGGCAAAATCTTACATATATTAGCCATATAGTTAACCATATATATTAACCATATATTTCTCTTTTAAAAAATATTTATTTATTTGGCTGGGCCAGGTCTTAATTGTTGCAGCATGCGGTATCTTCATTGCAGTACATGGGCTCTTTAGTTGCGGCATGCAAACTCTTAGTTGTGGCATGTGGGATAGAGTTCCCTGACTAGATGGAACCCAGGCCCCCGGAATTGGGAGCATGGAGTCTTAGCCGCTAGACCACCAGAGAAGTCCTCCAATGTTAACTTTAAAGGAGATTAACACATTTGTCTACTAAACCTGTGACTATAATACAAAACTGTTCAAAGGTAATGAATTAATTAATATAGTTTTATATGTATACAATATATGATAGGTAGATCTCTCTAATAAAAACTTTTTAAAAGATGTTTTATATTTCTTCTAAGATGATATAGTTTATATCTTAGCCTCAGTAATAACTATTATCACATTTACAACAGTGTATTGAGTCTACAATATTTACTACATAAACCTGTATTATATTTTAGAGTATTTCTAATTAAAGATGATCATTATTTTCAAATAAAAAATAGTATATATAGATTAAAGTTAACATGATGTATTATATAAAATTTTCAGTTTTAATGTAAATGTTTTATTTGAAATTTGGTTCTGTGCAATCTTTATGTTCCTTTTGCATCCATTACTATTGTGTTTTAAGAAATTCCACAATTTGCTTACATTAAATATAAGTGAGGGAGACAGAAGGGCAAATATCTCTTCATTTTCTGCTATGCAACTGATATTTGGCAGTAGATTAGTAGTCACATCTGCTTGTAACCTACTTTTACATGGTATAGACCTAATTAGGCTGATGAATATATGAGTAATGTATCATTTTTAATTAGTAAATGTCACTATTGAGTAGAAAAATGTGAAAATTTAAAGGTATGAAGATTTCTTTAAATTCTCCATATTTACTGAGTTCTATTTTTCACTGTGCATACAGAGTAACACAGAACTCTATTTGGTCCATTTAATTCCATGAGTTAGCTTTATACATTTTCATTTGTGAATTTGAATTTTACATTTTCTAGACTCAGAATTAATCTGTGGTGTAATGTGGAGCATTGAAATGCAAACAAAATTAACACTGCCAAGAAATATTCCCTACAGTCTGCTATTTACATCAGTTAACCCATATTGTGGACTATAGAATCTTGGCAACACATAAATTGGCCACACAATCTGTGCAGGCATCATATTTTTTAATATTTGGAAAGTTTCTATTCCTTAAAATATTGTAATATAACTATATTGTTTTTTTCTAGGCAGTGACTAAACACATATACTAAAATGAGACTAATACATACTTTACCATACAAGTAACTAAGGCATTTACACATATGGTAAACTGTAAATGATGTAAAAATGAGAATTTAATATTAATTTCTAGTGTTTCTATACTACTGTAAGAAATAAATGAAAGCCCTTAGTCAGTGGAGGAACATGTATCCATTCTGGATTTCATTTTTACCTAAGTTTTCAGGTGTTTTATTGGGTCTATAACCTCTAAGCCAAAATTCTTAATTTGTTACATAGACCTATTGTCACATGAAAAATTTTTCCCAGTCTCAGCTGATGGCAGTATTTAAAATGTGTTTCCTGTACCACCTATGTATGGGTTGCTCCCTGCATGATGCCCATCTATGCTGATGGCCTGGATCATGTGCTATATTGGTTTCCTAGGACAGCCCAAACAAATTACCCCAAACTGAGTAGAATAAAACAATAGAAATGTATGGGTCTTATGGTTCTGTAGGCTGGAAGTCTGAAATTAGCAGGGCTATATTTCCTCTGAGACTGGCTAGAATCCTTCCCTGTCTCTTGTTAGCTTTTAGTGACAGCTTTCATTCCTTGGTGTTTCTTGGCCACTTCACTTCTATTTCTGTCCCTGTCATGAACATTGGCCATCTTCCCCCTATGTGTCTGTGTCTCTTTCTCCTGTTCTTATAAGGACACCATATAAGATTGTATTAGGGCCCACCCTAGTCAAATACAATCTCACCTTAACTCCATTACATTTGTAAGACCCTATTTCCAAATAAGACTCATATTTATAGGTATTGGACATTAGGACTTCAACATATCTTTTGGGAGGGACAGGGTTCAATTCACAACACTTGGCTCCTCTTGTTTTATTAAGCTCTGTGGTTCTGACCCCACATTGAACGCTATGTATCTTTATTTTGCCTTGCATTTCACTGAGTCATTTCCTGATTTGAGAACAATCTGAAGATGTGGTGCTATGGTCTGAATGTTTGAGTCTCCCTCCAAATTCATATGTTGAAACCCTTAACCCCCAAGGCAATGGGATTAGGTGGTGGGGCCTCTGGAAGGTGAATACATAATGGGAGCAGAGCCCTCTTTAATGGGATTAGTGTCTTTATAAAAGAGACTCCAGAAAGATCTCTTGCCCTCTTCTGCCATGTGAGAACACAGCAAAAAGATGACTGTCCATGAACCAGGAAGTCCTCACCAGACAGGAATCTGCTGGCACCATGATCTTGAATTCCAACCCCCAGAACTATGAGAAGTAAATGTTTGTAGTTTATAAGCCACTCAGTCTATGTCTGTTATAGCAGGTGGAATAAACTAAGACAGCTGCCTTCCATCTTTTCTATGCCATTGCACTTCCTGTGAGATTTAGAGTCTGTCCAATTTGGAGGTGCCATCCCCAGTTGGCACCTCAATTTTTAAAATTACACTAAGATATAAGGCCCACAGATTTGGAGACAGAATATGGTCAAAGGGATTTGCATACCCTTTTTCTCCCTTTTAAACAACAAATCTAAGCAATAGCCACTACCACTGGCTCTGTTTTCTGATGTTTGCCATAATGTCAGAAACTTCAATGACTTGAAGGATACTGGGAACAGGAGCTGGCATTGCTAAGAGACTGGTGATATTTGCAAAAGAAAATGTCTTCAGCCAAGCTCCAATAAGGAAACTCCGTTCACCATTCCAGCAAGAAGGAATTTGTGTTCCTACCCTTTTATTATATTCTTAGGGCTGGGTTGTCAGCTCTTTTATTTTTTCCCCTAGGGCAAGATGGTGGGTCTCTGGTGAAATTTAATTACAAATGCTGCCTTATCTTCATGAAAACCAATCACAGCCCTGCACTTGTTGAAATGAGTTATTCTTTAATGGATTTAGGAAGAAGTACATAACAAAAAGAGCTACATAAAATGCCTCAAGCAGGGCATGTCTAGGTTATTCATTCTCCTTTATCCTGATATGCATATATCTTAGAGTAAAAGTAGCATGCATATGTTGCTCAAGAAAAGTTATGGTGAGCTCTTTTTGTTTTGCTGGCAGTTTTATATGACTGGGAGGATGGTATACAGGAGATCTTCACTGATGTTTTCCCCAAACAATATGTAACATCTTTTTAATATATCACTTGCTGTAGTAGTAGGAGCTATTCCCTTTTTATTCATTTTAATACAGGCTAAGAGCTGCAGTCTATCCTAAAATGAGACCCACTGTTGTAAAAGTCTATAGATGAAGATTTTCATATTTGGAATTGACAAGTTTCACACTGAAAATTAAATGAGTTTAGATGCAACACAGTGATATTTTTATGGGCTCCAGAGCTGGACAAACTGGGTTAGAATTCTTGTTCTATTACTTACTAGAGGAGAGATTTGAGGCAAATTAATTGAGTCAATATAAGAAAAGTATCTCTCATATACATGGAACTCATTTCAGTAGTCCTGTTACAGGCCTTAAATTCCATTGTTTGACATTTGAATTTAACATCATATAAGAAATATAATTTCTGGGGCTTCCCTGGTGGCGCAGTGGTTGAGAGTCCGGAAAAAAAAAAAAAAAGAAATATAATTTCTGCTATACACTTACATTCTCAAAAAGAGGATATGCAAGAAAACTAACTGTAGCAAAACCCTAAAGAGGTGTGAAAATAGAGCATGAGATTTGTAATCCAAAAGCTACTTGCTGTCCTGAATCCTTCTCTGCTTCCAGAAAACACTGGAGAGCCCTTCATCTTGTCCAGATACTAAAAGTTAAAGATTAAATTGGAATCAACTTTTTACAGTTTTAAAAAATTGTTCGAAAGAAGCATTTCATTTTTGGAATGAATAAGATAGTTTTAACATTTTATATTTTACATGCTTAAGCTCATTAAAGGTCAGAAAGCTGGAAAAACTTTTCCTTCCAATAAAAATGAGGTAAAATAATATAAATCTAACATCTTATTAATTTTTTTAAATTGAAGTATAGTTCATTTACAATGTGGTGTTAGTTTCAGGTGTACAGCAAATTGATACAGTTATATATATATATATATATATATATATATTCTTTATCAGATTCTTTTCCATTATAGGTTATTACAAGATATTGAATATAGTTCCCTGTGCTATATGGTATGCCCTTGTTGATTATCTATTTTATATATAGTAGTGTGTATCCGTTAATCCCAAACTTCTAGTTTATTCCTCCCCACATTTTCCCCTTTGGTAACCATGAGTTTGTTTTCAATGTCTGTGAGTCTATTTCTGTTTTGTAAATAAGTTCATTTGTATCATTTTTTTAGATTTCACCTATAAGTGATACCATATGATATTTGTCTTTGTCTGATTTACTTCACTTATGATAATCTCTAGGTCCATCCTTGTTGCTGGAAATAAAATATTTTTATGTAAAATGTAAGATTTTGATATTCCAAATTGTGCTTACTCTAAATAAACTGCTTTGAAAAGTGAAGTATAACTAATATCCATTAGAGAAGAAATTATAGGTGCTCATATGTATAGACTGTCACAAAATAAATGCATCAGTGTAATCAAGTTAATAAATAAAAGTTTAGAATCATCTTTTCACTCTTTCCCAGTAACTATTCCTCGGCTCACCGAAGGTAAGCATCATTCTGACGTCTTTCATCACAGATTAGTTTTGCTTATTTCTGAAATTAATGCAAATAGAATCATGTGAAAGGTGCCATTTTGTTTCTTTTGATGAACATTATGTTTTCTAGACACAACCACATAATTGTGTGTGTTAGTTCATGATTTTCATTGCTATGTAGTTTTCCATTTTATGAAACACCAGTATGCATCCAGTGTATTTTTATTGGATATTTAAATTATTCCGATTTGGGAATGATTATAAATAAATAATGCTGCAAGGATTATTTTTGTTTATGTCCTTTGAATATTTAATGGCATTTTGTTTGTTACATAAAGGCACTACTGTTTATTGATTCTAGACTAGGGCTATTTTGGATATTACAAATAGTAATGACCATTTGTGCATGTACATTTATTTTGTTTTTGTTAGGACTACACCAAGCATTCTAAGATGCACCAATGTTCAACTTTATTAGGTACTACCAAACAACTTTTCAAAGTGGCCATTCTAACATACACGTCTATCTATAGTTTTTGAGTGTTTCAATTATTCTACAATGTCACCAGGACAGTTGATGTCATCAGTCTTTTTCATTTTCACCAGGTTGGTTGCTCTCATTGTAGTTTCAAGTTACACTGCCCTATGCTTAATGAGGCTGAGAACATTTTCATATGTTTATTAGCCATTTTCACATCCTCCTTTATAAATAGCTTTTTTGTAGTAAGTTTTTAATGTCTACATTTATTCATATTATTCTAAAAGTAAATATGAGGTTTCTGGAGCACGGAAGGATTATTATTACTTCCAGCAATAACTGCACCAGTACTCAATGCCCTATTTTTTTCTACAGCAATGCAAATGAGAACCAGACAGGCAGGTCTGCTTGTACATCAAAGGGGTTTTATTATTTTTTCTTTGCAACAAAGATTTATTTATTTATTTACTTGTTTGTCTATTTAGTTTTCTTAACTGTATTGTAATAAGACCACTTTACATAAGATCTATCCTCCACAAATTTTAAATGTACAATACATTATTGTTGACTATAGTTACAATGTTGTACAGGAGATCTCTAAAACTTATTCTTCTTACTTAACCCAAACTTTATCCCTGTTAATAACTCCCATTAATGTCCTCCCCCTTCCCAGACTCTGGTTCCTACCATTCCAGTCTTTGATTTTATGGATTTTATTATTTTAGATACCTCATGTAAGTGGAATCATGCAGTACTTTTCTTTCTGTGTCTGGTTTATTTAACTAAACTTAATGGTCTCAGGGTCCATCGGCATTGCTGCATATTGCAGAATTTCTTTCTTCTTTAAGGCTGAATAGTATTCCATTGTATGTATATATCACATTTTCTTTATCTAGTCATTCCTTTATAGGAATTTAGGTTGTTTCCACATCTAAGCTACTGTGAACAGTGCTGCAGTGAAAATGTGAATGCTACTATCTCTTTAATATAAAGAGGGTTTCTAAAGTCACAAGAAAGGAACTCTGAAGTTAGGAACCTCATTTAGTTTATATGTATGCTGCCCAGTTTACCGTCTTCTGAGAGATAAAAGGGAATCCAATCTCCTTAATGTAAACACTTCCACTTTGAGAACAAAAAGGGGAGGTGCCTGGAGTTTTATGTTCTGGAACATAAGTAAATGTCTATTTATACTGGGAGAGGGAGATAAAACAAACAATGTTTCCAAAGTTTCAGGTTTTATCCTATTTTGAAATATAAATAACATGCCTAGAGCAGTTAAATATCTCTGGAATCCTCACTACTTATTGGTATTTTTTTAACTTTTAAGATCTGTCCATTAACCCAAGATGCAGGGTTTTTTGCCCTAAAACCTCTAACTTTCTGAAACATGAAAATATTCATATTACTTCCCAGCTGTTTTCTGTCCAGTTTTTTATTGAACTTTTTAAAATTAATATGGATTTGCAGAAGTTCTTCATATATTTTGAGTGCAATTTTGTCACCTTTTGTTTTGTGTCTCTTTTCTCAATGTTTTTAACGTAATTGTGTTTCTATGGTTTAATATATTTAATGCTGAGATCTTCCAGTTTACTAATCCTTTCAAAAATCATTGTCTAATGTATTACTAAACTCATTTACTGCAATTCTAATGACAAGTTTTATATCTTTTAATTTTAGTATATCTATTTTAGTATTTTTTCTATTCCTGATCTTTGGTGAAGTTCTCTATCTTTTCATGCATTTTCTTGAGGATGTTGATTACAGTTACTTTAATGACAATGTCTGACTCCTTTGATAGCTAAATCATCCATGGCCCTTTTTTTTTTAATTGGAGTATAGTTGTTTTACAATATTGTGTTAGTTTCTACTGTACAGCGAAGTGAAATAGAGTTCCTTGTGTTATACAGCAGATTGTCATTAGTTATCTATTTCATATATAGTAGTGTATATATGTCAATTCGAATCTTCCAATTCATTCCAACCCCCCTTTCCCCACCTTGGTGTCCATACGTTTGTTCTCTACATCTTTGTCTCTATTTCTGCCTTGCAAACCGGTTCATCTGTACCATTTTTCTAGATTCCACATATATGCGCTAATATACGGTATTGTTTTTCTCTTTCTGACTTACTTCACTCTGCATGACCGTCTCTAGGTCCATCCATGTCTCTAAAAGTGACCCAGTTTCATTCCTTTTTATGGCTGAGTAATATTCCATTGTATATGTGTACTATATCTTCTTTATCCATTCATCTGTCGTTGGACATTTAGGTTGCTTCCATGACCTGGCTATTATAGATAGTGCTTCAATGAACATTGAGGTGCATGTGTCTTTTTGAATTATGGTTTTCTCTGGGTATATGCCCAGTAATGGGATTGCTGGGTCATAAGGCAATTCTATTTCTCATTTTTTAAGGAACCTCCATACTGTTCTCCATAGATCTTTGTTAAACTTTTCTTGTATTTTCTCCATTCTATTTCTGAGATCTTGGATCATCTTTACTAGCATTACTCTGAATTATTTTTCAGGTTGACTGCCTATTTCTTCTTCATTTATTTGGTATTGTGGGTTTTTACCTTGCTCCTTCATCTGCAGCTTATTTCTCTGTCTTCTTATTTTGTTTAACTTACTGTGTTTGGGGTCTCCTTTCTGCAGGCTGCAGAGTCATTGTTCCTCTTACTTCTGGTGTCTGTCCCCAGTGAGTGATGTTGGTACAGTGGCTTGGGTAGGCTTCCTGCTAGGGGGGACTGCTGCCTGTGTTCTGGTGGGTGGAGCTGCATCTTGTCCCTATGATGGGCAGGGCTGCATCTGGTGCTATGTTTTGGGGTGTCTGTGAACTTAGACTTTAGGCAGCCTGTCTGCTAATCTGTGGGGTTTTGTTCCTGTCTTCCTAGTTGTTTGGCATGAGGTGTCCAGCACTGGAGTTTGCTGGCCATTGGGTGGAGCTGTGTCTTAGTGTTAAGACTGAGACCTCTGGGAGAGCTCTAAGCAATTAATATTCCATGTGGCTAGGAGTTCTCTGGTGGTCCAACGGCATTGACTTGGCTCTCCCACCTCAGAGGCTCAGACGCAACCTCTGGCTGGAGCACAAAGACCCCACAAGCTACACAGCACAGAAGAAAAGGAAAAAAAAAAAGAAAATGAACAGACAAACAAAACCCCAAGACAAATGATAGAAGCAAAACTACACAGACAAAAACACAAAAAAACCCCACACACACAAAAGAAAAGAAAACAAAAAGAAAAGAGCAACCAAACAAATAAACAAAACCAAAAATGAAAACAAACACTAAAAACTAAATTAACAAAAACAAAAAATCAAAATCAAATCAAAAGCAGAAAGCAAATTAAAATAGGCAAATAAAACAAACACACAAAAACGATAAAAAAAGATAAACGAAAAGCAAGAAGAAAACAAAAGGAAAAAACACAGAGCAACAAAAAAATAAAGTAAAAATAGAGAAGTATAAAATATAGTTAAAAAGATGAAAACAAAAGAAAAAACCAAAAATATGAAAAAAACACAATATAATGAAAAAGTAAAGTAGAAATAGAAAAAACATTAAAAATAAAAGCATAAAAGAAGAAAAGAAAAAAGTAAATAAAAAAATAACAACAGAGCAAAACATTAAAAAAATAGTAATAATAATAGTATTTTCCTGTGGCCTTAGCCGTCAGTATCTTTGTCCCCATAGCAAGCCACATTCAATCCCTGCCTACCCAAGGAATCTTCCAATACCTCTAGGTAGGCCTCTGGACCTGCTGTGGGCACTCTGGGGCTAGCTCAGACTCTGATCTGGCCTTACTCCCATGTGTACTTGCCCCCAAATTCCACAGTTGTCCCCAAAGTCCACAGCCTCAATTTTGGGAACACTCATTTTCTATTCAGGTATTCCACAGATGCAGGGTTTACCAAGCCAATTGCAGACATGTAATCTGTTGCTCCTAAGGCTGCATGGAGAGATTTCCCTTTGGTTGCACTGCTCCTGGAGTTCAGATTTGGTTTTGGCCCCGCCTCTGCATGTAGACCACCCTCAGGCATCTGTTTCCCGGCCAGGCAAGAGGCGGCAAAAGCAGCAGCTGATTAGGGATCACTTGCTCCCTTGGGCTGGGAAGAGAGAGGGATATGGCAGTCACAATTGGGCTGTGTGGGTAGTGCCTGTTGTGGCAGAGGCCAGCAGAAAGTTGTAACAGCCTGAGGTGTGCCATGTGCTCTCCCAGGGAAATTGTGCCTGGATTGTGGGACCCTTGGCAATGTTGGGCTGCACAGGCTCCCAGGAAAGTGTGGGCAGTGACCTGTGCTTGCTCACAATATCCTTGGTGGCAGCGGTGGCAGCGCACCTCTGGGGTCTGAGATAACAGCTGTAGCTTGCGTGTATCCCTGGAGCTCACATAGTTGGTGCCCTGCCATCTGTGAGTGCACAGAGCAAGAAGATCCTATGGCAGGCCCGCCCTTCTATTCATGTAGCCCACAACAATGGTTCCTTGCCTCTCTGGCAGGCCCAGCCTTCTCCCAAGACTCCCTCAGCTGTGGCACACTAGGCCTCTCAGGCTGTCTTCATGCAGCCAACCCCAGTCTGCTCCCGGGGGTCTGATCTCCAAAGCCTGAGCCTCAGCACCCAGCCCCCACTGGCCCAGGTGGGCAGACAAGCATCTCAGGCTGGGGAGTGCTGGTGGGCACTGATCCTCTGTGTGAGATTCTCTCTGCTTTGCCCTCCACACCCCTGTTGCTGTACTCTCCTCTGATGCTCCGAAGCTCCTCCCAACCCCACCAGTGAGGGAGCTTCCTAGTGCAGAAAGTTTTCTTCCTTCACAGCTCCCTCCCAGTTGTGCAGGTCCCATCCCTATTCCTTTGTCTCTTTTTTTTTCTTTTGCCATACACAGTTATGTGAAGATTTTCTTGCCTTTTTGGAAGTCTAAGTTCTTCTGCCAGCGTTCAGTAGGTGTTCTGTAGGAGTTTTTCCATGTGTAGATGTATTTTTGATGTATTCGTGGGGAGGAAGGTGATCTCCATGTCTTACTCCTCTGCCATCTTGAAGGTTTCTCCCCATGGTCCTATTTCTATTGCCTGTTTCCTCTTGGTTTTGTTTCTTGATCATTTTTGACTGAATGCTATAAATTCTGTAAGGAAATTGCTGATACTCTACATCATGGTATCTTCTCTATAGAGAATTTAATTTTGCTTTTGACAAAGAGTTAGATTAAAGGTAGATCACCTTACATCTTAATCCTGTCTCAGATGGAGGTGTTCAGGCACTCAGATCTTGTCTAGTCCCATTATATTTCACTCCTAGGAGTTAGCAAGTCAGGATTCTTTTCTTGCAATCTGGGGCATACAAAGGTCCATCCTTTCCCTGAAATCCAAATTTTGTGTCCCAGCACTCTTTCAGCAGTGTTACTGGAAGTTCTACTTCAAAACACTTTGTCAAGATTCTCAGGCATCATCTATTTATAAATCAGCAAATATTAGTTTCACCTTGGTGAATTGTCTTGTCTCTCTAAGATTGTGGTTCCCCAAGGTCTGGCTGCCTAAGTAACTCCCAGATACTTTCAAAAGATATTTTGGTGGCATTTTTTTTTTTTTAGTTTTGCTTGTTTTGTTTGATATTACAGCCAGTGTTTCTAGTTATTCTTGGAAAGAGAATTTCTTCTCCAAAACTTGGTCCATTATAGCCAAAGTGAAAGTTCTACTTAGACTATAATTATTCCTAAATTTCTACTTATCATTTAACATAGAGTAAAATTTTTATTTTTTAATAGAATATTTCTCTGACATTCTATATTGTCCTGTTTCATTTTTTAATGTTCTCAGAGCTCCTATATACTTATCGAGGTTTGTAATTAAGTAGTTTTTAGATTAATTTGGTTTATGTCTTTATTTGTCACTAGTCTGTAAATTCTAAAAATGGAAGGGATATGCCAGTTTGCTTACCATGTAAGCATACAGTAGACACTCAATAAATACTTTTAAATCCTGAATAAACAAACAAAAATTTATCAGACATATAGAAGAAGAAATCTCCAAAATTCAGCCAGCACTCAGATAAGGGTTAAATTGGTCTAATTTCAATAGGTTATTGTAAATTAGTTAAACATATCTCATAGGAAAATATTCTCCAGAGTTAAAATGCAAATATACCTAAAATTTTACTTGAGGTATTTCTTTGTAATAATTTATTAAAAGTCCAATCACATAATGTAGACACAGTAGTGTTAGAAAGACTTTTAAATGAGAAACACAAAACAGAGCATGTTCTCTGTTTCTAAAAATACTTGAAAGCTCCTGCATAGAAAACAAACTAAAAAATAGATAATAAAAAGCATGGTTGTAATAAGTACTGATATCAGAGACTAATGTGATAAAGCTCATTAAAATATTAAAAATGCAGTTAAATAAAACTTGTTTTTGAGAGGCATGTTCAATAACATCACATTTTATGGATAGTCTCTTAATAAATGAATGCATTATAAAAGTAATTTACCATCATAAGTTCTCAATTCAGTATATAATAATTCTCTAGTAAAATTATCATCTTTGACATACAGCCCAAATATACTCAGTAGATTACTTTAGCCCATAAAAAATATTTTCTTTACTTATAGCTACTCTTTTGAGCCTTAATATCTTATCATTAGGCCCTAAAATCTACCATTCCAACGTGTTGTCTACTATTGAAAAATTACTCAAGGTGAAAAATGTCTATGAACACACTGACTTAATAAATTTTCTAATCTTAGAATTATTTCCAAAGAAATTTCAAGTCAGAACTAGATAGACCAGTTCCAGAGTCACACAGATTCTATTAGCAACAAGAAATTTTAACTGTTAGAATAACATCCCTGTGTGGTAAAGGAGAAATAAAAGTTTGCCATCAGTAAGATATCAGAAGTAAAAGTAACCTATCTTTTTTTAAAAAGGGATATAATTTTTAATGTGTTTACTGAGCTTAGGATATAATTTTTAATGTGTTTACTGAGTTTAGTGTCAGATATATTCTTGCTCATATCTAACTTTCTAGAAAAGTGAGTAATATTGGTACAAAGAGCAATGCACTTGGAGCCATAGTTTTGGGGTTTGAATTCTAGCTTTATAATTCATTATGCTCTTAATTTCACATTTTTGTTTCCATATCTACAACATGGTGCCAACATTATCTGCCATTTAGACTTAAATGACTAAGATAAAACAGCCACAAAGTACATATCAGAAATTCTGGCTCAAATTAAATATCCAAGGTATGCTACATTTTCTTTTAATGCTGTATTAATGTTTATTTAATCTCATATTAATGTTGTTTAATATCTTTTTTCTCATATAATTTTTATTCATTCTAATATGCATCTTGTAACCACCATATCAGGTCTATAAGTTGAAATACTTTCTACAGAGTTTAACATAAATTATTTTCTTTTTACAGAACACCTTCCTTTAAAAAGTTAAATCTTGTGGGAAAAGTTGGAATATAAATAAAATATTTCATTGAGAAAAAAATTCACTAATAACCTTTTTGATCAGGGGCTAAATTGCAACAAGTGTCTGTGCCTCTTGAAATCTCAGGGGAAAATGCTGATGATGGAGCTCAGCCTGACTTGTAGAATTTTAGGGAGCACTATAATCAGATAATATTCACTGTCTTGAACATAAATACAGGCAGTATAGTTCATGAAATATAGCTCCCAAAGAGAAAGTTTTATGAGGCTAAATATAAACTCTATTCTGTTCATTTATCATGACCAATTATTATTATTGTTATGCTGTCAAGAACCATTGGAAGCCACAAAACACATGCAAGTCACACTTCTAGTTTAAATGACATATTCCAAAATACAGAGTCAGAATTCAATAGTGGCTTTTTAAAATTCAACTCACCCTCCCAGGATCCTCAAAGTGGTGTAGAAGATTGGTCTTCCACTCTTAGTTGATGTGGGTGGAGATCCTCTTTTTGACAGCAGAGAGATGTCCACTGCTTATACTCAAGTTCCTACATCTTCTTGGATTGGCCACAGGCCTGTGCAGGCTCATCTTTTCAGGATCTTGGTAGAGATGGGAAGCACCATGAGGGCTGAATTTAGAGGATGGGAGCAATGATGAAGTGCCACCCTGGTATTGGAGATGAATTTCTAAAAAGCCACACCCAAGGTCAAGCTCCCATTTGCCTTTCCTCTGCATATTTATGTACATTCTTTCAAGGAGTTTCAAAGATGTCCTTTAGTAATCCTAACTTCAATTTGAAGCAGGATTAGGGGAGGAGAGAGGTAAGAGAAGGTGTGAAGAGGAGGAAATAAAATGTTTTACCTTCTTGCATTTACATATAAAGGGAGGTTAAGCTGCTTTTTTCATCAGATCATACCTCCATTTCTTCTCCCAGTCAGGCAAAACCATTTACCTTCTTCAATAAGCAACTAGAAATATAAGCCTGCAATTATCCTCATCTGAAATCTCAAATTACTTGTCCTCAAAGGAGTATAACCAAGTGATCTTTACTTTTCATAGGGTGCTACAGATAGGAATCCTCCCACCAGTGTTTCCAAACGTCACCCCCACCTCCATGCTCTGAATCCAGGTGTTCCATCTTCTTGGAACAGATGCTTCATCCTCAACATTCAGCACCTGGAGAACACCAACACTTATTTTGTCAGTTCTTATTTTCTAATAATGTCCCAGGCATAAAGTGAGGATTTTAATCATTTATTCTAACTTCCAATCTTATAAATAGTTCAATGGACACTAATAAAACATAATTCAAAGAAAAGAAAAAGGAGAAAATGCAGGTAAGATGTGTTTGAGATATTCATAGAATCCTGACCTGAGATTCTCAGGCTGGGTGCCTGACAGGGCTCAACTGATTTTTAGTTGAAGAGAAAATGTTTAAATCTCCCTCAACAATAGAGTATGTTCTTTTTCTCTAATGAAAAGCACAAGTTCAATAAAATTGGATTTTTTTTTAACTTGTCACTTGACATTTTAAAATTATCATCTTGGTTAGTTCTGCCCTTAATGGTAAAATAACAGTGATGAGACTAATATAATTAGAGAAGCAAAAATTACCATTTTGAGGGCTTTTACATCTCTTACATTTTGGTTTTTTTTTAAATAAATTTATTTATTTATTTTTGGGTGTGTTGGGTCTTTGTTTCTGTGTGAGAACATTCTCTAGTTGCGGCGAGTTGGGGCCACTCTTCATCACAGTGCGTGGGTCTCTCACTGTCGCTGCCTCTCTTGTTGAGGAGCACAGGCTCCAGACGCCCAGGCTCAGTAGTTGTGGCTCACGGGCCTAGTTGCTCCACGGCATGGGGGATCTTCTCAGACCATGGCTCGAACCCGTGTTCCCTGCATTGGCAGGCAGATTCTCAACCACTGCGCCACCAGGGAAGCCCTCTCTTATATTTTTGCTAAAAGCTTTGTGTGCATTATCACTAAACCGTCAGAATAGCTCAGTGAGGTAGGTATTACTTTTCCCATTTTATAGATTAAGAAACTGAATCTCAGTGATATTAAGTTGTCACATTTCTATTAATACAGAGACCCTGGCACCCCAACTTAGTTTTGTGTGAGACCAAAGCTCATGTCTCTGGTAACTGAGCTACATTGCCAAATATAAGCTGAAAAGTTTCCCTAGTATTTTACAATTTACCAAATATTTATCTTTTTCTCATTAATGTACCTCACAATCTCATAAATAAATTATATATGCATTATTGACATTTAAATTTTTTTTATTTGTTTAAATGTTATTTTATTGTGATAAAAACACTTAACATGAGATCTACCTTCTCAACAAATTTTTAAGTGTATAATACAGTATAGTAACTATAGGCACAATTTCCTACAATAGAACTCTAGGACTTAATTATCTTACATAATTGAGACTTTATGCCCTCTGAAGAGTAGCTTTTCATTTCTCCCTCCCCTCAACCCCTGACAACCAACATTTCACCTCTGATCCTATAAACATGACTATTTTAAATACAGCATATAAATGGATTATCAATATTTATTCTTCTATGACTGGTTTGTTTCATTTAGCATAATATCCTCAAGATTTTCCACATTTTCACATATTTCAGGAAATTCTTTTCTTTTCTATTAAGGCTGAATAGTATCCCACTGTATATATCTACCACATTTTTCTTTATTGTTTCATCCATTGCTGGATATTTCCATGTCTTGGCTACTGTGAATTGTGCTGCAATAAACATTGGCATGCGAATATCAATTTGAGATCCTGATTTTAGCTATTTTGCAAAAGTATGAAGGAATGAGATTGCTGGATCATATGGTAGTTCTATTTTTAGTTTTTTGCAGAATGTCCATATTCTTTTCCAAAGCAGCTGCATTATTTTGCATTCCCACCAAGAGTGCACAAGGGTTAGAGAAATATCTATTCAAGTCTTTAGCCCATTTTTAAATGATGTTATTAGATTTTGTTTTTTGATTTTGTTTGCTTTTATCCTGCTGAGTTGTAGAAGTTCTTTATATACTTTAGAAATTAACCCTTTAACTGATGTATGCAAATATTTTCTCCCATTTCCAAGTTGCCTTTTCACTTATTGGTGGTTTCCTTTGCTGTTTAGAAGCTTTAAGCAAAAAGAAAACAAGGGAAGAGCTTCAAGATGGTGGAAGAATAAGACACAGAGATCACCTTCCTCCCCACAAATACATCAGAAATACATCTACATGTGGAAGAACTCCTACAGAACACCTACTGAACACTGGCAGAAGACATCAGACCTCCCAAAAGGTAAGAAACTCCCCACGAACCTGGGCAAAAGAAAAAAGGAAAAACAGAGACAAAATAGGGCAAAAGAAAAAAGGAAAAACAGAGACAAAAGAATAGGGATGGGACCTGCACCAGTGGGAGGGAGCTGTGGAGGAAAGGTTTCCACACACTAGGAAGGCCCTTCGCAGGTGGTGGAGGGAGGAAGCTTTAGAGCCATGGAGGAGAGCGCAGCAACAGAGGTGTGGAGGGCAAAGTGGAGAGATTTCCGCACAGAGGATCGGTGCCAAGCAGCACTCACCAGCCTGAGACGCTTGTCTGCTCACCAGCCAGGGCCGGTGGGGGCAGGAAGCTGAGGCTCGGGCTTCTGCCGGATCACAGGGAGAGGACTGGGGTTGGTGAAATGAACACAGCATGAAGGGGTTAGTGCACCACGGCTAGCCGAGAGGGAGTCCGGGAAAAAGTCTGGAGCTGCCTAAGAGGCAAGAGACTTTTTCTTCCCTCTTTGTTTCCTGGTGTGCGAGGAGAGGGGATTAAGAGCGCTGCTTAAAGGAGCTCCAGAGACAGGCGCCAGTCACGGCTATCAGAGCGGACCCCAGAGATGGGCATGAGACGCTAAGGCTGCTGCTGTTGCCACCAAGAAGCCTGTGTGTGAGCACAGGTCACTCTCCACACCTCTCCTCCCAGGAGCCTGTGCAGCCCGCCACTGCCAGGGTCCCGTGATCCAGGGACAACTTCCCCGAGAGAATGCACAGTGTGCCTCAGGCTGGTACAACATCATGCTGGCCTCTGCCGCCACAGGCTCACTCCGCAACCGTACATCTCCCTCCCCCCGGCCTGAGCGAGCCAGAGCCCCCGAATCAGCTGCTTCTTAAACCCCGTCCTGTCTGAGTGAAGAACAGATGCCCTCAGGCGACCTACACGCAGAGGCAGTCCAAATCCAAAGCTGAAGCCCGAGACCTCTGCAAACAATGAGAAAGGGAAATCTCTCCCAGCAGCCTCAGGAGCAGCAGACTAAATCTCCACAAAAAACTTGATGTATCCTTCATCTGTGGAATACCTGAATAGGCAACTAATCATCCCAAATTGAGGAGGTGGACTTTGGGGGCAACGATATATATACATATATATATATATATGTATGTATATATATATTTTTTTCCCTTTTTCTCTTTTTGTGAGTGTGTATGTATATGCTTCTCTGTGTGATTTTGTCTGTATAGCTTTGCTTTTACCATTTGTCCTAGGGTTCTCTCTGTCCCTTTTTTTTCTATTAATTAAAAAATATTTTTCTTTATAATTATTTTAATAACTTTATTTCATTTTACTTTATTTTATTTTATCTTCTTCTTTCTTTCTTTCTTTTTTTTTTCCTCCCTTTTATTCTGAGCCGTGTGGAGGACAGGCACTTGGTGCTCCAGCCAGGCGTCAGGGCTGTGCCACTGAGGTGGGAGAGCCAACTTCAGGACACTGGTCAACAAGAGATCTCCCAGCTCCACGTAATATCAAATGGCAAAAATCTCCCAGAGATCTCCATCTCAATGCCAAGACCCAGCTCCACTCAACGACCAGCAAACTACAGTATAGGACACCCTATGCCAAACAACTAGCATGACAGGAACACAACTCCATCCATTAGCACAAAGGCTGTCTAAAATCATAATAAGGCCAAGGACACCCCAAAACACACCACCAGACGTGGAACTGCCCATGAGAAAGACAAGATCCAGCCTCATCCACCAAAACACAGGCACTATTCCCCTCCATCAGGAAGCCTACACAACCCACTGAAACCAACCTTAGCCACTGGGGACAGACACGAAAAATAAGAGGAACAACAAACATGCAACCTGTGAAAAGGAGAACCCAAACACAGCAAGTTTAGCAAAATGAGAAGACAGAAAAACGCATAGCAGATGAAGGAGCAAGGCAAAAACTCACCAGACGTAACAAATGAAGGGGACATAGGCAGTCTCCCTGAAAGGGAATGCAGAATAATGATAGTAAAGATGATCCAAAAATCTTGGAAATAGTATGGAGAAAATAAAGAAAATTTAACAAGGATCTAGAAGAACTAAAGACCAGACAAACAGTGATGAGCAACACAATAAATGAAATTAAAAATTCTCTAGAAGGGATCAGTAGCAGAATAACAGAGGCAGAGGAATGGATAAGTCACCTGGAAGATAAAATAGTGGAAATAAATACTGCAGAGCAGAATAAAGAAAAAAAGAGTGAAAAGAATTGAGGATACTGCAGAGAAGAATAAAGAAAAAAAGAGTGAAAAGAATTGAGGACAGTCTCAGAGACCTCTGGGACAACATTAAATGCACCAACATTCGAATTATAGGGGTCCCAGAATAAGGAGAGAAAAATAAAGGGACTGAGAAAATATTTGCAGATATTATAGTTGAAAATTTTCCTAATATGGGAAAGGAAATAGTTAATCAAGTCCAGGAAGCACAGAGAGTCCCATACAGGATAAATCCAAGGAGAAACAGGCCAAGACACATATTAATCAAACTATAAAAATTTAAATACAAAGAACAAATATTAAAAGCAGCAAGGGAAAAACAACAAATAACACGAGGGATTCCCCATAAGGTTAAGAGTTGATTTTTCAGCAGAAACTCTGCAAGCCAGAGGGAGTGGCAGGAAATAATTAAAGTGATGAACGAGAAAAAGCTACAACCAAGATTACTCTACCCATCAAGGATCCCATTCAGATTTGAAGAAGAAATTAAAACCTTTACAGACAAGCAAAAACTAAGAGAATTCAGCACCAGCAAAGCAGCTTTACAACAAATGCGAAAGGAACTTCTCTAGGTAGGAAACACAAGAGAAGGAAAACACCTACAATAATAAACCAAAACAATGAAGACAGTGGTAATAGGAACATACATAACAATAATTACCTTAAATGTAAATGGATTAAATGCTCTAGCGAAAAGACACAGACTGGCTGAATGGATACAAAAACAAGACCTGTATATATATGCTGTCTACAAGAGACCCACTTCAGACCTAGGGACACATACAGACTGAAATGGAGGGGATGGAAAAAGATATTCCATGCAAATGGAAATCAAAAGAGAGTTGGAGTACCACTTCTAATATCAGACAAAATAGACTTTAAAACAAAGACTATTATAAGAGACAGAAAAGGACACTAAATAATGATCAAGGGATCAATAAAAGAAGAAGATAAAACAATTGTAAATATTTATGCACCCCACATAGGAGAACCTCAATACATAAGGCAAATGTTAACAGCCAAAAAAGGGGAAATCGACAGTAACACAATCTTAGTAGGGGACTTTAACATTCCAATTTCACCAATGGAGAGATCATCCAAAATGAAAATAAATAAGGAAACACAAGCTTTAAATGATACATTAAACAAGATGTACTTAATTGATATTTATAAGACACTCCATCCATAAAAAACAGAATACACATTCTTCTCAAGTGCTCATGGAACATTCTCCAGGATATATCATATCTTGGGTCACAAATCAAGCCTTGGTAAATTTAAGAAAATTGAAATCATATCAAGTATCTTTTCTGACCACAATGCCATGAGACTAGATATCAATTACAGGAAAAAATCTGTAAGAAATACAAACACATGGAGGCTAAACAACACACTACTTAATAACAAAGAGATCACTGAAAAACTCAAAGAGGAAATCAAAAAATACCTAGAAACAAATGAAAGGGAAAACACGATGATCGAAAACCTATGGGATGCAGCAAAAGCAGTTCTAAGAGGGAAGTTTATAGCAATACAATCCTACCTTAAGAAACCAGAAACATATCAAATAAACAGCCTAACCTTACACCTAAAGCAATTAGAGAAAGAAGAGCAAAAAACCCCCAAAGTTAGCAGAAGGAAATAAGTCATAAAGATCAGATCAGAAATACATGAAAAATAAATGAAGGAAATGATAACAAAGATCAATGAAACTAAAAGCTGGTTCTTTGAGAAGGTAAACAAAATTGATAAACCATTAACCAGACTTATCAAGAAAAAAAGGGAGAAGACTGGAATCAATATAATTAGAAATGAAAAAGGAGAAGTAACAACTGACACTGCAGAAGTACAAAGGATCATGAGAGATTACTACAAGCAACTATATGCCAAGAAAATGGACAATCTGGAAGAACTGGGAAGATTCTTAGAAATACACAACCTTCTGAGACTGAAGCAGGAAGAAATAGAAAATATGAATAGACCAATCACAAGCACTTAAACCGAAACTGTGATTAAAAATCTTCCAACAAGCGAAAGCCCAGGACCAGATGGCTTCAAAGGAGCATTCTATCAAACATTTAGAGAAGAGCTATCACCTATCCTTCTCAAAATCTTCCAAAATATAGCAGATGGGGGAACACTCCCAAACTCATTCTATGAGGCCACCATCACCCTGATACCAAAACCAGACAAAGAGGTCACAAAGAAAGAAAACTACAGGCCAATATCACTGATGGACATAGATGCAAAAATCCTCAACAAATACTAGCAAACAGAATCCAACAGCACATTAAAAGGATCATACACTCTGATTAAGTGGAGTGTATCCCAGGAATGCAAGGCTTCTTCAATATACTCAAATCAATCAACGTGATACATAATAATAACAAATTGAAGGAGGAAAAGCATATGATCATCTCAATAGATTCAGAGAAAGCTTTTGACAAAATTTTACACCCATTTATAATAAAAACCCTCCAGAAAGCAGGCATAGAGGGAACTTGCCTCAAGATAATAAAGGCCATATATGACAAACCCACAGCCAACATCATCCTCAATGGTGAAAAACTGAAACCATTTCCACTAAGATCAGGAACAGGACAAGGTTGCCCACTCTCACGACTATTATTCAACAGGGTTTTGGAAGTTTTAGCCACAACAATCAGAGAAGAAAAAGAAATAAAAGGAATCCAAATTGGAAAAGAAGAAGTAAAGGTGTCAATGTTTGCAGATGACATGATAGTATACATAGAGAATCCTAAAGATGCTACCAGAAAACTACTAGAGCTAATCAATGAATTTGGTAAGGTAGCAGGATACAAAATTAATGCATAGTAATCTCTTGCATTTCTACACACTAATGATGAAAAATCTGAAAGTGTAATTAAGAAAACACTCCCATTAACCATTGCAACAAAAAGAATAAAATATCTAGGAATAAACCTACCTAAGGAGACAAAAGACCTGTATGCAGAAAATTATGACACTGATGAAAGAACTTAAAGATGTTACAAATAGATGGAGAGATATACCATGTTCTTGGTTTGGAAGAATCAACATTGTGAAAATGACTATACTACCCAAAGGAATCTACAGATGCAATGCAATCCCTATCAAACTACCTCTGACATCTTTCACAGAACTAGAGCAAAAAAATTCACAATTTGTATGGAAACAAAAAAGACCCTGAGTAGCCAAAGCTATCTTGAGAAAGAAAAATGGAGCTGGAGGAATCAGGCTCCCTGACTTCAGACTACACTACAAAGCTACAGTAATCAAGACAGTATGGTACTGGCACAGAAACAGAAATATAGAACCATGGAACATGATAGAAAGCCCAGAGACAAACCCACGCACATATGGTCACCTTTTGTTTGATAAAGGAGGCAAGAATATACAGTGGAGACAAGATAGCCTCTTCAATAAGTGCTGCTCGTAGATCTCTACAGCTACATGTAAAAGAATGAAATTAGGACACTCCCTGACACCATACACAAAAATAAACTCAAAATGGATTAATGACCTAAAAGTAAGGCCAGACACAATCAAACTCTTAGAGGAAAACATAGGCAGAACACTCTATGATGTAAATCACAGCAAGATCCTTTATGACCCACCTCCTAGAGAAATGGAAATAAAAACAGAAATAAACAAATGGGACCTAATGAAAATTAAAAGCTTTTGCACAGCAAAGGAAACCATAAAAAACATGAAAAGACAACCCTCAGAATGGGAGAACATATTTGCAAATGAAGCAACTGTCAAAGGATTAATCTCCAAAATTTATAAGCAGCTCATGCAGCTCAATATTAAAAAAAAAACAAACAACCCAATCCAAAAATGGGCAGAAGACCTAAATAGACATTCCTTGAAAGAAGATGTACAGATTGCCAACAAGCACATGAAAGAATGCTCAACATCATTAATCATTAGAGAAATGCAAATCAAAACTACCATGAGATATCATCTCACACTGGTCAGAATGGCAATCATCAAAAAAATCTACAAACAATAAATAAAACAATCTACAAACAATAAATTCTAGAGAGGGTCTGGAGAAAAGGGAACCCTCTTGCAGTGTTGGTTGGAATGTAAATTGAAGCAGCCACTATGGAGAACAGTATGGATGTTCCTTAAATAACTAAAACTAGAACTACCATACGACCCAGCAATTCCACTACTGGGCATATACCCTGAGAAAACCATAATTCAAAAAGAGTCATGTACCAGAATGTTCATAGCAGCTCTGTTTACAATAGCCAGGATATGGAAGCAACTGAAGTGTCCGTCAGCAGATGAATTGATAAAGAAGATGTGGCACATATATACAATGGTTTATTACTCAGCCATATAAAGGAATGAAACTGAGTTATTTGTAGTGAGGTGGATGGACCTAGAGACTGTCATACAGAGCGAAGTAAGTCAGAAAGAGAAAAACAAATACAGTATGCTAACACACATAGATGGAATCTAAAAAAAAAAACACGTGGTCATTAAGAACCTAGCAGCAAGACGGGAATAAAGATGCATACCTACTAGAGAATGGACTTGAGGATACGGGAGGGGGAAGGGTAAGCTGGGACAAAGTGAGAGAGTGGCATGGACACTATACTACCAAACGTAAAATAGATAGCTAGTGGGAAGCAGCCCTTAGCACAGGGAGATCAGCTCCCGGCTTTGTGACCACCTAGAGGGGTGGGATAGGGAGGGTGGGAGGGAGGGAGATGTAACAGGGAAGGGATATGGGGACATATGTATGTGTATAACTGATTCATTTGGTTATAAAGCAGAAACTAACACACCATCGTAAAGCAATTATACTCCAATAAAGATGATAAATAAATAAATAAGTAAATAAATAAATAAACAAAGGGGAGAGGAAAAAAAAAGAAAACAAGGTTTCTCTGTAACTCATTTGCCCAAGAACCCAAAATTTTAAAAAGTCAGGGTCAGAATTTGAATTCAATTATTCTAATAATCCACACTTTTTATGCAAAATAAATCCATAGACTTCATTATAGCTTTCCTGGAAACACCACATGAAACATTAACTATTTTTTAGAACTTTCAAAAATAAACAGGAAATACCAGTATAGAATTTTAGTAATGAAGCCAAGAAGGAAATAGCAATATGTGAGAGGTCCTCTGGGCAACACCTGATTTTGTTTTATGAAGCACATTTTTTATGCGAAATTACTCTGGAAGAAGCTACTGGCATCTTTTATTCAAGTCAAAATATAATACATAGTTTATGCCTACCATCTGAGAGAAAGGACCACCTAACAGTATTCTTACATGTTCGTCGGATCTATCTGCTCACTGGCATGGCCCATTTGTGGGTTGATCCAACAATTTCATTTGTCACAGTGATCTGCTGACTCATAAATATTTCATATAATCTCTTAACTTAGTGGATTGTATTACTAATATCTAGTGCTTTTTTTTCACTCCTAAAATATAAGATTTAGCCTATTGCTTGGTAATTGAATGGAAAAATAAATAAAATAAAAATAAATGTTTTTATAGAATAGTTCTGGTGACAGTATTTTTTAGTTTAACAGAAAGATGGAGAAATAAGAAACCTCTGTTCTCTTATTTTATTCAAAGTCAATAAATACAAGACAATAAGGAAAAAGGGAAAAGGTTATTACTATGAACATGCATCAGGTACTTTATAATTTTTACTTTATTCATAATAATAAACATATGCACTTGTATTTGAACTGACCAATGATGTACCTTGCTTGGTGCAATTATAAGGATATGTTCCAATCTGCATTCTGATTTTGTAACACTAGGAAGCTCTTATTTGAATCAATCCCAACAGCAATTTGGAATGACAACAATCCATTTAAAAACAACCTGTTATCCTTCTCAAATATAACACGATTATGTAATTCATTGTTCAGAACTAGTTCTTTTCTGTCTTAGAAAATGTGAATGTTCTAATTACCCACTCATCTTGGTTCAAACACTATTGTAATTCTTTAAATTGGATTCTTCTACAGAATACAGAGGTTGGGAAATTATTTTCTGATTGAAAAATGTGAAAAGTCAATTTACTAACTTTATACTCTTTCTTTGCTGTCTAAATATTTACAGTAATTTTGAATGATTCTACATAAAGTACTTAATATTAACAGTGTTTAATGATTATGTGGAACTTTAGTCACTATGAAGTGTTCAGAAATTGCAGGCATTTTTGTACAACATCACTCTTAGATAAGTCAGTATTCAGTCCACATTTTATGCATCTCAGAAAAAATAAACCAAATGAGGGAAGCCTGTCAGGGCAGTTTACCATGGTCTAGCTTCAAAATGGAGATGAATTGCTGCTGCCATATCAAGCATATGCAATCCATCCAAGATCTTTAAAACTGCTGCAGTTAGCAACACTGAGTGATTTTGAAGCACTAGGATCTTTTCCCCCCCAGTATGTATATAATATAGCTAGAGTTTCCAAGATGGGATTCTAGAGGTTAGGGGACAACAAAAATATATCATCGTGCTCCAGTGTCTTGCACAAAATTCATACCCAAGGTAAGCTCCCAGAAAATGTAAGTTTAATGAAGGAATAAATGTTATTAAGACCATTTTTACATGGAATGACCAAATAAAATCAGTTCCAGAAGCTCTAATTTAATCTGACACGTCCATCCTGTCTATACAAATCTGATCTAGGGAAATTCAGAACTTTTAGGCTTGACTGACATTATTGGCACCATATTCTGTAAGCCAGTACATATTTATGCTGAAATAGCACATTTACACTGAAGAACTGAGCAGATTATAGGAAAAATATCTCTTCTAATTTAGTACCAGTAGCATTTAACATGGTGCATCAATAGCCAGCACTGAGGGGCCAGTGGATCAGGAAGTTTCCCAAACAGTTTTGCCTATGATTGCAATTAAGTGACAATAGTCTATAGTGACCAGTTCAAGAGTAGAAAAATAAAAGGAAAAAAACAAAGACAAGAAAATAATGTAAAAATAGATGAAATAGAAGGAATGAGAGAAAAATAGATAATAGATAAAGTGAGTAAAACTATTATGTTTTTACATGATTTTGGTGGCATCCTGGTCACAGGTTAACCATTATACTTTTCAGATACATTCCACAGAGCCCTTGTGTTCAGAGAAAAAAGAGAAAGAGGAAGATTAGCTAGATGGGCAGATTTATACCTCCTTCCCCTGCTTCCTCTTTCAAATAAGGTAGTTCTACCTTTATATATAGTTCCATAATATTTCTACAAGATATTTCATGTGAAGAAAAGTTTGGATACCTTTAAAAATGTTTCATTATTACTTTTTTATACTCCTTCTGTCTAGGGGGAAAATAATAGGTAAGGAGGTAAAGATTTAGGCAATTATTTTCATTCTATATTTGACAGATCCTATGTTTCAATTTGCAGTCCACCACCCATTAGATACAGAAAACAAGTCTTCAGACATAGACCTTTTATGGTTCCCATTGTTATCTGCAAAATCATCTCCTTCTGTGTTGCCTGTTTAACTTAGACTCTTCCTAAAGTGGCAACTTCATTTGTCTCCTGACATACCCTATACTTTCCCTCTTCCATAACTTTGCTCATCTATTCTCTCCCTACCTAAACCACTCTTACTGATGTTTTTAACCTGTCTTTATAGCCATCTTTCAAAGCCCTCATCAAATGGAAATATACTTCAATGCCTTTTTTGTAATTCCTATATGATGGGAAATTTTCCTTCTCTGTATTTTAACACAGAGATATATATCATGTGTTATATGTTTGCTTTTAGTTTTTGTTTAGATCAATTATAAAGTTAATAGCACAGTGTATTGGTGAAGTGAGAATGCTCTGGGATTAAGATGCCTCAGCCAAATCTCAGTTTTGCCACTTTCTAGGTATATGAACCTAAACTAGTCACTTAAGCACTTGGTGCCCCAGTTTTCTCATTTCATAGATGTTTTGTGAAGTTCAAATACAAGAAAAGAAGCAAAAATACTGATAGTATTTTGTACACAGTAAGTGCTCCATGCAGCTATTTATTAAGATCATTATTATTTGTTTTATGAATATGCATTATTTCCCCAAAGACAACAAGGACTCTGTGCTTTGTTTTATTCTGTCATTATACGTTATAGACTATCAAGGTGGTTGATATGCAATAGGTAAAGACTATTTTGAATTGAACTGAAATAAACTAAATCAGTGTCCTTTTTAGAGTTCCTCTGCAATAGAAGCTTGCCATTTTTCTTTCTTTTTTTCTGGGTTTCCTGGTAGAGTTCCAACTTTGGTGATTACATTTGGTTTATAACATTTATGGTGTGCTTTAATTGGAAATGTGTTTTTCTTGCCTCACAGAAGGATAAGAAAAAAGAGGAAGCATACAATGATTCTACCTATAAGTGGTTGCATTCCACTGTAATATGGAGGAGACTAATTCCCTTCACCCTGCCTAATGGAGCTCTGTGGAGACACTATTCATACCGTGGAAATGAAAACTCTTCAGGAGACGCCTTCATGAAGCACAATGGCTAATATGCATTAGGAGTTTACTATGGTTATATCTGTATGATACATTTCTCAGATGTATTTTATATTTATCCCTTCAACAGTCCTAAGAAGTGGGTTGTATAATTATTCCCCTTTTTCCACTTAAGACAATGAATTCAAAGTGTTTGCTTGATGTGCTCAAAGTTACACAGCTAGTGAAATGGCAGAATCTGAATCTGAAGACAATTGATTCCAGAGATGGTAGATTTTGCTAGATTGATTCTTTATATCCTAATATTGAGAGTCATCTTGAAGCATTCTTAGCAAATGTAGAAATGAAGAACGCAAGAGTGGCTGCCAGAAATTCCCATAAAATGCCACTATATGAACTTCTAAGGAACCCTGACATAACTCAGCATACAGAGTAGAATAGACCCTGAACTGAAAGTGTTCAAATTCTCCCATCCCAAGGAAGAGAGCTCATAAAAGAAAGTTAATTTCAGATGCAGAAAATGGAGTTATGTTTTGTGCACAATTGAGTTTATAATCTGAAATTCGTAGCTATTCATAACTATTTATTTGAACCTCACTAGTCCAATTTAAACCAATATTTTCAGAATGTAATTTATTCAAATTGAATAAATTAATTTTAAAAGCACTATAAAATGTGTGTGTAAGCAGCATGAAGTGATGATTTTATAACACTGCCTATCCTTTTTATAGAATTTTTTTTTTTTTTTTAAGAAATGGAACATCTCTAAGGGCATTTCTATTAATTGTAACCTAAAGCTCTTTCTTCATTGTTTATTCTTGGCTTAAAATCATTTCCAAAGAATACAATTCAAATACTTAATCTTTATTGCATCTTCTTTAGAAAATTTCTCAAAAGGTTATATATGTTTAATGTTAGCAAACTTGTTTTAAGACTTTTCACTCTCAATTTTTTCTTACAAGTTTTACAGATATTCCAAAGTCTCTTCCTATTCCAAAACAAACTTCTAAAATATGAGTCCCCGTGTAGGCCAAGATGACTTCTGATTCCTCCACTACCCACTTCAACTTTAGTATATGCCTTTTGGGCTGTCAACTAATAACGTTTGCTTTTCACTTTGTTTGTCTATTACTATGTAACAAACCACTCCACAATTTAGTCTTAAAGCAACAGCAGATACTTATTTGCCCACAGTTCTCTGATTTGGGCACAACGTGGAAGAGACAGGTTTTCTATGCTTCATGTGGCATCAGCAAAGGAAGCTCAAATGCAGCTGGAAGATCCATTTTCAAAATGGCCTCATTCAAGCGTCAAGTTTGTACTGGTTGATAGATGGGAGCTCTGCCGGGGCTATTCAAGCAGGAGTCTTGATTTTTCTCCCTGCAGTGTCTCTATTAGTCTAGATTGGATATGTAAAGTGTAGTCTCAGGATACTAGTATTTCTTACATGGTGGATGGCTTCCACCATGGATAAAAAGACAAATGTAAAGTTAACAGGCATTCTTACATATTAGGCTCAGAACTTGACAGTATTACTTCTGAAATAATTTATTGATTACAAATCCAAGGGGAGTGATTGCACTAGATCATGACTAGCAATGACTAGTAAAAGATATGGTTCATTGGGAGCTGTTGGGGCAGGGGTCGGGAATGGGAATGTAACAGATTGGCATGCTCTTCTATCATGTAAATATCTAAACCCTCAGGTATTTTAAAAAATGATTTCATATGAAGATGAAAAAATGGAGAGGAGCAGACATTAATCAAATATTCAAAGAAGCAATTGTAAAGTTGAGAAGCAAGGAAGAAAAAAGGTTCCAAGGAAAGAGAATAGCCTGTGCAAAGTTCCCTTGGTTATGAGGAAACATGCTAACTATGAAGGATGCCAATGTGTCTGGAATACAGAGAGTGAAGAGGGCTGGGATGTGAGATGAAGCTAGAGGGAAAGATGGGACCTGTAGGGCTTTTGGGGCTGCATTAAGGGAGTTTTCCCTTTATTCCAAGAACACTGAAAAGTTATCTAAGAGTTCTAAGCTAGAAAGTTACATGGTAAGAATTCCAATTTAAAAAAATCACTTTGGCTGATACACAAAGAGTTTCTCCATTTATAATATTGGAATAGTAATATCACTTCATAATGCTTAAGTGTTCAGCATAGTGTCAAGCACATATTAAACATGCCATAACTGTTAGTTCGTGTTATTAACTGCTGTTATTATTACTGCTATTTGTTGTTTCTGGTGGCTTAGAACTACATTTGTATTCACAAAAATCAGAGATGTTTGTCCAGAAAGTCAGATGATGGGAGTTGTTTGCTGGACATGCAGGAAGGGAGGAGAGTCCTTTTGAAGAAGTAAGCCTCATCTGGTGCAAAAACTCAGCAGAAAGATCAAATTCCTCCTTTAAAATAATACACACACTCAAACACTGTGAGTGCTTAAAGAATAATTAAGGTGAAGCAATACAATACCTAAGAAAGCTGGTAGAAACAGACCTTAGTGGCAAAGTTCTATCTAGTCAGGATAAAAAGTGAAAATTATTCACAGCCCAGGCCTAGCTGAATTTCCAGCATCTTCAGTGAGTCCTGAGGAGACTATTCTTCCTATAACATCAGCAGCCCAAGCTATGCTTTGTTCCTCCAGCATCTTGACTCTGGAGGACTTATTGGTCTTTTCTTGCCATTTGTTTTAGTCAGTAGTCCTTGGTCTACCTGTCTGGTCTCCTGCATCTAACTTTAGTGACAACATGAAGCAACAGCAGTGGTGAAGGAGGCAGATTTTCATTAGGCACTTTATGTCTCAAATTTATTTAAAAATTCACTAAAGATTTACTCATCAAACATTTAACAAAAATCTACTATATGCCAGACATTTTTCCATATTCTAGCAATCTAGAAAACTGACTCTCAGGAACTTAGGTTCTAGTAATAAGGGCAGAGGTAATAGGGGAATAAATAAATGAGAAGCAAAAATTTATCTTAATGATAACTGTCAAAACAATATAAAAATTAACTGATATAGTGGAAAATGGCTGGGTTTGTGGGGAAGGAAGTTGTGCATGTTATATTGAGTGATATAAAGAAGCCACAATTAGCATTCTTGGACCTAGGTTTCTATCAAGAATAAGCACTAAGTTCAAAAGTTCTAAAGGCACAAACAATATTGGGGTATTGAAGGAACAGAAAGAAGTTTAATGTTGTTGACTCATGGTCTATCAGCAAAGAGTAGTAGGGGATGAACTTGGAGAGGTAGGCAAGGGTCATATAATGAGACTCTTATACCCATGCTAAAGAGTTTGAATTTTCTTGCATGTGCAATGGAAAGCCATGGAATGTTTTTAGAAGTGGAAATATATGATCTGATTTACATTAAACAACTATCATAGTGGGTGCTTTGTGTTGAACAGACAAGAGGGACTCCAGGTAAATAATTTATGATGCTGTTTCAAGAGAAAAATGATGTTGGTTTAGATCACAGTGGCAAAATTGAAGAAAAAGACATTTGGATTTTGGATGCAAAATTCTAACTTCTGTTAGAATAAACAAGAACTTTGAGTCTATGGATAATTTTGGAGTGGGAAGTATTACTTGCAAAAAGTGAAGTTTATGATAGTAAGACATGTCAGTGTATAGGGAGTAATTGGGAGAAAAAGATGAAATAGTGTATTCACCCTGAATTTGTGGAGTATCTAATTTTGTTTTATAATGTTCAATAAATGGTTTTATAATGTTTATGGTGGAGTATCTAAGAATAAAAAAGAGTTTTAGGCATTTTTTTTCCCATGTGATTAGAACTTGGTAGTCTAATTCTAACCCTAATGCCTCTAAAAAAAGAGTTCCTTTTGTCTCATCTCTTTTTATGTGGAAGAAGGATGGTTGTAAAGAAGGCTTACATGTCACCCCTGCTAGAAGTGGTATCAAAAATACACAGATCCTTAATTTTCCTCTTTGGATATTTGGTACAGTAAAAGAGTCAATCTTGGTGCCCTGAGGAACAATTCCTGGTATTGTGTTTCTAATTTCCATTAATGGAAATGATATAATAAACAGAAATCCAGATTGAGGGTCAGTAGACGTACTTTTGTTGGGGTGGGGGAGGAGAATGACATCCAGGAAATGTTTTATTAACTGACTCTGTGATAAGTCATATACACTGAGTATGTCTCATTTCCCAATTTACGGAGTGATGATGCTCCTTCTTCCTCCAGGATTCAAAGATAATCTTGCATATCATGTATAAGGCATTCTAGAGAAAAGTACATTTGAAATACAATCTCTAATAGTACAATCTTTAAATGTGAACTCGGACCACTAAGTGATTTAGAGACTTGCCCTAAGTATTATACACCGAGTAACAAAGACTGAGTTTATCCATTGAATTCTTAGCTTAAAATCCCTCATTCATGCCGAGTCAATCTAAGTTTTCAAAACTCATGTTTTAATAACCAAAAGCTAACACTCTATCTTTAAATATCTATGAATTGAAGGTACAGGTAATTTTCAAATCTAAGTGTGAAGGTGGTAATCCTTAAAGATTAGAACATGTGGGAAATGTAAAGTAGTTAATATAAAATTAGACTAAAATGTGCAGTGTATGTTTTTCATATTCAGCTTCTCAGATCCTTTAAGTATGTATAAAATTGACTGTGAATAGTTCTTTATTACTAGATTTACAAACTTTGGTTGACATTCTATAGCTTGAAGGTAAAATATCATGAAACAGTAAAATGAAGAATACTTAAGAATTGCTTAAGTGCCATGACTGATCTTTCTTATTATCCTTTATTAGTGCATAAGTCATTAAAATGAAGTCATCATCATACACATACACATCATTTCAAACCTCTAGGACTGGTATATAGTATATTTGATTCTTACATTATTATGCAAGATATATTCATGGCTAGTTTTAACACACTGTTTGCTCCGAGTCAGTTGTCGAGCTTCCCCAGAGTGATATATCTGGTTATACTGTGGTGGGTGTTTACATGAATGTTATTGATGATTTAAGCAACTTGGCTTAGAGGCTCTTTTAATAACTCCTGCTGAAGAAGAGGTAATAATAGTGAACAACACTGTCATCTGTCATACAATACTTCAGAATGTTCCCTTTAAGAGAGAACGACTCAGCAGTTTTTCCAGGTGTTACCTATCAGCTACAAATACCTCCTTATTTTCAGTTTCACTCTGTATCAACATAAATTAGTGGTTTTACAAGTTAATTTCTTTTACTATCCACTGCTTTCTCTGAGAATGTGTCATGAGTTCACGAACAGCAGTGACAACTCTTATATCCATAACAGCATTTTCATTCAATGTAAATATTTTATTTATAGATTAGCAATATGTAAAATGATATAACCAAAGAACAAGCAAAATCATGTAGAATGCCTGCCCCATGCATCAATATTATGTAGAATAGCAAGTTAAAGGATATGTAAGTTGGTGTAGTGGGTAGAGGGTCCTGCTGAAGAGAGAGTCCTTTGGGGTATGAAAGTCCTGGTAGAAATTATTTCTCACCTCTACCAGCAGTAGGACCATGGGCACATTATGAACCTCTCTAAATGTCAGTCTTCATCTTTAAATTGAGAATAATAATGTAGCTACTTTTTTTTTAATGTAGCTACTTTAGAGTATATATTGCAGATGATATCCTTAATATGCCTTGCATGTACTAAGCATCTGAAAAAGTATAGATATTATCATTAATGTATTGTTATTGTGAGGATTAATGTTAGAAATAGAAAATAAATGACATTTTTATTTGTGGTGGTTTTTAGATACATCTGATAATTCTTTGACAACCCGTTCTACTTTTTGTGGAGTTTAATCCTCTCCCCAATATGGATTGGCCTTAATAACTCACTTCTAACAAATAGAACGTGTTGGAAGTTGCTGTGTTGTGTGCTTTCTTTTTTTTAAACATCTTTATTGGGGTATAATTGCTTTACAATGGTGTGTTCGTTTCTGCTTTATAACAAAGTGAATCAGTTATATATATACATATGTTCCCTGTGTGGTGTGCTTTCTAAGATTAATTCATACATTGAGGTAAAGTTCCCTTCTGACTCTCTCTCTCTTTTGGGACACATGAATTTTGAGCTCTGAGTAGTCATGGAAGAAGTCCCTGAGCCACCATGCTGTAGAAATAACATACAGCTTGAGAGACCACGGAGGGCTGGTGCTCCATCCTCTAGCTGTTTGATGTTTCCAGTCCATAACCAGATACATGATGATTCCCGCCCCCGCAGTCTGACTGTCACTGATGAGAGATCTGAGCATGGTGCTATTATTCAAGCCACAGTTGGGAGGTAGCTTTTAGGCAGCAGTAGATTACCCAAACACTATTACTATGTCGCCCCATTCTATCTTTCTGCTCTTTTTCTCTCTCCCTTTCACCATCTCAGTAAGTTAATTATATTTTTACGAATAGTATAAAAAATTTATTTTCAAATGGTGATACTGTATTCCTTGTAGGTCTGTGTGTAAGAGGCTAAGGGATGAAGAGAGTGAAATTGTGGATTACCTGTGGATACCCCAGATGTCCCATGGGGTAATACATAATGGGAAGATACCTATGAACGAGAACAGTTATCTACTCTTGGAGAATCTGCTACATCATGCAGGTCATAGAGCCTTACAATATTAAACCTGACATGGACACTCTCGGCTTCATTACAAAATATCCCAAATGCTAAAAAGGGATGAAAATGGCCCTAACAAACTATGCCACTTCCCCAAGCATTATCTATTGTTTTCTGATTTCCATCATCAATGCTTAGTTAATTTAGTAATTAAAAGATGTATCACATTGATGAGTCTGCTGTATTTGTTTCAGAGAATAGTTATTACACATGGCACTGAAACCCCATCAGAGGAAAAGACATTCTGCAGATTTGCTTCAGGAAATTTTATAGCAGTGAACCTTCCGTAATTTTTCTCACCTCACAATTTAAATGAAACACTTCCCTATCTTAAAATCGAGTTCAGTTACAGAGCCATAGATGCCTAGAAAACTGTAAGTTTGTGTCAGAAATTTGCCAGAGATCTATTCTCAGTCTTGTGCACTCTTCTTCAACGTGATGATGCAGTTTCATGTGTACAGAAAAGGTGAGACCCTCTGATTCTCAGGATGAAGGTTAGTCTCCCATAAATATGTGTTGAAATTTAGAGTTAATCTGAATTAAAGAAATGTTAGTTTGTAAAAGTTGGCAGTAGAGAAAACAATTATTTTTAACATTCTCTTTGACTTCTTTTCTCGGTATCACCCCACTTTCACGAGCTCATCTTCCATCTCGGAAATGTCAAGTGCTCCCTTCTCCCCCTATTTTGTCTGTCTGTTCCCCTGGTATGCAGTTAATGTATGAGATTTTCAAGGGCCAACAATTTGGGGATGGAAAGGGACAAAGCAGAATTTTGCTTGCTCCCAATGTTCTCTGAAATATGTGACAAACCCTGCAGGAAATAATACTTTGGATGCCAGACACTCATTACCACATTAATTGTCTCAGTCATGACAGTTTGGGCCTGAACAAATGTCTGGGAACCTGCTGGCTCCTTGAGAGCAATACAGGCCAAGGGAAAGCAGGCTTGGAGCTCCCCAAGCCGCCAGCTAAGAGATGCTGTGATCAGCGCTTGCCGGGGATTCATCTTCACCACTTGAGTCACTGTTACATTTGTGGGAGCGTGGCTGCTGTCAGAAATCTTGGCCTCTAAAAACTTATGAAAAATATTCATATAAACAAAATTAAAATAGGGTTAAATTATAAATTCTCAACAGGGCATTTTCACAATAATGGAATTGTCCAATTGACTATAGGTCAAAGCAACACAGGGTGAAGGATGTGGGTGGAGGGCTTAAAGATAAAAGCTCCAGATGGGCTTTGAGCTTCCCTTTATCCGAAATGGAAAGAACAGTAATCAGAGAAGCACATGGAGGGCCATTTGAACTGAGTCGACAGTAAGAAACATTTGAAGTCAAAGGAAAATCCAAAAGAAATTCTCCTTAATACTTTCCCCTCCAAATACAATTAATCTTAGAGTAGCTTTTAATTAATGTAATTAGAGGTTTTAATTACTGAAAGTCAGGTTAAAGATGAAAACTACCATGTAATGAAGATGATTATTTTCTTCCTCTGAGCCCTGAAGGAAAACCAAATGCAGTTTTTCTTTCCCAGCCCTTTCAACTTCAGTGGTATTTCCTATACTTAAATAATTCTAAGAGTTAAGGGAAAGAAGCAGAGTGAACAGAATATGTAAAAAGTCTGATTAAACACAAAGAGAAGATAGCTTTGATCTCTTTCAGGTCATAAAGGAGTCTCATGGAATTAGGTTTCAATGATATCACTATTAGTAGAAACAGAAGGTGGCAGTACAAGTGGATCCAATCTTTTCATAAAGCAATTTATAAATAGAAGTTCTTAAATATCAAAAATACAGAAAAAAATTATGACGTATGCATCACAGCGTTACTTATAAAATGGAAATTTTGGTAAAAAGTGTACTGTTTATTACTGGAATAAAGACTACGCTACAATAGTAAAGAAACTCCAGATATAGTTTAGACAAGAAAGTTTACTCATATTCTGCATAAGCATCTGGCTGATCTAGGAGAGAGTGGGATAGCTCTGTACCATGAAGTTATTCTGAGACATTGGTTCTTTCTATTTTATTTTGCTTCCATCTCCACATGGAATTTCTGTTTCTAGTTGAGTCACTCCCACTTCTGGCATCCAGCCTGAGGAAAGTGGGAAGAAAAAGCAGGAACAGTGAGTAACTGCATTTTTAAAGATGCAGATTGGAAGGTGAATACACTCTTTCCATTTGTATCTAATTGGCAAAACTAAATGTCCTCGAGATAACTAGCTACAAGGGTTACTGTAAAATTTAGTTTTTAAAGTAAGTAGCCATGTACCCATTTAAACTTGGTGGTACAATGGTTCTAATATTAAAAGGAAGAAGGAGGGAAAATATACTGGGATGATAGGAACAGATGCCACCAAGTCTAACAACAGAGACACCTGTCAATATATTTTGAAGTACCTATTTTTATGGAATGGTGTAACATCAGCAAATGATTTTACCAAAAAATTTGTAGCATTAAAAAACATTTATGTCATACTTCACACACACACACACACACACACACACACACACACACACACACACATCTAAATTTAATGGTTAATTTTATGTGTCAACTTGGCTAGGCCACAGTCCTCAGATATTTGGTCAAACGCTAGTCTAGGTTTTGCTGTGAGGTATTTTTTTTTAGATGAGATTAGCATTTAAATAACTAGACTTTGAGATCCCCCTTCATAATATGTGTGTGCTTCATCCAATCAGTTGAAGACTTTAAGTGAAAACAGACTGAATCCCCTGAGGGAGAGATAATTCTGCCTTCGATGCCTTTGGACTCAAGCTGCAAGATCTGCTCATCTTGGGTCTGCAGCCTGCCTGTATTTACTGAAGATTTTGCTCATGTCAGCCTCCACAATCACATGAGAAAATTCTTTAAAATCTCTCTATCTCTCTCCACACACACACATGCACACGCACACGCACACACACAATATATTATCTATTTTATATACATATCCCATGAAATTCAAAAAAAGTGTGTTCCTGATTTATAGGATACTGAAGTTAAATAAAGATTAACCAGATACCTTTATAAATTATAGTACTAAGGTTTAATATATTCTGGTTTATTTTGTCTCACATAATTTATTTTGAAATTAGAGAGATTTATTAAAGCTTCATATTTCTTGTTAATTTTCCCTCTGCCTCCTGTATTTCTTGTTTGACCAAGTTGCTGCCATGTAATCTGGTATATAGATTTTCAAAATTATTTTCCTCATTGTATGTTATAAAGTGCCTTTATTTGTCATCTTTGTTGCTTTTTAGCTGGAAGCATGTACTTGAAACAACATTGTTCAATTTTTTCAAGATTTATATAACGTTTTTGGTAAATCACTTTTATACTTCATAGCTTTAGTTTTTGCTTTGTAATATAAACTGAAGTCTTTTCTCATTTCCTTTAATAGATCAGTTATAATCACTTACATGTATTGATGAGAAGAATATGTCTGATCTTATTTTTTGCTAATTATTTTATGTTTATATATGTTTGCAGGTTTTTTCCTTTTTAAATGTATTTTCTCTGTTTTCTCCCTGTTTGCTGCATTTTCTAATATTTACAAAGTTTCAATGATTGTTCCAGAGATTACCTTTATATCATGCCTTAGTTCTGTATTTCTGTATAGAGTAACTATTAGTTTCAACCTATGAAAAATAATAATATCTTTCTGTCCTTTTCTTCTCTTTTCTATCATTCTCTTATATTCAAAGATTTTACCTATGATATACTCTTTCTTAGTGTTCAACTGTGTACAGTCAAATACACTTCTACTTCTACTAATTGATTTATCAGGTTTATGTTATGTTTTGGCTTATAGCTGTAACACATGAGGCAACCTGTAAGTTCTCAACCTTTCCCCTCATGCCCTTCTCAATATTTTTAGTTGTTTAATCATGTTTATACTGTATTTTGCCACTCTGGTCTACATTTTCCTTTAGAACTTAGTTTTATTGTTCAATATATTTATTGCTTGCTCTTGTGGCTTTGGCTAAATTTTCAACCCTAACTCTTGGTAGGCTGAATTCATTCTCTATTAGATTCCTCAGGAGATTCTTGGGGAAAAAAAAACAAAAAACAAAACTATTTTTCTGTAGCTTTTATAATTGAAAGATCTTGGTTGGATATAAAATCTTTGGCTCAACCTTTATCTTCTTAAGAATATTTTAAGCCCAGTGTCTTTTAGAGTTGAATAATTGGCTAGAGCCGCCTGAGGAAAAGCTCTCTTTCTTTTTTTTTTGTCACTTTACAAGTGACTTGATTTTTTGCCTCTTCTGCCAAAATGTTTAGTTTAAAATTCCAATAACTCTATTAGGATATATCTTACTATTAACCATTGTATTTCATTTCCCCTGGTATACAGTGGAACTTTCAATATGTAGATTAAAGGGTTCCTGTTATTACTATATTTTGAAACATTCATTCTGTTTCATTGGTGTGATACATTCTTTTTTCACTGTCTTCTCTCATTTTCTAACTCCTCCCTTACTCCTTGATTATTTGTGTGTGTGTGTGTGTGTGTGTGTGTGCGCGCGCATGTATTGTTTTGGGAGGGGGGATTCCTCATTTCTCTTCACTCAATTTCATCTATTCTTAAGTTTCCTTCACTTCCTTTCCTGTATTTTGCTAGGTCACAATTTTGCCAGTTCCCTTACTCTGCTTCTCTCAGGTTCGAGCCATATCTTCCCTGAGTTGTTGTATTTGAATTTTGTCTTTTTCTTTCCTATGTATAGTTCATGGTGGAATCCTCAGTTAAAATTTTCTTCTAATATGCAACAACATATTTGCCAATCGGTGCTTGTCCTCTCTTAGTAAGTTTTACTGTTCTTCCCCACAACTTTTATTATAGTATTGTTGTGCTGGATCCCTTTTAGTTACCAGTAGTTGAAGGAGTCAGGCTTTTTTGAACCAGTTGCACTGTTTGGTTTGTTTTTATTTTTCTTCTTGGCTGGTGGTGAGGGTGATGGCATCCAAGATTGCCCTCCAGGTTTTCCATCTCAAAGGCTACCTCTTCTTTTGCCTAGATGAACAAATGTCTTATCAAAATATGGTTCTTCTATCGGTTTTCATTTTGTCTTTTTTTTTGTGTGTGTGGTACACAGGCCTCTCACTGTTGTGGCCTCTCCTGTTGCAGAGCACAGGCTCCGGATGTGCAGGCTCAGCGGCCATGGCTCATGGGCCTAGCCCGTGCAGCATGTGGGATCTTCCCAGACCGGGACACGAACCTGTGTCCTCTATATCGGCAGGCAGACTCTCAACCACTGCGCCACCAGGGAAGCCCCATTTTGTCTTTTTGAAGACAGATAGGTTCAGGAAGCCTTCTGTCCCTGCCTGTGCAGCCCAAGTTCCCACTGACTACTGTAACCAACTTTTGCTGGACTCCAAGGTAAATGATATGCACTTAAGACATGTCATTTTACTAAAAATTCTGATATTTTCTATCCCAGGTCTCCTCCCCAGTCTCTTCCACTGGAAACCTACCAGAAACATACTTCACATGTCTTCATCGTCTACATTTCCTGGGCAGAAAGTTTCCTGTTACATCTTGGACCTCCGACATTTACAATTCAGGATGGGTAACTAACCTTTGAGAACATATTTTTGTAAGTTCTTTCTGGGATCTGCTGCTGCTTGGTCCCTCAGAGCTTCACAGTAAAACACCTTCCCGTTTCCTGCACAAGGTGCTCTAGCTCCACAGCTTCCTGCACATATTTGATTATTAACAAGCTCTTTGCTTATGTTGGGATTTATGCATTCCCTTTGTCTTATTACTTCAATCAAAGAGTAGTTGGAATTTTTAAAATTTTATACAGAATTTTAAAGCTGTGAACAATAGATTCAATATCTAAGATGCCACCACATTTACAGCTGCTGTACTTCAATTTCATTAAGGAAACCAAATCCACAGTGGGTAAATTATACGCTGATATTCCCAGGGCAAGTAGTGTCAGATAAGGAACTAGAACTCAGGTTCTTAGATTCTAGTCTAATTGGCATTTGCCACACATATTACCTTTATCCCTTTTGGTATACTGCACACCACTAGGGATCATTAATGTTTTGCTTTTTATACTTAATCTACTGTTAATCAAGGTTTTAGTGATATTACATAAATAATAATTTCTTATGATAATGATTGTTTACAAATCCCTTAAATTTAATTCTTTCTTGGTTGTGTCCTAGGCTGGTTGTCAGCTATTACACACAAGGGAAGCCATACGGCTTATTGTTTGCAGATAATCGTTATGATTGCTCTGATCTACCAATTACTAAATGCACTGATGGACAATTGATATAATTTGGATTGAGTTGGGGGTTAGCACTACAAATGCTTACATCAGCTCTGAATTATATATGTGTGTATATATATATATATGTATTTGATATATGTAATTGATATATATATGTATATACACATGATTTCATGTAATTAATGTCATTTACAATATTTTTCTCAACTCAGATAGAAAAAAGAAAGAGGTCAGTGAGATGGAATTATTGAGATCTCCAGTAAGGTGGGGGAGCTCTTGAATGATAAATCCTTGTATTCATTTCCCATTTATAAACAAACCCAGAGTTATGGGAAACAAAGGAATCAATAATAGAGCATGCAGGCAAATTCCCATCAGATGATATTATCTGGTACTGCAAGGAGATTTTAGAAATGAAGAAAATACCACAAAATCATTTTTATAATCAGTGTTCTAAACACACATCTGCCATAAATATTGCAGGAGACATTGCTCAGCCATTTTTAATTTCAGAAGTCACAACATGTCTGGAGAACTCAGATGTCTTAACAAATGCTCACAAAAATTATTTCCAAGGCTCTGATACCATAAAGTGAAAAAGATCCAAATGATCATGGGCATGATGTTGAATCCACGAACTTCTGCTTTATCTGTAATCATTTAGCCCACTGGAGTTTTTCATTGCTCAAACCACTTCAGAGACTGCAAGGATTCTCATTCACTAACCAATATCTACCAGTGAGTAGCAATCTACGTGTTCAGCTTTAAAATATCTGGTGCTCTAATGAATGTGTGGCATGAGGTGCATGACAAGATTACTGAGCAGTTCACCCCTTAGTCTCTTTTTCTCTTCGGTTTTTCTTTCCCAATAATAAGGTCTGAGCAAACTATGTGCCACCTGAAATGGGCAATTTGTCTATGGGCCATGTTTTGCACACTTCTTTAATTGGGTAGTATGTGGTTTCTAAGTCAGCAAAGAAAATTTAGAAAACATTCAGATGACTGTATCCAAAGGCTCATTAGCAATTTCCTAGAGCCAGCCCTGTTTATGCAAATACAGTTTAGAACAAAAATCTAACGTTAAGAGAAAATCTCACTCTTTCCATAATAGAGGAAGCTTTTGGGTAATATCCAATTAATAGGACAAGCTATTTTGAATGCAGGCAATTGCTTGTGCCAAGTAAATTCTTGAAGGAACAATTCAGGCTCTGTCCTCCAGAGGCTTGTTGAAGTAGTCACTAATGTCACAGTAGTAATGGCCTGAGTCAAACCATCCATTTACATAAGCCAGAGAAGATCACGCCTTGTTTCCTCTAGCACTTTGCTGAGCTATGCCTGTTGCATCTCTAGCATTAGATATAAATAAACCAAATCTTCATTTCGAGAATGGCAAAGAATTAGAGAATAAAACTTACCTAGAGAGAAGAGTAAGAGACAGAATAACCTTAACAAAATAGAGCCACAAGGATTGAGGTTGTTTTTTCTTACTGAGACATTTGCTTTTCCCTCTCAAGAATAGTTAGCCCTCCAGCCCTCCATTCACTCACTGGCAATGACAACAACAAGAACAATGCCTGTTGGCCTGGAATACACAAGATATGTGGATGGAAAAGAAATAATTCCCCTTTCTCAATGGCAATCCTAACTGGCCAACCTTTAGGGATTAAAGAATAGTTAAATACTTTCAGGAAAGTATAGATGCTCTCTTTCCTCATATGTTAAGAGCCTTAACATATTGAGAGTACTATGTATTCTAATTTTACAAATCTCAGAGGCAGCTGCTTTTATATTACATAAGGCGTAAATGAGTTGCTCTTTTTATGTAAGTACTCAGCATTAACGCATGAGACAGACTTCTCACAATAAGAACTTGGTGAAATAACACTTGATTAATTTTAATGAGTTCCATACAAAGATAAGAATCTATGTTCCCAAACTGTATAATCTAGAGGTTTTCAGAAATCTCATTTTTCTATTTTTCTAGACAAATTAGGGTTTTGTAATGGTCTCAGAAGGCTTAAAGTGAGTTCTGACTGCACTCATTACTAACCTGTACTCATTACAGTTCTGACTGTACTCATTACTAAGTTACAAGTTATGTAACATGATAATTCCATTTTCTTATCTTCAAAGTGAGGAGAATAATCATGACACCCCCCAACAGGCTTACGGAGTTCTTTTGATAAGCCAAAAGTTTATATGTGGGGCTTCCCTGGTGGCGCAGTGGTTGAGAGTCCGCCTGCCGATTCAGGGGACACGGGTTTATGCCTCGGTCTGGGAAGATCTCACATGCCGCCGAGCGGCTGGGCCCGTGAGCCATGGCCGCTGAGCCTGCGCGTCCAGAGCCTGTACTCCGCAACGGGAAAGGCAAAAAATTTATATGTGAAAAAACTTCATAAATATAAATTATCTTACAAAAGTTTCTTGTTTTTATATTGGTTGTTGTACTAATCCCTTTTGACCACTTTGGTAGGCTAGAGGAGGAAAAATATAAGACATTTCTAGTTAGTTTATATATTTTGTCATCAGAGGATAAAATGCCAGTATGTGAGGTTATCATTTGCTCTTTGGACAGTTCTAAAGGGTAGATATTGAATTAAATCAGCAAAATCTTTCCTTCAGCTTAAATGTAATGACATCCAGGATGTGATTCTCCAAAAGATAATATTTATAAAATATAAATGTAGGTTTGCCTTTTATCCCATCTCATTTAGGTCAACTTAATGTGTACCATCACCTTCAATGGGCATAGTCTCTATATTTTTCACCAGCTTTGAGATAGGTGCTTGAAATATTCTGCTATCTGTTAGAAATTCCTGATACCTGAGCTTGAGTCACGTGTGAAGATACCCTATTCTATGCCCATATATATATACTTCTCATTATGCCATGAAACATGTGACATATGGATGTTTTGAATTTGGACATATTTCTCTGTTGGGATTAATATTAGAAATGGTATCTCATTCTTAATTCTAAACAGATGTACTTAAAATATAAATGAGTATCCTGTTGAACCCAGAATTATTTTTATATACTGGTTAAGGGATATATTCTCTCTAAAACAGGATAAAGTTTCACACTCCTTTGCCATGACAGTAAGGCAAACCTAGTTGAGAATTTTTAACAACTTCATGCTCTTTTGTGGTAATGTCCTTCTTGGGAAATACAGAATGCATGAGGTAATGTCCTTCTTGGGAAATACAGAATGCATGAGGACATAGATGCAGAACTTCCCAAAGTCAGCTTTTTCTATTCTCTTCAAAAGGTTCTTGTAAAACATCTATATGCTTTAAATGATAATGCCAGAAGAATGTTTCAATTTTGGGTCATTTAAATTGACTCAAGACAAAGCAAGAATACAAAATAAGTAAGAAGGAAATAACACCTATATCTAATGACTATATTTCCAAAAGGTAAGGTCAGTTCAACTCAATGTATAGGCTGTATCTTCTCTTTATAGTCACCCAATCAGCAGAGACAGGTTATACTCTGCCTATAGAAGGCATACAAAAGTGCTTGTTGCTTAGATGTTTGGGTGCTAAATGATTCTTAAAAAAAAAAAAAAAAAAAAGATGTAACACATTATAGCATATCTATTGGTATAAATTAATGCAATAATAAGCAAAGAAAAAAGAGGTTTATAGTTTCCCTTTAAAGTATAAAACCAAAGAGTTTAAAATTAGAATAAAATATTATGACAGCAGCAGACTATCATCCAATATCTGACTTAATGCAAATGTCTAATATCTAAAATATTTAAAGCATTATTAAGCAGGTATTTGACATTATAGGAATAAAAAATATACACTTCAAAATGACCGGACCTCTGAAATGGAATTGATTTTCATTGTGTCTGTCAAAAATGGAGAAAAGAAAAAAGTCCACAAAATAAAATGGCATTTGATACAAATGGTGCTATTATTACATATAAATTGAATATTGAGACTCCATACAATCTTCTTGCAAACTAGATATGCAGACATCAGAAAATGAAATCTGTAATAGGGAAATAGAGTGAAGTAGCAAAGAAAAGTGAATTTCAGCATTAAAGATATGGGTGCCCCAGTGGAACACAAGAATAAATTATATGAAGTGACTTTTATTCTCAAAGAAGGAAACTTAGAATTAATACTGGAATTTTCAACTTGGAAGAAACTTGGATACATTTTAGGTTAAGAAAATGGCTTTTTCTCTAAGAGTGAGTGTTTATAACTCACTACTGTTATTTCAACGGGCTATTTTAACTTAATTTCAAACCTACACATAATTTACAGAAAATATAATTTATGCTGTTTAGCTTGGTTTTCTTACACCTATTGATGTTCAGCAAACCTTTGCATCTCAATATAAGCTTTAAATGATATTGTATGAATAAATACAATTGAATCCCCATACTTAGCTCAAAAATCAGAATCAGCCAATGCAGAAAAGCTCTCTGTTTGGCCACTATAAAATGCATTTTCTTATCCCTACTCGAAATGTGGAGAGCACCAGAATAAAAAGACATCTGCGGGTCACTGCAAAGGAAAAGATAACACTGAAACAACCTGAATATTCTTGTCAATGTGTTTAAATGGATTATTATGTTTCCTTATAACATGGCGTATGCAATGAAAAGGAAATGTAAGGGCAGTGATTCATGCAATGAGCAACGCGCCTGTGTCACCTAAGTCGAGGCTGAAAATGTGAGTCGGACTGAATGGTGAAGCCTGACATCATTTGTTAGTCGAATGAGCTTTCTGACTAGTTTCCCAGAAAGAAAAGAAAGTCCATGAGAAAGAGGAGGATAACTGTTGAATTTGCATAGATGCAGAAAAAATGAAGAGCTGAGTCTATTCCAATGTTAAATAGTGGGAAATGTAAAATAATTTAAATAATAAATTTAAGAATAAATTTCTTATGATTTATTAACACATTCACATAATAGCACCATGGCCTACACATGACCCTGTGGTTATATTTTTAAAGATTCATGTTAACAACTATAGCTAAACAAGAATTAGATTGTATTTCTTCACCTTCCTCTTTTCTAAATGCTTTTTGTTCTGTCTTTAAATTCATTTTCATGACCCTGGTCCTGGTCTTTTAAAACAATACACACATGAATATTAAGTAGGTGGATACAACAGAGAACTTTAGAAATAGAAATATACCCCAAAGCCAATAAGACCCGGAGAGGAGACTAAAGGACTTTTTGGAGGAACAGGGATTTGAAATGAGAACTCCACACCACAAGCAAAGCTCTCTTTCTCATCCTGACTACTCCAGGGAAGCCCTATGAGGCAGGCATCCAGGAGGAGCTAGAGACAGAACACAAACACAGAACACAATGTGGTCTCTTTCCACTTGTCTGCTTTGGCTTATGTCATTTCTTCTACAATGGCTCTAGCTCTCCCTCTACACCTGGGGTAATTTGAACCAACATTAAATGCCAGTTTAACTTCTTACAATTGCAGGTAAGTGACCTTACTTGCAATTGTTTTCCTCCCAAATACTTCTATTACTGGTCTTGTGTCTTACTGTGCTTACAGCTGTCCTGATGTTTTATACTTTTTAGTGTACCCAATTAGCTCTTTACTTAGATAGAAACTCCCTGAAGTTAGGCACTCTATCGGCACTTATCATTCTGCAACCCATAATAATGCTTTGAATTGTAGTTACTCAATGAATGTCTGGTAAACACACACACACACACACACACACACACACACACAGGTATGATAAATAAAATGGATATTTAGAAATTGTGAGAGTAGTCATTCTGAAAAGTGCTTCTTAACATGTGGTTTGAGAGCAGTTTGTATCCAAATTAGCTGTAAAACTTGACCTCCTGAATGTAAAGCTTTGAGGAAAGGGCCTAGAAACTTGAATTTGTAACAAGCTCTTTGGTGATACGTCAGCCCCTTAAGATTTGTGAAATACTATGGGTGTAGAGGGAATAAGGATGAGAGATTTTAATAGACTTCAATCATGTATACTTGTGCCTTCAATCACCTGTATTTCATTATTTTACTATTGTCTATTCTATTCGCTGAGTTCTCCATAAACATCTAGCCAACTTCCTGATTTAGGATGGTATTGTTTAGAGTCTCCAGGGATCAAAGAATCTAATTTAGAAGGGACGTGTATTAGTTTTCTAATGCAACTGTAACAGCTACCCCACATTAACTGTAAAACAATACCCATTTATTATTCTACAGTTTCCATGGGTTGAAAGTCTGGGCGTGGCATAGTTAATTTGGGGCTCTTTTGGGGCCTCACAGAACTGAAACCAAGATGTCAGCTACTGCATTCTGGTGTGGATGGAAGTTTAGAACCTGCTTCTAAAGTCATTCATGTTGTTGGCAGAACCATTTCTTGCAGTTGTAGTACTAACTCCACTGTTTTGATGTCAGATAGGGGCCTTCCTTACTCCCTAAATTGCTTTCTCACTGCTTTTGCTTATGGACCTGTACATCTCAGAGCCTTAAAGAACACTCAGAATCCTTCTCAGACTTGCAATCTCTCTGACTTGCCCATCTATTGCATCTCTTTTGCCTCTCTCTTCTGATGCATCTGTCTTTTACTGCAGGTGGATCAAGTTCTCTGTTTTAAGATTTTATGCTATCGTATCAGGGCTACTCTGACAACCCAGTATAATTTCCCTATTTTAAAGTTATATCTGCAAAGTCCTTTTTGCCTTTTAATATAACATTCACAGTTTTCAGGATTGAGGTATGGAAAGCTTTTAAAGGTCAATAGTGGCCTGCTATAAGATGTAAATAAAAGTCTTTAGTTCAAATTTCCCTCAGTTTCTTAAGGTCCCTGTTGAAACATTTCCCTAAACTTCCATTCACACCATGTATGATTTAGAGGATACTCAGGACTTAGATTCAATTAAGATCTTAGTTCAGCTTCAATCATCTCTATGGGTCCTGCTAAAATATCTTTTAATGCGACCTGTAGGGACAGTGTCCTTTCATGCATCTATATTTAGATGTAGAACCATATAAGGCTTTTTTGGTATTTAAAATTCCTAAGTCCTCTTTGCATATATAACTGCTAACCACCACCCCAGTTTTGTTTGTATGGATGCAAGTTTTGGTTTGCTCGGGTTTTATTCCAAAAGTTAGATACAGCTCCTTTAAACTAACTGATTCTGCCATGCTGTGTATTTCCAGTGTCATGTCCTCCTGCTAAAATTTAGCTTTATTTGTTCAAAGGTTAGTTTCTGAAATAGTGGCAGAGAAGCATCAGTAAGTAATGAGTTAAGCATTTTTAGCAAAGTAAAATCAAGCAAACTACTGTTTAAAGGGATAAATGACTAAAGAAGAGAGGCTTTCCTAAAGAGAAAAAACTTTCCAGCTCTGGGTATGAAAAATGAAGAAGTGATATTGACAAACATTGGCCTATTTAAACTTGTTTTATTGTTGTGGCTATTTGTTTGTTTTATTTTCCCCCTATATCCATGGAAGAAACAATTAGTACCATAGTAGCTGACCATGATTTAGGAAAGTTGAATTGTCTTTTCTGGGTTGATTGACCCCAGGAACAAGTCTGTATTGTATGAAATATTAACACCACGTTGGAGAAAGAAAGATGTGAACTGCAAAGCAAAGGGAGTTTCATATAAGTCAAGGACTTTGGATACCCAAGAACCATGGACAATTGTTCAGGATTTCACAGAGTGCTAAGAACTTTACAGAATTGAATTCATTTCATTTCAAGTACACATTTAAAAAAATTGAAATCTTATTTTAGATAACCAAACATGATGCAGTGAGGATGAGAGTTAAATACTATTTGCTGAGATCACACAACGTCTACAGAACTGTGATTTGTACACTGCGTGTTGCACTTCAAACCCCATGATCTCTTTGCTCTCAAACATTATTTCCATGGAAAGCAAAAGATTTAAAACTACTCTTATCAAAGCCATGGAGAAAGGTTTAATAGTCACAACGAAAAAGAATGGTGAGATTGGTTTGTAAGTTGCTTGTGTTTTCCATCTTAATTTCTGCTCAAAATTTTTCACTATTCTTTACTTATATGTTTCTTCATTGAAATAGTCAAGGAATGCATGGTGAAATGGTAAAAACATAATAAAGCCCTAAACAATACAAAATACAATACTGTATAAGATCAATATCCCTCCTATATTCACCCAGGAGCTCTCTATATGCCATATTTAGAGGGAACCACTAACACTGATTCATTTACTATGCATACTCTCAGAAATATACACACTTATACAATGTAAATGTATATGTGTGTGTATGTGCATGTGTGTTCACAGATCTTTCTGTATACTAGCAGAAGCATAGAATACACAGGGACATAAGACTATTTTTCCAGATGTATAACCTGTTGTCACACATGAAAATATAGCTTGAAGATTATTTTCAATGTATACGTAAATCTATTGCCTCTGTCTTTTTAATAACTGCATAGTCTGTCAATGTATGCCCCTAATTATTAAATCATCCTGCCATTGCCAGAGTTTATTTTTCTCGAGTCTTTAATTATCAACAGACAATGCGCTAGTTTACATGTGCATATATACATCTTTACATACGTGTCTGCAAAAGTCTTAGAAATGTAATTTCTGGGTGAGTGTACATGTTTGAATTTTCAAATTTTCGCATTACTTTCCAAGAGTTTTTAGCTATTTCCACTCTCAGAGACAAGATATGAAGTGACTTGTTTCCTCATACCCTCACCTACACAATATTATCACATATTTTTGATCTGTGCCAAAGTGGAAAGTGAAAAATGGCATCTCATTATTTGTTTAATTTGCATTTAATTACGTGCAAGATTATGTTTCCATATGCTTAAAAGCCATTTATCTTTGTTTTTATTTATTACAGTGAACTGCATCTTCATGCTGTGTCTGTTTTTCTCTTGCATTTTGGTCATTTTGATCACTTGCTTACTGATTTAAAAATACTCTTTTATGATAAGGGAATTAGGTTTCTTTGTCCATCATTTGTGCTGCATACATCTTGTCCTGTTTATCTTTTGATGTGGTTTATGAATTATTTGCCATTTTAAGAATGTTATGAGTCAAATTTATCATCAATCTTTTCCTTTATTGCTTCTGTTTGTGTCTTATTTACAAACTTGATTCTTCTCCATATTTATTTTAAAGACTATGTTGTTGGCTATTTTTGTTGATGGACCAACCATATTTCTTTTTTCTATTCTAATTTTTTTCACATAGAATTTATTTTTGTGACACAAATAGGCATCTAGTTTTTTTTTTTCCAAATGGCTAGCCAATGTCCCAAGACTTTGATTTGAAACATTATAATTATGATATGTTCAATTTTATAGATAGATGCACAGATAGATTTGGTGTTTGTTTTGTATCATTTATCTGTCTCTCTCAAATTAAACAGCAAATCCAAATTATCTCAGTTCCAAAGACATTATACTTTAATGGCTGACGGGCTAGGGTAATATCACTTCAACACAAAGACATATTCTCACTAGTTTTTTTTTTTTTTTCCAAGTCTAAATTTTTACATGGAATTTGGTATCAGCTGGTTTGTGTTGTAAAGAAACAATTGGCTATATGTTGGGTCTTACATCAAATTGAAAAATGTTTAAGAATAATAAAATATCAAATTATACTCTAAAGAACAATGTGCATCTTTCCATGTATTTAATTACATATTTTCTCCCTCCATGGCTATAAGAGGTTTTCATCTTTTTTTTCACATAAATCCTGAACATTCTCATTAATTTTATCAATAAGTATTTTATTTTTATTTCCTTTAAATGAGCATAATTATAACACGGTTTTGAGGATTAAATTTCCTACATGTAAAAAATTTTATAAAAGTGATTAGCTCATAGTAAATATGTGTTAGTTATTATTCTTAGTACTTATTGACTAAAATAATTGTATAACTTCACACCTTACTGGGTTTAAAATATATTATTAGTTTCAATAACTTTATAAAATAACAAATTTAGTAATATGTAGATTATTTGGGGTTTGTTCATCAAAACAATGATTATTTTGCCTCTTTAAAAAAATTCCAGGGCTTCCCTGGTGGCGCGGTGGTTGGGAGTCCGCCTGCCGATGCAGGGGACACAGGTTCGTGCCCCGGTCCGGGAAGATCCCACATGCCGCAGAGCGGCTAGGCCTGTGAACCATGGCCGCTGAGCCTGCGCGTCAGGAGCCTATACTCCGCAGCGGAAGAGGCCACAGCAGTGAGAGGCCCGCGTACCGAAAAAAAAAAAAAAATTCCACCTCATTATTATATTTCATAAAATTGCACTGACTTATACTTGCAGATAAATTTTAAGCAATACTTGAATATTTTTTTCTGTTCCTGGCATAATACAAGTAGTTATCTATTTTTTTTAACCACTTTTTCGTTGATTTCTGATACACTTTTTTAGGCATTGATATTAGCATTTCATAAACTATTGATTGCATGCGTGACTTTTCTCCTTTTAATTATTTAGAATTCTTGACATTAAATATCTTTGAATATCTGGGTTAGTTTTCTTGTTTTTGACTTGTTAAATTTTATTGTTGGATTATGTTTGCTTATATGCTATTTAGAAATTTTTCATAAGTATTTATGAATAAATTGTTCTGATTTTCTTTGTTGTACTCTACTGTATATGTTTGCATGTTTTGGGGTATATACATAGTGTTATACTTGCTTTATATAAAAGTTTTAAAGGTGCTTCTTATTTTTATGTGCTCTGGATCTTTAAATATAATTGAATTTATCTGTTTCTTGAAAGTTTGATATAAATCCATTATAAAGGTTTCTGTAATTTTTAATTTTGTGGGATTGGGAGTGGGAGCTGTGAGTTCTTGTGGTGAACAGGGAGACAAAGGGAGAGTTTTATCAAATTCCTTACCCTTAGCTACGATAACTGCTTTGTTAAAAAAAAAAAAGTAGTTCTGTCCCTCCCAAATTCAGGGTTTCAGCTCTTTTTGTATAGAATTGATTGTAGCATTCTCTTAGAATTTACTCATTTTCCTTTGTTTTTGTATTATTTGTCAATTTCATTTTCAAACTTTTAATTAGTCCTTTTAAAAAAATTTTTTTAAATAAAATAATGTATTTTATTGTTGTCACTGTTGTTTCAGAGAATTCACTTGAATTTATGTGCTCTAACTTTTGTTTTTTCTTTATTACTTTTTGCTATTTATTATATTTTAATGCTATTTTTATGCTATTTTTATGCTATTTTTATGCTATTTTTATGCTATTTTTAATGCTATTTATTATATTTTTGCTATTTATTGTACAATAAATAAATAAAATTTATTTGCTATTTATTGTATTTATTGCTATTTAAAAATTCTGTCCTGAAGTTAATGATTTTCTTTTTCTTATTTTCTGAGTGAATTCTTAATTAATTAAGATTTGGTCACATTTCATAATGAATAATTTCCTTTACTGATTTCCTTTACTAATCTAATGGTAGATGTTAATCATATCTACAAAATACCTTGACAGTAACCTCTAGGTTAGGACTGGATTAAATAGCTGAGTACTATAACCTAGCCAAGTTAATGTATAAAACTAACCATCACAATGAGGGAACTCACCTACAAGGGGAAAGTGATTTCCATCACAAATATGTCTTGTTCATTCCTCCAGTTTCCCTCAAGGAAACTTTCATCACCTCACTCACTGCTCCCTGGATTCTAATCATCTATCTGTGCCTTAGCACATGGAGCTGGGGAGAATACTTGGGGTGCTAAAATCACCTAAACAATTATCTGATCCCATCACAGCCAAACTGGAACACCACATCCACATTTACTTGGCTTCTTGCTAGCACACACTTTTACCTTTTAGATAATAAAGGCAGCGATACCCTAAGCAAATTATGGGGACTGGAAGGGAGGGAACAAGAGCAAAACTATGACGTTGTCCATATTTTATCCCACTTATCAGTGTTGTTTAGCTTTCTTCTAACTGGACTATAATTTCCTCCACTGAGGGATTTTTAGAGTTTCTACTTTCATTCCTTAGACTCTTCAATTTCCCTCTTATCATCTTTGGCATCTTCATAGTTGAGTTGCTTGAGTTAACCAGCAGATTTAACAATAGATTTAAATTTAGAAAAATTGTTAAGTAATGTTTGCTTATGGACAATTATTATGATAAAGAGAATTTCCTTTTAAAATCAGATAATATAATAAGCAAAGTTAAATAGATAAATATAAATAATAATAGCCTGAAAAATTTTAGTCATGATGGAGGGAATTGAGTTATTTAATCTTTCAGGAAAAAATTCTCACATTTTTGTTGTTACCGTTGTTCCAACATATCTAGGTCTTCTAATACACCCACAGTAGCACAGCTCAAGAAACAGGGATTCTCATTGTTTAATGTGGAAAGGTAGACATATCAGAATCTGGTGTATGAGAGTTTGTGATTGGAAAGAGTTCTTCAGGTGATTTTCATATGTCTTCCTCAGATTACAGGCCAATCTTTCCTCAAGTTGATAATCATTTCTCTAAAGTTGGAAGTAGCCCATAACACTTAATTGTAGTCCTACATAAAAAAGGAGAACTATTCATTTCTAGCTATCTTTTCAAGCCTGAATTTTAACAGCACAACATATTTTTGGTATATTATATTGAAGTGGTATGATATGTATGGTATAATATCTTTGGTATATTATACATTGGAAATTGCCATATATTTTTTACTCTATGTCTGTCTCCCCGCTTCTCTGAATGTCTCTCAACAAGTAGATTAATTTTCAAGGGTAGACACAAAATCATATAAATTTCGCAGTGCTGGCTGTGTATCCTCCACTTTTAACTCAGGAGGCATAAGGTTTGAATGGACCATTAGAATTCCTCTAGTTCACTGGTCATGGTTAAAGAAGAATGACATTTAAACAGTTAGTTCCCGATTTTTGCAATTTTTCATGTTATCAGTCATTTTACTCAGCTTAATAAGCACTTACATTTTACTTCTTACCATTTTTCTTCTCATTCATTGATTCACACCAATGAAGTTAAGCGTCATTTAAAACAGATGAACCAGCAGCATATTTTTGTTTTTCTTTACAGTAGTCTGAATTACAGTACGGTTTCCTTTTTCCAATTTTTGGACTAGTGGAAATAACTACTTGCTACAATTTATCCTGTGTTAAAGTCAACCAATAAATAAAGAAAATGCAATAGCAATGGATAACACATTTGATAGTACTCTATGATGACTAGATTTTTTAAAGTCAACATTTTTCTATTCTACATAATAATAATTTTTATTTATTTCCTGTATCCCTGAGTTAATTCTCCATCCTCAGTTTTTCACTATTTATTGGAAAAAGGAGTCTCAGCAAGATTATTTAATCATTTTTTCAGAATTTTAAATGAAAAAAATCAGGAGAGGAAAATACACATATATAATTGGCAGAAATCTTGGGTTATTCAGGCAGTACTAAAATGGTTTAGAATAATTAATTTGTATGAACACTCCATCATTAGGGAAAGTGAAGACCAAATGGATAAGGTGAACATCTCTACTATCACTATTACTAACATCAAAAACAGCAATCAAAACTGGTCTCTCTGCTCTGCCAGGTATATGTGTCTTATTCTTATTCATTCAAGTCCCCACATGATATATGAGAAAATATCACTGACCACATTTTATGGACACAAACAAACTACTTTTATCGTGTTGAACAACCTAAGTTCATACAGTTAGTATATCTGGAATATGAACCCAGGCCTCGTGACTTAAAAATGGAGTTTCCCCCACAATTCTAAACTTCTTCCAATTCTCATCTTTTCTTCCAATATTACAGGTATTTTTTTTTTACCTTACTTTCATTACATGTTATAAGAACCCCACTTTCAAATGCTTATTTTATACACTCATAGTATCACCGAGGAAAATATTAAGAGTTATAATAATGACAGTTTCTTCCTCTCAGAGTTCAGAAGCAGAAACAAAAAATGTGACCATCTATAGATGTGTTTTTGAATGAGAAATATTGGGGGAAAACCATTTTGCACCAGAAGTTTGACTAAACTCTGATTTGGTTTAGTTGGTCTTTCCTATCACCACCATTAACAGAAAAGTGGCCTTGTCTGCCTTTGTAATATGTGACCAAAAACAACTTCCAATCCTGATGCCCTTATTGAATGAAATAATATGAACAGACCTCACAACCTCATAGTGGAAATGAGAGAGTAATAGCTTGGGCAGTAGAATTCTTGCTTCATTTCTCATGACTCCAAATGAACCACCTACTCTTGTGCTTTAACTGATATACCACCTGTTAGATTGCCTTTAATTAATTTTAATATTTTCAACACAAACAAATTGATATTTATGTATTAGTGTCTATGAACTTTAATCTCTGTTTTAGGGGAGGTTGGTTTATTTTGAAGTACTCAAACATGGAATCAGCAGTCTAGGGATGGTTAGTTAACATTTGAAAAACACTAATCAGGCATCTACACTCTAGAAGTGACCAGTACAATTGCTTCAACAGACCCTAACTGCACCTTCATGAGGAATTCATTAATTAGCATAAGGGATGTTGAAAATAGTTAATTAATAATTAACTAATAATAAATAAATTAATAAGTGAGCAGCATTAAAATTTGTAAATTATCTAGACATATTTTACAGGAGCTACCACAATTGGGTGACTGAAAGAAGACCCTGGTGAGCACCGTCAGCCAACACTCTTTGGAGGAGCAACCCCTGCTCCACTCTAAGACTCTAGCTCAGTCCCTGATTCTGCCAATTACAGCAGATTATGTGCCCTGATTCTCACTGAGGAAATAATTGATGTTACAACTAGAATATCATTACGTCTGCTTCCAATGAATCTTTGAGCAAGGTATATGTTGCCGTATCTAAAAGATAGTTTTCTTGGACTTCACCAAGCTTACAGCAAAGCGTTGTCTGCCCATTTCTGCATGAATGAGGTGTTTTGTAGGTGTGAGCTACCTTAACGTGAGACTTTCATTTGGTGTTAAGCTTGTTTTGGCATTTCTAGATCTCTCACCTTTCTTCAGTCATAAGAGCTAATGATTGATAGCTATTTAAAAACAACAGCAAAGTCAAATTATCATAGGTCAGCTTAATATCCCCATCTGCCATATCCTAATAACATTTTTTTCTTAAATTATAATCATGTCCATCGTTTATTATTAGACTTTGCCTAATACAAGTCCTTACTGTAAGGCAATGTGCACAGGGTTTTAATTTGTTGCTGTATTCTTTGCCATTGTTCCTTGAAAGTGCATGTCCTTCATTTCATTGCCATCCTCGTCCTGCTATATTTCCGCAGCGACTTCTCAGGTTCATAGCACATCATAATTCCTACAGAGGAGTCTTAAATAGTAGAGAAGAATTGGGTAGGGCTTCCCTGATGGTGCAGTGGTTGAGAGTCCGCCTGCCGATGCGGGGGACGCGGGTTCGTGCCCCGGTCCACATGCCGCGGAGCAGCTGGGCCCGTGGGCCATGGCCGCTGGGCCTGCGCGTCCGGAGCCTGTGCTCTGCAGCAGGAGAGGCCACAGCGGTGAGAGGCCCGTGTACCGCAAAAAAAAAAAAAAAAAAAAGAGAATTGTCCTATCCATTCCACTCAGTTGGAGGCCTGCTTCAGTTTTGTAGGAGCCAGTATTCACTTAGAAGTTTAAGGTCCAGCTTTTCAAGTGCAAGGGTTGGCAACCCCTAAAACTCCATGAACACTTCAAAATAGTAGTGTGGAGCCTGAAAATACTTGTTGAAATATCTAGGTTTCTAAACAAAAGACTTTTGAAATTCCATGTTCTTTGGATAACAACATGCTCATAATCTTATCCAGGAGTATGCTGTAGTAGGTTCTGCTTCTTTTCTCTTTTTTATAAGTTCTTTATCAGTGTTCTGTCCAGCTATAATTCATCAAAGGAAAAAACCTACTTTTTCCGCACCTATAATTCTTGATCAAAACTTTAACTTCCACTAGTCCCTTTGATAGGACAGTTATGGATGGAAACATCTTCTTTTACATGGAAAATGTGAAGATGAGTGTCACGAGCCAAGAAAAGGTATGTTCTCACAGCTTGTAGAAAGTCTGTGTTCACTCAGCAAGAAGAACTTGGTACAAATTAACATGCTAGAATATTTCATAAGAAAATATATTCATATAATTTCTTTCTGTTCAATATTTAACATATTATATACTGTTTAGCGTATTCTCCTAATTAGATTATATATAATTTATGGTGGGTAATCAATGTTTTTACTTCTATAATCAATACACTTTAAGCATTACTTAAAGTTTCTATTTTCTAACACTTCTCAGAGGTATAATTATATATATATGTAAAATATTTTCTGCAGCCTGGTCATGCAATCATTTACAGTACTTCAGTAATATAGTGAACTACACTAAAGTCCACAAATTTTGTAATAAACAAGAGCATGAACAGCAGGAAATAGGTAAAGAAAAAACAGGAAAAAGCAGTAGCTTTAGTTGTAAGGGTTTCCTTTCCAGCTTTACCAATAACTAGCCAGGTATCCTTGGGCATCTGACCTTGGACATCTGTCCTTGGGTTATTATGAGAATTAAAGAAAAATAACATAAAAAGACAACTAACTCTTTTTGTAGAATGTAGTGGATGCTTACAAATGTACCTTATCCACCTGTATTTTTAGGGTATACTTTTTTTTTTTTTTTGCGGTACGTGGGCCTCTCACTGTTGTGGCCTCTCCCGTTGTGGAGCACAGGCTCAGCGACCATGGCTCACGGGCCCAGCCGCTCTGCGGCATGTGGGATCTTCCTGGACCCAGACACGAACCCGTGTCCCCTGCATCAGCAAGCGGACTCTCAACCACTGCGCCACCAGGGAAGCCCCCTAGGGTATATTTTTTGAAAGACAAAATGATCTAAAAAATGTGCTCACTATGAAAGAATTTTCTAAATGAATGCAAAGTCTTGGAGAAAATTCTGGTTTGTTGATGGTTTTGAATAGAAAAACCAGCTGAGTAATTGCTTAGAAAAATAGGACTATCAAATGTATAGTATTCATAGTATGAAAAACCTTGGTGTGAGTACATTAAAAAGAAGCATGTTTTTAAACAGAGCAAAACTAGTTACCTGGAGGAAAGAATTACCTCAAATGAATAGACCTTGACAAGAAAAACTTAAGATTCAAAAAAATGACAAAAGTATGAAAGCTAAAATATAAATGATGTCTGATGGGAATGCTTAATTTTAGGAAAAATTCACTTCAGACTTGATTTAAAATAACTTTTCACTACTTAATAGAATTAAGAATGCTCTTTTTTCACTGTAAATCTAGTGTTCTATTTTCAATTGATTTATAATATACAGATAATTTTTAAAAACATTAGGTAATTTCAAACCTCACTATTAAAATAGTTTAATGTATATGACTTTTGAAAATGTTCAAATTTGAGTTTTTATGTATGAGGGGGAACAATGGTAAAGAAATGGTAAAGGCAGCAGCTCTCCTGCCTCCAAAATATCTTGCAGGAGCTATATTCCCTTGTAGTATATGTTTATTGAAAATGTTAAATATATACAAAGAAAAGTGTACAGATTTTTCCTTGACTTCTCAGTATGAGGGTTGACCAAGAAGCTTCATGCAGCATGATTAAACTTTGGACAGGTTTCTTCCTGATTCTATCCTCCCTACCTACCCCACCTCCCTTTTCTTAGAGCATTTACTTTAGAACACCTCATTGTAAATTATTTCTCTGCCCACTTGAGAAATAAATCTTTTTAAAATTCTCTTCTCAGTTTTACAACCCAGAATGTCTTTCTCATGGACCTGAGAACCATCTTTAAAAACGTACATATGAAGAAGTAGCAGCCCTATCTTCCAATTTCCTGGGAGGGTAGGAGACCAACATTGGAGGGCACTTTGTTCCAAGTTGTAAAATGACTTTGTGTCATGAATATATGAGTAGTTTACTTTTCCTCTGCATAAGGTCAATTAACCAACAGAGATGATCAAGACTGTACCCTCACTCTAGTGCTTCATAACCCTTCCATCTTTTGTTTCAAAGGAGTTGAGTTCAACCTGAGTTTGGGCTTCTCCCCTAAAGCAATAGCTTTGAAAAAAGTTATTCTTACCAGTTTAATTTTTTCCAGTGCAAATTTTGCTTTGACAGGTGTTAGTGCCAAAAACGAAAATAAAGCAATATAAGGAGACAGAGAAAAAATGTACTATTTTTATGTAGGATATTCAACATGTTCTCTCTGATAATGAAATGTCTGAAAAGATACCTGAAGGAAACGACAGATATAGATTACACAGAAATGAAAGAAATAGCAGTGCAAAAAGTCTTTGATGTGTCATTGGACTTGGAAAGTCTCAGGAGCATCAGGAGACATTTTTCTCCATGGAACATCATTATGCATGAGGTCTTTTAAAAGAGTCAATTTTCTTCTTGCTCAGATGAGAAAACTGAGGCTCAGAATAGTTTGATGGCTTCTGTAGATAAATGAAGAAGATTTTTCTATTAGGAAAGCTATTCAATAATCAATCAATGTGATTTGCTTGTTGAGTTGTGTTTTTCTTTACTAAAGAATGTTAAGGAATTATCAATTGGAAAATCTAATCAGTTCACATCAGAAAATGTAATCATTTATAAGAAATGGGAAAATTTAGGAAAATTCTTCAGTGGTAAATTATAATACAAAGAAGTTATTAGTAATGAAAAATTGAAAACAAACTTGAGATGTGAATTCTATACATTTTGAAAAATGAAGTTTCAATTACTGACCAAGGCACTTTAGAAGAAAACTGGTTCATAAAGAATCTGCTTGAAACTTCCTTTAATAATATTAATTATAAAGTACATGTAAAATAGAGAAGGGATCTAAACAGTAATGAAAGACTATATACTTCAAATATAGCAATAGTAAAAGGTAATCCAGAATTCTGGCTCTGCTACTTATCAGGTAAGTACCTTTGGGCAAATTTTAAATTCTTTAAGCTATGATTTCATGATTTATAAAATAAGGATATTTATATATAACTCACAGGATTGTCATAGGATTAAATGAAATTATGTATGCAAACTGCTTGATATAGCACATGCTTAGCGTTCAAAAACGTCAGCAATTGTCATCATGAGTATTTTTATATTGTTACTAAATTGATTGCAAAACTCCCTGGTTTAATTTATGTCTTAGTATCTTTTTAATATTGAAAGTTTAAAGAACATTCAAAAACAGAGAAAATATTATAATAAACAACTTTGTGTTTCTATATTCAAATTCTAAATTTTCTCTCCTCAGCAATGGATTATGAGAAAATAAATATCAGTCATCCTATCATTTAATCCATAAATAGTTCAGAATATATCTCTAAAAGATCTGGACTTCTAAAAAATAACATGTTCTATATATCATTCTCACAGCTAAAACAATAATTCCTTAACGTCAAGTCTAGTCAAGTTCAAATTTCTCTAATTGTCTCAAAATTTGTTTCAATTGGTTTATTTGTTTTGGTATCAAGATGTAAATAATATTCACACATTGAAACTGGTTATGTCTCTTTAATCTGTTGTAATCTATAATCTCTCTCTATCTGTCTTGTTTACGAATTCAGGCCATTTTTAAATTTAAATCCAAGAATAAATAAGGCTAATATTCTATCCTATTCTACCCATTGCAACTGTCCTCAAGATGTCTCTTGGTAAAGGAAGTGAGTAATTCCTCAACTGTCCTCAAGATGTCTCTTGGTAAAGGAAGTGAGTAATCGCTAGGCTTTTATAGAGACAGGAGAGGTGGCAGTTGACTTCTAGTTCAATAGATGGGAAGCGCTCAAGAGAAGGAGCGTGGTCCTCCCAGGGCAGTTTGGAGCTGGGGTGAAGCAGTCAATCAGACTTAGCAGTAAAATCAATAAAGGCAAATTGTTTGCCTCTGCCCACAGAGTTCTTCTTGATAAACAAGATTTTGCCATTAGAGATTACAGAAAAAGAGACTGCTACAAAATAGACTACGGTTCTCCCCAGATAATCCCAAATGAGGTAATCATTTCACTTGCACACTCTGATCCTATCATTTTAAACCTTTAAAAAGAATTTCCTGGTATATAGCCATGATTGAAGTCACTTACCAAAACTCCTCACATATATTGTACTGTATTTTCTCCTTTTTTTCAAAGTAATAAAGCAATAGAAATAAAATCAATATGGAAGGAACTTAATATGGAAGGAACAATGATGTTCATGTGCAGATGTTAATTGAAAGAACTCCAAAAAGTAAATATTCCAAACTGTGGGAAAGTAATTGTACAAACACATCGGTTCCATCATTTTGGATGGCCAGGAGAACTCAACTGATTAAGGGGGTGTGATTAAATTTAGCCAGAATATTAATACAGTAGCTCAAGGAATAAGGCAGAAATGTGCAGACTGTGTGAATTGAATGAGAATTTCTAACACATTAATGTACATGGGTAAACTTGGATTCCCAACACCAGATGAACAAATGATCCTGAGGTGGAAAGTTGTAAAGGAATTAGAAGCATTGTGAAAGTCTGAAGGTTCAGCAGTAGGAACAGTAATGAGAAAAGCCAGAAGTCAAACACTTCACCCAAGGAGGGCACATACGTGTGCCATGGTCTAAACATACCATAGAGAGATCAGAGGACATCTGGCTCTGACAATGACTATTGTGTGCACTTGGGCAAATCATTTGATTTCTCTGAGCCAAGTTTCCCTTTCTCCTTTGGTAAAATGAAGAAAATAACATCACCTGGAAGCAGTGCAGTAAATAGTAAATTATAAAATACATGTAAATGATCTATCACAATGTTTTTGGTGATGTTTACAAAAGAGTGACAAGTATTTTTCACATACAATATTAGACTCGAGATTGTAAGGCACTTAAAGCTCAGCTGCTCTAATCACAATGCTTGAAATTTGAAAATGGAAGCCATCATTAATATTATTATGTTTAAACCTCTGTGACTTCTCTGCCAATGATTCATTCAGTTGATAATTATATGCTTCTAATGATGGAGAGTCCATTTACTCCTGAGTTTCACCAAAATGCTTCCAAATACACACAGTAACTTCTTGTGAAATTGGAGTTTTGCTTCTGTTTCAATCTGAGTTAGGAACTGCTTTTACTTTCCTGCTAAGCATATTAAATCAGAATACAAGTCACTGATGTTTGGTAGAGTGGATCATATATTTTTGTTTAAAGAGGTGGATATGAGTGCATTTTAAAATCATAACTAGTACAGTGTCCAATGTATAATATATCTTCCTTAAATGTTTGCTATTGGTGATAAAGATGATAATGAATCTATTTCTGATCTTTGCGCTTACTGCAATCATTTTGAAGCTCTTTCAGTTTTGTATAAAATTCTCTTCCTGTTGTGTTCTTCAAAATATACAGCTGGCCACCATTATCTCAGACATGCCTCTGTGGCATGTGTGTTTTGTATTATTGCTCATTTGTTTCTTTCTCTGCCTACTCATCTGTTTTCCTGGCTGTGACTTTTAGCTTCCTCATTTGTCTAAGTAAGAATTGTCCTTGGATGTTTCCCTTCCATCATTTCTATTGTTTCTTGCTTCTTGGTCACTTCGTTTGACAGCATCTGTGCAACACTTCACACTCATTAATATCCTCCACAAGTTGCTTAATGATAGAGGAACCCTGTTGAGTGTTTGCACAGTTAAGAAAGAAACCTGTCCTGCTTTTGATAAAAGCCTGTACACAGATTATTCTTAATTTAAGAAATTGTCAGAAGTTAATGACAAGGAAATAAAGGCAGATGCAACTACTCAGTAATTTCTTTGAAATGTGGTGTGTGTGTGTGTGTGTGTGTGTGTGTGAGAGAGAGAGAGAGAGAGAGAGAGAGAGGGAGAGAGAGAGAGAGAGATTTAACTCTTTCATTGAAGAAAAAGCACATACATAGACAAAATATACTTATGAGAAGTGGATCATCTAACTATAACTAATGCTTAAATGTATTTTGTTAAAACATGCCAATGATAATTATTGGAGAAAACGTTTAGATAAGCTTAATTATGCAAAATGCCTAGTCTCTTTATTGTATATTGCATGTGTGCCTAATATATTTCAAATCAAATATCTCTCATATTATTTTACAAGAAATGTAAATACTTTGACTACCTCAGTGATAATAAGAATGTTCTAAAATAGACATTTATGTCTTGCCCAGTGCTTAGTTCTCACAACGGATAGAGATGGTAATGCAATGAGACATAGTTCAAGATGACCAAATTATCACTCTTTGACTCAAAGATGCAGGCTGGCTATTTCCTCTTTGTGTGTCTATAGCTGCTGTTGACTTTTTTATTCTAGAAGTTTCTGTGGGAGAGGCTATTTAAAATCAAGTGCTCACATACTATGGAGTTTCTGCAATAGTTATACTTTGTGGAGTAAAAAGCTATAAAGGGTCATTTACAGTTCAATCAAGGTTTCTGAAAATGCAGCAGCTGTTAGGTAGATGAAGAACATGTCAGCTAATATTAAGAATGACATAAAGAGCGTGTTCACCCAAAACTTGAAGTCAGAGCACAAAGGATAACATAAAATCCTTTCATAAGGAAATTCAACTCCATGGGAATCCTGGTGGGAGATCAGGGGTTTTACTTCACCCGCCACTTCCCTGGGGTGAACTGAAGTGTGAAAGGAGCTCCAGGTTCACTCTGGTTTCCTCCTCCTAAGATGGCAGCTATTCTCTAAGTCTTCAAATGTCTTTCTTTTTCAGACAAGAACAAGAATTAAATTTTCTTAAATTTCCTGTCTTGAAAGAGTGTCTGGTTACTTTGAAAATCCTAAGTAGTTCTTTCTATCCTTCTCCTTTTTCAAAAACTTTTCTCTTTTATAGTTAACTTTGTTTTTCCCATTGTTTTAGTTAATTGTAAAAGACAGAATTTTAGTCACCTCAACTGATAAGAATATTTACAAACTATTTTGTTGTTGAAATGATAAAAGTGGCTCCAACACATCTTCATTATTCCCAAACACACAAACATATATACCACAGACTCACTGGGTACCAATATCTGGACAAGTGAACTTTAACCCAAGGATACTACTTACATTTCAGTTGGGACTTGTTGCTTAGGAATCAGCTCCTTCTTCTGGACCCTAGGAGTGCTTGTCCCAGTAAAAGTGATTGAAGTTTATTAGCTACATTAATTCTAATCTCTAGAGTTTGTACACAGGGACAGAGGGCGATACTGTCCTTCTAAACCTTGGCTTGTCATTGGCAGAGATCACATACAAGATGTACTGAACACATATTCTATAGAACTTGCTACAAATCAGCTAATCGGTCCAGGACAATGTTTACACAGAGGTCTTTTTGTCTTAATTGGCCATGGATATTTTTTGGTTATTTTTATCATCCCAAATGAGTGTGGAGGAAAATAGACAACATTAAAAATAAATCTCATTTATGTGCTTCCCAAGGGTAATCAAATCATTTAGGCAAGTATTCACATGCCAGAGAGGAAAAAGACAATGGACTACAGAGAATGACTAGCCTGTTGGTAATTTTCTGCAAACCTATCCCATCCTGTCTCCCTTTCACACCTTTATTATAGCATTTAATCTAAAATAAGCCAGATCTGGAAAGCTGTCTGAGATTTGGCCAGGGAGAGGTCCTGTTCAGTTTTATTTTACCCTGGGGTCTGCATGTAGAAAATACCTTTATTTCTAAAGGAGTCCCAGTTTCACAGACAAAAGCATCAACACAAAAACCTTACTGGAAACTCTCAGTAGCCCCAAAATTATAAAGGCTAATAAATCATAGTGTTCTCCCAAGCTTTCAAAAGGCTCCGGGAGTTAGCATGGAAGCAATCTTCTCTAGTTTCAATCTGTTGTGCATCATAGATAAATTTCCAGAGCTTCATAGAATTGCACATGTTTGAAGACATTGACTGTAAGAAAACGGTTTACATTGGTGCTGATCATGAGGGTCTCAGAAGGAGAAAAGGACCATCTGTGAATGCACCTACAGCAGGGTTTCTTCAACTGGGGCCAATGGTTTGGATTCAAGAATCCATCTGCTTGTACCTCCCAAACTATTTGTAAAATTGCATGGCACTGTGCATACTTTTTCCAACCAATTTTTTTCCCCAAGTATGTTTTTGGTATTCCCTAAAAATAAATATTATTTTCAAATGTCCAAACCAACATTTGCACTGTGACATACAGGAACAAATGCTTGTAATTGAAAGTTATATGTGCACTTTGGGACATGAAAAAATTTAGTAGATATTTTAGGTACATATTATATATTGCATGAGTTAGATGTGTGTGTTTTCATTTCATTTTCACAGCGTGAATTTAGTAGCTTTAAATGAGTTTATAATGGCTAAAATATACTTAACATTCACATATAATTAGGCATAATAACCTTACCTTGACCATTTCCAAAATGAAATAAATAATAAACTTCTATGGACATAGAAAATACCAACATAAAGGAATACTTATTTCTGTGAGGTAGACACAAAATATATTTACTGAGAAAATTAGAAATATTTGCAGAAAGGATTATTTATATTACAGGAAATGTAAAAATAACGTAGTATAGTTACTACGCTTTCTTCATCAGAAGGAAAAATTTAAATATAAGTATGGATATTAATATCGAGAGTGTGAGGCTGCTCACTGAACTCTCTTCTATCTAATCAGTATGAATCATCTACATGCATTCTTTCAGACTTCCTGTTGCACAGTCTTGAAAGGAAATGAAAGAGAAATAAACAGAGTCATAAGGAGCATCACCATCCAATCATGAGGCAAGATGTTCATCAGTGCCATGAAATATTGAGGCCACAGAACATGCATTAATCATAAGATGATTTTATGTGCCTTTATTGTGTGTTTATCCTAAAAGGTTATGGAAACAAAAATATTTACAGAAATAATGTCTTCCCAATAAACCACCTGAGAGAAAAATGTTTAGAAAGTCAAATGATAAATAATGTTTTATTTAAATAGAAATCTAGCTCTAAAATTGCCAGGGAAAGCCATTGTGTCAGTTCTTAGGGAACAAGATACATGTAAAGAGGTGCAAATGTTCAAATTAAATCTAGAAATATAGCTGAGGCAACTACTTTCAGAAAATAGTAGAATAATTAAACCACTTGTGAGTCAGTGCCAGATAGATACAAGGTAATATATGCTCATTTGGATATATTTTGAAAAGGAATGTCTTTACTTTTTCATAAGTTTTGGGATAACTTAATTATTAAATATGTATTGACCAAAGGTATCAGGAGTCCATGGAAAAATAGCTGATTCTAGGGCTGGAACAGGGAGAACATAAAATAGTTCTGGAACAATTCATTGCACTAGAAAATAAAGAAGTGTTCAAAAATAAAGAACAGAGACCTGTCAAAGGGACAGCAGAGCCAATCAGAAGGAATATTTAGTGCCAAACCTGGGACAATTTGATCAACAAAATTAATATTATTGTATTAGTTCATAAATCAAGGCATAAAATAAATATCCAGGAGTTCATATTGATATCAATAAATAATAAATTAATTAATACATAAAAAAGTAAGGAACAGTAGGCAAATCTTTCTTACAGAAGTATTCCAAATGATATATGCAGACATCCCCCCCTGCCAGGAAATGGTGCTTAGACATTCCCCCACACACCCCACCCCACCTCTCCCCTGACCTTGAGTATTGGCAGGACTTAGTGACTCATTTCCAAACAGTAGATTAAGAAAGAGAAAAATAGCCCCATAGCACCTTTGCAATGGTGAAATCCAGCAGACGCTATCTTAACCAAGTGATGGAAGATATGTCATCAGGGATATCGTGTGGATGTACTGATATGACGTGATGAGGAGGGTGCTTCATCTCTGTGGTATGATATCTACATTCTGAACCATTAAACAAACAGACAAACCAAATGTGAGGGGTGTTCTTGACCAGTACTCTTCAAAACTCTCAAGGTCATTACAAAAATCAAGGAAAGGTTGAGAAACTCTCACAGACCAGCAGAGTCTAAAGAGACATGATAACTGAATGCAATGTGGATCCTGAAACACACAAAACAGATATTAATGGAAAAACTGGTGAAATTTGAATAAACTCTGGAGGTTAAATAATGTAATGTACTAATAATGGTTTCTTAATTTTGACAAATGAACCAAGAGTGGAAGATGATAACTTTAGAGAAAATTGAAATTGAGTGAGAGGTGTACAGAAAATCTCTGTAAATTCCTTGAAACTTTCCTGTAAATCTAACATTTTTCCAAAATAAGAAGCTTCTTAAAAGAAATACCTGTTGACTAACCTGTTTAAATTAACAATATTATGAATGCCAACTAATAAAGTTTTTCTTTCTAATTTTTATTTACACTAATGAGAAATCCAATATATTTTCTTGTTTTCCTCCATAGTTTCTCCCTGCTGTACTCTTAGTTATCTTATAGTTAGATGCTATTTTCAAAATTATATAGTCCAACAAAGGAGGCAGAATATACAATGGAGAAAAGATAGTTTGCTCAATAAGTGGTGCTGGGAAAACTGGACAGCTACATGTAAAAGAATGAAATTAGAACACTCCCTAAAAGCATACAAAAAAATAAACCCAAAATGGATTAAGGACCTAAATGTAAAGCCAGACACTATAAAACTCTTAGAGGAAAACATGGACACAACACTCTTTGACATAATTCGCAGCAAGGTCTTTTTTTTACCCACCTCCTAGAGTAATGAAATTAAAAACAAAAATAAACAACTGGGACCTAATGAAACTTAAAAGCTTTTGCAAAGCAAAGGAAACCATAAACAAGATGAAAAAACAACCCTTAGAATGGGAGAAAATATTTGCAAATGAAGCATCAGACAAGGGATTAATCTCGAAAATATACAAACAGCTCTTGCAGCTCAATATGAAAAAAACAAACTACCCAATAAAAACATTGGTGGAAGACCTAAATAGACATTTCTCCAAAGAAGACATACAGGTGGGCAACAAACACATGAAAAGATTCTCAGCATCACTAATTATTAGAGCAATGCAAACAAAACTACAGTGAGGTATCACCTCACACCAGTCAGAATAACCATCATCAAAAATCTACAAACAATAAATGCTGAACAGGATGTGGAGAAAAGGGAATCCCTCTTACACTGTTGGTGGGAATGTAAATTGATACAACCACTATGGAGAACAGTATGGAGGTTCCTTAAAAAACTAAAAATAGAACTACCATATAATCCAGAAATCCCATTCCTGGGCATATACCCTGAGTAAACCATAATTCAAAAAGATACATGCACCCCAATGTTCATTGCAGCACTATTTACAATAGCCAGTATGTAGAAGTAACCTAAATGTCCATCAACAGAAAAATGGATAAAGAAGATGTGGTACATATATATACATCTATATAATATATATACATATATTATATATATAATATATATACAATGTATATACATATATATGTGTGTGTATATATATATATATACAATAGAATATTATTCAGCCATAAAAGGAATGAAATGGATGGACCTAGAGACCCTCATACAGAGTGAAGTAAGTCAGAAAGAGAAAAACAAATAATGTATGCTAACACATATAGATAGAACCTAAAACAAAAATGGTTCTTAAGAACCTAGGGGCAGGACAGGAGTAAAGATGCAGATGTAGAGAATGGACTTGAGGACACGGGGAGGGGGAAGGGTAAGTTGGAACGAAGTGAGAGGGTGGCATGGACATATATACACTACCAAATGTAAGATAGCTAGCTAGTGGGAAGCAGCCGCATAGCACAGAGAGATCAGCTTGGTGCTTTGTGACCACCTAGAGGGGTGAGATAGGGAGGGTGGGAGGGAGACGCAAGAATGAGGAGATATGGGGATATATGTACACATATAGCTGATTCACTTTGTTATACAGCAGAAACTAACACACCATTGTAAAGCAATTATACTCCAATAAAGATGTTTAACAAAAAATGAAAAGAAAAAGAAAAGGAATTAAATTGTGCCATTTGCAGAGATGTGTATGGACCTAGAGACTGTCATACAGAATGAAGTAAGTCAGAAAGAAAAACAAATATCGTATAATATAGTTTATATGTGGAATATAGAAAAATGATACAGATGAACTTATTTGTAAAGCAGAAATAGAGACACAGACTTAGAGAACAAATGTATGGATACCAAGGGGGCAAGGAGGGATGGGATAAATTGGAAGATTGGATTGACATATACACACTACTATGTATAAAATAGATAATAATGAGAACCTACTGTATAGCACAGGGAACATACTCAATACTCTGTGGTGACCTAAATGGGAAGGAAATCCATAAAAAAGGGTATATATGTATACCTATAGCTGATTCACTTTGCTGTACAGCAGAAACTAACAAAATATTGTAAAGCAACTATACTCCAATTAAAAATTAATAAAAAATATTATGTAGTCCAGGAAATAGGGTCAGTACGATTCAACTATATATTCATTGCTTAAAAGAAATCATTGTGCTTAATTGTTAAATTATGTGATGGTAAATACAGCAAATGGCCAAAGCTTTATTGCAGGTTTATTTCGTTAATGAGATACCAGGAGATCATGAATGATTTAGGATACACATTATAATATTATAAATTGATAATGTAGATAAAATCAATATATGGCTAAAGAAATATTATCCATCAGCTACACATTTATATTAACACATAGAGTGGGAAGGGAAAGCTAGTGGGTAATAAACAAACAAAAAATCAGTTTGTAAGCTAACTTCACATGTACACAATGCCGTATATTGTTTTCCTTTAAGAGAAAGTTATGCTGTGCATTTGGATCAGCAACACGAGGTATGTAGTATAACAAATGACCTATTTTCTTCAGTTGCTAAATGTGTGACAATTACTCTGAAGAAATGCTTGAAATGATGAGATTCTAAGATAGCTTGTTTTGCGCCAAACCCTTTTGATCTGGTTCCATTATATTCCAGGATTCACAGCATTGTTATGAGCACATAATTACAAGTCCACATAAATAGATATAGTGGACTCATAAGAGCTGCAGAATTGAATTCAATACCCAATTGCCAGACTCTCCCTCTGAAAAAAGGAAAAGGACTTAAGAATGGACACCAAGTTTCATGTAAGAGAAGAAGAATTTTCTGTTTTCTATTTCCAGATCTTAATAAAAATTATATTCCTACACTCTCCCTGATTTCTTTTTAGAAGACAAAAAGAAATCAAAGAAATAAATATTTTTATCAAGATTAACATATTTATTTTTCTCACTGTCATGTGTCCTGCAAACTTTTCTCATTTGCCAGATGAGTTCTTGAGTCAAGGATAAAAACCAAGAAAGAGCACAATATAACCCACTTCCTTTTTGAACCCATGGTCAAGGTATAGTTAGATATTCCCTTGCACATGCATAAATATATTTTTATTACATATATTTATATATAATATCATATATTATTTACATTTTATTACATGTATATATATATATATATATATGACTCAAAGAAGAATCAGAACATATTTGAAAGACAATTTATAGTAAATTTGGATATTGTTTATCTGAAGTATTTTCTGTCAGCGCTCTTTCCGGTCCTCTGTGGCTTGTAGTTAAAAAGAAATTCTGTTAAAATGCCTAGTGCCATGACATTATTCCCCAATTCCTTCTGTTCTGATAATTTTATTTACCTACTAGCCTTACCATTTGAAGGCGGTAAGGGAATACCAAGAAATTCTGAGAGAATACTGAAGTAGAACTCATTCGGTGTTTTCACTCTATACCACCTGTCCCTTGCCAGAAAAGTCCTTCTCATCTCTTTACCGTTCATGCATATATTGTACGGCTTTAAGGCAAAACTATCATCTCCCTGTGAAGTTCATACTTGTCAGAAACAATTATATACTCTCCCTGTTCTCACTGTGTATATATGCAACCCTATTTTAGTGTGGACTATATAGTTGTAAGCACATGCCTATATGCTTCTCTCTCCCATTAGAAAGTGGGCTGATTGACTCCAGGACTCCATGTTATTAATCTCACTTTTCCACTGGAGCTTACAAAGTGCTCTATGGGATTATTTATGGTTTTTGAATAAATGACACTTAGAAAATTCATATGTTCTTTCTTATTGGTCTCCACATGCAGAGAAAAATTGGTCACTTCCGGCAATTATATATGTCAAATACTGTTGCTACTTTTTATCTGAAGTACTCAGAAGGGATGTTTTGCCTTCCAGAAAGTTTTCAATTGCACAACTGCCACAGTTAAAAATCCAGAGTCAAGTATCAATACCCTGCCATTTGATTGAGTATGGCATTTATAGAAAGAAAACATTTTCAGGTTGTGGGTAAAAGTGTGAAATGATGAATGTATTTTTACTTGAAACATTTTTTTCTCCAACAATGACATATAACTACGCTTTTGTCATTTCCAAATACAGACACTTAGTATATAGTTTCTATTCAGGGTAACTCTGCCTCTCCATCCCATAACATTTAGAATTTAAATTTGGTAGCTTGGGACTGAAAACCGTACCTGCTTCAGACAGGTAAAATAGGAGTCATCACATTCATACCTCTGAGTGCACCAGAAGGTGCAAGGTTTATTGCTCCACCACATGATGCAGGCTTTGTTATTTCTAGAGTGAAATCTACAAACATAATGAAATTGAATTGAATATCTAAAGGTGGATATTTACCCTGAGGGCACTTCGCAAATTCTCACACTGAGGTAACAAAGAGAAAGCATGTAAGGAAAAGACAAAAATATATACATAACTTAAATTGGAAACTACTGAGAATAAGAAATAATAAGATTGGAGAATTGATAGCACAATGAACTGGGAATTCCCTCTCTGTACCCAGAGCAAAGGATTTGATATGAATATTTCTTGGTTGAACAAACTAATTTGAGTTTTATTGTAATAGGAAAAGTGTTATATAGTCATTAACTTTATAAGTAATTCACATGTAGAAAATATATCTCAATCAATATTGAAATAATTAGCTTCAACCCTAAAAGTGCAATTTAACATTGAACTTCTTTCTCTTAACCATTTTGCATTTTTGTCTGAATGATGCAGATAGTTTTGAATTTTCTACTTTTTTTCTGTACTGGCATTACTTAGATCCATGTAGAAATTCTCTAGTCTCCTTAATGCAGGAGAACTTTAGGGTGAACCGAGAAAATAAGTAATGTAGTTGAAATCTATCTTTGTGCAGGGGATGTGAGCACCCCATTTTCAGAAGAGCATATATAGCTGAACACGAAAAGATATTTGGTTGGCTGCTAACAAATGGTCATTTAGCCCAGTTCTGGGCATACACTAGTTATTAGTTTAGGAAGGGTTTATCTACCAGGTCTGCTTATAAAACATTTTCAGTCTAGATATTTTTTAGGTATTCCTGTATTATCTTTAATCTCTATACTCATTTATCACCTATGTGTTTCTATAAAAATTTTGAATCTCCCATGGTTCCCGTTGACTTTATATTAAGATCCACCAGATGGAAGCACAGCAGTGGCATGTATAATGAGACAATAGGACAATGTCATGATAGAGTTCTTCATTTCAGAGCGAAAACGATTCATGTGATGTTCTCAAAGGCCTGAAGAAAATGTGTGACAATTCTACTGACATTTGAAATGTTGATATTATATTAACTGGTATAAAATTTCTAAGGAAGACCATCACTTTAACTGTTACTGTTCATGGGATACAAAAAGACAATATTCTCAGAGTATCAATAAATTGTCATTCACTATACTACATTTTCTATGCATATGAGGGGAGGGTATCCTGAAAAATAATTCAGAAAGAGAGATGGTGAGTAATCAAAGATAAACATGTACTAACTTACTGTGAGAACTATCCATGAAGATGAATTATGTACCAAAATATAAAAAATGAGTAATTAAGAATACAAATAAGAAAAAAAGATGGTATGAATTTCCAGTAGTAGGTAAGTGTAAAATAGTGGTGCCAAGTATTAGGCATATTCCATCTTCTCTCCAGAAAGTTAAAAATCAACAGTGTCAGACAGGTTTAACTAAATATATCAGAAAACAGTGGGTAAATTATATAAAATTTCTTCTTAACTACACTCAGGTGCATAAAGCTGACCCTATGAAAATTTGTAAGCTAGAATGCTTTCTTCAACTCTCTGTAATTCTACACTAATTCCAATATTTTAATCTTCTTATGGTACCTATAACCAATACTAAATTGGCTGAAAAATGACTTCCCATTACATGGTGGATTTTCACATAACTTAGATTTTATCTTATTACAAGAATCCTCCTGTGGAGGGTAATATCAATCCCAAAGTAATGAATCTCTAATGATAGACTGGTGGGTGTTATGGCAAATGAATAAGAAAACTATTTTAAGATATCACCTTTTTGAGGAAGTTCAAGCTCTAAAATCTTATTTCACTTTAACATATTTTGCTACTCTGTCAGGTAGCAAACAAAGAGAAAAAGAGTCTCCTTGAGCAGGGATCTTTTCCACATTGCCTAAGTGTAATTCAAAATTTTGATTAGTAGCTTGATTCTCTATGTAATTATTCAATTCCTTTTATTCTTTTAGATTTTTACCATTATGTAACTAATATATGGCTTTTAATCCCATGCCAAGATTCCACTTTCTACAACAATTGAGCTAGGACCTTGTTTTCTTGTACACTGTTGGAACAGAAGAATTTGGTCATTCAGTTATACTCAGAGTACAAGCTGTAAAATACCAACACTGATTTATGCTTTCCTGTTTTGGAATCATGCAGTCTTAACTGTCCACTGAGTTTTCATTGAGCCTCTTGAGCAGCGTATCAAGTATTCAAGAAAAGTGATTATCTTAAGTCATCATTCTATTTAAAGTAAAGGCTCAGTGTAGAGATGAGTTTACTCATTTTTATATTAATCTGTAAAAACATATTTAAGTTAACAAAATAAGAATTATTAAAGGCACAGCTAGTTGATTCTTTCTTTAAAATGTGCATATATATAAGTATAGGAGAAAATATGTGTACATTTTAACACATTGGAGGACAGAAGATAACTGTGTGTGTATACACACATATATATTATATATTATTTATATATATGTAACCACATATAATTTCTCAAACTAGAGATGACCACTAATATCAAGCTGGTGAATGACTATAAATAAGGACAAACATACACATACACACATATTCATTCACCAACACACTTGGATATATAGATATAGATATAGACAGTATTTTGGTCATAGAAATGCTATAACTCATTATGGTCCATATAATGAAATCCAAACAGAGAAGAAAACAAACTTAATATGTTATTAAAAAAATAATTGATGCTTTTCTTTTGGACAATTTTCAGTATTTTTTTGTTTTTTGATGTGGACCATTTTTAAAGTCTTTATTGAATTTGTTACAATATTGCTTCTGTTTTATGTTTCGGTTCTTTGGTTGCAAGGCATGTGGGATCTTAGTTCCCCGACCAGTGATCAAACCCGCACCCTCTGCATTGGAAGGTGAAGTCTTAACCACTGGACCACCAGGGAAGTCCCCAGTTGTATCTTTTTCAATAACTTTAATTATTATTTTGAAAACGCTAGTCTCCAGGGAGGGACTGAGACCCCCTTTCCTAAGGGAAAATATTTATTATTGTTGACCTTCTCTTGGAGAAAGAGCAGCCAGAGAAAAATAAATGCAAGGTGTTATATGGCATGCTTTTACTTTGCCTATAAGAACTTTGTTCTGGGGATCAATATTTGCACCTTGTAGAAACATGACTTGCATGTTGCCTTTGCAATATGGGTCAGGAAATCAATGTAACACTACAGTTGCTTCCACCACCCTTCAGTTGTCTAGGGTTGCCATGACCATGCACTTTTTAATTTTCAAATTAAATTTGGATTCATTCCAGAGATCCCTTAAAGAAATTGATTTTTGACTGTAAGTGGCTTACATTGTGCGCAATGTTTGCAACTGATGTTTTGGCAACCACAGATAGTTGGCGTAAAAACCTCATGTTATCTTTGCCAGATGCTAACTTTCAGGGGAGAAAAGTCTTTGCCCTTTAATGAATTTTATCATTTCTCTTTTTTATATCCTAATTTTCAGCTAACTGATTTTAATAAATTAAGAGTTGTTGATCATGAACTTTGGTTATAACAGGTAATTTTCAATTTTTTCCCAATTTCATAGTTTATATTCTTAGATACTATTTGGCTTCTTTTTCTATGTAATTGGAGTTTGGCAGTGTATTTAACTAACAATAGGCAATTAGGAGCTGAAGAAACTTTGAAATTATAATCAGTTACTTTTGCAAAACTAAATCATTCACCCAGAATGATAGATTCTTGTTAAGTAGATATTTTAGTTAATATATAATTTTTCCTTTCAGAATTTTTTATAATAAGGTTACAAATAAATCAATTTTTTAGTCCTTAACTGAAAATATAAATAGTATTTCAGGATTTTGTGGTGTCCTGGGTTTTCAAAAATCATTAATCATCTTTGAGCAATCTCCAAATAGGTTGAAAGTAATAGATATGGTTTTGAATTTCGCCTAATTCTACGATACTCTGAATGTACATTTTTTTCTTTTCAAAATGCACGTTTTTGCCACCAAATATTGAAAAATTAAAATCAATATATGGTACAAAATTATATTTAAATTAATATTTAAAGCATGCTCATATATATTACTGTTAAGAATGGAAACTGATACACATAAACCTTTGGGGAAGCATATTGGTAATGTGACAAAAACATTAAAATGTTAAGAGTTTTGAAAATTATTTTTGATTCTAAAAATTACTCTGGTGAATAATCCCAAAATTAGTAAAATCTTGTATAATATAGGCATTTATAAAAGTGAAATCAATAAAAAGCAAAACATGAAAGTAACCTAAATATTCAAAATAGAGGGACTAAGTTAAAGAAATCTTGATACAAACTTAAAACACGAGACAGTCATGAGAATGATGGTTTTGAAGATAAAAAGATATGCATAAATCATTAAGTTAAAAATCAGGATATACATATATATGCTTGTGAGCATATAGGAATACATATGTATATTCCTACATATACATGTACATATATGTCTATTGTGCTCACAACTGTGTAACAAAACATTGGAGAAATTTTTAAAATACAATGAAAAAATACCTGTATGGTATTAATTATTGAGTTAGATTGGGTTACAACTATAGGTTTATTCATTTACACTGGTTTTATTTTCTAATTTAGTAAATTTACTGCAACAGTAATATCTTATTACCCTTATTATATAATACACATAATATAAATTTTATATATATATATATATAAGTTATATGATAAAAGTCAACTTAGCTTTAAACTGAAATAAAATATACTAAATATATTATAGAAGATCAGCTCCGTGTTTAAAGAGCTTAAACCTTAAGCCTTATCAGTATATGGCTACAGTAAAAGTGGACTTTCTTTAAAGATAAATAGTAGAAGTAATAAAAATGAATTATTTATTTATATTTATAAGAAGCAATAAATATAAATTATTTCATATTTTTACATGTTTAACTCTTCTTTCATTTGTCAGGTACTTACTAAATGCCTGCTGTATGCAAGAACTGGCTATGTTTTAAAGATGAAATAAGAGAAAAGACAAATGTCTGTCCAAAAGGAGCTTACATGTATAAAGGAGGAGATAAACAATGAAACAAATGGAAAAATAAATGATTAAAATTAGTAATATAGCCAAGTTAGTTATGGCAGAAACATAAAGTCTGCCTAGCTTTACATTAATAGAAATTAACTGAGGGGCTATACCTGTCCAGTGTCTTGATGAAATTACCTTGTTCCCTATAATCCTATATGAGCTAGGTAATATGATCTACAGAGATAAGAAAACAGACTCAGAAAAAGTAAATTTACCCAAGACCATTAGCTAGTGTATATCTCAGAGTCAAACCAATGTCAATCTATTCTAGAGTCTATTCTAATTCTAAACTCCAATGATAATTAATTTGCCTAGAAAGATGAGTAGGCATTTGACAGGTAAACAAAGTAAGAGAGGAATATTGATTCTAATCCACTGAAATTTGTTCAAATAATATTTTGTAATCCCATAATACAGAAGTGTTTATTCCTCTTACAGGATTGGTGGTGATGATATTAAGATCAAACCCTGGTACTTATAGCCCTGTTCTAAGGACTTTATATATATGAAATCCTTTATTTCTCATTAACAGCACCATGAGGGCATAATGTTCACTCCATTTTATACTGAAAGAAACAGAGATGTTAAATACTTTGTATAGAGACACACTACTGGTAAGCATTAAAGCTAAAATATGCAATAGACATTATGCCATCTAAGTCCATACTCATAACTGAGAGTATGAAATCCTGCTTCTTTCAGAAAATTACAGGCTGTGCTAGACAGTAAGGTTTAAGCAATGGGTGAACCATTAGAGAATTCAATTTAAAGTAGGCATTTTTTTCTTCTCGTGAATGGAAACCAGAATTATCAAGAATGGCCAGGTTTGAGTGACCACCTCTTATACCCTGAAAGCATCCTCTGTATTGATCTAAAATGACACTTATCAGTCTACTGGATGAGTACATGTTTATTTTACTATGACCTCTTTCCTTCCTCTACCGCATTCATCATTTTTCAGGCTGCAGCTCCTTGACAGCTGGAACTCTGCTTTATTTGTTATGTGATCCTCAGCATCTGATTTGTCCCAAAGGCACTATGTTTATCAACAAAAGGCTAGTTAGGAATCCTAAAAGAAGGTTTAGGCAATAGATGATGAGGTCCTAAACCATAGTTATACCAAAGGGGATGGGAATTAGGGAATATACTGCTGAAATATTTAGAACATAATGATCATCTAGATATGGGCTGAAAGAGAAGGAAGTATATAAGATGACTGACAAATATCTGGGGGCTGGGGGTTGTGAGGGGGTGGGATCATTCACAAAGAGAGGAATTTTAGGAGTTAAGTTTGAGATATATTGAGTGTGATGTGCCTGTTGTTTTTAAATAGAGATGAGTTGTCCAGAAGGCAGCTGAACACAAAAGCTGAGGGACTCGGATTTGGTGATATCACTTATGGATGCCTATAAAAAATACATAAATTCCAGGGAGAAGCTGGAAGATGGGATTCCCTCACAATGGTATGGCAATGTGCCAGGGGTGGGGTTTATGGTGAGTGTGTGTCTCAGCCTTTCCTACCCATTTCAATGTGGATATTTTCTCAGCCACCTGAAGTGTAGGAGCCACTGAGCTAGTTTCTGGGTTTCTCTCAGAGGGAACTGTTATGTGTAGCTCTGTGTGTAGCTGTATATGTGCAGTGTGTAGCACAGAAACTGAATAAACATTTTTCCAAAGAAGACACGTAAATGGTCAACAGGTACATAGAAAGGTGCTCAATATCACTAATCAGCACAGAAATGCAAATCAAAATGCATATTGATTTTGTTCACACAATGAGGGGAACTCCCTGGCAGTCCAGTGGTTAGGACTCCATGCTTCCACTGCAGGGGGCACGGGTTCCATCGTTGGTCGGGGAACTAAGATCCCATCCCACAAGCCATGTGGCATGGCCAAAAGACAAAAACAAAAACAAAATATCACCTCATACCTGTCAGAATGGCGATTATCAAAAAGACAAGAAATAAGTGTTGGTGAAGATGTGGAGAAATGGGAACCTCTGCGCACTGTTTGTAGGAATATAAATTGCAGCCACTATGCAAAACAGTGTGGAGGGTCCTCAGAAGATTAAAAATAGAGTTAATCATAAAATCTAGCAATCCCACTTCTGGTTAATCCAAAGGAATGAAATCTGGATCTCCTCAAGGAAATATATGCAATCCATGCTCGTTACAGTATTATTCACAATAGCCAAGGTATGAAACCTAAGTGTCCATAGAGGGATAAATATATAAATGTGTATGTATATAATGGGATATTATACAGACTTAAAAAAAGAAAGAAACCCTGCTATTTGAGACAACATGGATGAAACTGGATGGTGTTATGTTAAGTGAAATAAGCCAACACAGAAACAAATACTGCATGTATCACTTACAGGAGGAATTTTTAAAAGTCAAACTCATAGAAATAGAGAGTAGAATAGCAGTTGTCTAGGATTAGAGGGTGGGAAAAACAGAGAGGGTTTGGTAAAAGGATACAATCTTTCAGTTATAAGATGAATAAGGTTTCATGATCTAATGTATAACATGGTGATTATAGTTGATAACACTATGTTGTAAAATTGAAATTGGCTAAAAGAGTGAAATTTAAGTGTTCTCATGAAAAAAGAAGGAAATGTAAATATGTGAGGTAATGGATGTGTTAATTAGCTTGATGGTGGAATCCTTTCACAATGTATGTTTATCAAATCACCTGGACATACACTTTTAATACACAACAATTTTGTCAATTATACCTCAATAAAGCTGAAAAAGAAGATTTATTGTAAAGCAGGTACAAGTCAATTTCTAATACTAATTCAATTTTTTTTTTTTTTTTTTTTTGCGGTACGCGGGTCTCTCACTGCTGTGGCCTCTCCCGTTGAGGAGCACAGGCTCCGGATGCGCAAGCTCAACGGCCATGGCTCACAGGCCCAGCTGCTCAGCAGCATGGGGGATCCTCCCAGACCGGGACACGAACCCATGACCCCTGCATCGGCAGGAGGACTCTCAACCACTGCGCCACCAGCAAAGCCCTAATTTAATTATTTTTTTCAGAATTTGTGGCACACAAGAATGGTCACTAAAAGGTCTTTTGGGTTTCTTGGAAAGGATGGAAAAATTAAATTTAAAAACTGGCAAATGTTTGTGACAAGTGCTACTTTGGGATATCATCCAAAGTGAACAATTCAATCAAATCTTTTGTGTGGGGTATTTTCACAAACATGTGAAGTCGATAGTTCAATTTTCATTCTTACACTGTCAAATGAATGTGTTCCTTGATTTTAAAACTTAGCTGATAACAATTGTCCTGATTCAATTGCTCTTTTTCCCTTTTATTGCAGTTCCTGACTGCAAGCTTGGAAAGGACTTCAGCTGTAGCCAAGAGTCAGCCAGTCGATTAGCAGTCTCTTTCTTTGAACTATTTCTTTTAGTATTTTTTTTTCAATTTTCTGAAAGCCCATTTTCAGATAAAAAAGGTGTCTTCCTCATTGTGTGTGTGTGTGTGTGTGTGTGTGTGTGTGTAACTAAAGCAACTGACCCAGGATGCCCATTTCATAGGGTCACTGTCCTCATATATTCCCCTTGTTGACAGAATCCAATCCAAAACACTCCCTTCCAATCCTGTGCTTCTATTTCCATTGAGCAAGAGTGACTTCCTGTTATCTCTCTGCATTCTAGTTTTCTATCCCAGTAGAGTGAACCAGAACCTCCAGCGAAGATTTCTCATTTACAGCAATCACCTCAGCAACTTAGAGTGACTTTCTGAGAATATGGTCATCACCCTTCTGGCCCCTCTAGTCACAATTTCTAATTCTTATCCCTACACCTCAAATCATTTATCACTGCTGCATTTTTATTTAGTAGACCTTATCACTTTCAAGTGTACTATATATTTATCAATAATTTATCTATCTATCTGTCTATTTATCTATCCCTATTCCTCTGACTGGAATGTTGTTGTTTTGTTTCTGTTTTGTTTCTTGCTTTGTCCCTAACAAGGACACTTCTGGAAACATAGTGAGACTTCAATATATTCTCACTGTGGTTAGAGGTATTCTGAGAATTATTCTGCTCCTGATAAGAAAAATCTTATCAAAGAGCAGAACACATTTCTGCTCCAGCCTGACCTTTAAAAGTAGATGAAAGCCAGGGCTCACACGGAATCCCTCAGCTCACTTTGCCACTGAAGCTTCTCCAGCCACACTGAACATTGCAGGAATTGTCTTTGTTATATTACAATTCCTTAGCTTGTAGTCACCATTTGTTTAGTTACTTGATTGAGATGGCTTCATGAATAAAAATGGAGTTTTCAGAGGACAGCTAAACTGCTCAGACAAGTTAGGAGAAAAAACAAACAAACAAACAAAAATAAACCTACTGTAGTTGATTCAGGTAATAAAATATGCATGATTCCCCCTTCCTACTAGTTTATGCACTCTGGGTGACCTGCTTTCTCCTGCAATTTCAGGCTTCCTAAAGGAAAACACAGGGCCACTGCTGGAGACCTTTTACATCTCTGGAGTTCTATGACAGGTTTGGCTTTTCTTGGTATAGAAATAGTTCTAATGTTTGCAAACATCGTCTCCACTGGTACAGGCTTTGTTTACTTCGTAATGCCTCGACATTTCTCGTGTATGATTTTTTTTTTTAATTGTAGAGGGGTGGAGCTCCTCCTTTCTGGGAAGTAGAGAAGGAATGCAACCCACAGTTTTGAAAACTTCTTCTCTGATATTGGCATTTAGCAGTAGTACTAACAGCTTGATCCTTTAGAAAAATTCAAGAAAACCATGTTCTTGACAGGGGGATAACTATTTCTTGCTGGAGTAAGAGCAGCTTCAGCATCTTCTGCAAGATTGGTAACCCACTTCTGCAAATTAGCAGACTGAGTAGGGAGGCTGAGCAGCAAAGTGGGAGCCTTCCCTTTAACTGTGTTTCAGTGTTAAGTGTTTCAGTGTTAAGAGTGGTTTCAGCTTTTTTTCCCAAAGTATTGCCGTAGTACAGCAGTGAGAAATCATAATAAAAAGAAAAAAGCAAAAACAAAAACAGGTAGCTAATGATGACAAGTATCTCTGAAGTTACAACAGAGATGAGCCTATACTACACTGGGGGACTTATCTGGAGATGGTTGCAGTGGCTTCCCAAAAATGCAAAATAAAAACCACCTTAATTTTTTGGTTATCATTTACTATCATCTTCCAAGTACGAGTCTTCTTAAAAATATCAATCAGTAGATTACTATCTGACCTTAATATTTGAAATGTCCTTAGAATATATCACTATGGTTTCTTTCTTAAAAAACAATTTTTTTCTCCTTTCAGTGTTTGGTTCAACTATCATAGCATTGAACAGTGAGGGGGGGGGGGCAGGGAAGTAAAAGCATAAGAAATGCTTTTTTTTTTTTTTTAATAGCACAGAAATTCAGTCCAGTCAACTTTCACTTGTCTCTTTTATGTTGGTGTCCAAATAAGTGAATTTTTGTAAAAGTGTTTACTCCCACTTTGGGGGCAACTAAAATTAAAACACACTTGTATACCCCTTGCAAATTTCAGAACACATGTAAAATATGTTGCCAACATATAACTTAACTAGCGTCATGTAAACCAGACAGCAGGTTCACAGCTTTTTACGTCATCCTTGATGTACACTTCCCACATCCAGGGTGCCCATCCTGCTGAAGGCTTTGAATCGGGCTGTCTTTCTTCTGACACACAGACATCAATCTCCAGCACTCGGAAAGATCTTTTTTAACTTATTTTTTTTCCTCAAGGTAACTCCCAGGAATGAAGGATAAGGATGCCTTTTACATGTGTTAGCAGTACATGGAGCCAAAGTGACTGCTCTGGGAGGTTTATAGGCAGAAACAAAATCAAATCCAGTTGTTGTTTTTTTCTTAACCTAACCAAATGTAGAGTCCGGAGTAACATCTCAGGAATAACTTTTGCTTCTAACTATTCCACATGCCATGGCTCCTCTCTGCCTCTCTCACCTCATCACCCACTTCTCTGTTGTTCACTTAGCCTCAGCTATGTATCTTCTCTATCACCACCTTGAGCTTGGCAAGGCCAAGTTTGTCTCAATATCATTGCATTTGCTTTTCCCTTGTTTTTAATGCTTCTCTCAGATCTTTGAATGGCTGCACCTACCTTTCAGGTGAGAGTTCAGAATTTACCTTACCTGAGCACATCAGCTAAACTAGCCTCTTGTTGCAGACAATTTCTCACATGATTCTGTTGTATTTCCTTAGTGGTTCTGGTCACTGTCCTACAATGTGTACCTATTTGTATCCTTGATTGTTTCTCTTCATTAGAGTGAGAAGAGAAACATGTTCTATTTGTAAACCAGAATATATATTCACTGGCTGGAACCTATTGGGCATATTAGTACATAATTTTGAATTAATTCATTGATTTAAATGTGGTAGAGTCAAATAGAAAACAAAAGTTGGATCATGCTATCAATAATTACCAAATGATAAAGCATCATCATTTGAATCAAATGATTTGAAATATAAAATCGTAAGTGGCTGAAAATCATCAATACAAAGTAAAATTTTATACAAGCAATCCGAAGATCACTTCAGTAGGAGAGACAATCAGACTCCAGGGCTTATTGTCTTCATTTACCAGCTGAATACTCCATAAAGCCTTCTTCCGACTATGTGTCACAGATATGGAGGCAACAGGACCTCTTTATACAATACTTGGTATATAAGACATTATTATATGTCTACTCTTGATCTCTTCAACTTTATTGGGAAAATTAATGAAAATATAGCTTGATCCTGTGCTTTCTTCACCTCTTTGAGATGATCTGCATAATGTTAGTCAGGTGCTACAATATTTTGGGATCTATAACCAAAGGCTTTTCTTAATAAAAGTGAACATAGAAATTTGTAATAGATAAATATCAAAAAATAGAAGACATGAGTCCAGGGGCAAAAGCATTTCTAAATTCACAAAAGTGAGTTGTGGCTAATAGATACACACAATTCAAGAATTCCTTTGCCAAATCTAGTGCACATCCCAGCACTACTATGTAATAATGATATTGGAAAAAGCACAAGTGAGAGCAGAAATGACGGTGGCTTCTGATTCAGCTTTGGCTGATGAGCTAGATGAACTGCCAGCATTTATAGCACAGGGGCTAGGAGGAGTAGCAATAGCCAATTTTCTGTTCAGATAATACAACATCTTCTTTAGCAGAGGAAATTGGTTGAAAGTTCTCTTCATTTTCAGATGCCTTTTGTTCAGTACTTTATAAGTGCAGTTTGCCAGGGTATATTTCTATTTGCTGGAAAGTTTTAATAATTAGGATGAGTCCTAGCAAAGCTGTAAGAGTCTTCTCGGCACTAAAGTCAGGTTTGATGAGCACTGGGAGATTTTTGATGCCTTGCACCAATGGTTTGACAATGTCCAAATGTTCCTAGTAGAAGACCTAACAGGCTGTGTGCCTAGGCCAATTGATTCTAACTCAGATTCTGCAACGTAACTGCAGCGCAGGGATGGGAAACTGAAAATGAGAGTAAGTGAGTGAAGACTGTGTATTTGATCCCATTTAACGTTCTGGTTAATCTACCATGAATCTGTACTAGCCAAAGGTAAGAGCAAGACTCTTTTGAATTCCCTCTCCACAGGCTAGAAGTAGACACACATTTGGGCAAGCATTTTTAATGACATATTTTTATCATTTCTTTTTATGGAAAACAACATCACCACACTTTATTACTCTTTTAAAAAAGACTTACTACTCTTGCAAATTTCTAACTAATGATATAATTACTTTATTAGATAGCATAATTAGCAATTACTTAAAGTATAAAGAGTGCCTGGTAAAGAAATGCATAATTTACTAAATAATTTTTATTCAAATGATTATTAAGTTAAAATTAGAAGTTGCTGTAAACTTCAAGTAATGGTTTTTACCAGTGCCACATGATAAAGTAATTGCTCAATTAGCAATTAGTTACAAACAGCAATGCCCTTTATTTTTACTTAAAATAAGTAAGCTGATTTCCACTCTTCAAGAATGAATATTAATTAGATGGAAAGATAAACAATATCACACCTTGTTAGTAGAATCTACAGTCATACAGAAGTTCTGTCTGTTCATATGAATTAGGTACAGAAATAAACAAACTTTTACTTTTTATCCTTTACTACAGAAGCATAGGAGTGAGGGAGAAATTCTGATTTTTAAGCTTGATTTTTCTGACTTCCTTTACTAAAGTGAACTACGTGCACTTTTATTCCTTAGAAAATAGAAGTGTTACTGCTCACGTCTTTTAATTTTTAAAATATGAATCATTGTGAATACAGATGATTATATAATAATTTAAAACACACCTTAAGTTTTTAGGTAATCATGCTTACCTTTTTATACTGTGGCATTCATAATTCAACAATTTCTCCTTCCTCTTGGCGTTAGTTTACATAACATGTAGGAAAGTTAGGACATAGTCTATACTATAGTCCTATTATATTATTTTTCTTCTTGAAACTCACCCATTGTGTTTTTAATTATTACACGTATAGCTTTTTTTTATGGTTTCTGTCTGTGTATGTTGTTTGAAAGGTAATAAATATTGGGAAAGGAGTAGGGCTTTGCAGGCAGGTAGATGTATGCTTCATTCCTTCAATTCATGGTTCTGCCCCTTATGTGCTGTGACACATATAGCAATTAAACCATTGCAGACTGTTTTCTCATCTCAGAATAGGGGTCATGAGTGCTCCCTCACATTTAAAGATGAAATAAAATAGTGTATGAAACACTGCCATGTGTACAACATTCAACATGTGCCACACCCTCTCTGTTCCAACCATAGCGTTCTAACTACTGAGAGGGTTCAAGTAGATATGAAATGATGGTAAAACTGAAACGCTGTAGGACTTTCTGTATTGGGGGAAAAATTTGTTCTGAGGTTGCATAACATCTCCTCTGTCTCTACATTTCTGTGTTCTGAGTGAAACCAAATTAACTCTAGAGGTAATATTTGCATGTTGAGGCCAAGGCAAGTAAATACTTTTTTTTCCTAATAGCAGAAAATATAAGATAAGGCAAATGTATAAACTAAATGCATTTATTTATTATAATAACAGTCTTCAGACTGGGGGTTAGCTAAATCCAGAGAACTGAATGGTGCCTCCAAGTCCCTGTTGTGAAACCAAACATGTGATTCCTCAGTCATGCAGTGCCACAAGGACTCTATATTAGCAAGTGTGTTTGATAACAGTTCTCAGTTGTGTTCTCCATTCACATCTCTTATGGGTTGAATTGTGTTCCCTGAAAAGGTATATTGAAATCCTAACCCTGGAACCTCAGAGTGTAACTTTATTTGGAAATAGTCATTGCAAATATAATTAATTAAGTAAAGATGAGATCTTACTGGAGAAAGATGGGCCCCTAATCCAGTATGACAAGAGTTTATGTAAGAAGAGGAAAGATAGACACAGGGAGAAACACAATTTTGCAATAGAGGCATAGGTCGAAGAGCAATGCATTGGAACAGCAAGGATTAACTGCCACTGCCAGAAGTTAGACAGAGGCAAGGAAGGAGTCTACCAGAGTCTCAGAGGGACCATGGCTCTGCTGGAGCCTTTAATTTGGGCTTCCAGACTCTTGAACTTTGAGATAATAAATTTCTGTTGTTTTAAACCACTCAGTTTGTAGTACTTGATTCCAACAGCCCCAGGAAACCCATCCAACATTATATTAAAAAAAATAAATAACTGAAAGTAGTTATATGAAATAACTCACTAAAATCAGTCACAATGACATCAAGAAGAGGAATAGCTATGTTCGAGAAGCTAGAGGAATGACAGGGGAAAAAAAATAAACAAACAATAGAAGTCTGTGCTAGTTTATAATTATTACTTTATAATCAGAGTATTTCTGAACTGAAAACCAAGTTTTCATTTCTTGTGTATGAGCTTCTTAAGGTCAAGGACTATGTATTGTTTATTGTATATCCTTGGGCCCTTGAACAATGCTTGTCATGTAGCAGGTGTTCAGAGAAGGAAAAAAGGAAGAACTGAAGCAGAAAGGAAGAAAAGAAGAAAAGGAGGAAGAGTGGGGAATGAAGGAAATAAGGAAGGAAGACTCAGGAAAGGAAAAGTAGAGAGAAGAGAGGAGAATATTAAACTGTTTTTTTCTTCTATGCACAACTTAGAATTCATGAAAACCGGAGACCAAATTTTAGTTATTAAGAAGAATATTGATGTATCATTCTCTAAAGAAGCCATCTCAGTAAAACGTTGTTCTAGCTTCTCCAAGCCTATCCCGAGTTGTGAATTATTACAAAAGAAATATGGCATTGGCATTTAAATTTAATTAATATGTAACATTTTGCACCAAAATTAAATGTATTCTTTATAAAAATTAACTTCAAAATTGGAAACAAATAGTGTTATAGATAATGTATATACCAAAATAGTTGTATATTTTGAGATTGCTATAGGGATACTTAAGCCAGTTTGTATTACCTTCTGTCACTACTAACTGGTTTGCTGACTTCTCAGAACTTTGAGAATCAACTTTATTGATATTGCTTAGTTAAATATGTGTATAAATGTTTTTAGCCTTTAAACTAGTTTTTTTTTTCCTAAAGAAACTGTATGATGTCTATTCCTGACATTCTGCTTCAAAATGTATCTACTCCATGTTATAAAATGCTTTGGATGGAAGGTAAAAAGCATACATTTCACTATTTATAATGTCTTCTGTATGTTTACTTAAATAAAGTAGGAAAGAATATCAAGTATTTTAATAAATATTTAACTTTATTTCCATTATAAAAACTATCCCACTTTTAAATTTTTTTCTACTTGTTTTAATTATTTTTGATTTACTGAGTTAAAGTACTTTTCACATTTATTTAAGAGGCTGGTGGGTGCCAAGGGGCAGAATAAGTGTATAATTAGACACACATAGCATAGAGGGAAACCCCTAAATTTCTCATGCAGTTCATTCAGCAAATGAAATATGCAGGTGTTTCATTTAATATTACAGGGTAAATTTGGTCTTCAGGGCAGCAACAAAGTTTGAGACTGTCTCTGACAATGGGGAAGAGACTCCAGCACAGGAGCAAGGAGTACAAATGGACATGATAACAACATACATAACACACCAGATCAAATGAGTCTGTTTATTGGTTTGTGAGTTTCTTTGAATTTTGTTGAACAAGCATACAAAGTCTCAAGATTATTTGCCATATTCTAAAATATATCATATATCATACAAAACTGGTGACACCATTTGAAGAGTTTTGAGTTTCTCTCTTATTCACTTAATAAGAATTAATCCATCATCCTTTAGCCTCACCCCATCCTACAGGATTTCTAGTATTTCAAAAATAACAACAACAACAATGAAAGATAGTGCCAGGTCTTTTACAAACAGTATAAAACTCCTCATTTAAACCCTACAAGGAAGTTAGAATGCTTTCTGTTTATATATGAGGAAACTGGTGTTTTGTAGGTGCTTGAAGTGGGTAAGATTTTCAACTGCCAGTTCATATGTTCCACTTGGTTAATGATTCAGATAATCTAAATTCAGTGCAAGAAAGTTCACACTGAGCATTTACTATTCTCCAACGATTGGACTGGGCACAAGGAAGGAAGAAATGAATCCAGAACTGCACCTTTTTTTCATATGTAGGTTATAGTAGAATTATTAGATGTCTAAAATGCACAAGAATGCTAAATTATTTAGTAATATGTTAATATCTTAATAATTATCAACAATTTTTAAATGTTACGTTTAAAGCAAGGGCTTATGCAACACATACCATATGCTATGTACTGTTCTAAGTGCCTAGAATGTTTACCCATAATCTTCATAAATAAATCTACAAAGAAGTAAAACAAAGAGAAAACACATGCACCAAGAGATTAATAAGCTTGTTCAAGGTCATACGTCTAGTATGCGGCATCAGAGATTTGCAACCAGGCAGTCTGACTCCAGAGGCTCTCCTTAACCACTACACTGCACTGCCACTGTTGAGCTGAGGCACCTCCCACATAAAAGTTTATCCTCTGGAGATTATCTGTATAGTTATTCAAAACTGACTACATGAGAACACCAGCTACTGAAAATACTACACCTCTTTCACTCACTACTCACCGTGCTATATCTGCATCAGTCTTAAGTCCATTTCTCCAGGGATACTGCCATAGATATTTGCTTTGCGTGTGTTTGTGTAAATTGTCTCCTTAGAAACATGAAAGAGCAAGACTGTAACTATAAAGGGCATATTTAACTAGGTGACTAGTTAAATATAGTCACACTAGTGTGACTTCTAAAAACAGACTACCCCTACAGATAAGCACATACACTCCTTAAGTATATAAATTATTTATGAGTTTAAATATATTTTCAGAAAAGTGAAAGAGATGTGTATTAGAAATAGAGAGGTTTACAAACAGAGTATTATTTCAAGGAAAATTTCCCCTCCATCCTATTCAATCATCCATGCTTTTTTACTACATATACACTCTGACTTGCGCTAGTTTATGCTGAGGGAAGGGAAAATAGATCTAATATTTACTGAAAACTTGCTATGTAGCAGGCATTTTCACACACGTCTTCTAACTCTAATAATGCTTCATAGAATTATTATCCTCTTTTTACATCTTAAGAAATTGAGACATTGTAGGTTAAGTGACTTGCCCAAAGTCACACAGCTGGTTAACAGTGGAAAGAGGATTCTAACCCAGGTTGTCTTACCCCAGTGGGCTAGGTTTGCCTTTAAAAAGAAGACAACATAAATGTAATTGAGATAAACTTTCTGGACACATAGATTCAGTGATGAATATCTGAAGCCCTCCTATTACTTTTCTTTTTATTTCCCTTTTAATTATATTTATGTGATATTTATTGTTATTTATTATTTTTTTATTTCTTAAGCAGTTTTGTGGCTAACATTCAGTGTTTTTTTTAAATTTATCTACCAAGTCATAATATGCATTCTTATCTATTGTAATTGAGCTAAATCTGAGAGGTTTTCCCCACCTTTTCTACAGAAATCTGTGCCTCAGGAAAGAAACAGATAGATCTAGCAATATCCATGATGTCATAAGCTCCATGAGTAGTCAGTTATCAGGGTCACTGTTTAGCTTGCACGGATGCCTCTTCTCTAGGAATAGCTTGCAGCACAAAGAAGTGGTCCTCTGGCCACCATATTGTTACTCTATGGCTTTTTTTCTTGACCATGACTGACAGATGCAGAGTGGGGACATCTGGTCCAACCTGGGCCAACCTAGAGTTTTAACATTGTGATATGAGAGACATAGGTACTAAGAGCTGTTAGAACCCAGATAATGTTCATTTTAATACTCTTGTTTACCCCATAAATCCCTGTTGTAGAGTTCCTCAGAGCAACTCTAGCTCCTGTTTTCCAGCTGCTTGATTTTAAAGCTCTTTCTTGGTTTCCATAAGACTTACATATTTTATTTTTCTAATTCATTTTAACTTTGTATCTAATAAACTAGAGTTTTCTATTGCTTGCCATTAAAAACATGTTTACTCATATATAACCATAATTTTATATGCTATCAAAAGCCCACATGAAAAAGATAAATTCCCCAAATGAGAAATATCCATAATGGGAAGGATGGCCTATTTGTAGATTCATTACTCACACATTTTGTGATAATACCACCATTGAATGTTATCTGTATTATTTCCTGTTGCTGCTGTAACAAATTACCACAAACTCAGTGACTTAAACAATGCAAATTATTTTTGTTTACCCTTTTGGGTAAATCAAGTAGTCATAAGGGCTATGTTCTTTTGGGGGCTAATGGGGTAAAAATCTGTTATTTTTTTTTTTACCTTTTCCAGCTTTTAGTCTGCCTACATTCCTTGGATAGCTGTCATTTCCTCCATCTCCATTTCCTGCATCATTCCAACTGATAGTTTCATCTTTATATCTATTTTTTCTGACTTTGATCCTTTTGCCTCCCTCCTATAAGAACCTTGGTAATAACATTGGACCCACTGGGTTAATTCAGGATAATCTCCCCCATCTCAAGATTCTTAATCACATATGCAATGTCCTTTTGACCCTGTAGGGCAACATGTTCACAGTTTCTGGGGATTAGGACCTTGATATCACTTGGAGCCATGTAGATTATTTGGGAGTCATTTTCAGCCAACCACACTCTAAAGTGTAGATTATTATGATGTTCGTAAGAGGTCTGCTGAGAGCCACATTTTGCATTGCCTGCTCTCAAGATATCAGCAAATCTCATTAGGTTAGTAAGGCTTCCTAAGACTTCACAAACCAGAAAATGTTCTGAATTCTATGCATTACCATGAACTTTAAGAGGGAACCAAGTAAAAATAACACAAACTATAAGATCTTCCTCTCACTTCAAGTGACAAAATATCTACTCTTTCTGACTTCATGTACAGAACATTTTGGAAAGATCAATGAGGGTGAGAACTCTAGCAACTGGTACATATACATATGTACTTTAAGTTAATTAACCTGTTCAAGATGATTTATAAGTTAGTCTTTATTGTGATTGACAACTAGTATTTTGAAAGAAATGTTGTATTTGGAGAAAGTGAAATAAGTGAAGAAGTATCATCAATTTATAAATCAGTTCACAAGATTTTTTTTTTCCGGTATGCAGGCCTTTCACTGCTGTGGCCTCTCCCGTTGCGGAGCACAGGCTCCGGACATGCAGGCTCAGAGGCCAGGGCTCACAGGCCCAGCCGCTCCGTGGCGTGTGGGATCCGCCCGGACCAGGGCACAAACCCATGTCACCTGCATCGGCAGGCGGACTCTCAACCACTGCACCACCAGGGAAGCCCAGTTCACAAAATTTTGCATACTAGTTGATTGTGTATTCTCTTGTGAACATACCATTTAATAGAATTTTAATAATTTTTTTATTGTCCTCCAAAGGCCAGATACACCCAAGACAAATCCAACTCTCCGCATAGTATAAAAAGCTTCTAAAATGTTGAAGGAACAGTATCAATCTGTGAGTTGATACAACAGAGGAAATGTAATATTATTCTTTGGCTTTAATAAGCACAGCTTGTAGTTAAAAGTTATATTTTTAAAAGGAAAACATATTTTGGATCTTTGAAAGAAAATGAGTAGCAAATGTCACTTGAAGTTTGGTGAACACGAGTAATTAGGGCCCAGATGATCTGCTGGACCCTCTGCCTGCACACTGTCAAACAGCCGAAATTGTCAACACTTGTTTACAGCTGTCCTGATCAAGAGTCTCATAACCCCAGGTTCTTAATACCTACAATTGTCAATCATTACAAACAGAGACTACACCAATGACCCTTGTGAAGCAGAATTAGAATCTGACAGAATCTGACAGATTTGATAATAGTGAAGTATCCTGGGGCATGCCACAATCACTATTATGAGCGTCCACTTTCTAAACTACCAAAACACTGTTAAACACAGAAGTGGTACCTGTCTCAGATTTTTCTTTCCCTGGAGAGTGAAAAGAGAATTTGGAAGCCATGCTCTGATTCAGAGATGAAACTCACTTTTGACCATTCAAATACTATGCTAATCAAGTAATGCATTTCCTTCAGTGGGCAATTTTGTGTGAGACACTGGAAAAAAGCACAAGATTTATAATAAAATACTGTGAATTCAAGTATTTTTTCCATCTATTTTTGATCCTGTGTTCACAAGTCACTTAATTTTCTGAGTTTCAGAGGCCAATCATAACTTTAAGAAAAGAACTTCATTGTTGTATTTTTTGAATGCTTCCTCAAAATAGATGAATTTTCGACAGCATTATCTAATAATCCTAAAAACAATCTTATGAAGTGGATACTATTACTATCCACATTTATCAGCAAGATAACTGAGGCTTAGACAAGTTAGGTAAATTGTCCATGATTTTATTAATAGAAAGGTAATAACACTAACTTCTAAAAGCTTGGATACAGCTAGGATTTAATGAACTTTCACACTCAAAAGTGGATTGTGAGATTTGAAGAAGTATAGCATATTACACAGCACACTTGATGTAATTATGAATGATCTGTGTTTCAGTCTTTACTGTGTCAACTACTATGACTATTGTTTAGGTAAATTACTTCACCCCAATTATTATAAGTAAACTCATCTATAAAATAAAAATAAATTCTATGAGATTTTCTGTGTGAATTAAGTGAGTCAATGTATGTGAAAAGTGAGTTAAGTTTCAGGACACAGAGCAGGAGCAAATAAATTATTTCCATTATCCATTATTCCCTTTCCTCTTTTTTTTTTTTTTTTTTCCTTCCCACATAGTAAGAGATAATGCTAATGCTGAAGACTGGGAAAACAGGTATGATTACAAATTTTGTCTCCACCTTTTAATAATTCACTGGGGAATTTACTTAATCCTGTTTTGTGATCACAGTATGGGGATCATGATATGGATTGTAGAAGACATTAAATGAGACAAAATTTATAAGGCACTAACTAGCCCAATGGTTGGCATGGAATATGAATAGAACACATTCTGTTCTCTCTTTCAAAGTAACACTTATACCCTGCCTTACAGTTGAGTGGGTAACAAGAGATCTGCAGAGGCAAAAAGGGATTAAAAATGTTTACTCCTTAATTTGACAAACATCAACTGACCACCTGTTTTGTGCAGTCAAGGTGCTCTGAAGACATTCTATAGTGGACAAGACAGACAAGGCTCACAGGACTTACTTCCATGGTAGAGAGAAAAAGCAATAAATATATAGATGATTAATGAGTTAGGCACTAAGAAGGAAAGCAAAGGGAACATTGGGATGGTGTGAACACTTAAAAAATAGTGTTTGGGCTTCCCTGGTGGCACAGTGGTTGGGGGTCCGCTTGCTGATGCAGGGGACGTGGGTTTGTGTCCCGGTCCAGGAGGGTCACACATGCCGCGGAGCGGCTGGGCCCGTGAGCTGTGGCCGCGGGGCCTGCGAGTCCGGAGCCTGTGCTCCGCAATGGGAGAGGCCACGGCAGTGAGAGGCCCGCGTACCGCAAAAAAAAGAAAAAAAAAATGTTTGGAGGGAAGAGAGACAGCCATGCAAAGCAGGAAAGAGTGCTCCAGCCTGTAGATGCCAGGAGAGCAATTTCCATGTGGTACAAATTACCTGAGGTGTGAATTTTGTTTCTTATGAAATTACCTTTCTCAAGAAAAAAAGTTACATAAAAATACACTAATTTTACATGTGTGACTTGATAACACTGACAATATATTTTGTTTTCAGAAATTTTTCTTTTGATTCTGAAGAATTCTAGTTTTACTCTTATTAAAAAGAAAAACCTCTTGCCCTTTCACATAAACAAACGTGAATTATTTTTAAATCAGTTTTTTTGCCCTTTTGTTTCATTTTTGCCTTTTCTCTTCCCATTATTTCTTCCCCTCACCATAATTTGTCTTGATAATATGTTTTCTTCCATATTTTATTTCTTATATACATAAACACATATATTCATTTTCCAAGGTTTTGCCACTATAAAAATTTTTGAAATCACACAAGTGCTTGCAAGCATGCATGCATGCATTCAGGTTTTAGAGCTGGATTAAAGTTCTTTGGGGGAAAATTGTTGTTATTTGATTGCTTAGTCAAATGCCTTTTATTGTTTTAATAGTTGTTACTGGGTTGTTTTCTAAAGTGGCTGCAACAGCTCACATTTCCAGTAGCACTGAATGAAAGTACTCTCTCATCTGGGTCACTGGCAATGATAGAGATAAACCCTTTTAGACTTAAAATTTTGCCTATTTGATAAGTAAATGTGATACCATGAGGTGACTTTGATTTTACTTCCTTGATTACCACTAAGTTTGAGCTTCTCTTCATGTTTTTTTAGCAATTTGGGTTTGCTCTTCTGTGAAATGCTTGTTCTGTTAATATTTTGTTCTTCATTTTTCCTTTTATATTGTTAATTTCTTTATTATCAATCTTTAAGTACTTCTTATATTTTCAATGCTCCATATTGCCAATATTTTCCATAAATCTGTTGTTTCTCTATTGACTTAATTTACAGGAACTTCTCCCTGAAAATCCAATTTTTATATTGTGAATATGGGTTTTGGGACTTCCTTACCTAATTTTACATTTACCTAACTAGATTTTCCTATACTGTTATGCCTTTTATTTTTATGCTGATAGTGTTATTTTTTTTACATTATAGTAATATAATTATGATTTTTACATATAAATATTTAATTCTTCTGTAATTTCCATTGTAAATAATATAATATAAGATAGAGCCTAACTTTGCTTTCTTCTGGACACCTATCCACTTGGGTTATTATTATTGAATAATGAATCTTATTGCTCCTGACTGGAAACATCATTATATATTATGTCCTCATGCATACAGGGATCCATTTCTAGATTCCCTTTGAAGCATAGTTTGAGGAAAGTGAATGAGCCTATTTGTCATTACTAGAGTGAGAGGGAGACAGTAGCATTAACTGAATTTCTATAAGATAAAATCAAATCACATAGTGCCTTGTAGACTCTTCTAAAATAAATTAGAAGTACAGAAGTTAATTCAGTTAAAAAAATAATGTCTGCAGTACAGGTGCTTAATATGGAGAAAGAGAAGAAAGAAGACTCCTTTTAAAAGGCCAATTCAGGGAACCAAGTCAAAGAAAATGTGGCAAGGAAGATGAAGTAAGCTTAACTCAAAATATTTGGGGTCTTTGGGTAGTCATTTATTATCTACAGTAATCTAGATAATATAAATATAATATAATTGGTGCTGTACCACACTGAGCTGAACCACAGTGAAGTGTATACAGAAAATTTCAGTTTTCTAGGGTATGTAGAGAAGAGTTTCTAATAAATCAGAAATGTTAGTTACCCGATACTTAATGAAAAAAACTCCTGTGTTTCAGCTGCTTGTTGATGATATTTCTAATTTGTATTCATCACCTTCCTTGAGATAGTTAAGTTCAGTTTATTGAAGGTAATTGAATCTTTTATGATTCAGAATCCTCAGTGCCTCAGGGACATCATTCTAAACATCAATCCTAATTTTATGGGCATAGATCAGACAGAAACTAGTGAATATAAGTAAAACTCTGGAAATTGCATTTTCACCAAAGCCCTGATATCAACCTAGTTTATTATGCTTTTTTGGGGTTATTTGACTATTTTTCCTAAAAAGCTGAGTGTGTAACAATTTTGGTTAACTCAAGTTTCAGGTTTATTGTAATATTTATAATACATTAGAGGATGCAAATCTTTTTTTCTTGAGAAAATTTTCTTTCTATTTTTTTTTTCCAATTGGTTCAAATATAACAGAAGTTACAGTCAGGAGATTTTAGTGAGGATACACAGGAGGAAAAGAGTGAACATAGACTTTGTTATATACATTAACAGAATGATATTAAGTTGATTTTAGGCAAGAGGAAACAGAAGAAAACCTGAATCTTATCTTACAACAGTTAGACCTTCCTCTCTTGCAGTTCACAAAAGAGATACATTATTATTAGGCTGGATATCCAAACCCAAGTGTGAAAGCTTAATGAGCTACACTGGGAACAATGGAAATCTCTTTTTACTTGAACACAAGGTGCCTTAAGTTGAGAACTGCAGCTGCAGAACAACCTGCCCTTTCACCCTTCACCTTTTACACCCATGTTCAGACTGTCTTCTACAGGCATCAAGCAGGGGCAACCCTGGATCATATCAGTCCTCACAAAGCAAAGAGCTTTCCCTGCTGTTTATGGAAAGGTGTCTAGCCCTCAAACTTAAAGATTTTTAAGAGTGGGTCAATGTGCATGGCATGAAATCTATCCTGGCTGCTCACACAGACAAGGGGATGGGCTATGTCACTTTTCTCTAGACTCACTGAAGAGAAAAAGAGAGAGACAGTGAAAAAGACATAGAGACAGACACTTAGAGTAAGATAAAAGAGAGAGTTTTTGAGAAACGAGAGGCAGGAGCCCAAGCCACTTTATCACTCTGCATGTATTAAAAAGTTTCAGAGAGAAAAAGCCATCTCTACCCCAATATAGACTACTCCTCCAGCTAATGATACACCACAACAAAAGTCATCTAATTAGTGTCCTTTGATCGATCCAATTAACACTTTTCTTTGGTGGTGGTAAAGTGTAGTGGTGATGGGTGTTGTGATAATTGGAGGAGAAAGAGAAAGAACTAGAAACTTTAAACTCTTTTCTCTTTAAAACCAGCAGTATTCATCTTACTAACGAATGGTCCTTCTTTATCTCGGAATGCCCTTGGAACAAATGCACAGTTTAGGAAAAATGTTCAAGGAGCAATGAAGGTAAATGGGACAACATTTTGCTAATATGGGGAACTATGACAACCCTGGAGATCAGTGGAAGATCTGATGCCCCAGCAAGATTCACAACATGTTCTACTGCTTTTATTAAAATTATTAAAAGTGTAACTTATTACTTAGGGACCAAGGCTGCATATCAAAAGTTATTTTGCTATGCACTAATGTTTTTCAGAATGTCATTTAGAAAAGATGAGGGGAGAATGTGGATATGGAGGGGAAGAAAAAGAGATACTTGAAGAAGAGCAGAAATAAGACAAGAAAGGTGACAACAGGAAGAATACTGGAATAAAAGAGATGACCCCCAAAAGCAAAGAGCCAAGAAAGAAATGGAAATGGAAATGTCCTGAAACATTACCTTTCCTTGACAAGGTAGGGTGCTAGTTGATGACCTGACCACACTTAGTATTTGTTTTCCATCCAAACACAGAGGCTGCACTACTACAACATAGTGGCCCACCTGCTACTAAGGTGGACCACTGATTATAGTCTTCAGCAGTGGCCCCGTGCACTCACTGTTATAAACTGGTCAGCTGCTACTTCAAAATTTCCTTCTGAGCCCAGGCTACTAGAAGAACCCTAAGCATTGGTAAGAGCTCAACATGTCTTTTCACATTAGGAAGAAATGTTATTTTTAGAGGAGTTATTATTAAGCAATCACTACTTCATGATCTACTTATAAATAAGGCTTGGAGATGAACAAAATGTTTGGCTTTCACCAATAGAAGAATTTACACCATAATTTAAATCTATTCACTCTTACATTTTCCAAAATACTTTAGCATTTTTATTTAGCATGTAAAAGTAATATATCTAGAGTGTAGGGCATTTGGAAAATATTTTTAAAATAATAATAAGAAAAAGACACACAGACCTTTATCCCCTTCAAGATAATCTCTGTTCCAATTTTAAAGATCTTGTTACCTACTATCAAATTGCCCCAAGAAACTTATATTGACTTTTCCTCCCATTGTGTGTGTAAGAAAGGAATTAATTTAGCGAATATATTTTAATGTCTGTCCCTTCGTTACTCCTCATTACTACATTTGTTTAATTATCTCTTTATTAATCAATCCCATAGTTGCCTCCGTACCTTTTCCAGGGTAAAGCCTATAAGTTCCTCTTCAAATCCAGTTACCAGGGTCTCCGTAGCACACTGTCAATACAGCTTTTACAACACAACTGCACCAAATCTGAGCCCCTGTTCCCTGACAACCAGCCCCTCCCACTTTGCTCAATTCACCAGTCAGTATTCTTAACTTTTTATTTGGCAAATTGTACATGTTTGGACACATGTTTTGTATGTACTTCATTGTCTATATGTCCAAGATGGGTATTTATTAGATTTGAAGGGAAACTTAGAAGTTATTTTGTTAATATTTTTTAAAGATAAAAAACTATGTGCCACAATGTTGAAAAAATGTCTTGACAACTTCTGCTTTAGTGCTCCCAATAATATGAGCTCATCACTTGACAAGCTAGTACTTACTTTTGAATTTTTGTCCAGTTAAAAAAAAAACTTTTTATTTTAACCAAAATTATATTTCCCTATTCGGGCTAATAAGGCTATGTAGAGCACAACTTTCTTTTCCTTTCCTTTAAAAAAAAAAAATTCTGTCAAATAAAAGTCTAATGCCTACCTTAACTCTTGTCTTTAAATCCTAGCTAAGAAATCCAGTCCCTTCAATTGCTTCTCATAAGACTCTCTCATCACACTCTGCATTGTTTAGATCCACTCTAATTTTAATGTCCTTCTTAAAATATAACATTAACTGATCAATGATATTTAAATGTATTCTGATCTTCATCCATATCTAGAAAGTTAATAAATTTCAATTTAACACAAATTGTTCTTAGAATGGTCATATTTCCTTGTGCTCATGGCTTTATTTTCTATGTAGTCATAAAACATTTACCTAAAAATTATTTCTATGTTTTTCCCATGGAAATATTTTGCATTTGATTTTATAATTAGTGACTTGCATTATTCAATCTTTTCAAAGAAGGGCTATATTTATTTCCAACTACATTGCCCAGTGTTTTGTACAATAGCACTTAAAAAGCTGTTTTTATATATGTTATATATTTCATATATTCAAGGGTAGAATCAAACATGCAATAGCTAAATATATATTGTGCAATTAATGAGACCAGGGAGATGATATCTATCCCTTATTTTATCAATAACTTGTAGTATGGTATTGGTTGTCATGTTTAACTTATGAAATTAAATGTTCTAATTTGAAAAATTAACATAATATTCCTTTTCTAAACAACACCTGTGACTATGGTGATGTTCATACAGTATAAGTTGACTAAGAAGGCTTTGAAAGAAGAAAAGTGCTGTACAGAGAAGTAGAAGAGTCTACTGAATTCTTCTGCATCCTCTACAAAATGGCCTTCACACTCTTACATGGATCCTAGTGGCACACAGGAAATATGACCCCAACAAATAGTTGATATTGATCTCTTCTCGTTTTTGACATTCACGGGAGAATTTCCCACGTTAATATTTAATATATATTTTTTAAATGTTACGTTTTCAAGGGAGAGTAGGAGGACCCTGAACTCACCTCCTCCTATGGTCACACCAAAATTAAAACTGAATACAAAGCAACTATTGATGAGAAAGACCTGAAGACTACCAGAAGAGATCTGCTACAATTAAAAATATAAAGAAGACACCACAACAAGATGGGTAGGAGGGGTAGACACAACATGGTATAGTCAAAACCAATATTCCTTGGTATGAAACCCACAAATGGGAGGATAATTACAGTTGCAGAGGTTCACCCCAAGAAGTGAGGGGTGCAAGCCTCACATCGGACTCCTCAGCTCAGAGGTCCTGCACTGGGAAAAGGAGCTCCCAGAATATTTGGCATTGAAGCCAGGGGGGTTAATTTTGGGAGAGCCAGAGGACTGTGGGCAATAGAGACTGCAGTCTTAAAAGGTGCACACAAAATCACACATTCTCCAAGACCCAGGGCAGAAGCATTAATTTGAAATGAGACAGGGTCAGACCCACCTGCTGATCTTGGAGAGCCTCCTGACAGGCAGGAGACAACTGGAATCCACCCTGGGGACATACACGCTGGGGGCAGCCACTATGGGGAGCACATACTATCACAAGGACATTGGTGTTGTCACGTGTCATTTTGGAGTCCTCCCTCTAGCCTATTAGAATTGAGAGATTACCCACCCAAAAGTGGGATGGCACCAGTCCCAGGCCTTTCAGCCAGCCACCTCAAGAGCCAACCTCACCTACTGGCACACCAGCTGACTTAGGAACCCCTTACCACACAACCACCCTGGGATCCATCTCCACCCACCAAAAGGCCCAGGACCCAGCCCCACCCACCAATGTACTCACACAAGCCCCTGGAACTCAGGGTCCCACACTTGGAGACTCTGGGACACAGCTCCTCCCGCCAGTAGCTGGCACTAGCCTTGTGACTGTCTTCACCCACCAGTGGGCAGGCACCAGTCCCAGGATACTTAGGCCTTGGCTCTTCCCACCAGCAAGTCAATGCCAAATCCAGGGCTCCCAGCACCATCAGCAAGAGACCCTGATGTCTGGTTCCATCCACCAGAGAGTTAGCCCTGATCCTGAGAACATCTGGACCCCGACCCCAGCCACAAACAAGCCAACACTAACTCTGCAAAACCCAGATCCTGAACCATATCCACCCACCAGTGGGCTGCAATTAGCACAAGGACCTTGCCTCACCCACCAGCAAGTGGACACCAGCCTTGGGATCATCACAGCCCCGCAGCCTGCCATATCAAGACCCAGCACATCCACCAGTAGGCTGGCACCAGCTTTGGGACACCTTGGACTCCTCATAGAGCAAACCCAGGATCCAGCCCCACCCACCATCAGGACAACACCAGCCCCAAGATGCCCAGAAACCTAGCCCCACCCGTCAGAAGACTGACATCAGCTTCAAGATACCTTGGATCCCCTATCAAGTGGGCCCAGGATCCAGCTCCACTCACCATCAGGGTAGCCCCAGATTTGAGATACACTGGACCCCCCAGCCAGCCATGTCAGGAACTGGCTCTGCTCACCAGCAGGCTGACACTCAATCTGGGACCACTGGCCTCACAACCAGCCACCCAGAAACATACCTCAACATAATAAAGGCTGTATATGACAAACCCACAACTAACTTCATACTCAACAGTTAAAAACTGAAAGCATTTCCTCTAAGATCAGGAACAAGACAAGGATGTCCATTCTCTCCCCTTTTATTCAACATAGTTGTAGAAGTCTTAGCCACAGCAATCAGAAGAAATAAAGGAATCCAAGTTGGAATGGAAGAAGTAAAACTGTCACTGTTGGCAGATGGCATGATACTATACATAGAAAATACTAAAGGCGCAATGAGAAAACAACTAGAGCTCATCAATGACTTTGGTAAAGTTGCAGAATACAAAATTTATATACAGAAATCTGTTGCATTTTTATACACTAACAATAAAATATCAGAAAGAGAGATTAAGGAAACAGTCTCATTTACCATTGCATCAAAAAGAATAAAATACCTAGGAGTAAAATTACCTAAGGAGGCAAAAGACCTGCACTGCAAAAATTATAAGATGCTGTAGAAGAAATTGAAGACCACACAAACATATGGAAAGGTATATTGTGTTCTTGGATTGGAAGAATCAATATTGTTAAAATGATCATACTACCCAAGGCAATCTGCAGATTCAATACAATCCCTATCAAATCATCAATGGCATTTTTCACAGAACTAGAAGAAAACATTTTAAAATTTGTATGGAAACACAAAACACCCTGAATAGCCAAAACAATCTTGAATAAGAAGAAAGGAGTTGGAGATATCACACTCCCTGACTGCAGACTATACTACAAAGCTACAGTCTTCAAAGCAGTATGATACTGACACAAAAACAGATACTTAGATCAATGGAACAGGATAGAAAGCCCCAAGAGAAGCCCACACACTTATGGTCAATTAATCTATGACAAAGGAGGCAAGAATATGCAATGGGGAAAAGACAGTCTCTTCAATAAATGATGCTGGGAAAATTGGACAGCTACATGTAAAAGAATGAAATTAGAACATTCTCTAACACCATATAAAAAAAATTGATTAAAGACCTAAATGTAAGACTGGATACTATAAAACTCCTAAAGGAAAACATTGGCAGGACACTCTTTGACATAAATCACAGCAATTTTTTTTTTTTGGATCCATTTCCTAGAGTAATGGAAACAAATGGGACCTAATTAAACTTAAAAGCTTTTGCACAGCAAAGGAAACCATAAACAGAATGATAACACAACCTACAGAATGGGAGAAAATATGTGAAACTATGAGACCAATAAGGGGTTAATTTCCAAAATATACATACAGCTCAATATCAAAGAAACAAACAACCCAATCAAAATATGGGCAGAAGACCTAAATAGACATTTTTCTAAATGAAAAATGCTCCACATCGTTAATTATTAGAAAATTGCAAGTCAAAATCACAATGAGGCTTCACCTCACACTGGTCAGGGTGACCATTTTTAAAAGTCTACAAATAATAAATGCTGGAGAGGGTGTGGACAAAGGAGCACCTTCCTACACTGTTGGTGGGAATGCAAATTGGTGCATTCATTATGGAGGACAGTGAGGAAGTCCTTAAAAAACTAAAAATAGAGTTACCATATGATCCAGCAATCCCACTCCTGGGCATATATCTGGAGAAAACTAATTTGAAAAGATAGATGCACCCCAGTGTTCATAGCACTATTTACAACAGCCAAGACATTGAAGCAACCTAAATGTCCATGGATAGAGGAATGGATAAAGAAGATGTGATAGATAGATATTTATATATATGGATGACCTTGGATTTTGCAGTGAGATATTGGGTACAATACTGTTGATATTAGACTTTATTAAAATTAACAACTTCTGCCCTGAGAAAGATACTGTTAGTAAAATAAAAGACAAGTCACATACAAAGAAAATATTTGCAAAACCTATATCTGATAAAGGATTTATAAGCAAAATACACTTATATGCAAAATTTCTTAAAACTTAACAATAAGAAAACCAAAAGATCCAAATAAAAAAATGGGCAAGTGATCTAAAAGAACATGTCACAAAAACATATATACAGATGACAATTAAGAGATTTTAAAATTTCTTTTATCAGAGCTTTGAAGTTTTTCACACAAATCTTGTTCATATTATGTTACACTTACGCCTAAGCATTTCAGTTTTATGGTGTTATTGTAAATTTCAATATTAACTGTTCATCATTGTTTCTATACAGGAACACAATTGACATGTTTTTAAGTTCTGTCCTATAAGCTCAGTACACTCACTTACTAGTCCTAAGAGGTTTTCAGCTATTCCTTGGGATTTTTATGAATAGATTATCATGTCATCTGCAAAAAAAGGTTCATTTCTTCCTTCCCAATACATATGCATTTTATTCTTTTTTCTAGACTTATTGCTTAGCTAGGACTTCCAACATGTTGATTGAATAGGAATGTTGGGAAAGGACATCCTGGCTTTGTTCCCAATGTTAGGGAGAAAACTTTCAATTTCTCATCAAGTATGATGATGTTAGCTGTAGGTTTCTTGTAGGTGCTCTTTATCAAATTGGGGAAGATTCCCTCTATTCCTAGTTATCTGAGACTTTTTATTATAATGGGTGTTAGAGTTTGTCAAATGTTTTTCCTCCATTAACTGATGTACAAGTTTTCATCCTTCATCTGTTGATATGATGAATTACATTGACTTTCAAATGTTGAAGCATGCTTGTATATCTGGAATGAATCTCACTTCACTGTAGTATATAAAACTTTCATGCATTGTTGGATTTGATTTGCTAACATTTTTGAGGATTTTTGCATTGATATTCATGGGAGATATTGGTCTGTAGTTTTTTTTTTTTTTCTGGTGTTGGAATTAGGAAGGCTCTATAGGATGCATAAGAAAGTGCTCCTCTGCCTTTATTTTCTAGGAGAGATTGTAGAGAATTAGTCTCATTTCTTCATAAATATTGGTAGAATTTATCAGTGAAACGTCTTAACCTGGTGAATTTAATATTTTTGGTAACATTATTAACTATGATTCAATTTTTTAATGGATGTAGTTCTATTCAGATCATCCATTTCTCCTTGTGTTAATTTTGGTAGTTTGTGTGTTTCAAGAAAGTGGAGAGCCTTGCAAAGGATGACCAAATCAAAGACCTGAGGAAAAGACCAGCAAAATATGAACCTGAAGATTAAAAACTGAAGATTTTGTCTGGAAGCTGCTACAACATGAAAGTACAAGCTGTTTCTCACCTCAGGCATGTATTTGCAACAGTTTGTTATATTCCCTCTTTTTATTTTTCTAAGATTTAAAATTTGCTTCTAATATTTAGAACTAGAGTTCCTATTTCAGTTACCTAATTGAGAGGAGAGAAAATCTACTGATTCCAGCTGGTCATCTCAAACTCCTCTCTGCCAGGTGCTCCAGATTCTTGGTTAAAATGCAGTGAGAATTCTTTATAGTAAAGAAGAGGCTTTTAGAGTGGGAAGAAGAGGCCTATTCTTTTGCATTAGTATAAAGAAAACATCTTTTCAATAAATGTTAAAGCTAGCCTTGTCTGTGCTTGTGCATTCCCCAGAGTAAAAATAAATATGGAATTACTAAAGATAGTTACTACAAATAAACCTTATTTTTTAAATGAAAATAATATTAAAAATTAAAAAAATTATTTCATCTAAATTATCAAATGGGGACCTGGAATTATTCATAATATTCTTTTATTATAATTTTAATGTCTTTGAGGTCAGTAATGATACCTCCTCTTTCATTTCTGATATTTATAATTTTTTTCTTTGATATTTTCTTGCTTAGCCTGGCTAAAAGTTTCTCAATTTTATCAATCTTTTCAGAAAACCAGCTTTTGATTTTGTTGGTTTTCTCTATTGTTTTCCTGTTTTCAGTATCCTTAATTTCTGCTCTATTTTTTATTATTTATTTGCTTCTTGCTTTAGACTTCATTTGTTCTTCTCTCTGGTTTCCTAAGGTAAAAGTTTAAGTAACTGAGTTTAGATCTTTCTTCTTTTCTAATATTTACACTTAATGCTATAAATTTCCCACTAAGCACCACTTTTCCTCATCCTACAAATTTTGGTAAGTAGTATTTTCATTTTTATTCAATTCAGAATATTTTTAAAAATTATTTGAGGTTTTCTCTTTGATACCTGTGCTTTTAGAAGTGTGTTCTTTGATATTCAAATACTTGGGGATTTCCCAACTATTTTTTGCTGCTGAGTCTTGCTTAATTCCATTGTTATCTGAGAGCATACTTCATATGATTTTTATTTTTTTTAAACTTGTTAAGGTATGTTTTATGGCCTAGAATATGGTCTCTCTTGGTGAATTTTCCATGTGACCTTGAGAAGAATGTATATTCTGATGTTGTTGGAGTACTCTATAAATGTTACTTAGACCAGGATACTGGTAGTGCTATTGAGATCATTTATATCCTCGCTGATTTTTCTACATGCTTGACCTATCAATTACTGACAGAGGAGTGTCAAAATCTAAGACTATAATAGTGTAGAGTCTATTTCTACTTTCACTTCTGTGTTTTGTCTCACTTATTTTGATTCCCTGTTGGGAGACACATACACTTTTAGGATTGTTATGTCTTTGAAAATTGATCCCTTTTCATTATGTAATGCCTCACTTTACCCCAGATAGTTTCCCTTTTTCTGAAGTCTGCTTTGTCTAAAATTAATACAGCAATTCCACCCTTCTTTTGTTTAGTTGTAGCATGGTATATCTTTCACTATCTCTTTATTTTTAACCTGTCCATGTCTTTACATTTAGTGTGGAATTATTGTAGGCAACATGTAATTGAGTCTTGTTTTGCAATCCACTCTGACATTCTCTGTCTTTTAACTGGTACATTCAAATTTAAAATTGTTATTTATATAGTTAATTTTATGTCTATCATATTTGTAATTGTTTTGTATCCATTTCACTTTTTTTTCACTTTTTCTGCCTTCTCAGTTTTCAATTGAGCATTACATATGGTTGCATTTTATCTCTTCCCTTAGCATATCAATTTTACTTCTTATTTAACAAAAAGTAGTGGTTGCCTTTGAGCTTCTAATATACATTTTAACTAACCTGAGTTTATCTTCAAATAATACCATACCACTTCATATTTAGTGAAGTTACCTATAACAGTATTTATAATTCCTTCCTTCTATCCCTTTTGGCTTGCTGTCATTAACTTAACCATATGCTATAATCACCTAATATGCTGTCACTATCATTACTTTAAATAGTTACCTTTTGGCTTCCCTGGTGGCACAGTGGTTGAGAGTCCACCTGCCGATGCAGGGGACACGGGTTCGTGCCCCGGTCTGGGAAGATCCCACATGCCGCGGAGTGGCTGGGCCAGTGAGCCATGGCCGCTGAGCCTGCGCGTCCGGAGCCTGTGCTCTGCAACGGGACAGGCCAGAGCAGTGACAGGCCCGCGTACCAAAAAAAAAAAAAAAAAAAAAATTAAATTAAATAGTTACCTTTTAATCAATTAAGAAAAATAATATTTTTTATTTTTATTTTATTTATTCCTACTGAATATTTTTCCTTTCTTTTTGTACATCTAAATTTCTGACCTATATCATTTTGATTCTCCTCTGAAGAACTACTTTAAACATATTTTGCAAGGAATATGTTATGAACTGAATGTTTGTGTCCTCCCAAAATTTAAATGTTCATCCTGACCCCCCACTATGATGGTATTCAGAGGCAGAGTCTTTGGGAGATAATTAGGTTTAGATGAAGTCTAGAGGGTGGGGTCCTTGTAATGGGATTATTGCCTTTTTAAGAAGAAGAGAAAACAGAGCTCTCCATCTCTGCCATGTGAGGACACAGCTAGAAGACAGCCATCTACCACCCAAGAAGAGAGCTGTCACTAGATGCCAACCTTGCTGGTACCTTGATCTTGGAATTATCATCTCCAGAACTTCAATAAATGAATTCCTTTTATTTTAACCATCTAGTTTATGGTATTTTGTTATAGCAGTAAGAACTAAGACACAAGATTTGCTGATGATGAATTCTCTTAGTTGTTTCTCAGAGAAGGTATTTCTTTTTCACTTTTGAAGTATAATTTTAATTGATATAGAATCCTAGGTTAGCATTTTTTCCCTTCAAACTTTTAATTAATATTTCCCTCCACTCTTGTTGTTTGCATGGTTTTTTGATAAGTCCACTTTGATTCTTATCCTTGTTACTTTATAGGTAATGCTGGCTTTCTCCCTGCCTTCTTTCAAGATTTCTTTTTTATCTTTGGTTTTCTGCAGTTTGAATATGAATATACCTAGGTGATGTTGGATTTTCATCTGTTTGTGGTTCTTTTTTTTGGAATTTATCCTGGTTTGTGTTCCCTGAGTTTGCTGGATCTGTGTTTTGAAGTCTGTCATTAATTTTGGAAAGTTCTCAACAATTATTACTTCAAATACTTATTCTATTCTGTTCTTTCTTCTCCTCCTGATATTCCAAATACAAATATGCTGCACCTCTGAAATTGCCCCACAGTGCTTAACGTTCATTTCCTTTTTTTTTATTCCTCTTTGCATTTCAGTTTGGGAATTTTTATTGACCTATCTTCAAACTCACTGATTTTTTTTCCTTCATCAACTATGCCCAGCCTACTGATGAGTCCATCAGAAGTATTCGTCAGTACGGTTCTTGTTTTTTTATTTATAGCATATCCTTTTGAGTCTTTCGTAGAGTTTCTATCCTTCTGCTTACATTACTCTGTTCACACATATTGTTCATGCTTTGCATGAGTCCTTTGAATATTAATCACAGTTATTTTTAAAACTTTATCAGATAATTTCAACATCAGTGTCATATCTGAGTCTAGTTCTCTTGCCTGCTTTGCCTCTTAAGACTGTGTTTTTTCTTGCCTTTTTTGCAAGAAATACAAAGGAAATACAGGAAGGCTGGGAGGGACATGTTTAGGAGGAATATCCTTCTCCCAGGTGGGAAAAGGCTCTGCTAATATTTCCCCCTCTGGAGAATACACCTTTGTTACAGAAAACATTCTAGGTATATTTCAGAACGTCTACTTTTTCCTTCCCCTGCCAGAACCAGGAGGGCATCTTTCTAGAAACTTCACTCTTAGAACCTGATGAGGTTCCTGGAGGTAAACCCCTCAAAAGTGTGGGGCTCCTCTATAACTGCAGTCCCCCAGGAGTTTCTGATTCTCATGCAAGTTCAAACTCAGCCTCCATCAATTTGCCAAATTACCATTTTGGTATCCCTACCACTTTATGGCACTAACAGCTTCTGCTCTACATAGCAGAACTCATCTGTGACTCTCTATGTTCACCTTCCTCTTTAAATTTCCAGATGGAGATGTGCCCTGCAACCTCATTTCTCTGGTAGGTCCCAGAAAAGTTGTTGATTTTCACTATGTTCAGTATTTTTTTTTTTACTTGTATGAGTGAAACGACAATTTCCAAGCTCTTTATATGTTGGAACTAAATTCAAATTTTCATCTTGCCTAAATTTTAATACCATTTCTAATTTGTACCATTTTCATATGTTAGTGAAGTTAGTGAGCTGCTATCATTATTATCCCCATCATGAGTATTCACATGCCATGGACATGTACTAATTTGCAACCAGAAATAACACCAGGTAAGATTTATGAACAAACCTCTTAAAACTCAATGATTGTAGAATAAAAGCTAAATTCTGGATTTTATTATTTATTATTTTTAATTTTAAAGCCTTATTTCAGGCTGGTGATTTCTGCATGTTCTCATTTGAAATTGTTTATTAACCACCAATACTGTATTAGCTTTTGTGCCTTGGGCTGCTTAGCATGATTGTTTGGGGCAAATGTTAATGAAACCAAGGCCACAAGTTTAATCCCCACGTGGGTCAATTATCTTTCCAAGTTCCACAGCACAGTTTGCCCTCCTTTCACAGACTCCAATCAGAACATTTTGCAAATGAGTATTATTGCTCACTGAGGTTATACAATTAAAGAGCATGGATTGAATTACTTTTAGAGAATAGCAATTCAATGTTCACATAGTCTAGTAAGGAGACCAGCAGTTCTACGATCTTATAATAGCAGGACATTCAATATTTATGCTTTTTCAGACCTCTAATTAGTTTCACACTATCCCTTCAAGCAATAATGACCAAAATATAAAATGACATGACACATCCAATGTGAAGTGTATGTATACGTAAAATTGGTAGATCAATGACATCCTACGTGCAAATAAATGGGTTTTAGAAATCTACCAAAAAGAAGTTCCATTCACGACTTTTGTATTATAATTTGTGCAAATACAGTACAGATATTTTGTAAAGCAATTGATGTGCTTTTACCAGAATATTTTCTTTATATTATTTAAGAGAAACAAAAAGATCCTCAACATCAAACTTTTACTTCTCATCTAGGTGTTTTTCATAAGAAACGGAAATAAAGACTAGCAAAATATCAACAAAATTTACTGCTTTATTGTTAAGTACTCTATTTATAATCTCTAATGATTAGTATTTTCTTAATCTCTTCCTCTCAACTCACTCCTTTTCTCATTCTGTAAACATTTTTAAGTTGCTGTTATTTTACACAATCACCACATGTGGCCTCTATTTTTATATACTTCCTTAATTATATTATTCAATTCCCCCTAAAACACTCCACTAAAAAACAAACTACCAATCCTGTCCATTATGTCTATCTATTGCCATCCCATGGCCATACCCTTATTTCATTGACTCTATTTTATAAAGGTGTGACAGTCACTCACAATACCAAATCTAAAAGACCCCTTTGGTCCTCCTCTTACTTCACCAGTACTAGGAATTTCATACTTGAGCTACTTTCTTAAACCCTTTCCTCCACTAGCTATAATAACACTACTTTTTCCAAGATCCCTTCAATTTTTACTAACCATGTATTCTGTTTTCTTTGCTGGCTCCAATTTATCTGCTTTTTCTTTATGTATTTGTTTTTCTCGCCAGTATTTTTATTTTGGACTTCTCTTTCTAGTCAAAAAGATCTCTGAGTAATCTTAACCACTTTTATGTCTCCAATTCCTGCCTTTATACTAAATTTTTGGTTTCCAAATTTCCAAAATGAGTCCAACCCTGTCCTCAAGCCCATAAACTGGACAAATGATTAACTCCTCAGTAGTGTCTACCATTCCTGCCACTGCATCAGAGACAGATCAGTTGTCAGTTTCTCTCAACTGTACCTCTTTAACCTGTCTTGTATCTGGTCTCTCCACTCTAATTGTTACTGCTATTACCATGGTGCAGACCTTAGCCACAGCCTGATTTATAATTATAAGCTCCTAAATAGTTTTTGCCTCCAGTCTTGCACAATCCATCTGGCTTTTACTGCTAGATTGATTTTTCTAAAATTCAAATCTAATCACATTTGCTCCTGATTAAAACCCTTTAATTGTTCCCTGTTTACCACAGGATAAAATAAAAACTTCTTTGTATGACACATGAGGCTCTTGTTGATCTAGACCCTACCTTACAACCTCAGATTCCTCTTTCTTCACATTCCTTTCTTTGTCCATGCCAGATCCCTTACAGATTTCCCATTGGGACAGACTGTTTCAGGCACTTGTGCCTGACTCTTGCTTCACACCCAGCCTCAACACACAAACACTCTAAATATCTCCAAATTGCTCAGTGGACAGTTTCTCATCTTCAAAACTTAGATCAAAAATCACCTTTTCTCTACAAATTTCCCTGATATTGTTTAGATTATAAATAGATTTTTGTATCCATGTTTTCAAGTCCAACTTCCTTACTGGATTTTAAGCTCTTCACCAGTAGGAGATTTCTTATTCATCTTACTATTCCCAGGATATCATGTGGTTCCTGGAAAATAGGTAAGTATGTAAAATAGTTGACAGAACTGAAGTTTTTATTAATTTGTAAAATTAAGCACATAGAAAGTAAATATTTTTCTATAACTGCAAGTTAGAAAGGATACCTCTATTAAACTAGTTATTTGAAACTTGAGAAGCAACTAGGACTACTATTATTAAGAGAAATTACATACTTTTTTTGACCTCATAGAACCCAAAGTGAAGCTCGGCAGAAAGAGGAAAAGGCTCTGAAAACATCAGAAGATGTCCCACTTCTCAGAAAATGCGATAGCTGAATTCTCTTAGATCTAGCTATTATATTCATAAATAAGAATATATGAGAGTAAGATAAAGAGGTATTACGTTTCAATTGCAATTAATAGCAAACTGCTTCCCTGTCTTTCCTTATATTCAACATCAACTAAAGACCTTAGAATTATGACACTGTGGGAACACAAGAGGAAGAGTGGCAGCATAAACTTATTTTAAACACTTTTCTTGAGATAGGAATGAGCTTAAAAGTTGGCTTCAACCTAAGGAAAATAGGAATAGGCAAAGAAAATTCTTTATATGTTCAAAAATCAGTGTCCCTCTTAAATTCTCATTGCTTTCCTTTCTTCCTGCAGGTGAAGTGGTATAATTATGAAATTTTAATTGTGAAAAATAAAAATAATATAATGAATAAAGTAAAATATTTTCTATAAATATGTAAATCATATATATATACATTTATATAAACTATGTAACTCTCAACTGTTAACTCTATCTGCTTGCCTTTATACCATTTCCTAACTTTGATCTGTTTATGCATCTTCACATCTAGACAAGTAGTCAGACTGACCCTCGAATAAAAAAAGGAATTACGATTTACTGTGATAAATTAAACAGTTTGCCATGTATTTGTCAATAGGTTGGAATGCCTTCACAAAGCAGTCTGCTTTGTCAGCAAGTAGTGCTTTATTGCTGTTCCCTTGTAATTTCCCCATGGGCGGGTGCCAACTTGAGATTACAGCAAGACAAAACCGGCAGGTGTCAGATTGTCCATCTTCCTCTTCAGCTACCGCGTTTATCCTCATTAACTTGCTCACCTGTCTTGCAGAGAATCTTTGCCTCACTACTTAGAAGTGCAAGATGTGAATGATTTTTTAAAAGAAATATTACCCACAGAGATGCCTAGAGAAAGTCCCCTTTATTACCTGATATATACTTTATCAACATTACCCATTGGATGGAAACTGTAAGAAAGCTGTTTGGCTCATGGGAGGTAGTGTGGCTGAAAGGGTTCATTCACTTTAACATTCTATGAAAGTAAATACACACAGAAAAAGGATGCTGACTTGTGTAAGGTTGAAGACAAAAAAAAGGGAGGGGAAGGGGCTTTGTGATATGTTCATAGATAGTCCAGGAAGCATTTGCAGAGTGCAGAGGTCACAATTAGAGAATGCCATACTGAAGGAACCACTCTAAGTTCACAAAATTGCTGTCCATCTGATAACCACTCAAAATGTATGATGCAGGATTTAGTGTTTTTGTTTTTGTTTTTCCTACACCTAGGTAACATAGAGGTTCCATTGTGAGTTGATTTCAGTGTTCTGAGTCATACAGCTTTCTAATTTTGTATTAGTAAGTCAATTAAGTGAATGAATTGAAGGCTAAATTCTATAGGACAGATGATAAAAAGAATGCACATACTTCTTCCCTAGGGCAGAATTTCCAAAACAGGGTAAGACATACCCAAAGGGTTACTGAAGATGCAAATGATCCAATGGCAAAGGCTGAATAACTATTATAAATACTATCTGCACTGAATTTTATCTAAAATTAATTTAACATATTAAGCTTACCTAAATTTAATTTTTTAACAACTATTCTAGAGGTCTATCTGAAGTAAATAAAATTAAGAATTTGTAAGTAGCAAATAGCTTTAATGTTTAAAGTTACAAGTGAATTTTAAATGTATTCATTTATTTATATATACATATATTTCTATATAAATATATTATATATTTCTATATAAATAAATATGATACACCTACATATATATATACACAAAATTACATATTACAATTGTTTGAAATAGAGTGTTTTAACTATCATAAAAAAGATAATATTGATATATTACTTAAGAGGATGGTCTTTGGAGTCAGGAGATCTCTGCTTACCAACATGATCTGGATTTTAGTCCTAGTTGTGATATTTACAAACTGTCACCTTGGGCAAAATTTTAATTTCTTTCTTCCTTTAATATTTTAAATTGTGCTAGTAATATCCATATCACAGGACTATTTTGAAAATTAAGTGAGATAACATTATAGAAATTCTTAGCATATCGCCTGGCACACAGAAGGTAGTTAAGAAATCATAGATATATTGAATCTGTCTTGCAAAATATTTTTAAACTGTAAAAATTATTCCTTGGGTAGAGGGCAGGTAAATTACTCAGCTGTTTTGAGGGTTACATAGACCACTGAACAGGCGGGATGTGAAGTCCTCTGCACATCTACCACTGAGACCACATATTTACCTCTTGACTTCTTGGCAACCACAATTACCCAAGGAGGACAATATTAATCATTTTTGACCCCAAATACAGAACCTTGGTTTTACAAAAGAAATTATATCACAACATCAAAGGATAAATATGAACACTGCAATACTAGATTTTGATGGTGAGATAGCATTTGCCAACCAGATGTTGTTCTAGAAAATCTAGCGAGTAGTTACTTTCTTAGCCAAAGGCTGCTTTATTCTTGCTTCGGAATAAAACCTGTTGGCTAGTAAATGGTTAAAAACAGTGGTTGACTCTTAGCAAGACTGATGCTATTTCTTCCTTTAAAATTTATGTTTATCTTTTGTAAAAGATATTATAAAATGATTATAAAGTATGAATACTTATTCTATTTTAGAAAGAAATTTTCTTCTGACCTCCCTCCTTTTTCTTACATTTTCTCTCTCCTTTTATATAGAAAAAATGAGGTAACACTCTTCTCGTGGTGTGAGCTTTTATTTTTGCTTAGACTAATGAAGTATATGCTCACTTGGTGTTCCTGACTCCTCACCATGTAGAATTCCTTCTATAGAGGAAACAGACAACATGGTCATTTAGAAATGTACATTAAGCTATGGTTGCACTAGAATAAAATCTAAACTCTCTTCCGTGGCCTAGAAGGTCCTACACAACTGGACTCTGTCTATTTCTGTTTCTATGTGGCACTTCTTTTCCCACTTTTACTACTATCTCATAACATGCAGGTCAGCTAAGTCTCAAAATCATTTCCACCTCAGGGCCTTGACCCCTACCATGTTCCTTCCTAGAATTATTCTCTAAGGGCCTCTGAGTGACTGATTCCTCCTTTTTGCAGATATCAGCTCATTCAGTTCCTCACAGAAACTTCCCTACCTAGACACACAGCCTGAAGGATCTTTTCATTTACACAATACCTTGTGTACTTCCTATACAGCATTTATCACAGTCTCAAATTATTTTTTGAAATTATATTTTACTTATTGTCTAATAACTATTATCTCAAAAAATAACTTCCCTCATGAGAATGAAAACTCCAAGACTGTAAGGAAACTGAATGTTTTTTCTTGGTCATCTGTCACCATACAAAGACATTACATAATCATTGACTATATTCCCCACACTGTGTATTTCATACCTATGACTCATTTATTTTGTAACTGAAAGTTTGTACCTCTTAATCTCCTTCAACTATTTCTTGCCTCCCTTTACCCCCTTCCCCTCTGGCAATTAACTGTCTTTCTCTGTATCTATGATTCTGTTTCTGCTTGGTTGTATTTGTTCATTTGTTTTGGTTATTTTTGAATCCACATATAAGGGAAATTACACATTATTTGCTTTTCTGACTTATTTCACTTAGCAAAATACCCCCTTGATCCATCCATGTTGTCACAAATGGTAAGATTTCATTATTTTTATGGTTGAGTAATGCTCCATTGTGTGTGTATGTGTATATATACATACACACAGTGTTTGAATAGACTACAGGTGAATATGCTACATCTTCTTTATCCATTCACCTATTAATGGGTGCTTAGATTGCTTCCATATCTTAACTATTATAAATAATGCTGCAGTGAACAATGAGGTACATGTATCTTTTTGAATTAGTGTTTTTGTTTTCTTTGGTTATATACCCGGGACTGGAATTGCTCACTTGATCTATTTTTAGTTTTTTGAGGAACCTCCATACTATTTTCCACAGTGGCTGCATCAATTTACATGCCCACCAACAATGTACAAGAATTCTCTTTTCTCCACATCCTCACCAACATTTGTTATTTGTGGTCTTTTTGATAATAGCCATTTTGACAGGTGTGAAGTGATATCTCATTGTGGTTGTGATTTGCATTTCTCTGATGATTAGGGATGTTGAGCATCTTTTCCTGTGTTTATTTGCCATCTGTATCTCTTCTTTAGATAAATGTCTATTCATATACACTGCACATTCTTTAATCAAGTCATTTGTTTCTTTTTTGTTGAACTGTATACCTTTTTTTTGTATATTTTGGATATTACCCCCTTATCGAATATATCATTTGCAAATATCTTCTCCCATTCAGCAGGTGTCTTTTTGTTTTGTTGATAGTTTCCTTCACTGTGCAGACCTTTTTAATTTGATGCAATTCATTTGTTTATTTTTGTTTTTGTTTCCCTTTCATAAGGAGACATATCAAAAAATTGCTAAAATCAATGTCAAAGAGCATACAGCAAATTTTTTTTCTAGTAGTTTCATGGTTTCAAAACTTACATCTAAGTCTTTAATCTATTTTGAGTTTATTTTTATATATGAGATAAGAAAGTCATCCAGTCTATTATTTTGCATGTAGCTATCCAGTTTTCTCAACATCATTTATTGAAGAGGTTGTCTTTTCCCAATTGTATATTCTTGACTCTTTTGTCAGAGATTAATTGCCTGTATAAATTTAGGTTTATTTCTGGGCTCTCTATTTTGTTCCATTAATATCTGTGTCTGTGTTTCTGCCAGAACCATACTGTTTTGATTACTTTAGCTTTGTACTGGAGTTTGAAATCAGGGAACATGATGATACCTTCAGTCTTTTGCTTCTTTCTCAAAATTGTTTTGGCCTTTTGGGGTCTTTTATATTTTCATACAAATTTTAGAATTATTTGTTCTAGTTCTGTGAAAAATGCCATTGGTATTCTGATAGGGATTACATTGAATCTGTAGGTTGCCTTGGGTAGTATGGTCATTTTAACAATATTAATTCTTTCAATCCTTGAGCATGGTATATCTTTCTCTCTGTTTGTGTTATCTTCAATTTCTTTCATCAGTGTCATAGTTTTCTGAATATAGGTCTTTTACCTCCTTAGTTAGAGTTATTCCCACATACTTTATTGTTTTTAATGAGATTGTGAATGAGAATGCTTTCTTAATTTCTTTTTCTGATAGTTTATTGTTAGTGTATAGAAACACAGCAGATTTCTGTATATTAATTTTGTATCCTGCAGCTTTACTGAATTCATTGAAAAATTCTAGTAGTTTTTTAGTGGTGTTCTTAGGATTTTCTACATATAGTATCATGTCATCTGCAAACAGTGACAGTTTTACTTCTTCCTTTCCAATTTGGATTTATTTTATTTCACTTTCTTTTCTGATTTATGTGACTAGGAATTCCAATACAATGTTGAATAAGAGTGATGAGACTAGGCAACCTTCTTGTTCCTAATCTTAGAAGAAATGCTTTAGGATTTTCATCTTTGAGTATGTTGTTAGCTCTGGGCTTGTCTTATATGATCTTTATTATGTTGAGGTATGTTCCCTTGATAACCACTTTGTGGAGAGTTTTTATCATGAATTGATGTTGAATATTGTCAAAAGATTTTTCTGCATCTATTGAGATGATCATATGATTTTTATCCTTCAATTTGTTAATGTGGTGTATCACATTAATTAATTTGTGGATATTGAACAATTCTTGCATCTGAAGACCTGAATGTGTTTGAACCACTGTATCTCAAACAGTGTGTCAGCGTGTGCCACACAGGAATAATCTGATATAGATTGTTGAATAAGAGAATAAAAGCCTTGTTAGTATAGTATTTGAGAGGTGAGAAAATAGCTTCAGATATATTAGTCTAGAAAATCCAAATTCTAACTATAATAATCTAAATAAAAAGATTGTATTCCATATATATTTGGGGAGAGAATAGGAATCATCAACCTTCATTCAAGGCATGGAATGCTTCATGGAAAAAAATCATATACAATATATGGATTATGAAGAATGTTATTCAACAAGAAGCTTAAATCACGAAGTTGATCTCACTGTGCTATGCAGTTGCTTCCCACTAGCTATCTATTTTACATTTGGTAGTGAATATATGTCAATGTTACTCTCTCACTTCATCCTAGCTTCCTCTTTCCCCTCCATGTCTTCAAGTCCATTCTCTATGGCTGTGTCTTTATCCTGTCCTACCCCTAGGTCCATCAGAACCATATGGTTTTTTTTAGATTTCATATATATGTTTTAGCATACGGTACTAGTTTTTCTCTTTCTGACTTACTTCACTCTGTATGACAAACTCTAGGTCCATCCACCTCACAACAGATAACTCAATTTCATTTCTTTTTATGGTTGAGTAATATTCCACTGTATATATGTGCCACATCTTCTTTATCCATTCATCTGTCGATGTACATTTAGGTTGCTTCCATGTCCTGGCTATTGTAAATAGTGCTACAATGAACATCGTGTTACATGCCCCTTTTTGAATTATGGTTTTCTCAGGGTATATGCCCAGTAGTGAGATTGCTAGGTGAGAGGGAGACTCAAGAGAGAGGGTTTATGTGGATAAATGTATACATATAGCTGATTCACTTTGTTATCCACCAGAAATTAACACAACATTGTAAAGCAATTATACTCCAATAAAGATGTTAAAAAAAAAAAAGAAGCATAAGAGGAAAATTGGAATTCGTGCACAAGGAGAAGCCTGGGTAAATATTTAGAAAGAAGATATAAGGTTGTGATCATTAATTTTATGCATCAACTTGAGTGGGCCATGGATACATAGATTAATCATTGTTTCTGGATGTTGTCTTTGAGGATAATTCTCATGAGTGGACTCAGTAAAGTAAATTGCACACCCCAGTGTAGGTGGGCATCATTTGATCCACTGAGGGCCCAGATAGAACAAAAGGCAGAAGGAGGAATTCATCTCTTTTTTCCTGCCTCACTGATAGAGCTGAAACACGTTATTCTATCTTCTCTGACCCTCAGATTGGGATTTAAATCATTGGTCCCCTGGTTCTCACATGTTCACACTTGAACTGAATTACACCACCAGCTTTCTTGAGTCTCTACCTTACAGACAGCAGATAGTGGGAATTCTCAGCCCCCATAACTGTGTGAGCCAATTCCTCTCAACAAATCTGTTTTTTTCTCTAGAGAACACCAACTAACATAGGGATGAAAGTTATAAAGGCTTCTGGGTTAATTATTCTGAAAGGATGGGGAAAAATACATACAACTGCTGTAGTTAGTTAGAATTCAACCAGTTATTTTGATAATGAGAGCAAAAGGAAAAGTGAAAATAATGTTCCAAACAATATTGGTAAGTTTTGCCAACAACAACAACAACAACAACAACAAATACATAGAAAAGAATAAATCAAGACTAAGTTTATGTTTGCAAATGAACAAATTCAGGAGGATAATATAGTTATCAATGATGCTGAAACTAGTAATTAAAATAGAAAAAATCAAATACTAGGAAAAACCTCAAATAAAATGTTATGTATTTTCATATATTATTGAATATAAAATAATTTTAAGATACAGGATTTAAAATGTCCAGAAAATAAATTAATTGTTTTTCTGGGGTGAGTTTGAGGAAGGAAAACATGTTTTGTTGTTATGTAGAGTATTTCAAGCAAACAACATAAAGTTGTTTAACTCACTCAGTTTACATTTAGACAACAGGTAATTACCTGCATCTTATGCACTTACCAGAATCCCCTTATACCAGAATTCAACAATTTTACAATTTATTGATGATTTATATGTAACAAAAGTACAGATTAAGATTCATGGACTGACTGGAAAAACTGTAAAATTAACAATTTATGCCACTGATTTGCAAAGTAATTTATGAAGCTGAGCATGTATAAAGTCACAGGACCCTAGCTATTGTTTCAATAAAACTAATCCAAAATGCAAAGTCTTCAGCCTTGTATATTGGTTGTTCTGACAAGATAATTTAATTTTATTGCTTGATCTGTTTCTAAATATTCTAAAATTACACATGTACAAACACATGGGATTGTTACCTGCTATTAACCTCAAATAATATGAATACAAATACATGCACACAGCACACAAACTCTCTCTCTCTCTCTCTCTCACACACACACACACACACACACACACACCCCAATATAACCAAATTATAAGATGTTTCCTGGGATCCTATATCTTTCTGAGAGTTGTTTAATTTTAACAATTTAACTACTTTTACATTATCTAAAGAAATAAATCAATTTAAGTATAGGCTGTATTCCTGATCATGGGCTCAACATTAAATGCATCACAGTGATTACTAAGAGCATAATATGAGAACAAAAATACAACTATAAACTTTGACACTGCATAAATCACTAGATACATAGTTATTCCTGGCTATGAAGTACACACATACGCATACAGATGTATACACATACAACAAACAGGATTCTTTACATTACATATATGACATCCGTAGGTTAGTTATTGAATCTATACATTTTCATCCTTGATAATTCAACTAACACTGTGTTATATAGAAATTGCTCTAGAACTGGATATTTCATACTAATCCATTTCTTCATGACTTTTGCCTCTCACTCCTCTGATTTTGGAACAACCCTACTTCAGAGGCAAATGTTTCTTAATCATCATTCTTTTCTTAACATTTCAAGTCAACATCTGGGCTACATTTATATTCTCTTGACTGTCACCTAAACAGTTTCCTCGTGCTAGATGAAGAAACTGATTCCTGTAATGAAATCAATTCAGTTGCAATATGGAGGAAGGAAACATGTTTAATTACATATCAGAGGTTATACACAATGCTACAGCAGCTAATTAAACAATACATTCAAACTCTCAAGTTGTTCTTGTTGTGTCACCAATCCTGAAGCATTGTCCCATTTGTTTTTCTATGGAGACTTCTGAATTGATTGACGAGGAAACATAGCTTCTTTCATTTGTTAAAATTCCAAACATTTCTACATTATAGCATGGTTCTAGGCACCAATAAATGCTTGACCAAAGATTTCTAATTAATATATAATCATATACCATACTAATGTATATTTTATATATAAATGTAGTATCAGTACATCTATGATAAATCTGGACATTTCTTTCTGTATAATATAAAAGAAAACAGAATGTCTGTGCTAACCCATGCGATACCTGCAGTGTAGGTCATATTAAAATGAAATGACTTTTATCACTTCCGCACTGAACTTGCTACTCCATTAAGGTAGATCAAATTGCTTATCTTGACAGAGATTGATTACCAATTAACTGTAGAATAAGCCAACAAAAATGAAGGGCTCAGAAATGCCTTGAAGTTTAGTGAGACATCTTTATTAAATATGGAAGTCTGTGGCATAAATACTTCTAAGAAAATTGTTTTTGAAAAAATGTTATAGATGCTGCAAGGAGTGGTAATGGTATTCTGACAAAATAGGAAATCTTGGTAGTTCTGTAGTGAAACTTAAGGTGACCTTGTAAAGAGCTTACATAAACCATCCGATAAAATTGAGGGTTTCTGATATCCTTTACTCTCGCCACAATTTGACACCGAGTTGCACCAAGTCAAATGAACCTATGTGAACAGCCATCCTTCAAGCATAAATTCCATCTTTTCTCTGCCTCCCAGAGTATGAAATAGCTGCTGCCCCTTCTTGTTTTTAAGTTTCTTTGTCAAGTTGCAAGTGGAGCTTGATACCCTCTGACTTTCACAGCTCTCCAAATTTTATTGTATCTGTGGTAGTCCTCAGATAACAAATATTTCTCTATTCAGGTCTAATAAAGTTAGTGAAGAACATTAGGATTAAATGTTTCCAAGACTTAATTTGTTTTAAGTTTTCCCACATGTGGCTTAGTAGATAGCTTCTGAAATGGCAGCTCCAGAGCTGATCCTCCAAATCCCAGGAGAAGGTTAGTGAGCATCTGCAGTCTAAATTATATTGGCTCCACCAAGCTCCATGCCCTTTACAAAACAATTGTCTGATGTGTGGCTACTTGGTTTTATCAAACAAGTACTTCTGCTTTCTGAAACCTTTCAAAATGGCAATGGGTCTCAAGGACCTAAAACCACCTAATATTGAAATTCTACATTAGTTCCGGGTTCTACAAAGCTCATGATTTTATGTCTGTAAGTTCTAAAACTATTAGCACAAAACATCTACATTCAAGGTAACAATGAAAAGCTGAATGTGCATGAAGTATGTTATTGGAAGGATTTACCTAAGATAAGCTGGTGATAATGCTTGGAAATATTTTTCTCTTTTTACTTGCCTGATGGATGCAGATCAAATTCTTTGAACTTATGAGAGTGATCATAAAATGTAATCAAAGTTTCCAGGTCAAAAGTTGCTCTGAACAGTTCAGTAGGCAGCTGCATCAATGCTATAAAGCACCATGACTACTAACCTAGGTCCTGTTTCTAGAAAACAAGATGAAAACATTTTCTTTTAAAAGAAATGTGGTCAAGGCCTAGGAAAAGAATGACAGCTATATTTATATGGCCTCCAACCCCAAGGAACTCCAAGCAATTTGCAGATATTTTTAATGTAATTAACCCCCAGAGTATTCCTGTTATGTGTGTTTAAAACTGGGTTGCAAGTACCATCATAACAGTTTTCAAAATGAGAAGTCTGAAGGGTTAGATTAGTGGCTTAACTCAAGATGACAAACCAAATACTTGCTAGGTTTTTAAGTATAATTTCATTTCTTTCTTGCAAGAAATACAAAATATTTTGAGGGTTGGGGAGAAAGGATCTCTAAATTTACTATCTAACAAAAAGAACCATCCACTATGTGAAAGGCAGTTAGCATAGCAGCACGTTCCACAAATGCGGAAACTCCAAATTACCAATTGCTTAAAGACTACCAGAATGTGACTGCCTACTCTTCTGGTGCTTCAAAATTGTGTTCATTTGAATCTGATGCTTTTAGTATGGAATTCCTGTCTGAAAGATTCTAGGCAGGTTAAAATGTGTGTGTGTGTGTGTGTGTGTGTGTGTATGTGTGTGTGTGTGTGTGTGTGTGAGATCTTTGAAACATGAGGTTTTATTAAATACATTTATTGCGTACAATTTTTTTTACAACTGCACTCCCTTCTACCTCCCACAAAATGTGAAGAATTATGCCAGAAAGAGGCAAAATTACATGTTATATTTTTAAATATTTTTCATACTCTAATAGAAGACAGAGTGTGATTTCCCAGGGGAAATATTATACTCCATCAAGTTTATTAAATGAGATATTGAAGGAGCCTGATAACACAGAAGAGTGGTCAGGTGTGTCAGTGAGGCCAATATCAGTTCATTCCCAGAAGACAAAAGTAAAAGAACTCCTGTTGTTAGCGTCTCATCTATGATCAATTCAAGAAACAAACCATTTTTTATTGAGCACCGCAACATACCAGGAAACACAGTATAAGTTAAAAATATAAAGAGAGTTAGACAAGGTCAGTACCCTTAAGGAAAATAAAAAGAAAAACATTTAATCAATTGCAAAGTAGTTTTAAGAACTACAGTGAGAAAAGAGACAGATATTAGTTAGTAGCATAGACTGAATTGTGGACACACCCTACCCCTGCCCCACAAAATTCCTATATTGAAACCTTAAATCTCAATGTGTTATTTGGAGATAGGGCCTTTAAGAAGGTAATTAAGGTTAAATGAGGTTGTACGTGTGGGCCCAAATCTGATAGGGCCCGTGTCCTTATAAGAAGAGGAAGAGACACCAGAAATCTCTCTCTCTCCACACACACAGAGCAAAGGCCGTATGAGAAGGTGACCATTTGCAATTCAGAAAGAGAGGCCTCACCAGAAACCAGTATTGATGGCACCTTGATCTTGGACTTCTAGCCTCCAGAACTGAGAGAAAATACATTTCTCTTGTTTAAGCCACCCAAAATGTCATATTCTGTTATGCCAGTCCAAGCTAATGAGTTAGATAGAGATGATAGAGAGATGATAGATGATAGATAAATAGATAGATGTTAGATATAGATAGATATATTTCAATCGTCTTGGCATAAATAATACTACTACTACTACGAGTAAATTTGTATGTCTATCAGTACATAGTATTTTCATGTATGTTATTGTATTTACTACCTAAGACAATGCTATCATTCAAGTGTCTTTAATTATATTTCAAATAGAAATATATTAAGGTTTAGAGACTTTAAGTGATTTTCTAAAATTACTCAGTTATTAGGTTTGGTGACTAGGACATTAAATAACATCTGAATTACAGTAAGTTTTCTCCAAGTGGATATCTACAGTTTGTGGGCTAATGTCAGCATCCCATCCAGTCACCCGTTTTATTGCTATTAAAAACCCATGATCTCTGCCAACACCTATCTCTAGTTCTCAATTTGTGTGCTTGGATGTAAGGCAGCTTAAGCTTAGCTAGGTCAGTGCATTCCTTTACTCTGGCCACAGAGATTACTCTAAAAATGGCTCCATGAAGCCCATTTATTGCTAATCACAGGGATTTTGTTGGAGTACCTTGAAGAGGTGTTTGTTCTCTTTCTCTAAACTTGAATCAAGAGGAAGTAAAATGGGAAGTGCAGCATCCATCTCATCACTATGTGCAGCATGAGAATGAAACAAACACAGGGAGGAAATCCAAGCCAAGTAGAGGGACAGAGAAACTGAGTCCTGAAGACATCATTTGACCAGTGAAGATGTTATACCTGATGTTTGCCACTATATTTTGCCACTCAGACTGCTTTCATTCATGTGCATCAACAAATGTTCCCTTTCTTGGTTGAGCCAGTTTGAGTTGGAATTCATAATTGTCACAACCTAGAATCCTAACTGAACAGGTTTTCCTCTAAAAAACTATCTGTGAGGCAACTTCTAGACCAATGGCTGTATTAATCTTTGGATGTGTATTTGAGTTATGAGCCTTCTTGTGAAGATGCTATAGGCATTCATAACCATGAACACAGGGTTAACATCACAAAGCTGGGTCAAAAAGCTGCTAATTTCAGGAGGCAGACATAAGTGAAAAGTGACCACCATAAAAAAGAAATATAGAATTGAATGCAAGACAATGTGGTCTAGAATGAGCTAAAAAATTACAATAAGAATATTTTTATGTACAACGACTAAAGAGGAAAAAAGTGGCTAAGACCCCAAGATGAATACATTGAGAAGAATGTTCAATAAAGGAGAAAACTAATGACCAAGGATTATAGAGTCAGAATTCAAAAGAAACTGTCTTATTTGCTGTGGTAAATGGTGACTAGAAGGATAGTTTTATCCTCACACAAGAATTGTGAACCTAGAATCCCATTTTGGTGGAGTACGGGGAGCAAATTAAGGACAATGGAGATAGGGACCACTGAGCAGAGGCTATGGAGAAGACTATTCCAAGCTTCAAGTTAAAATGGCTCTAGAGGGGTCCTCAAGGCTTACAATGACACAGCCCATGTCTCTGAGGAAAACCCCAGTGAAAATAAAACTGTATAATCATCCTTGTATTCTCAGTACCTGAGAATGGCACAATGGCATAGTGGCACAATGGCAACTCAGCAAAATTTTATTGACTAAATGAGTAAATATTGAATGAAGGCTTCATTTATTTAAAACTTTGAAGGAACTTGAAGTTCCTTCAAAAATCTAGCATCAATCTGGGCCATAAGAAGGGCAAATTTTACCAGAATAATTCCTCTAAAATTGAAAGGCTTTAGAAAGGGATTACAAAAAGGAGGGGCAAGAATTGCTATCTATAAGGATTCATATAAGGTTTTAATTATACACTCAGTTAAACTCTTAACAATACTCTACGTGCATGTGATTATTATGAACACTCACACTATAGAAAGAATTAGGTCTTCATTCAAAATGACTTGCCAGTCTATTTTGAACTGTGGAAGGGAATTCCAGGCGCCAATAAAGCAGGAGGAGTCAGAGAAATGCTGGGATTCCAAGAATGTGGTCTAACCATTATTTCAAGTCCAAACAAGTTAAACATGCAGAGAAAAGAATCTCATTGAGGAATCACAATGACTAAAAACTGTCTGGTTTTGTTTGTTTGTTGTTTTTTGGTCATATAATAATTTAAGGAGAACATCTAAACAACCTAGGAAAATAAACTTTTTCAAGAACTTTATTTGGGCCATTTTCATACACACATAATGCTATGCTAATTTTAAATGAGTCTCAGCTTTTCACTTAAACATGCCAGCAGGAAGTCTACTTGGCAATACTTTCTTGGATGTTTTGCCAATTACTGTATGTACTGGAAAACAACAAAACTGCCTTCTATAAAAAGCATCACATAATTCAAATTTTTCAATGATCCAGAAGGGGTTCCACTTCAATTACTCTGAATGAGTGAAATTTTACTATATTCTTCCCACGTCAATTCTGAATTCACTGTCTTCTCAGGAAAGAATTCTAAAAACATTACATAGGGGCTGCTGAATTTTGTGAAGACCTCTTTGCTTGCCTAACAGGACTATCCTTGGCAAGTTCGAATTGGTCCCTCTGCATGTGTTGTTCTGAACCATTCCTCCTTTTCTGGATCCTCAATGTCCCTGAAGTAGATGACCACTGCCCTCTTCTAGGATCAATACCTTGCATTTATTAGCACTAACAATCTGAGGGCAATGGCAGCTGGAGTAGGACTCAAGGAAACAGGGAAGGATTGAGATAGGTAATTTAGAGGCTGTTAAATGTATGTAGTGTAAATTGAAGCTGTGGATTGTCAATGACAAAACTCATTTTGCCAAGTTTAAATAAGAACTTTAGTAAAGATGAGCTGTTCCCAAAGCACATTTTAGGTGAGAAAAGAAACTTTCCATCCTGTAGAGTAAAAGAGTTGTATGTTTTACCAACAGTCATTCCATGTGATCTTTCAGTGGTAACCTTTGTTCCATTTTCAATAAACTCTTAATCTTGAAGAAATTTTCCCATTTTATATTTGTTCCACATTTATTTAAAGAATTTACTTAAAATCTATTAAAGAATTATAAGATTCAATATTGATCTCTTAAAGAAAACCAAAAAAAGCCACTGATGCAATACCAGCAACTGTTTTCTCAAGCCAAAATTGATTTGATTGAGAGCGTCCCCTGTATAAAAATGAAATGCATTTCTGTGGATGCACTGATGCTTCACCATCTGTCCAACATCTCAGATTTACTCTCCCAGATAACTTCATATTTCACCCTGCAGTCCCTAACGAAACATCACTTTAAACAGGGGGCCACATGGAAAAATACACTTCAATAACATTTGAAGGTCTTACATTTAGCTGCAAGGGCTTCTAAACTAAATGACTAATGTGTCTAGAGAGAAGCTCCATTTGAAGTTATGGAAATGGGGAGGAGCAAATGCAAGGGATAGAATGTATTAATAAAACAAAATGATGGCAGTAAAAGACATAAGGATTTACAGATAAAGCCAAAAGATGCTGGCAGCCATCTATCAGTCTTCCTTGATGAAATAGGTATTGGAAATTAACTTGGGAACCCTATGAATTACATTCAATCCATGCTCTGGGCTAAGCACTTGTCAATTTCAGCTGCTATTGCAACCTATTACTTACAGACTACATGGCAGGCAAGCTAATAGCACTGGATAGTGTCAAAGAAAATAGGAGAATAAACTGAATGTAGCAAGGCTTGTCACTGACAGAGCATGTCTTTCTGAAGGCCAGGGTGAACACCCAAAGCCTCAGTTGTTCACTTCCTCCGAGGTAAGTCCTTAACTTTACATATTATCATTCTGTCTATGTAGAAGAGCCTTCCTGAAGGATTAGTCACCAGTCATGGAGATATCTGGGTACTTTTGCTACTGTTTTCAAGGCCTGTGGAAAATGCTGGGAATTTAAATGTTTTTTAACATTTAAATTCAATTTAAAGTTGTCAACTCCTTCCATTCTAACATCAGACAGATGCCATCCTGACCATTTAATTTTAGTTTCAAATAAGATCTGTCCTCTTGCTTTAGGTTATTTTTCTTTTAATCATAAGCTTACTTCCTATGTTTACCTAGGCAACATGTAACTCTTACACATAAGAGCAAATGGAAAGAAAGGTTGTAGTTTGTATTATGAAACATATTATCTCTCTACTTCCCATAGACTCTGTGTATGAGTGAGTACATTTAATATTATCTCATAAAAATAAGAAAGATGCATCTGTACAACAAAACATTTCTTTAAGATGAGCTCTACCAGTGCTCTGGAACTATATTGTATTTTTCAACTGATAAGCTTGTCTAACATTGAACTATTTAAATAAGCAAGCACCTTCAGAGTAAATGTCAGCCAGAGCGATCTTCTGACTAACAGATGCTAGTGGGCATAGAGAGGGGGAGAGGGACATAAAAGCACTGAAAAATCAAGCAAGGCCAAATTAGAACAAATGTTTGTCAAGTAAAAAGGGCAGCTCTTCATCTGATGGAAGGGGTTTAATTAGAAAAGTCACAGAGAGAAGCTGTTTCAAAAGTACTGGTCCCGTTCTGTTCAGATAAGCTAATGAACCTCATTGAACTTTGCAGAGAAATGTTGAACCGATAATCCGAGGAAGAAAGAATTCACAAAATGTGTTGCTGTGCCTCTTACATTCAAGAGGGTCAGTTGCTTGGGGCACCAGATCATAGCAGAGAAGTGCTGCAGGATTTACTCTCTGATTCTGCTTCTGAGTGGCTGAATAGGTCAATGGATCAGAGGAAAATATAATTTAAATATGTCCTTCTCTATAAAAACAAAACATTTTATTGTTAAGCGGTGTTGTAAAATATGAATCACATATTTTATGTACCAAATCACCTACAAGATATATAATCTACACTGTGGTCTATTTCTATTCATCCCTGGGAAATTTCTCCTCCCCAATAGTAACCATAACAAAACTCTATTAAAAGACGTACATTTTTTTTTTTTTTGGAATTAGTCAAGGTCACCTTGCATATATAAAAGAATATTGTAAAGAGAATTTTATAACAATGATAGTGTAAGGAAGACACAAATCTCAAAGGAAGCTAGATATGGAAAAATCTCACTAAAGTCGTTTACAAATCTCACTTAAAAAAAGTCTCTAAACTCTTCTGATTGTTTAATGCTTCAGTGCCTTTGTCAGTTTTATTTTCCTTACTAGTTAGCCTTTTGCAGAGAATTCATGTCTGGTATTGAATTCCTTGAGAGAGTAATAAAGCACATACGGAATAGAGTAGCATGTGGAATTAAATTGCAAAATGCTTATAGTGGAGCTTTTTCGATATGGGACATTTACCAGCTACCTTTAGGAAAGTTTCTTTTGTTATCTGACATAAGCAAATTCAGGTGCTATGCACTGAATGAATTAATCAAAGCTTCCCCTAATCCACTTACTACCTCATGCAAGAAACCCAGAAGCAAACACCTAGTTGTAATAACAAAAAAAAAATTGAAGTTAACAGGTACCATTGTCATTTTCAAAAGTATGAAAAATACACACAGACATAAATAAACACATGCACACACACATATAACCACACACACTCCAGAGAACCCTAGTCAGAAAGAAGTTGGACCATTATATTCTATTACCTTTCACATTTTCCTGTTGGCATGGAGAAAAAAATCATTTTATAGAAATTGTTACAAATGTTCTGACTTAAAACTGGAAAGTATACAATACTTAAATACAAACAAGCTGATTTTGCCTTTGGTGGGGAGGATGATGTCAGAAGAGGGAATCATTATCAAAATGCATTGTGTTTACTTAGAATTTGATACTTGAATCTGATTCCAGGGGTCTGATACCCTTCAGATATTAAATGGAATTACTCTCAACTACTGGGTTTCTGAGTGGGAAACTAGACCTGGAACACTTTCCTGCCTATATCTGAGATCCAGCTTAATGTTCTTATAGCTTTAATACTGGGAAACTATCCTAGTCTCAGGAATTTCTTCCATTACTCTAAATCAGTGGTTCTTAACTGGGAGTGACTTTGTTCAATGGGGAACACTGACAAGGACTAGAGACAGTTTTCACTGTCATAACTGAGGGGAGGAGGTGCTACTGGCAGTGGAAAGAGGCCAAGGATGTTGCTGAACATCCTACAATGCACAGGGCAGTCCCCACAACAATGAATTATCCAGCCTCAAATGCCAATAGTTCCAAGTTGGAGAAACGTGCACAGTGTAACCCATGAATGTGAGGACTGTATTTCTCAGGATATCTCTGCCATCATACATGCAACTGTTTCCGTGGCAGTCAAATTATTTACTTCCACCTAATTTGTATGTACAGCCTCTTGCCTTTTTTTTTGCTCACAGACAAAATCTGCTTCCAGATTTCATCCTAGAGGCACACAAGAGCTAGTGAATCATATGTGTGGTTCTTTCTTGATAGCATGAAGGGATTTATTTAGAAATGCCAATTTTCTGAGGCATGAGGGGAGATTGGGAGAGGTGGAGATCGAAGGTGTTGAGAGCAAATGTCATCTACTTAAATGTCCCCCCTCCTGGGGTTATTACAGAATTGAAGCATGGCTCAAGGAGTTTGTATCAACAACTATACTGAGTTTGTCTTACACTATTACCTGCTCTCTAAATAAGAGAGAAAATAGATGAAGTAACTGCAAATAGAAAAGCAACCAGTTTCAGCTACCTCTTATTTCTGACTTAATGGAAAAAATTTTAATAGATTTAATTTATCATTTGTGAAATGGTAACTTTACAAAAGTTAACTTAGATGGTTAACTTCCTTAGATGCCAGTCTTTATAAAGCAAAGCCTATCCCAATAATTATTATACCTAGGAACTAAAATTAATCAGGTCACCTGAGAAAGAGAGAGACATTTACTTTAGATCCTAACTTAAACATGTGAACATGGTTACTTTGTTGGTAGCTATTCTTGCATATTGTAGAAGTCTTTTTTCAATTTATGGCTAAAGGTAATCATGAAATAATTCACTGGATGTTGGTGTTGGAAGGGGGCTGAAAGACCACCTAATCCAACCTTCTAAGTAGTGAAGGACTCTTTTCTAAATTATTTCTGATGGATGTAGAGCAAGCCTTATTGGAAATTTCTAAGGATAGCAGCTCACTCAAGATTAAATGAATCTTGGTGTTAGAAAAAATTGAGTAAGTAATTTGTCTAACCACTCTCAAATTCTTAAATCCTCTCTACAACAGCTTTGACATTCACCTCAGTCATTCTTTAAGTCAAGAAATATTGCTTGAATGTGAGTGCATTAATTTCCTTATGCACCCTTTGTTCAGTATTTCAAGAAATAGTACTTAGAGTTACCCTGTTTTAAACCTTCGAGTGTTAGATTCTGGGAAAACAATAGTAAAGTGAAGTGGGAATAATCCTTCCTTCATGGAAGATTATACTTAAACAATAGAGACATGCTTCATAAATATGAGATAACAAATTAGTTAATATGCTATGAAGGAGAAGCACACAGAACAGAAAATTTAAAGAAGGCTTCCCTGAAGAAGTGACTTTTGAGATATAATAATAAACTCAGCACCATCACCTCTAGCAATTAGAAAACACTACCTTATGTAAAGCTGGTATCTCTCTTTTGATTGTGATTTTGTAGCTCAGTGAAGAAAATCTTAAACCTTCTTGTTAAAAATAATTTCTATCCTTTAACCTTTATTCATCCCCAAGATAACAACTTTAAATAAAATTATCTAATTCCATCTTCCCAACAATGTTAGAGATAGTTATTATTTTCCCCTTTTACAAATGAGGAAATTGAAATTTAGAGATGTTTCATATCTCTTCAAGTTCATACTGTTTATAAGTCAGTAAGCCAGTTCACACTGCTTATAGATCAGTAAGCCAGAAGCGAAATTCCAACCCCTAAGGCCACAAACCACTTTACAATGTTTGAAAACAGCTGTAGTATCCACCTGTGGTCTTCCTCTGTCCACACTAAACTCTCCCAGTTCTCTTTTAGAATTCTTCACTTCACTGGTTTTTATAATTTTTAGCATCCTCATATTTTTCCTCTCCTCTCACTTAAACAATATTCAGAGTGGAATGCAAATTCCAGGTATGGTTTGATAAACATGGTATAAATTGAACTATCATTGCTTTTTCTAGATCTTATATTTTCTTTAAGTCATAATTTACTTTTCTATTAACCATACCACATTTTTAATCACATTAAATTCCCTGTCAATTGAAACCTTTGTCTTATTTTATTTTATTATTATTATTATTTTTTGCGGTACGCAGGCCTCTCACTGTTGTGGCCTCTGCCATTGCGGAGCACAGGCTCTGGACGCGCAGGCTCAGCGGCCATAGCTCATGGGCCCAGCTGCTCCGCGGCATGTAGGATCTTCCCGGACTGGGGCACGAACCCGTGTCCCCTGCATCGGCAGGCAGACTCTCAACCACTGTGCTACCAGGGAAGCCCTGTCTTATTTTTAATACGGTATGATACTAAGCTGTGTTTCTCCCTTACTGTACATCTGTACTACTTTCACAAGACAGCTGTTTGATTGTCAGGCATTTAAAACTCTTACAAAGTTTTTCTTTATATCAGGAAAAATATGTCTCCCTGTACATACCAACCATTAATCCTCATTCCCTATGGTCAAACATATCTGCTCATGTGACCCCCTGACAACAAGGATCATAAGAGTTAGCATTTTTTAAAGCACTGTCATAAGTGCTTCCTCCTAATTACCTCATTTTAGCTCCCATTATGTGTTAGGAATGATGGATTATCTCTATGAAATAACTGCAGCTTCAGGAGATTCTGTAACTATCTAAGGTCCCACAACCGGTAACCATAGAGCTAGGATTTGAATGCCTCCTTTGGCTCCCTAACAAATATGTAAATACAGCTACCAGACTTATCTTTAGTTTTCCATTCTTTCACTTCTTTATTAAATATGTATAGAATATAAGAGAGAAAAATAAGCTACACTCTATACTCCCTTCCATATCTTTTGTTCAAATAATGAAAATATGTCCCAGAAATATGATGTGATTTAACACTATGCTAGGCATTATACAATAAAAGGGACAGAATGGAAATATTCTAAACTAGACTAGAACCAAGACAACTTGTCTTCTTGGATGAGGTATCCCCTGAACTGTTTTCTGAAAGATGAGGGAAAATTACTTGGAAATGGAGTGGTGAGGAAATGTCAAGGCATAGACATGCAAAGGCTGGAGCAGGCAGGACCCTTCTTGTGAATGGCCTTTTGCTCAATATTAGAAAGTCAGGGGAAAAAAATAAGTGCAACTGAAGTAAGGAGATGCCAGGTCATAAAGTACCTTATAATTCTGTGCTATGGAGTTTGGACTTTATTGTGAAAGCTATGGGAGTCATTACAAGATTTTGAAGCAAGGAAAACGCATGATTAGATTTGCATTTTAGAAGGCTCACTCTGGCAGCAGTGTAAATAATGGATTAGAGGAAAGTAAAACTAAAAGGAAGGAATCCAGACAGGAGGATGTTACAGGAATCCAGACAAGACAGGGTCAGGGTCTAAATTAAGGTGGAAACAGTGAGAATATTAAAACTAGATAGATTCATAACTCAAGTGATAGTTTGTAGGTAGAATCGATGTGATTTGTTGGCTGGACAAGGGAAATAAGGAACCAGGAAGACTCAAGATCACCCTTGTTTTCTTAATTGTATACTGTTATCAACTGAAAATAGAGATAAAAAGAAGCAAGTTTAGAGTGAGGAGAGGGGTTACTTTTCAACATTTGAGGCTAAGGTGACATGGATTTCTGAGCGAATCAGTTTGAGAGCAAAGGATGTTTTTCTGCAGCTCAAGATGGATCTTAGGGGTGATCAATGTACAAGTAGTAGATGAACACATGACTATAGGCTTTCACTAAATATATATCAAGTGATAAGAGAAGGTCAAGTATAAATGTAAGGGGAAATATATATATATATATATATTTAAAGTCCTTTATATATATATATATAAAGGACTAACATGGGACATCAGGAAAATAGGAAGACAAGCTGTAAAGTATCAAGTCACTAGGTGTCACAAGGTAAAAAAATTATCTATTACTGAAGCCAAAGACAACAGAGAGGTCAAGATAAAGTCAAAAAAGTCTCCTTGACTGGAATTTCTTTGAAAGGTTAAGGAGAGTACTTTCAAAGACCAGGGAGTAAATGAGAAATACATGAAACAAATAAATTTAACAACTATTTCAAGAAGTTTACCTGAAAGAATGTTAGCCAGACAAGGGAAAGAAATGGTATTGGAAAACATTGCTTGGTTGATGTTTCTTTGCTCTTCTTGTTTTGTTTTGCTTTGGAATTATAGCATGAGAGAATGGATTTAGATAGAATGGAAGCAAAAAAGCATTTATGGTTCTTGAGATGTTGAAGTTTGCATTTGCTGATACCTATTTTGTCCTACAAAGATGGGGGAGAGGTCATCTTTTGAGAGTGAGGGTTATTGAGAATCTAAAAAGCTGGGGGGAAAATCATTAATATTTGAAATAACCTCTGTAGGAAGGAAACTCCCTGGGGATGTTGCAAAGGCTTTCCAGTTTAGGTTAAAGACCAAGAGTTGGCAGTGACCCCAATTCACATTCTGTGAATGATTTCCAGCAATCCTTAATGATACCAGTCAGAGAGAAGGCAATGATTTAAAAATGAGCTCCTGGCAGTTAGGCTGTATGGAAAGAAAAAAAAAAGGAGCAAAGAGGGAAAGTGGGTGAGGAATGTGTTGATGAATCCACTCACCAAATATTTATTGAGATAGATGCCTAGGAGTAGGGCTAGCAATTAAGGGTGTTATTATCAAAAGTAGACACAGTCTCTGCCCTGTTGGAGCTTTGGGTTATTGGGTCTTGAAGTCTAGTGAAGATAGGGAAGGTCATACACTTAATTCTCTGTTTCTTTAGGCAGTATTTATTGGCTAACCAGTATGAATAATATCACATATTTATACTTTAATGTATCTTTATTATTTAACTTCTCAACTTTGAACATTATATTTTATTTCCTACTTATACAAATTAAGATTATAATCTGATTTACAATATTTCTCATCATTCTCCAAAGTTAGTAACTTAAAAAAAGTTAGTAACATTCTCCAAAGTTAGTCACAGATATTTAGTACATTACCTGTGATGGTCATGCTTACACTATCTTCAGAAATCATAATCCACATGGGTCTTGGAGGCTTTCTTAGGTTTCTAACATATTCAAAAGAGATTTATTTTGTCTCCCTTCAGAGTAATCCATCTCGTTTGTGTGGCTGGGGGACTTGAGGGCTCTGTGTAAGATCTGCATCCATGAGACAATATAGAGAAATTTCACATCATAGAAGCATCTCTCTCTCATTTTCCCTTTTCTTTGCAAATATTCTAAGAATGGTACAGGGGCAAAGTTAAAAAAAATTTTCTGTCTATAAAATTCAGGATTCCAAAGACTGAATGCCATTTAAAACCCTTTCTGGAATAAGCTGAGATATAAGTAAATAAAATAAAATAGCAGTTAGAAGGTAATATATGGAGATTCAACCAAATGCTTTAAAAGATTGAATCGGAGGCAAACTTTTATTTGATTGTTACAGCATTACTAAATTGCTTTGTCTTTCTTAGGATTTACCCATTAACAACTTAGAGGGAAATTTTCACTTTGCAAATATCTTATAAAATCATGAGGCAAGTGAGAATTGTGTTATATCTGACCAGGGTAGCAATTTCTGCCTGAAAATACAAAAAGAAAAAGTCAGACATGTAGTTTTGCTCAAAGGGGGAAATCAGCCATCTAGAAATTCAGGTTATTTAGTATATTCTAATAAATAATGGGGCCTTTTAACCTCTTTCACTCGATACTTTAAAATAAATTCTAGGTCCAAAACCTCATTTTATTAGCCTATAGGGGTGAAAAAATTCACTGAAAATGGTAACAACCAACTTTTTGTAACTTAATTAGATATTTACATTAAGTCACAATAATATGTGTACGAGAAAAGTGCTTTGGCATAGAGTAGGAAACCAGAATTTTGATTGGAAGAACATGAACGTCTTAGAAAATTCAGTATCAAATCTTGAGGAAGAATGGTTAGGGTCCCACTATCCCCTCTGGGGCTAAAATGCTTAAGGGAAGAATCTGAATCTGTTGATGCAATTTGTGTTTTAGTTCAGAAAACACTGTCACCCAACACAGTATCGGTATTAATGTGATTTGCTAGTATCTCTGCTCTCACATATAGTAGTTGATTTCTATACACTTTCATTCTATCTCCTTTTAGTTACTTAATAATGCAGACCTGGCCAAAACAAATATGTGAAAAGTTTTATATCCTTGTCTTTATTTTCATGCTATTTTGCTATTAACATATATTTGCAACATTTTTTGCTAAACCGTTGTGCATGTGCAAAGACATTTTAGAGACTGAGAAGAGGTTATTACTCTGCACGTTTCTGTCACTATAGTTTCTCCTCGGTACATCCAAATGATATTAACCACCTCTTGGAGTGTTCCAGCAGACAAACACACACACACACACTAAAACAGGATCCTAGGTTTTACAACACATATATCACAGACCCAAACACATCACTGAAGAGTAAAGTTGAGTAAGTTGTTTATATAGGTAGCATTTGTTGTTGATACTTTTCTTATTACCATAGGTTCTAACATTTACTCTTCCTATGTACTGGCACTCTCAAAAAAAAAAAAAAGTCTACATTTAAGATATAAACTACATCACATTAAAAATGCTGAGGAGTTATACTAACAAAGATGTCCAGCTAAGTCAATAACAAGTAGGACAGAAAACTTTGTAAATTCCATCTGCTGGAGTACAGTCACTTATCTTCTCAAAAATCACATCATTAATTGCTCATTGAAAATCTTTCATTAAAGGGACTGCAGAAGGGCACCCTTTGATTACCTAGGTTTAGGTGGAGAATCAATTTGTAATTCAGCTATTGATAAGTAGCAAGTGTTTTAGGGAACTGAAATGGTTTCCAGACAGAAATACAGTGCCATTTCCTAGCAAAGACATCAATAGAAACATCAGTCCAAGAAATATTCATAAATAGGAACAAGAATTTGCAAATTAGAGATACTAGCAAAGAAACCTTTGACCCAGTACGCCAGGAACAACTTGCTATGCTGTATCTTCAGAGAAAGGGTCAGTATTTATGATATCTTTTAAATTTTCAACACAATGTAATTTTGAATAGGTCTGTTAGAAGATTAATCAGGGCTATTTTTTGTAAATAAATTGTGATTTGATAGACCAAATATAAAAAATAAATAAGCAGGATAAATGTCAGCCATTAGTATGAATACAAATGTTTATTATTTTATAAAAATTAGATAACTGACATTTAGATACTTTGAAATTTTCCATCAAAATTCCCAGAAACTTTCAATTGCGTACACTTAAAAAAAGTGTTGAAATCTGGGATCAGGAGACTGAAGAACAATTTTAAATGTCTTTATACATTCAAGTTAAAGCCATTAAGGTTTAAAAAAATAAAAGAAGGAGGGGTTTGTAAAGAAAATTGCGGTCACTCTTAGTTTCACTGGGAACAAGATAATTTTAAAAAGCTAGTTGGGGGCTTCCCTGGTGGCACAGTGGTTGGGGGTCCGCCAGCCGATGCAGGGGATGCAGGTTCGTGCCCCAGTCCGAGAGGATCCCGCGTGCCATGGAGCGGCTGGGCCCGTGAGCCATGGCCGTTGAGCCTGCGCGTCCGGAGCCTGTGCTCCACAGCGGGAGAGGCTGCGGCTGTGGGAGGCCCGCATACCGCAAAAAAAACCAAAAAAAAAAAAAAAAAAACCCAAAGCTAGTTGGGATATGGCAATTAAATTACTTAATCTGTTTTACAATTATGTTAAAAATATGTATGGCTTTTGTCAGTGCTTATTAAATATCAGGTATTATGCTATGTGCTTTGGACAACTTTATTTTATGTAATTTTTATTACGACTTCATAAGATGGACATTTTTACACCCCTCTTACAGATGAAGAGTCAGAATACTTGAAAACTTGATTTTCTCACAGCCACAGAGCTACAATATACCAAAACCAAGCTATAAACCTATATCCTGTCTAAATCTCTGCAATATTTTCTCTATATGACACCTTAAATTTTTGAACACTGGATTTTCTGATCTGAGTAGAACACTAAATAAATAAGAGATTGGGAGACAGGCTCTGTTGTCAAATTTGAACAAGATATTTAAATATGATAGGAACTTTAGGTAACTAAACTTTCAAAATCTCAGTTTCTTCATCTGAAACATGAGCATAACTGTAAGTAACTCAAGAGGTTCCTGTGATTATTAAATAAAATGATTTTCTTCCTAGTACAGTGGCTGGCAGATGGAAATATCTCAGTAAATGTTGATGGTACTCGTCATCATCATCATAGTCATCATTGTCACCATTTCCTGGTCTTGGGGTAAGCATCAGCGTTCTATTATGTTGTTGTTTGTTTTTCTCTGAATTTTGTATACTTCATCATATCTGAACAAGATCTTTATATGATTTCATCGTTATTATGTGTGATATTGGCAAAGTCACATAAATTACTTTTTCCTCATCCAGAAAGCAGAGGGCAAGCGATATTATATCTGTTTTATCACTTTCTTTACTTGACATAGGAAACTTAATTTACGTACATAAAAGTAATTTGTAAGTCAAGTTATGAAAACAAGAGAGTTTAGACCAAGTTGTAAGTAAACAAAACAAAACAAACCACCATCCTTTACTTGCTTGAATAGATATTACTAACCAATCACTGCACTCCAGCTTGCCAGCGTGGCCAAGATGTCCCAGAATTCTTCTTTAACTGACTGTTCCAGAGCCATTAACAATTAATTCAAGTTTGCACATAGGATAAAACTTATTTGTCACCTTCCTGGCCTCACGTTTTAGTCTACATCCCTAGGCAAATTCATATTTATCTTCCTGACTGACTCCTCATTTTTCTTTATTGAATTAAAAAATGTCAATTTATCCATGGCTTCTGCATAACTACAGTTAAAATAAGAAATCAAATTATCATAATTTTGTATAGCCCTTTAAATTCACTAAATATATATTTTAAATAAATATTTATTTGTTATTTTAATTTTATTCTGCTTAACTAAAGTCATCATTAATAAAAATCTAAATTAGGAGCTTCAAGATGGTGGAATACTAAGATGTGGAGATGACCTTCTTCCCCACAAATATATCAGAAATACATCTACATATGGAACAACTCCTACAGAACACCTACTGAACGCTGGCAGAAGACCTCAGACCTCCCAGAAAGAAAGAAACTCCCCACATACCTGGGTAGGGCAAAAGAAAAAAGAAAAAAGAGACAAAAGAATAGGGATGGGACCTGCACCAGTGGGAGGGAGCTGTGAAGGAGGAAAGGTTTTCACACACTAGGAAGCCCCTTCACAGGGATAGACTGTGCGTGGCAGAGCGGGGAGCTTCGGCGCCGCGGAGGAGAGCACAGCAACAGGGGTGCGGAGGGCAAAGCAGAGAGATTCCCAAAGACAGAATCGGTGCCCACCAGCACTCAGCAGCCCGAGAGGCTTGTCCGCTCACCCGCCGGGGTGGGCGGGGCTGGGAGCTGAGGCACAGGCTTCCTTCCAAGTGAGTGCAGGGAGAGGACTGGCGGCGTGAACACAGCCTGCAGGCGTTAGTGCACCATGGCTAGCCAGGAGGGAGTCCGGGAAAAGGTCTGGAACTGCCGAAGAGGCAAGAGATTTTTTCTTGCCTCTTTGTTTCCTGGTGCTCGAGGAGAGGGGATTAAGAGCGCTGCTTAAAGGAGCTGCAGAGATGGGCGCGAGCCACGGCTATCAGCGCAGACACCAGAGACGGGCATGGGACACTAAGGCTGCTGCTGCCACCACCAAGAAGCCTGTGTGCAAGCACAGGTCACTATCCACACCTCCCCTCTTGGGAGCCTGTGCAGCCCGCCACTGCCATGGTCCCGTGATCCAGGGACAACTTCCCCAGGAGAACACACGGTGCAAATCAGGCTGTTGCAACGTCACGCCAGCCTCTGCCGCTCCAGGCTCGCCCCACGTCCGTACCCTTTCGCTCTGGCCTGAGTGAGCCAGAGCGCACGAACCAGCCACTCATTTAACCCCGTCCTGTCTGAGCAGGAACAAATGCCCTCAGGTGACCTACATGCAGAGGTGGGTCCAAATCCAAAGGTGAAACCCGGGGGGCTGTGTGAACAAAGAAGAGAAAGGGAAATCTCACCCAGCAGCCTCAGGAGCAGTGGATTAAATCTCCACAGTCAACTTGATGTACCCTTCATCTGTGGAATACCTGAATAGACAACGAATCATGGCAAATTGAGGAGGTGGACTTTGAGAGCAACAATATGTATATATATATATATTTTTCCCCCCCTTTTTCCCTTTTTGTGAGTGTGTATGCATATGCTCCTGTGTTTGATTTTGTATGTATAGCTTTGCTTTTACAATTTGTCCTAGGGTCCTGTCCGTCCATTTTATTTTTTGTTGTTTTTGTTTTTAGTATAGTTTTCAGCAATTGTTAGCATTGGTGTATTTGTTTTTTGGTTTGGCTGTTCTCGTCTTCTTTCTTTCTTTTTTTTTTTTTTAATTACTTTAAACAAACTTTTTTAATACTTATTTTTTTGTTCTTTTTATTTCTGTGACATTTTTCTTTTATTTTATTTTATCTTTTTCCTTCTTTCTTTCTTTTTTTCTCCCTTTTATTCTGAGCCGTGTGAATGACAGGCTCTTGGTGCTCCAGCCAGGCGTTAGGGCTGTACCTCTGAGGTGGGAGAGCCAAGTTCAGGACATTGGTCCACCAGAGACCTCCCAACTCCACATAATATCAAACAGCAAAAACCTCTCAGAGATCTCCAACTCAGCACCAAGACCCAGCTCCATTCAACGACCAGCAAGTTACAGTGCTGTACACCCTATGCCAAACAACTAGCAGAATAAGAACACATCACCACCCATTAGCAGAGAGGCTGTCTAAAATCATACTAAGGTCACAGAAACCCCGAAACATACCACCAGAGGTGGACATGCACACCAAAAAGACAAGATCCAGACTCATCCACCAAAACACAGGCACAAGTCCCCCCCCCCCCCCCCAATCAGGAAGCCTACACAACCCACTGAACCAACCTTAGCCACTGGGGGCAGACACCAAAAAAACAGGAACTACAAACCTGCAGCCTGCGAAAATGAGACACCAAACACAGTAAGTTAAGCGAAATGAGAAGACAAAGAAAAGTACAGCAGATGAAAGTACAGCAAGGTAAAAACCCACCAGACATAAAATATGAAGAGGAAATAGGCAGTCTACCTGAAAAAGAATTCAGAATAATGATAGTAAAGATAGTAAAGATGATCCAAAATCTTGAAAAGAGAATGCAGCAAACAAAATAAATGTTTAACAAGGACCTAGAAGAACTAAAGAGCAAACAAACAATCATGAACAACACAATAAATGAAATTAAAAATTCTCTAGAAGGGATCAATAGCAGAATAACTGAGGCAGAAAACCGGATAAGTGACCTGGAAGATAAAATAGTGGAAATAAATACTGCAGAGCAGAATAAAGAAAAAAGAATGAAAAGAATTGAGGACAGTATCAGAGACCTCTGGAACAACATCAAATGCACCAACATTCAAATTATAGGTGTCCCAGAAGAAGAATAGAAAAATAAAGGGACTGTGAAAATATTTGAAGAGATTATAGCTGAAAACTTCCCTATTATGGGAAAGGAAATAGTTAATCAAGTCCAGGAAGCACAGAGAATCCCATACAGGATAAATCCAAGGAGAAACATGCCAAGACACATATTAATCAAACTATCAAACATTAAATACAAAGAACAAATATTAAGAGCAGCAAGGGAAAAACAACAAATAGCACATAAGGGAATCCCCATAAGGTTAACAGCTGATCTTCCAGCAGAAGCTCTGCAAGCAAGAAGGGAGTGGCAGGACATATTTAAAGTGATGAAGGAGAAAAATCTACAACCAAGATTACTCAACCCAGCAAGGATCTCATTCAGATTTGAAGGAGAAATTAAAACCTTTACAGACAAGCAGAAGCTAAGAGAAATCAGAACCACAAAACCAGCTTTACGACAAATGTGAAGAGAAATATTCTAGGCAGGAAACACAAGAGAAGGAAAATACCTACAATCATAAACCCAAAACAATAAAGAAAATGGTAATAGGAACATACATATCAATAATTACCTTAAATGTAAGTGGATTAAATGCCCCAACCAAAAGACATAGATTGGCTGAATGGATACAAAAACAAGACCCATATATATGCTGTCTACAAGAGACCAATTTCAGACCTAGGGACACATACAGCCTGAAAGTGAGGGGGTGGAAAATATATTCCATGCAAATGGAAATCAAAAGAAAGCTGGAGTAGCAATTCTCATATCAGACAAAACAGACTTAAAGAGAAAGAGTACTACCATAGCCAAAGAAGGACCCGACATAATGATCAAGGGATCAATCCAAGAAGAAGATATAACAATTGTAAATATTTATGCACCCAACATAGGAGCACCTCAATACATAAGGCAAATACTAACAGCCATAAAAGGGGAAATCAACAGTAACACCATCATAGTAGGGGACTTTAACCCACCACTTCCACCAATGGAGAGGTCATTCCAAAATGAAAATAAGTAAGGAAGCACAAGCTTTAAATCACACATTAAACAAGATGGACTTAATTGATATTTATAGGACACTCCATCCAAAAACAACAGAATACACATTTTTCTCAAGTGCTCATGGAACATTCTCCAGAATAGATCATACCTTGGGTCACAAATCAATCCTTGGTAAATTTAAGAAAATTGAAATTGTATCGAGTATCTTCTCCAACCACAATGTTATGAGATTGGATATTAATGACAGGAAAGAATCTGTAAAATATACAAACACATGGAGGCTAAACAATACACTACTTAATAACCAAGAGATCACTGAAGAAAACAAAGAGGAAATCAAAAATACCTTGAAACAAATGACAATGAAAACACAATGACCCAAAACCTATGGGATGCAGCAAAAGCAGTTCTAAGAGGGAAGTTTACAGCAATACATTCCTACCTTAAGAAACAAGAACCATCTCAAATAACAAAACCTAACCTTACACCTAAAGCAATTAGAGAAAGAAGAACAAAAAAACCCCCAAAGTTAGCAGAAGGAAAGAAATCATAAAGATCAGATCAGAAATAAATTAAAAAGAAATGAATGAAATGGTAGCAAAGATCAATAAAACTAAAACCTGGTTCTTTGAGAATATAAACAAAATTGATAAACCATTAGCTAGACTCATCAAGAAAAAAAGGGAGAAGACTCAAATCAATAGAATTAGAAATGAAAAAGGAGAAGTAACAACTGACACTGCAGAAATACAAAGGATCATGAGAGATTACTACAAGCAACTCTATGACAATAAAATGGATGACCTGGAAGAAATGGACAAATTCTTAAAAATGCACAACCTTCCAAGACTGAATCAGGAAGAAACAGAAAATATGAACAGACCAATTACAAGCACTGAAATTGAAACTATGACTAAAAATCTTGCAAAAAACAAAAGCCTGGGACCAGATGGCTTCACAGGCAAATTCTATGAAACATTTAGAGAAGAGCTAACACCTATCCTTCTCAAACTCTTCCAAAATATAGCAGAGGGAAGAACACTCCCAAACGCATTCTATGAGGCCACCATCACCCTGATACCAAAACCAGTCAAAGATGTCACAAAAAAAGAAAACTACAGATCAATATCAATGATGAACATGGATGCAAAAATTCTCAACAAAATACTAGCAAACAGAATCCAACAGCACATTGAAAGGATCTTATATCATGATCAAGTGGGGTTTAACCCAGGAATGCAAGGATTGTTCAATATACACAAATCAATCAAAATGATACACCATATTAACAAATTGAAGGAGAAAAAACAGATGATCATCTCAATAGATGCAGAGAAAGCTTTCGACAGAATTCAACACCCATTTATGATAAAAACCGTCCAGAAAGTAAGCATAGAGGGAACTTACCTAAACATAATAATGGCCATATATGACAAACCCACAGTCAATATCATCTTTAATGGTGAAAAACTGAAACCATTTCCACTAAGATCAGTAACAAAACAAGGTTGCCCACTCTCACCACTATTATTCAACATAGTTTTGGAAGTTTTAGCCACAGCAATCAGAGAAGAAAAAGAAATAAAAGGAATCCAAATCAGAAAAGAGGTAGTAAAGTTGTCACTGTTTGCAGATGACATGATACTATACGTAGTGAATCCTAAAAATGCTACCAGAAAACTACTAGAGCTAATCAATGAATTTGGTAAAGTAGCAGGAAACAAAATTAATGCACAGAAATCTCTTGCATTCCTATACACTAAGGATGAAAAATCTGAAAGAGAAATTAAGGAAACACTCCCATTTACCACTGCAACAAAAAGAGTAAAATACCTAGGAATAAACCTACCTATGGAGACAAAAGCCCTGTATGCAGAAAACTATAGGACACCGATGAAAGAAATGAAAGATGATACAAACAGATAGAGAGATATACCATGTTCTTGGATTGCAAGAATCAACATTGTGAAAATGACTGTACTACCGAAAGCAATCTACAGATTTAATGCAAACCCTATCAAACTACCACTGGCATTTTTCATAGAACTAGAACAAAAAATTTCACAATTTGTATGGAAACACAAAAGCCCCGAATAGCCAAAGCAATCTTCAGAAAGAAAAATGGAGGTGGAGGAGTCAGGCTCCCAGACTTCAGACAATACTACAAAGCTACAGTAATCAACACAGTATGGTACTGACACAAAAACAGAAATTTTGAACAATGGAACAGGATAGAAAGCCCAGAGATAAACCCACACACTTATGGTCTCCTTATCTTTGATAAAGGAGGCAAGAATATACAATGGAGAAAAGACAGTCTCTTCATTAAGTGGTGCTGGGAAAACTGGACAGCTACATGTAAAAGAGTGAAATTAGAACACTACCTAACACCATACACAAAAATAAACTCAAAATAGATTTGAGACCTAAATGTAAGACCAGACACTGTAAAACTCTTAGAGGAAAACATAGGATGCACACTCTTGGACATCAATCACAGCAAGATCTTTTTTGATCCACCTCCTACAATAATGGAAATAAAAATAAACAAATGGGACCTAATGAAACTTCAAAGCTTTTGAGCAGCAATGGAAACCATAAACAAGACAAAAAGACACCTCTCAGAATGGGAGAAAATATTTGCCAATGAAGCAACTGACAAAGGATTAATCTCCGAAATTTACAAGCAGCTCATGCAGCTCAATATCAATAATACAAACAACCTTATCCAAAAATGGGCAGAAGACCTAAATAGACATTTCTCCAAAGAAGATATACAGATTGCCAACAAACACATGAAAGAACGCTCAACATCATTAATCATTAAAGAAATGAAAATCAAAACTACAATGCGATATCATCTTACACCACTCAGAATGGCCATCATCAAAAAATGTACAAACAGTAAATACTGGAGAGGGTGTGGAGAAAAGGGAACCCTCATCACTGTTGGTGGGAATGTAAATTGATAAAGCCACTGTGGAGAACAGTATGGAGGTTCCTTAAAAAACTAAAAATAGAACTATCATATGACCCAGCAATCCAACTACTGGACATATACCCTGAGAAAACCATAATTCAAAAAGAATCATGTACCACAATGTTCATTGCAGCTCTATTTACAATAGCCAGGACATGGAAGCAACCTATGTGTCCATCGATAGATGAATGGATAAAGAAGATGTGGCACATATATACAATGGACTATTACTCAGCCATAAAAAGAAATGAAATTGAATTATTTGTATTGAGGTGGATGGACCTAGAGTCTGTCATACAGAGTGAAGTAAGTCAGGAAGAGGAAAAGAAATATCGTTTGCTAGCACATATATATAGAATCTTAAAAAAAAAAAAAAAGGTCACGAAGAACCTAGTGGCAAGATGGTAATAAAGATGCAGACCTATTAGAGAATGGACTTGAGGACACAAGGAGGGGGAAGGGTAAGCTGGGACAAAGTGAGAGAGTGGTAGTGTATATATACTACCAAATGTAAAATAGATAGCTAATGGTAAGCAGTAGCATAGCACAGGGAGATCAACTCGGTGCTTTTTGACCAGCTAGAAGGGTGAGATCAGGAGGGTGGGAGGGAGGGAGACGCAAGAGGGAAGAGATATGGCGATATATGTATAACTGATTCACTTTGTTATAAAGCAGAAACTAACACACCGTTGTTAAGCAATTATACTCCAATAAAAATATTAAGGGAAAAAAAATCTAAATTAAGTTTTGTAGTTTCTTCTAAACTTTGGGTTGTTGGCCTGATAACCAATGTAGGAATACCTGACTGGTGTTCATGATTATGCATATAAAATATATTGATCAATATATTTTTATATTGTCTCATTAGAACACTTCATTCTCTGCCACCTCCCAGTCACCAACTCAGGACCAAGCAAATCAATCCTTCCCACCTTCCAGATCACCACCCAGTGTTCCTAATTTTCTTTATCATTTATATTTGTTTACTTGTCTTGGATAAATATTCAGATCTCAGAATCAGAAGGAAAAATCTTTAAAATACATTTTTATATCAAGCTTCCCACCTCAAAGGATGAAAAATCACACATTTCGTGTAGAGCACTGACAGGTACATTTTGAAGAACTCCCCTAATGATGCTGCTGCGTGCCCTAAGAAAAGCTACTTATGTAGAAAATTGAGGGCTTTAAGAAGGTAGTTAGCACTTTGCTTCTCACCTGGGAGGAGCTTAGCAAGCATCAATCATTCCCTTCTTCCCTTCTGCTCATCCATCTTCACAAATTCCAGACTCACTGATCAGTGGTAGAAGAAATCTTCAATGCAACCCCAGAATTGTGACTGAGAAAACTGAAGCGACTTACCCAGTCTCATACATTCACTCCTTGCATTTCCCATCTTGTATCTACCTGCTGCTTGATCGTTTGCCCTTGTCCACATTTTACTGTCCAATTCATTCAGTGAAAAACTGGCCTCCGGCTCTTTGCAGGAATCAGGGAGAAAAATAACATCTCTTCAGAAACTGTTATGTGCTAAGTATTTCACATGAATTATAGTATCAAATTTCCATCGTGATCATATGAAGTAGATATTGTCATCCTGGTATTATAGGCAAGAATACTAGGGTCCAAATAATTTATGTAATATTTCTCCTCTGGCAAGTAGTAACAAAAAAATTCAGATTTTGGTTTGTCCTTACAAAATCTATGTACTTTTCACTAACCTTTCACCAGACTGTGATTTTCTTCTTAATGAGATTATAAAGTCTGTATTTATACAGACTTTAGAATATAAAGGACACTGTATTTTCAGGTAAAACCCATAGGGAGTAGTGAGCAACAGTTAGTGCAGGCTGTAAGGGAAGACTAGGCTCATGAGAAATTCTCCCTGCTTCTGCAAGAATTCTGGCCTAAGGTTATCTTTTCTGCTTGCACTGTTTTTAATTCTAAACCAATGTCTGGCTTCTGTCCATAACCATAATCTTACTGGATTCCAAACCACTTTTGGAAGCCCCCAGACAAATGCTATAAACTCTCATTGTCCACTGAGAATTCCTCACTAGTCAATTTGACTTTTTCCCTTTGATTCAGAGTAAGTGATGAAAAGCAAAGAACATGATTCTGGCTCTGAAGAAATATTCTGAGAGACAGTCACATAAATAATAGAAAATAAGAGTGATATTATGAAAATAAGTGTTTAATCTCTAATGTTCAATCATTTGAAATAACTTGTCAACAAATTTATATTTGACAATGTAGATGCATTTGGATACTAAAAGTCAGTCAATATGTATATACATATACACACGTAACAAATGTATATATCACATTATATATTTTATGAACTTTGTATGTTCATTGTATAAAAATGTCCCTTTTTGAATGACAATAAATAACTTGTTTTGTTGTTATGTATTTAATTCTTTTTTTCCTTAACATAAATAAAAATAGAACTAATGGTACTTTATTACTTACCTTGAAGAAATACTGAAGATTAATTAGATGTTCTTAAAGTAATCTTAGCTCCTTAGAAAAATAACAAAAATAAATAACATTTCAATGGAAACAATTAGTGTACATATAACATGCATATTTCAAATATATATTCATATAGGTGATTCCTATTTGTATGTGCATGAATATTAAATCTATATTTTTACAAACATTTTTTCTCACAACACACATTTACATACATATATAGATTTGCCTTTTTATTTGTCTGCTTATTTACAAAACTGAAAAAAAACTTCAAGGAAATCCTTTGTGGATTTTGCAGCTCTTCAAGGAAATATCTATTTAAAATGTCTGGAATGTGTATTAAGGAAAAGAAATGATTTCACATTTTTCTTGAGAAGAAAAAGCAATTTCACAGTGCACAAAATGGCTTAGAGTAATATGGATTTTTTTTCACTGTATTCTTAATTAAGAAAGATTGACACCTGTGAAGGTTTCAAGCCAACTAAAAATCCCAGATTTTAATTAGCTTTTCTAATGGTTACATTTTCCTGTTAGAAGTCATTTGCAAATCTATCAATTTCTCAGGGACAGTAGCAGAACATAAATAATATTAATAATTATGTTTACTACTTCCATATGTGTCATGGTATGCAGCCACGCAGAGATAGCACTAGATTAAATAATTAAATATGGTACAGTGGCTTTTGGCATTCTCTCCTCCACCTTTATAACCTTCCTTTCTAGCTCTCTGGACTGTACACCTGACTGCCACCCACTAACACTGACCCTTGGTCCCCTTATACATGCCTCCGGGTAATCTTACCTTCTTACTGCCATGCCCCATTCATGTCAATTTTCCACCCGTTCGGACATTCTAGCCTCTCTCTTACAAAAACTACAAACACTGCCTTCCATTATTACTTGCTATAAGCTTAGAATTTTGATAAACTGACCTTTTGTAATACTGAGATATTATATAGAAATCCAACATACTTTTTACCCATTTTATTAATAGCTGGATACTGTAGAGCATATTTCTCTTCCAAAGGGGTGTTCTTATTTTAACAGGGGGAAAATGTTAACTCAAATAATGAATCACTGACAGTGGGATTTTAAGTACTGTCTTTCAGTCAGGAACAGATTGAGGTGACATTCAAACCTCATCTGATAGGTGACAAGCCACTTTACATTAGTGCATAACATTTCTGAAAAATTGCAGAGGGAATAAATATCAATCTTTTATCCTATCATGAATCTCTAAGAGAATATATGACTAATCATAGGGTGGAATCTTGAGATAAATCACTACATGTGCATATATATTTTCCAGTAGGTTTTGCATAATTGTGTTTATACAGGTTATACACATGTATGCAGACACACATTTGACACACACTTGTACAGGCACATGCATTCACACATACATCCCGATATTTATTTTGGACTCAGCCTATCTATTCATTATTTTCAACCATTTATGTTCCACATCAAGTCAATCAATTGCATGGACTGTAGAGTGATTTAATTAAGTCATTGTGTTAGCTAAAAATAGACAACCAATGCCAGATTTCTCACATTGTCTAAATGCAGCTATTATGTTTATACAATTAATAAACTTCTATGGATATAAAAGGGTCATCTGAACATAAATTTTACAAATTGCTTGAGATATTTGACAAATACATTATTATTTGAAAGCTTACTTTAAATGGGATTTTGGACATTCATTTGAAAGAACAAGAGATTAATAAAACCAAAATTAATTAAAGAAAAGATGATTAAATAACATGTGTTACAATCTCAGAACAGTTGACTCTTCAGTGAATGAGGTGTCATTCGAGAAATTCTAATAAATAACGTGTAACTGTTTCATTAAAAAGTGCAAATAATATTTTTTTGCAAATAATTTTTAAAAATTGTGTTGAAAAATAATTTTAAATAACTAGAACAATTAAAACAGTCTTTAGAACATATTGCATATTTGATGTAGAGTAATTTTTATATATTGAACTTTTCTTTTTCCTTTTTTTAATAGACTCAGTGGACTTTCAGAGGCATATTTCCAGCATCTTTGGGGATCTTTATATTCAAAAGGGATACACAAATCTATTAATTGAGTGAATAATTATGTTCTATAGTTTGACATTAATTTAAAAGATTCAGTGTTAGTATCAAGATGGCAGAGTCATTGGATGTAGAGCTTACCTTCGCCCCACAAATACCTCAAAAATACATCCCCATGTGGAACAATTATCACTGAAACATAACTGGAAACTGGCAGAAGGACTCCTGTACAAACAAGACTGTAAGAAAGATACATATGTAATCCTTTAAGAAGGGGAAACAAAGTGATTGAGTTGGGACCTGTGCCTCTGGGAGGGGACTCAGAGGAAAAAGGAGAATAAATGTGCAGACATCCACCTTGGAGAGTTAACAATGAGAGCCATAGACTGGGTCCTACACAGTGGGGATGAGCCTCTTTGGCTGGTTGGAGGACCACTGGGACTAACAGGAAGGCTGTGGGAAACCTGGATTATGATTGTGAAGAGTGTGCATGTGCTGACTTGCCCCTGAAGAGGGCGGGGAGAGGGCTACTCTGGGGTTTGCCAGTTGCTGTGTTTCTTGCCACTGTCTCTGGCACACCCCAGCCTTAGCCAAGTGAAAGTTCCAACCCCTCTCACTCCACATCTCAGTGCAGCACTGGATCTGGAGTGGCCACAACCAGGGATAAGACTCAATTGTGGGACACAGAGGAGACCTGGTCCCAGCATGGAGCCTGGATGGGGCAGCAGTGGCCATTGTTGGCCCTTACTGAAGCAGTACATCAGAAGCAGCCCAAATCTCAGACAGTAGCTACTCTACCACAGCTTACCCCACCCCCGACAAACACAGAGAGTCCACGCGGGCCCCACCTGCTCTGCAGCGTGACTCCACAACAAGATGGTGGCAGCAGAGACTGGGGGCAGTGATCTGCTATAAGGGACAAAGCGGTCTTGCAATTGAGCTGCATCTGAGTGGAGCAAGGGAAATAATTGTGTGTCTGCCCAGGCAGAGTATTAACCTCTGTCTGCAGGCTGACATAAGCTGAAATCTTACAGGCGACCCACTTGCTTCAACATTTCCCTACTCTGCAGCAAGGGTTCCAGTGTGGGGAGGGAGAAACACACTCTTAAAGGGAACAGTGTCAGCTCAGGCTCAGCCCTCAGAGCTTCTGCTCCAACAACTTGGGATCACACCCCACCACCGATAGGGTGGTGTTGGCCACTGAGCAGAGCAGAAGTCTGCCTCACAACAGGCTCCAGCTCTAGCCCCTCCATCTCCAGCCCCGACCTTACCAATGTGATAGCTGCCAGCACTTCCTGAGGAAAGATGTGACTTGTGTCCACATCAAATCCAGTTCTCCAACCAAAGGCATTGGATACACACAGTCTGTATAGAGATGCTCCCACATAAGCACACCCCTTCAAGACTGCAACAGGTAACTCTTTCACCTAATTCATAGAGGCAGAGAAAGTTAAGCAAAATGAAAAGGCAGAGGAATTCCTCTCAATTGAAAGAGCAAAAGAAAACCCCTGAAAAAATAAATGATAAAACAGACAATTTACCAGATGAAGAATTCAAAGCATTAGTAATAAAAATGTTAACTGAATTAAGGAAAAGATTAGAGGTACACAGTGAAAATTTTAACCCGGAACTAGAAAATATAAAAAGGCTCAATTAAAAATGAACAATCCAATAGCTGAGATTTAAAAAAAAAACACACACTACAAGGAATGAATATCAGACTAAATGATACAGAAGAAAGCATAAGTGATCTGGAAGATAATGGAAATCAGAACAACAGACAGAAAAACAAATTTAAAAAATGAAAAACAGTTTAGGAGAGTTCTGGGGTAACATTAAGTATATCAACATTCTCATTGTAGATGTCTCAGAAGGAGAAGAGAGTGAGTAGGGCATTGAAAATACATTTGAGGAAATTATGGCCAAAAACATCCTACACCTGAAGAAGAAACAGATATCCAGGTATAGGAATCACATAAAGTCCCAAACAACATGAACCCAAACAACCCACACCAAGAGATACCATAATTAAAGTAGCAAAAGTTAAAGATTGAGAAAATTCTAAAGTTAGCAGGAGAAAAACAGGGTCATATACAAGGGAATCCCCATAAGGTTTTCAGCTAACTTCTTTGCAGAAACTTTGCAGGCCAGAAGGGAGTAGCACGATACATTCAAAGTGCTGAAAGGGAAAAACCTGCAACATAGGATACTCCATCCAGCAAGATTATAATTTAGAATATAAGGAAGGATAAAGAACTTCTATACAGGCAAAAATTAAAAGAGTTTATCAATACTTAACCTACTTAAAATAAATGTTAAAGGGTCTTCTATAAGTGGAAAAGAAGTAAAAATCTATAGAAAAAGAAAAAAATCAAACTAAGTAAAGCAAATATATATGATGGTCAACTAATTATATAAGCCAGCATAAAAATTAAAACACAAAAAATTGTAAAAGCAACTATAACTACAATAAATAGTTAAGGGATAAACATGAAGATATAAAATAGGACATCAAAAACAAAATCTAGACAAGAGGGACAAAAAGACAGATCTTGTAGAATGTGCTTGAACTTAAATGACTACCAGTTTAAAGCAAGTAATATATGAACTTCATGGTAACTGCAAATCAAAATGCTACAATAGATACACAAAAACTAAAAAGAAAGGAAAACAAGTATACTAGTAAAGAAAATCATCAAACAACAAGGGAAGGAACAGAAGAAATAAATGAACAGAGAAGAACTACAAAAACAACTGGAAAACAAGCAATAAAGTGGCAATAAGTACATACCTATCAATAATTACTTAAAATGTCAATGGACTAAATACTCTGATCAACAGACATCAGGTGGCCTATTGGAAAAAATACAAGACCCTTCAATATGCTGCCTACAAGAGGCTCACTTCAGAGCTAAAGACATGCACAGTCTGAAAGTGAGGGTTGAAAAAAGATATTTCATGCAAATGGAAATGATAAGAAAGCAGATGTAGCACCACTCATATCAGAAAAAATAGACTTCAAAACAAAGGTTATAACAAAAGACCAAGAAGGGCATTATATAATGATAAATACAGGAAGAGGATTAGTATATATGAACCCAATACAGGAGCACTTAAATATATAAAACAATAATAGAATAAAGGGAGACACTGAGAATAAAACAATAATAGTAGGGACTTTAACATCCCGCTTACATCAGTGGACAGATCATCCAGACCGGAAATCAATAAGGCAACAGTGACTTTAAAAGACACTATAAACCATTTAGACTTAAAGATATCTACAGGATATTCAATCCAGAAACAGCATTTACACATTCTTTTCAAGTGCACATGGAATGTTCTCCAGGATGTAAATTGGCTGCACCAATTTAAATTCCCACCAACGGTGTACAAGGACCCTTTGCTCCACATCCTCTCCAATATTTGTTATTTGTGTTCTTTCTGATGATAGTCATTCTGACAGGTGTGAGGTGATATTTCATTGTGATTTTTCATTTACATTTCCCTGATAATTAGTGATGTTGAGTATATTTTCATGTGCTTATTGGCCATCTGTATGTGTCCTCTTTAGAAACATGTCTATTCAGGTCTTATGTCCATTTTTTAATTGGGTTGTTTGTTTTATTGATATTGATTTGTATAAGCTGTTTATATATGTTGGATGTTAATCCATTATTGGTCATATCATTTGGAAATATTTTACCCCATTCAGTATGTAATCTATTCATTTTGTAGATGGTTTCCTTTGCTGTGCAAAAGCTGCAAATTTTAATTAGGTCCCATTTGTTTATTTTTGCTTTTATTTTCTTTGCTTTAGGAGACAGATCCAAAAAATTTTTACTGCAAGTTATGTCCAAGAGTGTTCTTCCTATGTTTTCTTCTAGGAGTTTCATGGTTCCAGTCTTAGATTTGGGTCTTTAATCCACTTGGAGTTTACTTTTGTATATGGGAGAGGTGTACAGAATAGAAGAACTGAATGTGAATAACTGAGAGTTTAGAGTTCCTTGTGGTAGTCAATTTGAAAATCCTGGAAAATGAGTGTGATAAAATAAAAAATATATTTGGCCATTGTCCCAGGTTTCTGGCACAAAACTCTTCAAACCCCTGGAATTTCCTGAGTTTTACCTTTTGTCATTCATAAAAAGACACTTTTGAGCTTATGCTAATGAGGTGACTTATGGTGGTACCCCCTAGATGGACTCAGGATGCAGCTGGTCAACAGAAAGACCAAATGATTAACAGGTTGGAACTTTCAGCCTCACCCACCAACCACTGGAAAGGGGAAGCAGGGAGTTGAAGATCAAACTTTATTAAAAAAATCTCTGGAATAACAAAATTTGATGAGCTTTCAGCTTGGCAAATCCATCTACATGGCAAAAGAGTGGTGAACTCCAGTTCCATGGGGACGGAAGCTCCTGTGCTCAGGACCCTTCCAGACCTCACCCTATATACGTCTTTATCTGGCTGTTCATCTGTATCCTTTATAATAAACTGGTAAGCATAAATAATTGAGTCTCTGAGTTCTGTGACCTACTCTAACAAGTTCATTGAACCCAAGAAGGGGTCATGGAAACCTCTTCCCATCTATATCATCTTGGGTCAGAACCTGGTGACAACCTGTGCTTGTAATTGGCATCTGAAGTTGGGAGGAGGTGCAGTCTTGAGGGACTGAGCTTTTAACCTGTGGGAACTGATGCTATCTCCATGTCGATAGTGTCAGAGTTGAGTTAAATTGTAGGACACTCAGTCAGTGTCTGTTGAGGATTGGAAACTTGCTAGATGGTATTGGAAAAACACACATAAATGGGCCCAAATAGTTTCTTGGAAGATAATGGTGGTGACATTTTCAGTAAGGAAGAAGGTGATGTCCAACAACATCATTTGAACCTGCCAGTGAGCAAGTAGAGCTGGGAAAGGATGGTTTTACAACAAGAATTCTTGACTCTCTTTTCACTCCTTTTATAGGAAGGATGCCATTACAATAGGGTTAAGATTAAGCATATCCTTGTAGTCAGTGAAATGATCTGGGTGCTTGAGGAGACATGCACAAGTCTTCCATGCAAGCTTGATAAGAGTAAACATTTTTGAAAGTCTAAGGAAAAATGACACATTTTAGTTTCTACACATTGCATGTTCAAAAACCAAAGTTCATTTTATCAAGGTGTTTAAAATTTGGCAGAGTTTTCTCTGAGTTTTGTATATGTCTCCAAGGAATACACTGAACTAAAACTTGTACAATACATATAAATAAAGGCAGTGAGAATATTAGTATCATTATGATCATCTAGTGATTGGAAAAATTTATACGCAAAAGGAAAATTTCATGGGAGAAATCTTGACATACAATACACTTTCTTGTATTAACTAGTGTTAAATTTTTACTCTAAAAATCTACACATTAAGGGTAAGATTTCAATAATTTCAAATCAGTGTACTGAAAAAAGCAAGTCATTTCTCTAAACGTATTTCTTTTACCACTTTTTTGGGGGAGGCCCTCAGTGTTGTCAACCATATCTACACCATCGTGGGTCTTTTCAGAAATATCCAACGTGTGTACAAACACACACTCACACAAATTAGTGTAATGAAAGCACACTGTTACATACATCTTGCATCTTCCTTTTTTTTCCCCATTTAATAATATATTAGATATGTTTCGTGTTTTTCGTGGTATTTTTTCTACTAATTTTATGTTTTTTGTGTTTATTTTACCTCTATATCATTGAATCACATGCATTTTTATAAACCCATAAAAAGTGAGGTAAAGAAACCAGCTGAATTACTTTTGTAAATGGCTAACCAACCATATTTACATCATTTATTAAGTTACCACTATTGTCTCTGTTAAATTTAAATGCTTCAATTGTTCTGCATTAATTTTATAATTGTCTGTGTCACAGTACCAAGACCACACTCTTTCAATTATCAGAACTTTGCAATACTATCAATATTTGGTAATATATGCCATGTTCGTTACTCTTAGAAAATTCTTCTGATGATTCCTACAAGTTTATTCTTCTGGATGATCATTTGTGTCACTTTATCAGCAAAGAGGTTATTTGTGGAGTATTTTGAACTATTATTAACCTATTTAAGGGATTTTTTGAATCACAAGAAAATGCTATTTGGAAAGAATGAGAAAAGATGAAGGTGATGATGAGTTCATATTTCCCAAATTAGTGGAAGTATAGCATAGTAAATCAGGAAGAAACTACAAAGTGGTATTACAGGAGGTTCTGCTGAGAACATTTAAGGAGAAATTTCAGAATCTCTTCAATACTCTAAAATTTATTGAAGTTTCTGCTATATGGTTTTAACTATTTGGCCAGTAGAGAAAATAAGTTTTCTAAGTTTTCAATCCCCTTATTCAAAGGACCTGCAAAAGGAGATAATGAAGTATGAATAAACTAGGAAGAAAGAAATTAATTAGTAAGAAAGAAAGACTCTAATAATTCATAATGATGTTGTGTCACTTCTATAGTTTTAATATAAAATTTAACTTTTGCTGGTTACTACTTATTTAAATCCAGTTCCCCCCTCCTTTTTTTTTCTCCTTTATTTTACATGCAGAACCAGTGCCTGAGATGAATTTACAATAATTTCTCAAGTTGCCTTGCAAGATATCTAAAATTTCTTTCTGCTTTTATAAAAAATGGAAGTCAAACTAGAAGAATATACAGTTTGTGATAAATTGATATATTTTTCTTTACTTGAGAACATGGACTATTTTCTCTCCCATATATTTAGCTGTTTTGGCTTTACCCTTTCCACTTCAAACAAAGTATAATTTTGAAGGAAGACTGTGTCTTAAGTTTTCATTGAAGACTCAGCTATGTTTTCTTTCTCACTGACTGTACGAGAACTAAATGTCCCAGCTGAGAAAACTCACTGCTTGCCACCATTTGAGGTACCTACTGCCCATAGGCATAATTGCCCATCAACCCTATAGAGATCTGTAAATGTATTTGGAAGGCCTGAAAATGAGATTGATCCAATAATAAAAACCCCTAAGAAAGAAGCTGGAGAAAACACTGGAAACAAATATCCTTCTATTATCATCTCAGCATTCACTGTAGTTAGCTCCATGACAGAAAACAAAAGAAAATATTTTGTGGCAGCACTTCTGACTAAATGATGGGAGATTTTTTTAGTTGTACCTTTGAGAGGGAATGGATGTGTGTGACATATGTGTAATTACTCAATTATCAGAGTGTGTGTATGTATGTGTACATGATATTGAATAGTTCATATCCTAATATATTGTGTTTTAAAGTTTTAAATGCTGTCAGCAAGCCTCTATGTGGTGCGCACCTACAGAGCCAGCAAACTCATATCATCAATATTGCTATATCTTTAATAACCAGCTACATGTTGGGTAAATACATTTCCGTTTAGAAATATCAAATTATTGGACCACTTGCTATATTGTTAATGTGAAAGGCTTGGGGGAATCTATGAATACCCTAAACTCATACTTGCCATGGAAAAATTTTACTCATCTCTGAATTATTACTTGGCCTCTGAAAATCATTATCATCATTTGGCTCCCTTGGAGAGATAATTTACCTCATATGGACAAGCATTTTCCTCCCAAGAGGGAGTAGTTTTACTAGCTTGTGCCTCATAGGATCAGAAATACTTTAATTGTTTCTTTAGTGCTGATAGCTTCTTTCAACTGGTGAGAGGACTAATCATCTTATGCAAATACCAAGCCAATGAAATAATATGATGTTTGTATTCAAAGCAATTAGGTTGCCACTTCAATTTCAGTTCTATACTAATAACTTGCAATAAGAAATCTTGGAATATCATTTGTTATCTTTTTTATTGAACCTCTAATTAGTAGAATGCATTCAGTGTTTTTGAAGATTATATGTATCTACGTAATAGATAATATACACTATATATAGACACTATATATATTAGAAAAGTTTATATATATGTATATATATATATACTACATATACACTATATATATATTAGAAAATTTATGAAGCTTAATATCTTAGTTGACACCTTAATTTTTGAAAATGGACTCAAAGTACATGAAATTTTAATACAATTTTTAAAAACAAAATAATTTTATTTAGGAAAACAACTGATAATAAAAATAAAATTATGGGCCATATTTATCTCTTGCCTGTACAGTCCACTTTCTTTTTCTTTTCCTGGACTAGTAGCTAAATAGCTCTGTGCAAGGCTGCTAGATTATTGATTACACACAGCTCATCAATGGGTCCCAATACACAGACACAGACATACACTCACATCTATATGCACATACAGCTGCAGATTCTGAAGTATTTTATTTTATTTTATATTTTATTTTATTTTATATTTTATTTTATTTTATTTTATTTTATTTTTAGTCTTTCCAAAGGTCTGGTTCTTATTTCTATATGAAATGTACTCTCTAAATCGCCCTGGAACTCTACCTTGGGCAGCTTTATGCATCCTAAATGAAGACAGCAGAGCCCTGGCCATGCCATAAGAACAATGTTCTTATTGCAGGTTGCAGACGCTAAGCAACAGGAGTCCTGAAGCTGCATCTGACTCGAGGTTGTCAAGCTTTACAAGCTGTTATTTTCCTGGTTCCTCACTGTCCTGGGGACTGCCTGATTGTCCTCTTGAAGCTTTAGCCACTGACTCCTGTTTCCTTACTGTGATGCTCTTCTGAAGTGACATAGGGGCTTGTACAGATTGTTCTAATGAGGGTAATGTACAGAGCTCTTACAAAGAAGATGTGTGGGGAGCAGGCAGGAAGCATCAGGGATGCCTGAATGATTTGTTTAATCTGCCTTTTCTATTAATCTACATGCTGCACGCCCTGTTCCCTTGAGAGGTTTTCAGTGGCATGTCACTGGTGTTTGAGACCCTCAGATTTGTACTTATAGAGCCCTGGTTTCAGGAATAGGAATAAGATTCTACCCTTTTATTATCTTCTATTGAGACATCAGGGAAGGAAAAAAAAGGGTCTTTTGTATGAATGATGTTTCTCAGTTAGAAAAGTGAGGCTAGTCCACGGGAGACATTTTCTCAATATCCCATTTCCATAGATTCCATAGATCCTGTATCAATTAGAATCTCTTTTCCTTTGAATTTTATGAAAAGAATACTACATGAGAGGGAGATACTAAGAATGAGAAAAGGAAGAACAGTTTCTTAAATGAAAAAGAAAATTCCTTGAACACGTCACAGTACTACTGAAAATGTACTGCAGCAATTGAAATGCAGATTAAAGTCCTGTTTTATTTATTGTAAAACATTACAGATGCACTCAAAAGACAAGCCATCAGTTAACAATGACAAGAGAACATGAAAATGTATAAAAATAAATTGGGCTTTAATTTTTCTTGACTAAGTATAGACATTTATCATAACTAATGTACTTATAATAGCATAGTACTCTTGTTTTTCCCATTCTCTTTTGTAATCTCATCTATTTTGTGATTTGTCTTAAACCTAATTAGAAAGCAATAATCCTGGCTGTTATAAAATGGCGATATTTCTTTTGACCCATAATGGTGAAACCCACTGCAATTAAAGTTATGGCAAAAGTTTATGCAAAAACAGTGCAATGTTTTTGCTAAATAGTGTGTGAAGTCCTCCTACTTGTGATACCTAATTACTGGTGTCATGCTCGCAACAGCAGCATCTGTGCATGCTCAACACTCTTAATGGGCAGCTCCTACAGGACTAATGTCTTTTAATTGATGGCGTTTAGCGTGGCTTTTGATTTCTCTCTCCTATGAGAAGCTATGCCCTTCTGCTCTCCTGTCCCCAAATGAGCTGGCTCTCTGCTGGGGAACGCGCAGTACAGATGGTCAACAAAAGGTGAAGATTGCTAGGACTCTAGTTATCAGTCTCTTTTCAGCCAAGAGAAAATCTGAATTACTAATCAGCTTCCCTCTGTCCCCACATTCAGTCTTACTCTTTGCCCAAGCTGTTTACATTTGGACTTAATGTTAATCTCTCTTTGTCAAATGGCTTTATCAAGTCCCATTTGACTTGAAACACACCTTTGTAACTAGCAAATCAGGGTTGGACCATTCTAGTTCCTCAGTACCCTCAGATCATTTCAAATACAAGTCATTCTTTCCTTGGGGAGAGAGCTAAATCCTGGTTAAATTTCATCTCCGGTATCATCTGAAATGGGAAGAAAAAGTACTTGAACACAATAGAACTAAATAGCAGATCACATATCCTTCACATGAATCTGGATAGTGCATTCTCTATAGAATTGTTATCAATGTTATTATGTGTAGCTCTTCACAAATAGCACATTTGGACTTGAATTTTCTGAACAGTGTACCCTTAGTTCTACTTCGTTAAGAAGTCAGGTACATCGGAAAGGATAAATGAAATGATATACACCTTTCAGTGTATTGACCTCACCATTTTTCTTTGTTACTAAAGACACTGTTTTAAAAATCATTTGCAAAAGTTCAACACATAAGGTTGTGATCGTAAAGAAAGTCTACAAAATAAGGTATAACTTCCAGGTCTGCAGTGCTCAAAACTTCTGAGACTGGGGGCCTAAAGGATAGAAGAGGGTCAATTCAGGTTTAGAAGGGGGAAGAAAATTGGCTACCCGCTGCTGGCCAATTAACAAGCTTCTATGTCCTTAGTTTTAAAGACAAGCAGCAGCAGGTCTGCCTGTGTGGCCACCCAGAGGGAAGTGTCACAAAGTTCTAATGAGATGTTGTTAATTTTGAGTGATATTCAGTGCAGTCTTCTTTCTGCATTAGGGGGAAAAGAGACATAAGATTGCACTCCCTTAAATCATGATCCTAGTACTGGTTTCTAGGCAACCACAACAACAGAATGAAAAAAAAAATTGAGTCTTTGGAAGATTTTTTTTTCCTGAATAAAATACATGTTTTTGCTTGTCAATCAGTCTTTTTTTTTTTTTTCACTGTGTATTCTGTAATGGGATATTTCTAAATCTGAGCTTTATATTAAAGAAAAATCACTCAAGGTAAACGCTATGTGCTATTTACTTTATGTTATAAGAAAGACACCTTTTAAAACAACTTAATGAGATTAAAATGGTAAATTCTGTCTATATTAAGAAGTAGATATTTTTTCAGATATATGTAAGAAGACTGTCCTTTCTTGGTAGTAAAGATTAAAAACCAAAACAATAAAAGCAGTGTTGTAAGACTAAGCAAAGACATAAAACTAAAGCAATTAAACAGCTACTTTAATGTAAACACTTTTTAATGTTAAAAGGTATCACAGAGGTGCACAAGTAGTATGCCAGATAAACAGCACCAGTCTTTGGCTGCTGTAACAAAATACCATAAACTGGGTGCCTTAAACTGTAGACATTAATTTCTCACAGTTCTGGAGGCTGGAAGTCCAAGAACAGAGTACAGGCTGATTTGGTTTCTGATGAGCGCTCTTCTTGGCTTGCAGAAGGCTGTCTTCGTGCTATGTCCTCAGAGAGTGGAAAGAAAGGGCTAGATTTCTGGTCTCTTCTTATAAGGGCACTTAGCCTATCATGGTGACTTCATCCTCGTGAATTCATCTACACCTAATTATCTCCAAAGGCCTCAACTCCAAATACCACCACGTCGTGGGATTAGGACTTCACCATTTATTATAAATTTGAGGGGGATACAAATTTTCAGCCCGTAACAATCCCTGATACTTGTTTGATTACTGTCATTTTGCAATTTATTTTTATGTTAAGTGGTTTAGTCTTCACAATAACACTTTGACATAGGAATTCTTACCTCATATTATAGGTGGGAAAATTAAGTCTCAATAATTAATTAACTTGCCCAAGTTTGATTTTTACTTTGGGTGTTCTGACTTCTGGATCAGAGATTAGCAAAAGTAAAAATACTTAAATATTAAAAGTCAAAAGTAAATTATGTTATTCTCCTAAGTAGTCCCTGGCATTAATAGTCACAAAATAAAGGCTTTTGCATGGATGAATGAAACTATTTTACTTCTTGAGAAAGGATAACTCATGCCAGACACAGTTCAGCACTTAAGGTCAACACTTGGGATACAGATATAAACAAATACGCCTGTGAGAGTTCACACAGGGGGCAATGGGCACAGAGACAGATATTATAATTTACATACAATATTCTGAAGTATATCGTCGTTCTTATTATATTATGGAAATAAAGGAGTGTCACCTAGGCCAACCTGGGGAAGACCGAGGTAACTGGGTCAAGCAAGGTTTTAGTGAGATTCTGAAACAGCCTCAATCTCAGGACCTTATCCAAACATAAAAACAATGCTGTTTAGAAGCAACCATGGAAAAAAAAAATAAAAAAATAAAAGCAACCATGGACCATGTGAAACATGTTGCACATTAAACTCTGAATATAATTGTATTCCAACAATATTGAAATAAAGAGTCTTTTCTCAGATCTTTTGTGAAATGAAGGAGTATTCTGAACCAAGCATGTCAATATCTCTACATTTTCTTATGCATATAATAGGGAGAAATACATGTATTTCCATTGTAGAAAGGAGTGAGAACTTGTGAATATTCCAGGAAACTAATGAATTTCGCGTCTTTCTCAAATGTATTCTTAATTGGAACTCTTAAAGTTCTGAAGAGTTGCTTGCTATTTCTCCTTACTTGAAAGGTCTTCTACTTCCTTCATGCCAAATAAACTTCTGTTTTAATTTTACTTTTAGTTATTATACGACATTTTCCTGATGCTCTCCAATTGACTGTGACCTGACCATCAATTTTGTAATATTTATGTAGATATATAGGAAATCCAATGAGTATATGTTTTATTACTATTACATTATTACTTGTTCAAATTGGTTTTGATTAAATCAAAGTCCCTTTGCAAACAATTTATTTTTTTTTCAATACCTGTTTTTTAGCAAACATATATGAAAGTTAAGCTTGGTTGATGTTTTCATATGATAACACTTTTAATTATAGAAGGAAGCATACCATATGAGGAGCCAGAAGCTATATTAGCAGTGAATGACTTGTTGTTTTAGAAATGATACACTATTGCAAAGACTCATTAAAAAGTTAGGGTTTGGCTCAAAATTCTTGATAACAAACTCTTGTGCAGAATAATTCAATAATAGCAGAGGATCTCTGTCTAAAAATAGTAAATCAATTTTTTATGTCCTGACTATGGTTAATTAGAGTTTAAAATAATAAATAATTAATGATTCTATATGTCTATTAACCCAAAGCACTTTTAAACTGACCAATTTACTGAAAAAATTTCCAGTATAGAAAATAATTAATAATCATTAAAATGTTAGCAAGTACACATTAGAAAATATGTATTTATCAGCAGCCAAAAAAGAATCATATGGTGGTTCTATTTTTAATGTTTTGAGGACCCTCCATACTGCTTTCCATTGTGGCAGCACCAATTTATTATGCATTCCCACCAACAGTGTACAAGGTTCCCCTTTATCCACATCACTGCCAACCTCATTGCCTTTCACTTTTTTGACAATAGTCATCAAGACATGTGTGAGGTGATATCTCATTGAGTTTGATTTGCGTTTCTCTGATCATAAGTGACATTGAGCATCTTTTCTTATACCTGTTGCCATTTGTATCTCTTCTTTGGAGAAACATCTATTCAAGTGCTTAGCCCATTTTTTCCAGCCTTATTGAGATATAATTGACACATAACATGTATAAGATTAAGCTGCACAATGTGATATGTGGTTCATGTATATATTTTGAAATGATTGCCACAATAAGGTTAGTTAACATATCCATCACTTCACATAATTAACATTTTTTGCATTTATGGTGAGAATTTTTAAGATCTACTCTCTTAGCAACTATCAACTATACAAGACAGTATTGTTAACGATGGCCTCCACATAATACAATACATCCCCAGAAATTATTCATCTTATAACTGCAAATTTAAACTGCTCTCTGTTTCTGTAAGTTTGACTTTAGGTAGATTCCATGTAAAAGTGAGATCATACAGTATTTCAGAGTATAGTCTCTGACTTATTTAACTTAGAATAATGTCTATAAGGTTCATGCATGTTGTCACAAATGCAGGAGTACCTTATTTTTATGGCTAAATAATAAATATCCCATTATATATTATATATTACTATGTATATTCTATTTTATACATTTAATATATATTATGTATATAAAAATTATATATACAGTTGACCCTTGAACAACACAGTTTTGAACTGCACAGGTCTACTTTTTTTTTTTTTTTTTTAAAGGGCATATGCGTTTTTTTGGTTTTTTGGTTTTTTTCTTTTCTTTTCTTTTTAAAGAAGGTGTTGGGGGTAGGAGTTTATTAATTAATTTATTTATTTTTGCTGTGTTGGGTCTTCATTTCTATGTGAGGGCTTTCTCTAATTGTGGCAAGCGGGGTCCACTCTTCATAGCGGTGCACGGGCCTCTCACTATCGCAGCCTCTCTGCTGTGGAGCACAGGCTCCAGACGCCCAGGATCAGTAGTTGTAGCTCACGGGCCTAGTTGCTCCGCGGCATGTGGGATCCTCCCAGACCAGGGCTCGAACCCGTGTCCCCTGCATTATCAGGGAGATTCTCAACCACTGCACCACCAGGGAAGCTCACACAGGTCCACTTTTATGTGGATTTTTTTTCAATAAATACTACAATACTACTACAAGGTCTGTGGTTGGTTGAATCTGCAGATGCAGAACAGTGGATACGGGGGTCTGACTATAAAGTTATACACAGATTTTAAACTTGGGGAGAGTCAGTGCCCCTAACGCCTGTGTTGTTTGAAGGTTTTACAAATATAAAATACACTTTCTTTATCCATTCTGCCATCATTGGACACTTGGGTTGTTCCCGTGTCTTGGCTATTGCGAATAATACTGCAATGAACATGGGGGCACAGATACCTCTTTGAGTAGTGATCTCATTTCTTTGGATATATACCCAGAGGTGGGATTGCTGGATTATATGGTGGCTCGATTTTTGACTTATTTAGGAAAATCCATATTGTTTTCCTTTGTGACTGTACCAATTTACATTCCCACCAACAATGTACAAAGATGCCCTTTTATCCACATATCTTGCCCGCACTCATTATCTCTTGTCTTATTGATTATAGCTATTCTAAAAGGCCTAATGATTTTGAAGATGTCTGTTCATGTCACTTGCTCATTTTTTAATTGAATTATTTGCTTATTTTTCCCTATTGAGTTATAAGAGTTCCTTATATACTTTGAATATTAACCCCTTATCAGAATATAGGTTACAAATATCTTTTCTCATTCCATTCCTTGCCTTCTCTTTTTTTTAAAATTTTATTTATTTATTTTATACAGCAGGTTCTTAATAGTTATCTATTTTATACCTTTTAGTGTATATATGTCAATCTCAATCTCCAAATTCATCCTCCCCACCCCCACTATTTCTTTCCCCCCTTGGTGTCCATATGTTTGTTCTCTACATCTGTGTCTCAATTTCTGCCTTGCAAACTGGTTCATCTGTACCATTTTTCTAGATTCCACATACATGCATTAATATACACTATTTGTTTTTCTCTTTCTGACTTACTTCACTCTGTATGACAGTCTCTAGATCCGTCCACATCTCAACAAATGAGTCAGTTTTGTTCCTTTTTAAGGCTGAGTAATATTCCATTGTATATATGTACCACATCTTCTTTATCCATTCATCTATCGCTGGACATTTAGGTTGCTCCATGACCTGGTTATTGTAAATAGTGCTGCAATGAACATTTATGGTTTTCTCTGGGTGTATGCCCAGTAGTGGGATTGCTGGGTCATATGGCAATTCTATTTTTAGTTTTTTAAGGAACCTCCATACTATTCTCCGTAGTGGCTGTATCAATTTACATTCCCACCAACAGTGCAAGAGGGTTCCCTTTTCTCCATACCCTCTCCAGCATCTGTTGTTTGTAGATTTTCTGAAGGTGCCCATTCTAACCAGTGTGAGGTGATACCTCATTGTAGTTTTGATTTACATTTCCCTAATAATTAGCGATGTTGAGCAGCTTTTCATGTGCCTCTTGGCCATCTGTATGTCTTCTTTGGAGAAATGTCTATATAGTTTTTCCACCCATTTTTGACTGGGTTGTTTTTTTTTGTTCTTTTTTTTTTTTTTTTTTTTGATATTGAGCTGTGTGAGCTGTTTGTATATTTTGGAGATTAATCTCTTGTCAGTTGCTTCATTTGCAAATAGTTTTCCCATTCTGAGTGTTGTCTTTTCACCTCATTTATGGTTTTCTTTGCTGTGCAAAAGTCTGTAATACAGAGTGAAGTCAGAAAGAGAAAAAAAATATTGTATAGTAACACATATATGTGGAATCTGGAAAAATGGTACAGATGAACCTATTTGCAGGGCAGGAATAGAGACACAGATGTAGAGAATAGATGTATGGACATAGTGGGGGGAAGGGGTGGTGGGATGAATTGGGAGATTGGGATTGACATACATACACTACCATGTGTAAAATAGATAGCTAGTAGGAACTTGCTGTATAACACAGGGAACTCAGTTTGGTGCTTTGTTGTGAGCTAGATAGGTGGGATGGGGAGTGGGAGGGAGGGAATATATATATACATATAGCTGATTCACTTTGTTGTACAGCAGAAACTAACACAACATTGTAAAGCAACTATACCTTAATTTAAAAAAATACTATACTGGTTTAATTACTGTGGCTTTCTAATATGCTTTGAAATCAAAAAACATGATGCCTTCAGCTTTGTTCTTCTTTCTCAAGGTTGCTTTGGCTACCCAAAGTCCTTTGTGATTCCACATAATTTTATAATTGTTTTTGATCCAGCAATCCGACTTCTGGATATTTTTCCAAAAGAATAGATGTCAGGATCTTAAAAAGATATTGGTACTCTCATCTTGTAGCAGCACTATTTACAATAGCCAAGATGTGGAAGCAAAGTAAATGCCCATAGATGGATGAATAAATAAAGAAAGTGTGGCATATTCAAACAATGGGACACTATTCACTTTTAAAAAGGAGGAAATGTTGCAATATGCAACAACATGGACAAACCTCATTGACGTTATGCTAAGTGAAATCAGCCAGTCGTGGAAGTATGAATAGTGCATGATTCCACTTAAACAAGGTATCCAAAATATCCAAACTCATAGAAGCAGAGAGTAGAATGGTGGTTGCCAAGGGACAGGAAGCAGGGACAAAGGGGAGTTGCTAATCATTAGCTATAAAGTTTCTGTTATTCAAGATGAATACACTGTTCTAGAGATCTACTGTACAGCATTGTGTCTATTGTTAACAATACTGTATGTTACACTTACAAATCTTCTAAGAGTGCACACCTCATGTCAAGTGTGTTTACTGCAATAAAATAAAATTAAAAACCTTGGAAGGAATTTTGGTTCAGTGTTGAGGTTGAACTATCAGGAGAATGTATTCTGATCCAAGCAACTCTACATGATACTGAAAATATATTTTAAATAGTAGAGAAAAAAAGGAAGAGAACAGAATGTGAATGTTTAGACATATAGTCTGCCTCCTGAGAAAGGCTGGAAATAACTTTGTAGTAGTGTTTGGAAGACCATTTTTTTACTATATATGAACCTCCACTAGGGAATTTACTAGAAAGTAGGGTTTGCTTTTTTTCTCACAGGAGCTAATACACTGCAAAAGTTCTCAGCAATAATTTAAATCATTGTTAGTAGTTTGTAAATATAATAAAGTGCCATTACCTGAGCTACCTATCAAAATAAAAATTCATATTATTATTCACCCAATAATTAATTATTTTCTATTTCTCACCCAAGCAAGAATAAGATTAAAATATAAGTATGTTGGGGGGACCTTAAAGATGGCGGAGGAGTAAGACATGGAGATCACCTTCCTCCCAAAAAATACATCAAAAACACATCTACATGTGGAACAACTCCTACAGAACACCTACTGAATGCTGGCAGAAGACCTCAGACTTCCCAAAAGGGACGAAGCTCTCCAAGTAACTGGGTAGGGCAAAAGTAAAAAAGGAAAAACAGAGACAAAAGAAAAGGGATGGGACCTGCACCAGTGGGAGGGAGCTGTGAAGGAGGAAAAGTTTCCACACACTAGGAAGCCCCTTCACTGGTGGAGATGGGGATGGGGGAGGGAAGCTTCGGAGTCACAGAGGACAGAGCAGCAACAGGGGTGCAGAGGGCAAAGCAGAGAGATTCCCACACAGACGATCACTGCAGACCAGCACTCACCAGCCTGAGAGACTTGTCTGCTCACCTGCCGGGGCAGGTGGGGGCTGGGAGTTGAGGCTCGGGTTTTGGAGGTCGGATCCCAGGGAGAGGACTGGAGTTGGCTGCATGAACACAGCTTGAAGGGGGCTAGTGCACCACAGCTAGCCGGGAGGCAGTCCTGGCAAAAGTCTGGAACTGCCTAAGAGTCAAGAGACCATTGTTTCAGGGTGCAAGAGGAGAGGTGATTCTTCCCTGTCTGCCCACAGAAGGCAGAGCACCGCCTAAACAAGCTCCATAGATGGGCACAGACCGCAGCTATCAGCTCAGACCCCAGAGAAAAGCATGAAATGCTAACACTGCTGCTGCAGCCACCAAGAATCCTGTGTGCAAGCACAGGTCACTATCCACACAACCCTGGGGCCTATGCAGCATGCCACTGCCAGGGTCCCGTGATCCAGTGACAAGTTCCCCAGGAGAACAAATGGTACGCCTCAGGCTGTTGTAATGACACGTCAGCCTCTGCCGTCACAGGCTCCCCCTACATTCCAATTATAAAAACCATAACCCTCCTCCCCACCCCCCAGCCTGAAGGAACAAGAGCTCCCTAATCAGCGGCTGCTTTAACCCTGACCTGTCTGAGTGGGAAGAGATGCCTGAGGGTGACCTACACTCAGAGGTGGGTACAAAACCAAAGCTGAATCCCAGGAGCTGTGTGAACAAAGAAGAGAAAGGGAAATTTCTCCATGTAGCTTCAGGATCAGCAGACTAAATCCCTACAATCAACTTGATGTACCCTGCATTTGTGGAATACATGAATAGACAACAAATCATCCCAAAATTGAGGTGGTGGACTTTGGGAGCAACTGTAGACTTGGGGTGTTTTATCAGGGACTGATTTGTTTCTGATTTTTATGTTTAACTTAGTTTAGTGTTTAGCGCTTGCTATCATTTGTGGATTTGTTTATTGGTTTGGTTGCTCTCTTCTTTTATTTTTATTATTATTATTTTTAATTTTTATTTATTTATTTATTTATTTATCTTTCTTTTTTTCTCCATTTTCTTCTGAGACTTGGGGCTGACAGGGTCTTGGTGCTCTTGCCTGGTGTCAGACCTGAGCCACTGAGGTGGGAGAGCCATGTTCAAGACATTGGACCACCAGAGAACTACCAGCCACACATAATATCAATCGGCGAGAGCTCTCCCAGAGATCTGCATCTCAACACTAAGACCCAGATCCACCCAACAGCCAGCAAGCTACAGTGCTGGATGACCCATGCCAAACAACTAGCAAGACAGGAATACAAAACCACCCATTAGCAGAGAGGCTGCTTAAAATCATATGAAGTTCACAGACACTCCAAAACACATGACCAGAGGCAGCCCTGCCCACCAGAAAGACAAGATCCAGCCCCATTAACCAGAACACAGGCACCAGTACCCTCCACCAGGAAGCCTACACAAGCCATTGAACCAAACTCACTCACTGGGGTCAGACACTGAAAACAATGAGAACTACGAACATGCAGCCTGTGAAAATGAAACACGAAACACAGTAAGTAAAACAAAATGAGAAGACAAAGAAATATGCAGCAGATGAAGGAGCAAGGTAAAAACCCACCAGGCCAAAAAATGAAGAGGAAACAGATAGTCTACCTAAAAAAGAATTCAGAGTAATGAGAGTAAAGATGATCAAAAATCTTGGAAACAGAATGGAGAAAATAAAGGAAATGTTTAACAAGGACCTAGAAGAACTAAAAAGCAAACAAACAATGATGAACGACAAAATAAATGAAATTTAAAATTCTCTAAAAGACATTAATAGCAGAATAACTGAGGCAGAAGGATGGATCACTGATCTGGAAGATAAAACAGTGGAAATAACTACCACAGAGCAGAGTAGAGAAAAAGGAATGAAAAGAATTCAAAACAGACTCAGAGACCTCTGAGACTACATTAAATGGACCAACATTCGAATTATAGGGTTCCTAGAAGAAGAAGGGTAAAAGAAAGGGACTAAGAAAATATTTGAAGAGATTATAGTTGAAAACTTCCTTAACATGGGAAAGGAAAGAGTCAATCAATTCCAGGAAGCACAAAGAGTCCAACATAGGATAAATACAAGGAGAAACATGCCAAGACACATATTAATCAAACTATCAAATATTAAATACAAACAAAAAATATTAAAAGCAGCAAGGGAAAAGTAACAAATAACATACAAGGGAATCCCCATAAGGTTAACAGCAGATCTTTCAGCAGAAAATCTGCAAGCCAGAAGGGGGTGGCAGGACATATTTAAAATGGTGAAAGGGAAAAACCTACAACCAAGATTACTCTACCCAGCAAGGATTGCATTCAGATTCAACAGAGAAATTAAAACCTTTACAGAAAAGCAAAAGTTAAGAGAATTCAGCACCACCAAACCAGCTTTACAACAAAAGTTAAAGGAACTTCACTAGGCAGGAAACATAAGAGAAGGAAAAGACCTACCAAAAAACCCCCGAAACAATTAAGAAAATGGTAATAGGAACATACAAATCGATAAATACCTTAAATATAAATGGATGAAATGCTCCAACCAAAAGACACAGATGGGCTGAATGGATACAAAAACAACATCTGTGTATATGCAGTCTACAAGAGATCCACTTCAGACCTAGGGACACATATAGACTGAAAGTGAGGGGATGGAAAAAGATACACCATGAAATTGGAAATCAAAAGAAAGCTAGATTAGCAATCCTCATATAAGACAAAATAGACTTTAAAATAAAGACTATTACAAGAGACAAGGAAGGATACTACATAATGATCAAAGGATGAATCCAAGAACATATAACAATTGTAAATATTTATGCACACAACATAGGAGTACCTCAATACATAAGGCAAATGCTAACATCTATAAAAGGGGTAATACACAGTAACAAAATAATAGTAGGGGATTTAACACCAAACTTTCACCAATTGACAGATCATTCAAAATGAAAATAAATAAGGAAACACAAGCTTTAAATGAAACATTAAAAAAGATGGACTTAATTGATATTTATAGGACATCTATCCAAAAACAACAGAATACACTGTCTTCTCAGGTGCTCAGGTAATATTCTCCAGGACAGATCATATTTTGGGTCACAAATCAAGCCTCAATAAATTTAGGAAAAATTGAAATTTTATCAAGTATCTTTTCTGACCACAATGCTATGAGACTAGGTATCAATTACAGGAAAAAAGTGTAAAAAGTACAAACACATGACGACTAAATAATATGCTACTAAATAACCAAGTGACCTCAGAAGAAATCAAAGAGGAAATAAAAAATGCCTGGAAATGAATGACAATGAAAACACAATGACCCAAAACCTATGGGATGCAGCAAAATCAGTTCTAATAGGGAATTTTATAGCAATACAATCCTACCTCAGGAAACAAGAAACATCTCAAATAAACCACATAACCTTACACCTAAAGCAATTAGAGAAAGAAGAACAACAACAACAAAATCCCCAAAGTTAGCAGAAAGAAAGAAATCATAAAATCAAATTAGAAATAAATGAAAAAGAAATGAAGGAAATGGTAGCAAAGATCAATAAAACTAAAAGCTGGTTGTTTGAGAAGATAAATAAAATTGATAAACCATTAGCCAGACTTATCCAGAAGAAAAGGGAGATGACTCAAATCAACAGAATTAGAAATGTAAAAGGAGAAGAAACAACTGATACTGCATAAATACAAAGGATCTTGAGAGATTCATAAAAGCAACTATATGCCAACAAAAATGGACAACCTGGAAGAAATGGACAAATTCTCAGAAAGTTACAACCTTCCAAGACTGCACCAGGAAAAAATAGAAAATATGAACAGACCAGTCACAATCACTGAAATTGAAATTCTGTTTAAAGATCTTCCAACAAACAAAAGCCCAGGACAAGATGGCTTCCCAGGTGAATTCTATCAAACATTTAGAGAAGAGCTAACACCTCTCACTCTCAACATCTTCCAAACTATAGCAGAGGGAGGAACACTCCTAAACTCACTCAATGAGGTCACCATCACCTGATAACCAAAACCAGACAAAGAGGTCACAAGAAAAGGAAACTACAGGTCAATGTCACTGATGAACATAGATACAAAAATCCTCAACAAAATACTAGGAAACAGAAACCAGCAGCACATTAAAAGGATCATACACCATGATCAAGTGAGGTTTAGCCCCAGTAGGCAGGGATTCTTTAATATACGCAAATCAATCAGTGTGATACAACATATTAACAAACTGAAGGATAAAATCCATATGATAATCTCAATAGATGCAGAAAAAGCTTTTGACAAAATTCAACACCCAATTATGATAAAAACTCTCCAGAAAGTAAGTATAGAGGGAAACTACCTTAACATAATAAAGTCCATATATGACAAACCCACAGCCAACATCATTCTCAATGGTGAAAAATTAAAACCATCACCTCTAAGTTTAGGAACAAGACAAGGTTGCCCACTCTCACTGCTATTATTCCACATAGTTTTGGAAGTTTTAGCCACAGCAGTCAGGGAAGAAAAATAAATAAAAGGAATCCAAATCAGAAAAGAAGAATTAAAACTGTCACTGTTTGCAGATGACATGATACTATGCACAGAGGATACTGAAGATTCTACGAGAAAACTACTAGAGCTAATCAAAGAATTTGGTAAAGTAGCAGGATACAAAATTAATGCACAGATATCTCTTGCATTCCTATACACTAATGATGAAAAATCTGAAAGAGAAATTAAGGAAACACTCCCATTTACCATTGCAACAAAAAGAATAAAATACCTAGAATTAAACCTACCTAAGGAGACAAAAGACCTATATGCAGGAAACTATAAGACATTGATGAAAGAAATTAAAGACAATACAAACAGATGAAGAGATATACCATGTTCTTGGATAGGAAGAATCAACATTGTTAAAAAGACTAAACTCCCCAAAGCAATCTACAGACTCAGTGTAATCCTTATCAAATTACCAATGGCATTTTTCACAGAACTAGAAAGAAAACTTTATAATTTGTATAGAAACACAAAAGACCCCGAATAGCCAAAACAATCTTGAAAAAGAAAATGGAGCTGGAGGAATCAGGCTCCCAGACTTCTGACTATACTACAAAGCTACAGTAACCAAGACAGTATGGTACTGGCACAAAAATAGAAATATAGATCAATGGAACAGGATAGAAAGCCCAGAGACAAACTCATGCACATATGGTCACCTTAACTTTGATAAAGGAAGCAAGAATATACATTGGATAAAAGACATCCTCTTCAATAAGCGGTGCTGGGAAAACTGGACAGTTACATGTAAAAGAATGAAATTAGAAAACTTCCTAATGCCATACAAAAAATAAACTCAAAATGGATTAAACACCTAAATGTATGGTTAGACAGTATAAAACACTTAGAGGAAAACATAGGCAGAACACTCTATGACATAAATCATAGCAAGATCCTTTTTAACCAACCTCCTAGGGAAATGGAAATAAAACAAAAATAAACAAATGGGACCTAATGAATATTAAACGCTTTTGCACAGGGCTTCCCTGGTTGTGCAGTGGTTGAGAATCTGCCTGCTAATGCAGGGGACACGGGTTCGAGCTTTGGTCTGGGAGGATCCCATATGCCACGGAGCAGCTAGGCCTGTGAGCCACAACTACTGAGCCTGTGTGTCTGGGGCCTGTGCTCCATAACAAGAGAGGCCGCAATAGTGAGAGGCCTGCGCACCGCAATGAAGAGTGGTCCCCACTTGCCACAACTAGAGAGAGCCCTCGCACAGAAACAAAGACCCAACACAGCCAAAAATAAAAATAAATAAAATTCAATTCTATATTAAGTGAAACTTAAAAAAAAAAAAAAAAGCTTTTGCACAGAAAAGGAAACCATAAACAACACGAAAAGACAACCCTCAGAATGGGAGAAAATATTTGCAAATAAAGCAACTGACAAAGGATTAACCTCCAAATTTATAAGCAGCTTATGCAGCTTAAAAAAAAAAGAGAAAAAGAAAAAGCTCAATCCAAAAATGAGCAGAAGACCTAAATAGACATTTCTCCAAAGAAGATATACAGATTGCCAGCAAACACATGAAAAGATGCTCAACATCACTAATCTTTAGAGAAATACAAATCAAAACTACCATGAGGTGTCACCTCACACTGGTCAAAATGACCATCATCAAAATATCTACAAACAATAAATGCTGGAAAGGGTTGGAGAAAAGGGAACCCTCTTGCATTGTTGGTGGGAATGTAAATTGATACAACCACTATGGAGAACACTATGGAGGTTCTTTAAAAATCTAAACCTAGTACTACCATATGGCCCAGCAATCCCACTACTGGGCATCTACCCTGAGAAAACCATAATTCAAAAAAGCATCATGTACCACAATGTTCATTGCAGCACTATTTACCATAGTCAGGACATAGAAACAACCTAAGTGTCCATAGACAGATGAATGGATAAAGAATGTGTGGCACATATATACAGTGGAATATTATTCAGCCATAAAAAGAAATGAAATTGAGTTATTTGTAGTGAGATGGATAGACCTAGAGTCTGTCATACAGAGTGAAATAAGTCAGAAGGAGAAAAACAAAAACTGTATACTAACACATATATATGTAATCTTAAAAAAAAAAGTTTCTGAAGAACCTAGAAGCAAGACAGGAATAAAGACACAGATGTAGATAATGGACTTGAGGACATGGGGAGGGGGAAGTGTGAGCTGGGACAAAGTGAGAGAGTGGCATGGACTTATATATACTATCAAATGTAAAATGGTAGCTAGTGGGAAGCAGCCACATAGCACAGGGAGATCAGCTCAGTGCTCTGTGACCACCTAGAAGAGTAGGATATGGAGCATGGGAGGGAGATGCAAGAGGGAGGAGATATGGGTATATATCTATATGTATAGCTGATTCACTTTGTTTTAAAGTAGAAACTAACACACTATTGTAAAGCGATTATACTTCCATAAATATGTTAAAAAAATGAAAATAGAAAAGTAAAAAATGAAAAGAAGTGAGCTATGAAGCCATAGAAGGACATGAAAGAAAGTTAAATACTTATTACTAAATAAAAGAAGGCAATATGGAAAGGCTGCATAGCATATTATTTAAAACTAAATGTCATCCTGGAAAAGACAAATCTATGGAGATCATGAAAAAGGTTGGTAGTAGCCAGGGGTTGGGGCCAGGAATGAATAGGTAGAACATGGAAGAACTTTAGGGTAGTGAAAATATTCTGTATGATACTATAATGACGGACACATGTCTTTATACATTTAACCAAAACATAGAATGTATAGCACCGATAATGAACTCTAATGTAACCTATGAACTTTGAGAACTTATAATTTTTCAGTGCAGGTAGATCAATTTTACCAAGTGTACCACCTCTGGTAGGAGCTATTGGTAATAGAAAGGTGATGCATGTGTGGGCCATGGGGCACATGGGCGATCTCTGTATCTTCCCTTTAACTTTTCTGTGAATCAAACTGCTCTAACAAAATAGTCTTTAAAATGTTATCTTAGACATTTTTCTGTTATACTCACTTTCAGCTTGTGTACCTTGTTTAAAATTTCCATTTAAACAACTACACTCATCCCTCTTTCTCTTAAACTACTCTCCAGCCAGTTTAAATACCAACTAGAGACTGCCTTTTAACTAGCTCAATAGTCTCTTGGTTTTTACATCTGTTCTACCATAGCTTCTGTCTTCATTTTACCTACATGTTCCTTCCTGCCCCAGAGTTTTGGGTACTCTGGGCTCTATTCTTCTTCAATATCAAAATTAAAACTTTATGTTTTGGTATTTACAACTCCAGCCACAAACTAAGAAAATATTTCCATTTATACTGTCCCTAATCCATTCCATTTTCTCAGAGTGACTTTATATGTTGCACTGATTTGCGTATTCTCTTATAACTATTTTTTATGTCCTATTATTTTCTTTTTTACATTATGCTCTATCCCAAACTGTAATTACAGTTTTTCTTTTTTTTTTTTTTTTTTTTTTTTTGCGGTACGCGGGCCTCTCACTGTTGTGGCCTCTCCCGTTGCGGAGCACAGGCTACGGACGTGCAGGCTCAGCAGCCATGGCTCACGGGCCCAGCCGCTCCGCGGCATGTGGGATCTTCCCGGACCGGGGCACGAACCCGTGTCCCCTGCATCGGCAGGCGGACTCTCAACCACTGCGCCACCAGGGAAGCCCTACAGTTTTTCTTGAAGTTCATTAATTCCTCCTTGTGTCTGGTTGCTCCTTACATTCTGAAGCCTTTACAAATTTTCAAATTTAAATTACACAGTTTAGAAAAAATGATTGTGGCTTTCTTCTTCCAGATTTTGAATTTCCTGAAGATAATAAACCAGTATAAAATCTCTTCACTTTTGTGTATTTAAACACCCACCATCCTCATCCAAGCTACAATCTATCAGGACTGTTATAATAATCTTTTATCTGGTTTCCATACTTATACTTTACTTCTTGACTGGCCCACTTCTGTTCTTGTAAGACAATATTCATTCTTTATCAATAGCAGAAGTTGGTTGTTTGGTTGGTTTATTTGTTTACTCATTCATTTATAAAGCTCTTCTTAATTTCCCTTCATTGTCTTTTCAACAAACATACAGTCAAATCCCAAATGCTTTCCATTGTCTAGAATTCTGTACTCAATCTGATTTCCTAGTTATAGCCACAGATTCACCTTGTACTAATCTCTCCTTTACTCACTGTATGTTTACTTTATGTTTCTCACACTTGCCAACCTCTTTCATGCTTAGAATTTTGCTGCAGTTATTTTCTCTGCTCTTCACTCTTTGTCTTCATCTGGCTGGCTCTTCTCAATCTTTAGAGATCATATTAAGTACCATGTCATTGGCACAGATATCTGTGGCCACCCTGAGCAACCACCACACATTATTTTTTATTAAACCACGTTTTTCATGTGTTCTTCTTTAGATCTTCTTGCTTGCTTATTGTTTATTTTTCTCTAGATCTTGTGATATGTATTTATTGATAAATTCATTTGATATTTAATATTTACCACCTTCTTTTCTAAATTCTGTTAAGACAGAGGATTTTCTGTATCAAAAAACCTATGCTGGGGCTTCCCTGATGGCGCAGTGGTTGAGAGTCCACCTGCCGATGCAGGGGATGCGGGTTCGTGCCGCGGAGCGGCAGGGCCCGTGAGCCGTGGCCACTGAGCCTGCGCGTCTGGAGCCTGTGCTCCGCAATGGGAGATGCCGCAGCAGCGAGAGGCTTGTGTACCGCAAAAAAAAAAAAAAAAAAAAAAAAAACTATGCCAACACACTTAACATAGTAGGCATTCTTAACACATGTTGAGTATGTTAAGTAAATTAATAAGCAAATAAATGAGTTGACAGGTTAATGGCTTAAAATGCCCCATCATCAAGTATTTCATATTCCAGTTGCCCTTGAGATACTTGATCTTTTTTTAAAAAAAATTTCCCATCCCTAGATATAGGAAAGGTGAATAAACTGGCCCTGTTTCATATGATTTTATATACACACAGGAAGTAGAGGATTTGTTACATAATTAGTTATAATATACTTCCCCCAAACACTACCATAATCCATCAGGACATCTTGTTTTAACAAAGTTCTATAAACATATACCCATATTTAAAATCTTATGTCTCTACTAAGTATACCATGATGCAAAACAAGTACCATTTCTACCAATATTCCAGATGTTATTAGTGCTTACATATATATTCTAATTATTTTTGTAAAAAATAATAACATGTAATACAAAGTTGCTTTAATATTATTTATGTTTTAAGCTGCCCCCAAAATATTCCAACCAAGACATAGAATAGTGTAGTATTTATTGACAGAGTATTTGTTTCAAGGACCATTCACATGTTACAAAAATTACACAATTTTAGTTGTTAAAATAACCCATAGAAGCAACATGATTTAAAGGGATATCTGAGTCTGAGTGCTCAAACTGTTTTTTTTTTCTAATTTATATATATTTGTATAATTTTATTTAATTTTTAGAATCCTATTTATTTTTGACACAGAGATAATAATAATAAAACAGTTGCATGAGATTTAAAAGTAATTTATGTGAAAGAAGGTTTAACATGTTTATCCTATATAAAGGATAGCTAAAAATAGTCCATCATAGTTTATATAAAAATAGGTGACATGGATATGTATTAATATCACTAAATGCTTATCTCAGGAATTTATTCCACATCTCAGTAGTTTCTATCTGATTGCAAGGATCCATAAGAATTATAAATGATTTCCCCATTTCTTTATGTTTCTAACAGACTGGAAATCTCAAATTAGAATTCAGTCTCTTTTCTCTCCATGACTTTTAGTATCTAGTTTCCATTTGAAAAACCAACGCATTTGTCTAAACCACCAGGGTGCCTAACTCTGAGAGGAGATGAAGGTATACACACACTAACTTTTATGTCATCTTGTCATGCTGTGGTATCTCAAGGTGCTTTGCAATAATATTAAACTTTAAAAAGTCATCTCTACTGCTGAGTTAATTAGTTAAAATCAGATAAGTGGCAATGACAACAAACATATCTTACATTGAGGCTTAACCCTGGAGCCAATATCAATAGACATGGAGGAGTCCCTTGAAGCAGGTGCCTTGTAGTTCAAAGGGAGACCACCTGCTGAGACATATTTTATCAGGGAAGATATAAGGAGACTTGCTTTAGTTGACTTCAACTTTTGAGCAGTGAAAAGAATCCCTAGTCCAAAAAGGTAAGTCTGTATTTTGATGAGCACTGTGAGTTAAAGTTATCTTAGTGGTGTGACATGAAATTTAAAATGTGCCACTGGAACAAGCTTTACATGCAATGATGTAAGTTGTTAATAATTGGCAGCAACTATGTTTTGAATCAGTTATAATACATTGAATAAATGAGCTAGGCTATCCAAGAAGGAACTATCATATGTTTTATACCTTGTAAAAAAAAAAATGATGAAGACACCCACTGAAACCATCCTAAGAACAGATAAAGTCCTCTATTTCTTTCTAGCTAAGAGCAGATATATTCATCAGATTGAGATAATAAAGCACAAACCCAAATTGCTTAACCTCAATAATGCTACTCACTGTTGAAAACCCTAGGAAGCCATGGAACTAGCCTCTGTCAAGGAAGAGAACCTCAGAAGGAGCATTTAACATTTGCACAAACCCACTAAACTTTTGGAGTGACATCAGCAAGACAGTGATACGGGTCATTCCCAACTTCAGTCCCCCTCACAAGAAGACCAACAATCAATTATGCATAGACATCATTGTAAAAATCCTAAAACACAGAGTCTGAAGTACACCCTGGACCAGAGACTGAGAAAGACTGCATTAGAAGAGTAGAGGGGTGGCTGCATACTGACCCTAATGCCTCTCCCCCTGGTTAGCACAGCACTACACAGAGAGAAACTCCTGTGCTTACAGTTTCTCCAGTGGGCAAAAGAGAGCTCAAGGTAGACATCCAGCTTCCCCAGTGTTGTGGGCCTTCGCACCTGTGTCTCACCTCACAGGAACTATAGGGCGAATATATGGGGCTTGACCACTGGAGATCAGGTTGTGACAAAGAAGGTGAGTGAGGTTTAGATCAACCTGTGCTTACATCTTGGCAGACTGAGTTCCTACTTGCAGGAGTACTCAAGTGGCACAACCAGTGGATTTGCACATCTGCAGAGCCAAGACTGTGGCCCTATTCTGCCAGGGAACTTGGGGCACAGTTCTGCCTCATTCAGAACCACAAACAATAATCTTGCTGGCCTTTGGTCTTTTTCTATCCAGTCTGGGCAGGGAAACTAATTTATAGTTATGCCTACTTCTGAGTGCAGCCCCTAGTTCCACCCAACCAGGAGCCTGGTGTGAGCTCCTGGGAAGCTACATAATGCAGTAGCACTCAAGTGATGAGTCTGGTTAGCAGTGATATTCATCTATAGCATAAGGATGATGGCCCTATTTGGCCAAGGAACTCTGAGCACATTTCTGCCTGATTCAGAATCTTAAGCAATGAGCCTTGCAGGTCTTGGAGACTGTTCTGCCACTCTGCCTAGGCAGGGAAGCTAATTCATAGCCTCTCCTATTGCTGAGTACAGCCCCCAGCCCTACCCAACCAGGAAATCTGACCAGAAAGCCCAGGAATCTGTGTAGCCCAGCAGTACCTGAATAGAGAACCTGGCCAGTGGCTGTGTCCCTCTGCAGAGCCAAACTAGCAAGGAGCTTGATGCATAGTTCTGTCTCATTCAGGACCCCCCATAATGAGCCTTGCCTGCCTGGGAGTCTGTTCTGCCACCTCATCCAACCAAGGCAGATAATTCATAGCTTTGTTTGCTGCTGAGTACAGTCTCCAACCCTATCCAATTAGGAAACCTGGACAAAGCACCAGAAAAACTAAACATCGAGCAGTACTCAAGCAGAGGGCCAGCCCAGTGGCTATGTCCACCTGCAGAGCTAAACTGATAGCCCCATCTGGCCAGGGAGCTTGGTGTGCAGTTTCACCTGATTTGTTTCCCAATCAGTGAGCCTTGCCAGCCTTGAGGCCTGTTCGGAGGCCTTGCCAGGGCAGGGAAGCTAATTTGTACCCCTGCCCACTGTTGAATAAAACTTCTAGTCCTGAAAAACCAAGAAGCCTAACCAGAACATACGGAAAGCTGCATATCCCATCCTACAGCTCCTATAGAGTGGCAGTTGACTAGTGAGCCCTGCCAAAGACTTGCCCATATTCAGACAAAGCCAATGGTCCCATCTGGCCAGGGAATTTGGTGCACCATTCTGCCCAATTTAGGTCTCTAAACAATGAGCCTTGCTGGCCTTGGGATATATTTTCTTTATCTCCTCCCAGGAAGGGAAGCTAATTTATAGCTCTGCCTATTGCTGAGTATGGTATCTAGTCTCACCTGATTAGGAAACCTGACCAGGGAATCTAGATAACTATGGAGCATATCCTACAGCCACACTTGAAAGGGAGCCAAGCTAGCAGTCCCATCCAACTATACCCAGTCAGCAACATCACCCCATGACTTCAGTTAGGCAGTGGTCTCACCCAAATATAGACCCTGAAAGAAAGCTCTATATGCCCAAGGATGCTATCAGCTAACAGATCCAGAACCCCAAGCTGATCTGACAGGTGAAGGACTGTCCCTGTCAAAGCAAACATATAGAACCTGGAAGAGGAGACCACTTATTTAAATATGCAGATATCAACGCAAAGAATCATGGATCACAAAAATATCAGGTAAACATGACTTCACCAGAAGAAATAATACAGTTCCAATAACTGCTTCTAAAGAAATAGAGATCTATGAACTATCTGACAAAGAATTCAGAATAGTCCTTTTAAAGTAGTTTAATGGACTACAAGAGCACACAGGCAGAAAACTAAACAACATTAGGAAAACAATGCATGAACAAAATGAGAAGTTCAATGAATAGAAACTATCAAAAAAACAAACAGAAATCCTAGAGCTGAAGAGTACAATGACTGAACAGAAGAATTTAACAGAGAATTTCAACAGCCAACTCAACCAAGTAGAAGAAAGAATCAGAGAAATAAAGATAAGACATTTAAAATCATCTGGTCGGAGGAGTCAAAAGGAAAAAAAATGAAAAAGAGTGAAGAAAGCCTACAGGACTTATGAAACACCATGAAAACAAACAATTTATAATACGCATTTAAGTCTAGTTCATGTCTTTCCGTGGCTTGATAGCTCATTTCTTTTTATTTTATTTATTTATTATTATTATTATTTTTGTGGTATGCGGGCCTCTCACTGTTGTGGCCTCTCCCATTGTGGAGCACAGGCTCCGGACGTGCAGGCTCAGCGGCCATGGCTCACGGGCCCAGCCGCTCCACGGCATGTGGGATCTTCCCGGACCGGGGCACAAACCCAAGGGTTGAGAGTCGGCAGGCGGACTCTCAACCACTGCGCCACCAGGGAAGCCCAGCTCATTTCTTTTTAGAATTGAATAATATTTATGGTCTGGAGGTACCACAGATTATTTATGTATTCACCTACTTAAGGACATTTTAGTTGGTTCCAAGTTTGGGTAATTATGAACAGAGTTGCTATAAATACCTGTTTGCAGGCTTTTGTGTGGCCATGAGCTTACAACTCCTTTGGGTAAATACCAAAAAAGCACAATTGCTGGATGTTGTGATAGGAATATATTAGTTTTGTTCTAGAATAACATTTTGTGGATAACTAATCAAAGAGAACAATATGTCACTAGATTGAGGGAAATCAATATTTAAATATCACATCTAAATCAAAAACAGGATGAACATGCTTTCTGTTTGTCATTTCGACCAGTAGGAATGTCTTTTGAACAACAGTTAAAGTCATTTGAACCTAAGTGACATATACAGAACATTGCACCTAACAGTGGCAGAGTACACATTCTTCTCAAGTGCACATGGAACATTTTCTAGGAGAAAACCTGGAAAATTCACAAGCACACAGAAATTAAACAACAGTCTTCTGAAAAACCAACGAATCAAAGAAGAAATTAAAAGGGAAAAAGTTATCTTGAAGCAAAATAAAATGGAAGCGAAACATACAAAACTTAGGGGATGCAGAAAAAGGGGTTCTAATAGAGTAGTTTAGAGCTATAAATGTAAATATCAAGAAAATAGAAAGGTGCCAAATAAAAAACCTAATGTTATACCTAAAGGAACTATAAAAAGGAGAACAAATTAAGCCCAAAGTTAGTAGAAGGGAGTCAATAATAAAGATTAGAGCAGAAGTAAATAAACTAGAGATCAGGAAAACCATATAAAAGTTTATCAAAACTAAGAGTTGGTTCTTTGTAAATATAAATGAAATGGACAAAACTTTAGTTAGACCAACCAAAAACAAAAGGGAGAGAACTTAAATAAATAAAATTATAAATTAAAGAGGAGACATAACAACTAATATCACACATATACAAAGAATCATGAGACTATTATGAACAGCTATACAACAATAAACTGGACAACCTAGAAGAAAATGGATAAATTCCTAGAAACATACAACCTACCAAGACTGAATTAGGAGGAAATAAAAAATATGAATAGACCAACAATTAGTAACAAGATTTAATTAGTAATCAAAAACCTCCCAAAAAATTAAGCCCAGACTTCATCCCAGCTTCACCTTCCCCCTCGTGACCTCAAGTCCATTGTCTACATCTGAGAATTTATTCCTGCCTTGCCACTAGGTTCAACAGTAACATTTTTTAATATTCCAAACGTATGCGTTAGCATACAGCATTTGTTTTTCTCTTTCTGACTTACTTCACTCTGTATGACAGACTCTAGGTCCATCCACCTCATTACAGATAACTTAATTTTGAGAGCAGCAATGACATATATACACTACCAAATGTAAATTAGATGGCTAGTGGGAAGATGCTGCATAGAACAGGGAGATCAGCTCGATGCTTGGTGATGACCTAGAGGGGTGGGATAGGGAGGGTGGGAGGGAGGATCAAGAGGGAGGGGATATGGGGATATATGTATACATATAGCTGATCCACATTGTTGTACAGCAGAAATTAACACATTGTAAAGCAATTATACTCCAATAAAGATGTTAAAAGAAAAAATAGCACCTTCCACATGAAAAAATAAATAAAAAGTAAAGAAGAGACAAATATAAGTCCAAGGAGGAACTTCGTAAAAACCCAATGCCCTAAGGAAGATCAAATAATTACCAAAATAAATAAATAAGCCCAGAAACAGATACATTCTTCGTGGATTTTACCAAATGTTTAAATAAAATTTAATGCCAATCCTTCTGAAACCCTTCTAAAAAATCAAAGAAGAGGGAACACTCCCAAACTCATTTTACAGGACCAGCATTACTCTTATATAAAAGCAGATAAGGACACAATAGGGAAAGAAAATTACAGGCCAATTTCCCTGATGAATATAGGTGCAAAATTTCTCAACAAAATACTAGTGAATCAAAATTAGCAGCACATTAAAAGGACTGTACCATGATCAAGAGGATTTTATCCTTAGAATGCAACAATGGCTCAACATATACAAATTAATCAATGTGATACACAACATTAATCTAATAAAAAATAAAAATTATGTGAATATCTCAAAAGAAGAAAAATTATTTGAGAAAATTCAACATCCATTCATAATAAAAAACTCAACAAAATGGGAATAGAAAAAATGTACTTCAACATAATAAAGGCCATGTATGATGACCACTGTTAACATCATACTCAATGCTGAAATGTTGAAAACTTTTCTCATGTGATCAAGACCAAGACAAGGGTTGGTCATTCTCACTATTCCTATTTGACATAGTACTGAAAGTTCTAACCAGAGTACTCAGGCAAGAAAGGAAATAAAAGGCATCAGAATTGGAAAGGATTAATTGTCTGTATGTGTACATAATATAATTTTATATAGAGAAAACTCTGTAGACTATACCAAAAAAACCACAAAAAACTGCTGAATCTAATCAACATATTCAGTAAAGGTACAGGATACAAAATCAACATATAAAAATGAGTAGTGTTTCTATACAATAACGATAAATTATTTTAAAAAGAAATAAAAAAACAGTCTCATTTGGTATCAAAAACAATAAAATATCAATATATAAGAATAAATTTAAACAAGGAGATGAAAAATCTCTACAATAAAAACTATAAGATGTTGAAAGAAATTGCAGAAGACACAAGTATATGGAAAGATAACCCATGTTCATGATGAAAATAATTAATATTGTTAAAATATTCATACAACTCAAAGCCATCTATAAATTCAATGCAATCCTTACTATGGTTCCATTGCTATTTTTTACAGAAGTGGAAAAACCAATCCTAGAAATTTTATGGAAGTACAAAAGACCATGAATAGCCAAAATAATCCTGAGTAGGAAGAACGAGGCTGGAAACATCACAATTCCTGATTTCAAACTATATTGCAAAGTTATAGTTATCAGAACAGTATGGTACTGGTATTAAAACAGACACATAGACCAATGGGACAGTATGAAGAACCCAGAAGTAAACTCATGTATAAATGGTAAACTAATATATGAAAAGAAAACAAAGAATACTCAATGGAGAAAAGGTAATCTATTCAATACATGGTGCTGGAAAAATTAAATATGCACATGCATAGAATGAAACTTGACCCCTATTTTACACCATTCACAAAAATTAATTTTAAATTGATTAAATACTTAAATGTAAGAACTGAAGCCATAAAACTAGAAGAAAAAGTAGTGATAATAAAAGCTTCTTGACTTAGATTTTGGCAATTTTTTAAAAAAATTATGACTCCTAAATCACAAGTAACAAAAGAAAAGGTAAACAAGTGGTATTACATCAAACTAAAAAGCTTCTACAGAGAAAAAGAAACAATCAACAAAACGAAAAGGCAATCTACCTGTGGAATGGGAGAATTTGGTTGCAAAACATATTCTGATAGGGGGTTAATATCCAACGTATATAAGAAATGTATACAACTCAGTAGCAAAAAACAAATAACCCAATTTTAAAAATGGGCAAAGGCCCAAATAGATAGTTTTTCCAAAGAGGATATTCAAATAGCTAACAGGTACATGTAAAGGTGGTCAACACCACTAATCATTAGTGAAATGCAAATGAAAACCACAGTGAGATATCATCTCATATCTGCTAGAATGGCTATCATCAAAAAGACAAGAGATAAAAAGTGCTGGTGAGAATTTAGAGAAAAGGGAACCCTCATATACTGTTGGTAGGAATGTAAATTGGTACAGCCAGTATGGAAACAGTATGGAGGTTTCTGAAAAAAATTACCATATGATCCAACAATCTCACTTTTGGGTATAGATCCAAAGGAAAAAAAATCACTATCTCAAAGAGATATCTGCACTCCTGTGTTCATTACAGCAATATATACAAGCCAAGGCACAGAAACAACCTAAATATCCAATGACTGATGAATGGACAAAGAAAATATGTGTGTGAATATATATATATATATATACATATATAGATAGATATATACATACATATATATATACAATATTTATCTATAAAAATAAGGAAATCCTGCCACTGAGATAATATGAATGGACTTTGAGGACATTATGTAAATGAATAAGTCAGACAGACAAAGACAAATACTGTATCATTCCACTTATATGTGGGATCTGATAAAACCAAACTCATAGAAACAGAGATCAGATTTTGTGGTTGCCAAAGGTGTGGGTTGGAGATTGGGGGAATCGGGTGAAGATGATCAAGATGTACAAACTTCCAGTTATATGATAAATAATTTCTGGGGATGTAATGTATACATGATAACTATAGCTAACAATACTGTTCTGTATGTTTGAAAGTTGCTAAGAGTAGATCTTAAAAGATTTCATCACAAAGAGAAACATTTTCATAACTATGTGAGGTGATATGTGTTAACTAAACATATTGTGTTAATTTTTTCACAATATAAACATATAGCAAATCATTATATTTTGTACTTTAAATTTATGCAATATTATACATCAAATATATCTCAATAAAATGGAGACAATTTCCAGAAGTTCTTACTCTCATGTAGGTCTTGGGCACTTATGTTTTTGATATATTTTCTTTGTTATTTCTTTTTAATTCCTCTGTAAATTGCATTACTGATCAAATTATCCACTTCGTTTCACTTTGGAAATATATTACCCATTAATATCAGACCTTCACAATTTCTTGCTTTGGCCAATAATTGTGAGCAGAAGCGATGGGAACAAATTTCAGCCAAAGTTTTAAGAACAATTACATGATTTCATCATGCCCTTGTTTCCTTTTTCCTTGAGATTTATAATGTTCCAGATACGGGATGTGACTTTAGCCTGAGTCCAATAATGAAGATAATGTGGAACAGAAGCCATCCAGTCCAGGAGGGACAAAAGTCTGATGAAGAAGTTGTGATCAAACGTTACTGAGATTTAGGATTTGGGTACTACTGTGCCATAACTTAACCAAAATTGATTGATAGAAGCTTTCATGCTGAAGCCAAGAAACAAATAAGACAGCATAACAAACAAGTAGGCAAATACTTGAGAAGCTCGAATATACATTATAAAAAAAGATAATAGTATGGCAAAAGTTTGTAAAAGACTACATAAGACAAGCATGTTAAAGCATGATGGATTCAAGTTATTCCACAGATTAATAGTTCCTCCTGCATTATAAGTTTCACTCAAAAATGTCAGAATTTAAGTTGAAATATCTTTAATACGGAAAACATATTTTCTTTGAGTGGGTGTGTACTTCTAGGGATGAGCATAGTAGAGGTGAAAACACTTCAGAGAGCTTCAGGAAACAATTCTCCACAGAAGACAGAATAATAACTCCGCATTTGCAATTTAGGTCCATAATTGGCTTGTAAGAATGTTCAGTAATTATATGAAGGTAAATTTAATTTTCAATTTTTCAGAATTCTTACTCCTTAGCTGTTAAAGGAAGAAAAACAAATCAGAGAGAACCACTACACCTATATCACTGTCTTTTCATTAACTAAATGTCTCCTATATCTTCATAGCTACATGGAGCACTATTTCTAAAGTCACTGTATTCTAATTAGAGCAACAACATTAATTTTCAACACTAGAAATATAATACAAAATTGCTATTACATACAATGAAGGAATTATTAAGTAAAGGTATGCAGGAAAAAAATATATTTTTTGTAGAACTGCATAATGAAAATGACATATGAAAAAAACACTTTTTTTTGCTGTGTGAAAATGCATGTATAATGTTGATCATGGAAGGAACCACCACAAAATAGTCTGTTCACTTTGATGTTGACAAGGTATAATTTTAGAAAATCAAGTTGGAATACAGTCTATAATATATAAAGTTGCTAGCTAAATCATCACTGATTAATGGTGTGACAGACAAAAGTATTTTCAAATTATTTTAAAGACAGAAGATCTTTGAAGAAAAACATATTAAAAATTGGCAGGTGTTAGTACCAGTGAGTGATATTTGTTTTATGTTCCCTATATGCATATACCTTTTCAAGAAAATATAATACATGAGTCAAAAAGATGTAAAAGATCCAAGTGCATATGTGTTATTTAATTCTGTGCCTCTGCATCTACAAACCAGTTGATGAAGCTGATGACAATTTTGCACCTAAGAATCGCTATGGGCTAAAAGGATAAAATGAGCATTGCCAACATTCTTTTTTTCCTTTTGGGTCTGGGAACACCAAGACCCAAAAGGAAAATGGAAATATTTTGGCTATGGTTAATGGAAAAAATTTGTATGATTAATATCAAAAATTTTCTATACATCAAACTAAAAAATATCAAGCATGAAGAATATGAAATTTATGTCTCACAATTTAAAATGTCTCTGGTCACCCATAAAGTTGCCAATATATTTCTGCAAAACTTAAAATTATTTTTCCCCTACTGAGTATAATTTCTCTTTATCCAACACAATGCCATCCAATTTCTCCAAACTGGACTACCAAAATCATTAACCTTAATTTTACTATGTCTCTTATGTATTCTTGAATAATTTATGTGACAATAAACATTGTCTCATATGAAAACACTAGAAGAATAGTTTTATACAAATACATGTGTCAATTTTTGATGTTCTTGAACTTTTCTAAAGTGGTGCTGGTGGGAAGATATTTGAAAATCAGAGTGAAGAGTTGACAGAATTTGATCTTGAAGAATTTATTTAGGTAACAATGATAATTAAGAGACTATAATTAGAAAGCCTGAGGTAAACTTGAAAACATGAACCAAAAAAAGTAGAGTGAGACTCTCAAGCAATAGTCATATTGGAATGCATGCAATTGACACATAAGACAGAAAGGCTGAAGTGTCACCCTGTAATCCACTATAATACAGAAGTTTATCAAGACAAAAAAATTACATTACAAATTTGTTCCATATTTGATATAAAATCCTCTAACATGTTCACTGACACCTAGTACTTGCTGGACTCTCAATTCTCCATGGTTGTCCATCATTAATCAAGACAAGCAAGGGTCACTTATTAAAAAATTTGTCAATCATTTAAATGTTTTCCACTGCTAAATCTCTAGTACCTAGTGTATATTAGGTATTCAATAAATATTTAAAGAAATAATGATCTTTCATTATGGGAATGTTTGGTTTGTTGATCTTCCTAATCCATTTTCACATAGATTATCTGAACCAGAAACTTATTCATATTCAATGTTAGTTCCATTCCCTAGAAATACTACTCTCATGGGAGAAGTTTTCCTTTATTCAAATTATTACATATAAGACAGGAAAAGTTAGAAAAAAATCATCCCATTTCCATCACAGGAAATAGTTACTGCTGCAACCCTACAACAAATATCTAAAATCTGAGTAGCTTTAGGAAACCAGGTATTTTAATTAAGGTTATATTGTTACATAACAAGTAAAAGGTGGTAAAATATATTAATCAATTTCTAAAAGTCATATTTAACATTACAAATAGGTTGACTATGGTACACTGAAATGCACAGAAGACAAAAAATTAAGAAGCCAGAAGGGGGGAAAGTTGAAGTAGGAAATAAAAATAGAAATATATGACCAGGAGGATGCTTCCTTTATTGAAACACCTCTTAGCACATTTCTTTGTTTTTTTAAGAATGAATATATTTAATTTAGTTTGCTAATGCAACTTTATTTAGCTGCCTGTTTACCTTTCTGCAAAGCCTCATTACCCGTAAAAACAAAGAATGAAGTTGATTAATGTGCTCTAAGTGTGATGTTAAAATTGTAATTTTCATATACGTAAGTGGATGCTTCTGCAGTATTTTGTTTGATAATTTACAGAGTTAGCACCGTCCAAACCACTAATCAGTTTCTTTTTATGATGACAGCTGCAGAAGATTCTTTTGGAATGCTAATTTTCATTAGTGCTTTCCCTTCCTGTGGACTAGATGCCTGGCTCAGAGTGATTTCATCATTGCAAACTAAAGTTTTGAGAGCAAAGGCACTTAGGCTATTCATAAGTTTTCTAAGAGTACACAGAGAAAGTATTGCAAACACAAAATCTAATGGGTGAATTTCAAATGTGTAAAATGAATATAAATAATATATATGATATTGAAGGCACATGATCACAAAATTGCTGACTAAAATTGCTGAAATTGATATATAAAAACAGAAAAAAGTGCTTAAATATAGCAAAATGACATTGTCCATCAATTTTAGAGAAAATTAATTTATATATTTACTATTAATTTTTAAATGATAAAATTTTAATTCATTAATATATAGTAGTTTCTACCTATACAAGTACTTTTTCATTTATTCTTGTAGATTAGCATTAATCATTTTGGGCTTTTCAATCAAATTTTTTCTTTTTAACAAAATTTCTCATATTCACTGACTGCTTCTCATGTGCCAGGGACGTCATCTCTTGGAGGGCAGCACAATTACTATCCCATTTAAAGATGAGGAAACTGAAGCACAGAATTTTGGAGGAACTTGTGATTCAACAGAGCCAGATTTGAAGCCAAAGAGTCTGGATCCAGAGCCTGGCATCATTAGCAGGTATTAATATTAAATTCATACAAATAAGACATATAATTCAAAGCAGAGATAGTAGGTGGGTTAATGCCTTGTCTTACCATGTGTGAAAAATAAAGATTAAACCTAGATTCCTAATATCCTACTAACCCATGTTTTATAGAATTGCTTCCATTTCTCATAGTAACTCCCACTTTGCCTGAATAGCAGTATTGGTTTCTGTTAATTTGGAATTTTCATGCTTGGATGATAGTATTAATGTTTTATGTCAGTGTAGATGTTAAGTCTCCAATCAAAAGGTCTAAATACATTAACATTCTGCCTCTGTGCATAGGTATGAGGAGATAAAATGACATGCTGTCTGAGAAATTATGTTTGTACAAATTAGATATATTTTCATTTAAAAAACTTGGTATAAGGAAGACTTTTGATGTATTCTTTCCTCTTTTGAAGACTGAGTAAAATGTTTTATCCATAATATTAAAATAATAGTCAACCTTAGATTTTCAATCTTGACCTTTCCAGAGATAAAATATTAATATATATAATAAATATAATTTGCAATATTGTTAATCGTAGATCTTCTTTCCTATTTTTGTCCTCAATCAGTCTAATACTGCAATTTTTAACATCTCCAGAGAATGCTAATTTACAAAAATAGGTAGCTTTCAGCAAAAACAAAATTACACAAATCAAAACGGTTACTTGACAAATTATTATCTACTTCCTTATAATCCTTTTACTTTCAGCTATCCTTAAACAATTAGTAACACTGAACACTACCTCCACTTTTTCACTCTCCATTATTTTATTAACTGTTTGCATCATGATTGTGCCTTTTGTCAGCCTACTCAGATGGTTCTGAGGAGTACTATCAAACTTTCACTTTCCTTGATGGTTATGCCACTATGTGACCATCTGTATTTATAAATCCCCTCTTGGTTGAAACATAAGTTCTTTCAAAAACTCATATTTACAATGATAGTAAAATGTACAACCATTTATACTTCATGGTTTATGCTAGTGAATATGAGGATATTTTTAACTCTCATTTAATTATGCATATTATAAAAGACACTACCTGTAAAACAGGGGAAAATTACTTAGAAAAGTAGTTTTCTAAGATTTAAGAAACTATATATATTTTTTAAAAAGTGTACAGTTGAAATTCTAATTTGCATCTTTTAGGCTACTAAAAAAAAAGTATTGCTTTTTTAAAAGTCCTTAAGTAAACTTTATGAAAGGGAATATTATTGTTCCCATTGTTGTCTCTATTTATTGTGCAGAATATACCCAATCAACTAAGTGGAAAATGTAGAAAGAAAATTAGTGGAATTATAGTGTTATGATAGCATTCTACAGATACCCATAGAAACTATAAATATTTTCTTATAGACCTATTAGGAAATTTCAATGTTGATGGTTCCCTTGAGAATCACTTTTCAATGTGTTCCAGGGTGCACTGTGTAATTTTGTAAAATTTTTGTTGTCACAATGATTAGGGGACACTAATGGCACTCAGTAGAGAATGCTCTGGGTGAGACAGTCCTACACAATGAAGAATATTCCTACACCCCACACAACATTTTAATGTCACACAATATTTATTTAGATTAAAACTGTTTATAATTAACTGAACCGGAAATCTAACCATTGTACATATAAACACACAATATTTGTTCTATTAATTTTATATATGTTAAATTTTCAAGAAATGCAAAAACTGTGTAAATCCAGAAAGGACTATACACATTTGGTTTGAAACTCCTTCAAGAGTTGTTCATGATTTCAGAAGATGACATCTCCAATCAAATACCACTTGTGGTATCTGAATCATTACAAATTTGTTTGTATCTGTCTGCATTTGTAGCTGTTAGAAATACAGTGCACAGAACTGACTCTTTTATCTCAACTTATAGTGAGGTCATATTTGTGTATTTGCATATTGAAATGTGTACTGTCTTATTATACATTTCTTTCCTTTCATTTCTCTTTCACACATTTAGGGCATTGTACTGATTTTACAAAATTACATGTATAGGTAGATTTTATTATCCATTATTTTTATTGCAGAGATTTTTAAAATTCATTTTACATTTGTTATTAAAAATTGCTGAATTTGATAAGGTTAACAATCAAAGACATAGCAGAACATTCTGAAATAATAAAATATCGATACATTTCTTTTTTTTTTTAAACATCTTTTTGGGGTATAATTGCTTTACAATGGTGTTAGTTTCTGCTTTATAACAAAGTGAATCAGCTATACATATACATATGTTCCCACATCTCTTCCCTCTTGCGTCTCCCTCCCTCCCACCCTCCCTATCCCACCCCTCCAGGCGGTCACAAAGCACCGAGCCGATATCCCTGTGCCATGCGGCTGCTTCCCACTAGCTATCTACCTTATGTTTGTTAGTGTATATATGTCCATGACTCTCTCGCGCCCTGTCACAGCTCACCATTGCCCCTCCCCATATCCTCAAATCCGTTCTCCAGTAGGTCTGTGTCTTTATTCCTGTCTTACCCCTAGGTTCTTCATGACATTTTTTTTTCTTAAATTCCATATATATGTGTTAGCATACGGTATTTGTCTTTTTCTTTCTGACTTACTTCACTCTGTACGACAGACTCTAGGTCTATCCACCTCATTACAAATAGCTCAATTTCGTTTCTTTTTATGGCTGAGTAATATTCCACTGTATATATGTGCCACATCTTCTTTATCCATTCATCCAATGACGGGCACTTAGGTTGTTTCCATCTCCGGGCTATTGTAAATAGAGCTTCAATGAACATTTTGGTACATGACTCTTTTTGAATTTTGGTTTTCTCAGGGTATATGCCCAGTAGTGGGATTGCTGGGTCATATGATAGTTCTATTTATAGTTTTTTAAGGAACCTCCATACTGTTCTCCATAGTGGCTGAACCAATTCACATTCCCAACAGCAGGGCAAGAGTGTTCCCTTTTCTCCACACTCTCTCCAGCATTTATTGTTTCTAGATTTTTTGATGATGGCCATTCTGACTGGTGTGAGATGATATCTCATTGTAGTTTCGATTTGCATTTCTCTAATGATTAATGATGTTGAGCATTCTTTCATATGTTTGTTGGAAGTCTGTATATTTTCTCTGGAGAAATGTCTATTTATGTCTTCTGCCCATTTTTGCATTGGGTTCTTTTTTTTTTTGTTATTGAGCTGCATTTTTGTAAATTGTAAATTTTGGAGATTAATCCTTTGTCAGTTGCTTCATTTGCAAATATTTTCTCCCATTCTGAGGGCTGTCTTTTGGTCTTGTTTATGGTTTCCTTTGCTGTGCAAAAGCTTTGAAGTTTCAATAGGTCTCATTTGTTTATTTTTGTTTTTATTTCCATTTCTCTAAGAGGTGGGTCAGAAAGGATCTTGCTGTGATTTATGTCACAGAGTGTTCTGCCTAAGTTTTCCACTAATAGTTTGATAGTTTCTGGCCTTACATTTAGGTCTTTTATCCATTTTGAGCTTATTTTTGTGTATGGTGTTAGGGAGTGATCTAACCACATATTTTTACATGTATCTGTCCAGTTTTCCCATCACCACTTATTGAAGAGGCTTTTCTTTCTCCACTGTACATTCTTGCCACTTTTATCAAAGATAAGGTGTCCCTATGTGCATGGGTTTATCTCTGGGCTTTCTATCCTGTTCCATTGATCTATCTTTCTGTTTTTGTGCCAGTACCATACTGTCTTGATTGCTGTAGCTTTGTAGTATAGTCTGAAATCAGGGAGCCTGATTCCTCCAGCTCCATTTCTCATTCTCAAAATTGCTTTGGCTATTCAGGGTCTTTTGTGTTTCCATACAAATTGCAAAATTTTTTGTTCTAGTTCTGTGAAAAATGCCAGTCGTAGTTTGATAGGGATTGCATTGAATCTATAGATAGCTTTGGGTAGTAGAGTCATTTTCACAATGTTGATTCTTCCAATCCAAGAACATGGTATATATCTCCATCTATTTGTATCATCTTTAATTTCTTTCATCAGTGTCTTATAATTTTCTGCATACAGGTCTTTTGTCTCCTTAGGTAGGTTTATTCCTAGATATTTTATTCTTTTTGTTGCAATGGTAAATGGGAGTGTTTTCTTGATTTCACTTTCAGATTTTTCATCATTAGTATATAGGAATGTCAGAGATTTCTGTGCATTAATTTTGTATCCTGCTACTTTACCAAATTCATTGATTAGCTCTAGTAGTTTTCTGGTAGCATCTTTAGGATTCTTTATGTATAGTATCATGTCATCTGCAAACAGTGACAGCTTTACTTCTTTTCTGATTTTGATTCCTTTTATTTCCTTTTCTTCTCTGATTGCTGTGGCTAAAACTTCCAAAACTATGTTGAATAAGAGTGGTGAGAGTGAGCAAACTTGTCTTGTTCCTGATCTTAGTGGAAATGCTTTCAGTTTTTCACCATTGAGGATGACGTTGGCTGTGGGCTTGTCATATATGGCCTTTATTATGTTGAGGAAAGTTCCCTCTATGCCTACTTTCTACAGGGTTTTTATCATAAATTGGTGTTGAATTTTGTCAAAAGCTTTCTCTGCATCTATTGAGATGCTCATATGTTTTTTCTCCTTCAATTTGTTAATATGGTTTATCACATTGATAGATTTGCGCATATTGAAGAATCCTTGCATTCCTGGAATAAACCCCACTTGATCATGGTGTATGATCCTTTTAATGTGCTGTTGGATTCTGTTTACTAGTATTTTGTTGAGGATTTTTGCATCTATGTTCATCAGTGATATTGGCCTGTAGTTTTCTTCCTTTGTGACATCTTTGTCTGGTTTTGGTAACAAGGTGATGGTGGCCTCATAGAAGGAATTTGGGAGTGTTCCTCCCTCTGCTATATTTTCGAAGAGCTTGAGAAGGATAGGTGATATCTCTTCTCTAAATGTTTGACAGAATTCGCCTGTGAAGCCATCTGGTCCTGGGCTTTTGTTTGTTGGAAGATTTTTAATCACAGTTTCAATTTCAGTGCTTGTGATTGGTCTGTTCATATTTTCTATTTCTTCCTGATTCAGTCTTGGCAGGTTGTGCATTTCTAAGAATTTGTCCATTTCTTCCAGATTGTCCATTTTATTGGCATAGTGTTGCTTGCAGTAATCTCTAATGATCTTTTGTATTTCTGCAGTGTCAGTTGTTACTTCTCCTTTTTCATTTCTAATTCTATTGATTTGAGTCTTCTCCCTTTTTCTCTTAATGAGTCTGGCTAGTGGTTTATCTATTTTGTTTATCTTCTCAAAGGACCAGCTTTTAGTTTTATTGGTCTTTGCTATAGTTTCCTTCATTTCTTTTATTTCTGATCTGATTTTTATGATTTCTTTCCTTCTACTAGCTTTGAGTTTTTTTGTTGTTGTTGTTGTTCTTTCTCTACTTACTTGAGGTGCAAGGTTAGGTTGTTTATTCGAGATGTTTCCTGCATCTTAAGGTGGGCTTGTATTGCTATAAACTTCCCCCTCAAAATTGCTTTAGCTGCATCCCATAGGTTTTGGGTCGTTGTGTCTCCATTGTCATTTGTTTCTAGGTATTTCTTTATTTCCTCTTTGATTTCTTCAGTGATCACTTCATTATTAAGTAGTGTATTGTTTAGCCTCCATGTGTTTGTATTTTTTATAGATCTTTTCCTGTAATTGATAATTAGTCTCATGGTGTTGTGGCCGGAAAAGATAGTTGATACAATTTCAATTTTCTTAAATTTACCAAGGCTTGATTTGTGACCCAAGATATGATCTATCCTGGAGAATGTTCCATGAGCACTTGAGAAAAATGCATATTCTGTTGTTTTTGGATGGAGTGTCCTATAAATATCAATTAAGTCCATCTTGTTTAATGTATCATTTAAAGCTTGTGTTTCCTTATTTATTTTCATTTTGGATGATCTGTCCATTGGTGAAAGTGGGGTGTTTTAGTCCCCTGCTATGAATGTGTTACTGTCGATTTCCCCTTTTATGGCTGTTAGTATTTGCCTTATGTATTGAGGTGCTCCTATGTTGGGTGCATAAATATTTACAATTGTTATATCTTCTTGGATCGATCCCTCGATCATTATGTAGTGTCTTTCTTTGTCTCTTCTAATAGTCTTCATTTTAAAGTCTATTTTGTCTGATATGAGAATTGCTAGTCCAGCTTTCTTTTGGTTTCCATTTGCATGGAGTAACTTTTTCCATCCCCTTACTTTCAGTCTGTACGTGTCTCTAGGTCTGAAGTGGATCTCTTGTAGACAGCATATATAAGGTTCTTGTTTTTGTATCCATTCAGCCAATCTGTCTTTTGGTGGGAGCATTTAGTCCATTTACCTTTAAGGTAATTATCGATATGTATGTTTTGATTCCCATTTTCTAAATTGCTTTGGGTTTGTTATTATAGGTCTATTGCTGCTCTTGTGTTTCTTGTCTAGAGAAGTTCCTTTAGCATTTGTTGTAAAGCTGGTTTGGTGGTGCTGAACTCTTTCAGCTTTTGCTTGTCTGTAAAGGTTTTAATTTCTCCATCAAATCTGAGTGAGATCTTTGCTGGATAGAGTAGTCTTGGCTGCAGGTTTTTCTCCTTCATCACTTTCAGTATGTCCTGCCACTCCCTTCTGGCTTGTAGGGTTTCTGCTGAGAGATCAGCTGTTAACCTTATGGGGATTCCCTTATGTGTTATTTGTTGTTTTTCCCTTGCTGCTTTTAATATGCTTTCTTTGTATTTAATTTTTGACAGTTTGATTAATATGTGTCTTGGTGTATTTCTCCTTGGATTTATCCTGTATGGGACTCTCTGTGCTTCCTGGACTTGATTAACTATTTCCTTTCCCATATTAGGGAAGTTTTCAACTATAATATCTTCAAATATTTTCTCAGTCCCTTTGTTTTTCACTTCTTCTTCTGGAACCCCTATAATTCGAATGTTGGTGCGTTTAATGTTGTCCCAGAGGTCTCTGAGACTGTCCTCAGTTCTTTTCATTGTTATTTCTTTATTCTGCTCTGCAGTAGTTATTTCCACTATTTTATCTTCCAGGTCACTTATCCGTTCTTCTGCCTCAGTTATTCTGCTATTGATCCCATCTACAGTACTTTTAATTTCATTTATTGTGTTGTTCATCGTTGCTTGTTTCATCTTTATTTCTTCTAGATCCTTTTTAACTGTTTCTTGCATTTTGTCCATTCTATTCCCAAGATTTTGGATCATCCTTACTATCATTATTCTGAATTCTTTTTCAGGTAGACTGCCTATTTCCTCTTCATTTGTTAAGTCTGGTGCATTTTTATCTTGCTCCTTTATCTGCTGTGTGTTTTCCTGTCTTCTCATTTTGCTTATCTTAGTGTGTTTGGGGTCTCCTTTTAGCAGGCTGCAGGTTCGTAGTTCCCACTGTTTTTGATGTCTGTCTCCAGTGGCTAAGGTTGCTTCAGTGGGTTGTGTAGGCTTCCTGGTGGAGGGGACTAGTGCCTGTGTTGTGGTGGATGAGGCTGGATCTTGTCTCTCTAGTGGGCAGGTTCACGTCTGGTGGTGTGTTTTGGGTCTGTGGCCTTATTATGATTTTAGGCAGCCTCTCTGCTAATGGGTGGGGTTGTGTTCCTGTTTTGCTAGTTGTTTGGCATAGGTTGTCCAGCACTGTAGCTTGCTGATCGTTGAGTGAAGCTGGGTGCTGGTGTTAAGACGGAGACCTCTGGGATATTTTCACCATTTGATATTATGTGGAGCTGGCAGTTCTCTTGTTGACCAGTGTCCTGAAGTTGGCTCTCCCACCTCAGAGGCAGAGCCCTGACTCCTGGCTGGAGCACCAAGAGCCTTTCATCCACACGGCTCAGAATAAAAAGGAGAAAAATTAGAGAAAATTAGTAGAAGTATGAAGAAAGAAAGAAAGAAAGAAAGGAGGGAAGAAAGCAAGGAAGGAAGGAAGGATGGAAGGAAGAAAGGAAGGAAGAAAGAAAGAAAGAAAGAAAGAAAGAAAGAAAGAAAGAAAGAAAGAAAGAAAGAAAGAAAGAAAGTAAAGTATAATAAAGTTATTAAAATTAATTATTAAGAAAAAAAAAAAACATGGACGGATAGAACCCTAGGACAAATGGTGGAAGCAAAGCTATACAGACAAGATCTCACACAGAAGCATATACATACACATTCACAAAAAAGAGGAAAAGGGGAAAAAAATCATAGATCTTGCTCTCGAAGCCCACCTCCTCATTTTGGGATGACTCATTGTCTATTCATGTATTCCACAGATGCAGGGTACATCAAGTTGATTGTGGAGCTTTAATCCTCTGCTTCTGAGGCTGCTGGGAGAGATTTCCCTTTCTCTTCTTTGTTCTCACAGCTCACAGGGGCTCAGCTTTGGATTTGGCCCTGCCTCTGCGTGTAGGTTGCTGGAGGGCGTCTGTTTTTTGCTCAGACAGGACGGGGTTAAAGGAGCCGCTGATTCGGGGGCTCTGGCGCACTCAGGCCGGGGGGAGGGAGAGGCAATGCGTGCGGGGCGGGCCTGCAGCTGCAGAGGCCAGCGTGACGTTGCACCATCCTGAGGCCCGCCGTGCGTTCTCCCGGGGAAGTTGTCCCTGGATCCCGGGAACCTGGCAGTGGCGGGCTGCACAGTTTCCCCGGAAGACGGGTGTGGATAGTGACCTGTGCTCGCACAGAGGCTCCTTGGTGGCGGCAGCAGCAGCCTTAGCGTCTCCCGCCCGTCCCTGGGGTCCGTGCTTTTAGCCGCGGCTCGCACCCGTCTCTGGGGTTCGCGCTTTTAGCCACGGCTTGCGCCCATCTCTGGAGTTCCTTTAAGCAGCGCTCTTAAACCCCTCTCCTCACGCACCAGGAAACAAAGAGGGAAGAAAAAGTCTCTTGCCTCTTCGGCAGGTGCAGACTTTTCCCCCGGACTCCCTCCCGGCTAGCCGTGGTGCACTAACCCCTTCAAGCTATGTTCGAGCCGCCAACCCCAGTCCCTTCCCTGCGCTCCGACTTAAACCCGAGCCTCAGCTCGCAGTCCCGCCCGCCCCGGCGAGTGAGCAGACAAGCCTCTCGGGCTGGTGAGTGCTGGTCGGCACCGATCCTCTGTGCGGGAATCTCCCCGCTTTGCCTTCCGCACCCCTGTTGCTGTGCACTCCTCCGTGGCTCTGAAGCTCCCCTCTCCACCTCCCGCAGTCTCCACCCATGAAGAGGCTTCCTAGTGTGTGGAAACTTTTCCTCCTTCACAGCTCCCTCCCACTGGTGCAGGTGTCGTCCCTATTCTTTTGTCTCTGTTTTTTTCTTTTTTTCTTTTGCCCTACCCGGGTACGTGGGGAGTTTCTTGCCTTTTGGGAGGTCTGAGGTCTTCTGCCAGCCTTCAGTAGGTGTTCTATAGGAGTTGTTCCACGTGTAGATGTATTTCTGGTGTATCTGTGGGGAGGAAGGTGATCTCTGCGTCTTACTCTTCCGCCATCTTCAAGGTCCCCCCGATACATTTCTTATTCACAATTTTTTAAATGGCAAGCTGACAGAGTAGGGTAATTTGAGACATGTTTGATATATATTTTTTTGATGTCATAAGGAGAACAGCAATGTGGCAGTGTCATTACTTCTGCCTTCATTTTATATTCAGCTGTAATATACTGCAGTGATCTTATTACAGAAATGAAACTTTAAAAAGACCAGAGAGTGACATGGGTTAGAAAGAATCAAAAGGTTGCAAGATGACACCATAAACAGAGTTGGAACAGAGACTATTCCTACTGATAATAGAATTGAAGAAAAAGAAGAAAAGCAAGGCCTTGATGCAAAATTGATGGCTCTAAGAAAAATAAATAAACAACCAAAAAGACCAAAAAAATTTCCCTAAGAAGGAGAAAGGGATAAGGTATATTGATGCCATATTTATAAATATAGAAAAAAGTTTATGAAGGATATATTTGTGACATATTGCTCAGAATTCATACATTTATTGAAAGCACTATATATTTTTTTTCTGTAGAAGATACTGCGGCCTTCTTAAATTAGCTGCAGTAACACATAAGACAAGATACACACATCCCCTAACAATATTGAAACCAGAATGCAACAACTCTGCAAGAAATCTAGTCATCTCATTTATTAGGATGATTTATTATTCACTGAGCACCAACTCAATGCTTTTTATAACAGAGAAATGTTTTTTTTTCTATTTCAGGTATTTTTTAATATAAATAAAAATAAATGAAGGAATGGAATTGTCTTGAGTCTGCTACTATACCACTTATCACTTTTCTCTAGAAATTTATCATAGAAAAAAGGAGACTCAAGCCTCTAAAGAATAAATAATTAAAACCAAGAAGTAAAGAATATAACATAACAAGGTGAATAGAAATAATTTAGGGGGAAAAAAAACACATAAATTCCAAAGTTTCCAACCCAGTTTGAACACTTATTCTTTAGAGTAAATTACTATAAATATAAAATAACTTGAGTCCTTTTCTTCATACTTCTCCATTTTTTTCCATAAGTTACCTTCTAGCCCTATATGAATGCACATTTGTATCTTCTCCTTAAATGCTTTAAGACCCAGATTAATAATTTTTTTCTTAGTAAGAATCTTTCATTTTCTACATAATCTCTGCATATTCTGCCTTAAATTACCCACAATTTATATTACATACTCATGCAAGCACAAATGCTCACATACTTAAATGGAAAGTCCATTGAATTTAATATAAAATACACCTGAGAATTATTAGACATATATCTTCATGGAAATATACATTGTAACAAGATTGTTCAATCAGTACATGGATAATTCCTAAACGTTAAAAAATAATACCTCTGCCTTATAACAAAAATATAAATAATTCAATGAGAACTTACCAGTTGGCAGGTAGAGTGATAAATGCTTTTCAGACATTTATTTCGTTGACTCCTTGCAGCAATGCTGAGTGATATTTATTTTTGCCACTTAATGGATGAGGAAACAGAGGAACGAGGAATCAAGATGTTTCTCATAGTCATGGAAAAAGTACTAACCAGGATTAAAAATCGTAATTCAAATCATGTTTTTCATCTTTATTTCCTACTTCCTTCCAAGAAATTATTTCTAAAATTTACTTTTTAATAAATTTAATAAAATACAGAAAGCACAAAGTGTTAATGTAAAAACACACAATCGTGTTACCACACTCTAGAATTAACCGCTATTAACTATTTGTTTTGGCTTTTAGTTTTACTCTAAGAAAATAATATAGTAGCAAAAAAGTTAATGGTCTCCCTAATCAGCACCTCATGTTTTCTTTATCCCTTCCTAGAGGTAGTAACTGTTATGCATTACTTCACATCAGTTTAATTATTTCACATACATGTTACAAGTATACCTATTTTGTTCTTCTTTTCTAAAGTCATTACTGTTTATGACACTAGTCTACTGTTAATTCTTCTCATGGCCACTTTTTATCTTCTTAGATTTTGAAGGGAATATCTTTTACAGAAACTGAAGAGCTCTCTTAAGGAATGTGACCAGAAGCAGGAAAATCTCATACTGGGTAATATTATACTGCCACATCCTTCAAACTAATAGGGGTCTCTGGAGACAATGGAAAGGCAACTAATTATCCATTTGAACAAGGTAAATTTTATGTACCTCTGTGAAATCTCCATTCCAAAATGCTCAATATATTTCTTCTTAGAAAGGTATGAATGCATAGAACATCAAAGTCATACCAAATTCCATTTTATAGCCCACTGTAATAAGTAATAGCAAATGTGCAAATCAAACTCATAAAATTGTTTATCTGACCTATTTTCTCAAAAATGGCAAAGATGAGACTATAATTAAAATTTGGTAAGGCCTAATATTTTAAATTATGTCTCCATGATCAAAGAGAGGCTTCACCAGAACATTTACCTTCAGAAAGGAATGAAAAGACCACAGGGACTGTATCATTATGTGAAAGCAAATGGCATGGCAGTTCAAAATGAAATTGTTTCTGTTTAATATTTTTCCCACTTAATCGCAGCATTCTTTCTCCATTCTTCAATGCTTTGCTAAGTAGAACTACATAAGCAAACTTTCCGTAGCCAAGATTCTTTGTCTTCCTTGTTTCTGGATCTCTAAAGAAATGTCTTTGCACAACAGTCTATAAATGATAGTACTACCACTACGTACAGAACTACTTAAATGATGGTTCCATGGCCCCCTGACAATACTGATGTTTTAAAGGGAGGCTGAGTAGTTCTCAGGACTAAAATATTTGATCTTCTATGAGGATTGGGCTGTCTCCTGGGAGATTTTAATGTAGCCATTTCTGCAAACAGGAAAGCCTCTATACTCAGACAAATGCAAAAATACCAGTCTTGGGAAAAGATTTGGGGACTTGGTGCTTATTGATATATAAAAAGATATAAAACACAGAGCAAAAGGATATAAATTCAATTTGAAGTGGCCCCAAATGTAATTCTAGATGCACAAATTAATTATAACACATGTACAATGATATAATACTATAAACTGTACTGTGTTAGAAACACATATCTCAATCCATGTGCTGAAATTTCACAACAACTTCAGGCCTCATTTTTCTTGTATTACAAGTGAGGCTAATACAGCTTGTCATCTGTCTCACAAGGAATATTATGAGGATGCATGAGATCATTAAGTGAAGAGTCTCCAAGTGTTTAATTTACTCCCTGGCAAGAACTCAGAATCCCATTCACCCTTGCAGAGCAGTAGTGCATATTTATTCCAGAAAGAGTTAATTTTTTTTCCACCCACCCTGAAAATGCTATACTTGTGTGTGGTATATAAATAGGTCTATTTATAATGCATTATGAGATACTTAGGATAAGAGTCAAAATTGTATTTTAAGTAAATTAAAATAGTAAAAATCATCAGAATGGCTCCATATTACTTTGTCTCACCCTATGGATGGGAAAGTGTATTTTTAAAGATTCACAGGTATAAAAATTAATATATAAAGATGTAGACCATCAGGAGTATCATTAAAAGGGCCAAGTTATACCTGAACAGTTTTTGTGTCATTTCTTGTTATCAAAGTCATTTGATTACTCTCTTTTTAACTAAACAAGCTTTTTAATAGATAACAATTATAAAGGTATTTTTGATGCATTATTTAAAACCAATGTCAAATTTCAAGCTAGGGGATGACATAGTCCTTTTTATAATCTTATAAAATAAATTCTCACTCTTTAATATAATAAATATCTTGAAAATATAAAGGCTCGTAGAAATGTTCTGAGATGTTCAGAAGTGATTATTATGAATGTTTAATGAAGCTCGCTTTATTAAGCACATGTCGGTCACCATGCTAGGAACTTTCACATGAGGGCAAATGACTCCATGGCAATCAGGCATGATGGACATGGTCCCTAGGGATGTTCCATGCTAGGACAAAAGATCAGTGATACCCATAGCTGATGGGAACACAAGCCTGTAGGATTCTGACACCTGTGTTCTTATCACACTGCTATACTGCTTCTCCCAGAAAGGCCTAAGTAAACAAACAAAAAAATTAGATCTGTCTCAAACAGGAGAGAAGTTTTTCATAATCTTGTGTGGTAACTAATTTTCTCTGGAAAAGAGTAAAATTCTTTGTATTTGGTTTTGATAACAAAAGTCAAAAAAAAAAGAGAAAAGAGGGGCTTCCCTGGTGGCGCAGTGGTTGAGAGTCTGCCTGCCAATGCAGGGGACACGGGTTCGTGGCCCAGTCCGGGAAGATCCCACATGCCGCAGAGCGGCTGTGCCCATGAGCCATGGCCGCTGAGCCTGCGCGTCCGGAGCCTGCGCTCCGCAACGGGAGAGGCCACAACAGTGAGAGGCCCGCGTACCGCAAAAAAAAAAAAGAGAGAGAGAGAAAAGAAATCAACTGTTGGCAAAAGACTTAAAACACAGAGAAACAAAATGAAAAATAGAAGGAAAACCTGTTATTGATATTCACACAAATAAAAATATTTTATAGGAGTGTATCACAAATTTGACATTAATTATGTAATTCACAGCGTGACTGTCATCTCCCAATTAAGCAAGTATTTCATAAAATCAATTAATCTGTACTGTTGGGGGGCTCTGTAGAATATTTGGGATGGATAATAATAGGTGAAAATGTAGCTGAAATAGAATTATGTCTTTCTTCCCAAACTTAACTATTTCTGAAATTGACTCAATTTCAATATTCTAGGCTTAGATATAAAATCATGTTTTATACACGGGCATAAACCAACCAAAATCACTTTCAGCAAATTTGGAAGTATCAGTAGTCACTAAATTAATAACAAAGGTTAAACTTCTTTAAAAACATACCAGTCTTTCTGATCATTACTCAAAGACTTGCACTTTTTAATCTGCAGACATGTATATTCAAATAAATCAAATGGGTTTTTAATTTTGTATAACTCTAATTTATGAGATAGTATGCATTAATAGGAAAGATACTATTTAGGATTCCTGGATTCTTGTATAATTTTGCCAAATCTGTAAAAGTCTGGTTAAAAATCATAATTGCTAGTCTTGCAAATCTCCCCTCCAAACAAGGAAAATAGACTAAATAATTTTCAAAATTACTTAGCAAAAAGAAAGAAAAGGCGTTTGCTATATATGCAAAGATGTTTGATTTTCTCAAGTTTGTAAGCTTCTTTGTATTTCATTTTGAAAATTTAAAAAAAAACACTTATTGATAGTGCATATATCAGTACCATCTTTAATACTTTTGCTTTCTTCATTCAATATTTTCACACAGTTGATCAGCAAATATATTTTATGCTATTATTAAAACAAAATACAAATTTCTGGTGTCTTTGTCTTTACAATAATGGGTTGGTATGTGAAAAGAAGTATGCTAATACCCAGCTCTTACATCCATGGCATATAGAAAAAACAGAGTCCTTTTTCTTTATGTATAGCTTTATATTTTTGCTGCCAGGGATTTATAGTTGAACATAATGTAGCACCATGGTATGAGCAAAGTTAAACGGAAAAAGGAAAACCGAGATTCATATTTGAAAAGAAAAAAACTCCCAAGAATTATATCAAGGATCTTTCCCTGCCATTTTCCCATCTCCCAGTTAATGTCCAGACTCATACTACAGGCAATCACAGCAACTCCTCCAGAACCACAGTCTATTATTCCTTATTTTTTAATTATTTTTTTTAATTGGAGGATAGTTGATTTACAATGTTGTGTTAGTTTCTGCTGTACAGCAAAGTCAGTCAGTTATACATATATTCACTCTTTAGGTCATTACAGTATACTGAATAGAGTTCCCTGTGCTATTCACTATGTTCTTATTAGTTATCTATTCTATACATAGTAATGTGTATATGTCAATCCCAATCTCCCAATTTATCCCTCCCCCTGCCTTCCCCCTGGTAACCACAAGTTTGTTTTCTACATCCGTGACTCAACTTCTGTTTTGTAAATAAGTTCATTTGTACCATTTCTTTAGATTCCACATATGTGATATCATATTTGTCTTTCTCTATCTGACTTACTTCACTCAGTATGACAATCTATGTAGCTGCAAATGGCATTATTTCATTCTTTTTTATGGCTGAGTAATATTCCACTGTGTATATGTACCACATCTTCTTTATCCATTCCTCTATCAATGGACATTTATGTTGCTTCAATATCCTGGCTATTGTATATAGTGCTGTAATGAACATTGGGGTGCATGTCTCCTTTCGAATTATGGTTTTCTCTGGATATATGCCCAGGAGTGGGAATGCTGGATCATATGGTAGCTCTATTTTTAATTTGTCATTCTAACCAGTATGAAGATATACCTCACTGTGCTTTTGATTTGCATTTCTCTAATAATTAGTGACATTGAGCATCTTTTTTCATGTGCCTCTTTGCCATCTGTATGTCTTCTTTGGAGAAATGTCTATTTAGATCTTCTGCTCATTTTTTGATTGGGTTATTTGTTTTTTTGATATTGAGCTGTATGAGTTTTTTTGTATATTTTGGAGATTAATCCCTTGTTGGTCTCTTTGTTAGCAAATATTTCTCCCATTCTGTGGGTTTTCTTTTAATTTCATTGATGGTTTCCAAGAATAAAATACCTAGGAATAGACCTACCTAAGGAGGCAAAAAACATTTACTCAGAAAACTATAATACTGATGAAAAAAATCAAAGATGACAAACAGATGGAGAGATCTACCATGTTCTTGGAAGAATTCTTATACTGGAAGAATCAATATTGTCAAAATGACTATACTACCCAAAGCAATCTACAGATTCATTGCAATCCCTATCAAATTACCAACAACATATTTCAGAGAATAAGAACAAAGAAATTTACAATTTTTATGGAAACACAAAAGACCTCGACTAAGTAAGGCAATGTTGAGAAAGAAAAATGGAGCTGGAGGAATCAGGCTCCCTGACTTCAGACTATACTACAAAGCTACAGTAATCAAAATAGTATTGTACTGGCACAAAAACAGAAATACAGATCAATGGAACAGGATAGAAAATCCAGAGATAAATCCATGCACCTATGGTCACCTAATCTTTGTCGTAACAAAGGAGGCAAGAATATACAATGGAGAAAAGACAGTCTCTTCCATAAGTGGTGCTCAGAAAACTGGACCTTTACATGTAACAAATAATTGAAAACATTCTCTAACACCATACAGCAAAACAAACTCAAAGTGGATTAAAGACCTAAATGTAAGACTGGATACTATAGAACTCTTAGAGGAAAACATAGGCAGAATACTCTCTGACATAAATTGCAGCAAGACCTTTCTTGATCCACCTCCTAGAGTAATGAAAATAAAAACAAAAATAAATAAAAGGGATTTAATTAAACTTATAAGCTTTTGAAGTCTAGTTTATACTCAAATAGTAAATGATTATTTGATTAATGCCTGTCTTCTCTATTAGACTAGGAGCAAGGGTCTCTTTTATCTTTTTGTTCTACCTCCAGTAATTTACCAAATCAGCAAGTGCACTATAAGCATGGAATATTTATTAAATTATTTTAAAGTGAAATTGATATGCAGATAAACCTAACTTAATGTTATACGACCTGTTATTAGAGCCTATTCTATCTACACAATGTGCTAAAATGAAAGCAATGTCCAGATATAAACTGCTCCATATTTTCTTTCTTTTTGATACTAATTTATGAGATGAAAATTTTATTTATTGAAATGAAGAGTTCACCCAGTTCTTGTTCTCCAAACACCATTCTGATTAAATCGAATTCATGCACCAACTTAAGGAAGTACTCTTGTATGCCCAGATATTTTTGTAGTCTAAGAAATGAAATTATAAAGAATGCTCATTGTATATCCCAGTATATGTAGTTACTGCCTCCAAATATATTGATAACATCAATGCTATACTAACATGATTTAACCCTTAGTTATACATATTTACTTTTCTATACCTGAAATGCAAAAAAAAAAAAAAAATAAGTATGGTGACTCAAGAAAATACTCAATATATCCATGGAATTGTGTTTGTAGAGTGTATATTTGTCGACATATATTTTCTCTCCGTTTCTCATCTCTAGCTCTTCTGCATGATATTCATTCCTAGAAATGGCAACCATGGCCAGTGGCAGCTCCAAGATTTACATGGGCCCTGATGGGGGAATTCTGAAATGAAGAGAGCACTTGCCTTTGGTATGTCCAGATAATGTCTTGGAGATGACTCCTGTGGCTGCAACTCTGAGCTACTTTATTTTGCTCAAGTGAGGTCAGATTTCCAGCTCCTTGGGAAAAAATGAAGGCTCATGGAACTGGAAAACAGCTGTTCCCAAAAGATAAAGTTGCCCAAAGGATTAAAGAAAGAAAGAGGTGTCTTCTTCCAAGGGTTTCTTTTTTTTCTTAAGAAAAAAAATAATAAAGTTTTTGCCCTTTTCTGTACACTTTCACCAGAGGACTGAGCCATTATAAGCATATGTAAAGACAGAATACCTTTCTTATATGATTTTATTTTTATAAAATAATTGTGTTGCACATGGTCTTAAGAGAGTCTGGGAAGGAGTTAGGAAGAGCCAACTATATTAAAAAAAAGAAACATGCCATCCCTAGGTTCAATTCTTGAGTTTGTTTTCAAAAATAAGAGATTTTTTTTTTTGATGCAATACGCTTGCCTTAAAAGCAAGTGACAGTTCAGTACAATAATCTCCATTTAGTCAATTGGATCTTTTGTTGAGAGGTTCATTGTTGAGGAAAAGTGGAAGGAATCAGAACACCTCAAATCATTTCTTCACACAGAGTATGTGTAGATGATATTGGTCACTTTTGCTCTCTCAGAATGTGCTGCCCATTGGAAGTCTAAGTCAATGGATAATATTGTGTAGGACCTACAATGGGCTCTAGAATGCAATACCAATGAATAGGAATTCCACGAGGTTCTTCTTAACAAGCAGAAGTTTTTCTCCTTAACTTTCAGTCTCTTGGCTCTGAAAAGTAGTTAAGACTGCCTTTCAAAATAGCAAATTAGGGGCTTCCCTGGTGGCGCAGTGGTTGAGAGTCCGCCTGCTGATACAGGGGACATGGGTTGGTGCCCCAGTCCGGGAAGATCCCACATGCCACGGAGCAGCTGCGCCCGTGAGCCGTGGCCACTGAGCCTGTGAGTCCAGAGCCTGTTGCTCCGCAACGGGAGAGGCCACAACAGTGAGAGGCCACGTACCACAAAAAACAAAACAAAACAAAACAAAACAAAAAAGCAAATTAGGCATGTATATATATATATATAGATATATATATAGATATATATATAGATATATATATATATTTCTCCCAGCTTCACAGAATAGTAGTTTTAAAAGGAGTTAATAAACTTCTACTGTGATTTTCTTATGTTCAGAATAGACTGTGTTCTCCATGCTTTACAGGTAACATATTCTGTCTATTCATTATCTCCAGTAAAAATCATTAAAAAAATTGAAAATTTCTATCATAAAAATATACATTTCACTGTATTTCTTTCACATTATATCATGAAATATGTTAGTATTAAAAATGTTCCTAGTAAGCCAGAGAGTATTTATATGAAATTTTGTCACATACAATATTAAACAGATGTCTTATTTGAGTGTTCTATTACTAGAGAGAGGCAGAAATGATCTGGTCTATAGTGTATTATACCAGAAGCTAGAAAATGTAGAATCTTAAGTCCTTGGCTCTGCTGCTGACTATTAAATAGCACCAAATGACTCCTGAATCATCTGTGCCTCTTTTTATTCACCTTCAAGAAGAGAGAAAAAAATTATCCTTCTTCAAAGTGGTAGAGGGAATGATGAAAATAATTAAACATATCAGGGTGGTGATCAGAAGTTTAAATGATCACTTATGGAAATATTAGAAATTAGGGGGCAAGGCATTTCTGGAAGACTGTCAGGACCAAGTCCAAAGGAATTGATGAATTGGCAGGAGAAGCCATGGTTTGGCGATTCTCCCTAAGTGAGGAAATTACCACTTGTCTGCACAGAAAGGATTTAATCATGTGGTGATGCAACAATACACCCCGGTACTTGGGTTCTTTAGGTGGAACATGGTCTCCTGGAGCCATGTGGCTAAAGCAGGAACTTTCGGATCATTGGTTCAGCAATTGTTCATGTACCTTACAATAGTAAACCTCATATTTTCCTCTGAAAATTCAAATTATTTGTCACATATTGCTCCTGTAAGATAATATTATAGGGAGATGAAAGGGTAAAATTTTTTCAATAGGTGTCATAGACTACAGAATAAAAATAATGTAACAGTTCTAAGAGCAGGTAACCTAAAAAGTATAATTGATGTTGATACAAAGCAATATGAAAGACTTGAGAACTTCTTAATTCCTGCATGAGACCCTTCAAGAATGAACCAGTTGTAGTGATTTTCAACCTTTGCCTCATGTGGGAACCAGCTAGAAAGAGGCTAAAAAACTTATGCACACCCCACACCCAAGGTCAAATAATAAGAATTTCTGGGAGTGGAGCTCAGTGTTTTGTGCTTTAAAAGTTTTACAGGGAAATAAAGTTTTAAAAATTCTATTCAGGGGAGGAGTCAAGTTAGTGTAATATGGAGACACAGAATTCATCTCTCTTTCCAAATACATCAAGAATGCATCTACAAAGGCAACAATTCTCATAGAGTACCTGCTGAACATTAGCAGAAGACTTCGGACACCTAAAAGGACAAGAAAAAAATCCTCTCTCAATCAGATAGGAAGAAAGAAAGAAAAGAAAGAAAAGAGGAATCAAAAAAGGGACCAGCAATGCTGGCAAGAAGCTGAAGGTGAGGAGAGGTTCCCGCACTCACAAACACTCTCCCTCATGGTGGTGAAATCAGCTAGGACAGAAATGGGTCTTCAGGGGATTGAAGGAGAATGCAGCAGACAGTCTGTGAAAGACAGGACAAAGTATCCATCTTGACACCAAGACCCGGCGCCACCCAACTGCCTACAGCCTCCAGGGTTAGACACCGTACACCAAACAACCAGCAAGACAGAACCACAGCCCCATCCATCAGTGGACAGGCTGCCTAAAGTTGTACTAAGCTCAAAAACACCCAAAACACACCAACCAATGGGGCCCTGCTCATCAGAGGGAAAAGACTCAGCTCTACCCAACAGAGAGCAAACACCAGTACCTCCTACCAAAACGCCTACATAAGCCCTGGAGCAACCTCACCCACCAGGGAGCAAACTTGTTTCGATAAAAAAGAGGAACTACAACACTGCAGCCTGTGGAAAGGAGACTATAAACACAATAAGTTAGATATGTTGCAGATGAAGGAGCATGGTAAAAATCCATAAGACCAAATAAGTGAAGAGGAAATAGGCAATCTACCTGAAAAAGAATTCAGAATAATGATAGTCAAGATGATCCAAGATCTCAGTAATAGAATGGAGGCATAGATCAAGAAGACACAAGAAATGTTTAACAAGGACCTAGAAGAATTAAAGAACAAACAATGATGAACAACACAATAACTGAAATGAAAACTACACTAGAAGGAATCAATACAGAATAACTGAGGCAGAAGAATGGATAAGTGACCTGGAAGATAGAATGGTGGAAATCACTGCTGCAGAGCAGAATAAAGAAAAAGGAATGAAAAGAATTGAGGAGTCTCAGAGATCTCTGGGACAACATTAAATGCACCAGCATTTGAATTATAGGGGTCCCAGAAGAAAAAAAAAAAAGAAAGGGTCTGAGAATATATTTGAAGACATTATAGTTGAAAACTTCCTTATCATGGGAAAGGAAATAGTGAATCAAGTCCAGGAAGCACAGAGAGTCCCATACAGGATGAACCCAAAGGGAAACATACTTAGTCACATATTAATCAAACTAAAAATTATTAAATACAAAGAAGAAATATTAAAAGAAGCAAGGGAAAACAACAAATAACATACAAGGGAATCCCCATAAGGTTATCAGCTGATTTTTCAGCTGAAACTCTGCAGGCAGGAAGGGAGTGGCAGGATATATTTAAACTGATGAAAGGGAAAAGACTGCTACCAAGATCACTCTACCTAGGAATGAACTCATTCAGATTCTATGGAGATATCAAAAGCTTTACAGAGAAGCAAATGCTAAGAGAATTCAACACTACCATCCAACTTTATAGCAAATGCTAAAGGAACTTCTCTAGGCAGGAAACATAGCAGAAAAAAAAAAAAAAGACCTACTAAAACAAACCCAAAACAATTAAGAAACTGGTAATATGAACATACATATCAATAATTACCTTAAATGTAAATGGATTAAATGCTCCAACCAAGAGACAGACACTGGCTGAATGGATACAAAAACAAGACCCACATATATGCTGTTTACAAGAGATCCACTTCAGACCTAGGGACACATACAGGCTGAAAGTGAGGGATGGAAAAAGACACCCCATGCAAATGAAAATCAAAAGAAAGCTGGAGTACCAATACTCATATTAGACAAAATAGACTTTAAAATAAGGACTATTACAAGAGACAAGTGATTGTTACAAGTGTCCTTACACTACATAATGATGAAGGGATCGATCCAAGAAGAAGATTATAACAATCATAAATATCTATGCACCCAACATAGGAGCACTTCAATACATAAAGCAAATGCTAACAGCTATAAAAGGGAAATCTACAGAAACACAATAATCATGGGGAACTTTAACACTCCACTTACACCAGTGGATGGATCATCCAGACAGAAAATTAATAAGGAAACATAAGCCTTAAATGACACATTACAACAGATAGACTTAACCTATATTTATAGAACATTCCATCCAAAAGTAGCAGAATACATTTTCTTCTCAAGTGCATATGGAACATTCTCCAGGATAGATCACATCTTGGGTCACAAATCAAACATTGGTTAATTTAAGAAAATTGAAATCATACCAAGCATCTTTTCCAAACACAACACTATGAGATTAGAAATAAATTACAGTTAGAAAAAAACTGTAAAAAACACAAATAAATGGGGCTAAACAATATGCTATTAAATAACCAAGAGATCACTGAAGAAATCAAAGAGTAAATTAAAAAATACCTAGAAACAAATAACAACAAAAGCACGAAGACCCAAAACATATGAGATGTTGCAAAAGCAGTTCTAAGAGGGATGTATATAGCAATACATTCATACCTCAAGAAACAAGATAAATCTCAAATAAACAACATAAACTTGCACCTGTAGCAACTAGAGCAAGAGCAGCAACAACAGAAAAGCCCAAAGTTAGTGGAAATAAAGAAATCATAAAGATCAGAGCAGAAATAAGTGAAACAGAAACAAGAAAACAATAGCAAAGATCAATAAAACTAAAAGCTGGTTCTTTGAGAAGATAAACGAAATTGATAAACCTTTAGCCAAACTCATCAAGGAAAAGAGGGAGAGAACTCAAATAAATAAAATTAAAAATGAAAAAGGAGAAGTTACAATGGACACTGCAGAAATGCAAAGCATCATAAGAGACTACTACAAGCAACTATATGTCAATAAAAAGGACAACCTGGAAGAAATGGGCAAATTCTTAGAAACGTACAACCTTCCAAGACTGAAGCAGGAAGAAATACAAAATATGAGCAGACCAATCACAAGTAATGAAATTGAAACTGTGATTTAAAATCTTCCAACAAACAAAAGTCCAGGACCAAATGGCTTCCCAGACAAATTATATCAAACATTTAGAGAAGAGCTAACACTTATCCTTCTCAAAATCTTCCAAGAAATTGCAGAGGAAGGGACACTCCCAAACTCATTCTTTGAGGCCACCATCACCCTGGTACCAAAACCAGACAAAGATACTACGATAAAAAGATAAAATTACAGACCAATATAACTGATGAACCTAGACACAAAAATCTTCAACAAAATACTAGCAACCCAAATCCAACAACACATTAAAAAGATCATACACCATGATCAAGTGGGATTTATCTCAAGGATGCAAGGATTCCTCAATATATGCAAATCAATCAATGTGATACACAATATTAACAAATTGAAAAATAGAAAAAATATGGTCATTACAATAGATGCAGAAAAATGTTTTGACAAAATTCAACACCCATTTATGATAAAAACTGTCCAGAAAGGGAGCATAGAGGCAACATACCTCAGCATAATAAAAGTAATATATGACAAACTCACAGCAAACATCATTCTCAATGGTGAAAAACTGAAAGCATTTCCTCTTAGATCAGGAACAAGACAAGGGTGTCTGCTCTTACCACTATTATTCAACATAGTTTTGGAAGTCCTAGCCACGCCAATCAGAGAAGAAAAAAAAAAAAACAAATAATAATAAAAGGAATCCAGACTGTAAAAGAAGAAGTAAAACTGTCACTGTTGGCAGATGACATGATACTATACATAAAAAATCCTAAAGATGCAGCCAGAAAACTACTAGAGCTAAGCAATGAATTTAGTAATGTTGCAGGATGAAAAATTAATATGCAGAAATCTCTTGCATTCCTATACACTAACAATAAAAATCAGAAAGAGAAATTAAGGAAACAATCCCATTTACCATTGCAACACAAAGAATAAAATACCTAGGACTAAACCTACCTGAGGAGGCAAAAGACCTGTATGCAGAAAACTATAAGACACTGATGAAAGAAATCAAAGACAATACAAACAGATGGAAAGATATACCATGTCCTTGGATTGGAAGAATCAATATTGTGAAAATGACCCTACTACTCAAAGCAATCTACAGATTCAATGCAATCCCTATCAAATTACCAATGGCATTTTTCAGAGAATTAGAAGAAAAAAATTCACAATTTATGTGGAAACACAAAAGACCCCAAATAGCCAAAGCAATCTTGAGAAAGAAAAATGGAGCTGGAGGAATCAGGCTCCCTGACTTCAAACTACACTACAAAGCTACAGTAATCAAGACAGTATGGTACTGGCAGAAAACCAGACATATAGACCAGTGGAATAGGATAGAAAGCCCAGAGATAAACTTATGAACATATGGTAACCTAACCCATGAAAAAGGAGGCAAGAATACACAATGGAGAAAAGACAACCTCTTCAATAAGTGGTGCTGGAATAACTAGACAGCTACATATAAAAAAATTAAATTAGAACACTCCCTAACACTATACACAAAAATAAACTCAAAATGGATTAAAGACCTAAAAGTAAGGCCAGACAATATAAAACTCTTAGAGGAGTACATAGGCAGAAATCTCTTTGCCATAAATCACAGCAAGATCTTGTTGACCCATCTCCTAGAGTTATGAAAATAAAAACAAATTAAACAAATGGGACCTAATTTTCCTTAAAAGCTTTTGCACTGCAAAGGAAACCATAAATGAGATGAAAAGACAACCCTCAGAATGGGAGAAAATATTTGCCAACAAAGAAACTGACAAAGGATTAAACTCCAAAATATGCAAGCAGCTGATGCCACTCAATATCAGAGAAACAAAGAACCCAATCAAAACATGGGTGGAAGACCTAAATAGATATTTCTCCATGGAAGACATACAGATGGCCAAGAGGCACACAAAAAGATGCTCAACATCATTATTAGAGAAATGCAGGTCAAAACTACAATGAGGAGTCACCTCATACCAGTTAGAATGGCCATCTTTTCAAAATCTACAAACAACAAATGCTGGATATGGCATGGAGAAGAGGGAACCCTCTTACACTGTTGGTGGGAATGTAAATTGATACAGTCACTATGGCGAACAGTGCAGAGGCTCCTTAAAAACCAAGAAAAGAACTAACATATGACCCAACAATCCTGCTACTGGTCATATACACTGAGAAGACCAAAATTTAAAAAGATACATGCACCTCAGTGTTCATTGCAGCACTATATACAATATCTAGGACACAGAATCAACCTAAATGTCCATCAACAGAGGAATGGTTAAAGAAGATATGGTACATATGTGCAATGGAATATTATCCATAAAAAGGAACAAAATTGTGTCATTTTCAGAGACGTGGATTGACCTAGAGACAGACATACAGAGCAAAGTAAGTCAGAAGGAGAAAAACAAACATCAGTTATTAATGCGTATATGTGAAATCTAGAAAAATGTTACGGATGATTTTATTTGCAAAGCAGAAATAGAGACACAGACGTAGAAAACAAACGTATGGATACCAATGGGGAAGAGGGGTGGTGGGATGAATTGGGAGGTTGGGATTGACATATATACACTACTATGTATACAATAGATTACTAATGAGAACCTACTGTATAACACGGAGAACTCTACTCAGTGCTCGGTGCTGGACTAAATGAGAAGGAAATCCAAAAAGAGAGGGGATACATATATACATATGGCTGATTCACTTTTCTCTACAGCAGATACTGACACAGCAGTGTAAAGCAACTATACTCCAATAAAATAAATAGATAAATAAAAATTAAAAAAAATAAAGTCAATGAATGTTGAGATTTAAAAATAAATTAATTAAAGTAAATTTCTTTTCAAAAATAAATTTGTATAGGTGATTTTAATATGCATCCAAATTTGAAAGCCACTGATTTAGTGCAACATGCAGCTACCAAGAGTAGAAATTTCTTCCTGACTGCTGTAAAAAAAATAGAAAAACATCTCTTCTTTTCTTTAAAAGAGCTGTATATAAGAAATAACTACTCATAAAACTTGTAAAGATTAACAGCTAAACCAATGTTTCTTGTCCACTAGTATTCAAACCAAAGATTCAGCTTTTCACTCACCTGAATCTATAATATCCTTTGAAATGCATGAATTTGAACTCTGGTACTTGCACTCCTGGGACTCTCTACACAAGTCTAAATATTACTTTTAAAGTACTGTGTTAAAGTCCTCAAGGGAATTTTTCTTCTGTCATGATTGACTTTTTGCCATCAAATGAGTTATTCATTTTGATTATGGACTTAAGTGGTAACATGAATACTCTGCCCGGCATTCAGACCATATCCATCACAACATAATAACACCTTATAAATGCCATCATACTTGTGTATACCTGTAAAATACATATATTGAGTGCCACATGCAAGCTTAGGTGTGATACATGTCAGGACCAGCTACATAATTTGTAGGGCCCTGAGCAAGATGGAAATACTGTAGTCCTTGTTCAAAAACATTACAAATTTTAAGATGACAGCTGCAGAGCATTAAACCTGTAGGGTCCAATGGGACTGCACAGATAATACATCCATTAAGAAGGAGCCCTGTTTATGAAATATATACATATATTTTTTTAGGAAACTTGGATGAAAAAAAAAGAAGGGAAAGGAGCAGAGATGGATAGCTAAGTCAAAGAATAGAAAAAACTTCAATACCTCTCACACTAATTGTTTCATTTGTCTAGTAGTACTGGGTTCCCCAAACTTGCTGGTGGACCAAATCTATCCCACTCCCTGTTTTAGTGTCTAACGTGTTATTGGAGCATAGTCAGGTTCATTAATTAATGAATTGCCTATGACTGCTTTTGTACCACTCCAGCAGAAGTGAGTAGTTAGTGACAGAGCCTGCAAGGCCTACAAAGCCAGATTTAATATATTCACTTTCCGGTCCTTTACACAAAAGTTTCCTAACCCCCGAGTAGTATCATGGACTAGATGTAAAGTCAAGTTGAAAATTTTTTTAAATATGTACTTTAACTCTTCTACTACTCTTTCTATTACCAGATAACTGCAACAATTAAATTACCTTTCCCATCTTTTTTTATAACAAAATATGTGAAGATGCATCCCAAGTAGATCTCCAAATTTTAGATTAGAAAATCTTAATCATTAATTGGTCCCATCTACCAATCCCTGCAATGTCATCAGAAGTCTGATAAGCACTCAGCACTTCTGGGCAGCACAATGCTGCCCAGAAGTAAGCATTTCAAGAGGAATAAAGTTCAAATAAGACAGTCTTCAACAGTTCACAGTATCTCTGAACGATTTGTGGATGAAAAGTCACTATTTCCCTTATTTGCAGCATTTTTAGGTACCATGTTACAGAGCATGCCTGTATACCTGCAAATGCCACATTAGCCTGGCTATCAAAGGCCAACATTTAGACTCAGTTTTTGGAAAATTCATCTGAAATAACTGTGCAATTATATAAAAACTTATCCATAAAACAAAGCAAATCTTATTAAAGCCCCATGCTCAGAAATTACCAACTTTCATTTTAATGACCTCCAGATGCATTACACAATAGCAGCTCCTCAGTTCAGGAAAATAAAAGTAGAATTACTATGCACTGGGGAGTTAGCTAGAGAAGTATTTAGTTCTTCAGAGATATAATTTCACTTCAAGCATAAGCAGTCAGGGATGAGTTGTGAGTTTACAGTGAAACATATAAAACTCACCTACTTTTTTTTTTTATTTGAATGGAGGGAAAGTTCAATCAAGGCAATTGGACTTATTCTTTTCTCTGCCAAGAGTTGAGATTTTAACAAACATATTTTACTGGTCATTTAGAAAACAAACACAATGGCATTCAGTTTAGTTTTAAATGGTGAAACAGAAATAAAAAAATAACAACAGATGCAGAAAATAAAATTGAATTCCTAGTATATTGAAAACAAGCTTAAATACTGTATTCAGTTCCCATGTGGTGTATAATTTTGTCTGATGGCCTGAATATGACAAATGTTACTGGTGACTCACAGCTCATGTCCACATGTAGCCACAAAATCCAATTTTTGTGACAAACTCTTTTTCTTTCTTTCTTTTTTTTTATTTTCTATCTGCATAATTCTAACAAATTTTGATTTTATTTCAAATTATAGCAAAGAAAGTTACCAATGTGTTTTCACCACCTAGATCCTATTATTTTGTGAGCCCATTGTATTAATTGCAAACTATGGTGAGGATGCCTCTTACAAGGCCTGAGAAATCCACCAGTTTATGACATTCCAAAATTCTTCCTACATTAGAAAATGTAAACAAAAATAAGAAACACAGAATATTTCCCATTTCTACATCTTTCACCATTTCTGTGGCTGTTATATCCTGAACTGAGACTTTCATCAAGATTCTTCCCAGAATCATGTCATAGCACTTTCATCACTGCTTTCATGTGTGATTTCCCAACAAAACTTTGCACAAGCCTACATTTTGATGCAGAAATTTTCATCAAAGTATAACATACAAACAGAAAAGCAAACAAATCAAAGTCTACAGCTCAATTTCACAACTAGAACGCTTTTGTTTAATCAGCATCAAATAAAGTAGCAGAATATTCTAGCAAGTCAGAAGCCCCTAATTCTTTCTTTTAGTCACAGCCTCCCAAGAGGTGCTAATATCATGAATTCTAACCTAAGAGATTACTTTTAAATATTGTTGTATATCATATAAAGGGGATAACACAGTGTGTGTTGCTGGATTAGTTTGCTCCATATTAAGCTTGTGATATTGTCACATTGTCACATGAATTTTTAATTTTATTTCCTAGAGAGTTACGATTATGTTATGAATCAGCATCCTTAGTCTCCTTTATGAATTCCTTCACTATATAATTCTGTATTCATTCACTTTTATAGTCTTTTATTTCAATTAACTCTTTGATATCTACTTTTTTGTAATTAACTGTTCTGGACATTATGAGAATAAAAATTTATGTTAAATATGTCTTTGTCTTAAGGTGTTTAACATTTAGTGGAAGGAAACAAACATAACTAATTCAGATGCCATATAGAATTACAGAAGCCCTAAATAGAAGTATAAGAAACATATTGAAAGGATACAAAAGTAAGTTGTATTATTTTTTTCTGAGGAAGCCAAAGAAAATTTCATCTGTGAATCTGCCTTGACGGTTGAGAAGTGTTTAGATAGCTAATGAAATAGTATAGGGTACTGCTTGCAGACAACATAGATGAACAATGTCCTGTAAAACAAAACTGAAAAGAATCATCAGGAATAATTGTGATGAGATGCACCAGCTGATTCTGCTGGAAATGTACCTTGGGGATATTTTTCACCATGCAGGAGTTATTCAGTTCCTCTTCCATTTCCATTGTTCCTTTCGGAAAGTAACCTACTCCATTTATTCCATTGTTTTCTACTGATAAACGATTTCTTGACCCTCCATGGATTTTTCCCTCTTCTTTTGTCTTCCATATTGTCATTATTCAAAGAAAACCTGATCACACTAAGGGAAATCAAGATGGCAGAGTAGGAGGATGCTGAGCTCACCTCCTGTGAACAAACACATCACATACAACTACATGTTGAACAACTCTCACTGAAAACCAACTGGAGACTAGCAGAAAAACCCTTACGCAACCAAGGCTGTAAAGAAAGATCTACAGGGAGTCAGGTAGGAAGGGAGGAGAAGCAAACAGGTAGGAAGCTTCACCCTTAGCAGGGGACACAAATGTGGAGGGGGATATCACGACAGTTGAGATCCTCCTGGGGATTGAGAGTTTGGAGCCACATATTGGGCACTCCAGCCTTGAGGTCCAACACTGGCAAGAGGAGTCTCCTTAGCTGGTTCAAAAACCAGTGGGACTTACAAGTAGACTGTAAGAAACTGAGACTCAGATCATAAAGAATGTGTGCACATGCTTCTGAAGTACTGGCAACAGCACAGAGGAAGAAGATTGAAACTTCTTGGGGTTCTGCCCAGTTTATATGACCCCAGCCCACAGAGGGTGTCTGCTCCAGTCTCTGTTACTCCAGTGCATCTCTCCACTAGGGCAATGGCTGCCTTTGCCAATTAGAGTGAGCACACTTAGAGAACAGAGCCAACTTGGACAAGACCCTATCTCTGAACAGGGCAAAGACAGCCATTACCCGCACAAACATGGAGGCAGCAGATTGAAAACTGCCCGGGTCTCTGACCAACTTGGCAGGACCATCCCAGCATGCAAGCAAACCTTTGTCATGCATCCTTTCTGTCCCCTTTCCTGCCAGTGCTGCTCCCCCCAAAACCCAAATAAACAGAATAATAAATGAAAGAGGACAGATTACAACCAATATCACAGAGACACAAAAAATCATAAGAGAATACTACAAACAGTCAAATGCAAACAAATCAGACAACTTAGAAGAAATGAATGTTTCTAGAAACACACAATCTTCCAAAACTGAATCAGGAAGAAATAGATAATCTGAACAGACTGATTACTAGTAGTGAATTTGAATCAGTAATAAAAAAATATCCCAGCAAACAAAAGTCCAGAAATGGATTGCTTCTGAATCAGGAAGAAATAGATAATCTGAATCAGGAAGAAATCAGGAAGAAATAGATAATCTGAACAGACTGATTACTAGTAGTGAATTTGAATCAGTAATAAAAAATATCCCAGCAAACAAAAGTCCAGAATTGGATTGCTTCACAGAGGAATTCTATCAAACATATAAAGAAGAGTTAATATCTATCTGTCTCAAACTATTCCAAAAAATTAAAGAGAAGAGAACACTCCCAAATTTATTCTATGAGGCCAATATTACCCTGATACCAAAACCAGACATGGACATTTAAAAACAAGAAATTTAGAGGCTAATATCTCTGAAGAATATAGATGCAAAAATTCTCAACAAAATATTAGCAAACCCAATTCAACAATATATAAAAGGGATCAAGTGAGATTTATTTCAGACATGCAAGGATGGATCAATGTCCCCAAAATTAATCAATGTGATACACCACATTAAAAAAATGAAGTGTAAAAATCACATAATCACCTCAATAGATGCAGAAAAAACATTTGGCATAATTCAACATCCATTCATGATAAAAATTATAATCAAAGTTGATATAGAGGGAACATATCTTAACATAATAAAGGCTATTTATGACAAGCACTGAGCTAACATCATACTCAATGGTGAAAAGATGAAAGCTTTTGCTCTAAAATCAGGGAAAAGACAAAGATGCCCACTCTCACCACTTCTGTTTAACCTAGTAGTTGAAGTCCTAGCCACAGCAGCCAGATAAGAAAAACAAATAAAAGGCATACAAACTGGAAAGGAAGAAGCAAAACTGTCACTATTTGCAGATGAAATGATACTATATATAGAAACTCTTAAAGTCTCCACCAAAAACTATTAGAACTGAGAAATGAATTCAGTAAAATTGCAGGATATAAGATTAATATAGAGATTCTGTTACTTTTCTATATGTTTATAATGAAATATCAGAAAGAGAAAGCAAGAAAACAATTCCATTTAAAATTGCATCAAAAAATAAAATAACTGGGAATATTCTTATTCAAGTAAGATGTATACTCTCAAAACTATAAAACGTTAGTGAAGGAAATTGAAGATGACACAATAAATGTAAATGTATTCCATGTTCATGAATTGGAAGAATTTATATTGTTAAAATGTCCAAACTACCCAAAGCAGTCTATAGATTTAATGAAATCCCTATAAAAATGCCCATGGTATTTTTCACATAAATAGAACAAATAGTGCTAAAAAGTATATGGAACTGCAAAAGACCCCAAATAGCCAAAACAATCTTAAGAAAAAATAACAAAGCTGGAGGTATCACCATCCCTGACTTCAGATTTTACTACAAACCTACAGTAATCAAAACAGTATGGTATTGGCACAAAAATAGACACATAGATCCTTGGAACAGAATACAGACCCCAGAAATAAACCCAAGCACTTATTACTAATTAGGCTATGCAATGGAGAAAAGACAGTCTCTTCAATAAGTGCTGCTGGGAAAACTGGGCATCTACATGTAAAAGAATGAGATTAAAACATTTTCTCACACCACATACAAAAATAAACTCAAAATTGATTAAAGACCTAAATTTAAGACTGGAAACCATAAAACTCCTCAAAGAAAACGTCTGTGGAACACTCTTTGACATAAATCATAGCAATATTTTTTGGTCTGTCTCCACAGGCAAAGGAAAAAAAACAAAAATAAACAAACGGAACCTCATTAAACTTAAAAGCTTTTGCACAGCAAAATAAACCATTAACAAAATGAAAAGACAACCTACTGAATGAGAGAAAATATTTGCAAATAACATGTCCCATAAGGAGTTAATATCCAAAATATATAAACTGCTCATACAACTCCATATCAAAAAATAAACAACCCAATCAAAAAATGGGCAGAAGACATGATAGATATTTTTCAAAAGAAGATTTTCATGTGCCTAATATATATATATATATATAATATATAAACTTATATAGTCTCTACAAAATATTATTACACAGTTACATATATATAATATACATATGTAAGAGCTTTATGGAGGTAAGTAGATGTACAAAGAATTGTACATATTTAACATGTACAGTTTGATGAGTTTGGACATATGCAGACATCTCCGGTACTATCATCAGGGAGAAATGAAAAGTTGTTGTTCAGCATGTATAAAATTTCAGTTATGCTAGATGAATAAGTTCTAGGAATCTTCTGTATAACATAGTACCTATACATAAGAATATGATATTGTGTACTTCAAAATTTGTTAGGAAGATAGACCTCATGTTAAATGTTCTTATCACGTACACACACACAAAAGCAGCACTCATAAATTTTACACAATGGAATTTTGTCTCTATTATATATTCATTTTTTCATGTTTTAAGTCACATGTCATTAGAAGCTCAATACATGCTTGGAAAATGTTGATATTAAGACTGTAAAGAAAAGCCTGAGTTGTTAGCTAATCTCTTCTTTCATATGTGTTGCAACAGTCCACATCTATCCTCTGTTACCTTAAATTTTACTTCTATGGCTTGAACATCCATATTCCTAACAATAAGTTGTTTTTTAAAATCTTACATTATTTTTCATCATGATAGCATTTGCTTCCTGCTAGGCATGCAATTATTTTAGTCCCTGCTTTATGTACCACAACCAGTATGATGTCATAGTTGCTCAAAATAAATGAAAATATTGTATGGCCACAGTAACTTTCCCAGTACTGACATTAGTATTATTACTCTTGAAATCGCTCTTTTTGTGCATTTTGGAAACATCTCCCTGTGTGTCTAGTGCATGATTGGCTTTCTGCAGATTACCATAAGATAACTGCTGAGCCATCTTTATGCCATCCATTCTCAGCACATGATCAGTCTAGTGCAGCTAAGCTGCAAGCCACACATCTTCGATGTCTCTAAAAGGATGGGACAAGTGATTGGAAACTAGTCTAAATGAACTCAAATGGAAAAATTTGCAGAAAAAATATGGATTAGAGTGATTCTCTTTGGGTATTAAGAAGATCTGTTATAAGAACTACCAAATCTGAAATTTATTTTCTTTTTGTAGATATCGAAGAAAATTATTCTATGTATAAATGGAATTAAAATATGAGTTACAATACTATTAGCAAAGTATTTTAAAATATGACTATGGTCTTTAATATTTTGTATGCATGAGTTACTTGGACAAATATTTGATCAAATTAAAATATTAGTCTACTCAATATTTACTATTAATTGATTCTTTTTCCCTAAATTGCTTTACCAAAAAAAAAAGACATTGGTTATTTATACAACACAAATTTATTTAGCATCTGCTATCTATTGAAAACAATCCTATTAACAAATTATACAGTATATAATAAGATACTGTTGATGCCCTTCATCATTATATTTTATCAAAGTAAACAAAACAAGGATGAGCATTCCCTCAGATCTCTTTTCTTATGAATTTACGGAATAATGCATAACGGGAACAAAATGAGACCATTTGTTAAAATGTAAATTATAATACACATTTCATTTGTTTTCTTATAATTTTCCTGTTTTCCCCTGCTGTGTGGGGACCCTTATCATACTTCCCAGGAAAATTAGATGTTTTGTCAATACTACTGCAAACATGTAGATGCAAAGTGAAAAACATATAATCAACTTGGATGAGTTGTTCTCATAATTATATAAATGTATCACTTGATTTTGGGCTCTACCAACTTTGCTCAGAAAATTTTTGGATTATTAAAACTATCAATCCAATCCAATCAGTTTTATCCATGGAGACTATTTTTGTGTTACTTTACTGCCTTAAGAGTTGTATTGACTGGGGTATGGCATAGAGTCACAAATTCAAAAAGTTAATATAGATCTACATTTGTTTTTCTTACATTTTTTGTTTGTTCTGGTACTGTATTTTATTTTAAGATATTTGTTTACAAGGTTTTATATCTCTGTTTCTCATAAGTGAAGAAATTAGCACTCCATAGCACTAATCTACTTACAAATTACTTGAATACAAATTACCTCAACTGCTTCCTATCCTTATTTCAGATGAGAACCCCAGAGTGAAAACAAATCTTGGGTCTGATATGCCTTCTAAATGCTTTAAAGGAATGTTGAAATGTTTTCATTTTTGATATGTCAAGGACAATCTAAAGGATTCACTATTTTTATAGACATTCAGAATTTCAGGTTTATAGAGTAAAACATAATTTAAAGCTTGGGATCATTTCAGAAGATACATTTTATACTGTAGTGACTCAAATAATTGCACTTACCATGATTTTTTTTTTTTTACATCTGTGTTTGAAACATCTCTGACTAAATGAAGATACTGTCAAAATCCCTAGAGGGATTCTGTTTATGATCCAGTCTTGACTGATAACAGAAGTAGTGTGGGAAAGTTCTAAGCAACAGGAACTTTTGAACTTATTGTGAAAATTTCTCTTTTTTGGAGAGTAGGTGATCTGGCCAACGAAAAGCAAAAATGAGGGATCCAAGTCAAAATCTAATGATTTGTCTTTAAAACTAGTTTAGTTCTCTCTAATATTAAAAAAAATAAGGACAAAGGTAAAGAGACATTTCTCAAAAGAAGATGCATAAATAACAAATTTGTAATGAGACAACCAGAAAATATATATTTTGAAATTCTCTTTTATTCATTTCCTTCTTTGAAACTTTTTTTTCTACTTAGAGAAAGATTATTTCCAAGATTACTACAGTCAAAATGGAAAAGCAAAAATAATGCTATTCATTATTGTCTTTTGTTTTACCTCCAAATTGGATCTGAGGGTAACAAGGTACAGAGTTACTGTTATATATTAAATTGCAAAGAGAATAATAAAAAAACAAAATTATCCAATTCTAATTGAGAAGGGTCACTTGTGCTAGGGGGAGAGGAATTTAAGCATAACATTAAAGAAGATCTGTTAGTGGATACAAGAGAAGAAGACCTGAGGGGCTAATGTGGACAGAAGTGGAATCAATTCAAAAAGACTACTAAGCAACAGATGACATGAAAGCTGCTGTGTCCAAGTTCATAGGTCATGATTGCTAATAAAGAAGAACTGAAGAGGTCTTGGTGGTAAAATCAAGATCCTTGTTATCTTATGTCTTCCCTCAATACTAGCTTGCAATTCATCCATGGATAACCCATCAGGGAGGTCCAGTCCTTACTTAGAAACCATTTTGTGCCCAATTAAATACTTCTATTTTGAAGTATCCCTATGATATTCCTAAGCTACAAAAATAGTTGCCAAGAGTTCTTGGCATCCCAATGGACAATGGTGTTGAGGAAGGGAACATTTACTCTAGTTTGGGGGAGTGTCTGGGAATAATAATATCACTTAAAAATTTAGAAATATTCAACCCAATTGCTAACCAAATAAACACAGATAAAAGGGATATACTTTTATACATCAGTTGGCAAATGTTTGTTACCTAAAACTCAGTTTTTCCAAAGGCACAATAAACAGACACACTACTATGCAACTGCCATGAGCATAAATTAGTTCAAACACTTTGGAGGTTATTTGACAGTTTATATCAAGAACCATAAAACTGGTCATACCTTTAAGACAGAAAACACTTCTAGGAATGTATCTTCAGGAACCAAGCAGGAATATGCAGAAAAGTGTATGTGTGTTTAAGTATCATCAAGGTATCATTGAGGCATTACTTATTATATCATAAAATACAAAACTACCTAAATATCAACAATAAGTTATTCTTTAAGAATCCAAGTAAAAGTGTACTCTTGTATCCTTAGGACAGAAAAATTTAGAGGCAAATTTCATTATATTCATAGGGTATTTTAAGTAAATTTTGTTTTATATAAATAAATACAAAATGAATTTTATATAACTATAAATGGAATAAAATAAAATACATCACTCTATGTGGGATAAACAAATACACACACAGAAATTCACAGACACACATGCATATACCCACATATACATACACACTGTCCTGCATGCCCAGAATTGTGTAAGACCAGAATTTTGTCCTTTTTTAAGGGGGGAAAAGTTACAGGATACGTTAGCATAATAATGCCACTTCGTGTATTGCTGGCTGATGTTCCTGAGTATTCTGCCACATTAACAACTGTGCTGTGACTCAACATAGCCTGCTCAGAGCTCTTCAGAAAGAGCTTCATTTTATCTCTCTCTCAATTCTTGCACATATTCCCAGCTTCCAGTTCTTGATGCAACTACACAGCAATCATCCCGCCAACCCAGTATTTCAAATTTATGTCTTATAATCCAGAATATGAAATAGAAAATCTGTTTTTTAGGATACGCCCAGAGTCAAGGTAATGTCAACACAACAGGATCTCCCTTTTGAAAAGATATTATAACATCCAAGAATGCAGTTACAAGAAGACAATCAGTTGACTACTTTTAAATTGATCCAATGGAGTTGACATCCAAATTTCTGTTCCACATGTAGGTTTTCAGACACCTAAAACGATATACTTTGACTTGATAATGCTACCTACATTTTAATATTCAATTACATCCTCAAGTAATACTTTGTTTTACCCTAATGCTTACTCTAGTGAGAAAAAAATACTTAAAGCATTAGTAATTGATTACTATAGCACTAATAAATGAGAGAAATTTTAATCCAGATATTACAGATTCACTATAAAATTTTCAAAACTAATTGTTAGAGTTTAGAGTATAGAATTTACACATGTCAGGCAAATAATTGTTTTACCTCCACTTTATACAAAAATGTCAACCATTTCTGACTAGTAGACTATACCAATTAAAAAAAAAAGAAAGCAATTTAGTATAAATGTATCATATAATGGTGAGAGTATATTGATAAAACAGTAATACTGGAAAAAGATATAGACTCGTCAGAATGGTCATCATCAAAAAGTCTACAAACAACAAGAGCTTGAGATGGTGTGGAGAAAAGAGAAACCCCCTACACTGTTCGTGGGAATGTAAATTGGTAAAAACACTATGGAGAACAATGGAAGTTCTTTAGAAAACTAAACATAGAACTACCATATGATTCAACAATCCCACTCATGGGCATATATCTGGAGAAAACCATAATTCAGAAAGATACATGCACCCCAATGTTCATTACAGAAGAATTTACAATAGCCAAGACATGGAAACAACCTAAATGTCCATCGAGAGAGGAATGGATAAAGAAGATGTGGTATATACGTATGTGTGTGTGTGTGTGTATATATATATATATATATATATATATATATATATAAAAAATGGGATTTTTCTCAGCCATAAAAAAGAACAAAATAATGCCATATGCAGCAGCATGGATAGAACTAGAGATTATCATACTTAGTGAAGTAAGTCAGACAGAGAAAGACAAATATCATATGATATCATTTATATGTGGATTCTAAAATATAGCACAAATTAACTTATTTACAAAACAGAAACAGACTCATAGACTTCAAAAACACACTTATGGTTACCAAAGGGAAAGGTAGGGGGAGGGATAAATTAGGAGTTTGAGATTAACATATACACACTACTGTATCTAAAATAGATAATCAACAAGGACCTACTGTATAGCACAGGGAACTCTACTCAATATTCTGTAATAATCTATATGGGCCAAGAATCTGAAAAAAATGGATATATGTGTATGTATAACTGAACTGCTTTGCTGTACACATGAAACTCACACTGCATTGTAAATCAACTATACTACAATATAAAATAAATACTAAATTAAAAAAAAGAGATATGGTACAATCCAAAAGAATCTGAATGTTTCATCCTTGAAGAATATCATTTCATCAGTGATCAGTTTCTTAAAAGAAAAAATGAAAACTTAACTGCATTAGCTTTCCACATTTTTAGTTTGCCAGATGAAAGTAAATAAATGTAAATAATAATGGCAGTTAATTTATACTTTTGATTTAATCAAGTGTTTGATGAAAGAGTATAAGTTACTGTTTAACCAAGATTTGGAGACACATTTTGACTTTAAGTGAAGCCAAATATATGCTTATACTATACTCTGCTGTGTCAACTAGAGAGCTTTTGAGTAATTATATATATATATATATATATATATTACTTTAAACAATAAAAAAAAATACATCATGTAACTGAGAAGTTCTTCCATGGCAACATGTTTCTAAATTCAAATCCCACAGTAAAGATAAAAGCTTGTACCTCAACACTAGCTCATTCAAAAGCTACAAATTAAATTGCATTAGTTCTATGTCTGAAGTAGTAGACTATGGAATACAGTGATTGGCTTAGGTAATTTGGGTTTACTCTAGGAATTGGAATAACTTTTCCCCCACTTGCATTCAGAAAATTCAGGATACAGTTGAAAGAATCAACCAGTTCAGTTTTCACCCCGTTTGCCACTCAAAGTGGCAAGTGAATTTTTAGAACTGACTAGGATTTCTCATTGTCCATTTCTTAAGATTGTCTCCACGTAAAAAAAGTAAAATTTCAATTCTAGCTTAAGCTTCACCATAAAATTTCTCCCCATATATTGAGACAGGATTGTGTGTATTGTAAGTCAGAGAATGGACACAGCCTAGGGGTATCAGCTAAGCTCATGAGAAGGACTGAAGTGATGACTCAGTGTCAGTTTTAGCTCTATGGAGCAGCTGACTTCTGTTCATCTGGAGAATATATTGGAAATCACAGTATTCAAAGTCAAAACACATGATTTCTAATTCCAATTGTAAAACCCGCTAGGTTTTGTAACAATCTCTCTGTGATGAAGAAATTTTATCTGTAAAATAATTAGTTCTAAGAGATTTCAGTAAACACCAGATCAAATAATTATTTTAATGTAAAACTGTAAAGAAAATAAATATTATGCACAAAGGTTTAAGTATTGTTGACATTGTTAACATGTTATCAGCTAACAGAATCACTTTACAAGATGGAAATTGCAAATAATTATTTAATCATCAGTTTGAAATTTTAAGATATATTTAAGTAAAACTCTAAGCCCTATGTTTCTGAACAACTTTTGATAAATAACATCAATAAAAAGAGAAACAGCCAGTGAATGTGGTACTGATTCCAACCAGGCACTTAAAAAACACTTCTCTTAATTTTATTGTTTTTTCCTAGTTCCTTCCGCATGCTCCATCTGCAAGTTACTAATCCAAGAACAATCTCATTTGAGTATATATATATATATATATATATATATATATATATATATATAAAATTTCCCCCCTCCAACAGAGATAGTTTCTTGAACTAAAAGGATGTTAAAAAAAAGATTAGTGCCTAGTAGAGAATCCCCTCCTGAAGCAAAATGTGGACCCAATAACACAATCAGAAGAAAAAAAGTATAACTTGGAGATTTGAAAGAAAGCAAGTTTCATAGAGTATATAGTCAGGAACACAGGACCCAGAAACCTCAGACAATCTCATGAGAATTTTCATTAAGCAAAGATAAGCTTATTTCTAAAAGCCTCCATCATCTCCATGACTTTCCAAATTGGTTTCTAATTACATTAAATTTCCTAGAATAACTGTTCTTCTGGAAGAAGAATATCCTGATTAACACAAAAATTGACCCATTTTTAAATTATAATTTGTATTATGAAATATTTTATTGACTATACACAAATAGTAAAAGCTGGGTTAATCAATCAATAATCATGAACTTGATGACATGGACAAAGTTTTCCAGGAATTGGTAACCTAAAATTTTTGTGACAAACCTATATAGTCATGAACAAATCTGATATACAGAAAGTCTTTCAGAATCAATGTATGGGTCATCTGGCCAAAGCAGTAGATTCATGATTCACATCTTAAACATGCACATTAGTGTATTGATTTATCATTTCTGTAATAGTCACATCCTTTTTATTCCTATACACTTGAATGATTTCTTCCTTTGTTAAGCCTTATAAATCATGTAACTTTGTACCACACATGTCAACCAGTAAAATTACAATGGTCTACTTAATGAGAACCGTTATCAATGCTGTATATTGAACTAGAAAAAAATAAATAAAAGTCAAGTGTCATTTTTTTTCAAAAAAAAAAAAGGAAAAAATGGAAAGTCTAGTAACAGTCTCTACTTTCTCTCTTGACACACTGTTTCAGCCAATGTTTTCCCAGTACTAACTTCTTGTTGAAATCTCCATGATTCTCTTTAAATAACTACTCATTTTTAAAACTTCATACAATGTTTTAGAATGTGCTGTTCTATTTAATATTTATGGTTGCTCAATACTGTCTCAATTTGCCAACCAGATTTTAAGCTTCCAGGGGGTAGTTCTCAGGACAAGGCAATACTCAGCAAAGGTTTTTAATTAGTTTATTAAACAACTTTCAAGTGCTAGGCTCAGTATCAGGAAATGATATAATTTTCCAGTAATAATATGCTAATTCTGTATAATTGATGTGATCACTTACACACAGATTTACCATGTTCCCTGCCTTTTAAAATTCATTCAAAAAATTGGAAGGTAACTGAAAGAAAAGTGAAGATTTCAGAAGTTGTTCTATGGTAAAACAATTTTTTTCTTTTAAAATTAATAACCATCTTTTGCTTAGCACATATTTTAGAAAATTTTTAGATCCGAACACTTAGTGTATAATTTAAACTGTGGGCTCATAGTGTGGAGATCTTATTTTATATTATCTTCTAAATGATGTCTGCAAACTTTGTTCTTAAAAAATATTATTGTAGTAATATACTACAAAGGAATTATAAAATTTAGCAATGTCTGAGACTTTAATTCTAAAACTCAGCATCATCTCCGATAAGGTACTCTTTTTTGTTGTTTCACCATTTTCCTCCAAGAAGGTAGACTATATTATTCTAGAATATGTTAAAATCTGGTGTCCACTCATATCTGGCTTGAAGCAGAAGGGAGAATAGTACAAGACAAATGTAGAGAATAAAGAAATTATTGTTATTTCTTGCCTCCAGTTCTACTCTACAAATTTCTTATTCTCTCAAATTGCCTATTAACCTAGATCCCAAGAAATAATATTTGGAATATGATTTCCTCTTTGTTGACCTTTTAAAAAATACAGTTTATTTTTTAGAACAGTTTTAGGCTCACAGCAAAATCGAGCGAAAAGTGCAGAGATTTCCCATATACTCCATGCCCTGACACCTGGATCACCTCCCTTATTATCAACATCTCCCACCATAGTGGTACAGTTGCTATAATTTATGAACCTACATTGACATTATTATCACCTAGTGTTCATAGTTTACAAATCTTGAAGTTGTGCACTCTATTTGTGTTTGGACAAATATATAATGACATATACCCACCATGATAGTACCAGGCAGAATAGTTTCACTGCCCTAAGAATACTCTGTTCTCTGCTTATTCATCTCATCCTCATCCTTAATCCACAGCAGCCACTGCTTTTTACTGTTGCCATAGTTTGCCTTCCCCAGAATGCCCTAGAGTTGGAATCATACAATAGGCAGCCTGTTCAGATGGGCTTCTTTCACTTAGTATTATGCATTTAAACTTTCTACATGTCTTGATATGACTTGATAGCTAATTTATTTTTATATTGAATAATATTCCATTGTCTGGATGTAACACAGTTTATTTATCCATTCACTTACTGAAGGGCATCTTAGTTGCTTCCAAGTTTTGGCAATTATGAATAAAGCTACTATAAATATCCATGTGCAGATTTTTGTGTAGACATGAGTTTTCATTACTTTGAGTGATTACCAAGGAATGAGATTGATAGATCACATGGTAAAATAATGTTTAATTTTGTAGAGGCCTTTTTTAATATGAAATCACAATTCCAAAAACCCCATGTTGTACGTGATTAGAATAAATAGCATGGGGTTGAAAAAAAGTCAAAGTCTCAGTTTTATGGAGAGATTGAAAATTATTTAAAATGATGGCTCGTAACTCAACAGTAACCACCCAGACTAGATAGCAACAAGTTTTAGGCCTAAAAATGTAAATTTCATAAATTTTTGGATAACTGATAATTACATGGTACTCAGTAGATCCTTGGGAATGTAAAAGAATTATGATTTTCTTAAAGCAAATTGTTCTTATGGTGATCAGTTTAATTGGGTTCCTACTGTAAATATTTTTCTATTGTCATAGTAAAGTCATAGCCTCCACTACCTCCTCTCACCCACCTTCAGAATTGCCACTGTTTAAAAACACTGTTGTAAATGTCAAGAAATACTCATTGTGCATGCATTTCAGTAAAGAAACTATTACAAATATTTGCTTGTGCACAGACCACTGTTGAACCAGAGTTTCGAAAATTGTGTTCTACAGAATAAGAATTTTAATAGTTTCCCAAGTTACATAAGGTTGTAAATTAACTTATATTACATTCCTTTATCATTCTCAATATACATTAGCATGTTAAATGTTTTGAAAATGTAGTAATGACAAAGATTGAAATTTCTCAAACTTACCTGTGCACAAAACCCTTCTCACAATTAACAGCAAATAATCCATGGACTATCTTTTAGAAAGAGTTATCTAAACATATAAATTTATTTTTTCTAGTTTATAAATTAAATATTCCCTTTTTTCAGGTATTATTATAAAGGCATACAAAGTAAAGGTCTGTATTTCTCTATTTATTCTTAAAGCTTATACTGAGCGACCACTGTACCTAAAGAGTGCTCTTTTCCATCCAGAGAAGAAATAACTGAAAAGATGTTACTAAGAGTCTGGCAATGTAGGACAGAAAATTATACTAAAAAAAAAAGTCATAGAGTATAATAATTCATAAAAAATAGCTATTGTTTTGATAGATGATTTTTTCTGAAATACGTCTTTTTTTTTTTAGTTTAGTTTGATAAAACCTTTCTATGTACACTTATTGGAATAAATTTGAACATTGTTTTATTGAACAGGATTACAATTTTGAATTTAACTTCATATAATGATATCAATTTTCAAAAGATTTTTAAAAGATTTAGAAAAGTTTATACCTATATTTAATAGCACCAGGTAGGATCTCCTGGTTATTGCCTGTTCATTTGTTTCCTTCCATCAACTCACACTGCTTTTTGGTTTTTGAAAGTAGTCTTTGTGTAAACCCTGACCAATGCTTCCAACTTGTTGTCCACAGCAAAATTAACAATTGGAAGACTATTTGATTTAAATAGCTTATTTTAATCACTAAGATGACCTTTATCCTTATTATGAGGAAGATCTGTTCTGATCAGTAGTTCATGCCATTTAATTATTTTTATTATTATTTTTTTAACATTTTATTAGAGTATAATTGCTTTACAATGGTGTGTTAGTTTCTGCTTTATAACAAAGTGAATCAGCTATACATATAAATATATCCCCTCCCTCTTGTGTCTCCCTTCCACCCTCCCTATCCCACCCCTCTAGGTGGTCACAAGCACTGAGCTGATCTCCCTGTGTTATGCGGCTGCTTCCCACTAGCTATCTATTTTACAACTGGTAGTGTATATATGTCCATGACACTCTCTCACTTCATCCCAGCTTACCCTTCCCCCTCCCCGTGTCCTCAAGTTCATTCTCTATGTCTGTGTCTTTATTCCTGTCTTGTCCCTAGGTTCTTCAGAACCAATTTATTTTATTTTATTTTTTTTTAGATTCCATACACATATGTTAGCATATGGTATTTGTTTTTCTCTTTCTGACTTACTTCACTCTGTATGACAAACTCTATGTCCATCCACCTCACTACAAATAACTGAATTTTGTTCTTTTTATGACAGTAATATTACACTGTATATATGTGCCACATCTTCTTTATTCATTCAGCTGTTGATGGACATTTAGGTTGCTTCCTTGTCCTTACTATTGTAAATAGAGCTGCAATGAATATTATCGTACATGACTCTTTTTGAATTATGGTTTTCTTAGGGTATATGCTCAGTAGTGGGATTGCTGGGTAATACGGTAGTTCTATTTTTAGATTTTAAGGAACCTCTATACTGTTCTCCATAGTGGCTATATCACTTTACATTCCCACCAACAGTGCAAGAAGGGGCCCTTTTCTCCACACCTTCTCCAGAATTTATTGTTTGTAGATTTTTTGATGATGCCCATTCTCACAGGTGTCAGTTGATACCTCATTGCAGTTTTGATTTGCGTTTCTCTGATGATTAGTGATGTTGAGTATGCTTTCATGTGTTTTTTGCCAATCTGTATATCTTCCCTGGAGAAATGTCTTTTTAGGTCTTCTGTCCATTTTTAGATTGGGTTGTTTGTTTTTTTGACATTGAGCTGCATGTGAGCTACTTGTAAATTGTGGAGATTAATCCTTTGTCAGTTGCTTCATTTGCAAATATTTTCTCCCATTCTGAGGGTTGTCTTTTCACCTTGTTTATGGTTTCCTTTGTTGTGCAAAAGCTTTGAAGTTTCATTAGATCCTGTTTGTTTATTTTTGTTTTTATTTCCATTTCTCTAGGAGGTGGGTCAAAAAGGATCTTGCTGTGATTTATGTCATAGAGTGTTTTGCCTATGTTTTCCTCTAAGAGTTTTATAGTGACTGGCCTTACATTTAGGTCTTTAATCCATTTTGAGTTTATTTTTGTGTATGGTGTTAGGGAGTGTTCTAATTTCATTCTTTAACATGTAGCTGTCCAGTTTTCCCAGCACCACTTATTAAAGAGTTTGTCTTTTCTCCATTGTATATTCTTACCTCCTTTATCAAAAATAAGGTGACCATATGTGTGTAGGTTTATCTCTGGGCTTTCTATCCTGTTCCATTGATCTATATTTCTGTTTTTGTGTCAGTACCATATTGTTTTGAATACTGTTGCTTTGTATGTAGTCTGAAGTCCAGGAGCCTGATTCCTCCAGCTCCGTTTTTCTTTCTTAAGATTGTTTTGGCTATTCGGGGTCTTTTGTGTTTCCATACACATTGTGAAAATTTTTTTTCTAGTTATGTGAAAAATGCCAGTGGTAGTTTGATAGGAATTGCATTGAATCTGTAGATTGCCTTGGGTAGTAGAGTCAGTTTCACAATGTTGATTCTTCCAATCCAAGAACATGGAATTTCTCTCCATCTGCTTGTATCATCTTTAATTTCTTTCATCGGTGTCCTATAGTTTTCTGCATACAGGTCTTTTTTCTCCTTAAGTAGGTTTATTCCTAGGTATTTTATTCTTTTTGTTGCAGTGGTAAATGGGAGTGTTTCCTTAATTTCTCCTTCAGATTTTTCACCATTAGTGTATAAGAATGCAAGAGATTTCTGTGCATTAATTTTGTATCCTGCTACTTTACCAAATTCATTGATCAGCTTTAGTAGTTTTCTGGTAGCATTTTTAGGATTCTCTATGTATAGTATCATGTCATCTGCAAACAGTGACAGCTTTACTTCTTCTTTTCCAATTTGGATTCTTTTTATTTCTTTTTCTTCTCTGATTGCTGTGGCTAAAACTTCCAAATCTATGTTAAATAATAGTGGTGAGAGTGGACAACCTTGCCTTTTTCATGATCTTAGAGGAAATGATTTCATTTTTTGACCAATGAGAATGATATTGGCTGTGGTTCTGTCATATATGGTCTTTATTATGTTTAGGTAAGTTCCCTTTATGCCTATTTTCTGGAAGGTTTTTATTATAAATGGCTATTTGATTTTGTCAAAAGCTTTTTCTACATCTATTGAGATGATCATATGTTTTTCTCCTTCAGTTTGTTAATATGGTTTATCACGGTGATTGATTTGTGTATATTGAAGAAAACTTGCATATCTGGGATAAACCTCACCTGATCATGATGATCATGGTGTATGATCTTTTCAGAATGCTGTTGGATTCTGTTTGCTAGTATTTTGTTGAGGATTTCTGCATCTATATTCATCAGTGATATTGGCCTGTAGTTTTCTTTTATTTGTGACATCTTTCTCTGGTTTTGGTATCAGGATGATGAAAGAGATTTTTGTAAGTGGCCTTATCCACCTTTGAGAACTTAAATCAGTTGCCTATGTGATATTTCAGCACCTATTATATGCTTACCTTTAGTTTAAAGTGTTATCAATATAGATGGTGAAACAAAATCTACATATTCACCAACAGGATGCCAATATAAAATAGCCAGCCAACAAGAACAGAATCAAGAAAATAACAAGTAGAATCAGACACACAAAATAAATTTTTTGAATTGTTTGGAAGAGGAGAGAGCATGTTGACTGGTAAAATAATAAAAAGGACCAAATTGTTGAATCATCTTCAAAACAAATGATAGATCTTATACATAATCGAATTCATTAATGATTTAAAGGCAGAGGAGTAGCAAGACTCAGGCCAAGCATTTTCCCCCCCGGAGAGACTTGACTCTGTGAATGGAATTATCCAGCTGTAATTTCTCTCTGACATTTGGAAAATTTTGGTACAGATTTTGAGATGTGAGTATAAGCAATGCATGTGGATCATTGTCAGAATAGAGGGACCCATTCAGTTATGAAAAATCTCTTTTTTATATCCTATTAATTACATAATTCATGTGACATTTTCCAGTAGTCCATTCCTCATAAATTCATAAGATGTAGGCTCCTTTACATTATACAGGGACCAGGTATATTGGCATAAAAGCATTTTCAAGAAAAAACTTCTCCATTATCTTTCTGCAGTAAATAATACATGTGTATGTTCCAGTAGAGTGTCTTACAAAGAATTTTGACTGGCTAATCTCTTTTCTTTCCCCAGCAAAGAAAGAAAATAAATTACAGACCTGTAGTTACTCTGATATATCCAACTGATATTATTGGGGCTATTCATGGAAGAAAATGGTGTAAACTCATATGATACTTAAGTATGGCCAGTATGAATGCTCAAGGTCCAGTTCTTACCTCAAAAAAGCCCTGAGAAATACCAGAGGAGGAACCAAGATGGCGGAGTAGAAGGAAGTGCCCTCACTCCCTCTTAAGAGAACACAAGAATCACAACTAGCTGCTGGATAAACATCGACAGGAAGACACTGGAAGTCACCAAAAACGATACCCCACATCCAAAGACAAAGGAGAAGACAAAATGAGATGGTAGGAGGGACACAATCACAGTAAAATCAAATCCCATAACTGGTGAGTGGGTGACTCACAGAATGGCAAATATTTATACCACAGAAGTCCACCCACAGGAGTGAAGGTTCTGAGCCCCATGTCAGGCTTGACAACTGGGGGGTCCAGCAATGGGAGGAAGAACACCTAGAGAATTAGACCTTAAAGCCTAGTGGGAATTGATTGCAGGACTTTGACAGGACTGGGGGAAACAGAGACTCCACTCTTGGAGGGAACACACAAAGTTGTGTGCGCATTGGGACCCAGGGGAAGGATCAGTGACCCCAGGGGAGACTGAACCAGACCTATCTGCTAGTGTTGGAGGGTCTCCTGCAGAGGTGGAGGTGGCTCTGTTTCAACGTGGGGACAAGGACACTGGCAACAAAAGCTCTGGGAAGTACTCCTTGGCATGAGCCCTCCCAGAGTCTCTCACTAGCCCACCAAAGAGCCCAGGTAAGCTCTAGTGTTGGGTTGCCTCAGGCCAAACAACCTGGGAGGGAGGGAACGCAGCCCCACCCATCAACTGTCAAGTAGATTACATTTTTACTGAGCTCTGCCCACCAGAGCAACAGTCAGTTCTACCCACCACCAGTCCCTCCCATCAAGCCTCTTAGATAGCCTCATCCACCAGAGGTCAGACAGCAGAAGAAAGAAGAACTACTTCCTGCAGTCTGTGGAACAAAAACCACATTCACAGAAAGATAGACAAGATGAAAAGACAGAGGGCTATATACCACATGAAGGAACAAGATAAAACCCCAGAAAAACAACTAAATTAAGTCAAGATAGGCAACCTTCCAGAAAAAGAATTCAGAATAATGATAGTGAAGATGATCCAGGACCTCGAAAAAAGAATGGAGGCAAAGATGGAGAAGATGTAAGAAATGTTTAACAAAGTCCTAGAAGAATTAAAGAACAAACAAACAGAGATGAACAATACAATAACTTAAATGGAAACTACACTAGAAGGAATAAATAGCAGAATAACTGAGGCAGAAGAATGGATATGTGATCTGGAAGACAGAATAGTGGAATTCACTGCTCTGGAACAGACTAAAGAAAAAACAATGAAAAGAAGTGAAGACAGCCCAAGAGACCTCTGGGACAACATTAAATGCAACAACATTCACATTATAGGGGTCCCAGAAGAAGAGAGAGAGAAAAGACCTAAGAAAATATTTGAAGAGATTATAGTTGAAAACTTCCCTAACATGGGAAAGGAAATAGCCACCAAAGCCTAGGAAACACAGTGAGTCCCATACAGGATAAAACCAAGGAGAAACACGCCAAGACACATAGTAATCAAACTGGCAAAAATTAAAGACAAAGAAAAATTATTGAAAGGAAACTCCCATAAGGTTAACAGCTGATTTCTCAGCAGAAACTCTACAAGCCAGAAGGGAGAGGCATGATATACTTAAAGTGATGAAAGGGAAGAACCTACAACCAAGATTACTCTACCCGGCAAGGATCTCATATAGATTCGACGGAGAAATCAAAAGATTTACAGACAAAAAAAGTTAAGAGAATTCAGCACCACCAAACCATCTCTACAACAAATGCTAAAGGAAATTCTCTAAGTGGGAAACACAAGAGAAGAAAAGGACCCACAAAAACAAACCCAAAACAATTAAGGAAACAGTCATAGGACCACACATATCAATAATAACCTTAAACGTGAATGGATTAAATGCTTCAACAAAAAGACACAGGCGTGCTGAATGGGTACAAAAACAAGACCCATATATATGCTGTATATGAGAGACCCACTTCAAACCTAAGGACACATACAGACTGAAAGTGAGGGGATGGAAAAATATATTCCATGCAAATGGAAATCAAAAGAAAGCTGGGGTAGCAATACTCATATCAGATAAAATAGACTTTAAAATAAAGAATGTTACAAGAGACAAGGAAGGACACTACATAATGATCAAGGGATCAATCCAAGAAGAAGATATACAATTATAAATATATATGCACCCAACATAGGAGCACCTCATTACATGAGTCAACTGCTAACAGCTATAAAAGAGGAAATCGACAGTAACACAATAATAGTGGGGGAATTTAACACCTCACTTACACCAATGGACAGATCATCCAAAATGAAAGTAAATAAGGAAACAGAAGCTTTAAATGACACAATAGACCAGATAGATTTAATTGATATATATAGGACATTCCATCCAGAAACAGCAGATTACACTTTCTTCTCAATTGCGCACAGAACATTCTCCAGGATAGATCACATCTTGGGTCACAAGCCAAGCCTCAGTAAATTTAAGAAAATTGAAATTATATCAAACATCTTTTCTGACCACAACACTATGAGATTAGAAATGAATGACAGGGGAAAAAAAGTAAAAAACACAAACACATGGAGGCTAAACAATATGTTACTAAATATCCAAGAGATCACTGAAGAAATCAAAGAGGAAATAAAAAAATACCTAGAGAAAAATGACAATGAAAATATGATGATCCAAAACCTATGGGATGTAGCAAAATCTGTTCTAAGAGGGAAGTTTATAGCTATACAAGCCTACCTCAAGAACAGGAAAAAACTCAAGTAAACAATCTAACCTTACACCTAAAGGAACTAGAGAAAGAAGAAGAAACAAAACACAAACTTAGCAGAAGGAAAAAAATCCTAAAGATGTGAGCAGAAATAAATGAAATAGAAACCAAGAAAACAATGGCAAAGATCAGTAAACTAAAAGCTGGTTCTTTGAGAAGATAGACAAAATTGATAAACCATTAGCCAGACTCATCAAGAAAAACAGGGAGAGGACTCAAATAAATAAAATTAGAAATGAAAAAGGAGAAGTTACAACAGACACCACAGAAATACAAAGCATCCTAAGAGACCACTACAAGCAACTCTATGCCAATAAAATGGACAAGCTGGAAGAAAGGGACAAATTCTTCAGAAGGTATACCCTTCCACGACTGAACCAGGAAGAAACAGAAAATATGAACAGACCAATCATAAGTAATGAAATTGAAACTGTGATTAAAAATCTTCCAACAAACAAAAGTCCAGGACCAGATGGCTTCTCAGGTGAATTCTATCAAACATTTAGAGAAGAGCTAACACCCATCCTTCTCAAACTATTCCAAAAAATTGCAGAGGAAGGAACACTCCCAAACTCATTTTATGAGGCCACCATCACCCTGATACCAAAACCAGACAAAGATACTACAAAAAAAGAAAATTACAGACCAATATCACTGATGAATATAGATGCAAAAATCCTCAACAAAATACTAGGAAACAGAATCCAACAACACATTAAAAGGATCATACACCACGATCAAGTGGGATTTATCCCAGCGTTGCAAGGATTCTTCATTATACGCAAATCAATCAATGTGACACACCATACTAACAAATTGAAGAATAAAAACCATATGATCATCTCAATAGATGAAGAAAAAGCTTTTGATAAAATTCAGCACCGATTTATTGTAAAAACTCTCCAGAAAGTGGGCATAGAGGCATATGCATACCTCAACATAACAAAGGACATATACAACAAACCCACAGCAAACATCATCCTCAATGGTGAAAAACTGAAAGCATTTCCTCTAAAATCAGGAATGAGACCAGGATATCCACTCTCACCACTATTATTCAATATAGTTTTGGAAGTCCTAGTCACAGCAATCAGAGAAGAAAAAGAAATAAAAGGAATACAAATTGGAAAAGAAGAAGTAAAACTGTCACTGTTTGCAGATGACATGACACTATACATAGAGAATCCTAAAAGTGCCACCAGAAAACTACTAGAGCTAATCAATGAATTTGGTAAAGTTGCAGGATACAAAATTCATGCACCAAAGTCTCTTGTATTGCTATACAGTAGTGATGAAAAATCTGAAAGAGGAATTATGGAAACACTCCCATTTACCATTGCAGCAAAAAGAATAAAATACCTAGGAATAAACCTGTCTAGGGAGACTAAAGACCTGTATGCAGAAAAGTATAAGACACTGATGAAAGAAATTAAAGATGATACCAACAGATGGAGAGATATACCATGTTTTTCGATTGGAAGAATCAACATTGTGAAAAGGACTATACTACCCAAAGCAATCTACAGACTCAATGCAATCTCTATCAAATTACCAATGGCATTCTTTACAGAACTAGAACAAATCATCTTAGAATATTTATGGAGACACAAAATACCCTGAATAGCCAAAGCATTCTTGAGGGAAAAAAACGGAGTTGGCAGAATCAGACTCCCTGACTTCAGATTATACTACAAAGCTACAGTAATCAAGACAATATGGTACTCGCACAAATACAGAAATATAGATCAATGGAACAAGATAGAAAGCCCAGAGATAAACCCAGACACCTATGGTTAACTAATCTATGACAAAGGAGACAAAGATATACAATGGAGAAATGACAGTCTCTTCAATAAGTGGTGTTGGGAAAACTGGACAGGTACATGTAAAAGAATGAAATTAGAACACTCCCTAACACCATACACAAAAATAAACTCAAAATGTGTTCAAGGGGCTTCCCTGGTGGTGCAGTGGTTGAGAGTCCACCTACCGATGCAGGGGACACAGGTTTGTGCCCCAGTCTGGGAAGATCCCACATGCCGTGGAGTGGCTAGGCCCGTGAGCCATGGTCACTGAGCCTGTGCATCCAGAGCCTGTGCTCCGCGATGGGGGAGGCCACAACAGTGAGAGGCCTTTGTACTGTAAAAAAAAAAAAAAAAAAAAAAAAAAAATGGATTCGAGACCTAAATGTAATACCAGACACTATAAAACTCTTAGAGGAAAACATTGGAAGAACACTCTTTGACATAAATCACAGCAAGATCTTTTTGATTCTCATCCTAGAGTAACGGAAATAAAAACAAAAATAAACATATGGGACCTAATGAAACTTCAAAGCTTTTTCACAACAAAGGAAACCATAAACAAGATGAAAAGACAATACTCAGAATGGAAGAAAATATTTGCAAATGAATCAATGGACAAAGGATTAATCTCCAAAATATGTAAACAGGTCATGCAGCTCAATATTAAAGAAACAAAAAAACCCAATCCAAAAATGAGCAGAAGACCTAAATAGACATTTCTTCAAAGAAGACATACAGATGGCTAAGAAATACATGAAAAGCTGCTCAACATCACTAATTATTAGAGAAATGCAAATCGAAACTACAATGAGGTATCACCTCACACCAGTTAGAATGGGCATCATCAGAAAATCTACAACTAACAAATGGTGGAGAGGGTGTGGAGAAAGGGAACCCTCTTGCACTGCTGGTGCAAATGTAAATTGATACAGCCACTATGGAGAACAGTATGTAGGTTCCTTAAAAAACGAAAAATAGAATTACCATATGATCCAGCAATCCCACTACTGGGCATATACCCAGAGGAAACCATAATTCAAAAAGACACATGCACCCCAATGTTCATTGCAGCACTATTTACAATAGCCAGGTCATGGAGCAACCTAAATGTCCAGTGACAGACAAATGGATAAAGAAGATGTGGTACATATATACAATGGAATATTACTCAGCCTTAAAAAGGAACAGAACTGAGTCATTTGTTGAGATGTGGACGGATCTAGAGACTGTCATACAGAGTGAAGTAAGTCAGAAAGAGAAACACAAATATCGCATATTAATGCATGTATGTGGAATCTAGAAAATTGGTACAGATGAGCCAGTTTGCTGGGCGGAAGTTGAGACACTGTTCTATAGAACAAACCTTTGGACACCAAGGGATAGAAACCACGGTGGGGTGGGGATGGTGGTGTGCTGAACTGGGTGATTGCGTTTGACATATATACACTGATGTGTATAAAATTGATGACTGATAAGAACCTGCAGTATAAACAAACAAAAATCAAACAAATAAAACAACTAATACTAAACTTTCTTTGGGTTATTTGTATGGAAATATGTTAATATAAATGTTTCAGACATTACATGAAATTTCTAAAAATCTTATATGTTCTGGTATAATGTTATAAGTCATAATTCTAGTTATTACTTTAAAATGTATATCTCAGAAATAACTAAATTTCCTTGTCAATTGCATTATTATGAACTTTCATCAAATCTTTAACCGTGGTCATTTTTAAGTCTTTTGTCATTTACAGACAGTTCTGGGTGTACTCTGATGCTTTTTGAAATATGTTCCTATAAAAGGGTTTCATCTTCAAGGAATTCATGGAAAAGACTCTGACAAGTACAGGTTTCTGGTAACTGACTATACTGCTGAATGGAATAAACAAGCATTTTCAGACTCTAATGGAAAACTGATGAACTCATACAAGTGCTAACAAAAGATCAAGATGGAAAAAAATTAATTACATGGGGCTGAGTGAACTGATGAGGATGATTATAATTTTTGTGACTTTCTGTTTGAATAAAAAAAAAAATCCCGGGCTTCCCTGGTGGCACAGTGGTTAGGAGTCCGCCTGCTGATGTAGGGGACACGGGTTCATGCCCCAGTCTGGGAAGATCCCACATGCCGCGGAGTGGCTGGGCCCGTGAGCCATGGCCACTGAGCCTGTGTGTCCGGAGCCTGTGCTCCACAATGGGAGAGGCCACAACAGTGAGAGGCCCACGTACAGAAAAAAAAAAAAAAAATCCCACATAGACTCAGAGGCAAAAAATATACAAATCAATTTTCACTGCAAAGTAAAGGAGCTGTTACAGTGGAGGATTACTGGACTGAATGTCAATATTATGACATAGTATGAGTGTGTTTCATGTTTGGTAATAGCAATCATTGTCGCTTTTGTTGTGGTCATCTATTTGCAATGCTTGGTGTAAGTCTATCTCTTGTAAAAATAAAATGCAGTGTGTGTGTGTGTGTGTGTGTGTGTGTGTGTGTGTGAAAAATAAGTTAATTTTTTAAAAAAAAAACAGAAAGAAAAAAAGTCCCACATACTGAAAGATTTATTCTTCCTTTTGTTTTTGTTTTTTTTAACATATAACAATATCATTTTAACTGCTAATAAATGGAATAATGTGAAGAAAAATAACATACAAAATAAGCAACACCAAAAACTGAGATTAAAACAGGCAACACTGATCTTGTAGTTTAGAGGGATCATTTTTCATCTTAATAGAATGCATTTATAAAAGCATATAAGAAACATATCTAAGTGTTTTCTCTTGTAGTTTTCCCAGTTGTCATTCTTGAAATTTAAAATGATTTTCTAATAAATGTGAGGCAATTTTTGGTATGCTATAAATATACTACACCAGCAGCTTGTAGAAATAAAGCTACCAAGACTTGAATGATGTTAAACACTGTGGCAGCTATTTATGACTAAATAAATATCATTCTTTTTGGAAGCATACCTTTGTCAATCAAATTTCTTGAGGTGGCTGCCCTAATATTCATGAGTTCCTGATTGTTGACATCTGAAATATGTAGGAATCATGAGTTAAAGGCAAAGTCATTTTGAAAATGTGTGAGGTCTATTACCATTAAATCACAGATTATCTACAAGTAATATAAACTCATGTAATTTTTCCCACTTCTATTTTATACATCTGTATTCCAATGATATGGTAATTGCTGACCAGTTTGTACTTGTCTACTGTTTTTTGTTTTTATATATATATATTTGTTTATCTTTACCAGAATACCAATAAATGTGTAATTATTGAAAAATACTGTTAAAATTCATTGATAGTTGCATGGTATTATGTCAATTCATAAATGTCAACCATCATTAAATGACATAGGTAAGTATACATTAAAAATCATTGAAGAAAAATATATGTACAGAGTCTATTTTGAAATTAGTTTTTAAACATTAATTAGATTGTAGCACATTTTAATCCAATGTGCAACAACTTGCACATTGTATTTAAAACAACTTACCTAATGATAATTATATTGTCTTTTCAGGGTATATTTCTTAAAAAAAATGTGTATACATATATACTTATACAGAGAGAAAAATTCTAACTTCTTTTTATTTACAGAAGATCTAGAATTTTTGGAATTTAAGGATATTATACAAATAGCAAACAAACAATAGAAAACTTCATTACCAAATGATTAGTGTCCAGTTTGGGATATGCACATACTTGGGATACATTGGGGTAGTTGAGAAAATTACTAAAATTCCTATAAATATTGATTTCTCATACAGTTTTAGTTACTATTTGTTTTGCAATTTGTAATGTACATAATACATTGATATAGTGGTAGTGCAAGTATGCAATTTATTAATAATTCTATGTAATTCTAAATATCTCTATTTAAGAAATGCCTTGAGGACATTTTTTTAATGAAAAATATGAGGGATCAAAAATTATATAGATACATAGGTAAAGGACATAGTTTCATAGTTTTCAGACAAATCAGTCCTATCAAGTATTTTTTTATATCTGTGTATTCTGAAATATTGTTGGAAAATTCCATATAGAACCTGGCTCTTTGTTTGCCATTGGGCCACCAATAACCAACCCCAAGTTCTTTTTCAGCTGTCTTTCTTGACTGTTTATTCTAGTAATAAAGAAAATGTCAAATATATTTAATTAACAGGTAGATCAAAGAATATAATATTTGTTGAAAAACTTGCCATCTATAAAACAAATCACATAAAGCAAAATAATGAGAACATCAATTTTAATCTTTCACTTGAACTTTTCTATTTTAAGTCTAATACCATATTTGAAGAAATCATGAGCTCTTAAATAGAAAGATACATACCTTTGTGGTATTTCAAGCTTAATAAGTAATACACATATATATATGATATATATGAAGAGAAAGAATGCAAGGGTGAAGATCAAAGTTAATGTTTATAATATTTATGAGGGAGATGACAAAAAACCCTCAACTCTTAATGGTACTTGAGGCCTGTGCCATACCTAAATGGAGATAATTAAATTAAAATGACATCTGATATATCAATCTAATAGTACTTTATCAGATTAAGATTTATGAGTATCTTAATTTAATTTTTTTAATTGTGACATGAAAGTAAACAAATTACACATTCCTAAAGTTTTGTACTACCTCACACATGTTAGAATGGCTATCACTAAAATGTCTATAAATAATAAATGTTGGAGAAAGTGTGAAGAAATGGGAACCCTCTTACAATGTTGGTAGGAATGTAAATTGGTGCAGCCACTATGGAAAACAATATGGAGTTTCCTCAAAAAACTAAAAATAAGAGTTACCATATGATCCAGCTATTCCACTCCCCAGCATATACCCAGACAAAACTATAATTTGAAAAGTTACATGCATCCCTATGTTCATAGCAGGTTTATTTATGCAATAGCCATGACATGGAAACAACCTAAATGTCCATCAATAGATGAATGGATAAAGAAGATGTGATATACACACACACACACATGCACACACACACACACAATGGAATACTACTCAGCCATAAAAAAGAATGAAATGGTGCCATTTGCAGCAACATAGATGGACGTAGAGATGATCACACTAAGCAAAGTAGGTCAGAAAGAGAAAGACAAATACCATATGATGATATACGTGGAATCTAAAATATGACACAAATGAACTAATCTACAAAACAGAAAACAGATTCACAGACATAGAGAACAGACTTGTGGCTGCCAAAGGGAAGGGGTGGTGGGGAAGGGATAAAGTGGGAGTTTGGGATTAACAGATGCAAGCTAGTATATATAGGATGGATAAACAACAAGGTCCTACTGTATAGCACAGGTAACTGGATTCAATGTCCTGTGATAAACCATAATGGAAAAGAATATGAAAAAAAATGTACGTATGTGTATAACTGAATCACTTTGCTGTACATAGAAATTAACACAACATTGTAAATCAACTATACTTCTATAAAATATATAAAAAAGAAACTAATATGAAAGCCACAATAAAGAATTCACCAACCAAAATAAGAAGCTTTGTTACTACAATTCTCCATTTCTTATGAGAGCTGTGGAATTGGTTGTTTATAAATTGCTTAACTTCATCAATTTACAAGCCATCAGAGTTAAGTATTGTGAGCTATAAAATATTGAAGGAAAAGGATGGTTTGCAAGACACATTTTTCCTTTTTTTCATAACTAATAATATTGGCTGCAATATATTAATTACTTCTGATGTTTTAGGTATTATTCTCTGTATATTTCATATAGTCTTCATAACAAAATTGTGAGGTGACATTATCTCCATTATAGAGATTGGGAAAGTAAGGCTTTGAAGGAGTTAAATTACTTGCCTCAGTTCACACAGTTTTAAGTGGCTAGAGTACAATTCAAAAGGGTATCTATATCTGTCCAGGTTTCCAACTACCATACTCTAACAGGGCTTTGTTCTGAATACCTGTCTCATTTTTTACTCTGGCGAGAAAGTCAAACAAAGTAGAAACCTCAAGAGCTAGCTCTAGAGATGTACTAGGTTTCTTTTTTCTTTGATACACACCTTGATCATTGTTACTCCTACTACATGGGGTATCTTTTAAAACTATGGTATTTTAAACCATTCTTAAAATGAAGAAAAACGATAACTAGAAATAAAGAAGCTCAAACCTTCACTTATACCACCAAAGCTCCACTTTCCTCGCTTGTCATAATTGTATGATTCTTGTAGCCTCAATTTAAACTTGAGGTTTTCCAAAGTGTTTTATAGAGAGAAAGGAAGGTGAGGGCAATTCTTCTTTGACAATTTTCAGCCCAAGCTAGGAGAATAAAATCTCCTAGAGAGTAAAGCCCAAGTCTGTGGAGATCAGTTACCTGTGTCCTTCTTGAAACCCCCACACCATTGAGAGTTTGCGCCAATATCACCTACTCACGTGGAAGTTTGTGTCAAGGAATAAGGATCATGTTGTTAGCATACTTTGTGTAAATGAATAACAATGGCACTTAATTGTATGCTGGAAAGGATTTCAAACCTTATGTTTATGATAATGATGAAGTTGTACAAAATTCATCTTGACATTGTTAGTTCTAATAGTTACATAGAAAAGCCACAAAATGGTATATTTAATTTAGAATATAATAGTTATGAATAATTTTAAATTGACATCCTAGAAATTCTGGATCCTGCTTTCTTGAAACATAGTGAACACAAATGCAATGGTAGCATAGATTCCCAACTCAGTGCTTTAACCCTAACCTGCATGTAACACCCGTGTCCAGCAATCATTTATCTCCTAGCTGTGACTGGCAGAATACTTGCCAATTAGTGTCAATCGTAGAGGTAGACTGAGAATGTGGGCATCTGATCAGGAAGAAAAGTACCGACATCAACACATTTTGTATGAAAATAAAAGCAACACAAAAGTTGTCACAAACAAGTTTATACAAAACACAGTCTCATAATATTCCCTGGTCTCCAAAAAATTCAGACTACATCAATTAATTTCATCAAAACAAAAGTAAGGTATGATCACATGATATCTTGTAAATTTATTATATAATCTATAATATAGATCTTATTCATATTTTTGCCATTTCCTAAATTATCTCATGCTTCTTAATAACTGCTACCTAGAGAAAAATCAGCAAAAATTTTTTTTGATTGTATTTTTTTGACTGTACATCTTTTGACTGTATTTTTCCATATTGTCTTCTTGATATGGTATGAAAATTACATGGCAGATTTTAAATGGGTATATGGGAAGAAAACCCTTCTACACTTGATCTAAAGGGAGGTAATCCTTTTCCAAGAGACATGCGGGTAATTTATAGTTAAGCATTTTCTCTTGATCTCTATACCTCTATATAACTTTTTCTACCAGGAGTTAATTTGATTAAGTGCACACCAGGAGGGAATCCAAGCAAAAAGAAGGGTTTTCTTTGGGCAGACAGCCCAGAAACTTTTTTTTTTTAATTGATTGAGCCACTAGTGATACACATAATTGACTTAAAATGAAGTAGGTTCTGAAAGCACTTAAGAATCTCAAATGGAGATCATGGACCATGGGTAGACTTGTGCATTTTTACCATTTTTATATCCAGAAAATCCTCATTTTATAAAGTTTAATGAAAATTCTGCTTTTCTGAGCACGAAGGAGGACAAACAAAACATTGAATCATGGGATTTTCTGAATATATTCTTTTAAATATCTGAGATCATTTCAATGCCAGCATATTGTTAAATACATTATCTTTGTCTTATAAGCTCAAAGCACAGACATCTTGAAATAAAGATAATTCTAAATGTGAAAGCAATTCTTACCCTGCTTCTTCTTACTACTGGGGTTTCTCAAGTACACACACCTATTTATCAGAAGTAGTTGGTTTTACTTGAAACATATTCTATTTTCTAAGTCATTTTTCAATATTTTTCAATATTATTTTCTATGTTTTTTCTTACCAATTTATATATAACTTAATTGAACACCAAATATACAATTATATAGAGAAAATATTGGATGAAAATAGTAAGTTCTAAATAATACTAAATATATAAATTAAGGAAAATTTTAATAATAACTGATGCTATATTTTAGGTTAATAGCTTTAAATGTGATTTTTAAAGATGAAAGCTAAGACAGTTAAACAAATGTGCTACCATGTGCTGATATGTGTTGAAGCCTTAATGTCAGTTAAATATAATTTTGATATTTATTTTTTTTAGTCTTGGGAGACTGGGAATAAGGCTAAAAATGCATGGTATTTATTTAAGAGATAAGATAAGGTTTTGTAAAACCATCTTAGTACTTCAAAGAAAATCAAGATTCTTTCTTAAAATGAACCTCAGTCAGTATACTCTTGGGTCTGAGTATACCAGAGACTTATTTACAATGTGTGAAAATAGTTAGGGAGACCTTAGAAGGTTAAGCATAGTGAAAATCTTTGGAAATCTTGTACTAAGCCAGTTAAAGCTGCATTACTAAAGAAAGAATGCTTAGACCATAACAGTCAAACCAGGGAATAAAAATCCAATCAGTTATTTTAAAAACAAAAAAGGATGTTGATATTGTTAATTTTTTACCCGATTATATTAATATGATTGTGGATGGAGCTGTTTGGTGCACTAGGGCAGGCAGAGCACTCTTCCCCTCCAGTTGAAGAGCTCTGGTAAATCTGCTTGGTCCTAAGGTATTTAATGTGATTCTTCAACCTCAGGAGACTGGAACCTCAGGCTACTGCAGGATGAAGTTTTATTTCTATAATTAATGAATAGTCTATAATACAGCTATTAGTACCTTCATCTTAGAGATGAGCATCAGAGACCCAGGGAGTTAAAGTATCTTATTTTGGCACACTTAGAAAATTGTAGATCCAGGACTAGAACCCATTTCAGTATCATTTTAAAAGTCTTTGTTTTCTACTGTAATATATAGCATGATCAAAAAGTCATTCTTTAATAATACTTTTAGGCAGTAACTTCCATGTGGGAGACACAATTCTAATCAATGAATATGATTCAGTAAAGAATGTCCCATTTTCTTGAAACTCACTTTTTTTTTTTCTCTTACACTGATTGATGTCCACAGTATTAGTAACTTCACTAACACATTTCTGTCAGGTTCTCCAATATACTATTGCTTACACTGACCAGTTGTCTTCCAGGCTTACATAGGTAAATGGCTATTCCTTTTTAAAAAATTAGTTTCACAGAGTGTGATAGTCATACTCAGCTAGTCACATATCTTCACAAGATAATGAAAGGTGTGTGGATTCGTGGTGGAGAAAAGTCTATTTGTATCCTTTGCCACATCCTTCCACAAATATTCCGATGTATGTCTAATGGCAATACGTTTTGTTGTCCTATACTTGAGACTAATTGCTGTAGAAAAACACTGCTACTAATAGGAGAGTCATAGCCCTGGGATACATCAGGGAAGAGAAAAATAAGAGCACTGCCAGTTGAAATAGCTTACTTCAGAACACTGAATCTTAAGTCTCTACAAGTCTACTTGGATTTGCTTTCTCTGCCTGGTTCAAGTTATAAACTCTCAAGGAAGCACTATATTTCCAGCAAAGCAAACCAAGTTTTGAGAATAAATCCAGGTAATATTAAACCTCAGATACCAACCATATATCTCAGATACCAACCATATATCTCTATCATCTGATCTTATTTTTTCCATGCAAATCTCTCTATGATTAGGAAGATCTAAAATTTTGTCAGTACATTTAGTATAAGACACCATAGAGAAGGAAGAATTTTCATACACTCTTAGTGGGAGTGTATTTGGTATTCACTCTAATGAAATGTTGTCAATGCCTACCAAAATTTCAAATATGTATACATTTTCAACCAACAATTTCATTTCTAGGTATTTATCCTACAGATATACTCACACACAAGCAAAATCATTTATGTACAATTTTACACATAATACAGTGTTTGTTGAAGCCAAAGAAATTTAACAGTCTAGAAATCCAAAAATAGACCACTAATTTTATACACACACATATTTACCTATCAACATAACAGAATATTATGAAGTCATAAAAATTGAGAAAGCTCTTTATGTGTAGAAAATTCCCAAGGTATATTTTTTAGTGAACTACAACAACAACAAAAAGAATAGAATGTACAGTAGGATGTTCGAAGTACTTTATTACATAGTAAAATAGGTAAAAATATCTTGATACACATTTACTCATATATGAATGCAAAGAATCTGCAGTAAATCAACAACAGTTTTAAATATGGGAAAGGCAAGGTATATGAGGACAAGAAGAGAGAATTTTAACTTATATGCCTATTTATAATTTCAGTTATTAAACCATATGTTTGTACAATCTAATAAAAATATTAATATAAAAATACATAAACTTACAAAACAATAAAATTATAAACACGTCTTGTTCTCAAGTGTTATAGTTTTTTTTTTTAATTTGGCCAATGGGAGACAGTGAAATCAGTATTACAGGATATCATATGATCATATATTTTCTGTCATAAATACTAAGTTGCATCTACAATTATAGTGATCAGTGTGATTGTTAGTTGTCCAGTTCATTATACCTTCTAAAGATTAATGTTGCAACTGCCATTGAGTGGTATTTTGGAATGAAACTGAGAGGCCATTACAATAATTGGACTTTTTATTTTATTTTTTCCCATTCTTTTTCAAATTATTTTCCCATTTAGCTTATTACAGAATATTGAGCAGAATTCCCTGTGCTATACAGTAGATCCTTTTTGGTTATCTATTTTAAATATAGCAGTGTGTACATGTCAATCCCAAACTGGACTGACATTATATCAAATTTGTATCATAGATTCATCTCAAAATAAAATATAAAAGTTGGGTTTTTCAATGTTATTGTGGTTTCTTAAATAATTCTAAATTAGGTTGAGTTTCACTAAAATAGCTTATCTTAAAATTTATAGTTTTATTAGCCAAGGAATTGTTTTGTTTAGAAAAATCTAGCACACTAGTATATAAACTATAGAGACATAAACTCTATAAAATTAAAGGTACAGAGTACTGTATTTAGAATGCAAGTAGTAAAAAGCTATATATGCTTCATATACTTTACAATTTATAGCACAAGAGCTTGGTTTCATGGAACAATAATACAATGAATTTCAGGTTCTAATTTGTGGGTATAAAAAGCATCACTTCTGATAAAAACACCTGACTTGAGTGTCTCTGAAAACTAGTTCCACAGATTTCTAGTGCTTTTCAGAATGTGGGAACTGATTGTGATTAATCACGGAAAAGCCCTTCTCTAATAAGGCTCTGTCTGGTCCAATTGCTGAACATGACAGTCTTGAGAATTATATCGCCAAATGGTCTTCTAGAGATGGAAGGCTGAAAGATTGGCTGAATTAAATAGCTCACTCAGATGACCTTAGAAATGGACACTTTGTCTGAAGGTGAAGAAAATTTCATGCATTACTGATTTTTCATACTATATATGTATTTTGAAAGAAAAACGTTATAGGACGTTTCTCTTATCCTGAACACTTCCAGGTATCATTATCTTGTCTAAATGCTGCAATCACTCAGGTGTGCATCCATCCCTTCACTCCTGATTACGGATAACATTTGTAGCATGAGGATGAGGGAGGGAGGCGAGAGCCTGAACATTGAAAAAAGTCATCAAGAATCATAAGAGAAGAGAAGCTCATTTTTATGATTTTGCCACCACCCAGTCAAGTGCCAGCTGCAGACATTTATTATTATTGTATGTGGGCTTCTAAGACAAGTGAGTCATTTCAAAGAGTGGGTTAGCCTCCAGCATAATTAATAGCCAGAAGATATTGTAGATAGATTTTTTTCAACTCAACAGCAAAAGTTCTTTAAATTTATCCATTGAGTTACGTACAACCCAATCATCACACAAACAAAAGACAGTTCTGATTGTACAGAGATACATAACCACTCTCACCAAAGGAGACAGTCCTCTATTAAAAAAATATTATACATGCTTATATTTACTTAGAAAGAACTTTTGTCAATCATATGAAGGCATATATTTAGGAAAATCTCAGTACGGTGGTTTAGATAAACCTTATATTTAGCATTATGTTTATCCACCAATAAAGCCATACTGATTAAATAAATGTTTTGATATATCAAAAATAAGAGTTTAATGAACTATTGTGTTTTTATCTATTTAAAAACAAAACACACACACACACACACACACACACACACACACACACACATATATATATATATAACTTAGAAAATACCAATAAGCAAAAAAAGAGAATAATATAACCCATAATTTCAGTACTCACATAACCACTGTTGGGAATATTGATGTATACCCTCTATTTGTATTTTCTTGTGTTGATATATATATATATATACATATATATATATATATATGCATACACACATATATATGCACACAAACATATATATGCAGATGCATACACTCAGTCTCACCTGATTGAACTTTTTGACTTTTGTCCACATTTGCTAATAAATAACCCTATGGTAAAAATCATTTAAGCTAAACTATTGTGTAATCCCATGATTATTTCATGAGGAGATATTCTGAGACACATAATAATATAATTTAAGACTATTAATATGCATTACCTAGTTTTTTATTAAATTTTATTTATTTATTTTTGGCTGTGTTGGGTCTTCATTGCTGTGCACAGGTTTTCTCTAGTTGCAGTGAGTGGGGGTTGCTCTTCATTGCAGTGTGCGGGCCTCTCATTGCAGTGGCTTCTCTTGTGGAGCATGGGCTCTAGGTGCACGGGCTTCAGTAGTTGTGGCACGCAGGCTCAGTAGTTGTGGCACATGGGCTTAGTAGTTGTGGCTCACAGGCTTTAGAGCGCAGGCTCAGTAGTTGTGGCGCATGGGCTTAGGTGCTCTGCGGCATGTGGGATCTTCCCAGACCAGGGCTCGAACCCATGTCCCCTGCATTGGCAGGCGGATTCTTAACCACTGCACCACCAGGGAAATCCTGCATTACCTAGTTTATCTCCCAAAACTGGTACCAGTTTATACTCCCAACAATATTGTCAGCTAGCATTTACTTCCATAAACCTTGAAAACAGATGTCTTGCTGAATATCTCATACAAACTATATGTTTAAAATTACATTATATTGTAGTCTAAATGTGCATTTGTTTTATTATAAAAAATGACATTTATAATTACATCCCCTGTTATTTTTTGGATAATTGTTTATTTTGGATATTTTGCATATTTTAGTGGTTCCAATTATCATTTTATTTGTGAGAACACTAACATTAAAGTTACTATTTTTTTCATTTTTATTGAATAATTTTTATCACTTATTTGTCTTAAAACTTAAGATTTTTCTTAAATTTCCTAATATGTGCAAAGTTTTTATGTTAATCTAGTAAATTTTAACAATCTTGAAACAACCAAATTGAAGAAAATGCCAATAGACAAAATTGGTACAATTTGAACATCAGAATAATTAGGTAATGTATTATGACCCATAATATAAAATAAGTATCCATGAGTCTAACCTGATACAAACAATTGAATAAGTTAATAAATGAAGAAAATATATAGCTTTTTCTTAGACTATAATTTCCAATTAATAAACGTAGAAAGCATAATTGAAACAGAAAATTACCATTTGGAGAATAAAACACTAAAACTTGTTCCATACAAGAATCATCTATGGATACTAAAATTAATACAAAATAGTATGAAGAGGAAAAAGTGTTTTTCAATGTTTCAAAGTACCTCCCCACAAGATGCTTTTTTTTTTTTTTTAAACATCCTTGTTGGAGTATAATTGCTTTACAATGTTGTGTTAGTTGCTGCTGTATAACAAAGTGAATCAGCTATACATATACATATGTTCCCATATATCCTCCCTATTGCATCTCCCTCCCCTCCTTCCTATCCCACCCCTTTAGGTGGACACAAAGAACCGAGCTGATCTTCCTGTGTGATGGAGCTGCTTCCCACTATCTATTTTACATTTGGTAGTGTATATATGTCCATGCCACTCTCTCATTTCATCCCAGCTTACCCTTCCCCAACTCCATGTCTTCAAGTCCATTCTCTACATCTGTGTCTTTATTCCTGTCCTGCTCCTGAGTTCTTCAGAACCAATTTTTTTCTTTTCTTTTTTTTTTTAGGTTCCATATATATATGTGTTAGCATACAGTATTTGTTTTTCTCTTTCTCACTTACTTCACTAGGTATGACAGTATATAGGTCCATCCACCTCAAAGCAAATAATTCAATTTTGTTTCTTTTTATGACTAAGTAATATTCTATTGTATATATGTGCCACATCTTCTTCATCTATTCATCTGTCGATGGATGCTTAGGTTGCTTCCATGTCCTGGCTATTGTAAATATTGCTCTAGTGAACATTTAGGTGCATGACTCTTTGTGAATTATGGTTTTCTCTGAGTATATGCCCAGTAGTGGGAGTGCTGGGTTGTATGGTGGTTCTATTTTTAGTTTTATAAAGAATCTCCATACTGTTCTCCATAGAAGCTATACCAATTTACATTCCCACCAACAGTGCAAGAGGGGGCCCTTTTCTCCAAACCCTCTCCAGCATTTATTTTTTGTAGACTTTCTGATGATGGCCATTCTGACTGGTGTGAGGTGATAACTCATTGTAGTTTTGATTTGCATTTCTCTAATGATTAGTGATGTTGAGCATCCTTTCATGTGTTTCTTAGCAATCTACATATCTTTTTTGGAGAAATGTCTATTTAGGTCTTCTACACATTTTTGGATTCAGTTGTTTGTTTTTTTGATACTGAGCTGCATGAGCTGCTTGTATATTTTGGAGATTAATACTTTGCCTGTTGACTCGTTTGCAAATATTTTCTACCATTCTGAGGGTCGTCTTTTCATCTTGTTTATGGTTTCATTTGCTGTGCAAAAGATTTTAAGTTTCATTAGGTCACATTTTTTATTTTTGTTTTTATTTCCATTTCTCCAGGAGGTGGGTCAAAAATGATCTTGCTCTGATTTATTTCATAGAGAGATCTTCCTATGTTTTCCTCTAAGAGTTTTATAGTGTCTGGACTTACATATAGATCTTTAATCCATTTTGAGTTTATTTTTGTGTATGGTGTTACAGAAGGTCCTAATTTTATTTTTTACATGTAGCTGTCCAGTTTTCCCAGCACCACTTATGGAAGAAGCTGTCTTTTCTCCATTGTATATTCTTGCCTTCTTTATCAAAAATAAGATGACCATATGTGCATGGGTTTATCTCTGGGCTTTCTATCCTGTTACATTGACCTATATTTCTGTTTTTGTGCCAGTACCATACTGTCTTGATTACTGTTGCTTTGTAGTATAGTCTGAAGTCCAGGAGCATGATGCCTCCAGATCCACTTATTTTTCTCATGATTGCTTTGGCTATTTGAGGTCACTTGTGTTTCCATACACACATGAAATTTTTTGTTCTAGTTCTGTGAAAAATGCCATTGGTAGTTTGATAGGGACTGCATTGAATCTGTAGATTGTTTTGGGGAATATAGTCATTTTCATAATGCTGATGTTTCCAATCCAAGAACATGGTATATCTCTCCATCTGTTTGAATCATCTTTAATTTTTTTCATCAGTGTCTTACAGTTTTTTGCATACAGGTCTTTTGTCTCCTTAGGTAGGTTTTTTCATAGGTATCTTATTCTTTGTGCTGCAATGGTAAATGGGAGTGCTTCCTTAATTTTTCTTTCAGATTTTTTCATCGTTAGTGTATAGGAATGCAAGAGATTTCTGAACATTAAATTTTTATCCTTCTACTTTACCAAATTAATTCATTAGTTCTAGTAGTTTTCTGGCAGCATCTTTAGGATTCTCTATGTGTAATATCATGTCATCTGCAAACAGTGACAATTTTTCTTCTTTTTTGATTTGGATTCCTTTTATTCATTTTTCTTCTCTGATTGTTGTGGCTAAAACTTCCAAAACTATGTTGAATAATAGTGGTGAGAGTGGACAACCTTGTCTTTTTCCTGATCTTAGTGGAAATGGTTTCAATTTTTCACCATTGACAATGATGTTGGCTATGGGTGTCTCATATATGGCCTTTACTATGTTGGGGTAAGTTCCCTCTATGCCTACTTTCTAGAGAGTTTTTATCACAAATGGGTGTTGAATAATGTCAAAAGCTTTTTCTGCATGTTTTGAGATGATCATATGCTTTTTCTCCTTCAATTTGTTAACATGGGTTATCACATTCATTGATTTGCGTATATTGAAGAATCCTTGCATTCCTGGCATAAACCCCACTTGATCATGGTGTATGATCCTTTTAATGTGCTGTTGGATTCTGTTTGCTAGTGTTTTGTTGAAGATTTTTGCATCTATGCTCCTCAGTGATATTGGTCTGTAATTTTCCTTTTTTGTGACATCTTTGTCTGGTTTCTGTATCACGGTGATGGTAGCCTTGTAAAAATAGTTTGGGAGTGTTCCTCCCTCTGCTATATTTTGGAAGAGTTTGAGAAGGTTAGGTGTTAGCTCTTCTCTAAATGTTTGATAAAGTCGGCTCTGAAGCCATGTAGTCCTGGGTTTTTTTGTTTGAAGATTTTTAATCACAGTTTCAATTTCAATGCTTGTGATTGGTCTGTTTATATTTTCTGTTTTTTCCTGGTTCTGTCTCAGAAGGTTGTGCTTTTCTAAGAATTTGTCCATTTCTTCCATGTTGTCCATTTTAATGGCATATTGTTGCTTGTTGTAATCTTTCATGATCATTTGTATTTCTGAAGTGTCAGTTGTTACTTCTCATTTTTCATATTTAATTGTATTGATTTGAGTCTTCTCCCTTTTTTATTGATGGGTCTGGTTAATGGTATATCAGTTTTGTTTATCTTCTCAAAGAATCAGGTTTTAGTTTTATTGATCTTTGCTATCGTTTCCTTCATTTCTTTTCCATGTATTTCTTATCTGATCTTTATAATTTCTTTCTTTCTGCTAACATTGAGGTTTTTTTGTTCTTCTTTTTCTAATTGCTTTAGATGTAAGTTTAGGTTGTTTATTTGAGATGCTTCTTGTTTCTTGATGTAGGATTGTATTGCTATAAACTTCCCTCTTAGAACTGCTTTTACTGCATCCCATAGGTTTTGGGTCATCGTGTTTTCATTGTCATTTGTTTCTAGGTATTTTTTGATATCATCTTTGATTTCTTCAGTGATCTCTTGGTTATTTACTAGTATATTGTTTAGCCTCCATGTGTTTGTATGTTTTACATATTTTTTTCCTCTAATTATATCTAGTCTCATAGTGTTGTGGTCGGAAAAGTTACTTGATATAATTCCAATTTTCTTAAATTTACCAAGGCTTGATTTGTGGCCCAAGATACAATCTATCCTGGGAATGTTCCCGGAGCACTTGAGAAGAAAGTGTACTCTGTTGTTTTTGGATTGAATGTCATATAAATATCAATTTAGTCCACCTTGTTTAATGTATCATTTAAAGCTTGTCTTTCCCTATTTATTTTCATTTTGGATGCTCTGTCCATTGCTGAAAGTAGGGTGTCAAAGTCTCCTACTATTATTGTGTTACTGTTGATTTCCCCTTTTATGGGTGTTAGTATTGGCCTTATGTATTGAGGTGCTCCTATGTTGGGTGCATAACTATTTACATTTGTTATATCTTCTTCTTGGACTGATCCCTTAATCATTATGTAGTGTCCTTCCTTATCTTTTGTAACAGTCTTTATTTTATACTCCATTTCGTCTGATATGAGAATTGCTACTCCAGCTTTCTTTTGATTTCCATTTGCATGGAACATATTTTTCCATCCCCTTACTCTCAGTCTGTGTGTGTCCCTAGGTCTTAAGTGAGTCTCTTGTAAACAGCATATGTGAGTCTTCTTTTTGTATCCATTCAACCAGTCTATGTCTTTTGGTTGCAGCATTTAATCCATTTATACTTAAGGTAATTATCGATATGTATGTTATATTCCCATTTTCTTAATTATTTGGGGTTTGTTATTGTAGGTCTTTTCCTTCTGTTGTGTTTCCTGTTTAGAGAAGTTCCTTTAACATTTGTTGTAATGCTGGTTTGGTGGTGCTGAATTCTCTTTTGTTTGTCTGTAAAAATTTTAATTTCTCCATCAAATCTGAATGAGATCCTTGCTAGGGAGAGTAATCTTGGTTGTAGGTTTTTTCCTTTCATCACTTTAAATATGTCTTGCAACTCCCTTCTGGCTTGCAGAGTTTCTGCTGAAAAATCAGCTGTTAACTTTATGGGGAATCCCTTGTATGTTATTTGTTGCTTTTCCCTTGCTGTTTTTAATATTTTTCTTTTTATTTAACTTTTGATTGCTTGATTAATATGTTTCTTTGCATGTTGCTCCTTGGATTTATCCTTTATGGGACTCTCTGCACTTCCTGGAATTGATTGACTATTTCCTTTCCCATATTAGGGAAGTTTTCAACTATAATCTCTTCAAATATTTTCTCAGACTGTTTTTTTTTTTTCTCTCTTCCTCTTCTGGGGCCCCTATAATTTGAATTTTGTTGCATTTAATGTTGTCCCAGATGTCACTGAGGCTGTTCTTAATTCTTTTCATTCTTTTTTTTTTATTCTGATCTGCAGTAGTTATTTCTACTATTTTATCTTCCATATCACTTATCCATTCCTCTGCCTTAGTTATTCTGCTATTGATTCCTTTCAGAGAATTTTTAATTTCATTTATTGTGTTGTTCATCATTGTTTGTTTTCTCTTTAGTTCTACGTCCTTGTTAAGCATTTCTTTTATTTTCTCCATTCTATTTCCAAGATTTTGGATAATCTTTATTATCATTACTATGAATTCTTTTTCAGGTATACTGCCTATTTCCTCTTCATTCGTTTGGTCTGGTATGTTTTTTACCTTGCTCCTTTATCTGCTGTGTATTTCTCTGTCTTATTTTTTTAACTTACTGTGTTTGGGGTCTTCTTTTCTCAGGCTGCAGGTTCATCATTCCCATTGTTTTTGGTGTCTTCCCCCAGTGGGTAAGATTGTTTCAGTCGGTTGTGTAGGCTTGCTGGTGCAGGTGACTAGTGCATGTGTTCTGGTGGGTGAGGTTGGATTTTCTCTTTCTGGTAGACAGATCCATGTCTGGTGGTGTGTTTTGTGGTGTCTGTGAACTTATTATGCTTTTAGGCAGCCTCTCTGCTAATGGTTGGGTTTGTGTTCCTGTCTTGCTAGTTGTTTGGCATAGGGTGTCCAGCACTGGAGCTTGCTGGTTGTTGAGTTATCCTGAGTCTTAGCATTGAAATGGAGCTCTCTGGGAGAGCTTTCACCATTTGATACTACAAGGGGCTGGGATGTCTCTGGTGGACCAATGTCCTGAACTTGGCTCTGCCACCTCAGAGGTTCAGGCCTGACACCTGGCTGGAGCACCAAGACATTGTCAGCCACACGACTCATAAGAAAAGGGAGAGAAAAAAAAGACAGAAATAAATAAAATAAAAAAGTTATTCACAATAAAAAAATAAAAGAAAACAGTAATTTAAAAAAATAAGAGAAAGAACAGAGCATCCAAACCAAAGAAGAAATCCAAATGGCAAAAGCAAAGCTATACGGACAAAATCACACAAAGAAGCATGCACATACACACTCAGAAAAAGAGAAAAAGGAAAAAATATATATGTATATTAAAAAAAAAAGAAGAGTGCAACCCAACCAATAAACAAATCTACCCATGATAATAAACTCTAAATACTAAAACTAAGATAAACATAAAACCAGAAACAAATTAGATGTAGAAAGCAAACTGCAAGTCTACAGTTCTTCCCACTGCCTCAATTTTGGGCTGATTCGTTATCTATTCAGGTATTCCACAGATGCAGGGTACATCAAGTTTATTGTGTACATTTAATACACTGCTCCTGAGGCTGCACAGAGAGATTTCTCTTTCTTTTCTTTGTTTGCACAGCTCCTGGGGTTTGGACTTGGCCCCACCTCTGCATGTATGTCATCTGAGGGTCTCTGTTCCCACGGCAGAGAGGACAGGGTTAAAGTAGCAGCTGATTCAGGGCTCTGGCTCACTCAGGTTGGGGTGAGGTAGGGGTATGGAATGTGGGGTCAGGCTGTGGTGGCAGAAGGCAGCATGATGTTGCAACAGCATGAGGCACACTATGTGCTCTCCTGGGGAAGTTGTCCCTGCATCATGGGACCCTGGCAGTGGTGGGCTGCACAGGCTCCTGGGAGGGGAGGTGTGGGTAGTGACCTGTGCTTGTACACAGGATTCTTGGTGGCTGCAGCAGCAGCATTAGCATTTCATGCCCATCTCTGTTGTCCTTGCTGATAGCCACAGCTCATGCCCATCTCTGAAGCTTGTTTAGGCAGTTCTCTGAACCCCCTCTCCTCCCGCACCCTGAAACAATGGTCTCTTGACTCTCAGGCAGTTCCAGATTTTTTCCCAGACTCTCTCCCAGTTATCTGTGGTGCACTTGCCCCCTTCAGGCTGTGTTCATGCAGCCAACCCCAGTCTTCTCCCTGGGATCTGACCTCTGAAACCCAAGCCTCGGCTCCCAGCCCCCACCCGTCCTGGCAGGTGAGGTGACAAGCCTCTCAGGCAGGTGAGTGCTGGTCCGCAGCAATCCTCTGTGTGGGAATCTCTCTGCTTTGCTCTCTGGACCCCTGTTGCTGCGGTCTTCTCCGTGGCTCTGAAGCTTGCCTCCCCATGTACCCCCCATCTCCACCAGTGAAGGGGCTTCCTAGTGTGTGGAAACTTTTCCTCCTTCAGAGCTCCCTCCCAGAGGTGCAGGTCTTGTTGCTATTCTTTTTTCTCTGTTTTTCCTTTTTTCTTTTGCCCTACCCAAGCACGTGGGGAGTTTCTTGCCTTTGGGGAAGTCTGAGGTCTTCTGCCAGTGTTCAATAGGTGTTCTGTAGGAGTTGTCCCACATTAGATGTATTTTTAATGTATCTGTGGGGAGGAAGGTGATCTCCACTTCTTAGTCCTCTACCATCTTGAAGTTTCCACCTCCCTCCCACAAGATGCTTATTAATTAAAAGGAGAAAAAACAGCAAATTTACAATTGAAGAATTTGGCATACATCACTTTAACTGGATATCAAAGTAACATCATCAATCACCAATATTCCAGCTTTTTGGTATCATGTGTCTCATGATATGATGTACTGAGAGCACATCATTTCTGAGTTATTCTTGCCAAAAATACATAACTTCAATCTAACTGTGAGAAAATATGACAAGACCAAATTGAGGAAGATTCTACAAAATACCTGGTCAGTACTCCTCAAAAGTGCCAAGGTCATAAGAAACAAAGGAAGATTGAGGAACTATTCCAGACTGGGGAAACTAACAAGATGACAATTAAACAAAAGTGACAGGGCTTCCCTGGTGGCACAGTGGTTGAGAGTCCGCCTGCCGATGCAGGCAACACGGGTTTGTGCCCCAGTCTGGGAAGATCCCACATGCTGCGGAGTGGCTGGGCCCGTGAGCCATGGCTGCTGAGCCTGCGTGTCTGGAGCCTGTGCTCCAAAACGGGAGAGGCCACAACACCTAGAGGCCTGCATACCACACACAAAAAAAGCAAAGCAAAAAAAAAAAAAAAAAAAAAAACACAAAGTGACAACCTGGATTGAATTCTGAACCAGCAAAGGGGCATTAGTGGAAGATTAGCAAAATTTGAATAAAGTAAGTAAATTTGTCACTACTAGCATGTCTATATTAATTTCCTAGTTTTTATATTGTATTATGTTTATATAGGACATTATCATTTGGGGATGTGAATAGACAGGAATAAGTAAATACCATGCACTATTTTTGCAATTTATAAATAGCCTAAAAATTATTTCAAGTAAAAAAATTAAAAATCTAACAATTGGCTCCTTTGAGTTCTCCATGTTAATTATCATTCCTACAATAACATCCTCTCTATGAGGTCATGTGTATACCCCTTCCCATTATACTTGATTTTTGGTTTTAGTACTTCATATTAAAAAAATTAATTGATCTGGGATTTATTTTGGTATTCCTCAAAATGTTAATCTGTTGCCTTACCACCATTTATTGATTAGACAACTCTTTGCTTATTTGAACTGCCAATCTCATTTTATGCTAATAGTTTTTAAATGTCATTGAGGCTGCTGTTTCACTTTCATATTTATTTCATTGATCTCACTGTTCTTGGGCCAGTTCTATAATGCTTTTATTGTTATGGATTTATAATAAATTATTCTATATAGTAAATCATATCTCTTTATTCATTTTATTTTTTTTTCAAAATTGATTGGATATTTATACAGGTAGTTGTTTTTTTTATTATAGTAAATTAAAAATGGTTATTAGAGTCTCAAAAAGACTTATTAGGATTGTACTCATTGTTGCAAGGAAATAACTGGAAAATTTATTTGAGTTCTGTTTGGAGAGAGAAAAGTAAATTGCACTATGTCTCATGAGAGTCTAGGGTACACTATTTATATATTTGAAAGAAAAGAGGATTCCAGAAATATTCTGTGGTCCTTCTGGGGTACCTGGTAGAATCAAATGAGAAATTTCTCTGTAGGGTCATACTCTCAAATTGGATACACAGTTGCGATTGACATATACACACTAATATGTATAAAATAGACAACTAATAAAAACCTGCTGTTTAGTACAGGGAACTGTACTTCACTTTGCTGTACAGTAGAGACTAACACAACATTGTAAAACAACTATACCCCAATTTAAAAAAAAATTGGACACACAGAATTCTTACAAACAAATTCCTCCAAAGGTGATTTTATGATCTACAATTACAGACCACACAAAGTTACCAAGAGCACCTTTTTCCCTCTTTCCTAAACTCTGATGACATGAGCATTAGATCTTTGGTTATAGTCCCACAGGTCCCTGAATCTCCAACCATTTTGATTCAGTCTATTTTCTTTGTGTTGTTCAAATTGTGTTCAATTTTTTCTATCTACTAGTCTAGAGCATCATTTTCTGTCCTTCCTTCATTGTGCTGCTGAGCTCATCCTTTGAGCTTTTTATTTCAGTTATTGTGTTTGTCAGTTCTAAAATTTCCAGTTTCATATCTCCCAATTCATTGATGAGACTTCCATTTTTTTGCTGAGTCTTTCTGTTTTTATAATTGGCTGTCAGTGTGCTTGTAATTGCTCATTCAAGCTTTTTTCTTAATGGCTTTTAAAAATCTTTCGTAAATAATCTTAACTTTTCTATCATCTCAGTGTTGACATCTATTGATTTTCCTTTTTCATTCAGTTTGAGATCTTCCTGGTTCTTGATATGACAAGAGATCTTCAGTTGAACCCTGGATATTTTGTATCATATCATTAAACTCTGAATTGTATTTAAATATTCTGTTCAAACTGGCTTCCTTTGAGACCACATAGGCAGGAGAAAGAGGAAGGGTATTGTGCTATTACTTCCAGGTGTGGCTAGAAGTCCAGGTATCCCAATTGGTCTCCATCGACACCAAGGTGTGGGGAGCTCCTCACAACTGCTGGGTGTAGGAGGGAGTTCTAGCTTCTCATTAAGCCTCCAGTGATACCTTCCTTGATGGCCAAGAAGAGTAGAAGTACCTTAGTACTACACCACACACACACACATGATTTCCACTGACACAGTGTGGAGGTCATAACGGCAAGTGGTAAAAGTCCTGACTCTCCAATAGATTTTCTTTGACACCACACAAGTGAGAGCAAAGATGTCAACTCATTACTGCCAGATGGGGGTGGAAGTCCAGCCTCCACACATAGTCTCCATTCACACCATGGGAGTGTAGGGGAGAGAGATGGAGGTGAAACTTACTCCCTTGATGGGGATGGAAGCTCCAGCTCCCTGCTTTACCTTCTCTGACATGATCCCAGTAGGAGACCCAGAGTACATTGTTACAGCCCAAGAAGGTAGAAGTCCATGTTCCCTACCTCTGCTTTGCTGGCATAGGTAGAAGAGGAGGCAGGGTTTTTTCTATAGTGTTTAGATGGAGTAGAGAAGTTATTGTCTAAAATTTTTTATCATAGGCTACATTTTCCTCGTCCTTTGGCTAGAGATAGCAGAATTCTGTTGCTGTTGTTTTCTGCATTTTGTTGTTGTTGGCATTTCTGGATTTCTGTTTCCTTTATCTACATGTCTGGGATATATGAGGTAAAAAATAAAACCCAGGGAAGTCACCACTACATCATTCCTGGCATCCCAAGTTTCCTAACTAGTCTTTCTCCTCTATCCTTTTCAGAGTCTTCTTTTGTTTGTTTCAAAAAATGGCAGGGTTTTTGGTTACACTCAGTAGAATGTATATGGGAAAGTACATCTACTCCTTCTTCTCAGATGCAAATGTTACAATTCACTTTAAAAATACATTAAAAAAATATTTTAGAAGAATGGTTGTGACTTAAATTTGTAAAGGCACCAGTTTTACAAAAACTTTGAGTACCATGACATGTTCAATATAACTGGAACTGGAGCATTACAATCTCTGTTACTTCAAGTTCTTCATTCCCCAGTTAGAAGTGGGGAGAAATATAAATTAAAATGAGTTTCATCGTGTTGCATTAATTTTTCCACTTATCGTTTATCATCTTACTTTTTGGTTTTATGTGTTTCTGAACTGTAGAAGAGATTAGAAAGGAAGAAAAGAATAAGTTAATTAAACTTGGGCCTCTAAAAACTAAAAAAAAAAATCTTTAAAATCTAGACAAAAATGTGAAGTAAAATTTTGACTAAACTGTAAGAAATGTATCTGAGATAATCAATATAACGTATATATATTTAGTTTACATTTACCTTTGTGACTTACTCAGGAAAAACAAAAGTTACATGTGTTAGCAGTAAGTGTCAGTTATCCAAGAACCTAAGCAAATATAAATAGGACTTTAATTTTAGGATTATTTTCTAACAACCTTTACCAAATTCCAAAATCAAATTATTTTCTCTGTCTTCTTTATGTTTCTCTCTGTCTTTCTCTTCTTTTCTTTTCCATTCCTTTCTTTCCTTTCCTTCTTTTATATCTACTTTGTTTTTTTTTGGGTTTTTTTTGGTAAGACTTTCTGTCTTTAATCATTATATGTCAGTTAAGACTATCTTCTGGATATTTGTATGTTATAACAAAAAGCATCATGACCACCAGTCTGTGTCCAGAAAATAAACTTTCAGAGGAGAAAAGTCAAAAGAAAATCTATAAATTAAATATGACATACAAGGAAAAAAATAGAATTTTCTTAGCAAAATAGGTTCTGAAATATCTGCTATCAACCCCCTTTGCTTTATGAACCTGTTAAATTTGTTTGTGCAAAACAATATACAGTAGCAAAGATTTTTACTGGATTTTCACTCCTGATTTCTACCATATTTTGGCCTTGGTGAAGTATAGTGGAAAACCGACACAAACATTCTTTCTCTATCTAAAGTTTGTTGCCTAATGAACTATATATACAACATAAACTCATGCAGTGTTATATGTCAATTATATCTCAATAAATAAAATATAGCTAGGGAATAATATGAAATTAAATGTAGCTTTCTGTTTCATCTTTTCTTAAATGTTTGATCTGTAACATTTAAAAACATCCTAACTAGGGTTTCTCATATTGTGGCATCAATATTTCTTTATTTCATGTTCTGGTTAAATTGAATATTTCTGTTGAATTGGAATAGTCTTCAAAAATATTCCACGGGAATTCCTTTACAATCTAGTGATTAGGACTCTGTGCTTTCAATATTCCACAAGTTTGAAGTCTTCATCTACCTACATACTGTATATATTCAATTTAAATGTGGAAGATAATATTTAACATGTAAATATCTGAAATCTTGCCACTGTTTGTGGTGTTCTAAGAATTTGTTTCAAACAGTGCTGAGGGGCTTCCCTGGTGGTGCAGTGGTTGAGAGTCTGCCTGCCGATGCAGGGGACACAGGTTCGTTCCCCGGTCCAGGAGGATCCCACATGCCGTGGAGTGGCTGGGCCCGTGAGCCATGGCTGCTGAGCCTGTGCGTCCAGAGCCTGTGCTCTGCAACGGGAGAGACCACAAAAGTGAGAGGCCCGTGTACCGCAAAAAAACAAAACAAAACAAAACAAACAAAAAAACAAAACAGTGCTGGGGATATTAAGCAACACAACCCCTTCTGACAACAAAGGTGCTATCGAGGGCAGTTGCATCAATAATGAGTGGATGTAAACTCCCTAAATAATCATAGATTAGATATTGCATAGCAGTTTCAAAAGCACAATTATAGCCCATTGTGTCACTAATGTGTGCATTTAGGCCTCTTAATAGTACATGTTGGCCTAATGACTGTGAGACAGTGGAACTAGTTATCAATGTAGATTCTCATTTCCTTGGTATATTTTAGGAGAAGAAATAACTATCTGTTTGAAATTATTTAGGTTCATTCTTACTGGAGTCAGGGGGTTGGAAAATATTTCCTCTAGTGGGCCCTTCTGGCCCTGTGTCATTAGGAAAAAAATTACTAAATTGTTACTCAAGTGTTTCTCAACCTTGCTTCAGAGATGCAGAGCTCAATTTATGATACACATGGGTCACATTTGTCTCAATTCATCTCTCACACTGAAATGTGCAAAATCTAGGCATAGGTCTCCCCAGCTTGTTAAAGCCATTCCCTAATTTGCAAAGCCACTGTTTCTAAAAACAGAAAGAAAATTTTTTATTGTAAGAAAACATATAGATTATCTCCTGCTTACCTCCAGTAAACCAGTCTTAATCTCATCCTAAAAAGTCAAATAAATTGTATTAATGTTTACCTGGAGCCTATTTCCCAGCTGTTTTATGGGAAAAAATATAATAAGTAATTATGCATCATTACCAAACACCTGACATTCCTAAAAAGTAACTAAAATACAGTAAAATTCTTATATACAAGTAACAAATTATCATGCTAAACTGTTAAATGTTTAAAGCATCATTTTCTCATCAGCAATCTATTTTTAACATTTTCTCTCTGTGCAGTAGCCTGTACAGTTGCATGTCATTACATCAACACTACATTCATTATAAAAGTGGGATAGAAAGTAAAGCTTGAAGAAAGCTGAGAAAAAGAGAGGCAAGAGGATTTCAACAGTCTTTGTTTCTGTTTTCAAAAGTGATGTGGCAGAGGATTTGGGTGGTAGTGGAGCAATTTTAGGCAAACCATACTTTTCAGAAGAACTGGCAGAGATCCCCTATCCTTTTAGTGTTGCCCAAGCACTCCTGAACAGAAAGTAAGTAATAAATATTTATGTAGGTAAGATTCATGCTTTAGGGTAAGAAAAATTAAAAAACTCATTTTTGCTTACACTTTGCTTAATTTCACCTATTTTTAATTAAGTATATTGGAGGAATCCAGGCTCTTTCACATGTAAATGAAAGGATATTATTATACCTATAATTACATCTGCACACCCTTGTTTTTGGCATTCCTCCTACTTTTCTAAGTATCTAAGCATAATTCTGATATCCTACCAATATTTTGGTAACAATTTTCCCACACATTATGTATTATGTTTTAAACTCTTAAATAAAAATCATCCTTGCATTAATATTGGCAAAATCAAATCAAAACAGAAGTAATCACATATTCTTTGATATTTAAGGTTTTTAAATCTCAGTAAAGAGATTTATTGGGAAAACATTAGTGGGAAGAAATTTGGGGAGTTTGTTTAAACTGCAAAGAGAACTAAACTTACTGAACGTACTACTTTCTATAAACTTTCAAAATGTTCCAATATCAAAGTTCTTAAATAAAATACATTTGCATTTGTCCCTGGGCATTCCCCAAGGACTTGTGTCATATTCCCCTAACTGATATCTCACTGCCTTTCACTCTGATTACAGGAAGAATTGCTTCATCCTGCCTTGGCTTCTCCAGACATTTCCTCTTAGACAGTGGATGTTCTCCCCAGTCCTGGACAGATTACTCTTTCCCTGAGTGCCATAAATTTAATGATAAATGATTAGGATTCATAATGCAAAGTCATGACCCCGATTAACACATTTTCCTTTCTATTTTCAGTTATAACTTTGAAACTTCGGATTTGATTTATTTACTTAATGCAAATGCCAGTTACAGTATATGTGATTTTGTGTTTTAATTGTATTTCTGATCTCTTTTTTAGTTCTACTAGTATTTATTATAGGGATAAAACTGAGGTAAGAATAAAAACAAAGATGAGAAAATTCAACAGGTCTACTACAAAACAAAGGAGACATTTTTAAAAAATATTTTTTTCTTTCTTTACATAAACAATAAACAGTCAACTAAAAACTGCTACTCAGAACACTACTAGGATATTTAGGAGATTTGAACTTGAGTCCTTAAGAACATTTATCCATTTCCACCAGTGTGTGTCTACTTCTAGATTCATACTTATAACATATTTATTGTATGAAACATATTTATTTACAAACATATGTTTATATATGTATATATTTCCATATTTATATTTATTTATACTAATATATATTTAAAATTGTATTGCTCAAGAATCATTGTTATTTCCAAGTTGTTAAGCTATACCTAATTTTTCTGAATTAGTTACTTTAGAAGACACTTATACCTTCTTATATAATAGAAGACAATTTCTTGAATATTAAAGTCTTAGCAATCAAGATAAATATTTTGTAAAACTAAAAATGAAAATGAGAGCTTTAAGAATTAAAATTGTTACTGTATCTCCTTTATACATTTTAACCTTCAATTTTGCTAACAAATAGATAAATCAGTTTAGAAGCAGGCTAATTTAGGCTATATGTGCAAGCTTTTAATTACTCCCTCTTGAAAGTGGGGATGTTCTTGCAGTAATTTGTCAGGGAGACCTGTTACCAAAAAAATATTTCAATAAATAACTCATCATCTAACCATAATCAATGACCAAATGAAAACAGTAGCATACCCAGTGTGGGTCTTCAAAGAAATAGAAAAAATAAAGTCTCTACTCCCAAGGAATGGCACAGTCAGTGAAAGTGCAACACATATTTAGAAGCTGATGTGCACTTAGTCTAACAAGGCCAGATCAAGTAAACACAGTTCATTCATTTAGCTAGTATCTATTAACTACTTATTCTGTTTACTTCACTGTGCTTGCCTTTATAAATATCAAAATAAAATAAACATTATGGCTGCCCCAAAAGATGTCAGAATATGTTACAAAAATAAATATGGAAATAAATAATTATAATACAATATAATAACTGCTATACCAAAGATCATCTGCAAGGCAGAGAGAAGAAGCTTATGGGAAAAAATACTTACTTTGACTAAGGAAGCCTGGGGAGGTCTCATAGAGGTGGGAGTATCAAAATTAAGTGTTACAGAATAAATAGCTTTCTGTCCAGTAGTGGTGGTAGGAAAGACATTCCAAATAAAGGAAGCAATTTTTGTAAAGACATGAAAAAGTGGAAGTATGGCATTTTTCAGAGGACTAAAGTAGCTTGGCATTGTTGAACTATAATGTACCAAAGAAAAATAGCCGGTTATGAGACTGGACATGTAACTGAGCCTGATCATATCAACACAATACTGTTAATGTCTAAGTGAGACAAGCAAGAAATAAAAGCAATAACCATGTATTGTGTTTCCATATAGGAACTCAGGGGGTTCTGTGCTGGAAATCTAGATACCAGTATTTTCAGCATATCAGATGCATTCGAAATCATGGGTAGGCTATCTAAGTTAGAGGAGGGAAATAAAGTACAGATCCCCTTTGGACACCAATAGTGAGTGTGTAGATTAGAAGGTAAGTTGTAAGTGGTCTATGGAGATAGGAAGAGCATGAAGAATGAACATTCTTGCAGAATCCTGGGAGTAGTAAATTTCATATACAGAGTAATCAACAATCCCAAAGTCAAATAAGTAAAGACTAAATGTATGTATAGGATTTGGCAACTGGCATATTACAGTTTGTCTTAATGAGAGAAATTCTGTGGAGTGCCAATGTTGCAGTAGACATCTATAAATCTGTAACAAAGAGTAACTTGAAAGCCATGTTTTCCAATTTTAAGAACCAGGGACTTGAGAAAGAAAAAGATTTCGTGAATGCTAAAAGCTTAGTAGTCCATACAAAATTTAAAGTCTAAAGGAATTATGAATCAAATTGTGGAGAAAGAATGTGTAATAAAATTATTATCTTATTCCAGATCAATCAGAACAAAAGGTGTTAATACCACAAACAGGGACCAAGGGTGGGTATTTGGTAAAAGAGAATCTAATGGGACAGAGCAAATATTTAACACCCAGTGTGTCATTAAGAGTTTATATATAAACCTTGAATAAATTTAGAGAATTCAAGAGACAAAATAAGCTCTTGCCAGGCTTTTCAGTTCAGTTTCACAGAGCTTCATTTTGGCATAAGAATTTTGTGAGTGTGACAATCATATTCACTAAACTTGGTTGCAGTAAAATGAGAAAATGGAAACATAAGTATATACAACACATTTTGAACTTTGAATTCTAGCTTACAGGTTAAAAGACAAAAATTTTACAATTACTGTACTTATAATATTTTGCCAATGTACGCACAATATAAAAAGATGTAAATTGTGACATTAATAACATAAAATATGGGGATTGGACAAATAAAAATTTAGAAAATTTTTATACAGTTGAAGTTAAGCTATTGTCAACATAAAATAAACTGGTATAAATATAGCATGTAGTATAAAAGCCTCATGGTAATCCCAAAGCAAAAATATATATTATATACACAAATGATAAGAGAAAAGAATCAAAGTATACCATTTGAAAAAAGCATTTAATGACAAAGAAAAACAGCAAGAGAGGAAGCAAGGACTAACAGAATTACAGAACAATCAGAAAGCAATTAACAAAATGGTGATAATAATTCTTGCCTATCAATTAGTACTTTAAATATAAGAGGCTTATCTTTTCAAATTAAAAGGCATAGACTGGTTGTACTGGTGAAGAAATGAGACCCAACTATATACTGCTTATGTAGCAGGGATAGCCATACTTATGTCAGACAAAATAGACTTTAAGCAAAAGATAGAAAAGAAAAAAAATATATAATATTATTATTATACAATAATAACCAGGTCAGTTCATCAAGAAGATATAACAACTGTAGATATATGTACCCATATTGGAGCACCTAAATATATTAAACAATACTTAACATATCTAAAGGCAGAAATAGACAGCAATGTAAAAGAGTATTTCAATACCCCATTTTCAATAATGAATAAATCATCTGGACAGAAAATCAAGTACTTTAACTACACTTTAGAACTAATGACCTGAGAGACATATACAGAACATTCAATCCAATAGCAAATGTGCATATGATATGTTGTCACAAAACAAGTCAATCAATTTAAGAATATTGAAATCACATCAATTATCTTTTTCAACCATAATGGTATGAAACTGGGAATCAATAACAGGAGGAAAGCTGGAAAATTCACAAATATGTAGAAAATAGATAACACACTTCTCAAAAAAAATGGGCAAAAAAGAAATCAAAGGGAAAATAAAAAATATCTTGACCCAAATGATAATGGGAACACAACACTGAAAACTTAAGGGATTCAGCAAAAGCAGTTCTTAAAAGGAAAGTTTATAGCAATAAATGGGTACATTAAGAAAAAAAGAAAGATCTCAAATAAACAACCTAATTTTGCACCTCAAGGAACTAGAAAAAGAAGAACAAACTGAGCCCAATATTAGCAGACAGAAGGAAATAATAGAGCTTAAAGAAGAAATAAGTGATATAGAGACTAAGAAAAAAATAGAAAAATCAACAAAATCGTTTTTTTTTTTCTTTCTTTTTTTCCATACGCGGGCCTCTCACTGCTGTGGCCTCTCCTGCTCCGGACGCGCAGGCTCAGCGGCCATGGCCCACAGGCCCAGCCGCTCCGCGGCATGTGGGATCTTCCTGGACCGGGCCACGAACCCGTGTCCCCTGCATCGGCAGACAGACTCTCAACCACTGTGCCACCAGGGAAGCCCGAACAAAATCGTTTTTTAAGCTTATAAATTTGGGGATAGACTAAGAAAAAAGAAAGGACTCAAATAAAAAGAATTATAAATAACACCACACAAATGCAAAGGATTATAAGTGACTACTGTGAACAATTATACACCTACAAATGCAACAACCTAGAAGAAATGGATAAATTCCTAGAAACATACAACTCACTAAGACTGAACCATGAATTAGTAGAAAATCTGAACAAACCAATAATAAAACAGTAGATTGAAACAGTCACCAAACGTCTCCCAACAAAGAAAAACCCAGGACCAGATGGTCCGCTGCTGGATTCTACCAAATGTTTAAGGGATAATTAATTCCAGTCCTTCTCAAACTCTTCCCAAAAATAGAAAAACAGAATATTTCCAAACTCATTTTTCAAGGCCAGCATTGCCCTGATAATGAAGCTAGACAAGGATACTACAAGAAAAGAAAATTACAGGCCATTATCTCTGATGAACATAGATGCAAATCTTTTCAAGAAGGAATTTACCTCAACATAATAAAAGCCATAGAAGGAAAGCCAATAGCTAACATCATACTCAATGTTGAAAAGTTAAAATCTCTTCCTCTAAAATCAGAAACAAGACAAGAATGCTCACTCTTGCCAGGTTTACTCAATATGATATTGGAAGTTCTAATCAAAACAATTAGTCAAGAAAAAGAAATAAAAGATATCCATATTGAGAAGAAGAAAGTAAAATTATCTCTGTTTGCACATGGCATGAGCTTATACATAGAAAAAAAGACACCACCAAAACCTGTTAAAACTAATAAATGAATTCAGTAAAGTTACAGGATACAAAATCAACATACAAAAATCAGTTATATTTCTATATACTAACAATGAATTATCTGGAAAAAATAAAGAAAATAATCCAATTTACAATAACATCCAAAACTATAAAATATTTAGGAATGAATTTAACCAAAGAGCTAAAAGACCTGGATACTTCAAACTGTAAAGCATTTTTGAAAGAAATTAAAGAAGACACAAATGAATGGAAATACATTCCATGTTCTTGAATTGAAACACAAATATTGTGAAAATATCCATAATACCCAAAGTGATCTACAGGTTGGATGAAGTTCCTATCAAATTCTAATGGCATTTTTCACACAAAAACAAAACAAAACAAAACAAAAAACTATCCTAAAATTTGTATGGAAACACAAAAGACTCCAAATAGCCAAAGCAATCTTGAGAAAGAAGAACAAACTGGAGGAATCATAATTCCTGATTTCAAACTATATTACAACGCTATAGTAATCAAAACCATATGATACTTGCCTATAAACTGACACATATATCAATGGACTAGATTAGAGAGCCCCAAAATAAACCCATGCATTTACAGTTAACTAATTTTTGACAAGAATCCTAAGAACATAAAATGGAGAAAAAATAGACTTTTCAACAAACAGTATTGGGGAAACTGGATACCCACATACAAAAACATGCAACTGGACCCCTATTGTATACCACTCACAAAAATTAACTTGAGATGGAATAAAAGCTTTAAGATCTGAAATCATAAAACTCATAAAAATTAGAGAAAAACTTCTTGATGTTGACCTTGTCGATGATTTCTTGGATAAGACACCAAAAGCACAGGCAACAGAAGCTAAAACAAACAAGTGAGACTACATCAAACTAAAGGGTTCTGCATTGCAAGGACCCAATCAATAAATTGAAAAGACAACATATAGAATTGAAGAAAATATTTACAAACCATATATCTGATAAGGGGTTAATATATAAAATATATAAAAAGTCATACCACACAATAGCAAAAAAGCAAATAATCTAGTTAAAAATGGGTGAAGGACTGAAAATACATTTTTCTAACAAAAATATACAAATGACTACTTAGCACATGAAAATGTGCTCAGCGTTACTAATCATCAAGGAAATGCAAGCCAAAACATAACAAGTTTATCACCTCACTAATTGTTAGAATGTCAGTTATCAAAAAAAAAAATAAGAAATTACAAGTGTTGGTGAAGATGTGGAGAAAAGAGAAACCTTTACACTTTTGGTGGAAATGTAAATTGACATAGCCATTATGGAAAACAGTATGGTAGTTTCTCAAAAAATAAAAATAGAACAGCCATATGGTCCAGCAATCCAATTCCTGAGTATATACCTGAAAGAAATGAAATCAATATCTTGAAAAGATGTCTGCATTCCTATGTGCATTGCAGCATTATTCATGATAGCCAAGATATGGAAACAGTTTTCTTCAGTTGATGAATGGATTAAGTAGATGGTATATGTATATAAGTAAAGGAATATTATTCAGCCATAAATAATGATATCCTGCCATTTGTGAAAACGTGGAAGAAACTGGAGGACATTATGATAAGTGAATAAGCCAGACAGAAGAAAAAGAAATACTGTATGTTATCACTTATAGGTGGAATCTAAAAAAAAAGAAAAAAAAATTCATAGATACAGTAAATAGAATAATGGTTGCCACAGGCTGGAGGATGGAAGAAATAGTGAAATTTAGGTCAAGGTTAAAAACCTTTAGTTTTAAGAATAAATTCTGAGGTACAGCATGGTGACTATAGTCAATAATACAATATTGTGTAATTGAAAATTGCTAAGAATAGATCTTAAGCTGTCTCATCACAAAAAAGGGAAGAGTTAGGTGTATGAATATCAAATCATCACATTGTACAGTTTAAATATATAAAAATGTATTTGTCAATTATTTCTCAATAATTGTTGAAAAAAATCCAAGTCCATATCCATGTCTGGATATGGATATAGGTAAATATAGCTATCTCAAGTGTCTGAGTAAGAAATTACAAATACCTAGAGTAAAGCAGTCTAGAGACTGAATCAAGTATTAAGTAGGTAGTCCTAGCTATTGATTAGATGGTGGGTATCAGAGAGCAAAAAGTCAAATTTTTCTTTCAGATTTCTTACAAATAAAGTTATGAGAATTTATATGTTGTGAAAATAGATATAGCCCAACAGAAAAGTAAATTGTAACTTAAAATTAGTTTTGGACACAGAAAATTACACACAAATCTAAGCTTTAAATATTACTTTAAGATAATTTAAAAATGTCAAATAGACTGTAAGTATATTAAAAAGATATTCACGCACTCTGAAGCTTTTGCTTGCTTTTTAAAGCATTAATAAAAACCACCAAAGACTAAATTTCACTTTATACAAATATTAGTATATAGTTTCTGTAAAGTCACCGGTAATAGGGTTAAAATAGACTAACATCAAATTTACTTCTTTTGTAGGTAACTTGGTCCCTTTTCATATTTTATTTTACTTCATCTTTAATTTATTCTACCAAACAATATGTCAGTAATACCATTTCCACAGAGCCACTTCATTTTAAAAGAGGCAGAGTGAGATGGGCTCATTCATCCTACTGCTAAGATAGTTTTCTTAATTCCTATCTTCAAATAAGTTTCATAGGGATTAATTCAATGGAATTTGAGACAGAAAAGAAAGACTTCTCAGAAAACATATCATTCTTTTTCCACCCTGCTTGAGGGTATCTTAGAGAATTGCTAAATTGCTTGGATAGAATGGAGAGTATGGCATCATTATTTCTCAGCAATTTAAAAATAAATACAACAGTTAAAGTCTTTGTGCCATTATGATGACCTTAATACTATAAACATTGGGAATTAGAACATGTGACTTTGTTTTAATTAGTTTATTGACAATAGTCACTACAAAGGAGGCCAGAAATGCTTTTAAAGGGAGATAAAACAAAGTAGATGGCTTAATTTTGTTTGTAAAATCTGGCATATTGCAATAGCCTAAAAAAAATTCATAGTTTACTTAGCAGAAAAAACAGAAATTATAGAATTTTATTTTAATGTGTCCACAGTAAGTTCAGAATACCCAGTCAAATAAGAAGTTCAAAATAATGTTGATCAATCATAACTGTAGCTTTTGTTATGTTGGAAAGATTAATTTTAAATATTAAGGCAATTCAGGTGGGCCCCAGACTTCTTATATAACTATAAGATCTAGGGGGGAAAATATACCCCTTAAACTCTACTATATACAAATGGACCTGAAATATATATATATATATATATATATATATATATATATATATATATATATATATATGTTTGTTTGTTTTTTGCAGTACGCGGGCCTCTCACTGTTGTGGCCTCTCCCGTTGCAGAGCACAGGCTCCAGAAGCGCAGGCTCAGCGGCCATGCCTCATGGGCCCAGCCGCTGTGAAGCATGTAGGATCATCCTGGACCGGGGCACGAACCCGTGTCCCCTGCATCGGCAGGCAGACTCTCAACCACTGTGCCACCAGGGAAGCCCAGACATGAAATATATTTTACCCACAGAATTGAAGTTGAATGATACTGAGGAGGTTTTTATTTTTTTAATGTTTGAAGATTCTTTCCTGACAACTAATGATCCTTTATGAGTATTGTAATAAGACAGAAATGTAAACCCATATGACAGGCGGATCATTTCATAGTAGTTGTATATAAGCTGCTACTAACACAGACACTCAGGAGTCTGCTTTTAAGTCCCAGGTGACCAATAAAAGCAGAAATTAAAGGTATATCATATATACACAAGGAAAATTCCAAAAGAGTAGGACACATAAATGTAAAAAAAAATAATAGTAATAGTAATAATAATAGTACAAGGACCTATGAAGAAAACAAGGATGCATTTCTTTTTAGGATCAAGGAAAATATTCCTATTAAATATCATTCAGAATTTAAAGGCAGTGAAAAAGGAAATAAAATCAATTTCATGGCAGAAGACATGATAAGCAATGTAAAAAAGTAATAAGAATAATAACAAATTGGGAAACATTTATAATATATCAGAAACAAAGGGATAAACATGTATTCTTCTATATTTTTGGTAGAAATGGGATAACTAGAAATGTTACATTTGTATTACCAGTTGAGTCATCAGTCTTACTTGTGAGAATCTATTCCAAAGATACTCTGGCAAAATATAAAATGATTACACAGAATGTTATTCATAATGATATTGTTAGTAATATCAAAAATTAGAAGGAATACATAAATTTGTCAAAAGGAAACAGACTTTAATACAATCACATATTGCACAACATGCAGATGTAAAAAAGAATGAGAATTCTCTCAGTCATGGGGATACTATTAGCTAAAAAAAAGCAAGGCAAAGAATAATACACAAGCATTTTATTTTCACATAAATAAATTTGTTTTGCTTTCATAAATGAGATCAATATTTTCCCAAAAAAGCTTTTGACAATATCTAATGTCTATTCCTGATAAAACTCCTGAACCTGATAAAATGTATCTACAAAACCTTAGTGCTAACATCCTACTTAATGGTGAAAGACTGAATGATATTTTCTTCAAAAGATCAGAAACAAGATAGCAAAATCTCACCACTTTATTCAATATTGTAGTAAAGGCTCCAGTCAGTGCAATAAGGCAAGAAAAACAAGAAAAAAAGCATCCAGAATAGAAAAGAAGAAGTAAAACTATTTAGAAAGCTGTTGGAATCTATAATAGCTACCAAAACTAAAAAGTGAGTTTAGCAATTTTATAGAATACAAACTCAATAGTGAAATAAATTGTATTTTATATACTAGCAATAAGCAATCAAAAACTAAAATAAAAGTACAATTTTCAACTGCATCAAAAATATGAAATACATGGAGGTAAATCTAAAAAAATGCAAAGGGCCTGTGCATTCTTATGTAGGAAATATTGCTGAATTCAGAGTTCTTAATAAATGAAGATATAGACCATGTTCATGGGTAACAAGATGCAATATAATTAAGATATAAATTTAACCCAAATCAATCTATAGTTTTGATACAATCCCAAAATTTCAGCAGGCTCTTTTAAAAATAAAATGTGACAAAGTGATTCTACAATATATGTATAAGGAGAAATGCAAAGGACATAAAATAACAAAATAATGTTGAAAAATAATGAAGTTGGAAAACTAACCCTGTGTGATTTCAAGACTTACAGTAAAGCCACTGTAATCAAGGCAATGTGCTATTGGTATACAGATAGACAAGTAGATAAATGGAATAAAATAGCAAACTAGAAATAGATTCAAACTATATAAATAACTAATTTTCAACAAAGATATAAAGGTTAGTCAGCAGAGAAAGGGTATCTTTTTTCACAAATGATAGTGGAAGGTAGATATTCATATACAAAAAAGAACTTTAATCAATAATATGAAACATATAGAAAACATTAGTTTTAAATGGTTAATAGACATAATGTAACACCTAAAATTATGAAACTTGTAGAATAAAATGTAGGAAAAAATCTTTGTGACTTGGATTAGGAAATATTTCTCAGATATAATACCAAAAGCATGATACATGAGAAAACAAATTAATAAATTGGAATTCATGAATGAAAAAAACATCACCTGTTCTTAGAAGGATACTGTATTTTTAAGAGGACTGGCAAAATATTTGGGGAAAATATTTGCAATGTATATATGTCTGAAAATGTTTTATATTCAGAATTTAGAGAATTCTCAAGACCCAATAACAGGAAAACAAGCAAGACAATAAAGAATGAGCTAAATATGTGAACAGACTTCATCAATGAAGATACACAGATGGCTAATAAGCACTAACGTGAAAAATGGTCAAAAGTATTAGCTATTGGGAAATGCAAATGAAAACCACAATGATGTAGTACATACTTATTAGAATGTCTAAAGTAAAACTACTGACTATACCAAGTGTTTGCAAGGATGTTGAGGAACTGTAACACCTACATTGATAGTATGTAAACTTGTTCAATCACTTTGGAAACCAATCTGAGAATTTCTGAAAAAAATTAAACACATCTACCACAGAAACTAGCAATTCCACTTCTGGGTATTTATCCAAGGAAATAAAATCCTGTGTCCAAATCAAATGTTGTACACAAGTGTTCTTAGAAGCTATTTTTGTAGTAGCCATAAACCGAAGATACTCTAAATGTCAATTGGCTGGTGAATAGATAAAGAAATGTAATATATCCTCCCCATGGAAAACTACTCAGCAATAAGAAATATCAATACACACGACAACATGGAGTTCACAACCATTATAGTAAGTATAAAAAGCAAACACAAAAGACTATGCACTATAAGATCCTACTTAAACTCTCTAAAAGGCAAATCTACAGGGACAAGAAATAGATCATACTGGCTTGGCAAAGGGGATAGGGTGGGGCTGGGGCTGGTGGCAGCCCTACTCTGGAGGGAGAGTTCCACATTCAGGGAAAGAGAACTTTGGAGTGTGATGATTATGCTCACTCTCTGGATTGTCATAACACTTTCATGGATCTAGACACGTGTTGAAACTAATCCGATTGTGCACTGTAAATATATGCAGTTTGCTATATATCAACTATGCCTCAATAAAGCTGGGAAAATAATAAATAAAATAAAAATTAAGATGACATAAGAGCCCACAGAGAGCTTCTGATGGCCAAATATGGAAGGATTTGATCATTGGAAAGAAAAATAACTACAATAAAAAAGTCTCAACTTCATAATGATACACATAAAAGAGATGGGAAGGAAAGGCAAAGGAAAGAAGTCAACATTTATTCTATATTTTCTGTGTAAACTATCTTTCAGGATAACCAATTAGGTAAACCTGAGTATGAAAAGTTATTCATTATGGAAAGGATAATATCAGCTAGTAAATGTGAAATAAGTGTTTCAGGCAAAGTACATTAGTGAATAAAACCATTAGATAAAGGATTGATGGGTAACTTTACAATGAGGTTCAGGATGTAATAGTTTTACCTACTGTTCACTCTCAGCATCACTAAAAGCAGGACAATAAGGTAGTATATGCTGCCTGATGTAATATAACATGACAAATTCAGCATTACTAATAAATATTGTTAGTTAAAGAAAGTTGAAACTGAATCTATTCAAATCTTTACAGATATCTTACAGGAAATGCAGGAGGAAGAAGCTAAGTGACACCATGAAAAAGCAGAGTTAAAACCACAAACTGGTACAAATTATTCAACAAGTATAATGGAGCAAAATTATTTAACAAGTTAATGACATAAAAAAGAGAAGAGTTAATTAAAAAAGCAAAGGCATAAAAATAAAATGCAATTTAAGAACTTGTTTTAGATTCTGATTTGTATAAACAATTTTAAATATAGCTAGATATTAGATGATAGCAGGAAAGTATCAATTTTGTTAGTTATAAAAATGTAAGTAACTATTTACATTTTGGGGAGAGATATACATCTTAACATGTATGTTGAAATGATGTATGGTCTTGAAGTTGCTTTAGAATACTTTACAGCTGTATCAAAAAAGGAATGGATGAGGCAAGGATGAAGTGGCAAAATCTGGAGAGTCATTTGATCTAGGTGCTGGAGCGAGTGGGTTTGTTACCCTTGTGTGTGTTTAATATTATTCACAGTAAATATTTTGAAATTACAAAATAAAAATATTCTGAAAACAAGATATTCTTCCTGTCTCTTCTCAGCTAAACTGGCTTTACTGCTTTTCTACTTGTTACTTGTTCTTTCTAACTCAATCACTTTCCCTGCTCCACAGATCACAGGAATAGACCTAGTCTGGGATTTATCTGAAAGTTGCTTCAACCAACTATAATTTAAGAAGGATGCAAAGTGAGTATTGATGTGGATTTATAAGAATGTGATTAGACCATTTTATGGAGATTTTTCCATCCTTCTCACCAAAAGGAAATACAGAAACCTATTCAGCTATATGAAATACATGTTTATTATTTCACAGTGGTTTGTGCAATAGTACATAGATGTAAATGAGATATTCTAGGACTTTTTTCATATAAGTAGTAAGTAATTTTCAAAATTTGAATGACAAAAATACCCTTTAGATAACATTTACATTGCCTCAGAGTTCTCAAATGTTTACAGCAATTCTCATTGCACTTTATTATGAATATAGAAGATTTTGAAACTAAATGTACATTAATTGTAACATAAAAGTTATGTCCATTCAAATACAATCCCTGATTAACCACTTTATGTATTTACTGCTCTATTCCTTCCAAATAAGGTAGAGGATAGGAAGATTCTAAGAGAGAATTTATAAAAGAAACTCTACTGTTCACCATATTTTTTAATATTCTTTATTGCATAGAGTCACTTCCAACATTCTTACCATTACCTTTGACTGCGTGTGTTAACATTATTAAATTGTTATACATGTTTCTATCTTATATACTTTATAAATGTATTTCACATATCTTTCTAACATATAAAGAAAAATTAAGTAGAACACATATTTTTGTTCAAAATAAATTTTGAGAACATATGTAATTCTCCAAAAGATGATATTTTTACAACAAAACTATAAGATTTAGCTGAACAAATGACACTAAAGCTGTGATTTGTTTTCAGAGAATTAATGAAGCACAGAACAAATGTAATTAATTATTAAATTCAGTAGGTAATCAGACTAAAATATGCTCTAATTCCAATTTAAAAAGTAAAAGTCTACTAATTAACTCTCAAATCCAGAAGCATGCCAGAAATGACTTATCATAAATACATCTTTAATTTTATGTATTTTACTTGTATATATAAATATATATACATATATATGTATATAGGAAGACAATCCTATTTTTGTCAAATTTGTCCTCAATTTCTGTTAAATTATTCATACATATTCAAACACACTAATTTAAATATTTCTAATAAAATAAATTGAGAAATTTCTTGTTAGTCATATACAATCATAAGGATGAAAGAACGTGTTCATCTGCTGTTTGTTTTTTTATCCTGTCTGAACGTGATTTGGTACTGTATTCAAAATGGAAATGAATATCCCCAAACTGAGGAAAATAGACCATTTTTGAAGCTTTTGTTCCAGTTTCATAAAAATCTGCAATGTTCAACTATGGCATAAAGCTTCACTAACCTAGAAGTTAGGAAAATACTCTTTCAAGCAACATTCAAGAACTTTTTCATTTGTTCCAATCTTTTGATAGTTTGTGAACAGCAGAAGTGTTTTCATAGCTTCCTCAGTAGAGTTCAACAAATAAATATGAAATAGCATAAAAATAATGAATACTCTTCATGGCATGTTTCCTTTGTGACAGACATATGCACAACATGCTTGCCTTACAGGGATCCCAGACAGATTTCTATCCCCATTTCACATTGGCTGAGAGTGGTTGCCTGACCAGGCAAAAAACACACGGTTAGGAAGCACCGTTTAGTCACAAGCATATATAAGCCTGAGTTCTCAGTCACCACTAGGCCCTTATTTCTAGGTGGCAGAACTAGTGTTTGCTTCTGGCAAGACAAAAATAAATAATATACAGGCTCTGCTCCCTACATACACGGAATGAGGGAGCAAGCAGGCCATGCAACATTTGCAAGTTCCTATACCTCACTCAGACTCAATTTCCTCCCTTTAAATGGAGGGTAACAATATAAAAGCATTGTTAGCAAGGTTACATGAAACAGTGAATGTAACATGTGTACCACATAGTAAGCACTCAACACATTTTAGTTCTTTTCTATTCCATAATTCTGTAACACAGAAGAGATTCAGAACAAAGGAAATAATTCTGAAGGCAAGTTAATTTTAAAAAATATTCAGTGACTTTGATTTATAACCAAGTAAGTTTCAGTTTGAAGAATAACATACTTCACATTTTAATAAAAAGTATAAAAAATCACCAGTACACAAAAAATCACTCTTAACCAAATTACTTTAATGACTTGTGGTAAATACGCTCTTGAATGTTGGACAATTTGAGAGTAGCAAAGTGCTTTATTCTTACAAGGATCATTTATTCTGTATTTGACAAAAACGATGAATATTTCATTCTGCTTTACTTTTAAATGGGTATTATTGTCTTTGTTGTTTGACAATGTCAAGAAAAATGTCACACCAATCAGAAAAGCCCATTCATACTTAATAGGTCGACTGCAGAACAGAATGTACCTTTGACTGATTTATGGCTTGAAAATTCTACGTAAACAATGTTGATATTTCCATTTTTACCAAGTATCAGCACAAGACACTTTACAACTGTTGTTTAAGCAAAGCACAACTGTTCGTTGCTATAAAAAACAGTAGCAAGTAACAGAATGTTGGTATTTTTAAAAAAAAAAACTGCCTATTTACTGAAAATGGGTAGTTATAACAGTAGTGTGTTTTAACCTTTAACTCGGTAAACTTTATGTTCACTAATGATCAAAACATATTGTTTGAATTTGAAGTTCATGGAACTGTGGGTTAAGGATTAGAACATTTTTTGGGCAATGTTTGCAATTATATTTTTATAAGTGAAACTGATAATTAGCATATGAACTTTATAAGTATAGACCTTAAATGCTTTTTCTTTGTCAGAGCCTTTCTAGAATATTCTCTTAAATTTCTTATCCTAAATACCTTGATGTTGCCTATTCTCATTTAAATGTTAATGTGGTCAGCAAGTGTAATTGCATAGCACCTTTCTTATCAAACTCACTTTTAATTAAGTACTTCAAAAGAGAGACCAAACTTTCTAAACATTTTACAGCTATAATGTTTCTTTACAATGATGTGATCAGATTTCAAATACCCACAGACAATTTTATGAGAAGAAATTGCTCTAACTCTCTCTTACTTCTTTGAATTGGTGTATGAAGAACTACACCTCTTTCTCTGTGTTGGGACTGCGCTTTAAGAGGACTCTGTGTGTGTGTGTGTGTGTGTGTGTGTGTGTGTGTGTGTGTGTGTGTGTGTGTGTGTGTGTTGCTGATCGGTACAGGAATTCAGGAGAAAATGCATTACCCTTGAGTTCCAGGGAACTTAGACAGATTTATGAGATGTATTTGTGTGCTCAAGCATATCAAGACCTGCATAAAACCAGTGCCTTCCCTAAACTCAAAATCATTTAGTAATCTCTCTTACAGTACATCTCCTTATCAAGGAAAAATGCCCTGCAACCATTACTAAAGCTTCAAAGCCTATCATTTAAAACAAATCTCCAGGCAATCTCTTGCTTTTAATATCAGAGGCTTATTACTTGTACTTTACATATAGACACAAATATGGAAATTTGTATTTTAAAAGTGTCATGCTTATATGCGTGTATACAACAGAAACAAAGGCTATTAAATATGTTTGACTTTTTTAATTTAAATGTCTGCTTTTTGTTTTTTAAAAAAGTTAGTAAACTTGACCAACAGGACTGTCAAATCAAAGGTCAAACTAATACCTGGAAAGGTGCAACAATGGATTTAGTGGGGGCAAGCTGGTTAAAGTAAAAGTCGAGCTTAATTCAAAGCAGCAGGAGCAACAGATGCTGTTGCCTTTATTTTCCCTTGTTGCCAGATGGAAAGGGAGAAATAAATACTAGGATGGAGGAGAAAGCTGCTGAATTGTGTCTCTACTCTTTCATAGCTTGCTGCCACATTTCAGTACACAAAGTGGCCTGAGCAAAGTGCTTTATTTGGTGTGGACATTCCAGCCCTGGTGACCAGCTCTCTCTTTAAAACAGGGGCATCAGTAGGACGGAAATCATACATAAACATTATTTTTTTCCTCATGAGAAATGAAGTAATTATGTTGTATTCTTTTATTCTGAGAAATCTTATGGCAACTATGAAGTTATGTGTTCCCACACAGAACTGTATTGTCTTTAAAGGCAAAATTAGGTCTTGTATCACTCTATCTTCAGCAACTTGCATTACCTGGCATAGAGTATACACTCAGTAAATGGCCAAGATTCAACACAGAATCAGTTTTATTTTTCCAATATTACTGAAGGATTATTGTGCACCTACTTTGTGCCCATCATTGTTATACTGCCTTGCGAGAAAAGTCTTCTTTTGCACTTCTTTTTGTGATAGCCCTTCTGAGGTTATGTAACCTAATGGAGTACATTAATTTTGAATTTATTAATTATTTGTTGAGAAGCTGGCATATGTTAGGAAATTTTAGCATTGGAGATACAGTAGTGAAGACAGCATTAAAAAATCCTAATCTCATAAAGATTATATTAAAAGCAATAAAAATAAATAAGTAAATAATACACAGGCATACCTCAGAGCTATTGCAGGTTTGGTTCCAGACCACCACAATAAAGCAAATATTGCAGTATAGTGAGTCAAGTGAATTTTTGTTTTCCAGTGCAAGTAAAATTTATGTTTACACTAAACTGTAGACTATCGAGGGTGCAATAGCATTATGTCTAAAAAAAAACAATGTATATACCTTAATTAAACTATACTTTATTGCTAAAAATTACTAACCATCATCTGAGCCTTCAGGTAGTTGTAATCTTTTTGCTGGTGGAGTCTTGCCTAGATGTTGATGGCTGCTGACTGCTCAGGGTGGGTGTTTGCTAAAGGCTGGGGCAGCTACTGTGGCGATTCCCTAAAATAAGACAATGAAGTTTGCTGCATTGATTGACTCCTTTCATGAATCATATATCTGTAGCACCTAATGCTGTTTGATAGCATTTTATGCACAGTAGAAATTCTTTCAAAACTGGAGTCAATTATTTTGAACTTATAAACTAAGTTTACGTAATATATGTAATATTGTACATCCATTGTTGTCATTTCAACAATCTTCACAGCATCTTCACCAGGAGTAGATTCCATCTCAAGAAACCTCTTTGTTTGCTCATCCAAAAGAAGTGACTTCTCATCCATTAAAATTTAATCATTAGATGGCAACAATTTAGTCACATCTTCAGACTCCACTTCTAACTCTAGTTCTCTTGCTATTTCTACCACATCTGCAGTTACTTCCTCCACTGAAGTCTTGAACTTTTCAAAGTCATTCATAAGAGTTGGAATCAACTTCTTCCAAACTCCTGTTAATGTTGACATTTTGACCTCTACCCATGAATCAGAAATGTTCTTAATAGCATCTAGAAGAGTGAATCCTTTCCAAAAGGTTTTCAATTTACTTTGCTCAGATCCATCAGAGGTATCACAATCTATGGCAGCTATAACCTTACAAAATGTATTTCTTAAAAAATAAGACTTGAAATTCAAAATTACTCCTTGATCCATGGGCTGCAGAACTGATGTTGTGTTAGCAGGCATGAAAACAAATTAATCTTATTGTTCATCTCCATCAGAGCTCTTGGGTGACCAGGTACATTGCCACTGAGCAGCAATCTTTTGAAAAGAATCTTTTTTCTGAGCAGTAGTTCTCAACAGTAGGCTTAAAATATTTAGTAAACCATGTTGTAAACAGATGTGCTGTCATCCAAGATTTGTTTTTCCATTTATAGAGCACAGACAGAGTAGATTTAGCATAATTCTTAAGGGTCCTAGGATTTTCAGAATGGCAAATGAAAACAGGCTTTGACTTAAAGCCACCAGCTGCATTAGCCCCTAACAAGAGAGTCAGCCTAGGGTTTGAAGCTTTAAAGCCAAGCATTGACTTCTCTCTAGCTATGAAAATCCTAAATGGTATCTTCTTCCAGTGTAAGCCTGTTTTGTCTCCATTAAAAATCTGTTGTTTAGCACACCCACTTTCATTAATTATCTTAGCTAGATCTTCTCGATAACTTGCTGCAGCTTCTGCATTAGTATTTGCTGCTTTATCTTGCACTTTTATGTTCTGGAGATAGCTTCTTTTTTTCAACCTTATGAACCAAACTCTGCTAGCTTCAAACTTTTCTTCTGCAATTTCCTCACCTCTCTCAGTCTTCATAGATTTAAAGAGAGTTAGGGCCTTGCTCTGGATTAGGCTTTGGTTTAAGGGCATGTTGTAGTTGGTTTGATTTTTCTACCCTGACCATCTGTTGCACTTTCTTATCTTTTGTGTGTTAACAGAAGTAGCACTTTTAATTTCCTTCAAGAACCTTTTCTTTTCATTCACAACTTGGCCAACTCTTTGGTACAAGAGGCCTAGCTCCTATCTTGGCCTTCAACATGCCTTTCTCACTAAGCTTAACCATTTATAGCTTTTGATTGAAGTGAAAGTTGTGTTATTCTTCCTTTCACTTAAACAATTAGAAGCTATTGTAGGATTATTAATTGGTCTAATTTCAATATTGTTGTGTCTCAGGGAATAAGGAGGCCTGAAGAGAGGGAGAAAGATGAGGGAATGGCTGGTCAGTGGAACAGTCAGAACATACACAACATATGCCAATTAATATAAGCATTTTATATTGGCGTGGTTTGTGACACCCCAAGCAGTTAACTTGTAACATAAAAGATCAATGATCACAAATCATCATAAGAAATATAACAATTATTAAAAAGCTTAAAATATTATGAGAATATAACCAAAATGTGACCCAAAGACACAACATGAGCAATTGCTTTTGTAAAAATAGCATCAATAGAATTAACGTAGGGTTGCCACAAACCTCCAATTTGTAAAAAGAAAACTGAAATATCTTCAAAGTGCAATAAGGCATAGTGCAGTAAAACGAGGTAAGTCTGTAGTGTCTACTTGTCTAAGCTTGGGATCCTTAGAAAACAGAGCCTTCATCAAAGCATAAACACAAATTCTTCATTGAGAAGTATTAAACCAGGGCAGTAAAGGCAAAGGCCAAGTTTAGCGTGCCAGAGAGGATGGGAGCAAATCCAAGGTGATGTGTTATAGAGGTGGACCGTGCTTCATAGCCATGGCCATTTGTCTATGAGGGATAACACTAGACAAGGTTTAGAGAAAAGTAGTCATTGGAAAATAAGAAAGGAGGGAAAATTATCTCCCCATCTTCAGGCTCCTTCCTGTTGTTTTCTATTTCTCATTAGTCAAAATTTCCCACTACTCTCCTGCTCCTGTAGTGTTGGTGGTGGTGTGGTGGTGGTTAAGTCCCATTTACAATACTTCTGGGTTACCTGGCCTTTTGGAGGAACCAGATCCCAAGTCTCATGATATGAAGCTTCTTTGGAATTTGGTAGTATTGATTGGACCTCTGTGCTTCACATTGGGTAGACCTAAGTGCCATTATAAACATTTTATAAATATAGCATTTGGCCAAGCTGTGGACATGTAACTCAAATCAGTCTGATTCTTTTCCTAAGTATGTTATTCTCACCTGAGAGGGGGACTTATGAACTTACTGAGGGTCCATGATACAATCCTTGTGTTGTCTGTGGTCCTCTCTTTCTTTGGAGGAAACAACATGCAGCAAAAAAGAGAGAGGCAACAATAAGATGATTGACTGGAGAGAGTTTAAATGGCTTTGTGTCTTTCCTTTAAGGTGGTAGATAACCTCTGGTTCTGACAGCTTTTCCATTTGATTCAATCAACTACCCCAAATCTTTAATAGATCACATTTTTTAAGCTGCTTTGAGTTGGGATTCTGTAATTTGCAACTGAAATAAATGCTGCCTAATGCAGCATGTATTATTTTCTTCATTTTTCATAAAAGAAAGTGGAGACATTAAGTCACTGATTTAGTTGTTATTTTGACTAAGTTATACCAGCCACTCTGGTATGTGTGCCATTGATAGCTATCAATTATTACATATTTACTGAGAATTACAACATAGGAAAACTATATGAGGACACTAAATTATATTGAATTTAAATTAATCTGACAGCTGATTCAAAAAGTAGTATCCTACTTTCCAGGGTTTCAGGCTAGTCGTTATAAATGCAAATATAAATTGTATACAACTCTAGACAGTTTTAGGAATTTTGTAGTAAGTATTTTGTATTAGTCTTGATACAAAAGTCTTTGTCTTCATTTCTATCACATAGAATGGGAGCTAATGTTTACTCTAGCCTACTATAGACAAGACATTGTACTCACATACATTATCTCACTAATCACACTCAATCATCCCAACAACTCTGGTATCCCTCGTCTCCAAATGTAGAAACTGGTCCTCACAAGGGATAAGTAATTTTCTATCAAGCTGCAAGTATTTGGAGAAAATGGGGCTAGATTATCAGTATGTCTGACCCTGGAACCTTTAACTAATGCACCACGAAACTAAAAAATAATTTTATACTTATTCTATTGTGGGCTTTGGATAAATAGTAATTTTAGACAATTCAGTGTACTTTTGGCAGTAAATCAAATAAATAGTTATAAATAAAGTATAAACATGTCATATACCAAATATTTCTCTTACAGACACTAACCAAAATGCAAACTTGGAATAAACCGCTTAATTGGGAGCATGCCCTAGTTTTGCACAAAAGCAGTCTACAAACTAACTATTTCTAATTTTCTTTTAAAATACTTTCCTCAAATGTATGTAAGCCATATGCAATATATTATTGCTAAAAGGGAAAAAAGAAACTGGGATTTTAAGCATATATCAATGCACAGTTAATGAATTAACATACACTAGAAGGTTTCTTTTCTTTTCACAACATCTAATTACTCTAAATATATTAGCATAATTATTGCACATACTGCTCTTAAATACCCATAGAAAAGACGTATATACTATTCTATATCATTCAACCCATTGAATATTTTAATTCATTGAACATGAACTTAAAAGAAAATGTGTGTGTGTGCATATATATATATGTATGTGTATATATATATATATATATATATACACACACACACATACACATATATTCAGGTGTTAAAAAGCATCACCTCAGATAATTTGAATATTTAGATTAGTCTTGATAAACACTGAGAGGGCTTCTTATCCTTGATTTCCTTGTTCAGATATTTTTAACTCATTCATCTCCTTAAAAAAAGCCATAGAACATTTTATTCAAAAGTTCTTCAAATACAAGACAGAATAAAACATGAAGGGAGAAAAATTGTATCTAACAATTATACAGCTGAAAAACCAAGTTTGCCTTCAGATATATAGACAAATGTGAAGAAAAAAGAAAACGAAAACAACCATACATACTAATGAGACACCAACATCTACATCTAAATACAACCTATTCTCTCATACTAATTAAATCAACAAATTGGTACAGAAAATAATGTCACATGCTTAGGAACACTTAATATTTATAAAAAAATTCAGTTACATATCATCAGTTTTAATAGTTTAATATTTTATCAGAGCAAATATGAGAGATTTGTAGAAGTTACAAGTAACAACACAAATAAATTGGAAAGCATTAAGGAACATTACAAGAACAAACTGTGTCAAATTATCTTTATGCCCCAAAATGTAAGAGAATGCTAATGAAGCATATTTAAGATAGACATAAATACACAAATATATGCATATTTATGTTTATATGTTTACATTTGGGGACATGAGATCTTTAAAAATGGTTGAGTTTGTATTTTAGTAACAGTGTTTGCATTCATTATTAATTCATTGTTAAATTCACCATTAGTGTTATTTGTCAAATATTTCCAGCTCTGAATTTTCTAGACACAAGGTAAGATTGCACTTCCTATACCCCTTGAGGTTGGGTTGTGGGGGAGCAGTAAGAGGGGAAGGGGTTGCCTGTGATTCTCAAAGCAAATGAATGGTGAAGAGGATAGAGCATATAATGGCTGGTGAAAAATGCTTCAGAGTTTTCTTTCCCTCTGCCTAGGAGACTAGCAGTTTTCAAGATGGAGACTCATTTTGGGGGATATGGCCTGCTAAGTCAAGCCTAGGTCACAGATTGAAGAGATGTGGAGCAGAACACTGATTGAACTGCAATGGGCATGTCATTGAGCAAGAAATATTTTCATTATAATATGTCATTAAGATTTTAGAAGTTCCTGTTAATGCAGTATACATTAATCTATCCTGATTGATAGAGAAACACAATTTTTGTTCTTTTCAAATAGAATAATAGTTTGGCAACATTCTGGTGGTAAAAAAAAAACAGTAAGATGTGCACAAGTCCCTGCACCAACCTCACCCACCAGGGAGCAGACATCAGAAGCAGAGGAACTATAATCCTGCAGCCTGTGGAAAGGAGACCACAAAGTCAGAAAGTTAGACAAAATGAGATGACAGAGAAATATGCTGCAAACAAAAGAATAAGATAAAAGCCCATAAGAACAACTAAATGAAGAGGAGATAGGAAATCTCTCTGAAAAATAATTCAGAGTAATAATACTAAAGATGATCCAAAATCAGAAAAAAAGAATGGAGGCATGGATCTAGAAGATACAAGAAATGTTTAACAAGGAGCTAGAAGATTTAAAGAACAAACTAATAAACAGAGATGAACAATACAATCATTAAAATGAAACATTCACTAGAAGGAATCAATAGCAGAATAATTGAGGCAGAAGAACAAATAAGCTAGCTGGAAGACAGAACGGTGGAAATCACTGCCACAGAACAGAATAAAGAAAAAAGAATAAAAAGAAATGAAGACAGTCTCAGAGACTTCTGGGACAACATTAAATGCACCAACATTCATCTTATAGGGGTCCCAGAAGGAGAAGAGAAAGAGCTTGAGAAAATATTTGAAGATATTATAGCCAAAAACTTCCCTAATGTGAGAAAGGAAATAGTCACCTAAGTCCAGGAAGTGCAGAGAGTCCCATACAGTATGAACCCAAAGAGGAACATGCTGAGACACATATTAATCAAACTGAAAACAATTATAGACAAAGAAAAAATACTAAAAACAACAAGGGAAAAGCAACAAATGACATACAAGGAAATCCCCATAACGTTATCAGCTGATTTTTTCAGCAGAAACTGCAGGCCAGAAGGGAGTAGCATGATATATTTCAAGTGATAAAAGGGAAAAACATACAGTCAAGAATACTCTAACCAGCAAGGCTGTCATTCATTTCCTAATAGCATTTTAAATACCACTAAGATTGTCTCTCAAGTTCTAGCTCAGAATTATACAAGTAAACTCTAGAAATAAATGACCATGTTATGCTCTCTGAAGAAACTAAGCCAAGAGTATACCTTGCACTGAGACACAAATGGCCATACCTCAATGGCCTTGGGCCACAACAGCATATATCTCTAACATTAAAGGACCTCACAGATAGGACAAAAAACATGGCAACCTTTAAGTAATCAATGAATATTTAGCTTTTATAAAATCAGAACTTAAAAATAAATTTCTTAATAAAAATATTCATCAGGTTAACTGTTTATAGCTCATGGAAAACATAACACAGGGAAATATAAAGGAAAGGGGGCTTCAATAGCAAAAGAGACACCTGAAGTGTCTGGAAGTTGAGATGTCAGAAAAGGCTTCCCCAAATGGAAGCTGTACAGGGTGAAAAGGGATGGATTTGAAGACAGCCAACTTGGATTTTGATCTCCAACTCTGAATTGGGAAACTGATATAGTTATGAAATCCCTGGACATGGTCTGAACCCCATTCTCTGAACCTCACTTTCTCTATGACATGTTTCTCTCTTTTGTGCCCTTAACTTTTCTCCTCTATTGTCTTCTTTAGGGTTTAATCAGGCTTTCTCTCCTCTCTTCTAAATAAAAAAATCATTCTTCCTAAATTTTCTTTTTATCTATAGCCCTATCTACCCCTCTTCTTTACAAAGTTGTTGTGTTGGCCCCTTCCAAGCCCTGATCATTTACTTTTTTGATCTCAATTTTTCAAACCTGAGCTATCTCTTTTCTTCACTGAACACTTGATACAAACTGCCCTCACCTTCATGATGCTAAATCAAAGAGACAATTTCAGTAATTTTCTGGCTGATGTTTCAACAATATTTGACAATGTTATCACTTGCTCTCTTTCAAAGCAAAGCACTCTTTGCATTCATTTTTCTATATGGTAGTTCAAGGGTTTCTCTCTAAGGGGGCTTCAGGAGAGAAATTTGATCGTTAAAAAACTGCTAGGAGATATGCATTGTAGCTGAATTTGCAAAACAATTATTTCCCACGTATTGAGAAGTAAATTTTTGATTCTATATCAAAAACAAGATGGGGGGATTCCCTGGTGGCGCAGTGGTTGAGAGTCCACCTGCCAATGCAGGGGACACGGGTTCGTGCCCCGGCCCGGGGGGATCCCACATGCCACGGAGTGGCTGGGCCCATGAGCCATGGCCGCTGAGCCTGCGCATCTGGAGCCTGTGCTCTGTAACAGGAGAGGCCACAACAATGAGAGGCCCACATCGAAAAACAAAAAACAAAAAAACAACAAAGAAAACAAAAACAAGATGGGAATACTGCAGTAACTGGGGTGGGGACGTTGCACTGCCAGAGCTTCCATGATCCCCACAATTCCTGACTGCTTTTCTGCCTCTCTGATGCTTATCACATTCACTAATAAAGAAGACTCTTCTTTATTAGTTGTACCTTAAAGCTGGTTTTCATCAAGACTCTTCCTAAGCCCTTTGTCCCTTATCCTTTTGCCCTCTGACCCAGTTCCATAAGACTTTAAATGAAATGAAAGTAAATGAAACCCATTTGAGCTATGTTAGGGTTCTCTAGAAGGGGGATGGTGATTTGCTGGAATGATGCAAAGATATCAAATGAGTACTGGGCAGGAATTGTTCTTGTTCTCCTAAGGTCTGGAGCCAGGAATGGGTAACATGGAATGGCTGCTTGATTTCCTGAATTTACACACAATATTTCTAGTTACCAACACAGATTGGCTGACCACTGTGAGTCCCAAATTCATTCCTCAGGAGGGAATCTCATTACATACACAGCATCCCCCACCTATTAAAATCAGTCTGCTCTGATATTAAAAATGTCTTCTTTTCCTAATCTTAATATACTTCAGTTGTTGCTTCCCAATAAAATTTCTTTCAGAATTTAGCAATTATAATGCATTTCAACTTTTAAACACCTTGACACTTCACTCTGAAGAATAATCTCTCACCACTTTTGTCCTACAAAGGAAAAAGTATATATAGTATCAATGCTGAAAAGCTAAGCCCAGCTAGTTCAGTTCCTGGTTTTATAAGAAATTTCAATCAAGTAAAATGTTTTTTTTTCCTTTCAGGCAGTTGGACCAAGTCAAAGACAGAGAAACACTATGAGCTAGTTTCTGCAAATTCAGTCCATTGCTACAGTTGCTCTGCTAGAAGTGGTACCTCTGCTACTGCAATTTAATAAAGATAGAAACGATTGAATTTCCTAACTTCACCCAAACCAATTAATCAGCAAGCAAATTAAAGTCAGCTGTGGATTGAAACCCTCAGTCACAGTTTAGACTTACTACCTTCAGTTATATTATTGACAAAAAAATATCAGATTTATAGACAGCAGGGCATTCAGACACTTTTGGAAATGAACATGATTCTTCATGTTATTTTTCTCAGGTTGCCTGCTGTGGACTTATCCTCACACATCATTACTGAAAAAAATAGTATAAATATTTCCATTATAACTCCAATTGCCACGGAGTTTTAACAATTTAATTTTATAGTTATAATATTGCAAACTTTGCTTTGTCAAAGAAATGTTCCTCGTCTAAAATGTCAAATTAATACCTTTCAGTTCTCTTATAAATAGATAAATCCATCTTAAGTTAATTGGAAAAACAAAAACAAACACACAAAACCTTAATATTATAATTTTTATCCTTAAAATACCCAGGCTTAAGTTCTTGCTGCCATTATGGCTTTGCAGAGCCCTGGAATTTTGTGCTTGAAGGCTATGTGTATTTTTTCTGAATTGTTGTCTACTAACTCCCCAGTAGCTGTCTAATGGGGTTTGGCCACACTTCAAATTTAATGACACTAATTGCACTTAAACTACTTTTGTAACAAGTATGCCAGTATTTTATATATTTTCTTCATAACTAAATGAATTTGAAAAGAATTCAGCACTCTTAGGCTTATAAATTACATGATTATACATTTGGTAGTCTTAAATCTCAATAATTGAAATATACCTCAATGGTATACCAAAACTTTCTGTAATTAGTCAGCAATAATGGATCTTCTGAACATGAAAGCTTTCTATCTGTAGGTTTACTGGACATGTTGATCCCTTTTCATACAGTCTCATAACATACTGCTTCTAGACATTTTAACTAATGGAATCATGGAGCAAAAGGAATGTGAGAAATTAGAACCTTAGAGTGGGAATTTCTATTTCACTTCCTCGAATTCTGAGATAAATTATGTTGACTGCTCCACTCATTCACCATTTCCTTATTTATGGACTTACTTGGATGTCTATTATACAATAGAATATATACTTATTTATTATTTTTCTTTTTTAAAATTATTTTTATTGAAGTATAGTTGATTTACAATATTGTGATAGTTTCAGGTACACAGCAAAGTGATTCAGTTATATACACACATATATATATATCTATTCTTTTTCAGATTCTTTTCCATTACAGGTTATTACAAGACATTGACTATAGTTCCCTGTACCATACAGTAGGTCCTTGTCATTTATCTGTTTTATATATTGTAATGTGTATCTGTTAATCCCTAACTTCTAAGTTATCCCTCCCTTCCTGCCCCCTTTGGTAACTATAAGTTTGTTTTCTATGTCTGTGAGTCTATTTCTGTTTTTCATTTGTTTAACTTATACTTTATATTGGAGTATAGTTGATTAACAATGTTGTGTTAGTTTCAGGTATACAGAAAAGTGATTCAGTTACACATATACTGGTATCTATTCTTTTTCAAATTATTTTCCCATGTAGGTTATTACAGAATATTGAGCAGAGTTCCCTGTGCTATACAGTAGGTCTTTACTGGTTATCTGTTTTAAATATAGCACTGTGTGCATGATATTTGGGATTGACATGTACACAACTATTTATTTTTTTCCAAAAATAATCCAATCACTTTTTTTCAAAAAGAAGTGCAGCTATATAATTCAACATTTAAAAGTACTTTAAATACTCCAGTGAGCAGGAGCCATTTTTTGATCACTTGTTCATGAAATTTCATGAAAGCATGAATATACCTAGGTACACACAACAATGATAAAATAAAATCAGTAATAATATGCTTGTACTTCTAAAATTAATGTATACAGAATACAGTCTACCACTGCTCAGGATCTTTAAAAAATCAATTCAGTTGTTTAAGTATGAGGTTCACACACAGAAGTAAATTAATTAAAATAAAACTAGAGATAGGGTCAAAATCCAGAAGATTTATATAAAATGGCAAGAATCACCACATTATTTCCATGTGTACTTTAGTTTTTGGTACAACCTCTTTATAAAAGGTAAATTGAATGCATGTACAGGAAATAATATATCCTGCTAATGTTATGTTGAGGACATAACAGAGCACCATAGACTTTATGTATGTCTTTCTCACTGGTACTAGAAAAAACAAAAACAAAACCAAAAACAACGTACCAGAGCAAAGATAGTCTTTTCAGCAAAAGGTGCTGGAAAAATTGTCCATCAACATGCAAAAAAAAAAATGAAAAAGAATCTAGACATAGATTTTACACCCAGCAAAATTAACTCAAAATGGATAATGGACCTAAACGTACAACACAAAACTATAAAACTCCAAGATAATATAGAAGACCTAGATGACCTTGTGTATAATGATACATTTTAGATACAACACTTAAAGTACAATCTATGAAAAAAATATTGGTAAAGTGAACTCAACTAAAATTAAAAATTTCTGCCCTGCAAAAGACAATATCAAGAGAATGAGAAGACAAGCCCCAGAAAGTATTTGCAAAAGACACATCTAATAAAGAACTGTTATCCAAAATATGAAAAGAACACTTTAAACTCAATAATAAGAAAATTAACAACCTAATTAAAAAATGGGTCAAAGACCTGAACAGACCTCTCACCAAAGAAGATGTACAGATGGCAAATAAGCATATAAAATATACTCCACATCATATGCCATCAGGGAAATGCAAATTAAAACAGTGAGATATCACTACACAACTATTAGAATGTCCAAAATCTATACAAACTGCCAGATATAAAATAAATAAGCAACAAGGATATATTGTATAGCACAGGGAGTTATAGCCATTGTTTTATAATAACTTTTAATGGAGTATAATCTGTAAAAGTACTAAATCATTATGTTGTATACCTGAAACTAATATTATAAATCAACTATACTTCAATAAAAAATAAATAAATAAATATGAATCTGGAACACTGACAACACCAAATTCTGGTGAGGGTGTGGAATATTACCAGTTGTTGGTGAGCATGCAAAATGCTATAGATACTTTGGAAGAGAGCTTAGGTTTTGTTTGTTTTTTTCTTCAAAAGTAAACATACTTTTACCATATGATACAGCAATTGTGCCCTTTGTTATTTATCCAATGGAGTTGAAAATGTAAGTTGACACAAACCTATACATGGACATTTATGGCACGTTTATTCACAATTGCTCAAACTTGGAAGCAATCAAGATGTCCTTCAGCAGGTGAATAGATTAATAAACTGTGGCACATCCAGACAATGGAATATTATATAATACTAAAAACAAATGAGCTATCAAGCCATGTTGAGACATGCAGAAGGCTTAAAGGCATATTACTAAGTGAAGGAAGCCATCTGAAAAGGCTACAGATTGTATGATTCCAACTATACGATATTCTGGGAGAAGCAAAACTATGGGGATAGTAAAAAGCAGTGTTTGCCACAGGTTAGGGAGAAAGGAAGGATGAATATGCAGAGCACAGAAGATTTTTAGGACAGTGAAACTAATCTGCCTGCTACTATAATGGTTGATGCATGTCATTATACATTTGTCCAAACACTTAGAATGCACACACCAAGAGTGAAACCTATTGTAAACTATGGACTCTAGGTGATAATGATGTGTCCAAATAGGTTCATCAATTATAGTAGATGTACCACTGTGGTGGGAGATATTGATAATGGGGAAAACCATGTGTGTGAGGACAAGGGGTATATGGAAATCTCTTTATCTTCCTCTCAATTTACCTGTGAACCTAAAACTGTTCTTAAAAAAAAAAAATCTTAACAAACAAAAAAAATAAACTGCCCAGATTTCAGACTTTAGGAACTAGGTGGCATGAAGATGCAAGAGCTATATTTGAAATGTGCTATATAATGAATATTTTTGTAGTTTGTTACTAGCAAGGAAAACTGTATGTTAGTATATCTTTCCCTATATAATAAAAGATAAGCCTGGGTATATATTTTATTATAACTTTAACTTGATTTTTGTAGTCTGAAGCTAGAAGCTAAAAAGCTAAAAAATGAGCATAAGGAATTAGTTTTTTAAATTGTATTGTTTACACTGAGGTCCATGGGGACCAATCTTTAATGTCCCAACAGATGGTTCTCCATGATTCCACTGTGAATGTCTGACTTTTCTAGTCACATCAATCCCTAGCTTTTGGAGTCTACTGTGTCTTACACTATTTTTTCTTTTATCACACTGTTTATCTAGTCTGTTATATCTTCCACAAAAACAGCCATTGTGTTTTAGTTGCATATGTCTTGCTATCTATGGAATTATCTGGAATACGTTTCCTCCTACCCTGTCCCTTCACTGACCCTTGCTTGTTTTTCACTATTCTAAGCCAATTGTAATGGATACTGTAGTATTATACTCTAAACCTCTTTTCAAATCCTATGCACACATACTTCAACTACTGGGAATATTAACTGCTGATAGCTCACAGCTCTGCCCCTCACTGAGAATTGCCTTGGCCACAGGGAACCCTATTGCCAAGGAGCTGCCCACCGACAAGGACAGGTTGATGCAGAAAAACAAGACCCACCCTCCATGGGTACACCCTCAAATATGTACAACTATAAAACTTATACCAGATCCAAGGCTTTGCATAATAACAACTAGGTTTTCAGTTGCAACTACAGTGAAGGTCAACTTCTGCTGCCCAATCCAGTGATCCTCTCTTCCTTATGGTGGTATCTCACAAGACCACTCCTCAATGAATCTTCCACACATAATTTCCTATCTCAGAATCTGTTTCCAGAAAATCCAATCTAAGATACTAACCCTTGAATTCTCTAAGATATTTGGAGAATGGAGAAAATCAGGGAAAGGAACACTTTACAAAGAGGGATTTTTGCTCTAACCTCAATATGAAATCATAATAAATAAAAGACTGCTTTCAATTATACCAATGGTAGGCCTAATATGTAGATGTGAGTCCAAATACAACACCTCTATTACTCAATTCCTTTTAAGACCAAACCCAAAATCCATATCTCTGAACTTTATGAAATGGAAAATCTTGACTTTGGTAGAGCAGACCAACCATGAAGAAGTTCTAATTCTTTCTAAATCAGCACCCCTTAGCAGCTCTGGACTGTTCTTACAACTTCAAGTAAAGAGAACACATATTCTTAAAAACAAACAAACAAACAAAAAAAACAGAAAGGATACTTGATTAGATAAGACCTACCTCCCTGATATTAATGTTTGGTTTTCCAGGAATTTATCACATTCAGTGGATATCTTTGGACCTCACCATAAAAATTAGCACACTTCTCTTTGGGAAAGTAAAGAAGATAAATTATAAACTTCTTAGCAGCATTACTGATTACAAAGTCTGTTACATAGGGTTTTACATATAAGGATGGATATATTTTAGTTAGTATTATGTTTATTATCTGACAGATTTTTCAGCCAGATTGCAAACATCTTTAGAAAAGAACTATGACCTTTTACCTGTGTTTCTCAGCTTTAGTCATAATAGCCTGTGACATATGGTTGGTGTTCAACAAATTGTTTTTAATAAAATGATTGGATAAATTTTAAAAATTGGTAAATATATTTATCCAAGTAATTGATAATATTTTGGAAAAAATTTAGAAACTGATCCATTTGTATGCCATTGGTTATCTCTTAATTTTGCACAAATCTATTAATCAACATTGAACTCAGTCATCTATGAATTCAGCTATGTCTCTAATGTCTTCATAAGACTATTAATTAGAAGCTTTATCAAATGTACTCCTAAAGTCAAGCTAAATTATTATACACGTCTATATATATATGGCCACTGCAAATGACCACATAATTTGTGCACTACATAGCTACTGGGAACACCATTTAAAGGGCACCAGTGAAGCTGCTCAATCAGGCAGCCCTCTAAAATCTCCCTGAAATGTACTCTACAGACCTATTTAAAAAAAAAATTATTTCTTCATCTTGTTTGTGATGAATTAATGTGAATTGTGACCACTGATTTTATTTCTAACTATTCTCCATTCATATGTCAAATTTACCAGAATGTAATTTTCCCTTTTTGAAAACAGAACATGCGCTCATCACCAATATTGGAAAATATTGCATGTTTCTCATATTTCTCAAATATTACTTACAGTGGTTTTGTGGTTTAAATGACAGCATACATTTAAGCATCCTGTAATACAATTCTTCCATTTCTGGAGACAAAACCATTTAAATGATGAACTGGGTTTTGTGTGTGTGTGTGTGTGTGTGTGTGTGTGTGTGTGTGTGTGTGTATGTGTGTGTGTTCTATGTACCACTTTGTAACAGTCATTGTCAGTGATCTGCTCCTAGCCTCTCAAATCCCTTTACTGTTTTCATATGTACATGCTGTTAACCCTCAGGGCCAGTTCCTGCAGTCCATTATTCGACTCTTGCCATTAGACTGTAGATTGGGAAGTACCTGGGAAGTTGCACCCACCTAGGGTAGCCACTAACCAAAGAATGTTGGGGCAATGGCATAAATACTCTCACTTCCTTATTCTTGATAAGATAACTCTGAGGTGAAGGTTACAATGTCTGCAGAACTTCCTTATGCTTTGAGTTCAAGTTATATCATAAGGAGATTTGCTTGACATTACACCTTCAACATTATATAATTTTGTGAAATGTGTCCCTCAGAAAAAAAAGATATGTTGAAGTCTTACTCTCCGTTACCTCAGAATGTGACCTTATTTTGAAATAGATCACAATCACCTATTTATAGAAGTAAGCAAGGTAAAATGAGGTCTTTCATCTGGGCCTTGATCCAATATGACTCATGTTCTTATAAGAAGAGGCAATAAAGACACAGTGGGAGAGAACCATGTGAACATCAAGGCAGAGATTGGGTGATGCATCTACAAGCAAAGGAAAGTCAAAGATGGCGAGCAAACCACCAGAAGCATAGAAAAACGTGTGGAACAGATTTTCCCTCACAGTTCTCAGAAGGAACCAACTCTGCCAACACTTTGATCTCAGATGTCTACTCTCTAGGACTGCGAGACAATAAATTTTTGTTGTTTAGGCCACTTGGTTTGTGGTATCTTGTTACAGCAGCTTTTGAAAACTAAACACTCCCTTGCCTGAACCATTTTCCTATTCCCTCTCCCTTCACTGTGAACATTTTCTAAAAAATTATTTTTATATGAGTATCCATCTCAGTGTCTGCTTCTAGAAAATACTATCTAAGACAACTCCTAACTTGTATCTCAAATTATTTGGTGTGCGAAAAAGATTATTAGAAGAAAATTGGTAAAGACCAGTCCTCTTACAGAGCAAGCCATATGTATTTTGGAACTGAGCCTTTGGTCTTCATTTCACCATCCGTGAATATCATACCTTTCTCTCTAAGAGATAACAATTACCTCATTAACTTCCACTATTATTCTAATAACAGATTTTAGCACTTTCCTCATTAACTCAACTTATTTCTGGATATAAGTACTTTAATTCTATTCTTAGAATGTCTTGGCTTCTGTTTGCCTTTACTCTAGTTTTCTGCCTTTCCTTTCGTCTTGGGAAAATCTTATAGATTTGAGCTTATTGCAGATTTCCCCAATCTATCATGTAGGATCCATTTGCTGTTTCCTGCTTTTCGTCTACATTACAGTTATGCAAAAATGTATCATCAGAATTTATTTCAGAGCCTTTCAACACTCTCAACACATGTATACTTTAGAGTTACAGATGGGATCATGGGTTCACATTTACCTTTTTTAAGCTTTTCTTAAGTCAAGAGTATGTCTTTAAACTACTAAGCAATTCTGTCCTCACCATCCTAAATTCTAAATAGGCACAGTCACTTTAATTGAAAGGTTTCCATAACACTCACATCCCCAGACAATTTTCTTCCTTTGTTTGAATGAAATACAGCAACAGCCCATTTGCTTCCCCATGTAAGATGAAATTGTCAACAAGGTAAATAACAAATTTATTAGATGCCATCCTTTTGGCAGAATTAGATTTCTAACAGATGTTTTCAGAGTTTAAGTCCTCCATTATTTCCATACAGATGGTTTTGTGTTAAGTTCAAAGTCTCATGAATTTTTACCCATAATCTTCATTTGATTTGAATATATATTAGAGTTATTATTTCAAAACATATTTATTTTGTATTTATGTTTTACTTCCTAACAGCCAGATTTTGGCAGATAATTACCCACAAAGATATTAATTTTCTTTATTTTCCTTATTTTTACCTTTATTCAAAGACTCTATTTTGCTTTGTAGAACATGTTTATAAAAATAAGGCATAAAATTATAAATATTCTCAATATGTTCACCTGTTATTCCTTTCTTTTAAATAATAGTCATCTTGAGCTGTCATAAGAAAATATCATAGACTGGGTGGCATAAAGAACAGAAATTTATTTTCTTATAGTTTTGATGGCTGGAAGTCTGAGATCAGAGTACCAGAATGATCAGTTTCTGGTGAGAGTTATCTTCCTGTCTGGTAGATGGATGGCCACCTTCTTTCTGTGTCCTCACATGGTGGAGGGGGAGCCAGCTCCCTGGTGTCTCTTCTTATAAGGGTACTAATCCCATCATAAGAATCCCATTCTCATGACCTCATCCAAACCAAATCACCTCCCAGAGGCCACATCTCCAAATACCATCATATAGAGGGTTAGGGCTTCAACATATGAATTTTAGGGTGACATAAATGTTGTCCATAACAATATCCACTGCTCTTTTCACATTGCTCTGCTCTGCCAAGTCTTGTTAATACCTATGAAAGCATACTATGTTAAACCTCAAGCTTACTCAATATGTAATATGGACTTCAGACATACAGACTATATATAGATCCTTAAATCATAATATTATTTTAAATTCTCTTATTGTAACCAAACAGGACCCTATCAGGCCTTCCTGAGACAGACTCCCCTCCCCACTATGTTGTCTGCCTGCCTCTTGTTTGTAGAAAAGCTGTAGTCTCCCAGGCCTCCACCGAATCAGAAAAGCCTGGCTCAAGAATTAATGACTGAAAAAATGTGAATATGTAGTGACAAAAGTAGCACTTCGGCCAGTAGAACTGGTAAAAATGTAAACAGTAAATCAGCAATATGGCAGGCACAGAACGTTTAGTTTCTCCCTGAAGAACATAAATAGCGGTATCCGATGCACATTCCTGAGTTACTTTACAGATATTAAACCCCCGACTAAATGGTAGAAGTTAATTATATGACCATGAGCATGTCACCCTCAGACTGGCTGGAGTCTGAGGATTGATAATGTTAACCCCTGTGACACCACCCTGCTACCTCATCATCAACCAATCAGAGAATTTTGCACGAGTTGATCACATACCCTGAGACTCTTTTCCCTTGCCTTCCCCTTGAAACCCATCTGAGTGTTCTGGTCTTTTGAGCATGAACTGTCCCATTCTCCTTTCTTGGTCCTTGCAATAAACCTTCTATACTCCAAACTCTGATGTTTCAGTTTCTTTGGCCTCACTGTGCATTGGGCACATGAACTTGGGTTCAAAAACATTATCTGTTACTTACTTCTAAGAATTACTATATACTCCTTCAATGTGGTCTTTATGCATGCATGTGCTACGTGTATATCTGTATGTTCAATATATTGAGAATCAAATTCCAAATTAATGTTTTTTTTTTCTTTCCACATATATACCAATTCAAATCTTTCCAATTACATTGAGAAGTCTGACAATGAATTTGTTTCCCTAGTCTTCATGAGTTCCAACTATCTCCTGCCAGGAGACAATTGTTTGGTCATCACAAACCAGAGTACTGAAAATTTGTATTCCTGCATATGAATAAAATAATAAGCTTCCAAGTCCTCATTCTTTTCCAAAGTTTTGACTATCAATCTGAAGACATGATTACTCCACAGGTGTCTCTAAGACTTTCAGTTTTTTTTATCTAGGTCTTCAAAGGCAATAGAGACACATCAAGTTTCTCTCAATCAGATTACTTGTTTCAGGCATGAACCAGCATAAGTGGATAGCATTGCATGTTGTCATCCTAGCAGTCACATTTCTGGTTTATGGTTCTGAGTTCTTAGGTATACACAGATCCACTTTTTCTCCCATTTGGTAAAGAAAAATCATCAACAATATTTTAAAATAGGTACTACTTTTTAATTATTTCATTAGCTTGTCTTATCTTACCAATTAGATTATAAACTCATCTATATTATATCTAGTAAATCTTTTAAACTATAAGAGACACTTGATATATACCTGATTAATTAGCCATACTAATTAAGTATGTGTTTGAAAAAGTTTTTATTGAATTAGTATGTAGGAAAAGAAAGGTTCTAGGTGAGTTACAATGGTATAAATTTGACATAGGATCCCTCATAATGAGTGGTAGATTGTAAGCCACTCAACTACATGATTTGTACAAAATAAAATTGAGCTATTGATGTTTATAATAATTATGCCTACAAAAATTAATAATTACTTAGGGATACCTTTGTTTTTTGAGAGTAATTATGCATATTTATTATTACTATTTTGTGATCATGTATTAAAAATTGATTAAGACAATTTTGTGAAGGGTAATTGCAGCCTTGACTCTAGTGAGATCCTTGCAGTGGCTGAGGCAGGGAGTGATACACTCACAGTGGCAATTGGGACAGACTGGAAGACAAAGATTGAAGGCTGGGAGTTTGCAAAGGACTTCACTTTTAAACGTGGATTTCTCTCTAATACAAATGTCAACAATGCCATGTAAAAGTGGCAATGCTTGAGGAATTCTGAATTCACAACAAAACATCATCTTTCAGCTAATCCACTGTGGCCAGACACATAAAACCCTGCCCTCTTTGTGGATTCTGTGCACTGCCTGGACTTGTTGAATGTCTGGATTCTACAGCGCTTAAAGTAGAAAATGTCACCATGATTTCATAGGGAGTTCTTCATGGTTAGGAACTGCTGTAAAAGATTGATTTCCATGTCAGCTTAAAATTTCCCAGCTTTATCAGTTCAAGCCATGTTCTTAGTTTCAATGTTGCTGGGTTTTTTTAAATTATTATTTAATATAGTCAATGTGCATACTTTAAAAAATCTACTTGCAAGTGAAGCATTTTCCAATCAGTATTTTGAATTTACTTGATTAAGAAAAAAGTGTGCTTCTCAATTGTGAGAATTTTCTCAGTGTTTTCCTTTGACTTCAATATGATACATTTAATTTTATGTAAACATAGACTTCTATTGCCAGAAATAATTTTATAAATTAATGGACAAACTGACAGTTTTTTGAAGTAAGATATTGAGTCATATACACAATATAGATAAAAACCTTCAAAACAAATATGCAGCATCGTAGGAAGTGGAATATAGACGGGTTTAATTTATCATGATTGCTATGAATCAGCATTAGATTTTCAGTTTGCGTTTATAACTATTTTTATATTGCATTTCTTTTTTTATAAAATTCTCAGTTAGTTATATTAACATATACAAATAGATTCACAGTTGAATGTCTTATATGATTCTTAAATATCTCAAAAAGAGAAAACAGATTCAAGGAATAAGGTAAGATTATATCTCAGAGGCAAAATTTTCAATATTTGCCTGGTATATATGCATAAACATGTACATAGATAAAAACAAATGTAGTTTCTTGTACTTATGAGACATGTTCTATCACTGAGAAGAAAATCTTTTCTTTGTAGAATTATTATAATTCATTAAAATCAATAAAGTTTCTTATTTTTGTCCAAACTAGGAAAAACAAACAAAATTAGGAGTATAAAATCTCAGGTCTGAAGATCAATTTTTTTTAAAATAATTTTATTGGAGTATAGCTGCTTCACAATATTGTGTTAGTTTCTACCATAGAGCAACGTGAATCAGCAATAAGTATATACATATCCCCTCTTTTTTGGATTTCCTTCCCATTTAGGTCACCACAGAGCACTGAATAGAGTTTCCTGTGCTATAGAGTAGGTTCTCGTTGTTATCTATCTTACACATAGTATCAATAATATATATATGTCAATCCCAATCTCCCGATTCCTCCCATCCATCCTTCCCCCTTGGTATCCATACATTTGTTCTCTATTCTGTGTCTCTATTTCTGCTTTGTAAATAAGATTGTCTATACCAATTTTTTCAGATTCCACATATGTGTTTATATGCAATATTTGAAGATCCCTTTTTAAATTATATAATTTAATCATCTACTCACTGAAAAATTCATCACAAAAAGGTAAAAACTTGAAACTCCAAGTATTTTAAGAAAGTGCTCAAGTTCACAGGACTCGTTCATGGTGGAGCCCAACCGTAGCACCTAGTTTTCTGTTTGTTTGCTTTTACTTCAAAGACCATATTCTTCCTGCCAAGTAATGCTGCTTCTCAGAAACTCTTGTGTGTTGGCTAAATATGTGTCATCTACACATTTAAACATACATCTCTAATTTCATGCAAATATTTGTTCAGAAATTTTGAAGAGAGCTCTTTATTTTAAAAGATATTTCTTTTTAATTTTTAAATTGCTACCTACAACAAGCTACCTTCTCTGGAACACTGAAAAAAAAGCATATGGTCTCTGTGTTCATGTAGCTGCCATCTGAAGGAATGGCAGCCCTGTGCTAAGTGCTTTAACACATACGACCTTATTTTATCATTAAAGTAAAATAAGTACTGTTATTTCCTTTTTTACATGTACAGATAAGCAACTGAAAATAGTTTCAACTTGCCCAAATTCACAGAGTTTAGTAAATGGTAGAGTTGGAATCCATCTTTTCTACATCTGCCTAAGCTTCCAAGGTTCATTGAAGTTAGAATTACTGACGATCTTCACCTGTAGCTTCAGGTCCTTTCCAGTATTAAAACAAAATAATAGAAACAATATGCATAACCATGTTTTGTTCCCAGTTCCCTCTCAGCTACCTAAAGGTAAAATCAAGTGAATCTACAAACCCAGGGAACTGCTTGGTCTCTATCACCACCTTAATGTCTGCTTCCTGGCTTTAGAGCAAGCACATGAGGATGAGAGCTGGACTCCTGCATGATAACAAATTAATGAATTAGTAAATTCCATTGCACTTCATCTTCATGTTGGTCCAGTCTAAAAGATGAGTTTTCTGACCACAATCATCTCTTTAGTAGTTACTTTGATTAGTATTCCAATACTCTTCTCTGAGTTCAAAGTTCTGACTGGAAACCCAGGATATTGGTAGTGATACTATTAAGCTGCTACTACTGCTGTTTCTACTATTTTTCTACCACTCCTATTTATTTAATGTTGTGAAATCCTTATGGTTCTTGCCAGAATTCCTTTCCATAACAGACACCTATGTTTCCAATCAAATAACTACTTTCCTATGCAAATTAAATGAAATTTTGCTGCTTTTTGAATCCTAAATACCTACCATTATTTGTAATCACCAATACTGGTTCTGGAAGACTTACTGGTTGAGACAACATCAACCGACCATTTCTTGTATTATGGCAAATTTGCCATAGTCTTTGGACATCATGACTTATTGCTTGACTACCTGGAGTTTCTTTGAAGTCATATGTTCTTAGAAGCCCAGACCTTTAAGACACTCCTTTATCTCATCAAACACACACACACACACACACACACACACACACACACACACACACACCACCAGATCTGGGATGCTGCATTTTCAACACAAGTCTAAGACCAAATTTTTCTCTGTTAACTCTAAGCTTATCCTCTCTCCGCCAACTCTGTGTCTCTGTGCCTGATGGCAACACTGGCTCTGATGTGGGTTATTTGATCTTCTTGCTTTTCCAGACTCTGTCCTATTGCTTTTCATTTATGGTTGTGGCTTGTCTTCTTTCTCCCAGATCTAGCTGTTTAGAATGGTGTAAGACTGAATTCCTATTTATTATCTGTTAACTAGATTATTTAACTACCCGCATCATACAACAATTCATGTTTCATTCTTTATTCCAGGGCATCATGCAAATTCATGAAAAATACTTCTCTGAAATTTAGATACACTGTATTCGTGGATTTATTCTGATCTTTAGCCTTGATAGACTGCCAAAGGGAGAAATTAAAGAATGAAAAAATTTTATTTTTTCCAGGTACACGCAGTCAAGATGCATTCAGTTCCAAAAGTCATTTTGTCATATCTCATTCTCGGTGACTCCATGCTGATTTTGAATAATTGTTAATTTTTGTAAGTCAGTCTTCAAAAATTTGTCCTAAATTTGGTCTGAGATTAACACTAAGCTCATTAATTAATCACTATAGGTTAACCTATTTTTCTTCTTCTCATCTTATTTTATAAATTGTTGTATTATTATTATTATTTTGAGAAACACTTACTAGTATTTTACCTCCTTTTTGGCTCTTTAAAATGCCAGATATCAGTTATAGTGCACTGACTGTCTTACGGGAAAACTACATCATTGTTTCGGGATATATTTCATTTGAGCCAGAAGAGCTGAACTTATTCAGAGCTACTATTAGAATATTTTCACCCACCTTGAACCTAAATCCCTCTTAACAACATTCATTTTCTCCTTTTTAGTTTGTAGATCACTCACAATGACAGAGAAGACAAGTAAAATAGAGTTGAATGCTTTTACCTTCTCTTTGTCACTTATCAACATTCAATCGTCACCTGCAAGTGACATACCTATCCTTCTGTTCCTTTTTCAGATACAATTTAAAAGCCCTTCAAATTTGTTATATATTTTTCCTGGGAATGCCTTGCAAAACTCAGCTGCCTTAAAACTTCACCATTTTAGTGCATTTTCTCTGGCCTCGTACTGTCAAATATTCTGTGTTGGCTGTACTCTCCTTTTCACAACTTCCCGACAGAGCCTTTTATCATTTAATAATTTTTAATTGTGAATTCTGGTACTTGATGTTCACAAGCGTAGAAAATTTTATGTTCTGAAGCTGAATTGTGAATAGGGAGTTGTATTTGGAGAGAATTGTCTGAGTAGCTCAGAGTAGCACTGACCTCTCAAAGGCTCAGTTTTTTGTAGGGAGTGGAGGAGACTTGAAGAAATAAGAGGGATAATGGGGGTTAAGGGAAAATAGAACAGAACTTTAAGGAAGATAGGGGTTACGTGAGTCTGGTATAAAGGAGTAATAACATGGAAACTTTAAAAAAGTTATAAGATATAAATATATGTGTGTATATATACATATATATATATATATTTCTATTTATCTATCTAGTGAATATCTTGACCCAATAACTTTCATTAACCAAGAAGAAAAATTATCTTCCCTTTCAAACTGTCCCATTTTCCACAGTCATTTTTAAATAAAGACAGTTTTATTTCCTTGAATTATTAACTGCTCTTAAGTGAAGTATAGTTTTATCACTTTCCTATTACTACTAAATTGATCTTTTTTATGTAAGTAAACATGGGGGTAAAACATTTTATCTTTCATGTTATTAGTTTTACATTAGATTTTCCATTGTAATGTGTTCTAAAATCATTAGAGAAGATATTTTGGTAGACACTGGAAACACTTTCATTTCATCCCATAAATACATAACTATATCAGTAAATATTTTATGCATGTTATATTTTAACTATGAATATAAATCAATGAATTATAAATAAAATATCTAAGCATATCATGAGACCATGTGCATAATTTTGTTTGTATATTTTAGGTTTTCTTCTAATTTTACTATTGGTCATAACTGCTGAATACATATGAAGCTAAAGATTTATCAGTTTTTTCACAGGTTATTTGCTTGATTTGTAAAAAGAAAGTTTAATATTTAGCAATCAGTTAAAATATTGATATTGTCTAAAATCAAACCAGATTTTGTAAAAATTTTTTCTGGCTAAAATCAGAAATTAATATTTTCATGAATTCTTAAAATTATCTAATCCAAGTTTTTGGTTAGAGTTTTATAATCACTTAAGTATGATTAAGATAAGCATTGTGTTGACATGGTTATTGGTTTCTGTCACAAGGAAGAACTCTGTTTCCTTTGCCTGGGGTGCATATTTGTACACTGGCTTTCTTCCCATTAAATTATAGTTCAGAGCTGAAAACCAAAGTATTGCCGGATTTTGTAACACTGAAACTGCAGTTTTGGATCATTTTAATGATTAAAATATTAGAAATCCACCACTCCTGAAATCAAAGTGACTTGGGAAGTAAATTTACCAGGAGACTAAAACTCTAAACTCCTTTAGCAATCATAACTTTCAGGTGGAAATTTGGTCCCTAGAGGTATTGTGCTCTGTTTTTGTTTGTTTGTTTGTTTGTTTGTTTGTTTGTTTGTTTTTGTGATACGCGGGCCTCTCACTGCTGTGGTCTCTCCTGCCGCGGAGCACAGGCTTCGGACGCGCAGGCCCAGCGGCCCTGGCTCACGGGCCCAGCCACTCCGCGGCACGTGGGATCCTCCCGGACCGGGGCACGAACCCGCGTCCCCTGCATCGGCAGGCGGACTCCCAACCACTGCGCCACCAGGGAAGCCCCTTGTTTGTTTTTAAAACAATTTTTAGGAAGTTAGATTTTCTTTCCTGTCTTAGAGATATATCCTAGGTACAAGTATAAAACCACGGCAACATGTTATTTCTGAGGGCATGCAGGAAAATGAAGAAATTTGATTGACCATCATCCTATCTGAATGGCCTTCCATTGCAGGAGTATTATAGATGTAATTCTCACTTGGGGTGAGAAGTTAAATTATAGGAGTTCCAAAATCTAAGAGTCCATATAACTGTAATATTCTTTAATATATGTGAAGAAAAAGTGGAGGTCAGCATATGTGGGGAAGGTAGAAAACATATAGAAATTTAGAGGCAGGGGTTCTACAATTTAATAATGATGATCATTGTGCATCCCATGCCAGTTTACTCACTTCTTCAGAAGCCCAATTCTCATCTCCATCAGATTCCAGCAGGAGGCATAGAGAAAGTACCATTTCCCATGTCCCTATGTACCCAGGAAGCCATCCTGCCTCTGTTTCTTGATACGAAGTCAAGAAACAGACTAAAGTTGTTGTTTTTGTTTTAACCCCAAACTCTTTCACTAGACTCCAAACTTTGGGGAAATATAGTTAAACAAGGTGATCATGAAGATATCTAACCTATTATGATTCTAAAACTTTGTCTCCCCAAGTTTAAGTCCATGCACCCTGAGGTGGAGAGAATCAAGCTCATTATGTTGTTTATCCCAGGTAACTATAAAAAGTGGGAACTTCTAAGTTTCACACCCAACAATTAGCTTCTTTTCTCTTTACTACTGTGCATATAATTGGATTTGAATGAACTGGATAAATATAAGAGCAGTCTCTATATGGGGTGGCTGAAAAATTCAATAACCTGAATCCAATGTAAGCATATATAGTTTGTTAAAATAATATCAATGTTAAGGAAACTATAATAATCAAAATCACATTAAAGTCAACATTCTTATAGCAATCTCTACATTGCTGTTTAATATATACCTCTCTAACTGTAACTCTATATAATGTTAATTGAAATATTTCCTGTGGTTTTTATTTCTTTTGATCCTTTAAGAAAACTTAGCTAATTATTAACATGTAAATTTTCAGTACCTGACTAATGTCAGAGGTTATTGACAAAAGAATGAATGAAATGGATAAATGGTAAAACTATACAATCTAATTCTAACTAATTTTTAGGTATATTTCAAACTATTTTAAATCAATCCAAGTTTAAAAACCAAACAAATTATATCTCAGGGTACTAGAGATGGTGATTTCCATCTTTCTGACTATTTAAAGGAAGAGAGGTCCATTTTCTTATACAAGAACAATCTTTCTATTCATACTTGAGATTCCATACCCTGGGACCTGTATCTAAATTATTTACCCCTAATAATTTTTTTTCAATGTGTAAAATTGCTTAAGATGCTTTATTTTTAACTACAACATCAAAAGTGTTTTCCCCTCCCTCTTCCTTCTGGCTACAATCTATCTCCTTTGTCTGATAACTAAGCATTTAATCTGAATTTTCCTTTGTAACACCATTGAAACAGATTTGTTAAAGTGCATTAATGTCTCATTATTGACAAAAGCAAGGAATACACTTTCATCCCAATGTGATCTAATCCCTCTATGGTACTTGAAATTGAAGCTCACTCTCATTTTTAGCACTATTATCTATCATCTGTGTCTCTTAACTGCCATGATAATTTTTTTTCTAGATTTTTCTTCCCTTTTCGGAGTTCTCTGACTGTACAGATTTAGTTTTTCACTCTAAATTTTAATCATGCCTTTTTCTTCTTTCCTGATTTTCTCTTTTCATCTAGTCCAATTTCAGTTTACACTCTTACTGAAAGAGCTCCTTCAATTCCTGACTTCAATCACCTATAAAACAGTGATTTCTAAGTCTGCAACTCTAAACAAACCTCCCACTTGAACTCAGTCATTGTATTTCTGTGTCCTTAACGGATCTCTCTATATACAGATGTTTAAATGTTATCTCAAGTTTATGTTCCAGAATGAACTAATAGCCCCATAACAACTTCTTTGGTGAATCCTCCTCCCATTCTTATGGTCATGTTAATGAAAGGCACTCACCTAAATTCATAGTCGTCTCTTAATTATTGCAACACAGTGCAAATATGTTTCAACCTTCCTTGCTCTTAGGTGTGGCCATAAGACTGAGTTCCAGTAGATGTAATGGGAGAGGAAGTAATGTATTATATTTACACACATAGTCAGAGACACCTTCCATATATACTCCTTTATTCTAATTTATTCTAATTTTCTTTAAGTTAGAAGGAAACCTGAGACAAACTTAACTGTTAGAAATTGGAAATTAGGAAAATTTAAGGTCAGGTCAGTTTAAGGACCTGAATGACTGTGTTGAAGAGAGCTGCCCCACACAATTCCATTTTATGAGCAAGGAATAACCTCCTATTATATTATACCATTAGTCATTTGTGGGACTTTATTATTTTGAATACCATAAAAATAAAGATAGCTAAGCCCAAAACTTGGATGTCATTGTAGACCTGTATATTTATCTGATCTGATCAGTCATGTAGATGTTTGTGTACAGTCACACATCTATCTATGATGCTAGCTAGCTAGCTAGTTAGCCATCATCTGTTCATCCTATTTATCCCTTTAGATTTCCACCATTATTTAATTCAGGTATTCATCTTTTCTTAGATAAAAAATTTCAATGGACCATTAATAGGTCTCCCTGAACATAGCCTCAACCCTGCTTATCTCCCATCTCCCCTTAGTCCTGTATTCAAAATAATTTTTCTTAAATAAATGCTTAATTATTTAACTCACCTATTCAAAATATTCAATTATTGTCATTATTTTCTATTAATCTAATATTTATTGAATACAATGATTCAGGCATCCCTAGTTAGATCGAGGTATAAATAAGCATAATCCCCAATTTTAAGAAACTATTTTAATGTGAATTAGACATAAAAATAACTATAAAAACACAGACTTTCTCCCCTTGTACATAGGATAAAAGCCAAATCCCTTGGCATGACATGAGAGAACTTAGTGAATTTCTAGTAGTTATTAAGCAGATGTTTTGAGAGCATTTGGGAGAAAAAGCAATGATCATTAGGAGCCAGCATGGGCTCACAAATAATAACTTCTTTTTTGATAGAGCTGCTAGACTAGCAAATTAGGTGAATTTTACAGACAAACTTTGTTATTTTGAGTAAAGCTATGTTTGTCCTCAGGGAAGTTCTTTCACTGATGTCCTTGGAAGAAGATGGGACGATATTAGTTGGAAGGCAAAATATTAGAATATTGATGGATACATGATAATTAAATGTCTTCATATATTTGTCACTGTTATTCCCAAAGAGCTTGGGCATGGGAATAATTTAATCAAAAGTATCCATTATTAATATTAAACTAGGACTATTCTGTGGAATGGATTTGATTGTAGAGAAACTGGAGACAATTGGACCAGTTGTCACTGTGCCATCAGAATGGTAGACAATAGCTGCATGTGACTATTGAGTACTTGAAATGTGGCTAGCATCACTAAGGAAGTACAGTTTTAATCTTATTGAATTTAATTAACTCAAAGTTGAATACCCACATGTTGTTAGTGGCCAGCATATTGAACAATAGATATCTAGAAGCTTTCCATCATCACAGAAAGTTCTACTGGATATTCCTGGTTTGATAGATATAAGATAAACATAACAGTGGTGGATTTGTGGTAGAAAAGAAACTAATTCAAATACAGAAATTATTTCAAAGAACAATTTAATGGGCCTTTACAACTGATTGAAAAATTGAGGTTTGAGGGAATCAAGAAGCCTCTCCAGCTAGGGGGCTGGACTGATGTCTGAAAAGAAAATATTTAGAACGCACACTTTTAAACTATTTAGAAAAAGGTAATGATAAATAAAGAAAACATTTTCATATATGCAGTAGCACAGGTAAATTTAGACCTGTGATGGTAAAATTATTTAATACTTATTCATTGCTTATTGCATTTGGGCTACTATAGAACCACTTAATATATTGTTTCATTTACTCTTCACTTGCAATCCTATGATATAGTATTAATTCAGGGTGTAACATCATTATTATCACACTTTACATATGCAGAAACAAAGCCTTAGAAAAGTTAAATATCATATTTACAAGATGACACAGCTAGATAATGACCTAGCAGGGATTTCAACCCTCATCTATCCAATACAAGTATCCAAAATTTTAATTACCAGACACCACTGCTTTGTATTCTATAGGATGCTGCTTGAAGAGTCTTTTCTAACACATTCTTCCTATAGTAAAAGCTAATGTGAAAGGTACTTGACACATGAGGATATGATCAGTTAATGCAGACATTTCAAAATCTATAGTAAATCTAATATTCTTATTTTTTCTGAACACATGGTCAAAGCGTTTACTTTCATTTTGTATAATAAACATTCAGCATGAATTTATTTCAGCAAAACTAAGTTCTATAACTAATGTAAACTGCAAATTAAAATATATAGCATTAACATTATAGTAATAACTCTAAAATAAATGATTGTATTTTAAGTCCACATTGTCACAACTTTATTTTTTGTGAGTAAAATCTGAGAATTACAAAGCTTGGACATCAATAAATATGCTATCATGGATATACTCTTTGGAGTTTTATTTTTAATTTTCAATCTCTTTATGTTTTTGACCCCAATCAACAAATTATTCAAAATTATCACTATCTCTATTCCAACCCCAGAGTTTCTGCACATGTTAATACATAATTTGAATTAATAATTTATTACATACTTGCCTTGTGAAAAAGAATAAAACATTTTGCAGTTACAACAAAATTAAATGATTGTGGCTAAAATGCCTTTGTATTTTCCCTGGCTCTCAGTAATAGGAGGAGGCAACACCTTAAAGAAATGAACCCACTTCTTGATCTTTGCTTCTCTACTAGTAAGAAGCTTGCTTAGAACATAAGCTACAGGATTTGCACCTCTCAGAAAGTCTGTTTCATATGAATCCGATTGCTAAATATGTATTTGGCTGGCAGAAACATTCTATTACTTGGAGATGAAACTCAGAGTATAAAGAGCAATTCACATTCGAAGGAAAGAGGTGAATTAGGTGTTTGTTGATGTTATTAGGCATGTCTACTTCTGTATATACATTCCACAGGACTGAGAGTCTCAGATAAAATATAGTATGCCCAGTGAAATTTGAATTTCAGATATATTTGTTTCACTATAATGTATGGGATAAACTTATATTAATTTTTTTGTTGTTGTTGTTTATCTGGATTTCAAGTTTAACTGGCATGCTCTGGTTCACAGATCAGAGAAGGAAGTAGCCTGAATAGAGGGTATGTAACTTGCCTAACAGTCTTTCAAGGATGGAAATGACATCTTCCAAGTCATTCCTTTGGAAAAAAAGTAGGAAAATGTGTAGCTAGAGCCATAAGAACAAAAAGAGAGGCACTGTAAAGACAGTAAGAGAAATATAAGGGGTTATAATCAGCTACTCTCTTTTCAGGGATTTTGCTCTTACAGAAATTTGAATAGAGTACTCAGTCACGGACCTTCCTACATTGGGTCATGTTGGAACTAATGGAACAACTAATCAGAAAAAAATAACAAGCAAATAATAATTTCCTTTATCCATATATATACTATTGTAAATGAAGCCATTTATATAATTTTACAAGGAAATTAGTTGGAATTCAGAATGCAAATTTTTCCTCTGATTAAGCAAAAGGGGCCATATTATCTAATCTTTCCAAATCACAATTTTCCCATCTTAAATCAGTAAATCAATATTGTCGATCTAAGGGCTATAAGGAGTTTTCTATAAGTAATTTGTATTTGATTCAGTGTTTGGATTACATTAAGCACTCAGTACAGTTTTACTAGTATTACTAAGAAGATATAGCTATAAAGTATAAATGAAGTATGTTAGTAATTATTTTTACATAAATAGATGTTTTTAACTAAAATAGACTTCATTTTATCACAGTGTCCTTTACTCTTAGGGCAGTATTCTCAGGCAGAGTAAATTTTCAAAAGTATTTTGCTGGAGAAATGACTATATTCAGATAATTCAATCTAATCATACAACTTATTGTCCTGTGACAACAGCTCAGAGCCAGGTTCTATTATCTTGCCTGAGATTTTCAGAACTTTGTCTTTGGCTTAGAACAGTTGTTTCTATGAAGATATATTTTAATTTGCATAACTTCATTAAAGATTTCTGCTTTCTTCAGGTCTGATTGAATTTCAAGTGGTAAATCTATGATGGAAGATGAAAAACATATCTCAGTTAAGTATCAATATGTTATTCTAAAAACTTGAATTTATTTTATTTTTTAACCTTTTTCCTTATGGGAGTTTATAGCTACCTTGATCATAAGCTATTGTGAATATGAAATTATTACTTTTCATTTCCAGATCAAGAAGAAAATCATCCTGAAAATGGAAAACATTATTACTATGATTACATAGTAAATCAAAACTAAATTATTGCTAAAACTATTGTTTTAATAGCATAATTTTAGTTTTTATTATTCATAATTAAAAGAGGAAAATATTAGTGAAATAAAATAATTTCTTGCCTCCAAATTTTCACATTTCATATTGTTCTTGCTAGTATTTGTGTATATATCCATCATAACTCAGTAGCTAAAAAAGATACTTTCCCTTTCATACCAACAGAAACCAACTTCTGAATTAAAGCTACTTCATATATCTAGTCTCTTCGCAATAGGAATTGATGATCTATTATTTCATAGGGTTTGAGAATTCTGACAAGAAGTTCTGGTAATTCAGAGATTTAAACTGTATGTGGATGAAAATATTAAATTCTGTACAAAAACAAAAAGAAGAGAGAAAAACTGATATCGGACAAATGTTTTGATGAAGTTTTAGAAAGAAAAAAAAGGATCGACACTAACCAAACAAAGTTTCGTTCAAGCACTATATACAATGCAACCAAGAACAGATGTGAAGGACTGATATTAGAGTAACAATGAATAATAAAATTCTTCAATGTCAACTCCCATTTTACCTGATTCTCACTAGTTCTTTGACTGAATTATAAATGAGGAAAGTACATTGGTAAAGCACTAAGTATATTTTAATTATTGAATTTGCCATCAATCTATCACCAAAAATGATCCACTGCCAACATTTTGAGTTACCTACAAAGGGGCTGAATAACAGTGACACATTCTAGAGAAATAAATCTAGTTAACCAAAGCTGCATTATTGAAAAATAATAATAGTCACAGTAGCTGAGCACTTTTTATGGGACTAGTAATGTGTCAAATGCTTTATTTTCTTGTTTGCCTTCCCAGAAACCCTTAGGTAGGTATTACTGTCATTTCCATTTTATAGGTATGACAACTAATTTTAAAAAGTTAACTAAATTACTAAATCTCACATTACCAATAATTGGAAGAGCCAGGATTGATCTTTCCATAGCCATCTGTCTATCTGTTTATCATGTATCTATCTATCCATCTATCTACCTATCTATCTAGGTCCTCTGAATTAAAACTCCTATGCTGTAAGCTCTACCTGGTCAATATGTGACCATAACCTGATTTAATTTTTCTTCAGTAGAATAAAGTAAATAGAGAAACTTAGCCCTGGGGTTTGTTATGGTACCAAATGAGAAAACATTTGAAATCTGTAAAAACTATAAAGTCTAGTACTATTACAGATATTTTTATTATTAATAAATAGAAAGTTCAGGCACTGGGTTTATTAAAAAATAAACTGCATGATGCTTACAGTATAGTTTGACTATTTCATAGATAGTTAAAAATAGAGGATGTATCAGCATTTCATAAAAAGTTCAAAGGACAGAGACATTTCATAGGAAGGAGAATGGGCAGGAAGGAAAAAAGAAGGCTCAGATAGGTAAGAAAACTAATATAGAATATTTTAGGATGGTGGGCCAGGAGTAAACAGAAGTATTCAGGAGAATTATGTAACTTAATTTAGCTATCTTTTCTGCAGTATGTAACAGTTTCTAATCTTCTGTATCCTGATCAATATGTTATCATTTTACCAATAAAAATAGGTGAAAAGTAATAGTTTTAATGTACATGGCTTTTTAAAGTGATTTTTCACATGATTTATAGGATTAAACATTTGTAATTAATTTTCTGTGAAGACATTTGCCCACATTGGCTAATTATTAGTTTCCCAACTATTGCTTCTTCATTAGTTAGAGAAACATTTCATGTGTTAGGATATTAGTCCTTTGTGATATGAGTTGCAGTTTTTCTCAGATTAATATTTGTCTTTTGATTCTGCTAGTGTTGATTTTGTTGTGGAATTTAAAAATACATATCGGTTTTAATTTTATTCTTTTATGGATTCTGAGTTTTGTGCCATGGTGAGAAAAGTCCTTCTCCATCTGATATATTTTTAAAAAATTATTCTTCTATGGTATCTTCTAGGATTTTTGTGGGGTTTATTTTTATATTTAAATATTTCATGTGGAATTCTCCTTAGAGTAATAGTGTGAGATAGGATTCTAATTTTTGTGTTTTCCATGGGTCTACAAAATTGTTGAAATAGCATTTATTACAAAACTGAAACTTTATCTTTCATTAAATTTCTATATGTATTTGGATGTATTTATACATCTCTTCTTTTGCAATAACCTACTAATTTATGCAACAACATTACATTTAAACAGCATTATAATTTTATAATATGTGTTCTAATGTAGTAGAGCTAGAATTTCAACATTATTCTTCATTTTCAGAAAAAGTATTTATTTATTCATTTATTATTTATTTATTTATTTGGCTGTGCCAGGTCTTAGTTGCAGCATGCTGGATCTTCATTGCTGTGTGTGGGATCTTCATTGCATCATACGGGATCTTTAGTTATGACATGCGGGCTCTTAGTTGCAGCATGCAGGATCTAGTTCCCTGACCGGGAATTGAACCTGGGCCCCCTGCATTGGGATCATGGAGTCTTAACCACTGAACCACCAGGGAAGTCCCTTCAGAAATTTTATGGATACTCTTGCTTACTTATTTATCCACATGAACTTTAGATTCAGGTTTTGAAGTTCAAAATCTCTTATTTTTATTTGAGATTCCCTTAAATTTATTGATTAACTTAGGGAAAAATTTCAGCTTTATTATATTGAGTCTCTTGCTTTTCAAGTAGCAAATAACATAACTAAGGTTCCCTAACATTTTCTCCCACAACAGCCCCATCTAAGCCAGGACATAGCAAAGTAAACTTGACAGTCTAGCCTGAACACGGAGGCCCTGAAGTTTAGCCTGATTGTGCCACTCTCAGCACCTGTATGGAAAAGTCACCTAATTGAGACTGGTGGTCTGCTGGTGGCTCAGCATTGAAGGAGAGTGACCTCCAGGGGAGGCTTGGGTCGGCCCCCAGGTCCATGAGCAGGATGGAGGAGAGGTATGGAGGCTTGGAGTCCACAACCAGTGAGGAGTGAGGGGAAACTAAGGCTGCTGAGAGAAAATGACATGATTACCCAGAAACCTTACTAAAGTCAAAGGGAAAAACCAAATCGAACACCTGGAAGCTTCATTGAGTCCAGCAGGGAAAGCGTTATGAGGTAAACTTGCAGTGGTAATAATGCCTTTTCCTAAAACATTTTTCTCACAATATGAGTTAAACGTGCAGCCCATCATCCCAACCCAATTGTGCTATTAAATGTCTATCTATTTCCTCTCTTTTAGAATAACAGTTTTAGGAGTGTGGAAACTTTTCTACCTTAATTACCTATTATATCTCCAACATTTAGAATACCTCCTAGCAGTTAGGAGACACTCCAAACTTTTTTTTGAAAAGAAAACTTCATACATATGTATTCAATAAATAAGCGAATAATAAGGTCATGAATAAATGGAGTGATATTCTGCTAAAGATATTACCTTTGATCATTGCATTCCATTAGTATATTAGTGAGATGGGCCATGATAAAATAGGAAAGCCCAAAAGGCCAGAAGTGTCAGAAGAGAGGTTGTATGAAAGTTAAAGACAAATATGCAATCATTCTTTTGCTTGAATTCTATTTTGTTTAGTGTTCTAGGTGAAGTCAAAATTATTACTTAAGTAATTTTTAAAATCTCAATTTGTCTATATGGCCTTGACCATGTTATTTGCCTAACAGAAAATTTTATTTGGAGTTTTATGGTCACTTGAGACCTGGATCTTTCACTTTTCCTCCAAAAAGCAAATGGGAATAAGCATTGACTTTGCTTGTTATCATTGAAAAGAATATGGTCCAGATGAAACTTTGCTATCAGTGGCTAATGCAGTTTCTTATTCCTATGTTCATTATGAGTGAACTTGACCATTGCAATAATTTCTATAATCGCTTCCCTACCGTTAGAACGATTTTTGATGATATCACCCTCATTCTTCACTTGCTTAATAAGACCCCAGTGCATCAATGAATCATTTTAACTTTCTGCTGTGAAGGCTCTTCATGCCTAGGCCTAACCACAGTCTCTAAGTTTTATGCTGTTCTTCTTAGCCAGGGTTGTGAGATATTTGACTTCAGTTGCTTTCTAGACAATTCAAATAAGTTTTTATAAATAACAAAATAAATATTCACCTGTTTCTTTGATACTATTTGAGTACAAAAGGAATTTGATATTTTTTGGATACCTACTATGTGTGAGATTGTGTGCTACAGCTGTCACATTCATGGTTTCATTTAAAATTAAGATACTATTTTCCTTATAGTAAATTAGTAATTGTACACTGTAAAAATTTTTGAAATGTAAAAGTTTACAAAATAGAAAACAAAATTAACCAATCTTTCCTCCCAGCCTAGAAGTAACCATTCTTAATATTGTATGTATGATTTTACAGGGTTTTTCCGTAGATATATTTAACATATGTATCTGATTGTGCTGGTCATATAGTTGCCTACTTATTCAGTTATGAACATTTTCTCATTTTATTATAATATTTTAAATTTGTATCACCAACTTACACACATTAGGATTAAGATGTTTACAATATAAGTATCATTTGTGTTTTCAGTCATATATAATATATGAGATCTGTTGAAGGCAATATACTTTCTCCCTTCTCCTCAAATGATATAAAGTTGCATTAAATTGAATAAACCAGTTTCATTTCAGGTTTACAGTGACTGCAAACTAGATCTACAAGTTATCAGCTTATCACTTCTGCTAGTTTAAGTGAGAGGCAATGAGAACAGAGTGGACATGGGAGGTGAGTTGAGTTGTGTGGTAGTGAAGAAAATAAATTACCAATATGTGGGTTCGTGGATGGTCTTGACAAATATCAAGGCAGTTATACACCTGAAGCTCAGTTTTGTAAGGTTATTGGAGATGGAGAAGTGTGGAGCCAGAAACCTATGTTTTACATCCAGCTTTCTTGAAATCCTGCTTAAATTCATGCTCTGTTTGGTAAAAGGCACTCAGATACTATTGGGAAATAGCTTTAGTCAAAAGTTAATATGATAACAGTCACCATACATAGATCTCTTTCCTCAGCAGGGCTTGAGTCAATTGTAGCCCAGAATTAGGGAGCAGGCAAGAGGAGGTACCCACTTGTCCTGTCCACAGGTGTCCTCAATATTCTTCTCAGTCCATCCAGTGGAAGAAAAGGATTAGGAAGAAGAATTAAGAGACTGTGATAAAGACATTGCCTATCACTTCATCCCACATGAAGCTTTTCATTTCAGATTAGTTTTGTTTTCAGAATTGAATTCCTTGAAAAATAAATAAAAGCTTAATTTGAAATCAGTGAGAAAAGATGAAGAACTAAAGGACCATGGATGAAAATATACCCTAAATAGAAAGTTAGCAAAGGTGATGTGGCAAAGCCACTCCACTGGAGAAGACTATCACAGATTTATTGGTAAAAGCTTTGGGACCTCAAAGGAGAGGAAGCACATGGTTTATGAGTTTATTTTCTGGACACTGTTTTGATGGTGGTAGGGAAATGTTCTTTGAGATAAATTGGTACAGCAGGAGGTTAACATCACGTAGTGCTGAGTAGAACTATGTAGACATGTTCTTATAGCAACCTCAGAAAGTGACTATCATTTGTGTGTTGTATCTGTGACCCCTCAGACAGGCCACTATTTCCTAGAATTTATTCTGAGGTAATTGAAAATTCTAAATTTCTTACGAATAAATGATGAGCACAAAACTTTCAACTGGATAACTACTCCAAAGGATCAGTTTCATCTCTGTAACAATTTTTTTTTAAGTCTTTCTTAATCACTATTTTCTTAATTTTTATAGGGTGCTTGAGAAACCATATAATTCTCAGAAATAATCTGGTTGGTAAAAACAAAAAAAAAATCCAGAATGAAGACATTACCGTTAAATTGTTCTTCCTGATGGCTTATTAATAAGTATAAAATGACTGCAAATATAAAAGAATCCAATAAATGCTTCACTTTAAATTAGTACATGCAATGAAAGACTTAAAGGGTTATTTGGCAGCATTTTGGTGAATTTGACCCTGACAGTTGAGGATATTTATTATTATTTATTTGTTTGTTTGCTTATATGGTTTTTGCTGTATTTACTGAGTAAGAAGCAGAATTAAGAGAAAGTGTCAGGCATATGGTATTTGTTTTTCTCTTTCTGACTTACTTCACTCTGTATGACAGACTCTAGGCCCATCCACCTCACTACAAATAACTCAGTTTCGTTCCTTTTTATGGCTGAGAATGGACTTGAGGACAGCGGGGGGAGGGAGAAACTGGGATGAAGTGAAAATAGCATCGACATATATACACTACCGAATGTAAAATAGTTAGCTAGTGTGGAGCAGCAGCATAGCACAGGGAGATCAGCTTGGTGCTTTGTGATGACCTAGAGAGGTGGGATAGGGAGAGTGGGAGGGAAGCTCAAGAGGGAGGGGGTATGGGGATATATGTATGCATATGGCTGATTCGCTTTGTTGTATGAAAGAAATTAACACAGTATTGTGAAGCAATTATACTCCAATAAAGATCTATTAAAAAAAAAGAGAGAGAGAAAGTGTCAGACAAAACAGAAGATGTTTGCTATGACACATTTAATTAGCTGACACAAATATTATATTAGCACTTTTAATAACTTGACCTTCAATTGCTCCTCGGGTGATACAACACAACAGAGAGAAATATCTTTCTTTTAAAATGACAGCTGCTGATAATTCTCCATATTTACACATTTTGTTCCTTCTAAAATAGCACAGTATGTCCTTAGTTTTGTGATGTTCCTCTAAGTTTAATAGGTCTGAACTCACATTTTCTGATAATCCAGCTTTTCACAGTAGGCCAAGTTCATTGCCAAGTCAGGGGGATAAGGATTATTCCATAGCTAGGACTACGAAAGACTGCAGAACAGGAAGAGAACGAAAAGTATTGAGTTAAAAGATTTGCATTGATCTAGATTATCACCAAAGTCACCTAAATATTCTCATGGTGTCTCTGCTCCCTCCAGATGCTCAATCTATCTTAACCTGACTACAGATCTATTTGTTCTTATTCACATCTTTGGTCAGACTTTGACTACAAATAAAATGTTCAATGGCCCCTTAGAAATGAAGTGTCAATGTTATCCACTTAACCCTCTGGCCACCACTTATCTTGCCCCAATTCTATACTCCTCAACTATGTAAAGTCTCCATTCCAGCCAGGCTGCTCCATTTTGCTCTAGCTTAACTTAAAACATCACTGCCTCCCACCCTCTTCCATAAAACCACCCTCAAACATACATCTGACATACTTAGCTGCTTCTCCAGACACCTCATTTTCATTTCTATGGTCCCCAAGTATTCTAAAAAAAAAATAAGATTAAACTCTCAACTTCTGTAATACTGCTGTTAGTTGATAGTGTACTTATGATATTCTCATGGCCTGTTTTCTTGAGGTCAAAGTGAGGTCCTGCAGCTCGTGAATGGTCCCACTGCTTGGTCTTACAAATACTCCATAGTTACTCAAGAAATATCCAGTGGTTAAATAAATAATTTCTGATATATTTACCAACAGTCTGAACAGAAGTTATATGAAATTTGTGACATGTATAATAGAAATAAAGTAGAGAATGTATTCTAATTATCTCCAAATGTATACTATGACAAAAGTCACCAGAGAGTCAATCAGGAAGCATCAAGAGGTATATGGGTCCCCACTTGCCTGTGGTGTCCTTACCTTCTTTCTGAGCCTACCTGTGTCTTGTGTCCACAGAACAGTAACTGGGCAACATTTTGCATGATGAACATCTTACCTGATCCTTCAGAATCTTTACTGTTTCCCATGGTCAAATCCACTAGGCTGAGATTTGTCCACTTAATAATTCTTTTAGAGGTTTAAACTTTAGAAAATAATTTAGAAAGAATAAATCCACACTATGGGTTGAATATTTTACAGCCAAATAAACAACTAACATATGTAAAAAAGTAACCAGTATTTACTGAATACTGATATATTTAAAATACTATTCAATGGTTTTTGTGAATGTGTCTTATTTATTCCCAATTTTTAACAGTGAAGAAATTGAAACTCAGTATGGTTAACCTACCTTCCCAAGGTCACACAGTCAGAATAACAAAGGTCAGATTTGTGCTCAATATGCTGAGTTGTATGATAAATGTATTTTTAATTATTTTAGGAACTCTCAAACAATTTTCCAAGTGGTTGCACAATTTTGCTTTCTTACCAGCGGTTTATGAGTATTACAGCACCAGTACATTTTGGTAGAACTTGGTATTTTTAGTAATTTAAAATCATAACCACTCTAAGTGGTATGTATTGATGTCTCACTGAAGTTTTTACTTGCATTCCCCTAGTGACAAATTATATTTAGCATCTCTTCTTGTGTGTATGGCCATTCTGTGAAATGTCTGCTCAAAACTTTTGCTCATTTTTTTTGGGTTGTTTGTCATATGTCTACACAAAGACTTGTACACAAATGTTCATAGCTGTTTTATTTATCAAAACAATAGCCCCAAATCATAAACAATCAAAATGTCATCCAATAGGTGAATGGATAAATAATAAATATGATATATCAATGCAATGAATACTAAACAATAACTGGAAGTTACTGCTACATGCAGCAAACTGAATGAATCTCAAAATCATTGTGCGGAATGAAAGAAACCACACCAAAAAGAAGATACTGTATGGTTCCATATATATATGGAGAGAGAGAGATAAATATAGATAGATATATAGATACATAGATAGGTGTACATATAGATATAACGATGATAGATAGATAGCCAGGCATAGGTACAGATATGTAAGTATTTGTAACTTCATTAAAGTGATGATGTCACAGGGGTATGCATTTGTCAAAATTCCTTAAATTGTACACTTTAAGTGGGAACATAAATTATACCTCAGGTTGATAATAAGTGATGATTTATAGATAGAGAGAGAGATAGAGAGATAAATAGAGACATGGTTGTCTGTATATGTACATAGCAGAGGACAGATCAAATAAAATTTGATCCCAGTATTATGCTCTTCACTATGCCTAATGAGACTAGAGGAAGTGTCTGTATACGGAAATATCTCTACCATGATTTTGATCTTATCTGTTGCTACCTCTTGTTTTATCTTCTTATTTCCATGTCATTTACTGATTTTTCCATAACCTTCATTAAAAAAAAAAAAAAAACTCTGAAAATTCTCAGTTTGTTCATAATTTCTTATGTTTAAGACTTCACTTTTAGAGTCAATGTTGTTTCTAAAGTTATAAGCTATTCTCTTATTGTTCATATATACCACAAAATACCCCATTTTATGACTGGCACTCTCTGCTAATGTGTACCCTTTCAAAACAATCATTACTCTTGCGAATTATCAGGAAATGAATTGTCTTTTTGCCATTTACAGTTCCAGGATGAGTAATAATATAAACACAATGACTTCAGCAGGAAGAGGACAATTTCCAGGTTCAGGATTGTCTTAAAAAAAAGTATCTCCTGGGACTTCCTTGGTGGTCCAGTGGTAAAGAATCCACCTTCCAATGCAGCGGACACGGGTTTGATCCCTGGTCAGGGAACTAAGATCTCACATGTTGTGAGGCAACTAAGCCCGCGTGCCACAACTATTGAGCTTGTGTGCCTCAACGAGAGAGCCTGCATGCCACAACTACAGAGTCCACATGCCCTGGAGCCCCCCACGTCACAACTAGAGAAGATAAAACCCACACACCACAACTAGAGAGAAGCCCACGTGCCGCAACTAGAGAGAAACCTGAGCAGACCACGTGCCTTAACGAAAATATCCCGTGTGCCTCAACAAAGATCCCGTGTGCTCAACTAAGACCCAACGCAGCCAAAAAAAAATAATAATAATAACGGGGAAAATAAGTACATATTTTTAAAATGTATCATTATTAAAAAAAATAAGTATCTCCTATCACCCAGTCATCCTTAATAAGCTGACAAATGGATCAAAGGAGTAAAACATCAGCCTACCTACAGCTCCTGGTATAGAGATATAAACACTTTTTTACACACAAAAAAAATGAACTCAGTAAACACTTATTGAATGTATGAATGAATTTTGGGGTAAGTCTGAAAAATAGTTCTCTTTAAAATTGTTTAACTTCCTTCAGAATCAGAAATAAACTGCAGTACATTATGGAGACTAGTATTAACACTCTAGCATCACCATTATACTTCACTCTCCAAATAACTCTCTCAATCCTATAAAGTTCTGACACCTCATGGGGAAATATATACAAGAAGAAATTTAGCTGCGACTGAGTGGGAAATCTAGCTCAACCATGACATTTTTTTTTTTTTGGCCGTACGCAGGTCTCTCACTGTTGTGGCCTCTCCCGTTGCAGAACACAGGCTCCGGACGTGCAGGCTCAGCGGCCATGGCTCACGGGCCCAGCCGCTCCACGGCATGTGGGAACTTCCCGGACCGCGGCACGAACCCGTATCCCCTGCATCGGCAGGTGGACTCTCAACCACTGCGCCACCAGGGAAGCCCAGCCATGACATTTTGAAAGTGAGTGCTCCACCTGATTTCTTGCTTCAAAAATTAGGCTGGGCAATCTCCGCATGTTCACATGTAGGTATGAGTCAGTAAATCACTTTGAAGACTGCTTCTAATAAATTCGGTGCATTGCAAACGTAGAGGTTTGCTCAAGTTAAACCTAGGTTTTTTTAAAATTCTCTGACCCTAATTTTTCAAGTATCCTCATGCCTATCTTTCAAATTAGAAAAAAAAAAAGAACTTATCTGCATTACCTCTGAGTAGAGCTGGAGCATCCTCTTCAGAAATCTATCCATATTTCCCTCATCAATTATCTCAAGATGGTCTCTCCCTAACTCAGCTATCCCCCTTTTAATTGGCAACATGGGCTAGTTTTGCTCCAGATATTTATCAGGGAATATAATAAATATGACTATCTACTGAGGTAAAGCATGTTTTGGATAACTGTCTTATAGACATTCATCTAGGTGTTTTGAAATCTAATCCTAGATGAAACCTGGATTAGAAAGTTCTGTGTGCACTGGCTTGCTTTACAGAAATCAGCAGAAAACACTGGTTTTACTGATTTACTTTTTGACAGAATAAACCAGAACATTTGTGGGCACAAGAGTGATACTAGACATATATATATATATATATATATATATATATATATATATATGTATATATATACAGTTAATTTACCAATTTTTAAGAATATTGGTGGATCTGTAAAATTGTTTTATTTTACTTTCAAAGCAAAAGTTATTTCTAAATTTTTAAATTAAATACATTTATGCTTATTAAGCAAAAACTATCAGTGGTTTGATTTTCTAAAATAAAAAATAATATATAAGCAGAATGGTTTTCATACATATTTAGGTTTTGTACAAATCTAGGTTACACTGGCTTGGCTGTCTGCATCTATTACAATATTAAGTGCATTTCGTGGAGAATTTGTTTTTAATATGAGTTTTTAAAAACTTTTTTCATAAGTTATTTTCAAAGCCGCATTTTATGATTACTAAATTTGAAGTTAATTACTCCCACTTGCAAATGATTCTTCTCGCTAGGCCATAATATTTTTAATGGAAAAACATTCTGCAAGTGTTGAGACACCTGGTGAGATCAAATCAAATTCTGCAAAAAGGAGGATGTTCTCAATTCTTTTTATTTTTAATATTTAAATGTGTAAATATTTCAGTCCAATGGTTTTTCAAGAGACTAACACTTTGCCTCCATTTAAAATATCTTTGATAGGTATTTTTACAAGAAAATATGTATAGAATAAGTTGCCTCTACTTATAATAACATTTTGTTTCCCTAAATTTAAATTATACAAAAACCATAGACTTCATCAATTTTGTTCCATTTTAGCAAAGAATTTAAATTTATCCAATTAAAAATAAACTCTATCAAAAATTTATTCTACAAGTCAAGATATTGCAAATAGCATTATAGATTTTCAGAATTAACTTTTATACTCCAATTGCAGTAGCAGAATTTAGTACCTTTTTTCCTCCTTTCATTTTTAAGGAGAATTTCAGTGTCTTCTAGTTTGCAAAACTATTTCGACAAGTGAAATTCACTAAAGTTACAAAAGTAAAGATTTTAGTGTTCCATTTGTTGACTATTTTGATTAAATTTTATTTTTAACAAAATACAACTAAAATATAAAATATTATAGATTTTGACAACTACAATTTTTATTTGATTGGTAGACTAGCACAGTGTTTTATATACTTGTACCAAAGGCAATTCTAAGTACATTTATGCTTCATAACTTTCTTAAGTTACTAGGACAGTTTTATAACCCTCTGCTATATTCTACCAAATTTGGTATTTGTAGTTTCATCTCACAAAAAAATACATTTATTTTTACTGATAAACTTTTAAAATGAATTTTAAAAAGCAGTAATAGTAACGTCAGATGTTTCACCTTTAAAACAGAAGGAACATCAAAGTGTTTTACAATGATCCATTGAATTAAAAGGGAGAAAAAAATTACTCATTACTAGAATTAATTTAGTTTGCTCTTTGAAGCTTCTGATGACACATATAAAACTGTCCATCACCTAGCTGTCCTTGAAGGTTTTCATGTGCTAATGTATCTAACACATAAACAGCCATCACTTACTTTACTTCTTCTATGTACAGAAGAAAATTTGGGATTAAAAAAAATGAGTGAAGTTGTAAGTTCAGCCTCTGGGTAGATTTTGAAGTTTGTAAAAAATACCCTCCTTTAAAAATAAGTTGAAATAATATAGAAGAATCATCATTTGATCCAAATGAAAAGTTACCTTTCAGAATATGCCAATGCACCATTTACAGCTTCATGTATTAAACCATCAACAGTGAGCACAGTCTTTAAAATAATTAAAAACTATTGAAGCAGATGTTGACCCTGCTACAATAGATTTGTGTTTCCTGCTTTTCATGTGGTAGGGTCTCCATAGTGGACAACAATTGTTGACAAATATTTTCTGAAAGTTACACATTCATCTTCAAATTTCTTTTGAGAAAGAGATAGACCAGTAGGGTAGGAATTATTTTTTTTAATATACATACTTTATTTCTGTGATCTCATTTCTGCCAAAAGGGTATATTGCAAAATTTAAACAAACAAATAAATGAATAAATGAGTTAGATGCACGTTTTTCATTTTAAAATTCACTCTAGCAAAAGCATTCACACTATTCTCCATATTCTCTATGGCAGGACTACTCAACCTCTATTCTCCACACATGTTTCCCACATATTTTTAATATTAATACCTATCCTGTTAAATGAGGACCTGGAGGTTTCATGTACCTGGCAGGCCAGTGCATGGGCCAAGGAACAGCAAGCTGTTGCACCAAGTGGCCATTACAGGGAGCACATTGGAAGACTTGAAGGAGTAAGCTGTTCCTACCCTCCTGTGTGGAGGGACACTTTATTTTATTAAACAGCACCCTGCAAGCTTCTTTTGATTTGGAAGTGTCAATCATATTCTATCTGAAAAGAGCTGGAAAATAAAATGTCGATTATAACCGATTGTGTTTCAGATTTTCACACAGAATGCTGTGAGAAGCATGTCTCTCAGTATTAATAGAAAGCGTGTCCCACAGTATTAATAGAAAGCATGGCAGAAAGAGTAAATAACAATCGGGGATCAAACAAACCATCATATGCTTAGTTTAATGCAATTATTAATAAAATTGTGTGACCAAAAAACAAAATAAAACTCTGGGAAAATTCAAAACAAGACAGGACACGATGCCAGAACAATAGGTCTAAGCTGGACCCATCTTGGGCAAACTGGAACATGGTCACCCTGGTTAAACCCAAAGCCTGAAATCTTTGCTAACTCTACTTAGAGCTTATGATATTTCTTGGTAAGATCTTTTCCTTAAAGAAGACTCAGTAGAACCAAATTTCTCCCAGTTTATTCTACGTATTATATCCAAATCTGCATGGCTTTTCTTATGTGTTTTGTCTTGAAAAATTGACAGCACTTATGTTAAATAAAAGTCCATAAATCTCCATACATTTCATGTTTCAATTGATCCTGGCTATTTACATAACAAAAAAAATTCCTGAGGATGTTCCTCAGATTTTACATCAATTTTTGACAAATTTGTATGCATTTATGTTGAAGTCTTGGCTGATTACTCAGACATTTTTCCATAAATTTCCTTTACTCTTATTAGTAATACACTGTACATGCTGCATCTCTAGGGATTATAGAACAGATTTAATGTTTTAATAGAATTTATCAAAGAGGTTAAATTTTAATTTGAGTCAAATACAGCACTATTCTAGATGCTTGAGGATCCTTCTAGAATGCAATTCCCTTCTGGGATTAGGGACAATAAGAATAAATATATGGTAACCCATGAACACAGATCTGTGTTGTTCCTAGCAGCTAGTTGCTATTATGTTATGCTTCACGCCATGCTGCTGCAGACTAGTGGGAATACTTTATTCAGTTTCTCAAATTTCATCAATACAGTGAATACTTTATATCCCCAGCATCTATATCCCTGTTCTTCTGAAAACAGCTCTGATTCCACTCTGAGTAAATGTGGTCTAGGGCAAGGATAAAGCAACAGAAGCTATACTGTCCAGTTTTCTCATGATAGGTTAGATAGATGATAGACACATTATAGATAGATAAGATAGATTTTCTTCAACCAGTTTGCAATGGATTTTTTGGTAACTTGGAAAATTCTAATAGTAAAAATTCTAATACTAAGACAACTATTTATTATGGAATCATGAATATTTTACCAGAGGCTCCTTATTTTAATAGAATGTGACTCTGCCTTTGGGAGAAGCGCTTAATTACAATGTAAAAAATAATATACTTTGCTTTAATTTAAACTCATGATGCTTTAACTCAAACTTAAGCACACTTTATTTGCATTTTGTCTTCATGTACTTTAATTCATTCCCTCATTAGGTAAATAGAAAGAGAAGAAGTATTTTCATAATATACATCCAAACCAGACAAAGAATGTTTATGACCAATTCAATGTTTCTTTATAAATTAAGAGCTGACTACCAAAAAGGTGATTTAATCTACATTATGAATGAATATTAGGATGTTAATGTGGAAGAATAACCTGCTGTTTATTTGTTGCTTTGTTTTTAATTGTACACGTCAGTGACACTTAGTATTCCCCCACACGCACACCTTCTGTCTTGGTAAATGCTTGAGAATTTAGTAGTCATATTTTTCCGAATGAGCAGACAACATTATAAAATTGCAGATGGATCAGTGTGCATGCAAAAAACATCCAAGCAGCTGCAGGTGAAGTAGATTTTGGACTGTACCCTATTTCACAAAGTGAGCTACAGCAGACCCAGTATTACTGTTATAAAATTCCCTTGATTTCTCAGACCCCCCAAGGACTATTAAATAAGATTTTCCTACCTTGACATAAGTAGAATAAACCATCTGGTTCAGATAATGGGCTGTGCCTGAAGGGGCGGCTATAGCCTTTGCTTCTACCATAGAACTAGCAGAACTAAGGGGTTATAAATGTATGAATATTCCATAAACATAATTCAGTTTGTAAGATGCATTCATTGAACTGATTAAAAAATCTAGAAGACATCTAGTGCAAAGCCCAGGTTATGGAGAGATTCGGCAATATTGACTAGGAAAGGGAAACATCAGAAACGTAAAAGGAAGGAAAGTTGTGGTTTTCAGAGAGAATAGGTCCAAAGAAAGAAAGGATTGCCTGAACTTTAAAGGCATTGTGGTGTTTAACATCTTCCTCCTGTAGTCGGTGTGCCTTATATGTGTCTATTGACATGGCCATTGTCTGTCTCACAATGCAAGATCTAAAAGCTTGGCAAGGAGCCACATAGACATGGACACTTAATACAGGCCCTTTGATAAAAAGAAGAGAACGGGAAGAAAATGAGAATAAAGAGGACTATATAAATAAGAAAAAGAAGAAAGGGTAAAAATCATTTATTAGTGTGAAATATAGTATTTTTTTCTATTTTATGAACTAATGTTCAAATGATCCTGAAGTGTTACATTCTTTATTTTATATAAACAACTGACATAGGTAATGACTATATTGTTAAAAAGTAATTTATAGTCTTCTTAAGAACTATGTGTATCCAAAATTAATAACTAAGGAGAATCTTGACACTGCCAGAGAGTGTGCCCTCCATTGACCCTGAGAGTATTGGGATGGCTTTATATATTGGAATATGTCTTTGATTGCTTCCTCAGTTTTGATAATACAATATCAATTTGGGCTCCATTTAATAAGCTTACTATTTAATATTTAGCTGCGAAAATAGTTTACCTGCACTCTGGAATTTTGTCAGGGCAAATAATATTAAACTCACTACTGCCCCAAATCCAAAGTTCATTTTAGAGAAAATAATATTTAGGCAGGATTGCCTGAAGATTATATGATCTATCTATTTCTCAGATACCATGATACCTATGCCTTTATACAGGACATCAGACAGCTGGGTAACCTAAATTCTATTGTATTGCTGTCCCTTAAGACTAGTTTGATTAAATTGTGATTTGGTACAATTTCATTAGCCATATATTGAGTGACATCATAAGAAATAGTCCCATGCAATTCAAAGCTGTGTTTAACAGAAGGTGTGACTGAGAATTTTGTTCCATTAGATTACAGCATCCTCTTTGGAAGGAATTGGGAAAAATTAGTTTACTTTTATCTTACAGATATTATGAATCGTCCACTTATCCTATTTTCTCTTCTAATTTTCTACTATAGAGGTTAGAGTCAAACTGTGACCAAACTTTTTGTGTTCTAGCCTCATTTCTAGGCCTATTTATAACTCTCTCCAGGTGACCTCTTTGCAACTCGTTTCTACTTTATTATTTTGCTGGATTTTTTTGTATTTTATGAAACTTCTTAATTTTCTCTGGAATAATAAAGGAGAAATATAAATAATATTAATATAAATTGATTTAACAACAAATTTAGTTATATTTTAAATTTTAAAAAGAACATTAAAAACTACACTTCAAAAAATATATTTAAGGTATGATTGTGTGTGTGTGTGTGTTTTGGAAGAGACTGTAGCATAGTTGAAAAAACTAAATTGAGATTATAATACCCAGATTACTGAAGGTTATGAGATGAATCATTAACAAAATTATACTTACCATATATTGCTTGAGTGCTTACTTTGTGTCTGATGCTAGGCTGGCTATACTTCAATCATTTTGTAGTTGAGATAAGTTAAGCTAAAAAAATAAAATGACAAAGGTTATACAAAGAGTATGTGTTAGAACTGAAGTACTGAAGTTTTCACCCAGGTCTTTCTGACTCCAAATATAGTATCTATTTAAAAATCTCATGGGAAGCCTTTCAACATAGTTTTAAGTTATGTGTTCTTTAGTTAAAGCAGAACGTGAAGAACAGCAGCTCATACCTTAGAGACACAGATCACAGCTTATCCTTCTCCCTATGGAAATCCCACCAGCATGAAATTGCTGCCAAATGGCTAATTAAATCTTGAATGCATCAATAGGAATATATTTACAGAAAGAGATGATTCTATTATACTCTGAAGTGGTGGTACCACATCTTATACACATTTGGAGAAACATATTTTAAGAAGGAATCTGATACACAAAAGTGCCCATAGGAAATGGTAAATAAGTATTTCACATGAAATGCATTGCAAAAATAGTCTATATGTAACCTACCAAAGAAAATACTGCATCATTTATTATCACAATTAATTGTGTAATAAGCACTAACAGTACTTAGTGGTATACTGCAATGGACATTACTTTGGTTCTCAATCTATGCATAGGCTGCTTGGTTCTCTTGTCCTGAACTGGCCTTGTTAAGATGAACCCATGTATCTGTGTTCAGCTGTGGTTTGACTAGGCAACTGTGCTCATCTTGGCTGGCATTTATCACTTATCTTGTGCCTCAACTAGATCAACTGGGGTGACTAGCCCATTCCATACTTTTAATCTTCCAAGAGACCAAAGAAAGATATTGTGGTAAAGGCACACAGACAAGAGACAAAAAGAAAGGAGGCAAGGCTACTTGAGACCTAAGCTTAGACCTGGCACAATGTCATTTTTGCTACATTCTACTGGCTAATGCACATCACAAGACTAGCTCAAATACAAAGAACAGAGTCAGGGTTAGGGTTAGAGTTCTCAACTTCTTGATGAGAGGTACTGTACAGTAAAGTCACATAGTAATGGACATACATAAAGGGAGTGGTGGAGAATGGGGCCTTTTTGCAAACATTCTACCACAAATACTAAGTGAAAAGACAAAATAGTTCTTCCAATATTTGTTATTTCTATGTATTTCTCACAACAGTTAAAACTCCAATTTGACTAAAATAAACCCTCTAATTTGGTCTTTTTCAGTTTTCCAATTATTTATACTTCCTTTCCTTAAATTTCTAGGCATTTAGCATTCATGTGCTGCTCTAGCATGTTCAGTCATTCAGCACAGCCAACTATGATGCCTCAAGAAAATCATTTTGTTTGAAACTCAACTGTTCACCTCATAACAATATTAAATCCTAGGCAACTTTCAACATTTGGTCTCCTACTCCCACTCAAAAAATAGAGTTTCTAGAGCAAAATCTTGTACATGACTAAATAGATCCAATGTCATTGATAATACATCAAGTGGACCTCACTGCTGTATTCCTTTATTCATCTCATAACACTGTTGTATATTCTCAAAGCAGCTCTTCCAAGAATTTCTATATTCTTTAAATTCACCAAATGTTTTAATTTGCCAAGAAGAATAGTATCATGAAAAATGAACCCCATGATTTCAGCTTATAGCTGTTACCAAATTACCTGATCTCTTTAAAATGTTTCCCCTCTCCCAATATTTCTTTATTAAAGGAAAAGTTGTCTTCCTCATTCCTAATGAAGTTTAACCTCTGTATTTCTTTTTCTGCTGTTGCACATTCTAGGACTTACATCATCATTCTTTTTCTTTCTCTTCTCAGAAAATTCTTCTGAGACCTCTCCCATCTGCATTAGAATATGTTCAGGTCTCTCTTATATTAAAAAATGGAAGCAAAAACTTTCCCTATCAAGCTTCTATGATATATTTTCCCCTTGCTTTTGTTGCTAATTTTCAAACAATCATTTACATTCTAAGGATGTAAATTTATGACTGCCACATTTCTTAATCCCCTACTGTGTGGCTTCTTCTTCCTCTCCAAACTGAGAACCACACCTCCCATGGAAATGTACTGTAACTTTCTGAAGCACAATTACTTGTTCTCTGTGTTCTTTATCCTTGACATTTTCTGCAACCATCAATTTTCTCCTACTTTGTGAAATCAACACCTACTTTCATTTTGTAATTTTATTGTCTTGATTTTCTTTTAACTCTGCCTCTTTTTTTTTCTGCTCATTCTTCTCTGCAGTTTCTTCTTCTTTATTCCTCACTAAATAAATAACAATAAATTTAGTAATATTTGTAGAGCACCTACTTTAAGCCAGACAATGAACTACATGTTTAATATGCATCTCTTCTAACTTTATACAAACCCTATAAGAAAGTTGTGATTAATATTACCAAATTGCAGATAAAAAATAGAGGTTGGATTTACACTATCTACATTCAAAGACATTGATCTTAATTACTACTATATTTGACCAATAAATAGTGCTCTATATTTATCTCTCAATATTTCCCCCTTTATTTTGTTGTAAATGTCACTCGTTCTTTGGTTTTTCTACTATCCTTTGTATTCAAATGCCCATATCAGTCACTCTCATTCTGACCCCTCACCTTTATTTACTGGTAGCTTACCTGTTCTGTAGTCCTATAACCACCTGTCCTCTTGTCATATATTCCTTATCAAACTAAGAATAAAAAAAGTGAGTTAAAATTTATTGAATGCCACACACCTTGCCATCATTCTCATAAATAATAAGTTACCACTTATTTATTGTTCTTTGTCAATAGGACACTGTGAGAAGCATTCTCCACACAATATCTTATTTAATGTTCTAAAACTTTTGAAAATAGAAAGCTCTTATAGCACTGGACTTATATTAACACATGTCAACAGTAAATAAAAAGTAAAAATAAAAAATATTTTATTACTATCTACAATATTCATCTTATGCCTGATTTGCTTCACTAGTATAGATTTCTTTTTCTTTTCTTTTTTTTTTTTTTTTTGCAGTACATGGGCCTCTCACTGTTGTGGCCTCTCCCATTGGGGAGCACAGGCTCCTGACACGCAGGCTCAGCGGCCATGGCTCATGGGCCTAGCCGCTCCGCAGCATGTGGGATCTTCCCAGACCGGGGCATGAACCCATGTCCTCTGCATCTGCAGGCGGACTCTCAACCACTGCGCCACCAGGGAAGTCCACTAGTATAGATTTCTTGATTTGGCCCTGAAGCATTTGAATTTGCAACTGTGAATTAGCAAATAAGAACTCTCATTTGATCCCCTTTTCCACTGCATTTCTTCAGCCTGAATTCATCTCTCTCAAGCATCCTTGTCTTTTTACATTTTAGTGCAACTTGAATAAAAACTAACAGAAACAAAATTTATTGACTTGTTTCTGAAAATTCAATAATAAGGTAGGGTCACACATTACTTTCATTCTTTGGCTCTGGTTGTTTATGATTTTCAAGGCTCTGCCTTTCTTGTGTTTCAGTTTCAGTACTATACTGACTTCACAAATAGCCACAAGCATCAATCAACCACAAGTGCATTCTTCATCATTCATATCCAGGGAGAAGGAGGATGCTCCCTCCCCTTACAATCAAACTGTATCCTGAATTATACTTGCGTTGAACCACCCTGATGCCCTTGGGGATATCATTTACTGATTGACTTGGGTCTGGGTTCCTGAAGCAATTACCACGGCAAGAGAGTTAAATTTACTCTGACTCCTAGACAAATCAGGCCCACCCATGAATATCAGAGCAGAGACAATGTAAAACCTCTTAATCTTTGCACAATGTATGAGGGTGAAATATATGATGCAATATATGATGCTATTTTCTTTACCTTCCTGAATAAGAGACACTCCAGCTTTTATAAACATGCAACCTGAGATTACCTAGCACACAGTCTCAAATATAAGACTCAGATCTAAGTGTTCAACATATATTTGTGAGCAAATATATGGAAGAGCTTGACAGCCTGTGAAGAAAAAAAAAATAAAGTTACTGGGTTTAATGAACACTACCAAAACAAGCACAATTTAAGATATAGATTCTTGGGGTTGAGGAAGATGGCGGAAGATTAAGACGCGGAGATCACCTTCTTCCCCACAGACACATCAGACATACATCTACACGTGGAAATGCTCCTATAGAACACCCACTGAATACTGGCAGAAGACCTCAGACCTCCAAAAAGGCAAGAAACTCCCCACGAACCTGGGTAGGGCAAAAGAAAAAAGAAAAAACAGAGACAAAAGAATAGGGACGGGACCTGCACCAGTGGGAGGGAGCTATGAATGAGGAAAGGTTTCCACACACTAGAAGCCCCTTCGCAGGCGGAGACTGCTGGTGGCAGAGGGGGAAAGCTTCAGAGCTGCGGAGAAGAGCGCAGCAACAGGGGTGCAGCGGGCAATGTGGAGAGATTCCCACACAGAGGATCGGTGCTGACTGGCACTCACCAGCCTGAGAGGCTTGTCTGCTCACCCGCTGTGCGGGCGGGGGCTGGGAGCTGAGGCTCGGGCTTCCATCGAATCGCAGAGAGAAGACTGGTGTTGTCTGCATGAAAACAGCTGGGAGGGGCTAGTGCACCACAGCTAGGCAGGAGAGAGTCCGGGAAAATGTCTGGAGCTGCCGAAGAGGCAAGAGACTTTTTCTTTCCTCTTTGCTTCCTAGTGCGTGAGGAGAGGGGATTAAGAGCGCCATTTAAAGGAGCTCCAGAGACGGGCTCGAGCTGCGGCTACCAGCGTGAACCCCAGAGACAGGCATGAGACGCTAAGGCTGCTGCTGTTGCCACCAAGAAGCCTGTGTGCGAGCACAGGTCACTCTCCACACCTCCCCTCCTAGGAGCCTATGCAGCCCGCCACTGCCAGGGTCGCATGATCCAGCGACAACTTCCCTGGGAGAACGCACAGCCTACCTCAGGCTGGTGCAACGTCACGGCGGCCTCTGTCGCCACAGGCTCACCCCGCACTCCGTGCCCCAGCTCCCCCTGGCCTGAGGGAGCCAGAGCCCCCAAATCAGCTGCTCCTTTAACCCCATCCTGAGTGAAGAACAGATGCCCTCAGGCGACCTACACGCAGAAGTGGGTCCAAATCAAAGCTGAACCCCGGGACTGTGCGAACAAAGAAGAGAAAGGGAAATCTCTCCCAGCAGCCTCAGGAGCAGTGAATTAAAGCTCCACAATCAACTTGATGTACCCTGCATCTGTGGAAAACCTGAATAGACAACGAATCATCCCAAATTGAGGTGGTGGACTTTGGGAGCAACGATATATATATATTTTCTTTTCTTTTTCTTGTTTTGTGAGTGTGTATGTGTATGCTTCTGTGTGAGATTTTGTCTGTAAAGCTTTGCTTTCACCATTTGTCCTAGGGTTCTGTCCGTCCATTTTTTTTTTGTTTTTACTTTAATTTTTTTTATCTAATAATTACTTTTTATTTTTATTTTAATAACTTTTTATTTTATCTTACTTTATTTTATTTTATCCTCTTTCTTTCTTTCTTCCTTCCTTTCTTTCTACTTTTTCTCCCTTTTATTCTGAGCCGTGTGGATGACAGGCTCTTGGTGCTCCAGCCAGGAGTCAGTGCTGTGCCTCTGAGGTGGGAGAGCCAAGTTCAGGACACTGATCCACAAGAGACCTCCCAGCTCCATGTAATATCAAATGGCAAAAATCTCTCAGAGATCTCCATCTCAACACTGACACCCAGCTTAACTCAATGACCAGCAAGCTACAGTGCTGGACACCTTATGCCAAACAACTAGCAAGACAGGAACACCACCCCACCCATTACCAGGGAGGCTGCCTAAAATCAGAATAATGCCACAGACACCCCAAAAAAGACCACCAGGCATGGACCTGCCCACCAGAAAGGCAACATCCAGCCTGATCCACCAAAACACAGGCACTAGTCCCCTCCACCAGGAAGCCTACAAAACCCACTGAACCAATTGTAGCCATGGGAGACAGACACCAAAAACAACGGGAACTATGAACCTGCAGCCTGCAAAAAGGAGACTCCAAACCCAGAAAGATAAGCAAAATGAGAAGACAGAAAAACACACAGCAGATGAAGGAGCAAGGTAAGAACCCAACAGACCTAACAAATGAAGAGGAAATAGGCAGCCTACCTGAAAAAGAATTCAGAATAATTCTAGTACAGATGATCCAAAATCTTGGAAATACAATAGAGAAAATGCAAGAAACATTTAACAAGGAGAACTAAAGAGCAAACAAACAATGATGAACAACACAATAAATGAAATTAAAAATACTCTAGAAGGGATCAATAGCAGAATAACTGAGACAAAAGAACGGATAAGTGACCTGGAAGATAAAATATTGGAAATAACTACTGCAGAGCAGAATACAGAAAAAAGAATGAAAAGAACTGAGGACAGTTTCAGATACCTCTGGGACAACGTTAAACACACCAACATTCGAATTATAGGGGTCCCAGAAGAAGAAGAGAAAAAGAAAGGGACTGAGAAAATATTTGAAGAGATTATAGTTGAAAACTTCCCTAATATGGGAAAGGAAATAGTGAATCAAGTCCAGGAAGCACAGAAAGTCCCATACAGGATAAATCCAAGGAGAAACGTGCCAAGACACATATTAATCAAACTATCAAAAATTCAATACAAAGAAAACATATTAAAAGCAGCAAGGGAAAAACAACAAATAACACACAAGGGAATCCTCATAAGGTTAACAGCTGATCTTTCAGCAGAAACTCTGCAAGCAAGAAGGGAGTGGCAGGACATATTTAAAGTGATGAAGGAGAAAAACCTACAACCAAGATTACTCAACACAGCAAGGATCTCATTCAGATTTGATGAAGAAATTAAAACCTTTAAAGACAAGCAAAAGCTGAGATGGTTCAGCACCACCAAACCAGCTTTACAACAAATGCTAAATGAATTTCTCTAGGCAAGAAACACAAGAGAAGGAAAAGTTCTACAATAACAAACCTAAAACAATTAAGAAAATCAAATAGGAACATACATATCGATAATTACCTTAAATGTAAATGGATTAAATGATCCCACCAAAAGACACAGATTGGCTGAATGGATACAAAAACAAGACCCATATATATGCTGTCTAAATGACCCATTTCACTCCTGGGGACACATACAGACTGAAAGTGAGGTGATGAAAAAAGATATTTCATGCAAATGGAAATCAAAGAAAAGCTGGAGTAGCAATTTTCATATCTGAAAAAATAGACTTTAAAATAAAGACTATTACAAGAGACAAAGAAGGACACTATATAATGATCAAGGGATTGATCCAAGAAGAAGATATAACAATTGTAAGTATTTATGCACACAATATAGGAGCACCTCAATACATACGGCAAATACTAACAGCCATAAAAGAGGAAATCTACAGTAACACAATCATATCAGGGGACTATAACACCCCACTTTCACCAATGGACAAATCATCCAAAATGAAAAAAATAAGGAAACATAAGCTTTAAATGATACATTAAACAAGATGGACTTAATGAATATTTATAGGACACTCCATCCAAAAACAACAGAATACACATTTTTCTCAAGTGCTCATGGAGCATTCTCCAGGATACATCACATCTTCAGTCACAAATCAAGCCTTGGTAAATTTAAGAAAACTGAAATCATATCAAGCATCTTTTCCAACCACAATGCTATGAGACTAGATATCAATTACAGGGAAAGATCAGTAAAAAAAAAAACCAAAGTTAGCAGAAGGAAACAAATCATAAAGAAGAGAACAGAAATAAATGAAAAAGAAATGAAGGAAATGATAGCAAAGATCAACAGACGTAAAAGCTTGTTCTTCGAGAAGATAAACAAAATTGATAAACCATTAGCCAGACTCATCAAGAAAAAAAGGGAGAAGCCACAGATCAATAGAATTACAAATGAAAAAGAAGATGTTAGAAATGAAAAAGAAGATGTTACAACTGACACTGCAGAAATACAAAGGATCATGAGAGATTACTGCAAGCAACTCTACACCAATAAAATGGACAACCTGGAAGAAAAGGACAAATTCTTGGAAATTCCCAACCTTCTGAGACTGAACCAGGAAGAAATAGAAAACATGAGCAGACCAATCACAGGCACTGAAATTGATACTGTGATTAAAAATCTTCCAAGAAACAAAAGCCCAGGACCAGATAGCTTCACAGGCGAATTCTATTAAACATATAGAGAAGAGCTAACACCTATCCTTCTCAAACTCTTCCAAAATATAGCACAGGGAGGAACACTCCCAAACTCATTCTACGAAACCACCATCACCCTGATACCAAAACCAGAAAAATATTTCACAAAGAAAGAAAACTACAGGCCAATATCACTGATGAACATAGATGCAAAAATCCTCAACAAAATACTAGCAAACAGAATCCAACAGCACATTTAAAGGATCATACACCATGATCAAGTGGGGTTTATTCCAGGAATGCAATGATTCTTCAATATATGCAAATAAATCAATGTGATACACCATATTAACAAATTGAAGGAGAAAAACCATATGGTTATCTCAATAGATACAGAGAAAGCTTTCGACAAAATTCAACACTAATTTATGAGATTAAAACTGTGCAGAAAGGGAACTTTCCTCAACATAATAAAGGGATATATGACAAACCCACAGCCAAATCATCCTCAATGGTGAAAAACTGAAAACTTTTCCACTAAGATTAAGAACAAGACAAGGTTGCCCACTCTCACCATTCTTATTCAACATAGTTTTGGAATTTTTAGCCACAGCAATCAGAGAAGAAAAAGAAATAAAAGGAATCCAAATCAGAAAAGAAGAAATAAAGCTATCACTGTTGGCAGATGACATGATACTATACATAGAGAATCCTAAAGATGCTACCAGAAAATTACTACAGCTAATCAATGAATTTGATAAAGTCACAGGATACAAAATTAATGCACAGAAATCTCTGGCATTCTTATACACTAATGATGAAAAATCTGAAAGTGAAATTAAGAAAACACTCCCATTTACCACTGCAGTGAAAAGAATAAAATATCTAGGAATAAACGTACCTAAGGAAACAAAAGACCTGTATGCAGAAAATTATAAGACACTGTTGAAAGAAATTAAAGATGATACAAATAGATGGAGAGATATACCATGTTCTTAGATTGGAAGAATCAACATTGTGAAAATGACTCTATTAGCCAAAGCAATCTACAGATTCAATGCAAGCCCTATCAAACTTCCACTGGCATTTTTCACAGAACTAGAACAAAATTTTCACAATTTATATGGAAACAGAAATGATCTCGAATAGAAAAAACAATCTTGGGAACGAAAAATGGAGCTGGAGGAATCAGGCTCCCTGACTTCAGACTATACTACAAAGCTACAGTAATCAAGACATGATGGTACTGGCACAAAAAGAGAAAGATAGATCAATGGAACAGGATAGAAAGCCCAGAGAGAAACCCATGCACATATGGTCAGCTTATCTTTGGTAAAGGAAGCAAGAATATACAGTGGAGAAAAGACAGTCTCTTCCATAAGTGGTGCTGGGGAAACTAGACAGGTTCATGTAAAAGTATGAAATTAGAACACTCCCTAACACTATATACAAAAATAAACTCAAAATGAATTAAAGACCTAAATATATGGCCAGACACTATCAAACTCTTAGAGGAAAACATAGGGAGAATGCATGATGACATAAATCACAGCAAGATCCTTTTTGACCCACCTCCTAGAGAAATGGAAATAAAACCAAAAATAAACAAATGGGACCTAATGAAATTTCAAAGCTTTTGCACAGCAAAGGAAACCATAAACAAGATCAAAATACAACCCTCAGAATGGGAGAATATATTTGCAAGTGAAGCAACTTACCAAGGATTAATCTCCAAAATTTACAAGCAGCTCATGCAGCTCAATAAAAAAAAAAAAAAAACCCAATCCAAAAATGGGTAGAAGACCTAAATAGACATTTCTCCAAAGAAGTTATACAGATTGCCAACAAACATATGAAAGAATGCTCAACATCATTAACAATTAGAGAAATGCAAATCAAAACTACAATGAGATATCATCTCACACCCGTCAGAATGGCCATCATCAAAAATTCTAGAAACAATAAATGCTGGAGAGGGTGTGGAGAAAAGGGAACACTCTTACACTGCTGGTGGGAATGTGAATTGGTACAGCCACTATGGAGAACAGTATGGAGGTTCCTTAAAAAACTATAAATAGAACTACCATATGACCCAGCAATCCCACTACTGGGCATATACTCTGAGAAAACCATAATTCAAAAAGAGTCATATCCCAAAATATTCATTGCAGCTTTATTTACAATAGCCAGGACATGGAAGCAACCTAAGTGTCCATCTACAGATGAATGCATAAAGAAGATGTGGCACATATATACAATGGAGTATTACTCAACCATAAAAAGAAACAAAATTGAGTTATTTGTAGTGAGGTGGATGAACCTAGAGTCTGTCCTACAGTGTAAGTAAGTCAGAAAGAGAAAAACAAATACCGTATGCTAACATACATATATATGGAATCTAAGAAAAGAAAAAAGTCATGAAGAACCTAGAGTTTATCAGGGAATAAAGATATAAACCTACTAGAGCACAGACTTGAGGATATGGGGAGGAGGAAGGATAAGCTGTGACAAAGTGAGAGTGGCATGTACATATATACACTACTGAATGTAAAATAGATAGCCAGTGAGAAGCAGCCGCATAGCAGGGAGATCAGCTAGGTGGTTTGTGACCACATAGAGGGGTGGGATAGGGAGGGTAGGAGGGAGGGAGACGCAGGAGGGAAGAGATATGGGAACATATGTATATGTATAACTGATTCACTGTTATAATGCAGAAACTAACACACCATTGTAAAGCAATTATACTCCAATAAAGATATTAAAAAGAGATATAGATTATTTCTCTCTCCATATACATATAGCTTATAAGTTAATTTTAAGTTTATTATTTTTTAGAAACACACATACCCCTATAGCATATAGAGGCATATATTTGAATTGCTAAAGGAGATTACATTTTCTCTATACATTCAAAATTTTGTAAATAAAAGCCTTATTTTTTTCTAAATTATTTTTTTCCTGATGGTCCATTAGTAATTCCATTAATAAAATATTAAGTATTCTTATAGTGTTGAAAATAATTTATATTATTTTAAATCACAGAATTAAAATTTTTCAAATGTGTTTTTTTTTTCAGATGTATGAGGCATAGTGGAAAATATACATTTCAACTATAATATTTATTCTTCTGACAGTAGACTCTAAGCAATAGTTACTGAATTGAGTTGTATAATTCCTCTAAGCAGTGGATTCTTTCTATAATTTGACATTCAAACTAAACCTTTAAAAGTTATCTCCATTACCCATATCAGAAATGTATGAAGAAATTCATAGGAGTATAAAAATAGTGTTGGCTGGAGACAATGCATTCGTGTATATACATCACAGTACAATAAAGTCCTTTTAGAAATATTTTCTAAATGATTAGTGTTCAAGCACTAAATATGAGAAAATAATTTCTTGGGATATACATGGATGTTTCATTCTAAAGGATTATGCTGCTTTATAATTCCTTAACTAAAACGGATGTTTAAGCCTCACCATCCAATTGCACCATTGACAAAGCATGCAGTGATATGAAACTCCCTTCTTTAAAGTAGAAGTTTGTGTAATTTAATGTAAGGCTCAAATATCATGTAACTCTTCCTTGAATTTCTGAAGTGGTGTGTGTCACAAGCACCTCACAACCTACTTGTAAGCATGCTAAACAGGCTGTAATAATGGTATTTCTTTGGTAATCGCAGATCTCAAAAGAGCTACAGTTGAGTTCTCTTTGGGTTCTGAGTTTTAAAAACAGTACCTAATCATTTGTTTAAGAAAATTCTAGGGAGGACCTTCAAGACGGCAGAGGAGTAAGATCTGGAGATCTTACTCCAGAAGGAGTAAGGAGATCACCTTCCTCCCCACAAATACATCAAAAATACATCTAATGTGGAACAATTCCTACAGAACACCTACTGAGCGCAGTCAGAAGACCTCAGACTTCCCCAAAGGAAAGAAACTGCCCCCGAACATGGGGAGGGCAAAAGAAGAAAGGAAAAACAGAGACAAAAGAATAGGGATGGGACCTGCATCTCTGGGAGGGAGCTGTGAAGGAGGAAAAGTTTCCACATACTAGGAAACCCCTTCACTTGTGGAAAGGGGGTATGTTGGAGAGGGGGAAGCTTCAGAACCACAGAGGAGAACACAGCAACAGGGGTGCAGCGGGCAAAGTGGAGAGATTCCCGTATAGAGGATTGGTGCAGACCAGCACTCACTAACCTGAGAGGTTTCTCTGCTCACCTGCTGGAGAGTTTGGGGGCTGAGAGCTGAGGCTCAGGCTTTGGAAGCCAGATCTCAAGGAGATGACTGAGGTTGGCTGTGTGAAAACAGCCTGAAGGGGGTTAGTGTGCCACAGCTAACCGGGAGAGAGTCTAGGAAAATTCTGGAACTGCCTAAGAGTCAAGAGACCATTGATTTGGGGTGCACGAGGAGAGAGGATTCAGAGCACCGCCTAAATGAGCTTCAGAGATGGGTGTGAGCCATGACTATCAATGCAGATACCAGAAACGGGCATGAAGCAGTAAGGCTCTGCTGCAGCCACCAAGAAGCCTGTGTGCAAGCACAGGTCACTATCCACACCTCCCCTCCCAGGAGTCTGTGCAGCCTGCCACTGCTAGAGTCCCGGGATCCAGGGACAACTTCCCTGGGAGAACACAGTGTGCCTCAGGCTGTTGCAACGTCACGCTGGCCTCTGTACCCACAGGATAGCACCGCATTCCATACCCCACCCTTCCCTCCAGCCTGAGTGAACCAGAGCTCCCTAATCAGCCGCTCCTTTAACCCCCTCATGTCTGGGCAAAGAACATATGCCCAAGGGTGACCTACATGCAGATGTGGGGCCAAATCCAAAACTGAACCCCAGGAGCTGTGGGAACAAATAAGAGAAAAGGAAATTTCTCCCAGCAGCCTCAGGAGCAGAGAATTAAATCTCCAAAATCAACTTGATGTACCCTGCATATGTGGAATACCTGAATAGACAACAAATCTTCCCAAAATTAAGGCTGTGGACTTTTGGAATAACTGTAGACTTGGGGTTTGCTGTATGCAGCAGACTAGTTTCTGATTTTTATGTTTATCTTATTATAGTTTTTAGTGCTTGTTATCACTGGAGGATTTGTTTATTGGTTTGGTTGCTCTTTTATTTATTTTTTCTGCTTCTTATTACTTTTTTATACTTTAAAAATATATTTTTTTATTTTAATAACTTTATTTTATTTTTAGATCTTCTTTCTTTTTTTCTCCATTTTCTTCTGAGCTGTATGCCTAACAGGGTCTTGGTGCTCTGACCGGATGTCAGCCCTGAGTCTCTGAGGTGGGAGAGCCAAGGTAAGGACATTGGACCACCACACACCTCCTAGCCACACATAATATCAATTGGCAAGAGCTCTCACAGTGATCTCTGTCTCAACAATAAGACCCAGATCCACTCAACGAACAGCAAGCGACAGTGCTGGACACCCAATGCCAAACAACTAGCAAGACAGGAACACAACCACAACCATTGACAGAGAGGGTGCCTAAAAGCATAATAAGTTCACAGACACCCCAAAACACACCACAAGGCATGGTCCTGCTCTCTAGAAAGAGAAGATCCAGCCTCATCCACCAAAACACAGGCAGCAGTCTCCTCCATCAGGAAGCCTAAACAACCCACTGAACAAACCTCAACCACTGGGGGAAGAGAGGTTGTTTCTGAAAACAGTGGGAACTATGAAACTTCAGCCTGCAAAAGTGAGACCTCAAACACAGTAAGTTAAGCAAACGAGAAGACAGAGAAATAGGCAGCAGATGAAGAAGCAAAGTAAAAACCCATCAGACCAGAGAAATGAAGGGGAAATAGGCAGTCTACCTGAAAAAGAATTCAGAGTAATGATAGCAAAGATGATCCAAAATCTTGGAAATAGAATGGAGAAAATACAAGAAACCTTTAACAAGGATGTAGAAGAACTAAAGAGTAAGCAAACAATGATGAACAAAACAATAAATGAAATTAAAACTTCTCTAGAAGGAATCAATACCAGAAAAACTGAAGCAGAAGAATGGATAAGTGACCTGGAAGATAAAATAGTGGAAATAACTACCACAAAGCAGAATAAAGAAAAGAAAGAAAAGAATAAGGACACTCTCAGACCTCTGGGACAATATTAAACACACCAACATTCAAATTATAGGGGTCCCAGAAGAAGAAGAGAAAAAGAAACGGACTGAGAAAGTATTTGAAGAGATTATAGTTGACAAACTTCCCTAATACAGGAAAGGAAATAGTTAGTCAAGTCCAGGAAGTGCAGAGAGTCCCATAGAGGATAAATCCAAGAAGAAACATGCCAAGACACATATTAATCAAACTATCAAAAATAAATACAAAGAAAAAATATTAAAAGCAGCAAGGGAAAAACAACAAAAATATGCAAGGGAATCCCCATAAGGTTAACAGCTGATCTTTCAGCAGAAACTCTGCAAGCCAGAGGGAGTGGCAGGACATATTTAAAGTGATGAAAGGGAAAAAAACAACAATCAAGATTACGCTACGAGCAAGGATCTCATTCAGATTCGACAGAGAAGTTAAAACCTTTATAGACAAGCAAAAGCCAAGAGCATTCAACACCACCAAACCAGCTTTACAACAAATGCTAAAGGAACTTCTCTAAGCAAGAAACACAAGAGAGAGAAAAGATGTACAATAACAAACCCAAAACAATTAAGAAAATGGTAATAGAAACATACATATCGATAATTACCTTAAATGTAAATGGATTAAATTATTCAACCAAAAGACATAGACTGGCTGAATGGATACAGAAACAAGACCCATATATATACTGTCTACAAGAGACCCACTTCAGACCCAGGGACACATACAGAGTGAAAGTGAGGGGATGGAAAATGTTTTCCATGCAAATGCAAATCAAAAGAAAGCTGGAGGGCTTCCCGGGTGATGCAGTGGTTGAGAGTCTGCCTGCTGATGCAGGGGACATGGGTTTGTGCCCCAGGCTGGGAAGATCCCACATGCCATGGAGCAGCTGTGCCCGTGAGCTATGGTTGCTGAGCCTGCATGTCCGGAGCCTGTTGCTCCACAATGGGAGAGGTCACAACAGTGAGAGGCCCACGTACAGCAAAAAAAAAAAAAAAAAAAAAAAGCTGGAGTAGCAATTCTCATATCAGAAAAAATAGTTGAAATAGAGACTGTTACAAGAGACAAAGAAGGGCACTACATAATGATCAGGGGATCGATCCAAGAAGAAGACATAACAATTGTAAATATTTTGGCACCCAACATAGGAGCATCTCAATACATAAAGCAAATGCTAACAGCCATAAAAGGGAAATTGACAGAAACACAATAATAGTGGGGGACTTTAACACCCCACATTCACCAATGGAAGGATCATCCGAAATGAAAATAAATAAGGAAACACAAGCTTTAAATGATACATTAAACAGGATGGACTTAATTGATATTTATAGGATGTTCCATCCAGAAACAAAAGAAGACACATTCTACTCAAGTGCTCATGGAACATTCTCCAAGATACATCATATCTTGCATCACAAATCAAGCCTTGGTAAATTTAAGAAAATTGAAATTATATCAAGTATATTTTCTGACAAAATGCTATGAGACTAGATATCAGTTACAGGAAAAAAACTGTAAAAACTACAAACACATGGAGGCTAAACAATACACTACTAAAAATCCAGGAGATCACTGAAGAAATCAAAGAAAAAAAAAAAACACCTAGAAACAAATGACAATGGAGACACGAAAAACCAAAACCTACAGGATGCAGCAAAAGCAGTTCTAAGAGGGAAATGTGTAGCAATATCATCCTACCTCAAGTAACAATAAAAAACTCAAATAAACAACCTATCCTTACAGCTAAAGCAATTATAGAAAGAAGAACAAAAAGTCCCCCAAAGTTAGCAGAAGAAAATAAATCATAGAAATCAGATCAGAAATAAATGAAAAAGCAAAGAAGGACACAATAGCAAAGGTCAATAAAACTAAAACCTGGTTCTTTGAGAGGATAAACAAAATTGATAAACCATTAGCCAGACTCATTAAGAAAAAAAGAGAAGAGACTCAAACCAACAGAATTAGAAATGAAAAAGAAGTAACAACTGATACTGCAGAAATACAAAGGATCATGAGAGAATGCTACAAGCAACTAGATGCCAATAAAATGGACAACCTGGAAGAAATGGACAAATTCTTAAAAAAGCAAAATATTCCGAGACTGAAAAAGGAAGAAATAGAAACTATAAAAAGACCAATCACAAGCACTGAAATTGAGACTGGGATTTAAAATCTTCCAACAAACAAAAGACTAGGACCAGATGGTTTCACAGGCGAATTCGATCAAATATTTAGAGAAGAGCTAACACTTATCCTTCTCAAACTCTTCCAAAATATAGCAGAGGGAGGAATACTTGCAAACTCATTCTATGAGGCCACTATCATGCTGATACCAAAACCAGATAAAGAAGTCACAAAAAAAGAAATCAATAAGCCAATAACACTGATGAAAATTGATGCAAAAATCCTCAACAAAATACTAGCAAACAGAATCCAACAGCACATTAAAAGGATCATGCACCTTGATCAAGTGGGGTTTATGCCAGGAATGCCAGAGTTCTTCGATATACACAAATCAATCAATGTGACATACCATGTTGAAAAATTGAAGGAGAAAAACCATATGATCATCTCAATAGATGCAGAAAAAGCATTTGACAAAACTCAACACCTATTCATGATAAAAAACCTCCAGAAAGTAGGCATAAGGGGAATTCACCTCATCATAATAAAGGCTATATATGACAAACCCACAGCCAACATCTTTCTCAAGGGTGAAAAATAGAAATAATTTCCACTAAGTTCAGGAAAACGACAAGAGTGCCAACTCTCACCACTATTATTCAACATAGTTTTGGAAGTTTTAGCCACAGCAATCAGAGTAGAAAAAGAAATAACAGGAATCCAAATCGGAAAAGAAGAAATAAAGCTCTCACAGCTTACAGATAACATGATACGAGACACAGAGAACCCTAAAGATGCTACCAGAAAACTACTAGAGTTAAACAATAAATTTGGTAAAGTAGCATGTTAAAAAATGTTAAAAAAATTAATGCACAGAAATCTCTTGCATTCCTATACACTAATGAGGAAAAATCTGAAAGAGAAATTAAGGAAACACTCCCAAACACTCCCATTGCAACAAACAGAATAAAATACCTAGGAATAAACCTACCTAAGGAGAAAAACGATGTGTATACAGAAAAGTGTAAGACATTGGTGAAAGAAATTAAAGATGATACAAAAACATGGAGAGATATACCATGTTCTTGGATTGGAAGAATCAACATTCTGAAAATGACTATACTACCTAAGGCAATCTACACATCAGTGCAATCTCTATGAAACTACCAATGACATTATTCACAGAATTAGACCAAAAAGTTTCAAAATTTGTATACAATCACAAAAGACCCCGAATAGCCAAAGCAATCTTGAGAAAGAAAAACAGAGCTGGAGGAATCAGGCTCCCTGACTTGAGACTATAATACAAAGCTACAGTAATCAAGACAGCATTGCACTGGCACAAAAACAGAAATGAAGGTCAAAGGAACAGGAAAAACACATGCACATATGATCACCTTATCTTTGATAAAGGGGGCAAGAATATACAATGGAGAAAAGACAGCTTCTTCCATAAGTGGTGCTGGGAAAACTGGGCAGCTACATGTAAAAGAATCAAATTAGAACACTCCCTAACACCATACACAAAAATAAACTCAAAATGGATTAAAGACCTAAGTGTAAGGCCAGACACTATAAAACACTTACAGGAAAACATAGGCAGAACACACTATGACATAAATCACAGCAAGATCCTTTTTGTCTTACCTCCTAGAGAAATGGAAATAAAAACAAAAATAAACAGATGGGACCTAATTATACTTACAAGCTTTTGAACAGCAAAGGAAACCATAAACAAGACAAAAATACAACCCTCAGAATGGGAGAAAATATTTGCAAATGAATCAATGGACAAAGGGATAATCTCCAAAATATACAAGCAGTTCAATATCAAAAAAACAAACAACAAATCCAGAAATGGGCAGAAGACCTAAATAGCCATTTCTCCAAAGAAGGCATACAGACTGCCAGCAAACACATGAAAGGATGCTCACCAACATTAATCATTAGAGCAATGTAAATCAAAGCTACAATGAGATATCACTTCACACCAGTCAGAATGGCCATCAATCAAAAATATCTACAAACAATAAATGCTGGTTAGGGTTTGGAGAAAAAGTAACCCCCTTGCACTTTTGGTGGTAATGTAAATTGACACAGCCACGATGGAGAACACTGTGGAGTATCTTTACAAAACTAAAAATGGAACTACCATATGACCCAGCAATCCCACTACTGGGCATATACTCTGAGAAATCCATAATTCAAAATGTTGTGTAGCACAATGTTCACTTCAGCTCTATTTACAATAACGAGGACAAAGAAACAACCTAAGTGTCCATTGACTGATGATTGTATAAAGAAATGTGGCACATATATACAATGGAATATTATTCAGCCATAAAAAGAAACGAAATTGAGTTATTTGTGGTGTGGTGGATGGATTTAGATTCTGTGATACAGAGTGAAGTAAGTCAGAAAGAGAAAAACAAATACCGTATGCTATCACATATATATGGAATCTAAAAAAAAGGTTCTGAAGGACCTAGAGGCAGGACAGGAATAAAGATGCAGACATAGATAATGGGCTTGAGGACACAGGGAGAAGGAAGGGTAAGCTGAGATGAAGTGAGAGAGTAGCACTGACATATATACACTACCAAATGTAAAATAGATAGCTAGTGGGAAGCAGCCGCATAGCACAGGGAGATCACCTTGGTGCTTTGTGACCACCTAGAGGGGTGGGATAGGGAGTGTGGGTGGGAGATGAAAGAGGGAGGGAATATGGGGATATATGTATACATATAGCTGATTCACTTTGTTATACAGCAGAAACTAACACAAAATTGTAAAGCAATTATACCCCAATAAAGATGATAAAAAATAAAATAAAATATCAGAGATTTAAAAAACAGAAAATTCTATCCCAACATGCATAGTGTGAACTCCTAAAATTAACTCTATTTATAGAAAAAGTTGACAGCATACAAATCCCACTTGAGCTAGGCCTTCTGATGAGTTGAATAAAAAGAAATTTTGCAGAAAGCTTTGGAGAAAGACGTTCCAGCTAGAGAATTATCATTCAAGTAAGATATTTACCTGACTTGATTTTTTTTTTAACATCTTTATTGGAGTATAACTGCTTTACAATGGTGTGTTAGTTTCTGCTTTATAACAAAGTGAATCAGTTATACCTATACGTATTTTCCCATATCTCTTCCCTCTTGCATCTCCCTCCCTACCACACTCCCTATCCCACCCCTCTAGGTGGTCAAGAGCACCGAGCTGATCTCTCTGTGCTATGCGGCTGCTTCCCACTAGCTATCTATTTTACATTTGGTAGTGTATATATGTCCATGCCACTCTCTCACTTTGTCCCAGCTTACCCTTCCCACTCCCCATAACCTCAAGTCCATCCTCTACTAGGTCTGTGTCTTTACTCCCTTCTTACCCCTAGGTTCTTCATGACCTTTTTTTTTTTCTTAGATTCCATATATGTGTTAGCATATGGTATTTATTTTTCTCTTTCTGACTTACTTCACTCTGTATGACATACTCTAAGTCCATCCACCTCACTACAAATAACTCAGTTTTGTTTCTTTTTAAGGCAGAGTAGTATTCATATATATATATATAACACATCTTCTTTATCCATTCATCTGTTGATGGACACTTAGGTTGTTTCCATGTCCTGGCTATTGTAAACAGAGCTGCAATGAACATTTTGGTACATGACTCTTTTTGAATTATGGTTTTCTCAGGGAATATGCTCAGTAGTGGGATTGCTGGGTTGAATGGTAGTTTTATTTTTAGTTTTTAACGAACTTCCATACTGTTCTCCATAGTGGCTGTATCAATTTACATTCTCACCAACAGTGCAAGAGGGTTCCCTTTTCTCCACACCCTCTCCAGCATTTACTGTTTGTATATTTTTTGATGATGGCCTCTCTTGACCGATGTGAGATGATATCTCATTGTAGTTTTGATTTGCAGTCCTCTGTTGATTAATAATGTTGAGCATTCTTTCATGTGTTTGTTGGCAACCTGTATATCTTCTTTGGAGAAATGCCTATTTAGTTCTTCTGTCCATTTTTGATTGGATTGTTTGTTTTTTGATATTGAGCTGCATGAGCTGCTTGTAAATTTTGGAGACTAATCCTTTGTCAGTTGCTTCATTTGCAAATATTTTCTCCCATTCTGAGGGCTGTCCTTCCCTCTTGTTTCTGATTTCCGTTGCTGTGCAAAAGGTTTTAAATTTCATTAGGTCCCATTTGTTTATTTTTGGTTTTATTTCCATTTCTCTAGGAGCTGGGCTAAAAATGACCTTGCTGTGATTTATGTCATAGAGTGTTCTGCCTATGTTTCCTTCTAAGAGTTTGATAGTGTCTGGCCTTATATTTAGGTCTTTAATCCATTTTGAGTTTACTTTTGTGTATGGTGTTAGGGAGTGTTCTAATTTGATTCTTTTACATGTACCTGTCCAATTTCCCCAGCACCACTTATTGAAGAGGCTGTCGTTTCTCCAGTGTATATTCTTGCCTCCTTTATCAAAGATAAAGTGACCTTATGTGTGTGGGTTTATCTCTGGGCTTTCTAACGTGTTCCACTGATTTATGTTTCTGTTTTTGTGCCAGTACCATACTGTCTGATTACTGAAGCTTTGTAGTTTAGTCTGAAGTCAGGTAGTCTGATTCCTCCAGCTCCGTTTTTCTTTCCCAGGTTTGCTTTGGCTATTTGGGGTCTTTTGTGTCTCCATTCAAATTGTGAAATTTTTTGTTCTGGTTCTCTGAAAAATGCAAGTGGTAGTTCGATAGGGATTGCATTGAATCTGTAGATTGCTTTGGGTAGTATAGTCATTTTCACAATGTTGATTCTTCCAGTCCAAGAACACTGTACATCTCTCCATGTGTTTGTATCATATTTAATTTCTTTCATCAGTGTCATAGTTTTCTGCATACAGGTCTTTTGTATCCTTAGGTAGGTTTATTCCTAGATATTTTATTCTTCTTTCTGCAATGATAAATGGGAGTGACTTCTGAATTTCACTTTCAGATTTTTCATCATTAGTGTATAAGAATGCTAGAGATTTTGTGCATTAATTTTGTATCCTGCGACTTTACCAAATTCATTACTTAGCTCTAGTAGTTTTCTGGTAGCATCTTTAAGATTCTCTATGTATACTATTGTGTCATCTGCAAACAGTTACAGTTTTACTTCTTCTTCTCTGATTTGGATTCATTTTATTTATTTTTTTCTCGAATTGCTGTGGCTGAAACTTCCAAAACTATGTTGAATAATAGTGTTGAGTCTGGGCAGCCTTGTCTTGGTCCTGATCTTAGTGGAAATGGTTACAGTTTTTCACAATTGAGGATGATGTTGGTTGTGGGTTTGTCAAATATGACTTTTATTATGTTGAGGAAAGTTCCCTTCATGCCTACTTTCTGCAGGGTTTTTATCATAATTGGGTGTTGAATTTTGTTAAAAGCTTTCTCTGCATCGATTGAGATGATCATATGTTTTTTCTCCTTCAGTGTGTTAATATGGTGTATCACATTGTTTGATTTACGTGTATTGAAGAATACTTGCATTCTTGGCATAAACACCACTTGATCATGGTGTATGATCCTTTGAATGTGCTGTTGGATTCTGTTTGCTAGTATTTTGTTGAGGATTTTTGAATCTATGTTCATCACTGATATTGGCTTGTAGTTTTCTTTCTTTGCGACATCTTTGTCTGGTTTTGGTATCAGGGTGATGGTGGCCTCGTAAAATGAGTTTGGGAGTGTTCTTCCCTCTGCTATATTTTCGAAGAGTTTGAGAAAGATAGGTGTTAGCTCTTCTCTAAATGTTTGATAGAATTCGCCTGTGAAGCCTTCTGGTTCTGGGCTTTCGTTTGTTGGAAGATTGTAAATCACAGTTTCAATTTCAGTGCTTGTGATTTGTATGTTTATAGTTTCTATTTCATCCTGGTTCTGTCTCAGAAGGTTGTGCATTTCTAAGAATTTGTCCATTTCTTCCAGGTTGTCCATTTTATTGGCATAGAGTTGCTTGTAGTAATCTCTCATGATCCTTTGTATTTCTGCAGTGTCAGTTGTTACATCTCCTTTTTCATTTCTAATTGTATTGATTTGAGTCTTCTCCATTTTTTTTCTTGATGAATTTGGCTAATGGTTTATCAATTTTATTTATCTTCTCAAAGAACCAGCTTTTAGTTTTATTGATCTATGCTATCATTTCCTTCATTTCTTTTTCATTTATTTCTAATCTTTTCTTTATGATTTCTTTCCTTCTGTTAACTTTTTTTCTTCTTCTTCTTCTTCTTTCTCTAATTGCTCTAGATGTAAGGTTACGTTGTTTATTTGAGATGTTTCTTGTTTCTTAAAGTAGGATTGTCCTGCTACCACCTTCCCTCCTAGAACTGCTTTTGTTGCATCCTGTAGTTAATGGGTCATCGTGTTTTCATTGTCATTTGTTTCCAGGTATTTTTTGATTTCCTCTTTGATTTCTTCAGTGATATCTTGGTTATTCAGTAGTGTATTGTTTAGCCTCCATGTGTTTGTATTTTTTACAGATTTTTTCTTATAATTGATATGTAACCTCATAGCGTTATGGTGGGACCAATTACTTGATATGATTTCAATTTTCTTAAATTTATCAAGGCTTGATTTGTGACCCAAGATATTACCTACCCTGGAGAATGCTCCATGAGCACTTGAGACGAATGTGTATTCTGTTGTTTTTGCATGCAATGTCCTATAAATGTCAATTAGGTCCATCCTTTCTAATGTATCATTTAAAGCTTATGTTTTCTTATTTATTTTCATTTTGGATGATCTCTCCATTGGTGAAAGTGGGGTGTTAAAGTCCCCTACTACGATTGTGTTACTGTCGATTTCCCCTTTATGACTGTTAATATTTGCCTTATGTATTGTGGTGCTCCTATGTTGGGTGCATAAATATTTACAATTGTTTTATCTTCTTCTTGGATCAATCCCTTGATCATTATGTAGTGTCCTTCTTTGTCTCTTGTAATAGTCTTTATTTTAAAGTGTATTTTGTAGATATGAGAATTGCTACTCCAGCTTTATTTTGATTTCCATTTGCATGGAATATCTCTTTCCATCCCCTCACTTTCACTCTGTATGTGTTCCTAGGTCTGAAGTGTGTCTCTTGTAGACAGTATATATATGGGTCTTGTTTTTGTATCCATTCAGCCAGTCTATGTCTTTTGGTTGGAGAATTTAATCCATTTACAATTAAGGTAATTATCGATATGTATGTTCTTATTATCATTTTCTTAATTGTTTTGGGTTTGTTATTGTTCATCTTTTCTCTCTCTTGTGTTCTTGCTTAGAGAAGTTCCTTTAGCATTTGTTGTAAAGCTGGTTTGGTGGTGCTGAACTCTCTCAGCTTTTGCTTGTCTGTAAAGGTTTAATTTCTCCATCAAATCTGAATGAGATCCTGGCTGGGTAGAGTAGTCTTGGTTGCAGGTGTTTCTCCTTCATCACTTTTAGTTTGTCCTACCACTCCCTTCTGGCTTGTAGAGTCTCTGCTCAAAGATCAGCTATTAACCTTATGGGGATTCCCTTGTGTGTTATTTGTTGTTTTTCCCTTGCTGCTTTTAATATGTTTTCTTTGTATTTAATTTTTGATAGTTTGATTAATATGTGTCTTGGCATTTTTCTTCTTGGATTTATCCTGTATGGGACTCTCTGCACCTCCTGGACTTGATTAACTATTTCCTTTCCTGTATTAGGGAAGTTTATCAACTATAATGTCTTCAAATATTTTCTCAGTCCCTTTCTTTCTCTCTTCTTCTTCTGGGACCCCTATAATTTGAATGTTGGTGCATTTAGTGTCTCCCAGAGGTCTGAGAGTGTCCTCAATTCTTTTCTTTCTTTTCTTTATTCTGCTTTGTGGTAGTTATTTACATTATTTTATCTTCCTGGTCACTTGTCCATTCTTCTGCCTCAGTTTTTCTGGTATTGTTTCCTTCTAGAGAATTTTTAATTTCATTTATTGTTTTGTTCATCATTGTTTGTTTCTCTTTAGTTCTTCTAGGTCCTTTTTAAACTTTTCTTGTATTTCTCTGTTCTATTTCCAAGATTTTGGATCATCTTTACTATCATTATTCTGAATTATTTTTCAGGTAGACTGCCTATTTCCTCTTCATTTGTTAGGCCTGGTGGGTTTTTGCCTCACTACTTCATCTGCTGTGTGTTTTTCTGTCTTCTCATTTTGCTTAACTCACTGTGTGTGGGGTCTCCTTTTCACAGGCTGCAAGTTTGTAGTTCCCATTGTTTTTGGTGTCTGTCCACAGTGGCTAAGGTTGGTTCAGTGGGTTGTGTAGGCTTCCTGGTGGAGGTGACTAGTGCCTGTATTCTGGTGAATGAGGCTGTATCTTGTCTTTCTTGTTGGCCAGTCCACATCTGGTGATGTGTTTTCAGGTGTCTGTGACCTTATTATGATTTTAGGCAGCCCCTCTGCTAATGGATTGTGTTGTGTCCTGTCTTGTTAGTTGTTTGACATAGAGTTTCCAGCACTGTAGCTTGCTGGTCATTGAGTGAAGCTGTGTGTTGGTGTTGAGATGGAGATCTCTGGGAGATTTTCACCATTTGATATTATGTGGAGCTGGGGGGTCTCTTGTGAGCCAGTGTCCTCAACTGAGTCTCTCTCACCTCAGAGGCACAGCCCTGATGCCTGGCTGGAGTACCAAGAGCCTTTCATCCACACAGCTTTCTTCTTCTTTCTTCCTCCCTTTAGATACTCTTTGTTTAAAAAGAATGTACTGAAGTAAGTCAGGGAAAGCCAAATATATGAAATTGCTTATATGTCGACTCTAAAAAACATACTGCAAATGAACCTATTTACAAAACAGAAATGGAGTCACTGATGTAAAAATAATGTGCTTTTTAGGCATGTCCATAGTCTTTTGGGAAAGTTCAAAACCCTCTTTGGGGTGAGAGGTGTTTGGTATGTGTTAAAAACTATTTTTGTAACAACACCAAGACATTTGTTACTTTCACTGTGTAAGCTGATGGTGTAAAACTAACAATGGGTAAAATTGCTGGTACCTTAGCATGAATCAAGGAAGTGACACCAAACTGTACTAGCAGTCATAATATTCTTCAATGCCACACACTCACAGTGAAAAAATAAAGTAATAAAAATCATTAATGTTATTAAACCTCAACTTAAATGTGTGACCCTTTAATACCCTGATGATAAAATGAAGGGCATTGCTACAGCATTTTTGCTGCATACTCAGGTCCTGTAATTATCTGAATATAAAGCCCTCATAAGATTGTTTGAAATGAAAGCAGAACTAGCTAGTATTTATTTATTTATTATTTTTAAATAAAACACCAATTGTACTTACATGAACAACAGATTGACAAGCTATGTCATTACTCCTGGTTAGGATGTTGGCAAACATTTTCTCAAAAATTAATGATGTGTGCCTGTCATTTTACAGCCAATTTTTATTTCAATAATAAAATTTGAGATTTCAAGCAAAAGTTAAAATTTTGGAAAACTTATAGGTATCATGCTATAAGATTTTGTTCTTATTTTAAAATGAATTTATAAATTAACCTTCAATAAATATGATTCTATTTATTTGAAATGTCCAGAATATGCAAATTCATAGAGACAGAAAGATTTGTGGCTGCCAATGGCTAAGAGGAGAGGGAATCAGATGAGAGATGCTAATGAACTCAGGGTTTCTTTGTGAAGTGATGAAAATGTTTTGGAATTAGGTACTGTTGCTGGTTTCACAACCTGTGAAGATACTAAAAATCATTGAATTATAATTTTTAAGAAGGTGAATTTTATAGTATGTCAATTATATCTCATTTTAAAAATTAACACAAATATTTCCCAGTTTCATTTTCTAATGCAGTAAATATTGACATAATCCCTATGACTAAAGCCTTTTGAGATCCTCAATAATCTGAAGAGCATGAAGATAACCTGAGGACAAAAAGTGTGAGAACCACTGATGTAGGTTAATCAGTGATCAGAAATTCAAACAATGAAAATAACAATAATTATGAGGAACTAATGGAATTATCTGGAGATTGACAGTTATCTCTATCTCTCACTCATGGTTGAACAGTTTGTTTTACATTTAGATTTACATTGGCAATCTGCTGTAATATGTTTGCAGATGAGTGGCTAACAGTCACTGCATTCTCAAAATCTGATTGCAGAAGGAATCAGCTGATTGCTTTGTTCATTACAATTGCTCCTAAGGTTAAATCCTTTCACACCAGGATACCTCACATGTCATTCTTTCAACAGGTACCCATATCTGGAACTTTATACAGTGGTCATATGGTATAAATAGCAGCTGGGTGTTCTTTCCCTATATAGTGGCTCTACATGCACCAGGTTAAACTAGAAGGAGAAATCAGTTGGGGCATGTACATAACTGACACAGCCTTTCCCTCCAGCCACAAAGGTGAGGCATATTTAAGGAGTTGTATCTAGTTCCATAAGCCTGGAGTATAAGGTGCAGGGGCAAGCACAAAGTGATGTTAAAGAGGTAGTTAGATCGAGAGATTTTCTCTGCTCTCCAAACTAAAAGGTTTGGAATTTATTCTTTAGAGGTTAAGGCATTATTTATCAAACTTTAACCAATATGTTTTATAAGAATGTTTCCTAGTAAAAATCTACTGATTACAATGAACACTTCTTATTTTCTTATTTGCCTTTATAACCTATGATAAGTAACTGTCCATATTAAGCTTTCTGTTAATGAATAAATTCATTAATTGGAGGTGGATTTATAAGTACTCAGCCAAAAACAAACAAACAAACAAAAGAAGACTTGGTGGAGTTCTATGGTAGTGCAGTGGTTAAGAATCCACTTGCCAATGCAGGGGACATGGGTTTGAGCCCTGGTCTGGGAAGATGCCACATGCCGTAGAACAACTAAGCCTGCATGTCACAACTACTGAAGCCCGCACGCTAGAGCTCAGGCTCTGCAACAAGAAAAACTACTTTAATGAGAAGCCCATGCACCGCAACAAAGAGTAGCCCCGCTTGCTACAACTAGAGAAAGCCCACACACAGCCAAAAATAAATGAATAAATTTATAAAAATAAAAATAGCTGGGCTAATTTAAAAATAAAAAAAGACTTGGCAGTTGTGATTTAGTTGAGGAATTTTAGATGGAACAATTTTCCTGGATTATCCAAGTGGGTCCAATCAAGTCACCCTTCCGGGCTGTGGTCAGAGTAAGATGTAACGATGAAGAATCAGAGAGATACAATGATGCTGACTTCGAGGGCAGAGGAAGGGGGTGGGAGCTCAGGGATATGGGTGACCTGAGAACCTGTAAAAGGCAAGGAAACAGATTCCCCTCTAAAGCCTCCAGAAAGGAATGCAGCCCTGACAACATCTTGATTTTATCCCACTGAAACCAATGTTAGATTTCTAGCCTACAGAAATGTAAAGTAATAAATTTATGTTGCTTTAATAAGACACTAAGTTTGTGTTCATTTGTTATGGCGACAATAGAAAACTAATACTAGCAATCACATTCATATAAATGGAGAGGTGGTTGGAGGATATGTGAAATAGGAACTGGGGGATAGACTCTGAACAAAAAATAAGTGTGAAAATTGTTTTGTTATTATTACAGAATTACAGTAGTATGGAAGAATGATATTTTTTGCATTGTTTTCTAAAGTTTATTTTTAATTGCAAAATAGATTCTGCAAAGAATAATTATTTCAGATATATTTCTTTCTGCAATAATCTGTGCTCCATCTTCACAACTAAATCTGTATCTACAGTCAGCAGGTTAATGACAAGCATAGTTTACACGTTGAAATGAAGAGCTGGTTTACTCAACAAGCATTCAAACTTACAATTTCTTTGACAAACATTCATATTCTCAAGATTACAAGTCAGTAGTCCTTGGAGTTATTAAAACTGAACTTTCTGAATTACTGGAAAATTTTTTGTATCAAAGACAAAATATAGAATTACATTTAACGTTTACTTTATGGTAACAGTTATGTAAATATTTGTTAATCTTCCTCCTTCACGTCTTACAATGTGAAGCAGCATTAACCTTTAAGTGTATAAAGGGTTAACACTGCTTCACATTTCCAAAAGCAAAATTCCTATATGAAATTTCTTTCATAGCATTCTGTTTTTTTTAACTTGTGTTCTTTGGTTTTAGCAATAATTTAATTTAATAAGTATACACATATATACATACATTTGCACCTCTGTATATATGCATATATATACATGTTAAAAGTTGTCATTAAAACTGGAGAAAATTAGTTTCAAACATATTTTTAACATTATACGTGACACTATTAACACTAATAGAAAAATTAATATACTATCTGTTATGCATACATATATCTCTATGGAGAAAAATACATAACAATCCATATTTAAAAGAAGAAAAAAAGAAAAAAATAATACAATAGGACACTCAGAGATTATATAACAAAATGAAGGAAATATCAAGGAATTACTAAAATCAGAATTCATAAAAACTAATGAAAATTTTAAATATATTTGTTTCAGCAGTAAGCACACATGTGAAAATTTTTTTCATTAAAAGAAAGATACACTTTCAGATTAGCCCCAAATTAACACCCAAACATGTGTCTAAAAGAAACACATATGTAGAAGTTTACACTATTTTACAGATGTCTTTGAACTGACCTATATATGAAAATGAAAATTCTTTAATCATCTTTAAGTTTTATTGAAAGGTGAGAAATTGTTATTGCTTATCAATATATAGCAGCATTTAGAAAGTTATAAGCACATGCTACATAAAAATCTATTTTATGTTTGACACATAATAATAGAAAATCTGAACTCTTCCTTCTGATTCTGAACTTTCTGATAACAGAATAGAACAGAATGGGTGATGATTAGTTCATGTTCATGATGGGGAGCCACTTGGAGGCATAAAGGGCTCCAAAGGTCATATGTCTGCATTGTCTCAAGGTTCTTAATATAGTTGGTGGCTACAGGAAGCATTAAATTTGGGCCTTGTTGCAAACTCAAAGGAATTTATAAAAAAATAGATTATGAGATTTTAAATTATCATAAAAATTGTGGTTGTGACTTAAGGAGGTAATAAAGCAGTTTATTATCCGTTGCCACCTTCTCAAGATATAAGTCCTCTAAGATGCTCAAATGAAAGCCAGAATTGCATAATGAGCTAATAGCAGAGTTATTTAAAAAAAAATTTAGGGGATATAGTTTCTCATGTCTCCTATCCACGAAGAAGAGAAATTAAGTACCTGCCTATTTTGAGACATTTTCCAGGACCCCTGTTTATAAGCTACTGTGGTAGGCTGACCGATGACCCCCAAAAAGATGTCCACTTCCTAATCTCCGCAACCTGTAGGTGTTACCTTATGTGGCAAAAAGGACTTTGTAGATGTGACTAAATGATTTTGAGGTGAGGAGATGATTCTGGATGATTCCAGTGGGCCCAGTGTAATCACAGGAGTTCTTATAAGAGAGATTCAGAGAAAGTCATAAATGTGAAGACAGACAAAATAGGTTGGAGTGATGAGAGAACGGGTCCAGAGAGTACAGGTGACTTGTAGAAGCTGAGAAAGGCAAGCAAAGGATTTTCCCTCCAGAAACTTCAAAAGGAACCAGCCCTGTCAAAGTGTTGGCTTTAGCCCAATGAGACTGATTTTAGACTTCTGACCTCCAGAACTGTAAGAAAATAAATGTGTTTTGGTTAAGTCAGTAAGTTTGTGGTAATTTATAACAACAGCAGTCGGAAATAGATATAATTATTTAAACAGGGTTAATGAGAGCTAACATAACACAGACACAGATATTAGAAGTTTCTGTCAGGAGCAATCTCAAATTCAGTTAATGCTTTATCAGTGTCCAAGAATTTCTTCCCTAAAAACAGCATATGGGAAGCTGCTTATAACAGGTAAGGTTATGTTCATTGGAACACAGGGATTACTTGGCTTTGTTCTTCAATGAAGATAATTTAAAATTACGTTTTTAATTTACCTCTTAGAACATATCATGGTTCCTTCAAAATCAAATAGTAATAAATAATTAAGATAATGAAAAAATTATTAGAATAATAAAATTAAGTTTTCAAATTCTTTATTACATTCTTCTTTCTTCCGTAAACCTCTTCCTTCTGATGCATGTCCAAAATAGAAACTGGCATGCAAATTCCTATGTTAAGTCCTAAGAGAAACCTGCCCCAGATTGAATAGGAAAAAAATGACAAGGAGCTTTGGCAAAATTAAAATGACTGTTACAAGCTATATTTTTAAATTATATCTTTATTACTATAATAATATTGCACATGGATGTGACTCTATTATAAAACTTGCTCAAATAAAAATACGGTAAATAATTTAGATTATAGGACTTTAAAAAATTTTATGATAAAAAAAATTATGATTTGTTCTCAGAAAACACTTAGAAAATTTAATAAACCTGAACAAAGACATACTAGAAAAGCTTTTATAAGGATCATAAACACACAATCTGCCTGCTATTTTTTAAATGTAATATATGTACATGGTTTAAAGAATTCAAACAGTACAAAGACTGTATAAAGAAAAATCAGTTTCTGTCTTAATATCCTGGCCCCATCTTCCTCCCACAGGAGAAATACTACAATGGGTCTCCTAGCATCATTGTAGAGACATTTGGGGCTCATACATAAAGAATGTATGCATAACTGCGGTCCTGCCATTTTAACACCTGTTGTACACTCTCACATTCAACTACATTGTTTCTTAGTTTATTTTAAATAATACGGTTTGCAGGTCATTCTATTATCCATTTATATAGGTTTACTTGTTCTTTTTAATAGAAACATCACATTTTCAACATATAATATACCATCATTTATTTAATCAGTCATTTCTGTATATATGTGTGTGTGTAAAATACCATTAGTCACAAGGAAAAATTTAAAAGAGATTTAGATAATATGTAAAAAATAATACCACCAAAACTAGCTATTGTAGAGAGTATAGGCTACTAAAGAAAGGATGAAAAGGACAGAATGTAATATTTGCTCAGTGTTTCTGTATTTATTGTAGATTACAATCACAGTTTAGAGTTATTTCTCCTCTTTAACCTTTGCTGTAAATTACTTAGTATGGGACTAAGCAGTAAATGTAGGGGTGATTAATATGTTATTTCTTATATTAATATTGAATGCTGATGTCTAGAACTGTTCCAATCGATTATATCTTTCTTCACCTAAAATTATTCATCTTTTGCAAAATGTGACTTCAATAAATAAGTCATAAAATGGATTCCACTCTCTCCTTAATTTCCATTATTTCTTCTGGGTGGTGTCTAAATAAAGGCTTTTATGTTTTTCTGTGATGATAATGCTAAGAAGAATAGAAAACCTGATCCAAATTCCAAAGCCACATCATATAATAAATTATTTTGTATTAAACTACACATATTCTCATCCCAGACTAGCTTCCACAGATTGAATAAGCTACTATAAAATTTAAAGTATGAAATTTACTTTGAATGTCATTTTATTTCACATTATGGAAAGCACAAATATGATATTTTCAAATTCTGATCAATTGTTAAATGTGTATAATGATTCAGGAGAATCAGAAATCTTCACATTCAGAATTAGAATTCTCTATTTAGCAGTTAAGTAAGCTTGGACAATTCATTTTCACAGAGTCTTAGCTTTCCAATATCTAAAATTCAATTAATAATACCTGTCCCACAAAATTATATATCGATAATATGATACATGGAAAGATTTTTATTATTCACTTCAACAGAAACTAATTGATGACTTTATATCAGCCAATATGCAATCAAATGTTGGTTGCTATTACTGTTAATGATGTATGCCAAACAAAAATATAAATATATCAGTAAATTTATTTGTAATGAAAGAGCATAGAGTTAAAAGAATGATGATCTGGGTTCTATTTATGGTCTTCAAACTCTCCAGTTGTTTTATTTGTGTAATCTCTGAGCCTCCAATTCTTTACTTATTGACAGAGAAGATTATATCAGCTAATCTCTGAAATTCCTTTATTAATTATATCATTAATAATAACTTTTGCAGGTCATAATATATGGGTACCTATATTGATTGTAGTAATAAGTTGAATTTTAAAGTGACTCTTAGGCCTTTCCTATGCCATGAGTAGAGTAAGAATAGTGTATAGAATTTATGATTTATAAACACCAAGATATAGCAATTGTGTTAATTGTCACCAAGAAAAATAGTAAAACTTTATTCAAAATTGTTGTCAACTAATTTTGGGAGTCAACATTCTAATGTTAATACCTGGAACAATTATATCAAACTAGTAGCAGTAGGAGGAGACAGAATGGAAGGGAGGAAGGGAGAAAGGAAAGAAAGAAGGAAGCAGGAAGAAAAATATAGGCTGTATTGTTGAAATGTCAAAATGCATAGTAGACACAAAAGGTTTCTATGCAGGTAGTGCAGATAGCAACCATAAGTAATAAAATCACTCTCCAAAAATAAGCCAAGGAGACCTCAGAATGTACATGGAGAAATTACCTCACAAAATGGGCAATGATCCAGTCAAACATAATTCAGTCTGATAGAAGAAAGGAGGTTAAGAAATTGTAGATTAGCCGCAAGATGGAGAAAAGAAAGAAATCACATCCTTGTTTTTCATTCTGAGAAGCAGACTATGAAAAATTATTCATTTTACAAACCATGTATATTCTAAATTCAGTCTATCTGTCTATACAATGATACCTGTGCATTGATTGGCCTGGATCTTATATTAATTGGCAGAAATTGCAAATGCTCATCAGCCAGACATAAAAACATTATTTTCTTAATGTTTTCCCAACCACCACTTTCCTAACAGTTTCTCAGATTTTTGTCAGGACATTCCTACTTGTCTCACATATTTGCTTTCCACGGCATGACTCACAATCTCCTTTGTCTCCTTTGGACTAAACTGATGCATGCTAATATAGTTTTAGTTAGCCAATCTATCATTTACTCCTATGTACACATGGATTTTACTCTAATATATGTACATAAATATGAGCATTGATAGGGTCTTTGATTATTTTTAAATTATTTGCAAAAAATGAATACAGCAGTCCCAAAGCTAATTTTTTTTTTTTTTTTTTTTTTTTTTTTTTTTTTGTGGTACACGGGCCTCTCACTGTTGTGGCCTCTCCCGTTGCGGAGCACAGGCTCCGGGCGCGCAGGCTCAGAGGCCATGGCTCATGGGCCCAGCCACTCCGCGGCATGTGGGATCTTCCCGGACCGGGGCACGAACCCGTGTCCCCTGCATCGGCAGGCGGACTCTCAACCACTGTGCCACCAGGGAAGCCCCCAAAGCTAATTTTAACAGCATATAAAAGTTAGTATATATAAAAGCTTATTTTAAATTACATTCCATTGAATCCAGTAAAAAAAAAAAAAAAGCAGAAACACTTTTTTGTCTCTTTTAGTAATGTAACTGTACCCTGAACTAAATGATTTATTTATTCTATAAGATTTTAAAAACAAAGGCTGAAGGAATCTAGAGGAAACATAAATTACTAGGCAGGAGGCTATATCATATCTATGGTAAATGATGATTATAGGGCTCTGAGAATCACTCAAGTATCGTCTAAAATAACTTTATAAGTTTATGATTTTTCTTTATCCACAGGAATAGAGATAATAATAATTATTTCCAATTCCACTTATTTGAAAATGTATTTTCTTGTCATTCTTTCCTGATTGACTATGAATATACCTGGCATATTCATTTCAATAAATATATCAGATGAATTTTGTCAGTATGTAAAAAAATATTTTTTTATCATGTCAGTATTTTCTTTGTCACTATTTTTCTTTATGTATATTTGGATGCCAAAGAATCACATCTACTAAACTTGTATTGTGTAGCAACCATCACAGGTTTTCAATCAGATCTAAATATAGAGCAGCACTAAATTTAGGAGGAGGAGAAGCTGAGAGCAATATTATCAATAAATATTATGATTTATTATATTGTACATAGTATAGTAATAAATGTAATAATAAATGTCAACTATTGTCGAAGTTTTAACAATATCCAACAAAAATTCATGTAGAAAGTGCTCAATCAATACTGTTGAATGAGTGAACAAAGGATAATGCATTTAATAGCAGCTACTTAGACTGGTTTGTGTGGCAAAATATAGATTGCAATATAAATATGACTGTATTCAAATACTCATTTACCATGTGCTGTGGTATGCATTCTAGGGTAAAATTGAGGTATGTTAATTTTAAAATATCATGGAATCCAATGTATGATAGACAAAATGGCCAGATTTATTAATTGAAGCATTTAAGAAGGAAGAGAAACTCAAGTGTGCTAGTGAAAGAACCACATAAGCCTCCTTTATCAGGTTACAGATTTCACCATTATATGATTTTAGCAGATATCTAAATCTATATTTTGTTTATCCAGTTCATGCTAGGCATTGTGAAATATACACACATACACATATATCACATACATACACATACACACATAGTAAATATAATAAATAAGAATTGAAGCAAACAGGGAAACTTTAGTAAACATTATAAGCTTATTAAGAATATAGAAAGCTTATTTAAGTAGGAATTAGTGAGACTGGATCAGGAAGTAATGTTCAAGAAAGACTTAGAATTCTGTCTCGGCAAATATATCAGAAAGGTTGATGTTTTTTAAAAAGTTGCTATTGGAAAGTCAATGGAAAAATAAAAAGTTGTAAATCAACTTTCACAGATTATCAAGAAAAAACTAGAGAAAAATAATATGTAGGGTCTTCTTCCAAACAGTCAACTACTTCTAGGGTAAGAAACTGAAAAGTGCAGTACCATTAGTTCCTGAAAAGGACCCAACAAAACTGTATGAATTTGCTTGTGCAAGGAAACACAGACATTATTTAAATAGCCAAACTTTAAGAAGTATATCTTAAAAATAAACTCTGACCTATTTTTCCTGAAGAATAATATCAAAGTAAAAAAGACTTTCAACTTATAAAAAAATAACAATGCGGGTATGTTCTTTTCTTTTTATGTTTTTAGCTTTTTTTTGCACACACTTTTTCCTCCCGTCCCCCTTACTTGTTTACTGTCTGTTCCTTTTTTATACTGTATTAGTGTCAATTTTCATAGTAGGTATCTGATGTAAAAATCTGTAAGAAATGTCACATTTCCAGTAAATCGTTACATAAGTTGTCATATGATGAGAACACTCTTTCTCCTATAACTGGAGGAGAACAAGGATGTCTGCTCTCTAGGTGGAGGTCTTGTGAACCATGATGGTTATCACAAATTTGCTGATGCTGAACCAGTTGTCATTCTAGTAAGAGCTGGATAAAGTTGTCCTAGAAGATATCAGCTCCCTAATTCAAGACAGAGAAACTGATGTCACTGTCAAAGTCATAGGAGACCATCTAGATCAGCAGTCCTTAACCTTTTTGACACCAGGGACCAGTTTCATGGAAGACAATTTTTCCATGGACTGAGGGGGCAGGGGATGGTTCTGTATGATTAAAGCACATTACATTTATTGTGCACTTTATTTCTATTATTATTACATTGTCATGTATAATGAAATAGTTATACAACTCACCATAATGCAGAGTCAGTGGGAGCCCTGAGCTTGCTCTCCTGCAACTAAATGGTCCAATCTGGGGGTGATGGGACCACCTCAGCTCCACCTCAGATCACCAGGAATTGGATTCTTATAAGGAGCACACAACGTAGATCCCTCGCATGCACAGTTCCCAGTAGGGTTCACACTCCTGTGAAAATCTAATGCCACTGCTGATCTGACAGGAGGTGGAACTCAAGAGGTAATGCTACCGATGAGGAGCAGCTGTAAATACAGATGAAGCTTCGCTCGCTCTTCCACCGCTCGCCTCCTGCTATGCGGCCCGGTTCCTAACAGGCCACAGGCTGGTACCAGTCAGAGTGCCGGAGATTGGAGACCCCTGATCTAGACCACACGATTCCCTAAGATGACCATCAATGTGTAATTTATCCTTTAAGATGACACAAACCTCTAAGGGAAATATTAACATTAATTAATTAATTATTAATTAACATTAACACATTTTGATGTTGATGAAGGCATGATTCAGAGAAAATTCTGAATTTTCAAAAGTCACTGACAAAAACAATATTGTTTGTAGTCGTGACAGCAACATTGGTGTGAATATATGAAATATCATAATCATTGGTCTAAATAATGAATATATCCTTATAAAGCAAAATTAAATCATTATAGACAAATTCATCTTAATTTTCAACAGTTCAGTTGCATTTATTCAGTGTTTGCTAGGCACAAGGACCCATGAAGATAACATAGACAAAAGAGATGAAAACTGTGCACCCTAGCTTAAAGGAGATTAAATTACTTTGGTGTAAATACACACACACACTAAAATACTAATACTAATAATACAGTTCTGACTATAAGATTTTGTTTCCTCATCTTTGATGGAAGACTAAGAAGACTAGAAAGTTTCTAGGGTCTTATATGACTAAACACTGAGGTAAATATTAAATAAACTTGGAAAGTTTATGGACGCTGTTTATTTCATGTATTACCATCCACTTAAATAACGAAATTTTGGCACTTCCCTGGTGGCACACTGGTTAAGAATCCACCTGCCAATGAAGGGGACACGGGTTCCATCCCTGGTCTGGGAAGAGCCCACCGGCCACGGAACAACTAAAGCCCATGTGTCACAACTACTTGATCCTGCGCTCTAGCGACTGCAAGCCACAACTACTGAGCCCGCATGCCACAACTACTGAAGCCCACATGCCTAGAGCCCATGCTCCACAACAGGAGAAGCCACCTACAGTGAGAAGCCCATGCACCGCATTGAAGAGTAGCTCCCGCTCACCACAACTAGAAAAAGCCGGCGTGCAGCAAGAAAGACCCAATGAAGCCAATAAATACATACATACATACATACATACATAAATGTTCCTTTAATAAATAATGAAATTTTGACTACAATTGGCATATGATCTCATAATTTTGAAAAATGGTCATTCACACAATAGATTTTAAAGCATTTGAAATGTTTTGCTATGTACCATAACAAACCACACCTTAATGCTAATGTATACATTTTAGAACAATGAAATATATCATTAATTTACCTATTGAGTCAATGAGACATATTTTTACTACTGCATAATTTATGGTATCAGGTATAACAAAATATTCCTAGGTCATGTTTCGGCTATCTTATGTTTGTTTGTTTTTTTAATATCTTTATTGGAGTAAAATTGCTTTACAATGTTATGTTAGTTCCTGCTCTATAACAAAGTAAATCAGCTATATGTATACATATATCCCCTTATCCCCTTCCTCTTGTGTCTCCCTCCCACTCTCCCTATCCCATGATGATCTCCCTGTGCTATGCAGCTGCTTCCCACTAGCTATTTTATATTTGGTAGTATATATATGTCAATGCAACTCTCTCACTTAGTCCCACCTTACCCTTCCCCCTCCCCGTGCCCTTAAGTCCATTTTCTATTTTTTTTTTTTTGCAGTACACGGGCCTCTCACTGTTGTGGCCTCTTCTGTTGCAGAGCACAGGCTCCAGATGCGCAGGCTCAGCGGCCATGGCTCATGGGCCCAGCCGCTCCGCGGCATGTGGGATCTTCCCGGACTGGGGCACGAACCCGTGTCCCCTACATCGGCAGGCGGACTCTCAACCACTGCGCCACCAGGGAAGCCCTCAAGTCCATTTTCTACTTCTCTGTCTTTATTCCTGTACTATCCCTAGGTTCATCAGAACCAATTTTTAGATTCCATATATATGTGTTAGCATATTGTATTTGTTTTTCTCTTTCTGACTTACTTAATTTGCAATTTTTTCATCTATCTTCCAAATAAATGTTTTTGTAAATTTTCCCTTTGATTTATACTGGTGTCCAAAAGGCTGCTTTAACTTAGTTTTTAATAGGTTTATTGAAAGAGAATTGAATAAGGATTATTTCTTTTGTCACTTTTTCCTACTGATTTTTTTCCACTTATTCTTCCCTCCAATCATTATTTGCTTCCTTTTCTGATTATTCAGACACCATTTTTCAGTACTACTATCTTTGTTAAATTTAATTTTCACCTCTTATAAAACTATTTTTCACTTAATACAACCAGAGCCTCTTGACATTTATCCCTTTCACAAGAATTATTTTATTATTTGCTACAGGTTGATTCCACCATCTCCTTTTCCTCTCCCTCACTATTGCTAATGGGAGAAAATACTATCTGTATTCATATGCCACCTTCTCCCTCCTTATCACATTCTGAAGAGCATCTAACACTAACTTGCAGTAATAGAAAGAGTTTGAACAAAGAAAGGGGAAAATCCTATAACTGATGGCCTTCCAGCAGGATTGTAAAATCATTGCTATAGGGAGAAACCAGCTGTTGCCATGGCATTTTGCCTAGCATAGTTGAATCAGGTCTCTTCTTTCTTTAATGAAGAATATCGGCATCTTATTATCATAGGTATAAGAGGCCACATGTGTCCCATTCACTTATAATATCTGTGAGTTACTTCAATGAAATCATGATAACTCACCAAGAATCAGACATTTGATCTCAGCCCTGCCTCTTGTCAGTGAAAAGCTATATAAATCTGTGCAGACAAGTCATTTGACCCTGTTTTGGTTTAACCAGTGGTAATCAGGGTTAATGATACCTGTTTAAATTGGTTATTGAGGCACTGTATTTATTGTTTAAACCTGAACCCTATGTCAACATCAGAGTGCACTGAAAATTATGATATTTGGGGTATGTTAGATAAGCTTAAATTACTCATAATTTAGTTTTGTGACAAAAATAAACAAGTAAATTTTCAAGATTATTAAGTAACATATTGTCTATTGCCAAAGAAATATTTAGTAGTTTAAGAAGGTGTTGATAATAATAAAGAGTTTTAAGTTTGAAAGATTATATTACCATCTGGGCAAAAGATTCATGAGGAAAATGAGACATGCTTATTCTCCATTACTTTCTGAGAACTCAGAGGCACTTGAAATTTGATTGGGAAAAAAAGAGCAAACAAATTCTACTGAAGATACTGGTTATGTGTACATTCTCTGGAGATCTAGAATCACTGCTTTTTACAAGGCTTAACTCTGAACTTATTTATGTTAAGTAAAAGAGAAACGACAGTTAATTGTGTTAGTTGTCAGTATGGTATAAGCTTAAGAAAATATAATTTTTTTTGTTTTCTTTTCAGTAAAATGATATCTGTTAAACTCTAAAAGAAATTTCAATAGAAAGACATTTACTAGAAAAATAGTGATTTAGCATTAGTATTCAGCAACGACATAGTTAATTTTATTTGTCCACTTAAGGCATATTTCAGATAGCTGGGCACACTTATCTCATGGCTTCACATTGAAGCCATAAATTTGTCCAACATGTTGTGTTAATTAAATTGACTAATATTATAAATTTCTGAAAGAAATTCTTTTTTTTATATTAATTAGTTTTAAAGATTTATTTTGCTTCATCAAAGGATTTCTTTATTCAGGGAACAGTTCATTCTCTTTGTCATTAGATAACTCATTTTGAAAATTCCCTACGTTTTTTCAAAATGGCTGCAGTTTTGCAAGTTCAAGATGAATTATTTTTTACATATCTAAAAGTAGTGAAATAAGGAGGATTCTCCAAAAATGACTTTGGGAGATCACTTAATTGTTTAGCTGGGCCTGAAGGAACTTGCTTTCCTCAGCAAAAAGAGTAACACCTAAAGCAGGCAAAAGTTCATGCCTAAGAGGCATTTAAGAGAGCAGATAAGCTTTATTTCAGACAATTCTTAATGTAAAAAGACTGTGCATAGTTATAAAGTATAAGAAGTGAGTTTTGTTATAAGGTAAAGTAGAGAACCAGAAACATAATCAGAGTTGGCTAACCAGGGCAGGTTTAACTTGGAAATGGTGGGTTCCACACTCTTTCCAACAGTTGGTTGTCCAACATTTCTTTTCACAGTAACCTTGTATATTTCCAGTTGCAGCACAGGCAACCAGTAGCCTGTTCATTCTCTATTAAGAGGGCACTTTCTCACAGATCTCCTATAAAAAGTGAGACCCCCAAGAAGGAGAATATCCGTAATGGAGCTCAGACCCACATTAAGATTCCAACAGAGCCCCAGGCTAACACCTCTCATGAGTTGACACGGCATTTAAGTGGACCACATCTTTTCTTTTCTTGCTACTTTTGCTCTAAGTAACTTTGTATTTTTGTCCAATAAGGTCTTTTCCATAACCCATTCTGTAAGAAATTGTGGAATTTGTCTGAAACCATTTTTCATGGCCAGGGGTAGACCCAGAAAGGATTCCTATGAATGACATGTAATAATTATGAAAAGATCCACCATAGTTGACAGCAAGAAAATTAGTCAAAGTCAAATCTATTCTTATGATTATCCCCTGACTTCATTCACCCAATCCCTTCCCTACTGAGGAAAAGATAGTTTCTACCATCCCTCCCTATGAGTTGTCACCATGAATTTATCTAAGCAGTAGTAAATTTTATAGTTTCCCTTTGGATTTGTTTCTTCAACATAAAAATCCATTTCACCAAGGCTAAGTGATCCTAAAAATTAAGGAACAGCATTGAAATATTTATATTCTGGAGAAATTGCTCCTGGGGGAAATAAACTACACTGCTAAAAATGTAATGAGTAGGTAAAACATCAAATTTAAAAATGATAGCAGTTTTTTATAACTGAGCAATTACTGAATGAAAAAAAGATTTCATCTGATAAGCACAAGACAACATAAGATCTAACATCAGATTTCAAAGTTTCCTGTTGCCTAGTATCAAGCTTTTTGTCTTTCCTCTTGTTTTGTTAACCAACAATGGAATCCTGAGGAAAGTGCAAGTAGCATCCACTGGCTTTTGTTTTTAACACATATCATGAATATAATTTATTAATTTTATGTAATACTTATTTAATGCATGTCTTTTCTCCTTGTCTATATTCACTGCTAAATTCTCAGCATCCAGCGTAGCACCTGACACATGGTGAACTCTCAATAAATAATTATCGAAGGAATTTGCTACTTCGAAAATTCAGTCCATATCAATAAAATGGAAAAAATAAACTAGATAATCAAGTTATTTGGCTTACAATAATTTTTATTTTAAATTTCTCATTTCAATGAAATCAACTCTCACTTGGAAAAAGTGAATGATATGTTTTAAAAGCAATGTTAAAAGTAAGTTTCTCTATTCTTAGAATATGAAAATGCTTTGTTTTCTCCTGTCTTGTTATATTTCTGAGATTGACCTGGAAATTGCTGAAGCTTCATGAAATTTAACGTTGTCTTTAGGTAGAATGGGGGAGTATAGAAATGAATTTAAGCTGTCTGCTGTAAACATTTCTTGGTAATTTTAAAAAAGCTCCAATTTTAGTAGTTTGTAGCCTGCAAAGTAACGTTCCAATGCTCAAATCAAAATGTTGGAATCTAATATCTTAGCTTCAGTACAATCTGTAACACTGTCATTTATCTGTACTAATTATTGAGTTTGGTGCTAAAACAGTAGAGACAAAAACCAAGATTCCTCTCCTCTAGGAGTTCTTTTACTTTAGTCCTGCAGATACACTTCAGAAACAAAGCTGGAGTAGGCAACACGTTCAAACAGAGGGGTCATTGTAGAATCTCATGAAAGAGGAACCTCACCTATGTTGAAGCTATAATGGAAAGCCTCCCGAAACAGGTAATATTGGAGCTGAATACTTAAGGATTTGTAAGAAATATCCATGTGTAGGAGTAGGAATGTACATGCTAGAAAATGAATGTAAAATACTGAGATATTTGATTAAATATGTTGTACTTGCTTTTGGGTAACTGTAAGTCATTCAGTGTAGCCGTAGTCAAGGTGCCTGTGAGGAAAATAATGAAAGACAGGGCTAGAAAGGTAGGGAAAAGTAAGCAGTGAAAGTCTTGTATTAATTCAAGAACTGTAGAAATATCACTAGGGTAGTGATGGTTCAAAATTTCTATACATGTATATCTTTGGAGTGGCAAACTTGTTCGCTGTCAAATATGTAGAAAGGTACTGCTAAGGTGTTATTTGGAAGACGTTTGCATAGCAAACACTATTTTTATTTAGAATACCTGTTTTATTTTTCTCTAGGTTTGGGAGAATGCTTACTTTACCTGCTATGGATATAACCCCTCCTTGTTTCTTTACATGGTATAGATTTTTCTATTACTCTACTTATATATCTTTCTTATTGTTGGTTTCTAATAGACAGAATATGTATTATCATGTTTTTTAACCCAATCTGACAATCTTTCTTTTTTAATTGGAGTATTGAAACCACTTATAATTAACGATATGATTTGGTTTAAATATATCATCATACTAATTGTTTTATTTTAGTCCTAAATATTCTTTGTTTCTTATTTCTTTCCCCTGTCATATTTTATTTATTATACAAGAATATTTTTAGTATTCCATTTTATCTCTTCTATTGACTCATTAATTCACTTCTTTCTTTTTCATTTTAGTAACCTGACTAGAATTTACAAAACATATAACTTTGTCATCATATTCTAACTTCAAATAATATTATTCTAATTAATCTATAATGTGTATCCCATAGAACTGTACATGTCAATTTCCCCTTTTTGTGTTATTTATGCTATGATTGTCATATATTTTTCAATATGTATTATAAACCCATTCATGCATTTTTATCATGTTTTTCTTTAAGTTGCCAAATATTTTAGAATTAATTTTAGAAGTGAGAAAAAATTAGTTTATGTTTACCTCTGACCATACATTTCTGGACTATTCTCTCTTTGTCCATGTCTTAGTTTCCATTTCCAATTGTTTTCTTTCTGCCTGGAGAAATCTCTTTAACAAATTTTTGTAGTGTAAGTATTCTGTCAACAGATTCTCTCAGAAATAGTATACCATAAAAAAGTGTTTATTTTGCCCTCATTTTTAAGGATATTTAGTAAGATATAGCATCATAGTTTAATAGATTTTTATTTTAATACTTGTAAGACTGCTGTTTCATTTTCATGCACCTTGCATTTTCATGTGCCTTGCATTGCACATCATTCTTACAGTTGTTCCTTTTTACATGAGTGTGGATTTTACTCCTCTTTCCCCTTCTGATTGTTTTTAATAGTGTTTCTCTTTGTCATTATTTTTCAGAAGTTTTACTGTAATGCATCTTGGTATTATTTTCTTTGTGTTGATCTTGATTATTTTGAATATGTCTGTTTCAGATTTCCATGAAATCAGAAATATTTTTGTCCATTATTACTTCAAATAATTCTCTGCTCTTTCCTCCACATCCTCTCCTTCTGGTATTCTCAGTAAACCAATGGTCAATTACTTGATATTTGTCACACAGACCACTGAGATTCTGTTTTATTTGTCTTTTAGCATTTTTGCTATCTATATTTCAGTTTGGGTTAGTTTCTGCTGCTCTTTATTCAAATTCACTACTTTGATAATTTTTTGTAGTGTCTAATCTTTTTTATGCAATAGAGTGAAGTTTTATTTCATATTTTGTATTTTCAGCAATAGAATTTCTTTGAAGATATATTAGTGATATCATATATTAGTGACAGGATCACCTATGATGATTTGATTCATCATCACATATGATTCATATATAATTAATATATATGGACTAGTCATCTGTATATATATATATACATTTGTGTATGTAATGTAACTTTTTTGAGTCAGTGTCTTTCTATTGTATAACCGCTGTCACTTATGAGTTTTGATTCTACTGAATGACTTTTCCTTCTGGTTATGAGGTATAAGCTCTTGTCCATTCTCATGTCTAGAAATTTGTATTGTATACTGGACATTATAAATAGTGCTGAGTATCTAGACTTTGTTATCTTCTTTTTAAAAGAGTGTTGAATTTTGTTTTGGCAAGAATTTGATATATTTCATCACCTTGATCCATTTGAGACTTATTTTTCACCTTTTTGAGGATGAATATAAAGTATCTTTTGCTCTAGGACAAGTTGAGCCATATTTATGGCTTTGCTGAAATTTCTATTGAATGTTATTTATATTCAACAGGGTCTTTACACACTTATTATTCATGTCATGAATTCTTCCAATCCCATGAGATCTAAGAATTCTTCAGGTTACAGTTTCTGGGTAGTTAATCCTTTCCTGGTAGTTGTTCTTTGCCTGAACTCATTGCATATCATTCTATGTATATGTAGCTTAGAGTTAAAACCAGGATTCAAGGGACTCTCATACAGATTTAATTGCACTGTCCCTCAAATTTCAGCTATCTCAACTTTCCTAAACTCTTTTTCTGTCTCCTCAGCTTAGCAAGACTATAAAGCTTTGATTGGGTTCACTCTTTCTGTGATGGGGATGCAGTAAATGCTTCCATGTTAACAACAACAACAAAAACAAAAACAGAGACAAATACCTCACTTCATTTTCCTTTTATTTCTTATGGGACACAGACTTATGCTGCTTTTTTTTTCAATATATGAAAATGGCTATTTCACATATTTTCTCCAGTTTTCTTATGGTTCTAGCAGAAGAACTAGTTTAATACCAGCTACTCATCATGGTCAGAAGCAGATATCCTAGCCAACATATTTTAATTATCTCTCTTCTCCACTGTTTGAGGGCCCAAGCTTGGCCATTAATTCTTTATTTATTTTCAGTACCTAGCTGAGTACTTGTTACACCCTGAGGCTCTGCAAATGAAAATATTAGTATCTAGCTCTAAAACTAGACTGAGTTAAAGGTATAGATTCATACATTACCTGTATATTGGTGTGTTTGAAGATATACTCAATTTCATTACTAAGAAAGTATTATTTTCAACCATGTGGTCAAAACATGTGCCATACTACTTAGTAATGTATTCTCTTTACTTAATAGTTGCTGATACTTTTTTTGTCCTTTTCTATTGTGTATTCTTTGTTCCCTGGCTACTTGCCTCTGAATCCTGCCTCATCTGTGGTAATAAGAGGGCTAATGCATCTAGTTTGCTTTGAGACAGTACTAATATATTCGAGATTGAGTCCTAACTGAAGTTGGATTCCCATGTTGGGCAGAAAATAAATGCCATGACACATCCTATATGATTTTTAACAAATATTTTCCATAATACAAATAATATTATTAAAAATGTTAACACTGGCTCTTGTGTGGGCTACATCTTCTTTGTAGTTTTGTGTTTTGCTTTCATTCCAAGTCCTCTGTTCTTTCATAAAGAGACTTCATAGTTATGAATCTGTAATAAGTTAAATTCCTTTTTTCCTTCTCTACTTTGTGAATTCTGTAGTTGATGACTTCTGGGCATTCACCAGTAACTCTGCTTTCCCATATTTATCATTTAGAGATATCTCTTTCTAAAATCATTTTCATCTTTTCCAGTTACTTGGAAGAAAACTTAAACTTTAAATCACATTTCCTCAGAGCCATTTACTATACTTTATTTTTTCTTACCCTGGCAGTATTAGGTTTTCCTCCTCCACTTGTATGTATTCAACAGATTATTAATTGCAGTAATAGACAAAGAATGAAATATACTGTTTACAATATATGGAATCATATAGACCTATTCTCACTTAAGCGCTGTGCAATTTTAGGTAAATTACAAAATCTTTCTATCCCTCAGAATTCTTACCTGTGAAAGAACTCATAAGGCTGCTATGAGAACTGAAAAGAGCAAGCATGCTTTTGATTGTTTGGGTACTTAGAGTAGTGCCCAGCTATAAATGCTTTCAGTAAATGCCATATAATATATAATGATCCTCTTGTTATGCTTTCTCAATAATCAAAATTTTAGAGGTAACTGGGGCTTCAAGAGGAACAAAATTATCTTTGCATGATCAAAACCTTTTTGGCCATATTTGTAGACATTTAACATTAGGTAGCTTACCTAATGTTAAGCCTACCCTTTGAAATTATAACACAGTCATTTACAATCCATAGGTCAACGTTTGCCAACTTTTAAGAACAAATTATTAGATGAATTATTCATTTGTTCTATGTCTATACAATTATGTGTTTGTTTATTGTCCATCTCCTGGATTAAAATACAATCTCTATAAAAGATATCTGCTTTGTTTACCTTTGTATCTTCTATACCTTGCACAGACAGTCACATACTGAGTATCCAATATATACTAGCAAAAAAATGTAATATATATCTAAGTGTTTTACTGCTAATACCTTTAAATATTCAACTGTAGATTTGATAATACTAGTGATTTATGAGATTTTTTTTCACACAATATGGTATCACCTGCTTTGTACTGATTAATCAAAAGAGGCTATATAAACACTATACTATCTATAAACTTGATCTAAATTATTTATAATAAAAAGGTTAATAAAACTATAACAATAGTATCATTTTATCATTATTATTATTACTATTCTAATTTGAAGATTGTGTCCCTGATTCATTAATTAAGAAAAAAAAAAAAGAAAACTTGAGCAGAGAGAAAAAAAATCATGTTTCAAGTTTTCGAGTCTAATTTTTGAGAGTCATAGTGGAAATGAAGATCAGTTATAAATCCAAGCTCTTTTTCTATGAAGGTGTGTATTGATTAGTCAGTTCAATTCAGACAATCAGAGAATGATGTGTGTAATGAGAACCTCAGCTACTGATATTTTAGGATAAAATCAGTAAATAAGAATATAAAAGTTAAGCTGGTCTGAGACTATTACATAGCCTCAGGTTGATATACCCTTTGAGAATTACTAAAGAGGCAGTTTTAAGAATGTCTCAAAATAGAATAGTTCTTTGAATGTTTCATGGTCTTTTACTCCATGGAACACAGTCAAGGAATAGGAGCAAAGTAGGAGGAAAATACAATCTAATTTTGCAAAATAACTGGACCTTTTTGTTTTGTTGCTACCATCTTCTGACTTTCTTCATGGGAGGAAGACTTGAGTTAATGGCTTGAAAATTGTTAGGCTCCTCAGGTGTGTTTCAAGCCACCCAATCCCCTTCATAACCAGTAAGAATACATGCCAATTTCAGTTGTTGGCAGTCATTTGTATGACCTGCCTGGCTTAATATAGCAGCAAATTGGGAAAATATCCAACAAAGCACAACTTTGAGACGGAATTGAGTACCCGCAACACAATCAAATTTAAAACGAGAAGAAATTGGCCATGGTTTTGAGTGATCTGAATGACCAAAACATTGGTAAACATCGTGAAGCACTGATGTATATTATATCAATTGCCAATAACTTAAAAATACCTTCAATAGGGCTTCCCTGGTGGTGCAGTGTTTGAGAGTCCGCCTGTCGATGCAGGGGACACGGGTTCGTGCCCCGGTCCGGGAAGATCCCACATGCCGCTGAGCGGTTGGGCCCCTGAGCCATGGCCGTTGGGCCTGCGCGTCTGGAGCCTGTGCTCTGCAGCGGGAGGAGCCACAGCAGTGAGAGGCCCACGTAACGTTAAAAAGAAAAAAAAAAACCTTCAATAAAATATATGCTTTAAATTTCCTTCTAAGAAAAAATAAAATTAATTTCATGTTAAACTCGGAAAGTCTCACTAAAATGAAAATATGATGTTAGTACAGGAATAACCATAATTACACATGCATTCAAATATTTGGTCCATCTCCATTTTTCTTAATGTGTTATTACTACTTCTATAACAGCTGATGTTAATTATGACCCCCCAAAATGCAGCTTTCATTCACTTTACAAATGCAATTTTTGTTCTATTATTCTCTCTCTGGCACAAAATTCTTAAGCAGATAATACAATGAACAATCATTTGGTTCAGTCCCATCAGTCTCTAACAGAGTTTGTAATTCCCTTTTGACCTCCTATTTATTTACAAATTACACTACTATTTTTCTAGTCTAAAAGAACTCCCATCTCTTCTGATGGCCCTTATTTGATTTAATTTAGATGACTTTGATTGTATCCATGTCTTTTTTTTTCCAATTTCAGTTAAGATTGCTTCTTTTCTTTCCTTTTTTTTTTTTTTAACATCTTTATTGGAGTATAATTGCCTTACAATGATGTGTTTCTGCTTTATAACAAAGTGAATCAGCTATACATATACATATATCCCCATATCTCTTCCCTCTTGCATCTCCCCTCCACCCTCCCTATCTCACCACTCTACTTTTCTAATGTGGAATAGTGTATCTTGTCTGTAATTAGTATCTAACTATAAAATGTAGATGACTTTTTAATCTTTTATTGAATAAATATTTTCTTAAACTTCACCATAAGTTTAAATTAGCTTCTTTTCCTCCTTTTTCTCAAAATTTCTGAAATTTGAACTTTGTTGAATAGAAAATTCATGCAATCATTTGGAATATATGATTACTTTTAAGGTTGAGTATTTTTTCCTCAGAGTCAGTTTTCTTTTTCATAATAAAAGAATGTCATTCACATTGGCAAGTATTTTTCTTTTTTTCTTTATCAAAATTCTATTTATTATTCAGAGGTGTTCAATCAAAATATCTTGATTAGTTGCCTCTCTGCTACTTTGGTTCAGAAAATATATGCAGAGTTAGGAAGTCAATTTCTGAGGTTTTTCAAGTAGATGTATGGATTGCATATATGGTACAATTATTGTAATTATTATAACAATTACAATTGTTACATCAGTAGTCTCAAATTTCATTTTAAAATACAGGAATTAATCAATAGTTTTAAATTCCCTTTCATTAACTTTCAAAGACAGTTTCCAGAATTCAAAATGCCAACTCTCCTCAGTAGTTTAAAATAATTTCTATTTATTGCATCTTCTCTTTAATCTTGAAACTGGCAATGAATTTAGTTAGTGTACCTAATATTACAAAATAAAAAATACACCGTAAAAGAAACATCTTAAATTGTCCCCTTAATGATTTTTAAAAATTTCATCTCTTTCCAATTTTTTAAACTGCACTCTGGCTATTTCATTCAAAACAGTTTATTAAGCAGGAAAATGTGATTACATAAATATATGAGTTTATTGTGCATGTCACTAAATAAAAACTATCAAACCAGTATTTCCAAAATATGTTTAATAAAATATTGGGTTTTTTAATGGATATAAATAGCAATCACATTAATATAATTTTCATTACTGTAAGAATTCAATTAAGTCTAATACACATAGTTGAGATAATACATAGTTTCTAATTAAATCTAATATTCATAGATATATTCTATGCCATATTTCCTCAGCATTTTATCACAGATTATCTTTTCTAGGAGCATCTTTCTAATAAAGTACCCCATGGAATGCTCTTCAGGAAAATAAACAGATTTCCTCTTGTATTCCATGCTACTGAAAAAGTAAAACCTATTGTGGTAATTAGCTAATATTCACTGATCCCTACCCCTTTGGTTAATATGCTTTAGTTTCTATTTCTAAATTTTCCATTTTCTAATATGCTCAATTAGTAAACCATCTCAAATAATTTTGGTGCAAATATCCCGTTAATTCCCTTTCCTTTCCTGCCACAGACAAACTTTATTCATCTTTATGTTGGACAACAATATACCTGGTATGCACATCAATTTTACTTATCACAGTAAATAGAATTTATTAGTCTTGTCTGTTCCTTATGCCTTAATTGTGAGCATTTTAATATCAGAGTATGGATCTTGTTAAAATTTTGTATGTCACAAAAAAACAGTGTTTATCACATTCAATAAACTTTGAAAGAAGAAAGATATTAAAAGTAAAGTTTTTAATATGTTTGTATATTGGCCAATTGATATGTCTAATTGTATCTCTTGCTTTTTAAAGAATTGCTAGCATCAATTACCAAAAATATGTGGGAATGCATTCCAGTGTCAAGGTCTATATTTGGAGGTGTAATCTTTTTCCAGGCAAACTTTGACTCTGCACATCAAACTTTGTGTCACCAGATGTTTCTAACTGACTATTGGTTACTTTCTTCAGTACAGTTTTCCTCTTTCAACTTTACATTTACATTGAATGAGAATGAAAACAGCAAATTAAGATCTACAATGGCTTAATTAGAATGGCAAATTATTCCATTCTTTTCTTAGAATATTCTCATAAAATCTAGTAAAAAGTGTACAAACAGATGAGGCATTTAAAAGTCTTACTTAATTTTGTACCTCATTTTAGAAGGATAGACTGTAGTTGGAAAACAAAGAGAAAAATGTAAAATTAACAACATAAAGTGAAAAGAATATCAACTTAAGTATTTAAAAATTCAGCAACTTTTTCAAGCTATCCAAACAAAAATCTATTCTACACCATGCCTAAAGTTTGGGCACTCATTAAAATTTCACCCACTGCTCATTCTTCTCAAGAGAATCTCTTTCATCTATGTGGGGATTCTCAATTTACTTTGTGTTTAAGTACCTAAAATAAAAATACATAGGATTATGAAGGAATTAAATAATATGGAAGTGCGTTTAGGAAGATGTTTTTAAAATAAATTTGTAACACAGAATACACATGTGCTCTGTTAAATAATAAAATTTAGTGTATGAACTAATAAATACTGTACAGTTTTCCAGTTTTATTGGTAAATATTTGACATATAACATTATATTAAAGATACACGGCTATCGATTTGCTACATGTATATATTGTGAGATAGCTACCATAATAAATTTAGTTAACATCCATCACCTCATATAGTTACAGATTTTTATCTTATGATGGGAAGTTTTAAGATTTACTTTCTTAGCAACTTTCAAATATACAATCCAGTATTGTTAACCATAATCATCAAGCTGTACATTCTATAATTGTAAAGTACTAAGCATTTCAGGAGGTCTACAATTGAAATTTGTATAAATACATATGGTATGATTCCTTTTGGTGACAATGTTGTAGATATCACTAATACTACAATGTAGTGAAATTATTATATCATTTTCCCCATTCAGCTTTATAAGACTCCTTTTATTCTATCCATGGATTCCTTCTTCATGAAATCATGCAATAAAACAGAAGTCTAATTAGCTATAGTCATACCAAAGTCTGTGGATCATCTGTGATTTACTCAGAGTTACCAAATATCTCTGTTCCTCAGACACCCTCATTCTTTCATTTGTTTATTGAGCATTTGTTCTAGTTTTAAATTATGCCATTTCTGTGCCTTTCAAATTGTCAATATGAAGAAAAATTTACAGTAGCTGGCATTAGATATTGCAGAAATAAGTAATAACTGCTCTTAAATACCCCTAATAAGGATGTAAATTAATACACTATTTATTGTATTGGAAAGCACATTGGCACAAGTATTCATAGTTTAGACTTTTGACTTCTTGGTAGAGATAGAGGACAAGAACATTAATTTTGTTTAGGGAAAAAAAAGGATTTTTTAAAGTAAAAATGCCTCAAGGACAAGGAGAGTGCTAAAGTAAAATAAAGAGCAACATTTCGGAAAGTCAGATGAAAGATTTAGGAGATTGGAGAAAATTAAAGTTGATTGTGGGGAAGGCTGAGATCTAACACAATTTTTGCTACCAAATTCCCCAATTCCTCAATAATGGGTGGATCCACATGCGTAGAAAGGAGAGGTTTTAAAATAAGGATTACTGCTTGAAAAGTTCTTTATGAAGCTGCTAGATCCATTCCCTCTCCATAACCCCAACTCAACTTTAAATAGTCCATCAACTGTCTCTCATCAGCTAACTGCCCATTCTCCAGAAAAGATCGGAACATATTCTCTAAAAAAAAACCACTAAATAGAAGTTTCTGGACTACATATTTCAGGTAGAATTAAGAAGGAAGAAAAGATACACTTAATGAATGAGGAAACCACCAGCATGTTTCCCCCAACTGCCTCACTTCTTACAACACTGGGGTAAACATGTCATACTTTTACTTCTTGTAGAAAAGATACAGTGGCATCAAATCACCCTCAGGGAAGCCCTCAAGAAGCAACTCCCAGCCACAAGCTGCAGAATCCTCTTCATGAAAGGCAGAAGCCAAAATAAATAACAACAGAAACAATGAAAGGAAACAGACATATTCATGGTAAAGAAAACTGTATCCCAGAGAGAGATAATAGCAGGTATACCATCTTCAAACAAGAATGAAGTACTGGGCTTCCCTGGTGGCGCAGTGGTTGAGAGTGCGCCTGCCGATGCAGGGGACACGGGTTCGTGCCCCGGTCCGGGAAGATCCCACATGCCGTGGAGCTGCTGGGCCTGTGAGCCATGGCCGCTGAGCCTGCACGTCCGGAGCCTCTGCTCCGCAACGAGAGAGGCCACACCAGTGAGAGACCTGCGTACCGCAAAAAAAAAAAAAAGAATGAAATGCTTTCATAAAAAAGAAGAACAGAAATAGATCTGTTGAAAATTAAAAACTTAATAGCTGAAATGAAAATTCAATAAAAAGTTTGGAAAATAGTGTTGAAGAAAACTTCCAGAAAACTGAGAGAGAAAGAGAGAGTGAAAGAGAGAGAAAGGAAGAAAGGAAGGAAGGAAGCAAGCAAGCAAGGAAGGAAGGGAGGGAGGAAGGGAAGAGCAAAGGAAGAAAAAATTGAGATTAGTATCCAGTAAAGAGTTCCAGAAAGAGAGAGAACTGAGTGAAAGGAAAGAAAGGACTTAATTAAAACAAGAACATTTTCCAGAGCTTATGCATGTGTGTTTATAAAGAGCACATATTACTCCACACACTAAAGAAAAATATACCACCACCAAGGCACATTATTTTGAAATTTCAGAAAACTGAGGATGCACAAAAATTCAACATGCTTCCAGAGGTAAAAATAGGTTACATACAAATGTAGCTATATACACTTGTAAGTCCTTAATCATGAAATTACTAATATGCTATACACGTATTAGGAGGGTGAGTCAGCTACCACGGATGCATGTGTGTGGTAGAAACGAAGGGAGAAATACAAGCTAAATCGTCATCCTCTGGGGTGCAAAGTCACTAGTTAATGCCTCAAACTAAAAATTTAAGAAGTAGAAAAGCAATCATATTAAGCTGAGTTGTGGTGGTTAAACAACAGCAAGGACTTAGCTAAAAGAGTTTACAGTGTTAGTCTTAAGAGAGAAAGAAGAGAAAAAGAAAACTACAATTTCTAAAACTATGTGACTCTCTGTAAGAATGCACAATTTTGGTTTTAGAAAAGGAATAAACAAAATATATTCAGATTACTGATCCCAAATTAAAGCCACAATTATCTCTAAATAGTTAATTAATTTTTATCATATCAGTGTTTATAATATCATAGCTAGTAAATAACCAAAAGGTACAAAAACAAGAGAAAATTTTAATGAAATATACTGCATCTATATAGTGGGACATTATGTACTCATTTGATATTTGAAGAGTTTTGAGTGTTATGAAAATTTTTATAAATTAAGTTGAAAAACAATAGAATATTTTATTTTCCTTCTAAATTTTCTGCATTTTCAAACTATTTTATAATGGCCATGTTTATTTTATTTATAAAGTTTTAAAAAGTTAAAAATCTATGAATGTTAAAAAAAAAAAATCTATGAAACTGTAACTACAGATTTTCCTATTGAGGTTGTAGTTTCACTAACTTTTTAAATTCAATCATAACCAGCAAAGGAAATTTGACTTTATAAACATAACATAAATGGTAATAGGTTTATTATTTTTCCTTTTTAGCTTAAGTAAAAAAGGTTTTCAAGTTAATAGCTTATAGCTTTCCTCAGGAATAGAATTTGGGATGAGAAATTGTACTTTGCCAATAGGAACCTCTCTTACAGACAGTAATATTGTTATTGTCACATATTGCTATATAGTCAGAAGGAGTTATCTTTTATTATTTTTTACTACTTCAAATGGCAATTTATAGTTCTTTCTTTCACATTTTTTCAATGCCAAAGAGGTGAAGGTATAATTTTCTGCAAATGTATTTCCCGGTTATAAATCTGATTTGAACACAAGAATGCATATATTCATGTACTTGCTAAGCCAAAGGTATAATAGAAATGCACAAAACACAAATAATTTATGTCTACATGGTGCCACGGTTTCAAGAAGAAAATTGAAAAGCAACCAATCAGCAGAATCTGGTGTGCTTGAGTTCTGTTCCTGAGTTACTTACCTGATATTTTAACTGAATTGACTAAATGAGGTCATAGAGATATTGCTTTGACATTGGAAGCTTGAATTGGCTATGACATTATTTAGTAAAGATATGTTTCCAGTCACTAAAAATTTTGAAGCTTTTGCAGTTTTCTACATAAGAAGAATAAATATATTGTCAGTAAGTCCTTCCCGAGGACAGACAAGATGCGCAGCTCTGTGTTAAGCACAGCAGAGACTCAGCAAAATGATTTTGTAGTCTTTCAGGTGCAAACCTAACATTTGTGAATATGTAACACAAGGAAATCTATAATATGTAAGTGTAGAGATTTGTGGGAGAGGCCACATAAACTGAGGGAGTGAGTGAGTAAGCAGTCAAGGGAGGGCGTATATATTCCAGAATTTAGAATTTCAACACAGATAAGTTCCTTCTGAATTTCCATCAAAATTCTAAAGGGGTAATTATGTTTTTACTGCATAATGTGCTCTTTCATAGCTATGTATATATGAGAATAATGCAGATCTGATGCATAGATTTGCCATTTTTAAAATGAGCAAAGATGAAACATGGAGCTTAAACACATAAACCTACACTGTAAAATTGCTGACTAAAATAAAATCGTAAAATACCAAAATATGCAAGTGACACAAATCTTCCACTTATTCAATTTCTCACAAGAAACTCACAATAAAAAGTCTGTTTTCTTATGGTATAGCACAGTGATTGCTCAAACGTATACTTCTATTTGCCAGGTAACCTTACTGCTAATTTATATCAGAGGAGTTTATCCATCGTGTCTATTCTCAAATGATTAATTGAAAGCAAAGTTATTAAAAATGATAATTAATTACCTTATTTGTTTCACTTAAGTGAATCTGTCACTGGTCATACTGAGTATTTTTGGTAGAGCATTTGATTATAATTTCTCTGCCTTTCTGTTTCTCCCATCCAGCTTGATTCAACAAATGTAGTAAAAAGACCTAAGCTTTCTTTGTGAGAGTGCCAACAAAACTGGCACTGAGTCGAAAGGGAAAAGATTATTTTGATCTTGTGATTGACTTATTCAATGGAAATAAATGACTTTCTTTGTCATCCAAGAATCCTCCTAATATACACTGTGATTTTTTTTTTCTACAGTATTGCCACTACTTAGAGATAAAAAGGACAGTTCAGAAACATAGAGAAAATATTCTGCTATTTTGCCTTTCCTCAAAGGTCACTGATGGGAACGTTAGAGTTGGTGAACAGGTCATTTTGCATCTCTTAATATGTCTTTATGGTCGTAATCAGTTTTTCTGATGCTGTAATTCTCTCTCATACTATAAATTTTATCCAAAATGGAATACTGCAACTACAAAATTTATTTCTATGACTAGCAAACACTAGAAGCGATATTTTATTTCCAAAGCTACGTGTGGAAATCAGAGCCATAAGTAGAATTTATGAAAGTGGGTATTATTTTCCCTTTTAAATAATTTAAAATATTTAATGTTTAGTCACAGTATCAGAAATTCTTCCACTGGAGTTTTTCCTTGGCTACGTCAACAATTCTTTCAATAAATATTTATTGAGAATCTATTGTATGTGAGGCTGTGAAGTAGTTTTGAGGGATAGTTATTTTTAGGCAGTTATGCAAAATAGTTATTTTTAGACAGTTATGCAAATTTCCTGTTGTGGGGTTAATAACATGTCTTTAGGGTGCGGCACCTTGGAGAATATTAGCATGTCATTAGCTGAGCACAAGGACTATAAACATGATTCAATTCTCAGGTACCAGTTAGGGGAGTGGGTTAGAAATGGACAATAAAAGGGTGATGAGTACATACTTGTTACAAAGTTTAATCCCCTTTAACACTTTGCAAAAACAGTACATGAATGCTATTTGAATGAGCAAATTGTCATGACACATAGACTTAGAAAGGGAGAAAGGATGATCTGAGATTTAAATTTTAGAGTTTAAGACTTAAAAAAGTGGCACAGTTCAGCTGTCAATAACATCCATGAATCTAAATTGGATTAATAGATGAAAAGAATTCATAGAACTGAGAAAGCAGTCTCAAAGTGGACCATCATCATGAACACTTCATTTGTCCAAAGATGAGGATAGCAATAAAGAAGAACTAAATATTGTGAACTCAATGGCAATGTTCTGTAGTTCTAAATTACAATTTGAAGATAATTAGATAATGACTAACACAATAGGAAAAGAGAAGAAGGAAGTTTCACGAAGTTCCTAGGTCATTAGCAGCCCTGAAATTCATAAAGAATGTTGTATCTGAAGTTAAGATAAAAACACCAGTTCACATACAGTACATAATTTTTCTTTATCATATATATTTTTAACAGGCACTGTATTATTTCATCATCAGAACAAACGAAGGAAACAGGAGAAATATGGAGTATTTTGAGTGGATAGTGTCTTTGGGGATGTAGCAGTCAGTCACATCAACACCACATTAGTAACCACACTAAAATCCAGTGGTTTGCAACAAAAAGTATTTATTCTCCTATGCATGGTCTACAGGCTGTGATTTGTCTGACCTAGGCTGGACTCAGTTTTGTTGCTACGTCTTCAGCTGTGGTTTGGCTGGGCTTTAGCTCCAGGCTGCAGGTTGAATTCAAGATTTCCCTACATGTGTTTTGTTGGGGGTCTAACTGAAAAGGAAGGATTCCTTCTAACATGCTCTTCTCATGACAGCTGTGGTAAACTGAGCAAACACACTCAAGGCCTCTTCACGTGCCACATTCTCATTCCTTTGGCCAAAGTAAGTCACATGAACAAGAGCAGCATTAAGGATTGAGGATATTTATATATTCCACACACAGTAGGAGTTGGACAGAAAGGACATTTGCAAAAAAGTAATCCAAACTATCACAGGGGGAATACAGGTCTCACTTAAGAGGATGAGTTGAGAGAGATTTATCAGAAAAGATGACAAAGAATAAAAAAAAATAAAATACAGCCTTCTGTCATAGATGTAGAAAACAAACTGTCTACAAGGGGGAAAGGGTTGGGAGGGATAAATTGGGAAATTGGGATTGACCTATACACACTACTATATATAAAATCGATAACTAATAAGAACCTGTAGCACAGGGAACTCTAATCAATACTCTAATGACCTACAGAATCTAAAAAAGAGTGGATATATGTATAACTGATACACTTTGCTGTACAGCAGAAACTAACACAACATTGTAAATCAACTACACTCGAATAAAAATTAATTTAAAAAATAGCCTTCCTCTCACCTTTCCCAGCCAATTACATAATTTTTAAGATGTAAGTCTGCCCTCTTACTCTTTGCTTCTCCCCTTCTGTTGCTTCATTTCTGCACACCTTCTATCTCACCCCAAAAGTTACCAGCCTTTGCAGTTTTTGTTCATGTTCTTCTGAATTTCTTTCCTAAATTCATATAGATGCATATGAGAATATGTGTATAGAGAGATTATTCCTTCTGAGTAGATGAGAAAAATGAATATGTAATATTTCATTTTTTGGATATATCACTATTTGATTATCCATTCTCCTGATGATGGCCATATGGATGGTTTTAAGTTTGGGCCATTATGAATAAGACAGTTTTTAAACACTCTTTTACAAGTCTTTTTGTGGACATAAATTTTCATTTCTTGTGTAATGAAGTAGGTGGGTAACGGGATTGATGTATATTTAAATTCATGAGAAGCTGCCAAATAATTCTCAAGGTGGTTTAACCATTTCACTGTACCACCAGAAATGTATGCAACCTTCACGTCTTGCCCTCATGTGTGTGTGTGTTTTTTTTAAATAGATCTTTATTGGAGTATAATTGTTCACAATACTATGTTAGTTTCTGTTGCACAACAAAGTGAATCAGCCACATGCATACACATGTCCCCATATCCCCTCCCTCTTGAGCCTCCCTCCCACCCTCCCTATCCCACCCCTCTTGGTGGTCACAAAGCACTGAGCTGATCTCCCTGTGCTATGCAGCAGCTTCCTCTAGCCATCCATTTTACATTTGGTAGTGTATATACTTCAATGCTACTCTTTCACTTCATCCCAGCTCCCCCCTGCCCCGTACCCTCAAGTCCCTTCTCTATGTCTGCGTCTTTATATTCCTGCCCTGCCACTAGGTTCATCAGTACTGCTTTTTAAAATTACATATATATGTGTTAGCATACGGTATTCGTCTTTCTCTTTCTGACTTACTTCACTCTGTATGACAGATTCTAGGTCCATCCACCTCACTACAAATAACTCAATTTCGTTCCTTTTTATGGCTGAGTAATATTCCATTGTATATATGTGCCACATCTTCTTTATCCATTCATCTGTCGATCAACATTTAGGTTGGTTCCATGTCCTGGCTACTGTAAATAGTGCTGCAATGAACATTGTGGTACCTGTCTCTTTTTTTTCTTTAAACATCTTTATTGGAGTATTATTGCTTTACAATGGTGTGTTAGTTTCTGCTTTATAACAAAGTGAATCAGCTATACATATACATATATCCCCATATCTCTTCCCTCTTGGGTCTCCCTCCCTCCCACCCTCCCTCCCACCCTCCCTATCCCACCCCTCTAGGTGGTCACAAAGCACGGAGTTGATTTCCCTGTGCTATGAGGCTGCTTCCCACTAGCTAACTATTTTACATTTTGTAGTATATATAAGTTCTCATGGTATATGCCCAGTAGTGGGATTGCTGGGTCATATGGTAGTTCTATGAGGTATCACTTCATGCCAGTCAGAATGGTCATTATCAAAAAACTTCATGTGGTTTTATTAGTCTTTTTTATTGTAGCCATTTTATACTGTGTGTGGTGCCTAGTGCTTTTAATTTGCATGTCCCAGATGACTAATGTTGACAAAGTTTTCTGAATGCTTACTGGTGATTTGATGTCTATGCAAATTTTTTGACAATTTTTATTAAATTTCTCATCTTGTTGGATTTTTTGGTTTGTTTGTTTGCTTGTTTTTAGTTCTGGAAAAAAGACTGCTGACAGATATATTTACTGCAAATAATTTTCCCATGTGACTTTCATTTTCCTAATAGTATCCTTTAATGAAAGGGAAATATTAATTTTTTGGAGCTTCCTTCACCAATTATATTTCTTCTTGGTTAGTGATATTTCTGCCCAATTAAGTATGTCATTTTCCTACCCCCCAAACACAAACCTATTGTATTCTGTTTTCTTCTAAGAGTTTTATGGCTCTGAGTTTTACATGTAGATCTATGATCAAGATTTTTGTGTACAGAGTGAAATAGGTATTGAGGGTTTTTTGTTGTTGTTGTTTGGCTAATGGAGTTATCCAGTTGTTCTAGCAATTGTTAAAACATCTGTTAAAAGCATCCAATTCTCGGGCTTCCCTGGTGGCGCAGTGGTTGAGAGTCCGCCTGCCGATGCAGGGGACACGGGTTCGTGCTCCGGTCCAGGAAGATCCCGCATGCTGCGGAGTGGCTGGCCCTGTGAGCCATGGCCACTGAGCCCGCGCGTCCGGAGCCTGTGCTCTGCAATGGGAGAGGCCACAACAGTGAGAGGCCTACGTACTGCAAAAAAACAAACAAACAAACAAAAAACATCCAATTCTCATTGAATTAACCTAATGTCTTTATCAAAAATCAAACTGATGATATGTGGTATGTGGGTAGGTCTAGCAGGAACAGCACTGTTCAAAAAAACTTTATGTGACAATGAAATGTACTATATCTATACTGCCCAATAGGGTAGTCACTAGCCACACATGGCTATTGAGTACTTGAAATGCCACTGAGACGATCAATATTTCACTTTATTTAATTTTTATTAAATATGGAAAGAAAAGATCTGGAAACTGTATTTTGTTCCATTGATCTCTTTTCTATTCTAGGTCAATCATATTCTCTGAATAATAAAAATCTTAATTGCAGGCAGTGCAATTACTGCAAATTTGTCTTTTTTAAAAAAAAAAACTGCTTAGGCTGTTCTATATTCTTGATGTTTCCATATAAATTTTAGGATCATTTGTTTCTTCTAAAGAGCCTGCTGGAATTTTTATAGGGATTGTATGGAACTTATTTATCAGTTAAGGGAAATATTGACATCTTACAACACTGAGTCTTCCAATCTCTGAGAATGACCTCTCTTTCTGTTTCTTTGGGCTCTATTTAATTTTCTTAGTAATGTTTTCTAGTTATCATTTAGAAATCTTTTACAGTTTACTTTTCACTTATTCTTAAATCCTTTTTGTCTCTTTTTCTGCTGGTGTAAATGGCACTTTTAAAATTCATTATCCATTTGTGTTTTTGGTAATTTGGAGACATGTAATTGATTTTTGCACATTGATCTTAATTCTATGATTATGCTAAATTTACTTCTTGGTTCTAGTAATTTCTTGTAAAATCCTTAGTATTTTCTATGTCTATGATGAGGCTGTTTTCAAATAAAGGGAGTTCTATTACTTTCTTTCCAATACTTATACTCTTGGAGTTTTAATGTGCACAATCATGCTTTCCAGTCTTGAAGACTTTTATTTCTTCCTTTCTGAACTTTATTCCTGGTCTTAGGGAGAAGGCATTCATTCATTTGCCTTTGGGTATTCTGTTAGCAAGAGGTATTTTAAATATTGAGGATAGTCCATTCTATTCCTACTTTGAAAAGAATGCTTAGTTTTTCCAAGTGCTTTTTTCTGCATCTGCTAATATGGCAGATGATATGGATTGATTTTGAAATGTTGAAGCAATCTTGGATTCCTGGAATAAACCCCACTTGATCATGCTGGCTCACAATAAAGGTAAATAAACCTCTTCATTCCTAAAAGGACATTATTGTCTTAAGTCCTATTTTATCTAGTATTAATATTGCTGAACCAGATTCCTCATAGCTAATATCAGTCAAATATTTCTTTTTTCTAAGCTTTTATTTCCTTTATCTTTAGATTGTCTCATTATATTTTAAATTTATTTTTATAATAGCTCTGTAACTCTGCTTTTTAAATGGTGAGTTTAGTTCTTTTAAATTTATTTTAGAGATAACATATGTATATACATATATATGTAAAACTGTTTTTAACATAGAAGTTTATTGCAGTTTGTCCCACTTTTCTTCATTTAGAAAATTTCTTTCCATGCTTCTTCTAAAATGATACTCATACCTTCCTCAAACCATGATACTATTAAGAACTTTAGCATACTCTCCCCTCTGTTGTGTTTTCTCTTCCATAATACCAGCCTATCTTGTCAGTATTATGTAGATTTTCATTTGAAGTTTCTCATAAATATACTTATGTTTTCTGTTTTTATTTTTTTGTGTGTATCTAGGTACACATATGCATATATATATTTGATGACAAAATATAACTATTTTATAGTAATATGTACCTATTTATTTAAAGATTATAATAACTATAGTTGATTATCTTTTTCCTAAGTAAATCTGGCAGCTTATCTTGAGTGTGTGTCTGTCTATTTTTAAGTACTTTGCCCAAACGTTTTTATTGAAGGCATTTGTGTGGTAACCCTTCTGAGGCATTATATGTTTGCAAATATTTCCTGAGGATATTTTTTATCATCCCTTAATATATTTAAATAAGAGTTCATCAGGATTTTGAATCTATGTTCTAAGCTTTTTTTTTCCCAACACTTTGAAAATGTTGCCTCAAGACTTTCTTGATTCCAGTACTGACATTGAAAAATCTGATGTAAATCTCATTTTTGTTCTTTTGTATGATCTACTCTTTCTCCCCATAGCTGATAGAGACCTTCCCTTTTTCTCTAATAATATATAATATAATTAATGTAGGTTTTTCCTAAGCTCTCTTATTTGACCCTTTTTTAGCTCTCTTTAATCTGAAATCTTCCTTGGTTTTTCAAAATATTTAATGGTGTTTGTTGAATATCTTAACTGAGATCCTTGTCTCAAATGGTCTACCATCCAATTAAACTTCTGAAATGAACTCTAACTTATAGACAGAAAGCGATAAGACCTTTGTACCAATATTCTGTGGGTTATTAATGTAAAGCTCAGGGTTTTTTTGTATTAAATACCAACTTCTAAAATATGATTTATAATGAAATTTTCTGATAATTATCCAGAAGACACACTTAATGGAATCTGCATTAGCAATGTTAGAATAATTATCAAAGGATAGTCTCCACATGAATTTTTCAGATGTTCTACTGAAAAGACCAGAGATAACAAAGTTGTGCCTACACAGAATGTGAGTTATTAATACACATTGTCTTCAAAGGATTTACAAAGCCAGTAGTAAATGTGCATACATGTGTGTTGATACTAGTTTTTATATGTGTACTTTTAGATTTTAATTATTCTTACCTCACATCATCATAAAACTTTAGAATCAATAGGGTGCTCATATTTAGAACAACATTTTGTGAACATAAATCATTTCTTTAATATCCAGAAAATTAAGGAATAAACTCAGGAACTGTTACAAGAGGAGGCTGATGATGACTAAATATGATGTGACGTGGTATTCTGGTTGGGATCGAGGACTAAAAATTGACATTAGATAAACACTAAGTAAATACGAATAAGGTATAGACTTTAGTGAATAATAGCATATCAATATTTGTTTATTCATTATGACAAATGCACCATACTAATGTAAGATATTAAGAATAGGAGAAAATGGGTACCAGCTGTATGGGAACTCTCTATACTATCTTTGTAATTTTTCTGTAAATCTAAAATTAGTATAAAATATTTTTTTTATTTTAAAAAAGTAAATTCAGGAAGCCTCATGTTGTACTTACTAACATTTTATTTTCCTTAACTGTATATGAGATGATTAAAACTTTCCAGGTTAATAATTTCTCATCAGTATGGTATAAATATTAATATTTTTTGACACATAAATTTGTATAGGACTCTAGCTCTTGGAACTTAGAGTAATTATTTGTTACTCTTCATAGCATTGGTAAGTATGTAAATATAGTATTTTTATTTTTTTAATGTGAGAAAAGTAAGAAAGGTAATTTTTTTCTTTATATTAGACTATTTAAGTCCACTCTAAAATCTCTTAGCATGTTATAAGATGTAATTTACTAAATGGAACTTGGCCAGCCAGAGAAATTCCTTTATTTATTTATTATGATTTTTTTAATGATATGCAATTCTAAAAGTGAGCAATGTACACTAATTATCAAGGGCATTAATTCTATTAACTGTATCAATTATAAAATGGATTTAATCAAAGAAAAGGTGCAATAAAAATGCAAACAATTCCATAGCACATTTCCCAGTGCCTTGTTTACTAAAGCCTTCACTGCTTATGGCAAACTGCAAAGCAATTAAGGACCATAGTTCATTTGTACCATGGTTGTGAATACCAATGCAGCCGCACTTCCACAAAGCTACATGCATATGGACAAAATGCATATGAAAACCCACACTTCTGTTGTCAAAGTCTCTTTCCAATTTTCTTCCCTGATTTTTTTGAAGTATAGTTGACAAACAGAATTGTACGTATTTAAAGTGTACCTTGTGATGATTTGATATATATATATATACATATATATGTGTATATATATATATATATATATACAGTAAAATGATTACCACAATCAAATTAATTAACCCATCTATTATCTCATATGGTTATCTTTTCTGGTTTTTTATTTTGGTGAGAACTCTTAAGGTCTATTCTTTAAGTGAATTTCAGGTACATAATACAGTATTATTAACTATAGTTACTATGATGTACATTACATCCTCAGAGCATATGCATCTTGTAACGAAAACACTGTACCTTTTGAGCAACGTCTCCCCATTTCCCCCACCCCCAACCCCTGGCAAAGTCTCTGTTCAATTTACTTCCTTGATTTCTGAATTTCCATTGGTCCATTCTAGTCCATGGTAACTGATTCCTTAGGTTCTGTAGTGTAACACTGGCCTTTACTCCCAAACGTGTCCATGTGTGTTTTCTGAAATATATTGTACAGATACAATTGAAAATTTAGCTGTTATTTAAACTGATTCAATGAAAGAATGGAAACCTCCAATGTTGATTCAAGTCACTTTGTGACTGAGATATTAAGGTCGTCTGCTTGATTATGACTGTGAACCAGAGTAGACCTGAGAAGTCTATGGGGGTCATACACATACACAAACAATAAAGAAAAGTATATGAATATGTATATAATTAGACACATTGTGAATTTATAAATAAATTATAGGAACTTATACCAATGTCTTTAAAGTGACCGTGCTGACACTTCTAGCCTAAAATAGTTTTAGAGACTTTTCTCATCTGACTTGCAGAAAAAGTCCAAAAGCAGCCTCAAGCTGGAATCAATTTCAAGGGTTATGATTTTCTTTAGACATATTGGTGTGTACACCAGCTCTAAACATGAATCCTTTAGTTTACATTTGAGAAGAGTTTTACTGGGTGGCTGCTGGAAGTTCTATGCATATGTATTTGTATACTTTTCAAGCCACAGAATCCCTAATACCAAAGAATTTACATTCTCTCGTAAAAATTTTATTCATATTAAAATATTTAAGAATGGCAGTGTGTTATTAACTTTTTTCTATTTTTCCATCATTCCATGCACTAACATTCACTTGAACTTTATTTCTCTTCTTAACGACAGTCTCAGTGGTGATGTCAGAGTGTACACAGAACTGCCATCATTTTTTATAATTATATTACCATTCTTAGCGTAAAATCTGCCTGACTCTCCAGAGTTTTCCATCTTAGTGATAACCGCCATTACATGTCATGTTATCTCTTTTAAGTTATCCCTCAATAGTGACTTAACTAGCATATTTCTCTGATAATTTTCATTGTCTTCTAAGACTAATCTATCAGCTTGTTGTTTTAGCTCCCTCGTCTCAGTAAAATCTGCTAGTGTTGGCAATATAGCCTCATGTATGTATACGATGAACTCATGTTTATCAAAACCATGAATCAAAACTGCAGCTTAAATATCTAAGTTAGCCTCTATGTATTGGTCAATTCCAACTCCTGATTTGCTCAACATATTTTTGTTAAAAAAATTAATGGGGCTGAGTAATCCATATTAGTTATTTATTGAATCAAAATGTTAGACACAATCATTTTTGGAAAAGAAGGGTATAAGGCTAATTCAAATTGGCAGATAATCAAAATATAATTTATATTTGCTTTTATATATATATACATACATGTATGTGTTTTTGTGTTAAAAAAGATATACATATATATCTTTCTTAATGTTTCCTACAATCACAAAATATCAAGCTTAGAGAACACCTCACATGTAAGTTGATACAACGACATATTGAATGTTCACATTTCTACAACCTCTTGGAAAATAATATCTAAAGCTTTAATAAATTTCTGTCTTAGGAATTCTCACTCGAAATGAGTGAGCATTTTCTAGGGTTTCCTATGATACAACCTTAACAAACTACATAGGGCATTTACTTATATGTCCACAATCCTTGAAGCCAACTGTGTCTTGGAGTTCTGAATTTTTAGGGTTTTAGGAAGATAACATACAACATATTCAGAGGGATCTGAGGCAGAGCCTCATAGCCAAATATTTCCGTAGCACACATATATAGTCATACTAAATGTCATAAAGAACAAAAACATCCTCATGTCATTTCAAGTCAGTTTTGCTCTCAAACAAGTTTAGGTCAAATAAGGTTTTATGATCAAAATACATTATAAAAAATGTTTCAGTTTTCCATGCTTTTGAGATTTCAAAATTCCTAACCATTATTTTGCTTTCTTTCTCTTGGATTGCATGATATAATTATGCAAGAAAATACCTGAATATAATACTAAGTTTTGTGGCCATATGGAAATGTCTTATTACTACTAGTACTAGAGATTATAGATTTTTTTTCCAAAGGACAATAAACAGATGACTATTAACATTCATCCAGATTCTCCTCCTTCAAGCAAAAGCTATGAAGGTAGGGTGGAGGGACAAAAAGGACAGGGTATGTCTCTAGGCACTAAGTAAAAGACTTTAAACTTCTTGTGTTTTTACTCCATCAGTAAAATAGTTTTTATTCTCAGTAGTGTATATTTATAAATTAAATGTAACCCTATTTATATATTATATACACTGTATGTAACACACAAAAATAGACATTAAAAACAATGGAATAAACATACAAATGCCTTAATATTTTTCAACATTAAAAGTGATTTTAAGTATCTTCTGTTATTCACATCCTTTTGGAATCTGCTGAAAAAATGGATGCATACTCTATATCCTCTTTCTTGTGGCCCAAACTTATACCCTTAGAGTAGGAGACAGCATAGCTGAGTTGTATTTCTCAAATTTTGGCATATGTGCCACTGGTGATACACGAGGTGATTTTAGGTGATACATGGAGGCACATAATTTAGTAAATAATTATTTAGTAATTTAAATGTATTTAATAAATATTAATCATTTTTAAAACTCCATCATTTTAACATTTTTTTAAACATCTTTATTGGAGTATAATTGTTTTACAATGGTATGTTAGTTTCTGCTTTATAACAAAGTGAATCAGCTATGCATATACATATATTCCAATATCTCTTCCTTCTTGTGTCTCCCTCCCTCCCACGCTCCCTATCCCACCCCTCCAGGTGGTCACAAAACACCAAGCTGATCTCCCTGTGCTATGCAGCTGCTTCCCACTAGCTATCTGTTTTACATTTGGTAGTATATATAAGTCCATTAACGTTTATTTTTAAAAATCACAATTAACACATTAAACTCTTGATTTTATTGACATCCTTGCTTATGTGAAGCGTACAATTTAAAAAAAAACTTAACCAGTATAAAGAAAAATGTTATCTTTATAAATAAAATCACAGATGTTTTGTGGCTATGGCAGGGCTTCAAATGATAGTATGTGAGTGAATGGAATTGTGAGTGAATGGAATTGATAGTATGTGAGTAAATGGAATAGGAAACAAAACCTAGCAACCAAGAAGGAAGACTCTATTCAATCCATTTTAGTTTGATGATTGCCTCAGGTAATGCAGTGAAAGTAGCTAGTATAGTGCCTGACTCAAAGTAAAAGCCCAATGAATGCTGGTGTTAAATGAAAATACAGTAACCACTTGTTCAGCTCATCTCTTTCCTCAACCCACTAGCCTTAAGGTCAGAGACAAAGATGGATAGCATGTAAAGAATCTTAATGCAAATCGTTGATAAACTCCTGTCTAGATTTGTCCTCATCCATTCAGTAGACAGCAGTACAGTGTTCTAAACACATTTTTTAAATCAATAAGATAGTGTATATATATATATATATATTATATAATCAACAGCTTATTTTTAAATAAGAATTAACCTTTTCTAAAGAATTATTTTTGTTTTATTTTATTATATCTAATTGAAGCTGTTTTTTTGAGTTCTGGCTTTATATTCTCCACATCAACTTTGAACAGCTCACCAAAATATAGATGTAATTTAAACAAAATCAAAAAAAAAAGTATTAATTCCTAAGATAACCTTCATACATTATGGAATGAGTAGTCCCATTCTTTTAAAAAACAAAGAAAGGAAATGAGCATCTTTGAGCTTTATAGCATGAGGATTGTCTGGGATAGAAAATAAATAATTTGAGAACTCTGAGCTTTCAAATCAGATGTCTAAAGCCTAACTCATACTGGATAATGTTCAATTCCATAAAAACCCAAAAACAAAAGGCAAAAAAACTCTGATATTTGCTTGAGGAATGGAAAGCAACTTTATTCCAAAAGTTAATTTTCAATCTGTCTTACAATAAAATAACATTCTATAGGTACTTAAAACACATTTCTCAGTGATTACTCAGAATGTTAAAAGATGATGGAAATCCCCTTACAGCTCATTATATATACTTAACTGAGATTGACCTAGGTTCCCAATAGAAATTACCTTTACAAGACATGAAACAACCCTCTCTCTTTGCAATCTCAGTCCTCTTTCGAGAACCTAGACAGAGCTTAGTTGCCCTGTACTAAATTTCTTCTGATTATGAACGCCCTACTCTAGTAAAATTTTGTTAGCTCTGTCTCCCAGGAAACATAACAGTAATGGTCGTACCATTTATTTAAATCTAGGCCACATTTGATTTGGTGCCTATTGTGTACTTTCCTTTGTTTTGAAATTCCTTTTTGAACAGTACGAACCCCATGCTGTTGTAGGAGTGCTGAAAATGCTGACAAAGAAGCAAGGGGTAGTCTTGGTTTTCTCCACCCTTTATCAACTATCACAGACTCTCCATTAGCATCTGAAAGTGACAGCGAAAGGTAAGCTCATCCCAGCCCAGGCCCCTGTTAAGGAAGATCACCATTATCTTGGACTTCCGGTTCATTCCCCATCCTCCAGATTCCGATCTTCATAGGACTCAACAGTGCTTGTTCTGCCCCTTATCTTCCCCACACCTCGTTTACTAAACCCATTTCCCTGTGCCCTCTGAAACTCAAAGTCAAGTATCAGCAGAATCAACTTTATCCTCAATTGTATGAAAATTCCCTCCTCCATTTTGCCATAGCTGAAACCCAGCTCTCTCTTAATAACACTATTTCTCTGAAGTCCCTGCTTCCTGTCTTACATGCCTCATAGCCTAGGATCTGGAAGTTAGTCTTTTTGCCATTTTTTCAGAGACACTTGACATGTTCTTTCTCTGGTCCTTTCCACTGCTGTTCCTTCTACATGGAATGCTCTCCTGCACTTCACCCTCCACATCCACAGGGCTTCATACTTCACTTCCTTCAAATGACAGCTTCCCAAAGCTTTCTCTAGGCCCTATCTAAAATATCAACCTCCTCCCTACATCTCATATCTTCCTCCCTGATTTCTTTTATCATCTTACACCAAAGTGATTCAGATCAAGGAAAAATGTAAGCCTGATACTTGCTGGATACTGTGCTGCAGATATTATATGTATTATTTAATAGCCATTTTGTCAGTGATTGCTGTGGGCCAGGTTCTGTGCTATGTACCAAACACAAAATGATATGATAAAGGCCATAGAGTCCTTAGCTTTCCAGAGTTTGGACATTAATGGTTTATCAAATCCCTACTATGTTTCAGCTGTTTTACATGTAGTCACTGTAATTTGGAAAACAACCCTTGCCTGATCTCCTTTCTTCCTTCTATTTTCTCCGTATTACCATAGCAATTGATGTAAAGCACAAATCTGAATTCTCCCCTCTACTTAAAAACGTACAGTTTCCTCTTCTTGGAATGTGTTGGAATGTTATTTCTCCATATCTTTATGTGGTCAATTTCAACTCACTCAATATTCAATATTTAGTGTGATTTACCATATTTGAATGCTTCCCCAACCCCTTCTCTTTATATAAATCTAGACTTCATTAGATTTTCTTTCATCTGTGTTCTCATAGCTTTTATTACAGTATCTATCACTCCATCACAAAATAATTCATTGAAATTCTATTGATCTATGACCTTATCTGTCTTTGATTCCCCCCATCAAATAACAGAGACATATAATAAATGCTTGATAAACAAATCAGTACATTGTAGTTCTCTATGAGTGTACTTCCATGGGGAAGAAATGGGAGAGCTCACTAGACTCAGGAACACAGGTGAAGGAACTCAGGAAATAAAAACAACTACTTCTCTCCTGTGCTTAGCACACCTCTTGCCACCATAACTACAAGCCTCTCAGAAAAGGATAACTCAGAAAATGAGGATGGTGTATATGTCCCTTTAAAAAAAAATTGTCAATGGGGGGAGAAAATTTTGGGAACCACAAAAATTTAGAATGAGAAGAGCACTTGAAATAATATAATTTCACAGATATAATGAATTCCATATTACAGTGGAGGAAATAAGACTCAAAGAGATTAAGTGCCTGCATCAATGTCACACAGCTGGTGCATTTTAGTATCCTCATTTAAATCCATATAATTAGGAGTGTTCCCACTCTATGAACCTCCATTCAATTTCTGAGACGTGAAAATGGTGTGGAAATCCATATGGGTGTCATGAAACATGATACAATTTGCAACACTTTAGTCCTTTATCTCCCCCCATGCCACCTCTATGAGTCAGCCTAGCACTACAAAAATTTCCATATGCCTGGGAGAAATAGGTTTATTATCACAAGTATTCACGTGTCCTGCTTTATCTGTTTCTTTCTCCCTACCTTTTATTTGACCACTTACCCATAATCAAATATATGATTTTCCTGCTGCCATCATGTTCTTTCTTCGAGATTTCCTGTTAGACTAATCTTTAATTCTTCCTCTTTTCACTTTTATGTGTTAAATTTATTTCCTTACAATTTTCTTCTCAAGTTGTATTCTTCTTAAAAGACAGATATTACTTGGCAACAGAGCCCTATGGAGTCTTCCTGGAATGATACTATGGGTGTCTGGGCTCCTGGTTCCAGGGGTGCCTGAGTAGAGGTAACTGCACTTGGTTGCCCATACTTCTTGCATGTATTTGTCATCAACAGGCCCTTGCCTGCCTGTAGATTTACTTACAACAGGATTTCTTGGCTCTCTTGAGTCCCTAACAGCCACTTCTTATGGTAAAAGAACCCCAGAAGAGAAAGACACAAATCTAAGAAAAATCCCTTATAAATTCCTAATACTGTAGTTGTATTGGGATCTTGTGACTATAGTTTATCTCAAGGGGGAACAAAGTCTGTACGAGAAGCAAAATAATTCACATCATGAAACTATCCAAATATCCGCTTTCCGGATGGTCTGTTCTTTTCCTGCTCCTGTGACACACCATCCTTAGAATCTGTTCATGCCAACTGAGCAAATGTTTCACTTCCTGGAAGCTTCTATCAGAACTTCCCATTCCCATTTGTCAACATTCACCAATAAGGACGTCAACATTTAATGTAGTCTTAGCCTTTGTTCAGTGTCTACAGATTTTCTTCTCCCTTAAACTCTTTTCCTTCCTTTATGTGTAACTATGAATGGAATTCAACTATGTGAAACCAATGAAAAGAGGCTATTTTTGAGCCTGTGTTTTGTTAAATGGGAACAATATTATTAGTGTGTAATGCATATTTAATACAGTAACAATAATTATTTTTAAGTACTATTAAAGATGCTTTAAAGCCACTTTTAAGAAGACAAATATGCCAGAGTCCCTGGTGACAGGCAATGCTATTAATTGTAGAGGTTTTGTTAGCTTTCTGGGTATTCCTTAAATTGTAGGCAGTTGAAATGCTTAGCACTCCCTCACTTTATTCATGTCTCTGGGGACTCGTGTCATTCTACTCTTAGCCTGTTGCAATTTCACATGATGTTCTTTCTTTTCTAAATCATGCCTTAAATTTTCATGACTTGGACATAAGTTAAAAATCAATTGCCCATTACAAGCAGTTCATGAGCTCAATATCAAAAAAACAAACAACCCAATACAAAAATGGGCAGAAGACCTAAATAGACATTTCTCCAAAGAAGATATACAGATTGCCAACAAACACATGAAAGAATGCTCAAGATCATTAATCATTAGAGAAATGCAAATCAAAACTACAATGAGATATCATCTCACACCAGTCAGAATAGCCATCAACAAAAAATCTACAAACAATAAATTCTGGAGAGGGTGTGGAGAAAAGGGAACCTCATACATTGTTGGTGGGAAAGTAAACTGATACTGCCACTATGGAGAACAGTATGGAGGTTCCTTAAAAAACTACAAATAGAACTACCATACGACCCAGCAATCCCACTACTAGGCATACACCCTGAGAAAACCATAATTCAAAAAGATTCATGTACCACAAGTTCATTGCAGCACTCTTTACAATAGCCAAGACATGGAACCAACCTAAGTATCCATCAACAGATGAATGGATAAAGAAGATCTGACACATATATACAATGGAATATTACTCAGCCATAAAAAGAAACGATATTGAGTTATTTGTAGTGAGGTGGATGGACTTAGAGTATATCATACAGAGTGAAGTAAGTCAGAAAGAGAAAAACAAATACCATATGCTAACACATATATATGGAATCTAAAAAAAAGACAAAAAATGGTTCTGAAGAACCTAGGGACAGGACAGGATTAAAGACACAGATATAGAGAATGGACTTGAGGACACGGCGAGGGGGAAGCGTAAGCTGGGATGAAGTGAGAGAGTGGCATGGACATATATACACTACCAAATGTAAAATAGATAGCTAGTAGGAAGCAGCCATATAGCACAGGGAGATCAGCTCGGTGTTTTGTGACCACCTAGAGGGATAGGGAGGGTGGGAGGGAGACCCAAGAGGGAAGAGATATGGGGATATATGTATATGTATAGCTGATTCGCTTTGTTATAAAGCAGAAACTAACACACCATTGTAAAGCAATTATACTCCAGTAAAGATGTCAAAAAATAAATCAATTGCTCAATGATCAATAAGATCTCCCCTCTTTTTTCTGTTTTCTTGTAAAAGCAAAAGTATCTTTAATATATTTCACTGTATTTTAGAATACAGTATGCTTCAAACTTACCTGTGTATATCTTTGTTATTGTTTCTTCTATCATATTCAGAATCCTTCCAATACACTTTGCTTTCTCTTATGTTTTATGGAGAAATACCAGGCTCTCTCAAATGCATCAGCTATATATTATGATACTAGGTGACTAAAATTCTTGTTTCTATTTTCTCCAAGTTTCTGCTGCATTTCTTTTAAAACTTAACTTTCTGGGACACTTTAATTGGCCCTTTTTTTTTTAACATCTTTATTGGAGTATAATTGCTTTACGATGGTGTGTTAGTTTCTGCTTTATAACAAAGTGAATCAGTTATACATACACATATATCCCCATATGTCTTCCCTCTTGCGTCTCCCTCCCTCCCACACTCCCTATCCCACTCCTCTAGCTGGTCACAAAGCACCGAGCTGATCTCCCTGTGCTATGCGGCTGCTTCCCACTAGCTATCTATTTTACATTTGGTAGTGTATATATGTCCATGCCACTTTCTCCCAGCTTACCCTTCCCCCGTCCCATGTCCTCAAGTCTATTCTCTAATAGGTCTGCATCTTTATTCCCGTCTTGCCCCTAGGTACGGCATGACCTTTTTTTTTTTTTTTTTAGATTCCATATACATGTGTTAGCATATGGTATTTGTTTTTCTCTTTCTGGCTTACTTACTTTGTATGACAGACTCCAGGTCCATCTACCTCACTACAAATAACTCAATTTTGTTTCTTTTATGGCTGAGTAATATTCCATTGTTTATATGTGTCACATCTTCTTTATCCATTCATCTGTCAATGGACACTTAGGTTGCTTCCATCTCCTGGCTATTGTAAATAGAGCTGCAATGAACATTTTGGTACATGACTCTTTTTGAATTATGGTTTTCTCAGGGGTTATGCCCAGTAGTGGGATTGCTGGGTCATATGGTAGTTCAGTTTTGCAAGAAACCTCCATACTGTTCTTCATAGTGGCTGTATCAATTTACATTCCCACCAACAGTGCAAGAGGGTTCCCTTTTCTCCACACCCTCTCAAGCACTTATTTTTTATAGATTTTTTGATGATGGCCATTCTGACCGGTGTGAGATGATATCTCATTGTAGTTTTGATTTGCATTTCTCTAATGATTAATGGTGTTGAGCATTCTTTCATGTGTTTGTTGGCAATCTGTATATCTTCTTTGGAGAAATGCCTATTTTGACCTTCTGCCCATTTTTGGGTTGGGTTGTTTGTTTTCTTCATATTGAGCTGCATGGGCTGCTTGTAAATTTTGGAGATTAACCCTTTGTCATTGCTTCATTTGCAAATATTTTCTCCCATTCTGAGGGTTGTCTTTTCATCTTGCTTGTAGTTTCCTTTGCTGTGCAAAAGCTTTTAAGTTTCATTATGTCCCTTTTGTTTATTTTTGTTTTTATTTCCATTTCTCTAGGAGGTGAGTCAAAAAGGATCTTGCTGTGATTTATGTCATAGAGTGTTCTGCCTATGTTTTCCTCTAAGAGTTTGATAGTGTCTGGCCTTACATTTAGGTCTTTAATCCATTTTGAATTTATTTTTGTGTATGGTGTTAAGGAATATTCTAATGTCATTCTTTTACATGTAGCTGTCCAGTTTTCCCAGCACCACTTATTGAAGAGGCTTTCTTTTCTCCATTGTATATTCTTGCCTCTTTTATCAAAGATAAGGTGACCATATGTGCATGGGTTTATCTCTGGGCTTTCTATCCTGTTCCATTGATCTATCTTTCTGTTTTTGTGCCAGTACCATACTGTCTTCATTACTGTAGCTTTGTAGTATAGTCTGAAATTTGGGAGCCTGATTCCTCAAGCTCCATTTTTCTTTCTCAAGATTGTTTTGGCTATTCGGTGTCTCTGTGTTTCCATACAGATTGTGAAATTTTTTGTTCTAGTTCTGTGAAAAATGCCAGTGGTAGTTTGATAGGGCTTGCATTGAATCTGTAGATTGCTTTGGGTTGTAGAGTTATCTTCACAATGTTGATTCTTCCAATCCAAGAACATGGTATATCTCTCCATCTATTTGTATCATCTTTAATTTCTTTCATTAGTGTCATAATTTTCTGCATACAGGTCTTTTGTCTCCTTAGGTAGGTTTATTCCTAGGTATTTTATTATTTTTATTGAAATGGTAATGAGAGTGTTTTCTTAATTTCACTTTCAGATTTTTCATCATTAGTGTATAGGAATGCAAGAACTGGTCCATTTTTAATCCCTTTTGACATCACATAATTATTGGTTTCCTTTGTAGGAAAAAAGCAGCAGACAATTGTTGTTAAGTATAAAATATTTTATTGTAGAACCTCTTTGAACACTTCAGATTGACCTTTTGTGTGATATGTATGGAGTCAGCACTGAACAATATGGCCTCAGGTAGTATTCTAATATTTTAAACAGATCTTCTCCACCAGCTACACCAGACGATCTCTTGGTTAACTTATGTACCTCCTTAAAGTTCCTGCTATCTTTATTGCAATGACTTTGAGGTTATATTCACTTCTGGCCAATTAAACTGTAAATCAGAATTTCTCACTAATAATGGTGCAACTGTAGTCTACAGTGAAATTGCTCAGCAAAGAGAGATTTCTGTATACATTTAAGCTTTGTTAATTTGCCAAAGAACAGACAAAATTAGAGCAGCCACAGCCAGCTCTACTCCCTCACCCTTTCAAAAAAAGTCTATCTGGAATATTTGCATTTCATTCTCTTTCTAAAAATATTTGTCTCATCCTATGTTATTTTGTATACCTTTAGGAAAATTGACTCAATGTTGAAATTTTATTAGTCATGAAAAATAAGCTTATAGTATTCAACTCCGTTTAACCGCCTAAAACACAAAACTTTGTTAGCCAATGGTGTTTAAATATTGTTGCACCTTCATTAATGGTATTGATGCTACCAAAACCACCAGTTTGCATGGCTAATTGCTTTTCCATCTGAGAGATGAAACAGACAAGCTGTGTTGAATTTGGTCATGAGATGTTCTAATTTACATTTGTAATTTGTGTGAGCTCTTGTCAACACAAACACCAAAATGGCCACTCTCCACAGGAGGCCAGAAATCTAAGTGAACACAGGGCTATTACAGAGAAGTTGAGCACATTTACATCTCTCTATACTGAGAGAAGAGACAGAACACAGTTGGGAGTTTTAACAAATTTTAGCAAAGGCTGAAGTATCAAATGTACTGAGAACGTCTTCTATTTTTTTGAAAAAAGAATTCCTGAAAGTCTGTGATTCCATGAAATGTTGCTTTGCTGCTTTGCTAAAGACTGTCAGTCATTGAAATATATGACTCAAGAACATCTAGCATGAATATATTTTTAATCTATATGTTATGGATGGTTTTATCACATGGAAAAACATCCTTTTCTTAGTATGGAGAATATCTATGTGTATATTTCATCTTTTGGATTGTGACAAATATACTAAATTTGGACTGCTGTATAGAGTTAAAGATCACAAGTTTAGAGTTAAATATGCATCAAAGTGTGCATTCAAGTCTAAAGTATTTTAAAATTAAAGAGACATTTAAAAGTTTATGTTAAATTAATAATGAATCCTTTAAGTTAGGTATGTAAAAAAATAAAATAAAAAAAACCAACCTATCAAGCAACTCAGTATATAAGACACAACTTATTCACTTATAAGGATAACACTAAACTTAATGACTATGCTATACAAATGATGTTATAATTGGCATAGTATTATAGAATAGTATAATAACCTAACAATAGCAGGAGTTTTAGTTAGAAAAATGTGTCCTATTTCTTCAAGGATTACTTTAAAAATAGAATTTGGTTTTAGTAAATATTAATGTGTGTTTAGGGGGTCATTCAAAACTATGATTGATTATCTGCTTTTTTGGATTCCTCTTGATCACCTTTAAATTGTGAAATATAATTTTACTCCTGGATATTATCCACTTAAATTATATTTATATTTATTTATTGCATACCAAACCAATTTTTACTGTTTTTTTTTTTTTTTTTAGATTCTCTATGCTTAAGTCAAAGTATTCCCTCCACTAAAAATCTCTGGTTAATCTAAAACATGAAATGCAAGCTATTTTAGTTACTCCATAATTGCTCAGAAATAGTCCTTTCCTAGGTACTCTAGGGGATACAATAATGAATCGAAAAACTTATCCTTTAGAGAAGGAAAGAGACCAATGTACCAATAACAAGAATACAGTGTAAAAAACATAGCATAGATTGGGCAAATCCTCACAAGAGGCCAGTGAAAAGAGGTAATTTGCAGTGTGGTGTGGGGAAGGGACAGAGCAGTAAAGAGGGAATCTAAGAAAGAGTTCCTGAGTTGAGCCTTAATAAAGAAGACTTTGATACAAGGAAGTAAACTGGTTCATGCATATTTTTGCAATGTTTTCATTATTCAAAATGGCATGAAGATGGCTCAAGGAGTGGCCATCTCATCTGTGTGGTGAGAAAGTCTTGTCTATGGATAGAATCTTTGAGAAAGAACTTGGACAGGAACTGTAGGTAGAGGGTTGAAAATGTCAGAATTAGTAGGATTTGTGAGTGAGCTTTACCTGTAGATTTTGGGAAGGTCTGAGGATTTTGAATGGATAATTACAAACGTACTTTAGAAACTTTAAATTGGCCTAATTTTTCGGTTTTGACTAAGACTAGCAAAGGGGTCATTTGCAAAGCATAGACTAGAAGTGAGAAGCTGTGAAGGCCTATTTTAGGGCCTACTGGTGAAATTTTAAAAGGGGACACGTTTGAAGGTATGACAGACAGAGTTCACATCAGAAGCATGTGAATTTGTGAAAGTATACAAAATAATAAGTATGAGAAGAGGCAATAATTGTGAGAAAAGTTTTAAGGGGAGCAGAAGAGAGTAGATGAAGGAGTGAAGTTGTATGATGTTTTTTATAAGCCAGCCAAATCCTTCCTCATCTCCATGAAGCCACTATCATTAACCTCCATTATTAACAGAGTGTTCATTTTGTGCTGATAGAATATGAGTACCAAGCTAGGAAATAGACTGTCTGGTTTCAAATCCACAATCAACTGTGAGATTTTATATAAGTCATTGAAACTCTGTGAGCCTCTGTTTCCTCATCAGTAAATAAGGATAATAATTCCAACTTCACAAAGTGGTTTATGTTACTTTCTGCCTCCAGGGCTCCAAAGAGATCTGTAAGCTTTAATAATTTTGCGTGATAAAGTTTTGTGTAATCTCCACAGTGAGGTACGCATTTGTAAAGAGAAAACCTCCATGCATGTCATGAATATGCTCCAGTTCCTCCTAATGCACAGGGCTATAAAACTTAAATCACCCTAATAACTTCTGCCAAAATACGGTATTAATTTGTTCACTCATCCATCCACTCAATTAAACTATATTTATTGAGAACATACTATGTTTCAGCCACTGTGTTAAGGAAGAGTAACCAGCAAAGCTAAGGCCTCTGCCCTCATAAGTTTTAGGTCTCAGTAAAAGGAGAAAGGCAATAAACAAATGAGGAGGAGCCAGCCATCCTCATTTGGCTGAGAAGAGTTTTCCAGGAAGATCTTGATGATCAACGTCTTCATTCACATCCCAGTCCCCTCAGTTATGTGGTGCATCCTAAGTAATGTGTCTCTAATGATGTTAATCATAATCACTTATCCTCTTTTTGCCTCAGTTTTCTCATCTTAAAATTGTTTTACATGAGAAAATGCCTCTTAAGGTGATTGTGAGGATTAAAAGAGTTAATGTAGGTAAAGTTCATAGCATGTAGTGAATTTGGTGTATTTATGAAAAATAATGGTTTTGAAGTTTGTACATTATTTCTTTTTATACATATATGCATATATGTGTTTTTAAATTGCATATACCTACATATATGTATTTACATAGCGATATGTATAGAATATGTAAGTATATAAATACACAGATAGTGTATATGTACATAACATAGTATATATACATATAGTTAGAATTGATGCAAGGTTAAGTTTGTTTGTTTGTTATAAATTTATTTATTTTATTTATTTATTTTTGGCTGCGTTGGGTCTTTGTTGCTGCACGCAGGCTTTCTCTAGTTGTGGCGAGCAGGGGCTACTCTTCATTGTAGTGCGTGGGCTTCTCATTGAGGCAGCTTCTCTTGTTGTGGAGCACAGGCTCTAGGCACACGGGCTTTAGTAGTTGTGGCACGCAGGCTCAGTAGTTGTGGTGCATGGGCTTAGTTGCTCTGTGGCATGTGGGATCTTCCCAGACCAGGGCTTGAACCCGCATCCTCTGCATTGGCAGGCAGACTCTTAACCACTGTGCCACCAGGGAAGCCCTAAGTTTGTTTTAATGCTATTCTTGCTTGTTTTCTCACATATTTTATTGAGAATAAAGAAAGTGACAGTGTTACAGCTAGCATAAGAATTTGCATTCAATACAGAATATGTTTTCATTAGTCAGGATGCTGCAGTAATGGAAAACCCTAAAAATTTCAGTAACTTAATGAAATGCAGTTTATTTCTTACACATGCAAAGTCTGAAGCAAGTCAGACAGTCCTCCTACATATTGGTCACTAAGTCATAAGAAACAGGGGCCTTCCAAAGATACCCTAACAGATGAAGAGAAGTCTTGAGAATAGTGGAAGTAAAAAGGTCAGATCCACAAAGGGCTAGTCTTACTTCCATCCACATACCTTAGCCAGAATTCAATCATGTGACCCAACCTACTGGCAAGGGAGTTGGGATAATATAGGTTTAGACACTTTCCACGTGACCAGGAAGAAGAAATGTATGAATTCATAAAATTGCTTCTGCCAAAGTATCTGGTGAAGTGTGTTGGATACATACTATAAAATGTATAGCTGTCGCAGTGGAAAACAATTCTCGCATAACACTTGCTTTAACAGACAAAGTAGCAATCTACAAATCTGCCATAGTTGTATTCAGCTCTATCTTTCAAGATTATAGAGCAAAAATATTTATCTCGCATAAAGTTCCTTCTCTCCTCAACATCAATTTATCCCTATTTCTAATTGTTGTTCAGATCAGATGGATTAAAATAAAGCACACCTATATGTGCGTTATAAACTGTAATAACTTCAATGCAGTATAAAACATGTTATTACTGCCATCAATATGTATTTGTAAAATATATTTATGTACAAGTACACACACACATGCACGCACACAGTAACACACACTGTCTTATAGTAACTCTTAAATGGTTATCTGGCTCTGCTTTTTAACTTAACTGGAATATTTTCAAAAATCTCTAACCAGAAAGTGAAATATTTCAAGGTGTATGGAGTTGCAAGAGACTGAGAATGCTAACCACATGGTCAGGTCTCAATAAATATTTGTCAAATGAGCAAACAGGGTCAGGTGGTAGAAGAAATTTTGTGCCAAGCTGAGGAATTTGGATGTTATCCCACAAGGACAACCATAGGAAGTTTTTAAGCTGAGAAATATAGCAGGATGAAAACAGTAATTTAGAAATGTTACTATGTCACTGGATGCAGAAATGATGAGAGGGGAAAAGCTGGAGAGGAAAACTAATCAAGAAGCTATTGCAGTAATTCTATATATGAGGCTGGGCTTAAACAGTGGCAGTTGAAAGAAAAATAAGGAACAAATGCTGGGATGTTTTAAATAAAAACTAGTGAATTATTGAATGGTGAATTGTTGACCATACAGGGAGAAGAGAAAAATCAATTATTTCAAGATACTGAACTTTGGAGCTAGGATAAGACTTGAATGGAATGGGATCATAAGAACTTGCTTGTCCATTTCACAAGCAACTGCACTACCACTTACCAGTGATTCTGCTATCTGGAATATGTGTGAAAGGGTACATGTGCATTAATCTTTTTTTTTTTTTTTTTTGCGGTACACGGGCCTCTCACTGCTGTGGCCTCTCCCGTTGTGGAGCACAGGCTCCGGACGCGCAGGCTCAGCGGCCATGGCTCACGGGCCCAGCCACTCCGCAGTTTGTGGGATCTTCCTGGACGGGGGCACAAACCCGTGTCCCCTGCATTGGCAGGCAGACTCCCAACCACTGCACCACCAGGGAAGCCCAATCATTTTGAATTAGATCTTTTATTCTATGCAACCTTCATTTAAAGAGTATTAAACTTCATTTGGGGGGTTGAAATAACACTTTTAACATTAATTTAGGTTATGGGGCCACAAAACACTATACATTCAATGCTCACGTTCAAGTAAACAGCCCCATTCAAGTAAATAAGTATTTCCACCTCTAAATAATTAGTAATTAAATTAAAAGGAAAATATTTTAAGGAGATGTATTGTAAAATATGGCACACTGTCATAACTAGACCTAGGCAAAACCATTGTGTGAGCTACTCTCCATCCCAAATTAAAATTGTCCTTAGGTCTTTCATTTTACTTCATTTATAGGGATAACATTTAGCCTGTGCTGATTTGTAAATTAAGAATGGAATTATAGTCTGAAGTCAAGGAGCCTGATTCCTCCAGCTCCATTTTTCTTTCTCAAGATTGTTTTGGCTATTCAGGGTATTTTGTGTTTCCATACAAATTGTAAAATTTTTCTTCTAGTTCTCTGGAAACTGCCATTGGTAATTTGATAGGGATTGCACTGAATCTGTAGACTGCTTTGTGTACTACAGTCATTTTCACAATATTGATTCATCCAATCCAAGAACATGGTATATATCTCCACTTGTGTCATCTTTGCTTTCTTTCATCAGTCTTATAGTTTTCTGCATACAGGTCTTTTGCCTCGTTAGGTATGTTTATTCCTAGATATTTTATTCTTCTTGTTGCAATAGTAAATGGGAATGTTTTCTTAATTTCTCTTTCTGATTTTTGTTGTTAGTGTATAGGAATGCAGGAGATTTCTGTGTATTAATTTTGCATTCTGAGACTTTACTAAATTCACTGATTAGCTCTAATAGTTTTCTTGTGGAATCTTTAGGATTTACTATGTATAGTACCATGACATCTGCCAACAGTGACAGTCTTACTTCATTTCCAATTTGGATTCCTTTGTATTTATTTTTCTTCTCTGATTGCTGTGGCTAAGACTCCCAAAACTATGTTGAATAATACTGGCAAGAGTGGACACCCTTGTCTCATTCCTGATCTTAGAGGAAATGCTTCCAGGTTTTCACCATTGAGAGTAATGTTTGTTGTGGGTTTGTCATATATGGCCTTTACTATGTTGAGGTAGTTTCCCTCTATGCCCACTTTCTGTAGAGTTTTTATCATAAATGACTACACTACAAAGCTACAGTAATCAAGACAGTATGGTACTGGCACAAAAACAGAAATATAGATTGATGGAACAGGATAGAAAGCCCAGAGATAAACCCATGCACCTATGGTCACCTAACACCTATGACAAAGGAGGCAAAAATATACAATGGAGAAAAGACAGCCTCTTCAATAAGTGGTGCTAGGAAAACTGGACAGCTACATGTAAAAGAATGAAATTAGAACACTTCCTAATGCCGCACACAACAATAAACTCAAAATGGATTAAACACCTAAATGTAAGGCAGGACATGATAAAACTCTTAGAGAAAAACATAGGTAGTACATTCTTTGACATAAACCACAGCAAAATCTTTTTTGACCCATCTCCTAGAATAATGGAAATAAAAACAAAAATAAATAAATGGGACCTAATTAAACTTAAAATGTTTTTCACAGCAATGGAAACCATAAACAAGATAAAAGACAACCCTCAGAATGGGAGAACATATTTGCAAATGAAGCAACTGACAAAGGATTAAACTCCAAAAATACAAGCAGCTCATTCAGTTCAATATCAAAAAAACAAACAACCCAGTCAAAACATGGGTGGAAGATCTAGACAACATTTCTCCAAAGAAGACATACAGATGGCCAACAAACACATGAAAATATACTCAACATCACTAATTATCAGAGAAATGCAAATGAAAACTACAATGAGGTATCACTTCACACTGGTCAGAATGGGCATCATCAAAAAATCTACAAACAATAAATGCTGGAGAGGGTGTGGAGAAAAGGGAACCCTCCTGCACTGTTGGTGGGAATGTAAATTGATACAGCCAATATGAAAAACAGTATGTAGGTTTCTGCAATCCCACTACAGGGCATATACCCTGAGAAAACCATAATTCAAAAAGACACATGCACCCCAATGTTCATTGCAGCACTATTTACAATAGCCAAGACATGGAAGCAACCTAAATGTCCATCAACAGAGGAATGGATAAAGAAGATGTGGTACATATATACAATGGAATATTACTCAGCCATTAAAAGGAACGAAATTGAGTCATTTGTAGAGATGTGGATGGACATAGAGAGTGTCATATAGAGTGAAATAAGTCAGAAAATCAAATACTGTATATTAACGCATATATGTGGAATCTAGAAAAATGGTATAGATGATCTTATTTTTGAAACAGAAATAGAGATACAGATGTAGATAACAAATGTACAGATCCCAAGGGGGAAAGGGGGAGCGTGGGAGGAATTTTGAGATTGGGATTGACACATATACACTATTAATACTATGTATAAAATAGACAACTAATGAGAACATACTGTATAGCACCAGGAACTCTACTTAATGCACTGTGGTGATCTAAATGGGAAGGAAATCTACAAAAGAGGGGGTATATGTATATGTAAAGCTGATTCATCTTGCTGTACAGTAGAAGCTAACACAACATTTTAAAGCAACTATACTCCAATAAAAATTAATTTTAAAAAATGAATGGAATTATTTCTTTCCCTAATTTATCAATAAAATTATTTTGTTTGTCAAATTACCTGTTTTGAACTAATCAATATTGAAACTAGCTTATCCAATAAAATATTTTATTTCAATTTTCATTCAAGTTAGTGAATTCCCACCAATTACAGATTGATTCAGTACACAAACAGTTCTCTAGTGCTCTATGAACTATTGAGATTATCCAAGGAAACTATTATGGAGTTTATCCTTACTTCCTGATGGAATATGCAGAAAGATGAAAGAAAGGTGTAAAGAAAAGGATTGTAGATTAAAACATTTCTGGGACTCAGGCTTGTTCCACGTTGAGCCTCTCTTTCTGGAAGAATACCTTAGTTCATGATGAAATACTTTTATTTCAAGTGAAAAGGTATTCTTGTAGTTCCATCTCATAACTTACTGAAAACCTATTTTCTCAATATTTTCTAACTCTTCTGAGTACCTGTTATCTAATAGAGTAGGTGATTATGAGTGAACTCATTTACTAGTTTATGTGCTTTTTCTGCTGAAGACTAGAGATAAAGGGAAGGGAAAGGCACAAACGTGTACTCCTTACATACATGATTAGAGTGAGTTCTCAGGAAACTTAAGAACTTGGTTCTTATCTTATTGTTCCCACTTTACAGATGAAGGAATTGAGGTTTTCTAATTAAAGGCATATAATTTCTGTACTTTATTGAATCTAAATCAGTCTTTTTTTAAGATATACTGTTATTTTATACATCACAAAGGGGAGAAAAAATAGTCAATTAGAAGACGCCATTTGAAAAGTCATCCCTACTTCAGAAATATTAAAAGGTGAGCCCATGGGGGTGTGAAGTCAGCAAGACAGCAGACTAGGAAGCTGTCTTCCTTCCCTGAAGATACATATGGAGTTGACAAAAACTACAGACTAGGACACCTCTGTGAAAACTCTAGAGACAAATTGGGAAGCCATAGCACCTAGGCCATTGTAAAATGAAGATAGGATTCCCACAAGAGGGTAGGAACGTTCATAGCATCCAGCCAAGCCACTTACCCACATGACACAGTGTAGAGCAAATGGGAGGAAACCCCTCACACCCAGGCTCCTCCCTCAAGATAGAAACAAAAGAATGGACCAGCACCCGATGTTCTGGATGGTCTGGGGGCTGCCCAAGGAACTGAGCTCTGTCTTCTCCTACTTGGGGTGGTTGCCAGAGTCCCACAGCTTATTGTACCTTGTTTTATACACAGATATTACAGGCTTTGATGTCTTTCTTAGAATTTTGTTTTTTGTTTTTATGTTTATTTTTTTTGTGGTACGTGGGCCTTTCACTGTTGTGGCCTCTCCCATTGCGGAGCACAGGCTCTGGACGCACAGGCTCAGCAGCCATGGCTCACAGGCCCAGCTGGTCTGCGGCATGTGAGATCTTCCTGGACCGGGGCATGAGCCCGTGTCCCCTGCATCAGCAAGCAGACTCTCAACCATTGCGCCACCGGGGAAGCCCTAGAGTTTTTATACAGTAAAATGCTAAGATTTTTTATTACTCATTTTGATTCTTCAAGTTTATTTTAACAATCACCTGAGGTCTGCCACCAGGGCTGTCCTAGGTGGGGAACAATGACAGAAATCTGAAGGTATCACCCCCAAGGACCCCAGCCTGATGACCCCACCCACCAGGCCCAGAATGAATGGAATTGGGGCATCACCTTTGTCTTTGGGTTGACACCACATTAACTGGTCACAAATGTCTCTTTCCCAACACAATAGGAACAGGCACATTGAGCAAGTGTGAGGGCTGGGCCTATCATCTGAGCCAGAAAGCTTCCCAAGGCTTTTTTGTCAAGCGAGGATACTGTATCGGGCAAAACTATCCCTTAAAGGTAAATGAGATCCCATATATATGTGTTAGCATACGGTATTTGTTTTTCTCTTTCTGACTTCACTCTGTATGACAGACTCTAGGGGACATATATACACTACCAAATGTAAAATAGATAGCTAGTGGGAAGCAGCCACATAGCACAGGGAGATCAGCTAGGTGCTTTGTGACCACCTAGAGGGGTGGGATAGGGAGGGTGGGTGGGAGATGCAAGAGGGAGGGAATATGGGGATATATATATATATATATATATATACGTATAGCTGATTCACTTTGTTATAAAGCAGAAACTAACACATCATTGTAAAACAATTATACTCCAATAAAGATATTAAAAAACCTAGAAAATGGTACAGATGAACTGGCTTGCAGAAATAGAGACACAGATGTAGAGAACAAACATATAGACACCTAGTGGGGAAAGTGGTGGTGGGGGCGTGGGGGTGGGGGTGGGATGAAGTGGGAGATTGGGATTGACATATATACATTAATATGTATAAAATGGATAACTAATAAGAACCCGCTGTATAAAAAAAATAAATAAAAATTCAAAAATACAAAAAAAATTAATAAATATTAAAAAAAAAAAAAAAGATTAAGGAGAGCAGACACTGCCCTGTCCTTATGGAGTTCCCAACCTAAGGAGGGACCCTGACATTCAGCAAAAAACAACAGCAAAAGTAAACAACCAAAAAAAAAGTTGTTAAAAAATAATAATAAATATTTTTTTAAAAAAATGTAAATGAGAAATAAAGACTTTCCAAGATAAACAAAAACTGAGGGAGTTTAATACTATCTAAGAAGGTAATGGAGGTCCTGACTGGATGTGATAGATGTATTAATTAAATAGATGGCAGGAGTCCTTTCACAATGTATATGTTTATCATATCACCACAATGTATACTTTAAATGTATACTTTAAATTTAAATCACCACAATTATACCTCAATAAAAGTGGAAAAAATATTATGTTCTATTAGTTTCCTATGGCTGCTGTAACAAATCACCACAAACTAGATTGCTTAAAACAATGCAAATTTACTCTCTTACAGTTCCTGAAGTCTGAAACTGGGCCAAAACTGAGATGTCAGAATTTGGTTTTTTGCCTTTTCTATTTTCTATGTATATGTTCCTTGGTTCATGGCCTCTTCCTGCATCATCAAAGCCCACCATACAGCATTTCAAATCTCTCTCCCTGCTGAGGTCATCACATCACCTCTGTCTTTTGTAATAGAATCTCTGTCTGCCTCCCTCTTATGAGGACAATTTTGATAGCATTTAAGGACCACCAGGAAAATAATGAAGGGCAGTTTCCCTATTTCAAGATTCTTAATCATATTGGCAAAGTCTCTTTTGCCATATAATGTAGGATTTGTGGGATGCAAGGGTTAGGACCTGGATATATTTGGTACAATTACTCCCTAACACAGGAGAGTTTTTATATATCTTAAGATTAGTCTTCCTAACAAATTCTAACATATTCATAGTGTTTTAAAAAGCATATAGTTTGCTTTGGCAGAGGGGGGCTTTTTTTTTTTAATCCAGTGTCCTACAAGAGCCAGCAAAATATTTGGGACAACAAAACTTTCCTTGTCCCAAGGTCATACAAAATTTACTTTTCTCTTTTAAATCTCTGCATGTGAGTTTCTCTGAAAAGACCCACAAATATAAAATTGATGCCTAGCCTCAGTAGTTGTCAGAGTATATAGACAGTTAATGAGGATGTCAACAAATACCTGTCTGGTCATTTAACCACTTTTCTCTATAACTTCACCATTCTTTACATTAAATTACACCCAGAAAAATGAACCATACTAGCTGTCTATCAGCAGCCCTTGGTTACACATTGTTTAGTAGTTGAAAATCACAGAATTATTTTTAACAGGTGTCTAATTTTGGTAATTACCTGGAGTAGGCAATTAACTTTTTTTCTGATTCCAGTAAGAATAATTATGAAAACACATCACAACTTCTTTCCTATGAAGTGTTGAGACACATTTGATTCCTTTACAGTGTTTTCAATTTTCATTGTTTAATTAAACAGTTACAGAGAAGGCCACTTGGAGGACACAGCAAAAGGGACCATGGATGACTTCAGAGTCATTCATTTGGCCCAATGGTGCTATTTTTACAATGATCTGTGGGATTTCTGTTGTCAGCAAATGTCCAGTTCATTGTTTTCACATTTCTGTCTTCAGGGGGTTAGCTGTTTTGCCAGAAGCTCCCATGGAGCTTTGCTGCAACACAACCCTCTGTTCAGGGCTCAACTGTCTCCACTAATGGCATTTTCTCGCACAGTGCGGCTCCCTGATGTGTCCCCTTGTGTTTTATTTTTACTTTGTATGAAATGTACTGCAAATAGCTGTTTATGCTCCATCTATTTTATGGTATCATGCCTTCTCTTTGGTGTATTAAGGGCCTGAAAGTCTTCTATTAGTTATTTTCTACTTTAATTAGTTGCCTGCCACTCTTGTGTCTTTGAGCTATGTAATCTCAAATAGGTAGCAAGCTAAATTATCTGACATTTTCTTCATGTCAGTTTGTTTTAAAATGTGCCTTAGCAGTTTTTAGCAGGCATATATTATCATTATGATAACATACCAATAAAGATTAAATATGCTTTCATGTCCACATAAAACATAAGTACATCTACAAATGCACTTTTAAAAAGTGAAGGACAATAGATAACAAGTTCAATGTCTGAAAGAAACTGGGTCAGAACTAAACAAGGTAAACTGTAAGTAAGGAGGACTTTTAGCAGAAATGAAAAACATGATCCTGGAATTTCTTTTCTGGAGAACAGGAATAATAATACCTATCTCAGACATAATATTTGCAAATCTTCAGTGTTTTATCTGGCAAATAGCAAGTGTCAACAAAAATTGATTATATTACATATCGTATGTCATGTTATATCATATCATGTAAATGTGTATAGTTACTCATTTAATTCAGCATAAATGTCTTTTGTGAGTATCATGTAACAGACTTACGTGTTTGAGTGCCTACTATGTGACTATATTTGGCTCATCAGTTATACTGATTTCAATCGACTCTGTGCCTAAGACATGAACCATGAACTTTTATTGAGCATGTAAAAATTGTTTTCGAGCAAGGCATGCAAAGGACCATTATGTTTCTTGAATGCAGAGATTATGTCTCATACACTAAATAAATTAATCTCTCAACTGTAACTATTTATGACACTTTAAAAGGTTGTCCCAAAACCTATGGGATGCAGCAAAAGCAGTTCTAAGAGGGAAGTTTAAAGCAATAAAATCCTACCTCAAGAAACAAGAAATATCTCAAATAAACAACCTAACCTTACACCTAAAGCAATTAAAGAAAGAAGAACAAAAAAAACCCCAAAGTAAGCAGAAGGAAAGAAATCATAAAGATCAGATCAGAAATAAATGAAAAAGAAATGAAGGAAACAATAGGAAAGATAAATAAAAGTAAGAGCTGGTTCTTTGAGAAGAAAAACAAAATTGATAAACAATTATCCACACTCATCAAGAAAAAAAGGGAGGAGATGGAAATCAATAGAATTAGAAATGAAAAAGGAGAAGTAACGACTGACACAGCAGAAATACAAAGGATCATGAGAGATTACTACAAGCAACTCTATGCCAATAAAATGTACAACCTGGAAGAAATGGAAAAATTCTTAGAAAAGCAAAACCTTCCGAGACAGAACCAGGAAGAAATAGAAAATATAAACAGACCAATCACAAGCACTGAATTTGAGACTGTGATTAAAGATCTTCCAACAATCAAAAGCCCAGGACCAGATGGCTTCACAGGTGAATTCTATCAAACATTTAAAGAAGAGATAATACCTCTCCTTCTCAAACTCTTGCAAAATATAGCAGAGGGAGGAACACTTCTAAACTCACTCTACAAGACCATCATTACCCTGATACCAAAACCAGACAAAGATGTCATAAAAAAAGAAAACTACAGACCAATATCACTGATGAACATAGATGCAAAAATCCTCAGCAAAATACTAGCAAACAGAATCCAACAGCACATTAAAAGGATCATAAACAATGATAAAGTGGGTTTTATCCCAGGATGCAAGGATTCTTCAATATATGCAAATCAATCAACGTGATACACCATATTAACAAATTGAAGGAGAAAAACCATATGATCATCTCAATAGATGCAGAAAAATCTTTTGACAAAATTCAACACTCATTTATGATAAAAACCCTCCAGAAAGTAGGCATAGATGGAACTTACCTCAACATAATAAAGACCATATATGACAAACCCACAGCAAACATCATTCTCAATGGGGAAAAACGGAAACCATTTCCTCTAAGATCAGGAACAGGACAAGGTTGTCCACTCTCACCACTCTTAGTCAACATAGTTTTAGAAGTTTTAGCACCAGCATTCATAGATGAAAAAGAAATAAAAGGACTCCAAATCCAAAACGAAGATGTAAAGCTGTCACTGTTTGCAGGTGACATGATACTATACTTAGAGAATCCCAAAGAAAATTACTAGAGCTAATCAATGAATTTGGTAAAGTATCAGGATACAAAATTTATGCCCACAAATCTCTTGCAATCCTATACACTAATGATGAAAAATTTGAAAGAGGAATTTAGGAAACTCTCCCATTTACTATTTCAACAAAAGGAATAAAATACCTATAAATAAACCTACCTAAGGAGACAAAAGACTTGTATGCAGAAAACACTGATGAAAGAAATTAATGATGATACAAACAGATGGGGAGATATACCATGTCCTTGGATTGGAAGAACCAATGTTGTGAAAATGACTACCAAAAGCAATGTACAGATTCAATGCAATCTCTATCAAACTACCACTGGCATTTTTCACAGAACTAGTACAAAAAATGTCACAATTTCTTTGGAAACAAAAAAGACCCCGAATAGCCAAAGCAATCTTGAGAAGGAAAACAGAGCTGGAGGAATCAGGCTCCCAGAATTCAGACTATACTAAAAAGCTATAGTAATCAAGACAGTATGATGCTGGCACAGAAACAGAAAAATAGATCAATGGAACAGGATAGAAAGCTCAGAGATAAACCCACACACATATGGTCACCTTATTTTTGATAAAAGAGGCAAGAATATACAATGGAGAAAAGAAAGCCTCTTCAAAAAGTGGTGCTGGGAAAACTGAACAGCTACATGTAAAAGAATGAAATTAGAATACTCCCTAACAACATACACAAAAATAAACTCAAAATGGATTAAAGACCTAAATGTTAGGCCAGACACTACAAATCTCTTAGAGGAAAACATAAGCAGAACACTCTATGACATAAATCACAGCAAGATCCTTTTTGACCCACTCCTAGAGAAATGTAAATAAAAACAAAAATAAATAAATGGGACCTAATGAAACTTAAAATCTTTTGTACAACAAAGGGAACAATAAACAAGAGGAAAAGACAACCCTCAGAATGGGAGAAAATATTTGCAAGTGAAGCAACTGACAAAGGATTAATCTCCAAAATTTACAAGCAGCTCATGCAGCTCAATATGAAGAAAACAAACAACCCAATCCAAAAATGGAGAGAAGAACTAAATAGACATTTCTCCAAAGAAGATATACAGATGGCCAACAAACACATGAAAGCATGCTCAACATCACTAATCATTAGAGAAATGCAAATCAAAACTACAATGATATATCATCTCACACTGGTCAGAATGGGCATCATCAAAATATCTACAAACAATAAATGCTGGAGAGGTTGTGGAGAAAAGGTAACCCTCTTGCACTGTTGGCTGGAATGTAAATTGATACAGCCACTATGGAGAACAGTATGGAGGTTCCTTAAAAAACTAAAAATAGAACTACCATGTGACCCAGCAATCCCACTACTGGGCATATATCCTGAGAAAACCATAATTCAAAAAGAGTCTTGTACCCCAATGTTCATTGCAGCACTATTTACAATAACCAGAACATGGAAGCAACTGAAGTGTCCATGGACAGCTGAATGGATAAAGAAGATGTGGCACATATGTACGATGGAATATTACTCAGCCATATAAAGAAACGAAATTGAGTTTTTTGTAGTGAGATGGATGGACCTAGAGTCTGTCATACAGAGTGGAGTAAGTCAGAAAGAAAAACAAATACCATATGCTAACACATATATATGTATCTAAAAACGAACAAATAAAATTGTTCTGAAGAACCTAGGTGCAGCACAGGAATAAAGATGCAGACATAGAGAATGGTCCTGAGGACAAGGGGAGGGGGAAGGGTAAGCTGGGATGAAGTGTGAGAGTGGCATGGGCATATATACACTACCAAATGTACAATAGATAGCTCGTGGGAAGAAACTGCATAGCACAGGGAGATCATCTCGGTGCTTTGTGACCACCTAGAGGGGTGGGATAGGGAGGATGGGAGGGAGATGCAATAGGGAGGATATATGGGAACAAATGTATATGTATAGCTGATTCACTTTGTTATAAAACAGAAGATAACACACCATTGTAAAGCAATTATACTCCAATAAGGATGTTTAAAAATTAATTTAAAATAAATAAATAAATGAATAAATTAAAAATAATAAAATCAAATATTTTATCTCTCCCTGCCTCTCTGAAACTTCCAAATGCTGTTGCTCAACAAATTTCATTATATTCTCAAGATTTTAGGATATTTAGGAGGCACCATGGTACAGATGCTTTATATACAAGTTACTTAGATCACTCAAACATGTAGGAAATCTATGCACATTTACATTTATTGCAGAGAGCCGTTAAAATGTCTACAGAGACAGTCCAATCTTGTGGAATGGGTTATTCTGCCATGCTCCTTTTCAAATGAATCCAAAATACTTTTACAGGATGCCACTTTCACTGTTCCAGTGACTCCCGAATACTTATCCCACATAGTACATGATTTTGAGTTATGCCCATCAATGGTCTCCCTTCTATTTCTGCCTACCAAAAGCACAATAAGTGATTTCTACTGATCTTTGCCAAAGAATAAAATAGTGATCTAAAAAGGTTCCTAACAGTAAGCACAGTTGTAAAATACAGGCCCCTTCATCATGTGTCTTGTAAATTTTGGAACCTAAAGAACTAGAAATAATTTTTGTGTGTGTATCAAAACTAAGAGCTTGATGTAGAGTTGAAAGGGTCATTACATATTTAAGGATTTACAAAGAGCCATATAATATATCCACTGCATTCAAAACATTTTATAAAAGTACTTAAATATTTCATTCTCACCACAACTAATGTTTTATAATAACTTAAAATAATTTAAGTGGTGCAATGTAGGTGAAGAAACAAAACTCCATTGATGTATTTTACAGTGTAAGCTGTTAGGTTCTTTGTTGACAGATATAACGTGATTTATCAAATTTTATTAAGGTCATTTCAAAAATCAAGTCAAATGATTCAGCCAAATGTTTTAACTCATAGAACTTTAGCAAATTTTAAATAAGACTAATGTGACACAGGCAAAATAGCAGGGCTGTTAAGAGCTCAAATTCAGCCCCTCACAGGCTGGGCTCAGGGTTTAGCCTAACTCTGTGAGCTTTGTGTCCATGAGAAAGTGACTGCATCTTTCTGTGTGTCTATGTTTAAACCTGCAAAAATGAGATAATCAGATCTTACAGCATCATCATGGGAATTACTAACTAGAGACTTATAAAAGGCTTAGAATAGAGCATGACACATACTGAGCATTTGATAAATTGCAACTTGTATTATTAAAACTACAGGTAAAATAGATCTGTATCCTAAATCCATGCCATGTAACAGCAATGGCATAGTCACATAATCACAAATGTGAAAATATCGTAAACATCATCAGAAAAAATCAATATCCCTACTCCCAGTGTTTATCCTAGTTAGTCCATATTTTTCATGGGATCTACCAGAATCAAGTCACATTCCAGTCATTAAACTTCCTACTAATAATCTATGCCATAACCTAAAATTGAGGATTTTTTAACAGAATATCATATTAGTCTCTTAGCATATTACCATACCATCTTTTGACTTTGACTCTTCTCTTCCTCTGGAATTGGAAATTGGAAAGTGAAGGCAAGAACAACCTCTGTTGCAATGATATCTGAGTACATTTTCTCCCCTTACTAAGGAAGATTGGAGATTTCCTTTTCCAATTCACAGTACAGTCTTATTTGTACAACTGCTTTGGGAGGGATTTGGTACATGTGGATTTTGATATAGAATATGACTACCAATAAATTATCATACACTGTCATTATTTAGAGAGAATAAAAGATGGGCTAAAACATTGCAGTATGCGAAAATTTCTTCTTTTACCATTTTCCCCATAGTCAGAGCCCTACATTGTGGTTCATCGCCAGTGATTCCTTTTCAACAGGGTAACATCTTTGATGTTTGAGGGAAGAAGTGAAAGTTAATTTCCAATCCATCTGGAAACTACTATTCTCACTTCTCAGGAAAAAAAGACATTAAAATCTAATCTAAATATAGTCTTTTGAAAGAGAACAATTCTATCAGGTTGTGCTCAATTGTATTTGCCATTGAATTTTGAAAATATTCTTAAATTTCATTAGGACAAAATGTATTTTCATTTTTCAATGCTGGGTAAAATATTATATCGAATAATGTCTTTGCTAATTCAGTTATGGATTCCACAGGCTATAATCCTCCTTTGTACATTTTAGTAATTCTACATAAGCTCTGTCTTCTAGGAATTATTTTCTAATTTTCTTCTTTTTCTACTAAAGCAGACCATTTCTTTTCTTTTCATTGAAGATCCATTTTGAAATGTTCATTAAATGTTGAATGTTTATCAGTAGCTGCCATCTCTGTGTTCCTAATTCTTCTTTGTGGCTTTCAACTTTCATTTTTCTCAATGCAAACACTTTCAGATTTTTATTTTCATCTATTCTTTAAGGACTTGAAGGATGACAAAACCACTTTCAGAAAGTGCTGGGTCAGTAACATAAGGCATTTTTTAAAGATTTTCTACCATGCATAACACAGTAAAGCAGGAAACAAGAGGAAGCAAACTAGAGTTGTGTGAAATTGCTCATTTATTCTTCTCAAGTAGTTTTCAGTTTTTCATGAAACTGCTGAAAAATTCACAAATTGTATTCCAGTGAGATGAATATTTGTTTTCCAAGTGTTCATCAAAACTTCTGTCTTCAGGTAAACATTGCATATGCATAACACCTCCTGTTCCCAGGTGTGCTGTTAGTACCTGCTTGTTCACAGGCATGAAAATGGAAGTGGAGTTTTAAATATGCACATGAACTTTTTTTTTTCTTAGATTCCATATATATGTGTTAGCATACGGTATCTGTTTTTCTCTTTCTGACTTACTTCACTCTGTATGACAGACTCTAGGTCCATCCACCTCATTACAAATAACTCAATTTCATTTATTTTTATGGCTGAGCAATATTCCATTGTATATATGTGCCATATCTTCTTTATCCATCCATCCAATAATGGACACTTAAGTTGCTTCCATGTCCTGGCTATTGTAAATAGAGCTGCAATGAACATTTTGGTACATGACTCTTTTTGAATTATGGTATTCTCAGGGTATATGCCCAGTAGTGGAAAATGGACTTGAGGATATGGGGAGGGGGAATGGTAAGCTGTGACAAAGTGAGAGAGTGGCATGGACATATATTCACTACCAAACGTAAAATAGATAGCTAGTGGGAAGCAGCTGCATAGCACAGGGAGATCAGCTCGGTGGTTTGTGACCACCTAGAGGGGTGGGATAGGGAGGGTGGGAGGAAGGGAGACGCAAGAGGGAAGAGATATGGGAACATATGTATATGTATAACTGATTTACTTTGTTATAAAGCAGAAACTAACACACCATTGTAATTATACTGCAATAAAGATGTTAAAAAAAAACTAAAAAAAATAAAATAAAATAAATATGCACAGCCTGGCTGGCTGGATAAGGAGAGATGCAAAGGGAGCTGGGAGTGGTGCTTACACTGCTGCAGGGGTGGGCATGCATTTCCTTCCTCGTCCCTTTTCCAAAATGAAGAGTTTAAGCTTCAGATTTTTTCTAATAGGGAATTTTTGTTCTGATATGCTCTTTCTACATTTCTGGCTAATTTTATTGTGGGAAACCACCTTCTATGTCAAAAATCTCTTCACTTTTATTCATAATAAGAAAAATAATAAATGACCCAGATGCATTGGCTTTTTCCCAGCATTCTTTGTTTCCATGTATAACATTTTCTTTTGACGATAATGTAATAATTCATTCATTTCCTGTTTCAAATCGTAATTTTCTGAATGAACAACTTTAAATGCCATAGTCCCTTAATGGATCAGTAATATGACAGCAAGTTTAGGTATCTGCTAGTTTTAAATACCACACAAAGGGTACTTTGAAATTGGTTTTCCTCTATGTGCATTTAAATGATATTAAAGCATTCCTTAATTTGGATGAGGTAAATTATCCCTTCACATAACTCTGACAGAGGCATTTGTAAGATAGGAGCCCAACATAAAATGCCATTTGGGGCCCCTATAAGTGGCTGAGCTGAGAAGCAAATTTTCCTTTCTTTCATTCTTCTCTCCCTCCCTCCCTCCTTCCCTTCCTCCCTCTCTCCCTTCCTTCCATTTTTCCTCTCTCTTTCTTTCATTTATTTCCTAAAATCTCAAAACTTCTCATAACCGATTTTTAACCTTCACACAAAGCAAAACAGGAAAAATCCCTGTATAAACTGAGCAGGTATAGGACAGTAGGAAAAGGTGGGCCCAGACTCAAGGCTTTCAACTTTCAAAATGTTGTATAATATTCTGTTCATTGGATTCACTAGGCCTTAGCCGTTTCTTGATGCCATTCCAAAGCTTTGAAACTTCTTTAAAACTCTTTGTCTTGATTTCCTATACCTCCTATCTACCAATGGATTCAGTTATATTCATGTGTGCATCTCATGAGTTGCTTATTGAGCATAGCATAATAAGAGATTACTACACATGCACACATATGCATTGTCCTCCCAGCATATATGATGCATCTGTGTGAGCACGTGTAAGAAGTATTCATTCAGCCTGTTTTTTCAGAATTTTCTGGAGGGAAGAGAGTTGTTGTTTTTTTTTCATACATTTTTTGTTCATTAGGGACATATATGTCATTTTGTTTTACTATCAGATTTTAGAAATAAATTTTGAATATGAAAGTAAAATAGTGAATGTTTTTTAAGTTAACTGTTCCTTTTTAAAATTTTATTGAAGTACAGTTGATTTACAATGTTGTGTTAATTTCTGCTAACAGCAAAGTGACTCAGTTATACATATATATATTCTTTTCCATTATGGTTTATCACATGATGTTGAATATAGTTCCCTGTGCTATACAGTAGAACCTTGTTGTTTATCCATACTATATATAGTATTTTGCATCTGTTAATCCAAACTCCCAGTACTTTGCTCCCCCTAAAATTGTTCCTTTTGCTATCCCTGCCTCTATTTCTCATTTTAAACATTTTATTTACTATTCTTCTTTAGTTTTAAGAGTGGCTAAGGCATATACATGTTGAGATGAATCCCAAGTACCCTGCTGTAGACCAACAGGCCTTGGATGGTGACTATAGACCAGCAGTATGAATGAAGATAATGATAGTCTCTTGTTTTATACCTTAGAACATTGAGCTCTTCTAAATTAAAGGTCTAGCCAAAATTATCATAAAGGGAATCATAACTTCCATGATGTGCTTTATTTCCTAAGTGGGCTCATAGTCAGAAAGACTTCCCAGGAGGTAGGATCAAATTATGAGATCCCTAGGAGTTTAAAGGCTTTTTTGTGGGTTGCATTGGTACATTTGCTCATTCGGAATCTTTCATGTTTACCTTTACAATTACCTCAAAATATATAATGAGTATCTGTTATATAGCTTTACATTATTATATAAGCTAAGGTCACACTGGTGAAAAAGCCACAAATCTTTCTCCTCAGGAAGTTTAAAATCTAATAAGTGAAAAGACAATTATGACGTGTGGCAGATACAGGGCATTGTGAGAGTCACCTGACCCAGCTGTGGGAATCAGAGTGCTTCAAACTGAGGAAACTTGTAAGACTCAGAAGAAAAGCAGAGTATGCATAAGAGGAGAAGCAAATAATGTACTCCGACAAGAAGCTATGATATGAGGATGGCAGTATTGAGAGATGAGTGTGGATAGGGACCAGTCTATGAAAGGCCCATAGACCATAATTACAATTATTTACTTTATCTTGGTGGTATTGAGGTGCAGATGGTCATTAAAAAATTTTTAAGTACCAAATGGATACATATATTCACACACATATATATGTACCTGTGTATGTGTATATATGTATAATTATATGTGGATTTCTTGAGACCTGAGGACTGATCAAAGATGGAGAGACAGTTATAAACCTAAGTGAGTCCCCAGAATCATTTTTGTGCAAATCTCCAGCCCATTTCCACACTGTGCATGAAAGATACATTATGAATATTCTGCTATCAAGGTATTGGTTTCCCTTCTAACCTATACTCACAGGTTTGACTGTTAGTTCTGTGGAGAGAGCATGAGTTGAAAAACAAATATTGCTCCCACTTCCTACTAGCTATGAATCTGGGCAAGTAGCTTAGCTCCTCTTAATTTTAGTTTCCTTTCATTTATTAATTTTTAAAAAAAAAGGTTTGGTAATTTCTCACTCATCCAGTATATGGTACTGTAGAATATAAAATAATCTGAATAATTAAGTTCTATAGTATGATACTGCTGTGTTACATCAAAGGAATTTCTCAGGTAAGGCTGCACCGTGGCAAAAACCATGACAAGGATAACATAGTTTGTGTGAAGAATGATGCTGGAGCTGGTCAGCATGAAACCCCTTCACTTGTTTCTGAGTCATTCAGCAGCCATAGCAAATAATGAGAATGTAAGAATTTTATACAATTCAGAGATGACTCTGGTAGGGGTGAAAGAATGATACTTTGAAAGACAAAGGATGAGGAAGGAGAGGGATAAAATTGAAAAACACACCCTGAAATTTATTATTTCTTACAAAGCAGATGCCAAGGAGTATCATGCAGTATATGTAACAATAGGAAATAATGTAACTAGATACATCTCAGTACATTTTAAACACAGTATATATAACTGCTCCTAGATGGCATTCTTTGAGCATGTGAGATGTAAGGATTGTTCTTACCATGCTTATCAATGCTCTCAGATGAGAACAAGGATCATGTATTCTAGTTTATCTCAAAGGAAATGAAGAACGCAACCCAAAGTTCTACTGTGCTGAGGTCTAATCATCTTTGTACCACAGACAGAAAAATATAATTTTATTAGCTTTGTTAATAACAATTTTATATTCTTATTTTGTGGGTGGATCTTTTAGCTTAACTAAAATAGTAGCATCCCAGGGCCACAAGACTCTTCTTGGGAGATAGAAGATGTGCCCAGACTTTTCTGGTGAGTCAGTAACTCCAGAAGGTAAGCTTGGAAAGCCATGTGCATAAGAGCTCTGCAAATTATTTGTGGCCTTGTTTCCTACAAATTCTGATAGCCATTTCTAATCAACACATGTATCTACATTCTCAACTCTCAGCAGAAAAGCCTGATCAGATTCAGAAATCTCATAACTGTATCTGGCAAGGCAAGCATTACTTTCAGATGTTCCTATGTTCTGGTCTATCAATTAAATGTATTTTTCCATTTAATGCAGACTCAACTAATTCCATTTTCTCAGGCTATCAAACAGGAATGTAAAGCCCCATTTCTTTAAAGGGCTGGAAGGAAGCACCAGTTATCATCCAGAATACCCGTTTAGTTAAAGTGATACCTAAACTTTACCAGACTAATGAATTGAGACAATTTCATAGCAATTTTATTCTACCTCCTTTATTTAATGTAGTACCCAAAATGTTGTACACTCCTTGGCTGCCTGGTATACATTTATTCATAACTCAGAATCATCGTGAATTCATTAATAGCCCTTCTCATTGTAAAATGGTACTATCTGCAAACACTTCACATGGCCTATCAATCTACTCCATTTACATTTATAAGTGTCTTTCATGTGTCCATCCCATAGTGCTATGCAGACTTAATATAAAAGAAGATACAATAAATATTTAAAAGGCTAAATTAAACAATTTTTTTTGTTAAACCTTACAAATCAACAGTAATTTTTAAGTTCTCAGGCATAAAAGAATAGATTCCTAGCTGAAGAAGAAGGTGTAGAAGGATTTGTGATCTATTAGAATCAGACTGCAATGTGGCAGGTGAAGATCAGTGATTGTAAATTGTGACAGAAACCCTTCCAGAATCAGAAAATCTTTATGTGACAAGTTTGCACTGGGCCGGTACAAAAATGAAATTATATGGTTAGTAAAACACACACACACACACACACACTCACACACACACACACACACACACATGAACACACACATGAATGCACACACAACTTTACAGTAATCCAAAGGTCAAAAGTGTGATTTTAAAGCAAAGAAAATCACCTCTTTGTGGTTACCAGGATGGTTGACACTTTAAACATTTATACTGGAGAACCAATCAGTAGCAACCCAATTTTATCTGTACTAAATTCAGGGAAATTTGAAGACATTCATGCTTGAATATCACACAGACATTTATACAAACATCAAGCTGCTTCATAGGTCTGCAGGGACTGGGAAGAATATCTGAGTACCGTCTGCATACATATGACACTGCAGGCCATGGCATTGAATGTTATTTGCTAAAAATATCTAAATATAAAGTGAAATAGGATTTCAAGCCCCAGGGGAATCAGAAAGTAACTTGGGAAAGCACAAACCATTCCCAAAAGGAACACATTGAAAGGACAATATAGGGATAAAGAAAAGATCCAAAGCAACTCATGTTTATTCCAGAAAATTCAAAAACATAGAGTTATGTCAAGGAATGACACAGTCAGCAGTATTCAAACTAGACATATAGCCTTAAGTAGGCATTCAAACAACAAAATGCTTATGGACAGTATATTCTAATCTAAGTATCAGGGCCAATAGTGTGCACATTTAACATGAGGTGTTAAAATGATATCATAGGAAAAATTCAAGATTTATTGTCTTTGTCTAGTGATGAAAAATTTAAGGCGTTCTTGGTTTAAAAAAAAGAAGAAGAAAAAAAACAATATAAGTGTTCAAGCTTCTAGATTCTATTGAATTTGTTTTACCTTTATGATCATGGAAACTTTATTTAATGTCTCATTTTGGAATTTAATGAAGAATTTAAGATTCTTAAGGAATCTTAAGATTCCTTAAGAGGAAAGGTGAGGAAAGGTGATATCACTGCTGTACTGTCTTTATCATTATCCTATTATCCAATACTGTAAAGATCTGGTAAGTTATTTTCCCATACACAGACCACCCATCATTTTTTTTTTTTACATTTTACTCATGATTTGTTTCTTTCATAACCCTAATTGTCAAAATTTCCATGTTCCAAAAAAAAAAAAATTGCACCTAATGGAGTTAAACCAGCAAAGAATTTATTCATGACTATTACAGTATGCATAACCCCTCTAAAATAAAAGTCAAGAGGATTTTTAAATGCTAGGATGATTCATGATTAGATTATTTGTATTAGCTAATTTTCAATTATCTTATTGAAGTTAGATTCCCTACCCCATAGAAACTACAAGAGAAGGGCTCTATCTTCCTTGATTACATGATTACATTTCAAAGGGTTGACTTCCAGGTCCTGGAGAAATACATTCCTGGTCTGTAAAACTGACAGGAAGCTGGGAAAAGTTTATATCTCAAAGGGGCAGAGAAAGAATTTCCAAATGCAAGGTTTTTAAGGTCAATGTCCTAAGAAAAGGAAGAAACCTGTCTAAAGGTTAGTCAAGCCGAGAGGAATATTAAGGCCGTATTGGTCAACCGTATGCATCTCTTAGAAAGTACCACTCAACAGCCCCAGAAGCTTCGCTCCTAGACAGATGACAGTTGGAAGTATTCCAAATAGATTTTGATTAACAAAATAAGGATATACCAATATCCATAGCATAATAAAGCAACCACCATTACATCGCAGAATAATAGAAGAGTATGGTATGTACACAAATGTACTCAGTATAATAAAACAAAATCGTATTTAACACCATCAACATGATGATGAAAAATGGATAAGCCTCATGTTCCTAAAAACACCATACATAATAAAAGGTGCTAATATTCATATTTTCACATTTTAATAATGCTATTAATCTTCTGTAGTCAATAGTAATGGATGTAATATTTTATCATTTTAAACTTCTCAACCTTTTGATGTTTAAAACAGTGAATATAGCTCTGTACATAGACATGATACAGATACATGTCTATATTGAATAAAAGAAACTAATTCTTGACCACAATTAGTTTTAAATTAATACTGCTACACCAGTGGGTAAAATGAAACCCACTAAATTTATTTTCTTTGCCCTGGGTCCTTTGTAGTAAAATACTCACATCTACATGCTCTGAGGAGGTTGGCAGAACACACCTCAATTAACATACCTTAATGACTCTATTTGGTAGTTACCAAATTAGAAATTTAAACAATATAATGGAAAGAAGTGTTTCAGGATAAATAAACACTGTTGCTGTGGGCAAGCTCAGATCCTTTCAGTTCCTTTCCTTGAAACTGTGCTTGCCTGTAAGTTGCCCACCTGGCTGCTCAGGCTCTCCTTGGGAGAGGAATCCATGCTCCTTCCCAGAGGAAACTATTTAGTTGTTAACAGCTTTGTTTAATTTCCTCTCGAAAGAAAAACTAAAACTTGTTGGGAGCTTTTCCTAAGTCACTGCAGGTAGTTAACAGTTTGGTTAAAAATAATTAAGCCAATTTGTTAATATGAAACTTAAAGTCTTTCAGATAGAACACAAGGCTCACAGGATAAAAGAGATTGCCTAAGTGGAAGGTTCTCGGGGGAGGCTTGGAGCCAGACCCAGCATGAGGTGCTTTATTTTCTACCGCAAGTCTTCACACTTCTGCAAAATTGTTGGAAGCCAGTTTCTCCGTGGGTAGTTTTGCTTATTATTTTCTGCATGTAACTTGTCCTTACCGGGAGTGCCTCTACTTGCTCCTAAGCAGATACCCTATAGCTAGCTCAGAGCATTAACAGAATGCACAGTGAACTGAATACAGTGTGACAGATGCCTCCAGAAGGGACAGCCAAGTAGAAACAAAAGACAAAGAATAAATGAGATACACTGCACTTGCCTCTGATAAAGATAAAATTAAAGCTCATTCTTCCAGAATAAAGGAAAGGCCCATTCGATTATGTTAATCTTATTTTTACTTCTGAATCATTTGAAGTAAATTGTCTAGCTTTCATCAGTCATAAATGTCTGTTAGGAAAAGGTAAGGTGTTTAGTTCCCAAATGTTACCTTAGTTAACAATGACGCAATGTTTCATCTTGTTGCAGCTAGAAATCGAGCTCAGTCTCAAAGTTTGACCTTCTCATGTGCAGATACATTTATATACACTATGTTTATGCATTCATTTTCCCATCAGTATATATTTATTGACTGCCTTCTCTTGATCAGACACACTGATACTGCAGCAGGCAAGGCAGAAACCCACATATTCTTGTCTATTCAGCAATTAGATTAAAACAATAATATAATTATATGAAGATGATAGTTTTAAAACTCTTGAACCCAGGTTTAAGAAATTTGTTTTTTAGTGCCAAGTCTTCAATTATTATTATTTTTTTGCCAACCTGTATATAATAGATTCATAGGCAAGCAAGTAGTAATTCTTACCTGAACATACCACCAAGACGGGGAGGTACTCATATTTCTCAGTAGGACTATATGCCTCTCTGTGTCTGTTTATCTGTCTGCCCACATTCATATATATGTGGTATACATTATAACCACCTAAAGTATGTCTGTAGAGTAAAAACAACTGATTTCCTTATAAAGATTTTTAAATCATGCATAAATTAGAAGTATAATGTCTATAAATGCAATTTATAATATTTATATGTAGATATATCCGATGATAACATTAATTAAACTACTATTTTAGTTTCAGAAGTATTTCTGATGTAAGCTATATTTATATCCCCAAAAGGTAGACTGCCCAGTTTTAAAATATAATAAAAATGTACTGTTATACTTCATCAATTTCTAAATGAAGATTTTGTATACTTCTACTCTAACAACATAAAAATCAATTTTAAAAGCTCTGTGTTTGTCTCAGAATCCTCCTACACATTTTTTATAAAAACAAAATATCTACATCATTGAATCTGATTTAGAGTATGTATGTGAAGAAAAACAGAACACCCTGAAAAATATTTCTCTTCTTCCAGCTATGTTTTATATGTCTCAACTTAATACACATTAATTTTGAAAGCCAGAAAAAATATTGTAGTAATTTTAAATAAACAAATTTGGCTGAAACATTGCAGAGTGGAGCATAATGTATTTGGGGAAATAGCTACAGCCATTCCACAAATGAGTAGGTAAATATTCAGTGTGAAACAGTATTGAGATTTCTAAATAGATGTTTTGCCCAAGACTCCAGAACTAAGAATATCCTCTGTTGATTTAGTAATTGCAGAAAATTCAGAATTTAGGATGGACAAGGGACACTTTTTTTTTTTTTTAGTTTATATTTTTCACTCAAGATTTTAAAAAACAGCTTGATTGGAACTATTCTACAATCCAGCTACCTTAAAGGTAAGTGGTTTAAGAGTATTTCAGGGCTTCCCTGGTGGCACAGTGGTTGGGAGTCCATCTGCTGATGTTAGGGGACGCGGGTTCGTGCCCCGGTCCAGGAAGATCCTGCATGCGGCGGAGCGGCTGGGCCCGTGAGCCATGGCTGCTGGACCTGCGCGTCTGGAGCCTGTGATCCGCAACGGGAGAGGCCACAACAGTGAGAGGTCCGCGTACCGCAAAAAAAAAAAAAAAAAAAAAGGGTGTTTCAGTGTTTAAGAGTATTTCAAAACATTATTTCTTCTTAACCTCTGCTTCACATTTCAGATTAATTTTTGCTTCATTCCCATTTAATATTAGCACTCTAATGAAATAAACCCCCTGGTTATTCTACCAACAAATGAAACATATTTATTGAACACCTACTGTGTACAAAGCATTTGAGAGGTTATATAAAAATATAGCACAAGCCCTCACCAAGCTTGGCTTCTTTCTGGGGAGATTAAAGAAGCATAAATGAGTATACATCAGAACCTAACACAGTATGTATAGGATCATAACACTGAGCACTATTAGTTAATTAGTAGTTATTGTTTTATGTTATAAAAAATGTTTATTGTATATACCGCTATTTTACTTAATGCTGCGTGATAATAAAGAGCTAGTTCCTATTCTTAAAAATTCAAATCACAGAACACCTTAAAGGTAGTATTTAAGACACCGCTTAAACTAACCCCTCACTGTCCATGAAGAAATTGATGAGTCTACAATGTAGAAAATAGACTGCACATGAAAAGAAAAGGACTTTAAAAACAAGTGCAAGAAAACAAAGTATACAAGATGTAATGTAAATGTGAAATATTTCATTAAAATGAAAAGATTCTGAAAATGGAAGTGAAAAACTCTAGGGGTGTGATTAATTAGGAAAATCTTTGAAAAAATTAGTTGAGATAGCACTTGGCATCTCGAATGCTGCATGAGATTTGAGAGGCTACCACATATATTTGTGATGCCCCAAGTGGTGGCTTTGAAGTGGAGCCCAAATAATTATATAAAGGATATTTTTATTTTCACATAGAGTAGGTTAAAATCCCCAAGAAAAAGACAAAGGTTATGCATCAATCTGCAAAAGGAAACGAATGTAAGTGCAAGAGATTTTACCAAAAATATAAAGCCAGTCACACAACTGATAATGAAAACCCTAAGATCCATCAGATAAAGAAAAATAATTTCACAACAGGGGAAATACAATTGTCTAATATACATATTATGAAATATCCAATCTCATTATTGATCAAAAATTGTTAATGTTAATGGAAACTGTGAAGAATTATTCATTTATATACTATAGTAACAATGAAATTCCATGATATTCAGTCTCAGGAGTTTATACACTAGTGATCATTCAGTGAAGCATAACTTTGGAGAATTTCTATGGAAACCAATGTAATATTTTTTGTCAAAAAATTTAAAACTATATCTTATACCTTAGCAAATATCCTTAGAAATTATTTTGAAGAAATCATTCAAAACTTCAGGCATAAAGATAACATTGTGACTTTACTTTTACCAGTACAAATTTGGAAACAACATAAATAGGAAAATGAAAATATTATGACTCAACTATTTAGTAAAATATTATGCACACATTAAATACTGTGTTTACACATTTCAATATGTGTATAGTTATTGTCTCTACCTAGTGGGGTTATGAATGAATATTTTCTTCCTCCTTATATTTCTGTACCTTAAAAAAACCTTAATTAAATGTGTTCCTTATAGGATGGAAAGAGTTTGCTAACTTTGGTAAGCAAAATATTTGTTAAATGAAATCAAGTAAATTATTAATAGGCAGTGAAAGAATGGAAGACAAAGTATGGAAAGGTGTATCCAGGTCAAGTTCAAGTCTCACTGTAACAGCCAACATAGAACACTCCAGCCTGTGGGGCTACAAGACAAAGGAGTTACTGGCCTCTTTTACCATGTTTCATGGTGACTGAGGTCCTAAAATGAGGTCATTGAGTCAATGTAAAATACCATTGGATCACTCTCAATGCCCCATTTAAAATCTCAGGAACATTCACCTGCGTTTACTTTCAGAAATATGAGCTCATTATAACACTTGAGATTAGCTCACACACATTTTCTGAAATTTTGTGTTTGAAAAAAATGGGTATGTGTGGCAATGGGATATCCCCCACTCATTATTCAGATCTTTCAACACTTTAAGCTCTTGCTCCTATAGGGCCTAAGGCTGTTGGATGTATATTAATAGTTTCCAGTATCCGTCTGCAAGAAATATTACCATTTCACTACACTAGGTATTTTCCATGTTACTATTTTATATTGTAAAGCTAAATGTAGCTTGGCTGATAGTCACAGTTATTTGAAAATTTCACTTGTACTTTGTTTATTCACAAAATCTTTGTTTAAAGCTATAGTGATTTTAAACAAATTCTTTGTCTTTTAAAGTAAGTTTTATCTTTCAAAACAATCAACTGGTCATGAGCACATCAGCAGTTGAACTCTTTAGTTTCTGGGAATAGTCAAGAAAAATTTTTAAAATATATCTGACTTGTGTCACTTGCATTAAGAATATCTGCCATGTCTCTAAACACGTGGAACTGTGTTCATTCCCTTATAGAATTTCTGTTTAACCTCTTCATATTAAGTTGACATTAGCAGTTGATAGTAATGTCACCAAAATGTCAAAGGTCAACCAAACATCCTGATATCTGCTCCACAACAACGAGCGATATCAACCCAGAAAAACATAAAATTCCAGCCAGCAAGTGGCTTCACACATACTTTTTGCAATGTGTGCTTTCAGGTTTGTCTCAAGAAAAAGAAAAAGCCAAGTAAGTTAAATATGGTCAGTTTTCTTCTTTTCTTCCCACAAAGGAATATGAGCAGTAATTGATTTAAATATTTGGATGTACAATGGCCAGATCCCTACTTTGTGGCCCATTAAAAGAGTAACTAAGTGACTATCACCTTTCTGTATCTTTCTCCATAAACCCAATAAAAATATAACCAATATGCATTGTTATTTCATTGGTATCAATTTCTTTAGAGTCATATTTCTTCTGTGTGATGTTATGGCTTCATTTGCCAGTTTGTCTTTATCTCAAATAAAATTAAATATTTCTTTAAAAACATTTTCTTTACAATTACCTTGATCATTAATGTATTCTTTATACATTCAGCAAATAATTATTTGTAAATAATTCAATTCTGCAAGATAGTTGTAGGGAGGAGGAAAAGAATGCAAAAATGAGTGAGACAAGTCCCTTTCATTCACAAACTCATAATTGGGGGAGGCAGATTACAGTGTAATAAGTTCCATAAAAAGGATATTCACAGAGTGCTCTGGGAGCTCAAAACCTGAGGATGTGAAGAGTACTTCCCCAGAGAAGGGAGAGCACTAGCTTGCCTCAGAAGATGAATAGGGGTTTTCTAGAAGAAGAAAAGAGGAAAGTGGAGGAGATAAATAGCAAAGTAAAGGCCTTAAAATAATATGCTAGGCTGGAGAAAAACTAAAATATGAGTACTGTTGGAACTTAGAAAATTTGCTTGATAGTAATTGACACAATTGACTTTATATAGGAATTATTATTGGTTTTCTTTTCTGAAAGTGAGACTTTTTGATCCTACTAGGACCTCCTCAAACTGCTTCAGGAGAAACTCCTCCCTTCATTAACTGCTTACACACACATATTTCTTTGGAAATCCTCAAATTCACTAGGTTTCTTCTCTTCCCTGAGATATTGAACTTCCTTTCATTTTGATTGGAACCCTGCTCTTCTCATTCTTCACGTGCTTGGCTTCCTCTCATCATGGAATCTCAACCACATTACTCTTTCTCACATAATCATACTTTATTTTCACTTTTTGAAGTTATCTATTTCTTATTATTCTTATTATTTCTTATTATTTGTCAATTGCTATAAGGATATAAAATTTGTAAAGTCAAAAAACCAGTCTACTATTCAACACTAAAACCATTACATATAAAGCAGAGGTGGACACATAGTAAGCATTATATGATATGTTTAAAGAAAGATGCAAAGGAAAAAGCAAATGGAATGTATAACCTAAGAAAAATCAATCAAGTAATACATCAGCATCAAAATTGAATTCTCCCCCCACAGCTTTTTAAGATTGGACTTCATCAAGAAGCACGCAGTAAAAGAGAACAGAAGGACTTTGTGGAGAAAGAAATTGAAGTCTTATGTTTTGCAAATGCAGTTAAAAGAACCAGTAGCATCTATGTATTAATATTTATTTCCACTTATATTCAAAGGTGGGTGAGCCCTGGTGATGTTGTTTACATTAACCTTACTTATATCACCGAATACCTGTGAGATTCAAATGAGAAGTGGGTGTAAAAATATCATAAAATGTTAGAGACTGCATTTCTTTGCCTTCTAATAGTAAAAGAAGTCAAATATGGATTCTTCTGGGGTAGTAAGGAGACAATTTAAGATACCAATTAAATAGATTACCACTGGTATATTTTCCATTACCATCTGATTCTTCTCAGTCTATGAATTTTGTCAGGAAAACAATAACTAACAGAATTATAACAAATAGATCTTTAGTTGATCTTCAGAAAAGTGTTTGTATCATGATGAAAACAGTGTTATTTTTTAAATGTCACACATAATTGTGCATAGCCAAAGTAAACGAGCTAGTAAATGGGCTGGCATTAATAATTATAATGACATGCATGCAATATCAAGTATTGACTAATAAAATGACTGATAATTTTCAGCTAATTAAATTTAAAATTATGAAAGAACTTTAAACAAACGTGACTTGTAGCTTTTATAATGTTTAATTAAGTACATGCTAAATGTAACAATAAATTATTTCATTAGTAAAACTGTGAATACATGTGCAAAATAAAATATTTTCAATAAGAATATTAGTATCATTGGGCTTTAAATGTCATTCTTTTTTAAAAAACGTTTTATTTTTGTGGATATTTTTACCTTTTGCATATGATTACATACTTCCATTAAGCTACTTAATTAAGTAGCCTTTTAATCTTATTGCAGATTTACAAAACATCTCTATCACTGAGAATTATGAAACAAATGAAAAAAGAAAAAAGCAACCTGCAAAATGTTTTTAAGTTAGAAGAAGAAAGAAAAAGAAAAAACAGTCACAACCAAGAGGAGCCTAAAAAGCAGATCTCACTATTAAACATAATGTGATATCTTTGTTGGGATATTGGAACTGCAAAAGGACAGTAGGAAAAAACTGAAGAAATAAGAATTTGGCCTTTAGTTAATATTAATGTATCAATATTGCCTCCTTAATTGTGAAAAATGCATCATACTAACTAATGTAAAATGTTAATAATGGAGAAAATTTGGAGCAGAGCATATATGAACTCTGTACTATCTTTGCAATAATTTTGTAAATCTAAAGCTTTTATAACATGAAAAGTTTATTAAAAATATGTTCATAGATTTAAAAGTGATCATTATACTGTCAACTCATTAAAAGATCAAAAATATTTGGTGAGTGATAGAATAGCAAATTTCAATCTTCATCCTCCTCATCTTAACAGAATTTTTCTTTACAAATAAAGAACGTTGGAATTATTTTGCCAATGAGTAGTAGGTGCCTATATAAGAATCTTGAAATCTAGTGTTGAACTTTTAATCTCAGAGAGCTACCAATAATTAAACATACATGTGGAGGATTTGAGAAGATGGTGGAAGAGTAAGAGGCGGAGATCACCTTCCTCCCCACAGATACATCAGAAATACATCTACACGTGGAACTGCTCCTATAGAACACCCACTGAACTCTGGCAGAAGACCTCCCTCTCCCAAAAGGAGAGGGGATTAAGAGCGCTGCTTAAAGGAACTCCAGAGACAGGCACGAGCCGCGGCTATCAGCGTGGACCCCAGAGACGGGCATGAGACACTATGGCTGCTGTGGCTGCCACCAAGAAGCCTGTGTGCAATCACAGGTTACTATACACACTACCCTTCCCAGGAGACTGTGCAGCCCTCCACTGACAGGGCCCCGTGATCAAGGGGCAACTTCCCTGGGAGAACGTCACGCCAGCCTCTGATGCCACAGGCTCGCCCACATCCGTACCCCTCCCTCCCCCCGGCCTGAGTGAGCCAGAGCTCCCAAGTCACCTGCTCCTTTAACCCCGTCCTCTCTGAGTGAAGAACAGACACCCTCAGGCAACCTACACGCAGAGGCGGGTCCAAATCCAAAGCTGAACCCCAGGAGCTGTGCGAAGAAAGAAGAGAAAGGGAAATTTCTCCCAGCAGCCTCAGGAGCAGTGGATTAAATCTCCGCAATCAACTTGATGTACCCTGCACTTGTGGAATACCTGAATGGACAACGAATCATCCCAAATTAAGGAGGTGGACTTTGGGAGCAATGATACATATATATATATTTTTTCCCTTTTTCCCCTTTTGTGACTGTGTACGTGTATGCTTCTGTGTGAGATTTTGTCTGTATAGCTTTGCTTTCACCATTTGTCCTAGGGGTTGTGTCTGTCCTTTTTTTTTTTTTTTTTTACTTTTTTTTTTCCTTAAAAATTATATTTTATTCTTTATTTTAATAACTTTATTTTATCTTACTTTATTTTATTGTATCCTCTTTCTTTCTTTCTACTTTTTCTCCATTTTATTCTGAGCTGTGTGGAAGACAGGCGGTGCTCCAGCAGGCATCAGGGCTGTGCCACTGAGGTGGGTGAGCCAACTTGAGGACACTGGACCACAAGAGACCTTCCAGATCCACGGAATATCAAATGGCAAAAATCTCCCAGAGATCTCCATCTCAACACCAAGACCCAGCTTCACTCAACGACCAGCAGGCTACAGTGCTGGAAAACCTATGCCAAACAACTAGCAAGACAGGAACAGAGCCCCATCCATTAGCAGAGAGGCTGCCTAAAATAATAAGGACACAGACACCCCAGAACACAAAACCAGAAGTAGACCTGCCCACCAGAAAGACAAGATCCAGCCTCATCCACCAGAACACAGGCACTAGTCCCCTCCACCAGGAAACCTACTCAACCCACTGAACCAACCTTAGCCACTAGGGACAGACACCAAAAACAATGGGAACTATGAATCTTCAGCCCACAAAAAGGAGACCCCAAAAACAGTAAGATAAGCAACATGAGAACACAGAAAAACACATAGAAGATGAAGGAGCAAGGTAAAAACCCACCAGACTTAACAAATGAAAGGAAATAGGCAGTCTACCTGAAAAAGAATTCAGAATAATGATAGTAAAGATGATCCAAAATCTTAGAAATAGAATAGAGAAAATGCAAGAAACATTTAATAAGGACCTAGAAGAACTAAAGAGGAGACAAGCAATGATGAACAACACAATAAATGAAATTAAAACTACTCTAGGGCTTCCCTGGTGGCGCAGTGGTTGAGAGTCTGCCTGCCGTTGCAGGGGACACGGGTTTGTGCCCCGGTATGGGAAGATACCACATGCCGCAGAGCGGTTGGGCCCATGAGCCATGGCCACTGAGCCTGTGCGTTCGGAGCCTGTGCTCTGCAACGGGAGAGGCCACAACAGTGAGAGACCCGCATACTGCAAAAAAAAAAAAAAAAAAAATACTCTAGAAGGGATCAATAGCAGAATAACTGAGGCAGAAGAACGGATAAGTGGCCTGGAAGATAAAATAGTGGAAATAACTACTGCAGAGTAGACTAAAGAAAAAAGAATGAAAAGACTGAGGACAGGCTCAGAGACCTCTGAGACAACATTAAACACACCAACATTCGAATTAGAGGGGTCCCAGAAGAAGAAGAGAAAAAGAAAGGGACTGAGAAAATATTTGAAGAGATTATAGTTGAAAAGTTCCCTAATATGGGAAAGGAAACAGTTAATCAAGTCCAGGAAGCACAAAGAGTCCCATACAGGATAAGTCCAAGGAGAAACATGCCAAGACACATATTAATCAAACTATCAAAAATTAAATACAAAGAAAATATATTAAAAGCAGCAAGGGAGGGCTTCCCTCGTGGCGCAGTGGTTGAGAGTCCGCCTGCCGATGCAGGGGACACGGGTTCGTGCCCCAGTCCGGGAAGATCCCACATGCTGTGGAGCGCCTGGGCCCGTGAGCTATGGCCGCTGAGCCTGTGCGTCCGGAGCCTGTGCTCCGCAACAGGAGAGGCCACAACAGTGAGAGGCCCACGTACCGCAAAAAAAAAAAAAAAAAAAAAAAAAAAAAGCAGCAAGGGAAAAACAACAAATAACACACAAGGAAATTCCCATAATGTTAACAACTGATCTTTCAGCAGAAACTCTGTAAGCCAGAAGGGAGTGGCAGGACATATTTAAAGTGACGAAGGAGAAAAGCCTACAACCAAGATTACTCTACATAGCAAGGATCTCATTCAGGTTTGATGGACAAATTAAAAGCTTTAAAGACAAGAAAAAGCTGAGAGAGTTCAGCACCACAAAACCAGCTTTACAACAAATGCTAAAGGAACTTCTCTAGACAAGAAACAGAAGAGAAGGAAACAACCTACAAACACAAAACAATTAAGAAAATGGGAATAGGAACATACATATTGATAATTACCTTAAATGTACATGGATTAAATACTCCCACCAAAAGACACAGACTGGCTTAATGGATACAAAAACAAGACCCTTATATATGCTGTCTACAAGAGACTCACTTCAGACCTAGGGACACATACAGACTGAAAGTGAGGGGATAGAAAAAATATTCCATGCAAATGGAAATCAGAAGAAAGCTGGAGTAACAATTCTCATATCAGATAAAATAGACATTAAAATAAAGACTATTACAAGAGACAAAGAAGGACACTACATAATGATCAAGGGATCAATCCAAGAAGAAGATATAGCAATTGTAAATACTTATGTACCCAACATAGGAGCACCTCAATGTATAAGGCAAGTACTAACAACCATAAAAGGGGACATTGACAGTAACAAATCCTAGTAGGAGACTTTAACACCCCACTTTCACGAATGGACAGATCATCCAAAATGAAAATAAATAAGGAAACACAAGCTTATATGATACATTAAACAAGATGGACTTAATTGATATTTATAGGACATTCCATCCAAAAACAACAGAATACACATTTTTCTCAAGTGCTCATGGAACATTTTCCAGGATAGTTCATATCTGGGGTCACAAATCTAGCCTTGGTAAATTTAAGAAAATTGAAATCTTATCAAGTATCTTTTCATACCACAATGCTATGAGACTAGATATCAATTACCGGAAAAGACCTGTAAAAAATACAAACACATGGAGGCTAAACAATACACTACTAAATAATGAAGTGATCACTGAAGAAATCAAAGAAGAAATCAAAAAATACCTAGAAACAAATGACAATGGAGACACGACAACCCAAAACCTATGGGATGCAGCAAAAGCAGTTCTAAGAGTGAAGTTTATAGCAATACAATCCTACCTTAATAAACAGGAAACATCTCAAATAAACAACCTAACTTGCACCTAACGAAATTACAGAAAGAAGCAGAAAAAAGCCCCAAAGTTAACAGAAGGAAATAAATCATAAATATCAGATCAGAAATAAATGAAAAAGAAATGAAGGAAACGATAGCAAAGATTTATTTTATTCCAGAAATGCAAGGTTTCTTCAATATAGGTAAATCAATCAATGTGATACACCATATTAACAAATTGAAGGAGAAAAAACATATGATCATCTCAATAGATGCAGAGAAAACTATTGACAAAATTCAACACCCATTTATGATAAAAACCCTCCAGAAAGTAGGCATAGAGGGAACTTTCCTAAACATAATAAAGGCCATATATGACAAACCCACAGCCAACATCGTCCTCAAAGGTGAAAAACTGAAAGCATTTCCACTAAGATCAGGAACAAGACAAGGTTGCCCACTCTCACTACTCTTATTCAACATAGTTTTGGAAGTTTTAGTCACAGCAATCAGAGAAAAAAAGGAAATAAGAGGAATCCAAATCAGAAAAGAAAAAGTAAAGCTGTCACTGTTTGCAGATGACATGATACTATACATAAAGAATCCTAAAGATGCTACCAGAAAGCTACTAGAGCTAATCAATGAATTTGGCAAAGCAGCAGGATACAAAATTAATGCACAGAAATCTCTGTCATCCCTATACACTAATGATGAAAAGTCTGAAAGTGAAATCAAGAAAACACTCCCATTTACCATTGCAACAAAAAGAATAAAATATCTAAGAATAAACCTACCTAAGGAGACAAAAGACCTGTATGCAGAAAATTATAAGACACTGATGAAAGAAATTAAAGATGATACAAATAGGGCTTCCCTGATGGCGCAGTGGTTGAGAGTCTGCTTGCCAATGCGGGGACACGGGTTCGTGCCCCGGTCCAGGAGGATCCCACATGACATGGAGCAGCTGGGCCAGTGAGCCGTGGCCACTGGGCCTGCACGTCCGGAGCCTGTGCTCTGCAATGGGAGAGGCCACGGCAGTGAGAGTCCTGTGTACCGCAAAAAAAAAAAAAAAAAAAAAGATGATACAAATAGATGGAGAGATATATCATGTTCTTGGATTGGAAGAATCAACATTGTGAAAGTGACTCTACTACCCAAAGCAATCTACAGATTCAATGCAATCCCTATCAAACTACCACTGGCATTTTTCACAGAACTAGAACAAAAAATTTCACAATTTGTATGTAAACACAAAAGACCCCAAATAGCCAAAGCAATCTTGAGATCGAAAAATGGAGCTGGAGGAATCAGGCTTCCTGACTTCAGACTATACTACAAAGCTAGAGTAATCAAGACAGTATGGTACTGGCACAAAAACAGAAAGATAGATCAATGGAACAGGATAGAAAACCCAGATATAAACCCACGCACATATGGTTACATTTTCTTTGATAAAGGAGGCAGGACTGTACAGTGGAGAAAGGACAGCCTCTTCAATAAGTGGTGCTGGGAAAACTGGACAGGTACATGTAAAAGAATGAAATTAGAACACTCCCTAACACCATACACAAAAATATGCTCAAAATGGATTAAAGACCTAAATTTAAGGCCAGAAACTATCAAACTCTTAGAGGAAAACATAGGCAGAACACTCTATGACATAAATCACAGCAAGATCCTTTTTGACCCACCTCCTAGAGTAATGGAAATAAAAACAAAAATAAACAAATGGGACCTAATGAAACTTCAAAGCTTTTTCACAGCAAAGGAAACCATAAACAAGACCAAAAGAGAACCCTCAGAATGGGAGAATATATTTGCAAATGAAGCAACTGACAAAGGATTAATCTCCAAAATTTATAAGCAGCTTATGCAGCTCAACAACAAAAAACAAACAACCCAATCCAAAAATGTGCAGAAGACCTAAGTAGACATTTCTCCAAAGAAGATATACAGACTGCCAAAAACACATGAAAGAATGTTCAACATCATTAATCATTAGAGAAAAGCAAATCAAAACTACAATGAGATATCATCTCACACCAGTCTGAATGGCCATCATCAAAAAATCTAGAAACAATAAATGCTGGAGAGGGTGTGGAGAAAAGGGAACGCTCTTGCACTGCTGGTGGGAATGTGAAATGGTACAGCCACTATGGAGAGCAGTATGGAGGTTCCTTAAAAAACTACAAATAGAACTACCATATGACCCAGCAATCCCACTACTGGGCATATACCCTGAGAAAACCGAAATTCAAAAAGAGTCATGTACCAAAATGTTCATTGCAGCTCTATTTACAATAGCCTGGAGATGGAAACAACCGAAGTGTCCATCATCAGATGAATGGATAAAGAAGATGTGGCACATATATACAATGGAATATTACTCAGCCATAAAAAGAAATGAAACTGAGCTCTTTGTAATGAGGTGGATGGACCTAGAGTCTGTAATACAGTGTGAAGTAAGTCAGAAAGGGAAAGGCAAATACCGTATGCTAACATATATATATGGAATTTAAGAAAAAAGAAATGTCATGAAGAACATAGGGGTAAAACAGAAATAAAGGCACAGACCTACTAGAGAATGGACTTGAGGCTATGTGGAGGGGGAAGGGTAAGCTGTGACAAAGTGAGAGAGTGGCATGGACATATATACACTACCAAAGATAAAATAGATAGCTAGTGGGAAGCAGCTGCATAGCACAGGGAGACCAGCAGGGTGCTTTGGGACCACCTAGAGCAGTGGGATAGGAAGGGTGGGAGGGAGGGAGTCACAAGACGGAAGAGATATGGGAACATATGTATATGTATAACTGATTCACTTTGTTATAAAGCAGAAACTAACACACCACTGTAAAGCAATTATACTCCAATGAAGATGTTAGAAAAAAAAAAAAAGTGGCTTTCCTTTGTTTCATTCTTAACCACAGCATAAAGGGACTTTTCTAATCAACATTAATGAAACCACCTAACAGATTATTTTCGGATATTTATATTTAATTTGATACAAAGACCAATGCTTGGCACATAGTAGGTTATTAGTGAATATATATTGAACAAATATATAAATATTCACAGAGCTACCTTTAAAAAATAATGATCTCGAAAAACGATGACAAAAGCATATTCAAAGTATGAAAAGAATAATGTTCCAGGAGCAGTTAAGGCAGAAAAGATAAATAAAGTTTGATTTATTCTCACAAATAAGGTTTTTTAAACCATTGTCTTAATACTACTGTACTTCCTTTAGTAATGAAAAATGGCAAGGCTTTGCCTTATCTCAGTACCGTACAGAAATGACAACGAGCTCTTGCTACAAAGCGCAAACAAAAGGATTCAAGATATATTACTGAGACAGTACCAAACCAACCACTGACTCTATCACAAAAGGTATAATGACTAAATATGAAATGGATTTTTGAAATAAGGGCCATATCTTGCCCAAATAATTACTGTATTAAAACCAGTGTCGTTTTGGTGGAGAGCTGACAGTTGAAATATCTCACAGATGACAGTCTTATCATATTACAGTTCTTCTGCTTTGCACATTTCTCCCTTTGTTCCCTGCCTTGATAAAGCTGAACAGCAAAACGTTAACACAAGCCTCAAAAGTTCAATTTCCAGCTTATGTAACGTGTATGACATACTAGCAATGCCCCGCTTCATTAGAGTTGATCATATTTTCTTTGAATTCATCCTCAAAAGATCCCATCTACAATCTGTAGCCCATTTCAAGGACTTTACATTCTTGTTTTGACTCTTACAATTTCTTACTGTGATATTTTTTCTTAATAAGAATCTCAAAAGAATCTACCAAAGAAAGGCAATCCATACAATATGAGTACAACTTCTTGCAGTTTAGATCACCTGCATTTTTGTTACAAAACATCAGAATATAAGGGCAAATGGCCAAATTGGATTACACTCAGGGTTGCTGCTAGAAAATCACAAAGTCCATCATCGTTACCAGTGGTAGAGTTAGAAAGACAATTGGAATTTAGAAATGTATTTTTTAATGGTGCATAGAAAAAATGCACAATGTGCTAGATATTGAATTTTCCCTGATTTGGGAAAAGTTATAATCATTTCTAATTTTCTTTTATGTAACATATGACCATCTGAGATCAAGTAAATAGAAATTTCTAAATGTCAATGTATAAAATATTTCATAAACAAGAGACACAGCCAGTAAGTCTGCTGTATTTCTGGAAATGTTCCCTACACTCTAAAGTTGACAAGGCAGAGTGCCGTTGCAGCATTAATTGCAGCCCTCAGAATGAAAGAATATTTCTTTGTAATTAAGACTTTCTGAATTTAAAGAAATAGTATCTGCACAAGCTTCTCTGCTTTTATTGTAAATTGTTACATAATAAATGAAATCAAGTGATTTAAATACTGGCTACTGAACAGACTCAGCCTTTCACAAACAGCTTGCCCAAACTGCTGCATTGTTTGTCCCCAAGTACTTATACCTTCTCAACCCTACTTTTCCTGTGGCAAAGGAAATCCTGAAGGCTCTGCTAGAGCAGAGGTGCCAGTCACAGGGGCAGGGCTCCCTAAAGGACACAAAGCAAAGGACAACTGAAGTCCAGTCCCGAGTAGATGTTGGGATACTCTTTCAGAGAGCAACAACCAGACTTGAAGCAAAAGTCTTCCAGATGAGGATGGATTTAAAGGCACAGGCAGTTTCACTCACAGAAGAGGTAAGAAAGACTCTCTGAAAGGATGGTGGGCAGAGCAGAGAATGTCTTTTTTATGGCTACTGCGGCAGCAATGTTCAGAAACTACACAGGAGTCAGCAGAGTCACAGGATGAAAAAAAAAAATGTTATTCAACTAATACATACACTGGGAAGAAGGGGATATTACAGATCACCATGATTTATGATTGCATGGGCGCTAGAGGTGTGGGGAAGTTGGAGGAACGTGAAAAGGACTACAATAGAGATTCATCTTCTGCTTTCTTGAAAAGTGTCCACCAGGAATTTTCACAGCTGAGACAAGCTTTCCCCAGCCCTAGCTGGAAAGACCAAGACTGGAGGTTAGCATCCAAGAATAAACTGATACTTTCCTGGTCTCCCTTGCACACGCTAACCAACAATATTCCTTCTCCCATTCCTTTCATCAGTCTCAGTAATTCTGAAGGTATTAGAAAGTTCAGTCAAATGTGGCTTGTAGCAGCTGACCACACCTATATGCCCATTCTAAATGGGTTTTTTCCCACATCACACAATCAAAAGCTACCTGGTCCAATATCCATGTTCCCAACATCATCAGTCTCAAAATTAACACATACTTCCTTCCTTCCATTATCTGTCTGAAAAGTGGTTCTCAGGTGATCAGTATGGCCTCAGATCTGTTGTAAGTCATTCCATTATAGGGTTACAATCACTGAAATATGACTCCTGGCCCTGGGAGAGCAAATGGCCCCAGAGACCACAGCTCTCAGGCACCCAGCAAGTCAGTACCTCTACATCACTGAGCAGTGTTTTGTAATCAACATTGAAACGTTCCTGTGATACCTAAGGCTCATTTCTGGTACATCCTCATTTCTGCCATAAGCAAACAGTTGTCTGTGCCGCCTACTACCGAGTATGAGCTGTGCTTCTGGTGCTACCCAGGATTCTGTCTAATGCTTTTATTCATTTTGTATCATCTTTCAAACTCAGACTCCCCACTCCACTAGAAAATCTCCAATCAGTGATGACTTGAGTATCTACATTCGCTTCTTCACAATAGTTCTCCGAATCAGTTGTCTCCAATGTCAGTGGCTAAAATCAATCTGTGTTTCAGATTCCACTTATACAAGGACTTTAGCAGTTTGAGTTGAATTGCCTTATATGACAAATAAAAGTCTTTGTTCAAAAACTCTGATGTGGATGGTATACCATTGTTTTAGATTTTCTTTTTTTTCTTTTTGGTTTTTTAATCAACTTAAATCTGACTCCAGAGTATTACTCCAGCTCCTGACCCCTTTTATCTAAGGTTGTAGGAGAAAATAGATGGCCTGTTGTTACCCAGGAAAGGAAGAGAAGGCCTTGAAACTTCAGTCTCTTGTGAATGCTGAGTCTGACAGTCCTTGGAAGCTCAGTGGTGCTGCTGTGTCTTTGCTAGGTGCCTAATATTTCTTTCCAGAAATCATTACATTTATGGAATAAAATCCACACAAAATAATATTATTGATACTTTCAAGCACGTTTTTGTAGTTACCATCCTTCAAACTTCTTCAAAATAAGAAATTGTACTCGTATAAGGAAAGGAATATATCTTGTCTAAGTTTCCCACTGCCCCCAAATTTCTGGTACAGTATTGTATACATATTATGTACTGGATATTATTTTTATCAATGAAAAATTAATATTGAATTAAACACTATTAATACTCAATTTTGGATATTTTCAATTTGGTTGACACCTGCTTAATTCATATTATGATGCATTGCAATCCAGTGAAGTCATGCTTAGCCTTTTTCTTTCTCCCACAAGTATGAAGTCTCGTGTCCCAGACTGTGTCTTAATTCAGTTGAAAAATGATTTATGCCATACAGTAAATGTGTCTGCATGTGTGTGTGCATTCACCTATTTAGGAATTGCTATGCTACACAGAGTGCAAAGTAATAGATAACATGGAACTTGCAGACTTACTGTGGGTTTGAAACCTGCCTCTACCATCTATTAGCTCTGTAAGTGTGATCATCTTAACCTCAACAAGCTCTTGTTTGAAAATTTTCAAAATAGTAATAATACCTATTCCATGGGGTTCTGGTCAGGAGTAAGTAAGAGGAATGCATATAAAGCACTTGGTGGGGCATATGACATGTACTAAGTTCCTAATGAACATTAGCTAAACATATCTACCACTAGTCTTGCAGGAAAATGGCTTTCAATATTTTGAAAGCACAGTACATAATATAGTTAAATAACAACTAAGTACTTGATAAACTAAATACATTTTTGTCACAATATTTCTCTTACTATGTGTAATGAACTCTGGTATAATTTTTTTCTCTTCCACTCTATTCTACACTTGTTTATATTATTTCATTTTTTAAAATCTGAGCAGAACCCACTAAATTGATTTCATAATCCACTAAAATAATATTCTCTGACATGAAGAAAAAAGAAATAGCATTCTAAAGTGAATAATCATGATAATAGAAAATATTATTTTAATATATAGTATTGTAATAGTTTGGGTTCTGATGAATTTCAGGTTTTGTTTGTACTAGTGGATAAAATGCAGTGTTTAGGAAGGGAATTTCAACGTCTGGCAGCAGATATTGCAAGAATGTACTTTTTTCTGAATGACACCCAGAGATTTTGTAGAGATAGGGATATTACAAAAACTAAAAGGAAGGAAAAAGGTAGAGATATTTTTTTGTATTAAAATACATAACACTTGACCTGAACAACATTGAACAGAGTATTTGAAATAAAACTTTCCTTAGAAAATCCAGAATGTTTACCAAAATGTTATAAACTGTTTACCAAAATGATATACAAATATTTCATAATTAAAATAAATTATATATTTATACTTTAAGACACCACGCTGATCTCTAGTAAATTAATATTCTGGACACTACAAATGTGTTAATACAAAGTCATGTAAATGTACAGGTCAAGGAGTTCATTTGGTATTTCTCTGGGCTTTAGCACAAAGGTACTTGCTCTTTTCAATATAGTCTGTAATTCTCATAAGTATTACATTTTCAGCTTTCAGTCAGGCTTTCAATTCTTAGTAGTTTGATGAATTTTCTTACTATCATGTCATGTTTTTAATAATTTAGTCCCTGACTCCAGTTCTTGATTTTATGGGATGTTATCATGACATACTCATTGAATTTTAATATGCTTTTTCAAACATATGTATCTTACAAACATTTAGCATTTAACTGTAGATATTACATGAATTAGAAGTGTTTCTAATCCTTTACTGCAAAAACTAAGTATTCATGGGATTAGATGAAAAGTATGAATTGTAATTCTAATTTATTTATGAATAAAAGAGCCTCAAAGTTTCTCCTGTTTTTATTCTGAAAAAGCATGTTCAAAAGCTTCATGTCCTTGGTGAGCATTTATTTTTATTTCAAAATAAAATGCAAATATAGGACTTCCCTGGTGGTCCAGTGGTTAAGAATCCACCTTCCCATGGAGGGAACAAATGTTCAATCCCTGGTCTGGGAAGATACCACATGCCGCAGGGCAACTAAGCCCATGCGCCACAACTACTGAAACCATGCTCTAGAGCCCATGAGCTTCAAATACTGAGCCCACGCACCACAACTACTGAAGCAAGTGCGCTCTGAGGCCCACATGCTGCAACTACTGAGGCCCATGTGCCTGGAGCCTGTGCTCTGCAAAAAGAGAAGCCACTGCAATGAGAAGCCTATGTACCACAATGAAGAGTAGTCCCTGCTCGCCACAACTAGAGAAAGCCTGCACAATGAAGACACAACGCAGCCAAAAATATAAATAATTAAAATGCAAACATAAGTTACATCATTAAATTTCAATCCCCCCATGGAAGGAACTTTGGAGAAAAAAAAATCCCAATTTAAAAATTCTTACTACTGTTTATTTTCCACATATCTCTTTTCCTAAAAAGGAAATCAGCTTAAAAGGACAAGTGATAGAAGTTTGATTTTGTAAAAACTGACAGAAGATATAATAAAAATAAAATGAGTGTTGAACATTTGAATATATTTTGTAAAACATTGAAATAAGCCCTTTCCAAAGGTTTATAATGGATATAAATAAGATTTATTTCACTTTTTTAGAGTTCTAAGGAAGGAAGCTGGTGGTTGAGATATGGTTACCAGGAGAAGTGGAGATTTCTTTAGAGTATCAGAAAATTTATGACAATTAAAAAAATATTAATATCAGTTACCATATAAAAAACTTCTGATTCACTTGATTGCTAAAGACATTTCATGGTAAGGTAGTATGTTAAAAATAAATGTTTTGTATTTAACTGGAATTCTACTCTTTAGCAAATTGATTTCTCTTAGACTAAGATGTTAAAAAAACAAAACAATACAATACAATATGACTTTAAGTTCCAGCCAAGGTGGAGTAGCCCCATTCCTCTCTTTTACTAAAACTATAAACCTCTGTACATAGAGCAACAAACAAGCATAGGAAAACGCTGTAAGGTAGAAAGAAGAAGGCAAACTTCCTAGGAACCTCAGACCTAGGGGAATGACAGGGTATTGAATTCCTGGGGAGACCTTATTGCCTTGCATATATCCCTGACAGAAACTGCCAACCCAGAACTGCCAAAAGGCCTAGACAAAAATAAACACCAGAAAAGGCCTGCTCTCTCCAGACAAAGGGCCAGAAAAAGGGTAGCCTAATACACCTAATACACCCATCCTACCCCCCCCACACACACACAGTTTCAGCAGGGCCAAATGGGGGCTGATTTTCCACCCATCCTGTATCCCGTAAAGTAGGCAGTGTGCTTCATCTAGGTAGGGCTGGCCAAGCAGAGAGCTAATCATTTCTTTACACTGTTGAGTTATGTAAGCTTGTAGTGATTGATTGGTTCCTATATGTTGTTTAGAGACTTCTATAGACTATAGCTTCTAATAATTAAATTAATCAAATGAACCTGTTGTTTCTGAATATAAACCTAGCATACACAATGTTTTATTTAAACTCCAGTTTTCATCTTGAAGAATCCTGAGTAATAATTTTTCCAACTTTTATTGTATTAAAATCAAAAGCACATGACATTAAGCCTGAAATATATCAACTAACTTCCCTGACTTTCGGTTTCCATAAGAGTACTTAATGTTGTTGATTGGAAATGTCATAGCTATGTGAAATAGGGGGTTAGATTTCACATAGCTATGTGCAATAGGGGATTGCAAGTAATAGGAGATTAAAATACTCCTTTACTTGTCCCATCACTTTCACCTGACATATATGTTTATATTGAGTGTACACTATGTAAAATCAGTGTTTCATTTGCTGAGGATACAACAGTGAACAAAACAAAAGGAGCCTGTCTCATGGAACTTATTTCTAAAAAAGAAAGCAAAAAATAATCAAGAACATAAATAACTTACCTAGTATGTGAGATGTTGATGACTCCCAAGGAGAAAAGAATATATAACATGGAATATAAATGTAAGGTGTTAGTTAAGGGAGATGTTTTCAGATAGGGAAGGTTTCACTCAAAGTGTATCATTTGAGTAAAAATTTATGGGAAATGGGCAAGGTCAACTTTGTAGCTATTTAGAAAAAGAACCTGAAAGGGAAGCATGCCTGATACAATCAAGGAGCAGTGTCTAGACTGGAAAACTGAGAGAGTGAGTAGTAAAATGTAAGAGTGGGATGCTATGGGTAAATGTTATATGGATTATTCTAAGAACTTTGGCTTTAATTCTGATTAGCAACAGAAGAATAAAAATATTGAGCACAAGGGTGACATGATTGCCTCACTTGTTCGTAAGATCACTTTGGTCACTCTGTTGAGAATAGACTATAGCAGGGAGGGCAGAGGGAGCTATTCCAATAATTAGGCATGAGATGATCATTGATTGGACTAGTGTTGGTCTTGTAGTTGGTGGGAATTCATTGAAGGCAGAGTCAATTAGTGCTGATAGATTGAGTTTAGAATTTGAGAATAAGTAAAGAGTCTAGGCTGAGTCCAGATATTTTTGCCTGAAAATTAGGACTATGGAGCTTCCATTTATTGAAAAGAGGAGGACTATGACAGGAGCAGTGTTTGTTTGTTTCAGTGGTGGAGGTGGGTGGGACGAAGGCTTCAAAAGTGATGAAGAGGGGCTTCCCTGGTGGTGCAGTGGTTGAGAGACCACCTGCTGATGCAGGGGATACAGGTTCATGCCCCAGTCTGGGAAGATCCCACATGTCGCAGAGCAGCTGGGCCCGTGAGCCATGGCCACTGGGCCTGCGCATCTGGAGTCTGTGCTCTGCAATGGGAGAGGCCACAACAGTGAGAGGCCTGAGTACTGCAAAAAAAAAAAAAAAAAAGGGATGAAGAGGAATGAGCCAAGGAAGCAGATAAAATAGCTGGAAAGGTAGAAGAAAAACAGAATTACTTGGAAGCCAAAATGAAGAAAGCATTTTAGGAAAGAGGATTGACTATTTAATGCTGCTGATATGCTAAATAAAGTGAGGCCAAGAACTGACCAACAATGTGGACGTCACTGGTTATCTTGACATGGAGCAGTGGAGATGAAAGACTAATTGAGGTAAGTTCAAGAGGAAATTGGTAAAGAGGAATGGGAGATAGAAAAAGTAGAAAATTATCTTAAGGAGAGAGTGTCAACAACATAAAGAATAAAGATGATAAAACCTCAGTTCAGGTTTTTCAGCCCTTCAGGGATGCCAGGATAAATGCTTCATGCATTTTGTTTCCTTGAATCTTTATAACAAACCTATGCAATAAATAGTATTATCTGTATTTAATGGATGAGAAAACTGAAGTACATTAAGATTAGAAAATTTGCTTAAGATCACAGAGACCTAATTTTTAAGCACTACATTAGGCTAACAATGAGGTAGTGGAAAGGTATCCTTTTAAATAGTTTTCAAATAGCCAAAACAATCTTGAGAAAGGAAAACAAAGCTGGAGGTCTCACACTTCCTGATTTTAGAACATATTAAAAAAAACTATAGTAATCAAAACACTATGGTGAAGATGGTGGAAGAGTAAGATGTGAAGATCACCTTCCTTCCCACAAATACATCAGAAATACATCTACATGTGGAGCAACTCCTACAGAACACCTGGCAGACCTTAGACCTCCCAAAAGGCAAGAAACTCCCCCACATACCTGGGTATGGCAGAAGAAAAAAGAAAACACAGAGACAAAAAGAATAGGGACTAGACCTAAACCAGTGGCAGGGAGCTGTGAAGAAGGAAGTTTTCACACACTAGGAAGCCCCTTCACTGACGTAGAAGGGGAATGGCAGGGGTGAAGCTTCAGAGTCATGGAGGAGAGTGCATCAACAGGGGCACAGAGTGCAAAGCATAGAGATCCCGGCACAGAGGATCAGTACCAACCTGCATCCAGCAGCTTGAGCCTCTTGTCCACTCACCCATTGGGGCAGATAGGGGCTGGGAGCTGAGGCTCTGGCTTTGGAGATCAGTTCCCAGGGAGAGGACTGGGGTTGGCCGTGTCTGCCAGCACTGCCTAAAGGAGATCCAGAGACAGGAGCAAGCCACAGCTATCAGTATGGACATGAGAGACGGGAATGAGACGTTAAGATTGCTGCTGCAGCCACCAAGAAGCCTATGGGCAAGCACAGGTCACTATCCACACCTCCCCTCCTGGGAGCCTGTGCAGTCCACCATTGCCAGGGTCCCATGATCCAGGGACAACTTCCCCAGGAGAACACATGGTGTACCTCAGGCAGTTGCAATGTCACGCTGGCGTCTGCCACCACAGGCTCGCCCCGCATTCAGTACCCCTCCCTGCCCCCGACCTGACTGAGCCAGGGCCGCCTAATCAGATGCTCTTTTAACTCTGTCCTGTCTGAGTGAAGAAAAGGTGTCCTCAGGCGAGCTACATACAGAGGCGGGGCCAAATCCAAAGCTGAACCACAGGAGCTGTGGGAAAAAAGAAGAGAAAGGGAAATCCCTCCCAGCAGACTCAGAAGCAGTGGATTAAGTCTTCACAATCAACTTGATGTACCCTGCATATGATGAACAAATAAATAGACAACAAATCATCACAAAATTGAGGTGGTGGACTTTGGGATCAACGATATATATATATTTTTTCCTTTTTCTCTTTTTGTGAGTGTGTATGCTTCTGTGTGTTATTTTGTCTGTATAGCTTTGCTTTTACCACTTGTCCTAGGGTTCTGTCAGGCTGTTTTTTTTTTAGTATAGTTTTCAGTGCTTGTTATCATTGGTCGATTTGTTTAATGGATTGGTTGCTCTCCTTTCTTTCATTATTTTTGTTTTCTTTTTTTATTACTTTTTAATTTAATTTAATTTATATATTTTATTTTATTTTTTATTATTATTTTTGTGTGTGTGTGGTACACAGGGCTCTCACTGTTGTGGCCTCTCCCATTGTAGAGCAAAGGCTCTGGATGTGCAGACTCAGCGGCCATGGCTCACGGACCCAGCCGCTTCGTGACATGTGGGATCTGGGATCTTCCAGGACCAGGGCACGAACCCATGTCCCCTGCATCGGCAGGTGGACTCTCAACCACTGCGCCACCAGGGAAGCCCAATTTTACTTATTTTTAATATTTTTTTTTATTTTTTATTTTAATAACTTTATTTTTTTCTTTATTTCTCCTTCTCTCTTTCTTTCTTTTTTCCTTCCTTCCTTCCTTCCTTCCCTCCTTTCTTTCTTTCTTTCTTTCTTTCTTTCTTTCTTTCTTTCTTTCTTTCTTTCTTTCTCCCTTTTCTTCTGAGCCATGTGGAAGACAGGCTCTTGGTGCTCCTGCCAGGTGTCAGGCCAGTGCCTCTGAGGTAGAGAGCTGAGTTCAGGATATTGGTCCACAAGACACATCCAAGCTCCACATAATATCAAGTGGTGAAAGCTCTCTCAGAGATCTCCATCTCAAAACTAAGACCCAGCTATACTCAACGACTAGCAAGCTACAGTGCTGGACACCCTATGCATAACAACTAGCAAGACAGGAACACAACCCCCCCCTTAGAAGCAAGTCTGCCTAAAATCATAATAAGGTCACAGACACCCCAAAACACCAACCGTAAGTGGACCTACCCACCACAAAGACAAGATCTAGACTCATCCGCCAGAACACAGGCACTGGTCCCCTCCACCAGGAAGCCTACACAACTCACTGAACCAAACTTAGCCACTGGGAACAGACACCAAAAACAATGGGAACTATGAACCTGCAGCCTGTAAAAAGGAGACCCCAAACACAGTAAGATAAGCAAAATGAGAAAACAGAGAAATACACAGCAGATGAAGAAGCAAGGTAAAAACCCACCTGACCAAATAAATGAATAGGAAATAGGCAGTCTACTTGAAAAACAATTCAAAGTAATGATAATAAAGATGTTCAAAAATCTTGGAAATAGAATGGAAAAAATACAAGAAATGTTTAACAAGGACCTAGATGAAGGAAAGAGCAAAGAAACAATGATGAACAACACAATACATGAAATTAAAAATTCTCTAGACAGAATCAATAGCAGAATAACTGAGGCAGAAGAACACATAAGTGACCTGGAAGATAAAATAGTGGAAATAACTACTGCAGAGCAGAATAAAGACAAAAGAATGAAAAGAACTGAGGACAGTCTGAGAGACAACAGTAAATGCAGCAACATTCGAATTATAGGGGTACCAGAAGATGAAGAGCAAAAGAAAGAGACTGAGAAAATATTTGAAGAGATTATAGTTGAAAACTTGCCTAAAAAGGGAAAGGAAATAGTTAATCAAGTCCAGGAAGCATAGAGAGGCCCCATACAGGATAAATCCAAGGAGAAACACACCAAGACACATATTAATCAAAGTATCAAAAATTAAATACAAAGAAAAAATATTAAAAGCAGCAAGGGAAAGACAACAAATAATATATAAGGGAATCCCCATAAGGTTAACAGCTGATCTTTCAGCAGAAACACTACAAGTCAGAAGGGAGGGCAGGACATATTTAAAGGGATGAAGGAGAAAAACCTACAACCAAGATTACTCTACTCAGCAAGTATCTCATTCAGATTCGACAGAGAAATAAGAAACCTGTACAGACAAGGAAAAGCTAAGAGAATTCACCACCAACAAAGCAGCTTTACAACAAATGCTAAAGGAACTTCTCTAGGCAGGAAAAACAAGAGAAGGAAAAGAACTACAATAACAAACCCAGAACAATTAAGAAAATGGTAATAGGAACATACATGTCAATAATTCCCTTAAATGTACATGGATTAAATGCTCCAACCAAAAGACATAGACTGGCTGAATGGATACAAAAACAAGACCCACATATATGCTGTCTACAAGAGACCCACTTCAGACCTAGGGATACATACCAACTGAAAATAAGGGGATGAAAAGAGATATACCATGCAAATGAAAATCAAAAGAAAGCTGGAATAGCAATTCTCATATAAGACAAAATAGACTTTAAAATAAAGATTATTACAAGAGACAAAGGAGGACACTACATAATGATCAAGGGATCAATCCAAGAAGAAGATATAACCATTGTAAATATTTATGCACCCAACATAGGAACACCTCAATACATAAGGCAAATGCTAACAGCCATAAAAGGGGAAGTTGACAGTAACAAAATCATAGTAGGGGACTTTAACACCCCACTTTCACCACAGGACAGATCATCAAAAATGAAATAAATCAGGAAACACAAGCTTTAAATGATACATTAAACAATGTGGACTTAACTGATATTTATAGGACATTCCATCCAAAAACAGCAGAATACACTTTCTTCTCAAATGCTCATGGAACATTCTCCAGGATAGAATATATCTTAGGTCACAAATCAAGCCTTGATAAATTTAAGAAGATTGAAACCTTATCAAGCATCTTTTCCGACCACAGCACTTTGAGACTGAATATCAGTTACAGGAAAAAAATATGTAAAAAATACAAACACATGGAGGCTAAACAATACACTACTTCATAACCAAGAGATCACTGAAGAAAACAAAGAGGAAATCAAAAAATACTTAGAAACAAAAGACAAAGAAAACACGATGACCCAGAATCTATGGGATGCAGCAAAAGCAGTTCTAAGGGGGAAGTTTAGAGCAATACAATGCTACCTCAAGAAACAAGAAACATCTCAAATAAACAACCTAAACTTACAACTAAAGCAATTAGAGAAAGAAGGACAAAAAAACCCAAAGTTAGCAGAAGGAAAGAAATCGTAAATATCAGATCAGAAAAAAATGAAAAAGAAATGAAGAAAGCAATAACAGATTAATAAAATTAAAATCTGGTTGTTTGAGAAGATAAACAAAATTGATAAACCATTAGGCAGACTCATCAAGAAAAAATGGAGAAGACTCAAATCAATACAATTAAAAATGAAAAAGAAGTAACAACTGACAATGCAGAAATACAAAGGATCATGAGAGATTACTACAAGTAATTATATGCCAGTAAAATGGACAACCTGGAAGAAATGGACACATTCTTATAAAAGCACAACCTTCCAAAACTGAACCAGGAAGAAATAGAAAATATAAACAGACCAATCACAAGCACTGAAATTGAATCAGTGATTAAAAATCTTGTAACAAACAAAAGCCTAGGACCAGATGGCTTCACAGGCGAATTCTATCAAACATTTAGAGAAGAGATAATACCTTTCTCAAATATTTCCAAAGTATAGCATATGGAGGTACACTCCCAAAATCATTCTACAAGGCTACCATCACCCTGATACCAAAACCAGAAAAAGATGTTACAATAAAAGAAAACTACAGGTCAATATCACTGATGAACATACATGCAAATATCGTAAACAAAATACTAACAAACAGAATCCAACAACACATGAAAAGGATCATACACCATGATCAAGTGGGGTTTATTCCAGGAATGCAAGGACTCGTCAGTATATGCAAATCAATCAATGTGATACACCATATTAACAAATTGAAGGAGAAAACAATACGATCATCTCAATAGATGCAGAAAAAGCTTTCAAAAAAATTCAACATCAATTTCTTATAAAAACCCTCCAGAAAGTAGGCATAGAGGGAACTTATCTCAACATAGTAGAGGCCATATATGACAAACCCATAGACAACATCGTACTCAATGGTGAAAAACTGAAACCATTTCCACTAAGATCAGGAACAAGACAAGGTTGACCACTCTCACCCCTATTATTCAACATAGTTTTGGAAGCTTTAACCACAGTAATCAGAGAAGAAAAAGAAATAAAAGTAATCCAAATTGGAAATGAAGAAGTAAAGCTGTCACTCTTTGCAGATTACATGATACTATACATAGAGAATCCTAAAGATGCTACCAAAAAACTACTAAAGCTAATCAATGAATTTAGTAAAGTAGAAGGATAGAAAATTAATGCACAGAAATCTCTGGCATTCCTGTACACTAATGATGAAAAATCTAAAAGATAAATTAAGAAAACACTCCTATTTACCTTTGAAACACAAAGAATAAGAAACCTAGGAATAGGGCTTCCCTGGTGGCACAGTGGTTGAGAGTCCGCCTGCCAATGCAGGGGACACAGGTTCGTGCCCCCGTCCGGGAAGATCCCACATGCCACGGAGCAGCTGGGCCCGTGAGCCATGGCCGCTGAGCCTGCGCGTCCGGAGCCTGTGCTCCACAACGGGAGAGGCCACAGCAGTGAGAGGCCAACGTACCACAAAAAAAAAAACAAAAAAAAAAACCCTAGGAATAAACCGGCATAAGGAGACAAAAGGCCTGTAAGCAGAAAACTATAAGACACTGATGATAGAAATTAAAGATGATACAAACAGATGGAGAGATACACATGTTCTTGGATTGGAAGAATAAACATTGTGAAAATGACTTTACTACCCAAAGCAATCTACAGATTCAATGTAATCCCTGTGAAACTACCAATGGCATTTTTCACAGAACTAGAACAAAAAATTTCACAATTTATGTGGAAACACAAAAGACCCCCAAATAGCCAAAGATCTTGAGAAAGAAAAACGGAGCTGGAGGAATCAGGCTCCCGTACTTCAGTATATACTGCAAAGTTACAGTAATGAAGACAGTATGGTACTGGAACAAAAACAGAAATATAGATCAATGGAAGAGGATAGAAATCCCAGAGATAAACTCACCCACATTTGCTCACCTTATTTTTGATAAAGGAGGCAAGAATATACAATGGAGAAAAGCAACCTCTTCAATAAGTGGTGCTGGGAAAACTGGACAGCTACATGTAAAAGAATGAACTTAGAACAGTCCCTAACACCATACACAAAAATAAACTCAAGATGGATTAAAGACTTAAATGTAAGGCCAAACACTTTAAAAATCTTAGAGGAAAACATAGGGAGAACACTCTATGACATAAATCACAGCAAGATTCTTTTTGATCCACCTCTTTGATAATGGAAATAAAAAGAAAAATAAACAAATGGGACCTAATGAAACTTAAAAGCTTTTGCATAGCAAAGAAAACCATAAACAAGGGGAAAAGACAACCCTCAGAATGGGAGAAAATATTTGCAAATGAAACAACTGACAAAGGATTAATCTCAAAATTTACAAACAGCCCATGCAGCTCAACAACAAAAAAACAAACAACCCAATCCAAAAGAGGGCAGAAGTCCTAAATAGACATTTCTCCAAAGAAAATATGCAGATTGTCAACAAACACATGAAAAGATGCTCAACTTCACTAATCATTAGAGAAATGCAAATGAAAACTGCAATGAATTATCACCTCACACTGGTCAGAATGGCCATCTTCAAAAAAGTTACAAACAATAAATGCTGGAGAGGGTGTGGAGAAAAGGTAACCCTCTTTCACTGTTGGTGGGAAAGTAAATTGATAAAGCCACTATGGAGAACAGTATGGAGGTTCCCCAAAAAACTAAAATTAGAACCACCATATGACCCAGCAGTCCAACTCCTGGGCATATACCCAGAGAAAACCATAATTCAAAAAGCCACATGCACCCCAATATTCATTGAAGCACTATTTACAACAGCCAGGACATGGAAGTGAACTAAATGTCCATCGACAGATGAATGGATAAAGATGATGTGGCACATATGGACAATAGAATATTACTCAGCCATAAAAAGAAACAAAATTGAGTTATTTGCAGTGAGGTAGATGGACGTAGAGACTGTCATACCAAGCAAAGTAAGTCAGAAAGAGAAAAACAAATACCATATGCTAACACATATATATGGAATCTAAGAAAAAAGAAAAAAAAAGTGGTTCTAAAGAACCTAGGGCAGGATAGGAATAAAATCACAGACGTAGAGGATGGACTTGAGGAAACAGGGAGGGCGAAGGTTAAGCTGGGACGACATGGGAGAATGGCATGTACTTATGTATACTACCAAATGTAAAATAGATAGCTAGTGGGAAGCAGCTGCTTATCACAAGTAGACGAGCTCCATGCTTTGTGACCACATAGAGGGTTAGGATAGGGAGGATGGGAGGGAGACACAAGAGGTAGGAGATATGGTGATTTATGTATATGTATAGCTGATTCACTTTGTTATAAAGCAGAATCCAACACACCATTGCAAAGCATTTATATTCCAATAAAGGTGTTAAAAAAATGTATGGCATTGGCATAAAAACATTTATAGAGAGAGACCAAAGGAGCAGAATACAGAGACCAGAAATAAATCCTTGCAAATGTGGTAAATGATCTTCAACAAGTGTGCGAAGACCACTCAATGGGGAAAGAATTATCTCTTCAATAAATGGTGTTGGAAAACTGAATGTTAACATGCAAAAGAAAGAAATTGGACCCTTACCTTTCACTATAACACAATTTAACTCAAAATAGATTAAAGACATAAAAAACTCATAGAAGAAAACATAGGAGAAAAGCTTCATGACATTGCATTTGGCAATGATTTCTTGGATATGACAACAAAACATAGGTAACAAAACCAAAAATAGATAAATGGGACTACATCAAACTTAAAAACCTGCACAAAAATAAAACATTCGATAGAGTGAAAAAGCAACCTATGGAGTGGGAGAAAATAGTTGCAAGCAATATATGCGATAAAAGGTTGTCAAGAGTTTAGCTAAGTTACTCCACTATGTTGCTGCCTCATCATCCATTTCCTTTAGCCAACCAGCCTGCAGACTCCTTAAACTGACACTTGATCCTTCATGAGAGTGTAGGCCTTGTATAGCAGCCCACAGAGCCATAAGTGAATGTGATTTCTGATATGACTTCCACAACTGTCCTTGTGATCAAGTCTCTCTGCCTTCCAATGTCTTTGTCTTGTGGAACCCTTAGTAGAGACCTCAATGGAACATACCAAAACCCTGCCTTTTGTTTTTAAGTTGACCAATCCAACGTTAGCCCAGGAACCCCAAATCACTTCATCCATTGACCCTAATAAATGTGTGTACCCCAAATCTTTTTTGTCCAGTTTTATTGAGATATAATTGATATACAGCACTGTGTAAGTTTAAAGTGTACAGCATAATTGTTTTAATTTCTCCTTTTTAATTTCTGAATTTATTGATTTGGGCTCTCTATCTTTTTTTCTTGAGGAGTCTGGCTAATCATTTATCAATTTCATTTATCTTTTAAAAAAACTGGCTCTTAGTTTCATTGATCTTTTCTATTGTTTTTTAAAGCTCTATTTCATTTCTTTCTGCTCTGATCTTTATCATTTATTTCCTTCTATTAACGTTGGGTTTTGTTTGTTCTTCTTTTTCTAGTTCCTTTAAGTGTAAGGTTAGGTTGTTTATTTAAGATTTTTCTTCTTTCCTGAGGTAGGCTTCTATTGTTATAAACTTCCCTCTTAGAACTGTTTTGTTGCATTCCATAGATTTTGTATCCTTGGATTTTCATTTTCTTTTGTCTCCAAATATTTTGTGATGTCTTCTTTGATTTCTTCAGTGATCAAATTTTTGTTCAGTAGCATATTGTTTATCCTCTGCATGTTTGTGTTATTGCAGTTTTTTTCTTGTAGTTGATTTCTAGTCCTCACTGTGCTGTGGTTGAAAAAGATGCTTGATATTATTTCAGTCTTCTAAAATTTACTGAGACTTGTTTCTTGGCCTAGCATATGATCTACCCTGGAGAATCTAGGGTAGAGCATTGGAGAATGCTCCATGTGCACTTGAAAAGAATGAGTGTTCTGCGGCTTGTGAATGGAATGTTATATATATATATATATATATATATATATATATATACTAAGTGCATGTGTTCTAATGTGTCCTTTAAGGTCAGTGGTTTCTTATTGATTTTCTGTCTGCATTTTCTGTCCATTGATGTAAGTGGGGTGTTAAAGACCCTTACTATTATTGTGTTAATGTCAATTTCTCCTTTTAGATCTGTTACTATTCACTTTATGTATTTAGGTGCTAATGTGTTGGGTGCATAGTTCAAATATATTTACAACTGTTGTATAGTCTTCTTGGGTTGATCCCTTGATCATTATGTAATGTCCTTCTGTCTCTTGTTGCAGTATTTGCTTGATTTTGCATGATGTAAATATTGCTACTCCAGCTTTCTTTTGATTTCCATTTGCATGAAATGCCTTTTTCCATCCCCTCACTTTCAGTCTATGTGTATCTTTAGAGCTGAAATGAGTGTTTTGTAGGCAGCATATATATGGGTATTATTTGTGTATACATTCAGCTACTCTATGTCTTTTGATTAGAGCATTTAGTCCATTTACATTTAAATTAATTATTGATAGGTATGTACTTATTGCCATTGTGCTCATTGTTTTTAGGTTGTTTTTTGTAGTCTTTTTCTTCCTTCCTTCTTCTTTTGCTCTCTTCCCTTGTTATTTGATGACTATCTATAGTGTTATGCTTGGAATCCTTTCTTTTGTGTGTCTGTGTATCTATTATAGATTTTTGGTTTGTGGTTACCATGAGATTTATATATAGCTATTGATATATAATATATATGGGATTATTTTAAGTTGCTGACCTCTTAAGTTCAAACACATTTTAACAACTCTGCATTTTTATTCCATCACCATATTTACTGTTTCTGACTTCATATTTTACATCTTTTGTGTGTGTGTATCTCTTAACTACTTATTGTGTATATAAATGACTTTACCACTTATGTCTTTTAATCTTCCTACTAGCATTATAAATGATTAATTCAATATGTTTTCTGTTTATTTGCTGTTACCAATGAGATTTTTTTTCCTTTCATACTTTTGATATTTCTGGTTGTGGTCTTTATTTTTTCACTTAGAACGATCCCTTTAACATTTCTTGTAAAGCTGGTTTAGTGGTGCTGAACTCTTTTAGCCTTTGCTTGTCTGTAAAACTTTTGATCTGTCCTTTAAATCTTGCTGGGTAGAGTATTCGTGGTTGTAGGTTTTTCCCTCTCATCACGTTACATACATTATGCCACTCTATTCTGGCCTGCAGAGTTTCTAGTGAAAAGTCAGCTGATAGCATTATGGGAGTTCCCTTCTATGAAGCTTGTTGCTTTTCTCTTGCTGACTTAAATATTTTCTCTTTCTCTTTAATTTTCGATATTTTAATTACAGTGTGTCTGTGTGGTCCTATTGGGGTTAATGCAGTTTGGAACTCTGTGCTTCCTAGAGCTGGATGCCTGTTTCCTTTCCCAGATTAAGGAAGTTTTCAGATATTATGTCATCAAGTATGTTCTCTGCTACTTTCTCTTTATTTTCTCCTTCTGGGACCCCTAACATGCAATTGTTAGTACACTTGATGTTGTCTCAGATGTTCCTTATACTGTTCTCATTTTTTTTAGTTCATTTTTCTTTTTTCTGTTCAGTTTGAGTAATTTCCACCACTTTGTTTTCCAATTCTCTGATCAATTCCTCTGTATTATCTAATCTACTGTTGATTCCTTGCAATGTATTTCTTTTTATTTCAGTTATTGTATTCTTCTTCTTTGTTTGGTTCTTCTTTATATTTTCTAACTCTTTGTTAAACTTGTCACTATCTCCATCCTTTCTTCTCCTGAGTTCCTTAAGCATCTTTATGATCATTGCCTTAAACTCCTAGCAGATAGATTTATCTCCACTTCACTTACTTCTTCTTCTGGGTTTGTTTCTTTTTCCTTCCTTTGGAACATATTCTTCTGTCACTTCATTTTGCTTATTTTGTTCTTTTTATTTCTATGTATTTGGTAAGTTTGCTATGTTTCCCAATCTTAAAGAAGTGGTCTTTTGCAGGAGATGTCTTATATGTGCCAGCAATGCACTACCCTCTGGACACCAGAACTATATACTCTAGGGGTTCCCCCTATGTAGATCATATGGGGTCCTTCTGTTGCAGCAGGCTGACTACCGTTGGTGATCTTGTAGGTGTGGCTGTCTCCTGGTCAGGTTAATTCCCAGGCCCTGCCTTATGTGGAGGTTGCTGGCCACTGGTGGGTGGGGCCAGGTCTTGGAATGGCTGGTTGTAGGCCTGGGGGTCCTGGATCTAGTGTCAACCTGTTGGTGAGCAGGCCAGTTCCTCACATGGCTGGCTGTAGGGTCCAGGGTGTCCTAAAGCTGTTGCCAACCTGCTGATGAGTGGGACAAAATCCTGGGGCAACTGGCTGAGGGGCCCAAAGTGTTTTGGATTTGGTATCAGCCTGATGGTGGGTAGAGCTAGGGACCAAGTGGTCCCAGAGCTAGTACTGGCCCACAGGTGGGTAGGGCTATGTCCTGGCCCAGCTAGCTGCTTGGCCTCTGGAGTTTCAGTGCTAATCATCTGGTGGATGGTACCAGGCTCTGGTGCTAATAAGCCAGAGGATTTTAGATTTTAGGATTTTAAAATGGTATTTCCAGCACCAGTGCCCTCATAATGGGAAAGGTCCCAGAAATGGTTGTTGCCAGTGCATATGTCCCCAGGGTGAGTTCCAACTGTTTCCTGTCTTTCTGCGAGGATTTGCAAGATCAGCAAGTGGATCTGACCCAGCCTCCTTTCAAATTACTGTCCTGGGTCTCAGAGTGTGTGAGATTTTGTGTGAGCCCTTTAAGCATGGAGTCTCTATTTCCCACAGTCCTCTACCTCCCCTGAAAGTAAGCAAGCCCTGCTGACCTTCAAAGCCAAATGTCTTCCTGGCACAGGACTCCTGGGCTGGAAAGATAGATGTGGGACTTGGACCCTTCACTCCTTCAGTAGAATCTATGTGATTGTAATTATCCTCTCGTTTGTCAGGTGCCCACCTGGGGGGTATGGGTCTTGACTGTACCACATCTTCGTCCTTCCTACCTGTCTCATTGTGGTTCCTTCTTTATATCTTTAGTTGTAGAAAATCTTTTCAACTAGTCTTTAGGTCATTCTTATCAGTAATTGCTCTGTAAATAGTTGAAATTTTGGTGTGTCCATGGGAAGAGGTGAGCTCTGGGTCTTCCTACTCTGCCATGTTGGCCATTCCCCTCCAAATTTTATCTTTCTGTCTACACTTTGCTTTGGTCTCTCTATAAGTCCCTTCAAGGTCTGCCAGTTACTTCCCCCAGGACCTATGTGTAATAAAATTCTCTATTTCAATTTATCTTGTGGTCTGTTTTTGAACCACTGCTTACCATGTAGCACCCTGTTCTCCACTTAGCAAGTGTTAATTTGGTCGATTTGTAATAATGGTTCATATCTAAAATATTAAAGAACTCTTACAAATTAACAAAAAAAAATCAACCTATCCATCAATCAATCAATCAATCACCTGATTTTTAAAAATGGGCAAGAATTGCTGGACATTTTTCCAAAAAAGATATATAAATGGCCAGCAGGCATAGGAAATGATGCTTAATGTCACAAATTATCAGGGAACTGCAAACCATAATAAGTTATCACCTCATGCCTATTAGGATGAACACGATTTTTTTAAAAGGCAGAAAATAATAAATGCTGGAAAGGATGTAGAGAAATTGGAACCTTGTGCACTTGTTGATGGGGATGTAACATGGTACAGCCACTATGGAAAAAAGTTTCCTCAAAGAAAAAATAGAACTATCATATACCCATCCCACTTCTTGGTATATATAAAAAGAAAGAGAATCAGCATCTCAAAATTATATATATATATATATATATATATATATATACACATATATAATATCAATGTTTATTGAACCATTATCCACAAAAGCCAAGAGGTGAAAGCAATCTAAAAGTTCACTAATGGACAAATGGGTAAAGAAAATGTGGTGTAGAAATAAAATAAAATTTTATTCTGCCTTTAAAAGGAAAATCTTGTATTTCTGGGAGAGGGGGACATGGGAGTTGTTGCTCATGGGGTATAGAGTTTCTGTTTTGCAAGATAAGAAAACTTTAGATATTTGTTGTACAACAATAGGCATGTAGTTAACACTACCGTAATGTAACTTAAAATGGATAAGATTGTAAATTTTATGTTTTTTACCACAATAAAAAAAATTAATACAATTTAGCCAGGAGTAAATATGTTTTTTCATTGCATGCCTTTACTGTGATCTGAAACTGCTCAACTGTAATAAAAGCTTGCATTTACTAAATAATTTACTAGTGTTGAGTGCAAAGGAGTCTGACATAGATTGTTTATAATTCTATTCTACTAATGAGAAAACCAAGGTTTCGAGAATTATTTTGCCTGAAGTGACATGTATCTTAAATGGTTACATTATTATTCAAATTAAGCACATCTGATTCCAAATAAGTACTGAAGTATAGGATCTACTTTGTAGTTGTTTGAGTATTTTAGCTGATCTGGAAAAACCCACAGGATGAACATTTTCCAGCATGGACTTCCTTGGTCTAGTAAATTTTAGTAATTTTGCCAAACTCATTAAGGTTACAACTATACATCAGTTAATTTTATTTACAATATATAATATGTGCATACCTGTGGAATAAATGTAATTTTCTTAGCAGCAGTATGTCCTGAAATACTCTTCCTTTAATATAGCTCATCTCATTTGACCCTATCAGGAATGAAGAAAACTTTCCTCTACAATTCCAAGTTCTTCTGACTGGTCTAAGAATTAAATTGACATGAAACAGATTAATAGGAGAATACTGAACTTAATTTTGTACATTTGAGAACTCCACATACATGAGAAGTTTAAAGACAGAAGGGTAAAATGAGGTATATACCTCATTCCTGAGTCAAACAATTCGGATGGGGACCTGGGGCTTCCAAGAAGAGGATGGTCATTCACAGGACAATAAGAAGAGCACATGTTTGGTAACTGTTTGCCCTGCCATACAGATGGGGCCACTTAGATAAAACTTACCTATGGTAATAACTCTCTCCTGGGAAAAGTCTCCAATTTAAATTATTCTAGGTAGTTAAGGGAAGGGCAGTAGTTTCTCTTGAACTTGAAGGGTCTCAATTGCCTTTAGCTCAAAATAATCACCATGTAAAAGTGACACATTTGGGGGGGAGGCTTGTTATGAACCCTATGACCCTCTTTACATCTCTTTGTCACATGGTATAGTTTGTGTGAGAAGAGATGGATGATCTTATTTTTTGATGAAGAAACTGAAGTTAAGAGAGTTTGAAGCAACTGCGTTTATCAAGGTAAGTCTTTTGTTAGTAGCAGAATCAAGAATAAAACCCACAATTTCTCATTCTTTGTCCAGGCTCTTCTCAAAAAGGATGCTACCAGCTACCATTTGGCAAATTTACCCATTATTAAAAAAGAAACTAAATGTTTCTGCAACGTTTCACATGGATTTAAAAGATTAAGCACAAGCTTTCAAAAAAATTTCTAGCCTTGGGCTGCTTACCAAGCTACTTCTTTTCTCCTAGGAGGTTTTTTCTCATCTATGTTAATAGTACTTGGATGAAGAACATTTAGAAGCCTTCCTTTATATATTTAAAAACAAAACTCTATCCAGTGCCATTTATACACTTAATGAAATTAGAAATTACCACGGTCTGCATAAAACCAAAGCATATTCTTTTATCAACTCTATTCATGATATACCAAGTTTTCCTTAGAATGTCCTAGATTTAAGTTTGTTTATTTATAATCATCTGTTGTTTTACTCTCTCCTTCTCTTTCCCCCACCACCCCCAAGTACTGGTGTTTCAGTGTAAATGACACCCTGTATCCTTCTGTTCACTTCTTGCTGCCTTAGCTCTGCTTAGTAATTTATTGTTCCCAGACAGTTCTGATTCTTTTGGCCTTCTAAATAGTAGTTGTGCTTCCTCAGCTGTTTACATGATTCTCTGACAGTATTATGTGCATTGCAAGCCAACTAAAATGGGGCTTTAGCTTCTTAACTTCTTCTAATTATTCTGATTTGTACTGGTTTAAAGTCAATTAAACAGAGGCAGGCAGAAGATCAGTCTCAGCTTGTTTCTTCTTTTTTTTTTTTTAAGATTGATCTTTCCTTCCTATCTGTGTCTTACAAGAACAATATTCATTTTATTCTTTTAATGTATAAGTAATTCAATATTTAGCTATCTTTGCACTGAATATAATCTCTTTTTTCCCCTTCAGCTTCTATTCTCTTAGTCCTTTTAAAATGTCCCTTAAAAAAATATCCATGGGTTTAATGGAAGTGGAGATCTTATTGAAGACATAGGTGTGGCTTTTCTCTCTTCTTAGTTACATTCTTTAAAAAGTATTTATGGAATCACAATATGTAGAAAAAATAATAGAGTATGACCATCAGCTACTACAAAAGAGGAAGGATCCAAATTCAGCCAGAGTCTACTTAGGTCAGTTATATTTTAGTTGGTAAAACTAAGACATAGAGGTTTCAGAAGAGATTGGGAGGAGGAAATAGATGTAGAAAATGAAAATATATGTTTGGGAGAATGAGTTTTTTGTTATTTTTCATCCAAACTTTAGAAAATGTGTGCCTGTGGAACATGAGTAAACCCTGTTTTTTTTTTAATTTTCAATTTGTTCTTGATTAATTGTTTGCTATTGTTTTCTAGTTCTTCATTCTCTGTAACTTGATTATAAATAAAGGCTCAAAGAACCTTGTATGTGGACAACATCATATGTATAGTAATGACCCAGTGACTGAAGAGAAAACAAATGAATTAATATATGGTTGTATATACTTTTTTATTTCTCAAAAATATGGTGTTGTTTAATTCCAAAGTTTAGTAAGTATAATACATGAGTCTAAGAAGTCTCTCCTCTTCAAAAACAATTTAAAACTTGAGAAATATTTTTCTCATTCAACTAAGAACTTACACAAGTACTACTAATAACTTGTCTTATACTGAGTTAAATTTTGTCTTCTTTTTAATAGTATATTATTAACATACTATCTTCTAAAAATAGTCTTGACATACATTGAAGATTAAATTCTTGGAAAAGGAACTGTAATTTGAAATAATGATACTCACATCTTATTTTCCATTGGAACAAAATTATAACTGGAAGTCACATTCCTAACCCCGAATGGGCTGGATGCCCATTTTTATAAAAGTAGTCACAAATATATTTAATCAACTATAAATGTTATACCTACATAATCTGAGGTTTCTAAAGGACATATACCTTGGGAAAGGAGAACAGCACAGCAAGCCATTATGTAAAATTGAATTTAATGTAACAGAGTGCAACAGAATACATTACAAAAGATTTAAAATACTGGACTCCATGTTGCAGCAGGTGAAACTTACCTCAGATGCACAAAGCCCTGGCCTTCACACTTAAATCCAGTGCCACAGTACCTTGAGGGTTTGACCCCAAATTCCTCTGCCCAGGGTATTCTAGGCTTCTAGAAACAATGCTCAAGTCCATGGGAGCAGAGACTAAGTCCTTTGAAAACCTTGTTAGCAAATCTAGGTGACTCTGATCCTCAACCAGGATGTAAATACCTCCAGGTGTCTGTGCCATCCCTTCATGGTCTGTGTTTCCTCTCTTTTAACCTGGCCTCACAGTGATTCTCCCTCCTTCACCTTTCCATGCAGACCTCTGGTTTCACTGAAGTTTTATTTAACATCTCTCCTTAAGTAAAATGTCTCCCTGAAGACACTACTAGCCCTGAAACACACACAAGTGGAAGCTGCCTGAGGCTGGTTACCTGTTCATCTAAACATTTTTGCTTTTCCTCTTGGCCACAGGTCCTCACAGCCCTTGCAGTTGGGCATGACCATGTGGCTGCATTTGGGTCAATGCATGTAGGAAAAGTGTTGAGTGTTGCTTCCAGTTCCAAACCATTAAGAACTTCCTATGTGCAAGCTTCCAAAGAATTATTCCCTTTCCTTCTGATGGCAGTGGAGACCACTCTAGGGAAGCCTTGGAAACCACCTGATGGGATGGTAATAGAGCCATAGCTAGAAGGAACCCAGGTCCCTAAATCACCTCTTGGAGGAAAGTTGGTCATTAGAGGTGATGACTGGGATAATTACATGTATTCACATAAATAATTTTTTATGTTAAGCCATGAAATTATCGATGCTTTTCTGTTACAGCAGCTAGCAGTGTCCTAATGAACACATTGTTCATTTATCCACCTTATGGTGCCCAATGACTAAGAGGAGCTTTTCATATGCTCTTTCAAAAAAAAAAAAATCCTCAATGCCTTTATGTTTTTACCTTTTCATCTCTAGCAAGTTTCACCTCCTCTCCTCTTCAGTTTTTTTCATGGCCCCAGCTAGAATTTATCATTACCCAAAACAGCTACACCTCTGACATTAAATTCTAGCATCCCATTATTATATTGCAGCCTCCAGTTAACTCAGTCATTCAGTGACTCTAACTTCTTTGCTTGCTTTTTGTCTTTATGCCATATTCACTCCTGGACTCCTCTACTTCCTTCCCCACTCCTTTGACTGCCTCATTGTCCAGCTTGGATTACTGCTCTGGCATGTCCCCCATTCTCTTCTCAGTATTGGCAGCTCCATTTGCTAGTTGATCCTCCTCAGCAGATTAGTGGCACTTACCTGCATGGATTGGTATCTCTATCAATTCAAGGTCCCTGATGTCAGTTAAGCTCTCAATGTGCCTGGAGATAATTCTATGTTTTCCTAATCAATTTCTTCTCCTAGTCTCTACAGCAGTTATTTCAAATCTCCTATATTTCCTTCAAATCTATAATACTGCCACCGTGCCTCTCTCCTAGCCAGTGGCCTGTTTCTCACTTCACAGAGAAAACGGAAGTTACTAGACGGAATTCTGTGATAACTTCCTGCTGTGAGACCTAAACTTAAGCCACATCTTGTCATAACAGAAAATGTCTTTTAATATAGTTAATCTTTCACCTGGATTGGTATCTCTAAGGGCTGCTAAATAAAATACAGGATTCCCAATTAAATTTGAATTTCAGATAATTTTTGTTTTCATATAAGTCCCTGGAAATATTTGGTATATACTTATACTAAAAAAAAATAGATTTATTGTTTACCTGGAATACAATTTTTTCTAGACATCCTGGCTTTTTGTTTTATTTTTTTACTAAATATGGCAAACTGATTTACTCCACTTCTATCCTTTATCAGCTTCTCACTAAATATTGCATTCTCTTTTGTATCTTCAGTAAGCTATCTCTACTTCCTATTCTTCTAGAATATTTAGCATACTCACTCATCTCTCAAACTCAGTTATTCTCTGTCAACACCATGTTCTTCTCCGATGACTCCTTGTCTCTCTCCTGACCTTTGCAGCATATTGGAAGTCATGTATGCACATTGTTCCCTCTTCCTCACTTGACATTCAGAAATCTGACCACTATATTCACAAATCTACTGAATTTTCTCTCATCAAAGTTAACATTAATTTTGCTAGATCATCTGGACATTTAGTCTTTACCTTACTTGACTTTTACATAACATTTGACACTAGTGCTCCTTGTTCCTTGACATTTCTTTCTTGGACATTTGTGACCCTGGAGTCTCCTCTTCTCGTTTCTGTACCTCTGAATTCCATTCTTAGTTCATGTTCAGGTTCCTCTGTTCTGCCCAACTTTAAAAGGCCAGTGTTACCAGGCCATCTGCTTTGTTTTAGGTCCACTGTACTTGCAATCTCCCTAGAAAAGCATCCATCTCCAAGGCTTCCATCATCATTTCTAGCATAGCTGGAGCCCAGATCTTTCTCTTAACATTCAGAAGTGTGTTTTCCAAGGTCTTCCAGACATTTCTATTTGGATGTACTTCAGGATCATCAAATTAAATATGGCTAAAGGTAAACTTATCATGTCTACCTCCAAAATGTATCCCCTCTCATTGGAAGGCAGGAAGGAACTGATTGCATTTCTGGACACCACTCCCACCCTCTTCAAATCTCCAACTAATTAAACACAAAGAGTTAGGAAATGTATCTACTACACATATTTCAAATCATGCCCCTTACCATTACTCCTACTGTCTCTATTCTTGGACATACAACTTTGATTCAGACCCAGCTTCTCAAGTCATCCATACATGGTCTCCTTCCCCTGCCCACAGGGAGACAAGGCCTTGGGACTGGCTCTTCTTTCCTGCTTGGTTCCTTTCACCTGCTCCTTAATAGGTAATGAGCAAGGTAGATGTTAACTTTTGATAAATCATGTTGTTACCACTCCATAGTTTGGTCTGAGAGGCCTTGTCTCTTCACTGCCTCACCACCACTCTGTTCTCCCCAAGAGCTAGAGAAAAGTTCTCTTTGGCCCAGAATACAGCACTGTAGGTTTACCTTCACCCCACCTTTCACCAGAAGGTAGAAGTTTTTGTGATGCACTCTTCCAATAAGCACAGTCCAAACCCAGCTGTACTTCATCATTTGGCAGGCTCTTACTTATCGATTATCAAAAACACAGCCCTTTTCCAGTGGTCTGCTAACTTACAAAAACTTGAAGACCTTCACAAGTCTAAAGCTCCTGGCACCACATCTGAGTGGTGCCACATTAATGTTCTTTCCCAAAGTTAAAGCATACACCAACAAATAAGGTCCTTGTGGTGTCCTTGGTTTATCTCTATACGGAGTGCCATGCTTCAGTCCCACCAAGCCTTTATCCTAATTTGAAGCATAAGTGTAGCATCATCCAGAACTCTCATCCAAACTTCAACAAATGGGCTAAGAAACCACGTGACACTATTTTGAGACATTATGTATGGCCTAGGATATTATTTTAAAGGCTTTTGTTCTGGATGGAATCTTTCTAGCCTATCTAATAAGATTCTGACAAGTATCTCCAGCCTCTTGGAGAAGATATGGAATACTCAATGCCTTTATTATTCTAGATAACTGACAATACCCACTGTGGTCATTTTGCAAAACTTCTCCATTGCTCTGAATGGATCTAAGAAGCCAACATAAACCTACAAAAACTTTCACCACAATAGCCACCTACAAAATAGAGGCTTTCTTATTCTAGGTGGGTGGAGTAGGAAATCCTTGGCTAAAATCTGCTTTGAAGGACAAGGTGTCCTTAACCCACACCATATATTTAATATGTTTTCCTGTATCTTGGGGAAAAGAAAACATAAAATTATCAGATTAAACTCTGGTTCTCAACTGAACTCCCAGAAAATCTTTGTATACCTTTCTCAGAAAGATGAATATCATATAATTAAATTAAGTGGAACATGTGAAGCTTACAAAGTTTGTATGAGAATTTCTTGGCCAACTGTGTGACAGATTTTGTTTACTGTTGCCATTAAAAAACAAGAGACCTGCCTTTGAAACTGCCTCAAAGATCTAATAGGGTGATGACTGGCTGCCTTCACTGTCAATCTTTGGACTTAGGAGAGAGTATTAACAATGTCCAGACTACAGGAGACCCATTGGTTGCTAGCTTTCTGTTGTCCTAAATATCTGCTTCATGGCTTATTAAAAATAACTAAAAGTTAGGCCAACCATAGAGAAAGGAGTTATTCATTATTTTGTCAAATACTTAACAGAGAGATATGCATAGAATGAGTTACATGATCCATAGCTACAAAGATATTGCATAGATATTGACTATACAGTTCCAAAACAATATTTCTAGGCTTTATCTAGTCTTCATTGACTTTAACTATACCTGTTAGTATAAATCAACTATACTCTGATAAAATTTAATTAAAATATTTTTTAAAAATGTCTCTAGGCATTGCCAAATATCTCCTTTGGGAGAGGGGGGAAAATCATCCCAGTTTGAGAACCAATGTTTTATATAATATCTCATTAATGTGTGACAATAATCTACAATTCTCAAGGCAGAGCTGCCCTCCCACATCTCAGAAGGGTCATATCCTTACTTGAAGGCCCACTTCTTCCCATCCTCTACTATCTGTGCCTCCAAATTGAAACAGTAAGCTCTTTGCCAATCTACTGAAAGAATGAAGGAATATCACTGAAAGGCTTTAGTTACTCAAGCCAGGCTGCTGTCATTTTTGCAGCCTATCATCCTCCTGATCTTTCTAGATAACTAGCAATACCTCACTAGAAAGGTGTCAATTTATTAAGAGAAAGACCAATAACATGTATATTCTCTCTGTTCATTCTGAAAAACAACAAATACTGATTATAGCCACCAAGATTTACCACCCAGTATTATGTCCAATCTGACGTTGATAAAGGAACATTAAGTAAGGCAATCATCTAAGTCGACACTTCAAATTGTATCCTCTCCACCAAGTCCTTAAATGTGTCTGGGATAGTCCACTTTAACACTAGTTTAGTGAGTGGTGTATCCCAGGTGGCTGTCAAATTGTCTATGACTACTGCAAATTCTGAGTTTCTTTATTTTCCAACCAGCTTTCTGGTATCATTCTACCTCCAGTCCTTCCAGACAGGTATTAATGTTTGTTGGAGTTAGCAAATTAAATTCAGAAGCATTTGCTAGTTGTTTCAGAATATCTGCATAGTGAAACTCCTACTCAACTCCTGTTCAATAAATTACTTCAGAGGCTTGTGAATTGCATCATAATACACAGTTAGAAATGAGTCTCAGCACTGTTTTCTCACTGTGGTTAAACCTTTAAAGAGCCATTTTTCATCTTCTTGTAAATTCTTTCCAGAAATGATTATATCAACCATACCACTTCTCCCAACAGTCCTTATTCTTAACTACTTTTCTATCAACATCTCTGAAAGGTAATGAGGTTATGGAGATGCTGAAACAAAGTACTTTTGAACTGCAAATAATAATAATAAAATTTAAAAGTAACCCATGGACTTCCCTGGTGATGCAGTGGTTAAAAATCCGCCTGCCAATGCAGGGGACACGGGTTCGAACCCTGGTCCGGGAAGATCCCACATGCCGTGGAGCAACTAAGGCTGTGCACCACAACTACTGAGCCTGCACTCTAGAGCTCGTGAGCCACAACTACTGAGCCCACATGTTGTAACTACTGAAACTCACGCGCCTAGAGCCAGTGCTCCACAACAAGAGAAGCCACCACAGTGAGAAGCTCTCACACTTCAAGGAAGAATATCTCCCACTCGCCACAACTAGAGAAAGCCCGCATGCAGCAACAAAGACCCAGTGCAACCAAAAGTAAATTTTAAGAAAAGTACCCCATGACAAATAAAGATTATCTTCTTACCATCCTTAGAAATAGATATCTGGTAATGTTCTTTAAAACCATCACTGAAAATTGTTATCTCTCTATAAGGTCACAAGAACATCCAGATTCCATCTGTGTGTTTAGTGACTGAAATTCCAAATATATAATAATCTTTCTAGATTTCTTGGATAGTGCCCTGAATAGAAATAAGCTTGAGAATTTAATATAATGTCATTTGTTAGCTTTTCTTTTGTCTGGTCCTTAAATTATTGACCTTTAACAGAATGATCCTGTTGAATAGTCCCTAAAATGTCTTGAATACTGGCAACTACGTTCATTCTGTTCTCATTATGTACCACTAATGGAGAAAGAACCATTGATTCCCAGTTTATACCCTTCCCTGCAATTTTCCATTCCATTTCTGCAATGTTAGGAAATCAGAGAAGTCGAAGTTATATAAATTTAATTCCAAAGCACCTCTTTTCCATCAGGAGCCTGACATGTCAGACTAATTGGAGACTGACTACCTGTGCCATCTTACTTCTATTTGATGATGTACATTAACCCAGAGGCCAGGTATGGAGAATTTATCTAAACAGTACTTTACTCCCATCCAAGTTGGAATAGGACTTAATGAGTTCACTTATTTCAATCAAGCTTCCAGAGGCCTGACAGGTATCATAAAGGAACATGAGTCATTCATATCATGACTAAAATATTACAGTGACCAGTGTCCCACTCTTTGGCATTTCAACAATCCAGACAAATGTCCTATAAAATAAGCTCCTGGTCTTTAATATCAGACTGTATAGTCCATTATCAAAAAGGACTTTCCCACATAGGATCCAGAAGGGTGTGTAAAGGAAGTATTTATTTGGAGCTCAAACTATTATAATTCTTATGAAATCCACTCCAGGTGTAGACTTAGGAGTGTCTACTGCATCTTATCACATCAATATCTACCCTTGCTCCTGATTTTCAAAATGCAAGTGAGACCTTGTTCTCCTATGGTAGCCCACAAAGAAACTCATACTTAAGCTCTCAGAGAGACCCATGTCCCCAGACTCCATGCATTTCCTCTCTCATTTCCTCTTCCCCCACAATCCTGTCAATCCAAAAATACTTCTTTTTCTACCACTTAAACATTACTTTAGAACAAAAACACCATCTACTCTCACTGAACTGCCATGATAGCCTTCTAATTTGTCTCCTTACAATCATTAGTGTTTCCATATCATTTATTCTCCACAAAGAGGTCATATTCTTTTTTGTTTTTAATGTATCAGATTTTTCCCCTCTTAAAACCATCTGGTAGTTTCCCATCACACTTAGAATTAAATCCAGACTCTTTGCCAAAGCCTAAAACAGCCATCATGATCTGTGGTCCAGGCTCTCTCCTACCCTTCCCCTCTTCAATGGACTATGCAGTCCTTCCTGACTTTTATGTCCTTCCTGAAGCACACCTTGCTTGGTTATCGAATCCATCAACTTTCCTCTAATGAGGTTTAAATAGGTAGCTTCTCATTATTCAGATCTCTTCCAAAAGTCATCTTCTTCTCTGAGAGGCATCCTAGTAACTCTATCTAAAAGAGCACCCTCCTCCTTCCTGGATACCCTAATTCCTCCACAGAAATTATCACCTTCTGAATTGTTTTAATATTTGTTAACTCCTTACAGCACAAACACTCTGTGATTCACCATGGTATCTCTAGCAACAGAATAATGTCTAGAATATGGTAGGAGGTCAATAAATATCTATTGAATGAAGAAGTGCCTTCCTCCCATTCTTTATTCCTGCCTTGTCTTGCCACTTAAGTGCTGGTTATCAATTATTCTAACCTCCATGGGTTTTTTGGTTTGCTTTTCTGAGGTTTTTTTTGTTGTTTTGTTTTGTTTTGTTTTTTTTCTTTCCTGGATAGCTGGAAGAAGATTTCAGATACAGGGAAGGGGAAGAAGTGAAGGAAGGAAGAAAATTCTCATTAGAATAGTCAGAGTCTATTTGGGCTACAAAAAAAAAAAATGGTAAGCCTCTTAGCATATCTCTAACACTTTGTTATACAAAAAGAGCCTTAGTCTCTATTATCTGATTTTAATTGCACAACAAAAAGCTCCCATGAATTTTCTTGCTTGTTCAGTTAAGGGATCAAAGAAAGGAGATGGGGATTATCCTGTACACCCAGACCTCAGGCTCCCAGGCTCTAGATGGGTGCCAAAAGGGAGAGTAGAGAAAAAGAAAAGTTGCTACTTCTTCAAAAGCTATTAAAAAAAAAAAAACAGAGAAGATACTTGGAAATATTGAGAGATGTGGAAAAGAAAGAAGATAAGGCAGAAAGGACTTGTTAAGTGGTGGACTTGGGTGCTGACAATGTGGAATCAAGGAGGAATTCTAGATGTCTTGCCTGAACTAGTGGAATCATTTTGTAAAAGAGGGATTTGGGGACTTAGTCTGTTAGGGAAATGGTTTTAAATACATGGGTTTACATTTATGATGCCTATTAAAAACCTAAATGGAGATGTCAAGTAGGTGGTTAAAAGTATGAATCTAGATTGGAGTAGAAAGATTTTAAGAAGTTAATAAGCTATAGAAGGTTTTGCATGCCAAGGGAATGTGGGATCATTTGTGACTATGATTTCAACACAATCATGACCATCACCCTCATGTTAGAACACATTTCTAAAATCCTTTTTATTTCTCTAAAAGAAAATTTGTATATAAAATAGCTTACTATATATTATACATAATTTTGAATTATCTATAATGTCCTAGAGGAGAAGAGATGAAAGGCTGAGCTCTGGAGATATGACTAATGCAAATTTAGAACTCAGAAATATAGAGACCTGAAAGTCATTGGTGACTTTAAGAAAAGCTGATTGGAAAAGTGGATAAAAATGAAAGCCTATTGGCTTTGGGTCATGAGAGACAGGAGGCAAGAAATGATGAGTTTTATTTTAAGAAAGACCAGAAAAAGAAATTGAATGGGATCTTGTTTTAAAATATTGTGATATTGTGGCACATTTGTATGCTCATATAAATGAGCTTAAATAAAGGTTAATGAGTTAAAAAATTGAGGGGTAAGCCATAGAAATAAAGACCTTGAAGTAGGTGATAGGTGATGAAATCCTATGCCACAGGGAGGAATAGACCACAGACAGAAGGAAAGGGGTTTACTGTAACAGAACTGAGAATCAAAAACTGATGTGGATTTTATATTCGTTTTGTACTGCTGCTGTAGTGAACCACCACAAAATTAGTGACTTTAAGCAACACATTTATTCTCTTTCAGTTCTGGAGGTCAGATGTCTAACATCAAAGTTTCAGTAGGGTTACTTTCTTTCTGGATGCTTCAAGGGAGAATCCTATTTCTTTGCTTTCCATCTACAGAGGTGGTGTGCATTCCTTACATCTCTCTAACATCTCTCTTCCATGTTTACATCCCCTACTGTCTGACTCTGATTCCTTCTGTGGTCCCTCTTGTAAGGACCCTGTGAGTACATTGGGGTCATATGGGCAATCCAGGGTAATCTCCCCACTTTAAGCTCCTTAACTTGATCACACCTGCAATATCCCTTTTGCCATATAAGATGACATACCCAGGTTCTAGAGATTAAGACATTGACATCTTTGGGGAAAGAGAGGGGACATTATTCAGCTCACTACAGTTTTCTTCTGATAGTTTCTATTTTCCTCAATTAAAATAGTAAATGAGATAATCAGCTGAAACTGAGAATAAGGGAGAGATTGTAGGAAGTTTAAGGAGAAAAGAAAATGTATGAAAATAACTCAGAGAGTAGAAAAAGGAACTGATCAGGTAAATAATGTAAGAATGCTTGCTGTTACAAGGGCCACCTCAAATTTAGGTCCTTAATTTAAAATAGTACAATTACCACAGTGGAATATGTCTCTAGCCTTATTAATATTCTCAAGTGCTAGTGAATAGTCAGAAAATTCTTGGGTTTAATAGTGTTGGGATTTGGTCAGTTTAGTATAACAGAAAGAGAAAGAAATCTAAGCTGAGTTGAAAAGGAAAGAGATAAGACAGAGTATAGGCAGTGGGAAAATGATAAGGTCAATTGGTAATCAGAATTGGTGGGAAAATGTTGAAATGTGGATTCTAGAGTGGGCTGTCAAAGAGTGTACTATGCAAAATTACAATATTGAAGGTGTTAAAATTGTGGTAATAATAAAGTCTAGGCTGTGACCATGGAAGGAAGATAACTACTCCATTACCAGGCTCTGTTGTGTATGTATACAGCTATGTAGCAAAACCATTACTAAAAATATACAAGCAAACACATGTGAGGAAGCAGGGATTTAAGAGAGAGCTAGATTTAAACTATAGAAAGAGGTAAATAGCATGCTTAGAGAAGAAATTGTATATATAGGTGTTATGCACTGAGTTGTGTTCCCCCAACAATTTATATGTTGAAGTCCTAACACCCAGCACCTCAAAATGTGGCCATATTGGAAGATCCAGTCTTTAAATAGGCATTTAACTTAAAATAAGGTCATTGTGCTGGGACCAAATCCAATATGACTGGTGTCCTTATATGAAAAGGAAATTTGGACACAGAGAGTTACAGTAGGAAGATCATGTGAAGACACAAGGGAGAAGATGCCTAACTACAAGCCGTTTATTCAGAAGAAACCAACCTGACCAACATTTTAATATTAGATTTCCAGCCTCTAGAATTACAGAAAACAAATTTCTGTTTTCTAAGTCACCCAATTTAGGGTACTTCTTATGGTGGCCCTAGCAAAATATACAATAAGTGATTTTACTCTGTCAATACGAGTTCCAGGGGGCATAGTAAAAGAGCTTGATGAGTTGAGATGGGGAATGGTGAGATCCTGAATCAAACTAGAAGATGCTCAGAAAAAAAAATGAGGATAAAAACGTGGTGATGAGAGGACCTTCAAGATGGCAGAGTAAGACGTGGAGATCATCTTACTCCCAACAAATACATCAAAAATACATCTACATGTGGAACAACTCCTACAGAACACCTACTGAACACTGGCAGAAGACCTCAGACTCCCCAAAAGGCAAGAAACTCCCCACGTACCTGGGTAGGGCAAAAGGAAAAGAAAAAAACACAGACAAAAGAATAAAGACAGGACCTGCACATCTGGGAGGGAGCTGTGAAGGAGGAAAAGTTTCCACACACTAGGAAGCTCCTTCACCGGTGGAAACAGGGAGTGGGAGGCTGGGAGAGCTTCAGAGACACAGAGAAAAGCACAGCAACAGGGGTGCAGAGGGCAAAGTGGAGAGATTCCCGCACAGATGATTCATGCTGACCAGCACTCACCAGCCTGCGAAGTTTGTCTACTCACCTGCAGTGGTGGGTGGAGGTTGGGAGCTGAGGCTTGGGCTTCAGAGTTCAGATCCCAGGGTGAGGACTAGGCTTGGCTGAGTGAACACAGCCTGAAGGGGGCTAGTGCACCACAGCTAAATGGGATGGTGTCTGGAATTGCCTAAGTGTCAAGAGACCATTGTTTCAGGGTGCACGAGGAGAGGAGATTCAGAACACTGCCTAAACGAGCTTCAGAGATGTGTGCAAGCCATAGCTATCAGCACAGACACAAGAGACAGGCATGAAATGCTAACGCTGCTCCTGCAGCCAACAAGAATCCTGTGTGCAAGCACAAGTCACTATCCAAACCACCCCTCCAGGACACTGTGCAGCCCGCCACTGCCAGGGTCCCATGGTTCAGGGATAACTTCCCCAGAAGAACACAAGCCATGCCTCAGGCTATTGCAAAATCTCTCTGGCTTCTGCCACAGCAGGCTTGCCCTGCATTCTGTATCCCTCTCTCCCCCTGGCCTGAGTGAGCCAGAGACACCTAATCAGCTTCTCCTTCAACCCTCTCCTGTCTGGGCGAAGAACAGACACCAGAGAGTGACCTACATGCAGAGGTGGGGCCAAATCCAAAGCTGAAACCCATAGCTATGTGAACAAAGAAAAGAAAGGGAAATCTCTCCCAGCAGCCTCAGGAGCAGTGGATTAGATCTCCACAATCAACTTGATGTACCCTGCATCTGTGGAATACATGAAAAGACAACCAATCAACTAAAAATTGAGTTGGTGGACTTTGGGAGCAACTGTAACCTTGGGGTTTGCTGTCTGCTACTGACTAGTTTCTGATTTTTATGTTTATCATAGAATAGTTTTTAGTGCTTGTAATCATTGGTGTATGTGTTTACTGGTTTGGTTGCTCTCTTCTTTTTCAAAAATTATATTTATATTTTTTATTTTAAATATATTGTTTTATTATATTATTTTAATAAGTTTATTTTATTTATATTATTTTTTTCCTTTCTTTTTTCTCCCTTTTCTTCTAAGCCATGGGGCTAACATGGTCCTGGTGCTCCAGCGACATGTCAGGCCTGAGCCTCTGTGGTGGGAGAGATGAGTACAAGACACTGGACCACCAGAGACTTCCCAGCCACATGTAATATCAGTCGGTGAGTGCTCTCCCAGAGATCTCCATCTCAGCACTAAGACCCAGATCCACTCAATGACCAGCAAGTTCCAGTGCTGCACACCCCACACCAAACAATGAGCAAGAAAGAAAAACAACCCCACCCACTACCATAGAGGCTGTCTAAATGCATAATATTTCACCAACACCCCAAAATACACCACCGGATATGCTCCTGCCCATCAAAAAGACAAGATCCAGCCTCATCCACCAGAACACAAGTAAGTACCAATAACCTCCACCAGGAAGCCTACACAACTCAATGAGCCAACCATACCAACTGGGGGCAGACACCAAAAACAACAGGAACTACGAACCAGCAGCCTGTGAAAAGGAGACCCCGAACAAAGTAAGTTAAGCAAAATGAGAAGACAGAGAAAAACACAGCAGATGAAGGAGCAAAGTAAATACCCACCAGACCAAACAAATGAAGAGGAAATAGGCAGTCTCCTTGAAAAAGAATTCAGAGTAATGATAGTAAAGATGATCCAAAATCTTGAAAATAGAATGCAGAAAATACAAGAAAGCTTTAAAAAGGACATAGAAGAACGAGAGAGCAAACAAACCATGATGAACAACACAATAAATGAAATTAAAAGTTCTCTAGAATGAATCACTAGCAGAATAACACAGAGAGAAGAACAGATAAGTGACCTGGAAGATAAAATAGTGGAAATAACTACCACAGAGCAGAATAAAGACTGAAAAGAATTGAAGACAGTCTCAGACACCACTGGGAAAACATTGAATGCACCAACATTCGAATTATAGGGGTTGCAGAAGAAGAAGAGGAAAAGAAAGGGACTGAGAAAATATTTGATGAGACTATATTTGAAAATTTCCCTAATATGGGAAAGGAAATAATCAGACAGGTCCAGGAAACTCAGAGAGTCCCATACAGGAGAGATCCAAGGAGAAACATGCCAAGACACGTATTAATCAAACTACCAAAAATTAAATACAAAGAAAAAATATTAAAAGCAACAAGAGGAAGGTAAAAAAATAACATACAAGGGAATCCCCATAAGGTTAACAGCTGATCTTTCAGCAGAAACTCTGCAAACCAGAAGCAAGAGACAGGGCATACTTAATGTGATGAAAGGTAAAAATGTACAACCAATATTACTCTACTCAGCAAGGATCTCATTCAGATTCGATGGAGAAATTAAAACCTTTACAGACGAGCAAACGTTAAGAGAATTCAGCACCACCAAATCAGCTCTGCAACAAATGCTAAAGGAACTTCTCTAGGCAGGAAAAACAAGAGAAGGAAAAGACCTGCAATAACAAACCCAAAACAGTTAAGAATATGGTAATAGGAACATACATATCAATAATTACCTTAAATGTAAATGGATTATATGCTCCAATAAAAAGACACAGACTGGCTGAATGGATAAAGAACAAGACCTGTATATATACTGTCTACAAGAGACCTACTTCAGACCTAGGGACACATACTGACTCAAAGTAAAGGGATGGAAAAAGATATTCCATGCAAATGGAAATCAAAAGAAAGCTGAAGTAGCAATTCTCATATCAGACAAAATAGACTTTAAAATAAAGACTACTATAAGAGACACAAAAGGACATGACATAATGATCAAGGGATCAACACAAGAAGATATAACAATTGTAAATATTTATGCACCCAACATAGGAGCACCTTAACACTTAAGGCAAATGTTAACATCCATAAAGGGGAAATCAAGAGTAACACAACAATAGTGGGGGACTTAACCACACCACTTTCACCAATGGACAGATGATCCAAAATGAAAATAAATAAGGAAACACAAGCTTTAAATGACACATTAAACCAGATGGACTTAAATGATATTTATAGGACATTCCATTCAAAAACAACAGATTACACTTTCTTCTCAACTGCTCATGTAACATTCTCCAGGATAGATCATATCTTGGGTCACAAACTAAACCTTGGTATATTTATGAAAATTGAAACCTTATCAACCATATTTTCCAACCATATCACTATGAGACTATGAGACTGGATACCGTAAAAAATACAAACACATGGAGGCTAAAAAATACACTACTAAATAAACAAGAGATCACTGAAGATATCAAAGAGGAAATCAAAAAATATCTAGAAACAAATGACAATGAACACATGAAGACCCAAAACCTAAGGGATGCAGCAAAAGCAGTGATAAGAGGAAGTTTATAGCAATACAATGTTACCTCAAGAAACAAGAAAAACCTCAAGTAAACAAGCTAACCTTACACCTAAAGCAATTAAGGAAAGAAGGACAAAAAAAACCCAAAGTGAGCAGAAGGAAAGAAATCATAAAGATCAGATCAGAAATAAATGGAAAAGGAATGAAGGAAATGATAGCAAAATCAATAAAACTAAAAGCTGGTTCCTTGAGAAGATTAACAAAATTCATAAAGCATTAGTCAGACTCATCAAGAAAAAAAGGGAGAAGACTCATATCACTAGAATTAGAAATGAAAAAGAAGTAACAACTGACACCGCAGAAATACGACGGATCATGAGAGATTACTACAAGCAACTATAGGACAATAAAATGGACAACCTGGAAGAAATGGACAAATTCTTAGAAAAGCACAACCTTCTGAGACTGAACCAGGAAGAAATAGAAAATATAAACAGAACAATCACAGAAATTTAATCAGTGATTAAAAATCTTCCAACAAACAAAAGTCCAGGACCAGATGGCTTCACAGGTGAATTCTATCAAACATTTAGAGAAGAGCTAACACCTATCCTTCTCAACCTCTTCTAAACTATAGCAGAGGGAGGAACACTCCCAAACTCATTCTAAGAGGCCACCATCACCCAAAAACAGACAAAGATATCACAAAGAAAGAAAACTACAGGCCAATAACACTGAATGAACATACATGCAAATATCCTCAACAAAATACTAGCAAACAGAATCCAACAGCACATTAAAAGAATCATACACCATGATCAAGTGGGGTTTATCCCAGGGTGCAAGGATTCTTCAGGGTATACAAATCAATCAACATGATACACCATATTAACAAAATGAAGAAGAAAAAACATATGGTCATCTCAATAGATGCAGAAAAAGTTTTCAACAAAATTCAACACACATTTATGATAAAAACCCTGCAGAAAGTAGGCATAGAGGGAACTTACCTCAACATAATAAAGGCCATATACAACAAGCCTACAGCCAACATCGTTTTCTGTGGTGAAAAACTGAACCCATTTCCACTAAGATGAGGAGCAAGACAAGGTTGCCCACTCTCACCACTCTTATTCAATATAGTTTTGGAAGTTTAGTCACAGCAATCACAGAAGGAAAATAAATAAATAAAAGGAATCAAAATCAGAAAATAAGTAAAACTGTCACTGCTTGCAGATGACACAATACTATACCTACAGAATCCTAAGGATGCTACCAGAAAACTACTAAAACTAATCAATGAATTTGGTAAAGTAGTAGGATACAAAATTTATGCACAGAAATCTCTGGCATTCCTAGACACTAATGATGAAAAATCTGAAAGTGAAGTCAAGAAAACACTCCCATTTACCATTGCAACAAAAGGAATAAAATATCTAGGCATAAACCTACCTAAGGAGAAAAAAGACCTGTATGCAGAAAATTATAAGACACTGATGAAAGAACTTAAAGATGATACAAACAGATGGAGAGATATACCATGTCCGTGGATTGGAAGAATTAACATTGCAATCCCTATCAAACTACCAATGGCACTTTTCACAGAACTAGAACAAAAAATTTCACAATTTGTATGGAAACACAAAAGACCCCAAAGAGCCAAAGCAATCTTGAGAAAGAAGACGGAGCTGGAGGAATCAGGGTCCCTGACTTCAGACTATACTACAAAGTTACAGTAATCAAGACAATATGGTACTGGCACAAAAACAGAAATATAGATCAATGGAACAGGGTCAAAATACCAGAGGTAAACCCACACACATATGGTCACCTTGTTTTTGATAAAGGAGGCAAGAATATACAATGGAGAAAAGACAGCCTCTTCAGTAAGTGGTGTTGGGAAAACTGGACAGCTACATGTAAAATATGAGATTAGAACACTCCCTAACACCATACACAAAATTAAACTGAAAATGGATTAAAGACCTAAATGTAAGGCCAGACACCATCAAACCCTTAGAGGAAAACATAGGCAGAACATGCTATAACATAAATCACAGCAAGATCCTTTTGGACCCACCTCCTAGAATAATGGAAATAAAAGCAAAAGTATACAAATGGGCCCTATTGAAACTTAAAAGCTTTTGCACAGCAAAGGAAACTATAAACAAGATGAAAATACAACCCTCAGAATGAGAGAAAATATTTGCAAATGAAGCAACAAAGGATTAATCTCCAAAATATACAAGCAGCGCATGTAGCTCAGTATCAAAAAAACCAAACCACCCCATCCAAAAATGCACAGAAGATCTAAATAGACATTTCTTCAAAGAAGACAGACAGATGGCCAACAAACACATGAAAGGATGCTCACCAACACTAATCATTAGAGAAAAGTGAATCAAAAAAAAAAAGAGATATCTCCGCACAACATTCAGAATGGCCATCATCAGAAAATCTAGAAACAATAAATGTTGAAGAGAGTGTGGAGAAAAGGGAACCCTCTTGCACTGTTAGTGAGAATATAAATTGATATAGCCACTATGGAAATCAGTATGGGGGTTCTTTAAAAAAGTAAAAATAGAACTACGTATGACCCAGCAAACCCACTACTGGGCATATACCCTGAGAAAATCATAATTCAAAAAGAGTCATGTACCACAATGTTCATTGCAGCACTATTTACAATAGCCAGGACATGGAAGCAACCTAAGTGTCCATCAACAGATGAATGGATAAAGAAGATGTGGCATATACATACAATGGAATATTACTCAGCCATAAAAAGAAATGAAATTGAGTTATTAGTAGTGAGGTGGATGGACCTAGAGTCTGTCATACAGAGTGAAGTAAGTCAGAAAGAGAAAAACAAATACTGTATGCTAACACATATATGGAATAAAAAAAAAATGGTTCTGAAGAACCTAGGGGCAGGACAGGAATAAAGGTGAAGACCTAGAAGATGGACTTGAGGACATTGGGAGAGGGAATGGTAAGCTGGGATGAAGTGATAGAGTGGCATTAACATATATATACACTACTTAATGTAAAATAGATAGCTAGTGGGAAGCAGCCACATAGAACATGGAGATCAGATTGGTGCTTTGTTACCAACTAGAGGGGTCGGATAGGAAGAGTGGAAGGGAGATGCAAGAGAGAGGTGATTGGGGATATATGTATCCGTATAGCTGATTCACTTAGTTATACAGCAGAAACTAACACAACATTGTAAAACAATTATACTCCAATAAAGATGTTTAAAAAAAATAACTTGGTGATATTGAATGAGCTGGAAGACTTGGGCTTCATTTTTTTTTTAATTTATTTTTTATACAGCAGGTTCTTATTACTTATCTATTTTATACATCTTAGTTTATATACGTCAATCCCAATCTACCAATTCATCCTACCACCATCACCCCACCATGCTTACTTTCCCCATTTGTTGCCCATACTTTCGCTCTCTACACCTGTAAGACTTGGAATTCTTATGTTGACTGAAGAAAAGAGGGATGCACAATATAACAAGATTAACCATGATGGTCTTTTATGGAAAGGAACTTACTCAAATCTATGTTATTTGCACTTTAGAACTAGTCTTTTAGATGGTTGACAGTGGAGAGGCAAGAATTGTTATGGGTATAGGGAGTCTTATCACCTATGATTATTAATTCATAATATATTTCTAAAAGGATATCTGGTACAAAGGGAAACTCATATTTTTTTTAATTTGGTGACATGGCTAAAGAAATAAGTGATATTGACAATATTTTTTGAAGAATTTTAGGACTAAACAATTCCTAGGGCTGCACGTCTGTCAAAATAAATAAATAAATAAAATAATAGAAAGGCTGGCACACAGTGCCAAGTACACAATGAACCCTTAATGAATGCTTATTGAAGTGACAACCATTGAATTGATACCACAACGAAATAGCCAGATTAAATAATGAAGAAATACTAGTAGTACAAAATAACAGAATCGTTAAGTTGGTTACTGATTTCACATACAGTTGCAAAGAAATGAATACAAAATCCCTAACAAAAGCAACACAACATAGGAGAATAAAATCATTAGAAATCACAGACCCACTTTTTAGATAATGAGACCCAGCTTTATAATTGGGAGCCACATTTTCTGCAATTCACTGAGGAAATTATTTTTAGCTTTCACCTGAGTTTATCAGCAAATACTTGATGACTCATATCTTAATAAGCAACAAAGTACAACCAATCAATAAACTGTTAAATGACAAATATTAAGAATTAATATTGAGTATAAACTATGACCACATCAGAAGGTAAATATAGTCCCAAGTGTTGCTGCTTTACTTTTAGTGCTGTTAACCTGTCCAGGTTTTAATGTTGTACTTGAAATAAAGTGAGACTCAGTATACTACCCCAAGTATTAATTACTGCTTACTACCCTGACCAGTATATAACACTGTCAACAAAAAACTAATCAGTCATTCTAAGAAAGAAGTGAAAAATTTTATTCAAGCCAAATTGAGGCTTGTAACCCTGGAACAGCATCTCAGAAAGCTCCAAGAGTAGTTCTACTCATTAGAAGGCAAAGCACAGTTATATAAGTTTTTTCAGAGGGCTGTACATTAAGTGACATATTATTGACAGTTTACACAATACAGATCTGCAAGTACAAAGTGGTGGGTCATCATGACCACTTACAAGAACAAGAAGAAATGTTATCTTTCAAGGAGTTGTCTTGTTGGTGCTAGGAGACTGTTGCTTTTTATGGTTAAGCAGGTGTTTTTGCTGATGGGGAGGTTTAGTTGATGCATAAAACAGATACACAATGCACAGTGGGGAGACAGAGGAGTCCAAATGACAGAGAAAAAAATTTTTTTAAACATCTTTATTGGAGTAAAATTGCTTTACAATGGTGTCTTAGTTTCTGTTTTATAACAAAGTGAATCAGTTATACATAAACATATGTTCCCTTATCTCTTCCCTCTTGCATCTCCATCCCTCCCACCCTCCCTATCCCACCCCTCTAGGTGGTCACAAACCACCGAGCTGATCTTCCTGTGCTATGCAGCTGCTTCCCACTAGCTATCTATTTTACGTTTGGTAGTGTATATATGTCCATGCCACTCTCTCACTTTGTCACAGCTTACCCATCCCCCTCCCCATATCCTCAAGTCCATTCTCTAGTAGGTCTCTGTCGTTATTCTCATCTTACCCCTAGTTACTTCATGACTATTTTTTTTCTTAGATTCCGTATATATGTGTTAGCATACGGTATCTGTTTTACTCTTTCTAACTTACTTCACTTTGTATGACAGACTCTAGGTCCATCCACTTCACTACAAATATCTCAATTTCACTTCTTTTTATGGCTGAGTAATATTTCATTGTGTATATGTGCCACATCTTCTTTATCCATTCATCTGATGATGGACACTTAGTTTGCTACAATGTCCTAACTATTGTAAATAGAGCTGCGATGAATATTTTGGTACATGACTCTTTTGAATTATGGTTTTCTCAGGGTATATGCCCAGTAGTAGGATTGCTGGGTCATATGGTAGTTCTGTTTGTAGTATTTTAAGGAAACTCCATACTGTTCTCCATAGTGGCTGTATCAATCTACGTATCAATGATCAATGTATCACCAACAGTGCAAGCGTGTTCCCTTTTCTCCACACCCTCTCCAGTGTTTAATATTTCTTGATTTTTTGAGGATGGCCATTCTGACCAGTGTGAGATGATATCTCATTGTAGTGATTTGCATTTCTCTAATGATTAATGATGTTGAGCATTCTTTCATGTTCTTGTTGGCAATCTGTATATCTTCTTTGGAGAAATGTTTATTTAGGTCTTCTGCCCTTTTTTGGATTGGGTTGTTTGTATTTTTGTTATTGAGCTGCATGTGCTGCTTGTAAATCTTGGCAATTAATCCTTTGTCAGTTGATTCATTTGCAAATATTTTCTCCCATTTTGAGGGTTGTCTTTTGGTGTTGTTTATGGTTTCCTTTGCTGTGCAAAAGCTTTTAAGTTTCATTAGGTCCCATGTCTTTATTTTTGTTTTTATTTCCATTTCACTAGGAGTTGGGTCAAAAAGGACCTTGCTGTGATTTATGTCATAGTGTGTTCTGCCACTGTTTTCCTGTAAGAGTTTGATAGTGTCTGGCCTTACATTTAGGTCTTTAATCCATTTTGAGTTTATTTTTGTGTATGGTGTTAGGGAGTGTTCTAATTTCATACTTTTACATGTACCTGTCCAGTTTTCCCAGCACCACTTACTGAAGAGGCTGTCTTTTCTCCACTGTATATTCTTGCCTCCTTTATCATAGATAAGGTGACCATATGTGCATGCGTTTCTCTCTGGGCTTTCTGTCCTGTTTCATTGATCTATATTTATGTTTTTGTGCCAGTACTAGAATGTCTTGATTACTGTAGCTTTGTAGTATAGTCTGAAGTCAGGGAGCCTGATTCCTCCAGCTCTGTTTTTCTTTCTCAATATTGCTTTGGTTATTTGGGGTCTTATTGTGAAATTTTTTGTTCTAGTTCCGTGAAAAATGCCAGTGGTAGTTTGATAGGGATTACATTGAATCTGTAGATTGCTTTGGGTATTAGAGTCATTTCCACAATGTTGTTTCTTCCAATCCAAGAACATGGTATATCTCTCCATCTATTTTTATCATCTTTAATTTCTTTTATCAGTGTCTTATAATTTTCTGCATACAGGTCTTTTGTCTCCTTAGGTAGGTTTATTGCTAGATATTTTATTATTTTTGTTGCAATGGTAAATGGCAGTGTTTTCTGAATTTCACTCTCTGATTTTCCTTCATTAGTGTATAGGAATGCCGGAGATTTCTGTGCACTAATTTTGTATCCTAGTACTTTATTAAATTCATTGATTAGCTCTAGCAGTCTTCTGGTAGCATCTTTAGGATTCTCTATGTGTAGTATCATGCAAACAGTGACAGCTTTACTTCTTTTCTGATTTGGATTCCTTTTATTTCTTTTTCTTCTCTGATTGCTGTGGCTAAAACTTCCAAAACTATGTTGAATAAGAGTGGTGAGAGTGGACAACCTTGTCTTGTTCCTGATGTTAGTTGAAATGGTTTCAGTTTTTCACCATTGAGGATGATGTTGTCTGTGGGTTTGTCATATATGGCTTTTATTATGTTGAGGAAAGTTCCCTCTATGCCTACTTTCTGGAGGGTTTTTATCATAAATGGGTGTTGAATTTTGTTGAAAGTTTTCTCTGCATCTATTGAGATGATCATATGGTTTTTCTCCTTCAATTTGTTAATATGGTGTATCATGTTGATAGATTTGTGTATATTGCAGAATCCTTGCATTCCTGGATGAACCCCACTTGATCATTGTGTATGATCCTTTTAATGTGCTGTTGGATTTTGTTTGCTACTATTTTGTTGAGGATTTTTGCATCTATGTTCATCAGTGATATTCGCATGTAGTTTTTTTTCTTTGTGACATCCTTACCTGGTTTTGGTATCAGGGTGATGGTAGCCTCGTAGAATAAGTTTGTGATTTTTTCCTCACTCTGATATATTTTGGAAGAGTTTGAGAAGGGTAGGTGTTAGGTCTTCTCTAAATGTTTGATAGAATTCGCCATCTGGTCCTGGGCATTTGTTTGTTGGAAGATTTTTAATCACAGTGTCAATTTCATTACTTGTGATTGGTCTGTTCATATTTTCTATTTCTTCCTGGCTCAGTCTCAGCAGGTTGTGCATTTCTAAGAATTTGTCCATTTCTTCCAGGTTTTCCATTTTATTGTCATATAGTTGCTTGTAGTAATCTTTCATGATCCTTTGTATTTCTGCAGTGTCAGTTATTACTTCTCCTTTTTCATTTCTTATTCTATTGATTTGAGTCTTCTCCTTTTTTTTTTTCTTTTTGATGAGTCTGGCTAATGGTTTATCAATTTTCTTTATCTTCTCAAAAAACAGCTTTTAGTTTTATTTATCTTTGTTATCATTTCCTTCTTTTCTATTTCATTTATTTCTGATCTGATCTTTATGATTTTGTTCCTTCTGCTAACTTTGGGAACTTTTTGTTCTTCTTTCTCTAATTGCTTTAAGTGCAGTTTAGGTTCTTTATTTGAGTTGTTTCCTGTTTCTTAAGGTAGGATTGTATTGCTATAAACTTCCCTCTTAGAACTGCTTTTGCTGCATTCTATAGGTTTTGGGTCATTGTGTCTCCATTGTCATTTGTTTCTAGGTATTTTTTGATTTCCTCTTTGATTTCTTCAGTAATAACTTCGTTATTAAGTAGTGTATTATTTAGCCTCCATGTGTTTGTATTTTTTTACAGACCTCTTCCTGTAATTTATATCTAGTCTCATAGCGTTGTGGTTGGAAAATATACTTGATACGCTTTCAATTATCTGAAATTTACCTAGGCTTGATTTGTGACCCAAGATATGATCTATCCCAGAGAATGTGCCATGAACACTTGAGAAATTTTGTATTCTGTTGTTTTTGAACGGAATGTCCTATAAATATCAATTAAGTCCATCTTGTTTAATGTATCATTTAAAGCTTGTGTTTCATTACTTATTTTCACTTTGGATGATCTGTCCATTGGTGAAAGTGGGGTGTTAAATTCCCCTACTATGCTTGTGTTACTATTGATTTCCCCTTTTATAGCTGGTAGTATTTGCCTTATGTATTGAGGTGCTCTTATGTTGTGTGCATAAATATTTACAATTGTTATATCTTCTTCTTGGATTGATCTCTTGATCATTATGTAGTGTCCTTCTTTGTCTCTTGTAATAGTCTTTATTTTAAAGCCTGTTTTGTCTGATATGAGAATTGCTACTCCAGCTTTCTTTTGATTTCCATTGGCATGGAATATCTTTTTCCATCCCATCCCCTCACTTTCAGTCTGTATGTGTCCCTAGGTCTGAAGTGGGTCTCTTGTAGACAGCATATATACGGGTCTTGTTTTTGTATCCATTCAGCCAGTCTGTGTCTTTTGATGGGAGCATTTAATCCATTTACATTTAAGTTAATTATCTATATGTATGTTCCTATTCCCATTTTCTTAATTGTTTTGGATTTCTTATTGTTGGTCTTTTCCTTCTCTTGTGTTCTTGCCTAGAGAAGTTCCTTTAGCACTTGTTTAAAGCTGGTTTGGTGGTGCTGAACTCTCTCAGCTTTTGCTTGTCTGTAAAGGTTGTAATTTCTCCATCAAATCTGAATGAGATCCTTGCTGGGTAGAATAATCTTGGTTGCAGCTTTTTCTTCTTCATCACTTTCAGTATGTCCTGCCACTTGCTTCTGGCTTGTAGGGTTTCTGCTGAGAGATCAGCTGTTAACCTTATGGGGATTCCCTTGTTTGTTATTTGTTGTTTTTCCCTTGCTGCTTTTAATATGCTTTCTCTGTATTTAATTTTTGACAGTTGGATTAATATGTGTCTTGACATATTTCTCCTTGGATTTATCCTGTATGGGACGCTCTGTGCTTCCTGGACTTGATTAACTATTTCCTTTCCCATATTAGGGAAATTTTCAACTATAATCTCTTCATATATATTTTCAGTCCCTTTCTTTTCCTCTTCTTCTCCTGGGACCCCTATAATTCGAATGTTGGTGCATTTAATGTTGTCCCAGAGGTCTCTGAGACTGTCCTCAGTTCTTTTCATTCTTTTTTCTTTATTCTGCTCTGCAGTAGTTATTTCCAATATTTTATCTTCCAGGTCACTTATCCATTCTTCTGTCTCAGTTATTCTGCTATTGATCCCTTCTAGAGTATTTTTAATTTCATTTATTGTATTGTTCTTCGTTGCTTGTTTCCTCTTTAGTTCTTCTAGGTCCTTGTTAAATGTTTCTTGCATTTTTTCTATTCTATTTCCAAGATTTTGGATCATGTTTACTATCATTATTTTGAATTTCCTTTTCAGGGAGATTGCCTATTTCCTCTTCATTTGTTAGGTCTGGTTGGTTTTTACCTTGCTCCTTCATCTGCTGTGTGATTTTCTGTCTTCTCATTTTGCTTATTTTACTGTGTTTAGGGTCTCCTTTTTTCAGGCTCCAGGCTCATAATTCTCGTTCTTGGTGTCTGTCCCCAGTGGCTAAATTTTGTTCAGTGGGTTGTGTAGGCTTCCTGGTGGAGCGGACTAGTGCCTGTGTTCTGGTAGATGAGGCTGGATCTTGTCATTCTCATGGGCAGGTCCACATCTGGTGATGTGTTTTGGGATGTCTGTGGCTTTATTATGATTTTAGGCAGCCTCTCTGCTAATGATTTGGGCTGTGTTCCTGTCTAGCTAGTTGTTTGGCATAGGGTGTCCAGCACTGCAGCTTGCTGGTTGTTGAGTGAAGCTGGGTGTTGGTGTTGAGATGGAGATCTCTGGGAGATTTTTGCTGTTTGATATTATGTGGAGCTGGGAGGTCTTTTGTGGACCAGTGTCCTGAAGTTGGATCTCCCACCTCAGAGGCACAGCACTGTTTCCTGGCTGGAGCACCAAGAGCCTTTCATCTACATGGCTCAGAATAAAAGGGAGAAAAAATAGAAAGAAAGAAAGAAAGAAAGTGAGAGAGAGAGAGAGAGAGGGTAAAATAAAATAAAGATAAAATAAAGTTATTAACATAAAAAATAATTATTAAGAAAAACTTTTTTTTTTAAGTAAAAAAAAAAAAATGGACAAACAGAACCCTAGGACAAATGGTGAAAGCAAAGCTATACAGACAAAATCTCACACTGAAGCATACACATACACACTCACAAAAAGAGGAAAAGGGGAAAAATAATATATCTTGCTCCCAAAGTCCACCTCCTCAACTTGGAATGATTAGTTGTCTATTCATGTATTCCACAGTTGCAGGGTACATCAAGTTGACTGTGGATATTTAATCTGCTGCTTCTGAGGCTGCTGGGAGAGATTTCCCTTTCTCTTCTTTTTTCACACAGCTCCTGGCATTCAGCTTTGGATTTGGCCCCACCTCTGTGTGTATGTCACCTGAGGGCGTCTGTTCTTCACCCAGACTGGAGGGTTTAAGGGATCAGCTGATTCAGGGGCTCTGGCTCACTGAGGCCAGGGAAGGGAGGGGTATGTACATGGGGCGAGCCAGCGTGGCAGAGGCCAGCGTGACATTGCAGCAGCCTGAGGCATGCTGTGCATACTCCCGGGGTAGTTGTCCCTGGATCACGGGACCTTGGCAGCGGTGCACTGTACAGGTTCCCAGGAGGGGAAATGTGGATAGTGACCTGTGCTTGCACACAGGCTTCTTGGTGGTGGCAGCAGAAGCCTCAGCGTCTCATGCCCATCTCTGGGGTCTGCGCTGATAGCTGCAGCTCACGTCCATCTCTGGAGCTCCTTTAAGCAGCGCTATTAATCCCCTCTCCTTGTACACCAGAAAACAATGAGGGAATAAAAAATCTCTTGCCTCTTCAGCAGCTCCAGACTTTTCCTGGATTCCCTCCTGGCTAGCCGTGGTGCACTAACCGCTTCAGGCCGTGTTCACGCTGCCAACCCCAGTCCTCTCCCTGCGATCCAACCGAAGCCCAAGTCTCAGCTCCCAGCCCCCGCCTGCCCTGGCGGGTGAGCAGACAAGCCTCTGGGGCTGGTCGGCACCAATCCTCTGTGCGTGAATCTCTCCGCTTTGCCCTCCGCACCCCTGTTGCTATGCTCTCCTCTGTGGCTCTGAAGCTTCCCCCCTCCTTCACCCGCAGTCTCGGCCCACGAAGGGGCTTCCTAATGTGTGGAAATCTTTCCTCCTTCACAGCTCCCTCCCACTGGTGCAGGTCCCGTCCCTATTATTTTGTCTGTTTATTTTTTTTTCTTTTGCCTCACCCATGTACCTGTGCAGTTTCTTGCCTTTTGGAAGCTCTGAGGCCTTCTGCCAGCATTCAGTAGGTGTTCTGTAGGAGCTGTACCACGTGTAGATGTATTTCTGTTGTATCTGTGGGGAGGAAGGTGATCTCCACATCCTCCTCTTCTGCCATCTTCCTCAACCCCCGAGAAAAATTTTTAATGTTAATTTTTTCTAGCCTTGCCATAAAATAGGAATTTTATTTTACAACATCAGCCTTTTAACATTGAAATTTTTAATCACTAGAGAAATTGACAACACTTTCATGTTGAATGAGGTTCAGTTAGCTCCTACTTGAATGTATTATGTCTCTGTTTTGTTTACAATACATATATAGCTGGTACTCATGCTGCTTCATTGTTTAGGACAAATCCCATCTTTTTTTCCCCTTTCTGGCTATACATGAAAGAAGCAGTATATAAATTTCCTCCACGAATTTACCAATCAAATTTGTAAAAGAGAAGACGAAGTTGTCCTTAAAATTTCTAGATGATTTTTATGAATAAATAGTCACCAAAGAGGAGAAATTATACTGATAAATGCAGTAAAATAAAACAACTACTCAGTTGTAGCTGACAACTATAGTGAATAAGTAAAGTTAAAATTATTGGAAATAAAGCTGTTAATAGAAAACAAAAACTGCTCAGTTGTCCAAATCTGAAGTTTGGAACTTAGAGTAATAAATATAAAATAAATAGATAAAACTGCTTTAAATTTCACAGGAGGATCATGGAGAATAATGAGAAAGAGGATGAGATATACAGAGTTCCATCACATTATAATTTTGGAATTTAATTCACTAAGTTCTTCATCTCTAAAATGTGGACAGTAATAAATTTGTTTTGTATAGTTTTGTTATGATTACATGGGATGGCATATAGGATCTTTTAGAACAAAGCCTCAGGCATATCATAATACTCAGTAAATTTTAGTAGTATTAGTTGTTATTGTGATTTTATCATTGTAGGAGACCAGAATATGCTTCTGAAAATATGTCTCTTTGGCATAAGGATTGTTTTGATCTGAGTATTTTGAAAAACAGATACAGGATAAACTCTGGAAACAGTCTGTTACCCTTTTGTAAGGGAATTCTCCCTTTTTAAGGGTGTCTCTCTCACTCTACCAGGAACAGAAGGATGATTGTAAATCACAAGCAACTTGTTATCAATGGAGAAGGCACAGACTCAAGTCTGCAAAACAAAGTTCACACTTGTTTATTGAACTATTTCTAGTAATCATCCCATGACTTTCCTCCTCTGCACTCTTCTACTTTTTTTTTTTTGTTTTTTCTGTTGTTGTTTTTGTTTTTTTCTGCAGTATGTGGGCCTCCCACTGCCGTGGCCTCTCCCGTTGCAGAGCACAGGCTCCGGACGCGCCAGCCCAGAGGCCATAGATCACGGGGCCAGCCGCTCCACGGCATGCGGGATCTTCCTGGACCAGGGCACAAACCCGCGTCCCCTGCATCGGCAGGAAGACCCTCAACCACTGTGCCACCAGGGAAGCCCTCTTCTATGTTTTAATTAAATATTGTATTTAAGCTCAAGTTCTAGCCACCTCTTTGAGTTTACTCATCCCTGTTTCTCCTATGTGTGTGTGTGTATATATATATACACACACATATATATGATATACATATTAATTAATTTCTGTTTTTTCTTATTAATCTATCTTTTGTAACAGGGTCCTCAGCCAAGAACCTAAAAAAGTAGAAGGATAAGATTTTTTTCCTCTCCCTACATCATTATTTTATATAATTTCACTAATATTTATTGAGCTTCCACTATGTGAAAGTGATTATAATAAAAACTAATTTATGAATGTTCAGAGTGACAATCAATTTTAAAAGTTCAGGTTGAAATTTTAGAACCCAATTCTTCCCCCTCCACCATCTACACAACTCCAGTCTAACCACCTGAATGAAAAATTATACTCCTCAGCAATTTAAATTATGCCATTATTCCTTTGCTCAATTTTTATCACAGATTTAAGCTCTTTAGTGCTAAGAAACCTGCAGACACAGAAGTTCATAATTTATGTATGTATTTGATAGCCTCATCCCTGACTTCCTAGCCTCAAATCTAGGGTCTTAAACTGCCTACTTAGCTCTGTTAACGGATTTTAATCTTTCATATCAGAGAAGCCATTCAAATGTTCTTAAACATTATCATCTTGGCACTTTAATTGAAATATATCTTTACATTTCAAAAAATGGAACATAACAGTGAATAAAAGCAGCCCCTTATTCACACAATGTATGCTAATGTTGACCCAACTGCCCTTGGCTTTTCAGAGGACTCTTGTGATTTCCTGGAATTTCCTGAACTCAGCACTTTGATGAACATGGCTATTTTAACTTCGTTGCTCTCCCAATTGCAAAGCAGCTTTTGACATTTGGATTTTGTGTTCATCTGGTGGCAACTGCAATTAAAGATTTCCCACATCAATGAGCTAACTTTCTAAGGTCATTTCAAAGAGTGAATTCAATATTCAAATTGCATGATGCTTATTGATCTGTGTGCTACTATTTGTGTGACTGGAAAAGTACTCCTTAGAAATTTTCCTCACACTATTGATAAAAAATAGTGAACAGAACTAATTTTACTTAAGTATTCTGTATTCATATGATGAGAACATAGCTGAAGCCAGATAATTCATTGATTAGTATTGGACATATAGAGAGAAAGAAGACAACTCTCAGGCTTGACAAACAGTGCTTAGTTTGAGAGAATGCATTTATAGATTACTGAAAGTGCAATTTCATTACTTCATAATCATTTTTAAAACGTCTCCCAAGAAATTGCAGGTTCAGACAGCTTAGAAGTAGAAGTTTCCTCTTTAGCCCATGACCTCTAGTAGATTTAGGAACACTTGACGCCCACCCTAGGTTCACAGGCTACAAGTGAGGAATTCCTTTTGTAAGTCTTTTGGACATTAAACACTGGGTTGTTATTCTGCTGCCACAAATATATTTTTACTAGATAGAAAAACATAAGAAAAAAATTAAGTAAAGCAAATCATACCAGAGCAATTTAGAGATGTTTGTTTCATTTACACTTGCCTTGAGATTATAGCTACCAATAAAGATTGGATTAGAGAATTATTATAATTATCTGGATAAGTGTGCCATTAAAATTTTCTCTTTCCCACAACATCTATTCACTTAGTTTCCAACGTTTTTAAATAGTTTGTTCACTGCATACAAAAAAAAAAAGCCAAAAGTCATTTTGAGTTATTCAAAGGACAATTGAAAGGTTTAGCTTGACTAACGTTCCTTCCTAGGTTTAGTGTTTTTAATTGGCCAAAGTAAATAACTTTTTAAATTAATTTTATACATATATTTATGTGAGGAAAAAGAATACATACTAATTATAATCACTTGGAAAGCAAAGGCTGCTGACATTTCAGGAATCCTTTTCCTTGAATGAGAAGATGAAATCAAGTACATATCCTCAGATCCCATGTTTTGAACTTAATGCAAATGTGCTGGGAAAAAAGCAGTAAAGATTTTCCTTATATTTAAGACAAATAGGAGGAAGTAAATATATAAAAGGAGGGAAAGACTTAGAGGTATACTCCTGCCACCTCATACTAGGCAGAAGCAAGAAAGAAGCTAATTTTTGGTGACCCTGTCTCTTCTAGCTAATAAATTACACAGTTGTTGAAGACATATCAACGGACAGTGATCATTGCTGCTTTAATGTTGCTAAAATGTAGTACAACTATGTAATGTAACATTAATGTATTTTATATAATTAAGTCTTCATATGGTCTCATAATAGTGTAGTTATTATTATCCCTATTTTATAGATGGAAATATTGAGTTATCAGAAGTTTCAGTGACTAACCTGGCCAGTCAGTGGCAGAAATAGTACTAGCAACAGATATTGTCACATCCAGTATATGACAATTCCATTGTACATATGTGGCAAACAGGCAAGTTGTATATATAGAAAAGAGACTACATAGAGAGAAGGAGGCAAACAAATATAAATAGAATACACAATTTTTAATGAAAAGTTTTTCTGTTTGCGTGTGTGTACATTTGTGCCTACACGCATATGGGTGTGGAGAGAGTATCAATTAGAATAATAATTATGTGTCTTGCTCTGGAAACCCAGAGAGGAAAATCAAATCATCAGGACAATAAAATTAACAGCAAAAGGAGTTGCTTCATAAGTTGAATGGTAATCAGCATGAAATAATGGATACAGTTCTGTTTGATAATTGCATCTCTTCTATGAAAGGACTACCTTACCTAGGTGATAATAATGGATGTTTTTCAATGCATGGTTTGATTTTTCCTGATATGATTAAAAAGCAAATAATGAAAAAAACAAATGTGAAGAAAACTTCACATCCAAGTAAGTAATAAACTATCTATCGAAATAATATCAAAATATAATCATTTCTGTAAATATTTGGAATCATATATATGAAGAATTTATACACATTTTATTGAATATGAATATAGATATTATTTCTTAAGTCCTTCATTCTAATTCTTTTTATTACAACCGGATTTCTAATATCATCTTTCTAAAGTAAACAGGTTAGAAAAAATTTTGTTTTCCTTCAGAAAATTTTCCAAAAATAACATGGTTTGTTATTCATTTATTTAATAATATTTCCTGAGTGCTTACCACATGACCAGCACTGTGTCAGGTTCCAGGAACATTAGGAACTAGAACATACTGACGGTGACCTCAGCCTGCAGCAGCTTGAAGCAGGATTTCTGTTCCCAGCCAGACTGAAGTTAGGCCACAGCAGTGAGAGCACCAAATCCTAACCACTAGACCACCAGGGACCAGTGGCCAGTGACAAGGCCCTGGCCCATCAGCTGTGCAGAAATGAATTTCCACATAGAGATGGAAAGTGTGAAGCAAGTAAAGTGTTTATTAGGAGGAAAAGTGGTACGTGTGGATAGACACACGAGCGGGCTCAGAGAGAGGCGCACCCTCATGGTAGTTTGAATCATTTATATGGGGCATTTCTTCCAGGTTTCCTTTGGCCAATCATCTTGCTTTGCCTGGTTCTGAGTAGTATTTGGTTTATCTCAGGGTCTTCCCATGTGTGTGTGCATCTCTTAGACAAGATGGATTCTAGCGAAGAGGCCTACGGGTAGGTTGACATCCCTTACTAAGAGATGACGCTCCCTCTCTTTTTGACCTTCAAGGAGGCTTTCTGAGCACGTGTAGTTAGGAAGGTCTCTTTGACTTCGAGAATGAGGAATGTGTGGTCTTTTATCTCTTATCTGGGCGAAGCTTAGCTTCTCCTCCCTCCCGCTATTTTGGATTATCTGTCCACAGGGGATGAACTCCGGCTGTTCAGCCTGGGGCCCATCTATATTCTGCCTCAATACCATACCCACCCAAAGTAGCTGAGTAGACAAGACAGACAGGCAAACTCAAGGTAGCCCTGTAGTGTGATGCTTAGAATAACTGAGGGAGACACAGCATGCAAAGGACAGAGATTAGAGAGACCCAGGGAGACTTCCCCAGGGGATGACATCTCAGTTTTTGATCCCCCTGAACAAGCAGGATGTAGCCAAATAAAATGGAGTGTGTAGGTGGTGAAGGGAGTGAGTATAGTATTTTAAGCTTCTACAAGATATTTTTAAGAGGCATATTCAAAAATATTGGGTGCAGAGTGGCTGGATTGGGAGGGTCTGTAGGTAACATACTTTGGCTGGAACAAAAGGTATATAACAAATATGAAATGAGACAAAAATGCAATAGGCAGATCATAAAGAGACATATGTATTATATTAAGGGAATTATTTATATGAGAGTGTTTGTATATGTAAGATTCTACTCAATACATGCCTTTTTGCTCTAAAAAGATTTATGTCAGTTAATTTGTACTTTGGATTTGATTTTGAAGCATCTTCTAAGATTATCAAAAACAAGAATCATGAAAGTCAAGAGAATCTCTTATTGGTCAGAAAAATATTTCCAATTGCTCACCCTCTCTGCCTCCCTCACACCTCAAATGAGTGTTCCATAAAATTATCTAACTTTTATCATGAAGGGTAGTTTTATCTTCATAAAAGATAACAAATGTGTGTCATACAAAATAGGGATTGATAATCTTTGTAATTTTATCTATGCTAATGTAACTACAAATGCTATTCATATTCCTTGTATGTCACAACAGAAAATACATAACACAGGTAGAACACTAAAAGTATAGTTACAAGTAGTCCTATGCAACAAAACAGTTTACATTCTATTGTCGATGGAATATTTCTAAGCTGTTTGCTTGAATAATGTGTGAGGTAAAGCATTTGACATGTTAATTATATATTGCTTTAAAAAGTGTTTCCTACTATTTTACTTGGAATTGGTTGTGTTTTAATTCCTTTGATTCTCCCCCTGCTTTTCTATTATAGAACCAGAAAAACAGCTTTTTAAAATATTCAAGAATATTCATTTAAAATATTCTACCTGCAAGAGAAGGTGTCTCATCAGGCTCCTCTCCCCTTGTTTCCAAAGCTCCACATCCTTTACTGCTTCCTCCCTAAGGCAGGAGTTATTACTAAGTGGAGTGGCCAATGCCCGAGATATTATTTGGGAACATGTTTTACTATTAATGCTTTAGAAGTCATAGGATGGGCTTCTCTGGTGGCGCAGTGGTTGAGAATCTGCCTGCCAATGCAGGGGACATGGGTTCGTGCCCCGGTCTGGGAAGATCCCACATGCCGCGGAGCGGCTAGGCCCGTGAGCCATGGCTGCTGAGCCTGCGCGTCCGGAGTCTGTGCTCCGCAACAGGAGAGGCCACAACAGTGAGAGGCCCGCGTACCGCAAAAAAAAAAAAAAGAAGTCATAGGACAAGTGCAGTTTTCAGATTATAGTGTTCAGATTATATCTAGTCAAGCTTTCTATCCAGACAACGGTTCAGTGTTTTTGTTTATTATTTTTTTAGGTTATTATTAGGAGTTTTAATAAGCTAAGAAAATGCCTACAATTTAATGTTAAGTTAAAAATGACAAAATTATATTTGCACGATGGTCACAACTATGTCAGAGAAAACAAGAATAGGGAAAAACATGGCAAAATTTGGTTATCTTTGGGTATTGAAGTTATGACTTACATTTCTATTTTTCTGTATTTTATTAATTGTTATTTATATAATAGCAACCCCATTATTTGGGGCATTTTACATATTTAATGGGTTTAATATCTCAAAAATCCTATGAAATAGGGATATCAATATCCCTGCTCTGTAGAAGGAAAAACTGAGGAATGGTGTTGAAGTAAATGTCCCATCATCACAGAGATATGAATAGTGGAGCCAGTATTTGAATCCAGCAATCTGGCTGCAGGGACCTTCCCATCATCACCCATTCTTTATTTTATTTTTTATACATCTTTATTGGAGTATAATTGCTTCACTATATTGTGTTAGTTTCTGTTGTACAACAAAGTGAATCAGCTATATGCACACAACATATACCTGTACCCCCTCACTCTTGAACCTCCCTCCCACCTTCCCTATCCCACCCCTCTAGGTGATCATCAAGCACCGAGATGATCTCCCTGTGCTATGCAGCTGCTTCTCACCAGCTATCCATTTTACATTTGGTAGTGTATATATGTCGATGTTACTCTCTCACTACATCCCAGCCTCCCTTTCCCCGCTGTGTCCTCAACTCCGTTCTCAACGTCTGCATCTTTATTCCTACCCTACCACTAGGTTCATCAGTACCATTTTTCTAGATTCCATATATATGCATTAGCATACAGTATTTGTTTTTCTCTTTCTGACTTACTTCACTCTGTATGACAGACTCAAGTTCCGTCCACCTCACTACAAATAACTCAATTTCATTCCTTTTTATGGCCGAGTAATATTTGATTGTATATATGACACAAATCTTGTTTATCCATTCATCTCTTGATGGACATTTAGGTTGTTTCCATGTCCTGGCTATTGTGAATAGTGCTGCAATGAACATTCTGGTACATGTCTCTCTTTTTTTTTTTTTTTCTGTCCTTTTAATGTTTTGCATAGACCTTTTTTTTTTAAATCTTTATTGGAATATAATTGCTTTACAATGGTGTGTTAGTTTCTGCTGTATAACAAAGTGAATCAGCTGCACAGATACATATATTCCCATTTCTCCTCCCTCTTGCATCTCCCTCCCACCCTCCCTATCCCACCCCTCTAGGTGGACACAAAGGATGGAGCTAATATCCCGTGCCATACAGCTACTTCCCACTAGCTATCTATTTTACACTTGGTCATGTATATATGTCCATGCCACTCTCTCACTTCGTCTCAGCTTACCCTTCCCCCTCCCCATGACCTCAAGTCCATTCTCTACGTCTGCGTAGTTATTCCTCTCCTTCCCCTAGGAGCGTCAGAACCATTTTTTTTTTTTTTGTATATTCCATATATATGTGTTAGTATATGGTATTTGTTTTTCTCTTTCTGACTTACTTTGCTTGGTATGACAGTCTCTAAGCCCATCCACCTCACTACAAATGATTTAGTATCATTTTTTTTATAGTTGAGTAATATTCCATTGTATATATGTGCCACATCCTCCTTATCTATTCATCTGTCAATGGAAACTTAGATTGCTTCCCTGTCCTGGCAATTGTAAATAGTGCTGCAATGAACATTGTGGTACATGACCCATTTTTAATTATGGTTTTCCCAGGGTATATGCCCAGTAGTGGGATTGTTGGGTCATATGGTAGTTCTATTTTTAGTCTTTTAAGGAACCTACATACTGTTCTCCATAGTGGCTGAATAAATTTTCATTCCCACAAACAGGACATGAGTGTTCCCTTTTCTCCACACCCTCTCCAGCATTTATTTTTCTAGATATTTTGATGATGGCCATTCTGACTGGTTTGAGGTGATATCTCATTGTAGTTTTTATTTGCCTTTCTCTAATGATTAGTGATGGTGAGCATCCTTTCATGTGTTTGTTGGCCATTTGTATGTATTCTTTGGAGAAATGTCTATTTAGGTCCTCTGCCCATTTTTGGATTTTTAGTTTGCTTTTTTGTCATTGAGCTGCATGAGCTGCTTGTATATATTGGAGATTAATCCTTTGTCAGTTGCTTCATTTGCAAATATTTTCTCCCATTCTGAGGGTTGTCTTTTGGTCTTGTTTATAGTTTCCTTTGCTGTGCAAAAGCTTTTATGTTTAATCAAGTAGTATTTGTTTATTTTTGTTTTTATTTCCATTTCTTTAGGAGGTGGGTCAAAAAGGATCTTTCTGTGATTTATGTCATAGAGTGTTCTGCATATGTTTTCCTCTAAGAGTTTTATAGTGTCTGGCCTTACATTAGGACTTTAATTCATTTTGAGTTTATTTTTGTGTATGGAATTAGGAAGTGTTCTAATTCCATTGTTTTACATGTAGCTGTCCAGTTTTCCCAGCACTACTTATTGAAGAGCCTGTCTTTTTTCCATTGTATATTCTTGCCTCCTTGATCAAAGATAAGGTAATCATATGTGCATGGGTTTACCTCTGGGCTTTCTATCCTGTTCCATTGGTCTAAATTTCTGTTTTTGTGCCAGTACCACACTGTCTTGATTACTGTAGCCTTGTATTATAGTCTGAAGTCAGGGAGCTTGATCCTCCAGCTCCATTTTTCTTTCTCAGGATTGCTTTGGCTATTCGGAGTCTTTGTGTTTCCATATAAATTGTAATTTTTTTGTTCTAGTTCTGTGAAAAATGCCATTGGTTATCTGATAGGGAATGTATTGAATCAGTAGATTGCTTTGTGTAGTAGAGTCATATTCACAATGTTGATTCTTCCAATCCAAGAACATGATATATCTCTCCATCTTTTTGTATCATTTTAAATTTATTTCATCAGTGTCTTACAGTTTTCTGCCTACAGGCCTTTTGCCTCCTTAGGTAGGTTTATTCCTAGGTATTTTATTCTTTTTGTTGCAATGGTAAATGCGGGTGTTTCCTTAATTTCTCTTTCTGATTTTTCATTGTTAGTGTATAGGAATGGAAGAGATTTCTGTGCATTACTTTTTTATATTTCTGCTCTACTAAATTTATTGATTAGCTCTAGTCATTTTCTGGTAGCATCTTTAGGATTTTCTATGTATAGTATCAGGTCATCTGCAAAGTGACAGTTTTACTGCTTTTCCAATTTGGCATATTTTATTTCTTTTTCTTCTCTGATTGGTAGAGCTAAACTTCCAAAACTATGTGGAATAATAGTGGTGAGAGTAGGCAACCCTGTCTTGTTCCTGATCTTAGAGGAAATGCTTTCAGTTTTTCATCATTGAGAATGATGTTGGCTGTGGGTTTGTCATATATGGCCTTTATTATGTTGAGGTAAGTTCCTTCTATGCCCACATTTTTTCTTGATGAGTCTGGCTAATGGTTTATCAATTTTGTTACTCTTCTCAAAGAACCAGCTTTTAGTTTTATTGATCTTTGTTATTGTTTCCTTCATTTCTTTTTCATTTATTTCTGATCTGATCTTTATGATATCTTTCCTTCTGCTCACTTTGGGTTGTTTTTACTCTGGTTTCTCTAACTGCTTTAGGTGTAACGTTAGCTTGTTTATTTGAGATTTTTCTTGTTTCTTGAGATAGCTTTGTATTGCTATAAACTTCCCCCTTAGAACTGCCTTTGCTGCATCCCATAGGTTTTGGGTCATCGTGTTTTCATTGTCATTTGTTTCTACGTATTTTTTCTTTACTCTTTGATTTCTTCAGTGATCTCTTGGTTATTTAGTATCATGTTGTTTAGCCTGCATGTGTTTGTATTTTTTAGTTATTTTTCCTGTAATTGATATCTAGTCTCATAGCGTTGTGGTTGGAAGATGCTTGATACGATTTCAATTTTCTTAAATTTACCCAGGCTTAATTTGTGACCCCAGATGGGATCTATCCTGGAGAATGTTCTGTATGCACTTGAGTAGAAAGTGTAATCAGTTGTTTTTGGATGGAATGTCCTATAAATATCACTTAAGTCCATCTGGTCTAATATGTCATTTAAAGATTGTGTTGCCTTATTTATTTTCTGTTTGGATGATTTGTCCCTTGGTGTAAATGGGGTGTTAAAATCCCCTACTATTATTGTGTTACTGCTGATTTCTCCTTTTATGGCTGTTAACATTTGCCTTATGTATTGAGGTGCTCCTATGTTGTGTGCATAAATATTTACAATTGTTATATCTTCTTCTTGGAGTGATCCCTTTATCCTTAAGTATTGTCCTTCCTTGTCTCTTGTAAGAGTCTTTATTTTAAAGTCTATTTTGTCTGATATGAGAATTACTACTCCAGCTTTCTTTTGATTTCCATTGGCGTGGAATATATTTTTCCATCCCCTCACTTTCAGTCTGTGTGTGTTCCCAGGTCTGAAGTGGGTCTCTTGTAGACAGCATATATATGGGTCTTATTTTTTATCCATTCGGCCTGTCTGTGTCTTTTGGTTGGAGCATTTAGTCCATTCACATTTAAGGTAATTATTGATATGTATATTCCTGTCACCATTTTCTTAATTGTTTTGGGTTTGTTTTTGTAGGTCTTTTCCTTCTCTTTTGTTTCCTGCCTAGAGAGGTTCATTTAACATTTGTTGTAAAGCTGGTTTTGTGCTGCTGAATTCTCTTAGCTTTTTCTTGTCTGTAAAGCTTTTGATATCTCTGTTGACTATGAATAAGATTCTTGCTGGGTAGAGTAAGCATGGTTGAAGGTTTTTCCAGTTAATCATTTTAAATATGTCCTGCCACTCCCTTCTGGCTTGCAGAGTTTCTGCTGAAAATCAGCTGATAACTTTATGGGGATTCCCTTGTATGTTATTTGTTGCTTTTAATTTTTTTTTCTTTTTATTTAATTTTTGATAGTTTGATTAATATGTGTCCTGGCATGTTTCTCCTTGGTTTTATCCTGTATGGGACTCTCTGCACTTCCTAGACTTCTCTGACTATTTTCTTTCCATTTTAGGGAAACTTTTCAACTCTAATCTCTTCAAATGTTTTCTCAAAACCTTTTTTTTTCTTTTATTCTGCTGGGACCCCTATAATTTGACTCTTGTGTGTTTAATGTTGTCCCAGAAATCTGTGAGAGTGTCCTTATTTCTTTTCATTCTTTTTTCTTTATTTTACTGCATGCCAGTTTTTTCCACCATTCCATCTTCCAGGTCACTTATCTATTCTTCTGCCTCAGTTATTCTGCTACCGATTCCTTCTAGACTATTTTTAATTTCTGTTATTGTGTTGTTCATCATTGTTTGTTCTTTAGTTCTTCTAGGTCCTTGTTAAATGTTTCTTGTATTGTCTCCATTCTATTTCTGAAATTTTGTATCGTCTTTAATCTCATTACTCTGAATTCTTTTTCTGGTAGACTACCTATCTCTGCTTCATTTGTTTGGTCTTGTAGGTTTTTACCTTGCTCCTTCATCTGATGCATATTTCTCTGTCTTCTTATTTTGTTTAACTTACTGTGTTTGGTGTCTCCTTTCTTCCAGCTGCCGGGTCATAGTTCCTCTTACTTCTTTTGTCTGTCCGCAGTGGATGAGGTTGTTCCAGTGGCTTGTGTAGGCTTCTTATTGGAGGGCACTGGAGCCTATGTTCTTCCAGGTGGAGCTGGATCTTTTCCATCTGATGGGCAAGAGTACAACTGGTGGTGTGTTTTGGGGTGTCTGTGAGCTTATTATATCTTAGGTAGCCTGTCTGCTAATGGGTGGGTTTGTGTTCCTGTCTTGCTAGTTGTTTGGTGTGAGGCGTCCAGCACTGGAGCTTGCTGGCCGTTGGGTTGAGCTGGGTCTTAATGTTGAGATGGAAACCTCTTGGAGGCTTTTATCAATTAATATTCCATGGGGCCAGGACTTTTCTGGTGTTCTGACATCTTGGACTCGGCTCTCCCACCTCACAGGCTCAGGCCTGCTCCCTGGCCAGAGCACCAAGACCCTGCAAGCCACACAGAGTAGAGGAAAAGGAAGAAGAAAAAGAAACAAAACAAAAACAAACAAAACAAAACAAAAAAAGAACTGAAACAAACAAACAGACAAAACCCCAAGACAAATGGTAAAACCAAAACTAAATAGATGATATCACATGAAGAAATATACACACATACACTCACAAAAAGAAAAACTAAAAAGAGAAAACAAAGAAGAGAGCAACCAAACCAATAAAGAAATCCAAAATCAAAACAAACTCTAAAAACAAACAAAAATATAAATCCAGAAACAAATCAAATGCATAAAGCAAACAAAAAAAGACAATGGTAACATAAAAAACACACAAAAATGATTGAAAAAAGTAAAAACAAAGAAAGATGAAAACAAAAGAAAAAAATACAAAACAACAAAGTAGTGAAGTAAAAATAAAAAATATAGTGAAAAATGAAAACAAAGCAAAACAAAGGAAAAAACAAACATGGAAAAACACAATATAATAAAAAAGTACAGTAGAATTTAAAAAATAAGAAATAAAATACAAAATATATTTAAAAATCAAAAAAAGAAAAGAAAAAGTAAACAAAAAAGTAAAATTAAAAGAATAATAATAAAAAAAGAGCAGCAACAGAAAAAAAGTAGTGATATTTTCCTGTGGCCTTAGCTATCAGTGTCCTGCCCCCACAGTGAGCCACAGTCAATCCCTGCTTCCCCAGTAAGTCCTACAATAGTTCTAGGTAGTTCTCTGGACCTACTGTGAGCACTGTGGGGCCAGCTCAAATGCTGATCTTGCCTTACTCCCATGTGTACCTATCCCCAAAGTCCACAGTCTCGATTGTAGGAACATTCGTTGATCCAGGTATGCCACAGATGCAGGGTTTACCCAGCCGATTGAGGCGATTTAATCTGCTGCTCCTGCAGCTGCACAGGGATATTTCCCTTTCTCTTCTTTGGTCACATGACCCCTGGTGTTCAGCTTTGATTTTGGCCCTGCCTCTGTATGTTGGCCACCCTCAGGCATCTGTTCCCCACCCAGGCAAGAGGGAGCAAAAGCAGCAGCTGATTAGGGCTCACTTGCTCACTCAGGCCGGGTGTAGGGAGGGATACGGCACTCATAATTGGGATGTGTGGGGAGTGCTTGCAGCAGCAGAGGTCAGCATGAATTTCCAACAGCCCAAGTCATGCCATACACTCTCCTGGGGAAGTAGGCCCTGGGTTGCGGGACCCTGAGCAGTGGCTGGCTGCACAGGCTGCCAGGAAAGTGTTGGCAGGGAACTGCTTTGCACACAGGACCCTTGACAGCAGCCTCTGGGGTCCAAAATAACAACCAGCATTATCAGTAGGCATTTCCCTGCTGTCTGTGAGTGCATGGGTTGGGAAGCTCTTACAGCAAGCCCTCCCCTCTCCTCATGCAACAAAGGTCTTCTGCCTCTCCAGCAGGCCCAGACATTTTCCTGAACTCCCTCCCAGCTAGCTGTGACACACTAGCTTCCCGAGGCTGTCCTCTGCAACCAACCCCAGTCCTCTCCCTGGGGTCTGATCTCCAATGCCCAAGCCTCAGCTCCCAACCCCCACCTGCTTGTCAGTGAGCGAGCTGACAAGCATCTCAGGTTGGTGAGTGCTGGTTGGCATTGATCCTCCATGTGGGAATCTCTCTGTTCTTCCCTCCACATCTCAGTTGTTGCTCTCTTCTCTGAGGCTCCAAAGTTCCCCACTCCGTCCCTGCCATAAGGGGGTTTCCTAGTGTGTGGAAACTTTTCATCCTTCACACCTCCCTCCCAGAGATGCATGTCCTGTCTCAATTCCTTTGTCTCCTTTTTTTCTTTCTCTTTTTCCCTACCTAGGTATGTGAGGATTTTCTTACCTTTTGGGAAGTCTGAGGTCTTCTGCCAGCATTCAGTAGGTGTTCTCTAGATGCTGTTCTACATGTAGATGTATCCTTGATGTATCTGTGGCGAGAAAGGTGATCTCTATGTCTTACTCCTCTGCCATCTTGCAGCTTTCTCCAATGGTCCTGTTTTGACCACTTTCTTCTCTACATTTATTTTTTTTAGTTTACTGAGGTATAGTTGATTTACAATATTACATAAGTTTCAACTACAACATAGTGATTCAAAATTTTTATAGATTATACTCTATTTAAATATATTATAAATATTGGCTATATTCATTGTGTTGTCCCATATTTCTTTGTAGCTTATTGTATACATAGTAGTTAATATCTCTTAATCCTCTAGCCCTATCTTGTCCCTCTTCTTCTCCATCTTTCTTATGAGTAACTGTGGGGACCTGGACACAATCCAACTAATTTTAGATTCAAGAAAAGGTAATGGAAACAAGAAGTCTTGTTTGGTTCTCCTGTTTTAAGCAGTTTTCTCCAATTTAACTTTACCATAGCTGTAACTCAGAGGTTGTTAAAGATTTGTTCATAGAATTAGAAATGAAAAAGGAGAAGTAACAAATGACACTGCAGAAATAAAAAATATCATAAGAGATTACTACAAGCAACTATATGCCAATAAAATGGACAATCTGGAAGAAATGGACAAATTCTTATATATGCACAACCTGCCAAGACTGAATCGGGAAGAAATAGAAAATATGAACAGACCAATCACAAGCACTGATATTGAAACTGTGATTAAAAATCTTCCAACAAACAAAAGCCCAGGACCAGATGGCTTCACAGTCGAATTCTATCAAACATTTAGAGAAGAGCTAACACCTATCCTTCTCAAACTCTTCCAAAATATAGCAGAGGGAGGAACACTCCCAAATTCCTTCTATGAGGCCACCATCACCTTGATACCAAAACCAGACAATGATGTCACAAAGAAAGAAAACTACAGGCCATTATCACTGATGAACAGAGATGCAAAAATCCTCAACAAAATACTAGCAAACAGAATCCAACAGCACATTAAAAGGATTACACACCATGATCAAGTGGGGTTTATTCCAGGAATGCAAGGATTCTTCAATATACGCAAATCTATCAATGTGATAAACCATATTAACAAATTGAAGGAAAAACCATATGATCATCTCAATAGATGCAGAGAAAGTTTTTGACAAAATTCAACACCCATTTATGATAAAAAAAAAACAAAAACCCTGCAGAAAGTAGGCATAGAGGGAACTTTCCTCAACAGAATAAAGGCCATATATGGCAAGCCCACAGCCAACATCATCCTCAATGGTGAAAAACTGAAAGTATTTCCACTAAGATCAGGAACAAGACAAGGTTGCCCACTCTCACTACTCTTATTCAACATAGTTTTGGAAGTTTTAGCCACAGCAATAAGAGAAGAAAAAGAAATAAAAGGAATCCAAATCAGAAAAGAAGAAATAAAGCTATCACTGTTGGCAGATGACATGATACTATACATAGAGAATCCTAAAGATGCTACCAGAAAACTACTAGAGCTAATCAATGAATTTGGTAAAGTAGCAGTATAAAAAATCAGTGCAGAGAAATCTCTGGCATTCCTATATACTAATGATGAAAAATCTGAAAGTGAAATCAAGAAAACACTCCCATTTACCATTGCAACAAAAAGAATAAAATATCTAGGAATAAATCTACCTAAGGAGACAAAAGACCTGTATGAAGAAAATTATAAGACACTGATGAAAGAAATTAAAGATGATACAAATAGATGGAGAAATATACCATGTTCTTGGATTGGAAGAATCAACCTTGTGAAGATGACTCTACTACCCAAAGCAATCTACAGATTCAATGCAAGCCCTATCAAACTACCACTGGCATTTTTCACAGAACTAGAACAAAAAAATTCACAATTTGTATGGAAACACAAAAGACCCTGAATAGCCAAAGCAATCTTGAGAACGAAAAACGGAGCTGGAGGAATCAGGCTCCCTGACTTCAGACTATACTACAAAGCTACAGTAATCAAGACAGTATGGTACTGGCACAAAAACAGAAAGATAGATCAATGGAACAGGATAGAAAGCCCAGAGATAAACCCACGCACATATGGACACCTTATCTTTGATAAAGGTGGCAGGAATGTACAGTGGAGAAAGGACAGTCTCTTAAATAAGTGGTGCTGGGAAAACTGGACAGGTACATGTAAAAGTATGAGATTAGATCACTCCCTAACACCATACACAAAAATAAGCTCAAAATGGATTAAAAACCTAAATGTAAGGCCAGAAACTATCAAGCTCTTAGAGGAAAACACAGGCAGAACACTCTATGACATAAATCACATCAAGATCCTTTTTGACTCACCTCCTAGAGAAATGGAAATAAAAACAAACATAAACAAATGGGACCTAATGAAACTTCAAGGCCTTTGCACAGCAAAGGAAACCATACACAAGACCAAATGACAACCCTCAGATGGGAGAAAATATTTGCAAATGAAGCAACTGACAAAGGATTAATTTCCAGAATTTACAAGCAGCTCATGCAGCTCAATAACATAAAAACAAACAACTCAATCCCAAAATGGGCAGAAGACCTAAATAAACATTTCTCCAAAGAATATATACAGACTGCCAACAAACACATGAAAGAATGCTCAACATCATTAATCATTAGAGAAATGCAAATCAAAAGTACAATGAGATATCATCTCACACCAGTCAGAATGGCCATCATCAAAAAATCTAGAAACAATAAATGCTGGAGAGGGTGTGGAGAAAAGGGAACACTCTTGCACTGCTGGTGGGAATGTGAATTGATTCAGCCACTATGGAGAACAGTATGGAGGTTCCTTAAAAACTACAAATAGAACTACCATACGACCCAGCAATCCCACTACTGGGCATATACCCTGAGAAAACCAAAATTCAAAAAGAGTCATGTACCAAAATGTTCATTGCAGCTCTACTTACAATAGCCTGGAGATGGAAACAACCTAAGTGCCCATCATCGGATGAATGGATAAAGAAGATGTGGCACATATATACAATGGAATATTACTCATCCATAAAAAGAAACGAAATTGAGCTAATTGTAATTAGGTGGATAGACCTAGAGTCTGTCATGCAGAGTGAAGTAAGTCAGAAAGAGAAAGACAAATACCATATGCTAACACATATATGTGGAATTTAAGAAAAAAAAATGTCATGAAGAATCTAGGAGTAAGACAGGAATAAAGACACAGACCTACTGGAGAACGGACTTGAGGATATGGGGAGGGGGAAGGGTGAGCTGTGACAGGGCGAGAGAGAGTCCTGGACATATATACACTAACAAACGTAAGGTAGATAGCTAGTGGGAAGCAGCCGCATGGCACAGGGATATTGGCTCAGTGCTTTGTGACCGCCTGGAGGGGTGGGATAGGGAGGGTGGGAGGGAGGGAGATGCAAGAGGGAAGAGATATGGCAACATATGTGTATGTATAACTGATTCACTTTGTTATAAAGCAGAAACTAACACACCATTGTAAAGCAATTATACTCCAATAAAGATGTTAAAAAAAAAAAAAGATTTGTTCAGGTATTGATACAGCAGCACTTCATTTCCCATTCAAACTGGGCTTGTAGTAAGTGTAACTCTGTCAGACAGAACCTCAAGAGTAGAGGAGTCCTCTTGGCAAAATCATTGAAAGATCAGTTATCATGCAACAGACCAAGTAACAACAGATCACATACTTCAAGCTGTTTTCCTAGCACTTAAAAGGTATTTTCCCTTATCTGTGATTATCATGAAAAAAGGTATCCGCAAACTCACTCATTTATCAACGTGTATTAAATATTTACTATGCCTTTATATACTTCCTATTCTTATCTATTCATTATATTCCAGACTCATATTTTCAAAATCTACTTGACATCTCAAATTCTATAACTGCTAGGTGGCATAAACATATCAAGACCAGAAAGATCTGTCCTTCCAAAAACCATCCCCATGTCCATCATACTTGATTTCCCCTTTTCTCACCCTCACTCCTCATCTGATCCATTACAAATTACTCTTAGCTTCATCTCCAAAATATACTTTGAATCTACCCACTTCTTTTCTATTTTACTGTTGGCACATTACTCCAAGACCCCATTAGTTCCTTTCTCAATGACTACAATTGCCTCCCAACTGATCTTGCTTCATTAGAAGCAATTCAGCATTTTACTGATTAAAACCCTCCAATGTCTTCCAAAACCCTGAGAAAAAATTCAAACTTGATATCTTAGCCTAAAAAAGCCTGTATAAAATTGGTCCCCAATCTCATGTCTTACACTTTTCTTCCTCTTTGATTTCTGTGCCACAGACACACTGACTTTTTCTTTCTATGTTTAGAACATAAAAGCACAATTTTAATCACCAGCCATCCTTTGGCCTATGCACTAGCTGTTTTCTCCACTAAGAAAGTTCTTGCCATCATGTTTTTCATCTTCATGGACTTGAAACTTATTTTATTTATTTGAAGTATTTTTTATAATCTCATAAATATACTTAGGTAATATATTTTGCTCTAAATATCATCTTCTAATAATTTTGAAATTTATACACTAGAATCCACTTTTAACAATCTCTAATGTCTACTTTAATTTTCTCTCTTAACCATTTCTTAAAACATCATTATTTAAACTCCCATATACATATTTCAAAGGTATCATTTTGTTTTTATTATTAATTGATTTGATATTTATTTATTTATCTATTTACACCATGATCATACAATGTAACAAAAGTGATTTACAATATTGGCAGTTACCAGTTTTCTTGGTGACTATATTTTTTAATGATCCTTTTTTTTTAAGTTGCAGAATATTTGAAAAGTTCTAGTGTAGGTTCAAAAGCACACATAAACACATATAGTAATATGGTATCTTATGCAGGGTTTAGAATCTACAGTTACTGTGTAACTTAAAAACTAACAAGAGTCAGTATTATTTTAAAATTCTTTGAGTGTTCCAGTTTGGTGACCTACAAAAATATACTGGAACAGACCAATGGGCCTTCTGATCAGTACAGAATGAAGTTATTGGTTTGCATTTAAAGGGTATCTTCTATTTTTGAAAATGTATATTTAAGCAATAGAAAAAATATTAACTCTGATAATATATGATGTGAGAAGAAATGGAGAAGTAAAACTAAATAAGTCTTCCATCTCAGGTTCCTTTGGGAAATGTTCATTGATAAGAAATTGGGCAGATTCACTTACGCTATTTAATTTATTACTTTGATCTCTCTGTCTCTTTCTCCCTCTTTCAGTCTGCGTCTCTGCATTTGCCTCTCTCTGTATCTACCAGTCTTTATCTTCAGATAGTTCTCCAGCAGGTCCCCAAATGTGTGTCAGATCAGATGCCTGCCACTCAGGCTGACACACCAAGACAACCAAATAAAATCCCCACATAGAGTTCAGATGCCCCTCAATAGATCACTTCTTCACTGGACCTTGAGGTGGGTGAGTCCAAGCATGTGACCCCTAAAGAGTCATTTCTCAGCTCAGATTGCTACAACCAGCGGGTCTCATGGGCAAGAGCCCTGTTGAATTTTCAAAGTTAGATGTTTTGGGGGTTAATCTCTCAGATACAGATCTTAAAAGTTGGGTTGCATGATGTGGGGTTCAAACCCTTTGCTCCTCAGGGAAAATCTCTCGGTTTTGAGTTTCTTCAAATTATTAATATAGCTATATATATATATATATATATATATGTGTGTGTGTGTGTGTGTGTGTGTGTGTGTGTGTGTGTGTGTATGTATACTAAGCATATTTTCCCATTCAAAACTCTTTGTCTTATGTTTTGCTTTGCCTCATATTAAAATTCACACTTTTGTCAATTATTTTTAACTTGATACATATATCTTTGACAACCTCTTATTTTCAACCTTTTTTTTTGTATATTTTATTTTAGATACAAAACTAGTTAAGAAATTATAGCTTTATTCATCTACATAGTTATTTTACTGAACTTAAAGGCTCTCTTTTCATGGTGTAATGTAGTTTTATTATTGTTACACTTTTTTGTCTTTCTCTCTAATTGAAATTTATGTATCTTCTTGTCCCTTCATATAAGTTGTTCTTGGATTTTAAAATATATATTCAAATGTATATCTTCTATGAAAAACTTCAGCTATCAAAACTATCAAAATGTTTCATGTCTTTTGAAATCACTAAGAATCATATTTTTTTTGACATTACTGTTGGCAGAATACTTTCTAACAACCACATTCAGTTTCATAGATAGTTTATCAACACTTGTTACATATAAATATAACCAATCCAAGGATAATATCACTTGAGGTTCTATATCCTGGGAGAAATCTTTAGGTAGTCCTTCTGCTCAGCTTCTTTATGAGAAAAATGGGGTTCCAGTTCATAATGTTGACATAAAAGGACCCTGCACCCCCTCCCACAACACATCGAATGTACAGCTACAGATGGAACAACTTCCTCTGAAAATTACACATTGAGAGATAGAGAGAAACCCCACATCATTGCAGGTAGGGACACAATCTCACCATAAACCTCACTCCCAGCTCAGTGAACTACAGTTGAGAGGAAACTCAAAACCTAGAACTTCTCCCTGAGGAGCAAAGTGTTTGAACCCCACATTGGCCATCCCCAACTTTTCTGATCTGTATCTTAGAGATAAACACCCCAAACATCTCACTTTGAAAATCTAACAGGGCTCTTGCCCATGAAACCCACAGGGTTGTAGTCATCTGATCTGAGAAATGGCTCTTTAGGGCTCACATGCTTGGACTCACCCACCTCAAGGTCCAGTGCAGAAGCAGCCCATTGAGGGGTGCCTGAACTCTATATGGGCACTTTATTTGGTTGTCTTAGAGTGTCAGGCTGAGTGGCAGGCATCTGATCTGACACACATTTGGGAGCCTGCTGGGGAGCTATTGGAAGCTGAAGACTGGCAGGAACTATCTTTGTACCCCTCCTCTGCCATGCTCCAACATTCCAGTATCTCTTGCAATGGAGATTTCACACATGCCTGGTGCCCTTGTTCTTACTTCTGGTGCCCTGGGTTTTGCAGCTGCTGCCTGGCAGATATTCCTTGATCACCTACCTCTGGTAATCAAGGGGGCTTGCATTCCTGAGGCCCATGGGACTGTAGCAATCAGAGAAATAGTTCTTGGCAGGCAGCGACTCCCAGGGCACTGCACAGACTGAAACACACCCTCAGTCTTTCTGTAAAAGAGGTCTATCTGCTTGTTCTGAAGCTTCAGCCTGAGGGGAAGACTTCTAGTTTGGCTCACATCTAGAGGCCTACGAACCTGCTCTCAGGGACTGTAAGTCACTGCACACCATCTTAGCACTCTCCTTCTGCCTCACCCAGCTCACCGGAATCTCATAGACAGGAGCTTACACATCAGTAGCAATTTTTGTGACTGCCACCCAGGGGCACCTCTAGATCTCCTTGGTATTGGTGGCCAGTGGAGATTATACTTGTGGTCCCATACATTGTATATATTTGCATACTTTAAAAGCTGCTGCCTGAGGGTTCAGCTTCCAATCATCTTTAATCTAGGTGCTGACTGAGATCCTCCCCTTTGGGACACTGACAGGTCTTGGCACAGCCTCAACTACTGGGAGCCACTGAGAATAAGATTGGTTGCTTGAACAACCACAAAGGGTTTAAGAGACAACCAAGAGCTAGGGCAAGCTTGAATGATAAGATTCATCTCCTACAGGAGACCACTTTTCAAGATTGGGAGAAGTGGCTGTTTTGTCTAATGCATAGAAACCAACAAGGAGAGTCAAGCAAAATGAGGAAACAGAAAAATATATTTTAAACAAAAGAACAAGATAAAACCTTAGGGAAAAACTAATGAAATGGAGATTAGTAATTTACCTGATAAACCGTTCAAAGTAATGGTCATGAAGATGCTCAAGAACTCAGGAGAAGAATGGATGAATACAGTGAGAACTTTCACAAAGAGATAGAAAATATAAGAAAGTACCAAATTGCTGTCACAAAGCTAAAGAGAAGAATGTCTGTAATCTCTACTGTAACACTTTCCTACCTGTGTTCTGGATGGCATTTTTCTCTGCTCAGATTTTTCAATCATATCCCAACTACTTTCTGTTTTCTAAAGAAACATTAAAATTACTTTATACTAATGGTCTTCCACCCTGTTTTCCAGAATTAGAAATTAATGTGTGTCTAATACCTTTGTTGTCTTTCAATAGAGTTTGGAGTATCCTCTCTTTGTGGATGGCATAACACTGTCACACTAGAATCCAGACCAACAGAAAGTGTCCAGTGTCCTTTATATTAGATGATGAACTCATAGATTTTCAAACTTTGAAGTAAATAAGGAGTTACCCAACACTCAAAGTAGAAATTTACAGCTTTGTCGATAGCCTGACATGCAACTACTTTGTGAATACTTCTTGTGATTGAAAAAAAAAAAGCTCCCCCTTTTTTTTTACAAAGCAGATGATATCATTTTTCAACAGGTGTAAATATAGAATGCTTTTACCTTAACTGAGTATCCATGCCCCACTAAATTTTCTTCTCATTAAAAACTCAATTCTGATCTGTTATCTCAATTCAATTCCTCTTCCACACGACAGTCCTTCAATTGTTTACAACAATAACATTACATATGTCAGCGATTACGAATATCAGCACATATGCTGCCACTTCCCCATACTGTGATCATATAATACAAACCATTTTTCTTGCTGAATTTAGATCTAACTTTAGAGTTCTTAACTAAGTTTTGTGGGCAATTTCTGTCAATGGATGGTCAGTGGTACATATAATAATTTGTGTAATTGTTGAAAATATTCACATTCTCCCTCTGGGATGCTGACCCAATTTCCCCCCTCCCTGCAGGATGATTATAGTGTCAAATCTAACTCTGAAGTAGGTATTTGACTTAGTTTGGCCAATGAAATGTGCATGGAATTGAATACGTCACTTGTCAGCAGAAGCTTCAAGAAATAGTTGTAATTCATGGTTTGCCATGTCTCCCTTCACTTGGCTGCAGGAGCGTCTCTGTCAGTGACATTCTTGCAATAAAAACCATGTTGAGAAGAATTGCAGAAACATGAACAAGAAATAAGCCTTTGTGTCATTAGTCACTGATGTGTGCCTGTTGTTTATAACTACAGCATAGTCTATCCTCTCCTGAAAGACTGTGAATGCATTCACTCATTTATTCATTCATTCATCAAACATGTTTTCATCTCCAATCATCATTAGGTTCTAGGGATACAGCAGTAAACAAGACAGACATGTAAGTTCTGTGTAGAACTTACATAAAAACAAGAAACCAGGGCTTCCTTGGTGGTGCAGTGGTTGGGAGTCTGCCTGCTAATGCAGGGGACACGGGTTCAAGCCCTGGTCTGGGAGGATCCCACATGCCGCAGAGCGACTGGGCCCGTGAGCCACAGCTACTGAGCCTGCGTGTCTGGAACCTGTGCTCCACAACAGGAGAGGCCGCGATAGTGAGAGGCCCGCGCACCGCGATGAAGAGTGGCCCCCGCTTGCCACAACTAGAGAAAGCCCTCGCACAGAAATGAAGACCCAACACAGCAAAAATAAATAAATAAATAAACTCCCACCCCCAACATCTTCTTTAAAAAAAAAAACAAAAAACATTTTTTAAATGTTTTTAACACAAATAAAGAATTAGAGATTGAGATGAATGTAATGGAGAGAACTAATTAAATGTTATAATAGAGAGAAGGGGAGAGGAAAGTTAGAGTCTGATTTAGATACTATGTTTAAAAACCCTTCTGTAAGGACATGAAATTTATGCTGAAGGTAGAAAAATATGAGAATTAACAAGCTATGAGAGGTTTTGGATAAAGTAGGAATGGAACAAGGGTAGTGACAACATGGTCAAAAAGCTAAAGGGAAAAAATGTGATGTATATCAGATATTGAAAGGAAGCCAGTATGAGCTAAAGAATATTGAACAACTAATGTGTTCTGAGAGCAGTAGGGGTCAACTGCAGGCTTGTAGGCAGAGATGTGATGTGCACATATGAAAGGTCACTCTGACTACTTTATGGGAAATAGAAGGGGCAAGGGTGGAAGGAGAAGAAACAGCTAAGAGACTTTTGATGTAATCATGGGAGATAATATGGTGGTTAGACTAGGGTAATAGCCATGAAGATTGTGGCCATATTAAAATTTTAATTTGAGAATGGAATCAGTTGGAATTGCCGATGGAGTAGAATAAAATTTGAGATTGAGGACAGAATAAAGAGTAACCTCTGTGTGCTATTTCCTGAAAGACTGGCATAGGGACAGGTTTTAAAAGGTGTTATAGTGAGTGGAAATGGAGAATTCAAGTTTGGAAAAATTAAGTTTGTTTTGCTTTGAAATGTTCAAATGGATGTCTGGTAGGCAACTGAGTATATATGACTGAAGTTCAAGGGTAAAATCTGTGCTGGAGATATAAATTTGTGAATTATCACAACATAAATGTCATTTAAAGGCATAGATATGAATATAATTTCTTAGTAAAAGCATATAGAGAGAGAAAAGTGAGAGCACAATATTGAGCCTTGGACAATATCAAAATCCAGGAATTGAGTAAGGAGCAAAGCCAGTGAAGGAGACTGCAAAAGATCTGTTGTGAGAAAGAGGAGAATGCATGAAATGGTATAACGGGGATTATTAACTCTTTCCAAAACAGAGTGATTTGTCACAGTGCCAAATGGTGTTGCGACACCAAGTTAGAGAAAAATAGTGTTTATTAAATTTGGTAACGTGAGAGGCTCTTAGAGATTTTGAAAATAGTGACTGAAGGAAGAATCTGGACCAAGAGGGGTAATACATGAGTTACAGCTAGAGGCATGTGTGCCTCTCTTTAGTAAATTGAGGTTATTGAAAAAGATAACAGAAATAGGAAAATTCCTAAAAAGTGTTGTGCATCTATGGAGGGTTTTTTAAAGAATGCGGGGCACTAGATCTGTTTCACACTGATAGAAATATCCTATAGGAGGAGAGAGATTTACGATGTACTAGAAAAAAATCATAGCCATAGGCATGAATTCCTTGAGATGATGGAAAAGGATGGAATCCAGAGAACACGTGAAGAAGTTGGACTTTAATGAGATCAATCCATTCCTTCATCTTTACATGATGGGAGGAAACAATGGAGTTTCAGAGGCAGGTAGTTTTACAGACTGAGTGGTGGGAAGTTAATGACTTTGAGATTCCCTAAGTAAAGTAAGAGCAAAGTAGGAGTGAGTAAGAAGAGGGTGAAAGACTTTTAATAATAGGTGAGTAGGAATGAAACAGTTAAGCAGGAATGCCAAGCTGATAAAGAAAGTATAGCAGATTCAATGATCATTGATTTCAAGTGTGGCCGGTCAATGTGGGTGTGAATTGCCTTTGTAGGCTAAGAAAAGACAAATACTGTGTTTTATCCAGGGTTCTGGTTTGGATTTGGAGTATGACTGACAGAGAAAAGGGTAAGCAATAATAGTAAAACCATACCATCTAAACTATGGAACATGGAAATGAAGAGACAAGGTTGATAGGTTGTAAGTTGTGGAGTAAAAGGATGGGATGTCTCAATGGGGTCAAAGGATTAGAGCTGTGGAGGCATTTGGGCAAGTGAGTTGGAATATTAGTTGGAATATTAGGTCAGAGTAAAAGTAGCAATTTCTTGTGATACTGTGTACTACCCTGGTCTTAAATCTTCCCTGCTTCACATTTTAATGCGACTGTGATTAATTTAGTAATCCCTGTTTCATGGTATTCTTTCTTCTTTGCCTCAACTGCTTTAGCTATTTTTATCCTATTGCATTGCATGCATATTTATCAGTAATTTAAGATAACTTTTTTTGGAACAAAGCAAAGCATCAACTAATTAATTTACATATTTCAAAATACTTCTTTCATGACATGGTTTCTAGATCTATTGCCATTTCAGTTCCTCTTCTCTGAATGGATTCCATTTTTTTCAAGACTCAATAAAATGAAACATCAAGAATGAAGAATAATCACTTAGTAATAGGTTAAGGTGTCACAGTTAGTGATAGGAAGAGGTAAGACGGAGACACAAGCCTCATGACTCCTGGTCCAGCATGCATATCTCTTGATCTGTATGGTAAACTAAGAATAATTGCAAATATTTACTGAGTGGTAATCTTTTTGCACAGTGATGCTTAATACTTTACATGGTGCATTTCACTTATTTCTTACAAACAAACATGATGTAGATATTAGCTCATTTTAAAGAATGGTAAACTGAAGCTTAGGAAAATTAACCTGTACAAAGTCACACAGCTAAGAAGTAGTGGAGATCATATAAATCCTCAAGCAGTCTGAAACCACAGTCCACTTTTATTTTTCCTCTGTCCTACTTGCTTTCTATTCAGGTAAGCTCAGGTTGTATTTTCTGATTTTAACAACTACTCATATACTCATATTGAGTTTATTTATAATAACTTAAAATTCCTTGGTAGCCTTCATATACAATCTGTTTTTTTTTCTCCTTGCACATAATAGGTACCCAAAAATATTTGATTCATTGAATTAGTGTTCTGTTCAATCAGTAAACTGAATTAACCCTGTTTCGCATATCTTCATTCCAATAATTAATTAAAACATTGATTAGAATAGGACTGGAGGCAGAGTCTTGGAGAAACTTCTCTCCATCATTCTTCTAGTATGACTGTTTAGTCAATTATGCCAATTTTAAATTCATCTAATATGATATCTCTAATATACATTCTTCATCTTGTCCACAAAGATAATCTGAGAGGCTGTCAAAAATAATAATAAAGTTAGATTTTTTTCCCATAATATTCACTTGATCTCTCTGCCTAAGAAAATTATCTAAATAGGAAATAAAATTAATTTGACATTACTTATTCTTAGTGAACCTATGTTGGTTTCTATTAATCATTGCTAGCTCTTCTGAGAATACACAATCCATCTTGATAATTATTAATTCCATTTTTATGTGTATTTTGTTCAGAAATCATTTTTTACCCTTTTTGCTTTCCTTAATAATATTTGTAATATCTGTCTGTTAATATACTTAGTCTCTCTTTGTTTTCTTTTTCATTCCTTTGTGTATGTGTGTGGCATAAAACTCTTCCATCACTAATTGAATTCAATTTTACTTCTTGTTTCCTTTTTCCATAGATGACAAAGAGTTCTTCACACATATGTCTGGAATAGATCAATATAGGTGGAATGATTTGGGGGTGTCAGTGAGGCCCTGATACTTCCCAAATTCTCTGAACAGATTTGCAAACCATGGCTGGTAGCCCTTATTCTGACACTAAGACATTTTCTTTTTGGTTTTTTACTATATGGAGTCCATAGAGTGGCATTTCTAAAACTTTGTAAATGGTAAATAATAGATAATACTTGGGGACTTGACCCCTAAAATGAACACATAATAATGTATGTGCATAATTATGTTTAAAAGATTTGATGAGCAAAATTTTGCTGTACATGACTAAAGGTACTAGTATATTTCAAGAAGGACTATATCACAGCACTGGGGATGAGGATAGGGTGGGATTGGTCTATAAGGAAGCAAAGAAAAAGGAGGTTCACAAAGGAAAATGGCATTTGTGAGGCTTTGAAGCTATGTTCAACAGACATCCTTTTCCAAAAGACTTCAGATATCTCTGGTCCTACTGGCAAAATCATCCCGATTTGAGTTACCACGTTATCTTAGTCCTACTAGTAAACATTTCATTAATCTACTTCCTTTTCTTCAATTCCTCAATTATAATGGAATTTTCTAAATCATGTTTAATACTATATTACATATTGCTTGTTAATAGGGAGAAAATATGTTCATCATGCAAACATAAATATTCCCATTCTTGGAAAGTCATTTTTTATTGTAAACTAAAATTTTGATACTGGGCTAGAGAAAATATATCTTTATTAACCCATTTCATCTTACTGGGGATATTGCTATACTGGGAAATGTAGTATAGATGTGAGCCTAGTAAAATGAAATGTTTTGCTGATTATAGCAGTGCATCTAGAAGAGTTTTGTGATTTATTTTTCATTGATAGAATAGGAGAGGAAGTGATATGTTACCAACGGTCCTGGGCAGATGAAATAGGTGCTCATTTTCCACGTCCTATCTTCCCCTTTGCCAGCAACCTTGGGAACCATGTGTTCTAGGCCGTGTAGCAATAAATGTGAAGAGGCAGGCAAAGTTCAAGTTCTAGTAGGCCATAAGTGCCTCACTAAGAAAACTAGATAAGCAACTACTGAAAAATACAAGCAGAGAGGTAAAGTAGCAGAGTATCATTTTAGAAACAATACACTAGTTTTATGACCAATAGAAGGAGAATTAAGTGTATAGGATAATGCTATAATTTTGACTTGTGCAAATGAGAGTATAGCGTCATGCACTATTATGTAAAATGTGATATAGAAGGAAGGAAGGATCCTGTGTCAGTTTCCTTCAGAGCTGTTAGTTTATATTTTCATTTTCATCCTTGCTTTAGTCTAGTCCATCAGAATTTTCAAACCATTTTCAAAGGCAGTGTCAAAGCTAATATTTGAACCAAGAGATTTTTTTTATTCCAAGCTTAGTTGTCTTTTTAAAAAAATCATAACTCTACATGTTATTTGGTGGAAATATGTCACACATATTTTCTTATATCAATTGCATTTAATAGTTTATATTTTAAAATTCCAGAGAGCAAGAACTATATCCAACTGTTTGCTTTCCATCCCTTTGTCCAACCATATCCATTAGGTCACACAAAACCTAGATCAGGGTCTCCCGCATTTGAACCTTTACTAAACATTACCTTCAATTTTCATATGAATTCTGCAGCTCCAGCATTAGTAAAAACTATGTAAAACAATAAAACTGTTCTTCGAGCAAAAACATCAGCTTTCAATCATCTTTTCTTTGTTGATATAACCTTAGGTTCAACAACTTCATATGTAGTGTTAACTGTGTCTTACAGTTTAAGCTTCAGTTATCTTCCTCCAGTTCTTCATCTGGTTTATCATAACTTTGAAATTAGACCCATTCTTCACCATCATTCCTCAGGGATGTCTCCTTTGACCTTCCAGATCAGGCCAACACTCCCCTTGTATATGATAGCCAAGATCCAGTTACCGTCCTTTTGTAGCCATTATGAGAGATGGAATTTTCCATGTTCTTTTATGATTCTTTAATCACTATTTATTTCCATTACCCGACTATATGTGCCTTTATTTTTTCTCATGCTAGTATCTCTCAATTTTTATCAGAATTGTTAGCACTTGAAGGAATTCATTAAAAGTGTGTCATATGAATAAATAAATGAAACATTTTGTTTTTGTTTTCTAAATCATCATTTTATATTATCTGAAGCTTATCCTCTTGTTACCTCTTTGGGTTTTCATTGATATACATGTTTCTTGCTCTTCTGCTTTCAGCTGTTTTTACTGGACAATAGCACAGAAAAAATGTTCGGTGTAAATACTATTTAAATAATCCATAGACATTCTATCCAAAAAATCCCCACAATATTTGCAGGCTTTTTACTCTTATTAATCTCAAGGGATCATTTAATTTCATTTAAAAATGTGATACAAGGGGGCTTCCCTGGTGGCGCAGTGGTTGAGAGTCCGCCTGCCAATGCAGGGGACACGGGTTCATGCCCCAGTCTGGGAAGATCCCACATGCCGCGGAAATGTGATACAACAGCCTCTAGGACGCCACACTCAGCAAGTTATAGCAAAATGACTTAAGCCATATTTTTATTTTCTTCTTCTCTTCAGGAACCTCTAAGACAAGAGGTCAATTTGGCCCCATTTTATTCTTAAAAAAAGAATTTAGTGTTCTTGACAGGTGTCAGATTACAAGTCTTTAGGGAAAAATGTTTCCTATTTGTCATCAGACCATTTATAACACAGAGAGTTGTACATGGTTTTCCTTTCTCTTCCCCTGTTCCTTACCTTATCCACAGACCTCAACCCTGACCCTCAGAGAGCAACTCCAGATGCAGGAGAGTAATTCAGTCTCCGGGCTATTAAATCACTGACTCTTTAGCACACTTTCTCTACAGGAGTGGCAGCAAACACCCCTTGTGATATTTCTTGTGTGATGTTATGCTTTGTTCCCTATAAAGTGGATGGAAATGTTAAACACATTACACAAAAATTACTGAACAAGCATACAATCAGAACACCTTCAACATTTTGTTGTTGTCATCCATGTCATAATTGGTGCTTTTAAAATCATATTAAATTTGTTTTAATGGCCTCAAAATTCAGAGTCAGAATTTTGGTATATTTTTCCCACTGAAAGTATTCTGATTTTAAGGATGAATAACTTAAAGCTGCTACAAACATAAAATAGAGTTGTCTACAAAAAATTTCTTTCCTCCCAAAACATTTTCAATGCATTGGTATTATTATCCATTCTTCAGAGTTTTCTGGGGAAGCTCCAATAGCCTTTTAACAAATGTATCAAAATAACCCCTAAATCTACAGTTAGTCTCATATCATGTATAGCAAACATCCTAGGAAGACTAGTTGGAGGTGATCTCCACCCACAGAAGATTGCCTGGGACCTGATAATGAGGACCACATCATCAGATTTAAAGATTTCAGGCTATCTTTTTATCAAAATGGGCGTCAATCTTCCAGTTCAATCCCAGCAAACTTTCCAGCAATGAGAGGTGACAATGCAGCATCAATTCATGGCCAGCAAGAGTCGGGCCTAGGTGGTTCAGGATGGCGACCACTAAAGCCAGTACCTCCCATGGTAGGTTGTTATTCCCACCACCAGCCACATACTGCAGTAGACAGCTGGGAAGACCGTTAATCATATGGACATCCACCTTATTACCATGCAGAACTTCATTCTGAGTATCAAACTCCATATTGACAGACTTTTCTTCAGTTCCAACATTGAAAGGAAAAAGATGCTCCACCATACCCAGTGCTAGAAGATCCATATCTGACTCCCTGTACAGCACCAAGAGTACCAGTTTCATAGTCATCCTGGAAGGGCAGATTAAGAGTTCTTAAATTGCATGAGTTGGTGACAGGATAGAATCCAATTCTTAAAGCTATATAGTTCCATGCTTACCAAACTTTAGTGTATATACAAATCATCTGGGGACCTTGTAAAATTCAGATTCTAATTCAGTTGTTTTGGAGTGAGATCAGAGACTCTGCATTTCTAACAATCTCCCAGGTGATACCAATGCTGCTGGACCACAGATGAACTTTGAGTGAAGAAGCAGATGATCTTTGAAAGCATATTGCACCTGGAAATCTGAGAACTGGATTCTTCTTCCAGCCCTCAAAAAATTTGTGGCAGTAGCATTCATAAATGTGAATGTACTTTCATGAGCGGGCTGTGAGATAAACTGGCAATGGACTTCATATTTGTGGATGATCTTTCATGTTCTAACAAAAGTAGAATCTTGCCCCTAGAGAACATTCTGTCAGGCTCTGAACATGTTTCAGAATGTAACAATAAGAAGCTTTATTTTTTTGCCAACATGACCAAAATCTAGGCAATGGTAATTCATTAGCAGTCTAGAGATGCATTGAAAAAATAGGAAAAGTTCTTTGGATAATGTCCCACTATCTCTTATATCATCATTTACTTGCAGTTGAAACTGAATTTAAAATTTTTAAATTTTTCTTTTCCTCATAGCAAAGGGGAAGAAAGACTTAGGAGTCCATGCCAAAGGTGATTGTCTTAGCTACTTTATGGATATTCAGTTCTTCCTTACATCTATATCAAATCCTAATAAACTGATCCCTTTAACAAAAAACAGGAAAAAAAAGGGCTATATAGTTCCAGAAATGCTGTGGATGATTGATTTTGTACTCTTGTTCCAAGCATTTTAAAGCTTGGATCCCAGTATCTTGTCACCACTCCAACCAAAAACTGGCACAAAATGCATCTGACTTTCAGTTGTAGACCATTTCCTCAATGTAGTTACTGACATCTTTATTCATTTCCTCATATCTCCTCTGGGCATAAGGAGGGAGTCAGTGTAATATATTAAAGAAAAAAATAAAAAACACTAACTGTGTGTGAAAGGGAGAATATTTTCACAGCACAATTCTGGCCACATTTTTTGATAGAAGTTTCATATTCACCATCATCCTCAGCAATAATCAAGCTAACTCACTGAGCTGTGCTTGTAAGCATGTTTTTAACAAAGGCCTTAGGTCCTAGGATCTCAGTAATGGCCTCATCGATGGTGCTAATCTCAAATTTCCCCAGAAGTATATCAACCATATGTTTAGCTTCACCCAAACCTAAGTATATTTAAAGGATTTCCTTTCTCATCTCAGAGGCCTCTCTCTCAAGCTCCTCATTTGTCCTCTTATTAATTCCATCACTTTTGTAGATCAAGTAGTCACTAGTGTCGTACATGTTAGACATGTTCCTAATGACCACAGTTTGATGTATATTTTTCCTTTCCCATCTTGGTTTGGATTTAGGGATGATTCCATGGTGCCTGGATTGTGGCTAAAGACATACTGTGAAAGTTTCATTTACACTGGGTGTTAGAGAACACAATCTGTAAATAGCTGTTCTATTGAAAATTTTTTATTATTGCTTATTAAAATTCTGTCATGATCAGCCTCTCTATAATATCTACAGTTTCTATCAGAAAATTAAAAATTTAAAAATAACCTCTATAGCATGTTTTAATGCTTAGATATAACCCTTTGTATCAGTCTGGAATAATTTCAAAGCATGTGAACACAGGAAGAAGTAAATATTGATTGAGCCCTGTCTTATGCTGCAGGCATGGTGTCAGGCACTGGAGATTTAGAGGTGAGTAAGGCATTGTCCCAAAACTCTCCCCAGTGAGACTCCTTTGTTTGCTTTCTTCATATATTAGAGTGGCCTCACTTTCCTTCTTTTTCTTTACAGTGGATGTTAACGCAATTTGTACAAAAGAATTGATGAACATAGCAAAAGAGACAAATGGCAAAACTATTTGCATTCTTTTTTTACGCGGGCCCCTCACTGTTGTGGCCTCTCCCGTTGTGGAGCACAGGCTCCGGACGTACAGGCTCAGCGGCCATGGCTCACGGGCCCAGCCGCTCCGCGGCATGTGGGATCTTCCCAGACTGGGGCACGAACCCGTGTCCCCTACATCGGCAGGCGGACTCTCAACCACTGCGCCACCAGGGAAGCCCTGGCAAAACTATTTGAAGCATTCTTTCTTGGGCTGGCTTTTCTCCAAATGACAACTGATAATTAGGTAAGTGAATGAGACCATACTGTAACAACTGATTTTCTCTGATTAAAATAGTGTAAGCATAACGATATATTGCAGAGGGAATAACCTTACCTATTGATGCTCACTACCTTCTTGTTGAGTTATCATTTAGTATTGAGTAGAGAAGCAGCTAAATGTACAAAGTTTAGGGTCAAATGAAAATTACCCGAAGCTTTATGGGTAATTAGGTTGGGTTATATTAGGCAAGGGAGTATTCATTAGTTACAATGCAAACACTATGTGGTTACTAGACATTCACATCCCGGCATGATTCCTAGTTCAGCCTTAATTACCTATTCACCAGATGATCAGTTTTGCAGCTGGGTGAAGAGGAATCCTCAGGAAACACTGTCATGTCACCCTGGAAATATGGTGACTAACAGAGCAAGGGGCTGAGCACAGCTCCACTATCTCTGAAGAAGAAAAGGGCTCTCTTTAGAATTCTTCTACCCACAGAGAGAACTTGATGCATCATTTGAGTAAGCAGTCTTCTACATGTGTTTTGAGGAAGTTTGTAAGAGGCCTTTTGCTCTAAAATGTCAACCCCGGTGATGTCACCATTACCATTTAGATTAATTTCCTCAAATATTGGATGTCGTTCAAATCAAGAGCCACAAGGTAAAACCTAAATTCTGCCAGGTGGCCAGTATTTTAAATTGGTGTCAGCTTATAGTTAAGGTGCCCATTTAAGAAGGGTGAACATGTACAGCAGTTTAGCCAAGACAGTCCTGGTTTACACCCTTTGTCATGGCATAATCTTCAATAGTGCCCCATTCACTCTTATTCTGGGTTACATGAAGATAAATGATATAATCTCTAAATAAATCTAAAGTCTGGTCAGGATTTGTGGTTTTAAATAACAGGAACAACTCTGGTTAAGTTAAGTTTTACAAGAGCATCTGATTGGTTGAACTAAGACCAAATATTCAGCTACAGCTGCCAGAGATCAGGGAGAGCTTTTAGTCAGTGCTGCCTCCAAACAAGAGTTTGGGGGCAGACTAACCAAACCAGAAAAAGGGTTCAGAGTCTGACAGCTAAAAAAAACCCCAAAATTTCTCTTCCTTCTGGTTAACCTCTGATGTGTGGAATTATAATTTGATGTGACAACATGTGTCTTATAAGGACATAAAGAGACATCAGTTAAATGGGAGAGCCCCAGACCAATAAATTTTTCCTTCTTCATAGTGTTGCCTAGAAACAATCCTTTACAAGTCTCATCAGAACACGAAGTTCTGTAAATGGTTAGATGCCCTAAATTTGTTGATAGATCATTCAGATCTATAAAGCCCTAGAAAAATGTAATAGTAAATATTTCTGGAAATTTTATGTTAATTACTCCATTAAACATTCATTTCCCTAATATATGAGGATTACCCTAATGTTCTTGTTAGTATACTCATTTATTAGACATATGTGGTACCTTTGTAAAATGCTATAGTTTCAATTTTTTAGCAGTCCTTAGCTAAAAAGTGTTTGTGTGAAGCTGCAGTTTGATTTTTAAATGCAAAATGTTGTTTTTGCATTTAAATGCAAAATGACCACTTTATTGAAGATGGTGGAAATATTTAATTTCCTATAATAGTTTGGAAAAGGGATCAGAGACCATCAATGATACTTTGGAATGAAAACAAGCTCAATTCATAGATAGTAATAAAAAAACTTGTCCTGTGCTATACCAAATATATTGATAGAAAATAAAATTTAGCTGTTATTTAAACACATAATCATTTGTATTAAGATTGTTTAAAATACTAGTATACAATATTAAAATACACATTATACCACATTCAAGAAAGACACTTTGATTTTTTTTTGGTAAGGAAACACACGTCTCTCTGAGAATAATAATTTATCGAAGTTTCAACAAATGCACATTCATGCAATACACTCAGAAAACAAGGAGAAAATAAGACAGTATTAATCCCCAGTAATTGGAATAGTGATTTGGGAACTGAACAGCCTTCATTCCGCTTACTAATTCTTTATGTAACCATAGGCTGGCAGCTAAAATTCTGCTTACCTTAATGTCTAAATCAGTAGTATGACTGTAATATATCTTTTATTAATACTAAATCCTGTTCCACCATTAAATACGGCTTAACTTTAATTTTGAAGGCTTAAAACAAAAATAAAAGTGTCATATGTGGACTTATAGCTGGGCCCATATACAGTTTAAGATAAAACACATCTTTCGTAAAAGCATTTTCTCTGGCAGACCTATTAGAACTATGCTTAAACATTCTATGTCCTCTCTAAATGTTCTTCCTTTACCTCTATATTTCTTGATTGATGATGAAAACAAACTCCAGAGACATGTTAAGAATGATCCCCATATAGATTTTGCACTGTAAAATAAATGCCTAATCGCAGCAGGATTATTTGTAAGTGATCCATCCTAATAGAAGGGAAACATAAGACAGTCTATCAATTCTGCCACTACAATTCCTTCAGAACATGAACGATTGCTAATTGTATGCTTAAAAAAAAGAAAAATTCTGAGAGTAATATTGACTCCCTTTAAACTGGGAACTGATGAGCTCCATGCCAATAAAATATAAACACTTCACAGTTTATTACACTGTTCACCTGAAAAAGAAACAAAACAATGTTAATATTAAATAAAATTTTAGCCCAAACAGGACTTATTTAAACATATGGGATTATTATATTATGTTCAATATGTTGTATATTATTCTATGTCAAAAGTCATAATAATTTTACCAAATATTAAATGAAATAATCTTATGATTTTCAGGTGACTATAGAGATGCACTTAAAAATGAAGTTAAATCTAAGCAAAGGCATAACATTTATTACTCTGAGTTACCACCAGCCCACTAACCAACTTGAACCAGTTACTAGAAGTTAGGCTAAAACAACTTCTCCCTAAGTAATTGAAGAAATAACTTATGATAAATTCTTTATATACTCAAAGCAGCTACAACGTCAAAGCTCACAAACTTAAATGCGTATAGTGATAAATACAGAGAAAGAGAAACAGCATAATTCGTATGTGTTCTATGTGTACTAAAAGTTTGTAATATTCTTTTTATCTATATGAATGGAAGTTCTTCAAGTTTTCACAGAACTTTACTATCTTTTTTCAATGAAAAGCTAAAGAACAAAATTACATACTTTTTAGGATGATAAAGCAGAGACATTAAACAGTATTTAGTATTTATTGCCTATGTCATTAGCAAAGTTCTTAAAAACCAGAGTCAAGATTTAAGAGTTCTGTGTTCCACGTCTTGCCACAAATACTAGAACATTTTATTCCGTAGATATGATGATTGCTTTGTCTAATAATACCATGTGAGGCTGACTATTTGGTGAGTGATCACGAATTCAAACAGAAACTTTCCCATAGTGAATCCAAATAGAAACTTCCAATTAAATACCTTTCAATTAAAACATGCCATTCTAGAGCCCAGTATCTATTTCAGAACTTTCTTCACTATGAATTTCCAAATCGCTTAATAGCTGATCTTATTCCAAATACTTTATCCTTTTCATTTATTTCTTGGCCTATGTATATCTGAGATTCTAAATCTCTTAATTATACAAGTTGGATTCTCAAGGAGGATAAAATACAGTCAGAATTCATTCCAATGATGCCACTAATACATAACAGAGAGAACTAATGGGTATCGCTCAGAGACCTAAGCAATAATTACTCTTATGAATTATATTGTGTGAATAAAATATAGATGCATGAGTAATAATATATTCATGTATATATTTTTTAAAGTAGATTTATATTGACTTTCACAGAGAACAAATGATTTAAATTTTAAGGAAAACATACTGTGTGACAAGAGTACTATTCTACACTTGCAAAGTCTAATAACATACCAGACCTACAAATAATTTTCTCTTGTTGGTATAGCATCAGGAGATACAAAAATAAATAAATAAATAAAAGATAAAATACTTTTTCTCTTCTTTTTTACTTGTTTTTTATTTCTGTTTTTCTGCAAAACTGGACCCCTCCCTATATGTACAGTACTTCCAATATAGCCAAGACTTCCCTCTTGTGGCTGGTTGATGTCAATATACAACTCCTTTATCTTTTAAGTGACCAATTTCTTAAATTGTTTCAGCAAGGAAGATGAAAAGAACCAAACTGCATAGTTTAAGATACATGAAATCAAAGATAAATAATATCTAATTCCAGTAAGCTTATTAGATTCTCTGAAATACTTCAGATTTTAAAATAATCCAATTAAATTCCCAGTATTCTTTCTGACAGTTGATTTAAAACCTTTGCATTCCTGAGTGTGGATATCTTTCTTCTGCTCCTGGCTCACATTTCTAGGGATTATTTTATAAAAAGGTACTGGTCTTCGCTGGTGGTGCAGTGGTTGAGAGTCCGTCTGCCGATGCAGGGGGCGTGGGTTCGTGCCCCGGTCTGGGAGGGTCCCGCGTGCCGCGGAGCGGCTGGTCACGTGGGCCGTGCCCGCTGGGCCTGCGCGTCCAGGGTCTGTGCTCCGCGGCGGGGGAGGCCGCAGTGGTGAGAGGCCCGCGTACAGAAAAAAAAAAGAAAAAGGTACTTTAATGGTTTCTGAAATAAAATATTTCCTTTGTTTAGACTACCTTTTTCAGCCCTACTCTAAGTGGAAAAAAAATAAAAAGGGAGATAGAAAAATGTCCTTTTAATTAACATTTTTGCTTTGAAAACACAGAAAATCTGATTTCCTCAAATTTAGAACTTATTGGGTAGAAATAAGAAATGAGAAGAAAAACTTTAACCTTTAATTCACTAGCATATTTGAGTTAGAATAACAACTCCACTTGCAAACAACAGGTAAAATGCTAACATTCAAAAAAAAAAAAAAAAACCTAAAGGGAAATGAAGAGAAATTGAAGACTCAATTTATGTGACTTGCTTTACCATTCATATTTCAATTAATACTCGTATAACCCTCTGACTGTATTACAAACTACCATCTTATAGATGAGGAAATTGTTGTTTCAATAATTTCCATGAATAATCCCCAACCTGGACTGTTACACTATCCAAAAATTAATTGCTATATTAGTATTCCTACACAATTTTCTCATTTTTATGCCTATATTTTTTTCTATCTAAGCTTTACTTTCAACTAAAAATGAAGACTATTGAGATAAAGAAGCTAAATAGTTTGACCAAAATTACAGACAAAAATTATGGTCCAGTTATGAAATAAATCACATGGATTCTTTAACTCAAAAGAAAAATATTAAATATACATATTCTTTTTTGGCAATAGGCTTTATCTCATTCTAGCTGAGATAACTATTTCTTGGATGCTGTGAAAAAACACCTATGCAGAGTGAAGTAAAAATAACAGAGGTGCTTTAGCAGATGTGTTTGGTGTGAGTTTCAAAAGCAGTCCGTTTTATGATAAGAGGGAATACAAAATTCTAAAAAAATAAAATTGCAAAGAACTGCAGGTAATATATTTGAACATTTCTATAAAACTAAAACTTAAGGATAGACACAATCCATTGAAAAGACTTTTGAATTATTAACAAGCTTGTCAGCATTTGCTATTTCAGTACAGGCTAGAAGGCTGGTTGCTGTGCCTCCTCTTTGATAAGGTTTAAGAAAAATCACTTTAATGGCAGAATTTCTTTGAGGTAATGTTTATACCATCGTCCATCACATGTGATGAATTCCAAAACATGATTATGACAATTTAGAGGACTTTTCCTTTTAATAATTGTTCTAAAAAAGGCACATTTGAAAATAATGTAAAAATGAAATGTTTCTTCTGAGAATGAAAAATATTCTACAGGAATTAGTATGTTAAAAAAAAAACAACTTCTTTAGAGTCACCTGGAAAGTTATAATAGATCATCATTGATTGTTCTTAAGCTTATTTTCTTTGCAGCAATCTGTTTCCAGTGACACATAAAGAAATCCACTCTAGGAATGAATAATATGTAACAGCGGTGGAAGCCTGCCTTTATTAAAAATGTTATTTTCCCCTGTACTTTAATGAACAGGAAATGATCTAAGAAAGATTTCTCGCTAATGCTAAGAGATTTTAACTTAATACTTAACATGAAGACTTCCTTCAGAGCTGAACATGCTTTTTGAGCTTCAAATTGTTTGAGTTATCTTTAATTCTGTCAGAAATAAAGCATGAGATAGTAAAATTTGCTATATCTGAGAAAAACCATTTGTCTTAATTCAGTGTCATAGAGAATCTTTCAGAGAAATATCAAGGATTGTCAAATGCTGTTAAACCAATGGACCATATTAGATTTATACCATGATGCATACTTCTACTGAAAGCAATATTGTATTAGTAGAAAATGCAATAGACTTGGATACAGAAGACAAATCTGGCCATATATTTGTCATAAGGTATGCACTCATAAGTTCTCTATTCATTTCAATCGTCACACAGTACCACATGCATCTTAACTAAACTATGGTTTCAAAAAAAGAGAGATCTAATGCACACTATAATAATAAAGACACTTTTATAAAGTAGGTCTTGTCTGCAAGGGTGCAACTAGATATTAGACCATGAAATACCTGAGTTATTACTACTACAATAGCGACAAGTTAATTAGTGCATTCAAATTTCAGTTGAGAACTCTGTTGTGGTGGGAAAAAGTGTCTGTGTTTCTTTGTTTGTCTGTTTTGCCATACTTAGCAACCATATTTCAAGGCTTCAACCTACTTATATACTCTTGGCCACTTAGGTTATCCTCCAAGTTATATTTTTTACAATTAAGCCATCCAGACTTATAAAAGAAATATTGAGTCTGTCCTGCCCTCAATGGCTTAATCCATTTTTTGAAAGAAACAATAGAAATAGTCTTAGAAAAAAATACTCTATCAAAAAACGGAAAATTGTAATAGACAAACTTGGAAACCAAACAGCTATGAAAAATAAAGAAACTTTCATAAATGAATTTATGAAATTGTTATAAATGAATTTTAGGAAATATTAATAATGCAATAATTTAATATAATGTATTATATTTTCAAAATTTATTCAAGTAAATTGTGTCAGTCATTTTTAACAACTCTTTAAGCTAAGATTTATTGTATCCATTTTAAATATATTAAATTTGTAAATTGTTGTAAGCTTAGGCATATTAGGGAGCAATGGAATAGATTCTAGACTGATAGGTTTGCGTTTCATAAAAAGTATGAAACCAGCTATGTGTTCCCTGAACAAATATATGACATCATTAAAAAATACCAACACTATGTCTCTAAAGACTATGATATAAAATGACATTGAAGAAATTGGAAATGCTTATTCTCAAGAAAAGAAAAATTGCAGAAGATAGATTTAGAATGGCTGTTTTGTGGGATAGAGTTATTCCTTCTTTTTTCCAAAGGGCTGAATGATAATCATCAGGAATCAGTCATGTGGAAGCCTGTGTGTGCTCAAATGTCTAACAATGTTTCCTAGAGGGGAGAGCTCCCCATCTCTGGAAGTATTCATAGTCTAAACATCTCAGAAAGAGCACAGAGAAAGGATTTCTGAACTGGAGTTCTAGAGTCAGAGTCTTGAGCTTGGATCCCAGTTCTACCACTGGGAAGGTGAACTTGAGCACTGGAGGTTAATGAAAGTTGTTACATCATAAGGTTTTGAGGATTAAATGAAATAAGACATGAAAATCACTTAATGCAGTATGATAAGACATCAGTAAATTTTATGTATTATTATTTCACACACACATAAACCCCTTTCTGCTTACAAGGTATTTACAGGTCAATTCCTATACATTAAGCAGTACATTGCCACCTAAAGTATAAAGACAAATAAGACAGTCTGATTTTGAGGAGCTCATTGTTCTCAAAGTAAATGAAATGCCAAATTGTTTCAAGATGGCCTGACAGGTGCTAACCAGGAAGTGTGGGAGCAGAGAGGAGGCAGGCACTGGGCTCACCTAAATTTCTAAGCAGCTGACAGGAGGCCACACATTTTGGGTGTTTCCAAAATATTTAAATTGATAATTTCTACAAGCAGCTAACCTCACTATTACTTGAAACTTCATATGTAACTATTAGAAGATAGCCTAGTTCCCAGTAATGACTTCAAAATTTCTGTATAGAAAGGGCTGGAAATGAAGTTGAAAAGCAGAACTAGAGCATTTCTCTGAAAGCTATAGTCCCATAGCAAGCACATTAATTTTTAAATTACGATGTGTTGTTATTGGGATGGGTTTGAGCAAAGTGACAGAAATCGTGAAGATCATAAAGCCCACAAGCTGTCCTTTGGTGCCACCACTGCTGGCTTTATACTACAAAACACAACTTTATCATTTTTGGCATTTCTTGAAATATTTTATTAAAACCTAAATTCAAAAAAAAAAACCTGTAGTTTTGACAAGACTACCTTTCTCTTGCTATAGTGCACTATTTAACATGACCAGGTTTTCTCTATGCTTGGAGAACCCTATCCACTGGCTCGCTCTTTCAGGGTCTTTTCCATTCTTCAAGTACCCATTGAATACCATGTTCTCTGATTCTTCTTAAAAAATGGATCTTTTATGGAATGTCATACAAATATCATTCTTATGTTTTATCACAATTTTTATTAAATAGATATTTTGTAGTTTTCTTATTTTCTGAGTCTTATTGATCGATGCATCATCACTCACAACCCCTAAAATTGTACTTTGCTCCATAAACGTTTGTTAAATAGTGAAATTGAATAGCCCTTGCTTATCTCAGTTTAATAGTAAAAGAGGTAAATAAGTATCTATAGCAAATATTAATAATTTTATGTAATTCTAGTTTTAAAAACTCTCACAATATAATTTGTGCTCAAATAATGTGGTTCAGAAAAATGACTAGTTTTATACTTCCATCAAATTCCTTTGTCACGTGATTGTTAAGTTGCAAATCATTAGCCAATATCCTGTGTTTCAGTCTTGCCCTTTGATAAAGCTGTATAAATTATGTGAATCATAGAAAATAAAAGGGTAAGTTGTGCATTATCAAAATCATAGAGCTAGCAAATAAAAACAATTCATTGGCATATGATTTTGAGCCAAAATTTCATTATGGCTCCCATGTCATTCTAATATAGATAAGGGGCAATCAATCTTTTTCTTAGGTCATTAGTAGCTCCTAAGAAATATGTTATATACAAATTTTAAAATTATAAAACTAATAGAAAGGGATTAGTGAAGCAAATATGTCCTAAAATTTTTTAAAATTGCATTGCAACACACTGTTCAAAAACCTATTTCCCTCAAAGAAAATTTCCAATTTTGACATTTAGATGATTGAATGTCTATTTGTAATTCCTGCAGAGAATACCTATAACTGTGATGGAAATTGTGTGATGAGTCTTAGAAACTTCAGCACTTTAGCTAGCCTTAGGGTAAAGACAGCCAGTATGTTAGAATAGTATAGAAGTTTATTAACAAATCTATTTGCTCTAAGCTAGTAAATATATACCATTGTTTCTCGCTTTCACCTGCTTTGCCTGTACTCCTTTTTCCTTTCTCAATTTTTTATTCTAATTCTATTTTAGTTTAATAATGTTCACCTAAAGCAACACTTTCTTAAATGAGAGGCATGAAACAGTAGTTCCATGATATGTTCTACAATAAAATGGAACCATAGTCAAATAAGCCTGGAAAAAACTACATAACCCATTACCCTTTAGAAATTCAATGTGTGCATTAGTATATTAAAAGTCCTGAGAAATCATACAGTAAAGAATGCTCTTTAACATGGTTAGCCAACATTTTTCAAATTTATATGACTTTTACCATGTAACTTATTAGAAATAATAAGAATTGATTATGTACCATGGACCTCATTAAGCACTTTACCTGCATTCTATCATTTAATCATCATAACCACTCTAGGAGATATGTATTATTATTACCCAGGTTTGCAGATGAGTGAATAAAAGCTTTGCTAAATTAAGAATTTGCTGAAATTGATAGAACTGGTAAGACTCAGGGCTGACTTGACTCAAGAATTCATGCATGTATTCACCATCCTCTTCTGTCCCAATATAATTACACCATTTTATAAAAGCTATTTTAGATTTGATGGGAAAGGGACATATAACAAGGGTGCTAGAGAAGTTCTTGTTCAAATCATGCTTTTGCTTTGAAAAATACTATTTGAAGGAAAAGTATGGTAGCATTTTAACAAAGTTGTGCAATTATCTTAGCTCCAAACTAAAAAGAAAGCCCAAAGAATTCAAAAGTTCTTATTTATTCTTGATATATACTTCTCTGGGCTATACCAATGCTCTTTAATAAGATTTTCACCTTCACTTTCTTCTTAGCTGCTTGATATCTGCTCTATTCTTTCTTTTCTTTTATTCATGTTTACCTTACAATTTTCGTATTTTGTTTACAGTTCATATTCACCAAGTGCTGAGTAATGGTTCAGTTGAAGGTCAAACTTAGTTTTCTCTGATGCTTCTGCTTAATGCATGTTTCCTTAAATACTTGTTTCTATTTAAAGTCAATCAAGCTCAACAATTAAAAAAAGAAACTAAATGATTGATTATATTTATAATGAATTCACATAATAAATTATCAGGTTTTAAAGAGATTTGGGGATTCTGGTAACTTCAGTAAACTCTTTGTGTTGGATAATATACCAGACACAGGATAAAAATTAAAGTGAGATGTGGATTCTGTCTTCAAGGAACAAAGAATCTTGTGGTGAAAAAAGTTATATAACAAATACAGTTCTATTACTATAATACAGAGAGTGAGAAGTAGAATGAATGTGATATGCATGGAGAATTAGGGTCTCACAGAAAGAAAATATCTCTCTCTGATTTTTGAAAGATCAATGAGTTAGCCAAATGAATGCAGCTCAATATCAAAACAACAAACAACCCACTCAAAAAATGGGGAGAATACCTAAACAGACATTTCTCCAAAGAAGACATACAGATGGCCAAGAGGCACATGAAAGGATACTCAACATCACTAATCATTAGAGAAATGCAAATCAAAACCACAATGAGGTATCACCTCATGCTGCTCAGAATGGCAATCATCAAAAATTCTAGAAACAATAAATGTCAGAGACGGTGTGAAGAAAAGGGAGCCGTCTTGCACTGCTGGTGGGAATGTAAATTGTTACAGCCGCTATGGAGAACAGTACAGAAGTTCCTTAAAAAACTAAAAATAGAACTACCCTATGACCCAGCAATCTCACTACTGGGCATATACCCTGAGAAAACCACAATTCAGAAAGATTCATGTACCAAAATATTCACTGCAGCTCTATTTACAGTAGTCAGGACATGGAAGCAACCTAAGTGTCCACTGACAGATGAATGGATAAAGAAGATGTGGTACATATATACAATAGAGAGCCTGCATTTCCGCAAAGCTGGAACTCCCAGCTCGGGGTCTCGTCCATCTGCCATCATGGAACTGCCCCAAAGCCCGAGGGGAGGGTGGGCTCACTGAGGCTGGCGGCTCTGGAGGGGCCTGGTGGCCGAAGCCGCAACAGTCCTGGGGGACTGGGGGCTGGCCATGTGGAGGACAGGCTTTTGGTGCTCCAGTCAGGCATCAGGGTTGTGCCTCTGAGGTGGGAGAGGTAACTTCAAGACACTGGTCCACAAGAGACCTCCCAGCTCCACGTAATATCAAACAGCAAAAATTTCCCATAGATCTCCATCTCAACACCAACACCCAGTTTCACTCAACAACCAGCAAGCTACAGTGCTGGACACCCTATGCCAAACAACTAGCAAGACAGGAACACAACCCCATGCATTACAGAGAGACTGCCTAAAATCATAATAAGGCCACAGACACCCCAAAACACACCACCAGACGTGGACCTGCTCACCAGAAAGACAAGATCCAGCCTCATCTACCAGAACACAGGAACTAGTCCCCTCCACCAGGAAGCCTACACAACCCACTGAACCAACCTTAGCCACTAGGGACAGACACCAAAAACAACGGGAACTACGAACATGCAGCCTGCAAAAAGGAAATCACAAAAACAGTAAGATGAGCAAAATGAGAAGACAGAAAAAATACACAGCAGAAGAAGGAGCAAGGTAAAAACCCACCAGACCTAATAAATGAAGAGGAAATAGGAAGTCTACCTGAAACAGAATTCAGAATAATGATAGTAAAGATGATCCAAAATCTTGGAAATAGAATAGAGAAAACGCAAGAAACATTTAACAAGGACCTGGAAGAACTAAAGAGGAGACAAGCAATGATGAACAACACAATAAATGAAATTAAGCATACTCTAGCAGGGATCAATAGCAAAATAACTGAGGCAGAAGAATGGATAAGTGACCTGGAAGATAAAATATTGAAAATAACTACTGCAGAGCAGAATAAAGAAAAAAGAATGAAAAGAACTGAGGACAGTCTCAGAGACATCTGGGACAACATTAAACACACCAACATTCGAATTATAGGGGTCCCAGAAGAAGAAGAGGAAAAGAAAGGGACTGAGAAAGTATATGAAGAGATTATAGTTGAAAACTTCCATAATATGGGAAAGGAAATAGTTAATCAAGTCCAGGAAGCAAAGAGAGTCCTATACAGGATAAATCCAAGGAGAAACGTGCCAAGACACATATTAATCAAACTATCAAAAATTAAATACAAAGAAAACATATTAAAAGCAGCAAGGGAAAAACAACAAATAACACACAAGGGAATCCTCATAAGGTTAACAGCTGATCTTTCAGCAGAAACTTTGCAAGCCAGAAGGGATTGGCAGGACATATTTAAAGTGATGAAGGAGAAAAACCTACTAAGCAGCAAGGATCTCATTAAGATTTGATGGAGGAATTAAAACCATTACAGACAACAAAAGCTGAGAGAGTTCAGCACCACCAAACCAGCTTTACAACAAATACGAAAGGAACCTCTCTAGGTAACACAAGAGAAGGAAAAGACCTACAATAATAAACCCAAAACAATTAACAAAATGGGTATGGGAACATATATATTGATAATTACCTTAAATGTACATGGATTAAATACTCCCACCAAAGACACAGAGTGGCTGAATGGATACAAAAACAAGACCCGTATATATGCTGTCTACAAGAGACCCACTTCAGACCTAGGGACACATACAGAGTGAAAGTGAGGGGATGGGATGGAAAAAGATATTGCATGCCAATGGAAATCAAAAGAAAGCTGGAATAGCAATTCTCATATCAGAGAAAAGTAGATTTTAAAATAAAGACTATTAAAAGAGGCAAAGAAAGACACTATATAATGATCAAGGGATCGATCCAAGAAGAAGATATAACAATTGTAAATATTTATGCATCCAACATAGGAGCACTTCAATACATAAGGCAAATACGAACAGCCATAAAAGGGGAAATCGACAGTAACACAATCATAGTGGGGGACTTTAACACCCCACTTTCACGAATGGACAGATCATCCAAAAGGAAAATAAGTAAGGAAACACAAGCTTTAAATGATACATTAAACAAGATGGACTTAATTGATATTTATAGGACATTCCATCCAAAAAAACAGAATACACATTTTTCTCAAGTGCTCATGGAACATTCTCCAGGATAGATCCTATCTTGGGTCACAGTCAGGCGTCCATAAATTTAAGAAAATTGAAATCATAGCAAGTATCTTTTCCAACCACAACGCTACGAGACTAGGAATCAATTACAGGAAAAGATCTGTAAAAAATAAAAAACACATGGATGCTAAACAATATACTACTTAATAACCAAGTGATCACTGAAGAAATCAAAGAGGAAATCAAAAAGTACCTAGAAACAAATGACAATGGAGACATGACGACCCAAAACCTATGGGATGCAGCAAAAGCAGTTCTAAGAGGGAATTTTATAGCAATACAATCCTACCTTAAGAAACAGGAAACATCTCAAATAAACAACCTAAACTTGCACCTAAAACAATTAGAGAAAGAAGAACAAAAAAAAAAACCGCCAGGTAAACAGAAGGAAAGAAATCATAAAGATCAGATCAGAAATAAATAATAAAGAAATGAAGGAAATGATAGGAAAGATCAATAAAACTAAAAGCTGGTTCTTTGAGAAGATAAACAAAATTGATAAACCATTAGCCAGACTCATCAGGAAAAAAAGGGAGAAGACTCAAATCAATAGAATTAGAAATGAAAAAGGAGAAGTAACAACTGACATTGCAGAAACACAAAGGATCATGAGAGATTACTACAAGCAACTGTATGACAATAAAATTGGCAACCTGCAAGAAAAGGACAAATTCTTAGAAATGCACAACCTGCCAAGCCTGAACCAGGAAGCAATAGAAAATATGAGCAGACCAATCACAAGCACTGAAATTGAAACTGTGATTAAAAATCTTCCAACAAACAAAAGCCCAGGACCAGATGGCTTCACAGGTGAATTCTACCAAACATTTAGAGAAGAGCTAACACCTATCCTTCTCAAAATCTTCCAAAATATAGCAGAGGGAGGAACACTCCCAAACTCATTCTAGGAGGCCACCATCACCCTGATACCAAAACCAGACAAAGATGTCACAAAGAAAGAAAAATAGAGGTCAATATCACTGATGAACATAGATGTAAAATCCTCAACAAAATACTAGCAAACAGAATCCAACAGCATATAAAAGGATCATACACCATGATCAAGTGGGGTTTATTCCAGGAATGCAAGGATTCTTCAATATACGCAAATCAATGAATGTGATACACCATATTAACAAATTGAAGGAGAAAAACCATATGATCATCTCAATAGATGCAGAGAAAGCTTTCAACAAAATTCAACACCGATTTATGAAAAAAAACTTGCAGAAAGTAGTAATAGAGGGAACTTTCCTCAACATAATAAAGGCCATATATGGCACACCCACAGCAAACATCATCCTCAATGGTGAAAAACTGAAATCATTTCCACTAAGATCAGGAACAAGACAAGGTTGCCCACTCTCACCACTCTTATTCAACATAGTTTTGGAAATTTTTGCCACAGCAATCAGAGAAGAAAAAGAAATAAAAGGAATCCAAATCGGAAAAGAAGAAGTAAAGCTGTCACTGTTTGCAGATGACATGATACTATACATAGAGAATGCTAAAGATGCTACCAGAAAATTACTAGAGCTAATCAACGAATTTGGTAAAGTAGCAGGATACAAAAGTAATGCACAGAAATCTCTGGCATTCTTATACACTATTGATGAAAACTCTGAAAGTGAAATTAAGAAAACACTCCCATTTACCACTGCAGCAAAAAGAATAAAATACCTAGGAATAAACCTACCTAAGGAGACAAAAGAACTGTATGCAGAAAATTATATGACACTGATGAAAGAAATTAAAGATGATACAAATAAATGGAGAGATATACCATGTTCTTGGATTGCAAGAATCAACATTGTGAAAATGATTCTACTACACAAAGCAATCTACAGATTCAATGCAGTCCCTATCAAACTACCAATGGCATTTTTCATAGGACTAGAACAAACAATTTCACAATTTGTATGGAAACACAAAAGACCCTGAATAGCCAAAGCAATCTTGAGATGAAAAATGGAGCTGGAGGAATCAGGCTTACTGACTTCAGACTATACTACAAAGCTACAGTAATCAAGACAGTAAGGTACTGGCACAAAAAGAGAAAGATAGATCAATGGAACAGGATAGATAGCCCTGAGAGATAAACGCACGCACATATGGTCACCTTATCTTTGATAAAGTAGGCAAGAATATACAGTGGAGAAAAGACATTGCATTCAATAAGTGGTGCTGGGAAAAGTGGATAGGTACATGTAAAAGTATGAAATTAGAATGATCAAGGGATCATTAACACCTTAACACCATATACAAAAATAAACTCAAAATGGATTAAAGACCTAAATGTAAGGCCAGACACTATCAAACTCTTTGAGAAAAACATAGGCAGAACATTCTATGACATAAGTCACAGCAAGATCCTTTTTGACCCACCTCCTAGAGAAATGGAAATAAAACCACAAATAAAGAAATGGGATCTAATGAAACTTCAAAGCTTTTGCACAGCAAAGGAAACCATAAACAAGACCAAAAGACAACCCTCAAAATGTGATAAAATATTTGCAAATGAAGCAACTGACAAAGGATTAATCTCCAAAATTTAAAAGCAGCTCATGCAGCTCAATAACAAAAAAACAAACAACTCAATCCAAAAATGGGCAGGACACCTAAGTAGACATTTCTCCAAAGAAAATATACAGACTGCCAACAAACACATGAAAGAATGCTCAACATCATTAATAATTAGAGAAATGCAAATCAAAACTACAATGAGATATCATCTCACACTGGTCAGAATGGCCATCATCAAAAAATCTAGAAACAATAAATGCTGGAGAAGGTGTGGAGAAAAGGGAGCCGTCTTGCACTGCTGGTGGGAATGTTAATTGATACAGCCACTATAGAGAACAGTATGGAGGTTCCTTAAAATACTACAAATAGAACTACCATACCACCCAGTAATCCCACTACTGGGTATATACCCTGAGAAAACCATAATTCAGAAAGAGTCATTTACCAAAATGTTCATTGCAACTCTATTTACAATAGCCAAGACATGGAAGCAACCTAAGTGGCCATCAACAGATGAATGGATAAAGAAGATGTGGCACATATATACAATGGACTATTACTCAGCCATAAAAAGAAACGAAAGTGAGTTATTTGTAGTGAGGTGGATGGACCTAGAGTCTGTTATACAGAGTATGTCAGAAGTAAGTCAGAAAGAGAAAAACACATATTGTATATCAATGCATATATGTGGAATCTAGAAAAATGGTACAGATGAACCTATTTGCCTGGCAGGAATAGAGACACAGATTTAGATAATGGACATGCAGACATGAGGGGGAAGGGGAGAGTGGAATGAATTAGATTAAGATTGACATAGATACACTACCATGTGTATAATGGATAGTTAGTGGGAATATGCTGTATAGCACAGGGAGCTCAGCTTTGTGCTTTGTGATAACCTAGATGGGTGAGATCGGGGAGGGTGATAGGGAGGTCCATGAGGGAGGATATATATATATATATATATATATATATATATATATACACATACATATATACATATAGCTTATTCACTTTGTTTTACAGCAGAAACTAGCACAAGATTGTAAAGCAATTATACTCTGATAATAAATAATTAAACAAACATGCTGTGTTTGTCAAAAAAATACCCAAAAAACAATGTGATGAAGAATGGGGTTCCATCAGAACAGCATTCACTAATTATAGATGTGATAAATAGCAGTGTGTGTGTGTGTGTGTGTGTGTGTGTGTGTGTGTGTGTGTGCTTCTAAGTTTGAATAAGAAGTACCTCATGATTGTCAGGGCATGAAGTGTAAACTATGAAATGGTACCACAAGAGGCTGCATAGGTAGATACACATCAAGCCATGTAAGTCTGTTGTGTCAAGAGATTTATGAAATCCACTGAATATTTTTATGCAGCGAACTAGCATGGTTAGATTTGCATTCTGGATAGGTTATAATGGCTTTAACCTGGGGAACAGATTTTCATGAAACATAACTGGTGATGAGACCAAACTGGACTTTATCATGATTATACAGGTGAGAGATGATGAGGGTTTGAGTAAAAGCAGTGATAATAAAGATGGAGGTGAGCAGATCAATTCATTCAGCATAAGATGGTAGATGGTGTATCTCTGATATGTTTGTGGGAAAGGTGTTATAGCCTGAATGTTTGTGTTCCCCAAAAATTCATGTGTTGAAACCCTAACCCCAATGTGTTGGTATTTGGAGATGCAGCCTTGAGAGGTAATTATGTTTAGAAGAGATCATGAGGGTGTTACCCCCAAGTTGGGATTAGTGCCATTATAAGAAGAGGAAGAGGAACCAGAGCTCTCTTTCTCCCTCTCTCTCTTTACATCATGTGAGGTCACAGTGAGAAGATGGCCATCTGCAAACCAGGAAGAGAGATCTCTATGAAAAATAAATAAATGCTGCCTAAGCCACCAGCTTTTGGTACTTTTTTACAGAAGCCTGAGTTGATTCAGACAGAGAGTGGGACTAGAAGTTGTCAAACTCAACTCCCCCATTTCTAGTTTGTGTGGAGGGCTGAATATTGGAGGCACAGACTAAACCAAGAAAAGAGAAGGAGCATTATGTTTGAAGGAAGATACTGGATTTTGATATGTGTATACTGAATTGGAGGCAGGGATGTCTAATGATAAATTTCATATATATAAAAGGTGATAGAAACATGACGAAAAGGAGGGAAAGAGGCAAAAGCTACTGCAAGACATAAGTATGCACAGATGCAACTCAAAAACCTCCAAGCATCTTTTCCCTCTCTATATATCATACATACAGTAATCTTGCCTTAAGCTAATTGAAAAATAATCAGATATTTTGCAGAATCAGCTTCCTCTTCTTGTGAACTTTCCTTTCCTTTGGTGGTGCTTTAGTTTCCTGAGGGACAAAGACCATTTTGGAGAAGTGTTTATTGGATGTAAGTAAGAAACTAAAAGAATTCCATGCTGGCTTCCCAGTAACAACTGGGAAACAAGGGAGGGAAATATCTAAAGAGAAAATAATAAGCTTTCAGTGGGTATGAGTAAGAACCTTTTCTATTGCAAGAAAATAAAATCCAACTCACTTAATTTAAGAAAATAAGAGAAGAATTATTTGGCTTGTATGACCAAAGGTTCAGTGGTATCTGTCTTCAGGAATTGCTTGATCCAGGGTCTCCAACAGTATCACAAAGACTCAAATACTACTCTCTTTCCCTGCTCTACTTCCCTCTAGAGGGCCTTATTCTCTTGTTACTTCTGTCTACAGTTGGGGATCCTAGTAGCTCCCTGCTTATATCATTTTAAGAATTATATTAGGAAATAAATGTCTATTTATTTTGAGCTCAAAAGAAAATCCCAGAATTAAGCCTTATTGGACAGGCTTGGTGCATGTGTTTGTTCCAGAACCATTATGTCCAGTGGAAATAGAATGTGCAGATTGGCCCAGCCTGGATCATTGCCCACAGAAGGTGCTGGCAGAGGAGAGGGGGATACAGCACCACTGAAATGGGAGGGAATCCCTGACAGGAAGTCAGGTTCTGACTTAAGAAGGAAGAATGGACACAGGGATGGCAGAATCAACAGCTATCCACCACAGAGCCTCCCCACAACAATAACCAACTTGGAAGGACGAACTGTGTGCCTGTGTGTTGAGTTTGTGTATATCCAGGTGTGCGTTCACATTTACAGTGAGAAGAGTCCACGGCAGGCTACTGCCTCCAAGTCTTTTTCATTTGGGAGATTCCTTCCTCACACTCACCTGGAGAAGATCCTCACCAGATCCTGGCTCCTAATAATCATATCAGCTTTTAAGAAGACATCCCTGGGTAACTTCAATCCTGTCCTCCCCTCTCGTTCTCATTCAAAGCAAATAATGCCCTGTCCAATTTAGCATCAGAGTAACTTTCTCTATATTCATTCCCCAAACGTTTGGCACATCACAGGAAGTATACAGATGACAGCTCTTCAAAATGTGGGGAAAGTGTCAGGGACCACAATGATCAAGACAATATGAAATTTAAAACCATTTTCCTATTGCCATCTTTCCTTCACAAAGTCAATACACTTATTTTTCCACTCCCTCCCTAATTTCTTTGCTGTCTGCTCCCATTAAATTAACACAAAGACAGTTATCAATTATGCACAATTCAATGTCGATGGTGCTCAGAGTGGCAGTCTTGCTCTCTGTCCCTCTATAAACTGCTGAGAGTCAGAAGGACTGTGAAACTGAATTTTTATATGGCTCCCGGAGAGCTGAAACTCTATCCAGAACTGGAAAGATAGTATTAATTTTTACTATATTTTAGTACAAACATGTAATATGTCAGTTAAATTATGTGTCAAATACATCCTAAGTATCAAAATATTCTATACAATTTAAAATTTATAAAATTATTTAACTTGTTAAATATCCAAATTTCAAACAATTTACTTTTAAACAGTACCTTTATAAGGAAGAAAAAGTTGAGCACCTTTTCATACCATGTTAATAAGTTAGAAACCACCTACCATGTGGTCTTTACACATTGGACACTCAATGGAGATGTGTTTTTGAATAGTTATACATAGCATAATTAGAGTAAATATAGAAAATGAATTCATGCTCTGTAAAGGTAAATATTGTCATATCTACTCCCAGTATCCAGTACAGTGTCTGACACATAGTAGGCTTTGCATAAAAATTTGTTGAATGATCAATAAAAGAGAATTCCAATTTATGAGATCTGGAAACAGAAACTGCAAATAGAGTAACTAATGCAAAAGTTCTTTGAAGACAACAAACCAAAAAACAAAAAATGGGGAAAAAATCATCATGCTGAGCTTCAGCTACACCAATCTCAATTAACAATCAAGGTTCTATATCACTAGAGTAAAAATTTTTGAGAGAAAAAGTAAATTGCTTCCTGAGAGCTTCTGTAATGCTAATAGAATCTTTAGACTCCATTGTTACACTGATGATTCACCTATAAAAAGCAACCACACATTTTTTTGGCCTTCATTATCAGCCCATTTCTGGCCTGATTTGCTTTAGATGATTTACACTCTGCTGCACCTGAACTGTGACTTTCCATAACAGAAAAGGGAATGAAAAATGAACAAAAGAAGGGGGAGGGGGATTGTAAGAAGGAAAAAAAAAAAAAAGAGTGTAAAAAAAATCTCAACATCCCACCCGCCCACTCTTTATGCTTTAGGTTGAAATGTTAATTATTTGTAAGACTTATCCCAGCACCTGACTCCTGCAAAATCTTCCACTGTCTTGCATCCAAAGGACTTTGCTTTATGATGAGTGAAACAAAACCTATTTTGGTCTGTTTTGTTTTTCAAATTGTCTGCAGTAAATAGCAAGAGAGTTGGAGAATCCATCTACATTACAATGCTCTTTTGGCATTCTTCACTGCAACCACTCCTTGTGGCAACAATTTAAGCTGGTCAGTTTAAGCCCTAAGCACATCGCTTGCCCATTAGTAGACAACTTTGATAATTTTTGAATAATATTAAACCATTCCAGAGCCCAGGAAAGCCAGAGAGAAAGCGTAAGCCAAACCTTCATTTCCCTGGATAGCTAACATTCTGTCACTGCCACTGGGCACAAATGAAGTAGTGATGACCTGTGGTCAATATGTGAATTGGAAACCAGCCACAGCACTTCATTTCAAAAGCAAAAGTACTCATATTTACTTTACCCAATGATAAGACAAGATGCAAGGGGGTTTTTGTCAGTCTTAGTATGTAGAGTGTGAGTTTACACTCAAACACCTGTAATCATCCTTTTTAAGACTAGTATTGAGAAATTGAATAGAGAGCCTGAATTAATATAAATACTATTACAGGGCTTCCCTGGTAACGCAGTGGTTGAGAGTCCGCCTGCCGATGCAGGGGACATGGGTTCGTGCCCGGTCCGGGAAGATCCCACATGCTGCGTAGCGGCTAGGCCCGTGAGTCATGGCCGCTGAGGCTGCGCGTCCGGAGCCTGTGCTCCACAACGGGAGAGGCCACAACAGTGAGAGGCCCGCGTACCGCAAAAAATAAATAAATAAAAATAAATAAATACTGTTACAAATGAGGTGAAAATGGGAACCCCAGTTTGATTTGCATTGATTTTGTGTTTTTATGGTTTCCCCTCTTGAGAAAACTAAGTCTGTGATACTATGCACAAAATTGTCAACTACAAACTGGCCCTTGCCATTGGCACTTGCCATCTACCTCTGCAAGGATTAAATCATATGTTGCTGCAGCTGCTGATTTTCAACAACCCCTGAAAGGAGTTCAGGGTAGAGAGCAGAAATGAGGCACTCTGTGCTCTGGGAAAAAACTGGCAGAACAGGTCTCTAGATAGTTAGATATTTTAAGGAGCTGATTTTATGAGCCCAATTCTTGTATATCCTCATATCTAGAAAAACACTGAAATCCTTCATGGTGACGACTGCTCCTCGTGACTAGCAGAAACCTGCAAAAAATATGTATTTGGTTGCATGTACTCTCCTTTACCAAAATCACATATTTACTGACCTTCCCCCCTACCTCTTTGGAGCAGTTTCTCAGAGCTATCTGAAATGCTGTCTCCCAGGCTGCAGTCCTCGTTTTGACCCAAATAAAACTTAACTCGCAGCTCTCACGTTGTGCATTTTTTTAAGTTAACAGTAAATGATGAGCCTATAGCCTAGTCGATCCAGGCGTATTGGTTTATATGTAGACAGCTATACAATTGGTTGCTATGCTAATGTAATAAAAATTTTTAAATTGCTTAATGCAAAACTTTAGATCGGACTCAACAAAGGATCATGAAAATTTCCCAGTTTAAAATCATTAATTTCATTCCCGCATTCTGAGTGAGTTCTGTTCTCTTCTCCCTTTTCTTTGATTCTATAGCCTATCTCTATGGATGGTACAATGCATGTGGAGTATTTCCTTCTGTGGAAGCTTTCTGACAGTGCTGGAATAACAAAATCCACCTTTCATTTTAATGTTTATTAATTTCTCCAGTCTCTCTCCCATGGAAAGAATCTGAAAAATCTCCGTAGAAGTATGAATTTTAAGAGAAATCAAGCTTACTCTTAAATAATTTAAAACTTCTGAGTGTAAGCTATATTTTAAAAATCCATCAAAACAGCATCACTTCCTTTAATGCATTAGGTTTTAAGAATTAAACCTGCTTTCCCCAGTCTTTCTGCACATTAGCATTTTTGATTGCTAGTTAGTAAACATAAGCATTGTAATGGGTTCTTCTAAGATGATTTTTAAGACTCTTTACAGAGCTACTTTGGCTTATCTATATTCGAAACAATGAAATCACCACACCTGCAAAAACTATACTATCTGTAAGGTAGTTAAAAGCCAGCTTTGTCACCATTTTGCCCAGTAATAAGGGAGGGAGGGAGAAGAAAAAAATTAAAATTCACTTCATTGATTTAAGATCTATCTTCTTAGCAAAGTTCAAGTATACAATACACTAATGTTAATTCTCACCACTATGCTGTACATTGGATCTCCAGAATGCATTCATCTTGCCTAAGTGAAACTTTGTACCCTTTAATCAACACCTCTTCATTTCACCCTCCCTCTACACCCCAGGCAACCACCATTCTACTCTCTGCTTTTATAATTTTGACTATTTTATTTTACTGAGATATAATTGATATATAACATTGTATTAGTTTTGGGTGTATAACATAATGATTTGATAAATGTATATATTGTGAAATGATTACCATAAATTTAGTTAACATCACCTCACATAGTTACAATATTTTTCTTGTGATGAAAACTTTTAAGATCTACTCTCTTAGAAACTTTCAAATATACAATACAATATTGTTAACTAAGGTTAACAATAATAACCATGCTGCTGGGCTTCCCTGGTGGCGCAGTGGTTAAGAATCTGTCTGCCAATGCAGGGGACACGGGTTCGTGCCCTGGTCTGGGAAGATCCCACATGCCGCGGAGCAACTAAGCCCGTGAGCCACAACTACTGAGCCTGCGCGTCTGGAGCCTGTGCTCCGCAACGGGAGAGGCCGCGACAGTGAGAGACCCACACACCGCGATGAAGAGTGGCCTCCGCTCACCGCAACTGGAGAAAGCCCTCGCACAGCAACGAAGACCCAACACAGCCAAAAATAAATTAATTAATTAATTTTAACAAAAAACAAAAACCATGTTGTATATTACATCACTAGGACTTACTTGTCTTATAACTGGAAGGTTATACATTTTGACCACCTTCACCCATTTCACACACCCTCAACCCCCTGCCTCTGGCAGTCACCAATCTGTTCATTGTATCTATGAGTTTGGGTGGTTGTTATTTAGTTTCCATGTATTTGTCTCTCTTTGTCTGAGTTATTTCACTTAGCATGATGCCCTTAAGATCCATCCATGTTTTTGCAAATGAGATTTCCTGATATGCTTTCTAACAGCCTGGCACCATGTAAGTATGTACTCAGTACAGGACAACTAATATCAAAGCATGTAACAGAAAAAAAGCATTTTATTGATTATTACTTTTTCCTTCCTACATTTTTAAAGGCACAATAAACTGCATTATACCATCTGCAAAAGAATATTAGTCTATGAAGAAAGGGCTAATGTGGAAAATTCACTGATACTTCTACTCACTTCAGCCCAAAAGGAACTGCATGCTATGCTTCACAGTTGACAAAGCATGGAGTTCATGGCAAAATTATATTGTGAGGACAATAATGATTTTGATGTGGAAAATAAATGCTTTAATTATTATGATTTGTATGCATGTGTCTTTTAATTTTTTTTTTTTAACCTCAAGGTATTCTTAAGGTAATTTCTGAGATCTCTATCAGAATTTAAAAGGCAGGTGTAAGCTTAGAAATGAAGATAAATCCACAGAATGAATACAGTCAGTGCCGGTGCAGGGTCCTAGGTCCCAATTCTGTAAATACAAGTGGTCAAGAACTACTCAAGTACAATTAAGGCAAAAAAAAAAAAAAAAAAAACTAACATAATCAAGAGTCATGAGTTAGCAATATAGTAATGAGGTTAAAAAGCAATTTTCACCCTGAAATATGTAAATAAACTGAAAGAATGTGAGAAATAAGAAGTCACCACCATATTCATATTGCAGCAAAGTAGGGGAAAGTGGAAATGTGCTAAATGGATGGAAGAATCCCAGGGTGGTAAAAGTACAAGGCTGAATCTTAATAGTTAAACCATTCCACCACTTACTCTCCCAACCCTAAACTTGAGTGATGTTACTACTTAGATTCACAAAATGGATAGTCCTTGTTATCTCTAAAAATGAATTTTTAAGCTCTACAAAGTATATGAAAAAAGAGAAAATATATTATTTATTCTGACTCTGGTCTCAAGGGAGCAAGATGGATTAATTCAACCATCTTTCATAAATGTTTTTACGTTACATCAAACCTAAATGACACTCTGCTGTTGGCAACAGGTACCTGGGATCTCAGTTCTTCCTTTGAGTGGGCGAGTGATGATGAGCACATCATTATCTATTCCTGAGCCCCGGTGTCCTCATCTACATATTGAGGAAATAAGATACGTGTACTTGCCAAAGAGAACTGCAGCAGGAATCAAAGGCAAAGCACATTATTAACTATTAGCAAACGGGTTAAGAGCAGACTCTGGATTGACTTGCTTCAGTTCTTATCCAGGCTCTATGCTTACAAACTGTGGCGCCATGGGCTAGTTATTTAATCTCTCTGTGCCTCAGTTTCCTCACCAGTAAAATGATGATAATAATACTACTTACCTCATAGAGTTTTTGTCAGGATTAAAGGAGTTTATTTAGGTAAAGAATTTAGTGTCTGGCATATACTGCTATCTAAGCATTTTCTGTTATTACTATAGATATAATGTTGAGAATTCTGACAGATTCTTCTTCATACACAACATGTATTGTTTACACTGAAGTTTAAGCACATATTCAAGTTGGTGGGAAAAGAGCTTGAAGAAAATGATTAAGCACAGCAAGAGTGAAAATGATCTCCAAAAAGCTAAGGCGATCATTAAAAAGTTCCCCAGCCTTTCATTATCCAAAACTGTCAATTTATTATATTTCAGTGCCACATAAAGACAGTGATCATTATGTCTTGCTAAAAAGTAACTGCATTACATCAAACACCTCTCAAAGTTAATACAAAAATCTAAGTTACACACACACACACACATTTATATATGTAGCTTTAGAGTAAGTATTTAGCTTCAAAAATATTTCCATATCTTTTTCAATAAAATCAGAAAAGAGCTGACTAGAAAGATAATAAATAAATAGATAATCAGAAATAATAGTTAATTGACGGTCAAAATTTTTGGATTGATGTCCATTTTATCTTAATGATTACTTGACTGTTGCTACATAAGACCAAGGACGAATAAAGATTTATCCACAGATTAACTTTTAGTTGCTCAAGCAGCAATAGCTTTGTGGGAAAGAAAATCATAAAAGAAGAAACAGGCCAAGTGATTTTAAGGAAATCTGCAATCATTTTCTACTATAAATAAAGAAAATTGAAAAGCAACAGGCTGTTTAGATTTACAAAAGAAAAAAATTGCATATAGATACTTTCATAAATATTTAAAATGTTCTATGCATTCACAACAAAACACAATACAAATTCATTTCACACATAAAAAGTCTGAAATATGAAATGTCAGGGTGTCATTTAATTCACGGGTATATGTGTATATGACAAGGAGGCTCATTTTATTTCTCCTCTTACAAGAAGGACACTGCAGTAGAATATATGGAAATTTCTAACATAGTATATTCATACATCTAGACTAGCTTATGAGGAAGAAAAGCTCTCCTTGCTTTTGAGGTCATCATAAAACTCAGTGACCTGTGAAGGTAAAAAATTACCGGATTTGTTGCTCTTGGAGCCACGAACCTGGTTGAATCTCTGTGATGTCATAAAGCACAAAGTATACATTTTTAAAAATTTTGCACCCTAGACATCTTCTATAGTCATATTTTCACTGTGTCAACCTACACAATTGCTTTGACCATAATAGCCATGTCATTGAAAAAGATGAATTTTACTTTCTACAGACTTGGCTATAAAATACGAATGAACTGACTATGACAGTTGACTCAAAATAATCCACCCTCAAGTGGTAAATTATAGGATGAATGATCAAAATAAGTAATTTGCTTTTGCTACTAAGCAATAGCCACATATAAAGGGCAGATACATCATTTAGTGAGCCACAAATATTAAATTTTGAAAAGCTATCTTTTCCATTATCCTAAGGACTGTACTACAATTGGTCATTTTAAATTCCACTAAAACTGTTATGTGATGCTTGAGTTCATTATTTGGCAAGATTGAGTAGCAACAACTGGGAGACAAGAGACTCAAAGTTGACTCCGACTCTGTCAGTAACTCGGTCAGTATGACTATGAACAAATCACTTCACAGCTCAAGGCCTTTGATTGCTTATAGCAAAAAGAGGGGCTAGACAAAAGATCTGGATTCTGATATCTAGTTTCTGAGACTAGACAAGTTATTAAATTTTCAGTTTTCAACTCTCAAATTTGTCATGATATTTCAAGCTGCTCAAAATGTGTTTATACAAAGAAAAGAAAGAAGAAAAGAAAAAAAACATGGAAAAAAAAACAAACGGTGTTTATATTCCTAGGAATAAATAGGGAAAATATGAGAATGAGGAAAAGAACATAAGAAATTACAATGGATTTATTTATTCCATCCCCTCACACAAATACAAATTTCCCCACCACCACCATTGTGGGAAGCTAGCCTCCAATGGGTATATGACTATATGACATAATGTAATCCTCTTAAAAACCAGGATCACAATCAAGTTTTTTCTTCAAGCTGAGACTCAATGATGGTGGTCCAAAACTATTCCCAGCCAAAAGGAGAATTGAATCAGAGGAAAACAAGCCCCATCACCAACTCTGCATACGCACCCCAAGCCTCAGAGAAGTCCCCACCACCCTCACAGTATAATAGTGTCCAAACCCATCCTTACTCTAGCATCCAGATTCAGACTTGCATGAAAACCAGAAAGTAGAGAATCGTTTAAAAAGACGAAAACCCTTGACTCTTTATTTCTAGATAAGTCCCAGTGTAGTATAAACTGGTCTCACCAATGGTGTTTAGGGGAGAAATCAGGGTTGGGCTTTAGTATGCTGAGATCCAGCGTTTTCAGGAGTCTGTGCCCAGCTGTTTTCAAAAGTGTACTCTGTGAACTCAAAACACCTTCACAAAACCTGATCATCACTCTCCAGGTCTCTGGGGCAACCAGAAAGGGAACAAAAGCCTGAATATAGAAGTCATGGATATTTTTTCTCTTTTAATACATACAAAATGCATTTCCTGGCATGAAAGAGGTAACAGTTCTCTTTATCCTTCAAACTTATCTGAAGCACTTTTCATATAAATAATTTGATTTCTTCATGTATCTGAGGATATCTTGTGCATAAAATGAATGAGTGGGGTCTTCATACCCTGTTTACTGAAAAGAAGTCTTTTCAGATGCAACAATGAACATTCTGTTCCTTTCCTACTCATTTTCCTTTTACTGCATACCTGCATTAAATCCCAACTATATTTTTGAAAACCAAATTTATTTGTGGAATTAATAATCTGAAAAATCACCCTCATCCAGCCTCGTATTGGCCTTTTGTCTCCTTTGATAACGTCATTCATTATTCACTATCCTTATGGAATTCTCACATACAGAGAGGCAGCATTATTAGTTTTTGAAATACTGGTGTGACTTAATTTCTCCACTAACTAGGCTAAAATAGAGAGATCTGGCAGATAATAGATAGTGATAATAGATAGTAATAATAATAGATAAGAGAGAATGGCAGATGGAAAATTTTGCTGAGCTGATATGAAGCTCTCATTAAGAATCTAATGCCTACTCTGGAATGCACTGATTTATTACTTTCCAAACACGTGTTTGCTTTTTTTTTGTACACACAGGCTGAGTTAAACACTCTATAATTGACTGCTTATGAATGTTTTCTATTGAATCGTTGACCTTGGTGGTATGACACAGCTTGAGAGAGTGATCCACAAAGTTCCTGTGCCACCACTGAAAGATAATAGGAATATTTGCCTTTCATGTTTGTGTTCAGGATGGTATTTGATGAACACAAAGTCTTTAGAGATTGTTGGATACATTTGCTATTCAGAGTGAAACTGAAGTTTTTTGGTGTTTTGTATTGTCTTGTTTTGTTTTAACATCTTTATTGGAGTATAACTGCTTTACAATGTTGTGTTAGTTTCTGCTTTATAACAAAGTGAATCAGCTATACATATACATATATCCCCATATATGCCCCCTCACGCTCCTCCCTCTTACACTCACTATCCCGCCCATCTAGGTGGTCACAAAGCACTGAGCTGATCTCCCTGTGCTATGCGGCTGCTTCCCACTATCTATCTATTTTACATTTGGTAGTGTATATATGTCAATGCTACTCTCTCACTTTGTCCAGTTTACCCTTCCCCCTCCCCATGTCCTCAAGTCCATTATCTACGTCTGCGTCTTTATTCCTGTCCTGTCCCTAGGTTCATCAGAAACTTTTTTTTTAATTCCATATATATGTGTTAGCATACAGTATTAGTTTTTCTCCTTCTGACTTGCTTCACTCTGTAAGACAAACTCTAGGTCCACCCACCCCACTACAATTAACAATTTCATTTCTTTTTATGGCTGAGTAATATTCCATTATACATAAGTGCCACATCTTTTTTATCCCTTCATCTGTTGATGGACACTTAGGTTGCTTCCATGTCCTGGCTATTGTAAATAATGCTGCAATGAACATTTTGGTAAATGACTCTTTTTGAATTATGGTTTACTCAGATAGATGCCCAGTAGTGGGATTACTGGTCCGTATGGCACTTCTATATTTAGATTTTTGAGGAGGCTCCATACTGTTCTCCATAGTGGCTGTATCAATTTACATTTCCACCAACAGTGCAAGAGGGTGTCCATTACTCCACACCTTCTCCAGCATTTACGGTTTGTAGATATTTAGATTATGGCCATTCTGACTGGTGTGAGGTGAAACCTCATGGTGGTTTTGATTTGCATTTCTCTCTCATGATTATTGATGTTGAGCATCCTTTCTTGTGTTTGTTGGCAATCTGAATATCTTCTTTGGAGAAATGTCTATTTAGGTCTTCTGCCCATTTTTGGTTTGGGTTGTTTGTTTTTTTTGATATTGAGCTGCATGAACTGTTTGTATATTTTGGAGATTAATCCTTTGTCAGTTGCTTCATTTGAAAATATTTTCTCCCATTCTGAGGATTGCCTTTTCATCTTATTTATGGTTTCCTTTGCTGTGCAAAAGATTTTAAATTTCATTAGGTTCTATTTATTTATTTTTGCTTTTATTTCCATTTCTCTATGAGGTGGGTCAAAAAGGATCTTGCTGAGATTTATGTCATAGAGTGTTCTGCCGATGTTTTCCTCTAGGAGTTTCATAGTGTCTGGCCTTATATTTAGGTCTTTAATCCATTTTGTGTTTATTTTTGTGTATGGTGTTAGGGAGTATGCTAATTTCATTCTTTAACATGTAGCTGTCCAGTTTTCCCAGCACCACTTATTGAAGAGGCTGTCTTTTCTCCATTGTATATTCTTGCCTCCTTTATCAAAGATAAGGTGACCATAGGTCAATGGTTACATCTCTGGGCTTTCTATCCTGTTCCATTGATCTATATTTCTGTTTTTATGCCAGTACCATACTGTCGTGGTTACTGTAGCTTTGTAGTATAGTCTGAAGTCAGGAAGCCTGATTCCTCCAGCTCCATTTTTCTTTCTCACCATTGCTTTCACTATTCAGGGTCTTTTGTGTTTCCATACAAATTGTAAAACTTTTCATTCTAGTTCTGTGAAAAATGCCATTGGTAATTTGATAGGGATTGCATTGAATCTGTGGATTCCTTCGGGAGTATAGTCATTATCACAATATGGATTCTTCCAATCCAAAAACATCATATATCTCTCCATCTCTTTGTACCATCTTTAATTTCTTTAATCAGTGTCTTATAGTTTTCTGAATACAGCTCTTTGTCTCCTTAGGTAGTTTTATTCAGATATTTTATTCTTTTTGTTGAAATGGTAAATGGTAATCCTTAATTTCTCTTTCAGATTTTTTTCTCATTAGTGTATAGGAATGCAAGAGATTTCTGTGCATTAATTTTGTATCCTGCTACTTTACTAAACTCATTGATTAGCTCTAGTAGTTTTCTGGTAGCATTTTTAGGATTCTCTATGTATAGTATCATGTCGTCTGCAAACAATGACACTTTTACTTCTTCTTTTCCAATTTGGATTCTTTTATTTCTTTTTCTTCTCTGATTTTCTAGCTAAAACTTCCAAAACTATGTTGAATAATAGTGGTGATAGCAGGAAATCTTGTCTTCTTACTGCACATAGAGGAAATTGTTTCAGGTTTTTACCACTGAGAATGATGTTGGCTGTGGGTTTGTCCAACATGGCCTTTACTATGTTGAAGTAAGTTCCCTCTATGACCACTTTCTGGAGCTTTTTTATCATAAACAGATGTGGAATTTGGTTGAAAGAAGTTTCTGCATCTACTGAGATTATCATATGTTTTTTATCCTTTAATTTGTTAATATGGTGTATCACATTGATTGATTTGCATGTATTGAAGAATCCTTGCATTTCTGGGATAAACCCCATTTAATCGTGGTGCATGATCTTTTTAGTGTGCTGTTGGATTCTGTTTGCTAGTATTTTGTTGAGGATTGTTGCACCTATGTTCATCAGTGATATTGGCCTGTAGTTTTCTTTTTTTGTGACATCTTTGTCTGTTTTTGGTATCAGGGTGATGGTGAGGATAAATGTTAGCTCTTCTCTAAATGTTTGATAGAATTCACCTGGGGAAGCCATTTGGTCCTGGGTTTTTGTTTGTTGGAAGATTTTTAATCACAGTTTCAATTTCAGTGCTTGTGATTGTTCTGTTCATATTTTCTATTTCTTCCTGGTTCAGTATTTGAAGGTTGTGCTTTTCTAAGAATTTGTCAATTTCTTCCAGGTTGTTCATTTTATTGGCGTAGAGTTGCTTTTAGTAGCTCCTCATGATCAGTTGTATTTCGGCTGTGTCAGTTGTTACTTCTCCTTTTTCATTTCTAATTCTGTTGATTGGAGTTTTCTCCCTTTTTTTTCTTGATGAGTCTAGCTAATGATTTATCAATTTTGTTTATCTTCTTAATGAACCAGCTTTTAGTTTCATTGATCTTTGCTATTGTTTCCTTCATTTTTTTTTTCCATTTATTTCTGATCTGATCTGTGTGATTTCTTTCCTTTTGCTAACTTTGGGTTTTTTTTTTCTTCTTTCTCTAATTGCTTTAGGTGTAAGGTTAGGTTGTTTATTTGAGATTTTTCTTGTTTCCTGAGGTAAGACTGTATTACTATGAACTTCCCTCTTAGAACTGCTTTTGCTGTATCCCATAGGTTTTGGGTTGTCATGTTTTCATTGTCATTTGTTTCTAGGTATTTTTTGATTTCCTCTTTGATTTTTTCAGTGATCTCTTGGTTATTTAGTAGAGTATTGTTTCACTTCCATGTGTTTGTATTTTTTAGAGTTCTTTTCTTGTAATTGATATCTAGTCTCATAGCGTTGTGGTCTGAAAAGATACTTGATACGATTTCAAATTTCTTAAATTTATCAAGGCTTGATTTGTGCCCCAAGATAAGATCTCCCCTGGAGATTGTTCCCTGAGCACTTGAGGAGAAAGTGTATTCTATTATTTTGGATGGAAAGTCCTATAAATATCTATTACGTCCATGTGGTCTAATGTGTCATTTAAATCTGTGTTTCCTTATTTATTTTTTGGATGATTTTTCCATTGTTGTAAGTGGGGTGTTAAAGTACCCCATTATTATTGTGTTACTGTCAATTTCCCCTTTTATGACTGTTAGCATTTGCCTTATGTATTGAGGTGCTCCTATGTTGGGTGCATAAATATTTACAATTGCTATATCTTCTTCTCGTATTTATCCCTTGATCGTTATATAGTGTCTTTCTTTGTGTCTTGTACAAGTCTTTATTTTAAAGTTATTCTGATGTTGATTCCTCCTTGAGTATTTTTAATTTCAGTTATTGTGTTGTTCATCATTATTTGTTTGTACTTCTTTTCTTCTAGGTCCTTGTTAAATGTTTATTGTATTTTCTCCTTTCTATTTCTGAGATTTTGGATCACCTTTACTATCATTACTCTGAATTCTTTTTCATGTAGACTGCCTATTTCCTCTTCATTTGTTTGGTCTGGTGGGTTTTTACTTTGCTCTTTGATCTGCTGTGGGTTTCTCTGTCTTCCCATTTTGCTTAACTTACTGTGTTTGTGGTCTCATTTTTGAGCCTGGAAGTTCATAGTTCCTGTTATGTTTGTTGTCTACCCCCGGTGGGTAAGGCTGGTTCAGTGGCTTATGTAGGCTTCCTGGTGGAGGGCACTGATGCCTGTGTTCTGCTGGGTGGGGCAGGATCTTGCCCTTCTGGTGTGCCAGGCCACATCCAGTGGTGTGTTTTGGGGTGTCTGTGAGCTTTGTATGACTTTAGACAGCCACTCTGCTAATGGTTCAGGTTGTGCTCCTGTCTTGCTAGTTGTTTGGCATGGGGCATCAAGCACTGGAGCTTGCTGGTCGTTGAGTGGAGCTGGGTTTTAGTGTTGAGATGGAGATCTCTGGGAGAGCTCTTGCCAATTGATAATACGTGGGGCTGGGAGGTGTCTGATGGTACAATGTCCTGGACTCGGCTCTACCCCCTCAGAGACTCAGGCCTGACACTCGGCCGGAGCACCAAGTCCTGCCAACCACATAGCTCGGAAGAAAAACAAGAAGAAAATCAAGAAAAGAACAGATCAAACTGCAAACCAGATGGTAAAAGCAAAACTAAACAAAGAAAATCACACAAAGAAACATGCACATACTCAATCAGAAAAAGAGAAAATGGGAAAAAATGTTTTAATAAATTTTAAAAATTAAAATATAAAAGAAATTTTAAAAATTTAAAAAAGGAAGAGAGCAATCAAACTAATAAACAAATCCCCCAATGATAACAAGCACTAAAAACTAAATGAAGATAAACTTAAAGCCAGAAACAAATCAGATGCAGAAAGCAAACCCCAAGTCTACAGTTGCTCCCAAAGTCCACCACCTAAATTTTGGGAACAATTGTTGTCTATTCAGGTATTCCACAGATGCAGGGTTTATCAAGTTGATTGTGGGGATTCAATCAGCTGCCCCTGAGGCTGCATAGAGAAATTTCCCTTTCTCTTCTTTGTTCTCCCAGCTCGTGGTGTTCAGCTTTGGTTTTGGTTCTACCTCTGCATGTAGGTCACCCTCAGGCATCTGTTCCCCACCCAGACAGGATGGGATTAAATTAGCAGCTGATAAGGTTTCTCTTACTCACTCAGGCTGGAGAGAGGGAGGGGTGCTATAGTCATAATTGGAATGCAGGACGAGCCTGCAGTGGCAGAGGCCAGCATGTCATTGCAACAGACTGAGGCATGCTGTGTGTTCTCCTGGGGAAGTTGTCCCTGGGTCATGGTACCCTGGCAGTGGCATGCTGCACAGGCTCCCAGAGGGGTGTGGGCAGTGAACTGCACTTGCACACAGGATTCTTGGTGGTAGCAGTGGCAGCGTTAGCGATTCATGCCCGTCTCTGGGGTCCGAGCTGATAGCCGCAGCTCATGCCCATCTCTGAAGCTCACTTAGGATGTGCTCTGCCTTCTGTTGGCACAAAGAGCTTGAATCCCCTCTCCTCATACTCCCCAAAATAATGGTCTCTTGTTTCTTCAGCAGTTCCAGACTTTTTCCCTGACTCCCTCCCGGCTAGCTGTGGCACACTAGCCCCCTTCAGGCTGTCCTCACACAGCCAACCCCAGTCCTCTCCCTGGGTTCTGACCTCTGGAGCCCGAGCCTCAGCTTCAATCCCCTACCCACTCCAGTAGGTGAGCAGGCAAGAGTCTCAGGTTGGTGAGTTTTGGTTGGCACTGATCCTCTGTGCGGGAATCTCTCCACTTTGCCCTTCGCACTGCTGTTGCTGCATTCTCCTCCATGGCTTTGAAGCTTCTGCCCTGCCCACCCTCTGTCCCCACCAGTGAAGGGGCTCCCTAGTGTGTGGAAACCTTTCCTCCTTCACAGCTCCCTCCCACTGGTGCAGGTCCCATCTCTATTCTTTTATCTCTGTTTTTTTCTTTTTTCTTTTGCCCTACCCAGGTACGTGGGGATTTTCTTGCCTTTTGGGAAGTCCGAGGTCTTCTTCCAGCGTTCAGTAGGTGTTCTGTAGCAGTTGTTCCACATGTAGATGTATTTTTGATGTATTTTGATGTATTTCTGCCATCTTGAAGGTCTTCTGTATGATAGCAACTCCTTTTATCTGTATCTCCAGCCCAGATCACTCTTTTGAGCCTTGTATGTCCAACCTTGCAGGACACCTCCAGTGAGATAGCCTGTGCACAGTAAAGCCAATCTACGGACACCAGGTTGTGGTGAAGGAAAGTGCAGATAATGCTCAAAAAGCCCTCTTTGTTTTGTTTTTATTTTTGCTTTTATCATTTCATCCAATACTCTGAGGGAAAGTTATTTTTACATTCACAGACATTTAACAGAGTTGAATATACTCTATATGTTATTTTCCAGATATAGTAAATGCTGAGGTCTGCTTTTTTATTTCTTTCTTTTCTTCCTTTCTTTCTTTTTTTCTTTCTTTCTTTCTTTCTTGCAAAAACAGGTTTCATCTTAGGAATTTGGTTATGTTACATTCTTAGCATAAAGCAAAGAATTCTGAAGGATCTACTCATCCTTGATTTTAATACCAGTAGAAAAATGTTTTTTTCAAAGTTGATAATATATATTCACTTATTGAAATAGAGTTATTTTCCAGGAACGCTCTCCCTCTCTCTATTTTCCTTTGGAACAACATGCATATTTTTAAATACCAGCTGTAGAATCGTAGGGTATGAGAGCTAGAAAACATCCTGACACTTTGCTACTCCAACCACGTCTTATAATATAGCTGTAGATAGTCTGTGACCATGAAAAGAATTTTTCTATGCACTGTACTAGTAATAGGGCTATATAGGGAGCAAGCAAACAAATGTTATCAAGTGAAATTAATTTTTTAACATAATGTTTAGCAGTTTTACACTCTATTGTATCATCCCTGTCCTAAAAGCACCTTTCTTTTTTAGACCCTTACTAACCAAATTGTTGCAGATCATTATTTCTCTGATTTTCTATAGTTCCTGCTCTAGGACACAGAATGAGACAAGTCAATACTAGCATGGCAAGAGGTATGCAAAATAAGGGGTAAAAGCAAGGAGAAAATCTTCTCAAAGGATTATTTCAGTTGAATTTTGGAAATATTGAATATCAAATAAATTGTTACATAGAAGGAGGCAATCACTGATCTACCAAAACACAAGTGAGAACTATCTTTAGATATTTTGAAACAGCAGAATTGGAATTAGTGAATTTCAGACTCTGGGGCAGATAGGGAAATGTGAGGGATGATGCTGAGGGGAGGAGGAACCCTGCTGGCCTCCATCACTGAAAAATTTAAGCTCTTCTATCTCCCTGTCGTCACCATGACAGACACAAGGGGAAGTTCTCTCCCCCTCACCTCCACCGTGTGAACTCTATTGAGGCTGAAGTCCACCCTTATGCAACTGCTTTTTCCCCCTTAAGATTGCCTTTGATCTGCCCATTTTGGAAAAAAGTGGTGAAGAATGCAATGGGGGGAAGTAACGGGAGAGAGACACTAATGTGGAGATGGAGAGAGAATATGACATTATTTCTGGCACCAATTCATTTAGAGTCATCAGGACATCCTCAGCTGTATTTTATCCATTCTTTGTGGAGTTTTTCATGTGTTTCTTTGTGTTTTACTCCTTAATTTGATTCCACTGATTTTTCCCCACTCAGCCATTACTATACATCAGATTGATGACACCTGACCAGATTCTTGACAGAAATTACTAGTGGAGCCACTATATATACCTCAAACAAAAAGGAAAAAATACATTTATTTGTGTGGCAAGGATTTTCTTACTGCTATTCATGAAGCTATCTTTAGAAAATTTTGGCAACTGACTTGCCAATAAGGGTGTCATAAAATCTTTCATTAACTGGCTCCCCCACTAATTCTCTGCTATTGATGATGTATGTTGACTCCTTGAGTCTGGTAGTAGCTACATTGGTGGGTGTTTAATTGTTTGTTTTGGTTTATGTTTCATATTCCCACTATCATCAGCTCTCTTCTCATCTGTCTTACCCACTGTCCCTAGTTTTCTCTCTCTCTCTTCCTTTCAGCCTTCCAGCTAAGTATCTTATTCTATGCATCAGATGGCAAATTATTTTTTCTATTTCTTTAGCTAAATAGTTTGATTCTCATCTCCACTCTATATCTGGGAAGACATTAGAAATGTGCCTGCGTTGGCAGAATGGATAGAAAACCATCTCTGCACTAGATGACAGACTACACTAGATGTCAGTTTTCAACCTTGGTCATTTATCAACCCATTAACAGATCTCTGATGTGTCACTTTAAAGAATCTATCAGGAGACAGACCTGGAAAATGCAAACAGGAAACACTGTACAATTACTGGTTCTACCCAAGTATATCCTTGGCACACCACTTTTATATCCCTTCAGTGGGAATAGTTAGAATTCACAAATAGTGACTTAACATTTTAATGCACTTCTGTTTCCTTACAGTTTTTTGTGCCAAAATGCACTTGGGGGACAAGACAAAGAACCAATTACTTACTGTACTAATGGAAAAAGCTTTGACTCTAAATAGGATTTACAGTATTAAAATTAAAGATTAGCTATCAAGATGCTATAGAGAATATGAAAATAGATATAGCCCTCTTTCAGAAACATGCAAATCTAAACACCTGCTGACTTCAGAACCATGGCTACAATTTGCCACAGGTTTAGTGCCCATGTCCCCTCACCACAGATCCAGTGCCGCTGTAGACTGTCAGTATTAACGCTGACGGCCCACCACCAACCACTTTGCCTTTCATCACCTAAAGCTCTCAGCCAGAAAGTGGTGACAGAGGCGGCCTGCATTGTATGTCAACAGATTATCAGGATGGTTAGTAATATTCCCTTGTTAGGAGCCTTTTTAAATCCCTGCACTGGCAATCTTAAAGCTCTGTTGATTTTTGTTACTTGCTGATAAGGCTTTTAATGGCCAAAGCCTGATATATTTTTAGATCTTTTGTCACCACTGGTCACCTGTCACTCACTGAGGTTGAAATCTGCAGGCTATTAGTTTGCCTGATGTATAATCTCAAATCCCATGGAACAAGAGTTTGCAGCAAGTAGGCTCCCTGATTCGGAAATTTACTTTTGATTTTTATTCATAGAGCACTGTCATTTCTGCCTTTGAAACTAAAGTGAAAATATATCTGTCTAGAGCTGTGCTTACAACTCTCTTAAGGAAAACATGTTTTAAAGCATCCTGCTATGTTTCATTAAAATGATATATATATGTCTATTTGCTTAACACATCAAAATATAGCTCAAATATTTTTAAATTACTGGATGATTCTTTTTTCCTTCTAAGAGAGATAATTAGAATCTCTTTTTAATTCAGAGTGTAGCACTTTTTTTAAACTAGAGGGTAATGAATCATCAAATGAGAGAACTAAATTAAATATAGGGAGAAAAAACCTTCAGCATACCAAGAAACATTGGTCCAATGTCCTTTAAAAGATACGTTATGGAAACAATCCCTTGTTTGCCACTGAAGTGTTCTTTAACTGGAGGGTTGTGTTAATGGAAATAAATATGTCTGCAGTCTCCCATTTGTAACTGTGGCTCCCCGTGCTTAAGCAGGAGAATATAACAAGAGGAGAAGGGAGCAAGAAAGAGGGCTTTGAAAAGATTTCACTGGAGTAGTTTACCCGGGAAGGAACAATTGTAAACATCCAGATGGAGTAAAGGAAACGTACAGGAAGCAGTCAACCAGGCAAAGTAAACACATGGTGAGTTTGACATAGGAGATGAACACGTGGCACATCTCAGTTTCCTTGAGAGTGAAAAAGAGATATCCTATTAAGGATGTAACTTTTGTTTAAAAAGTACTTTTTTAACTTTTAAATTACAAAATATTAAATTGAAAAAACCAGATAGAGTGACATACTCTTAATGGTCTGCTTTAGGAAGATGTTTTAAGGCCAGGTTTGCCCCAGGATAGCAGGACACGGGTGAGATGAAAAGGGTCATTGTGCTGAAATGCAGTGAACAAAACCCATGTGGAGGGACTTCCCTGGTGGCGTAGTGGTTAAGAATCCACCTGCCAATGCAGGGGACACAGGTTCAAGCCCTGGTCCAGGAAGGTCCCACATGCTGTGAAGCACCTAAGCCCATGAGCCACAACTACTGAGCCTGCACTCTAGAGCCTACGAGCCACAACTACTGAAGCCCACGTGTTCTAGGGCCTGTGCTTCACAGCGAGAAGCCACCGCAATGAGAAGCATGCACACCACAATGAAGAGTAGCCCCTGCTCGCCACAACTAGAGAAAGCCTGCATGCAGCAATGAAGACCCAGTGCAGCCAAAAATAAATAAATAAAATAAATTAATTTGAAAAACAAATACCCATGTGGAGAATTATATCTTAATGCAAGGCATGATGAGGTTTTAGGATAAACAACTCAGTGGGATGAAAGAGCCCTTTAAATAAAAAGTGCAAACAGGATTTGAAGACATTGAGTATGAAATGTGATGAGGATTATACACTAAAACTTCCTGGAAAAATAAGCCAGTTATAGCCTACAACACACGATCCCATCCAACTGTACATTTTCTTCCTGTTGTAAAAATATACATGCCCTTTCACTAAACCTTAGTTACTTCCTCCTACAGAACCTGCTTGTTTCCCAATGCACAGCTACCTCACTTTCAAGAGCTAATGCTTATCCATTTCATCAAAAGCTGAAGAGACACAAACGGAGGCATATGTTGTATCAGCTCCAACACCTAGGAAGGTGCAGGGCAAAGGAAGTCTTCAGCCAAGGAGTGAATTACTAAATGAATGAAAGCAAGGCAGTTACAGTGGTGGGTAGGCAATGGCAGAACCCAACCCATCCAATATACTCGCCAGGCATCCTGTTCTCTCCACTTAGTTCACTCCGATTTTCAAAGGAAGAAAATAATATGTAAGTTTGGGATGCTGCATAAACAGCATATTTTCTCCCCTCAGCATTTGTCTCTGAAACTCAGCACTACAAATTTCCTACTGGCTGATTTTTCCCTAAGCAACTCTACCATGGCTCTGTCATTTCCACAATAGCAAAATTGCACTTATTAATGACAATTTTGATATTGCCAAAGCTAAAATTCATTTTTTTGGTGTTGCTTCTCTCTGATCTCCCCTCAGTTTTTGACAAAGTAGATTATGATTATACAGAAAACCTCCTTTTCTGCAGCCATATACCATTTATACTTCCTCAGTGTTTCCTTTGTTATTATTATTAGAAGGGCAATAGTTACAAAGGAAATACTGAGGAAGTGGAGGGAGGTAGGAGACAAAATATATTATGATAAATGTGTTATTTTAATTTATTTATATATATCTGCCTTGTAAATAATCCAGTGTGTGTATAATGGCCATTTTATGTCTATACACTCTAAAATATATAACAAATCAGACACATAGATATGCCATTGAAATACTGAAAATCTAATTATAAGACAGAGTATATAACATGAAATAACTTGAGAACCATCACAAAGAGGATATTATGAGGTTCAAATGTGTAACACACAAATGGTGTGTTTCAGTATTTAAATGGTATAATATCAGGACATCTTGAAGACAGGTTTATCTGTAAAGGTATTCCAGATGAGATAAAACTTGAACCATATTTTTCCAGAAAATGATGTAAATAGATTAAGATAAGCAAGGAATTTCTGTCAATAAGAAGGTTTTGTGTAAACGAAGTCACTAGTTTACTAGAAATTTAGAGGTAGAAGCAGATTGATCTAACATTTCTCTAAGCCCATTAAATATTTTTGAATATGATTTTTCAGCATATTAAATTTAACCAGATTGAATATTTTGAGTCCCATTCCACTGAACAACTTTAAATGAAGGATTTGCTTTTTAATGAGGCATTTGCATTTAATCATAAATTTGGAATGCAACATTTTTAACTCTGTTATTTCTATTCAAATAAGTTCTTTCAGGGCTTTATGCTTATTCTTTAGTAAAGACACAGATTCCTCAAAATATATTTCAAAAGTAAAAGATGAAAGAATTATTTATAGAGAAACCTGGGAAATGTAGTACTTACAATAGCAAATCTATAGTTGTGCAATAAAAAATTTACAAAATTTTATCACTAAACCAAGTACAACAGCTCCAGAAGACTGTTTAAAAGAAAGACAGAAACAAATCTTAGAAAAGTGATTCACAAGACTGCAGTTATTGATAGAGAAAAGCTGAAGTACTGAGTAACGGATGAGTCAGAAGCAAATTTAGGAGTAGTATATCAAAGAATGTTTTAAAAATTCATCATTTGGGGGAACTATAATCTACTCTAGCTATAATAAGTAAAAAGAAGAAAATATATCTCTTTAGAATTAAACTTTAACAAAAATCCTCAATAATTTTTAAAACTACCTGCCTCTTCTTTAATCACAGATTTATGGAGATGTAATTTACCTATCATAAGATTCACCCTTTTGAATTGTGCAAGTCAGTATTTTTTTGTATATTCAGTAATGCAATCAGCACTAATATTAGAACATTATCATCATCCCACAAAGAAACCCCATACCCATTAGCAGTCACTCTCCATTTTCTCCCAATTCCTCAACCTGCCTTCCCTAGGCAACCCCTAATCTACTTGCAACCTCTATGGATTTCAATATTTTATACATTTCATATAAGTGGAGTTATGCAATACATGGTCTTTTGTGACTGGCTTTTCTTTTTTCATTCAGCATGTTTTCAAGGTTCATGCATATTGTATTATAGCACATAGCAATAATTCATTTTTGTAATTGTCAAATAATATTCCATTGTATGGCCACCACAAATTGCTTATCGGTTGATCAGTTGATGGGCATTTGAGTTGTTTCCACTTTTTGACTATTAGGATGCTGTTATAAACATTTGTGTACAACTTTTAGTGTGGATATATTTTCATTTCTCTGGTGTACATACCTAGGAGTGGAATTGTCTTGCCTCTTCTTGGGTGATAAGAAAATAAACAAGTATCATGACTTATATTTTAACTAAAAACAAAAGACAAAACAAAAAGAAACTTTAGATGTAGTTTGTGGCTAATACAATGCTCTCCAGTGTTCTAGTTCCGTAATATTGTACAATTAAAATTGACAGTCTGAATTATAATTTTCAGTCACTCTAGGGGCATGAGATTGTCAGGAAGATATTGGATTATTTGGTTACCACATTAAACTTAGTCAAATAGAAAACTGGAACAACATTTTTTAAAAAATTTGCAACAATAAGTTTGAAAGCAAAAAGTAATTGAAATTAACCCAATTAAAATATAATCAGTTAAATGGGCTTTTTTTCTTTAAAATGGTTCAATGAAAAATTTATTTAATGATGAAATTATTCAAATAATTAAGTAAATTTAGATTGACATAATAGCATTCGTGTCAATGGTACTTGTGCTGTAACAGCAGCATCTAACCCTGAGTAAATACAATCTAATGATTCCAGTGGGCTTAAAGCAAGATATATGAGGGGAAATGTGTTTCACATTGCTGTGGATGTTCTCAAATCAAAATGTGTCAAAATACAATATTTTCAAGTGATGTGTAGGATCAAATATGCAATGATTATTCATTATGTTTTCATGATACTTGAAAAAAGAAATCATTCTATCCATTTTAAATTCAATATTATGCAGGGTTTATTTTTGTACTTTTCTAAAAAACAAAAATTGTGTATATTTAAGGTTATCCATCTCCTTGTATACTTACCTTTCGTTTTGTTTTGTTTTGTTTTGATTTGTGCTGAGAACATCTGAGATCTACTGTCTTAGCAAATTTTCATTGTACAGTACAGTATTATTAACTACAGGTACCATGCTGTTAATTAGAGCTCTAGAACTTACTTATCCTACATAATTGAAACTTTGTACCTGTTGACCAACTTCTCCCCATCCCCACACCTCCCTGCCCCTGGTGGTGATTGTAGCAAGAAAATAACTCATAAGTTAAAACTATAAATTTTTGTGGTGAATAATAAAGATTTATTTTGAAGGGTCCTGCTAGTTTTGTCTCTGACAAAAAGTTTAGTAGGATTCCTTGTTTGGTTTATTAGCCTGGTTGTGAAGCAAGATCACTGGTTGACTGCTTCCTGTCTGCAGAAGACACTTTGAGGGTTCATTTAGGGCTTCCACTCAGAGAAACCAAAAATTCAAATGACTTACCTGTTAACATGCAAAGAAACTTATACCTCTCACCTTTAAACTTTACCTCTTTCATTCTTTTCATCAGTGATTCTCAACCTTGCTTTCCCACTCAAATCATCTAGGAAGTTATAAAGATATAATTTCTGAGTCTCATCAGTAAAGATTCTCATTTAATTGGTCTGGGATGTGTCCTAGGCATTAGGGTTTTCAAAACTTACTAGCATGATGCTAATGTACAACCCATGGTTGAAAACCACTGCCTTTGCTAAACCCAGCCGTATACTAAGTTCCTCTACCTTCAAAGCTAAATTCTGTGAACAAAGTCACCGATGAAATTGTAATACAAAGCCATAACCTTGAAAAGGGTCTTCAACAGTGTCTAACTGTGGTCCTCTAACTCTCTGATTGACTCGCTCATGTTCTATCAAAACATGTTTTTAAAATTTGATGAAAACTTTAAGGCCCAGTACATGTCAATTCATGTTTTGACTTTATTCCTAGAGAAAATGAAGCCATTAAAACTTAATCTTCCAGCTAACAAATGTTAAATCCTATAATATTACACCCATCTTGTTTTCCTTTCTTCCTGTAATAATGGACAAGTTGTTCCTCCTTCTATGTGAGGAATTCCCTTCACCTGTGCTTTCAATGTATCCATGCAATTCCATGGATCTATGTTTCTTCATCTCATGACATCCTATCCTGGTTTCTAGAGGATAGGTTATGTATTCCCTTGGTGTAGTCAACCACAACTTGTCCATAGATCCTTCCCCAGTATTTTAATAAGCTTTATTCAACCCCTCCCTTCTAGTAACTCTCTGTATCTCTCTTCCTCATCTCATTAAATCCAATGGTCGTTTTACTCATATGTTACTTAACTCTCAACAGTGTTGAATATTTATCTTTTTTGAAAAATTCCCTTCTCTTGACTTCTATGACACAGTATTCTCTTGTTTAACTTCCTACCTCTCCGGTCTCTCTCTTCTTGTCTTTGTCTGGGCCCATGCTCTTCTAGCAAACCTGTGTTTATTGGCGTTACCCAAAACCCAAACTCTAGCCTATACTCTTATGACTCTATTCTCTCCTTATGCCCACAACTTCAGTTTCTACCTATGTACATATGATTCCAATATTTATATCGAGATCGACCAGACATTTCTATGAACACATTTTCTATTTTCACCTTTGAATCTCTAACATTTCAAGAGTTGGAAAAGGTCTAGATTTTACTTTGGTTGCAAGCTAACAACTCAGTTTGCTACAGCTCTCTGAACGCTGAGAGAAGACACAGGACTGATGGATCAGAGATTAAAGGTTTTATTACTCACAACAGAACCAGTTGCCAGAGGGTCAGCAAATTTGGCTCAGTTTCTCTAGGCTCAATTCCTGGAGAGGACAAAAAGGAACAGATGACACCTACATAAACAGTGAATCGTGTTAAAGGAGAGAAACTCAAGGTCAAGAACCCAGCTCTGTTTGCGCAAGCAGCAGACACGTCTACCTTGCCTGGGATTGAGCGTGACCAGATAGGCACATTTTGATCACTGTGACCTATTTAGTGGCCTATGTGACAAGCATAATAAGCCTTGTAATCTGGAGCACTCAGCAAGAATGGGCAGACATGCTCAGGGCTCATGGAGGATGGTCTCCCCAACACAAGGTACCTTAAATTCTCTACAACCTGGAACATTGGACTTTGCTCAGTTTTATCAAACACATGTTTTTCTCTTCCACTGTAGGAGCTTTGCAAGGTGGAATTCCTTCTATGCCAGGCGTTCTGTTCCCACTGTGGCAAAATGAAATGAATTCAAAGTAATTATTATTTGTCTGAAGAAGGTGGTAATAAAATGGAAAAGTGCTTGCATTTTTCTCTTCTATGAAAATACCAAACATCTAGAAATTTTAGTCACCAGATTAAACACTCATCTTAACAATATATTATGCTGTTTGGTGTCATGTTGACATCCTATTGATGGTGTTTATGACATTTTATACCTTTATTTTGTTTTTTGGTGTAAATTTTTTTAAGTAAGAAACTTAAAAATAAATTAATAAACGGAAAAAGTGAGCTGAGAGCAAAAAGAAGGCAAAACCATAATGCAGTAGGGGGAAAGTAAATTTTATCTACAACTCTTATTGAAAAGGAGCTGAGATAAAAATTGGCTCTCCATTTAAATTCAAGCCATAACATTTACCTTTTATATTTTGTGCCCCAACATTATGAAAATAACCTAGTCAATTGTTCCAGAGAGGTGTCACTCTATTGCTTTCACTCTTACCCAAATCGTTCATGCAAGTTTCTCATACTGTTTTATAAACACATCCCCAATGAATGGCCTAAAAACAGTGTGAGGAACATCCTGCCATTTTCTCCTTTCTAAAGAAAATCATTCTGCTTCTGAATTTCCTCTGTAGTATCTCACAGGATAACTATACTTTACCCCAGGCTAAGCTGTGGAAATGGATCGCAAGCTTTTCCAACCTACTGTGACTCCTTCTACCCCCTGCCTTAAATACGGACCCCGCATGGGATGGTAAAACTGCACTGAGGCAAGAAAAGGATGTGAAATTAGTATACTTAGAAAGATGCAAGTCAAAGCAGCTTAAAGGAAACCCCTCTAATAATTCTTTTAAAGCCATAAAAACTGAATCAACAGTTCTCATTTAAAATGTGACTACCCACCATCTTGCCAATGTCTTAATATCTTGTTTGCTGACAATTTGCTTAGTAGTATTCTAGAAAGTTTATTTAATGGTATAATTTCTTTCATTTTCACTCACAGGTTTGTGATTTTTCACTGAGCTCTAAGAATTTCAGTAAATGATATATTTTGCCAGTGTAAAATGTCCTTTTAATTTAATATTTGCTGTCATTTGTACATTTAAAAATAGATCCCCTACTTTTATATTTGTACTTCAACCACTTTTGCTTGCTCCCATTTTACATTTTCCTCTAGACTGAAATTGATATTGCCATCCCCCAGAGCATAACATGGTTTTACTAGCATTAAGACATAATTAAGAGACTGAATTCAGTGTTTCCTGGCTTTCTAATATTGGCTTTTTAAAATATAAATTTAGTTATGAGGCTCTGCCCCTGAGGGGAAATACCAGTGACAACCCAATCAGTTTTGGGCAGTTAAGTTTCAAATAACAGTGGGGTTTCTGTAGTGGTTCTGGGCAATTTCTCTGCTGCCAGTCAAGAATCTTCCTTTAGTTGCAGCTTTTTGTCAAATCCATCTAGGGACAGAATGTTCATTGACAATAGAAGATGTGATTCATCCATATGATGCCAGATCCTTGTACAAACAGCAAGGAATTTGATAAGCGACTTCATAATGGTTGAAGTCTAATATTTGAATATTTTAATGTATACTTGACTAGAATCATATATACACGCTTCTTACCTAATGCTTGGCATTTAAAATAGAATGTGTTAATGATAAGGATCCAAGTTTTAGGGAAAAGATTAATAAAGATAAAGGAGTGACTTGAATTTAGAAGGGGAGAATTTAGTAATTCAAGTTTCACAGCTGAGGTGATGTTAAAGATGATGCAGTAATGAGACTTCATCATCATAAGGTCCTAGCATCCTTGCTCACAAAGCTCATACTCACTGGTAACAACTATGCTCGCTTTAGAAATGAAGAGAAAAGGAAGAGAGCCTGAGGTTTACAGCATCCATTACAGTGATATCAATTACTCTACAACAACATGAGGGCCAGGATGACTCATAGCAAAGAGATTTTTTTTTTAATTAGTGAATATTTCCTGTATTGTTACAACCCAACTTTTAAAGCCACATCTTGCTATATGCATGTAGCCAGGATTCATGAATGGAGCACTAGTAGTACTCTAATCAAGATAAAACTTCTGCTCCTGGGAGCCCCCAAGTGTCTGCACTAGTATACACCTCCCCAATTATAATAATTTAGTGTGTTGGCAGGGTCCATGAGCATTTCATTGTACTTTTTTCTCTTCCTTCCCACTTGCTGCACTTAACCCATGAGGGGAACAATGTTCAATACTATCTATAAGTAACCACTTTACTCATCATTTTATGAGAGAGGGAGAAAACAAAATGATATGTCCAAAGTCTCCATACGTATACAACTTGAGACAAATGTTTTTCTATACTATGAGAGAATGAACCAGTGACAGCATTTTAAAAGTGATATAGTTTAGAGGAAAAAATAGATAAACTTTATTTTGTATTAAATAGGGCTTTTGCTCCTATTTTACTTTGACATCTTCTAAACTTAGTTTCCAATATCACCAAAATTTTACTTTTTTAAAAAATCATTTTAGAATTTTTTTTAAAATCTATGGACTCAAGGAAGTTAGGAAAAACACAAGTTTTTTCAACACTTGCTGACCAGTAAATATCAGCAAAATATTGTTATGCAATTTTGACTCTTTCCTGGAATTTTTTTTTGATCATAAATAATAATTCTACACCTTAACAAAGTCAAATTAATTGTGCTGTGAAGTCAAATTGATGGCATAGCAAAAAAACCCCCAAAAACAAAACACCTGAAGAACTGATCCAAACAAGTATAAATTAAGTGTATTTATTGAGATTCAACATTTATCTGTGTACACATACATGTTTTGAATATATTTACTATATAATTTTCCTCTATAACAATCTATATCTAATCCATCTTTCTCCAAAATGAAGAATAAATACATTAAATCTTCTGCAGGAGCACTGTGCCTTTCATATCATAAGTCACTAAATATATTTGACTATATGTTTTATTTATCAGACTCTTAATCTACATATTTTCTTAACTACTGAAGATGAATCATAAATTATACTGGCTGTATTATATATTTATATTCTATAGTATTTAGCAATTTATGTAATTCAATTTCCCCACAGCTATGATAGCCATGATTTTAACAAAATAATTCTTTGTAATACTGTTTTATACTCTGTATTGTTAACTGTAACTCAAAGCAATTCCACTACATCCCAAAGGTTTATATAGACCTTTGAGAATCAGCTAACTTTGGTATGTTCTTCTGGACCTTTCTCCTATGAATCTATGAGGTTGGACTGGGGACAGATTCAAATCAGAGCCATCAAGCTGGACTCAGAATAGTGAGTCCCTTCAGTTTCAGAAATTTCCTAGGGTACATGCATCATGCCTGGGATCCTCTTTCCTTAGATACATTCTCCCCAAAGAGACTGTTCAGTCCCTCTTGATAAAGAAACGTTTTTTGATAATCATCTCTACCAAGCCCATCTACTTTTGGTACTAGATAATTAAGCTAAGTTTTGCTGTGAGACTTTGAGAAAATCATTTCAAATTTCTGAGCTTCATTTTAAAATGAAATAGTAATATTACATGATTTTATATACCTTCCCATTGTATTCAAATAAATATATATTTTATACTATATAGAAGTTTACATCAAGCATGAATACTATATTTATTTAACAAATGTTCTTTTATTATCACCATGTGCCTAGGAATGTTCTCGTCTCTGGGTACCTAGAGGGAAAGAAGCCCCTAAATTGTAGAGCTTATATTCAACTCTAGTCAGCATATTCTTGCACCCAAAACAATTCTTTTATTTTTCCCAGACTCTCCCTGATTAGGCATTCGGTCACTATAGTCTGTGCACAAAAATCTCTGCTCACTGTAACCAGTATTTCTTAATAGTCCTTCTTGAGTAGAAAAGCTAACTTCAGTCCTCACTTTGAAGTACCTAAGCAAAATAAGAATATATAAAAATAAACAGTAAATGTTTATGAAACAATCACCATCAGTATAAAAAGAAGCCATGCCCAATCTGTTTGAATTCCAGAGTAGCAGGTTTAAGTTATCATTCAGCAACAACCAAAATCTCATATGTCAAAACATCAGTAAATAAAATCCCTAGATACATATCAACATGGATATACAGAGCTACATTATAGTGGAATGACACTCAGATCCATTTTATACATATTTTTAATATTTCAAAGAAGAATATAAGAATGTTATTAGCCTAGTAAATTGTAAGTGATAGAGCAGCCATCTTATTCCCACTTAACATACTTTATATATCTTCTGCTCACTGACAGCTTCCACTTTGGAATGGCTGCTTATGAATTATTTGGAAGCATCAGGGCTGTCTCATCCAAAGATGCTCTTCTACCTTTTCTTCCCTAGTGATGTAGCATGTGTCTACCTCCTGGACCTCTTTGGAATATTATAATTTTTCCTATATTTTCCCCTATTATTTCTTTCATTCATGTGAGAGTGGAAGAACAAGTGAGCAAGGAAAGTTTATGTTTCTTGAGGGGCAAAGGACACTTCATAGATCATGATGTAAAGTTGTTAGTCTAGAGACACTAAACCAGAAACCTCCCCAAAGTTGTTAGTGGTAACTTCCATGGCTTATTAGATAGTTATTGGGTGTCAATGGAAAATTGAGACATAAAACATATGCTTAAAAAAGAATAGAGATTATTTTACTGTTTAAAGGTAACATATAAACACACACACACACATATATATAATCTAAAGAAATTTGAAGAACTTATGCACAAAAAAGTGATTTGGCTCTAAAATCCATTTTTTAGAATACTCAATGAAAATAATTCTATTATCCTGTAGGGAAAAAAAAAGAAAGTGAAGGTAGATAGTGTGGTAATATGGAAGAGTACTTATATGCCAGGTACTTTACATGTAGTATTTATTTTATTCCTCAATATATATTTATAGCATATATGCTATATGATGTTTATATGTTAAGAAATGAAAATCTAAATGGAAATGTATCTCATTAAACATCCTATAGTTAATATGCGGTAAAGACTGCAGACTACCTCCTTGCCTCCACATTACCACCTCTGTAAGACAAGTTCTACCTTTTCTGTGTGATAGAATCCACCCCAGCTCAGAGCAGTGAAAAAGAAAGACGCACAATAGTCAAATCCTACACATAAACTTTGAAAAAAAAATCCTTCATATGAAATATGAGAGAGAGAAAATGTCATATTTCCCTTCAGAGAAAGGGCTGTTGGTCTCAGGCTGCAAAAGAGGACCTGAAGTACAGGGTCAAAGGTGTTAATTCAGCCAGCAGTTTGGTGAGGCAGATATGCAGGCAACTTATTGACACTATGTTAAGAAAGCCACTTTTCATATTTGGGAGTTTTCCAAAAGACATGAAACATTATCTCCTTAATCATATCTACACCCTGGAATTGATCACTTCTGCAATTGTTTTAAACATTAGCTAGTTGAAACCATTTCAGAAGCTATAGCTTTTACTTGGAAAAAAAGTGCCAAACCTCAGAATGTAATAGGTGTAAAATCCTCACCAGCGACAAGTGAAAGAAACACACCCTAAATCCCGAGTTGAAGATCTTCGAGTAGGAATATCATCCCAGTGTTTTCAGAAAATGAGCTCCAAGACCACCCACAACTGAATTCTTAAACCACGTAAGCAAGGAAAATGAGACACTTAAAGCTAGCAGCTGGCTCCCAAGTAGCAGTAATAGTAAATTTATAAATCAGAGGCAAGACAGCTGCTTATTATTCTAAAAGTTCTACAAATGCACCTCTGTGAACACATTCCTTTTGAAATCTTAGCAGAATTTTTCCTGTTGTATTTTTTTAAAATGTAATTGTAAAGGAGAGTTTTGAAATATTTTGAGCATTTAATTAATTATAAGTGGTACCCATGCTTTGTTCAAAATTATACTTAAATTGTATTTTACAATGAATGTTTCAATATGTCAAGTGGTGCCCATTGGTTCCTTTTTCCAGCAAATCTTCATGAGAGTATGTTTTAATGACCCTGCTCATAAAAAAGGCTCCTCTGTGTCTGATAGAGTATTATTACCCTGAATGAAGAGATTCCTGAAGTAGTTAAACTGTCCACATTTGTGCTAAGTGCCTATTAAAACTGCTTTAGTCTTTGGGAACTACCTTTTGTTGTTGCTATTGCTGTTATTGTTGTTATAGTGGTGGTTTTAATTGTTCACTGATAAAACAAGTTCTTACCAATGAAAAGACATGAAGAAAGAAACAGAACTGGAGTGGAGGATAGACATGCTTTTTTTGTAAGTTTTGCTGTCACTTCTCCCACTATTTTCTTCTTATTTATTGAAATGGCTCTGTAGCTCAACAAGGAGAAAACAAAAGGAATGAAAATTCATTTAGGTACTCTCTTTTATTTATGTTAACATTTCATCATATGCTGTTTAACAATTTACTAAATGTTTATTATGCACAGTGTTGCATTCTCAAGAGGATAAATAAGTTTCTGTCAGCACTTCTTCTATGAAATCCTATGTTGCTTGTGGATTTTAAAAATTCATAATAAACATTTCCTTCAGGATGAAGCCAAGAAAGGAAATGCTTTGACACTGTTGATAAGTGAGCTTGTAACTAAAGAAATGGAAAATAAACATGTGCATAAATATTCACTTTATGTATATGTGGAGAGGGGAGCAGAGAGAGAGAAGGGGAGAGACAGAGAGAGAATGAGAAGGTGATTAATTCCTGGATCTTCTGATATTCTGTGTGGCTTCAGTGTTAACATTCCCACAGTTATGTCACTAGTTATATTCACAAAATAGAAATGGAAAACCAGACAATGGACCAGACAATGCCCAAGGTCTTGTCAGTTCCAAATTTTTATTACCCTAATATATTAAGAACAAAATAGAATGGAAGATAAATGTCAAATAAATATCAAAAGGTGGAGAATGACAGTCTCTAGTCCTCTCATAATAAATATCCTACATCATTTGACTTACGTGAGAGGATACAGATACATATATGCATATGTACATACATACATTTGTAATTCACTAGTTCTAAGCAATACACTGAAAAGTAACAGAATTTGGTTGGAAGGGGCCTGAAATCCTTGTCTGCACATCTTAGTTATCAAAGTTGTTTTTAAAAGGAATGAGAAGATTGATTGATTATTATTTGTCAAACACTCTTATAAGCCCTTATCTATTAAATTACTTAATCTTTTAAACAGTATTATAAGGTAAGCTATTATGATAATATTCTGATTTTTCAGATTGAGAAAAATTAGAAAGGGCAGTTAGTAACTTACCAAGGTCACACTAATCCTAAGTGGCAGAGATGGGTTTCCCAACCAAGTAGTCAGTTTCCAAGCTTAGATGGTACACTGATTGAACTCCACCTCTCAAAGAAGAGATTGTGACATGGATCTCGCACTAACCAAATGCAGAAGATCTTAATATATGACCAAAGTGAAATGAAGAACAAGATATTTTTCTGTCTATACAAAATACTTTCCAAATATGGAAACTTCAGAAAAAGATAAGGCAGAAAATAAACATTTTCTGTAAGTCCATTGTCCAGATGTAATAGTTAATATCTTGGTGAATATTCTTATAGTTACTTTTGGTTTTACAAAGCTCTGCTTTATCAATAGACCGAGCATTTCCTAATGTCATTAAATCTTCATTCAGAGCATGCTTTTGAATAGCCAATTAATTGTATCACAATTTATTTAATAATTGCTATATTTTGTAGATATAGGCATAGCAGGTTTACTCAGTCTTACTCAGGAGCTTAATGAGATCTTTAATACTAAATTCATTAATCTGTTTATATTAGTTTTCTCTACTATATGACACATTATCAGAATTTTCATGGCTAAAAATGACACACATTTATTATGACAGTATCTACTGGTCAGAGACCAGACACAGCTTAAGTGAGTCCTTTGCTCTGGGTCTCACAAGACTGCTGTTAATATGTCCACAAGGCTGCTTTCTTTCTTTCTTTCTTTTTTTTTTTTTTTTAATTGGGGTATAGTTGCTTTACAATGTTGTGTTAGTTTCTGCTGTACAACAAAGTGAATCAGCTATACATATACATATATCCCCTCCCTCATGGACCTCCCTCACACCCCCCCATCCCACCCATCTAGGTCACCACAGAGCACCGAACTGAGCTCCCTGCTCTATATAGTAGGTTGCCACTAGCTAACTGTTTTACACATGGTAGTGTATATACATATATACAGTGGAATATTACTCAGACATAAAAAGGAACAAAATTGGGTCACTTGTAGAGACCTGGATGGACCTAGAGTCTGTTATACAGAGTGAAGTAAGTCAGAAAGAGAAAAACAAATACCGTACATTAAGGCATATATGTGGAATCTAGAAAAATGGCACAGATGAACCTATTTGCAGGGTAGGAATAGAGAGGCAGACATAGAGAACGGACGTGTGGACACAGTAGGAGAAGGGAGGAGTGGGATGAATTGGGAGATTGGGAAGGCTGCTTTCTCATCTAGAGGCTCCACTGGGAGAGATTTGCTTTGAATGTCCCTCAAGTTGTTGGCAGAATTCATCTCCTTACTGCTGTAGAACAGAGCTCTTGAATGTCTTGCTGACTGTGGACCAGAGGCTACCTACCCTCAGCCACAAGGGGTCATCAGTCCCTCCTTGCTACGTGACTCTTGCCATAAACAGTTCACAAGTCATTTGCTTCTTCAAGGCCAGAAAGAGAGTGAGAGAGAGAGCTGAAAAGAACAGCCTTATATAATGTTACATAATCATGGAGTAACTTCTGTAACTTTTGCCATATCCTATTGGTTGGAAACAAGTCTCAGGTCCCATCTACACCCAAGGGAGTGCGTGGATTACTCAAAGGCATGAACATCAAGAAGTGGGGACCCTGGTTCCCCACACTTGTATTCACTCCTCCCCAGAGCTTCCTTGGTATATAGAGCTGTCCAAGAAAAAGCATCTTAAGGACAAATCACTGCTGCAAGCAAGTGCCTCTGTCTCAGCGACCTTTAATTTGAGACTCAAACAACTGTTAATGGCCTTGTTCAGGATGTCCCAATATGTGTGGCATGTCTTTCTGGACAGGCAACTCAGCGGCCCCCTCAGTCCTCCTCCGCTTCTCTGACCCTGAGGAATACAAGGTTTCACAGTGCCTTCAGGGCTCTCCAGGTCAGTTTCATGTAGAACATATAACTTACGTCAGATAACACGAAATATATTTTCAAAATCTGGTGGCAATCCATCCATTTCTTTTGTGTGTCTTTGCAGCAAGTACCCAGATTACAAATCTATATTGTTAATAGAGATTATGTGATTAACATTACCTTTTTTCCCCTCAAAGGCCAAATGTCTCCATACTAAAATATCTATTAAATAGACCATCTCTTTATTATTCATTTATTCATTCATTTGTTCATTTAATGAATGCTCTTGAGTTGCCTCGGCAGAAGCTGAGAGTATAATGGAGGACAAGATATGATTTCTGCCGCAATAAGGTGAGAATCTATTGGGGGAAAATAGCAAGAACAGCTAGACAAAAAACTGGAATAATAATTAACCACTTGATGTTGATAAGAGATATGAAGTAAACTAACAGGATGTGTGTCAGAGAATAAGGTGAGTCTGATCTCATTAGTGCAGCCCAAACAAAGAGGCTTAGGTTGTATTTGTCTGGGTGCCACCCCAAAGGCTTTTCAATCCAGATGTTCAAAGAGCTTAATCAAAACTGGTTGGGCAAAGTCCATAGCCTTTCTTCATGTTCCCTAAGCAACACATGGGCACGCATTGTTTTAAAACACAAAGTTATTCTGGATTCAGTAGTCACGTAGGAAAAAAGAGATCATATGACTGTTCTTATTGCCACTCCTCTCCTTTAGAGACAGGCTTCTCTTATATGCCGAGACCTACAAAAAACAGTGTGAGTTTAGATAAGCTCTTCAGATCATTACTGACCTGCTTGACCTCAGCTTGGGCTGTACCACTGTCCACTCTGGAGAAGGTCTATAAGCACAGAGAGAGGCCACAATCATTATTTCCAAATCAGTAAATATGTACCCATCTATCCCAATCATTTCACCCACTTGTCTTGGTGAAGGAACTTCAGGCTTTCTTTAGTGGGTTCTTTAAAATCTGAAGTGCTTAGAGAGGGGAAGGATAAATTAGGGGTTTGGAATTAACATATACACACTACTATATATAAAATAGACAATCAACAAGGACCTACTGTATAGCACAGGGAACCCTACTCAATATTCTGTAATAACCTATATGGGAAAAGAATCTGAAAAAGAATGGGTATATGTATATGAATAACTGAATCACTTTGCTGTACAGCTGAAACTAGCACATTGTAAATCAGCTATTCTCTAATATAAAATAAAAATTAAATTAAAAAAAGAAAAATCTAATGCTTAATTTGGGACAAAATTTAAGTGATATGGACAAGCAATAAAAGAAATTATCTGGGCAAATCATCCCTTACCAGAAATCCCATATCTTTATTTCTGTGCATTCGAGAAATTCATGAGTTTTTGATCCCCACACCCTTCCCAACACACACATTTTAAACCTGGTATGTGATATTCCAAGGCATAACTGAACAATTGTAACTTAACGATTCAGTAATATTGTTCAAGATATCATCACAGAAAAATCTTTAATAATTCCATTTGATAGTGGAAGCATATGTAGGATCAAAATAACATAAGCAGTGAGGAATATGTAGAGATCAAGTGTTTTCTAAGAGACTTTTGTCCCATCACAAATCCACACATTAATTTGGAAAGAAAAGCTATCTTTACATTATTCAGGCTTTGCATTCAGAAACTTGATATAGCTCTCTGTTTACCTAAATACTTTATCTTTCTCAGTAAAGTTTTATAAACTTCTCCCTATAGGTCCTACCCATTTTCTTGTTAGGATTATTTTTAACTAATATATAAGTTTTTTTGGTTGCTATTGAGTATAAGCAATGGTTCCTATTTATTTTATCTTCTAATGGTCCCCTTTATCTTCTAATGGTCATTTATTTTACCTTCTAATGGTCACCTTCTAATGGTTGATAGCGATTGACTTTTGCACATTTATCTTATGTATGACCATTACTAACCATACAATTTTGACAGTCTCTTAAATGGAAACAACATTCACAAAAGTTGTGTCAAAGGTCATTAACACTAGTTTAGATCTCCAGTTGTACCAACTAGTTATTTCAGAGGATTTTTAATTTTTGAGTAGTTTATTTAAAGTTTTAGAGCATCTAAAGTTTTAAAGCATTCCTCAATTTCAACATTGAGAAGAATACAGAGATAATTTTTGATTCACCATAAGAATACATTTTGTATATGTCCCCTGAGACTTTAAACATCTTTTTTTCTTTGCTCTCTCTATTTGGTCTTATGCTGCATGGTATATTTCTTTATCAATGTAAAGTTTCAGGGCTATAGAGATAAACAATTTAAAAATTTAAAAACTACACTTCCACCCACATATCTTTGGTTGTAAACACCAAAACTGAGGTGCCCCTTTTGGTCCATCCCCTTAGATTTCTTCTCTCCACTTTCCTCACTTCCTAGCTGCATCATTCTAATTTAGTTACAAAATATTAATTTAAAAATATTTATATAAAATTATATCTACAACAATTATTTAAACTTGACAAAATGTTTAATTGGCAGTAATATATATTACAAGCCCTTTTATATTATGATTCTTTATTTTGAGCTTTTAATTTTGTTTCCTCTTAAAATCCAGAAGGCATTGTGCTGTATAATTTTGAGTCTTTGCATAGATGAGAATTTTCTTTGCACAAGAAATGAGAGTGTAGAACATACAACCATTTGCCTGCAATAAATAAAAGACTCTAGCAGTATACCGTTAATAAAAATGTTCATGTATTTGCAAACCTACATTCAGGATTGTACAGTATGTAGTATATTTTAAATGATTAGGCTTAATTAAGCTAAGTATAACTATCTAATAATAGACAGAAGTCCTGGAAAAAATTTTTTCAAAGACTAAATGCTGTATAAAATCTATAAAAGTCTAGGAATGTCCTCGACTAGAGATTTTTATGAGGAACAAATGAAACATTTAACTGACTCCAGTCTTCCCCTCACGTTCTTTTGAGTAAAACACCTGTGGTTTCATCTGCTAAATCTTTGCTCAGGGTGATAGGTGAATACAGACTTTCTTCTTTTTGTACTTAAACATCTTCAGAAACTTAAAGAACATTTGTACCCTAAGTTAGGTCACATACAAGTAAAGACTCTCCTGCCATGTAGCCCCACCCACCGCCCAGGTACATAATGCCATACTTTGATTCCATCTGACTTTGTTCCCTTGGCTTTAGTATATGGTTCTGCCTCTGTGATTTAGGCCACCCTGGAACTTGTCACTAGCAAAGACTCTTTATAACTGTGATTCCCACTTCTCTCAACAATTACACCCTGCAAGAGGTCAAAATGAATATTCCAGGGGCCTTACACATGCTGCCTGCTACATCGTCAGTCATGTGCATCCCAGATGTTACACTTCGGCAGAGCAGCACTTCTTTGGGGAATATTCAGGGCTGCTATTTTTCACTTTCTTAGCAACGAGGCAAACGAGGGAGGAAGTATCTTTCCTTTCATTTAACCTCTAGGTCTGTTTTGCTTACTTTGCAGTTGGAACAAGAGAAAGCATCTTAGAAAATGTATCTTTGATAGTATGACTAGTCTCTAGATAAAGCACTCCTCATATTGTTCAAAAATGCAGTTTGTAGAAACAGGGAGCTTCTGTGGGAGAAATGAAGTAGGGAAGGTCTTTCTTTCTCAAGGGATACTTTCTTTTGTATTTTCTCACCAGTCTCTCTCTTCTCCATGTTACTTGAGATGAATCCAGTGTGGGTTTCCACTTTGAAGGAGCCCTCCTTTATTGAAGGTAGAATGAAGAGTAAGGACCCATGATATGAGCAGTTTAAGTGAGTTTCGCTCTAAAGATTGGATTAGAATTGCCAGATTAAATACAGGATGTCTAGTTAAATTTGAATTTCAAATAAACTATAAATATTATTTAACTGTAAGTATGTTCTAAATATTGCAAGATACATACTTATACTTAAAAATCATTTTTTAATCTGAAATTCAGTTTTTTTCTGTAATTGTTTCTATATTTTTATTTTCTAACACTGCCAACCTTAGATTGGATTAAAGGGCAAGAGTGACATGTTGCTCATCTGAGTTCATAACAGTAGGACAGGAAATGGTATAGAGACTTAAAACCAATTTCCAATCCCGGTTAGAGACTGCATACTTGCATTTAGGGATGTATACCTAAATGCCTATGGGGCCTGGAGAGGTGGAAAAAGGAGGGGTGATTTACAGCAGGCTTGTTGAGGTTTGGGAGATGAGAATCCAGATGAAACGTCAATACTAAAAATGATACTAATAGTCCCCTCCTTGCCCCGATTTCGCTTTAGGTAATCAATCTTGTCAATGGGAGGGATTAAGAATAAAAGTATCTGTTATTACACAATCCCCACCAGCCTCAAAGTATGACCTGTAATGTGTATTAACATAAGTTTGGTAGAATTATGAAGTGGTTTTTAGTTTTAAAGAGAACACCGTGAAAGAAAATAGAAACAGTTTGTTCTTTACAGGACACAAAGTTGTAGCAGTCTATCTCCTCTTTTTGAATGTCTTCCATCTCACTCTCTTTAACTAGACAGTCTTATATCTCTCAGGTCTCAGATCATCCACTGTAGATAGCCTTCTACTTATCACCTCCCTCTTCCATTTTTGTGTCTCTCTCTCACTAGACTGAGAGCTCTTTGAGGACAAGGACCATTTCTTATTCACCTTTATGTCTTAGAACCTAGCAACCAGTGGAGCTCAAGAATTATTTGTTGGGCTTCCCTGGTGGAGCAGTGGTTGAGAATCTGCCTGCCAATGCAGGGAATACGGGTTTGAGCCCTGGTCTGGGAGGATCCCACATGCCGTGGAGCAACTAGGCCCATGAGCCACAACTACTGAGCCTGCGTGTCTGGAGCCTGTGCTCCGCAACAAGAGAGGCCGCGATAGTGAGAGGCCCGGGCACCGCAATGAAGAGTGGCCCCCGCTTGCCGCAACTAGAGAAAGCCCTCACACAGAAACGAAGGTTCAACACAGCCAAAAATAAATAAATTAATTAATTAAAAAGCCAATTTTTAAAAAAGAATTATTTGTTGAGTGAATAAAGAAGTAAAATCTGCAATAAAATTGTGTGAAAACAAGAACCACTCAACAGATTTTGAAGTAAGGAGAGTCATGAAATAATTCCAAAATGCACAATCACAAATCTTTAAATCAATATCAGAAAATCGCTAAACTAAGGTAAGATTTAAGAAGAATTAGGTCATAAGACACTTCAAGTGTTTGAGCTGCATGCTAGAAAAAGTGGTATATTTAAGCTGAGGAATGTACTTCAGCTTCAATGTGGACATTTCACTTACTGCCATCTTGTTAAGTCCTCTTCTTGGGAACATAATACATTAAACACCGTAGATATTTATCAAATAAGCTTCTTCAACTTAGGAATAAAATAAAGCAATTAAACTATATCCCACTGCATGATTTAAGTTTCATTTAAATTTGAATGATTATTTATAGTTCATGGCAATTTAAAGTACCACTATGTTTTAGAAAATCAGTTTAAAAATCTTTAAAATATTCATACCATTTAACTCAAAAATTCCACTTACAAATTAATTCAAGTATGAAAGCTATTCTATCTACAAAGAAACGTCAATTCATTATATATTGCAACAAATCACAGGAAACAACCTAGGTAACCAGCAAGCAGAAAATGGTTAAATAAGTTTTAACACCTACGTTCAATTGGAAATTATTTAGCTATTTACAATATTGTTTAGGGACTTCCCTGGTGGCACAGTGGTTAAGAATCTGCCTGCCAATGCAGGGGTCATGGGTTCGAGTCCTGGTCCGGGAAGATCCCCCATGCCGTGGAGCAACTAAGCCCGTGTGCCACAACTTCAGAGCCTGCACTCTAGAGCCCATGAGCCACAGCTACTGAGCCCGTGTGCCACAACTACTGAAACCCGAGTGCCTAGAGCCTGTGGTCCAAAACAAGAGAAACCACTGCAATGAGAAGCCCACGCACCTCAATGAAGAGTAAACCCCACTTGCCGCAACTAGAGAACAGGCAACTAGAGAAAGCCCGCACGCAGCAACAAAGATCCAATGCAGTCTAACATAAATAAATGAATAAATTTAAAATATTGTTTAGAAAAACATGTTACACATGAAGCTATTTATAATGTTACATAATTAAAATAAAATATAACCAAAATGTAATTTATACAAAAAAATAACAGGAAAAGTAATTACAGGAAGTAGAACAAAATAACATTTTTAAAAATGGTGATTCAATGTTCTTTAAGTTCCAGTCATTTTTCTAAGTATTTTAAATATGTCAATTCATTTAAGCCCTTTAACAACCCCATGAATTAGGTACCATTATTATTGCCATCTTACAAATGAGGATGTAAGTCACAAGGATGTTAAATAAGTTGCTTAAGTCACACAGCCAATCAGTAGAAGAGGCAATATTCAAACCCAGGCAGCCTACAGCCAGAGACAACACTCAATGGCATAGCTATAATTATGTATCTAGGTTGGCATTTATCACTTTTTTTCTATTTTATCTATGTTGTGTCACATTTCATGGGAAATAATTATATATAGAAGTCTATTATCCAATACTGAATAACAATATCTAATTTTTAAATGAATGAAATTCAATAAATCAGAACTTCAAGATATTAAGATGGACAGTGCTCTTTCATCTGAACTTGAACATCCCTGTTCTCTCTTATGGAGCAGTCTTTGGTACCCAGATGTCTAAATGGTGAGCAATGAGGTCCAAAATTGATGCTGAATTCTCTCTATGGCAGATAGCATACCAGGGTATCATTTAATTGCAATACCAGGAGCGTAACTGAAAAACATGAGATCACACTGAAGCCATTAGTCTCGAGGCATAGGTGGAGACTGGCCAAGTGAAAAGGAAGTAGGTGTCTAAGTTAGATGGCAAGGGACACAATTAATAGTTCCCTAGATTTGCACAGGAGCCTCCTGAGGCTCATGTAACCACTTCCCAGCAGGTTTGCAGCCTGATACCTGAGAGAGCAAGATGAGCTAAGGAACCCCAGCTAGTAGTTGGAAACAAGGTTGCTACCCTAGGGAGGAGAGGGATATGGCAATGCTCCCACACCTCCCTGAAGAGCACAGCTCCATTTCTCTTCGTCTTTGCAAGGTGCACTATAGACATGCCCTGGAAATGCATCCGTTCTACTGTCATTTCCATCCTAGTGTGGCACTTCAGTGACCCTGTTTCAAGCCATACTAAGTTCAAAATCCTCACACTGAAACACAGTCTAGGGCCACTTTATTCCAGAATCTGTGTGTTCCAATGATTGAAACCACAAATGTGAGCACTCCCCTATATAATCCACCTTTCTTTTCGTTATTGTTGTCTAATGTACTTTGGCATCATCCAATCAAAATTATAACAGGTGGCTAAGGTTTATCCTCCTTTACAAGATGAGCAGACCTCACAATCTCATTCTAGACAACAATGACTTTAAAGTGTCCAATCAGGTGAGTTATCAAGACACCTAGCTTTCTAGTCTCATTCATATGTTTCAGAAGCACTCCTAACTCCATTCTCCTATTTTTTTAAGTATTATTGAGTATTATCAAGGAGAAAGGATATCTGAACTAAGGTGTTAAAAGTAAAACAGTACAATTCAGTGTATATATTCAACACCTAGGCTAAGTGCTATCACAGTATCAACGTGCTAGAAGGAAATATCCCTCTTGGAAATAATTGCAATATCATGTCTTCTTACCACCAAGTTTCCTTCACTTGATATTTTCTTAACACAAATAATGTGTATACATTGCCAAACACTTTAATCTTATTTTCTCTTGGTAACAGCTTGAAACAATGAAAAACAACTATGATTTATTTTACTAAATAAATGACTTATCAAGTGCTATAGGACCAGTATTGAGATCACTCTCACAGGCCATTACAATTTCAAATATTATGTTTCCTCACCCCCACCTGTTAGATGGGTATATTGCAATACATGGCTATTATATATGTATATCTCCAAGAATTTTGTTTCATGTGATGAAACAGATTTTAGGGTTGTTGTGTTTTATATACCTAAAGAGATTTTAGGGTTGTAAACCATCTTTGTCAAGTGCCTTATTGCTATAGAAATTAGACCTTAGCTGACACTATTTGCTCACAGTAATGCCCTATACAAACACAAATGCAGGTCGGGTGTTCTAAATGACATTAGTACTAAATCTTGATAACTGCCACAACATAATCCTGCTGTCTATTGAGTGAACTGTATGTCAACACTGGGTACACTTGGCTAAATTCTCATTGCGTGGCAATTATGGATGTGACCAAACTAAGCTTTTCTGGAACGTTTCAATCTTTATAAGCTTAGCATCTGTATCTGAGTTTATTCTATGCCAGAAGTTGACTGTAGCATCCATGAAAGGAAGTACTGCTACAGATACTCACAATATTAATTCTACATCTTTCTTAATGACACTTCCCGATTAATGTTTAATACAGTGTGCTAACACAGCCTTCACTGGGAAAGGAGGGCATCATAATGCTTGAATTCTAGCCACACAGTGGCTACTAATAGTCACAAGCCCTATATAACCCATTTAACTTTTCTGGAGTTAGTTTCTCATGTCTAAGCTATTTTGTAGCTCTCAAATCCCACGGGTCCTTATATCTCTTCTAAAGCAAACTCTGGGTTTTTATTTTTCATCCAACAAATAATTTTTAACCCCCATTCCTATGCAAGCAATGCAAGATGTACAGTTTTACACATACTTCTTTCACAGAGATTACACATGCATATGCCAAGACATACACAAAATGCAAGAAATTAAAGAGGACTGTGATTAGTACCATAGGAAAGGTATATAAAAAATGCTCTGGAGTTTCAAGGAAAGAGCAGCAGACTATTTCCTACAGTCAACAAATATTAATAAAGGTCTACCAGATGACAGACAATGTGCTCTAGCCTTGGATTTCATGGATAAAATGTAGGCCTGCTTCTAATACTTGTTTGGCCCAGAGCAAGAATATATAAATAGAGACCTCAATATCACATGCCTGAATATTTAGAAATTGGACTAACAAACTATTAAATAAAGTATGTTTCATCATCCTACCTTGATGAGCATAATTTCACAATGACCTGGAAGATTGGATTCATATTAGAATTCTCAAACTTCCTTGCCTCTGGCTTTCATCCCTTACTACTCCATCTTCTTCCCTTATTTTTCTATCTCTGGTTCTACTTCATTCGTTTTGGGTCCTCATCTGTCCTTGTGAGAATACTCCAGCCTGTGTATCCAAGATCTTTCAGTGAAAGCCAAAGCTCCCACTGAAAAGCTGAAGAGGGTTTTAATAGATAGCATAAAAAACATTCTAGGTAGAAAAAAAATAATTATTAAAACCTTTGCTGGAAGGAAGTTTCCAGGCTTGGTTGCAGAATGTTGAATTGTTCAGTTTTGCTAGAGTTTCAACAAAAGGAAAATATTAATGCTAAACCCATAAAAATAAGCCTAGATGATAATGTCAAGGGCTGAAAAGTTTGAACTTTATTTGGTAAGCAAAGAAGAGAGATTTGAAGGTTATTGAGCAGGGGTGACATAATCAAAGCTGTACTATAGGAAGATTAATTTGGCAGCCAAATGCAGAATGATTAGATTAGAAACAAGACTGGAGGCAGGGAGAAGAGTTATAGCAATAGTTTAGGTAAGCAGTAATAAGACTGTTAACTAGGGCTAGGGTAATGTACAGGAAGAAAGGGCAGTGTGAGGCAGTAGGAAGAAGGAATTGACAGCCCCTGATGAATCATTGGTAATGGGAGGAAGAAGAGAGGTAAATCAAAGAACACTCAGAGGTCTTGAGCTTCTTTGACTAAAAGTGAATATTGGAAATCATCTGCAAAAAATCAGAAGGAGGAGCTAAATTGTAAGGTGAAAATGATGAGCGGCATCCGTGTATGTTGTGTTAGCAAAACTGGCAAACCTCCCCTCATGTGAAAATGCCATTGCAAACTTGGAAATGAAGGACTTGGGTTTGAAGAATCATCAGGAAATCACACAAAGAGGTAACTAAGTTTTAATAAATAAAAATAAAATTATGATACAAAAGATAAACTCTATTAAAATACAGTATAGATTATAAAGCATTGTTTCTTAATAGAAAATGTCTAAAAATATTGTAGAAAAACACAGAAAAGAGAAAAAAAGCAAAAGATTTGAAAAGTCAATTTCCAAAAGAAAGAAAAATAACTCTACTAAAATATGAAAAAATTCTTTATCCTTTTTTTTTTTGGTATGTGGGCCTCTCACTGTTGTGGCCTCTCCCGTTGCGGAGCACAGGCTCCGGACACGCAGGCTCAGCGGCCATGGCTCACGGGCCCAGCCGCTCCACGGCATGTGGGATCTTCCCGTACCGGGGCACGAACCCGTGTTCCCTGCATCAGCAGGTGGACTCTCAACCACTGCGCCACAAGGGAAGCCCTCTTTATCCTTTGTTTTTTACTAAAATTGCAAATCAAAATCTAAGCTAACATCTTGATTTGAAATTAGCAAAGATTTCAATATATAATAATACCCATGTACATGAAGGAATGGAGATCATGAAACTTTATATAATTTTAGAGGAAGCATAAATTGATGCATATTTTCCACAATTTGTCAATCTGTATTGATTCTTAAGTATTTATGGCCTTTATCTCATAATTCAATTTAAAGAAATTTAACCAGAATGTGATTTAGAAAACAATTGCACATAATCTACATAGCTAATGTTTAGAATGGTATTTTTTTAATTTAAAATTTCAATTTCCTATTTTCTGATAGTAAAACAATCATTGAATTTCCCTTTCTTTCCTTGGCTATCACAATATGAAATAAAATATAATCAAAAGATAAATTTCAATCTTTGTGAAGCCAGAAGATATCTGTAACCCTAAACATAATAAAGGTCAAAGAAGAATGCAGAAAGTTGCTGAAAAAGGATATCAAGGTTTCAGATCTCAGACAAAACCAGCAAAGTGTAGTTTTCCATAGTAGATGGCATATACTTTTGGAAGAAATCCAGCAATTTGTTATTTACAAAATAAGTACAAGCTGGTGGCAGGAAGCTTCCCGGACCTAGATGGCAACAAGTTGATGCCAGAGAGATTAACTTGTATGAGGCATTTCAATGGCAAAACAATTTTGCCGTTGAAAAATTGTTTTCAATTTTTCAGGAAGCAGTCTTTCAGCAAGGCAGAGCAAAAGAAAGAAATTCTACATTGTTGGCAACTCTACAGCTTCTGATCTCCTTGGACCAGTAGAAGATAAGAGCCAAAAATTTTACTTACATGTAATGCACCTACAAAGGAAACTTCATTATGAACAAGAATACCTGGTAGTGTGAAACATGGCTCTACCTTGACCCCCATGTGATCCTCCTGCAAATACTGGTCCAACAATTTATTTCAATCAAATATGTAAAATTTTAAAAAGAAACAGCCCCAGAATCTGGCTAAGCTGTTTAGTGGGATGCTTTTCCTGTATAAGGCCAGTCTGTAAAGATTGGGAGAGGTCTCTGCTTTGTCTAATGTGCAGACACCAACATACAGATCCAAGGAAATGAAGAATCAGACAAAGATGTTCCAAAGGAACAAGATAAATCTCAAGAAACTGAATCTAATAAAATGGAGTTATAACATTTACCAGACAGAAAATTCAAAATAATTGTCATAAAGATGCTCACTGATGTCAAGAGAATAATTTATAAACAAAGTGAGATTTCAACAAAGAGATAGAAAGTATAAAAAAGGATCAAACAGAAATCACAATGCTAAAGAATGCAATAACTAGATTGAAAATTTCACTAGAGTAGTTCAACAGCAGACTAAATCAGGTAGAAGAAAGGACTGGTAAACTTAAGGACAAGACACTGGAAAAAAATTCAAAGGAGTAAAAATTTTAAAAGAAAAAAAAGAGTAAAGAAAGCTTAAGGAACTTATGAGACAACATTAAACAGAAATGTATACATTATCAGAGCCTCAGAAGGAAGAGAGAAACAGAAAAAAAACAGAAAGATTATTCAAAAACATAATAGCTGAAAAATTTCCAAATCTGAGTAAGAAAATGGACAAAAAGATTGAAATCATATCAATATCTTTATTGAATACAATGGAGTGAAACTAGAAATCAATATCAGAAGGAAAACTGAATTCACAAATACACAGAAATTAAACAACACACTTTTGAACAATCATTGGGTCAAAGAAGAAATCAAAAGAGAAATCAGAAAATATCTCAAAATAAATAAAAATTAAAACACATTATACCAAAATTTATGGAATATAGTAAAAGCAATATTAAGAAGGAAGTTTATTACAATAAATGTTTATTTAAAAAATAAGGAACATCATGAACAACTAAACTTTACATCTCAAGGAGCTCATGAAGAACAAAGTAAACCCAAAGTTAGTATAAGGAATGGAATGACAAAGATTAGAGCAGAAATAAGCAAGATAGAAAATTAAAATGAAAAACTCAATAAAACTGAGGGTTTTTTTGAAAATATAAACAAAATCACAAAACCCTTAACTAAAATAATTAAGAAAAAAAGACAAATAAATAAAATCAGAAATAAAAGAGACGTCATTACAATCGATTCCACAGAAATAAAAGGTTAATAAGATACTACTATAAACAATTATTCACCAGCAATCTATAACCTAGAAGAAATGTACAAATTCTGAGAAAAATACAATCAACCAATGTTAAATCATGAAGAAATAGAAAGTCTAAACCGACCTACAGCTAGTATAGAGATTGAGTGAGGAATCAACCCTCCCCTACCCACCCTCAACAATGATAAGTCCAGGACCAACTGGCTTCACTAGTGGATTCTATAAAACATTTAAAGAAGAATTAAAGCCAATTGTTCTCAAAATCTTCCAAAAAATTAAATAGGAGGGAACTTTTCCAAATGCATTTTATGAAGTCAGCATTACTTTGTTTCCAAAGCCAAAGACATAACAAGAAAAGAAAACTACAGGCCAGTTTCTCTGATGAATATAGATGCAAAAATCCTTAACAAAATACTAGCAAACCAAATCCAACAGCACATTATAATTATCATATATCATAACCAAGTGGGATTTATCCCTGAGATGCAAGGATGATTCAACATATGAAAATCAGTTAATGTGATACCCAATATTAACAGAATAAAGAATTAAAATCACATCATCATCTCAATAAATGGAGAAAAAACATTTGACAAAAATCAACACCTGTTGATAAAAGAACATATAGAAGAAATGTACCACAACCTAATAAAGGCTATGTATGAAAAGTTAAAAATTAGCATCATAGTCAATGGGGAAAAACTGAAAGCTTTCCCTCTAAGATCTGGACCAAGGAAAGGATGCCCACTATCACCACTTATCTTCAACATAGTACTGGGAGTCCCATTCAGAGCAATTAGGCAAGTAAAGGAAATAAAATGCTTTCCACTTTCCAAACTGGAAAGGACGAAGTAAAATCTCCTCTTTTAGCAGATGATATGATCTTATATAGGGAAAACATAAAAGACTCCATTAAAAGACTGTTAAAACTAATAAAAAAAATTTAGTATAGATGTAGGGTACAAAAATTAACATACAAAATCAATTGCAATTTCTATTAGCAATTAACTATCTGCAAATGAAATTAGAAAAACAATCTCATTTACAATAGTATCAAAAAGAATTAAATACTTAGGAATAAAGTTAACTAAGGAGAAGAAAGACTTGTATACTAAAAAATACATAACATTGATGAAAGAAAATTTAAAAGACACAAACAAATGAAAAGACATCCCATATGTTGTACTTAATAATACTGTTAAAATGTTCAGTGTCTAAAGTAATCTACAGATGCAGTGTAATCCCTATCAAATCTTAATGATTTTTTTTTACAGAAATAGAAAAAAGCAACTCATATAGAACCACAAAAGACCACAATCAGCCAAATCTATCCTAAGAAAAAAGAACAAAACTAGGGGTATCACACTTCCTGATTTCAAAATATGTTATGCAAAGCTACAATAATCAAAATAATCTGGTGCCTGCATAAAATTAGACCAGAGACCAACGGAACAAAATGGAGAGCTCAGAAATAAGCTCATAAATATATGGTCAACTGATTTTCAACAGGTGTCAAGAAGGCACAATTGAGGAAGCACAGTCTCTTCAACAAATGGTTTCAGGAAAACTGAATATCCATATGCAAAAGAACAAAATTGAACCTTTATCTTATACCAAATACAAAAATCAACTCAAAATGGATTAAAGACTTAAATATAAGATTTGGAAGTATAAAACTTATAGAAAAACTTCATGAAATTGGTTTAGCAATGATTCTTGGACATGACACCAAAAGCATAAGTAAAAAAAAGCAAAAATGCATCAAACAAAATAGTTCTGCCCAGCAAAGAAAACAATCAACCATGTGAAAACGTAGTCTATGGAATGGGAGAAAAAATTCACAAACCATATATCTGATAAGGGTTAATATCCAAACTATTTAAAGAACTCCTACAACTCAATGGCAAAAAAAGTAATTCAACTTAAAAATGAACAAAAGACTTGAATAGGCCTATCTCCAAAGAAGACATACAAATATTCCAAAAAGCATGTGAAAAGTTGTTCAATATCATTAATTCTCAGAGAAATGCAAGTCACACCACAGTGAGATATCACTTCATACCTGTTAGGATGGCTAATATCAAAAAAAAAAACAAAAGTCAACATGTGTTGCTGAGGATGTAGAGAAATTTGAACCCTTGCACACTGTACACGGGAATGCAAAATAATGCAGCTTCTATGGAAAACAGTAAAAGGGTTTCTCAAAAAATTAAAAGTAGAACTACTGTATAATCCAGCAAGCACACGTCTGGATATTTATCTAAAAGAACTGAAGTCAAGATCTCAAAGTGATACTAGCACTTCCATGTTCATGACAGCACTATTCATGACAGCACTATCTAAAAGAGCCAAGATGTGAAAGCAACCTAAGTGCCCATCCACAGATGAAAGGATAATGAAAATGTGGTATATGCATACAGTGGAATACTACACAGCTTTTAAAAAGAAGGAAATTCTGTAATATGAGACAAGATGCATAAACCTTGAGGACATTATGCTGAGTGGAATAAGCCAGTCACAGAAAGACTGATACTTCCTGATTCCATTTGTGTGTGATATCTAAAATAGTCAAAATCACAGATTCAAAGAGTGGAATGATGGTTGCTAGGGACTAGGGAGAGGGTGAAATGGGGAGTTACTAATCAAGGAACACAAAGTTTCAGTTTAGCAAGAGCTGCTACACAACATTGTACCTATAGTCAACAATAATGTACACTTAAAATTTTGTTAGGCAGGATGATCTCATGTTCAGTTTTCTTAACCACAATAAAATGAAATTTTAATAAATAAATAAAGAAAAAATGGTTCTGGATCCCAGTGTGGCTCTTTCAGCATCAACTCTAGAGAGATAATCACAACTCCCTATACCTTACTGTATTTATTTTCTATTGCTGTATAAAAAATCACCACAAACTCTGTGACTTAAAACAATATCCACTTATTATCTTACAGTCTTAAGTCCAGGTAAACTCAGCTAGTTTCTCTGCATAGCGCTGAAATCAAAATGTTGACTGGGCTAGATTCTTATATGAAGTCTCAGGGGAAGAATTCACTTTCAAAATCATCCAGATTGTCGGCAGAACTTATTTTCTTGCAGCTATCATTCTGAGGTCCCCTTTCCTTGCTGGCTGTCAACCAGAGTCCACCCTCTTGTCCTAGGGGCTGCCCAGATTCCTTGACAATGGCCCTCCTCACCTTCAAGCTAGTAACATAACATCAAATCCCATCCATGCTTTGAATCTCTCCGACTTCCTCTTTTGCCACCAGACAGAGAAAATTCTCTGCTTTTAAGGGCTTCTGTGATTAGATTAGGCCCATCTGGATAAACTCCCTTTTAAAGGTCAACCATTCTATTGTTATAGGTTGAAATATGTTTCCCAAAAAATATATGTTGAAGTCCTAACCCCGAGTGCCTCACAATGTGAAATTACTTGGAAATATGAGCCTTAAAAGGTTATCAAGTTTAAAATGAAGTTAAGGTGGGCCCTAATGCAATGTAAAAAGGGGGAATTTGGATACAGTGACAGATGCTTACAGAGGGAAGATGGTGTAAAGCCACACAAAAAGAACTCCATGTGAAGACAGAAGCAAAAATCGAACTGAGGAAGCCACAAGCCAAGGGATGCCAATGATTTCCCACCAGCACCACCACAACTACCACCAGAAGCTGCGAAGAGTCAGGAAGAGATTCCATCCAGTCAGAGAGAGTATGCTCCAGCTGACATCTTGATTTCAGACATCCAGGTTCCAGAACTGTGAGACAATATATTTCTGTTGTTCAAAAGGAAAAGAAAGGAAAGGAGAGGACAGGAGAGGAAAAGACACAGTCAGGATTGCAGTGAGGACTTGGGAAAAGAGAGGTAATAAAAGTTAAAATTATCAAAGACTTAAAAGACAGTGATAGCTGAAAAAGAACACAGAACAAATGTAATTTTAAAACATTTTAAAATAACTTTTAAGAATATTATTTTAAATTTTCTAGAAATAAAAGATGACCCAAATATATAGACTGGAGCATTGCATCATGTCTCAGAAAAAGCTGATCTGGGATCATCAATACTGAGCCACATGCTGGTAAAAATTTCTGGACTTCAAAAAAAGAAAGAAAAAATTACTAACATTTAACTTCAAAAAGAGTGAAAACATGAATAGTTGTATAACCATTTAAGAAAGTAGAAAGGTCTTTGCTTTATAAAGAAACTGGCCCAAGTAGGGTTACAAATGAGTTTTACTAAACTTAAAATGAACAGCTAACTCCTATATCTATGAAAACACTCAGAACAGAAAACTAGAAAGATTCCAAGTCTGTCAATAAGAAACTAACATCAATCCAATTCTAAAAGCTGTTAAACTTAGCACCCAAAAATAAAAAGTAGACTAATACACATTTACAAACTAAAATAAAATATTAATAAATTAAATGTTATTAAATGTTAAATGAATTTAAAGAATAATACACCACAATCAACATAGTAACCCTCAATACATGGAAGGTTACAATAGGAAATCTATAAATAAAAATTTTGACATTCTTCAATGTCAAATGTTAACAGCTCCATGAAGAAAAATAAACAAATAAAGAGAAAAAGACACAACAAATTCTGATTCTAAAAACAAAGGAAAGTATGTAGGATCAGATAAAGTTTATCTATAGAAATTTATAAGGAAAACATTATAACCTGAAAAAAATAAGAAATAATCATATTAAAATTGTGATTATCAAAAAAAAAATTGTGATTATCATACCATCATTCACTATTTTAAGAGCAGTTTTAGAAAGCACAATAAAACTTGAAAAATAAATTATCAATATGCTTATTAAAAAGAAAGGAGCCTAATGATATCACTTATATGTGGAATCTAAACAAGGCTACAAATGAACTTATCTACAAAACAAAAATAGTTACAGATGTAGAAAATAAATTTATGGTTACCAGGAAGTAAGGCAGGGGAGGGATAAATTGGAAGATTGGGATTGACACATACATACTACTATATATAAAATAGATAACTAATAAGGACCTACTGTATAACACAGGGAACTCTACTCAATACTCTGTAATGACCTATATGGGAAAAGAATCTAAAAAAGAGTGGATATATGTATATGTATAACAGAGTCACCTTGCTGTACACCTGAAACTAACACAACATTGTAAATCAACTATACCCCAATAAAAATTTTAAAAGAAAAGGAATCTAACTTTCACTATTTACAATGAGCTCAGATAGATTAAAAGGCCGACAAACTCATAAAAGCATAAATAGATTTACAAAAACTTTGTGAACTGCAAATTAAAATAACATAAAAATTGGAATAGAAAAATTTTTCAAAGGTAGAAAAGAAAAAATATTTTCTGAAATAAAGGAGAAATTTAATATGCATATCAAGGGAACAGCATCTCTTGGAAATATGTATGCCTAACAACTAGTATTATGACATGACCTAGCAATGTTATTGGATTTAATATATTAAATAAGGAAGTCACCTATAGGAGGAAACAACTAAAGTAAAAATGAAACAATAATCAAGTAGACAAAAAAGGACATAGAAGACTTAATAATATAAAAAGTAACATACATATTTGTGTATGAATGTATATATATATATATATATATATATATATATATATATATTCCCTATTCTAAAAGCAGGGTAATGTATGATCATTTCAAAGACACAAAAATTTAATTAAACTAAAAAATTGAATTGTAAATTTTGAAATATAGCTACTTCCTCTAGTTTTCAAAATCTGAGCATCTAAAAAAATTAAGCCTATCCCTTAATTTAAAAAAAAAAGACCTACAGATGCTCTGAGGTACATTCTCCCTAGCTGCAGCAAGCTCAGTAAAACTACTTTTTTTTTTGGACCACAGGTGTATTTCTGGTGGTCTTTGGCTGTGGATTTTAATACCTGCCTCAAAGAAGTTGTTAAAAAGACTTATGTGCATCCTTAATATGGAATAGCCTGCAATTTTAATAACATGGACAGATCTCCAAGACATATTTTTACATGAAAAGGCAAGTTTTAGAGCTGTATGGAAACTATGTCCAATTCATATTTTAAAAATAATTACATGTGGGCTTCTCTGGTGGCGCAGTGGTTGAGAGTCCACCTGCCGATGCAGAGGACATGGGTTCGTGTCCCGGTCCGGGAAGATCTCACATGCCGTGAAGAGGCTGAGCCCGTGAGCCATGGCCACTGGGCCTGTGTGTCCGGAGTCTGTGCTCCACAACGGGAGAGGCCACAACAGTGATGAGGCCCGCGTACCGCAAAAAAAAATAATGATAATAATTACATGTGTAAAAGAATTCACGCAATTAAATACATTGGAAATGTACTCAAATTTGAATATCAAATTTTCCAGGGGAGGAGAGAAGAGTAGAAAGATTTGAATAAAACTTAGATGTTTTATTCCATATATTTCTGGAATGTTTGGATATTTCAATAAAAGTATTTTCGGGCTTCCCTGGTGGCGTAGTGGTTGAGAGTCCGCCTGCCGATGCAGGGGACACGGGTTTGTACCCCAGTCCAGGAAGTTCCCACATGCCGCGGAACGGCTAGGCCCGTGAGCCATGGCCGCTGAGCCTGCGTATCCGGAGCCTGTGCTCCGCAACGGGAGAAGCCACAATAGTGAGAGGCCCGCGTACCGCAAAAAAAAAAAAAAAAAAAAAAAAAAGTATTTTCATTTATTCAGTGTTTAAAAATCAAAATGTATTTTTGAAAGGATTATCTGACAAAGACTGAAGTTAGACATCTCCAAGAGCCAACTACTTTAATAATTATGCAATTTTTCCTGGTTATTTATTTATTTTTTTCAAAAGCAGAGTAAGAAAATAGTCTATAAGTTCAGAAGGAAAGGGGAGATACTGAAAGTATTTACCTCATCTACTAACTGATGGCTGGAAGAATACCTGCCTTTAGTTTAAACTTACGATTTCATTAAAATGTATAACGCTTTAAAGTATATAGCACTTTAAGTAATTGTTAATTATATTTAAAGGTGAACAATTTAGGATTCCTTCCTCAGAAAGACACTGGGAAAATTTGAAATAGAGAGGGAGAACATCGAAAGAAAAGGAGGGAGAGTTGCAAGTCCCCAAACACCAAATATAAGCTCAGGTACTTGAAAAAATATCTAGGGTGTGGGGCTTCCCTGGTGGCGCAGTGGTTGAGAGTCCGCCTGCCGATGCAGGGGACACAGGCTCGTGCCCCGATCCGGGAGGATCCCACATGCCGCAGAGCAGCTGGGCCCGTGAGCCATGGCCACTGATCCTGTGCGTCCGGAGCCTGTGCTCCGCAACCGGGGAGGCCACAACAGTGAAAGGCCCGCGTACCGCAAAAAAAAAAAAAACAAAAAAAAAAACAAAAAAAAACCTAGGATGTGAATTTTAAGTTAACACAAAGGACAGGTCTTCTTCATTAAAATATCAAGCGAAAGAATATGAATGCAGTTAAAGGCAGAAAAGGGTGTTGAACTCATTAACTACTTTTAAATATTTTAAAATATAAAAAATAAGAAGTTGGATTTGCATGCTTAAGTCAAAAAAGGAAGACATAAGGAAGAATAGTGATATAAACACTAATGTTGTAATAGACTTCAATAGGACCCTGATGTCCAGGTCCAATGTTTCACTGCCACTTAATACATTCTTAATTTCTGATGAATATCTTCCAAACAATTTAGACTCTAAATTTGACAAGTAAATAAAGACTGGAAATTTAAAATACCCCAGGAGCAACTGACCCAAGCATCTCATTCTCCATGACAAAATAATGTTATAAAGATAGGATGTTAAATGTAAATCCAACACAAACTAGACCAAGACTTGAGGACACAGGGAGGGGGAAGGGAAAGCTGGGATGAAGTGAGAGAGTGACATGGACTTATATATACTACAAAATGTAAAATAGATAGCTAGTGGGAAGCAGCTGCACAGCACAGGGAGATCAGCTCAGTGCTTGTGACCACCTAGAGGGGTGGGATACGGAGGGTGGGAGGGAGACGCAAAAGGAAGGAGATATGTGGATATATGTATAGCTGATTCACTTTGTTATAAAGCAGAAACTAACACACCATTGGAAAGCAATTATACTTCAATAAAGATGTTAAAAAAAAACTGCTCTAAAAAACTAGACCAAGAAATAATTATGTGCAAGTTTTCTCTTAATATAAAACGAGAAAGCCTGTCCAGCCTAGACGATCCAAACAAAATCATGATAGTCATAATGCAGTGTTACAGGGTCTTACATATGATTCACCTAAGTTTCGCCCTATTGATATATTTTCATTTTCTTAGGGAAGTGGGATATTCTTTTCTAAAGGAGTAGATTTTATTAACTTCTTGGGGAGAGGGGGTGTGTCTAATAAAAACAGAATTCTCACTAATCTAACTCACTCTTACTTTTTAAAAGAATATATTTGGAGAAATATTAATATATTCTGCTTGGCAAGGAAGGTGAACAGGAAATTTAAACACCAAATAGCAAAGGTAACCAGATAACCTTTCAGGTCCCTTTCAACCCAGGCAGTCTATGATTCCAAACCAAACCAGGCTGCGGTCAAAATGCAGACATTGAATCAAAATCATCTGCTAGTATCAGACATCCCTTATAAGCTTAAAGTCCGGTCATTAGGTGAGCTTAGTTACTGTTATGTCATTACTTCTAAGCTATCCCAGCAGACAGTGAGGATATATGTGCTAAGTCATACATATACACATAATGTCTATAATTTTTTCTCAATCTATGTATATCCATATATCTATATACAGATTTAGATATAGCTATATAAAATGTGTGTATGTATATAGTATATGTAGTTCATACTGATAAATCCAAATCCAATCCAAAACCACAGGTTCTTCTTGTCTTCACTTTTTCATTTTTGTAACTTCCCTCTCACTGACAAACCTGACTTCCATCATTGTCAAAATAATTGCTCATTTCCCCAAGCCTAGGATACATCAAGAGCAGTTTCAGTATTATTATTAATCCATACACCTGCAAAATACAAACCTGCTAACTAGAGTTCAGGATTTATTATAATCCTCTTATTTTTTTGGAGAGGGGGGAACATACATTAAGAAAAATGCATGTCTTATATCTATAACTTAGCTAGTTTTGACAAATAAACACTCCTATTTAATTGTCATACTCTCATAAGATATAGAACATGTCCATTACCCTCAAAATTTCCTTAGCATTCTTCTTATACAATCCTCCCCTCTTACTAGGTGACATAAATTCGTTTTTTCTGCTATGGAAATTCATATAAATGGAATCATACATTATGTACTACTTTGTGTCTAGCACTTTTTGCTCATAATAATATCTATGAGATTCATGCATGTATTGTACTTAATCAGTAGTTTAATTTTCTTCCTGGGTAGTATTTCTCTATATATAAATATACCACAATTTCTTTTACCCATTATCCTGTTGATAAACATTTTAGATATTTCAAGTTTTTACTATTACGAATAAAGTTTCTATGAACATTCTTGAACAATATCTTTGTGGTTATTTATTGTCATTTCCATTAGATAAATACAGTCATTTCTGCTATAATGTCACATACATGTTCTTAAAAATTACCATGCTATGAAAAATTGTGCAATAATAAAAGACAGGGCTTATGGGGAAAATGAGATTTGGGGCATGACACTCAATACTGTTGTCAGTAAAACATAACAACAACAACAACAAAAAACCCTTATGAAAACAGTTAAACTCTTATACACATTTAATGACTAAGAGTACAAAAACTACAAGTATGGATCTCATTTCTCATGAAAAAGAAGATGGCTTGTAGAAGTGGGAATTCAAAGGGTTGCAGTTTGAGAGTTATTTTAAGGGTTATCAGAAATAAGAAGAAAAGCTGTAATACCAGATGTGGATGGGTGTGGCTCATAACACAGGGATGAATTGTGAAGTAACTTGTAGATGTTTGATATATGTACATATGTGTATTTGATTTACGTGCATATATTTCTATACAGCTCATTTCAGCCGAACTTAGTGTTTTCTGCACTGTTTTTCATTGACAAAATTATAAATAAACAAGTAAAATATGTGTATTGTGCTCAGATTGCTCCCTAATATATCAATGGCATTGAATAAAATTTGCATTTTTAAAATAAGCATTATAGCAGAACTGACTGTACCTAGAAACACATTTGCTGAGTCCTAAGGTATGTATATATTTAACTTTATAAGAAACTGCCAAATTGTTTCCCATATCGTTTGCACTGTTTTAGACTCCCACTAGCATTGATTTCATTGATTTCTGCTATTATTATTTTATTCTTTCTATTTATTTTAAGTTTAATTTGCTCTCTTCTTTCTAGCTTCTTAAGTTGGAAATTTAGATAATTCATTTTAAACTTAATTAAATGTCATCAATTTCCTTGTAAATACTGCTTTAGTAACTCCTTACATATTGTGATATATTGCATTTTCTTTATCATTCAGTTTGAAATATTTTCTAATTTTCTTTTCAGTTTTTTATTCATGCATTATTTATGTTATTTATAAGTATGTTTTTTAATCACCAACATTAAAACTGTTTCAAATACCTTATAATTGATTTATATTTTGTTTTTGGTCATATATGTGTAAGATTTCAATCTTTTTAAATATACTGAGGTTCTTTTTAGAGCCCCAAATATGGTCTATCTTAATAAAAGTTCCTTTCATACTGAATAAGTGTGTGTATTATAAATATTTAGGAGGTCAAGTACTGTAAATATAAATAAGGTCAAGGTGGTTGAAGGCTTGTTCACATCTATACCATTACTGACTTTTTGTCTGGTTTTTCTAACAATTACTCTCTGTTTGTCAGATTGGGTAATGTATTTTGATCCATCTTCAAGTTCACTGATCCTGTATTCTGCTATCTCCAATTTACAAGGTCATTTTGTGAATCTTTCATTATCAGTTTGGCAATTCTAAGTTCTAGGCTTTCCATCTGGTTCTCTTTTATAAGCTCCATTTCTCTGTTGAAATTCTCCATCTATTTTATCATTATGAATACATTTTTCCTAGTTCTTGAACATATTTATAATAGATGTTTTAAAATTCTTTCCTGCTAACTGCAATATTTTTGTCATTCATGATCAAATTCTATTCACTGATTTTATCTTGAGTATAAATGGCATTTTCTCATTTCTTCCCATGTCTAGGAATGTTTGATTATACACTGAATATTGTGATAATACAAAAGTGTTTCTTTTCTATCAATTGGTTAAATTGAATGTACTCAAACTTTAAATTCTCTCTGTCTTGCAGGGATCAGCAGCTGAAATTTTTCCCCATTTCTTTCAGCCTTCTGGTTGTTGCTTTTTGTCAGAAAGTTGGAGTGTTCCTTGAGGGTTTGAGTGGATAAGGTGGAGGTTATAGGCACATTTTGGAACTGATCTTTCTGTGGGTCTCTTACTGCCAGCATTTTTCTCCTTACTTTTCAGCTGCCCTGAAAGCTCTAAACTTCTAAAAGACACGAAGTTTGAAGTTTTTTGCTTCATTTCTAACTTCCATCAGATGAAAATTTATGTAATTTGAAATTTTACCCATCTAATTCCCTTGTCTTAAGTTTAAATTCTCTCCCAATTTCTGCCTGTTTCAATCACTCTCATTGCTTTAGAATACTTGTTCTTAATTTGTTCAGAGCTTATAATTGTTGTCTTCAAGAGCCTTAGTCAGGAGATTAATTCAAGATGGCAGAGTGGAATGATGTGTGCTCACTCCTTCTTGAGAGAGCACCAGAATCACAAGTAACTGCTGAACAATCATCAACAGGAAGACAATGGAATTCGCCAAAAAAAATACCTCACATTCAAAGACAAAGGAGAAGTCACAAAGAGATCATAGGAGGTGCACAATCATGATAAAATTAAATCCCATAACTGCTGAGTGGGTGACTCACAAACTGGAGAACACTTATACCACAGAAGTCCACCCACTGGAGTGAAGGTTCTGAGCCCCATGTCAGGCTTCCCAACTTGGGGATCCAGCAATAGTAGCAGGAATTCCAGAGAATCAGACTTTGAAGGTTAGCAGGATTTGATTGCAGGACTTTGATAGGACTGGGGGAAACAGAGACTCCACTCTTGGAGGGCACACACAAAGTAGTGTGTACATTGGGACCCAGGGGAAGGAGCAATGACCCCATAGGAGACTGAACCAGACCTACCTGCTAGTGTTGGAGGGTCTCCTGCAGAGGTGGGGGGTGGCTGTGTCTCACCGTGAAGACAAGGACACAGTCAGCAGAAGTTCTGGGAAGTATTCCTTGGTGTGGGCCCTCCTAGACACTGCCATTAACCCCACCAAAGAGCCAGGTAATCTCCAGTGTTGGGTTGCCTCAGACAAAACAATGAACAGGGAGGGAACGCAGCCCCACCCATCAGCAGACAAGCAGATTAAAGTTTTACTGAGCTCTGCCCACCAGAGAAACACCCAGCTCTACCAACCACCCTCCCATCAGGAAACTGGCACAAGCTTCTTAGATAGCCTCAGCCACCAGAGGACAGACAGCAGAAGAAAGAAGAACTACAATCCTGCAGCCTGTGGAACAAAACCCACATTCACAGAAAGATAGACAAGATGAAAAGACAGAGGGCTATGTACCAGATGAAGGAACAACATAAAACACCAGAAAAACAATTAAATGAAGTGGAGATAGGCAACCTTCCAGAAAAAGAATTCAGAATAATGATAGTGAAGATGATCAAGAACCTCGGAAAAAGAATGGAGACAAAGATCAAGAAGATGCAAGAAATGCTTTAAAAAGACTGAGAAGAATTAAGGAACAAAAAAACAGAAATGAAAAATACAATAACTGAAATAAAAAATACTTTAGAAGGAATCAATAGCAGAATAACTGAGGGAGAAGAACGGATAAGTGATCTGGAAGACAGAATGGTGGAATTCACTGCTGTGGAACAGAATAAAGAAAACAGAATGAAAAGAAATGAAGACAGCCTAAGAGATTTCTGGAACAACATTAAATGCAACAACATTCACATTATAGGGGTCTCAGAGGAGAAGAGAGAGAGAAAGGACCCAAGAAAATATTTGAAGAAATTATAATCGAAAACTTCCCTAACAAGGGAAAGGAAATAGCCACCCAAGTCCAGGAAGAACTGAGAGTCCCAGGCAGGATAAACCTAAGGAGAAACACACTGAGACACATAGTAATCAAATTGACAAAAATTGAAGACAAAGAAAAATTATTGAAAGCAACAAGGGAAAAATGACAAATAACATACAAGGGAACTCCCATAAGGTTAACAGCTGATTTCTCAGCAGAAACTCTACCAGCCAGAAGAGAGTGGAATGATATACTTAAGGTGATGAAACGGAAACCTACAACCAAGATTACTCTACCCCTCAGGGATCTCATTCAGATTCAACGAAGAAATCAAAAGCTTTACTGACAAGCAAAAGCTAAGAGAGTTCAGCACCACCAAACTAGCTCTACAATAAATGCTAAAGGAACTTCTCTAAGTGGGAAACACAAGAGAAGAAAAGGACCTACAAAAACAAACCCATAGGGGCTTCCCTGGTGGCACAGTGGTTGATGGTCTGCCTGCTGATGCAGGGGACAAGGGTTCATGCCCCAGTCTGGGAAGATCCCACAAGCCGCAGAGGAGATGGACCTGTAGCCATGGCCACTGAGCCTGCACATCTGGAGCCTGTGCTCTGCAACAGGAGAGGCCACAACAGTGAGAGGCCCGCTACGGCAAAAACAAAAACAAAAACAAAAACAAAACCTTAACAATTAAGAAAATGGTAATAGGAACATACATATCAATAATTACCTTAAACGTGAATGGATTAAATGCTCCAAGCAAAAGACACAGGCTCACTGAATACATACAAAAACAGGACCGATACATATGCTGTCTACAAGACACGCACTTCAGACCTAGGGACACATATAGAATGAAAGTGAGGGGATGGAAAATGATATTCCATGCAAATGGAAATCAAAAGAAAGCTGGAGTAGCAATACTCATATCAGATAAAATAGACTTTAAAATAAAGAATGTTAAAAGAGACAAGGAAAGACACTACATAATGATCAAGGGATCAATCAAAGAAGAAGATATAACAATTATAAATATATATTCACCCAACGTTGGAGCACCTCAATACTTAAGGCAGGTGATAACAGCTATAAAAGAGGAAATTGTCAGTAACACAATAACAGTGGGGGACTTTAACACCTCACTTACACAAATGGACAGATAAACCAAACAGAAAATTAATAAGGAAATAAAAGCTTTAAATGAAACAATAGACCAGATAGATTTAATTGATATTTATAGGACATTCCATCCAAAAACCGCAGATTACACTTTCTTCTCAAGTGCACATGGAACATTATCCAGGATAGATCTCATCTTGGGTCACAAATCAAGCCTCAGTAAATTTAAGAAAATTGGAATCATGTCAAGCATCTTTTCTGACCACAATGCTATAGTATTGGAAATCAATTACAGGGAAAAAAACGTAAAAAAACAAAAACACATGGAGGCTAAACAATATGTTACTAAATGACCAAGAGATCACTGAAGAAATCAAATAGGAAATAAAAAAAAATACCTAGAGACAAATTACAATGAAAACACGATGATCCAAAACCTATGGGATGCAGCAAAAGCAGTTCTGAGACAGAAGTTTATAGCAATACAAGCCTACCTCAGAAACAAAAACCTCAAATAAACAATCTAATCTTACACCTCAAGGAACTAGAGAAAGAAGAGCAAACAAACCCCAAAGTTAGTAGAAGGAAAGAAATCATAAAGACCAGAGCAGAAATAAATGAAATAGAAACAAAGAAAACAATAGCAAAGATCAGCTGGTTCTTTGAGAAGATAAACAAAATTGATAAGCCATTAGCTAGACTCATCAAGAAAAAGAGGGATAGGACTTAAGCCAATAAAATTAGAAATGAAAAAGGAGGAGTTACAACAGACACTGCAGAAATACAAAGCATCCTAAGAGACTACTACAAGAAACTCTATGCCAATAAAATGGACAACCTGGAAGAAATGGACAAATACTTAGAAAGGTATACCCTTCCAAGTCTGAACCAGGAAGTAATAGAAAATATGAACAGACCAATCACAAGTAACGAAATTGAAACTGTGATTAAAACTCTTCCAACAAACAAAAGTCCAGAGTCACATGGCTTCACAGGTGAATTCTATCAAACATTTAGAGAAGAGCTAACACCCATGTTTCTCAAACTCGTCCAAAAAATTGCAGAGGAAGGAACACTCCCAAACTCATTCTATGAGGTCACCATCACCCATACAAAAACCAGACAAAGATACTACAAAAAAAGAAAACTACAGACCAACATCACTGATGAATATAGATGCAAAAACCCTCAACAAAATACTAGCAAACAGAATCCAACAACACATTAAAAGGATCATAGACCATGATCAAGTGGGGTTTATCCCAGGGATGCAAGGATTCTTCAATATACACAAATCAATCACTGTGATACACCCTACTAACAAACTGAAGAATAAAAACCATATGATCGTCTCAATAGATGCAGAACAAGCTTTTGACAAATTTCAACACCGATTTATGATAAAAACTCCCCAGAAAGTGGGCATGGAGGCAAACTACCTGAAAATAATAAAGCCCATATATGAGAAACCCATGGCAAACATCATTCTCAATGGTGAAAAACTGAAAGCAATTCCTCTAAGATTTGGAACAAGACAAGGATGTCCACTCTCACCACTATTATTTAATGTAGTTTTGGAAGTCCTAGCCAAGGCAATCAGAGAAGAAAAAGAAATAAAAGGAATACAAATTGGAAAAGAAGAAGTAAAACTGTCAGTGTTTACAGATGACATGATATTATACATAGAGAATCCTAACAATGACACCAAAAAACTACTAGAGCTAATCAATGAATTTGCAGGATACAAAATTAATGCACAGAAATCTCTTGCATTCCTATACACGAATGATGAAAAATATGAAAGAGAAATTAAGGAAACATTCCCATTTACCATTGCAACAAAAAGAATAAAATACCTAGGAATAAACCTACCTAGGGAGACAAAAGACCTGTATGCAGAAAACTTTAAGACACTGATGAAAGAAATTAAAGATGATACAAACAGCTGGAGAGATAAACCATGTTCTTGGATTGGAAGAATCAATATTGTGAAAATAACTATACTACCCAAAGCAATCTAGAGATTCAATGCAATCCCTATCAAATTACCAATGACATTTTTTACAGAACTAGAACAAAATTCTTAAAATTTGTATGGAGACACAAAAGACCCCGAATAGCCAAATCAGTCTTGAGGGAAAAAAAAGGAAGTGGAGGAATCAGACTCCCTGTCTTTGGACTATACTACAAAGCTACAGTAATCAAGACAATATGGTACTGGCACAAAAACAGAAATATTAATCAATGGAACAGGATAGAAAGCCCAGAGATAAACCCACACACCTATGGTCAACTAATCTATGACAAAGGAGGCAAGGATATTCAAAAGAGAAAAGACAGTCTCTTCAATAAGTGATGCTGGGAAAACTGGACAGCTACATGTAGAAGAATGAAATTAGAACACTCCCTAACACCATACACAAAAATAAACTCAAAATGGATTAAAGATCTAAATGTAATACTGGATGCTATAAAACTCTTAGAGGAAAACATAGGAAGAACACTCTTTGACATAAATTACAGAAAGATCTTTTTGGATCCACCTCCTAGAGTAATGGAAATAAAAACAAAAATAAACAAATGGGACGTAATGAAACTTAAAAGCTTTTGCAAAGCAAAGGAAACTACAAACTGCATGATAAGACAACCCTCAGAATGGGAGAAAATATTTGCAAAAGAATCAATGGACAAAGGATTAATCTCCAAAATATATAAACAGCTCAGGCAGCTCAATATTAGAGAAACAAACAACCCAATCCAAAAATGGGCAGAAGACCTAAAAAGACATTTCTCCAAAGAAGACATACAGATGGCCAAAAAGCACACGAAAAGCTACTCAAAGTCACTAATTATTAGAGAAATGAAAATCAAAACAACAATAAGGTATCACCTCACACCAGTTGGAATGGGCATCATCAGAAAATCTACAAACAACAAATGCTGGAGAGGGTGTGGAGAAAAGGGAACCCTCTTGCACTGTTGGTGGGAATGTAAATTGATCAAGCCACTATGGAGAACAGTATGGAAGTAGTTTAAAAAACGAAAAATAGAATCACCATATGACCCAGCAATCCCACTGCTGGGCATATACCCAGAGAAAAACATAATTCAAAAAGACACATGCATCCCAATGTTCATTGCAACACTGTTTATGATAGCCATGGAAGCAACCTAAATACCCATCGACAGATGAGTGGATAAAGAAGTTGTGGTACAAATATACAATGGAATATTACTCAGCTATAAAAAGGAACGAAATTGGGTCTTTTGTAGAGATGTGGATGGATCTAGAGACTTTCATACAGAGTGAAGTATGTCAGAAAGAGAAAAACAAATATTGTATATTAATGCCTATATGTGGAACCTAGAAAAGTGGTATAGTTGAACCAGTTTGCAGGGTAGAAATAGACAGATGTAGAGAACAAACGTGTGGACACCACGGTAGGGGGGAAAGTGGCAGGTGTGGCAGTGGTGGTGGGATGAATTTGGAGATTGGGATTGACATATATACACTAATATGTATAAAATGGATAACTAATAAGAACCTGCTGTATAAAAAAATAACTAAAATAAAATTTAAACATTCAGTACAAAAAAAAAAAAGAAAGAGCCTTAGTCAGATCCAATTTAGTCTACTATTCTTAGTATGAAGTCTTATCACTGGTTAAATTTTAACTTATTTATTAATTTAGTCCAACATATACTATGCTCCCACTATGTTTCAGATATCCTTCTGTGCACCAAGGATGCAAAGAATATAAGACTATAACCTAGATCTTTATAGGCAGGAAGTCATAGTATAGAACAATTATTCTGACACAATGCAATAAGATAAATTAAGGGAGTATTATAGGAGCACAAATGGAGAACTCATAGGTATATCTCTATCTCTTATCTTTCTTCAAGTTCGGTAACACTTTTCCACTTGAGATAATTCTAAGTCATGAAATTTGAGTATTTTATTTATGCCATGATGACTAGGGAGTCCCCTAGAATTGACTCGATCAGGATAGACTCTCAAAAATATTTAAATACATTAATGTGAGAAATTGTTATGATTGAAGTTTTGTTGGTTGGTTGGTTGGTTGGTTGATTTAATAACTAGCCATGTTAGTGGTCTGGTGGGTAAACATCATGTAACTTATTTTAGAGCACACTGCTATTTATAAAAGCAAAAAAAAAAAAAAAGAAACTACTTAAACATTCAAAAAATTTAGGCCCAATAAAAAATCTTAGACGAATATTTAGGAGACTCTATTTACAAGATTGAAAAGATCTTTCCAAACTAAGAAATAAAATATAGATATTATAAAAATGTTTTTATGCAAAATATATTAAACGCTAGAAATGTAACAATTTACAAAAAATTGCAATGCAAATGACAGATGAAAGACTAACTCTCTGGAATGCATAAAGAAATTTTGCAAAATGATAACAAAGAGCTTAACAACCTACAACATACAAATGAAAATAATATGAGCACACAATTCAGCAAAGAGCAAATCCAAATTGCTGATAAACATGTGAAAACATGCTCCGTGTTTATAGGTGTCAGGAAAGTATGAATTAAGTAAAAAAGACAGCCACTTAATGCTGAGTCAGAATGTAAAATGTACTCTCATACATTGTTGCAGCAATTTTGGAAAGTAACCCTGCAATATCTGCTAAAATTCAAAATGCACATGCCCTTCATTCCAACAATCCAGTTCCTGAGATTTGTCTCATATAACCAAAAGCACCAGAAGGTAAGGATAGATACACAGAGGGGCTCATCACAGTACAGTTTTATAAAAGAAAAGATAAAGGAATTTTGAGGTTCATTTTTGTAAACTCAGAACATTCCCTAATGTTATCAAAGTCAGTGGTTTAGTCACGACGTTCTGGATTCAAAGTCTTAGTCAGCTGATGCACTACATAAAGTTAACCCAATACGTAAAGCAGATGACATCAGATAACTCACTGCATAGACTGAAGCCAATTAGGGGAGGAGCAAGGCAGTAATATTATACAACTTGGAGTGGTCTGTGAGGAGCTCTATTTGAAATTCAGTACTCTATTTTATCACCCCCTAAATCAGCCTAACTGATTTCCTCTGTACTATCGTGTCCTTATATCTTACTTAAACTCCTCTTAGACAGGTGCTGAGTTCCTCTCCCCATCCAGGACCTATCACAGTGCTTGCTGCTATATATGATATTAATAAATGTGGGTTATTTGTTGAACTAAGGGACTTTATAGTCTGTGTTATTGTCTGAGATGCTCAGCTGAAAAAATATATTTGATGTCCTTTCAAACGATATGAGTGACAATTGTAATCAATTTTGGTGTGAGCTTCTCAAATGCCATGATGGATTCAGTTAGATATCTGAATATGGACAACTTCCTACAAGTTTACATTATAAACAGGAAAACATGTCATGAGTCTTTGTGAAATTATAAAAGAATATTACTTAATGAAGTTCTGTGATAACATTTTTCTAATCTCAGAAAGTTTTTATTTTTCAAATTGTCTAATTTTTTTTGTTTTTCCCCATTATTAGGTCAATGAAGAATAACAATATTAAAAGTTGCAGTTCTTTGAAAAGCCTTCACAAAAAAAAGCATTAAATAAAAAAGACTTTAGCCAAACATACTGACAAGATTATAGTAGCTCACATAATCTAACTTGCATTTACTCTGTAATTACCTAGGAAAAGGTTCAGAAGTATAATTCATTCATGTCGCAGCATAACAAACAAAAAGATATGTGATGAAACCATGAACTAGGTTATAAAATTAGTCATTGGTATTGTTCTTTCTGATGCCAACAACACCATCCAAAGCAAAGGCAGAATGCCACTTACAGCTTCATTCTTTGGGTGCCCTGTCCAGTAGTACTTTCTCCCTCACCTGCTCTGTGAAACAATTGTTCTTCTCTTCCTAATAGCATAAAGAATGCATGTGAATTCATTGCAAACCTTAGAGAGCCTTAGTACACAAAAATATCTGAAATTTTAGTAGCATCATTGCAATACTCTGCAGTGCAAGACAAAAATTTGGGAAAAAAGAGAAAACAAAATTAATTAACTTCTGACGTTATACCTTAGAATAATTAATGATTGAGTTCAAATTAAACCATCACCCATAAAGGTTCTCATTCTTCCCTGATTATATTATCACATATTAAATTTTAGCTACTAATTCTGGAAAATATAAAGAGGGTTCAGTGAATATCTTTTTGCTGGCTTTCATGTTTAAATGAGACTGTGTTCAAAACATTTAATGAAAAAACCCTACTCAATAAATATAGTTTTCAAATATTTCAAACATTCAGAAATGCCACACAAGACAATAATTTTGACTCTGAACCTGTTCCTTCACTTGTGAAATAATATCCATACCATAGATTATTACAAATAGTGAATACAATTTTACATGTAAAATATCTAACTCAGCATTTAAACCATAGTAAGTAATCACCAAGTTTTGATTCCCTTTACAGAGTTCAGGTGGTCTGTTTGAATACTATATTGAATATAGTAATAAAAATAGAAAATTATAAAAATAATATTACAAGTATAAATCTGCACAGGTTGGACATAGAAATATTTATAAAAATAACTTCCTTAACCACTGAAACTTGGAAGTACCTCATATAGGAATACGCAAGGAGTATAAAATCTATATTGCTCCCCATGGGTGATCTATTTTCTGCTCAGACCTCAAGTAGTAGATATCCTTCCAATTAAAAGTGAGGAATAATGCCATCATTCTTATTTTACAAGGATAGAATGGACAGGACAGAAAACAAAGGCAACTGGCTAGAAAACCCAGCATCTAGATGGTAACATTGATTTTTTTTTACCAAATATGTATCCCAGCTCTGTCCTTCTCTATCAGAATATCTAATAATGGGAGGGAAAAGGAGGAAAGAGATAAGGAAGTTATAGTTTTTGCTTTTTGTGTTAAAAATCTCTAGAGCTTCAGCAAAAAAATCCAAATATGCTTGATAAGATAAACTAATGAAAGATACTTTGGGGAATTTTTATGGCATTCTTAAGCTATTTACTTTTATATTGTATTATATTATGGGTTCATAACTTTCTTGAAATATGGACTTATAAAAAATATAACATAATATGGACTTATAAAAAAATATAATAAAAGCTATGGACCCTCTCCCTTTAAAGGAAAAGAATATCATATAGATCCAGTGAGTTCATAGACCTTCTAAAGCCCATCCATAGACTCTTTCTTATTCCCTAGTCTTTGGTTTATGAATTCTTTATGTATAGGAATTAGCTAAAACATTGATGTAGTCATCATGGGATTAAAAGTTTTATTTCAAATGCCCCTAATTCTCATACTTGGACCCGCTGAGATCCATGAAGTACAGATTTTTTTATGTCATTTTTCATTTAAAAAATTACATTGTCGCCTCCAAATAAGTATTAGTACATTTTAAATAAATTCTTGTTGATTGAGTAAGTGGATAAATTAACACTTACATTATTCTATTTACATTGACTCAAGGTTCAAATAATTTTGTTGTTCTTTGGATTATAACAAAAACAATTTTAAAATTACTATCCAAATCAGCACTTTGAAAGGAATAGCAACAGAATATTGTGACCTTTATCAAATTTGTCTTTTGTAACCTTTGAGTGAACGCGTAAGAAACAACCAAATATTTCCTGTAAATAGTGATACAAGGAAGTGACATTTCTCATAGACAGTGGTAGAGCGAGCATAATGTGGCATAAACAGAGGAAGAGCATCTGATTTTCACAGTACCGGAAGAAGAATGAGTCCAGGCAAAAACAAACTAAAAGTATTGTCCTGGCTCTGTTCGGTATGGTACTCAACAATTCTTTAGTGAAAAGAAACTACAAGTTTATACCAACTCCCCCATATACATAGAGGTAGACATAAGCATAGACACAGACTTACACATATACTTGTACACACACACACAAATATGCACACATGCATACACACATATGACTATGCCATAGTCTATCAAAAGTCACTCTTCAATTCTCTTGGGAACTTTTTTTAAAAGAGAGAACTAACTGGAGGATGTAAGAACTATGAGATAAAGTGAATGGTGGAGGAAAAGAAGAGGTTATTTTAATAAAACCTGAAAAAATAAAATAAAATGTGAGGGAAAGTAGGACTTAGATGTGAACTTCTGCTCTTGTTAAAAATGATGCAACAATAGCCATGTGTATAAAGAATGATAGCATCTGGACAGAGAGGGTCTCTAAGCGATGCTGAAATAGAAAACCCTGCACACTGAGGAAGGACTGGTAAAATCCGTATTTGGAATATGCAATATATTAAAGTATTACCAAAGCTGAATCCAGAGCATGATCCCTAGAACAATCACCTCACTACAGCTGAAACCGGACACGTCTTCAACCTTCGCTCGTTTAAGGACAGCAGCAGTGCAGATCCACCACAGTACTTCTTGATGCTTAGGTGTGTCTGAGCTCAGGTGCATCTGAGTCATTGAATCAAGATCCTAAGTCTTCATCCCAGTTGCCACAGAGGCAGAAAAGATGAGGACTGCCTTCTGATGCAGGGAATTAAAAAATATAGAGAGAGTGTGATTAAAAGATGCTAAGTGACAAAATATGACAAATACCCACTATTGAGCTCAACTCACAGAACACTGCTCTCACAAGCCTTAGTTCTGTCCAGGTTTGTGATTCTCTAAAAGGCGTTATGTGGGAACAAAAACAAGTCACTCTAGAAAGAATAATTCCTTAGTGATAGGACTTCACAACTCTTTTCTCAGCAGCAACTTTATTTTGCCATGTTACAGTGGCTCTTTCCTTTAAACATGCTTATTTCTCTCTCTTCAATTAATTAGCACATAAATTAGTAAATAATCCTTCATTTGACTAATCTACCTTTCCACTGTTCTCTATTTCTCTTTCACCAATTGTAATTGTTTTTTCGTTTTTTGCGGTACGCGGGCCTTTCGCTCTTGTGGCCTCTCCCGTTGCGGAGCACAGGCTCTGGACACGCAGGCTCAGCGGCCATGGCTCACGCGCCCAGCCGCTCCGCGGCATGTGGGATCTTCCCGGACCGGGGCACGAACCCGTGTCCCCTGCATTGGCAGGTGGCCTCTCAGCCACTGCGCCACCAGGGAAGCCCTGTAATTGTTTTTTTTTTTTTTTTTAATTCTACTGTCGCTGTTTTTAGTCCCTCTTTCTAGGAGCTCCTTGTCTCCTATCTCCACCATTTTGTAGTAGCTACACTCCTGAAAATCACAGTCAACCAGTTCTTCATTAAGTCCTCTGGTCTTTTGGGCCCACACCCTCCTTGACTTCTCTGAAGCACAGGGCATCATAAATCTTCTGGAAGCTCTTTCTGCATTCCTATTCCAGAACTCTTCCTACTTTCCTTCGCTTGATCTGTCATCCGTTTTTGCATTCTTTATTACTTCATCTCTGGTGTCAGCTCCTAAAATTCTGCCTTCACACCTCACTTTTCTCTATATTGTCTTCTTCAATGAGGTCACCCCACTCACTATTTCACATTCACTTGTTCATCTACTCCCTCATTAATTCAACACATATTAATTGATTGACTACTAAACAGCAGGCACTCTGCTAGGACCTGGTGATCAAAAAAGGGAATAAGACACAGGCCCTGCCCTCAAAGAACTCAGTGTCTTTTAGGAAAGAGCACGTAACAGAGACATCTGTTATGAAATAGAGCAGAAAGTGCATAGATAAAGCCGTACACTGCTTTGGCATCATCTACGAGATGGGAGGGGAATGTAGACAAAGGCAGGCGCAAACTCCCTAGAAGAAATGACAGTATCACTTTCCTAAGGATGTCTTACCCTTGTGTGTCTGCATCTCTGCCATTGTGCAACTTAGGTCCACCTTTCTTCCTTCTTGCTGGATACCTGCCCCGCAATGCCTTTGAAGAAATCATGTTTAAAACCAAACTTTTCATTCTCATACTGACATTAATTTCCCTTCATTTTCTAATTCATGGTGATAGAATCAATGTTTACTTATCCAGACCAGCTCCAAACCTCTGAGTCCTTGTGGACTTGTCCCTCTGCCTCCCTCTTGACATCTGCTTTTTCACCAAATTCTATTGATTCCTTTTTTAAAACAAGTGTAGTACCAGGTAGTAGTTAGCAACATAAGCTGGGTTCAAATAAGAAGAATAAAAGTTGCTTAACTCTGCAGCTGTATGCAGATTATTTTTGTGTCTCAGTTTCTTCCTCTTTAAAATGGGGATAATGGTTCCTACAACAGAGCGTTGTTGTAAAAAATAAATGAGATGATATCCTGGAACATATCAAGTATTGATCACACATCGCCTATCGTTACTCTTATTTCTATGTTGTCCATTTCTTACTTTTTCATTCCCAGTGTCTTAATCCTGGCTCTGAATTTAAATCATTCACATCTGTGTAAGCATCTTATTGAATGAACTGAACTTCAGACAAGCTCACAAAGTCACTTGATTCTTTTGTCTCAATGTCTCTTCAAACTCACTCTGTAGAGTAATTCTGTCCTTGTCCTTTGATACATTTCAGTCAGATTGACTAGCTTTTCAGGTACCTTGACTCACAAGAACACTTCATTCTGGTACTAATAACTCCAGTTCAGTGTAATAATCAAAATTCTAAGCTCTTATCTAATCTGGAAATTCTCCCACAACCAGATTGATAGCACGTCAATCTGTAAACCTATACCAGGTGTGGGTGAGGTTTGGTGGACTTCATTGTTCTGTAGTCGGCCAGCTCTTGCCTCCACCCGGAAGTTGCCCCTTCCAGGATTAGGCCCAAGGGAAGAAAGAGTTAGGGGCTAGAAATTTGGTGATCTATGTTTGGATCCTCTGGCTTTTAAGAGGGCATTCAAAACTGATACTTTCTCTCTGGGTCTTTCAGCTCTTCTGCAGTAACTTTGATATAAGTGGTTTCCCGGGGAAGCCCACCATAATGCTCTCGTTCACTCCTTGGGCCTCAGGCGGCACCACTGCTCTGATTGGTTACTACCTCCTTCTCACCTGGACCTCAGGCACTCTCAAGGCCTCAGGCCAACACCCTCCCAGAGGTCCACCTGACTTCAAGGAAAGTGCTTGCAACCCTTCCCCACACCACTACTTTGGGCTCACTTCCAAAGCATACCTGACTCAATCTCTGTCTCTCTGTCTCTGCCTCTCTCTGTCTCTCTCTTTCTCTCTCTCTAGCCATTTCCTCCCTCCTCCCTCCACCCTCACTCTCAAAACTATGCCATCTTGACAGTCACAATCTCTCATCTTAAGATTTCTCAGATATGTATAAAAACATTCCCTTGGATTCCTCAAACCCCAGAAGATAAATATCAAGCTCTTCAAAATGTCCCCTTGAAGCTCTTCATGTTGGGTTTAAGGGGAACAGAAGCATCTCAGACGAAAGAGGAAGTGCTCTGAGTTTTGACAATGCCTCCCAAGGAATCCTAACCTCTGTTGCCATCCGACAAGGCCCTAGACCTGCTTTATCCATCCCTGGGAGAGGGGATGAGCCTCACAAGGCAGTCTGGGGAGAGTTCCTTGACAAGTGCTATAAGCAAGTCATACAGGCAGTTGACATCCTTTTTCTCAGTCTTAGGACTTCATGCAAAAATCGAACAGAAAGAGCTCCATTTTCACATCCTGGTAACCTGCATTAGTCTATACTATACTTTTCTCTCTGCCTACAGTTTTGTCCCCATCAACCAGGTGGATCTCCCTCAAGCACTGCTTTATAAATCCCCCCCAGATTCAACACTGCCATTGAATCCCACCACCCCCTTCTACTCCTATTTTGGCTTCAGACATTTTCATGCTTGGCTCACCTATAATACTTAAAAATAGGATCCTTTCCCAAATGGCTCTTGAATCATTAAACTTTTTAATAACTAAAAGAGAAAAATCTATTAACAATTAATTAGACTAAATGAAAAGGGACTCTCTCTGCCTAGGTGAAAGCAAATGGTTCATGTTTAAAGACTTACTAAAGTACTTCAAACTGTAAGACAGGCAATCAAAAAAGGTGGAAATATTTTCTTCCAACTGTGACCAGAAATGATTAAGAACTTCTCTCCAGATTAGAAGGGCAAATAATGAACAGCACTCAGCCCTGAATAAATTAATACATACGTATATATTATCTTAGTCATAAAGAGAATCTATTGTAGCACATGTGTAGATTAGAAAACTAGAATAATACGTAAGTTAGACTAGCTACATTCTTATTTTTAAAAACTTTATCATTTTTTTCAATACCAAAAAATATTTTTTAGACACCAACTCTTTGTATGTTACACTTATTGAAAAGCACCATGCAAATGATACATTTTAAATATTGTCCATATGGAGAATGTTTTCCTAATAAAGAATAATACACTAAATTATTCAGGAAAACTGATGAATTGAGAAGCATTTTAATCAATTAATAGATTTCAAATTAGATAAAATGGTAAGAGTTTCCTTTTTAATTCAGTCTGTGTCTTTCTAAATTATTTAATAGGAGGAGACTGACAAAAGGGAAAAATACAGAGGAAAAAAAGGGGGGAAAAAAGATGTCCTATATGCCTGGTTCTAATAAAACGTAAAAATGCAAAATTCTGAAGTTATCTAGAAACAGATGAATTGCAATTCTTATTTTTGATGAGTCATAATGTTCAAGAGGAGGAGTAACTGAATATAGAATGAGGTTTTTCTAATTTCTTGATATTATCCTAGAGGTCTTTTAATATATTACTTATATCTTTTTTTCCACTTGAAGAAAGAAATGATATGACCTCTAAGAGGCACATTTTCAATAAATTCCATATAACAGCAGGAGAGAATGCAGATTGAAAATGCAGTTCCAGCAACTTGCATTTTAAAAAGCTTTTAAATCCTGTCTCATGCGTTGGTCTTTCAACAAAGATGAATGCGCAAGACATCTCATAGTCTACTCTACTTGGTAAGGCAGTGATAATGTTAAATCAATGGCACAATGATCAAAAATGAGAACAGGATCAATATTCTGATCAATTGAATTGCTTTAGATATTAAAAAGTAATTATTCCAGAACTAGTCTGCATTGGCAAAAATAAAAGTATGTCTGCCTTGTGTAAGCATTTCCACTTTAAATATTGACAAACTCAGTTCACAAATAAAATAACACATTTTGAGGAATTGTATTGAGCACAAAGTTAGCCAAAAATGTGTCTGGTACAGATAAAAATACAATTATATTCTTCCATACATACCTCTGAAAGGGAAGATTTCCCCCCCAAGATCAAGTTTAATAATAAATTTCTAATTTATCATTTCATTTTTTAATAAAAAACATGCATTTGAGTAGGAAAAAAGAAAGTAGGCTGAGGTCATACCCTCAGAGCCAGACATAAATCAGAGCTGCTAGGCAGCCATCACAATGCATTGATTTATAGCTGCACAGTAGGTAGAATTAGAATTGGTCCCTGACCTTAAGGAATTTACATTCTAGTTAGAAAGCCAAATTTAAACATATGAAACAGTGTGAGAAGACTTACGAGCAAAATAATGTAATGAAAGTTAACTTTTATTGGCAGCTTACAATGAGCCAGATACGTTTGTAAGCACTTTGTATGTTGCAGTGGATTCTGTTGGTGTGCTGCCCAGAACTGCGTCAGTGACATGGTGCTCCCAACACCCAGCTGCGATATGCGTTGGCTGCAAATTGCTCAAAGCTCACTATTTTCCAGAAAAGGGCCCTCCTTAGAAAGGAAGCCAATGAGCCTAGGAGTTTATGCACTGTGCCCTCCCTGGACCAAGCTGCAGCCAATGACTGACACAGAAAGATCACCTTCGCCCAAGGTAGGGCCAACTCTGTGATGTCATTTGTGGTTCATGGTTCCCAGTGGGATAAGGCTGACATTAGTCTCCTGCTGAGAACCTGTCTTTGCTTAGTTTTCTCCCCTGCCCCTTCCTCCTCCCTCTCTCTCCTTTCTTTGATATCTCTCTCTTTCTACAAATTATTTGCACAGTAAGCTCTGCCTGCAGCTCTTTTTCTCAAAACTCAGACCTAAGACACATAAAGGCTAAGACTCATTCAACCTTATAGAGAAATTACTACTATTATACCCATTTCACAAATGAGAAAACTAATGCACAGAGAGATCAAGAGCATGGATCAGGTCACCTAGCTCATAAATGGTAAATCTTGGCTTCGATCTCAGGCACTGTTGGCTCAAGAGATCATGCTCTAAACCTCGACATTCCGTGCTGTGAATGTTTGCCAGGTGAAGGCATTCCTATGGGTGGCAGAAAGAATGCAGGATTTAGAATAAGGAGACTGATTTTAACATAAGTGCTTTGACCTCCTGGCCTTATGATTTTTGAGTTTGTAACTTGATTTTACAGTACATATTTGTAAAATAGGAAGAGTAATATGAAGCTATTGGGAGGACAAGATGAGATCAAGCGTGTGAAGTACCTGGCCTAGAGTAGGCCTTTAAGAATGGTAGGAAAATTTTAAACTTGAGAATAACATTGCTTTGAAAGCATGCAGCACTTTTCACCTTATAAAATGTTTTATTTAATATCCCTTTAGTTGTCACCATAGCCTCGTGACAAAAATATTATTGGATATATTTTATTGATTATAAAAAATTGAAGCTTGGGAAACTCTCAGACTTATTTGACAGAACCAGGACTCAAATTTAAGATATCTGAGAACAATTCCAGTATCTTTATCTTTATACCACAACTCCTTAAAATAATAAATTATAATTTCAGGATACTCTAGTGATTACTAGCAAATCTTATTTTATACCTCTCTTGCCTTCTGAAGGAAATACCAGCATTTTGAAAATGGTGAGTGGCATTATGTCCATAGGAATTAATAAAGGGGACCAAAAATGTACGTGAGGTCAGGGAGACAGTTTCAGGAGACACTCTGTGAAGGACAGGACATTTGAGCTCAATTTTTATTTCTTCAACAGGGAAATATTTGTTGAGTACCTTTTGTATTTCAAGCACTTTTCTTTGTAAAGACAAAGATAGATGGTGGTAAAGAAACACCATAACCAGAAGCAGGGTCAGAAAGAAAAGGGCATCTTCAAGAAATAGGAGTAATATATCTCAAGAATCTGAGAAAGAATCATGGACCATAAAACTGGAAAGTTCATTTGGGACAGATCCCTGGGGACAGGGCAAGTCCGAGTTAGGATTTGGAGGTTGGAGGAGAGCTATTGAAAGCCATTGAGAGCTACTGAGCATTGTGGGTAGTTGTGACATGATATGAGCTTTATTTGAGCATCTAAATCAGTGAGATGATGCATCTGAGAATGTAGAAGATGTAAAGAAGAAGACATATTGAAACCCTAGCAAGGAATTAAAGGAAGGAGATGTGAAACTTTCAAATGTCAAAGTAACAGAATTTGTTGATTGACCAGCTGCAAGGGGATGAGAAAGAGGAGAAAGTCCAAGATAATTTTGCAAACATTTCATTTTCACAACATAAGAATTAAGAAAAGGTCTAACCCAAGACCTTGTCCTCTTTTGAATTCTACCTCCCCCGGTTAATTGCCAGCTAAATAAACATGTGCAAGTTCCTTTTGCTGCTTCTGTGACTGCATCTGTATTATGGGGTGAATAATTGTGCCTACCTCTTCAGATTGATGCAAACAGTAAATGAATCCTAACAGATGCACCTGCTGCAAAGGGGTGCTCAGAAAATATTCCATTATTATGACACACTTTGACACAAAGAAAAACACAGGAAGACATGATTTACCAGAGGAAGCAAGACTTTGGCATGAAAGGCTGCTACTGTCAGAAGATTTGGATTTGTTTCCCAGCATTGCCTTTTAGTTTTAGAATTTTTTCCCTACCATTCCTTTGCTTGATTTTTTATGATTGCCCAAAAGGAAGAGAGACTAGTCTTTTTAAATCCCTAAATTAAAATGCCATATAAGTAAATCACCATCAATAAGATCAATTAAATTATCCATTTATACACTAGTCTAACAGACACATATACCCACAACCTCAGAAACTCACACATTGAAGCTTTTACCCAATTACAGCCTCATTTCCTCGTGGCCAAAAGCAACATGTGTTAACTAATTTTGTCTGAGACCAGCTCGGTGCTTTGTGACCACCTAGAGGGGTAGGATAGGGAGGGTGGGAGGGAGGGAGACGCAAGAGGGAAGAGATATGGGAACATATGTAAATGTATAACTGATTCACTTTGTTATGAAGCAGAAACTAACACACCATTGTAAAGCAATTATACTCCAATAAAGATGTAAAAAAAAATAAAAGTTATGTTATTTATGAAATTTTATTAATGTTATTAATGAAAAATTTAGAGTAATTGACACAATCCAAGAGAATCAGGAATATCTGAATAACAAACTATGTAAAGTTAAAAAAGAACACATTTTTTTGTGACAAGCAATTGTTCCTTTCTAATGACATGATGAGATCAGTAGGACACTGGTCTTCTGAAACTGTACTAGTTTTCATTATCTGTAGCTGATTCTCAGTAAGACCTTTAAGAAAATGAGCCATCCTTTCTGAAACTCATAATTAAATACCATGGAATAAGTCTCTACACACCCATCCCAATTTATATATTCTATTAGCTGACCTATTATTGATCCTTCATTTTTTTAAATACTTTCATTTTTAGAGAAGTTTTAGGTTCACAGCAAAACTGAACAACAGAAGGACAGAGATTTCCCATGCACCCTCTGCCTCCACACATGCATAGCCTTCCTTGTTATCAACACCCCCTCCCCAGTAGTACATTTGTAACACCTAGTGAACTTATACTGTTACATGTTTATCACCGGAAGTTCATAGGTTACATTAGAATTCACTCTTTTATTATATATACATGTATATATTTTTTAAATCAATTTATTTATTTATTTGGCTGCATTGGGTCCTAGTTGCGGCATGTGGGATCTTTCGTTATGGTGCGTGGGCTTCTCTCTTGTTGTGGCACGCGGGTTCCAGAGCATGCAGGCTCAGTAGTTGCTGTGCACGGGCTTAGTTGCCCCACGGCATGTGGGATCTTAGTTCCCTGACCAGGGATCAAACCCACATCCTCTGCACTGGAGGACAGATTCTTAACCACTGGACCACTAGGGAAGTACCTAGAATTTACTCTTGATGTTGTACATTCTATGGGTTTGGACAGATTTAATATGACATGTATCTACCATTATAGTACCCATAGAGTAGTCTCACCTAAAAATACTCTGTGCTCCTGAGCCTTCATTTTTTTCTATTTACCTTTTAGTCAGGGTTACTGCAGCTGTCTCAGGGAGACTACTCCCTGAATCCATAGAAATAGTTTTACAAATAATATACTTAAGATAAGGCTAAAGATTGATCAAATAAAACCTGTATCCTATTTTTTGAGCTTTGTGCAAGGTAAAAAATACATATTCTGCATTTTCTCTTATTTAATATAAATTAATTAAATTTAACCTAAATATAGTGAGCCTCATGTAGGTACTTATAACAAAATCTTTTCAATATTGTAGGAGAATTATGTTTAGGAAGCAAACCCCAAATCTTACCTGAGGCTTCATGTTTTCTATAAGATGCCAAAGAAATTTTCAAGCAGATATTCAGTACTAACTAAAAATGAGACACTGAAAAAGAAAATGCAAAACTGTAATACATAATATTGTGAAATCTTATCCGATACTTACAATATCACCTTCACCCCAAAGTTGTGACAAGCAAAAATGTCTCCAGACATTGCCAAATGTTCACTGAAGGATAGAATTGCCCTTGGTTTAGAACCACTGAAGATACATAAGACAAGATTAACTTTTTCAATATCCCTCCTAGTTTAGGGAGGAAAAGGTGACCCAGTTTTAATCAATGAGATGTAAGGAAAATATGATGAAAAAATGCTGGAAATGAATGTCTTCCCTCAGGAAAGCCCCCTTTTTTTTTTTCTGTCTTGGTCACTGCTTTGCTTAGAGCTGAGGCTGCCATGTTTTAAGCATGAGAAGAAAGTCAAAACATACCTGGCATACTGATCAAGAGCCCCAGTGCTCTGAAGCTCTTGCTCAAAGCCAGCATCTACCTATGTGCAGACTTCTAGCCATGAGAGAACAACAGTCCTCTATTACATTGCACACTTTTGTTAGGTGATGTCTTTCATGCAACTGAAGATATTCTCACTGCATGTCTGTAAACAAGCATCTTATTGTCTTTGAAACTCCATTTTCACAATTTTTAAATGTGAGTAATGTTGGCAACTTGCAGGAATTGTTGAGTGGATTAAACATAATAATAATAACATGTATAGAGCAGGTGTGTCTGGCACATAAATTCCAGGAAGTGGTAGTTGGCATTAATAATGGTTCAGGAAATGGTAGCTATTGTCATTTGACATGGCATCATTTGACAAATAATAATGTCCTTTTAATTCTTCCTCATTTCTTCTCAATAATATTCCAAATTAGAGATCCTAGGACACTAGACTGAACAAAGTCCTAAAATGGCAATTCTTAATTGGAATTCAAAGATAGCCTTCTTGAAGATGAACTTCCTGAAACAGTATTCAAAAAATATAGGGACCTCTCTGGCGGTCCGGTTGTTAAGACTCTGAGCTCCCAGTGCAGGGGACACGGGTTGAATCCCTGGTCAGGGAACTAAGATCCCACATACCACACGGCACGGCCAAATAAAATAAAATTATTAAAAAAAAATTTTAATGTAAATATCCTACATTCTTGAACTCAGGACAGAGTCCATTGCTTTAATCAGTCTTTCAAGGGTCTCAAAAGAGGCTGACTCAAAAACGATTGATCATCAGCACTGAGGATCTTCTTGTCTTGGTAGTATTACTGTAGGTAGTTAATGTAAATTCTCTGCTTTTGAGGAAAAATGCTTCAAGAAGTTTAGTGGGAAAAGAAAATATACCTATTACAAACTTACAACTTGGGTGGCCTGATAGGAAGGAGGAGGCAGGCTTTACAAACACAGGAGTGACGTTAGCTTTTGAAATAATACAGAAAACGTCTCTTCAAGAAATTGCCCTCAAATACTGAGTGCCACAGAAAAGCCTCTTTCTTTAATGGATCTCAATTCCTATTAAAAGATAAAACTGGGAGGTGAATGCAAGACTCTCCTCCTGAAAAGAGTGTAATTGACCCTCCTTGGAAAATACAATAAGAATATTTAATTCTATAAAATAAGAACAAACCTAATTTGGATTGAATTTGCCAGGAAAAAGTCATGCTTTCCTGACTAATGCACCCATTTTTCTGCTCTGTTATATATCTAAGGATTTAAGATAATTGACCACAAATTTAGATAGCCTTCAAAAATTTTATAAATAACTCATCTTAAAAGTAAACCTTCCTTTGAAGAATTAATCATTTTTACTTTTATAAATCTGGTTTTGGGAAAAATACACTTTTCTTCAGAAGAAGTTATGGAAAGAAATGAACACAATTAGAGAGTGAGAGAGAAGACTAGAGATGGGACAGGATGATGAAGAAAAAACCCAGTGATCAACCATACGAAATGAGTCTAATCACATGGAACACCTGTGAATTAGTTGTCCTGTTGCAACAAATGAAGACTTGATAGGATTAATTTACCTTATAGGGATAAGAAAGTTACTTCTAAAAAATACCTTACATGAGAATGCGAAATTAAATAAACTTGATTTATACATGAAATTAAATACATTCACTGATATATTATTACAAAGTGCCAATTCAAAAAGGTAAGTGGAATAGCAGAAACTTTCATGTTCTTTTTTGGGATTTAATACAGTTATCTGGCATGTACCTTTGCTACACATTGCATTGCCTCCAACAATGCAACAGCCTGTTGCCACACCATCTCCCTAAATGAGACTTGTAAAAATCCCCATAATATCACTGACGGTCATAGTCAAGTAGCAGAGATTCTAACTTTTTTTAGATCTGCAAGCAGAGATACCTCAGGAATATTAACAAACTCAGCCCTTCAACAACAATTATCCTTATTAAATAAAATCTGTATCAGCTGAATCTTTAGTACAGAAGAAATTAGAACTGCTATGGCAAATCTGCAGTGTAAATCCATGGCAGTAACTGATGTTTGCAAGAGAATATTAATCAAGAAAACTTTTAACTTTATCAACTCCACTAATGAAAAGACATTTTCTGTTACATATCACACAAAGCCTGATGGGGTGAAGGAGTGCAAGCCTTCAGCCTCTAGATTTTAGCTGATGTATTACTTCTCCAAATTCACAATGCTTTTGAAGTGCCTCAGATCTTAAACCAAGGAACTTGTACTACAAAGAAGAGAGTCACAGTGAAATTAACTTTTTCCTATCCTAGTAGATGGTATTATTTTTTTTTTGTCTTAACACCTTCACATGAGAGATGTGTAATCCTGAGGGAGACAGACATTCTATATAAAGACCTGAATGGCTAATTTAGTGAGCAAACAAATTGTGACACATATCTTCTGCTCCTTTAACCCATCATCAGCAACTCTAATCAAGCTAGTCTGTTCCTAAGCTAGGACATTGCAGTTGCAACTTTTTTCATGCAGTTATATTATTTTCTTTAAATAATGCCTGAAAGACAGCAGAACAAGCATACTGTCAAAATTCAGTTTCCAAGCAAATCAAATCTCAAGATAATATATCCTCTCCTCTTCCTCTACTACTGTTGCATGTTTCTCTCTCTTTTTCTTAAATTGAAGTATAGTTGATTTACAATGTTGTGTTAGTTTCAGGTGTACAGCAAAGTGATTCAGTTATACATAGATATGCTTTTTCATACTCTTTTCCATTATCATTTATTACAAGATATTGAATATATTTCCCTGCACTATACAGTAAGTCTTTGTTTTTTATCTGTTTTATATACAGCAATGTGTATATCTGCTAATACCAAACTCCTAGTTTATCCCTCTCATACCCCCTTTCCTCTTTGGTATCCAGAAGTTTGTTTTCTATGTTTGTGAGTCTGGCATATTTCTCTTAATCTCAGTAAGCACCAGATCTTCATCTGTGAAATGGCAATCCTAAAACTGCCCACCTCCTAGGCTTAGTGTGTTTATTAATTGAGATGGTGTATATAAATCCATCAGGATGCAGTGCCTGACATACATCAAGTGCACAATGCACATTAGTTTTTATTACTGTTTTCTTCTTGAGCAGAATTTTTGAGGGGAAAAATGATTATCTTCACCATTTCCCACTGTGATCACAGTTTTTATTTACATGTTTTGAAAAATAAACTAATCAGTGGGAAGAAGAAATAAATTTTATCTACATGTGTTTACTGAGATATGTTTTGTCTGTGCTAAAGTTCACAGAAGGATAATTCACAAAGTATTGATGTGCTTCTCATTGCTTATAATGCCCTGGAAGTCAAAGCAGGTGTGATATCAACTGGGGCAAAACTTTCTTACCACATCCTTATCTCCATCACTCCCAACCACTGGTTAGGGTAGAATTTGGAAAGTGGTTGGTGAATGCAAGTTCTGATGTTTGAAGGAGCCCTCTGGAAAGCCTTCAGAAACAATACCAGTTTGATAAAGTAATGAAGTGCATTACTTCATTATGGAAGGAAGATGACAGGGTGGTCAGTGGGGGGATAGGAGAGTACATGGAGGAGCCCAGGATACAAGTGTTCAATACATATTTAACTAACACTTATTATGTTCCAACTATTGTTCCAGGCACAAGATTATGGGAGAGAGGGTAGTCAAATGTACACCAAATGCAACCCTTATCCTTGAGAAGATCCAAACTGACTGGCGTGTAAAAATAAATGCATGTATTTGTAATTAAGATCTTAATGTTAAAGCACAATGTGCAGATAACAAAGGGTTCTTGTCAAATGTATTAAGAGGTATGAAATATAGAAAGAAGCAAGTCACATTTCCTGGGAGAGAGGAAAAGAGTGATATTTGAGCAAAATGTTAAAGGTTAGGTATTGCTTTATTTAGTAAACAAGGAGGGAAGGAAGATTTCAGTGAGAGGATGCAAGATGGACTTGATGGATCTGGACATGGTATATATAAGAGAGATTGAAATTCAAGTTAGAAAGCCAAGGTTGGGCCCCAAATTTTGACACTTTCTATCTCATGTCAAGGTATCAGGCCTTCATCTGGTGAGCAGTGGGGAAGGATTATACATATTTTAGCAAAGAAGTGACATGGTTGTACATTTGTTTTAGAAAAGTACTCAAGCAGCTGTGGGGAAGAATGAAAAGGACACCACTTGAGACAGGAGACCACCTAGAATCGGACCAAAGTGGTCTAACAGAGGAAGATGCTGGCTTGAGCTGAGAAGGAGACATACCTGAAAGCTACATAAGATGGAAAAAAGGAAGAAGAAAAAATGGGTTCAATGGAGATTCAGAGTCAGGCTCAAATTAATGATGAGAGCAAAGCCAGATTGGCCAGTTAGACATATTGACATTTGAATGAGACACACAAAATAATTCACTGAGGCTTTTCCAAAAGAAGAATAACTTCTCTTTGATGAAGTGGCTTAAAAACACATACTGCCTACTCCCTTTGTTACTGATTCATTCTTTAAGCACTTACTAACTGCATACTGTTACGTAAAGCTGACAGAGCCATTACTTACCAATATTTCCTATCTTTCATCATGTGCCAAGCACTGTACAAAGAGTTTCATAAATATTAATGACTGGGCCACAAGATGCCCAGACATTTGGTCAAACAGTATTCTGCGTGTTTCTGGATAAGATTAACATATGAATCAGAAGACTGAGTAAAGCAGATTACCCTCTTTAAAGTGGGTGGCCCTCATCCAATCAACTGAAGACCTGAAAAGAGCAACAATGCTGAGTAAAAGGGAACCTCTCCTGCCTGATTGCTGGAGCTGGGACATCAGTCTTCTACCCTCAAACTGGAACTTACACCCTCAGTATCCCTGGTTCTCAGGCCTTTGATCACATATGAAACTATACAGTTGGCTCTTCTGTGTCTGTGACTTGTTGACTGCGGATCTTGAGACTTTTCAGCTTGCATGATTATGTGAGGCGATTCCCTTATAATAACTGTCTTGGTTCTGTTTCTCTGAAGAACCATTAACTAATAAAATGTATTAATTTACTCCTTGTAAAAGTCTTTTAAGGAAAGTCCAGTCATCGTGATTTTAAGATGGAGAAAGTGAAACATAGAAGGACATACAAGATAAAGCCTAAAGTCAAACACGGGCACCCCACCCATAGCTTCAGAGCTTCTGCTCTTAACCTTTACACAGCACTACACCACCTGTCCTCAAGGATACACATCCAATGGCAGAGGGCATTAGTTTTGGAAGACAAAATTACACAAATAATTACTTAAAGTTGTGACAAGAGCCACAAAAGGAAACTCTAGGGTAATATAAGGCCATATAAGACTCTGCCTGTTCTGGGGTTCAGGGAATGCCCCTTGAGAAAGTCCTGCTTTAGGAAAAACTGAAAGATGCACAGGACACAAGGCAAAGGCAACAGCATGTTTGAAGACCCCAGAAGAGAGGGCCAGAGTGAGTGATGTTAGGTGGGAAAGGATGGGGGTGTAAGAGGAATCTAGATAAGTAGCCAAGAGGCAGGTGATTCTTGATAAGGAGTTTTAATTTCTTGCTAATATCAATGAGAGGTTATTGAGGGAACCTAAGAGGCCATGGATTGTAATAGAACTATTGGCATTTGAAAAAGCCCTCAGCTTTAGTGAGACCTGGGTCAAAGTGGGGTAAATGATGAAGAAAGACACATTAGGGGGCACTGCTGTAGTTTAAATGATCTTAAATACAGTAAAATGTGAAAGACTAGGAAAATGATCACATGCTTGAATGCCTTGCAATTTAAAATTCCATTAAAAATTCCTAAATTGTTACTCTACATTTCAATGTTTATCTCCCCAAGAATAAGAAAGCTTGTGGGCTGGCACTAGCCCATGGAGCACACTTGGATTAGTAGAGTAGGAAGACAGCAGTAGAAATGAGAGAAGTGGAGGGGTTTGAGACCGATTTACATAGTAAAATGGATAGTACTTGATGAATTATCAGATTGGAGGGTTTGCATTGAGGTAGAGGGAACTAGCAAGGTTGAAAATCAGATTTTTGACGTGAGCTGTTGGATGAATCATGGACTTCTCCACTTAAAGTGGAAACATTGGGGGGAAGGTAGAAGGTGGAGAGAAAAGAGAATGTACCCAGATCAGAGGTGTTGATTTTTCAGTGACTGAAGATTTTGAGTGAACAGTAAGATATATGGGTTTGGAACTTCAAACATGACATTAATGAAAAATATTAATAATAATAAATAATAAATGTTGGTAATAATCATTTATAAATAACACATTAATAAAATAATAATACCTCTGTTTGTATGACAATTTCTTAAGAAATTTAGACAGTTAATTTTTACTATGGTATAGGTACTATTTTTAGTCCACTTTAGAGATGAGAAAAGTGAAGTACAGAGAAGATGAGTACAGTTGACCCTTGAACTCAGGGGTTTGAACTGCACAAGCCCACTTATATGGGGACTTTCTTCAATAGTAAGTACCACAGTACTACACAGTTTGTGATTGGTGGAAACCACAGATATGTGCAGATATGGAGGGCCAATTATAAGTTATACTTGGACTTCCAACTGCATGGAGGGTCAGTACCCCTATCCTCCATATTGTTCAAGGGTCAATAGTAATTTTTTCAGAGTCTCACAGCTGAAAAGTGGATTCCTTGGGGTATAAAAAGAGCAATCTGAACCCTACACACTATTTTTCATCCAGAATAAACAGCTAGATAAAAAACATAAGTTTAAAGTATGAGACTGGGTCCTAACAGGGCTCCGTCTAAGCTTATGGGCAAATCATGAGCTATAACATTTTGTTGTTCAGCTTTGGGGTTTCCAGTCTTTAGGAATGAAGGCTAGTCAGGATCAGTAGGCCAGAGTCATAACACTTACTATCACTTTTCATGGAGCAGATGATTATAAACTTCAGACATGAAATTTTGAAAGACGGAAATCAGAGATTAAAACATTTCATTTTTTTATTGAACTGTAGTTGATTATGATGTTGTGTTAATTTCTGCTTTACAGCAAAGTGACTCAGTTATACATATATATACATCCTTTTTTACATTCTTTTCCATTATGGTTTATCTCAGGATACTGAATATAGTTCCCTGTGCTATACAGTAGGAACTTGTTGTTTATCCATTCTGTATGTAATAGTTTGCATAAAAACATTTCATTTTAATTACTTGGCATCAGTTCCCTTCTCATGTACTATCTCATACACATGTAAGTAACAATGCAGCACTGTAGACGAAAAATATTGTTAGACCTAGATTCAACTTAACTTTGACATTTTAATATACAACACTGGTAGCTCACTCTTATTTATTAAGTAATACTGAGAATTTATAGCAATTGTCAATGGAAACTAGGTAGCAGTTAGGGTGTGGGCTGTCAGAATTAATGCTCAGGCAATAGAAGGTAGGCCAGGCTAAGGAGAGGGAAGATGTGCCAAGGCCCCAGGTAGGTTATGGGTCAAAACCAAAGGACAAAGTTAGGCAGCCTTGACTTTGGGTTTAGAATCCAGAAGAATCCAGAAGATCAACCTGAAATCTGTCCAAGGGACAGGAGGCCAGATGGGTGCACATAACCTGTAGCTGAGAAGAATTCACAATGATCTATAACAATCCAACCAAAAACAGCATCTGGAAGTCCAAATGGCAGACAGTTATCCTAGAGAAAAAAAACAAAAAGGATGGGGTATGTCAGGGAGTGATTTCTAATCACTTTAGAAAGACAGTGGTGAGCAACACAGGCTTTATATCCAAAAGGCTTGTGCTGACTACTATCAGTCACTTTTTACCTATTTAACCTTGGACAATTTACTCAAGTTCCCTAAACTTCACTTTCTGCTTCCCAGAGTTGGTAGACAACCAAGAAAACAATGTACATAAAGTGTTATGCACAATATGTGGGATGTTCTAATAATCAAGAAATGTCACTTCAGGCTGATGAACATGATGATTATGATGATATTCAGACAGGATGAAGTAAGCCCCCCTGCTTGTGAATCATAATGCATTGCTAAAAGTTAATATATAGATATTAGAAGGTCCTTTTTTTCTTCAGTCTCTTTAACCAGGATTTTCTTTTTACCTTTGGATAATAAAAATGAAATTAGTCTTTGGTAAAATGAGACTGCCTTTTTTCAGATCAGTCCAGCTGTCCCTACAAAATTATTTAGTCAAGACTGACCAGGAAAGAATATGTCAGAATTTTCCACCCTACTGTTGGGTAAGATGTAGCATAAATGACACTGAACTGTCTAAGGTCTGGAAGCCCATGTGCTTTGAATAAACCCTGAGTCTCCATGTCTCCATACTTTTCCCAAAGCTGTAGCCTTTTCCTAAATCCTCTGTGTTAGGCCAGTAAATATGCCTGGCTGACTATCTTATTTTCTGTTGGTATTTCAGTATCTAAAGCTAACCCTAAGCTCCCAGTCTTAATTTGCTGTGGATTGCCATTAATCACCTACCCACTTTGATTGCAAGGTAAGCTGGGGGTATGGCAATAATTAACTTATATGGAATAAAGTGTGGAACCTGACCAAAAAAATATGAGAAAACAAGATAAGTTGCAGGCAAGAGGAGCTGAATTTTACAACTGACACTGAGAGACAGTGTCAAAATAGAGCTCCAGGGAATGCAAAGTGGGGGAAATTCTTTCAGGGTATTGAGCAGACAATAGGACTGGGACCCAGCAGCCCGACTCAGCAAGTTGTCTGGGAATTGAAAATGAACGCTGAAAGGTGATGGAAAAGTTGGAATGCTCATTGCTTTCAAAAATAATTTGTGGAAATTTCAGCCAATTTGTGGAAACAGTCTGACACTTCTCAGCTAATTTAGGGTATAAGAGAGATTAATTCTGAATCCTTCTTGGCCTATACATGGAGCTTCAGATTTACTAGTGTGTTAATTTCCATGTGGAGACAATAAAAGGGGAGCAAAACCTGGACATTTCTGGATATACTTTTGAAGTATTAAAGTTTGGAAAAGACGGGGTCAAGGGCAATTCTTGCTAGCTCCAAACATCTTGTACACACTCACACAAATACAGTCACACACTCATTCACATACTCATAGTATCTTTCACTCTCTCTCTCACACACACCTACACAGACACATACACACACACCCTTTCTAGATGTTTATGATGATTCAGATCAAGTGTGAGGTTATTAGATCCTGTCCCTGGCTTTCCCTTCAGCTGTCAGCCTCAAAGATAAATCATCTTACTATAAATTCTATCAGAATAATCTTTCAAGTTATTAGAATTGTGACTGAAAAAATTGTGATAGAGTACATCACTGTTTATCAAAACAGTTGACAAAGATTCTCATGTAGAATAGGAATTAAGGAGAGCTGTAGTGATAAAAGTTTTTTGAAAGAAGAAAGGCCAATGAATTAGTAACTGGTTTAACACCATATTCAAAGAATAATTACAAAGAACATCATTCAGCTTGAGAATCTGAACGAAACTAAAGTATAATCTGTGATGTTTATTAAAAGCCTTATAGCTGTGGACAACTTCACTGTTCGAACTCTTTATTTCCTTAACTCTATAATGGGTATAAAAACAACAGCAACAGTAACAGTAACCTTCTTTATATGGTGGTTATGGTTAAATGAAAGTTTATTAAAAGTTCTTAGCATAATGATCTATCTTTCTTGGCTCAATTTTTTAAAAATCTGTTGAGTTTTGCTTTTCAAAGATAAAACGTATCACCTTGAAAAGATGTCCATTTGATGGAGATGAATAGAAAAGAGTCAAATATCAGATGGGTGATTGGATGATAAAACATTAAGATCTATCACCTTATGAATCTACAATTCACCCCCAAATTATTGCACAGTTGTGGTTAGAGGGATCTTTCAGCAGATAGCTGGTGTCATGTCACTGGGGCTGAAGAGACTAGGAGTGTTCCACAATGGAACAGTTAGAAAGTCTTCTGCTCAAGTAGCAAACTCCTCCACTCAAACTGGCTCAGTTAATAAGAAAATATAATTATTTCAACCATAACAGTCCCAAAATAGATAGGAATAGTTGATTTAGTGTTTTAGAGATAGTATCCAGGAAATTTATTTCTTCTTCCATCAGCCGGGTCACTTTCATCCTAAAGTGAGTTTTCCTCATGGTCCTAAAATGGCTGCCAGCAACAACTGAGGAAGCATGCTTTCTGTTTCATAAGTTTTTCCCTCTCAACTGTCCTTCCCTTCAATACAATTGGGTCATTTAAAGATATAAGCTCAAACTCACCTCCAGAAGGTTAACAGTCACCTGGGGATTTCCAGGCACTGACTGGCTACACCAGTTAAAATGCACTCTTGTATTAGTAAATGGAATCAGCCTTGCAGGAAGCATGTGACTATGAAAAGTAGAGGTCAAGACCTGAGGCAAACAGATGTTTTTAGAAAGGAATAAGAAATCAGTGACTTCTAGCTAGGCAACAGGGCTCATTGTAGGTGATAATTTCAGAAATAAGACATTGGGTAAGAAAGAATCAATGCATACCCTAAGACTAAGTAATTTTTGGAATAAGAGCAAAATAAGGAAAGAATTTGGTCAAGTTTAGAAGGATACAGGATATAGAAGCAGGTGGACAGTATCCAGATGCTTATATAATTATTTTCAGCACTGAGGCTCTTCATGTAAGAGTAAAAAGATAAAGAAATAATGCAACTTAAATAGTGACAGGCACATATTAGGCACTTAATATTTTTTTCAGTACATATTATATAATTGAAATAGGAAGCATTTTTTTCTGAGTACTCACTTTGTGACCATGTTAAGTATTCTGTGTACATTATTTCATCAATAGAAATTTTTGACTGACTGAATAATGAGTGAAGCAATGTATTGGTGAGATAATATGTATACAGAGGAAATACTACCAATCATACCTCATTCAAGTTTCGCCTTTCTATAAAGTTGGTTTAGAGAAGTTGTTAAAGATAAACTGGAACATGAACTTGGTTATTGAGTAGCCAACAAAACTTGTGATAGAAACACAATGCTGAAACCCAGATAGAGAGTTAGAGGAATCAGTGGTAATTTGTGGATATAGACTATAATAATACTCTAGAATATTTTACAACACCCCCACAAAAGGGAAACTTTCAGATCAGTTTGCATGATAGTTAAAACAAAAGGACAAGAATATTGAGTCAAAAGAAAAGTTTCATTTAAATATATAAGTATTTTTCTCATTGGAAAAGTCAACAAGATTTTATTATGAGACCTTAACAGTTCTTAATAACTGGGTCCTTTTTGTGATTTGGGCTTGAATCTATAATAAATACCATATAATACACTTGTATACTTATACCAACTTTGGTAAAAAGCAGAATATCAAAGGAAGGCATATGAATATTATATCTACAACCTCTGTTCTTCTGGCTCTGGGACCCTCTTGCTTTTTCTTGCCAAATTCTATCTGTTATCTGTCAATGTCCACTGGCACTCTGACAAAGTGCTGGGTCTGCATAACCCACAGCAAGCAGTACAACAGCTCCCAGAGCAGATTTCTGACAGATTTTCTTCCCCTGCAGTAATAAGGTTTGTACTACATTTTGTGCAGAGGGACATAACTTAGTTAATATTTCTAGAGTATTTTGAAGATGAAAAGAGCCATATACATAGTAAGTTTTACTATTAATTTCTGTTGCTGTAAGGATCAAGATAAGCACAGAAACACATTAAGCTCAACTCATAGAAGCATTAACGTGTTGTGGAATTGGTCAGGATGCCTGACAATGACAAAACATTGCATTTGACATTTGATGAAATGAACAAATCAATGTTCTGGAAAAAACTAGACACTTATCATAGTCGTAATTTGCATTTTTAATAGGAGTTCCAACTACTTCTGTTTTCTAGTTGAGGTTGGAAACCCACATTATTAGCTAATACCTACATTCCTAAAAGAGTTTCTTCATTCTGACAGCAGGTAATGCTTTCACTCTTAAACAAAATGTTAGTTACAGTTACCTTATCTCTGAGATTTAGATTAAATTGGTTCAAACTGTAGGAAATCCAAATTTGTAAAATTTTGGGGATTTATGTTTCTTCTTTTCACCTTTGATTAACTTCTAACTTTTGAAAAAACCTCCTTATTTCTATCCTCACATGCCACAGTGATTTGCTGATATTAGATCAGGAAATTCCACCTATAGTCTTCTGTACAACCCTAGTCTTTGATTGCTACAATAGCCCCCAGTCTTGCTCTGGCAGTGCACTAACTTCTTGCTTTTAACTATTTTAAATTCAGACAAAAGACTTAGCTTAGGCTTTTGAGGATATTCTGTCTGTTCAGTTGAATTCTATGTTTTCACCTTGTCTACTTTTACTGTTTCATCTCATTTTCCTTTAAAGTACTATCTGTCAATGTATCTTTGTTTTATTTATTTTCATGCACCTTTTTATTCTTTCCTTTTCAAACGTGAAACAGGATGTGCCAGCATAAGATGAGAAGTCAGGTTCATTGCTAGCATATGCCAGAACAGTACAATCAACCCCAATCAAAACTGGGCTCCTTTTTGTACAATAGTGTCATCTCATTTTCTGAACAATTCAGGTGTATCATGATAGAGGTAAAAGTGCATAAGGTCTAGGATGAGAAACTTTACTTACTCTCTGCTTAGACCCTTGTTAACTGTGACCTCAATCAGGAAATTAATTCCCTGACTGTGAAATGAAGACAATGATTAGGGCTCTACCTACTTCATGGGAGTGTTGTCAGGATCAGGTAAAATCATGGATCTAAAAGTGTCTTGAAGACTGTTAAGTAACTGTTGCTCATTTGAGAAAGTCTATAAACTAAAAAGCCATAGTTTCAATGTCACTGGAAATTGATTAATTCTCCCACTTATCTCTGGACCAAAGAAGGGACCAAGTGGGAAAGTGTAGAGAAGGGCGGCACTTCAGTGGACAGTAAGCGAGACTGTGTGAGGACCAAGCTGAAACAAACACAACAGGGTGCTGGGCACAGAGTAGAAAGAGAAATGGGCAGCAACAGCTGAGCCACTGGATCTGGCTTAGACTGACATTAGCCATACCTCAGGACTTTTCAGATAAGTGAGCCAGCATATTCTTCATTTTAATTCTGGTTTTAGTTGGATGTTTTGTCCCTTACATCTCAAGGAATCACAACTGACAAAATCTATTTGTTAACTGTGGGTAAAAAAGTACTATTTTAGGGGGCTTCCCTGGTGGTGCAGTGGTTGAGAATCTGCCTGCCAATGCAAGGAACACGGGTTCGAGCCCTGGTCTGGGAAGATCCCACATGCCGCATAGCAACTGGGCCCATGAGCCACAAATGCTGAGCCTGCGCATCTGGAGCCTGTGCTCCGCAACAAGAGAGGCCATGATAGTGAGAGGTCCGTGCACCGCAATGAAGAGTGACCCCTGCTTGCTGCAACTAGAGAAAGCCCTCACACAGAAAGGAAGACCCAACACAGCCAAAAACAAATAAATAAATTTATTTTTTTTAAAAAGTACTATTTTAGGTTCTTGGATTTAGAAAGATAAATCCAAATTATTTGACTTGAGCGGAGGGTTGTGTTTGCTAAAAGCATATTTAAAAATTGCAAATATGTTCAGACAACTCTTAATTTAGACAGGGTGAATGAGAACCTCCCTGGGGACGATTATCCTTTGGAATGCTATAGAACTGGATCCCTCAACAAAATATCCTTTATGAGAGAAATGTGGGTCTCAGATGAAGCTATTCCATTGTGGACCATTGCTAAACATCTACCCAATTTTTCACCTTGTGCTTTGTGGAGAAATTTTCACCTTACTGGAAAAATATTTGAGAACAATGTAAGCCTTTGTCAGCAGTATTGATCTACAGTTAAGCTTTGATTCTATAGACGGGAATCACTATGGGCCAAACTATGTGATCTCAGCACAGATCTCAGACTGTGAAGGTTCCTTCAAAGTTTGAACCATACCACTGTGAGAATCAGAGCAGGTAGGGACATACTCTCAACATCAAATTCCAATCAAAAGTCAAGAAAGAGACTTGTGTCCTAGCCCTCCTTCTTTTTAATTTATGTGAAAATAATTTGATACAGCTTTCAAATTATCTGAATGAATATCTTCCTGCCACAAGAAATGAGAAGACAAGCACCTACTTCTGTGCTGATGACATGGATTTCTCATTAGGTTTGAGGAGCTGCCTTAATAAGCCACTAGCCTGCTGGCTAAATACTGTCAGTTTAATATCTACTGTGCTAAAACCAAAATTATTTTCGACAGACACTCCCAACCTGCAGATAAAAAGTGTGAGTGAAGTCCATCCAACAGGATTATTAATTTAGCTGTCTGGGCTAGTGGTAGCAGTGATACAACTTGCAGTTAGCAATCCAAGAAACTCATAAACATTCATTTATTACATCTTTGTTGAAAAAAATAGATTCTAAGTACCAGATTCTGTACTTAGAAGAATCTGAGACTGCTTAATGATGAAGATTTAGTCCCTGCCCTTAAGAAACTTATATTCTAATGCTGAAGGCCAAAATCGTATAATTTATCTAGAGTCATAATATGGTATAGACACTAAGGGAAAAAAAAGTCACTCTATTTAACACTTGCTTTGAACAGACAATAAGTAGCAACAAATTATACGCCTTAGTTTATTATAATATACAAGTTCAACAAGTATTCTTGACTAACATGAATCTGACCCTTTATTTTAGTAATTTTCTTTGTATATGTTTCTTATTTCAAGTATCCTCAAATCTCTTTGATGTTATTTTAAATATTTTGAAGAATGGATAAGATATTTTGTATCTCTGCATAACAGTATCCCTTACATAATAAGGTCACCGCTTGCATGTCTTACATTCTATTCAGTAAAAACTGAATGAACAAAAAAACTTGTTACAAACAAAGAAAAAGGCAAAAATACAGCTCACCTCATGGGTGGAGAAGGACCAGTCATTAGGTTTAGTATGAAATCATTTGGGAGAGTGGTGTTTGACAATCCCTCATGATATTTCTACATGATATTCAACACAGGTAGACTCATAAATGGCTGAACAGAGTTGACTTATGAATTCTGTTCAATCTAGAAACCAGTCTCTAAGGGCAAGACCAAGAAGGTGTCCTTGGTCTTTTCCTGTGCAGTGTTTTTTGTTTTTGTTTTTGTTTTTACATTTTAATTGGAGTATAATTGCTTTACAATGGTGTGTTAGTTTCTGCTTTATAACAAAGTGAATCAGTTATACATATACATATGTTCCCATATATCTTCCCTCTTGCATCTCCCTCCCTCTCACCCTCCCTATCCCACCCCTCCAGGTGGTCACAAAGCACCAATCTGATCTCCCTGTGCTATGCGGCTGCTTCTAATTAGCTATCTGTTTTACGTTTGGTAGTGTATATATGTCCATGCCACTCTCTCACTTTGTCACAGCTTACCATTCCCCTTCCCCATATCCTCAAGTCCATTCTCTAGTATGTCTGTGTCTTTATTCCCGTCTTACCCCTAGGTTGTTCATGACATTTTTTTTTCTTACATTCCATATATATGTGTTAGCATATGGTATTTGTCTTTCTCTTTCTGACTTACTTCATTCTGTATGAAAGACTCTAGGTCCATTCACCTCACTACAAATAACTCAATTTCGTTTCTTTTTATGGCTGAGTAATATTCCATTTATATATGTGCCACATCTTCTTTATCCATTCATCCGGTGATGGACACTTAGGTTGCTTCCATCTCCTGGCTGTTGTAAATAGAGCTGCAATGAACATTTTGGTACATGACTCTTTTCGAATTATGGTTTTCTCAGGGTATATGCCCAGTAGTGGGATTGCTGGGTCATATGGTAGTTCTATTTGTAGTCTTTTAAGGAACCGCCATACTGTTCTCCATAGTGGCTGTACCAATTCACATTCCCACCAGCAGTGCAAGAGTGTTCCTTTTCTCCAAACCCCTTCCAGCATTTATTGTTTCTAGATTTTTTGGTGATGGCCATTCTGACTGGTGTGAGATGATATCTCATTGTACTTTTGATTTGCATTTCCCTAATGACTAATGATGTTGAGCATTCTTTCATGTGTTTGTTGGCAATCGGTATATCTTCTTTGGAGAAATGTTGATTAAGGTCGTCTGCCCATTTTTGGATTGGATTGTTTGTTTTTTTGTTATTGAGCAGCATTAGCTGCTTGTAAATTTTGGAGATTAATCCTTTGTCAGTTGCCTCATTTGCAAATATTTTCTCCCATTCTGAGGGTTGTCTTTTTGTCTTGTTTATGGTTTTCTATGCTGTGTGAAAGCTTTTAAGTTTCATTAGGTCCAATTTGTTTATTTTTGGTTTTATTTCCATTTCTGTAGGAGGTGGGTCAAAAAGGATCTTGCTGTGATTTATGTCATAGAGTGTTCTGCCTATGTTTTCCTCTAAGAGATTGATAGTGTCTGGCATTACATTTAGATCTTTAATCCATTTTGAGCTTATTTTTGTGTATGGTGTTAGGGAGTGTTCTAATCTCATACTTTTACATGTACCTGTCCACTTTTCCCAGCACCACTTACCGAAGAAGCTGTCTTTCTCCACTGTACATTCCTGCCACCTTTATCAAAGATAAGGTGTCCATATGTGTGTGGGTTTATCTCTGGGCTTTCTATCCTATTCCATTGATCTACATTTCTGTTTTTGTTCCAGTACCATACTGTCGTGATTACTGTAGCTTTGTAGTATAGTCTGAAGTCAGGGACCCTGATTCCTCCAGCTCTTTTTTTCTTTCTCAAGATTGCTTTGGCTATTTGGGGTCTTTTGTGTTTCCATACAAGTTGTGAAATTTTTTGTTCTAGTTCTGTGAAAATACGAGTGGTAGTTTGATAGGGATTGCATTGACTCTGTAGATTGCTTTGGGTAGTAGAGTCACTTTCACAATGTTGATTCGTCCAATCCAAGAACACGGTATATCTCTCCATCTATTTGTATCATCTTTAATTTCTTTCAACAGTGTCTTATAATTTTCTGCATACAGGTCTTTGGTCTCCTTAGGTAAGTTTATTCCTATATATTTTATTCCTTTTGTTGCAATGGAAAATGGGAATGTTTTCTCAATTTCACTTTCAGATTTTTCATCATTAGTATATAGGAATGCCAGAGATTTCTGTGCATAAATTTTGTATACTGCTACTTTACCAAATTCATTGATTAGCTCTAGTAGTTTTCTGGTAGCATCTTTAGGATTCTCTATGTATAGTATCATGTCATCTGCAAACAAGGACAGCTTTACTTCTTCTTTTCTAATTTGGATTCCATTATTTCCTTTTCTTCTCTGATTGCTGTGGCTAAAACTTCCAAAACTATGTTGAATAATAGTGGTGAGAGTGGGCAACCTTGTCTTGTTCCTGATCTTAGTGGAAATGGTTTCAGTTTTTCACCATTGAGGATGATGTTGGCTGTGGCTTTGTAATATATGGCCTTTATCATGTTGAGGAAAGTTCCCTCTATGCCTATTTTCTGCAGGGTTTTTATCATAAATGGGTGTTGAATTTTGTTCAAAAGCTTTTTCTGCATCTATTGAGATGATCATATGTTTTTTTCTCCTTCAGTTTGTTAATATGGTGTATCACGTTGATTGATTTGCATATATTGAAGAATCCTTGCATTCCTGGAATAAACCCCACTTGATCATGGTGTATGATCCTTTTAATGTGCTGTTGGATTCTGTTTGCTAGTATTTTGTTGAGGATTTTTGCATCTATATTCATTGGTGATATTGGCCTGCAGTTTTCTTTCTTTGTAACATCCTTGTCTGGTTTTGGTATCAGGGTGATGGTGGCCTCGTAAAAGGAGTTTGGGAGTGTTTCTCCCTCTGTTATATTTTGGAAGAGTTTGAGAAGGATAGGTGTTAACTGTTCTCTAAATGTTTGATAGAATTCGCCTGTGAAGCCATCTGGTCCTGGACCTTTGCTTGTTGGAAGATTTTTAATCACAGTTTCAATTACAGTGCTTGTGATTGGTCTGTTCATATTTTCTATTTCTTCCTGATTCAGTCTTGGCAGGTTGTGCATTTCTAAGAATTTGTCCATTTCTTCCAGGTTTTCTATTTTATTGGCATAGAGTTGCTTGTAGTAATCTCTCATGATCTTTTGTATTTCTGCAGTGTCAGTTGTTACTTCTCCTTTTTCATTTCTAATTCTATTGATTTGAGTCTTCTCCCTTTTTTTTCTTGATGAGTCTGTCTAATGGTTTATCAATTTTTTTTATCTTCTTGAAGAACCAGCTTTTAGATTTATTGATCTTTGCTATCGTTTCCTTCATTTCTTTTTCATTTATTTCTGATCTGATCTTTATGATTTCTTTCCTTCTGCTAACTTTGGGGTTTTTTGTTTTTCTTTCTCTGATTGCTTTAGGTGCATGCTTAGATTGTTTTTTCGAGATGTTTCCTGTTTCTTAAGGTAGGATTGTATTGCTATAAACTTCCCTCTTAGAACTGCTTTTGCTGCATCCCATAGGTTTTGGGTTATCGTGTCTCCATTGTCATTTGTTTCTAGGTATTTTTTGATTTCCTCTTTGATTTCTTCAGTGATCACTTCGTTATTAAGTAGTGTATTGTTTAGCCTCCAATGCATTTGTATTTTTTACAGATCTTTTCCTGTAATTGATATCTAGTCTCATAGCATTGTGGTCGGAAAAGATACTTGATACAATTTCAATTTTCTTAAATTTACCAAGGCTTGATTTGTGACCCAAGATATGATCTACCCTGGAGAATGTTCCATGAGCACTTGAGAAAAATGTGTATTCTGTTTTTTTTGGATGGAATGTCCTATAAATATCAATTAAGTCCATCTTGTTTCATGTATCGTTTAAAGCTTGTATTTCATTATTTATTTTCATTTTGGATGATCTGTCCATTGGTGAAAGTGGGGTGTTAAAGTCCCCTACTATGAATGTGTTACTGTCGAATTCCCCTTTTATGGCTGTTAGTATTTGCTTTATGTATTGAGGTTCTCCTATGTTGGGTGCATAAATATTTACAATTGTTATATCTTCTTCTTGGATTGATCCCTTGATCATTATGTAGTGTCCTTCTTTGTCTCTGGTAATAGTCTTTATTTTAAAGTCTATTTTGTCTTATATGAGAATTGCTACTCCAGCTTTCTTTTGGTTTCCATTTGCATGGAATATCTTTTTCAATCCCCTCACTTTCAGTCTCTATGAGGCCCTAGGCCTGAAATGGTCTCCTGTAGACAGCATATACATGGATCCTCCTTTTGTATCCATTCAGCCAGTCTGTGTCTTTTGTTGGGAGCATTCAATCCATTGAAATTTAAAGTAATTATCAATATGTATGCTCCTATTCTCATTTTATTAATTGTTTTGGGTTTGTTTTTGTAGGTCTTTTCCTTCTCTTGTGTTTCTTGCTGAGAGAATTTCCTTTAGCATTTGTTGTAAAGCTGGTTTGGTGGTGCTGAACTCTCTCAGCTTTTGCTTGTCTGTAACGGTTGTAATTTCTCCATCAAGTCTGAATGAGATCCTTGCTGGGTAGAGTAATCTTCGTTGTAGGTTTTTCTTCTTCATCACTATAAGTATGTCCTGCCACTCACTTCTGGTTTGCAGAGTTTCTTCTGAAAGATCAGCTGTTAACCGTATGGGGATTCCCTTGTGTGTTATGTTGTTTTTCCCTTGTTGCTTTTAATATGTTTTCTTTGTATTTAATTTTTGACAGTTTGATTAATATGTGTCTTGATGTGTTTCTCCTTGGATTTATCGTGTATGGGACTCTCTGTGCTTCCTGGACTTGATTAACTATTTCCTTTCCCATATTCTGGAAATTTTCAACTATAATCTCTTCAAATATTTTCTCAGTCCCTTTCTTTTTCTCTTCTTCCTCTGGAACCCCTATAATTCAAATATTCATGTGTTTAATGTTGTCCCAGAGGTCTCTGAGACTGTCCTCAGTTCTTTTCATGCTTTTTTTCTTTATTCTGCTCTGCAGTAGTTATTTCCACTATTTTATCTTCCAGGTCACTTATTCGTTCTTCTGCCTCAGTTATTCTGCTATTGATCCCTTCTAGAGTATTTTTAATTTCATTTATTGTGTTGTTCATCATTGCTTGTTTCCTCTTTAGTTCTTGTAGGTCCTTGTTAAATGTTTCTTGCATTTTCTCTATTCTATTTCCAAGATTTTGGATCATCTTTACTGTCATTATTCTGAATTCCTTTTCAGGTAGACTGCCTATTTCCTCTTCATTTGTTAGGTTTGGTGGGTTTTTATCTTGCTCTTTCATCTGCTGTGTGCTTTTCTGTCTTCTCATTTTGATTATCATACTGTGTTTGGGGGTCTCCTTTTTGCAGGCTGTAGGTTCGTAGTTCCCGTTGTTTTTGATGTCTGTCCCCAGTGGCTAAAGTTGGTTCAGTGGTTTGTGTAGGCTTCCTGGTGGAGGGGACTAGTGCCTGTGTTCTGGTGGATGAGGCCGGATTTTTTCTTTCTGGTGGGGAGGTCCACGTCTGTTGGTGTGTTTTGGGATGTCTGTGGACTTATTATGATTTTAGGAAGCCTCTCTGCTAATGGGTGGTATTGTGTTCCTGTTTTGCTAGTTGTTTGGCATAGGGTGTCCAGCACCATAGCTTGCTCATCATTGAGTTAAGCTGGGTGTTGGTGTTGAGATGGAGATCTCTGGGAGATTTTCACCATTTGATATTACGTGGAGCTGGGAGGTCCCTTGTGGACCAGTGTCCTGAAGTTGGCTCTCCCACCTCAGAGGCACAGCACTGACTCCTGGCTGTAGCGCCAAGAGCCTTTCATCCACACGGCTCAGAATAAAAGGGAGAAAAAGTGGAAAGAAAGAAAGAAAGAAAGAAGGAAAGAAAGAAAGAAAGAAGATAAAATAAAATAAAGATAAAATAAAATAAAGTGATTAAAATAAAAATAATTATTAAGAAAATAAATTTTTTTAAGTGAAAAAAAAAAAAAAAAACAGATGGACAGAACCCTCAGACAAATGGTGAAAGCAATGCTATGCAGACAAAATCTCACACAGAAGCATACACATACACAGTCACAAAAAGAGGAAGAGGGGAAAAAATAATAAATCTTGCTCTCAAAGTCCACCTCCTCAATTTGGGAAGATTTGTTTTCTATTCAGGTATTCCACAGATGCAGGGTACATCAAGTTGATTGTGGACATTTAATCCGCTGCTCCTAGGCTGCTGGGAGAAATTTCCCTTTCTCTTCTTTGTTCGCACAGCTCCCAGGGCTCAGCTTTGGATTTGGCCCCGCCTCTGCTTGTAGGTCACCTGAGGGCATCTGTTCTTCGCTCAGAAAGGACAGGGTTAAAGGAGCCGCTGATTTCGGGAGCTCCGGCTCATCGGGCTGGGGGGAGGGAGGGGCACGGAGTGCGGGATGAGCCTGTGGCGGCAGAGGTGGGTGGGACATTGCATCAGCCTGAGGCGTGCCATGCATTCTCCTGGGGAAGTTGTCCCTGGATCCTGGGACCCTGGCAGTGGCGGGCTGCACAGGCTCCCCGGAAGGGAGGTGTGGATAGTGACCTGTGCTCGCACACAGGCTTCTTGGTGGCAGCAGCAGCAGCCTTAGCGTCTCATGACCGTCTCTGGGGTCCGCACTGTTAGCCGCGGCTCGCACCCGTCTCTGGAGCTCCTTTAAGCAACGCTCTTAATTCCCTCTCCTTGCGCACCAGGAAACAAAGAGGGAAGAAAAAGTCTCTTGCCTCTTCGGCTGGTCCAGACTTTTCCCCCGGTCTCCCTCCCGGCTAGCCGTGGTGCACTAACCCATTCAGGCTGTGTTCACGCTGCCAGTCCTCTCCCTGCACTCTGACCGAAGCCCGAGCCTCAGCTCCCAGACACGCTCGCCCTGGCGGGTGAGCAGACAAGCTTCTCAGGCTGATGAGGGCCGCTTGGCACCTATCTTCTGTTCGGGAATCTTTCTGCTTTGCCCTCCACACCCCTGTTGCTGTGCTCTCCTCCACGGCTCCGAAGCTTCCCCCCTCTGCCACCAGCAGTCTCCGCCCGCGAAGGGGCTTCCTATTGTGTGGAAACCTTTCCTCCTTCACAGCTCCCTCCCACTGGTGCAGGTACAGTCCCTATTCTTTTGTCTCTGTCTATTCTTTTTTCTTTTGCCCTACCCAGGTATGTGGGGAGTTTCTTGCCTTTTGGGAGGTCTGAGGTCTTCTGCCAGCGTTCAGTGAGTGTTCTCTAGGAGTTGTTCAATGTGTAGATGTATTTCTGATGCATCTGTCCTGTGCAGTGTTTTTAATCACAGGTCAGATGAAGCCATAGAAGCCATATTTAGTGTATTTTCAGAGTGCAATAATCTTAGTGGGATGGCTAAATTTTTGGATAGCAGAAACATGACATTTAAAGTTTTCATTTAAATTTCACATATCCTTGTTTGATTCAATTAAGTATAAAAATTCAGGCTGGAAGAAACTGTAATTGTTTGCAATTTGGGTAAAAAATAAGAGGTTTAAGTAAACATGGAATCAGTAGGAGCCATTCCAAAAAGAGGAACAAGGCTATAGTGTGAGCCTTCTATACCTTTAGTTCATGGAGTTAACAAACTCAGCAATGAGCAGGGAATGGGGGCATGGGTGGTAATGGGTCCCCAAAATCATGTCTATAAAGGTGCTGAGAATGTGGAATATTTAGCTTGGAGAGTGGAGTGCCTGATTGAAATCAAAAAAATATTTGAAAGCCTATTTTGTGTAAAGGGAAGTAGACATTCTAAACATTTTCAGAGGTTAAAACTAAGATCTGTGAGCAAAGTTATAGAGAGGCAGATTATATCTCCATTTAAGAAAGACATTTAAATGATAGAGACTGGTAAATGTATTTCCTTAAAAGAAGACAGCATTGGGAAAAGTTGATAAAATGTTGAATGACCATTTGTCAGGATATTGTGAAAAAATTTCTTAATTGTGAAAGAAGTAGGACTTCATAATCCCTATATTTTTTTTAACTCTAAAAGTTTGTGGTCCTATATTTTGTATAATTCTTGGTATATCACAGGCCTCATATAGGTATCTGCCTACCAATTTTATTATCTTAAGTACTAATAAGTATGTGTCTCTTTTTAAAGAACAGACTTTAAGATCTTACGTCCCTATTCCTACATGGTATTTGTTTCTATTCTTTAGGAAGAAGCTAGTTATGCTGGAAATACATGTTATTAAGAGTTCCTTAGCAACTGATAGAACATCCCTGTAACAAAAACAAAACAAAACAAACAAAAACATAAAAAAGTTAGAGTTAGGAGTCTTCAATGATTTGAATAATAGATTTCCATGCTTAGAGTAGGGACTGATGGGGTCTTTTTTCCAAATTAATAAGAATGTCTAGGGACAATAGCTTTTTATTTCAATAATCTCTTTGATATTTGCCCTAACTGAAAGCCACATTGACATTAACTTCTTTGACATGAAACAATCCATGCCCTTGGCTAATATTTTTATTCACTTCTAGGATTATTTGCCTAAAGAAATCCTCAATACTTTATCAATTTTTATCATTACATCCAAACTCTATGTTCCATACTCTGGAATATTTTCTTCCCAATCATTCTCCATCTGACAAACTCCTACTCATATTTCAGTACCCCACTCAATTTTCCCATCTCCTATGAAGTTTTGTCCAGCTAACCTGCTGGAAATGTTTACCCCAGCTTTCTCACTAATAACTTCCTTCATATTTGTATTACAGCTTTTACTATGCATTATTTACATTTTAGCCTTTACATTTAGAATAAGAATACTTTCTACAAAGAAATTTCATTTTTTTCTCCTCTTTAGAACCCACTGGGGTATCTGGGACACTGCAGAAAACCATAAGGAGAGACTGCTGAAGCAATACATACAGTGGATGAGCAGATAAAGAGATTAAGAACAACTCACTTGTAGGAATTATGAACTTAAAATTATGACAAATGTATCATTACATGGTATAAATACATACCTAAAGGAAGTATGGTAAACAGAATTTCTGTGAATGAAACTAAGGTTCAATGCTGTGGTGTTATCCACTCTCACTTACAGCAGTAGATTAATTATACATTATCACCTAATTTGTATGATTCTTGGGAGGATGTTCACCTAGGAAAATTGTGCAACTCATAAAATTTAACTTTCTTTATGTGTTAGTTTTTAATTATTTTTCCTAAGAAGAAGATAACTAACAAAATTCAGTAATTCTTAACTTCTTTAATGCCAAAGATACTGTTTGTTCATCTTTGAATCTCACCCCTTATATATAGTAGAAGCACATAAATATTTGTTGAATGCATTAATGTATTGTTATACATTCTGTGAGATTCTACTTCTGTTATTAAAAATGTTTTGCTAGATACCTGCTTTCAAATTATTAGATTCATAGTTCAAAAATTAGATAAGCAATATGATTAGAATTGTGTGAAAAAAAATCCCCAAATTCTGAATTATGTGTTCTTCAATACACCAAATTTGGAGCTTTACTCATAATATTTCTTGATAGTCAGTGGTCCATATTACTTACATTCTAGTCATTGCTGCTTCTCTTTGTGTTTGATATGGTCAAATTTTGACTTCCAGATTATTGAAGCATGATTGTTTAAAAATGCCTATTCATATCAAGTACCTAAATGAGGAGAAGGTATAGTTTTTCAGATAGAATCTCCCGATTTTTACACAAAGCTGAAGCTGATGGGTAACAATATAACTAAAAAGGTTAACTCCTTATATCTAGATTTGGAAAAAAAAACCCTCTTATTTGCTCTGAATGGATCCTAGTAAATATTAATATCTTTGAGCACTTATAAATTCAGTGGAAAAACAAGACCTATACAGATGGGTCAACAAAGTTATGTGACAGTATTGATTAAAATTTCACATATTTCACTGTAAAAATGAGCAATGTTTCATGATGAGAATATTATCCATGGAATTATGCTATGGTGGTGCATACTTTTTCTCTCAATAAGAACTTTGCCTAAGCAAATGCTGTCATTTGAAATGTAAATAGTAGGTGCTGTATGAGACTACCTGTTGAATTGGATACAATCTGATTCAAGAGAATTTTAATCAGTGAAATATGTGGAACAGCAGTATAACACCCTTATGGTACCAATGCATTGCATTCGGTGTTGTTCAAACAGTGGTACTGTTGTATGTTTGTTGATTACTGAAGTGAGAGGTGTGACACATGTTATGTGTTACTATCTCAGCAGCTGAAGAACACTCTGTTATAACAGAGATGAAATTCTAGGTCTCCTGAGCAAATCACATGACTCTCACTTCCTTAACACTTATAACACATATCACAAATGTATTTCAACTATATCTCACACTTCAAATACACTTTATAATTTTGTTTATACATTTAAGCCATAAGGTGTTATAAAACAAATAAAAGGAACTGTGCTTATTAAGATTACAGAGGTGAATCCTAGGTAAAGGAAAATCTACATGGGCAAACCAAAGAACATGTTTCTATTCTAGGTCTAAAGCTAGTGTTGAAAAATGAAGTGTTCATGTATAGATCTTCTATATTTTAATGTTTTGCATGTGTCTATATTCCTATGTATTTGTATTGTTTAAGGATTTTAGTGCTTGGAGATGAGACCTTGTGTGCTTGAAATTCTTTGCCAACTTCTTACAACATAAAGTTCAGAGAGGGAAACTGACAACACAGTCAACAATAATAAGTATGTTCTGAATTAAATAACTTTAGAGATACCAAATGCTATGTATTTCTTATCTGCTGAATCCTTATAAAAGTTCTGTAAAGTGTATCTTGTTACTCTAATTTACTTATAAGGAAACTGAGTGGTTGAGTAACTTGCTTGATGTCACACAAGGCTGTGAAAGAGTTTGAACCAGTTCTACTTTCCCTACTGTTATGAAGCTAAGCTCTCAGCCCAGTGCTATGTCTGAAAATAATGTAACAAAGGTGTGTGAAAGAGTGTTCCATTCTAGTGCTGCTTAATATTGATTTAAAGAGAAGGATAAACTATCCCCAATTCTTTTATGTAATTGCAAATGTGTAGATTGTTTATTCCATATTTATTGACAGAGCAATACTGGAAAAAAAAAAAAAGCAGTGAAAAGGGTGACAGTGAAAAGTTAATCCTGGGCCTGTAACCATCTTGAGAAAACTGTCTGTCTAACTTTCAGGTCTTTTGAAAGCTTTAACAACAATCAAATGACACTGCACAACCAAATTGGCAGTACCTTTCCTAGATGATCTTGTTAGCGCGTTCCTGAAGGGCATCCTGACCTATGTTGCTCCAAGTGTCCAAAAAGCATCAATTTTCTACCTTGATTTTCTCTGATTATCGACAATTTTCTCTGCTAGGAACTGTGTGGATGATGAGACAAAACTCAATGTGATTGGCCAGATTAACATAGTGAGAACATCCCAGTCAATCAGCATGTACATCATTAGTATTGTTCTCTCGCATAATTCATGAAAAGATATCCTGAGATAGAGGAAAGAATGTTCATATAAGGTAGAAAGCCTTTCCTTGTTTGGTCTTACCAACATCAAGCCTTGTAGTATTTGATGATAAGAATCTAAAAATCTTTTTTCCCTGGCCCTGTTACCAAGTCCCTTTCTAAAGTTTTTCCTATCCTTTCTCACTTGGAAGTAGCAGTTTTTATTTCATCAATGAACATGGTATAATTATTTAATATTTTAAATCTCTTTTTGCTATAAATTGCTTATTCAAAGAAAAATGAGCAGCCATAAAAATCTTGGAAAGATCATTTCAAAGGCATAGGCTTCAAATTTATTTTAGGATATGATTACTTATTTGTTGGTAAAATAGAAAACTGTATTTATAATTTAAGATAACTAGTAGGAAATACTGTCATTTGATAACAGCAGAGAGTGTTCATTTCATTATAAATATTCTAACTTTGGCAAAGACCTTGGTCTTAAAATAGTGTTGAGTTTGGAAAATGGCCAAGAATGTGTTTTAAAACCATGGGAATATAAAACCTGAAAATAGATAATAATGCTTAATGTAGACTAATGCTTGACTACACAGTCAAACTGGTAAACTGTATCTTTGAAATAAAATACCATTATTCATAAAATGGCTGCATAAGTCAACTCAGAGTAGTGACAGATAGAGGGCACTCTATAAATTCTTTTAAAAAAATGAATTTCTATTGGCAGTTAATGCCAAGCTTATTCTGCCTACAAAAGAAAACATTAAAAATGTCATACTCTTGGGTGCCACCAATGTCATTATTTTTCTTCAGAAATGCAATTGCAAATCAGCTTCTAATTCTCACCAAAAATATCTGCACATATTGCTTATTTTACTTATATAAATGTTACCTAAAAGGATTCTGGGAAGTTTAGATAACTGGAAAAGAAGGACATATTGCACTTAAGAAGTCTTCTTGAGAATTATTACCTAGAAAATATTATTTAAATAATTTTCTGATTTCCTAATTGTATCTAAAAATTTTATATGAAACTTCTTTCTCTCAACTACAAAGTTCACCTGTTAGATCGAATGTTGAATCAAGAATTAGAATGGCTGTATTTTCATCATGTTTGCTTTTTTAAGATTAATTCATCTTTCATTGTATTATTACAAAATGATAATATTTGTGAAAAAATTTTTAAATACCAATTTACAAAATTTTGATATCTATAATATCTTAAAATATTTGTAAAGTTTATATTTTTGTTTGACTGTATTATTTTAGAAGCAATATTTTGGAGATAGTAAATTTGATTTTAGGTACATATTTTGACAGGGTGTCTCAAGAAATAATGCTTGAAAAATAAACATTAGTTTGCATGCTGACATTAACACATGAACTAAAAGCTGTTTGAAAAGTTATTAAAGAGTAGTGACAAATACAGTTTATCGAGTTGATTGGAAGGGTCTTGTATGTGTCACTGGGACTGATGTTAGGTCCCTTTAGGCTCTTTTAAAAACTTCATCAATGATCAGGAGGAAAGAAGAGACAACCTGTTAATTAAATCCTTTGTGCCATTTAATCCAAGAATCAATCTATAAAAGGCGTCAGCCCAAAGTACTTAGTTCAAATATGCTCAGTAATAAACTTGGAAACACACAAAAAAGGACTGCTACAGAATTTGTATTTCAACAACAAAGTCGATAGAATAATGCTTAACATTATATTGCGAAGATACCATTTCTTAAAATATCAAGAAAATTGGACAAAGGTGGCTTTTTGCTTAAATTTCATCAATATTCTTCATTTTTTGTTTGCCCATAGAGATGAAAGCAAAAATTTTATAAGGTGTTCAGAGCAATAGCAGACAAATAGTTAAATTCAGGCTTAGACCATGAAATTAATTTGTCCTCAGCCATCTTCTTTTCTTTGCCGTTAAGCACTTTGAGGGCTCACTGAGGAGTCAGCTTTGCTTCACTCTTCCAAGAGCCAATCCTGACTCTGTAGCTGGTGGACACCAAAGGAGTTCTGTCCAATACTATAGAGACTGAGATTGACAGCCCAGACCCCGGCTGTTAACCAGGGTCTAGCCTTACAGCTCACTTGTAGAATTGAGTTTCTGTCATCTTCCTGAGTCTAATTTGAAGCTTTTTCCCACCTTTCTCCCCTGTGTTGGCTTTAGTCCCATCTTTATAATGTGACCAGTTTTCTAGTTCCTGTGGCATGAGTTTTTCCGTCTTTTTACCAGCCATTCATCTTCCTCTCACCCCAGGAACTGGAGATTTCTGCTTCTGAATCCCATATTCTGCTTCATGCTGACACCTCTGACACTATTTACCTGGCCGCCTGTCTGCTTCCCTGAGTGTCAATATACTTAGTTTCTCGAGCATTGTATTTTTTTCTGTGTTGTGTCTCCTTGCTTGTGGAAACACTCTATTATTCAATCTTTCCAATAGCAGCAGCTTGCTACCACAAATGATGAGTAATATATATGTAGCTGTAATTAATAAAATTCAGAGAAACAAAATGCCTCTCTAATTTTAATACAAAGATAGTGGTGTGAGGTTTATTTCATAATTATCATTAATAGTATACATGAATTTAAAATAGAATATCCCACATTAAAGAAAAACAATCCTAAATGAATGTAACATATTTAATTGCTGTTAGACAAATCTCATTTGCTAATTTCATTAACAGAGTAAATTAATTGTTTTTTTATTTTAATCTAAACTAATTTTCTAATGTTCTAGATTTTTCTGTTTGGGGCAATTTTTAATCATATTCAGGGATTTTTTAAAATAATAATTAGAATTTTGCACTCAGTAGAATGCTAAGTATCATGCTATTTTAAAAATGATAATTTAGTAGTGATAAGTCTGCTTGTTGGAAAATAAAGCAGAAGAAATTTACATTGCTCACCAGTTCATGCTCCACATAATAATACCTGGGCACCTGCCACTGTATTCTCATACTTGAGCCATGCACACCTGCCTGAAGAGACCACTTCTGGCCTTGGATGTGAAGTGTATAAGATGCCTTTTGTTCTCTATTAAGCTTCATTCTTGGCACCCTTTGTCTGTTGCTCATGCTTTATGAGGCCAATTCTTTTCCTTGCCCAGACACACAATTCCATTCTTGAACTTTATTCCCATATCTAGGGAATCCCTGCTCTGCCTTCCAAAATCCTTGATTTTGTATGTAGTGGTGTGCTAGTAAATATTTAGCAACCAGCTCTCCAAGGGGAGCAAAAGCTCTGATTTATAGCATTTACCAATTTTAATGCAAAAATGTCCACCAGAGACCAATTCAAGCTACAAAGAGTCTTCCTAAATGTAGAACCTGGACATATATTAGTTATTTATTGCTGTATAACAAATTATTCCCAAACTGAACAGCTTAAAAAAATACATATTTATTTTCTCATAGTGTCTGTTGGTAAAGAATCCAGGCATGGCTGAGTTGAGCCTTCATTGGAGATCAAAGTCCTGGCTGAGCAAGGAGGCACTTCTAGACTCATTTACAAGATTGTAGGAAGAATTCAGTCTTCTTAAAGACATGATTTTCTACTCATTCCCAGCTTGATGAGTCCTCTTCACTAGAACCCTTGCCTACCTAAGTTAAAGACAGGTCAGGAAGGACAGTTGATCTAGTAGAAACTGGACCTCCTGGATGGAGTTGTCCAACTCTTCCTCTTACACCTGAGTCTCAGTAAGGTGACAATGAATACGAACGGTAATATGGAATCTCAAACCCCAAAACATTTTTTTCTGAAGGTGGTAGTCTAAACCTGATGCCACCTAAAACTGAAGATATTTTTAATTCCCTACATTCAATTATCTTAAATTCATTTTTTTAACAGTGACGAATCTACCCAACCCTGCTCACCATTGGTAACTTTAACTTGGCTTTTGTTTCATGAGACAGTTTTCACATCTTTTTCTTTTTAAACTTTGTTTGACTGCTTATAACTCTTCTCTCTGTGTTTCTGTGATCCAACACTTTGTTATGGTGCATACTATGTCTCCCTATCATCTTTTCTCTGTCTCTGTCAGGGCTTCCTCTTCTTTGTCTGCTTTTTAAAAGCTGATTTTCTAAGGATTTCCTTTTTGGCCCTTTAATCACCTTAATGTACACATACTTCATAAGGTTTATATATTCCACATAAGCCGATTTCTCTGAAAGTTTTAATTAGCTCAGGTTTCTCTTCTGAGTTGAGGACTTTTCATGAATGTTTAGAGTATCTTTACTCATAATCACTAAAACACTGGAAATAACACAAATACCCATCAACTAAAGAATGAATACACAAATTGTAATTTAACTATACAATGGAATACTACTCAGCAGTAAACAAAAAATAAATAAATAAATAGAAAAACAAACTGCTGATAATATGAAACAACATCCCATGGATCTCAAAAGCATGAAGCTAATTAAAAGCAGTGAGACAAAAAATGTTATATACTGTATGAATCTATTTATATGACATTCTAGAAAGCAAAGGCTTAAGGACAGAAAACAGCTAAGTGTTTATCAGATATAGAAGATCTATGAGAGAGATTTATTGTAAAAGGACTTACATATGGTGATGAATGTATTCTTTAACTTGATTTTGGTAGACGTTATATGACCACATATATTTGTCAAGACTTACAGAACTATACTTCCCCAAAAGAGTTGTTTTTATTTCATGTAAATTATATTTTAATAACCCTGGTATTAAAAAACCAAAATATCAAATGAATTCAGATTTGTTATCTTCTCCCTTAATATTTTCTTATACCTATATTTTTAATGTCAATTTATACCAATAACCTAGTTATATAAGGAAAAATCTAAAGTTGCTTTTGATTCTTCTCTCTTCCTAAAATTCCACACCTAGTCCATCGCCAAGACCAGCTAATCTAAACTTCTAAAACATGTCTTCAAATTCCTCCCCTCCTTAGAGAAAGTGACCAGACTCTCATCTTCTCTGACTTAACTAAAGCAAAACTGTTTTAGCCACAGAAATCAGAGAAGAAAAAGAAATAAAAGGAGTCCAAATAGGAAAAGAAGAAGTAAAGCTGTCTCACCTGCAGATGACATGATACTATACATAGAGAATCCTACAGATGCTACGAGAAGACTACTAGAGCTAATCAATGAATTTGGTAAAGTAGTAGGATACAAAATTAATGCACAGAAGTCTCTTGCATTCCTATATCACTAAGGATGAAATAGCTGAAAGATAAATTAAGGAAACACTCCTATTTACCATTGCAACAAAAAGAACAAAATACCTAGGAATAAACCTACCTAAGGAGACAAAATATCTGTATGCCAAAAACTATAAGACACTATGAAAGAAATTAAAGATGATACAAACAGATGGAGAGATATACATGTTCTTGGATTGGAAGAATCAACATTGTGAAAATGATTATACTACACAAGGCAATCTACAGATTCAATGCAATCCCTAGCAAACTACCAACAGCATTTTTCACGGAAAAAGAACAAAAAAAAATCACAATTTGTATGGAAACACAGAAGACCCCTAAGAGCCAAAGCAAACTTGAGAAAGAAAAATGGAGCTGGATGAATCAGGCTCCCTGACTTCAGACTGTATTACAAAGCTACAGTAATCAAGACAGCCTGGTACTGGCACAAAAACAGAAATATAGATCAATGGAACAGGATAGAAAACCCAGAGATAAACCCTCACACATATGGTCACCTTATCTTTGGTAAAAGAGGCAAGAATATACAATGGAGAAAAGACAGCCTATTCAATAAGTGGTGCTGGAAAAACTGGACAGCTTCATGTAAAAGAATGAAATTAGAACACTCCCTAACACCATACACAAAGGTAAACTCAAAATGGATTAAAGACCTAAATGTAAAACCAGACACTATCAAACTCTTAGAGGAAAACATAGGCAGAACACACTATGACATAAATCACAGCAAGATCCTTTTTTTTTTTTTTTGGTACACGGGCCTCTCACTGCTGTGGCCTCTCCTGTTGCGGAGCACAGGCTCCAGACACACGGCTCAGCGACCATGGCTCACGGGCCCAGCTACTCCGCGGCATGTGGAATCTTCCCAAACAGGTACATGAACCCATGTCCCCTGCATTGGCAGGCAGACTCTCAACCACTGTGCCATCAGGGAAGCCCAAGATCCTTTTTGACCCACCTCCTAGAGAAATAGAAATAAAACCAAAAATAAACAAATGGGACATAATGAATCTTAAAGTCTTTTGCACAGCAAAAGAAACCATAAACAAGATGAAAAGACAACCCTCAGAATGGGAGAAAATATTTGCAAATGAAGCAACTGACAAAGGATTAATCTCCAAAATTTACAAGCAGGTCATGTAGCTTATTATCAAAAAAACAAACAGCCAAATCCAAAAATGGGCAGAAGACCTAAACAGACGTTTCTCCAAAGAAGATATACAGATCACCAACAAACACATGAAAGAATGCTCAACATCATTAATCATTAGAGAAATGCAAATCAAAACTACAATGAGTTATCACCTCACAACAGTCAGAATTGCCATCCTCAAAAAATCTACAAGCAATAAATGCTGGAGAGGGTGTGGAGAAGAGGGAATGCTCTTGCACTGTTGGTGGGAATGTAAATTGATACAGCCCCAATGGAGAACAGTATGGACGTTTCTTAAAAAACTAAAAATAGAACTACCGTACCACCCAGCAATCCCACTACTGGGCATATACCCTGAGAAAACCATAATTAAAAAAGAGTCATGTACCACAATGTTCACTGCAGCTCTATTTACAATAGTCAGGACATGGAAGCAACCTAAGTGTCTATTGACAGATGAATGAATAAAGAAGATGTGGCACATATATACAATGGAATATTACTCAGCCATAAAAAGAAATGAAATTGAGTTACTTGTAGTGAGGTGGATGAACCTAGAGTCTGTCATACAGAGTAAAGTAGGTCAGAAAGAGAAAAACAAATACTGTATGCTAACACATATATATGGAATTAAAAAAAATTGTTCTGAAGAACCTAGAGGCAGGACTGGAATAAAGATGCAGACCTACTAGAAAATGGACTTGAGGACGGAGGGAGGGGGAACGGTAAGCTGGGACGAAGTGAGAGAGTGGCATGGACTTATATATACTACCAAATGTAAAATAGATAGCTAGTGGGAAGCAGCCGCATAGCTGCTTCCAAAGGGAGATCAGCTCGGTGCTTTGTGAACACCTAGAGGGGTGGGATAGGCAGGGTCGGAGGGAGGGACATGCAAGATGGAAGAGATATGGGGATATATGTATATGTATAGCTGATTCACTTTGTTATAAAGCAGAAACTAACAACCATTGTAAAGCAATTATACTCCAATAAAGATATTAAACAATAAAAAAATAAAGCAAAACTGTACTGAAATCACCTCTGGAATAACAAGACTCCCCATTCCTCCTTTCATCACTGGGGCTCGTCTGGATATTGCCAAAATCTGGCAGAATTCACTATCTTTTTTTTTTCCTGAAAAAAAATCTCTGCTATGTTTTTATATCTATATGTATTAATATCCTAAATGAACAGGCAAAGTTTCTGAAGCAGAATAAATTATTGTTATTTATTTATAACAAATAATAAATGTGTAGTTCTCTTGTGTCCCAATTTTTACCTCTAGGGAATATGGTGAAAGGTAGATAAAATTCTACTCATAGGCCCTCTTTACTGTAGGGGAAGAAATTAGAAAACATAAATCTATGCATTTATACAAGAGAGAGACAGCTGCTGCCTCCCCTCCTGAGAAAGTTTCCTTAGAAATGTGAAGGAAAGGATCCTGGGTTCTAACCCTTTGGAATGTAAATAAATTCTCAAGGAGAAAGGTAACACTCATATCCACAACCCAGAGGTATCACCACCGGCCCAGGTCTCATCCCCACTTAAAATATAAACACATACCTCCAGAAAGGTCAGTATCTCTGGATGGTTTCTCACTATCTACTCAGTCGTAATTTAACTTCCAGGTTTGTCTTTTAGTTCAGATCCCAAGTTTCAGTAAAATTTTCTCAGAAAGCCCTGGCTGTGCAGAAACATAAGAATATTTTCTCCACAGTCCCACATGCTTCCTCTCTTGTTCCATCACTCCCAGTGTAGGATTAGTAAACTCCTCTGAGTCCTCATCCTTCTCTCTGAATAATCCCTACACCTCCTTGCCTTAACTCTAACTTGGAAATGCTTTGAAGTCACAAGTTCTCCTTTAGCCCTTTCAAGCAGATGTTCTTTTTCTCAGTCTCAGTGAAGAGATGGAGTAGTTGTCCGTCTTGTCCTCCTGCTTCTTCCAGATCATTTCTCCCCTTCCTGCCTGCAAAATTCTGCTCATTGAAGTACAAACCATTTTAGCCATTTTACCAGTTTTCCACTTCAATTCTGCCATCTTCTGACCTATCAGCTGTTCCTCTTCATTCAGTTAAAACCCTAGCCTTTCTTTCCATAGCCACTTCTGCTGTTGTTCTCTAACAAGTAACAACCAAATCTCCTTTCTAGGCAACAGAGAAACAAGAGTGAAGAATCAAGATCTGATATAAATCTCAAACCAACTCACTGTCAATGTTTTCACTATGGCCCAAGCCCCATCCATAATTCTTCTGGAATTCTGAAGTAACTTCTTTACTGATCTTCCACTCCTGCCCCCTCCAATCATTCTCCACAAGGGAGCTATAATGTCATTTATCACACTGCTGAAAACATTTCTGCGGCTGCTCCTTTCACTTAGAACATAGTACAAATTTGTCATCATGAACCAAACCTGCATGACCTGGCCCCTGGTCACCCTTCCACCTCAGGGCATGACACTTGCTCTCTGGATCTGTAGTTGCAGCTCACTGTGCCACAGGCTACAATGTCTTTCAGTTCTTACAGTACAGTAACTTCCTACCCTCTGCTCACCTTTGGGCTCAATTGTTCTGTCTGAACACCTTTCTTTTGGATGTTTGTCCTTCAGTGATAAGATTAGATATTTCTTCTTCCAAAAGGCTTTTCATAAAAAAAATAATTTTCACCTCTCCCTATTACTCTCAAACATAGGACTCTATTTATTTCATTGCATTTATCACTAAATAAAATTTCATTTATATATGTTCACTTGTTTCTTATTTATCTCCTCATCAGAATGCAAGCTCCATGAAGGAAGATATAAAACTATGCCATGGTCATGCAGTAGCTGTATATTAACTGGGATACAGTGACCCTCAACAAATATCTGTGGAATGAACAAATGGTCTCTCTCCTTTCTCAAACCCATCTCCATTCAGCCAATAGAGGGATAACATTTTTAAGTGGTTCCTAAAGTTTTGTAATTGTTTATCCTCATCACATCTCAAAGGTAGAGCTCATTTCCACTTATTCCAAAAATTCTTAACTATACAGGAAAGCAAGAGGTGACACCCTCCTTGCCAGATGCATAATCGATAACTTCCAGATGTTATACAGGCAAAGGTAATTTGAATGAATCCCACAAAAATTTCTGAAGCATTGCCTCTTACTTCTATCCCCACACTCTCCTACTGTTTGAGAATCAGGAATTCTAGGCAAAAATTTGACTTTGTTGCTTCCCTGTTGATAACCTGTAAACAGTTCCTTAAGGTGGCACACATGGCTATCAATGATCAGATCTATGTTTATGTCACCAACTTAATAATTCCTGTCTCATCCTATACCCTACAGCATTACAGAACTCTTTTCATATGTGTGTGTGTGTATGTGTGTGTGTGTGTGTGTGAATATAAACACATAAATATCTTCAGTAATTTAATGGCTTTGAGTGGCTGAACTTAACAAATCATTTGCTCTCCAGGTAGATTGATTCAGTCTCCCAAATAGTCATGTTAAGAGTATTTTATTCATTGACTTTTGGATCACTTACTAAGCCACCCTAAAACAACAGATTTCTCTGTTACTATCCCTATCCCCCACCTCATTGCACTTCACAGCAAGGATATCTTATTCCTTAGGGGTGAGAGTGGGGGAAAGAATGGTTATTTGGAAAAACTCCCCTAGTCATTCTTTATTGCTCTGCCTTACTTAAAAATTACCAATATATACCCAACCTTAATAGACACATATATTGGAACAAACTAGAAAAAGCAAAAAAAAGTCATTTTGCAACAGGATTTGAATTTAGTAATTAATTTTATCTGGCCAGGTAAATTTTCCTTCCAAATTTGTTTAACTTAAGTAGATGCCCCTCTGTTTTGTATTATCTGCCAAGATTAATTTATTAATTAGACAAATATTTATAGAATGTCTATAATGTGACAACCACTAGGCTATATGCTGGTGATATAAATGATGAGTAAAAAGTACACAGTCCCTATTCTCAGTGAGTCTGAATTCTAATAGGGGAGTCATATATTAACCAAATAATCACAGTGATGATGTACGGTTATGAATTGAGATAGAGGTACTGAGGGAAATAATCACAGTTCTGTGAGGAAATATATCACATATATCTGATTTATACTGGAAAGCAAGTAAAGTTTCCTGAGAAATAATTAGCTATGATATTAAGAATGAATGAGTTAACATACAAAGAGGGAGGAAATGAGCAGAAGTGAGAGGGAGAAGTGAGAGGGAGAAATGGTGGAAATGAACAGCCAGTTCCCAGGGACTGAAGGTCGATGTAGTGAAAAGCAGAGACGAAGATGGGAGACCAGAGACTGCAAGGGTAGCAAGAAGTCAGCTACTGGGGCCTTCCAGGCCATTATAAGGACTTTAGTCTTTATTTTTTTCTAAAATTGGTGATATTAAAATTTTTTAAGCTTGATGAGGGTCTCCATGGTTGGTATTTTAAAATTACTTGTTGCAGTAAAAAGAATATATCACAGGGGAAAAGTTAACTGTTATTGGTTAATTCTGTATTCTAGGCTGTGATGAATAATTTTGTGTCACCTTGTCTAGGCTAAGGGACACCAGGACAGCTGGTAAAGCATTATTTCTGAGTGTGTTTGTGAGGACATTTCTGGATGAGATTAGCACCTGATTTAGCAGACTGAGTAAAAAAGACGATCTTCACCAGTGTGGGTGGGTGTAGTTCCATCTACTGAGGGGTTAAATAGAGCACAAAGACAGAAGAAGGCCAAATTTTCTCTCCCTTTGCTTAAGCTGGGACATCGATCTTCTTGGGCCCTTGGATATTAGCTTTCCTGGTTCTTGGGCCTTTGGATTCAGTCTGGAACTTACATCATTAACCCCCCCACTTCTCAGGCCTTTGGACTTGGACTGAGACTTATGTCATCAACTTCCCTGATTCTTCAGCCTGCAGATGGCAGATCCTGGGACTTTTCAACCTCCATAATTGCATGAGCCCATTCTTATAAAAAAAAATCTTCTTATATATACACATATGTATATCTTATTGGTTCTATTTCTCTGAAGAACCCTGAACAATATACATGCAACTTACAAGCGTATTTTGGATTATCATGGTGTTGTTGAAGATAAAGGGAACTGGATTGATCATGAAATATTTAGAAAAGAAAATAGAATGGTTTTGCTATGGCAGTTGAAGTATTTAGGGATTGTTCCCAACTTCCTTGTTTAACAAGTAAAGTGTAATAAATGTTCTAAACTGGGCAATAGTTTGGTGATAAAGAGTTTAATTTTGTACCTGATGACTTTAAGATACTTTGAAACAGTCAACTAGCTAATGTTAAGTTGGCACTCAGGCAGTAAGTTCTGAAAATCAGAGAAGAGGACTGAGGTAGAGATATATATTTAGGGATCATCATTTTATATGTGGTAACTAAGGCTATGGCATGAATGGAGCTGCTTAGGAAAAGAATATGGCATAAGAAAAGCAGGAATAGTAGACTAAGCCTTAAGAAATTTCAACTTTACAAGCCAGGTGGAGGAAGATGAGCCTGACAAGAAAGAGAAAGAAGAAGGCACTTAGGCAGCAGAAATCCAGAGCAATATGATGTTAAGAAAGGCAAAGGAGGAGGAAGTTTTAAGAAGGATATAGTCAGCATCATTAAATGATGCTAGAAGGCCAAAGTAGTAGATAACTAAAAAGTGCCCATTGAACATAGAAACATGGAGATATTTAGTGATGTAATGCAAGTTCTTTTGAGGAGTAATGATGTAGAAGTTAGACTGAAGTGACTCAGGAGTAGAAGGTAGAGACATGCTGACAGCAACATAGATAATCCTTCAGAAAGTGTGATTACAAAGAAAAAAACAAGTGAGAAAAGATATCTGTTGAGAAAGCAAGAGGAAATGTGGGAATTATGAGGTTTAATGATAGTGGGGAAGACTTGAAATAGTTTTTGTTGAGATTAGAAGAAGCCAAAGAAAGTGATGGGTAATGGATTTCTGGGCAGGATTAAGAACCAAGCTGAGGTTACTGATCATGAATTTATACTGACACTAACTTTCTCTGTGATGTGCCTCCAAGGCCCAGATACTCAGGTAGGCATGAAGAAAGATGACAATAACATTTAACCTGGTTTAGAGTTTTCCAGGGGAGGCAAGAAAATGAAAAATGAATAATTCCTTAAGGTAATAGGAAGATTATTGCTGAAAGTTGGATTCAGGATAAAGAAGATGTACTATACATATACAAAGGAATATTATTCAGCCATAAGAAAGAATGAAATAATGCCATTTGTAGCAACATGGATGAACTTAGAGATTATCATATTAAGTAAAGTAAGTCAGACAGATAAAGACAAATATCATATGATGTCACTAAATGTGGAATCTGAAAACAATGTGCAAATGAACTTATTTACAAAGCAGAAATAAACTCAAGATATACCAGTGGGGGAGGAGGTAAAATAGGAGAGTTTGGGATTAATACATAAACACTATTATATATAAAATAGATAACCAATAGGGACCTACTGTATAGCACAAGGAAATATATTCAATATCTTGTTATAACCTATAAGGAAAAAGAATCTGAAAAAGAAAAATAAAAAATATATATATATATACATATATATGTATATATATATATATATATAACTGAATCACTTTGCTGTACACCTGAAACTAACACAACATTGTAAATTATACTTCAATTAAAATCGGTTAATAAAAAAAGCAGAAGAAAAATAAAGAAAGTGAAGAAGAGGGATTGGGGAAAATTAAAATGTCAGTTGACTGTGGAGACCCTAATGTGGTGGAAGTATGATGATTGTGGAAGTAGTGATGTGTAGACTAGAAAGAGAAAAGGTGATAGTAAGCTGGGGGATTTGATTAGTGATTTTGGAAGCAGAGCAATTTCAGATGATAACAAAGTGCAGGGAGAGACTGTGGAACAGCATGTCTGAAGTAAATGGAATGTGCGTGTCACTGGAGATTGGAGGTGAAGAAAATGAGGGTCTTGTACTGGAACATTGTCTGTGTGAATGATTAAATCAGTCAGAATAATAATTTGAATGAGGGGAAGACTGGGAGTGAAAAGGCTCATTAAAGTGTCTATTTAATGAGAAAGAGTGACAGAGTTTGGTGAATGACAGTGTGAGGCAAGAGAGAAAGTTAAATAGTGTGAACATGAGAAGCACAGAACTTTCTAGAAAATCATAGGGAGATAAATGTATTGACATGCAAATAAGAAGAGACAAAGACACTAATCCTATGGCTGACCTTGGGTTTCAAATTTTGAAAGAATGAAAAACCACCCCTTGAAAAAATTATGATGGAAAAAGTATCATGGGAGCGCTCTCTTTTCTGTTAAGGTAAGGAAGCAGATAGTCACTTGAAGAAGAAGATGAGGACATAGGAGTAATGACTATGAAGCAATGTTTCCAGGGGCATAATGAAAGTGTTTAAAAGAAAAAGGAGAAGATGGAACCAAGGGCAATGAATTCCCAAGCATTCTGGGGATGCTAGTGAGAAGCATAGCCTAGTACTTTGGTCAGTGACTGATGAAAATTGTGTTAAGAGAATGATGATTTCACTTTCAAAAGACTTTGGGATAAGCACTAGCCCTGAACCTAATGACCAGAGTAACTAAGCCTCTTCATTACCTGGTGATTTTAGTACTAGTGACTGCTGGTAACAAGCCCAGAAATGACAGAAATTCTAAGTCAAGTTTGAAAGTTAAAGAAATCCCAATATCTCCAAATTACACACACTAAATGTGGCTACAGATTGCCTCTAAGAGAGTTGTCCTGGAATGGCTTGATGAGATAGATATGGTCTAAAATTGTGAAGGTTCGGAAGGCTGAAATAAGATGAGGAAAACTGGTTATTCAAGAAAAAGAAGAAACAGGATGTAGTAAACCGTCCATTTCAAGTATTGCCCTCTTAAGAGACAGCAAAAACAATAAAAAGACTTGGATGCATACATCTTTAATTTTCAAAGAGATTTAAATTTGCATTTTTTTCTTCTTAAAACTTGTATTCATTGTATAGCACAGGGAACAATATTCAGTAACTTGTAATAAACTCCTTCAGGGTCTTCCTATTCCACTATCTTGACCACCTCCCACAAAAGAGACTTTCTTAATGACCTTGAAGATGTAAGCTGTTACAGTTTGAACTGCCTGTGGAGAAGGTCACATAGCAGGCAACTGCAGGTAGCCTCTAGGAGCTGAGAGCCTCAGTTCTATAACCTCAAGAGATTGCATTCTACCAACAACTTGAATAAACCTGGAAGAAGACCCTGAGCTCCAAATGAGACTGCAGCCCTGGCAACTTCTTTTGAGACCCCTGATGGCCACACCCAGATTCCTGACAAACCCATGGAAACAGTGAAATAATTTAGAGGTGTTGTCTTACATCACTAAATTTGTTCGGTAATGAAAAAAAAAAACAGATTTATGTTTTGAAAATTGATTTCAAATGGTCTCTAATTATTCTGTTTGGTTGGAGAAAATCAAAGCAACTTTGAGAGTTCATTAAAGTCTTTCTTTTCTCACAGTGCCTACTGAAAGCTTTTCATATTACAGCATAAACTGTGTGTTTGCTTGTGCTTACCTCCTGATGACTTTGGGAGTAAATTCAGTTATGTATATACATAATTATTAATGCTTTAAGAAACTGTAAGATGTGTAAAAATCTGAGAAATCCTAAACTCCAAGGTAATCAACAGCACAATAAATAAGAAATGCAGAGGAAAGAAGTCATGGGGTCCCAAAGTAAAACAGAATTTTGGAAATAACAGATTAAAAAGTTAAAGGATAATACTAGTAAATCATTATAATATTTGAGAACTACAAATAAAATATCTCCAAAGCCAAATACAAATTCCAAGAATCCAAAGTACACATGACTCTAAGGAAAAAGATACTTTCCAAGTGATAAATAGTCTTAATGTACTGTCAACAATATTGTAACTACCATTTACAACTATTTGCTATGTGCCAGGGACTTTAAACATTTCATTTCACTAAAGTCTTTCTATCAGGACTATACAATACAGGTGTTATTACTTGCATTTTATAAATGAGGAAATAAACCTTAAACAGGTTATGCAAAATTTTCAAGATCAGATGTATGGTAAGTATCAGAATGGAGAACCAAACCTAAGTCTCTCTAATTCAGAATTTGATATTTTAAAATCTATTCCAAACTTCTGCCCAATAATACAATAGTTTGTATATCAAGAAATACTCTCTTCAGATATTTAACTTCTCACACTGTTAACTTGACTCTTTATGTTCTTTTTTATTTGTTTCAGTAATATACATGAGGCAGAGAATCTAGGTTATGCTTCTGTAAGAAGCAAACCCAAATCTCACTGGTTTATAGCAACAAAGTTTTTTCTTTGTTTTGTTTTGTTTTGTGTTTTGTTTTCTGCCTTTTGGCTCTGCATTCTGGGGTGCATGCAGCTCTGTTCCATATCACCAGGCTGACAGAGCATCCTCTATATGAAACATTTCTGGTTGTCATGGCAGAAGGATAAAAAATAAAAAGAACAAAGTAAATTGTGAACTAGTTCATATGGTTTTCAACTAGAATGACATCTACTCTTCTCATACTTCATTGCTCAAAGTAAGTCACATGATGACATCTACTGTCAACAGGACATAGAAATATATCCCTCCTTCAGGATGTGACAGCAAATATTTGTGAACACTAGTACAACTTAAGACAAGGTACTTGTATATTCTAAGTCTTTGAATATTTGTAAATGTTTACATATCTGAAGAAAAACAAGAGAGAATTTTATTAATTATAAAATATACAACACACACAATCAAAAAATAGACAAAAAATTAGGAGTTCAGTTTTAAACAAACCTGTATAACTTTTAAAAATTACAAGGCAGAGGGCAGACAGCAGAAGCAAGAAGAACCACAATCCTGCAGCCTGTGGAACAAAAAACACAGTCACAGAAAGATAGACAAGATGAAAAGGCAGAGGGCTATGTACCAGATGAAGGACCAACATAAAACCCCAGAAAAACAACTAAATGAAGTGGAAATAGGCAACCTTCCAGAAAAAGAATTCAGAATAATGATAGTGAAGATGATCCAGGACCTCGGAAAAAGAATGGAGGCAAAGACATAGAAGATGTAAGAAATGTTTAACAAAGACTAGGAAGAATTAAAGAACAAACAAACAAACATAGATAAACAGTACAATAACTGAAATGAAAACTACACTAGAAGGAATCAATAGCAGAATAACTGAGGCAGAAGAATGGATAAGTGACCCGGACGACAGAATGGTGGAATTCACTTCTGCAGAACAGACTAAAGAAAAAAGAATGAAAAGAAATGAAGACAGACTAAGAGACCTCTGGGACAACATTAAACACAACAACATTCACATTATAGGGGTCCCAGAAGGAGAAGAGAGAAAGAAAGGACCAGAGATAATATTTGAAGAGATTATAGTTGAAAACTTCCCTAACATGAGAAAGGAAATAGCCACCCAAGTCCAGGAAGGGCAGAGAGTACCGTACAGGATAAACCCAAGGAGAAACATGCTGAGACACAGAAATAAAATTGGCAAAAATTAAAGACAAAGAAAAATTATTGAAAGAAGCAAGGGAAAAATGACAAATAACATACAAGGGAACTCTCATAAGGATAACAGCTGATTTCTCAGCAGAAACTCTACAAGCCAGAAGTCAGTGGCATGATATACTTAAAGTGATGAAAGGGAAGAACCTACAACCAAGATTATTCTACCCGGCAAGGATCTCATTCAGATTCGATGGAGAAATCAAAAGCTTTACAGACAAGCAAAAGCTAAGAGAATTCAGCACCACCAAACCAGCTCTACAATAAATGCTAAAGGAACTTTTCTAAGTAGGAAACAGAAGAGAAGAAAAGGACCTACAAAAACAAACCCATAACAAATAAAAGAATGGTCGTAGGAACATACGTATCGATAATTACCTTAAACGTGAATGGATTAAATGCTCCAACCAAAAGAAACAGGCTTGCTGAATGGATTCAAAAAGAAGACCCATATATATGCTGTATATAAGAGACCCACTTCAAACCTAGGGAAACATACAGACTGAAATTGAGGGGATGGAAAGGTATATTCCATGCAAATGGAAATCAAAAGAAAGCTGCAGTAGCAATATTCATATAAGAAAAAATAGACTTTAAAATACAGAATGTTACAAGAGACAAGGAAGGACACAACATAATGATAAAGGGATCAATCTAAGAAGAAGATATAACAATTATAAATATATATGCACCCAACATAGGAGCACCTCAATACATAAGGCAACTGCTAACAGCTGTAAAAAAGGAAATCGACAGTAACACAATAATAGTAGGGGACTTTAACACCTCACTTACACCAATGGACAGATCATCCAAAATGAAAATAAATAAGGAAACAGAAGCTTTAAATGACACAATAGACCAGATAGATTTAATTGATATTTATAGGACATTCCATCCCAAAACAACAGATTAAACTTTCTTCTGAAGTGCACACAGAACATTCTCCAGGATAGATCACATATTGGCTCACAAGCCAAGCCTCAGTAAATTTAATAAAATTGAAATCATATCAAGCATCTTTTCTGACCACAATGCTATGAGATTAGAAATAAATTACAGGGAAAAAAACATAAAAAACACAAAACATATGAAGGCTAAATACTATGTTACTAAATAACCAAGAAATCACTGAAGAAATCAAAGAGGAAATCAAAAAATACCTAGACACAGGGGCTTCCCTGATGGCCCAGGGGTCAAGAGTCCGCCTGCCGATGCAGGGGATATGGGTTTGTGCCCTGGTCTGGGAAGATCCCACATGTCGCGGAGCGGCTGGGCCCGTGAGCCATGTTCACTGAGCCTGCGTGTCTGGAGCCTGTGCTCTGCAACGGGAGAGGCCACAACAGTGAGAGGCCCGTGTATTGCAAAAAAAAAAAAAAACAGAAAAAAAACTTAGAGACAAATGACAATGAAAACACAACAATCTAAAAGCTATGGGATGCAGCAGCAGCAGTTCTAAGAGGGAAGTTTATAGCTATACAAGCCTACCTCAAGAAATAAGAAAAATCTCAAATAAATAATCTAACCTTACACCTAAGGGAACTAGAGAAATAAGAACAAAATCCTCCAAAGTTAGCAGAAGGAAAGAAATCCTAAAGATGTGAGCATAAATAAATGAAATAGAAACAAAGAAAACAATAGCAAAGATCAATAAAACTAAATGCTGGTTCTTCGAGAAGATAAACAAAATCAATAAACCATTAGCCAGACTCATCAAGAAAAAGAGGGAGAGGACTCAAATCTATAAAATTATAGATGAAAAAGGAGAAGTTACAACGGACACTGCAGAAATGCAAAGCATCCTAAGAGACTACTACAAGCAACTCTATGCCAATAAAATGGACAACCTGGAAGAAATGGACAAATTCTTAGAAAGTTATAACCTTCCAAGACTGAACCAGGAGGAAACAGAGAATATGAACAGACCAATCACACATAATGAAATTGAAACTGATTAAAAATCTTCCAACAAACTAAAGTCCAGGACCAGATGGCTTCACAGGTGAATGCTATCAAACATTTAGAGAAGAGCTAACACCCATCCTTTTCAAACTCTTCCAAAAGACTGAAGAAGGAACACTCCCAAACTCATTCAATGAGGCCACCATCACCCTGATACCGAAACCAGACAAAGATACTACAAAAAAAGGAAATTACAGACCAATATCACTGATGTATATAAATGCAAAAATCCCCAATAAATACTAGCAAACAGAATCCCACAACACATAAAAAGGATAATACACCATGATCAAGTGGGATTTATCCCAGAGATGCAAGGATTCTTCAATATATGCAAATCAATCAATGTGATACACCATATTAACAAACTGAAGAATAAAAAACATATGATCATCGCAATAGATGCAGAAAAAGCTTTTGACAAAATTCAACACCCATTTATGATAAAAACTTTCCAGAAAGTGGGCCTAGAGGGAACCTACCTCAACATAATAAAGACCATATATGACAAACCCACAGCAAACATCATTCTCAATGGTGAAAAACTGAAAGCATTTCCTCTAAGATCAGGAATGAGACAAGGATGTCCACTCTCACCACTATTATTTAACATAGTTTTGGAAGTCCTAGCCATGACAATCAGAGAAGAAAAAGGAATAAAAGGAATACAAATTGGAAAAGAAGAAGTAAAACTGTCATTGTTTACAGATGACATGATACTATACATAGACAATCCTAAAGCTGTCACCAGAAAACTACTAGAGCTTATCAATGAATTTGGTAAAGTTGCAGAATACATTAATGCACAGAAATCTCTCACATTCCTATACACTAATGATGAAAAATCTGAAAGAGAAATTAAGGAAACACTCCCATTTACCATTGTAACCAAAAGAATAAAGTACCTAGGAAAAAACCTACCTAGGGAGACAAAAGACCTGTATGCAGAAAACTATAAGACACTGATGAAAGAAATTAAAGATAATACCAACAGATGGAGAGATATACCATGTTCTTGGATTGGAAGACTCAATATTGTGAAAATGACTATACTACCCAAAGCAATCTACAGATTCAATGCAATCCCTATCAAATTAACAATGGCATTTTTACAGAACTAGAGCAAAAATCTTAAAATTTGTATGGAGACACAAAAGACCCCATATAGCCAAAGCAGTCTTGAGGGAAAAAAATGGAGCAGGAGGAATCAGACTTCCTGACTTCAGACTATACTACAAAGCTACAGTAATCAAGACAATATGGCACCGGCACAAAAACAGAAGCATAGATCAATGGAACAAGATAGAAAGCCCAGGATATACCCACGCACCCATGGTCAACTAATCTATGACAGAGGAGGCAAGGATATACAATGGAGAAAAGCCAGTTCCTTCAATAAGTGGTGCTAGGAAAACTGGACAGCTACATGTAAAAGAATGAAAGTAGAACACTCCTTAACACCATACACAAAAATAAACTCAAAATGGATTAGAGAACTAAATATAAGACCAGACACTATACAACTCTTAGAGGAAAACATAGGAAGAACACTCTTTGACATAAATCACAGCAAGATTTTTTTTGATCCACCTCCTAGAGTAATGGAAATAAAAACAAAAATAAACAAATGGGACGTAATGAAACTTAAAAGCTTTTGCAAAGCAAAGGAAACTACAAACTGCATGATAAGACAACCCTCAGAATGGGAGAAAATATTTGCAAAAGAATCAATGGACAAAGGATTAATCTCCAAAATATATAAACAGCTCATGCAGCTCAATATTAAAGAAACAAACAGCCCAATCAAAAAATGGGCAGAAGACCTAAATAAACATTTCTCCAAAGCAGACATACAGATGGTCAAGAAGCACATGAAAGCTGTTCAACATCACTAATTATTAGATAAATGCAAATCAAAACTACAATGAGGTATTACCTCACACCAGTTGGAATGGGCATCATCAGAAAATCTACAAACAACAAATGATGGAGAGGGTGTGGAGAAAAGGGAATCCTCTTGCACTGTTGGTGGGAATGTAAATTGATGAAGCCACTATGGAGAACAGTATGGAGGTTCCTTAAAAAAACTAAAAATAGAATTACTATATGATCCACCAATCCCACTACTGGGCATATACCCAGAGAAAACCATAATTCAAAAAGACCCATGCACCCCAATGTTCATTGCCACACTGTTTACAATAGCCAGGTCATGGAGCAACCTAAATGTCCAGTGACAGACGAATGGATAAAGAAGTTGTGGTAAATATATGCAATGGAATATTATTCAGCCATAAAAAGGAATGGAAATGGGTCATTTGTTGAGACGTGGATGGATCTAGAGACTTTCATACAGAGTGAAGTAAGTCAGAAAGAGAAAAGCAAATATTATTGCATGTATGTGGAACCTAGAAAAATGGTACAGATGAGCTGGTTTGCAGGGCAGAAGTTGAGATACACATGTAGAGAAGAAACGTATGGACACAAAAGGGAGAAAGTCACGGGGGGGTGGGGATGTTGATGTGATGAATTGGGTGATTGGGATTGACATGTATACACTGATGTGTATAAAATTGATGACTAATAAGAACCTGCTGTATAAAAAAAATAAATAAAATAAAATTCAAAAATTAAAAAAAAAGTTGCTATCATATCAAGAAATGAATTGAAAAAAAACAGTAAAACAAATTTAGAGCATATATATATATATATATATATAAAATATATGTTCTATAAAGCATATGCATATAGAGCATATAGCCATATATATATATACATCTCCACAGGAATTGAAAGATCCCTAAAACTATTTTTACAACTCTCTGAAAGCAAATTGGAAAATATGATTGAAAATTATGACTTCTAGGTAAATAAAAAACAAATTAAATCTGCCTCAAAAAACCTGACTATCCTAAGAGCTATGAAAAGAAATTGGAAAGTTACAGGAGAACTAACCCTTGAAACAAAACACTTCATGGAAAGAAAATTATGGTGCAATTGATTTTTAAAAATAATTTCAAGGCATTTTAAATGCTCTGTAGCACATAGAAATAATAAATCATCATAAAGCGGAGGATTTCATCAGGTTCCTAAAGACCTCTGCATCTTTGTAGAAGGTGAACCCCATGTATATCATGACTTGGTCTCTGTCACCATTTGAGCATGGTACTCTGACAGTCCCATGGCACTTTTGTAGCTCCTCATGACATCATGATGTTCAGGCCCAGAGTAAGAGCACTTCTGACTATGCCGGCCACTCTCAGAAGGGAGACATTTTTTATTCATTTCTCCAATTCCAATTTATCTTGAAAATTGCCAGGACTGTTTACTAGATCAAATGTGAGGTTTTAATTTGTACCCTTCTTATACCACACTTTACTGATGTGGATTTTTATCTTCTAATGGAGTGATAGCACCTTAAGAAACTTAGCATTGTTTATTACCCTATCCCACTAAATATTTAGCCCACAAGTATGATACTAAAAAATATTTGCTTTGGATTAATAAATAGACACTAATTCAGAGGTAATACAGGAAACATAAAGATCCTCAGGTTTTAAATCTCAAATATCCCTTTATTTTAACCCTAGACATATAAAATCTTAAATTCATATACAGTATTTCTAGAATGCCAAATTCCTTAGTATCTGAGCTCATATATTCTATATTTTGCCTGACTGTAGATATACTTGAACTAGTTATTTTACAGAGCTGTGTTCCTTAAAGCTTTCTCCAAATCTTTCTGTAAATTGCCTTTAAGGCAACATCATCTTATCAGATGTATACCTACTAACCTACCAAAAGAAAGAGCATTTCACACCGTAAGTTAAATGTCTTTGTAAACAATCAGTTGACTAAAATGTTCAGATATAAGATCTTTTGAATCAAATTTTACCTTTGGAACTAAGGAAACTGATATTCAGCCAGCAAATGTTGCTCATCTGGTGAAGAACAGAAGACTGCCCTTGATTACAAACCAGACAGTTAATGTGCCTTGTTTGAAAATGACATGTCTTAAGAGACAGTAAAGTTAGCTGCTATTTTGAATTTCTAAATGAGGCCCTGATTTCCAGTTTTGGCGGGTCTTGCTGACACGTTCCCAGGTTTCACAGCTATGCCTCACTGCTTGAGTTTTGCTTCACTGTGTCCTTCTGCCCACGTACTTGAAGGCTCCCTCCTCCGTTTGCTATCAAGCAGCTGCTTAAGCAACCAGCTGTCACACATCTTTCACACATGTCCCACCCAGAGGAGTCCCTCCTGCCACACTCCAAAAGTACCTCTTGCTAAGCAACTGATGGCACTCAAAACCCAACAGAAAATAACAAGTTCAGGGGAGACACTAAGAATATGAAGAATATGTAGGTGGTTAAAAATACCAGCACAATTATAAATGGAAAGAATTTAGCAAAAGTGAGACCAGAAAAATGGCTAAATGACTAATTATTTACACTTAATATATTGATATCCAAAGAAAAGGGATAATAAGCCAAAGGCATGGAATGAGTGAATAAAGGGAGAAAGGTCAATTAATACATGGAGTGAGCACTTTGATTACTGAACACAGAAATATTTCCAATGCTACAAAAGAAAATTCAAAAATAACAACATGAAATACTAAGCTAATTTTTAAAAAGATGATCCTAATTCAATAAATTTTCATCATAATGCAGATATATGGAAAAATATTTAAAAGTTTATGTTGCTGTAAAAAGTAAACCTGAAAGAAATTTGGTGATGGGTAACCCAGATGCTGTCTTCAGATCGCCTTGTAAGTCTCAATACCCAATGCCCTCACTAACACCTCACAAAAATGTCCTGTGCTTTAAAGAGGAGAGGGGATTATTTGATATAATGTTTATTCCCCTTGATATTGACAGGAACTGGCAGAGTGAATTTGTATAGGGAAGGGCAAAAGAATAGAATAAAAATCCAGGGCTATTAGTCAAAAGAAAATGAAAAAAAGTAAGTTCTTCAAGGTAAATTGATTAAAAGCATGACACTGAAAGGTCTAAAGGGAATAAATGTTTCAAACAAGTCCGGAGTGTTAAAATATACATCTAGAAGGATTTGACACCTAAATTTCTAAAGGGCTTCGATGATTTTCAGCAGACCTCTGGCTAAAAATTTGTAATGAGAACTTCTCAGTAGAAATACCAAGGGGAAAGAGACAGCTGTTAATAAAAAGGAATTTAATTTTCATTAATTCACATTTGTTTAATTTTCTTAAATGAGGAATATGACTTATCACAAAAAAGAGTAAGGGAAAATAATAGTTTGTATCTACTAAGTTGAACATTTCTGATCATTTTGCAAACATTGCCTTATAAAAAATTCTTTACAACTAAGCAACATTTAACAAATAGCACAGTGTAATAACAAGCAATAATAAAAAATGCAGGACTATCTGTCTATAATACTATATCAGATAGATGGTAAATATGCATGATTCAAAAGCCATGGAAACAGTGTAAATCAGGGCTGTTCTCACAAATTTAGAGGAGCAGTCTGCTCACCTACAATGAGATCCAAAGAAGACAGATATAAGCACCTTCCCCACACTATGTCTACCACCAGTTACAATGTTTGAAATACAACCAGCAATTTTTAAAAATTATTTTAAAGGCATATTAATTTTAGTAATCTTCTACTTCTTTTTTAAAGTCTGAGAGAGAGCAATTAATGACAAAATGAAAGCAAAAAGTCCTGGTAAAGGACTTGACCTATAGAGCTTGTCTATTTAAGCACCTTAGAAGAATGGGGCATCAGAAAGCAGAGTAAAAACGGAGTAATTGAATATTTCTTAATCTTATAAGGCCAGCAGTGGCCTCTATTGTGTGGCATCTTTGGGCAAAATGGAAGGATGAAAAATTGAAGGCCCAAGGTAAATAAATACGTACCTATTGAGGTAGAAACGCTAAACTCATTCTATCATTTTTCACACTACTTTGTACCATAATGAAGACACAATTCAAATAACAGAATTTACAATCTAGTTTTTCAAGATCTCGTACAATCTCCAACATTTTACTGATGGGAAACAGATTGTGACTTACTGAGTTCATAAATCAGTTGATTATACAGCTGAGACCAGTAGCTCATTTCCTCAAGTGCAGTGGATTCATAGTACATCTCATAGTCTGTTGTTATTCTAATTTTTTCTCCATTAGATAAAGCTATTAATGTCAGTGATATCACCAATGTTATAATTAGACCCTGTCATTAGTTGTATCTGCTCTACTGAACTGGTATCCAAAGGTGCACTACAATTCAGTTAATTGGAGTGAAACATTGCATTGCTATTTCATGAAACGTTGTCTTAAAGTGGTGATGCTTTCCAATTTATTTCTAAAGATACTGGATGTCGTTGGAGCTAGTTTCAGCGCATTTTTACTTTAGGAATGTGTTATTTACCAAAGGATGCTGATTAAAATTTTCAATGGTGAAATACCAGAAAACTAGAAAATAAATGGGGATCTCTAACTATTTGAATTATAGGTCACTGCATTGCCTATAATGCAGTCATCATTCAACTTTAGTTGTGACTGGAAAGTCTATTTTTTCCCACCTATTCAAGTTTGATATCAGAAATAATAAAGACATATGATCCAACTGGACCTAAATGTCTCATGTCTGGCTAGGCTCTGGCACATATGTTGTCTGAGGATTGCCAGGACCCTGTGTTGTCATAAACTTTAGGGTGACACTTACGTGATTGAAATTCATTCATTTGTAACACATCTATGAATTCAATTTTTCATAAGCTTCCACAGGCAAATAATATTATGTCATACCTGCTTCATCCCACCTTTCTCAATATTTGAATGACTAACTTCTTAAAACCAACTTAAGAGGTTTTGTTTAAATAACAACAATAAAAACAACAACAAAATAGATTACACAGATGTCAGATGTATAGTGAAGAGAATCCAAATAAACAGTGAAAATTGTTGGGAAGGCTTGACCTCCAAACTAATTTACCACATTGACAACCAGCGATGATGCTTTCTGCAACCCTGAAAAATTGGAGGCCTTGGATGACACTTCGAGACTGTGTTCAGTTTCCCAGAATTTCCCAGGACTCCACCTCATACAGAGGATCCAGTAATTCCCTTCACTCTCACCTCAAAACTGATCTTTCCTCTTGGCTCTCTGTGGTAGTTTAGACTGCTGTCTCAATTCCTACCTTTCAGAAGCCATGGGTCTCAATGTGGGTGTGTTTGTCTTTACTCCTTCAAGAGACACATGTTGCCAAAACAATCTGTGTACAGATCAGAGGGAGAAGTTCTTTCCATTGACTGGAAATGGAAACTCTAACTCTAATCTTGTTATTATTAGAGTCCTCTGATAATCTTCCTGACCTGTTCTCCACCATGCCTCTGTGTCTCTTATATCAAAATTTTGTTTCACGTTCATTTGTTTATTCAAAAGTTATTCACTGAGTACTGCTATACACTCTTCTAGATGCTTCAAAAAAAGACATCAAGATAATAAAGTCCCTGTCCAGGGAACTCAAAAACTTTCAGAATCTACAGTTTCCATGATGTGTTGACTTTATAACCCAGGAGACTAAAATCACTCCTAGATAGACCTCTCCACACATTTATCTCTAAAGCCATTCAATGCTCTTAGAAGATGAAGTCATTTGCTACAATGTAGACTGATGGTCTGATGTGGTAGAGAAAGTGTTGGAAATGAAATTAAGCAATCTCAGTTCATATTTCATGTCTGCCATTTTCTGGCTATGTGACTTGAACAGGTCTCAGTTAAGTGGTTGCTCCTAGGTATGAGTGTCCTTATCTGTGTAATTGTTATAATGATGCCCTACTTTTAGGACCATGTGAAACTACTTCAAATACCTCATAAAATTATCAAACTCAGAAACCAACAATGATAAAATATTGTCACCTAATCTATAGACCTTACTCAAATTTCATCCCTTATCTCACTAATATCCTTCATAGCAAAAGAAAACAACATTTTCTCGTCCAAAATCCACTTCAGAATGATACATTTCATTTAGTTGTCAGGTCAGTTTAGTTTCCTTCAATCTGGAAAAATTTCTGTATATTTCTTTGTGTTTGTTAACCTGGACATTTTAAAGAATATAGGCCACACGAGCCACATTGGGGATCCCTAGGCCATCTGTACTTCTTATCAACTGAATACAAATCTGGGGGCTTCTCAAACTTTAGGTTTGAGAACTCACTAGAATGACTGACAGAACTCTCTTCTCACAACACCCCTGACCCACTATATACCCTACATAAGAACCCTTATTCATATTCAACTTAATGTATGCATCTCCTTTTAATGATCCTTTTCTTGACCCTGGACAGAATTCATCATTCTGTGCTACTTTGAACCTAGTCATGAAGACTTCTATTAGACATTTTGTTGAAATTTTAGTTTAATTGTGCATATCCCTTAAATTCTTACCTCCTTCAAAAAAAAAAAAAAAAAGAAGAAGAAGAAGAAGAAGAGGAATGTAGCCCAATGATTTTGTAGAATGTCTTTAATTTTGGTTTCCCCAAGGTTTTCTCATGATTAGACTCAGTTCAGTTTTTGCCCTTTTGGCAAAAATAACACAAGAGTGATATTGTATTCTCCTCATTGCAACATATCAGGAGGCACATGAAGTCAATCTGTCCCATAAATTGTGATATTAACTTTATCACTAGATTAAGATGGTGTAATGGGCATCTCCATTTGTAATCAATAAGTACCTTATAAGGAGATCTTCTGAGGCTATGTAAATGTCCTATTGCTTACTACACTTATATCCACTAGTTTTACCATACAATGATGATTTGTACCTGAAACAGTTATTGATATGAAAATTGTCAAATGGTGATTTTCTGATTCCTTCTATATTTATTAGATCATATGTTAGCAGTCATTATTAATTGTGAATAAACTAATAGTTAATAGTTAATAGTTAATAGATGTATCTAACTAAGTTAAGAGAAAGCATTGATTTAAACATTAGAAGAAAATGTTTTATGTATTATATACATCTTTTTACTAGGTAATCATCCTCAAGACAACATCTTGAGATGTTTACTAGGTAAACATTCTCAAGACAACATCATAATTCTAAAACTACATTAAAACTCCAGCACAAAGAACACTGAATCCTAACAAAACTAACAGTCTCTAATAAGAACCAGGAGGAAAAACTACCAAGAACACAATTACTTAAATGATCTGAGTGCACCTGAGAAGTAAGAGAAGGGTATCTAGATATATTCACTAACATGTCATCAATTATTCTTTCTTTTTAAAGTCTCCCTGCTCCTGAAGAAATCTCTAAGTCTATCTTTATTGTGAAGCTTAAAAGAAAATTGAAGAAATCACTCTATATTTTTACAATTAGATTTGTTATCAGCACAATAGTAGAGAAAGAGGACACTCTTCTTCACTAAGAAAATATGTGGAGAAATTTCTTCAAAGGTGATTTTCTAAATGCTTGGGAGTTCAGGGTTTTTTTAAATTGTAATTTATGCTTTTACTCCTGAAGGCCACTATATTTTGGCTTTTATGATACCACTTTACTTCTAATTCTCAACACAAATTTTCTGAACAGCACAATAGAGTGTTCAATGAGTGATAAGAAAATGTGAAAAGTGTACTATATATACAAGATTCTCCAGGGAAGCAGAATCAATAGGAGATATATATTTGGAGAGAGCAAGAGAGAGAGGGAGAGGTGGGAGAGAGAGAGATTGATTTATTATAGGAATTGACTCAAGAAGTTATGGTGACCGTGAAGTCCTACAATCTGCCCTCTGCAAGCTACAGAACCAGGAAATAAAATTCAATAAAAGACCAAAGGCCCAAGAACCAAGAGTGTCAATATCTGAGGGCAGGAACTGATGGAAGTCCCAGCTCAAGCAAAGAGAATGACAACTCGCCCTTCCACCATGTTTTTGTTCTATTCAGCCTCTCAGAGGATTGTATGATGCTTGTCCACATTGGGGGGTAAATCTCCTTACTCAGTCTACTGAATCAAATGCTCAACTCTTCCAAAAACACCCTCACAGACAAACCCAGAAATAATGATTTACCAGCCATCTGGGCATCACTTAGGCCAGTCAAGTAGGTTGGCACATAAAATTAGCCATCACATTTACTATTTTATGATAATGGGAAATTTATTTACTTTTTGGTTGTAGAGTAAAGTTTTACTGTTATGGACTGATTGAGAAATTAGCAAAAAGTCTAAATTTTATATTAATTGTTGATAAAACTTACAGCTTTCAAATACTTATTTTAAAACAAACTAATTTTTCCTGCTAAATGCATTTTGCTGCCTGTACAGATTAGAGATGATTTGGATAAGTAGATCGAGTAAAGCTCTAGTAGTCTAATAGTCAGGAGACCCGGCATCCAAATTCAGCTCAATACTAATTAGTTATGTGATACTGGGTTAGTTAATAACCATCATTCACCCTGATTATTTATCTGTAAAAGAAAAGAAGTGGATAATATGATCTCTTGAGGGTTTTCCAGACCTAAAATCCTTTCATTCTAAAGAAAAATTATTGTGATTCTGGTTATATTTCTAATTAACACATTGTATTCAAATGATGTTGTTCTACTTTGTATATATATCAAACCACTTGCTCCTTACATATATTTAACTTAACTTCCTATGTCTATTATTTTTAATAGATTAGGTATGTGTAACTTCAGCCTAAAATATCATTAACTCTGCATTAGTAATGGTCCAAAATAAAATATCACTAATTCAAATTATCAACATCCAAATCACGAGATTCTACTATGCATGCTTTTTCTTTATGTTAGTAAATATTTGTGTTATTCAACTAAATATTTCCCTCTTTCTTTTCTCACCAAACTGCCTCTGATTATAATGTTGCTTCCATGAAAATTTGCTTTCATACAGGGGCTTCGCAAATATTCTAATCTGCCTGATAATTCCCACAATATCATAAAATGCATTCTGGTGAATATTTTATTCTCATGTGAGTTTGGTAGGTATGAAACAACCCCTTCAGGTTCTGATGTTTCTAGAATACTGGCAAAAATCAAGTTTCTATACCACTGGATCAACAAAACTATCATGCCTAGGCCCTGATAAATTCATCCAGGGATCTTGATGAGATCTGATGGTTGAAGTCTGATAATAGAGAGTCAGTAGACCTTGCTCCAGTGATGACCCCACCTCACCATAAGTTTCTCTTGGATTGTGTAATTTCCTACTTCTACCTTGGGTATTTTGCAAGCTTCAAGCCAACTATCAAAGTTGTTAAGGTAAAAATGGGCTCTTGTAATGTCAGACCTAATTCTTAGGGAATTACTTGATAGAAAAATAGTGTTAGATAAGAACCACCAATCAGAAATTTCAACTTTTCCCATATAAATATTAAGAAAATGTGAGAAGGTTACAATCATAATGGCAAATACCTAATTCCAGATCAGGAATTAAAGTGAATGATGGAACTACAGCTCAAATTATTAAGTTATACCCAATATCAAGACTTATCTAATAACTTAAATGCCTAACACCAGAACCTGGAAGCTCATCTCTGTACACACAGCCTGAAGAACTATTTCACCTCAAATGATGGATTTTTTCCATTTAGAGAAGCTCTACATCTAATTTTGACTTAGCCTTGTCAGAATAAGTAGACATCCTCATTCTGGACCAAACTTTTCCTGCCATGCTACTTTCATCACTTGCTTTAGTTTACTCTATATTCTGCACATATGCATCCAGGTAATAACAATCACTTGTCTGGAAGAAGGGTCTTTTTGTCATATATTACTAAAAGGAGTAGGGATATGTTAATAGTTCAAATCATATTAAATACACCCTCTGTTGACATGGTATGGCTCTTAGCTAGATACAACCATATTTGTTCCTTCTGTTTTTTTTATTATTTATGTCTCAGGATGCCTTCCATCTCCAATATGATAGCTCTGCTTCTATTTTAAGAATAGCACAAGTGTATGAACACACTCCAAATATATACTCATATATCTTAATAGGTAGGTAGATGATAGATAGGTAGATAGATAGATAGATAGATAGATAGACAGATATCCCCTTATTCATTTTGTCTCTATGTTTTGCCCTTTCTCCTAAGTGTTTTTATGTCCCTTAAAACAGATTAAGGGAACTATCAAATGATCAGCACTGTCCTTACATAAATCCTAGAGTTTCTTGTCCTAAACCATAAGAGTTTGCTCTTTTAAAAGATATAAAGTTCTATAACTTTCTTACATGGAGGTTCACCTGGCTGAAACTCGGACTTGAGATTTTTTTCCCAAATCATTTCCCTTTGGTTCCCTGTACTCTACTTTCTTTTGCCACTAATACCAAGACCCGGAACAGACATTTATTGAGTGTCTCTGTATGCCAGGTGCTTTCCAATCTCATTTCAGTTAATATTACTAACAAGTATACCAGGTAATGAAAATTATCCATATTTTACATGCAGAGGCAGTGAAGATGAAAGAACAATAGCTGTCCAATGCATCAGAGTTAATCGATAGCAGATTCTAACCTGCCAGACTCAAATGTCTATGCCCTTCCACTGTAACAGCCTGCCTCACAATGAGAAAGCTGTATGCATGCTTTAAGTCTACCTGTGGTATCTCACAAAAAACCAGAGCCAACAGTACCCCAAGATTTCACTTCATCTGTTTCAAATTCAATCATCTTTCAACATGGTGCACATTATAGGCAAATAACTATAGTGTGTGGGTAAAAAAAGAAGCCCTGAATTTTCAGAATGTCCCTTTTAATGATTACTTTTGGAAAGCTTTGTCATAGAAGAGGTTTGACTGAGTGTAGCTGCATTGATTACATGCTAATTGAATTAGCACATTACTCAAGTAACTTTGTGCTTTGGGATGGCTCTGGGAATCACCCTCTGATTTGGAAATTGCCATTTGTCCCTGCCTGGAAGGAAAGAATGATGTCTGAGGTGGTTGTGGATAGAAAATGACCTCATTAATCATTGTGATGGAGATATGGGTTGCTCCTTACAGTGACTCATTATAGACTGCATCAAATAATAAACACTGACAACTAGCTAGTAGTGAATGAAGACTGACAGATGGTCAATAAATTCAGAACTGGCATATTTTTGTAAATTGACTGTGAGTTTGAAGGCTTGCAGTGACTTTTACCACAATTTTAAATCACTATAGCTGTCTCCCAAATTAAGTAATTAAAATTTAAACATGGAAAGTCCTAATATTTGATAATGGGATATTTCCTACTTTCTTATGCCACTGAAATTTACCCAATTATTTTTACTTGAAGAAAATCATTTTTAGTGTCTCTGAAAAGAAAAAAATACAGTAGCTAAACTGCAGATATTTTTCTATTAATGTCATGAAAAGTCTATATAAAATAAAAATATAGCCACAGAATCCATGAAACATTTTCCTGCTAGAAATTATTTCCAATCTAAATATGCAAAATTTTAAAAAAAGAGAACAAATGAATAGCTTGAATAATGTGTGACCCTTTATAAAATGCATTTCACAAGTCTAGATATTCTGTCCTGTAAGATGTAGTTACTACGGGTGATATAGTTTTCTCTTCCCACAACTTTCAAAACTGCATGAGTCTCATTCTAGTGGGTTTGGAAGATTTATAAAAGACATGCCAATTTCAAAGCCCAGGGTGGTGCATTCAATGAAGGCCACAAACCTGTCTTCTGTGTCTGTTGTGTTCAGGCAGCTGTACAGTCACTTTCCTGTGATAGCTCTTCTGCACAAAGCATAGATTGTAAAAGAAATCTGTCCTCAAGAATGATGAGAAAAATGCTCATTCAGTTCATTTTATTAGTGACAAGCTTACATTTAATAGCAACATCATAAGTAAGCACCCAGAATGTACCTTTTTTCCATGGAGTTTTGTACTGAATGTCTTCTATTTGCCCCTCCAGACATACATTGCCTCCTGTCTGTTAGGGGTTGAACTGTATCACCCCAAAAGATGTTGACATTCTAATCCCCAGTGCCTGTGAATGTGGTCTTTTTGGATATGTGGTCTTTGCAGAGGTAATCAAGTTTAAAATGAGGTCATGCTGCATGAGGGTGGCCCTAATCCAATATGACTGGTGTCCTTATAAGAAGAGGCCACAAATACCCGACAGGAGAACATCACATGGTGACAGAGGCAGAGGTCAAAGCAGCTGCTAGCCAAGGAACATCAAGGATTATGGGCAAATCACCAGAATCTGTGAAGAGGCAAGGAAGGATGCTCTCCTCTAGGCTTCAAGGAGAGCATGGTCTTGCCAAAATCTTGGATTCTGACTTCTAACCTACATAACTATAAGATAATACCATTCTGTGGTTTTAAGCCACCTGGTTTGTAGCTCTTTCCAACCCTAAGAAACAGATACACTGTCCATCCTGCATTGTATCCATCCAGGCTGCAACAATGAGCTTCTCACAACTGGTTCAGTTAGGCCAAAATAAAATTCTAGCAGGAAATTCAGAGGCAGAGAAAGAGTGGGGACAGGTATTTATTCCCAGCTCCCTCCTGATAGTTGCTTTGACTAGGCCATTTCTCCCTCTACGGCCACAGTTATCCCTCTCCATACATCTATGCTCTCTGGGTCTGGAACTGCCTATTCCTTTTCCCCTTCAGGCTCCTGGGTGTTAGCAGTTGCCAACTTTTACCATCTATACTATCTATTGCTACATAAGAAATTGGGCTAGGGTTAGGGTTAGTGGCTTCAGACAACATACTTTTATCATCACAAAATTTCTATGGGTCAGGAGTCAGGCACAGCTTAACTGGAACCTCTGCTTCAGGGTCTCCCAGAAGGCTGAGATCAAGGTGTTGACCAAGGCTGGAGCTCATCTGAAGGTTCAGCCTAGGAAAAATCTATTTCAAATTCATTTACATCGTTGTTGACTGTTTTTAGTTCCTTTTCAGCAGTTGATCCAAGGGCCTGCATTTCTTGCTGGCTGTTGACCAGAGATAATCCTCAGTTCCTTGACATGTGGGCCTCCTCAACATGACTACTTGCTTCATCAAAACTGACAAAGGAAAGCATTTGCTAGCAACACAGAAATCAGAATCTTGTGTAATTTAATCATAGAGGTGGCACACCCTCAAACTAAAGATATTCTATGGATTATAAACAATTTAATCAAGAGGATGGGATTACATAAGGCAGTGTTTACCACAAAATTGGCATCACTGGGGATCATCTTAGAAGCTGCTGACCACACCTCTTGTTTTATTCCTTAAATGCTGCCCACACCTTAGTAAATGGTTCCCTCTAAGTGTGTCATCTGTTTACTTCCTTGATGCTGACTGATACGAAGGGTGATAAAGGGAATTTAATCACTCTTCTTTCTACTCACTGTGATGAATTATTGTTCATTGTGAATAATGTGCTGGTTTCCAAGATTCACCAAAACTAAAGAAAGCTATGTAGATTTGATGGTAACAAGGCAAATCAGTGCCTGACATTCTCAGCATATGCAGTCATCCAGGCCAATAGGCTCTATACATTTAACATTTCATCTGAAGCAAGGAATAAAACTTTTTTTTTCTGTACTGATTTGCATGTATGTCAGATTAGACCAAAGAAGAAATAGGTTGTGAGAAATTGTGTAGGATATCAAACACCAGGGTAGATTCAACAAGTATGTAAGCAGAACAACTGAAAATATAGTAATAAAATCAACATTAGATATGATCATGGAGAGGACAGAGTCACAGTTGGAGGGACAACACCTAATGTCACTTCCAAGTGATAAACAAAGACTGTAAACAAGTAGAAGGTCAAGAAAGGAGGAGGTGAGAATGTCCAGAGGAACCTTAAAATGGGCAAGGCTGGGAGGTGTGCAGGACACGGCTGTCAGTACAACAGGAAAAGAAGCCTACCTGCATTTGGAGCAAGGGAAGTTGGGTTAAAGACTCCTGCACAGATATATAAGGTCTGTGCAGAAGAAGCAAGCGTATTGGTAATTCTCTTTTTAAGAAAATGAGAAAAATGTGGTTTAATTTTCCTTTTTTTCCCTGTCTCTTCATTTTTATTTATCAGGTAATAAAATATTACAAACATAGTTTCAAGGATGTAATACCAAATCAGAAGCAGAATGGGAGATTATAGATCCTTCCTTGCTCAAACACAAACATCCATTTACCATGTGATACAGAGCAATTCACCTAATCATTTTTCACTTTCATTTCCCCATCTATAAAATGGGATAATAACAGCTACCTTGCCTACATCACAAGAATGTTGTGAAGGTTAGAAGATAAGGTAATGAATGTAAAAGTACTTTGAAAAATAAAAAGTATCAAATAAGTATTATTAAAAATATTTTTCAAAACTCAATCATGTGGCATATATTTATGACAGTGGTAGGTCTCAGCAAAGCATCTCTTCACAGGCATGTCTAAATTTTGTTATTAAAATTTCAAAAGCAAATAATTTATTTACTTTGCTTATGATTGGGCTATTTTGGTAACTATTGAACTAAAACATATAATATATAAAAATATATCAACTTGGTCTTCCCTGGTGGCGCAGTGGTTGAGAGTCCGCCTGCCAATGCAGGGGACATGGTTTTGTGCCCCGGTCCGGGAAGATCCCACATGCCGCAGAGCGGCTGGGCCCATGAGCTATGGCTGCTGAGCCTGCGTGTCCGGAGCCTGTGCTCCACAAGGGGAGAGGCCGCAACAGTGAGAGGCCTGCGTACCGCAAAAAAAAAAAAAAAAAAAAAAAAAAAATATATATATATATATATATATATATATATATATATATATATATATCAACTTAATGGCACTAGAGAATTTTCCCTTAAGATATAATTCAGTAATTCATGTCCACTCAATATAGTGAAAAATGAGGATAATGTTTTCTAATATTTCCTGACATAATTTTCTTCTCAGTAATTAGATACCTCCCTAGGAAATGTTATATTGAATTGAGAAAGATACAATATAGGAAACATTCCTGAAGACAAAAGAAAAGGGGGGAGAAGGGAGGAATAGGAGTTTTATCCAAGGTAGAGGACAAAAAGAGAGAGACTAAAAGAGAAATGTTAATCCTCATTTTTTGCTCTCCTAGCATGTGTGAGTAGAAAGGAGGTATGATAAAAAGACACTAGACAGTTTATGAGGAAAGTAACCTAAGGAGATCAGGTCCTGTAAGTAATTGTATGCCCTACTGGGAAGATACCACCTAGAATGTCTCCCACCAACATGAACTAACCGCTGCACAGAAGAGATGGTGGGATGTGTGTAGGGAAAGGAAGATCTGGGATTAAGGTCACTGAGATTGCCAGGGCTACTGTGAGATGTGATATAATAACAGGGGACACTAGAAGTAACTAGGAAGTAAAAGCTAGCCTGCCTCCCACAGGACACTGCCAGAGGCTGAGATGAAAAGTGTAAGCCAAGGGCAAAAGGAGAATTTGGTTGAGACTAAGAGAATTCATAGAAAAAAGGAAAGCCTAGGAGAGGCCAACTCAGCCCAGGAGGTACTCCAAGTGTCACCAAGTTTCCCAGCTCTTCCCAAAATGATGGCTGGAAGCTCAATGAGTAGATGGAACAAAAGACGTATCACAGAGGCGAACAATGAAACCAAAGTCCACACAAGGGCCCATGCCTAGATTCAAGCTCTCCACCCACACACTGAGAAAGGCCACAGAAATCTCCCCCTCCAGTCTGTGTTGCACTTTGTAATATTTCCCAAGGAAAAAACACCCCCCAAACAGGGTGAGCTCTGTATTGACTCAATATGAATCCAAAAGGAGAAGGGCTTAAGCTAGATGACACTCTGATATATTTACTTAGTAAGTTTATATTTCATCTAACACTATATGGATGGTGGTTATAAGAAAGTTCAAATCAGTTACAGATAAATTTTTGCACAGCTGGGCATCTGTGTACAAATGTCAACTTTGCCACATTTCTAAACCTGCTTCAGCATATACATTTTAAAAGAAGTATCTCATTTCACATTCAGAAAGAATTTAACCACTCAACAGGAGCAAACATAATTTTATTAAGTTAGTTATTTTTAACATCTTTATTGGAGTATAATTGCTTTACAATAGTATGACAGTTTCTGCTTTATAACAAAGTGAATCAGCTATACATATACATATAACCCCATATCTCCTCCCTCTTGCGTCTCCCTCCCACCCTCCCTTTCCCACCCCTCTAGGTGGTCACAAAGCACCAAGCTAATCTCCCTGTGCTATGCGGCTGCTTCCCACTAGCTATCGGTTTTACTTTGGTAGTGTATATATGCCCATGCCACTCTTTCATTTCGTGCCAGCTTACCCTTTGGCCTCCCCACGCCCTCAGGTCCATTCCATAGTAGGTCTGTGTCTTTATTCCTGTCCTGCCCCTAGGTTCTTCATGACTTTTTTTTTTTTTTTTAAGATCTCATATATATGTGTCAGCATACGGTATTTCTTTTTCTCTTTCTGACTTACTTTGCGCTGTATGACACATTCTAGGTGTATCCACCTCACTACAAATAACCCAATTTCATTTCCTTTTATGGCTGAGTAATATTCCATTGTATATATGGGCCACATCTTCTTTATCCATTCATCTGTCGATGGACACTTAGTGTGCTTCCACGTCCTGGCTATTGTAAATAGAGCTGCAATGAACATCATGGTATATGACTCTTTTGAACTATGGTTTTCTCAGGGTATATGCCCAGTACTGGGATTGCTGGGTCGTATGGTAGTTCTATTTTTAGTTTTTTAAGGAACATCCATACTTTTCTCTATAGTCACTGTATCAATTTACATTCCCACCAACAGTGCAAGAGGGTTCCCTTTCTCCACATCCTCTCCAGCATTTATTCTTTGTAGATTTTTTGATGATGGCCATTCTGACTGGTGTGAGGTGAGAGCTCATTGCAGTTTTGATTTGCATTTCTCTAATGATTAATGATGTTGAGCATTCTTTCATGTGTTTGTTGGCAATCTGTATATTTTGTTCGGAGAAATGTCCATTTAAGTCTTCTGCCCAGTTTTGGATTGAGTTGTTTGCTTTTTTGATATTGAGCTGCATGAGCTGCTTGTAAATTTTGGAGATTAATCCTTTGTAAGTTGCTTCATTTGCAAATATTTTCTCCCATTCTGAGAGTTGTCTTTTCATCTTGTTTATGGTTTCCTTTGCTGTGAAAAAGATTTTAAGATTCATTAGGTCTCATTTGTTTATTTTTGTTTTTATTTCCATTTCTCAAGGAGGGGGGTCAAAAAAGATCTTGCTGTGATTTATGTCATAGAGTGTTCTGCCTATGCTTTCCTCTAAGAGTTTGATTGTGTCTGGCCTTATATTTAGGTCTTTAATCCATTTTGAGTTTATTTTTGTGTATGGTGTTAGGGAGTGTTCTAATTTCATTCTTTTACATGTAGCTGTCCAGTTTTCCAAGCACGACTTATTGAAGAGGCTGTCTTTTTTCCACTGTATATTATTGCCTTGCCTCCTTTAACAAAAATAAGGTGACAATATGTGCATGGGTTTATCTCTGGGTTTCTATCCTGTTCCATTGGTCTATGCTTCTGTTTTTGTGCCAGTACCATATTGTCTTGATTACTGTAGCTTTGTAGTATAGTCTGAAGTCAGGGACCCTGGTTCCTCCAGCTCCATTTTTCTTTCTCAAGATTGCTTTGGCTATTCAGGGTCTTTTTTGTTTCCATACAAATTGTGAAAATTTTTTGTTCTCGTTCTGTGAAAAATGCCATTGGTAGTTTGATAGGGATTGCATTGAATCTATAGATTGCTTTTGGGTGGTATGGTCATTTTCACAATGTTGATTCTTCCAATACAGGAACATGGTATATCTCTCCATCTGTTTGTATCATGTTTGGTTTCATTCATCAGTGTCATAATTTTCTGCATACAGGTCTTTTGTCTCCTTAGGTAGGTGTATTCCTAGGTACTTTATTCTTTTTGTTGCAATGGTAAATAGAAGTGTTTCCTTAATTTCTCCTTCAGATTTTTCCTCATTAGTATAGAGGAATGCAAGAGATTTCTGTGCATTAATTTTGTATCTTGCTACTTTACCAAATTCACTGATTAGCTCCAGTAGTTTTCTGGTAGCATCTTTAGGATTCTCTATGTATAGTATTATGTCATCTGCAAACAGTGACAACTTTACTTCTTCTTTTCCTATTTGGACTCCTTTTATTTCTTTTCCTTCTCTGATTGCTGTGACTAAAACTTCCAAAGCAATGTTGAATAATAGTGGTGAGAGTGGGCACCCTTGTCTTGTTCCTGATCTTAGTGGAAATGATTTCTGTTTTTCACCATTGAGGACAATGTTAGCTGTGGGTTTGTCATATATGGCCTTTATTATGTTGAGGTAAATTCCCTCTATGCCTAATTTCTGGAGGCTTTTTTTATCATAAACGGGTACTGAATTTTGTCGAAAGCTTTTTCTGCATCTATTGAGATGATAATATGATTTTTACTCTGCAATTCTTTAATATGGTGTATCACATTTATTGATTTGCATATATTGAAGAATCTATGCATTCCTGGGTTAAACCCCACTTGATCATGGTGTATGATCTTTTTAATGTGCTCCTGGATTCTGTTTGCTAGTATTTTGTTGAGAATTTTTGCATCTGTGTTCATCAGGGATAGTGGCCTGTAGTTTTCTTTCTTTGTGACATCTTTGTCTGGTTTTGGTATCAGGGTGATGGTGGCCTTGTAGAATGAATTTGGAAGTGTTCGTCCCTCTGCTGTATTTTGGAAGAGTTTGAGAAGGATAGGTGTTAGCTCCTCTCTAAATGGTTGATGTAATTGGCCTGTGAAGTCATCTGGTCCTGGGCTTTTGTTTGTTGGAAGATTTTTAATCACAGTCTCAATTTCAGTGCTTGTGATTGGTCTGTTCATATTTTCTATTTCTTCCTGGTTCAGTCTTGGCAGGTTGTGCTTTTCTAAGAATTTGTCCATTTCTTCTATGTTATCCATTTTATTGCCATATAATTGCTTGTAGTAATCTTTCATGATCCTCTATTTCTGAAGTGTCAGTTGTTAATTCTCTCTTTTCATTTCCAATTCTATTGATTTGAGTCCTCTCCATCTTTTTCTTGATGAGTCTGGCTAATGCTTTATCAATTTTGTTTATCTTCTCAAGGAACCAGCTCTTAGTTATATTAGTCTTTTCTATTGTTTTCTTCATTTCTTTTTCATTTATTTCTGATCTGATCTGCATGATTTCTTTCCTTTTGCTAACTCTGGGGGTATTTTTGGTCTTCTTTCTCTAATTATTTTAGGTGTAAGTTTAGGTTGTTTATTTGAGATATTTCTTGCTACTTAAGGTAGGATTGTATTGTTATAAACTTCCCTCTTAAAACTGTTTCTGCTGCATGCCATAGGTTTGGGGTTGTCATGTTTTCATTGCCATTTGTTTCTAGGTATTTTTTTAATTTCCTCTGACTTCTTCAGTGATCGCTTGGTTATTAAGTAGTGTATTGTTTAGCCTCCACGTGTTTGTATTTTTTACAGATTTTTTCCTGTAATTGATATTTAGTCTCATAGCATTGTGGTCAGAAAAGATGCTTGATATGATTTCAATTTTCTTAAATTTACCCAGGCTTGATTTGTGATCCAAGACATGATCTATTCTGGAGAATGTTCCATAAGCAATTGAGAAGAAAGTGCATTCTGTTGTTTTTTGATGGAATGTCCTATAAATATCAATTAAGTCCACCTTGTTTAATGTATCATTTAAAGCTTGTGTTTCCTTCTTTATTTTCATTTTGGATGATCTGTCCATTGGTGAAAGTGGGGTGTTACAGTCCCCTACTATGATTGTGTTACTGTTGATTTTCCCTTTTATGGCTGTTAGCATTTGCCTTATGTATTGAGGTGCTCCTATGTTGGGTGCATAAATATTTATAATTGTTATATCTTCTTCTTCGATTGATCTCTTGATCATTATGTAGTGTCCTTCAATGTCTCTTGTAATAGTCTTTATTTTAAAGTCTATTTTGTCTGATATGAGAATTGCTACTCCAGCTTTCTTTTGATTTCCATTTGCATGGAATATCTTTTTCCATCCCCTCACTTTCAGTCTGTATGTGTCCCTAGGTCTGAAGTGGGTCTCTTGTAGACAGCATATATACGGGTCTTGTTTTTGTTTCCATTCAGCCAGTGTATGTCTTTTGGTGGGAGCATTTAATCCATTTACATTTATGCTAATTATCAATATGTATGTTTCTATTACCATTTTCTTAATTGTTTTGGGTTGTTATTGTAGGCCTTTCCCTTCTGTTCTGTTTCCTGCCTAGAGGAGTTCCTTTAGCATTTGTTGTAGAGCTGGTTTGGTGGTGCTGAATTCTCTCAGCTTTTGCTTGTCTGTAAAGCTTTTAATTTCTCCATTGAATCTGAATGAGATCATTGCTGGGTAGAGTAATCTTGATTTTCAGTTTTTCCCTTTCATCACATTAAATATGTCCTGCCACTCCCTTCTGGTTTGCAGAGTTTCTGCTGAAAGATCACCTGTTAACCTTATGGGGATTTCCTTGTATGTTTTTTATTGTTTTACCCTTGTTGCTATTAATATTTTTTCTTTTATTTAATTTTTGATTAATATATGTCTTGGCCTGTTTCTCCTTGGATTTATCCTGTATGAGACTCTCTGCACTTCCTGGACTTGAATAACCATTTCTTTTCCCATATTAGGGAAGTTTTCAACTATAATCTCTTCAAATATTTTCTCAGTCCCTTTCTTTTTCTCTTTTTCTTCTGGGACCCCTATAATTTGAATGTTGGTATGTATAATGTTTTCCCAGAGATCTCTGAGTCTGTCCTCAATTATTTTCATCATTTTTTCTCTATTCTGCTCTGCAGTAGTTATTTCCACTATTTTATCTTCCAGGTCACTTATCTGTTCTTCTGCCTCAGTTATTCTGCTATTGATTCCTTCTAGAGAATTTTTAATTTCATTTATCATTTTTTTCATCATTGCCATTTTTGCTCTCTAGTTCTTCTAGGTCCTTGTTAAACGTTTTGTATTTTTTCCATTCTATTTCCAAGATTTTGGATCATCTTTACTATCATTATTCTGAATTCTTTTTCAGGTAGATGCCTATTTCCTCTTCATTTGTTAGGTCTGATGGGGTTTTACCTTGCTGTTTTATCTGCTGTGTGTTTCTCTGTCTTCTGATATTGTTTAACTTACTGTGTGTGGGGGTCTCCTTTTCACCGGCTGCAGGTTCGTAGTTCCCGTTGTTTTTCTGTCTCCCCCAGTGGCTAAAGTTTGTTCAGAGGGTTGTGTAGCCTTCCTGATGGAGGAGACTAGTGCCTGTGTTCTGGTGGATGAGGCTGGATCTTGCCTTTCTGGTGGGCAGGTCCACATCTGGGGTGTGTTTTGGGGTGTCTGTGGACTTATTATGATTTTATGCAGCCTCTCTGCTAATGGGTGGGGTTGTGTTCCTGTCTTGTTAGTTGTTTGTCATAGGGTGTCTGGCATTGTAGCTTGCTGGTAGTTGAGTGGAGCTGGGTCTTGTTGTTGAGATGGAGATCTCTGGGACATCTTTGCTGTTTGATACTATGTGGAGCTGGGAGGTCTCTGGTGGACCAATGTCCTGAACTTGGCTCTCCCAGCTCAGAGGCACAGGCCTGATTCCTGGCTGGAGCACCAAGACCCTGTCATCCATACATTATTTTTAATAATTTAAATAATTATTAAAAAGAAAAAAATTAAATTAAAAAAAGGAAAGAAAGAAAGAGCAAACCAAAAAACAAATCCACCAATGATAACAAGTGCTAAATGCTCTACTAAAAACAAAACAAAACAAAAAATGGATAGACAGAACCCTCAGACAAATGGTAAAAGCAAAGCTATACAGACAAAAATCACACACAGAAGCATACACATACACACTCACAAAAAGAGAAAAAAGATACATATATATATATATTGCTCCCAAAGTCCACCGCCTCAATTCGGAATGATTTGTTGTCTCTTCAGGTATGCCACAGATGCAGGGTACATCAAATTGATTGTAGAGATTTAATCCGCTGCTCCTGAGGCTGATGGGAGAGATTTCCCTTTCTCTTCTTTTTTGCACAGCTCCTGGGGTTCAACTTTGGATTTCACTCTGCCTCTGCAGGTAGGTCTCCTGAGGGTGTCTGTTCCCGCTCAGACAGGATGGGGTTAAGGGAGCAGCTGATTAGGGGGCTCTGGTTCACTTAGGCTGGGGGAGGGAGGTGTACGGATGCAGGTTGAGCCTGTGGTGGCAGCAGTCAGTCGGACTTTGCACCAGCCTGAGGCAGCCGTGCGTTCTCCCGGGGAAGCTGTCCCTGGATCACGAGACCATGGCAGTGGTGGGCTGCACAGTCTCCCGGGAGGGGAGGTGTGGATAGTGACCTTTGCTTGTACACAGGCTTCTTGGTGGCTGCAGTAGCAGCCTTAGCGTCTCATGCCCGTGTCCAGGGTCTGCACTGATAGCCATGGGTCATGTCTGGAGCTTATATAGGTAGCGCTCTTAATCCCCTCTCCTTGTGCACCGTGAAACAAAGAGGCAAGAAAAACTCTCTTGCCTCTTAGGCAGTTCCAGACCTTTTCCCAGATTCCCTCCCGTCTAGCCGTGGCGCACTAGCCCCCTTCAGGCTGTGTTCACGCAGCCATCCCCAGACTTCTCCTTCAGATCTGACCTCCAAAACCGAGCCTCAGCTCCCAGCCCCCGCCCACCCCGGCGGGTGAGCAGACAAGCCTCTCGGGCTGGTGAGTGATGGTCGGCACCGATCCTCTGTGCGGGAATCTCTCTGCTTTGGCCTCCGCACCCCTGTTGTTGCGCTCTCCACCGTGTCCCCGAAGCTTCCCCCCTCCGTGGCTCCGAAGCTTCCCCCTCCGCCACCGGCATTCTCCGCCCACGAAGGGGCTTCCTAGTGTGCGGAAACCTTTCCTCCTTCACATCTCCCTCCCACTGGTGCAGGTCCCGTCCCTATTCTTTTGTCTTTTTTTTCTTTTTTCTTTTGCCCTACCCAGGTACGTGGGGAGTTTCTTGCTTTTTGGGAAGTCTGAGGTCTTCTGCCAACATTCAGTAGGTGTTCTGTAGGAGTTGTTCCACATGTAGATGTATTTCTGATGTATTTGTGGGGAGGAAGGTGATCTCCACCTCTCACTCTTCCGCCATCATGAAGCTCCTCCCTCAGCAAACATAATTTACATTAACATGTGCCTTACTGAGGAATGACAGATTCTGAAATGAATTTTTATATGTACCATGGTACATTATATGTGAGAAATGCTCAAAGGCACAAGGCAAGTGTCATCAATCAATGGTGCCCTCCCTTTGGGATGAGATATCACCACTGTAAACCAAAGGGCAATGGAAGTGCAGCCCACTATTATTTATTTTATAGTTCACAGGCTTTGTGTACAATAAGCTATTCATAATTTAAATAGAAATTTTGAACTGGAATTCCAAGTCTACCTTGAGAAGAAGTACATTTAGAACAATATAAATAGGAAATAGTTTAAAGGACTTGGCTTAACTTCCTATTTTCACTTCATTCAAAAATTCTTCTTTATGAGACATATAAATATCAGAAACATTTGGAATACTGAGCAGATTTTTGAAAATCTGAAGCAAAGGAGACCATTTATTGAAAATCGGAAACAAATGTCCAATTCTGGTGACAAAAAGTCATATTAGTAATCTTGTTATTCAGATACTTGCCATTTAAAGCATCTTATTTTCAGAAGCCCATAGGAAAAAGATAGTTAATATTATCCTATTTTTTCAGAAAAAAAATGTGTGCTTAAATTCTTAGAAAATACATTAAAGTCAACTTAGAATACGTATATTTGCAGACAAAACCAAAAGCACAACAAACCACACACACAAAAAAATGTTTTGACTTTCTGGTTGATCAGTGGTTTCAGTGCATGAGGTCAAATAGTTATCTTCGTTGACTTTTTCCTTTAATGAACAATTTCAAGCATAGTGTTATTGACATTTATCATAAAATCTACCAGTTTATTCAACCAAAGGCAAGAATCCTAGTGATTTCTTGTTGATACATGAAATGTTTCACAATAGTAATCATCTGTACTTTCCCTCAAGCAGCTTCATGTTTTCCCAAGGTCCGGTCATAATCACTAGATTTTCAGAAATAGACCAGCAGAAATGAGTCTTGGATATGTCAGGCTAGAAATCTCTACAGAGAGATGAAATGTTTTTATTTCAAAAATACTCCATTCTATACATTTCTGTTTCTGATAACAAGAGATGGATTATGGCTTAATACTCAACCAGCATGTCCAGCCACAAACTCTCTGTGACAGAGACAGAGGTTTATGGTACAAACATTATTTTTAAAAATCACTCAATCCATCTATTTTCTCCCTGAGAGTTTTTGAAGCATCCAGCATCTACCTTTTCGGTCAATCTCTGAAATCAGTGACATAATTGGTTTCTTGATTTTCCGTTTCACAAACCAGATACTAGATTAAGAATGAACATCAGCTGCCTGTATATTTTGGTAGATTTTGGATCCTTGAGAACATTGCTAATAGTTTGTAACATAAATTTATAAAAGTCATTTTTACTATATATGTGTATATATTCACATGACATTCGAAAAGTAAGAGAGATTGAACTTGCCTGTGTCTACAGCAACTAGGAGTGCCCACTTTTGAAATGATTTCTAGCTCTGAATGAATTTTAAAATAATTAGTATGTAGATTGATGGAGAACATGTAGCTGAATTTGATAAAAATGGTTGATTCAAAAATAAATGATCATGCTTACTTTATACAATTTCTTACACTTGTGGCTACTTCTGGTTTCTGTCTTGCATCCCAAGTTGCATAGGAAGTAGCCAAAATATATTGGAAATAAATTTTCAGCAAGTTTGGGATAATCTATTTCCTGGCTGGATACTTTAAAAATTTTAATTTTTCTGAAAATTCATGTATGGTAAGTCACATTCATACCCCAAAATTTATAGTCCCTGAGTAGCAATAATTCCTGCTTCTGCCACTGACTTACAACCTTGACAACTCCTTCCTTATTTATTTTTTTACTGTCATGAAACTTAACACTGCGGGCTCTGGCAGGAAGGTAATCCCCCTCCCCACCGTTATTTTCTTCTCCACACTTGGAATTCACAAACAAGGTTGATTAAAAAATTGGTATGTATGTGGCTTATCACACAGGATTCTGCTGGATGAATAGCAAGAAAACTTAAATATGACAAAATATCAGCTGTGTGATTAAACTTAGAAGGGAAATGAGAACATACTCACTGATCCTCTTGAAAATCATATTCAGCTATGCAACATTATCAGAAACGTACAGACAAAATATCTCTGGAAGGTCATTCTGTTATAGTTTGTTTAATTCCAAAGAATATTTTTTCTGCTGAAGAGCAGTCTCCTATATTGGTCATTTCCTATGTTTAAAGTTGTTAACCTTAGTGCACAGGTGACTTTTAGGGAGCAAAAAAAGGACAGTGTAGAATATACTTTTGCTTTATTATTATCAATATCAATTACTTGGCAATTGATATTTTCTATAAATATCCATACTTCTAAATGGATTCCTTTCCAATTACAACTTTGCCAACTGAGACTTTTAGGGCTATATAAAAGCATGATAAAAATGCCTATGTATCAGGAATTCTGTTTTGTGTTGTTATTGTTGTCTTAACCATTAAGACATAGTAGAGTAGAAGACAATGGTTAGAATCAGACTTTATTGTAATAAATTAACCTCATGCCCCTCAGGAAATTATTTTTTTTTAATTTCTTGTTCTTTCCATGTATAAAATAAATTTAAAAGTAACCATCACTTTCAATAGAATGTGGTGTGTATTTTAATTGGTTAATGTAAATGAACTTTGAGATCTTAGAAAATTCTAGGGAAGTATCATGTATGATGTAATTTTATCACTCCAAAGTTATATGTTCATCTTTTATTGTATCCCAATAATTGTTTAAAATAACGGTCTAAAGCAGTGGTTCTCAAACCTCATCAGAATCACATAGAAAGCTTGTTGAAAAGCAGAATTCTGGGCCTTACCCTTAGTTTCTGATTCAGTAGGGCTAAGGTGGCATCTAAGAATTTGCATTTCTAACAAATTCCCAGGTGATACTACTGGTCAAGTCACCTCACTTTAAGAACTACTGACCTAGAGAATAGCTTTGTTCAGTGAACACACATAAAATGATAACCACAAAATATATAAGGTGACTATAGAGTAGGATAAACTTACAAATGCATTTGTCTCTCTCTGTTCATTTCAACGTCAATTTTTGGAAGCTTTGCTAAAAAGTGGTTTGGACCATCGGAAAAAGTCATGCAGCCTGGATTGCTTAGGTGAATTACATCCTTAACAGGAGAGATGTCTGGCCAGATGGCTACATTAGACCATGGCACCATGCACTGTGTTTTCCCCAGCATACAATAGCTAGTAGTCCAGCTAACTCAATAAAAACAATATTAACATTGTTACATTATCCAAAGATCACATTGCCATTAACATCAGCCTCTGTGAAAGGTATCCCCAAGTTGGAAGTTAGCCAAACTCCTTCAGACAATCTCAATTTACAGCACAATGTAATTTAGAGTGGCCATATGGCAATAAATATGGCTACAAAATATTGCACAAGCCCTTGCTCAGCCTTCTTGAGTGACAGAGAGAACAGAGCATCTAAAGATTGCCTTAATGGTAGCATATATATATATATATGGGAAACATATTACCGTAGTCTTTGGTTCTATAGCCACAGAAAAATAAACATTCTTTCTGAAATTGAATAAACAAACATTTTATCACTCTAGTCACTTTTAATAAGCAAATCCTTGCCTATGCTCAGTAAGATATAAGTGATAGAAATAAGGGAGAGGATTACAAGCAGGGTTTTTTTCTATTGTGTAACTGGTCACATTTTCTTCTACAAAAGAGACTGCTTACACCATTCTCATGTATTTGATGAAACAAAAGAACTAATGCTGACAACATTGAAGCAGAAATATTTAAAACCTGATAGAATCTGAAGTGAGGTCTCTTCCTATTTTTCCCTCTGCTGTATATGTCAGTGAGGAGACTATAGTGACTTCTCATAATAAGAACTATCTTTTCTATTCTCTTGCCTTTTAGCATTATCCTTCAAGTACAGCCACCTGCTCAGACAATCAACGTGACTTTCTATGACTTCTCAGTAAATGAAGCTCACTCCACTAACCCAAGGGTACTGTCAATCTAAAATATCAATATGAAAGATTAAATTGCACATTTTATGATCAGCCAACTACACTTAGGCAGTGGCCGTGTTTAGAAGAGGGCCATTTTCTTATCTTTTAAAGTCATATTCTACTATGCCCTCTCACCAATATTAGAAACCCATCATTTTGCATATTAGATGCAACATTACTAAAAATGCAGCGGAATGAATTGGTAGCTCTATTTCTACCCAAAGGAATTTCAGGGTTGTTATTTCTTTCAGACAAAAATCTCAAGAAAATAACATTAAGGATTTTTAAAGTGTCTTCATAGAAATGTGGCTGAAGAATACGAAATTAGCAAGTCTATTACCTACATCACTAGCCCTATGCTAATTCTGGCAAGTGTTTTCTTAAGTGTTTCTTAATTAAAAGACATTTCGTTTCTCAATATATTTATATCAGAGATTGTCTACTTTTGTGAGGTGGCAGGGATAAAAAAGCTATCATCTGACTCCTTTCAGCCTTTTGTAAAAGGCATGTTAGGTCTTACTGTACATTCTTTAACGATTTACCTATCCTGTGTGAATGAGAGTTTGTCAGATAGTTCCCCAAAGACAGAACATTCTTCCTTGATAAGATTGGATGGACATTAAATCAGATGGTGGTATTTTAATTTTTATTTTCCTCTTTACCTAAATCAATTTTTAATTATCAGCCTGCCATAACAAGTGAGGCCTAAATAGAAGCTAAATCATTGGAAAAATAGACCACAGTGTAGCTAATATTGTACTTTCCACCATCTTAAATGTGAAATAGTTCTGACTACATTGGTAGAAAAAAAACAACTCAGAATTACCTCGGGCAAGGCTAGTATCCCCACTGTAACTCAGCTGCTATTTCTTGCCTGCCACAACACTGACCTTAGAAAGTTCTCCTTTGGTAAAAATGAAAGCACAGGGGGAAAGAGAATTTTTCAACAATGTCATGAGTATAACACATGTATGAGATATTAGATGAAATTAGGTGGTCACAATGCAGTTCTGATATAATAAAATGAATACCAAATTTAAAAGCAGAAGACCAACCTGGGTTTGTTACTAGGATACATTCTTTGCTATTTATGGAAGTCTCCCAACTTATGTAAGCTTTAGTCCTCATATCACAAAAAGGGGAGGGTTAACATATAATGCCTCCTTCACAACATTGTTTGAAGAATCAAAAATGATGTATTTTAAAATACTTTTGAACTATAAAATCTCTATATAACTGTTAGGGTTTTTTTGACACCCCCCCACCCAGCTCAGTTTCCCCTTGTTTTCTAAGAGGAACAGTCCTCTAGACAATCTTGAAATTCAACTTATGGCTTCAGTGATCACCCGTGTCCTGCTAACTCCCATATTTCCACTTCTTGTTTGAAATTCTGTCCCACTCCAAACCACCTGGCCACCACACATCTCTACTCTAGAGCCATTCTTTGCTTCTCCAAGATCCACCTGTCAAAATCAGAAATTCACTTTTCTCCCTCTTAACATCTGACAATTTTCTTAAATTCCCCTTCTCAGCTACCGGAACTTGGTGACCAAGTTCTCTTTACTCCATCATCTCTTATTGCTGCTCTTAAAATAGGCATCATTAGCTCAGTTGTTTGAAATATTTTAGTGACTTTTCAACAAATCAAAGAATAAGAAAGACAAATGCCTAGGAAAAATGTGCTTCGTCACATTTATTATTAATGTTCTCTTTACTCCATCATCTTTATCCAGCTGGTCACCAGCCTTGATAATTCTGTCATTAATACTGCCTGGTGCCATATTTTTATGATATTGTTAAGCAAACTTTCACCTCTTCTCTCCTCAATTGAGGGAAATATATTTCTAACTAATCTTCTTATTTTAGTATCCTCATTCCACCTACCTCATCCCTTAACAGTACTGCCAAAATTCTTTCACTAAAAACACCATCTGATTAGGTTATCCCTTGCTTAAAATCCTTTGTTAATCTGCAATCCTCTTGAGGGTGAAATTGGAATTCTTCCATGTGGACTTCCCAGATCTAGCTTCCTTCTAGAGCTATCTCCCCTCCAGCTCCTCATCATTCATACCCTAATTCCCAGTCATGGTGGAACTGGAAGTTCTCTAAATGTGCCTCAAGTTCCACTAAGCCTTTCCTTTCCACAGGCCTCTCCTTCTCCATGAAAGTACTTTATTCTCTGCCTCTCTTTCTTGAAGAATTATTAGATCCATGCTCTTCCAAGAAGCTCTGCCTCAGACTGAACTTAGGGTCCCACTCTATGCTGCCAGGTCACCTTTGTCATTCATAACACACTAACAATTTATAATATTTGCTTTGTTCTTTGTCTCTCTCAATTAAAACATTAAGTGTTAATTTTTCTTTTAATATCTAAATTACCAGTGTCATTCTTGCCCAAAACACAGTAGATGTTCAAGAAATGATTGCTGACGAAGCACATTTTTCCTAGGCATTTGTCTTTCTTATTCTTTGATTTGTTGAAAAGTCACTAAAATATTTCAAACAACTGAGCTAATGATGCCTATTTTAAGAGCAGCAATAGTACCTACTTGCCTTCACATATCCCAAAACAAAATTTTGCCATTAAGTTCTCATATATTTATAGAGTTAGAAATTCCAATCCTAGGGAAATATGTTGAATTTTTTATCCAATTCTGTCATAGTGATTCCAGTTATAGGACCGCTATCTTATTTCCAGGACATGGAAATGAGAATTACTAAATAACTTTGTCTCATTCTGAGCAGCAGTAAAGGCTGAGAGGGCCTTTCTTTGAAGAAAGATGACTCAATGTATTAAAATCGAATCTGACATTGGAGATTTCTTCAATGCTTAAGAACATTTATCTTTCATCCATTAATCTTGCAAGTCTAAATGATGATAAATTTAAAATGTGATAAGGCCTCTCTTGTTTAAAAAGATGTGTTCCATACTAAATATGACTGTATTGTTTCATATATTTTCAGAATTTCTATACAAAAAAAAATGTGGTTTTTGTTTTGTTTTTTTTGGTTGGTGTCATAAATGGTGGTAATTTCTAACTAATTGTTTCAGAAAAGTGGGTCTATCATAAGGAAGATGCTTTTTAAAAGCAACTCCTTTACTCCGTCAAATGATATTCAAAAAAAAATAATAAAGTAAGGAAAAGGAAGCCAGATAGTATGGAAAATTCTTCTTCAGTGTCACAAACATGTCAGCCGTTACAGAAACAGGAAAGCAACACGTAATTAAAGTGGTTCACAAATTACGCTATAATTGACTTAAACAACTTGAGGTCAAAGCTCAAATTTACTGATTGTTTTCTATAAATGGTTTTCTTTATGTTTCTTCCTCCTTTTCATCCTGTGACCACACCCACTTTACACTAACCAGATTTTCCTACTAAATTCTGCCCCCTCCAATGAAAACAAATATATTTATGCTAAAAATATATTTATGCTAATTCAATTTATTCTTTTTAAAGACTCTTTGGGAAAAAGTTCACTTTCTTTTCTTCTACCTTTAGAAAATAAAAAATGTTTTAAATAAATTATTTTACTATCATCACATGTTCAGGGTTTTGTGCTCATGTAAAAAGCTAAACTCCACAATAACTTTTATTTTGTAGCAATAAAAGATAACATGGAATATGCTGAAGTTTTTTCAGTAATGTCTTTTAGGGAAAGTACAATTAACTGGGTTTTAGTAAAAATCTTTCCAAAGATCCTTTGGCACTCCTGTCACTAGACTTTTTATTAAATTCCCTGCTAGTTAAGCAATAAGCCAACAGCTAGATAGAAAATTGCTCATGTGCTAAAATAATCATCTAAAAGATTTTCTTATTAATAGTCAAAATGCCCTTTGAAGTGAGTTGTTGGTACTACCATTGCCAGTTAAAGATAAAGATATGGGTAATTACCCTAATCCCAAAATATTCAGAAAACTCAGTCCCCTACTTCTTAGTTAAAGATGTAATTATCTCAACAACACTTGCAAAATAAAATAGAATTGACACAATTGAGAAATAAGTCAGAGCATATACATTTAAATATGTAATTTTTTCTGTAACATTTGTATACCAGCCCATTATTAATAAAAACAAGAATAAAAATATTCACAAAATAAACCTCAACTATAAACTTTTAATAAACACTGTTGTTTTTACACTGGGAATTATTTATGTATAAACTAATTCACTATCTTCATACGTTCAAGTGTTAGTGTTCATGTACAAAACTTACATTAATTGAGATTTTAAATTGCTGTGTTTGATAATGTGGACCTTTGGAGCTTCTGTGATATATGTTATCATAAGCATACAACACGACCTTAGAGAGATCTTGCAACACATCTCTATGATGGCAGAGGAGAAAGGTAGTATAATTCAGAAATGGAAAGAAAAAGAAAGACAGAGGGAAAGAGCAGCCTTAATTGTTTAGATCTCTTTGAAGTGAAAAGCTAAACTTATTCATTGCTTTTAAAGTGATTTGCAGAGAGAGAGCGAGAGCGAGAGCAGCGAGAGAGAGAGAGAGAGAGAGAGAGAGAGAGAGAGAGAGAGAGAGAGAGAGAGAGAGAAATCATGACACAATAAAAACAGATACTGTAATTTCAATGACTCTGGCATTATAAACCCCCAAACACCTGCATATTCTTTGGACTGGAATAAAGGGCATGGCATTACACAGAAATCTAAATCTCTCATAAGATAGCCATTTACCGGAGATTAATTAAATTGCAATAGAAGTAAAAGTCTACTTGTTTACAGAATAGGTCTGATCTAACATCAGTTTCTTGGATTTAAATATATATATATATATTTTATGAGTCAAAGTAAGAAAAAACAAATATATTAGGAGTTAGTCTAAAATTTTTGTTGAAAAACAATCATCATTTTCTGGTAATGATAAACACATATCAGTGGTGCTCTTTCCCTTTTATTGATGAATTGATACATTCAGAATCTTCTTAAAATGTCCATAAGACACCCACAAACATTTATATTACATCTTCTCAAGGAAACATTCCCTGACCATCACATCTAAAATAGCCACCCTATCACCACACACTCTCACCTCACTCTTGTACTTCTTTCCTTTTTCTTATCACTATTTTAAATTTTCTTCTTTCTTTTAACCTGTTTATTTATCCATCTCCCATCCCACAAGAGTGCACACACTATAAACCTGAGACAATATCTAACTTGGTAAATTTTGTATCCCAATTCCCTAGTATGTGCCTGCCATAGTAGCAACACAATGAGTTATTTAAATTTCTTTTTCACATATTCACTCACTAATTTAACATTTGTCTTTTGTTATAATATCATCATGAGTCTGTATAAAGTCAAATATGTCTTCATGTCTGAGTGTAAATTCAGACATACAAACCAAGGTCCTTGAGTTCTTTTCATTCTTGGTGTTTTTCCTTTATGAAGGTTCTTCCGTGCTGCCTGGAATGAAATTCATTGGCTCCAACAGGCTCTCATGTGAGCCCCAGGTTCCTCCCAGTAGCCAACGGCCAGGCTGACCACTGGAGAGAGGCGTATGCACCGTCATGCATAGGAAAGTAGCTTGTAAACTTCTCCTACAATCAGCACTGAGAAGTGGCTGGGGCTGCTGTCTCCAGACTCCTTTACAGTGACTCTTTCTTCCCTCCTGATCTTAGGCCCCAAGAGAAACATGGAAAAAAAAGAGAGCAGAAGAAGGGGGAAGGAGGCGAGAAAACACAGCTGAGGAAAAAGGGTGTGGTAGCTTTCCCTAAACCATCAATTGCAAGTGTTTCTTTTGTCAGAGAGAAAAAGAAAAAGGGCCAGACTGTGCCTGCTTAAAGCTTTTGTACTTTTGCCCAGACTGAGGAGAACGATGGGATTAAATAAAAATGCCAGCGATAACAAAAAGGAAATCTTCCCAATAGTTTTCCTTGCTTGAAGGATGAACTGCTTGAGGCGCTGACCTCTCTGCCTGTCTCAATGAGGTCAAGAAACTGACTGTCACTCCTACAGTTATGATTAATAATCCTCCCACTGGTGACGTATTTCTAACCACAGTCTCTGGAGCGCAGTGAGACTCAGTTGCCTGGTGGTGTGTTGAGTCATTGCTCTGGCAAAAGATCTATTTGTTAGAGCTACAGGCTTAGCTTTCAACAAGCCACCCTCTTGATTCTTTGCTACAATATCCTATCATGAAAGAACAGAAAGCCCAGTACAAAGAATGACGACTAAGAAGGATAAAACATTAAATCAATTTTAAAAAAGCTTTTGTACTGAACGTCAAAATGCAGCATAATGAATAATTAAACAATTAATAATATAATCCTCTTAAAAGCACAGAACCACTATGCGAGAAGATTAAGTGTTTAACAGTTTCCAGTATAATGCAAATGGTAAGGATGAGCCTTTTTTTTTTCCCCCCACATTTTAGGGTAATAGAATTGAAAGCACATTTCCAGATTTTAATTAAATATTATTAAATTTTCAGTAATAAGCCAGCAACAACAGTGCCGTGATATGGAAGGATTATCAAATACAAAGGTAAGTACATAGTAGCAAGAAGCTAACATTTCTTGGTTCTTTTTATATAAAAGGAGTTTACTTGAAAGGGTGCAGTCTATTTCTAAGCTGCTATGGTGCATATCACCAAACCTCAAGTTAAACGCTAATCTGTGGTAATGACTGTAAGATTGGGATTTAGATTGGTGTATTTCAGTGACAGTCAAATCATGGAAAAAGAACTGGAAAAACAACAGAGAATAGTTGCAGAGCTATAAAACAAAGTCATTGATGCATCCAAATTCCATTTTGCTCTTACATTCTCAAATCTACAGTTAATACTCTCTATGACCTAGCACCTGTGCTCCTATGAGTATATTTTTACTATTTCTTAAAGTACCACAAGTGTGGATTATCTTAACTCAGTTTCCCCAGAAGAACTGCATAACAGGAAGATTCATGTGCAAGTGATTCATTAAGGAAGTACTTCCAGGAGAAATAGTGAGGCAGTTGGAGAAGGAGCCAAGCAATGTAGTTTTTAAATGAACCCTCAGCTCAGCTAGAGTCTTCAGGCAGCTCAGGAGCATAAATTACACCACAGACTTTGCCCTGGCCTCTGGCTAATTAATTGCAGCAGCCCAGGGTTGAAAGCTCCAAATAAGGAGCAGAACATTCAGAAGTGGCCCTGGGCAGTACAGGGGAGTCCAGGGGTCTAGACGGAACACCAACAGTATCTCCACATAGTTGTACTAAAGAAACATCTTTGCTTATGATTATCCATGAACTAGTTTAACTGTATAGTCAACTACACTCTAAATTTAAAATGCTGGTTAAGTGAGCCTTGATTCCTGTATTCCACGTGCTTCCACTCCCTATGGCTGAAACCAACATGAAGATTTATCCCCTGGATCCATTCAGACTTCAAGCAAAAAGGATTTTTGAAACTGGTAGTATTTTGCCTGACATTGTAGAATTTGGCCTCAAGTTACCTTGGGCCCCATTCTGAGAACTGAGTGATAGTCCTAAAACTCAACCTTAACATTTCTTCTTTGTTTAGGGTGTATTGCATAGAACTCAGTCCTACTAAGAAGAGAGTTTCACTGCTACCATCTCTTCTCTGAACTCCGACCCTAGACTCTGGACTTATAATCTTACCACTTCCTATTTGGTTACTTTCCATAAAATCCCAGTGGATTTGGTCCACATATAAGTTCTCAAGAATGCAACATCCAAAATCATTGCTGCTCTCCGCTGGCACAGCCTCCAGCTATCAGGTCCAGATTCCAGATTCCTTTCCTCCTGTATCTGTAGCTGGAGCTATAGTTTTAGACGATTAAGTTAAGGCAAAATTCAGTCTTCAGCAGGTGTTTGAAGTCCAGAAAATGGTGGGCAAGATGAAAAAGCCTGATCATTGAGGCAAAAATAATCAAAAACATAGAAAGGACAAGATGCTTAAGAAGACCAATTTGATGGGAATTCATAGACTCTATGGGATAAATCAGGCAAAAAACTCAGTGGGAACTGAGGAGACAGAAGTAGAGGCAGGAGGTTCTCAGCTGATTAGCATCTTTACAGCTGGAATTCTCTCCAGAACTCATTCCCCTCTAGGACATGTTTTAAAGTTACAGCTCCCTGAGACCAATCCCCATGTGATGTAGCTGAGAGGTCTTAAACTTCAAATCAGAAAGATCTGCATCCTAATTCCAGTTATGACATCGTCAGCTGCATGAACCTTTCAAAATATTTATATTATTTGAATTGTAATGGGAAATATAATATCCCATTCTTAGAAATATTGTGAGGATTAAATAAAATAATGGAGGTCATGGCACATTGTTGGCTCTTCCTGTGTGCTGTTCCCTCCCTGCCCACTCACCCTTACAACACCTCTGGAGCCCTCTGGGTAGAAAGTATCTGGGTTTCATGTAGTGGTGGTAGGAGAAAACAGTCATATGATGGGAGGTGGGGGGTGTAAAGCCAGGTCGACCTGCCATTCTTCCTAACGTAGCAGGTACTCCAACCAGCTCCAACTCCAGCAGAGTCTGGTACCCACCCTTATGAGCATGGAATCTTCCAAGGTCAGGTGAAGCAAAACCCATGATATACAAATTTGGAAAAGAAGAGAAAGAGGAGATATACAAAGCAATCAAGTCATTGAAGAAGTTTATATATATATATATATATATATATATATATATATATATATATATATATATATATATATGCCAGAGACTGTGCTGGATATTCTACATCTCATTTGATCCTCACAACTCCTGCAAAGTAAGTATTAATATGATCTTTTATAGATGAGGACATTGAGCTTCATAGAGGTAAAATGACTTGTCCAAATTACATAATGAATAAGTGATAATAAGAGGTTTGTTTATATCCACATCCCAGATCTCATCTGTGATTCATCGTGATTCTTGTTTGGACAGGTAGATGGGGCTGAAATGTTGTAAGGAATTTTTTTAACTTTAGAGAAACATTTGTATGTTTGTTTTTAATGGGTGATAGTAAATTTAAATCACTATGATATTTAGATTCCACTGGATACATTTAGAAGGCTGATGGAATGCATTTTAAAATGTCATGATTTAAAATGTACTGGAAATCACATTATTTACAATTGTTTAATCTTGTCATATGAAATTGTTAGATGTCAACTTAAAAATGTGCAAGGAGGTACATAATTTTTCAAAAGAGTATCCACTTCTCTACAACAGAAGTTCTTAACATGGGATGGACATCAGGAGTTTAAAAGTAGTTGTTACAGATGCAGACTTAAGAGTCAGTCTTGCTAATTGAGTGACATTGGGCAAGTGACTTAAATTCAGCCCAGTCTATTTATCTGAAGTGGGGATACCCAGTCTCAGTGGTTGTCAAACATTAGCATACACCAGAATGGCCTGGAGGTTTTATAAAAACTCAGACTGCTTAGCCTCCACCCCCGGAGCTGCTGATTCTGAAGGTTTGAGCTGAGGCCCCCAAATTTCCGTTTGTAACAAGCTTCTGCATAATGCTGATGCTAACCACACTTTGAGAAACTTTGAGCTGTCTCATAAGGTCTTCGTGAGGATTTGAGAAGTTAGTACATAAAGTGCTTGGAACGACACACACTGGCACATGATAGGTGCTAATACAAATTAATTAATTAGTATTATCTGCTAGGATTGGATTCACTGTAACAGAAAATTATACTCCAGTGGGTTAAACAGAAAGGAGTTGATATATTTTGTTTAACAAGAGATTCTGAATCGAATCATCTAGGGCTGGCACTGAAACAAAACAGGACCCTTTGGGGCTCCTGGGCACAGAAAACTTGCCGTGTCCCCCGTTTCTTATAGGGAACAGACTCCAGCTTCCATGATCTTCCCTGAGGTCCAAAGGACAGATCTCAATAGTTATTAACCTGGGAAGGGAAGGGATGCAAACACAAGGGAGGGGCAGCCAAGAAACAGCAGTGCAGTCTTGGGACAGGGTCCTGGTTCCACCTCAAGTGATACACATAATATGTCTTTAAGTTCTTTATAGAATTAAAACTCAAAAAGTGGAAGATGTCAACATTCTTCATTCCAGAGAACTACCTGAGGCCAGACTAAAGGAACCAGAGAAGTTCATCAAGATTACCTGAAACCATATTAGAGGAGTGCAGGCTCTGTGCACACTCTCATCTTGTCAGCAACCCCACCCTTAAACTAATGCTATAAAACGTTTCACTAAATCCTCCCAGGTTGGGACACATAGTTTTCAAAGGCAGAAGCCTGCTGTGTCCCCCTCTGCCTGGCAAAGCAATAAAGCTATTCTTTTCTACTTCACCCAAAACCCTGCCTCTGAGATTCAATTCAGCACCAGTGCACAGAGGCTGAGCTTTTGGCATTAGCACCACTGTTGAAAAATGTCATCAATTCCCTGTCTTCTTGCTCAATTATCTTTGTTCCATGGCTTTCATCATCATGTATACACAATAGCTTCTTCTCTTCCAGGAATCTTGTCTATAGATGCCTGTTGCTATACACTTTAGCCAAAGTTGCCAGGCTGTTTCTCAGTTCTACATTTGCATCTGGAAAATCTTTCCCATCTACCTTGTCCACCTAAGAAAACTCTGACATTTGCTGCTTCATCATCTCATTTCCTGATCTCCTTTCTTAGGCAGAATAGAATAACTTACTGGTTTATTACAAAGGATATTAAAAGAAATGAATGAACAACCAGATAAAGAGTTTTTTAGGGTGAAGTCTGGAAAGGTCCTAAGTCCAGAAATTTCTGTCCCCATGAGTTTGGGATGCACCACCCTTCCAGCAAGTGGCTGCATTCTTGTTCACCAACCTGGAGGCTTCCATATAAGGACTTGATATGGCCCTTACACTAAATGTATTCTTCTACAAGTGACCACAGATTTATCCTAGAATTATGATTGAGGATGCATAAATCCCTCCAAGTTTAACTATATAATGATGTATAATAAACACAACAGTGAACCAATTGGATGTTGGGAAAATATGGGAGAAAACTATCTGAGATATCATACATATGAACATAATGAGTACTTAAGCATCATAGAAATTCTCTGGATTTAGCATGGAGAGTATAGTCCTAGAGTAGGAGAAGTACTAAAAAGAAAAACAAAATTGGGTGGAGAAAGTGAAACCAAGTCCTCCTAAAGCGAAGTTTCCCTGCCGTCTTTATGATTAACTTCTCTATCCAAAACTTTATCCCCACCCCTGTTCCCCTCAGTATTGAGGAATATCAATGAAGAGGGGGATTAAAACCAAGCAGGACCCTGCGGGACCGTACCAGGTACAAAAGCTCATCTGTATCTCAGTTCCTTGTCTGAAGAAAAAGACTTTAGTCTCCCAGGCCTTCCCTCAGTTCCAAAAAGCAGACTGAAGCAGTTACTAATTAGAGAAGTGATGGAATTGCAGAAACAAAGAAAAAGCAGTAAAGCAAGATAGTTTGAACAATAGTTCAGTGATGAAACAGAGTCCTAGTCCTAGTAACATAACAGTCCTAGTCTTAGTAACATAATAATCTAATGCATATCTTTGAGCTGTTCTGCAGAAACTAAGACCCACACCCAGGTGGAGAATGGTGACTACAAGCTGATCACAAGCAGTAGATCCCAGACTGGTTGAAACCAGAAGATTCATGATCAAGATCCCAAAACATTATCCATTACCTCACCATCAACCAATCAGAAGAAGGTCCACAAGCTGCAACCCTCACCCCAAATGTTGCCTTTAAAAACCTTCCCCTGAAAGCTATCAGGGAGTTTGTGTCTTTTGAGCATGAGCTGCCCATTCTTCTTGCTTGGTGCCCTGCAAATAAAAATTGTACTTTCCTTCACTAAATGGTGTCTGTAGATTGGCTTTGCCACATGACAGGGGAGTTCTGTTGAATCCAAGTTCTGTTCAATAATAGAAGTAATTTCCAAAATTTTCAACCACGTTATTTTACCACAATATCTGGCGTATAATGCTGAAATCCTCTATCTCCATCCAAAGTTTCCAAAACAGTCTCAATCTCAATTTCTTTTTATTTTTTAAGGAAATGCAAGTCCAATTTCTAACGATAACTAGTAGAGAAAATTGATTTGCTTTTAAGGAACTATTTTTCCAACCAAGTTGTCTGGCATTCATCTACACACTAATGAAACATAAAAGTTTGGTTCTCAACATTTAACTACCCCATGTTGACATTTGAAACCACTTTAAATGAAAAGAGTATCATATTTGAATGTGAAGAAAATTGAAACAGGTGTGAAAAGGTTAAGACCTCAGAGCCTCTTTTCTAGAAAATTAGCATTATTCTTTTTTTTTTTTTTTTTTTTTTTGCGGTACGCAGGCCTCTCACCATTGTGGCCTCTCCCGCTGCAGAGCAGAGGTTCCTGATGCACAGGCTCAGCAGCCATGGCTCATGGGTACAGCCGCTCTGCGGCATGTGGGATCCTCCTGGACTGGGGCATGAACCCGTGTCCCCTGCATCGGCAGGCAGACTCTCAACCACTGCACCACCAGGGAAGCCCAGCATTATTCTTAGCATTCACTCTTTAAAGAATGAATGGCAGAGGACTGTTATGAAATGAAATTTGTACATCAGATGCCAGCAAGAGCTTTGAAGCCTTTCTAAGTAAACCAAATTTGAATGAGATAAGAAGTGGAAGAACCCAAATATCTGTTATTACATCTGGATTATCCCAGGCTTCCCAAAATTCAACCAAAGTAAGAAAGCCAGGAAATATTACCAGTAAAGGATGTGACTATTTTTGCCAGGTAGAGCTGATTAAATTCTTTCCCTGAGGAAAGACTGATATTGAGAGAAAGCTAACACTTTGAGGAACCTAACATAAATAACAAATTTATTCAAGTAACACTCTTTATTGGAGACTCTATTTGGTCTGTTTGCCCCAGTGCACACGTATGGATGCACTCATGCATGGTCCCCTGGAAGCCAAACCATACAACAGTCCACCACACAGCAAGGCAGAGGAGTCATCCCAGGAGGGAGATAGCTGTGGAAGGAACAGCCAGAAGGAGAAAAGCCCATTGTTTCTCTCAATTCAGCTGCTACTCACTTTCCAAACCTAAACACAAAACTCACTTAATGGCTGTGGAACTCCCTTTTAAATGACAGAGTAGATACCTCAGTCTCAGCTAAATCTAATTTTATGTTCATTTCACTTTGCTGCGGCATTTTTTTCCTTCTATGCTGCATTTTTCTTGAACAATCACCAAACTGGCAGATTCTGACTAGCTTGTCAGAAAGGAAAAGAAATTTATGTTTCATACGAAATTAATCTAATCAGAACATTTATAAGAAGACCAAGCCAGACTAGTTTACAAATGAACAATACCTGAAGGCAAGAAATTTTAATCTGATTATAATATGACCTTCCAAAGCCTAGGACACAATTGTTTAATTCTTTGTTAACTCATTGTGTTTAAAGTTTACTGTGTCTTATCATTTTCAGGGAAAATAAGGAAGCTGAAAATCACCTTATTCCAATAAAATAGGAAGCGGGAGGTAAACCAATAATAACCTTTAATACTGTGACAAAAATAGCCTTCATAAAACAAGGATAAACATCATTGCAGTCTAATTTACCTCTGCATAAAATGTAAGCTAGAATTCAATGTGCAATAAAATATTAGTATCTTTACTGCCAGTATAATCTTAACTAATCATTTCTTATATTATTTCTGCAGTTACAGAAAGTCATCTGCATGAAATTTGACTGAATATTGTTAGCCAAACAATATAAAGGACATTACTGTGGTTTTCCCTCTCTTTCTGATTAAAAATATTTTTTTTCACTAACGTTCTCATGCATTCCTAAACTAGTCCCAAACAGGATCACCCTCTACTCTTTTCAGAATGTCACCAACCCAAAACAGTTTTCTTCTTAACAATCCCCTTCTTTGTGATACAAACCACATTGTTCAGGGGCACTGTAATTATCCAAAATGAGCTTTAGTACTGCAAATTACTTCAGCATCCCTATGATTTATCTTTAGTAAACACACTTTATAATATTTATGTTCCCATTAAAACTGCCACTAATAATGAATCGACAGCACGGAAACATTTATATGATACAACATGGACAAATACCGGATGCCCCAACAATAGTTACATTCCTTGCTCTTCCTATCATTGGGAAAACCAAACCTTGGCTTTTTGCCGTGTTTATAAAAATACCTTTGAAAATGGCTCAGCACATTGCACTTCACATTTGCAACCCTTTCCTTTAAAAAGATGGCATTCGTCTGTACTTACGAGGTCTGGGTTATTGCTTTTTCACATTATGCATCATTACTCCGAGTAGGTGTCTTATCAGCAGCTCCAGTTGCTGTGGAGAAGATTGGAATTAAGCACTAGAAGCTTTCTATTTATTTTACATGCTTCATTCGTACAAGATTTTCTGCATATAAGCTTCTTTGTTCAGCTGAGAATTAGCTACATTGCCAAGGCATTGTAAAATTTACATCTTGCTTTTTCTCCTGTATTCTTTCCAAAATTGGATTGAAAACAAAGTATAGTTTTTAATTAAAGCTCTGAATGACAATAGACATTTTTTCCCCTAAGCATTGGCATTTCTGATCAGTGGTGAGGTTTTATAAAAGTCTAATAGGAGATGCTCACAACTTAACTGCAATCAGCCTTCAAGCAGTTTAGGTGTCAGATAAAACCTATGGTATTCTTGACAATATTCATTTAAAAATAACCAAAACTAAAGTTGATCTAACGATGATTAACAAGGACATGAAGAAATCTGAAGTAAATTTACCTTCACCTTTTAACATCGTGTAATTCAGAGTGATTTTCCTGATGATTTTAACAGAGAAAAACTGAAAGAAATGTTTCAGTTCTTTTTCTTAAGCAATTTCAGAATAGACTCTTGATTACAATTTTATTACTTATTTTGAACTAAGATGGCCTATTTTATCTTGATGTGGAGTCCAAAAATCATCTTTTTGGTTTCCAAAATGTCTTAATGGCCTAAATGTCTTCAGTCAGGCCAATAGCCTGCTCATTTGAGCACAGATTTAAGAAACCCCAAGATCATAGTAAACATTGTTATCTGATTTGAAGCTAAGCTAGTCAAGAAAGAAGGAGGTCCATTCTCCCATTTGTAAAATAAAATTTGTAAACACTCATCTAATATGGAAAAAACTTTACTTTTCTCTTTGCAACTATCTGGTCTTTGACTTCTGTGGCACCATGATTTTCTCCTCTTTCCCTGGGCTGTCTGCCTTCTGCACCCAAAATTTAGATATTAAAATTCCTCAGGACTCAGTCCTAGCTCTTTTTATTCTCTCATCATACTTTCCCCTGAGCTACTTTGGAAAGTACATTTAAGATTGGTCCAATTATCTTTATTTCTATTGCCACCAACCTATACAAAGGTGCCACTGCTCTTAAAACTTTCATGTCTATCGTCCATCAATTCCTACTCTGTACAATAACAAAAATGATCTTTTAAAAAATATAGTGAACTTGTCAACCTCCTATTTCAATCCTCCAAATGATTCTGCAATGTTACAAATAAAAGCCAAACTCATTGCCAAGACCTACGAATCCCTTCATGATCTGACCCCCTACCTATCTTGTCAAATTTCACTTTCTTTGCTCACTGCATTTCAACCATACTAGCTTTCTTCCTTTCCCAGAACAAGTCATCTAAAAAATAGCCTGAGGCTAAGTTATATCCTCTATCCAGAATACTTTATTTTCTACTCTTAGCCAGCATAGCTCCTCTGAGCTCCTCAACCTGAGCTCAGAACTCCTCTGAGATTCCTTTCCTAACCATTCGGTACGAAGTGAATGCAAACACCCCTCCCACTTTATTCTTCCTCACAATTTATTTTATCCTTTATAATAATTATGACAATTATGTTGCTTACATTTTTATTGTCTTGACATTTTCATTTTGTATTTTAAAGTTTCTTGATTTTATTGTTTAGTGTTCTATCCCTAATCCCTGACATGACATACAAAACTTATAAGTATTCAATGGACCTGCACATTTTTTTTGTTTTGTTTCATATTGTTTGGTTCATGAAATATGAAGAAGTTATTGGCAACCCCTGATGGTCATCAAAAAGTCCTGATTATTATTTCAGTAAAAGAAGTGTCTAAAGGAAAGCAAATAAAGCATTTTCATCAGGCAGAACAAAACTGGTGTCCAAAAATACCCCCAGAAAACAACAAGAAAAAGCTGAGGTGCAAGAAGAAATGAAGAACAAAAGAACAAATAAAAGTGGTAAAATTATAGGCATCTCTACATAAATGTTGACTGTATAAAAGATAAAAAATTAGAATACATGACAAATATATCAATTACCAAATTAAATGTAAAGAAATTAATAATAATTACCGAGAAAAGTAACAATTTAAAATAAGCATGCAATCAATAATGTGATCTCAAAATGTATAAATTTATTGAATAACAAACTACAAGGAGAAAGAGCCAAATAATAGTCAGTTGGAGATGGCACATATAAACTCCAGAAAGATATAGAGAAAATTATTTGACTCAGTGGATATCAGAGCACCCTACACTGTTCTTAAATTCTTCTGAGAAAAGTAGAACAATTATAAAAATGGAACAATATTTCATGCCATAAAGTAAGTGCCAGTAAACATGAAAGGTGATCATAGATGTATGTTCTTTGACAACTATCAATAATTAAAATATAATTAGAAAATCCCTACATGTTTAGACATTATAAAAATATATGTCAGAGGAAATCAAGAGAAATAAGGAAATATAGTGAACTTACTGAAAATGAAAATATGACATATCAAATTCTGAAAAGTACAGCATGTAAAAGGAAATGTATAGCATACATTTAAAATGAAGAATGAAGAATGACTTAAATGTAATGTTTTAAGCATCCATCTTAAGAAATTATAGAAAGAACAGCAAAAAAGAAAATATAAATAGTGAAATATTAATAAAAAGAGCCAAATTAATGATAATGAAATAAAAGACTAAATATAATAAAGAAAAACAAAGCCAAATTAAAAAAAATATATACATATGAGAAGATTGATCAAGAAAACAATAAAGAAGGGATAATTACCTTATGTCAGGAATAAAATTGGGAAGAGGGCATAAATAAGATCCTACATATATTAAAAAGATAACATGTCTATCTTACAAACAACTTTATTCCCATAAATTTGTAATTTAGAATAAACCTCCTTGAAAACTCCTAGAAAGATACAACTTACAAATTTTCCAAAAGAAATAATAATTGAGATGAAACTGAACCAGTAAAAAATTTTTCTTCAAAACAAACTCCAGGCCCAAGTGGCTTTACTAACAAGTTCAAGGAGAAATTCATATGAATCTTCCACACTTCCAAAGAACCAAAAAATAGGATAAACTCTAATCAATTTTATCAGGCTGGTGTTTCCTTGATATCAACACCCACTAAGGAACGTATAAGAGAAAAATTTAGCCCAATCTCATTTTGAACATAGGTGCAAAAATCTTTAAAAATCCTTGGCAAATTGAAGCTGGCAATTGGCTAAAAAGGATAATTCATCATAATCAAGTTGCCTATACCAGAAATGCAAGGTTATTTTAACATTAGAAAAACAATGTAATTGGCCATATTAACAGATAAAAAGGAACAAAGAAACTGTAAAAGAAAAAGAGAAAAACAGAGAGAGAGGAAAATGACTAGGTCATTATATCCCAAAATGCAGATAAGTGCAGATGATATTAATTATTTGTTATTACACGGTATATTTGCTTTTAATAACTTTCTTTGAATTATTGCAAATAATCTGGGTTTTATTTTTCATATATTATAATAATATTAGATTTCCATTTCTAATATGTTAATTTTAGTAAAAAAAAAAGTTGATTTAGAAAAAGGTAGCAAATTAAAGGAAAATAATAGTACCAGTATAACAGACACAGACAGTGTAACTTGTGGTAAATTCTGAACAATGCAAAGAGGAAGAGAAAAAGAATCCCAGCTCTTAGGAAAGAGCTTAGCATGTAAGGAGAACTGAGAGGAGTCAGCAAGGACAAAGCTCTGAGGGAGAAAGGATAAGTGTTGGCAGAGGACATCAGTAAGTGAGAAGAGAAATGAAAAGGGAAGAATGTTTTGAGAAAATCTAATATGGAAGAGGTGGAGGAACAAATGGCAAGGAACTGAGAAGGGATTAACATGAAGGCAGAAGGAGACCAGGGTAGTACTACATCATTGCAGCCAAAGGAAAACGTGTTTCAAGAAGAGATTGATCAGCTGTGTCCAACAGTGCTGAAAAGGCAAGATGAGAACCAAAGATTATCAATTAGATTTAACAACATCGATAACATTCATGTCCTAAGCAAGAGAACTGATCATGTCTAAAGTCTCTGAAACATCTTTGGACTTTAGATGAATGAAAAAATAGGCTTTAGGCAGAAGATAGGCTTTAATCTCTCTCCAGTGTTATGGTTCAATTCTTCAGAGAAGTGTATTCTTCAAAATGTATTTCTCTGAAAATGGATTGCATAAAAGAATCATAATTTCTTATATATATTACTAATTATTCATGATTTCCTTTGACAGCAAAGTAACATCCCTTTACTAGATGTTTGATTCTGGGCAAGTTGTTGATCTGTCTGAAGTTCAGGTTCCTCTCTGCTAAGTAGGGGAAATTATACCTACAGTACATAATTTTTGCTAAGGTTAAGGATAATGTGCAACCAATGACTGACATAAAGCAGATATTACTAAACAGCTTGGATTCTCATTCTGTTCCAGTAGGACTCTTTTCTCTCACCACTGTGTCCCATTCCCCTTCCCTAAACCATCAGGAGTAACTAAGTCTAAGGATTTCTCCTTCAACATCACATGCTTACCCATGGGGTTACACAATTAATTTCACATAGGATCAGTATTCGACTACAAAGCAGTCTGTTGCATGACATAGATTTCCAAAAATAATCAATGCTCAATAAAATACCTTTAAAAACTATAGGCAAGTAGCTCACTTCTCCAAAAAGCAGATCCCTTAAAACACACTGCAACTCCATGATACTCATGAAATTCTATTTCCTGAGATTAACATTCAACAGATGCTTGATATGCTGTAAACATTGTTTAGAATATTACAGTTATTTTAGCTTATGCTTTTTAGGAGAAATCACATTCACAGAAGCACATTTATAGAAGGCTGATTAAGACAATGTCATGTGTAATAAATAGAATTGTTGTTTTTGCTCTTGACAGTGAACACTTATTAAACACCCACTAAGTACTGGAGCTAATGGAAATAAATGTGAGTTAACACATTTCTTCTCTAAAAAGACATTTTTTCAACAACTTGATCTTTTCTAGTATTTGGGGTAGGCAAGGAAAACTGTATCACATAAGAGAACAATCAGTTATCAAATGTAATTTTTGCAACAGCCAACATTTTTAGATTATATGAACACACACACCACTCACAAACACACCACACACACACAAATACACACACACACACACACACACACACACACACACACAATAAAAACATCTGAAATAGGCAATTTCTATTATTCTAAATGTGCTCCCTGACTGAGACCTGGTATGCCAGCCTGAAACAAATTATTATAGCCTAGATATTAACTCCTAAAAATAGGGAGCTAAAATGGAATCACTTGGAGGCTAAAGAGAGGGCAAAACTTCTGTCCCAATAATGGCCCAGCAATGAGACACATTTGTCCAGATTGCCATGTGATGGCAGGGTGGTGGTATGTGGCAGACATCCCTGACTGTGTCACCAACCTGGACTTCCGGTTTGTTTGTTTTTTTATTGTAAGTTTTAATGTTGTTTTTGTTGTTGTTGTTTTTAACAAGCCTCTTTTTCTGTTTCTTTCCCTTCTCTCCTCTCTGGCAAATTTCTCATGTTCCTTTGAGAGACTGTTCCTCTGAGGCTGTACCAAAGAAAAGGGTGGCAGCATTTGTTGAAGCAGAACCTACAAGTAAAAATTGTTAAAGTGATCTGAAATGAAAATGCCAGAACTGTGGCCCTTGGCAATTTTGCAGTTCTTGTGGAGTGACTATGTGTGAATGCACATTTCCTACTGTAACCTACTGGCTTCTGATCATTTGCCAGAGTCTAAAACTACTTTCTCTGAGTTTTTGCTCGGGCTATAATACATTGCCATCTAAATTTGTGTTGTAATTCAGCTGTTTGCTGTCTTGTAATTAGGTGTGTTAGTAGAATTTGTTTGTGTATTTATTAGATGTGCCTAAGACTTTAAGTAAATCTTTTTGTAGAGTTCAATATTGTTAAAAGAAATTAGTAAAAAATAAATAAATAAAATATCCTATTTAGCCTGCAGACTTCACACAGGTACAAACGGATAATTGCAAAATTCATTTGAAATCACAAAGTGAGGAGAAGGAATTGAGTGATCTAAAATGTGCCTCTATTTTAAATTCAGGTATAATTTTCATACAGTAAAGTACATATACATTAAATATTTAACAAATGGATACACTCAATCTTGTAACCCACAAGTCTATTATAATAAGAAATATTTCTATCATCCCAGCAAGTTCCTGCATACCCCTTCCCACTCAAGCCTCCCTAAACCTGTCCCCACTAGAGGCAACAAGTGTTCTGATATCTCTTACCATAGATCAATTTTGCCTGTTCTAAAATTACACTCAGAAGTATGAATAAACACTTTTATAATTGATTTATTTCATTCAGCATAATGGTTTTCAAAGTAATCCATGTTTTTATGTGTACCAGTAGTTCTTTCATGTTACCACTAAGTAGTATTTTATTGTATAAATTCAAATTATTTAGCCATTCAATTGTTGATGAAAATTTGGGTTACTTCCAGTTTGAGGCTATCATAAATAAAACTGCTATGAACATTCTTATACAAGTATTTTTGTCAATGTCTGTTTTTATTTCTTTTGGATAAATATTTAGGAGTGGAATTGCTGAGTCATACAGCAATTACAACTTTAAAAGATACTGCCAAGTCGTTTTCCAAATTAGTTGTATCATTTTTACACACCTATTTCCAATGTATTAGAGTTCCAATTGCTATAAATACTTGTCAATATTTAGTCATTTCAGCCTTTTAAAATTTAGTTATTCTAGTAAGTATATACTATCAACTCACTGTGAATTCAATTTTCATAAGCTGATCTCAGGTGGCCCTGGCCTGCAGTGGCTTGAAGCATAGTCTCGGTTCCAGGCCAGAGATTGAAGTCGGGCAGCAGCAGTGAGACCACCAATTCTTAGCCATTAGACAAGTGGTCAGTGACAAGGCCCTGGCCCTTTGGCTTTGCAGAAAAGAATTCCCACAAAGATGGAAAGTAGTGAAACAAGTAAAGTGTTTATTAGGAGGAAAAAAATGCAGTACCTATGGATAGACACACAGGTGGACTCAGAGAGAGAGTTGTGCTCTCATGGTAGTTTAAGTCACTTATATGGGGCATTTCTTCCAGGTTTTCTTTGGCCAATCATTTTGATTTTCCTGCTTCTGAGTCCGTATTTGGTATATCTGAGGAACCTCCCATGTGTGAATGTGCATCTCTTAGCCAAGATGGATTCCAGTGAAGAAGCCTATAGGTAGCTTGACATCACTCCCCTTTTGACCTCCAAGGAGCTTTTTAGCGGGAACGTCTCCTTGACTTCGAGAATGAGAAATATGTTGTCTTTTATGTCTTATCGGGGCAGGTCTTAGCCACTTCTCTCACTCCTGCTGTCTCCATCTTGGAATATCGGTCCACAGGGAACAAACTCCAGCTGCTCTCACCCTGGGACCCGGCTATCTCCTGCATCAAAGCCTAATGACTAATGATTATGAACATTTCTTCATGTGCTACTTGCTTATCTTCCTTTGTAAACGGCAGTTCAGTTCTTTTGCCCTTTTACTAAAAAGTGCCTATTTTTGGGGGGGTGGGGGAGGTTTTTGGGGTTCTTTGATTGATTTATAAAAGTTGTTTAGATAGTCTGATGTAAGTGCATTGTATTGCAAATACGTTCTCCCAGTCTTAGGCTTTTGATGAGCAGAGATTTTTAGTATTTATGAGATAAAAATGATCAATTTTTTTTATTTTAGTTGTTGCATTTTTGAGTTTCAAATTTCCATTTTTTAAGTTTCTATTTCTCTACTGGGATTTCCCATCTGTGTATTCATCATGTTCATTCTTTCCTTTAATATTTTAAACATATTTAAATTACTGTTTTAAATTCTGCTTGCTAATTCCAACATCTCTGTAATCTCAGGGTCTGTCTCTACTATTCTTGTTCCCTTCATTATGGAACAAAAAATTTCTTGCTTCTATGCCTATGTAGTAATGTTTTATTTTAAGCTAAACATGGATGCTATATTGTTGAGAGTAAGGTTTTTTTTTTTTTATATTTCTTTAGAAAGCATAAAGCATTACTTTGGCAGAAAATTAATTAAATAGTGGATCTCCTTGATTGTTCAGATAGGGCTGTATTATTTTTTATTTACAGTAGTGGCCCACTCCTAATATATAAACTTTCAGAGATCTACATTGAATGCCATGGTGTTTAGCAAGGCTCTAGTTAGTCAAAACCCCTACGTCTCTCAGAAATATGTGACCTCCACAGTCTATATTTCCTTTCACAGTTCCCCAGCTTTTCCTGTGCACTCACAGCTTAATATTTGGTGAAAAACTAAATGATTCCTTGGCAGATTTCTTTCTTTGCACGATTCCTTTTCCTCTGGTCCTCATTTCTACAAATTTCAACCCATTTAGTGGTCCTGAATTCCAATTTCTGTCTCCTAAACTCAGGAAGACCATCATGCTCTGATTGGGATCCACTTCCCTTCTTTGTAATCTGGAAACTGCCTCTGAGAGAAAGTAATGGTGATTATGGGGTTCACTTGGTGTTTCTTTTCTCTCAGAGATCACAGTCTTGTGTTGCCTCTTGTTGAATGTCTAAAATAGTTGCTTCGTATATTGTGTCCTGTTTAATCACTGTTTATATTGAGTGGGCTAGCCCAGGGCCAGTTACTCTGTCTTGCTACAGTAGGAGTCCCCCAGATCTGTTATTTATGAAAGTTAATATGCATTGTTAACGTAAAGCACGGATACTTACTACTCAGTAAAAGTTAAGACATATATAAGGACTTCAAAGTTTTTAATAAAAACTTTATTTAAAAATCCCTGCTTCCATGAGACTAAATTCCTTGGTTTCATCAAGCCCAACACATAACAGATTCCAGCTGCATTATGCCTTTAAGCTAAGTGAATTTTCAAAGATAGTGTAAGCAATTTTTTAAAAAGCCATTAGCAGTTAAGAATCAAATACATTGTATATGTATACACTCTTAAGAAAAAATCATATGAAATGTGATGTTTGGAAATCAGATCTGAGATTAACTATATATGATATTTAATTTTATTTCTTTTCCTCCATGAGCAGAACAGTTCATGTATGAGCATTGATGGATAGATGGATGGATAGATAGATAGATAGATAGATAGATAGATAGATAGATAGATAGAGATATGAAGTCGAAGGTAGATTTTCTGGACTCTTGACCCTGAATAGCTTAAACTAGATATATGCCAAGTTTTCCTTCACTGAGATCAAGCTGTTTCACATCCCCCTTCTATGTGTACTCACCGCTAACCCTTACCACACACACACACACACACACACACACACACACACACACACAGATACACACAAATGGCCCTGTGAAGGCAGACCCACCCATCATTGTCTTTGCCAAGGATATAGATAGGCAATGCACATAACAAAATTTGGTTAAGTGCTACAGCCATTATCATGTTTGTCACAATTTCATCATGGTTTTTTGTCAACTGTTTTATATATATATTATTTATATATATATATATATAGAGAGAGAGAGAGAGAGACAGACAGACAGACAGACAGACAGACATGATAGAATTATCTCTGGACACAATTATCCTTCTGGATTTTGATATTTTGGGAATTTTTTCAAGGTCTTTTAAAATAAATAATCAGATCATAACTTTCCATGAGTGCTGAGAGGGGTGAATTTGGGATCAGTGTTTCATTCAGTAATAAGTTTACAGAAATGTATTCTTGTTATTGGTACGGAGCAAACTCTGCTCCTGTACCTACAAACCTTGGTAATGGTAGCAGGTGAGGGAGGAGATAGACATAGGGAGCAACAGTGATTACAAAAGCATATAAAGCTTCCTGGACAGAGGACAAAAAAAAAAATATATGTAAAACTGGATAATGTTAGGGAAGAAAATAAATTCCAAATCTCTTTTACTAAGAAACCTTCAAAGGAAGAAATGAATAAACTAAAAGATGAGCAGAAGCCAAAGAACAGAATAGCAGAGAACAAGAAAAAGATAGGGAATGAGGAATCCCTTCATCTAGTTTAAAGTCAAAATGGCCCATTGGGGAGGAGACCTTTAAGTGTACAGCAGTGAACCAAACATATATGCATATGTGAGGAAAAAGAGACGGTGTACATGTCTCCTTAATTTTCACATACAGTTAACTCAATAATGTAAGGCTGATCACCCACTTCAAATTGCTAGATTAAATACCTTGCCTTTTCTTTATCAGTCTGCAGTCTTTATTTCAGGTGACATACAGATATCCACTCCAGTCCTTGTTCCATGGTCTGTCCATGGTGCCTCCTGATGGTCTTTTATGCTGTCCAAGCAAGGTAAACAAATAACACACTATATATATGTGGACATATAATACACTAAAAAGCTGGTTAGTGTCATTTATATCTCAATTTTAAAATAAATAGATAAACTTTTAGAAAAGAAAATTATAACAAGGAAAAGATTAAGAAATTGAGGCTAAAAGAATTTAAATAATCTCTCTATACTCACAGAGCAAGGAAGTGGCAGAGGCACAGTTCAGACCCAGGTCTTTCTGTTGTGCAAGGTCATATTCTTTCCACTGGTCTTATTCTCTTCCCTCATGTTCTGAATATTTTGGAATGGGAGTAGGTGGGTAGGTGACCCTTTCCAAAATTAAACATTGGCTTATGCTTGTACAAAATGTCATATATAACATGAGACAATGTCACATTTGTTATTCTGTAATAGCCTTTAGCCAAAAATGATGAAATCAAATGAAACTAAAGATGAAATCATATTATATCAATAAAATATCTAGTGCTTTATCTAGTATCCTCTTCAACAAGTGTCCAAAATCCTACAGAGCTTTTGTAAACTTATTAGTGAAAGAAATATTTTCCCCAAATTCACACTTCTTAGGACTCAGAGAAAGTTAAGATCTGATTATTTATTTAAAGAGACCTTAAAAGAATTCCAAAAACATCAAAATTTAGAAGGATATGATTTATCACTGAGAAGGCAGTATAGTCTAAGAGGTGCCATTGACCTAATTTTGTACTGAGGGGACCAGAATCTTGATGGTAATATTCACTAAACGTGCATCCAGGGCTGATGTTAGCCACTGTGCACTGTTATGATGGTACTGATTGTTTATTTAAATATTTCCATTCTGATTGGTAAATATCAGCTTCAATAAACAGTAACATGAATTAATGATATAAATTCCAGCACATCTGGTTGATTTTAGAAATCCAATACAAACTGCAATCCCAAGACATTTTTCCTATGTCGGTCACTCTGCAAAGAGGTGAAGGCGTGCTCCAAAATCCTATCATTTATTTTATTTTATTTTATAATTTATTTTATTTATTTTTGGCTGTGTTGGTTCTTCATCGCCACTTGCGGGCTTTCTCTAGTTGCAGCGAGCGGGGGCTACTCTTTGTGGTGGTACGTAGGCTTCTCATTACAGTGGCTTCTCATTGCAGAGCACGGGCTCTAGGTACGTGGGCTTCGGTAGTTGTGGAACATGGGCTTTGGTAGTTGTGGCCCATGGGCTCAGTAGTTATGTCTTGCGGGCTCCAGAGCGTAGACTCAGTAATTGTGGTGCACAGGCTTAGTTGCTCCACGGCACTTGGGATCTTCCCGGACTAGGGCTCAAACCCGTGTCCCCTGCATTGGCAGGCAGATTCTTAACCACTGTGCCACCAGGGAAGCCCCTATCATTTATTTTAAATATCAGGGAGTTGTATCATGGTAAAAGTGTTTTGGTGTGGATGTTTTGTATTTTTTATGAGATGGTCAGTCAGGTGCAGCCACAAGAGGAGACAGAGAAGAGGCTCAGGAAAAACAAAGTTTATTGTACTATAGATCCTAGAGACAGAAGGTTTTGCATGTCATGCAGGGCCACATAGGAAAGCACCAGGGTAGTCAGGAGGCAGAAAATAGGAGTGAGGGGAAAGTTTAGATCAGAACTTTTCTTGAGTTTCTGTGGGAAAGTCAGGGCAGAGCAGAGTAAATAGTTTAGGACTGGCTAGCTTGAGTATTTCTTCAAAGTGCTTTGGGCTACAGGGCTGGTCCCTAGTTGCCTGACACCTAGCCCTGGGAGGATTAAGGCAGAGGGATTTTGCCTCCTGGGGTGTCAGAGCCACAAAAAAGAGGTGATGTGGATTGAGTAGTTTACATATCAACATGCATCTGGCTGGGGCCTTTCCCATCTTTAAGAATTGGCTCGCCCTGGGAGAGGCAGTCTTTTCACCAGCCAGAAAGGTTTTTTAAGATGTCAAAACACCATAATATACAAAAAAAAAAAAAAAGATATTTACAATACAGTGAAAGAGAAGTCTACTGAGCCAAACTAAGGAGAACCTGTTTCATGAATCTCCCCAAGAAATGGCAGCCCATAATCTTCCCAAGAGGAGAAGCAGGGGCTGTGCTCAGGGAATGAGTGGGGAGTCTACTGGGGTTACAGTGAAAGGCAAGTGCTGCAGTGGGGTCTCCAGTGGAATTTTTTAAAAGCACTGCATTTTTGAAAACTTATTTTCTATTGAGTAGTGGCCGTTCTTTTGAGTTATGAAAGGTCAACTGGGGGGTTATACAAAAATCCTTCCAAAGCACATTTACTAGTTGGAAGAATAAACACTCCAGGGAGTGACAGTGAATCTCTAGATGTCACACTCTCCTAAATTTGTCTCAGATCGCTCCTGTTACAGAACTCAGGCTCGACTGCTTGCTGCTAGAAAGCTAATACTTGTAAAGGAAATCTAGCTTTAATCAGAAGGTCGGTAATCTGGGGAGAAAGCAGACTCGTGTCCTCAAAACCAACTCCAAAGATTCTGCTCAGTCATGACAGTTTTTAAAAAGAAAAGAGGAAAAGAATCTCAGTGAATCATCAAGGCAGGAGGTCAAGCTCTACGTCATTTTCCATTGTGTGCAGGTTGGCTGAGTCCTCACGATCTTTCTTCAGATGTTATCTCATCCACGTGGTCTGCCTGCAGGATTGCTAAGGGAGCTGCTGGGTGTAGAGAGCTGGTCCTTCTTTAACTACTTAATTCTTCATTCCTACTTCTTTTAATCTAGGAAAAGAATAAACAGGTTAGGCAAGGCATCGTGTGCATTTAGTAGAGCATAAGTCAGGAGTTAGGCTAAAAGGTTAAATGTTACCTAGTGATCTCATTTTTATAATTAAAGTTTAAGGGGAACAGAAACCGGCAAACAGGAAAGGGACAAAAGAGCTTCCCCTTCTCACTTCCTCTCCATGCCTGCCATTTCCCTTATTCCCGGGAATATTCCAAGCCTGCAGGGCTTCAGGCAAAATAGGCCCTCCACCTTGACCATTGGTAGCTGCAGTTTTCACTCTTCCTCTTTCTCTTCTTTCACCTTATATTTATGTCTCAGTTAGTAACTTGGCATCCATCAGTCACCACCTCACCGCTGGAACTAGATTCTCCTGATTCACTCACAGGGTCTACAGCTGTCTCATGCTCCTGGGGAGAAAAAAGGGAAAAAAGCCCAGGCTCCAAAACCCAGTATCAAACTGTTCCCTCGCGCTTCTTACTTGTTCACTCCCTCTTCTCTCTTTCTCCCTCTGGCTCATGTTATTTGAGCATTGTTTATTTGACTAACCTACAGAGAGAGAAATGAGAATAAAAAATGAAGGGGAGAATTGAGGAGCACTGTGGGGAGTGAAAGTTAACATGGGGAGGAGGCTCCATGTGTCTGAAAGGATTTGCAGCCACTGCATGATTATATAACTAAATGGGAAAATCACTGCACCAGATTGAAGCACGACTCTGTCATCATTTAACTAGTAACTATATAAACAAAAGATCGTGTCACAAATTACTAACTCCAAGACTACTTCTGGTATGTTTGCTTTGTCTGACAGTTGCCTCTAACCTCTGTGCTCTTGGTTTTATATATATATATATATATATATATATATATATATATATATATATATATATATATATATACCTTTGACAATAATTAGAGGAACATTTTCAACTCCCCTGATAGAAGCAATCAGTTTCTAATTAGGAATCAGTTTGAGAATCTATTTGGTGAGCTGCTGTGTTCTTGTCACTTGTTGAAGACACATTTGTCCCCTACCCATTAGCTATTTCTAGCCCTTTCCTCCCTAATGTCAAAGCCTTAAAACTCTGAGGGTGAAGAATCTTAATATACTTAATTTTCTATTTTTCCTGGAACCTACTATAGGCTCAAAAAGAAGTGTACTGGAGGGTGCCTGGAAACATTTTTCTCTCTGATAAAATCATACCTGCTAAGATAAAAGCTTCAACACTCTCTCCCACCCCAATCTTCATCCTTGCTTCCTATTTTTGATACAGTGTAGCCTGAGAACTGAGGCTTGCAAATGCTATAGCTTCCTTAACCAGGAAGACAGACCAATGATGAACTATATAGATGACAAATAGAAAGAAAAAAGAGGCCTGGATCTTGAGCTGCTAAACCAACCAGAAGCAAATTACCTACAGACTTCTTGTTACCTCAAACTATAAATTTCTTTTGTCTTCAATGCCCCCCTCCCCGCTTTTTTTCCCCATGATGTGTTGTCACTTGTAGGTGAAGGTATTCAAATTTAAACTTGAAAGTGTCTTATAAGGACCTAGGGCATGGTGAAGTATCCTATCTCCATGCATTCTGTCCTTAGCTTCTCTTAATAGACGATAAATAAGAGATAACAATTACCCCCAGAGTGAGCTGTGGAACTTGAAAGGATCATGGAAATTCAGGAATGACAGGGATTGTTCCCTCTCTTCGGCCTCATCAGCACTCTTTTCTACCATGTTGCTCCTGGGAAGTCACTGAGCTTATGTTCAAGCTTTCTCAAGACAGACAACTCATTACCTCATGAAGCAGCTCAGTTCTCCCTTTCACTTTTACTCAATTTCCCTACCAGACCATAGAGTAGTACATTATAAGAGAGAAAGAGGAATTTGGTGACATTGATTCTTTCATTAATGCACATTTGAAAAATGCACTGGTCTACAATGAAACCAGTTGAGACTTGGGTGAAGATAATGTATTGAACAATTTTATATTTTTTTTGTATTTTATAAATCATTAACACACTTTTTTAAAGATGTATTTATTTTATTTTATTTTTTAATTAATTAATTAATTGTTGGCTGTGTTGGGTCTTCGTTGCTGTGTACGGGCTTTCTCTAGTTGCGGTGAGCGGGGGCTACTCTTTGTTGCAGTGTGTGGGCTTTTCATTGTGGTGGCTTCTCTTGTTACAGAGCATAGGCTCTAGGCACACAGGCTTCAGTAGTTGTGGCACATGGGCTCAGTAGTTGTAGCTCATGCGCTCTAGAGTGCAAGCTCAATAGTTAAGTGCATGGGCTTAGTTGCTCCGCGGCACGTGGGATCTTTCCCAGACCAGGGATCGAACCTGCGTCCCCTACCTTGGCAGGCAGATTCTTAACCACTGCGCCACCAGGGAAGTTCCATTAACACATTTTTAATTGATTTGAAAGTAAAGAAAGTGAACCAAGATTAACATTAGGTAGTAAATATAACAACTAATACAGTTAATGTTATTAGTAAAGCAGCCATGCTGCACTCAAATTGTTAATTAATAGGATGTTAACAATAGAAGACAAAAAGAAAACAAAAATAATTCATAAAAGGTAAACAAAATCACTATGAAGGAATTGGAGATAGACTGTTATAAAAATATCAAGGAAGAAAACTGTGGGGGAAAAAACTACATATTTAAAAATGTATATAACTAACGTAATATTAAACATAAATATTTGTCTAAGTATCAGTTCAGAACTTGGCTTGGCCCAGAAATTTATGGTCTTAGAGGATTCATGCATTTATTTATTTTTCAAATGTTTTCCAATTTATTCTGACTCAAAATAATCAGAAGTTCAAAATAAAATTTGCTGAATTTCCTTTGTTATGGATTTTATTTTGATGTTTGCTCAAAAGGCCATTAAAATGTGTTCATCGATGGGCTGATTTGGAATTTCTTGTGTGCCTGTAAAGTCACATTGAGATATTGCATTATTCTAAGATTCCAAAAGTTTTTAACAAAACTTAATAGAACTATTCCAGTGTAATTCCATCAAGTAAGAGATCGCAAAATTGCAGTATATCTTTACACCATAGACATGAACCATACTGTATGAAAATAGAAAACAAGCTCAAGAACTGTATAGTATAGCCATTGATCTTACAAAAGCATCTGTCTGCCAGAGCAAAGCTGAACCCTGCACACCAAACAGCCTTATACTTATTTAGTACTCTCTCAATCTTCTAAGACACATGCACCCATCTTTTAAGTCTGGAATAAGACTGTGTCGTTCTAGACGATAAAATTATCTCCAAAATACATATTGTAAATTACTTGTTTTGGCAAAGGAATAGACAAGATAACTTGTATTGCATTTTTCTTTGATTCTTTCCTTTTTATACAAAAACGTCCCATTGAATGGGGGAAAAATGCAAGCAACATATTCAAGGTCAAGTATCATTAATAAAAGTTTATTTTCTCAAAGAGATTGTACATGTAAACAAAGCCTTGGAATCCCACTAGTGTCCAGTAAGTACCACAAAATATATTAAGCCATCTGTTTTACTTTATCTTTTTAGAACTAAAATTTCAAAGCTAAAATCTGCCTCTAGTGTCCTCCAGTTGCAAGGCAACTGTTACCATGCTAAGGTTTAATGTGTCTACAAACAATCTGTTTCATGACCTCACGGTTCACTTACATAGAAATGTACTGATTTGTCACAAATTGTGTTGTTAGCTTAGAATTTCCAAAAGTAACATCTGTAAAGTTTCATTTTATCATACGTTTTATGAGAATTTTCATTTTCAGAATTTTGCTTGCCATTATTCCAAACAAAATTAATAACCCCTGGAAAACATAAAGTGGAAAGCTAGGTGCCATGTGGTAGGCATTTTTTGCTCGTTTTGTTGACCATACCATGAAAACAAAAAGGTTAAATTTGTGGCTAAGTACTGCCCAAACCAACTTTGAAAAATGTCACCTCCAGGAACATCACTTTTCTCTGGTTGATATCTCTTTACATTCTAATTTGAAAATCAAATGAACATTTCTAGGCTAATGTGTGCCAGTAGGTTTATTTTTAATTGGAAAAAGAACTCCTCTTTCTTAAAAGTCAGGTAATGATTTCAATGTGTTTCTAAGCAAGATCTGAATAAAATATTAGACAATCATGCTCAAAAGCTATTAGTGGTTTTCTAATCTAATACACAGGGAGGTAGTATTGAAAGTAATTGGAGTTTTCTTTATTTGTAGCTGTAGAACTTGTGGGAAATTTACCAAGTATACCATTTTTTTGAAGTTTTCATTAGGCAAAGTGCTGAGTTTCAAGTTCTTTACATGTGAATAGGAAAAATATTCCGACGTATTAACTGATAAATATAACACATGAAAGATTCTGTAGAAATAAATACACAGTATTCATAAGATAAAATCTAGACCTGCAGAGAGGAGAGATATGCTTTTTTACTCTGTTTCATTTTTCAACTACTAATAATACTCTGTTATTCTAGGGCAGGATCTTATAATCATTTTTATATTTCTGGAGCCAAACTCAAAGGGTAGAATGCAATATGTTCTCAGGTAAAGAGATTTTAATTGAATTAATCAATGGAAGCATCAATTTGGAATGAAACTTAAATCTACACTTTTTCAACATTGACCGAAAGTCTTCGCTAACCATGTGATTTTCTTGTCCATAGTACATAGCAAATGCTTGCATAGGAAATTACTAAACATGGAGAAATGGGTACCTTTTATGTAGACAAAGAGTTGCCTGACTTAAACCAAAAAGCACAAACAATCGAACAATGTTGTGTGACAGAATGAGGCACTGTTTTTATCCTCTGAAACCGTAGTACCAAATGCTGAATTTCCTTGCGTATGTAGAGGGCAGAGTATGTTAGGTTCATGTTTTTAGTTGATAACTTTTGACATTTGTGTTAAGTTTTAGGATGAAGGACAAGAATCAGACAAAATGTCAAAACCCCAACTATCACAACCTTAGAAATAGGTCTCTGATCCCCCCAAAATAAGCCCTTTCAAGAATATAAATCCAACTGTACTCTCAAACTGTAGATTTTGCATGGTAGAGGCTCAATTAGGGGAGAATGACTAGGATTTATTTCCATTAGCATACAAAAACTCCATTTAAGGAACATTTAGATGGTGACAAAAGAATTGCTTCCCCACTGCATCTTTAAAAGGGCACAGGCACAATATTTCTCGTCCTGCTGATAATCATTTTTTTTCTGCCTGCTGTTCATCCATTCCCTGCTTTTGAAAACTAAATTTTTTCTTTTAAGAAAAGAGATGGGAAATATTCAAATAAATCCCAATCACTTGACCTAGGGACAAATTATACTGACCACCATTTTAAATATCATAAACATAACCTAAAAAATAAGAACTTGATCCATTTTCAATATAAATTGATGTTGTATTTTTCAACACTTGCAAGATGCATTAAAATATGTTCTCCTTAAGAGATTTCAAATTCATTACCAGGCAGTTATGTTTTCACTTTAGTTTTAAAGGCAGAGCTGACAGTGCTCTGAATAAAAATGAAAAGTAAATTCCACAGTCAGAAAAATCTAGTAGGTGTGAGCCCTTGTTCCATGGGACTTGAGATTATACATTAGACAAACAAATAGCCTGCTGATTCACTCAGTGAGTGCCAGGGTGGTTAAAATAAGAAAAAAAATTGCTAAAAATATAAAAATATATTGGGGTCTGGCTACCAAGAGTCTTATTAGCCAGATATAAAAATCAATATAAAGCTTTTGAATTCTCAATTTTGAGATTTTTAAAGAACCTATAAAGGGAATATTATTTGTCTTCCTGTTCACCTATTAAAATAAAATAGAGGCTGGAGCTCTCCTCCTCTTCTGGCTAAGAACAGTATAAGAATCACTTTAGATAAGGCAAATGCTGCTTCTTCGGATCCTTAATCTCTGAACAATTCTTCATTCATTACCATGTCACCCACTCAGTTAATGGTAAGATTATGTCTGAATTTCAGAACTAGAAAGGGTCTTAGAGATCATTTAATTAAATGCTTAATTTTTTATTTGAGTAAAGTGAGTCAACATTGTAAGTCAGCTATTTGGTTGGATAGCAGTCACAAGTAGAATTCAAATCTTGTGATTTTTGTGATTCTCCATCAGCAGTTTTTGGGTTTTTTGTTTTCCTGCCCATCCATCATACTTAATAGTAATGTTGTTTTGTAAACCAAAATCAGCAGGCTTCAAACATTTTTGATATAAGGTGAGAAATATATTTCACGTCAATACCACACATACACACACACACACACACACACACACACACACACAAAGAATGGACAAAAGTTTCTTGAAACAATACTTACTACATATGATACATCAAGGAATTCTTGGTTCCTTTCTGTCATATGCTATTCTATTTATTTTTTAATGGTGATCAAGACCCAATAAAATAATCATTTCACTATTCACTAATGATTGACAGAAATTTTGAAACAGTAGCCATAGTCTAACTTTTCTGTTTTCTTGTCTTCAAAGAGACAAAAGAACTTTACTTGTAACTTGAGGAATTTATGCCAACAGTCTAACAGGCACCGGAGTAGCGCACATGCCCTCCAGGTGGAGGGAGACCCTCAGCAAAAGTGACTGTGCTGATTTTACTCATTATGCTGCTTCTTTCATATCAATATTCCCCCAGTACTGTTTGTTCAAGTAGCACTCTGGCCCTTCCAATCAGGAAGAGGATGATCTGTAGAAGAAGGTTTATTTCCCTATAACTAACTACTTCCACTTTCTCAATTCCCTTTTCCTGGGCAGAAACATTTACATTCCAACCACGAACAACAGAGATGTTGGAAAATCAGAAGTTTTCACTGTAATTTCTTTTCCTCTCACAAGTAAATTGGGTTTCCCACATTCAGCTGGATAGTTCTCTTTCAATAATCCTTGAATAGAAACCCGTGTGTTTCTTTTATTTTGTTGCCCCATTCCATGGATCACGAGCAAGCCATTCTTCCACCTAATTCCTCTCTCTAAAGTGATGATGGGGAGCCCCATAGAATATGTACAAGTCCTTCATCTCTGTCTTGGTAGTCACTTGCCAGCTCCTTACCCACCCTGCTCCCTGCATCTCCTCCTGCATATTCCCATTCTCTCTCTGTCTCTCACACACTCATATTCTGTCTGCCTCACATGCAAACATACACATCCCCACAGGGGTACATGCCTGTATCTGTGCAAGCTGATTTGGCTCTTCAGGTAACACAGGTATGTTCACCACCACCGTCACCACATCCCCATTTGCCATACCTCTAAGCACACACATAAAGGCCCCCACGACCACCATGAGCCAGTCCAGAGATCAAGTGACCTTTACATACCTAATTCTTTCTATTGCCTACTTCCGTGATTCTGTTCACTTGCTTTCAACAAAAGCTTAAGCAAAAGCCTAATGTGAGAGTGAGGGAGAGGAGGAATCCTTCTGGTTTAAGAGGATGCTGAATTCATAGATTAGTTTTGCCTCTTATCGGCCTACCCCCCTCGATCCTTCATCCTCCAGCACTACCAGGCTGCCTCAGATCCTTGGAATAGTTTAAAAACCTGAGGTCTCTCTCCAGTGCTCTCAGAGGCTACTAGAAAAAAATATACAATATTCTGATGATCTGAAATGGGGATAGAAAGAAGAAAATAAAAGGAAGAGAAGTAAAGGGAAATGAATTTCTCACTAGGTGTTGGATAACACCTGGAAGATCTAAGAACAAAGCTAATACTGAAGACTTTATCACAAATGTCATTGGCTGTTTGTTTTTATCCTCATATCAGATTGTTTTTGGTAGTAGTCACTCAAGTGGTGAAAGGGTCTTCGGAAAGATAGTACTTTATTATGACAAATATCACTCATGGTTAAGCCATCTCTACAACCCTGAAGCAGTCATGAGCCCTAAAAAGAACAAGACAAATTAAATTAAAAGGGATAAGCACACATTGGACCATGGTGCCCCTTGGCAAACAAGGCATCCTATCCTCCTTAGCTGAAATTACTTTTCAAGCAGTAAGGGAGTAGACTGCTGTGAGGCTCTCTCTCTGCTCTGCACAGCAGTTATAGAGATCGCAGGTGATGATGCTATTCCAGCCTCTGAATGGTCAGAGAAGAATTTCTGCTTCTTCACATTTGACCTCATGAATCGATATCAGATGTAACTGCAGAATAAAAGCCGGTGGTCTCAAAGCTTTCCTACTGCTCCAACCATCCAGATGATCAACCGGGTAATCTTTTTTTTCTTTTTTTTTTTTTGCGGTACGCGGGCCTCTCACTGTTGTGGCCTCTCCCGTTGCGGAGCACAGGCTCCGGACGCGCAGACCCAGCGGCCATGGCTCACGGGCCCAGCTGCTCTGCGTCATGTGGGATCTTACCGGACCGGGGCACGAACCCGTTTCCCCTGCATCGGCAGGCGGACTCTCAACCACTGCGCCACCAGGGAAGCCCTCAACCGGGTAATTTTGATTTTAGACACTCTAGACTTAAAGTAGCACAGCACCCATAGCTTCCTCCCCATAGTCGAAAGAACGTGTCTAACCCAGTTGTACAGTATTTAGCAAAGACTTACCATTGCTGTGAAAACTACATAAGCAAAGGTTTGGGCAGAAAGGTTTCTTGATAACATTCTTATCTCTCTTATATGCTTTTAGTTAAATATGGATGAAAAGGTTTGCGGCAATTTACAATGTCAAGCCATTACCAGGATGGATTCTTCTCATTGAAGGTGGGTGAAAGTTTAAACAGTGAGAAATTTGGCAAGTCTTCTTGGCCAATCTCCTTCAACGATCTGTTTCAGAAGCCCTTCAGTTATCTGTGTTCTGCTTTCAGCCTCACCATTTATTTGAGGGTGGTGAGGCACAATTGTGACAGGTTAGATAAGGTGGCTGTCTGCACATTCCTCAGCTCAACTGAGGCAAAAAAACAGAACCAGTAATGTCTGTCAATCTGAGGTGCTGTAAATAAGTGACACAGAGTCATCTGTGCCCAGGCAGCAGAGATTTAATTTAGGCCTAGGAGCTCTTGGAGGAATGTTGAACAGTCTCCCAGATTCATAAATTGTTTTCTCTAGAATGATCCAACCAAAGAATTTGAGCTTTTAACTATGGCTTCTTTAGTCCCCTTACCCAGGAAAGAAAGTGCCTTGGATTTGTTATAACAGCAAATTGGTATGTGCTAAACACCTTTAAAGACTTTTAAATATCAAAATCACTTCCACAAGACCAGCTACACTTTAAAGCCAAAGCTTTTATGCAAACACTTCAGAATGTGTGCATTTAGTGTGGCAAACATAATGCAATCACTGCATTTGAGAACAGCAATATCATTTCCATTTCCCCCTTTAAAATGTGTGCTTTATGCATAGACAGTTCACATGAATATTTGTGAAAGGCTTGGTTCCTGAGAAATGACTTACTGAAAAGTAAACAATTGGTGTCTCGTTGCTTGTGGCATTTGTGGCTAAATCTAAACTCCTGAGCTGAGCAATGGTTGCCATTCTGTGTAGTGTGATAACGCAGATACAGAAGATAGCAACTACTTAGAACTGTCCCCATGCTGGTCTCCAGTGACGCAAATTCATTTCCTATAGGTATTGTATTAATCTGGGGTGGGAGTGGCAAGGGGTGTGGCAGCTTGAAGCAGGACTTCTTTCCTTGTCTTCTTTTCTTCTTTGAAGAAATAATTCAGCAAAGAGACAGAAATTGTGAAGGAGAAAAAGCATTTATTAGAAGCAAAGTATGTGTGGAAGAATACACAGGCAAACTCACAGAGTGAGTTGCACCCAGGGGGTGGCTTAGATTGCTTATATGGGGGCAGCCTTCTGGGTTGTCTCTGGCCAGTCATCTTGCTTGTGCCCCTATTTGGCCTGACTCAGGGCCCTCCCTGGTGAGTGTGTGAGCATCCCTCAGTCAAGATGGGTTCCAGCATGAAGGTTTCTGGGAGGTTGGCAGGACATATTATGGGTTGATAGCTCCTCTTTCTTTTGGCCCCTCTCTAGACTGAGGACCTTCTTTGTGTATTGTGTCAGGCTGGGAAACCCTCTTGACCACAAGAATGAGAAAAATGTGGTCGATTTGTCTTCCACCCAATCACTGTTCTGCTCCCGCTGGTCTCTTATCTCAAGGTGTCAGCAGGAGACTGGTTGCAGCTGCTCAGCCTGGGGTCCATCCATCTCCTACCTCAGTTATGATTCGGCATCACAGTAGAACGTGAAGACATTTATTCATTCAAGGCAAACTTATGGGTTTTCTTTGTTATTTAGTTGTACCACCAACTGTGAGATGGATTTCTCTTAGATGGAGTGAAAGTCAAGAGACACTGATGAAAAAGCGACCCTGGAAATTCCAACTACAGAGTTCTCAAGTTTTCTACTCAATATTTGATATATGTAAATGATAAGGAATTCCATGAATCATTTTCACAAAATAAATCCTTAAAACCAATAGAGAAAATTGTGTTTACCAGGGTTCATTTTAGGAAGAACTGTGTATTTGTTGGAAGAAATAGTTTGATAAGTAACTTGGGTTGAGGGTGATACCACAGGGCAAGTTCAGATAACAAAAGCTACAAAAGTCCAGGGTGAGAATTCATGACAAAATTGAAGAGAGGAATTCATGACACAACTGGGGGATGCAGACAAAGAAGGAAGGAGAAAGAAATAATATGGAGAGCACAGAGAAAGGAGGTGGTAGATTCTAAGTATAGCAATGAGTGACCATGTCATTTTTAAGTAAATTTGACAAATATCCTAAAAGGTTGGTGTGAGTGATTTTCTTTTTGAAACTACATGAGAAACTGAATTCTACATTCTGTACTAATTTTGAGCAAAATATAAGTGCTAAGTCTGGACTCAGTAGCTGATATGTGAAATGTGATATGATTTGTTGACTCTGTGCCCAGGAAACCAGCAGGAATATTTTACCCAACTTGGAATCCTAAAAAATAAGAGCTCATGTCTAACACACCCACCAGAAATTAAAATCTAGTTAAGTTGAAGAACTCAATATAAAAAATTACTCCATTAAAAACTGATGAGAAATTAAGAAAATATTTTCTGATTACCAGGTGAAGAGAGAATATTTTGCAAAGCAAGGTGAAAGGAAAAATCTTATTAAGATGCTTGAAGTGTATGAATATTAAATATTTTTAAAGTTTAAAAGGTAAAAATTTAATTGGCAAAGATCACTATAAATATGACAAATAGTAAAAAATAATACTCAATAAAAAGGCTTCTGTAAATCAATATGATAAATGCTAACACTTTAATATAAACATGAGCAAAAATATCAATTCTAGAGAACACAAAAAAGAAAATAAGAGTGCGTAGTGAGTGTATAAATGCTGGAATCCTCAATGTGGTGAGAATGTGATGAGATGAGCAATCTCATAAACTGCTGGTAGGCCCATGAGTTGGTCTAGCTTTTCCTGAAGGCATATACATTCATAGTCTCCCAGTAAGCCTGTTCCTGTGATTCTATCTCACTGAGATTATTAGAAATATGAATATATGTTAGTATAAATATACCAGATATTATATTATTTATTATAGAAACAATTTCAAATTATTCCAGGTGTCCCAGAATGGTTAAATAATGATGTCACATACTCATGATGGAACATTATGCAGCTATTAAAATAATGATGTTTTCAAAGCATGATCAATGACATGATAAAAGGCCTATAATATACCATGAGGAGAAAAAATGTCAAATACAAAATTATGTATATACTAGAATTCCTATGGTCTCTCTTTCTTTGTTTATACTTAGATAAAGAAAACAGACAAGAGACATATATATATAAAGAGAAACACAGGAAGCATAAATCACCATTATATGTGGATTCTTAGAATAAGAGGTTTTCATTTGCTTCTTCATACTTTTCCATATTTTTCAAACTTTCAAAATGAGCATTTATTTCTTTTGTGATTTTTACTTTTGATTGTTCTTTTACCAATTAAAAAACACTATCCTCTTAAAGCACAGAATAAATAGGAAAAATACACTCTAAAATTAAGAGATGCTAAAGTTGGGATGTACCTAAAGAATAAAGGCTTTTTGATTTTCTGTAGAACCACCATGCAGTGTGAGAAAAGAGCTGAAGATTGCTATTGTATATATGGTTGCATTAGAATAGAGACCCCACAAAGTTAAACTTCATCATTAAGTATGAAATGGCTTATAAAGTATATATAGCTAATATATATATTATATTATAAATATATATAATGTATCTAAAATATATATTATATATAATTATTATTACAGTATATTATTATATATTATATATAATATATAAATTTATGTATGTGTGTGTCTGTGTTGCCAAAAAGTACACTACTGGCTTTTAAGTGAATTGATACAATGGATTGAGCAAGACAAAATTATATTGGAGCCTCTTTGCAAGTTCCAAGTTCATTTGTAGTTACCTTACATTTGAAGCGCAGTTAACCTTAACTGATGGGGATCCTATCATCGTAGGCCATGCTTCTGCAGTTTCTGAAGCCCTAACAGCCTAAGGCTGTGTAGGTATAGAGTATAAAGCTACTGGCATAGTCAAAACCCCAGGCAGAATAAGCTGAGGTCACAATTGTTGGGACTGACATCAATCCAAACTGAGCCAGAAGAGTACAGTCTTCTAGCCTCTGAAAATGTTAAACTGCAACTAAATCTGTTATTTCCCATCTCTGTTTTCCTCAGCCCATTCCCTCCACATTCTTCATGATTTTGTTTAGACTATTAATTTTTTTTCAAAGCTCTAACCTTTCACTCTTAAATTTCCCATCAGCAGTTAAGTGGGCTGAATTTTTCTCCCATAAAATCAATACAAAAAATAGTTAAATGCAAAGTCCTCTATTGACCTCACATGCCTTCCAGCAAACACTGGATCTCTTTGCTCGCTTTCCAACAAAACATCTCCACAAACTTGTCTATAGTTCCTGTCTACATTTCACTTTCTCCCAATCACTCCTCCATCAAATGGCCTTCATGTGGTTAAATCCAAGAGATATTTTTAGTACTTATCTTCTTATATATTTACTCTTGACGCTCCCCTATCCTTCTTTCTTTTTTGGAAACACTCCCTGCCCTCAGCTTCCATAATTTTGGGCTAAGTTTCCTAAATTGAGCCATTCCTGCTGTCTCCTTTATATGATCAAACTTCTCTGCCAGATCTTTAAATGTTGGCTTGGGTCTGGATTCTTTGCTTTTTAAATATAAGAATCTGCCCTCTTCACCCTGTTGATTTGATTCATGTTGATGGCTGTAATCATTACCCTATTAGAATTTTACCAAATTTTCTCTCAAGATCTAGCCATTTCTCTGAGCTCCTATTTTAACAGGATGTTTAAAAGATGCCTCAGAACTACTCCAAATTCATGATCTATCACACCCACCACACTCACCACCACTACCCATAATTTCACTCTATTCTTAGGTTTTCTATCTCATTGAATGGTACCACCTCATTAAGTTGCACACACCATATATTTAAACATTATGCATAATAGATCCTTCATTATTTCCTTAACCGACCCAGTACCCAATCTGGCTGATTTTTGCCTCCTAAAATGCATCCATTTCTTCCCACGTTTACCATAGCTTGCCTGGTCTCTTTGCCCTCACCCTTGCCTCCCTCCAATCTGCTCTCCATTTTACAACCAAGATGATATTTCCAAAATGCAAGTTTGATCACATTATCCTCTGCTAGAAACCCTGAAAGGGATTTCCATTAGTTCATTAGACATCTTTTATGTGTTCTAAGACACCATTCACATTCATAGCCCTTGCCTCTCTCTCCACTTCCTCTGTCACCATTTCTGTCAGCTTTCTGTACTCGAGATATGTTAACCTTCTTCTATGTCTTAAAAATGACATGCTCCCCCATTTCATACTACATGCTGTTTCAACGCCTAACTGAAATGCCTTTCCAAGACACGTCGTTGCTATTATTTAATTCTTGCTCAACTTTTAAATCTTATCCATATATCATAAGATCTTACTTTCATATATCACTTATGTTGCCTTTTAAAACTAAATCTCCTCCAGCACAAACCAAGTCTCACAATACCCTCACCTTTCTTTCAGGGCATTTCTCACAGCTGTGATTTTAAATTATAGCTACAACCCTTTTATTGACTAAACATATTATGAATGAAGGTGTAAATAATTAATCAATTAATATGTGCTAGGTACTGGGGTGGCAACAGAGATTTTAAGATAAATAAATCCAGGTTCCTGCTCTCCTTGCTGATGGGAAAGAAACCTAGACAAATAATTAAAGGCATAATGCAGCATGATAAGTATTATAATAAAAAATGTACCACACAAGTTTGTGGAGAGGAAGATCCAATTAACTTTATGTGGAAGGGACAGGGCAGGCAGGCTTCAAAGAAAAACTGACATCTGTGCTGGACTTTGAAGGGTCATCTGGAGTTAGTGAGGTAAAGACATTGAGAAAAAGAGATCCTAGGCATAAAGAACAATATGAACAAAGTCTAAAAGGAACTGGCATGCATGTCAGGTACAAGGGAATTGGCATGAATGCTTCATTGTGTCTGGAACATGTGGTGTTTGGAGGAAAGTGATGCAAGTTAAGTCAAAAAGATAGACTTGGATAAAACTGCCAAGGATCTGAAATGGTATGCAAAGGACCTGAGACTTCACTTTTTTTGAACACGGTTGCATCTCCTTCTCTCTCTCTTTCAGGTGATCTGAGGTATTTGCAAAAGATAATGAATGGTAATGTGGGAAGTGAAGTGGAGAGGGATTGCAATATGAGAGGCAGAGAGACCAGTAGAAACCTACCACAACCATATGATGAAGTTGTAATTAAAGCAATAGCAATGGAACGGAGACAGTTTTGAAAGTGAGATAAATGTGATCTGGTGACCAACTGGAATGTACACCAGGGAAATGATGAAATAAAGGAAGAGTCAGAGATGTCTAGCTGCGTGACTAAGTGGATTATGAGAACACTTACTGAGACAGTGGACACATTAGGAGGAAAAAGTGTGGGGATGAGTGCCACATTTTTCTGCCTTTTTAGAGCATATAATCTAATAAAAGAGAGACACACTATCACAAACTATACCATGAAAAAAATATGCAGGAAAACCTTATTTTTCTTAGCAGCTGGAGAGAAAGACCATCTTAAGGAGAGCCCATCATTTGTTCATGAAGTGTTTTGATAAGTCTTCTTAGAATCTGGGCTGATAATTAAGATTTTCAGGCCTGGGAACAAACAACATGGAATTTTTATCCAACAGAGGAGGAATGTAGGAAGAAATTTAGATAATTTGGGGAGGTGGGGAAAGATTGAAAAAGAGGGGAACATAGTAACTGGCATCACAGAAAGATAGCCAGTGGATATGTGGAGGTGGAATGTTTGTGTTATTTGTTGGTACAGAACTTTTCCTCAGTTTCTCCTATGAATTCTTCAAAAAATTCCTCATTTCCCACTAATGCCTTGTGAAGTATGTTTTCTTTGGGGAGAATACAAAGAAATACTCAAGGTTGTTTCATGCTTGATGCATGGTGAAATCAGAGGATTTCAATGCAATTTAAAAATCCTAGACCATTACTCCAGGAGGTGGATCAAAGCAACTGACAAAGGATTAATCTCCAAAATATACAAACAGCTCATGCAGCTCAATATCAAAAAAAACAAACAATCCAATCAAAAAATGGGCAGAAGATCTAAATAGACATCTCTCCAAAGAAGACATACAAATGGCCAAAAAGCACATGAAAAGATGTTCAACATCACTAATTATTAGAGAAATGCAGATCAAAACTACAATGAGGTATCACTTCACACTGGTCAGAATAGCCATCATCAAAAAATCTACAAGCACTAAATGCTGGAGAGGCTGTGGAGAAAAGGGAACCCTCCTACATTGTTGGTGGAAATGTAAATTGGTACAGCCACTATGGAGGACAGTATTGGAGATTACTTAAAAAACCAGAAATAGAACTACCACATGACCCTACAATCCCACTCCTGGGCATAAACCCAGAGAAAACCATAATTCAAAAAGACACATGCAGCCCAATGTTCATTGAAGCACTATTTACAATAGCCAGGACATGGAAGCAACCTAAATGTCCATCAACAGAGGAATGGATTAAGAGGATGTGCTACATATATGCAATGGAATATTACTTAGCAATAAAAAATAACAAAATAAAGCCATTTACAGCAACATGGATTGACCTAGAGATTGTCATACTGAGTGAAGTAAGTCAGACACAGAAAGACAAATATCATATGATATTGCTTACACGTGGAATAAAAAAAAAATGGGTACAAATAAACTTCTTTACAAAACAGAAGTAGAGTCACGGATGTAGAAAACAAACTTATGGTTACCAGAGGATAAGGGGTGAGGGATAACTTGGGAGATTGGGACTGACTTATACTCACTACTATATATAAAATAGATAACTAATAAGAACCTGCTGTATAGCACAGGGAGCTCTACTCAATACTATGTAATGGCCTATATGGGAAAAGAATCTAAAAAAAAAAAAGTGGATAGATGTATATGTATTAATATAACTGATTCACTTTGCTGTACACCTGAAACTAACACATTATAAATCAACTATATGCCAATATTTTTTTTAAAATATGACCTTTAATAAATAAATAAATACCCTATAAAGTTTAAAGTAGTACATAGAAGCATAGAATAGGATAAAGTAGGAAAAGCTCCTATTGGATATTTCCTGAGATGGAAGAGGACTTTCTGTGGAAAGGGATATAGCATGAGCAAAGACACAGAGACCTAAAATGGTAAGTAGTCTGGGATGATTAGGGGTGTAAAGCATAAAAGAAAGGGGAATACTGGGAAATTATTGAAATAATAGTTTCAGACCAAAATTTTCTTTTCAAAATAGAGTCTATATTCAATTTTTCCCAATAGTATTTAGGAGTGGATTTATGCTACTTCCTATCTAGTCCTTTTAAATATTTTAAAATAAATACTTACAAAAAAGTGTAAGGAAAAAAACGGTGACCACATATAAGGCAAACAGAAGTTCAACTGTTCTTCACCATTCTATTGTTGAAAAAATGTTTTGAATATGCTAAGTCTCTTATATTGACATATACCACTAAAGAAATGTTTTAAACAAGGCAAATAAGAAACAACCATGTATATGGTATCACCATGCCCTCCTGGCATGCACACCACTGATTATTTCCTGTAATAGTCCCATGAAAAAAGACATGCTCTTGGTAAAATTCAATGCTTAATAATCAAAGTGAAAGCTCTGTCTCTAGGCTGAGGAAGAATTTGCAGAATCTGTAGTAAGAGTACTTGTGATCGTGGATTTCCTCTCCCTTTACTCAGAGTTGCTAATGCTGGTATATGCTTAATATGACTTTTTCCTTAGGGCCAAAGCGCAGTCTCCTTCACTTTACCGGGTAGATGAGTAATCATGTGTGACTAATTCTGCAAAGGTCTCATAAAAGATATAAAGTTTAGTATCATTACATTCCCATTATTCTTTAATAATTGTTAAAACAAAGGAATATACCTATTGTAGATGGCTCAGTGGACCTTGTGTCTCCTTCCTCTGCATCTGTAATGAATTGAATAGATTTTATATTTTCAACAAATCAATTGCCTATCCCCTAATCTACATTACTGTTCTCGTAGAAAAGATGAAACGCTATACTTCTTCTGGGCAAAGTGTGAGATCACATTGAATAAGTACAGGGCTTTATGCAAATTATTCTACACTCAGGAAACAGAAAGATATCACTTAATATCAAAGTTAAATTAGCCAAAAAAAAATCATTATTTAAAAAAAATTTCTTCTCTCAATTTTAAAGCCCAAGATTATGAGTGCACTTATGAATATGGTTCTTCCTGCATACATAACATATTTAAGGCAAAAGTATTGCTCCATCCACAAGTGTCTCAAAAAATATCTCTTTTACTCTTTTTCAAAACATCAAGGAATATGATATCAATTTTTCATCTTTTCTCTTCACGTTACAGGACTTCTTGGCTGCTGTACATATTTTGGCAATTCCAACACATTGAATCTAACACCTTCCAAAAATCCTTAGTGAAAGTGAACAGTGACTGTGTAGGAGGTTTTTTTTCACATTTCATTTTGGACCTCTGCTAGCTCACAAAAGATAAGCTGGGTTTGAGAATCATTTTATTAACATTACTTAACCATGTTAAAGAAACTTTCTTTCAGAAAGAATTTAGTCCAACCACACCAAAACTCTGGGAAATCAGTTAGTTAACTTGTGAGACCAGGCTAATCATGGTTTTAAGTCCCTGTGGTCCTGTTTAAAACCTGCATCACTGAAAACAATCCACAACCCTACTATTAAACTTATAGCTGTCATGAGACTGGCTGCCTCAAATACCTGGCAGATACACGTGGAGCTCACAGCTCTCACCAATTATAAATTTATCCCACAGGTATAGCCAGACCACTACAAAGACCACATTAAAAAATAATACTAGAAAACCTTCTTGAATGATTATTAGTTATCCCTGCTACTATTTTTTTACTTCTTTTAATAAACTTATTTTCATGGCCATGTCAAAATTTATGACTGCCAAGCGTAAAATACACCTGAAGTTAATGGTAGTGCTTTATTCAAGAAAATTATAGTCCTGATTCACACTGCATTTGCATTAGTTCAGCAAATCTCTCCAAGCACAAATCTAGAAGCTGTTTTGATGCGGTGCCCTATTTCTCAGTAGTAATATGTCAGTTCTCATTACGCATATAACAAAGTGTATTGCAAGACATTTTAAGTCAGCAAGCATTTTGACATAACTTGGTATCAGGATGACAGCTGTTGTAAACAAATGATTCTTAAGGAAAATACAGATAAAATCAACCACTACTGAAAAAGAAAAAAAGAATTATAATATTTTAAAATATTAGCAGACATAAATATCACTGTGTTTATGCGTAGCTGTTAATTATTCTCTTTCCACAAATATTAACAAATCTCTGAGTGTAACGACCCATGTTCTAATAGTTAATGTTCCTTCAAATTCTCCTACCACCACCTTCGGTAATAAATGTTTTCAGCCATCCAAAAAGCAGAGAAAATATTGACATATATTTTAATTATCATACAAAAATAAAACCTGTGAAAAAAATAAATAAAAATTAAAACAGCCAGATACAAAAACTTCCAGCTTCTGAATAACTTTTCTTTAAAAAAAGCTTCCTATACTACTGCCCTTAACCCTTCATGTCCCCAAACCTGTTTGAATAAATGTAGCAAAAGACAGCTAAGCCACACAAAGTGTAAGAGAAAGTGTCCAACAAAAGAAAAAAAACTAGAGGATGAAATGAGAATAAAAAGAGAGAACAAAGAGACATCATAGGTTATGTTCATAAAAACAACTGTGCTAATTAACTTTCAATAGATATCAACATTTGCAATTATTTTAAAATGCATGCAGTATAAAACAAAAGTTAAACTATAACTCTAAAAAATACTATTATGAAATTAATTCCTACAAAATTTTTGTTTTTAAAATAGCAACAAGGGCCTCAGGCCAAACAAACAACAAGGAGGGGACCAAGCCCCACCCATCAGCAGACAAATGGATTAAAGTTTTACTGAACTCTGCCCAGCCAAGCAACAGCCAGCTCTACCCACCACCAGTACCTCCCATCAGGAAACTTGCACAAGCCACGTAGGTAGCCTCATCCACCAGAGGGCAGACAGCAGAAGCAAGAACTACAATCCTGCAGCCTGTGAAACAAAACCACATTCACAGAAATATAGACAAGATGAAAAAGCAGAGGGCTATGTACCAGATGAAGGAACAAGACAAAACCCCAGAAAAACAACTAAATGAAGTGCAGATAGGTAATCTTCCAGAAAAAGAATTCAGAATAATGATAGTGAACATGATCAAGGACCTAGGGAAAAGAATGGAGACAAAGATCGAGAAGATACAAGAAATGTTTAACAAAGACCTAGAAGAATTAAAAAACAAACAAATAAAGATGAACAACACAAAAACTGAAATGAAAACTACACTAGAAGGAATAGCAGAATAACTGAGGCAGAAGAATGGATAAGTGACCTAGAAGACAGAATGGTGGAATTCACTGATGCAGAACAGAATAAAGAAAAAAGAATGAAAAGAAATGAAAACAGCCTAAGAGACTTCTGGGACAACATTAAATGCACCAACACTCGCATTATAGGGGTTCCAGAAGGAGAAGAGAGAGAAAAAGGACCAGAGAAAATATTTGAAGAGATTATAGTTGAAAACTTCCCTAACATGGGAAAGGAAATAGCCACCCAAGCCCAGGAAATGCAGAGAGTCCTATACAGGATAAACCCAAGGAGAAACACACTGAGAAATAGTAATCAAATTGGCAAAAATTAAAGGCAAAGAAAAATTATTGAAAGCAGCAAGGGAAAAATGACAAATAACATACAAGGGAACTCCCATAAGGTTAACAGCTTATTTCTCAGCAGAAACTCTACAAGCCAGAAGGGAGTGGCATGGTATACTTAAAGTGGTGAAAGGGAAGAACTACAAACAAGACTACTCTACTCGGCAAGAATCTCATAAAGATTCGAAGGAGAAATCAAAAGTTTTACAGACAGGCAAAAGCTAAGAGAATTCAGCACCACCAAACCAGCCCTAAAACAAATGCTAAAGGAACTTCCCTAAGTGGGAAACACAAGAGAAGAAAAGGACATACAAAAAACTCTCAGAACAATTAAGAAAATGGAAATAGGAACATACATATCAATAATTACCTTAAATGTGAATGGATTAAATGCTCCAACCAAAAGATACAAGCTTGCTGAATGGATACAAAAACAAGACTCATATATATGCTGTGTACAAGAGACCCACTTCAGACCTAGGGACACATACAGACTGAAAGTGAGGGGATGGAAAAAGATATTCCATGCAAATGGAAATCAAAAGAAAGCTGGAGTAGCAATAATCATATTAGATAAAATAGACTTTAAAATAAAGAATGTTAAAAGAGACAAGGAAGGACACTACATAATGATCAAGGGATCAATCCAAAAAGAAGATATACTAATTATAAATATATATGCACCCAACATAGGAGCACCTTAATACATAAGGCAACTGCTAATAGCTATAAAAGAGGAAACTGACAGTAACACATTAATAGTGTAATAGTGGGGAAATTTAACACCTCACTTACACCAACGGACAGATCAGCCAAAAAGAAAATTAATAAGGAAACACAAGCTTTAAATGACACAATAGAGCAGATAGATTTAATTGATATTTATAGGACATTCCATCCCCAAACAGCAGATTACACTTTCTTCTCAAGTGTGAACCGAACATTCTCCAGGATAGATCACATCTTGGGTCACAAATCAAGCCTCAATAAATTTAAGAAAATTGAAATCATATCAGGCATCTTTTCTGACCACAATGCTATGAGATTGGAAATGAATTACGGGGGGAAAAACCTAAAAAACACAAATACATGTAGGCTAAACAATACATTACTAAATAACCAAGAGATCACTAAGACATCAAGGAGGAAATCAAAAAATACCTAGAGACAAATGACAATGAAAACACGAGGATCTAAAACCTATGGGATGCAGCAGAGGCATTTCTAAGAGGGATGTTTATAGCTATACAAGCCTACCTCAAGAAACAACAAAATATCAAATAAACAATCTAACCTTACACATAAGGGAACTAGAGAAAGAAAAATAAACAAAACCCAAAGTTAGGAGAAGGAAAGAAATCATAAAGATCAGAGCAGAAATAAACGAAATAGAAACAAAGAAAACAATAGCAAAGATCAATAAATCTAAAAGCTGGTTCTTTGAGAAGATAAAATTGATAAACCATTAGCCAGACTCATCAAGAAAAAGAGGGAGAGGACTCAAATCAATAAAATTAGAAATGAAAAAGGAGAAGTTACAACAGACACTGCAGAAATGCAAAGCATCCTAAGAGACTACTATAAGCAACTCTATGCCAATAAAATGGACAACCTGGAAGAAATGGACAAATTCTTAGGAAGGTATACGCTTCCAAGACTGAACTAGGAAGAAACAGAAAATATGAACAGACCAATCACAAGTAATGAAATTAAAACTCTGATTAAAAATCTTCCAACAAACAAAAGTCCAGGACCACATGGCTTCACAGGTGAATGCTATCAAACATTTAGAGAAGAGCTATCCCCCATCCCTCTCAAACTCTTCCAAAATATAGCAGAGGGAGGAACTTCCTAAACTCCTTCTATGAGGCCACCATCACTCTGATACCAAAACCAGACAAAGATACTACAAAAAAAGAAAACTACAGACCAATATCACTGATGAATATAGACGCAAAAAATCCTCAAAAAAATACTAGCAAGCAGAATCCAACGACACATTAAAAGGATAATGCACCATGATCAAGTGAGATTAATCCCAGGGATGCAAGGATTCTTCAATATATGCAAATCAATCAATGTGATACACCATATTAACAAACTGAAGAATAAAATCCATATGATCATCTCAGTAGCTGCAGAAAAAGCTTTTGACAAAATTCAACACCGATTTATGATAAAAACTCTCCAGAAAGTAGGGGTAGAAGGAACCTACCTCAACATAATAAAGGCCATATATGACAAACACACAGAAAACATCATTCTCAATGGTGAAAAACTGAAAGCATTTCCTCTAAGATCAGGAATGAGACAAGGATGTCCACTCTCACCACTATTATTCAACACAGTTTTGGAAGTCCTAGCCACAGCAATCAGAGAGGAAAAAGAAATAAAGGGAATACAAATTGGAAAAGAAGAAGTAAAACTGTCACTGTTTGCAGATGACATGATACTATACATAGAGAATCCTAAAAATGCCACCAGAAAACTATTAGAGCTAATCAATGAATTTGGTAAAGTTGAAGGATATAAAATTAATGCACAGAAATCTTGTGCATTCCTATATACTAATGATGAAATATCTGAAATAGAAATTATAGAAACACTCCCATTTACCATTGCAACTAAAAGAATAAAATGCCTAGGGATAAAACTATGTAGGGAGACAAAACACCTGTATGCAGAAAACTATAGGACACTGATGAAAGAAATTAAAGATGATACCAACAGATGGAGAGATATACCATGTCCTTGGATTGGAAGAATCAATATTGTGAAAATGACTGTAAAACCCAAAGTAATCTACAGATTCAATGCAATCACTATCAAATTATGAATGGCATTTTTTTACGGAACTAGAACAAAAAAATCTTAAAATTTGTGTGGAGACACAAAAAACCCCGAATAGCCAAACAGTCTGGAGGGAAAAATAAAACGGATCTGAGGAATCAAACTCCCTGAGTTCAGACTATACTACAAAGCTACAGTAATCAAGACAATATGGTACTGGCACAAAAACAGAAGCATAGATCAATGGAAAAAGATAGAAAGCCCAGAGATGAACCCACACACCTATGGTCAACTAATCTATGACAAAGGAGGCAAGGATATACAATGGAGAAAGACAGTCTCTTCAGTAAGTGGTGCTTGGAAAACTGGGCAGCTACATGTAAAAGAAGGAAATTAGAACACTCCTTAACGCCATACACAAAAATAAACTCAAAATGGATTAGAGAACTAAATGTAAGACCGGACACTATAAAACTCTTAGAGGAAAACATAGGAAGAACACTCTTTGACATAATTCACAGCAAGATTTTATTATTTTTTTTTGAGGTACGCGGGCCTCTCGCTTTTGTGGCCTCTCTGTTGTGGAGCACAGGCTCCGGACACACAGGTTCAGTGGCCATGGCTCGCAGGCCTAGCCGCTCTGTGGCATGTGAGATCTGCCCGGACCGGGGCATGAACCGGTGTCCCCTGCATCATCAGGCAGACTCTCAACCAATATGCCACCAGGGAAGCCCAGCAAGCTCTTTTTTGATCCACCTCCTAGAGTAATGGAAATAAAAGCAAAAATAAACAAATAGGACCTAATGAAACTTCAAAGTTTTTGCACAGCAAAGGAAACCATAAACAAGACGAAAGGACAACCCTCAAAATGGGAGAAATATTTGCAAACTAATCAATGGACAAAGGATTAATCTCCAAAATATATAAACAGCTCATGCAGCTCAATATTAAAAAAACAAACAACCCAATCCAAAAATGGGCAGAAGACCTAAATAGACATTTATCCAAAGAAGACATAGAGATGGCCAAGAAACACATGAAAGCTGCTCAACATCACTAATTATTAGAGAAATGCAAATCAAAACTACAATGAGGTATCACCTCACACCAGTTAGAATGTGCTTCATCAGAAAATCTACAAACAACAAATGCTGGAGAGGGTGGGGAGAAAAGGGAACCATCTTGCACTGTTGTTGGGATTGTAAATTGACACAGCCACTATGGAGAACAGTATAGGGGTTCATTAAAAAACTAAAAATAGAATTACCATATGACCCAGGAATCCCACTACTGGGCTTATACGTAGAGAAAACCATAATTCAGAAAGACACGTGCATCCCAATGTTCACTGCAGCACTATATACAATAGTCAGGTCATGGAAGCAGCCTAAGTTCCCATCAACAGATGAATGGATAAAGAAGATGTGGTACATATATACAATGGAATATTACTCAGCCATAAAAAGGAACGTGATTGAGTTATTCGTAGAGACATGAATTGATGTAGAGACTGTCATACAGAATGAAGTAAGTCAGAAAGAGAAAAACAAATATCGTATATTAACGCATATGTGTGGAACCTAGAAAAATGGAACAGATGAACCAGTTTGCAGGGCAGAAATTGAGACACAGATGTAGAGTACCAATGTGTGGACACCAAGGGGGGAAAGCGGCAGGTGGGGAGGGGTAGTGGTGTGATGAATTGGGAGATTGGGATTGACATGTATACACTGATGTGTATAAAATGGATGACTAATAAGAACTTGCTGTAAAAAAAAATAAATTAAATAAAATTCAAAAGTTAAAAAAATTCTTATAAAAAAATGATAACAAAACAAACAAAAAAATTTCTACAAGCTTTCTTACTGCTATAATTTTTCATTATACTCAAGTGACAGCCACACCTACTAAGACAGTCTCTTATTTATTCAGGAAGCATTTTTAAAAGCCTACTATGTGTCAGAATCTATTCCAGGCACTCTTATCAAAAGAAAATATCAACAGATACATATATCTTTTTCTGTAAGATTAAGTTTTGCGTATTTGATTTCCTAAAGAGGGCTCAAAATACATTAATGTGATATACACCAGAAACAGCATTTGCTGAGATAGGCATGTAATGCGTGGATTTATTCACTGTGAATAAGAAGTGAGGAGACCAGAGAAATATAAACCTGGCACCAAGAATCTATACTGGCTGAATGGACCACAAGACCACAAACACAAGCAGAATCAGGAAAGGAAACCGTTCTTAGGTAGCAACACCATACAAGAAAGAGACAGAGCAAAGTACATTTATAAGCATGAAGATACCATCATACTTCCAGCTGTGATAGGACTGTAATTATGGCTGTTTGGTTTAATGTTGTTTTAGGCTTTTCATCTCTTTGTGTGTGCTTCCAAAATTATAATATTAGAAAGTTGAGTCAAACACAAATCTACTGAACATCATTACAGTCATTGAGTAAAGTAGTTTTGCTTCTTCAACAACCACTAAGAACTCTCAAATATCATCTCAATGAATATAACTATTAAAAGTTGGAGGTTTCTAACTCTCCTCCCCACTGGATATTTGACCACCTCACTTTATGCCCCATTCAATAGCACATAACACATTACTGCACTTCTTCATAAATCTGTCTTGTTTAACATGCCATGATCATCTGGAGAGTAGGATCCTTGTCTTATGCAAATTAGTACCCACAATGCATGGCACACAATAGGATTTCCTAAATAAGAAATTTGTATTTGAATTTGATATTTAAGTGATCAAAGTCAGAAAAGCAAATAAGACGAGTATTAGTATATTTTGTTTCAGAAAAATCAAAGTTTGATTTAAAAATATGATATTTCTCATTAGTATGGCTATGGTTCTGTTGGCTAATGTTACAAAGTCTACACCTTTAAATTCTGCCTATATAATTAGTGTTCAGCATGATGCAAAACAAGTCACTCAAACTCTCTGTCCCTTAGCAGGGAAAATATTCTAATTTACCTTACAGGAAGGTTGGGAAAAACCAACTATGAAGCAAATTATAATATAAAGTCTATATAACGATTAATGGGGAGGACTCTGACTTATAAAAAGTGATTATAATGAAATAAAATCATTCTGGATTCAACAGAAACTTAAAACAGAACAAAGAAGCTGTAGAAACAACTTCGAAGTTATTTCAATTACTATTTATCCTAATAGCATTATATCCAGATCATAGTTGATATTTATTCTTCTAGTTGCTGAATACATTTCTGAGATTACCTGTCTAATATGCCTTATGTTGTAATAATTAATAAATCTTTGAAGTTATTAAGCATATTATTTATTTTAAGATCTACAACTCTGAAACAAGACAATAAATTTATAAGCTAATGAAGAGGTATTAGTTAAAGTGGGATATATTTGGAGAGCTATAAATATCCAAGGATCTTTGGTACAAATATCAAGTTTCCATAAAAATAGTACAATGAATACCATATTCCTTTTACCTAAACTCACTAATCGTTTTAACATTTTGCCACAAGTACTCTATGTCTGCACACACACACACACACACACACACACACACACTTTTTTTTGCTGAGCCACTTGAAACTAAACTGTACATATTATAATATTCATCTCTAAATATGCCACTGTGTATTGTCTAAGAAATAGGAAATAAGAACATTCTCCTACATAGCCACACTACCACTAACACACTCAAGAAATAAATCATTGATACAACTTTAGATAATACAGTGTTTCTTAAGTTACTTGTGGAGAAGGATCAGTATTTCTTATTTCCAGTAAACTGAGAAACAAGAGTTTAATGAAATAAAATTTTAAAATTACGAAAAATTAGCAGGCACCTATATATAACAAAAATGTCAAATTACTATCGAAATTTCTAATTGCTTACTCAATTTTGTACTTATGTCCTTGTGGAACAATAAATATCAATTCACTGATTGGCACCGCCTTAAGGACCAGACTTTGAATAGCACTATTATGATACTGAGTAAATATTCAAATGTCCCCACGTACCCCACCAAGTACATTTATGATGTGACCCAGTCAAAAATCATGTATCTTTATTCTCCTTTAATCAAAGAAAGTGGCACTTCTTTTTCTTTCTCTCTTTTGACATTTATGGGAATGGTATTTAGAAACCAAGATCTGGGTGCTAGATGTGTTCATAGCTAGTGCATGTTATACTTTTCAGGTAAGCACAAAGGAGCTGACATTTTTTAAAATTCTCCTCTTACCACCCCAACAATTACATAAAATTGTTTCACACATGGAAATATCAAATATGAACTCTATTAGAAAACATTTACTAATGAGAAATTCTTTTTTTAACTTTTATTTCATATTGGAGTATAGTTGATTTACAATGTTATGTTAGTTTTAGGTATACAGCAAAGTGATTTAGTTATACATATACATATATCTATTCTTTTTCAAATTCTTTTCCCATATAGGTTATTGCAGAGTATTGAATAGAGTTCCCTGTGCTATACAGTATACAGTAGGTCCTTGTTGATTATCTATTTTATATATAGTAGTGTGTATATGCTAATCCCAACCTCCTAATTGATCCCTCCCCCCAACCTTTCCCTTTTGGTAACCATAAGTTTGTTTTCTAAGTCTGTGAGTCTGTTTCTGTTTCATAAATAAGTTCATTTGTATCATTTTTTTAGATTCCACATATAAGTGATAGTGTCTGATATTTGTCTTTCTCTGTCTAACTTACTTCACTTAGGATGATAATCTCTAGGTCCATCCATATTGCTGCAAATGGCATTATTTTGTTCTTTTTCATGGCTGAGTAATATTCCATTGTATATATGTACATCTTCCATTCATCTGTCGATAGACATTTAGGTTGCTTCCATATCTTGGTTATTGTAAATAGTGCTTCAATTAACATTGAGGTGCACATATCTTTTCAAATTATGTTTTTTTCTGGATATGCCCAGTAGTGAGATTACTGGATAATATGACAACTCTATTTTTGGTTTGTTAAGGAATCTCCAATGCTGTTCTCCATAGTGGCTGTACCAATTCACATTCCTACAAATAGGAGGGTTCCTTTTTCTCCATACCCTCTCCAGCATTTATTATTTGTAGACCTTTTGATGATGGCCATTCTGACTGGTGTGAGATGATATCTCATTGTAGTTTTGACTTGCATTTCTCTAACAATTAGCGATGTTGAGCATCTTATCATGTGCTTTTTGGCCATCTGTAGGCCTTCTTTAGAGAAATGTCTATTTAGATCTTCTGCCCATTTTTTGATTGGGTTATTTGGGGGTTTTTTGATATTGAGCTGCATGAGCTGTTTTTATATTTTGGAGATTAATCCCTTGTTGGCCCCATCATTTGCAAATATTTTCTCCCATTCTGTGGGTTGTCTTTTTGTTTTGTTTATGGTTTCCTTTGCTGTGCAAAAGCTTTTAAGTTTAATTAGATCCCTTTTTCTTTTAATTTTCATTATTCTAGGAGGTCGATCCAAGAAGATACTCCTGCAATTTATGTCAAAGAGTGTTCTGCCTAGGTTTTCCTCTAAGAGTTTTAAATGAAAATGTCATATGCACTTAAACACTTATAACTAGACCAACATTGCCATAGCTTTTGGAAATGAAGTTTATTATTCATAAAGATATACAATCTTGTATATATCTTTTCAGGAGTGATATTTTCACACTTTCCTAATCTCCCCAATAAGAAGTGATGGATCTCTCTTTCCTTACAACCCTAAGATGATGTTGTTTTGTAATATCTTATGATACATAGTACACTGTTTCTTAAGCTGTGCATATTTCTGGCTATTGTTCTTCTAACGTCTTATTTAATTTTCACCTTTGAAAAACATATTCCTTAATTTCTAAAAATATCCACATTCTATATGGAAATGGGAGTAACATTATTTTTTCATAGGATTGATGAAAGGATTGAATTTTCATGGACTAACCTTATAAACTATGACTTTAAGTTAAAAAAAAAAGAGAAATATCCAAGATCTAGTTAGTGGTCTTTTCAATATCCATAAATGTTTGGGATTCTGAGAATACAGAATTCAATCAAGGTTAAAGGTTTTTAGCATAAGGCAGAAAACACATATCCTGTCAAGTTATGACCTTTAGTCCTACTAATGAAGATAGTTAAATATTCTAAGAGAAATTTTAAAAAATGCAAAATCCAATAAAGTGATCAACTTGGGAAAATTGGCAGACTTCCATGATTCCATCAAGACAGAAGTTAAATTGGAGATTTGTGTTACTTGACCACTGGATTTGTGAAATATAAAGCCTAGGATATAGTCTCTATTAATAAAAATACAGAGTATTTGATAGGGCAGTTAATACAAAGAACACCTTGGACATCTGAAACTCCAGGTTATACAGTGGGCCAAATTCTCAGACACTAGGAAACTTCAGTTATCCAAGACAGTAATTTTTTTCCTGGCAGTAAACATCTTTCAAAAGGGATAGAATTGATATTAAATATGGACATGTTTAAATGTAAATACAGCAGAGACTTCCATTCAGCTCCAATTCTATAAAGAAATGGGAAGTTATAGCTCCTGCACTTATAACAAGAAAACCTGGACAAACTGAGAATCAATTACTGTTCTTTGACCAATAAGAGAACTGAGATTATTGAATAAGCTGCCACCCTGAAACATGGAAAGACAGGCAAAGAATAAAGATACCATCAATTGAGAGCTGCATATCTAAGGTAGAAGCCAGTGGAGCCATAAAATGGTAGGCACTCATAAAGGGTAATTTTTAATGAATTGCAGGAGGTTGAGTGTGGACTGCAGTGAGAATGAGAAACTCTTGGTGGCCACAGTCATAAGAGGACATCCTCACTTTCACGGACTCATCCTTCAGGTGCTCCTCCAAGTTCCCAAAGTGTCTTGAGGCTCTGAGAGGGGGGAGAGGAAGAGTAATATTGTAAATCATTCCCAAAGCTTTCTCCATAAAAAAGCCTACTCTCCAGAGGTAAGAAATTTGCCAAAGCACAATTCTGAAGTTTTATCCCTGCTGGGGGAAAGGAATTCCTCCCTATTCCATGCCTCTTCAACCTTTTAATCTTAGTGAAGCAGGGAGAGAACACAGTCAGCAAGGAAAATATTAAAAGGCTGAAGCCAGGAGAGGAAGTAGGAGTTGGAGGTAGGGGTGGAGGGGCTGAAGGGAGTTATACCACTGGAGAAATGTTCATAAAAGTCACAGAGCCAAGACACAAGCACAGTAAAAAAAACTAAGATTGATCAGCTTTAGCTTAAATCATGCAGAAGAAAATAAATAATAAAAACTAGAGCAAAAATCAGTGAAATTGAGAGACAGAGTGGCCACAATGACAGAGTAGGAAGACCCTGAGCTAACCTCATCCTACAGGCACACCAAAATTACAACTATTGCAGAGTAACTATTGCAGCATTGTTTACAATAGCCAAGATATGGAAGCAGCCCAAATGACCATCAATAAATTAATGGGTAAAAAAGATATATATATATATACATATATATCTTATTATATATATACACACACATATATACTTATATATATATAATGGAGTATTACTCAGCCATAATAAGGAATGAAATCTTGCCATTTGTGACAACATGGATGGACCTAGATGGTATTATGTTAAGTGAAATAAGTTTGACAGAGAAAAACAAATACTGTATGATTTCACTTATATGTGAAATCTAAAAAACAAAACAAATGAGCATTCATAACAAAATGGAAACAGAGTTATAGACACAGAGACCAAACAAGTGGTTGCCAGAAAGGAGAGGTGTTGGTGGAGGAAATAAACAGGTGAAGGAGATTTAGAAGTACAAGCTTCCAGCAATCCCACTCCTGGGCATATATACAGATGTATATCTATAATATAGCACATATCTATAATTTGAAAAGATACTTGCACCTCTATGTTCAGAGAAGTACTATTTACAATAGCCAAGACATGGAAACAACCTAAATGCCTATCAACAGATCAATGGATAAAGAAGATGTGGTACATATACACAATGGAATGCTACCCAGCCATAAAAAAGATTGAAATAATGCCCTTTGCAGCAACATGGATGGACCTAGTAAGCCAAAGACAAATACCATAAGGTATCACTTATATGCAGAATCTAAAATATGACACAAATTAGCTTATCTACTAAACAGAAACAGGCTCACAGACATAGAGAACAGACTTGTAGTTGCCAAGGCGGATGGAGGGTGGGAGAGGGGTGGATTGGGAGTTTGGGATTAGCAGATGCAAACTTTTATGTATAGAATGGGTAAACAAGGTCCTGCTATAAAGGACAGGGAACTATATTCAATATCCTATAATAAACTGTAATGTAAAAGAATATAGGGTGGGAAGGAGGTTCAAGAGGGAAGGGATATGGGGATATATGTATACATATACCTGATTAACCTTGTTGTGTGGCAGAAACTAACACAACATCATAAAGTGATTATACTCCAATAAAGATGTGAAAAAAATGAATATGAAAAAGATTATATATATATGCATAACTGAGTCACTTTGCTGTACAGCAGAAATTAACACAACATTGTAAATCAACTATACTTTAATCAAATTAAAAAGAAAAAACTTCCAGTTGAAAAATAAGTGATTCATGGGTATGAAATGTACAGTGTGGGGAATATAGTATATAACTATGTAATATCTTTGGATGGTGACTTATCTTACCTAGACTTATCATGGTGATCATTTTGAAATGTATAGAAATACCAAATCACTATGTTGTGTAACAGGAACTTACATAGTGTTGTAAGTCAATTATATTTCAATAACAAATAAACAAACTCATAGAAAAAGAGATCAAATTTATGGTTACCTGAGGTGGTGTGTGGGGAGAGGAAGAACTGTATGAAGATAGTCAATTGTACAAGCTTCCAGTTATAAGATAAATAGGTACTAGGGATGTAATGTACAATATGAGAAATATAATTAATAGCTACTGTATGTTACATATAAAAATTGTAAAAATAGTAAATCCTAAGAGTTCTCTTTTTTTAGGAATATTTTTTTCTATTTCTTTAATTTTGTATCTATATGAGATGATACACGTTCATGAAACTTACTGTGGTAATCATTTCATTATGCATGTAAGTCAGATCATTATGCTATACACCTAAGCTCATACAATGCTATATATCAATTATATCTCAATAAAACTGGAAGAAAAGAGAAAATCTAAATTTTTTTAAATTAAAAAAGAAACGAAATTGAAAATAGGGAACCAATTTATAAAATTAACAAAACAAAATCTAGGTTTTTGAAAAGATCAGTAAAATTAATAAACCATTAGCCATACTAATGAAGAATATAGAGAGAAGACATAAATTACCAATATAAGAAATGAAAAAGGAATTTAAATGGATAATAAAGTAACACTATGTACAAATCCAGGGCCACAAATTTTATTACTTAGTTGAAATGGACCAATTCTTTGAAAGATACAAAATACCAAAACTTACAAAAAAATTGATAACCTAAATAAGCACATATTCAACTGAGAATTAAATCAATAATTAATGACATTCCAAAAAAGAAAGCATCAAGCCTAGATGGTTTCACTCATTAAATCTATCAAATATTTAATAAAGAAATAATACCGGGGGTGCTGGGAAGATGGCAGAAGAGTAAGACGCGGAGATCACCTTCCTGCCCACAGATACACCAGAAATACATCTACACGTGAAGCAACTCCTACAGAACACCTACTGAATGCTGGCAGAAGACCTCAGACCTCCCCAAAGGCAAGAAACTCCCCACATACCTGGGTAGGGCTAAAGAAAAACAAAAGAAGAAACAGAGACAAAAAAATAGGGACGGCACCTGCACCAGTGGGAGGGAGCTGTGAAGGAGGAAATGTTTCCACACACTAGGAAGCCCCTTCGCAGGTGGAGACTGCGGGAGGCGGAGAGGGGAGCTTCGGGGTGGCGGAGGAGAGCACAGCAACAGGGGTGCGGAGGGCAAAGCGGGAAATTCCCGCATAGAGGATCGGTGCCGACCGGCACTCACCAGCCCTAGAGGCTTGTCTGCTCACCCGCCAGGGCGGGCGGGGCTGCGAGCTGAGCCTCGGGCTTTGGTCGGAGCACAGGGAGAGGACTGGGCTTGGCTGCGTGAACACACAGCCTGAAGGGGTTAGTGCACCATGGCTAGCCGGGAGGGAGTCCGGGAAAAGGTCTGGAGCTGCCGAAGAGGCAAGAGACTTTTTCTTCCCTCTTTGTTTCCTGGTGCGCGAGGAAAGGGGTTTAAGAGCACTGCTTAAAGGAACTCCAGAGACGGGCGCAAGCCGCGGCTAAAAGCGCGGACCCCAGAGACGGGCGGGAGACGCTAAGGCTGCTGCTGCCGCCACCAAGGGGCCTGTGTGTGAGCACAAGTCACTATCCACACCCCTCTTCTGGGGAGCCTGTGCAGCCCGCCACTGCCAGGTTCTGGGATCCAGGGACAACTTCCCCGGGAGAACGCACGGCGGGCCTCACGCTGGTGCAACGTCACGCTGGCCTCGGCCGCCGCAGGCCTGCCCCGCACGCCGTGCCCCTCCCTCCCCCCGGCCTGAGTGCGCCAGAGGCCCCGAATCAGCGGCTCCTTTAACCCCGTCCTGTCTGAGCAAAAAACAGACGCCCTCCAGTGACCTACACACAGAGGCGGGGCCAAATCCAAAGTTGAGCCCCTGTGAGTTATGAGAACAAAGAAGAAAAAGGGAAATCTCTCCCAGCAGCCTCAGAAACAGCGGAATAAAGCTCCACAATCAAATTGATGTCCCCTGCATCTGCGGAATACATGAATAGACAACGAGTCATCCCAAATTGAGGAGGTGGACCTCGAGAGCAAGATCTATGATTTTTTCCCCTTTTCCTCTTTTTGTGAGTGTGTATGTGTACGCTTCTGTGTGAGATTTTGTCTGTATAGCTTTGCTTCCATTTGTCCTAGGGTTCTATCTGTCCATTGTTTTTTTTGGTGTTGTTTTTTAATTTTTTTCTTAATAATTAATTTTAATTTTAATAACTTTATTATACCTTACCTTTCTTTCTTTCTTTCTTTCTTTCTTTCTTTCTTTCTTTCTTTCTTTCTTTCTTTCTTTCTTTCTTTCTTTCTTTCTTTCTTTCTTTCCTTCCTTCCTTTAGACAACGAATCATCCCAAATTGAGGAGGTGGACTTTGAGAGCAAGATTTATGATTTTTTCCCCTTTTCCCCTTTTTGTGAGGGTGTATGTGTATGCTTCTGTGTAAGATTTTGTCTATATAGCTTTGCTTCCACCATTTGTCCTAAGGTTCTATCCATAACTTTTTTGTTTTTTCTAAATAATTATTTTTTAATTCAATAACTTTATTATACTCTATTTTATTTTACTGTATCTTCTTTCTTTCTTTTTTCCTTCCTTCCATCCTTCCTTCCTTCCTCCCTCTCTCCATCCCTCCCTCCTTTCTTTCCTTCTTGCCTTCTTTCCTTCTTTTCTTCTTTCTTTCTTTCTTTCCTCCTTCCTTTCTTCCTTCCTTCCTTTCTTCATTCCTTCCTTCCTTCCTTCCTTTCTTTCTTTCTTTCTTTCTTTCTTTCTTTCTTTCTTTCTTTCTTTCTTCCTACTTCTACTAATTCTCTCTACTTTTTCTCCCTTTTATTCAGAGCCGTGTGGATGAAAGGCTCTTGGTGCTTCAGTCAGGAGTCAGTGCTCTGCCTCTGAGGTGGGAGAGCCAACTTCAGGACACTGGTCAACAAGAGACCTCCCAGCTACACATAATATCAAATGGTGAAAATCTCCCAGAGACCTCCATCTTAACACCAGCACCCAGCTTCACTCAACGACCAGCAAGCTACAGTGCTGGACAACCTATGCCAAACAAAAAGCAAAACAAGAACACAGCCCTACCCATTAGCAGAGAGGCTGCCTAAAATCATAATAAGTCCACAGACACCCCAAAACACACCACCAGACGTGGACCTGCCCACTAGAGAGACAAGATCCAGCCCCATCCACCACAACACAGGCACTAGTCCCCTCCACAAGAAAGCCTACACAACCCACTGAAGCAACCTTAGCCACTGGAGACAGACACCAAAAACAAGGGAATTACGAACCTGCAGCCTGCAAAAAGGAGACCCCAAACACAGTAAGATAAGCAAAATGAGAAGACAGAAAAACACACAGCAGATGAAGGAGCAAGATAAAAATGCACCAGACCTAACAAATGAAGAGGAAATAGGCAGTCTACCTGAAAAAGAATTCAGAATAATGATAGTAAAGATGATCCAAAATCTTGGAACTAGAATGGACAAAATTCAAGAAACATTTAACAAGGACCTAGAAGAAATAAAGATGAAACAAGCAATGATGAACAACACAATAAATGAAATTAAAAATACTCTAGAAGGGATCAATAGCAGAATAACTGAGGCAGAAGAACAAATAAGTGACTGGAAGATAAAATAGTGGAAATAACTACTGCAGAGCAGAATAAAGAAAAAAGAATGAAAAGAACTGAGGACAGTCTCAGAGACCTCTGGGACAACATTAAACGCACCAACATTCGAATTATAGGGGTTCCAGAAGAAGAAGAGATAAAGAAAGGGACTGAGAAAATATCTGAAGAGATTATAGTTGAATACTTCCCTAATATGGGAAAGAAAATAGTTAATCAAGTCCAGGAAGCACAGAGAGTCCCAGGCAGGATAAATGCAAGGAGAAATACGCCAAGACACATATTAATCAAACTGTTAAAAATTAAATACAAAGAAAGCATATTAAAAGCAGCAAGGGAAAAACAACAAATAACACATAAGGGAATCCACATAAGGTTAACAGCTGATCTCTCAGCAGAAACCCTACAAGTCAGAAGGGAGTGGCAGGACATATTTAAAGTGAGGAAGGAGAAAAACCTGCAACCAAGATTTCTCTACCCAGCAAGGATCTCATTCAGATTTGATGGAGAAATTAAAACCTTTACAGACAAGCAAAAGCTGAGAGAGTTCAGCACCACCAAACCAGCTTTACAACAAATGCTAAGGAACTTCTCTAGGCAAGAAACACAAGAGAAGGAAAAGACCTATAATAACGAACCCAAAACAATTAAGAAAATGGGAATGGGAACATACATATCGATAATTACCTTAAATGTAAATGGACTAAATGCTCCCATCAAAAGACACAGATTGGCTGAATGGATACAAAAACAAGACCCATATATATGCTGTCTACAAGAGACCCACTTCAGACCTAGAGACACATACAGACTGAAAGTAAGGGGATGGAAAAAGATATTCCATGCAAATGTAAACCAAAAGAAAGCTGGAGTAGCAATTCTTATATCAGACAAAATAGACTTTAAAATAATGACTATTAGAAGAGACAAAGAAGGACACTACATAATGATCAAGGGATTGATCCAAGAAGAAGATATAACAATTATAAATATTTATGCACCCAACATAGGAACACCTCAATACATAAGGCAAATACTAACAGCCATAAAAGGGGAAATTGACAGTAACGCATTCATAGTAGGGGACTTTAACACCCCACTTGCACCAATGGACAGATCATCCAAAATGAAAATAAAGAAGGAAACACAAGCTTTAAATGATACATTAAACAAGATGGACTTAATTGATATTTATAGGACACTCCATCCAAAAACAACAGAATACACATTTTCCTCAAGTGCTCATGGAACATTTTCCAGGATAGATCATACCCTGGGTCACAAATCAAGCCTTGGTAAATTTAAGAAAATTGAAATTGTATCAAGTATCTTTTCCGACCACAACACCATGAGACTAGATATCAATTACAGGAAAAGATCTGTAAAAAATACAAACACATGGAGGCTAAACAACACACTACTTAATAACGAAGTGATCACTGAAGAAATCAAAGAGGAAATTAAAAAAATACCTAGAAACAAATGACAATGGAGACACAACGACCCAAAACCTGTGGGGTGCAGCAAAAGCAGTTATAAGAGGGAAGTTTATAGCAATACAAGCCCACATTAAGAAGCAGGAAACATCTCGAATAAACAACCTAACCTTGCACCTCAAGCAATTAGAGAAAGAAGAACAAAAAACCCCAAAGTTAACAGAAGGAAAGAAATCATAAAAATCAGACCAGGAATAAATGAAAAAGAAATGAAGGAAACAATAGAAAAGATCAGTAAAACTAAGAGCTGGTTCTTTGAGAAGATAAACAAAATAGATAAACCATTAGCCAGACTCATCAAGAAAAAAAGAAAGAAGACTCAAATCATTAGAATTAGAAATGAAAAAGGAGAACAACTGAAACTGCAGAAATACAAAAGATCATGAGAGATTACTACAAGCAACTCTATGCCAATAAAATGGAAAACCTGGAAGAAATGGACAAATTCTTAGAAATGCACAAGCTGCCAAGACTGAACCAGGAAGAATTAGAAAATATGAACAGACCAATCACAAGCACTGAAATTGAAACTGTGATTAAAAATCTTCCAACAAACAAAAGCCCAGGACCAGATGGCTTCACAGGCGAATTCTATCAAACATTTAGAGAAGAACTAAGAACTATCCTTCTCAAACTCTTCCAAAATACAGCAGAGGGAGGAACACTCCCAAATTCCTTCTACGAGGCCACCATCACCTTGATACCAAAACCAGACAAGGATGTCACAAAGAAAGAAAACTACAGGCCAATATCACTGATGAACATAGATGCAAAAATCCTCAACAAAATACTAGCAAACAGAAGCCAACAGCACATTCAAAGGATCATACACCATGATCAAGTGGGGTTTATTCCAGGAATGCAAGGATTCTTCAGTATACGCAAATCTATCAGTGTGATACACCATATTAACCAATTGAAGGAGAAAAAACATATGGTCATCTCAATAGATGCAGAGAAAGCTTTTGACAAAATTCAACACCCATTTATGATAAAATCCCTGCAGAAAGTAGGCATAGAGGGAACTTTCCTCAAATAATAAAGGCCATATATGACAAGCCCACAGCCAACATCATCCTCAATGGTGAAAAACTGAAAGCATTTCCACTAAGATCAGGAACAAGACAAGGTTGCCCACTCTCTCCACTCTTATTTGACATAGTTTTGGAAGTTTTAGCCACAGCAATCAGAGAAGAAAAGGAAATAAAAGAAATCCAAATCGGAAAAGAAGAAGTAAAGCTGTCACTGTTTGCAGATGACATGATCCTATACATAGAGAATCCTAAAGATGCTACCAGAAAACTACTAGAGCTAATCAATGAATTTGGTAAAGTGGCAGGATACAAAATTAATGCACAGAAATCTCTGGCATTCCTATACACTAATGATGAAAAATCTGAAAGTGAAATCAAGAAAACACTCCCATTTACCATTGCAACAAAAAGAATAAAATATCTAGGAATAAACCTACCTAAGGAGACAAAAGACCTGTATGCAGAAAATTATAAGACACTGATGAAAGAAATTAAAGATGATACAAACAGATGGAGAGATATACCATGTTCTTGGATTGGAAGAATCAACATTGTGAAAATGACTCTACTACCCAAAGCCATCTATAGATTCAATGCAATCCCTATCAAACTACCACTGACATTTTTCACAGAACTAGAACAAAAAATTTTGCAATTTGCATGGAAACACAAAAGACCCCGAATAGCCAAAGCAATCTTGAGAACAAAAGAAGGAACTGGAGGAATCAGGCTCCCTGACTTCAGACTATACTACAAAGCTACAGTTATCAAGACGGTATGGTACTGGCACAAAAACAGAAAGATAGATCAATGGAACAGGATAGAAAGCCCAGAGATAAACCCACACACATATGGACACCTTATCTTTGATAAAGGTGGCAGGAATGTACAGTGGAGAAAAGACAGCCTCTTCAATAAGTGGTGCTGGGAAAACTGGACAGGTACATGTAAAAGTATGAGATTAGATCACTCCCTAACACCATACACAAAAATAAACTCAAAATGGATTAAAGACCTAAATGTAAGGCCAGAAACTATCAAACTCTTAGAGGAAAACTTAGGCAGAACATTCTATGACATAAATCACAGCAAGATCCTTTCTGACCCACCTCCTAGAGTAATGGAAATAAAAACAAAAATAAACAAATGGGACCTAATGAAACTTCAAAGCTTTTGCACAGCAAAGGAAACCATAAACAAGACAAAAAGACAACCCTCAGAATGGGAGAAAATATTTGCAAATGAAGCAACCGACAAAGGATTAATCTCCAAATTTTACAAGCAGCTCATGCAGCTCAATAACATAAAAACAAACAACTCAATCCAAAAATGGGCAGAAGACCTAAATAGACATTTCTCCAAAGAAGATATACAGACTGCCAACAAACACATGAAAGAATGCTCAACATCATTAATCATTAGAGAAATGCAAATCAAAACTACAATGAGATATCATCTCACACTTGTCAGAATGGCCATCACCAAAAAATCTAGAAACAATAAATGCTGGAGAGGGTGTGGAGAAAAGGGAACACTCTTGCGCTGCTGGTGGGAATGTGAATTGGTTCAGCCACTGTGGAGAGCAGTATGGAGTTTCCTTAAAAAACTACAAATAGAACTGCCATATGACCCAGCAATCCCACTACTGGGCATATACCCTGAGAAAACCAAAATTCAAAAAGAGTCATGTACCAAAATGTTCATTGCAGCTCTATTTACAATAGCCTGGAGATGGAAACAACCAAAGTGTCCATCATCAGATGAATGGATAAAGAAGATGTGGCACATATATACAATGGAATATTACTCAGCCATAAAAAGAAACGAAATTGAGCTATTTGTAATGAGGTGGATACACCTAGAGTCTGTCATACAAAGTGAAGTAAGTCAGAAAGAGAAAGACAAATACCGTATGCTAACACATATATATGGAAATTAAGAAAAGAAAAATGTCATGAAGAACCTAGGGGCAAGACAGGAATAAAGACACAAACTTACTCGACAACAGACTTGAGGGTATGGGGAGGGGGGATGGTGGGCTGTGACAGGGCTAGAGAGAGGCATGGACATATATACACTAACAAACGTAAGATAGATAGCTAGTGGGAAGCAGCCGCATGGCACAGGGATATCGGCTCGGTGCTTTGTGACCGCCTGGAGGGGTGGGATAGGGAGGATGGGAGGGAGGGATATGCGAGAGGGAAGAGATATGGGAACATGTGTATATGTATAACTGATTCACTTTGTTATAAAGCAGAAACGAACACACCATTGTAAAGCAATTATACCCCAATAAAGATGTTAAAAAAAAAAAAAAAAGAAATAATACCAAGTCTCCACAATCGCCTCCAGAGGATAAAAATGGGCTAAATGCTCTCTAACTCATTCTATGAGGCCAGTATTACTTTAATACAAAATGAGATAAAAAACATTACAAGAAAAGAAAATTATAAACCAATATTTCTTATGAACATAGATAAATCCTCAAGGAAATATAAGCAAATCAAATCAAAGAAATTGATATATAAAAAGAATTATATACCATGACCAGGTGGGATTTATTCCAGGTATGGCAGGCTGGTTCAACATTTAAAAATCAGTCAATGTAGGGCTTCCCTGGTGGCGCAGTGGTTGGGAGTCCGCCTGCCGATGCAGGGGACACAGGTTCGTGCCCCGGTCTGGGAAGATCCCGCATGCCGCGGAGCGGCTGGGCCCGTGGGCCATGGCCGCTGGGCCTGCGCGTCCGGAACCTGTGCTCCGCAACAGGGGAGGCCGCGGCAGTGAGAGGCCCGCGTACCGCAAAAAAAAAAAAAAAAAAAAAAAAAAATCAGTCAATGTAATCTTCCATATCAATAAAATAAAGAAGAAAAATCATATGATCATATGAATTAATGCCAGCAAAAACACTTGACAAAACCCAACACCCGTTCATGATAAAAATATTCAGCAAACTATAAACTGGGGGAAATGTCCTCAATTTGATAAAGACCATCTACAAAACCTATATAGCTAACATAATACTTAATGGTGAGAAACAGGATAATTTTCTCCTAAGATCGGGAACAAGGCAAGGATGTCCTCTCTCTCTTCTATTATATCTCATGATGGTTTTAATATGCATTTCTCTAAAGGTTAGTATTGTTAAACGTATTTTCATGTGTTTATTTGCCATTTATATGTCTTCTTTGATGAAGTGTTCTGTTCTTTCACCCACTTTCTAATCAGATTTTTTGGTTTTTTACTCGAGTTTAGAGAGTTTCATGTATATTCTTAAAGTAATTATTTACCAAATATATTATTTGAAAATATTTTCTCCCATTTGGTGGCTTGCCTTTTCATTGTCTTAACAGGGTCATTCACAGAGCAAAGGTTTTTAATTTTGAGGAAGTCCAATTTATCAATTTTTTTATGGATTATGCCTTTGATATCATGCCTAAGAATTTGTCAACTAACACGAAGTCATAAAGATTTTCTACTATATTGTATTCTAAAAGTTTTGTAGTTTTTTCTCTTACACTTAGGTCATAATAATCCATTTTGAGTTCAGTTTTCCATAATATGTGAGGATAGGCCAAGTGTTATTCTTTTGGCTATTGACATCCAATTATTCCAACACCATTCCTTAAAAAGACTGTCTTTCCTCCATTGAATTACTTTGCATCTTTGTCAAAAACTGTAACTTCAGTTTAACATATAGAATCTTAATAAGTGTTCAATTTAAAATACAGGTCCAAAGCAAGTATGTGGCATATTGGAATATTCAAGAGAACTTTGGTTTGTTACATTTAAAAGAATATTTTCAGGGGGAGGGAAATTATATTTTTCTTACTTTTTTTCCTTTTCTTTTTTCCTTTTGTTCAGTTTTAGTGAGATACGTCATGTCCTATTAACAAACAGGAATTATAAACATTTAAGGTGTACAACTTGATGATTTGATAGGTCCTCGAAAATTTTGTTAATCAGATAATTGACTAAAGGGAAATTAATCATATTAAATGTATAAATTCAGTTTAAAATGTTAAAAAGTGATTAACTAAATGTGTAAATGATACCAAATACTATTAAAGTCCCCTCAAAGTGATTGCTAAAATTTTCTAGACATAACAGAATATTCACAAAAGCTATAATTACCTACTTAAAGATGAAGTTATGTCATTTGAATTTATAAGTTTGGTAAACTGAATTTTAAAAACAAAAGTAACATCTATTAGAACATCTAATATTAAAAAAAATTATGGCAGTACCAAATTCTCGAGATGATGCAGAGAAACTGAATTCTTCATATATTGCTATTGGGAATGTAAAATAATACAACCACTCTGGAGAAGAGCTTGGCAGTCACTTACAAAACTAAATATGCATTTACCATATGATGCAGCAATTCTACCCTTGCATGTTTATCCAAAAGAAATGAAAACTTAGGTTCATGTAAAAACTTGAATACAAATGCTCACAGCATGTTTATCTGTAGTAGCGAAAAACTGGAAACAATCCAAATGTCCTTCAACCGATGACTGGTTAAACAAGTTGTGATACATCCATACCATGGAATACTACCTAACATCAAAAAAGGAATGAACTATTGGTAGATGCAACAACTTGGATGAATCTCAAGGGAATTTTGCTGAGTTTTAAAAAAAGCCAACCATAAAAGATTACACGTAGCAAACTTTCATTCATATAACATTATGGAAATGACAAAATTATAGAGATGTAGAACAGATTAGTAGTTGCCAAGAGTTAGGGACTGGGAGCATGAGTAGACAGGGAGACAATATAGGTGGCAGCATGGAGAATCCTTACAGTCTTGGAACTGTCTGTATCTTGACGTGGTGGCAGTCACACAAATCAACACATGTGATATGACTGCATAGAACTATATACACACACATGCCAATGAGTGCATGTAAAACGTGAAATTTGAGTAAGATCAAAAGATTGTATCAATATCAACATCCTGTTGTCTTATTGAATTCTAGATTTACAAGATGTTAAGACTGACAGAAACCGGGTGAAGTATACCCAGAATTTCTCTGTATTATTCCTTAGAACTGCATGTGAATATACAATTAAAGTTTTAAAAATATAATTAAAAAGAAAAGTAAATCTCTGAATAGTCCCTTCTGTATACACACAAACACACATACACACAAAATCCCTTATGGGCATCAAAAGAAAAAAAAAAAAAAACCCGTACACTAGCATAAAAACTACAGAAATTATTTAGAACAATGGATAAAAATATATTATTCATGGGCTTCCCTGGTGGTGCAGTGGTTGAGAGTCCGCCTGCCGATGCAGGGGACACGGGTTTGTGCCCTGGTCCAGGAAGATCCCACATGCCGCGGAGTGGCTGGGTCCGTGAGCCATGGCTGCTGAGCCTGCGCGTCCGGAGCCTGTACTCCGAAACGGGAGAGGCCACAACAGTGAGAGGCCCGCGTACCACAAAACAAGAAAAAAAAGAAAAGAAAAGAAAAGAAAATATATATATATATATTATTCATTTAATAGATTATATCCGCTACTGCTGTCACTGTTACTACTATTGCTGTAATGCCTGATACTCTTCCTTCAGATATCTTCATGGCTAACTTCCTCACTTTATTTAAGTATGAGAATTTTAACACAGAAAACATCACTTCTTTGACCAACCTATCTCAAATAACCCCGCCCTGTCTTTCCACCCTTTATTGTTCCCCATTCCATCCCTTTTTCCTGATTTACTTTTCTTCTTAGCACTTGTGATCAAATGAAATATTGCATATATATGTGTTTACTTGTTTATTCTCAATCCCCCTCCTCCTCCTACAGAAGGCAAGCTCTACAAGAGCAGGGTTTCATCTGGTTTTGCTCACTCTCGTGTTCCCAATTCTTACAAAGTGCGTGATATGGTAGAGGCTCAGGGACTATTTATTATATAAGCAAATGTTGCAATAAACTGATGAGTGAATGCTGATGTTAAATATAATGATGCAAAAGTTAGTTTTTCTCTATTTTTAAGTAACAGCTTCTGATGTATGAGAATGCTAGAGAAGATGCCTTAGAAATCTCTTACCAAATTTTTATTAAAATACTCATAAAACTATTTGAAAAGAATCTCCTATGCACTTCAATGACAAAAAAAATAAGGTAATGCTGCTTTCTTCTAGAATTTGACACAATTTTCCTTATGCCTTATTCATGAATTAGAACCCCTTTTGGAACCTGCTCTCTCTCTTTTTTTTTTTTTTTTTTTTTGTGGTACGCGGGTCTCTCACTGTTGTGGCCTCTCCCGTTGCGGAGCACAGGCTCTGGACGCGCAGGCTCAGTGGCCATGGCTCATGGGCCCAGCCGCTCTGCGGCATGTGGGATCTTCCTGGACCAGGGCACGAACCCGTGTCCCCTGAATCGGCAGGCAGGCTCTCAACCACAGCACCACCAGGGAAGCCCAGGTCCTTTAATTTTAACAAACTGTCTCAAACTCATAAATAGCACAGAGAAGCCTGACAGGTCCTAAATGGTCACTTCAATTTATTTTAGTCATTAAAAATAAACTTCTAAGTAATGAAAACAAGAAAAGATAACTCAATCAGGAATTGAAACTTCAAGATCTTCTGGAACCCCTACTACTTTTATGCCTTGGTCAGTGTACTTCCTGAGCTTCTGTTCCTTCATCTGAAATTGGAATAATAAATAATAGCTGTTTTACTTCTTCAACAGGATGGTATCATAAGCAGATAATTTGTTTACTACAAATATTATAGCAACATAAGTTAGCCTTATTATAACAATTGGATATTTCCTAAATAGAAACATTCCAATGTATTCTGTTTTCTTCTTAATATGTGTAAATTGCTTTGCTCTTGGAAATGGGTGGAATGATCAGTAGTGAAATAATCAGAAGTGAAAACCAAAGTCAAAATTTACTGTTACAACTGACTCATTCAGGCTTATCAGAATATCCACCAAGCATTAAAAAACAAAACAAAACAAATTACCTGTTAACATTTGAAAAAAAAAAAAAGACAACTTGTGAGAGTTTTTCTTTTTTAACCAAAATTAGCAAACATGAGATGTAAGTTATCTGAAAACAAAAGCACCTCAAAGCTTTTCTTTTAATAAGCATAAAAGACATTGCTGGGGTTAGATACTTCAAAAACTATTGAAATGAGTTTAGTGTTAAAAGAAGTTTTTCTTTGAAGATTACTGCTTTTATTCAGATTCAGATGAAATTGTTTATTTTAGTTAGACAATGAATTTCTTCCTTAAGAGTAATTTCCCTGTGAAGTAATTTTTATCTGTGGCAATTTATACCTAATGTTAGAACAGAATGATAACAGAGGCAATTTGTTCTAGGTTTTCCTGGCGTGGTTCCCTCAAGCTGGGAGTCCTTGAATGCCCAATAAAATGCTAGGGTAACTGAGGGCAGAAGAAGTAAAAGCTTGACCCCTGCTGCCTACACCTCCATCCCTTTTCCATTTCCCTATCTCCCTCCCTCCCCATCTGCTCCCTAATAGCGCTGCTCTAGGTACAGATATGAGCATTGCAGTAAGTGTTAAGGTGTGTAATTCTTCCTTAAGGGTGAACCTCCATTCTAAGGGGTCTTCAATTCATTGGAGAGCAAATGTTTTTGGGCAAAGTGGCCTCTGGAGCTCCCTGCCTGTTAAAATCTCACTCCCCCACACCCCACTGCCCCTTGGCACATAGACCATTCAGTCAGCAAATAGATTTGCCTTGTTTACAGCGCTCACTCACAAGGCATCAGCCCTGCCTTTCCTGCGTTCTCATCTTGATTTACGCAGACATCCTTGTAAAACAGCATAAAAAAACAAAGTAGAATTTTTATTCAGGTAGATTTAAACAAAGCAAATATTGAAAGCTGATAATGGTATACCCCCAAATATTTCCTAACAATATTTCCTAATAATGGGGAAATTATATTATATATAATATGTGTAAATATACATATACACACATACATATACCTATCTTTGGAAGATATATATATCTTCAGATAAAGATTAATAAAATAATTTTGAAATGAGAGTTAAATAACAATAGTATTAGTAATGAAGTATGATAGTTCAATTGAACATGGAAATGTTTAGAGTGGTTTTGACAGAATTATACAATTTTAGTATTAAAAAGTCATTCAAAATTATCATCACATCTTGCACATGAGGACCCAGAATGATGAAAATCAGAACAAGAGTTGAGGTCTCTTCACTCCTGGCCCATCACCTGTATGTGTGTGTGTGTGTGTGTGTGTGTGTGTGTGTGTGTGTGTGTGTGTGTGTGTATGTGTTTTACACAAGATCACACACCTCTTAGGTTTTATTATAAATCTTATTGGGAAATATTTGTTGAAATTGTCAATCTGAGACCTAACTGGGCCATTGTAACTCCCTTAAGAATCAAGAGAGATGAACAAGAGCGAAGGTGCCTGGTTCCTTCCTCCTGCTGACTGCATCTTCCCCATAGTATAACTGCTGACACCCATCTTGGTCCCTTCACCACCTCAGGAGTCTTGGCTCAGAGTTTTGACAGGAACTAGAGGACCCCATTTTCCCTTCAAGTTGTAGCACTAACTACTCCAGCCGCCTAATTACTGGGTGTGCTTCACTGCTTTACTCCCTGTCCCTCAACCACTGTATCCCCTAAGTCTGGCTAAGCATGTAGGCCTTGGCCCCTGTGTTCTGGAATCAGCCAAATACGTTTCTCCACAGAAAAAACAAACCTCAGCTTCTCATTAGTGGTCCCACTGCCATTCCCATACATAATGAAGCTTCTTAGAGTAACTGAGCCAGGTGCCACCTAAACACCATAATTGTCATCTCTCAGGGGTAGGGGACCTCTGTGCTGCTGCCCACATGTTGCTACTCCACCCAGGGATTGAGACACTCCTGGTACTTCAGGCTAGAGATACCCACTAAACAGGAAACTTTGGGTCCTGAGGGAGATTCATCTTTAAACCCTGAGGAGAAGCCCAAGTCTCCAAGGCAATTTGATTTTCCCTCCTGATATGAGAGACATGGCCCAATACAAAACAGAGGCCCTATGAAAGGCCATCACCCTGACGGAACTTAAATTCTTCAACTCAGAATTCCACCTTACTCTTCTCCCCTCCCCCACCCACCTTCCGCTCAGCCCTGGAGCCCAAGGAATAGTCTAATAAATGAATATTTACAAATCTCTTTGTTCAACTAAGTTCTTCATGTGATAATGGTATAAAATTGGCTTCAGGAATAATAAACAGCCATTTTAAGTAAATATTTTTTTCATTTATATGTCAGATGTATTTTGATATCTCTTTTCATTATTTACTTATGTATTCAGAAATTTTGCACAAATAATATCAAATTATGCATTGGGAAAACTAAGAGAAATTAAACCTAAAACTATAACCACATTTAATTTTTTTACCAGGGGAAATAAAGGAAATCAAGTCGTAGGAATAAAATCCCCAGAATTTAAACTCCAACTCTACCTAAACTTTGCTTGCTCTGTGACCTGGGCAAGCTATTTAACTTAACTGAACCTAGTTGTTGTCAAGTGTAAAGTGGACATAATAATAGTACCTACTGCACGGAGTTGTTCTGTAAATAAGTTGGTGCATGAAAAATACGTAGCACACTATCTGGCATGCATGAGCTTGTAGGAAATGTGCACTACATTTCTAAAAAGAGCATGGAAGCGAGTATTTCAATTACAAAGAAAAGGCTGTTAACTAAACAATCCAAATGTCCTTCAGTGCTTGAATGATTTAAAAAGTTGTGGTCCATCATATGGAATACTACTCAGCAATAAAAAAGAATAAACTATTGATAGAAACAACAATGTGATTGATTTCGAAGGAATAATGCTGAGTAAAAAAGCCAATCACATAGTCTTACATACTGTATGATTCCACTTACGTGACATTCTTGAAATGACAAAATAATAAAAATGGAGAAAAGACTAGAGCTTTCCAAAGGATATGGGAGGACAAGGAAGTAAAGTGATTTTGGTTATAAAAAGATAACAAAAGAGATCCTTGTGATGTGAATATTCTGTATCTTGACTGTGGTGGTGGTCGCACAAATCTACAGATAAGATAAAACTGCGGAGAACTAAATACACACATTGTCACACAAATGAGTGCATGTAAGATTGATGAGATCTGAATAAGTTCTGTAGATTGTATCAATGTCAATTTCCTGGTTGCAATATTGTACCGTAATTATGCAAGACGTTGCCTTTGGGGGAAATTGAGTGAAAAGTCTATGGAGTCTTTGTATTATTTTGTGGAACTGTATGTGAATCTGCAGTTATCTCAAAACAAAAAGTTTAAAAAATGAAAAATGCTGGGCTTCCCTGGTGGCGCAGTGGTTGAGAGTCCGCCTGCTGATGCAGGGGACACAGGTTCATGCCCCGGTCCGGGAGGATCCCACATGTCGCGGAGCGGCTGGGCCCGTGAGCCGTGGCCGCTGAGCCTGCACATCTGGAGCCTGTGCTCTGCAACGGGAAAGGCCACAACAGTGAGAGGCCCGCGTATCACACACACACAAAAAATAATAAAATAAAATAAAAATGAAAAATGCTAAAATAATTTTCTGGGGCTCCCCTTTGGTCTTTTGTTATTCAAAAAGGACACCTAAGAAAAATCTCCAAATTAAAAGAAAAATGGATTGGTAAAAGTTTATTTTAAAGTTATTGAAAATCCTTTAAAAATATAAGCTTAGAAGTGATAGGTAAATAGATGACTTTGTCAACTATATTTTTCTTTTGAAAAGGAAGGAGTAAAATCAGTCATTCATTGACAATTTACTTGCAATACTACATAGATTGAGTTTTGTTAGTTATTGCTGACTTTTCTTATTTTCGGCCACCAAGTCCAAAAATAGCACATCCTAGACTTCTCACATCTATTATCTAGGTGTCTAAGATCTGTTCTGCTTGGGAACTTTACACACACACACACACACACACACACACACACACACACACACACACACACACAAATAAAGGGAAGTCAGCCAGAAGTTAGGAGGAAGTGGGAGCAGGAAACAGATTTTGTTTGTAGATGTCTTTCCTGCCCTTCCCACCTCATTTACTTTTAATGTAATTTCTTCTTTGGTCTTCACTTCCCCAAGTTATTTACCAGTTTCTAAGCCTGGGTGGTGTAAGTCATAGGGGAAGGAAATGCTGACTACTGATGTTTACCTGAGTAGCATCAGCCAGGCTGAAGTAACATGTACCCCTGTCCTGTGAGTATTCTAGAGAGCCTGGCATTTGCCTCAGTGCTGTTTGCTGGACAACTTCTATTCCCTTGCTGCTGTGATGTTCTGCATTATTAAACATTCACCCATTTGTTTACAAGTTTTCCATCTCATCTATGACAACAACAAAATCTCTGTATGTCCCTATCTCCCGCAAGTCCCTTATTCAAGCCGTCATAGACAGGCTGGTGCCATGAAACCCTCAAAGCCTCCACTGCCAACATCTCATTGACAATAACAAACTGTGTACATCACTGTTGAAAAACAGGAGGAAATGTGCTGTTAGTTTAGAAAGAAGAAATCACTGTCCTAACTTTTCAACTTTCAATTTGTGGAATTCAAAATGCCTACTAGAACAGGGTTTTTCAAACTACTTGAATTGAAGAACAGCTTGCAGACTGATACATCTGTAAAATTCAATAAAATAAATTATTGGAAAAGTGAAAAGGAAAACCATAAAGATATAAAAAAATACAGCCTCAAAATGTTACTACTAAATTAACCTAGAATTATTCTGTCAAATTGCTATAAAAATTCTCTCTCAATTTCTGTATTAATTTCAGTATAAATATTTTATAAGCCAGCACTGGTCCACCAACTACATTTTGAGTAGCACTGAACTAGAGGACATTCTGTCATCTGGTCATCCTTCCTCATTTCCTTAATCCTTTTCAATACTCACATTTAGACCACTCCTCTCCACTTTCTTTCCTCTGCTGCTGCTCTTGGCAAAGATAGACTATTTGAAAAAGCCCTCATATCTGCATGATCCTCCACATGTGCGTATTGTCTCACTTAGTAAAAAAAAAATTGCAGGTCCAGATTTATTAAGCTTGATGTTTGACCTTTACTCTCTCAATGGTTAAAAGGACTCTGTAAGGCAGTAATTATTTCAGGGAAATCAAAGTAAGTCAACTTGTAAGTTGCAGGACCAGACATTGAATCCGAATTTTTTTTCAAAACCTGAATGTTTTCTACAACATATCCATCTTCTACTATCATGTTCTAAGATGATTACTGTGCCTATGTAAATCAATTTGATGTGCATTTTCTAGCATAAAGAGCTCAGTATTTTTTTAGAGTTCCTTCCATTGCTATTTAATTATTCATTTATGTATTTCTTTTCTCCCCCAGAGAAAGCATACTCTCTTCGAAGGCAGAGGTTTTGCCTATTAACTTTTCATATTTTCCACAGCATCTAGCACAAGACATAAATCAACATTCAGTCAATATGAAATAAGGAAACAAGCATTAGTTCTCTTATTGTTAGTTGAAAACATATATGCATAATATAATATTTTCAGAGGGAACTGAAATAATACTTCAAAGCAAAAACAATATTTTAAATACAGAAAGAAAAATATGACAACATAATTTTAATTCTCTTTGATGATTAAAAAGGCCTTCCAACATCTTAGAAATCAGTTTTTATTGCCTTGGCAAAATATATGTACCAGAGCAATTACAGTTATTTGCTTTTTCCTTAATTTGGACTATCATAGTTATTTAACAAAGCATTCTGGAGGACCCTAAAGACAGGGCTGAATTACCCCTGGTTAATAAGGACCCTTAGTCAATAACAAGAATACCCGAGCTGTTAGACCAACCTCAAGAAGCAACTGATGACCCAAGTTGGATAGTTTTACAATGTACACTGCCATCTTGGACTTGCTTCTAAGTTGAGAGAATCTCTATATCTGCTTTAAAAGCTTTCTACTTTTTATTTTGCCAAAGCCTCTTTAAATATTGCCTATGTGTACTGAAGCTTTTTCAAACAAATCAGAGCTTTTTATATCTTTAAAGCAGCTGTGAAGACTTTACATTTTCACAAAGGGAATAAAAGATGGAGGCTGTAAAAAGTGACTTATGGGAGTCTTTGTACTTACAAATAAAATGTCTTAATAAGCTTATTAATATATACAAAATAATGGGAAATGATAAAAAACACAAAAAATAATTTACTATCTTGACCAGTGTACTTATATCAATGGATTCTGTCTACTCCTGTGAAGAAAAAAAAATAAAATAATTAACACTAATGCTCTAAAATCTCACACATTAGAAAACGATATACTTATGTTCCTAATTTAGGTTCTAGGCACATTTTAATGGATCGGGTTGATTTATAATTATATAATTTCAATTTTTTCTAATATTCTAGGCAAGCTTGAAAGTTACAAATTATAATATATACCAAAGGTAAGTAAGTTTGTAAAATTTATGATGAACCTATTACGTCTTATAAAACCCTCTTCATTCATAGTCTAAGTCCTGAATAATCATAAGGAACATATGTTTTTAAGAAAAGCGTGCTATTTTGCTAGGTATTTAATTGCATAGTAGGTATTTGATCCCTACTCCCAACTTACCAATATTAATATTTATCAGCAAAAATTGACCATTACATTTTATGTTCTTGATGGGTATGAAAAACTCCTCATGACATAATGTATATGTTCAGGAAAAATAAACATTTAAATCAATAACAAAATATAAGAAAATTCCTTAAAGGGTCCAAACTGTTCATTGACCATATCATGGTTAGATAGACCTTTATCAGTTCTGCATGTTCTACAGCTCTTTCCAGAGATAAATGAAACATTACCTTACTCTATTTCTTCTTATATGAAAGTGTATACCGTATGGCTAAATAGTACTTAATGAATCTCATGAGCGTTTATTGAATGAATGAATGAATGAATAGATGAATGAAGGACTGAGTAAAAGTACAAATACAACTATGCCTAACCAGGACTCAGTAGAGTATTATGTAGCTTTTTTATTTTCTTGATATCTCTTTCTGTATCCAGCATGGTGATTTCCAAACTCTAGGCATTAAATAAGAATTTATTATTTTTATTAAGCCAACATGGTTAACATTCCTTACCCTTCCAAAAAATACCATAAAGAATTTGCATTTGTTCATTTTATATTAGTAACGTTCCCCTGCATTCTCTATTTTTCACATCTAGTGCCTGCTCAATTGGAAGGATTTTTAATTTCTTCCATAGGCTTTCATAAAGATCACCTCCATTATGCAATAAGTCTATTTTTCCCTCTTCATTTTACATGTTATAGTTTGAAAGGCTGTGTTTAACAAACAACAACAAACAGACAAATCAAAATAAGGCAAGCAAGTGTAAGTACAGGATTGAAGCCTGAATCCCTCCAAGGCTGTAATAGAAAATAAAGAGCCCAGAAAAGAACATCAACCCTATCACCCCTGGTCTGAGCACAGAGGGTAGCACTGAACAGCATGGTTTCTGCTCTTGGACTCCCTGGATCTGAATCCCACCCTCATCTCTTTCAGCTTTGTTTCAAAGGACAAATAACCTCTCTGTGCTTCAATATTTTCATAAGAACCACGTGGAAAATAATAGCATCTACCCCATAAGCTTATCAAGAGAAACAAGAACATGCCTACAATAAGTAGTCAGTCAACATTCACTATTACTGTCGCTACAGGAAATCCATACTCTTTCTGGGAAATAGACATTTTAAAATTACATGTATTTTTCCAGTATAATTTGCCCTAAAGTTGATTTGTTAATTAAGTACTTTTTCCCTTTCTAAAAATAATGTAGATTATAATTTTGAATTTAATTCTTGTCGTAGCATTATTTTAGGCATGTCTGTGCAGGATGAGGGTGGAAGGATTATTCCTAATGAAGATCCCTTCCTTGACAAAAACAAGTCATTTATTTCAGATGGCAAGAAACTGGCATAGACACCCTTTCATTTGCCTTTTGTTCCATCTTGCCATCCCTCCATCCTCTATTCCCCCTTCATGCAGGTTTTTCCTGTTCTCATGATGTTACTTCAATAAAAAAATGATTAAAATTAATTGTCACTAAAGTATTATAGGTATGTGACACTTCCCATAATGCTTGCATTTTAAAAGAAGGCTTTCTGTAACAGTCATAATTAATATATTGTGTACGCCTCAACTTCAGTGAAATTTCAGTCACTGAGGTATCAACTACAATACAAAGAGGTAATCTGAGAGTATATAGGGGCAAGTACACATTTGACAAAAAGCAAGAGACGTGAACCTGAAAATGTTGCCCTGGTAAGTCTAATATCAACAGTAAAATAATAAAACAGGCCCAAAGAGATGAAATTTATCAAAATCTAGAGGATGATGGAATCATGAGCAATAAGCAGCATGGTTTTATAAAGGGCAAATCAGGCCCGACACAGTCAATAGCTCTTTTCAGCAGAATGACAAAATTAGACGATGAAGGGCATCAGGTAAATGTTGCCTCTTTGCACTGTCACAATGCATTTAAAATCATCCCTGCGAATTTTAAATTCAACTGTAGATTCAGCTCTGAATGCTTTCTAAAAAGACCTGAAAAAAATGTAAAATGTCATAGATAATGACAATGGGGGCCATCGTGGGATGCTGGAGTTAATAAGGCTCATTCACTGCATTTCCCACATTGATGAAAGGGAAAAAATACATCAGAATTGTGCATAACATGCTAAGTGAATAGCAGATTTAATGGAACACAATTAAGAAGATTTTAAAATACAATGGGTAATCTAAAAGGATCCTAAGTGAGATCCAAGTAACAGCTATCTCTAAACTAAAATAAAACAGACTGAGCTAAGAGGAAAGCCCTCAGGACAAAGAATCAAGAAATCCTGAGTTGTGTCTCTTTCTACCTTCTCTAAGTGCAGCTTCCCTGACTCATTTACTGTCTGGCCTTCATTCCCCAGCCTTGACTTCAGGACTGAATAGGATACAGCAGGAACCTGATCATGCCCACTGAGTACACTGACTCTGACCAGAACTTGATGGGACAAATTTATAGACACTTTCTCACTCAGACACCCCTGTTCTCAGTTAAGAACAAGTGCAGTCTTGGCTCAGAGATGCTCTCCTGGCTCACAGTCTGAACAGAGAAGGAGAGAGACAAGTAATAAATAACTACAGGGCAATGAAATAAGAGTCATAATGCAAATGTGTAGAAAGTTCTAGAGCAACTCAAATCAAATAATGAGACTATCAGAGGGAATTGGGTAAACATTCAAAGAGGCAACATTTGAACTGGGCCTGGAAGGCCAGGCAGAAGAGGGGCAGGGATTGACGTAAAGCCGCATAAAGGCACAGCAGACTTGGGAATTCTCCTCATGGATATAAAGGGAAGGATGACTGTTCAGTCTAGCACAGAACACTGCTTTGAAGAGTAGATAGAATGGCCCACGTGACAGAATTTTGTAAAACATTATATAAATATAAAAATATTTAATTATATTATGAGCAGTTAAAAATTGCTTTGAAATATTACCCAGTAGGAAAAAGGGAGGTGAGGCTTAAGCCCAACACCACCATAAACATGGCAGCATTAGTATCACCCAGCTCTAGCCACCTCTCCGACTGCTTCAAAATCCTGAGTAGGGCAGGGAGAGGCCTCATGCAGAGCGGAGCTGAGTTTTGTTATAGGTACACATCCTCCAAACAGAGCATGACTCACATGTGGGATATGAAACCACCCACAGATTAGCATTGATTTACAGGCAGCAGTTGCCGTCATCCTCCTCTGCAGTTATGTTCCCTGTGAAGAGGGGAATCAGTGTTCCCATCATCTAAGCTAAATGCTTGGAATCACCTTTGATGCCTCCTCTCTGTGCTGTGATTTCACAGTAGCTCATCATGTTTCTTTGTCCTCATCTTTTAATTTCCTTTCATGCCGGCACCAGTAAATCTACCATTGTACTTGAACAATTACAAGGTCCCTTACCTGGGGTCTTCTAGCCTCTCTCCCTTCTCCAGTCCATCCTCCACACCAAATTGGCATATAAAAATACTGCTTTTGTCCTGTTGCATTCTTATTCATAATTCATCAACAACTCCCAATTGCTTACATCAGTGATTCTCAAATTTCATCTGCATGAAAATCATGTCTGAAATTTGCTTAAAATTAAGATTACAATATGCTCCTTCTCATTCTGATACAATAGTTCATTTTTTAGTGAACAAAAATTTAGTATTAGGTTTTTAAAAGTTTTTTTAAATTATTATTTTTTTAATTGAAGTATAATTTACTTACAGTATTGTGTTTGTTTCAGGTATATAGCAAAGTTATTCAAATATATACTGTATATATATATATATTCATGTATGTATTTTTTTTATTATTTTCCATTATATGTTATTGCAAGATATTGAATATAGTTCCCTGTGCTATGCAGTAGGTCCTTGTTGCTTATCTATTTTATATATAGTAGTTTGTATCTGCTAATCCTAAACTCATAATTTATCCCTCCCTCCCTCTTTCCCTTTGATAACTATGTTTGTTTTCTATGTCTGTGGGTCTGTTTCTGTTTGTAAATAAGTCCATTTGCATTGTTTTTTTCACATTCCACATATAAGTGATATCATCTGATATTTGTCTTTCTCTGTCTGACTTACCTCACTTAGTATGGTAATTCTAGGTCCATCCTAGTATTAATTTTATTATTAAGTGCTTTGAGGACATGCTTATAAGAGAGATCAGCTCTTCTTAGGTGCTGGACCTGAACTTTAAATACCTGTTACCAGCTGTCATTTACCGTATTTTAAACATATTCACTTTATTTAGGCATAATTATAAAAAATAGGAATATAATATATAGTTTATCTGTGTTCATAATGCATATCTATCTATCCCTTTATCTATCTAAACTCACAGTACTATATGAATAAATTACTAGCTGAAATATCTTTCTGCTGCCCAAGGGGCTACTAACTGGTCCAAGAATATCTGTTGAAATGGTTCATGGATGTTAAATTCCATATAGTCATGTTCAAAGGAAGCTTGATTCATGGTCCTAGAATCTCACAGTTTAAATAAGTCTCCAAAATTAACTTTTCCTGCCAGGAAGGGAGGACTGTCTTCCTGAAGAGAATTAAGTCGTGAGATAACGATTTCTTTCCCCTTTCCTCACGTGCTGAGGTTGGTAGTGGCAGAACATTTAGCTTATTTCTCCCATCATGATGCTCTATGCATCAGTCCCCAAACTGGAGACTTGTCCATGCTTTCTGTCTGAAGGTGGCAAAGTAATCAAGCAGCAAATATACTCTGTGTGGCTGAGAAATTATCAGAAGAAAGAGAGTGAAATGGGAGACCTGTTACATGGGAATAGCTTACATTCCCAGAAATTAGCTCTCAAGTAGTCGTACATCTGACATGGTCAAAAGAATGCCACGTTAAGTACCTGGGACCTATATCAACTTCCCAGGCACAGCTGGAGTGAGAAGGGCCTAAATGCAAGGGTTTTAGGGACTATGTCATCTGTGGAAAAAAGGGAGGAGGCTGTATCTCGGTGAGTTCATCAGACCAGGTACTGAACCACCAAGGTCCCCAGAGAACCACCAAATGAACCTCATGAAAGATCTTGCCTTTGGGGGCCCGCAGTCCAGAAAGAACCAAAGGCCACTTTGGTTAGACAGTTGTACGACAATTACCTAAATGGACTCCCCCTCCTGAGGCTACTAACAGAGACTGGGGCTGAGAGAGGCCTGACACTCTCCTAGGCCATCAGCTTTAACAATTTAAAATCAGCTTCTCCACAGTTTGTGGGATTTCTGCTTTGTCTCCTCGAGAGAAGGCATTGAATTAGAGAGATCATTAATACTATCTAAGTTGACTGACCCAAACTAGAAGTCCTAGAGTGTTATAGGATAAGAGTATCATTTATCAGAAGGGATATATGTATATGTATAATTGATTCACTTTGCTGTACACCTGAAACTAACACAACTTTGTAAATCAACTATGCTCCAATGAAAATTAAAAACAAAAAGAAAGTATGGAAATATAGTCAACTGGCAACTTTAAGTCTGAAATATATACATCTGTTTATGATAGTCTAGTTTTAAAAAAGGATCATAAACATAATATGAAATTAAAATAAGGCAAATATAATTCCAACGTATGTATTGATAACTCTTTTCATTTTTGAATTATCGTAAGTGCAGCATGGTATGAAGAAAAAAGCTTTGGATTGCAACCAAATAATTGAATTCTAGTGTCGACCAAAATATTTTTAAAAAACAAGGTGAGTGATGTAACCATTATGAGCCATAGTTATTTTTCTGTGAATTAAGAGCAGTAATTATTGTAGTATCTACCAAAAACAGGTTATTGAAACAAATGAGATATATAATATTATCATCCATAGTATTATTAGACTTTTCAAATTCACTATTCAAATCTCAATTTTTGGTAGAGATTTTTTTTTTTTTTTTTTTGCAGTATGCGGACCTCTCACTGTTGTGGCCTCCCCCATCACAGAGCACAGGCTCCGGACACGCAGGCTTAGTGGCCATGGCTCACAGGCACAGCCGCTCCGCTGCATGTGGGATCTTCCCATACCGGGGCATGAACCCGTGTCTCCTTCATCGGCAGGCAGACTCTCAACCACTGCGCCACCGGGGAAGCCCTCAATTTTTGGTAGAGATATTAAAAATGAAAATTGCATACAACACCAAATCTTATTTTACTCATTAAATGTTTTTGAAAAGTTGATCTCTTTCACAATATTTTAGGGTATTTATCTAACACTTAAACCTAAAATTTCTTAACCAAATGAGGGAATTGAACTATATGTTTTCTAAATTTCCCTTCAGCTCTTAAGATTTTTGTGATTCTATCTTTTCCCTTCACTCTTAGAATACCTTTTATTAGAACTGTTAACAGTATGAGCATAGTCTCATTTCAGTTTTCCACTAGGGCTAATGAAAAGTCAAAAAATAAAATGGAAATAAAAATCTAGAAAGGGGAGAAACAAGAGGGCAAAAATTTAAAGAGAAACAGTCTGAAAAATCAGCTAAAGAAGTAACCAAGAGTTACCTTTCTGTTCATCTTGATACAGTATTCTATAAGATATATTTCACATACGTGTTGGCTTGCCTGAAACAAACAAAATTTAAAAAAATGATTACAGATGAAGCTGAAATGTTCATGGATAATGAGGCAGGAGGTGATTGTCACTTCCTGATTTAGATATTATATGAAGGAATCACCAGCCAGAGATAAGATAGTTACAGAACTTCACATTACCTTTTGTGAATTTGAACTGTCTAGAGAGAAATGATTCCTGGAAGTCAGTGTCTTTGCAACATGGTGTTGTGGCATAAGGCATTCTCCACTTTTCACTTTTCCAGCAGGCTGAGCTGAAGCACTGCTGGAACAAATCATGACAGCAGAGCCTGATCCAGCATTTGTGATGCTCCATTCTCAGCAAGTTAGCGTGTCCCTTGGTTCAAGAACAGGTAATGGGTTACAAACACCTGGTATTGCAAGGGTTTTGATTTTGTCCACAAACACTAAATTACCTATGTATACAACCCAAATATTGATGTTAAATAACTTGTAAAGGAAGCATGGTAATGCAGAGATTGCTAAAGTAATCAGGCAGGAAGTGAGGTAGGCCAAAGAGAGAATTTCACATCAGAAACCTGTTCACTTTTCCTACTGAAGCTAAAGTAACCACGAATCATTTTAATTAATCTGCCATAAATGTCACAGCCTAAATGAGTTCAAAGGATTTCAATTCAATCCATAGTCCATCACAAATACCACCATGAACGAGAGTCAATGCTGCAGCCTTAAATCTGAGAGACACGCAGATAAGAAGACAGGTGTATGCATAAAAGAATAAAGTATAGTAGAAACCAATTACAGCAAAGTCATTTTTCTTCCATAAGAAAAAAATTTATTATAAAAAGAAAAATTACTACAATGAAGGGAACTGATTTCTCTAATGATTGAAGTATCTACATATTTTCTTGATGAAATGAATTTCACTCAGGGTGAATTATAAATAAATTGTCCAGCTTGCCATGAATATTATAGTTCTACAAAGAATTCTACCACCTGCACTGAAAGATATATTCACCACCTCATGTCCTAAACAATCTGATGTAATTAATGGGGCAGTTATAATTAATATGATGTTTTCATATCTAAGATTAAATAAGCAGATGGTGACAAAAGTCTAGGGTACATCTGGTTCCAAACAAGAGCCTGACAAAGGCTTGCTTGCTTGATTTGTTACTTAAATATTTGACAGGGTACAGAGATCTAATATGTAATTTTGCATGTGAACATCACCACCCAGGTAATCCTACTGTGGATATCCTTATATTTCAAATCCATGGTATTCTTTCTACCCTCAGCAGATTGCTTTGGGTGGCAGCTGAACACTTAAGAACAGCAAAGATGTATTATTAGCAAAAGTCTGGCTTATTATTCAATTATCAATGGCTGGTTGAACACTCAAAATAGACTAAGTATGGCTTTGATAAGTATGCAGAAGTTTTCAAAATGTTCTAAAATAGTAACATCACAAAATAAAGCTTTTCAGGATTTTTTTTGTATGTGCTAAGATATATCTGTCTCTTTCTCATTCAACATAACTGAGACCATATTGTACCAAAACGGACTTCAGTTTGTTGATATTTCAGGAGTGCTCATGTATTGTGGTTAAAATAAAAATGAGATGCGGTAGAAGACGAGTTTTTTCCTTTTAATTAAAAAATGTGCTAGACAATACATTGGTAGCTAGTATTTGACTCAACATTGTAGTTTATTATCATTACTATGAGCTCAACGTTAGCTGTATAACTGGGAAAACTCTTTAACTTCTCTGCCTTTCAGTTATGGTCACAGTGATAATAGTATTTCATAATATTTTATAATAATTAAATATGTCAGAGAGCCTAGTACAGTTGTGGACATAAGGCAGATATTCATTATGTTGGTTTTCTTTCTGCTTTGAGTAAACATTTCCTTCTTTCCTTCTTTGCCTTCTTTATCCTCCACTCCTTATTTTCCCTCTTCCTTCCGGACAATAAGTTTTAGACTTTCAGAAGGGCAAAAATAATTATAGAAATTTTTACATGTTTACATTCTTAGATCCTAGTACATTTAGAAGACGTAATAAACTAACAATAAGTACTTGAAAAAATCAATATTGGGAATATACAATGTGATCTCTGCCCGTGAATACAGAACATATAAAAATATGACTTTACATAATTTTGTACAGATTACAAAATGCTTCCATGTACACACTCCATTCTTTTAATCTATGCAACAATCTTGAAGTATATGTTAACATGGCGAAAAACTCAAAAGACCTGTGCTCAAAACTTTGTCATTACCAGCCACCCGACCTAAAGCTATGACTGTGAGCCTGTCTTCTTATCTTCAAACAAGATTAATATCTATCCTGCCTCCCTGGTAAGGTTGTGGCGAGAATCAAGTGAGAGGCTGTACATCAAAATGCATGTGAACTTTAAGTATATACACATAAGAGGTGTCTACAAATTCTTAGCCAAAAGATAGTTTACAAATAATTAGTTATGAGATGTCACCTTCACTTAACAATTAAAAAAAATGACAAAAAGGCCTTATTTAGTACAGAGAAATGTGTAGGTAAGATTGAAATAATGGGAGTAGTTAGAGAAGAATGCCTGTAAGAAGTCATGAGGCATCTGAACCTTGAAGTCTGGTAGAAGCTGGATGGGAAACAAGTGAAAGGAAGGAAGTGGCTGGCAAGAACATTTGAAGAAAGGCTTAAAGTATAGCACAGGCAGATTATTTGGGGAAGAGGAAAAAGATTGTCCTTGTTGGAATTATCGGTATTGGGAAATAACAGATGAAGTTGAAAAGCCAAAGAATTCAGAGTGTGGAGGACTTTGAATGTCATGGTAATTTTCAACTTTTGCATGTAAACAATAATATATTGCATGTAGGACAAAACAGTATTTATGTAACGGATAATATATTATGAAGCAACTTAAATTTTAGGAAAATAAACTCAATTATATCCATTGGATTAGAAATGGAAGATTATAGCACAGAGGTTGGTTAAAAGGCTATTAACGTGTAAGTAATGGAAGGAAAGAAGGAAAGTTACTGTGGTCTATTCAGAAATGAAGACCAATAAAAGACCTTAAGGAGTAAAGTGCTGATGGAAAGGGAGAGGAGTGATGAATTCAACATCATAAGTAAGGATGGTGGAGTTAATAGAAGTTTCAGATACATAGAGTATGGTCCTAGAACACAAGATTGAGACATGCTTAATTGGCCAGATGCATGGTGGTGAGTCTATGAGTCCTAGAGATGTTTAGGTCTTAGGAGGAGGCCCATGCTATCAAGCCATTGTTTGGTATGAGTAAGTAAACATAAGTATAGCATTATAGAAGAGGAATTCAAACAGTCTTTGAGAACACAACTTTGGAAAATCAATAACTTATTTATATTTAAATAGTATGAACTTCATAATATTATACCTGAATATGAGAGCCAAATATGTAAGGCTTTATCCCTATAAATTAGTATACCATAAGAAGAGTGAAGGGGTCCACATAAGGATAATGACCAATAATAGGTTATCAACATTTTGCTCTAAAACTCTAAAATCATTACTAGAGAATTGCTAGATCCTTAACTAATGAGGAGAAAAAAGAGGCTAAAGAATTTGCCAAAAGCTTTTGGAGGAAGCTGATTAACTGGATTTCTAACACCCAAAAGAGAAAAACACACACACAAAGAGAATGTAATGGTTAACTTTATATGTCAACTTGGCTGGGCCATGGTGCACAGATTTTTGGTAGAACATTATTTTGGGTGTTTATGTGAGAGTGTTTTGGGATGAGATTAACATTTAAATTAGCGGGCTTTGACTAAAGTAGATTGCCCTCCATGTTGTGGTTGGGCCTCATCCAATCAGTTGAAGGACTGAATAGAACAAAAGACTGAACTCCCCCAAGCAAGAAGGACGTCTTCCAGCAGATGGCCTTTGAACTTGAACTGCAATATTGGCTCTTTCTAGATCTCCAGCCTGGCAACCTACCCTTCAGATTTGTAACTTGCCAGTCTCCATAACTGCATAAGCCAGCTCCTTAAAGTAAATCTCTTTCTAAGATATACATATTGACATAGATATATCCATCCTATTGATTATGTTTCTCTGGAGAACCCTGACTAACAGAGAAGGCAATACACACAGAAGAGCAACATCACCCCACTATTGAATATGCAGTGGGTAAGATATGTGAGCACTCAGCAAAGTGGATATTATGCAAATATTCAATAATGTTGTCTGTAAACAAAATTGAATATTTCTTGCTTGAAATTGACTCTAAGGCCTGAAATATTTTGTATAAAAGATATAAAATTCAACCAAAAGTCAGATATTCTCTTATTTTGGTATCTTATAACCTGTCATAGAAGAACATTGTAGGAAGTAAGAAAGATCATTCAATTCTGGAGTAAATCAAGGTATTTTTTTAGATATTTAGTATCTCTCTACTTTTAAAATAATAGCATATATTAAAACAAATATTTGAAATTTTAATTAATAGAAGTCTTCATTTTCATAGAGTTTTACAGTTTATAAAACAAATAAATGTTATGAATATTTATTGATATACATATATACCATCTCATATCTGTTAGGATGGTTATTATTAAAAACAAAACAAACAAAACATAAAACAACATGTTCTGGTGAGAATGTGGAGAAATTGGAACTCTTGTATACTGTTGGTGGGAATGCAAAATGGTGCAAGCTGCTATGGAAAACAGTATGGATTTTCCTCAAAACGTTAAAAATAGAATTACCCTGCGACCCAGCAATTTCAATTTGGGGTATATACCTCAAGAACTGAAAGCAGAGTCTTGAAGAGATATTTGTGCGTCCATGTTCATAGTAGCATTGTTCACAGTAGTTAGAACATAAAAACAATCCAAGTATCCATCAACAAATGAATGGATACACAAAATGTGTATATACATACAATGGAATATTATTCAGCCTTAACAAGGAAGGAAATTCTGCAATTTGCTTCAAATAGATAAAACTTGAGGACTTTATGCTAAGTGAAATGAGCCAGTCACAGAAAGACAAAAATTGTATGATTCCACTTATATAAGGTATTTAGAGTAGTCAAAATCATAAACACAGAAAGTAGAAGGGTGGTTGCCAGGGGCTGAAGGGAAGAGAGAATGGGGAGTAATTGTTTAATAGGTGAGTTTGATTTACAAGATGCAAAGAGTTATGGGGATGAATAGTGGTGATCACTACACAATGATGTGAATGTATGTATTACCACTGAACTGTACACTTAAAAATGGTTAAGATGGTAGATATTATGTTACGTATTTTAACACAATAAAAAAGTAAATAAAAGAGATGGGGGAAGGATTCCACCTGCTGTTAGAGGAACCTGAAAAGTCACACTGCTAAGGATATGGATATAAGAGGCAGGAGGGACTGAGGGATTCGGTGTCATTTTGCAATCTTTTTGTTAGATGTGGAGCACCTCAGGGCAGAAAGAGAAAAGTCCCAGCATACCCTCTTAGCCTAAGGACATAGCACAGAGACAATTCTCCAACTCCCACTTTTTTTTACCCAGTCTTCTGCTTAAAGAGGTAAAAGTTTATGAGGCACTATGTTGGCAATCCTTGGGAGCTTCAGAGCTTGTGGAAAGTGACCTCAATTTCGGTGTTTGGTTTTAAACAATGCATTTCATTCATATTTCTGGGACTCTACCTGTGGGATATAGTTGCCAATTCTGAGGCAAAAGGAATACTCCCACTTCATATGCTATTATTATAGCATTATTATATCATTTAATCTGATTGGGTAGATAGAGCTGTAATTTAACTTTATTTATCAGATTGACCTTTGAAAGGATTAGGACCAGAATTCAAGGGCACACAGCTGGGAAGGGGTAGAGTGCACAACGTAACACAGATCTTCTGATTCTAAGTCAGTGGCTCCAAAAATTTTATTCTTGAGGGATATCGGATTGCCAGTCAGGTTGAGAGGAGGAACTAGCAGAGTTTTCTGAAACTTATATGTGCATAGCCTTTCACTAAGGCTGAAAAAACTCAATTGTCCACTTAAAAAATCGGTGGAGGAGACGAAGGAAATTATGAAGAGAGCTAACAACCACTTGCTCCCACCAAGCCAATACTTGGTGATGCCTTTGCTCTGAATCTGATGCTTTTCCCACTATACAGCCCTACCTTTTGTAGTAGGTGGTACTATATTCTCCAAAACAATGTGTTGATTCCTAACCTGTGGTACCTGTGAATGTGACCTTATTTGGAAATAGGATCTTTACAGATGTAATCAAGTTAAGGACAAGGGTGGGCATTCATTTGAAAACTGATGTCCTTATAAGATGGGGGAATTTTGGACACAAACAAAGAGACACACAGGGAAGAACATCATTTGACAACAAAGGCAGATTGGAGTGATGTATCTATGAGCCTAGGAATGCAGAGGACTGCCAGCAACCACCAGAAGCTAGAAAGAAGTAAAAAAGGATCATCCTTGAGAACCTTCAGGGAAAGCTTAGCCCAGATGATACCTTGATTTCAGACTTCTAACCTCCAGAACTATGAGACAATAAATTGCTGTTGTTTGAAGTTACCCAATTTGTCGTAATTTGTTATAGCAGCCTTAAGATACACTTTTAAACTTCTTCCCAGTTTTTACAAACTTATTTCACGATAAATACCCTAGTACACACCTTGTATAAGCTAATGAAGAGAAAGAAGAATCACAGACAAGTCAGCATTTAATATTTCTGAGAGTGAAGAACAGAGGAGTCAGGAGGATGAGAGCTTTTGCTTTAGAATATGGATTTTTCTCTCCAGCTCTCACAAGGTCAGCCCCCTAACCAAAACAGCCACTTGAAGCTAATCTCAATGCTTCCAGTATAATTGTACTTGACCTTTACCTAAAGGCCATCCCTACCAAGAAACTGATGGTTCCATCCCCTTGGGCTGTTACAAAAGGCAGCTTTCACAGTGTTCCTTTCATCGCTCTGCTTGGGAATCTAAAACCTGTTCATCCTAAAGGAAACCAACCTGAAAGTGCCAAACGAGACAATAACAAAACATATTTCATACACTTTTGAGAAAAAAATATGCAGGGAAGAAAAATGAAGAGGATAAAATAGTCTCCTTATCTGAAAACTATGTTTTTTCATGCTAAGTACTATGCTTATGGAGCCAATACATCATGTCCACCAGTAAGTGGAAGTGAAGCATGTTTCTTCCACACATTGTTTGACACAGCAAGTGAGTATTTTATCGGCATTGGGTAATTTAAACTCACACTCTGCTGTCTGGAGTATATTAGCAGCATACCATGCAAAGACTAGATTGTTTGGCAATTTGTGTACCACAGAGAATCAGTCCAATATAATTCAGGAGAGAGGCAAGGGCAAAAAGTGTGGAGAAGTTGCTTTATATCAGAAAAATATAGCTGTTATTAAGATGATATGGATAAAACCTAAGAAACCTGGCACACAGTTTGCTAAATACTAGTTTATATGGCAGCATTGCAGGCAATGATCTGGAAATACTGATTCAACCACACATACAGAGCTAATACCTCCTCAGGTAATCTGTTGCATTTATTCTTCCTACTTTATCTCTCCTATAACAAACAGCATGTGAAGGTACACACACACCACACTCCCACACACAAACATACACATGCAGATTTATTGCTATGAAAACCAGGGTGTATTGTGGTTTAAATTGTTGGCTCTGGAGTTAGACAACCTAGATTTGAATCCCAGGTTTACCATTTACTGTTGTGCAAGCTTTATTTGTAAAACAGAGATTATGTCGTTCAAATCTCATATATACTATCGTGACAAGGATTAAAAGGGATACTGCATACAAAACTCAGCCTGAGGCACAAAGTAGGTGGTCAATAAATGTCAGATATCATCACCAACATCATCGTCATCATCATCACCATCACTATTATTATAAACATGCATACACGGTTATCAATGTTTATCTGTACAACCAAAATCATCTATAGGTTTGTATATAAATTTAAGGGCCTATGAGCTTAAGACAGGTTTAGAGGTTGAGGAGATTATATTAATTTCTCCTTTAAAAATATTGTGGTGGGCTTCCCTGGTGGCGCAGTGGTTAAGAGTCTGCCTGCTGATGCAGGGGACACGGGTTCGTGTACCAGTCTGGGAAGATCCCACATGCCGCGGAGCGGCTGGGCCCGTGAGCCATGGCCGCTGAGCCTGCGCGTCCAGAGCCTGTGCTCCGCAACGGCAGAGGCCACAACAGTGGGAGGCCCGCGTACCGCAAAAAAAAAAAAAAAAAAAAAAAAAAAAAAAAAAATATATATATATATATATATATATATATATATATATAGTGGTGACAACACCAAATGCTGGCAAGGATGTGGAGCAATAGGAACTCTCATTCATTGCTGATGGGAATGCAAAGTGGTACAGCCATTTTGGAAGATAGTTTGGCAGTTTCTTACAAAACTAAACATTCTCTTACTATATGATCCAGCATTTGCTCTCCTTGGTATTTATTGAAAGAGTTGAAAACTTACATTCACACAAAAACCTGCATTTGGATGTTTACAGCAGCTTTATTCGCAATTGCCAAAAGTTGGAAGCAGCCAAGATGTCCTTCAGTAGGTGAATGGATAAATAAACTGTGATACATCCAGACAATGGAATATTACTCAGTGCTAAAAAGAAATGAGCTATAGTAAAGCATGAAAAGACATAGAGGAAACTTAAATGCATGTCACTAAGAGAAAGAAGCCCATCTGAAAAGGCTACATACAACTATGGAGACAGTAAAAAGATCAGTCATTGCGGGGGGGTGGAGGAGAAGGGGGCGGGTAATAGGCAGATCGCAGAGAATTTTTAGAGCAATGAAACTACTCTATAGGGTACTGTAATGGTGGGTACATGCCATTATACATTTGCCAAACCCATAGAATGTCCAAAACCAAAATGAACCCTAAGGTAAGCTATGGACTTTGGATGATCATAAAGTGTCAATGTAGGTTCATCAGTTATAACAAATATACCATTCTGGTGGGGGATGTCAGTAATGGGGGCAACTGCACGCATGGGGGAAGGGAATACATGGGAAATCTCTATATCTTCCATTCAGTTTTGCTGTAAACCTAAAACTGCTCCAAAAAAATAAAGTCCTAAAAATATATATTAGGAAATACAATTCAGGAAAATGTCCCAGAGCTCAAACTTTTTTTTTTAGTTTCTACTCATGGCTATGATTCATTACAGTGAATGACTACAAAGCAGGATCAATAAATGAAAAGGGCACATGGGGCCAAGTCTGGAGAGAGCAGGTGTGAGCTTCCAGAAATTCTATCCCGATGCTCTTGTACAAGACATGTTTATTCCTTCAACAGCAGCAACATGTGTGAAGAGTTGTATGTCCAGGAAAGGTTTATTGGAGCCTAAGGGTCAGAGTTCAAACTTAATCAAATGGCCAGTTAATTAATAGAGAAAGTCTGCTCAATATTGATAAATGTTGTCAGCTACTCAACCTAGATAAAACAGCTTTGTCTCATCTACTCATTTATGAACGATTTGAATTACATTATGAGGGAAAGGATAATAGGATTAAAAACAAAAATTAACTAAAGCCAAAGGTATTGAGGGAGAGTAACAAATAGGTCAATTTGTCTGGCTCACCAGGTCATAATATAAAGCACAGTAGACCTGAGACAAATCCCAGCTTCTACTCTCTTACCTGCAGACGGACATCAGACTCCTCAGAGCTTCAGTGTTAGCCTGAATTTTCATTTCTGCTATAAGCAAATGTTTATGTGATATTAAGTGAGTAACTGTATGTCAAAGTCCTTTCTAAGATTCCTCAAAACTAGTAAATAATAATAATAGGATTTTTTATTAAACCCATTGTCAGAAATCACCTTAATATACAGTTTAAAAAATAAATAAAGCTAGAAATGCCAGTCTAGAGAAGGATTCCCCACTCCAGCCCATAGAAAGCCAGTAAAGAAATTTTTAAAAATGAGATGATCAGTGTTTCAAAGGGTTGATCTTGCAGCTGTGTATGGCCTTATTTTTATTAAGTCATGTTTTTCTTCTTGCAACTCAGATGGAATCACAAAAATATATTCTATAGAAAGTTTTTGGTCCTTAGAACATACTATAAAAAAATATACATCAAAAAAACAACTTGTGACATTTATAAACATGATTCCCTGGCTATCAATTGGCTTTATATTGCCACAAATGAAAACACTTAAAAGAACATGGTTTTAAAATCATATCAGAAATGGATTTTTTCCCACATAATACTATTTGGCTCTATTTTTTTTTTTTTTTTTTTTTTTGTGGTACGCGAGCCTCTCACTGTTGTGGTTTCTCCCGTTGTGGAGCACAGGCTCTGGACGCGCAGGCTCAGCGGCCATGGCTCACGGGCCCAGCCGCTCCGCGGCGTGTGGGATCTTCCCGGAATGGGGCACGAACCTGTGTCCTCTGCAACAGCAAGCAGACTCTCAACCACTGCGCCACCAGGGAAGCCCGTATTTGCCTCTATTTTTAAAGAAACATGACACCTGTCCCGTTGATATAAGTGTGTTGCATTTGCTTTCTACCAGTGCTGTAGGCCATATTATTGTTCAAAATATTTGCTGTCTCGCCCAACCCTGTGGGTTGATTGAAGATTTGTTACTTCATTTATCTCTGTGATTTTCTTTGACCACTAAAATGTGAGTGGAAGTGACATGTCACTTCCATATAGAAACTATAAAAGCCTTCACATGGTTGCACACCATCTTCTCTTTTCTGAATGCCAAGAGAAAATGAAATAATAAAAGTTTCTCTATTCCTGGGAAAAAACTGTTCTGAAGCCATGGAATCAGTTAAATGCCAGAATTCTTTAAAACTATTTAATCAATCAATGGCAGGTCTACAGCCACTGTGACAATCACAACTGCTCGAGAACACCAGCCAAACGGTGGCAGCATTTTGCTTCTAAAAGTCATCCAGTGGGGAATGGACTTACAAAAGAAACATTCTCGAGAATGTCAATTAGTTAACAACAGTTTCACTGTAGTATCTATGCTTCTACAGGGCCTTAGGGTTAGGGTTAGGGTTAGGGTTAGGGTTAGGTCTATCCGTCCCCAAACCTCTGAAAAAGTCAGTTCCCTGGTTTGCTGTAAGAGTATATGCCTGATCCACGTAGCTTTCCCTCACTTAAATAAGCAATAAATTTAATGTTAAGGTTTTTGTTTTAGATGATGGTCTTATCCTTTGACACATGGGAAAAAATGACAAGATAGAGGCTACTCTGTCAGTTTGGGTCCTCCAATGAAGAGAACGTGGAACAGAGCCACCGTCAACCCATAATGGACACAAAACATGAGTGAGAACAGTTATTTATGAAAGCCATTGAGATTTTCAGGTAGTTTGTAAACACAGAATAACTTAGACTAAGCTGAATTATACAGTCTGTAAATTTAAGTTATGGTTGTAGGCCATTACACAAAGGAAACAGGCAGTTATAATTTATCTCCCTGCTCCAATAAAAGATGAGTTTTCCTCTACAGAACCAGACTTCTCGTCTCTCTTCTAATGTAATCATGATAGTTTTCATGCTTCAGGGCGAAATTTATGTTAAAAGCTTCATTATATTATTTCATTAGAAAATTATTTTTTTCTGTCAAATATATGATTTTAAAAGATTTCTACTGTGCAAAAAGACTTGGCCAAAACAATAACAACGTCAACAACAACATGAGTAAAATTTATAAAGCAATATAAAAATACAGCAAAAGAAATATACTTCATAATACTTTATCCAGCCATAAATGTTCAATTCTTAAGCAATTTCCCCCACAGGACTCTGTATTCAATTTTAAAGTGAAAACAAATACAAAAATTAAATTTGCCTTTAAAACATGTTAAACTTTACTGGAATGTATCTATTACAAAGGGAAATAGTATGCCTATATTTGTATCTCTTTTGGTATATAATTATTTTCAAATTTTATCATTTGGTTGTAACTCACATAACTTATTTTGAAGGACAGTTAATCATAAGAATTCAGTTATCATGAAAACCCAGTGAGTCATTTAACAAGTATGTGAGAACATATTATATGTAAAGTACAGAATTAAATGCTATTGGTGTTTAAAAGTTAATAATAAACAGAATTTACCTTCAGGTCTAAAAGTAGAAAACAGAAAATTTAATGTATAACCATGGTATAATGCGAGACTGAGAAATGGCATCAGAAAGATATAGATGAAATTATATGCAAGATCTAAAGGATGAGAAATAACAATTGAGGAAAATCAGGGAAGGGTCATGGAGCAGGTGCATTTAAACTGGGCCTTAAAATATAAGTAGGAAATACTCTACACATATGAGTCTGGCTCTAATCCATATAAGCAAGAAGGAATCACTCATCTCTTCAATGTCGCCCTGATCTAGCAAGACAGAGCTTTTCTCCCAATAACAGGACTCATCATGTTCCTGATATGTACATACCACCAATACCCTCTGAGATCTGGCAGAAGGGAAAGAGGAAGGTTATGTTTTAGGTTCTACTCTCAAATTTTCCCCACTCACTTAGGCAGCAAAATTTAGCCCAACTACTTCTTTTAACAAATCTTTGTGAAGTAGAGATTTCAAAGCATACAGGTCATTGGAAATTAATTCAGGGTCTATGCATCTCTCTGAATTGTTGGCCTATGAAGTCCCTGTCTTGTCAAGACCTTGAGTCAGAATCTTTTTCAAAGTAGACTACCTCTTTAGACTTTATTTCTTCCATATGAGTCAGAGCTTTAATCCAAAGCACTGAACCCCAGCCTGGGATTAATAGTGGTGAAAATTGTTAGCTAACAAGATTCCATGGAGCAGCCAACTGATAAGCCTTGATTACAGGCCTCATAATTCACTGGGAAAAATTCATTAGTCAACAGCTTCCCTGACACTCCCTTTCTACTAATAGTCAAAGCACAATTCTATAGCCCTTTCCTACAACTACTTTTCTCACTTGAGAAATTCCGGGACGAAATGATTAAAAGAAAAGTAAATCCTTCACCCCACATGTCACCTACAAAAGTGGGCAGCAACACGATTTGGGGAAATTTCCTGAAGTTGTGATAAAATTTATAGCAGAACAAAAGCCACCTGGACCTATTATTTATTTTGCAAAGCAAAGTAAGACTTTTTTAAAAAAAACCTCATATTCAATTTTATTAAGCAATATTAAAAAGCAATAGCACTTCCAGGACACACTAAAATATAGTGCACATATCATTTATATGCAGTTGTGCATAAATCATTCCTCTTTTTTTCAGATGAATAGAATCAGAACTTCATGGCACTTGCCGAAAATACCCATTTAACTCTCAAGAATAACCCTATAAAAGAGTGCTTATCAAATTCCCCAGAATAAAAATCAGGCCTAAATATGAAGACTTTGCCATTATACAGATATTCTTCAACCCATGACTTAGTGAAGTTAATATCATTGCCATTGTTATTGCTTAAAATAAATGGAATAAGGGCCACCTCCTGGGAAAAACAGTAAATTAACTGACAGAGCCCATGAACGAAATGAAACTAAAATCTCAATGTTTAAAAAAAATGTTTTTAGTTCCCTGGCTAAAAACGTATTGTCATCAGCAGCCACTTTTTTTGCGGTACGCGGGCCTCTCACTGTTGTGGCCTCTCCCGTTGTGGAGCACAGGCTCCGGACGCGCAGGCTCTGCGGCCATGGCTCACGGGCATAGCCGCTCCGCGGCAAGTGGGATCCTCGCGGACCGGGGCACGAACCCGTGTCCCCTGCATCGGCAGGCGGACTTTCAACCACTGCACCACCAGGGAAGCCCCTAGCAGCCACTTTTTAAAAAGAGAAAGAAAGCAGCCTTTCAACTACCCAGGTTAATTTCACTAATGAGTCAAACTAGAGGAAAAAATACTGGGCAATTATTCAAAGGACCTTGGCCACACACTCAGTTTACTGGTTGATATGAGGTGATTTTCTGTTCCTCGGTTTCTTCACCTGAAAAATCAAATCTAGGATTGTTCAAGCATCAAATTAAAAAATATAAGTAGGGCTTCCCTGGTGGCACAGTGGTTGAGAGTCCGCCTGCCGATGCAGGGGACGCGGGTTTGTGCCCCGGTTCGGGACGATCCCACATGCCGCGGAGCGGCTGGGCCCGTGAGCCATGGCCGCTGAGCCTGCGCGTCCGGAGCCTGTGCTCCGCAGTGGGAGAGGCCACAACAGTGAGAGGCCCGCGTACCGCAAAAAAAAAAAAAAAAAAAAAAAAAAAAAAATATATATATATATATATATATATATGTAGAATCCTAGAAGTTTCCAAGCATCAATTTGAAAAACATATGTAGAAGCACTCTGTAAACTGTAAAATGGAAGAGGTCACTATTTTCCCACTTTTATCAAGTCTGTGGGACCTTGAGTTCCTGTATACAGGGCTCATCAATTGATCCCTTGGATATTTACTTCTAGACCATCTTGGCATTGACTTTCTTGATACTTCTAGATGGGTCCCTACCCTCTGTTTTCTCATTCTTCCCTCCCATAAATCTGAGTTGATCTCCACTAGTCACAAACATCTGTGAAACACATAAATGTTTCAAAAGTTCCCTGAGAGACTCAGAGCAAAAAGCAGACTGAAAATTCAAAGTTCTAGTAAGATTTCCATGATAATAAAGTATTACCACATCTCTCTAGAATTTGTAGGGCTTTTCTATCCTTAGGACACAAGCAGAATAAATTGGATGAGGGTTACTGGGTCCTTGAGAGCAGTTCCAGACAGCCACCTATGCACACAGACAGGGGCCAAAGCTGAATACAGAGCATCAGAATTTCATTATGAGACTGTTGGATGAGGCTATTTTTCCTACATACATAATGAATAAATTATATCAGGCTTCCAGACTCTTTTGAAACCAGACATATGACACTTAAATTTGGGGTAAGCAATTACTGACAAACCGACAATCTGCACCACTAACAAAAAAAGTTCAGAATGTTTTCTTCTGCAGACAGGTACATTTAACTGTGTGGAGAGAAGAGGAACTAATCTATGTTTCAATTAGTTCTCAGTGACTGCAGCAAGCTTTGATGGATTAATCAAATTCTGGCTTTTGGGGGGAAAGATTTACTTAAAATCAAATTGATCTGTTGTTCTCGTATTATCACTGCTAAATCTATATTTACTCTGCTTTAGGGTTTCTGAAGAGTAATAAATTGTCACCTCTCCTGCAGTCTGCCCAGTCTCAAGTCACACTTGAAATGAGTTTAATATTTAGAGCCCCTTTCAAAAGTACTGTTGCTTGCAGACACTCAGTCGTAAACTTTCCAACAACAGAAAACACCATGGTAGAGGCAAGATTTCACGAAGCAGAGTCAGATTGTAAATTTTTTTCTTGACTTTTGGGGACAAGGAAGACAGTTGCACCAAACAAAAGCTAAATTCAAATAAAAGAGGGTGAAAATTGAGTGACGACTGTGCATCTACAGTGTGTGTGTGTGTGTGGTGGAGGGGTGGGAGGTGTGAAGGGCATCTAATTGCTTATCCACTATCACTCCTACTCGGGGGAGCATTCTTCCTAGGCTCTGCCTTTCTGTTCTTCGATGGACACTGATGACAGCCTCCCCTGTTCAGAATACATTCTGCAGGTGCTGCTGAGAAAAGCATGCACATCACTCAGTTTCCTTATCATCTTCAGGAGCTGTGGTTCTTTGTCCTTCACAGAGGCTCTGATAAAACTTCAAGGCTCTGAAGTTTAAATACAGATTCTCGCATTGAAAAAGCATCAGTGTGGGTTTTCTTGCCAAGAGAGCTGGACTGCTAATTTGACACATCAAATGAGCCTTTTGGACCATGAGGGGTTAACACAGTCCACCAGCCAAGCCGGGGGAAAGGCGCTGACTCCCAGATGTCAGTGCTAGCAAAATTAATCCTGGAGCTTAACATCTGTATGCTTCACCTGCCAGGCGGGCCCCAGTAGGTATTTTTCATCACTGGACCAGATTAAAAGAGAATGATGAGCAGAAGCGGTTCCGCACCACCAGTGACAGAAAGGAAAAAGGAAAAGATGTCCTCCACTGAGAGCGAGGCCCCGACTGCCTCCGGGTACTAATGTCCTGGAAACATTGGACAGGAGTGTGTGTTACCTTGTCGGGACACCACCTGAGCTGTCTGGTTGCTGGAAGAAGGCTCGGGAGCATCAGAAGCCACAGGGTAGGGCAGACTGAACAAGCCCAAGCTAGCTTCAGGGTGCCACTTTTCAAGTTTTCACCTGAGCAGACAGGATTTTTAAGTATGTTATTTGGTTTCAGGCTGCTGGCAACATTTGTCAGGATACCCAGTCCCCAACCCCACCTGGCTTTTCTTTTCCCTGCCTTGTTTGCTTTGCACTTAACAGAAAATCAAACTTTCCTAAACCCATGTGTCCTCTTGATCTTCTCATCTTAAGAAATTTTTTAAAGTCCAAACTTCTCTTGTCTTCATAGGCATTTGTTTTTTTATATTTTCAAAATCTAGTATTTTTCATATGTTGTTTTTAAACATCAGAAATACAATTACATGGTCAGTGCCGGAAAAACACTACATTCCGCACATCTAGACAAATTTGATGGGAGAGCAGAGGGCTAAAAAAGCAGGAAGGAGGGCCAGTAGGACAGAACTGATTTGCAGGGCAAGAACTTCAAAGAAATAATGAGGTCCCAGGAGAGGTGGAGCTCTGATGTAGGGAATTGAATCCTTTTCCAAAGCTTTCATAAGATGTATTTTTCTTTCTACTGCCAGATAAAGGTCTGTGTAGGGTAGAGGGGAAGAAAGAAGAAGGGAGAGGAAGCATTTGATGAAAAATAGAGTGGATGGTTCAGTGCTTTGCTTAGGTGTCAGGTAAAGTTTCCCTCGAAAGTACCATGAACAATTTAAACAGTAGAAGTGTCTGGGAATTAAAGAATAAACCAGGATGGATGCATGCATTTCCAAGAGTCATTATGGGGGACAATATTGTTTCTATTTAACAAACACAGCTAAAAGTGGATGGCAAAATAGCACTTTATACATTAGATCTCTGAATATGAAGCCATATTTTCTAAGTTTATGAGCTAATATTTTTACAAATGTAATATCTAATCTTTCATGTAAATTTCTTGAATTTGTGTGGGTCCTCTGAAAAGGAATAGCAGCAAGCCAAATCTCAAATTTCAGATTAGTGTTCTCATAGCAAGATAAAATAATTATTTCCAAATGTGAACATCAAAATGCTAATGGCTGGCTGGACCTAAGCATGGTAAGTTCACTCTTCTACAGAGGTAACTTTAAAAAAAATAAAATCAATTTATTCTATAAGGAAATGACACCCTCTGCAACTTCCTCACTCCTGCTCATTACTGTATGTGATTCTCTTACCATTTTAGAAATGATATCTCCCAGTTTGCCCAGGACAATCCCAGCTTATTCTTGTTATCTTGGTGAAATTATTAACAGCACCCCTTTTACTCCAAGCGTTTTGGTTTGGATGATAAATTATATTGTTTTCTTACTCAGAGCAGACGACAATGTTCTCATGTACATAGATTGAGGTCATCGGATGGGAAGGCTGGGGGCTGGCCAGAACAGCAGCCCTATGGTGAGGCAGGGACCCCAGCGTAGGGTCCACACTGGAGAGCCGAAATTGAGCTCAACCGGAACTAGGAAGCCGTAGCAACTGGTGTATCCCTTTCACATGCAGAAAAGTCTGCTGTCCTCAGCTGAGTTAGGCAGAATTAAACAAATGATCAGTGCCCACTTTGAGGCCTGACTGTAAAGAGATGAAAAACACCCCAAAGCCAGAGCTGTGACAAGAGACCAGTGAGAAATCACCAGAGAGGAAGGTTGCCACCTGTAAGGGTCTGTAGCTCTTCCGCCTGGAGCACACTTCCTGAGCTGCTGGCCTTAGAACGTCTGGCATTTGTTTTAGTAAAGAAATCAGTAAATTTTCTCATACTTCTACCAAAACCAAAACAAAAAAGTCAAGATAGAAAGAATGTTTGAGCATTCTGTAAAAGATACTATTCTCCCCCATTATATTCAAGAATGCCTAGATGTTTAAAACTGCAGCAAAGGAAGGAAACAAGAGTAAAACATTTATAATAAAAGAAACTTGACATTTACACTAGTGAGATAAGCAACAAGTGTAATCAGTGTAAAATAGTGTAGTAAGTATACACTAATTTAAATAATGAAGGTTAGAGGAAGTGATAAGTAATCAAGAATAATTTTAGGACATTAACACTACTCAAAATAAATATATACAGTTGTGAAAACCTTAATTTATTTCTTGCTGGATTTTATAGAACTTACCTGAAAATCAAGAAGAAAAAATTTCATTACAGTCATTTGAAAGCAGGCTGACAAGTTATAAATGCACTCACTCAATGTACAAATATGCATAATACCATGCACAATGCACAATTCCTTAAATGGTGCTCAAACACATAACATCAGGGATGCTTAAACCTCATAGAAAACAGAAAACATACATGCATTCATAAGCTACTAACATTTCAATGTTATAACGTATAAGGCTTTCCCACACCCTTTATTTTATTTGATCTTCTGGACAGCATATTTTACAGGTGAACAAAACCAAATTCAGAGATATTGAGTCATTCAAGATCAGACAGCTAAGTAAGAAACAAAGTAAAAACAAACAGACAAAAACCCCATAATTCCTAACCAAAGTTTCTTTGGCAATAGTTCTATTTCTTATAGGATCAGCTGCACACAGGAAAGAACATGATACAAGATTTCAATACAGCAGGAGGCAGACAAATAAATGAAATAGGGATTCCAGTCACAGGCCATGCTAATTTAGAAAAATTTGTTTAGTTTCTATTTCTTTCCTTGTGAAATAATTTAAATCAGTGGTCCCCAACTTTTTGGCACCAGGGACTGGTTTTGTGGAAGACAATTTTTCCATGGACGGGGTTGGGGGGGGATGGTTCAGGTGGTAATCAGCAGGTGAAGCTTCGCTCATTCTCCTGCCACTCACCTCCTGCTATGCAGCCCGGTTCCTAACAAGGCCGCGGACCAGTACCGGTCTGTGGCCCAGGGGTGGGGAACCCCTGGATAGTTATAGTACTCCATGACTTACCTCCTTCATAGTATCCCACAATGAAATACTCTTGAAAACTCAGTAAGTGTTGCAAAATTTTACTCCCACTAAAAACTAGAAATAATTATTGATTCCATCAGTAATTTCAACTAAACAGGTGTTTTTCCAAGGAAACATTCTAGTCAGAGGCCAGGAGTATGTAGGAGATGCCTATACTGGTATGGTCATATGAGTTGGTAAAATTTTGAAATACTTCTCAGCTGATTGATTAATTGCCACTTACTCTAGTCCCTCGAGTGCCCCACCCTTCCCCTGGCATCTTCCAGATCTCCCCATGAGTCAGAAAGTAAAGGATTATTATCAGCAGGTTCATGCTTCAATGCTAAGGGTACCAGCCTTACTGGTACTTGACTTCTGTCCTTACCTCGTTGGAGACATTCCTGACCAATAAAGGGAAAACTCCAGCTATGTGTTTGCAGCTTGCTTTCTCATGTAGCCAGAGTCATGTTGCCAACATCTGCCTGTGTTCCTGTGATTAGTTCTCAAGTGAAAATAATATCACTTGTTCTACCTACTATTAGATAATAATTACTGTAAATATAAAAAAAATGCGGCTGGGATGGGATGTTTATCAAAATGTGATGCTTGACCTCCAGGGACATTAGTGCAGCTATAGAGAAGGTCTCAGCTTGAAAGATCTTGGAGGAGTGGGAATGTTGTTGATTGTTTATTCATTGTCTTTGGCAAAGGAAGAACTAAAGAGTGCTTCAATTACCCCGGAATTTATTCCCCAACTCACAGCAATGTAATGTAGTTGGACCAGGAAACGATTCCTCCCAAGCCAGCTTGACCGTATTACAGAAAGAACACCTAAACACCAGGATTTTTTTAACATCAACAACACTTGCCTCCAGTTTAAAGTCTGAGACAGCTCCAACAGCTGTCAAATGGACAGTGAGTTTAACCCAAGAGAAACCACCAAAACTGTTTGCTAGAAAATATCATGGTAGGACTTACTCTGCTCATTCAGGGAAAGAAAATAATAAAACCAAAGAAAAATATGCATAGTACTTATGAAAATAGTCTACACTTTAAAAAGGAAGAGGACATAAGTACTAAAAATGCAAAAGAAAAATAAAACTTTTGAAAAAGAACTATTATAGGAAGTGGTAAAAAAAAAATGGTAGGTTTGTTTTTGCAGAAACCTGATTTTCATTCCCAATGAAATTGAAGAAAACATGGACTCTATGAAATAATATAATGTTAACATTTAGATAGAACTGGAACTGACTGAATCAAGGAGCTAGAATTTTTTAAAAGAAGGAAAGACTGTAATGATAAAAACTGCCATAAAATTAAATCATTCATTTAATATGTCTTTATGAAGAGAAAGGCAATATCAGGATAAAAAGATGAACAAGATATTAGAAGCGATATTATTGAAAACTAAATTCAATAGGCAACAAACTTAGGAAGCACTTCAAGAATGCAGAAGGTGTTGGTTCTAAAACTGGCTCCTGCACATGGAGGGCAAACAGAGACCAAAGAAAGATGCAGGCCACTCCAGATTGGTCGGTGGTAGGTTTAATAAGCAAAGGATCTCATATATGAGGCTTATTATGGGCAGCTGAAAGGCAAGTAGATCTCCACACCCACCAAATCTTAAAAGTTTATATAAAGGCCTTAACTGGGTTTAGTTAGGTATACTGTCCAGATTGTCTCAACACCACATTGCTCTCTCAAGTCTGTGTGCTTGAAACAGCTCCTAGTGTGGGCATGGTGGACAGAATGTACATGCCAAGGACAGAGGAGGGGGGAGGAACCTCTGATTGCAGGGTCACAGGCAGTCATGTTTTCTCAACAGCCTCTTCCAACAGAAGGACAAGAGAAGAAAACTTATATGATTAAAGATGATTAAAATGGAAGACAGAAAGTAAAGACATAAGAAATGGATAATTGATTTCCTGAAAAAGAAAAACCAACAAATATGACATAATAAATAACAAATGATATAAAACAATGAAGTTTCCTAATAAAGTAAAATGTTTTTATGTTTCTCTCAATAGATTAAAATGTTCCTAACGTTTCCCTAAGTTACATAAGGGAACTTCAAAAACATCTCAAGACCTAAGGCTTAGATTAAAAGGTCCTACCTTTTTCTCATCATATTATGGTGAAGCTGTTAATTCTAAGGGAAAAAGAAAAGAGCAAATTATGCATCTCTGAGACTGGGGTCAGGACACACAGAGGAAAACCTCTCTCAGGAGAAAACCTCTCTCAGAAGAAAATCTCTGAAGTTGTCCCTGGGCTTCTCTATAGCATTAAAAGCCAATTTTAAAAAGGTACAAAACAAAACAACTTAAAGGTATTTTGAAAAAAAGTTGCCACCAAACCCTGTATTCAACCAAGTTATCATTCCAGTAATGATAGGAGAAAATTATTCTTAGTAATGCACAGGCTCACAAAGGATATCTCCCAGAGTACTCCCCCAAAATGTTAACTGTTCAAAAGATCAATCTAAAAAACAGTCGAGCATCTATTGATGAACACTTATGTTGTTTCCATACCTTGGCAGTTGTAAATAATGCTGCTACTAACACTGGGGTGCATGTATCTCTTTGAATTAATGTTTTCATTTTCTTCGAATATATTGCTATATCATATGGTAGTTCTATTTTTAATATTTTGAGGAGCCTCCATGTTACTTTCTATAGTGGCTGCACCAATTTACATTCCCACCAACAGTGTACTAGGGTTCCTTTTTCTCCACATCCTCTCCAGCATTTATTATTTGTTGTCTTTTTGATGATAGCCAATATTTTGCCATTTGCAACAACATGAATGGAACTGAAGGGTATTATGCTTAGTTAGATAAGTCAAACAAAGAAAGACAATACTATATGTTTTTACTTCTATGTGGAAGCTAAAAAATAAAACAAAATAGAAACAGACTCATAGATAGAGAGAACAAACTAGTGGAAGACAGGTGAGGGGATGGGGCAAGATAGGAATAGGGGGTTAACAGGTACAAACTACTATATAGGATACAATGTACAGCACAGGGAATATAGGCATATATATATAATATAATGTTATAAATTTAAATGGAATATAATCTATAAAAATGTTGACTCACTACGTTGCACACCTGAAACTAATATAACACTGTAAATCAATTATACTTCAATTTAGAAATTAAAAAATGGGACTGCCAAAAAGTGAGCCTGTGTTGTAGGAGGATGCACAGAAGGCATTAAATCACTTAAATGTAATAATAATTGTGAAACAAACAAAAAAATGATTTAGAAAGAAGAGCTATGTAATGTCAACATATGATAATTTAATAATATCATCAGAAATCTCATATCATATGAAAAACTTATGAAGCAGAAGGGGTGAATAAAAGTGGGCATGTGGTGGAGCAGGAGGGTGGCAACAGTTTCTGGTTCATTCATGACATTGATATTCAGCCATTTTTTAATTTTAAGGGTACCCCCCAGGACTTCCCTGGTGACGCAGTGGTTAAGAATCTGCCTGCCAATGCAGGGGACACGGGTTCGATCCCTGGTCCAGGAAGATCTCCACATGCCACAGAGCAACTAAGTCTGTGCACCACAACTACTGAGCCTGCACTCTAGAGCTCATGCTCCACAACAAGAGAAGCTACCGTGGTGAGAAGCCTGCGCACTGCAACGAAGAGTAGGCCCCGCCTTGCCACAACTAGAGAAAGCCCACGTGCAGCAATGAAGACCCAAGACAGCCAAAAATAAATAAATAAAATAAATAAATTTATTTTAAAAAAAAGGTACCCTCTAAAATGTTGTTTTCAGTGATATTTTTCTTCCAAATTGTTAGGCAACAAAATTTTAAATGAACACATTTCATATGACAAAAAGAGCAAACAAAAAAAAAAACGTTTTGAGGGGCAAAACATACAAAACAACAGAAAACACGTACAGAAATCTTCAAACAAAATGACAAAATAAAATCAAACATAACATTTATTGTAACAAACACCTCTGCTAAAAGATAACTGCTAGACTTATCTATAAAACAAAAGCTAGCCTCTCTAAAACAAAATAACAGAGAAATACTAAAAGTAAATATTTGGACAAAATGCAACAGTTAAACCCAAGGAAGAAGAAACATCCAAATTATATTAATAACAGAAAAATAGCCTTCAACAAAAATTAAAATATGTGTAATCTTATTTTTTATGAAGGTACAATCCATAATAATGATACTGGAGTCATAAACAATTATACTTTATAATTAATATAAAATACATGAAGCAAAAACTGTTAAAAATATGAGAAATAAACAGAAACCCAATAGGAGGTAGAGATTTTAGTACAACAGTCATAGGCTTTGGTAAATAAATAAGATTAAAAATTATATGAAAAATCTAAATACTTAACAGTGTTTATTTAACATATTTATATTGAACTCTATATGGACAACATAAATACCTAAACTTTTTTCTCAAGTGTCCACGGAACTTTTGCAAAAATAGTTCTCCTATAAGGCCATCTTTAAAAAGTATAAATAAATTTAAAAGAAAACTCCAGAAATTCCATGCAGAGTCTTTGATACAAAACAAAACAAAACAAAACAAAACAAAAAAACCTACAAAGTAATATTAAAATGTTAAACAAAAATTTTCAAACGTTTGAAAAATGTGTCAACCTCATAAATTGCTGGTGTAAAAAAATAATTACGGAAAAATTTTAAAGTAACATCATGATAAAACTGCATACTAAACATCTGGGAAGTGGCCAAAGTTATTCAAAAGAGTATTCTTCTCAAACTTAAATGCTTTCATTATTAAAAAAAAGAAAAGAAAAGAAAAAAAAGAGAAAAATGTTAACTAAACCTTTAATTATATAAATTGGAAAGAAAGCACAGCAAAGCAATTTTAGGAAAAGCAAAAGAAACTAATTATTTTTTAAATGCACAGAAATTAACATTTTAATGTGAAAGTTAAAAAGTAGAATTAATTAATCTAAGAATGGCCTCTTTGAAAATAAATCAATCAAAATAACTATTCTCCAAAAAAGAATAATTCTCCAAAAAAGAAATACTAATATATAAATACAGTATAGAGGTGGTTAAAAATAATACCATTAATGTCATAATATTAAATATAATATTAATATATAATATTATATAATGTATTATATAATAATACCATGTATTAGTTTATGCTAAAACTTTGATAATATCAATGAAATATATTTTTTTCCTAGAAAATATAATTAGAAAAATTGAACCAGGAGAGGTAGAAATCATGGAAGGAATTTAAAAGTTAGTGAATCACTCAGCAAAAATGTGCCAACTTAAAACAAAGTATCATACTACATAAACCACTCTGGAAAACAAAAACAATTAGCTTTATTTTACAGTTTATCTTATAATGTTTTGCATAATTTAATACCTAAATATAAAAATAGGCAAAGTAAAAGTTCAGACCAACTTCACATATACGTGAACATTTGAAAAATTTAGGTAGACTCTTATGAAAGGTATTACAGCACTATATTTTAAAAATTGTTCACCCCAAGTGCATACAAATTATGCATACAAGATGCCATTGGCACACAGAGCATAGAACAGCTCATTCTGCTGGTTGGGACTCCAGAAGGATTTACACAGGAGGTGACAACTGAGAGAGGCTTTGACAAATGGGTTGATTTTACCAAGCTGAGCTGAAGAAGCTCATCCAGGGTAGGGAAGGGCCTGGGTAAAGGCAGTGAGGCTTAAAGGCAGATCAGAGAGGGGTCATTTTGGAGAAGGGACCAGGGACAGGACACAAGGCTGGAAAAGCTGGGAATGCTCTTTAGGGTCAGGAACCTCAGACAATGTTGACATGACTGAGGGAATCTGGGGCCTAAAGGGATTACAAAGGAGGCCGGCCACTTACCTGCTCTGTGCAAAGACACAGTCTGCCCCTAACCCTGCTTAATCTTCTCGGAGAACATTCTTTTCTTGTAGGGAGGGGACAGGGAAAGAGTGAACAGCTCACACAAATCTATTGCTCCTACAAGAAAAATAAGTAGAAGATACCTTACAGGTATGAGTCACCAATATCATCTTCAGACATAAATGACAAAACATTTTTATTATTGTTTTTCACCCTGCACACTTGAAATCTGAAAGGTCTGAGGTTAACTTGGACCATTATCCTGTTTGACCAGAGGATGATCTTTCTGCCACCTGATAATACCTTTTAATACCTCCTCAAGGTTTATGCTATTCTCTTCCTCCTTTTCAAAGTCTCCTGGGTATTTTTTAAGACAAGCTTTTGCCCCTAGAGCCTCCTTTCCAGCCAGTGTTTGGAGCCAAAATAATCACAATAACTGAGATCTCTCTTTTCTGGTAAATTTTCAACAACAAAAAAAAATTGTTCACCACAATTGCAAGATTGATTGATTGATTAACCAGATAGACCTCTTGCAATATTTATTATTGTAATGCCATAAAAGTTTATTTCATATTAAGAAATCTCTTAAGACATCAAATAATGGAAAAGAAGAAAAATAGTTATCAAAAAATTATCTCAGAATTTCAGAAGTCTCTAATATAAATTTGCTATATTGTGTCACTATATATACAGCTGCATTTTGAACTGAGACCCAACTGACAACTACAGAACCACTCTATTGCCTCTGTCAACTGAGGTTACTTGATCCAAACCAGAATCCTCATCTACATCCATAGAAAAACCTATTCTTATGAAAGCTTATTGAGATAATACTGTGGTTTGCTACCTAGATTCTCCTTCAAGGAAGAATGTGTTTCCCAGACAGATGCTAGTAGTGCTAGCAAAAGACAGCCTTCAGCTCTCAGCCTATTGGGGATTAACTCAAATGCAGAGAACTGCCTCAGATCTTCTCTAAGCTGGCCCACATTCAATGCAGGACTATAAAATGCTGGCCATCCTGACCCAACTCGGGACAACTCTGAAAGCCCACTCTTGCTCTGGAGCTCCTTTGAGATCAGCTAAGGCAACCATCAGGAATGTATTGCAGCTCAACCTCTTCCTCTGCTCAGTCCTGCTTTCCTCCCTTCCATTTCACAGGTGTTCACCCCAAAGGTACTCCTTAATAAACATCCTGCAAGCTAAACTCCATCTCAGAGCCTGTTTCCTAGGAAATACAACCTACAACATTATGACTTATAGTCATTTTATTTAGTGCCTGACCCTAACACTTGGGCCAGACATTAGCTCTTGGGCCAGGGACTTAGAAATGTGTCAAGAACACAGCCCGGGGTTGCTATCTCAGGTTCTATTTCTGAGGAATTGCTGAGAAATGAGATATTGAGCCTCAGTTTCTCATCTATAAAATGTAGAAATCTAGTGGATTTCTAGGCTCTTTTTCAATTCAAAAATGCCATATGATGAGATTTCCAAACATATATATATGATTTAGGACTTTAATATCCATATACCATTATGTTCTTTAGATAATTTTCTAAACAACATAACACTATAATCACTTGGTAAAAATAAGTTGTCAGATAATTTGAGGTTGAACCTAGAATAGTTATTTGGAAGCCAAAAGAATTAGGAGAAGTCATGAACGTCATCTTCATTCATTCGTGTATCAACCTATTTCTTCATCAGCCACTTACCGAGTAACTACTATGTGCTACACATTGTTGTATGATCCTACTCTTGAGAGCTCACACTTTAATGAAGAAAAAGGATACTAAATAACATAACAATAATCTACTAAGATAAGTTCAGTAATAAAATACAATGAGTTCTGTTGTACCATAGAGGGGTAGATAGATCATTTGGTAGCTGTGTAGACTAAGAAGAGTGGGCAATCCAAATAAGAATCTGTTCGGCTGTCCAAAAGAGGATTGATGAAGGCCCTAAATAAGGTAATGAAACAATGGGAAATATTCAAGAAATTTCAAAATTGGCAAAACTTGCGGTAATTAATTTTACAAGAGTGGGGTGAAAGATGTGGGTAAATTATGGAGGATTCCCATGTGTACCTCCACCACTAAAGAAGAGACCCCAGGACACACCACATGAGGAAGAGCCCTGAACACTGAAACACCATGAAGGTAGGCTTTTAGATGATAGTTTCTGTTTCTCCAGCTTGAGGTAAAACATGGGATGACTGTGTCTACCTATCCCATTCAAGTTTGTAAAATGGTAGCCCCCATGCAACACATCACCAGAAAGTCTTTCCTGCTGGGCCCTGGGCTCCTCCCTTCAGTGAGGAGGCCAAAAGCCCCAAGAGGGAGGGAGGGAGGGAGGGGAGGGTTTGCCTGGTGCCATCAGGACCGCGTGTCACCCTGAAGCTAAGGGCAGCAATTGCCACTGCCAGAATCATGCCCTCATTTCCCGGGAAGGTCACTCAAGAAGGCCTCCTCCTGTGTGTTTAGTGTGTCACCTTAACGGTGCTGTCAGGACCAGTCACCTGAGGAAAATGCCCAGGTGAGCCAACCTGCCTGAGAATGTGGCCTCCCTCCTTTAAGAAGCCAAAAATGTGCCCACTGCTCTTGTTGTTGTTGTTGTTAAAGAGTCTATGATAACTCTGTCTATAGGAATTCTTGGCAGTTTTATGTTCTGTATCATTTCTTTTTCTGTCATTGATTGAAAACTCCTTGGATCCTGTTAGCAGTTACAGATTCAAGAAGGTCAGTACTTCATAGGTTTTATCATGTATTTAGAAGGGGAATCACCATCAAGTTGCTGAAATGAGGACGAAGTGTCTTTCAGTCATGGAGATGGAAATAAATGGTGCTCTGCAGGGTGTGCAAGGATAGGCACCCAAGATTCCTTCACCCAGTCCTCCCTTTTCTCCCTCAATGCTTCCTGGAAAATTGACCCCCACACTCCCGCCGCATACACAAAGAGCAAAAAGGATTTAGTGAGAAAGACCAAATCTCTTGCCTACATATACAATAATAACAGCACTTTATTGCACTTATAAAAATGTTCTATTTCATTACACTTTACCAAGCGTTTTTAGATTGTTTGACTAAACCCCAAAAATAAAATTATAAAACTGAGAAAGAGAATCATAATGAAGTCAAATTTTACTGGTGTTGTATAAAAGTGTTTAATCACAATTCTAAACCAGGGAACCAGGATGCGGGAAGGCACCTCCACTACCCAAGAGTCAAGTCACTGCATGGCCTGGGTACACCTCTCCATTCAACCAGCCATTATGTCCTCTCCATGACCTCCTCCAGCTGGACTTTAGCTTGGACAAACAACTCTCCCTGCCCCACTGTTGGTCCACCACTGGAAAAAATGATTACCATGTGGCTGGCAGGGTCTTGGTGTTCCAGCTTGGTGTCAGGCCTGAGCCTGTGAGGTGGGAGAGCCGAGTTCAGGACATTGGGCCACAAGAGACCTCCCAGCACCACATAATATCAAACAGCAAAAATATCCCAGAGATCTCCATCTCAACGCCAAGACCCAGCTCCACCTAATAACCAGAAGGCCTCAGGGCTGGACACCCCATGTCAAAAAACTAGCAAGGCATGACCACAACCCCACCCATTAGCAGAGAGACTGACTAAAATCATAACTTCACAGACAACCCAAAACACATCACCAGACACAGTCCTGCCCATCAGAAAGACAAGATCCAGCCTCATCCACCAGAACACAGGCACCAGTCCCCTCCACCAAGAAACCTACACAACCCACTGAACCAACCTTACCCACTTGGGGAACACAACAAAAACAATGGGAAATATGAACCTGCAGCCTGCAAAATAGAGACCCCAAGCACAGTAAGTTAAGCAAAATGAGAAGACAGAGAACTATGGAGCAGATGAAGGAGCAAGGTAAAAACCCACCAGACCAAAGAAATGAAGAGGAAATAGACAGTCTACCTGAAAAAGAATTCAGAGTAATGATACTAAAGATGATCCAAAATCTTGGAAATAGAATGGAGAAAATACAAGAAACATTTAACAAGGAACAAGAAGAACAAAAGAGCAAACAAACAATGATGAACAGCACAATAAATGAAATTAAAAATTCTCTAGAAGGAATCAATAGCAGAATAACTGAGGCAGAAGAACAGATAAGTGACCTGGAAGATAAAATAGTGGAAATAACTAACACAGAGCAGAATGAAGAAAAAAGAACGAAAAGAATTGAGGACAGTCTCAGAGACCTCTGGGGCAACATTAAAAGCACCAAAATTGGAATTATAGGGGTCCCATAAAAAGAAGAGAAAAAGAAAGGATCTGAGAAAATATTTCAAGAGATTATAGTCAAAAACTCCCCTAACATGCGAAAGGAAATAGTCAATCAAGTCCAGGAAGCACAGAGTCCTATACAGGATGAACCCAAAGGGAAACACACCGAGACACATACTAATCAAACCATCAAAAATTAAATTCAAAGAAAAATTATTAAAAGCAGCAAGGGAAAAGCAACAAATAACATACAAGGGAATCCCCATAAGATTAACAGCTGATCTTTCGGCAGAAACTCTGCAAGCCAGAAGGGAGTGGCAGGACACATTTAAAGTGATAAAAGGGAAAAACCTACAACCAAGATTACTCTACACAGCAAAGGTCTCATTCAGATTTGACAGAGAAATCAAAATCTTTACAGACAAGCAAAAGCAAAGAGAATTCAGCACCACCAAACCAGCTTTACAAGAAATGCTAATGGAACTTCTCTAGGCAAGAAACACAAGAGAAGGAAAAGACCTACAAAAACAAACCCAAAACAATTAAGAAAATGGTAATAGGAACATACATATCAATAATTACCTTAAATGTAAATGGATTAAATGCTCCCACCAAAAGATATAGACTGGCTGAATGGATACAAAAACAAGACCCGTATATATGCAGGTCTACAAGAGACCCACTCAGACCTAGGAACACATACAGACTGAAAGTGAGGGGATGGAAAAAGATATTCCATGCAAATGGAAGTCAAAAGAAAGATGGAGTAGCAATTCTCATATCAGACAAAATAGACTTTAAACTAAAGACTATTACAAGAGACAAAGAAGGACACTACATAATGATGAAGGGATCAATCCAAGAAGAAGATATAACAATTGTAAACATTTATGCACCCAACATAGGAGCACCTGAATACATAAGGCAAATGCTACCAGCCATAAAACAGGAAATCGACAGTAACACAATAATAGTAGGGGATTTTAACACCACACTTTCACCAAAGGAGAGATCAACCAAAATGAAAATAAATAAGAAAACACAAGCTATAAATGACTTATTAAACAAGATGGACTTAATTGATATTTATATGATATTCCATCCAAAAACAACAGGATACACTTTCTTCTCAAGTGCACACGGAATATTCTCCAGGATAGATCATATCTTGGGTCACAAATCAAGCCTTGGTAAATTTGGGAAAATTGAAATTGTATCAAGTACTTTTCAGACCATTGCGCTATGAGACTAGATATCAGTTACAGGAGAAAATCTGTAAAAAATACAAACACAAAGAGGCTAAACAATACACTACTAAATAACCAAGAGATCACTGAAGAAATCAAAGAGGAGAGCAAAAAATATCTAGAATAAAATGACAATGAAAACATGATGACCCAAAACCTATGGGATGTAGCAAAAGCAGTTTTAAGAGGGAAGTTTATAGCAATACAATCCTACCTCAAGAAACAAGAAAAATCTCAAATAAACAATCTAACTTTATACCTAAAGCAATTAGAGAAGGAAGAACAAAAGAAACCTGAAAGTTAGCAGAAGGAAAGAAATCAAAAAACTCAGATCAGAAATAAATGAAAAAGAAATGAAGGAAACAACAGCAGAGACCAATAAAACTAAAAGTTGGTACTTTGACAAGATAAACAAAATTGATAAACCATTAGCCAGACTCATCAAGAAAAAAAGAGAAAGACTCAAAACAACAGAATTAGAAATGAAAAAGGAGAAGTAACAACTGACACTGCAGAAATACAAAGGATCATGAGAGATTACTACAAGCAGCTATATGCCAATAAAATGGACAACCTGGAAGAAATGGACAAATTCTTAGAAAAGCACCACTTTCCGAGACCGAACCAGGAAGAAATAGAAAATATAAAGAGACCAATCACAAGCACGGAAATTGAGACTGTATTTAAAAATCTGCCAACAAACAAAAGCCCAGGACCAGATGGCTTCACAGTCAATTTTATCAAACATTTAGAGAGGAGTTAACACCTATCCTTCTCAAACTCTTCCAAAATACAGCAGAGGAAGGAACACTCCCAAATTCATTCTACTAGGCCACCATCACCCTGACACCAGAACTAGACAAAGATGTCACAAAAAAAGAAAACTACAGTTCAATATCACTGATGAATATAGATGCAAAAATCCTCAGCAAAATACTAGCAAACAGAACCCAGCAGCACAGTAAAAGGATCATACACCTTGATCAAGTGGGGTTTATCCCAGGAATGCAAGGATTCCTCAATATATGCAGATAAATCACTGTAATACACCATATTAACAAACTGAACAGTAAAAGCCATATGATAATCTCAACAGGTGCAGAAAAAACTTTTGACAAAATTTACATCCATTTATGCTAAAAACCCTCCAGAAAGTAGGCATAGAGGGAACTTACCTCAACATAATAAAGGTCATATATGACAAATCCACAGCCAACATTGTTCTCAATAGTGAAAAACTGAAACCATTTCCACTAATATCAGGAGCAAGACAGGGTTGCCCACACTCACCACAATTATTCCACATAGTTTTGGAAGTTTTAGCCACAGCAATCAGAGAAGAAAAAGAAATAAATGAAACCCAAATCAGAAAAGAAGAAGTAAAGCTGTCACTGTTTGCAGATGACATGATACTATACATAGAGAATCCTAAAAATGCCACCAGAAAACTACTAGAGCTAATCAATGAATTTGGTAAAGTACCAGGATACAAAATGCGTGCACAGACATCTCTTGCATTCCTATACACTAATGATGAAAAATCTGAAAGACAAATTAAGGAAACACTCCCATTTACCATTGCAACCAAAAGAATAAAATACCTAGGAATAAACCTACCTAAGGAGACAAAAGACCTGAAGGCAGAAAGCTATAAGACACTGATGGAAGAAATTAAAGACGATACAAACAGATGGAGAGATATACCATGTTCTTGGATTGGAAGAATCAACATTGTGAAAATGACTATACTACCCAAAGCAATCTGCAGAGTCAATGTAATCCCTATCAAACTACCACTGGCATTTTTCACCAACTAGAACAAAAAATTGCACAATTTGTATAGAAACACAAAAGACCCCGAATAGCCAAAGCAATCTTGAGAAAGAAAAACGGAGTTGGAGGAATCAGGTTCCCTGACTTCAGACTATACTACAAAGCTACAGTAATCCAGACAGTATGGTACTGGCACAAAAACAGAAATATAGATCCATGGAACAGGATAGAAAGCCTAGAGATAAACCCACACACATATGGGCACCTTATCTTTGATAAAGGAGACAAGAATATACAATGGAGAAAAGACAGGTTCTTCAATAAGTGGTCCTGGGAAAACTGGACAGCTACACGTAAAAGAATGAAATTAGAACACTTCCTAACACCGTACACAAAAATAAACTCAAAATGGATTAAAGACCTAAATATATGGCCAGACACTATAAAATTCTTAGAGGAAAACATAGGCAGAACACTCTATTATATAAATCATAGCAAGATCCTTTTTGACCCACCTCCTAGAGAAATGGAAAAAAAAAAAACCAATAATAAACAAATGGGACCTTATGAAACTTAAAAGCTTTTGCACAGCAAAGGAACCCATAAACAAGACAAAAAGACAACCCTCAGAATGGGAGAAGATACTTGCAAATGAAGCAACTGACAAAGGATTAATCTCCAAAATATACAAGCAGCTCATGCAACTCAATATCAAAAAACAAAGAACTCAATCCAAAAATGGGCAGAAGACCTGAAGAGACATTTCTCCAAAGAAGATATACAGACTGCCAACAAACACATGAAAGGATGCTCAACATCACTAATCATTAGAGAAATGCAAAACAGAACTACAATGAGGTGTCACCTCACACCGTTCAGAATGGCCATCATCAGAAAATGTACAAACAGTAAATGCTGGAGAGGGTGTGTAGAAAAGGGAATCCTCTTGCACTGTTGGTGGGAATGTAAATTGATAAGCCACTATGGAGAATAGTATGGAGCTTCCTTTAAAAACTAACAATAGAACTACCATATGACCCAGCAATCCCACTACTGGGCATATACCCTGAGAAAACCATAATTCAAAAAGAGTCATGTACCACAATGTTCATTGCAGAACTATTTACAATAGCCAGGTCATGGAAGCAACCTAAGTGTTCATCAACAGATGAGTCAATAAAGAAGATGTGGCCCATACATACAATGGAATATTACTCAGCCATAAAATGAAACAAAATTGAGTTATTGGTAGTGAGGTGGATGGATCTAGAGTCTGTCATACAGAGTAAAGTAAGTCAGAAAGAGAATAATAAATTCCATATGCTAACACATATATATGGAATCTTAAAAAAAAAATGTTCTGAAGAAACTAGGGGTCAGACTGGAATAAAGATGCAGACGTAGAGAATGGACTTGAGGACACAGGGAAGGGGAAGGGTAAACTGGTACGAAGTGAGAGAGTGGCGTTGACATATATACACTACCAAATATAAAGTAGATAGCTAGTGGGAAGCAGCTGCATAGCACAGGGAGATCAGCTCATGCTTTTTGACCCCCTAGAGGGGTGTGATACGGAGGGTAGAAGAGAGCCACAAGAGGGAGAAGATATGAGGATATATGCATATGTATAACTGATTCACTTTGTTATACAGCAGAAACTAACACAACATTGTAAAGCAATTATACTCCAATAAAGATGTGAAAAAAAAAATCTAAACCAAGATTAACTCAGAGTTTGGGGAACTAAAGATTATAAAATTTTGAGGGGTGTCTTTTTAAAAAGGAATGCAAAATTGGGTATAAAAATAAATTTTGGTTAGGAAAAAATATAAATTACATGCTTTAACAATATGAAAATATCACAAACAAAACCCAGAAAATATAAGATATTTGTTAATTACTTGCTCAACGTCTTCCTATATACTTCTTCTCCCATGTAATTGGCTACATCCTTTTTGATCACCTCTTCATAGGACAAGATTTTATATCGTTTTCTATAGCAGGGTTACTCAGGTTCTGAAATCTTGGCACTAGTGGCATTCTGAGCCGGCAATTCTTTGTTGGGAGCAGGTAGAGGAAAGAGGGGAGACAAGATATCCTATGCATTGTAGGAATTTTTGCAGCACCTCTGGCCTCTACCCACTAGATGCCAGTAGCATCCCCCAGTTGTGACCACCAAAAATGTTTTCCAAACATTGTCAAATATTCCCTGGGGGGGAAAAATCACACCCAGTTAAGAATCACTGTTTTGTAGCAAGAAGAAAAAGATAATGTCATAGTCGGCTCAGGCTGCCATAACAAAATACTATAGACTGAGTGGCTTAAACAACAGAAATTAATTTTCCCACAATTCTGGAGGCTAGGAAGCCTAAGATCAAGGTTCTGTCAGGTTCAGTTTCTGGTGAGGGCCCTCTACCTGACTTGCAGATTGCCATCTTCTCACTGAGTCATCACATGGCAGAGGGTGAGAGAGATAGAGGGAGGGGGGGAGAGAGAGAGAGAGAGAGAGAGAGAGAACAATCTCTTCTTATGAGGACACTAATCCTATTGACTCATGCTTATGACCTCGTTTTATCTTAATTACTTTCTTGTAGACCCTTTCTCCAAATACAGTCACATTGAAGGTTTGGGCTTCAACATACGAAATTGGGGGGAAACACAATTCAATCTATAGCAGATACATAACTGTCTTTATTATGGTTAGTCAAATTTTTTTTTTTAGTATTTTGGGAAAGTTTCTATATGTTTTACAACTCTTTATTGGTAATATGTAAATTTTTATAATTGTTGTCAAATTTGGGAAAATATCAAGTTTCTCTCCTAAATGGCCTCTAAGATTTTAGGACATTCTGAGTTTTCTGGAACAGTAATTAATTGTAAATGCTCTTTGAATTAATGACACGTGTTTACCAGTTTGTCACAGATGTCCTCATTGCAGTGGTATATTATGGGTTTTATATTAATGTTGTCAGTGTTAGATTTTCATGTCACATTAGCAAGAAATTAATAAGAAATATGCATAGGTTTAGTTGGGCAAAGGTATTTCAGAGAGAGGAAAGAGCATAAGCAAATGTATGTCTGAGCAATGACAGTCTGGGTAGAGTGAGACATAGGAAAGGCAGCAGCTTAAGATGAGAACATTAGAGAAAATACTCTGGAGTCAGGAGGAGAGCTGGGAAATACTGTTACATGCTGGCCAGCAACTAAGAATAGATGACCATGAATTGAACTTTGGGTTAAGGAATCAAAAGTTGGTTGATGGACCACGAAGCACATAAAAGACAGTATCGTGTGAAAATCATTAGCATCAGAGTCAGCCAAACCTCAGTTTAAACAAAAATCTGACACAAACTAGCTTGTGAAACTTTTCATTGCATCAGTTCACATCCTCTGCCAGGCAGACACCAAGATGGAAGTAGGTGTGCCAGAGACTGATTAAGGGGAATACCCTTGGAAGATAAAAAAGAGGGTGAACAGAAAATACAGAGAATCTTTCAAACGTGATGAAGATCTGACACCTGTGAGAAGAGAGAAGGAAAGAGAATTGGGTGGCAGGACCCTAAGACTGCAGAGCAGCTCTGAGAAAGCTGAAGCTCCAGGGCAAAGATTGCCCATTCTGCACCAGGCAGGAATGGCCCAGCTCTAGAACTCTGGCCATGCTCAGTCATTGATTGAGAGCAGCCTAGGGAGAGCATGGTCGGTGTGATGCCCTGATGGATCTGAAGGTGTGTGGCTGGAGGCAGCATGCTGATATACTCTCTTGAAGGGAGGTCTCAGCTATGAACCTTCAAGACTGCTCCACTAGCCATGGCTTACTTCTAGAAGTAACTGCTAAAGATGTAAATCCATTCCAATGTACCAAAGCTAAATGTATCTTATTCACATTCTCCTTGGCCAAATCCAAAAAACTGTCAGGGCCTACTGCAATGCCACCAGCCACAAGTGGAAATATGACAGAGTAGAACTCAGAGTGAAAAGACACAGTGGTTTGGTTCACTGGTTGAAGTTAAACTATCTTACTTTTGCACATTTACAAAATCATTTGTCTATGCCAACACATCGCAGGAGTCCCTGTCTGTGCATCAGAAGGGGCCCATGCAAATGAAAACCCCGAAACTTAAGATTCTTTACCTTCACATAAATCCACTTCTGGTTCTAGAGATGGTGATGATTTTTTATTGGATGTACACTAGCATCGATACCTAGTCCCACTCCTAAATCCCCAAAGCTCTCAGCTAACTAAAACTAGCATAGAGTGAGTACCTCTGGAAGAACAGAAGGGCTGCCCCCTCCTGGAATAAAAAATCACCAAGTTCAGTGGGGTCAGGGAGCTCTCATTTTTCAATTCTGGCCAGAGTCTATATCTAAGGGAGTCAATATTCAAGAGGGAAGGGCAAGTACATATGTGGTGAGGACATTCAAGGTGGGGGCAGCTCTCATTACGATGTGTAGGAGAGACCCAGGTAAGGGAAAACCTATAGGACAATGTAAAACAAAAAAGATCAAAAGTGGGATCCAAACCAGGTTAAGGAGCTGGCAATATCTAAAAGAGGGGCCCAGAGCCCTAGTCAGCAGTTAGGACTGACCTCTAGAGTTAGGGGACCGGGTAGAGGGTTGAGGGAAAGACCAGGAAGCCAGATTTCCTGGTCAGCCGACTGACTTTCTAGGTGTGTAGTGAGGATGGACAAGCTAGACTATGAATACACTATCCCCAGAGGTCACTGGTGAGGAAGGACCTGCTGAAACCTTACCACAGCTTCCCCGTTACCTCAGGAACTGAGCGAGGTGAGACAGGTCTTTACCCACACACAGGCAGAGCAGGATGAGGAAGACAGGTAATGAATGGGGAATTACCTCCATGCTGGGCAAGACTCTTTATAAGGCATCCACGCCTCAGAGCTCTAAATGTTCTTCTCACCATCACCAAGCTGTCAAGATACAGTACTAACAAAAGGAAAGCCGGGCCAAGATGAGACCCTGAGAGGCACAGAGAAAGACTTACCAGAGGAGGATAAAAACAGCGATTGTGTTCACAATGGCGTGTAGACTTTACCGGTACGAAATGAGATGCAAGCAAGTCAAAATATTCCTGGAGAAGAAATCAAGGGAAAAGGCAAAATAATAAGAGAGACATGGCAAAGAGTTCCTCAGGAGGGTCACAGACAAATGGCCCTTTGCAATTACAGCATTTGTATAAAATCCAGGTGTAAACAGCAAAGCTGGCACATCCTTAAGTTTAAAAATCTCTTTCGGGGCTTCCCTGGTGGCGCAGTGGTTGAGAGTCCACCTGCCGATGCAGGGGACGCAGGCTCGTGCCCCGGTCCGGGAGGATCTCACATGCCGCGGAGCGGCTGGGCCCATGAGCCATGGCTGCTGAGCCTGCGCGTCCGGAGCCTGTGCTCCGCAACGGGAGAGGCCACAACAGTGAGAGGCCCGCGTACCACAAAAAAAAAAAAAAAAAAAAAAAAAACTCTTTCTTAAACAGAGTTAATTTGTGTCCCAAGTTTCTGGTTATTGGTCTCATGTTTCCCCTAAAAATATGATTTAGAACCTCTAAGTGGGTAGAGGGAATTAGGGATTCTCTCCAGCTATAAATTATTCATCACCTTACTCCACTCTCTTTACCTTCATTGGGATGCTTCCAAATTGACAAAGAAACCTATTTACTGTTAATTGATCACCACTCTAAATTCACTGAGATTGCAGCAGAAACAGGCATCTCAAGTATTGCAGCTGAGATTAGCTGTATCACATCACAGGAGAGGAGGCAGGATGTGGCTACAGCGGGTTGTCCTCACTGACAGCAGACTTCCAATTTCAAGTGCACATGCTTCGAAATTCAATACGACAGTCTGAGTTTGTCTGAAAGTCAAGCTAAAGTGCAGAGCCCCATCTTTGCAGCACAAATGATGGTCAATGGGAATTAAGTCGGGACAAAAGGATCCTTACTTGTTCCACTGCATGTTAAAACTTACTAAAAATAGGTAAAAACTCTTGATACCATATCTGTTGATAGCATTGGAAAAGGTTTTCATTTTTTACTCAGTTCTAGTTTCCCAAATATAATAAGCATTAAATTTTAAAGCAAATAAAATAAATGCAGGAGAATCTAGTGTTATATGGGCATAAGGAAAAATTCTACCAAAGAAATGAGCTCTAAAGAGATGCATTTTATTTCACAATATTTTTGCCAGAAATGACTTGTTCATAATATTATCCATTCAATTGTAAGGTTTTACAGTAGAAATTGCTATTCTCCAAAGTTGGGAATATTTCTTATCAAAGCCCGAGTCAATTATACTAAAGCCAGAGGTTAGTGGTACAAGAGCAATCAAAGAAAAAGTAGTTAAAATTCTTATACTTAAGAACGTTGACCCAATCTATAAGAATGACAAGTTATATTACAAATATTAACATCAATTCATTCATTCAACAAATACAAATTGAGCTGCTAGTTCAAGTCAAACATTATTCTAAGCAAATCTGAGAAGTCTCTGTCCTCGTGGATTGTACATGGAAAGTGGGATGGAGGGTGTTGTGAGAAGAAAAATGAACAAATATATCCAATGTTATGAATGATGAATGCTGTGGAGAGAACTGAAGGATGGAGAGAGTGTTTCCATTTTATAATGAGTGGTCAAGAAAGACTTTCTGACAAGGTGATATTTTTGCAGAAATGTTAAAAAGAAATGGAATAATAAAATAAGCTATGTGCCTATCTGACAGAAGAGAGTTCCATGCAGAAAGAATAGGAAGTGTTTGCAGGTTTGGGGAACGAAAATGTGGCCAGGGTGGCTAGAGCCAAGAAGGTGTGGGAGACCGTGGCCCATCTTGTTGGCCATCATGTCAGAGCTCAAATCAAGCAGGGCGCGGGAAGCTGTTGTACAGACCTTGGATCCTACATTGTCAATGGACCAAAGAGGCTTGTCTGCAGACAGTGGGAACAGGCAGATAAGGAGAAGCGAAGGCAGGAGGACCACTTAGGCAGCTGTTGGAGTACTTCAGGCAAAAGATGTTGTAGGAGATGACAGTGGAGGGTGTGACAATTTAAAGACAGGAGCAGCTGACATACATCCGGGTGCTGATCTCCATAGATCCTTTTCCATAGGGAAAGAGGAGTCAAGGATGGCTGAGGTTTATGTCCTGGAGTTGCCACTTATTAAGAAGAGGAAGACTGTAGGGGAAGGTGAGCAGATTTGAGACAGAGGAATTATTCTGATCGTATCGAAACTGAGATGACAGTTAGATATCCAAGGAGGGTGGGTGTGTGTCTTGCCCTGGTCATATTACTGAGAAAAATCATTATTGTTGCTAGTAAGGATTAAATCATGTATTAAAAAAAAATTCTCAAGAGGAGATGCCTGAGATACAGAAAGGCTCTGGAACTGGAAAAGCTAAAACGACGTTAGCTGAATGATCTCAGGGTGTCAGCCAACATTTCAGAGACTGGGAGATCTCTCACCTCTAAAAAAAAGAAATGTGACTAAATTCCATGAATGAATGACTCAGCTCTTACAAATTCAAAGAGTATATAAATCCTCCCAAGCCACTGCTCACAAATAGAGCTCTCGTGTCTACCCCAGGAGCAGAGGGGGAAAGGTTATTCTTTAGATGAGGACAATTTCCTCCTTTGGGACTCAGGACTTGTTTGAAGCCTTAGGAGCTAAAGTTCAGAAAGGCCTGCCTTTTGCAGAGGCTGCAATATCAAGAGGGAGAAATGTATAAGCATCACACCCAGGATGTTCCAATCCTGGCTCTTCTGGCAGGAGCTTGGTAACCTTGCTCAGATCTCTAGAATTCCGCCTAAGTTTCCTCATTTAGAAAAGAAACCAAATATAACACCGTTCTCACAGTGTTACTGTGAAGATGTAAGAATTAAAGAATTGAATACCATGTAATATGGTGTATAAGGTGGTATGATATGGACTATACCATATGATTTAGAATGTACCGTAATTCCTATGTATTCCGATCTCCCCACTACTTACTCCGCAGCTTGAGGGGAGCCTGACGAGAACAAGCCCTTTAGTGTCAGGGTCTGATTAGCCCTGTAGCTGAATGAGTGAACGACATGAATTAATTTACATGGTGGGGAGTCCGAGAGAATACATTTTTAGCATCTACTATATGCAAGGTATTTTGTAAACATTGCTCAAATTAATCTCCATAACAAACATATAAGGTAAATATTTTCATCCTATTTTGTAAATACGGAATCTGAGGGTCTGAAAGGTTAAGTAATTCAAGTAACTCGCACAAGATCATGCAACCAGTAATTGCTTCTCAGACACGCTTGATTCTGCAACCTCTTTTCACTCCATCACTTTGTCTCCCTTGATGCTGCTTCCCACCCTGCCTCGGTGGCCTAGTGAGGTTTTGAAACATGATGATGGGACCAGGTCTCCAGACTAAGAATAGCCTGTGAACATGACCTGTCTAGACTTGTGCCTGTCTGTGCCTCTCTCTTCTCTGAATCCCACCTACCACTGTGCTCTGTCTGCACTTCAGTTTTTATGATCAAAGCCCCTCTTTAAATCAATGTTGCTCCTGATCAGTCATCCGGGCATGCCTTCAGACAGCAGGCTGGTCTGCAAAGCTACCAATAATCTCCTTTGACCACTGTTATTCAACTTTGAAGAAACCTACAAGCTGCCTTTAAGTTTTCCCTCTAAGTCACTCTTACATTCAATCCATCACCAAGATCTGTTGTTTCTACAGTCAAAATATCTCTTGAATCTTCCCATAACCATCCTTCTCCTCCAGCTCACTGATCACCTCTTACCTGTATTTCTGCAATAACCCCAAAGTTCTCCCCATTTTCTCTCTTATCCAACCCCAATCTCTTCTCCACATAGCAAAGATTTTTAAAATAGAAATGGATTATGTGCTCCCCCCGCCACCCACCAAATAATGTCTGTAGCTTCCCATTGCACTTCAAATAGAATTGTCACCTTTAGGTACTGTGTACTACCCCTAAGCCTGCATGACTTACCTCTCACTCTCATCCCTGCTCCCCTGCACCAGTCGTAGCATCTCTGTTCACTTCCAGGAGAGGCAAATCTCCTTCCTGTTTGAGGTGTCATGCTACTTCCCCACCTCCTCAAGCTCCCTGCACCTTCTCCTCCCTCCAGTTTCTCCATTGCTTTATAACAATTCATAGTTGGCAATTTCAGACGGTTGGCTGCCAAGAGAAAGGAGAAGAGCCTTACAGGCAGAGGTAAGAGCAAATACCAGCATGTGCAAGGCTTCTGATCAGAGATGGGAAAGAGCTATGTGTGTTTAAGAAGCTGAAATATTTTTTTTTTTTCAAAAGACAGCCTTTGTGTCTCTGTGTGAGACTGTAGACTCCGTGGTGGTAGGGCCTTAACTGTCTTATCCACTAGTTCACCTGGCCTGATACTTACAGAACTGACACAGAAAATTCACCCAGTACACACGTAGGACATGACTTATGGCCTTTGGAATCCAGTGTCACAGTCACTCTGGACATTACTTGATTTAATCTTTTTCTCAACAGTGCAGAAAATATGTGGTATTTTCCACAGAAACTTGTATCTAACTACCTCACATACACAGGTATATTTGTAGTCACTGATACTTATCTGTGCATAATTTTGTTGTCTTGGTTCAACCTTAACTATTTTTTAGTGAATCCATGACCCATTTTCTTCTCTTTGCTATGTCCTTCTGCCGACTCTGTTCTCCATAGGCTGTGGGTTGATCTCAAAGGTCTTGTGGCCTCATCTTGACTGACATGTAGCTCACAAAAATAAGCATCTTGGCATTTCTTCATCTGACCAGCTATGTTAACAGAGGCTTTATGAATATTTTATAAATATTTACTGATGATGTGATAAAAGAAACAAAAGATCTAGTAAGCCTGACTTTTGTTTAATGAAATTTACTTTAAAAGTCTGCACTTATTCAACCTAAAATTGTTATTTGTACAATGATATTTGTATTAATTTTCAAAAAGCCAAGGTAAAGAGATATTTTAAAGTGGTAAATAGTTCAGAATAAATTCAATGAATTTTAAAAAACAGTTATTGTACACCTATTTAGTGTTTATAATTGTGCTAAATTATTTCACATATATCTTTGGTCTTATAAAGAAGATATTATTAGCCAGGTTTTACAAAAGAGAAAACTTAGACTTACCTAGGTTAGGAAAATTTTTCAACGGCAGAAGGCTGGTAAATGGCAGAACCACAACTGAAATCATAAACTGCAGTCAGTTTAATGAATGAAGATCTTAGTTTTCCAAGCAATTGTGTTTATGGGACCAGAATGTAAGTAAAGATACCTAGTTTTAAAACTAATCAGATTTATCACCTATCACTGCCCTAACGCTGCAGAAAAACAGCTCCAACATCTCAATGGCTTACAGCAATAAGCATTTGTATTTTTCATGCCTGGGTCTCTATGTCAACTACAGTTTGATTGATCTTGGCTGCTCTCACTTAGATTCCTTTGGGCTTGGCTGGTCTCCAGCTGAAGGTCAAATTCAGGTCTATTTCTACATTTCTTCATCAGCCTGAGGCAAGAACTATCTAGGGCAGGTGGCAGAAACAAAAAAGACTAAACCAAGTGGAAGCAAAGAGCAACACATTTAAAGCTTCTGCTTGCTTTCACATTTCATTGGCCAAAGCAAGTCACATGGCCTGGTCCAAAGTCAAGTAGGCAAGGAATTACATTTCACCAAATGGACTATGTGAGGTACTACAAAGTTACATAGTAAAAGGCATGAATGTATAAACCCATAATACAAAGATAGTGAAAAATTAGGAATCATGATACAATCTACTACAGCATTCATACAACTGGTCTTTGAGTTCAAGGAGCAATCTTGGATCTAGTTACTTAAAGACAAAATAAAAGAAGTAGAGCAACCCTTTTAAAATAAGTTTATTGACAAAAATGCTTATTTTGAGATGTAAGTTTACATATAAACTTAAAGATAAGTGTATACAACTGTTTTAAGAATATTATTAAACAGAATGTTTCAGAAATAGAAGCTGGCAGTTCCAAAGTTCCCATATCCAAAGAAAAATTGATTATCAGCAAGAGTCATTTTTAAATCTGTCATATCAATAGCCATTAGCTACTAAAATTATCATAAGATGTTAGTTTACAGATCTCACCAGTAGAAAGATATTAAAAATCAATGCAAAAATAATAAAATGTGGGCTTCCCTGGTGGTGCAGTGGTTGAGAGTCCGCCTGCCGATGCAGGGGACACGGGTTCGTGCCCCGGTCTGGGAAGATCCCACATGCCGCGGAGCGGCTGGGCCCGTGAGCCATGACCGCTGAGCCTGCACGTCCGGAGCCTGTACTCTGAAACGGGAGAGGCCACAGCAGTGAGAGGGCTGTGTACTGCAAAAAAAATAAAATAATAGAATTCTATTTAATATGTGGGCTCAAAGAAGGTATTCAAATTCATGAGTGTAGAAATAGGAAATATCTTGATAAGGTTGTTTATATTGCAGTGTTTCTGAAAAAAATAAGAAAGCTACAATTTATAAAAGATGGCCAAAGATCTTGGGTAAAAATTTTAAATGCTAGAAATAAAGTTGAAAAGAAGAAAACACATATACAAAACTACTTAACCATTTTCTTTACTACAGAGACATTACTATTTTTAAATACTAGGAAATTAGTTCAAATTTTTAAGAAGTTGGGATCATTATGCTGTTTAGCAACATGTATTCACTTTAGAAGCACACACCAATGCCATGCTATTAAAGATGAAGAAATTAGTCCACTTCCAATTCTTTCCACCTCCTGATTTTTTTAATAGATCTTTATTGAGTATAATTGCTTCACAATACCGTGTTAGTTTCTGTTGCACAACAAAGCGAATCAGCCATATGCATATACATGTCCCCATATTCCCTTACTCTTGAGCCTCCTTCCCATCCTCCCTATCCCACCCCTCTAGGTCATCGCAAAGCACCAAGCCTATCTCCCTGTGCTATGCTGCTGCTTCCCACCAGCCAACTATTTTACATTCAACAGTGTATATAGGTTGATGCTACTCTCACTTAGCCCCAGCTTCACCCTCCCACCCCATGTCATCAAGCCCATTCTCTATGTCAACCTATTTATTCCTGCCTTGAAACTACTAGGTTCATCAGTACCATTTGTTCTGTTTTGTTTTGTTTTAGATTACATATATATGTATTAGCATATGGTATTTGTTTTTCTCTTTCTGACTTACTTCACTCTGTATGACAGACTCTAGGTCCATCCACCTCACTACAAATAACTCAATTTCGTTCCTTTTAATGGCTGAGTAATATTCCATTGTATATATGTGCCACATCTTATTTATACATTCATCTGTCGGTTGACACTTAGGTTGCTTCCATGTCCTGGCTATTGTAAATAGAGCTGCAATGAACATTGTGGTACATGACTCTTTTTGGATTATGGTTTTCTCAGGGTATATGCCCAGTAGTGGGATTGCTGGGTTGTATGGTAGTTCTATTTTTAGTTTTTTAAGGAATCTCCATACTGTTTTCCATAGTGGTTGTATCAGTCTACATTCTCACCAACAGTGTAGGAGAGATCCCTTTTCACCACACCCTTTCCAGCATTTACTGTTTCTAGCTTTTTTGATAATGGCCATTCTGACCTGTGTGAAGTGATACCTCATTGTAGTTTTGATTTGCATTTCTCTAATAATTAGTGATGTTGAGCATCTTTTCATGCATATCTTGGCCATCTCTATGTCTTCCTTGGTGAAATGTCTGTTTAGGTCTTCTACCCATTTTTTAACTGTATTTTTTGGGTTTTTTGATATTGAGCTCCATGAGCTGTTTGTTTATTTTGTAGGTTAATCCTTTGTCTGTTGCTTCATTTGCAAGTATCTTCTCCCATTCTGAGGGCTCTCTTTTTGTCTTGTTTATTATTTCCTTTGCTGTACAAAAGCTTTTAAGTTTAATTAAGTCCCACTTGTTTATTTTTGTTTTTATTTCTGTTACTCTAGGAGGGGGGTCAAAAAAGATCCTGCTGTGGTTTATGTCAAAGAGTGGTTTTCCTCTAAAAGTTTTATAGTGTCTGGTCTTACATTTAAGTCTATTCCATTTGGAGTTTATTTTTGTGTACGGTGTTATGTAGTGTTCTAATTTCATTCTTTTACACGTAGCTGTCCAGTTTTCCCAGCACCACTTATTGAAAAGGCTGTCTTTTCTCCATTGTTTGTTCTTGCCTCCTTTGTCGTAAATTAGATGCCCATATGTGCATGGGTTTATCTCTGGGCATTCTATCCTGTACCATTGATCTATATTGCTGTTTTTGTGCCAGTACCATACTGTCTTGATTACTATAGCTTTGTGGTATAGTTTGAAGTTGGGGAGCCTGATTCCTCCAACTCCATTTTTCTTTCTCAAGATTGTTTTGGCTATTCAGGGCCTTTTGTGTTTCCATACGAGTTGTAAGATTTTTTGTTCTAATTCTGTGAAGAATGCCATTGGTAGTTTGATAGGGATTGCGTTGAATCTGTAGATTGCTTTGGGTAGTATAGTCATTTTCACAATATTGATTCTTCCAATCTAAGAACATGGTATATTTCTCCATCTGTTTTTGTCATCTTTGATTTTTTTCATCAGTGTTTTATAGTTTTCTGAGTGCAAGTCTTTCACCTCCTTAGGCAGGTTTGTTCCTATCCACCTCCTGATTTTTAAAAAAATTGTATTCAATTACTTCTTTGTGCTATATAACATTTACATCTTCCTACCACCTCTCACACTGTCTCAAGTCAGCCATGCTGACCCTCTTATTATTTCTCATCCCTGCCAAGATCATCCCTGCCTTGGGTTCCTTTTACTTATTTCTCCCTCTTCCTAGCATACTCTTCCCCAAATATCTGCCAGGCTGGCATCTTCTCATTAGTCAGGTCTCAGTTCAAACCTCACCCTCTCTGAGAGGCTTCCCTGACCACTGACCCTCAAGATACTCAACATATCACCATGTTTAATTTTCTTTAGAGCATTTATCACTCTCAGAAACTCCCTTGTTCAGCACTTTATTTTCTGTCTTCCCACAGAATCATGTAAATTCCATGATGGCAGGAATGTTTTGTTTACCACTTCTAGTCAGGACTGTGACACTTTAGAGGAAATCTGTTCTTCTCTCTAGATTGGAGAAGACTTGTGTCATATCCCAGCAGACTCTCTTGTCTCAAGCTAAGCCTGAAGGATTTTAGAGTTTTGTTTAATATTTTGCAATTGGAGGTTGCTTCTTTATCCTCACTGCACTGATGACAGTTTTTAAATAGTTAACCTCTATTTTTCTTTTTGTTGCTATTCCAGGTTTTGATGCATGCCAAGAGAGGAAATTTAACTAAAATCCTTCCACACCAACATCACCAATTTGCATTCTGCAAACACCGTAAATATCTTAATTTTCCTCTTGAATTTGTTTGTATGAGACCAAACTTAAAAGGAAGAAATGATGATGGAAGCTAAATAGTGGGAACAACCACTGCCATCGTGAGTTGCAGATGCCTTTGGGAGTCTGATAAGAACAAATGACAGGCAGACCTTTATAGGCAGACTCATAAATGCTGTCACCTGAAAGCCCGTTCATGGACTCCTTTAAGGACCACAGACCCCACATAATGTGGATTTTCAGTCAGATTTCTCTACATTAACATTTGAACTTCTCAACATATACATAATAAATTTTCCAATAATCTGAATTATTCAAGTCAAAATAAATTCTGCTGTACCCCGCCAGGAATCATCTATCTAATTGATAATATATTAATATTGGTAAAAGTATTAAGAATAGTTCCTGGCACATACAGAGCACCCTATTAGCATTTGATAAATATACTAAAGTAAAACTGTTTTGAACTAACCCCCACTCTCTTCTTAGCTGTTCAAAATATATTGCTGTTACATGGCATAATTACTAGTGAAACAAAATATATGTCCTGGCAACTATATTCCAAATGCATAAGACTATGATAAAAAGAGCGTGAACTAAGCTGTCACAGAGTTGTGAGGGATTTTTATGCTGTGATGTCAAGGATGGGGAGAAACCCAACCAGCAACTACCTAGATGTTTCCAAACCCTTCTCAAGACTCCAAGAGTGTGAGCTTCTGCCGTTCTGAGTCCAGGGGGGTTTGATTTCTCTGCTTTAATTCCAGGCATTCATGGTGATAGTAAGTACCAGGGAGGTCAGGTGGTTATAGAGCAGTGACATGATAAGAGTAAGTGGAGTAGCAAGGGACCAGCAGTCCCTGGAGGCCCTCTTGTGCATGCAGCATGATTAATCAGTTTCTCTAAAAGTAATATTCTTTCCATCAATTACATACTATGTAGGACAAGAACCTCCCAAATTACTCCCAGACTTTCCCCAAAGTGAAGGTAATTGGGTACCCCCCTTTTTTAAAAGGTGCACATTTTGTTCCTAATTATAATGTCATTACCATAAGGTAAATGTCCTATTGCCAAGGCAACAGGAATGGGGTAACTTGCATCAGTGGGGAAACTTGGATTAAGAACTTGAACTCCATTTGGTCAGAGGACTTCTTGTATTGACTGCCTTCACACTTGGGTTAAAGTACTGCAAATCCTTCTGCAATGGAGCCATTCCTTCCTAGTCTTGTCTCTCATTCCTCCAAGTCTGGGGGACCTGCACAGATTTGCTCCTCTGACCCACACTTCTTCAACATCTCTCCACTTTTTAAAGGAATTTCTAAAATTTTATCTTCTTATAAAAAAAAAAATTTAGGCCCATTGTTGAGTTTTACCTTTAAAAAATTGCTTATTTCATTTTTTTCAATTTGTATACTGCTATTAGAATATAGTATTCTTGAAGAATAATGATACTCTCCTTTATCATAATTCTTATACAAAACTATAAAATGATGTCCAAATTTGGAATTTCTTCTCAATCTACACAGTGACATTTCCCTAACCTAACACAATTCCTGAATACAGAAGCACACGTTTTGACCACTGTAGATATCTTTATTTTTTTCTTTGTTCAATTGTTTCCCATGGGCAAAAAATCCTGAAGTTTCTTCCAAGATGGGTTAATGTATTCTCAGGTGGCAGCTAGGATGTTGACCATAGCACCAAGCCAAAGGAGCCTTTTCTATATATCCTTAGGTCATGAAGCTTCTATGTCTCTATGTGCCTATGCTATCCCTCTGACTGTCAGTCATTTGAGGTTACTGCATTAATATGCAATAGAGATATAAGAGGGATTTTTAACTGCCAGATGCACTAGAACTAGATTGTATCCCGGTCCAATTAATTCCCCCTTGAGCCCATTACTTTATACGATAATATTTAACCTGTGTAATCCGTGTGAAATTCGGCAATACTGTCAATCTCTCTACCAGAGATGTTCCCATTACTAGTAGAGCACAGAAATAATGCAAAAGAAGCCACTATGTTTAGCTATACAAAACTCAGCAATGACCACACACTGCACCCACCACATATAAGTGCACTGTCTATATTCACAAAGACCCTACTACAGCATGGCAAAAGAATAGAGCTAAGGCACTGTTCGCATTTTTAAATGATCCATCCTACTCTTTTTATTCCTTCAAATACAGTGTTTTCTACCATATTTATTCAATTGTCACAGAAAACTAATGCAAGTATAAATGTAGCCAGCCATAAGAAATAAATAAATGCCCAACAGCCAATGTAGATTATGTATTAAGATGTGGGTTATATCAAGGCAGGTTATTTCTGCAGGGACTTCATTCCCACAAATCCTCAAGCATATATGGTGTTACACAACAGATTGCTCTGCCAGGGCTTCTGCCTCTGAATTCCAGGTGTGCTCGATTTTGCATCTGTTACTTCACAAACATTGGACTTGAGCAGCAAACCATATGGCTTCCCTTACTGGATCAACTTTTTATCACAAATATGCACCAATTACCAGTACAGAGGCTGTGCCATCTGAAAATGCCAAGAGTGAGTGGTGCTGGGTTGGGTGCATAGACATAACTCAACATGAGTTTACAGCAGCCCTGAATGTACTGTCTGGTGCTTCCCAGCTGACCCTGATCTATGGTATCTGGATAACAAATGTGCACATTTAGAATATTCTGTTCAGTTATAGCTCTGTGCTGGGAATCAAACAAGTTACAAATAGCCCCAAGTCCAAATACAGTAGTGACATGCAGTAATGGTGTCATTATCAGGCAATAATTCTATGCCTATTACTGACTCTTACTAGTGATAAAAAGGGTAGCCTGTAGCAAAGTGGCCACTCACAGACACTAGCAAGGGGATAGCAAATTACACTTAGGGTCATGATTCTATCCTCAATTAGCTCTGTGTATAAATGTGAGTCTGTGTGTGTGTGCCTGCATGTGTATGTGTATACAGCTGCATGTGTGCATGTCTGTGTGAAAGTCATGTGTCTGGTCACTAATTCCCTGGCAAAGAAAAATTAAGTAAAACAAAAAGGGAATGTTCATTTTTAGAATCATTTTCTGGCATTGCCACATGACAATTTATAATGAAGTGTGTTTTCACTGAACAACACTTCTTTTCATAACACAGTTATGGATCTCCAAACATTCCCTCACGACAAGATGCTTCTTGAGAAGGGAACTCTCTGAAAGCCAAAAATACGGAAATGTTCTTTTCTATATAGTTCTTCAAGCAATAGAAAGGTGTCTAGAGAAGAATATCTACTTGAAATTCCCAAGCAAGAAGAAAATAGAAATTTTTTGATCCTGCATATTTACAGCACCTTAAAAAAGACTTGTTAAGATCGTTATTGTATCCCTCTTATCAAGGACTTATCATAAACTCTGCTTGAGGCAGTCTCAGATTATAAGGGTTTTACTATGCAAGGAAAACAAAAATTCCTGCTGTCCTACTGGTATTTTTATAAATTCCTCATTTATTTTACAGATCATAAAATGGTGACAGAGCAAAAGTGTAAAAGACTGCCACAAATTTACATTTTTTAACAACATTCAAAAATCAGTCTAATTTTATAATGATTTTAAAAGCTTACAAACATTTAATACAAAGGGAAACAAGAGATCTGAAAGTTCAAAACTGGAGCAAAAGCTAACACTGCTGAAAATGTTAGTTGTGTTGTTAGTCTAAGCTTCCAAGTCCTTTGACTGGCATTGCAAGCTTAGTGCTAATCAAAGCAACAAATAACATGGCACCAAAATTTGCTTGGATCACTTGGCTTTCTCTGTTTCTCTCTACTTCCTAGTGTGTGGTGAGGCTGGCTGTATCTCAATGTTATTTACTTATGTGTTATCAACTTAGGCAATGAATTATATAGTCAAGAGCATCATATGCTTTCTTTCTTTTAGTCAATTGTATTGATTTAGTTCTTTCTCATTGGCAGATAAATTCAGCTTATGTAACAGCAGTTATCCAGAAGGAACGTTAATATGATCCACAAGATATAAGGAGCTTGCTTAAGCCTCCTGGACCATCCTTAAAATCTGACTTTGAGACTATTTTTTATTTGGCCAAGACAAAAATCTCACTGGCCTCACCTCGTTAATCTTGAATGCAATGTCACAATTTACAGTCTAGAGGTTTAACCTTAATAAGCACAGATCCAAACTTTATCAGAGAGACTTACATCATAAAAAAAATAGCTACTTATGTTTGAGGATCAAAGCCTTGACAGAGACTCATGACTCTCACCCAGGTAAACTCGTAAGGGGCAGCAGTGCTAGGACTCCTGAAACTGGAACTCCACCATAGGGAGCACATACAATATTGCTTTGTGACAAGTTGAGATGGTCTCAATATTAATTGATTCTATTTGATTGTCCCACCTCCTGTCAACTTACTAATTATCATTTATTATGCAGGAATAGAGTGAACAGAATAGACTCTGGCTGTGTGGTGACCAAAATAATGAATTAAACCAAGGGTTAAAGGGAGGAATTTGCTGCCATATCCTTAATAATAGATATCACCAAAGTTATTCAGTCATTAGAATTTAATAAATGTATATTTACACCATGTCTTACTATTATCTTATTCCAAAATTTCTAAATTTACCATTCATTTACCGGAACAGACAAATTTTCTCTCTATTCACCTGGCTTGGTCACTAATTCCTTCTAGCAAAGAGCTGGAGAATCATAAACATTCTGCTGCTTCCAACATAGCTGACTCTTCTGTTTCTAAATTAGAAGAGATATTATCTCACACAGGCATTTGAACTCCATGAAATCGATATAATACTGTATGTCTTTGGCATTCTCAATGGATACATCCTCAGAACTCTACGATCCTCAAAATTATGAACTCCATTAATTGAGATGGAGATGCTGGGAAGCTGGCTAGGCTTTCTAACCAGTAAATTGAATTCATCCAATTTCCAGGCTAGTAGCCATGTGACTCAAATTCACATTTTTGTTTTCAAGGAGTATATCATTTAATGTCTTCAGGAAGTAGGTATGTTTTTCCTTATTCCATCTATGGACATTTGGATCCCTTGAGGAATGTCAGAACTATAAATACTAAATTTACTAATGCCAACAATTGCAAAAATCCTAAACTTAATGTTTTTTGCTTTTGATAAGAGCAAATAGCATTTTTAATATTAAGGCAATAATAAATTAAACCTGATGTTATGTTTAATTAAATGTTGAGTAAAGTTTTATAGATTTCTATTGAATACCAAAATGTAATCCTTCATGTTTAACATGTGTATCTATGTAGATCCATATGGTATTTTTCTACAATGCTTTGGAATCTTTATTTATTTATTTTTTTGGCCTTGCCGTGCAGCATGCAGAACTTCCTCAACCAGGGATCAAACCCATGCCCCCAACATTGGAAGCACAGAGCCTTAACCACTGGACCACCAGGGAAGTCCACCTTTGAATCTTTTAAAATAATCTGCAAAGTAAGAAGTAAATAAGGGTCAACTATAAGTTACAGTGAAGTGGAATGAAATAGTTAATCACACATAATTTTACCTACAGGTATGAAGTTAAAGGAAACAAAGAAAATAATCAAATAGATGATCATTAAAGAAATATAAAGGAAGGAAGAATTTTAGTGTAATATGTGCTGATAAATTGATCAGAAAATAAAAACAGATTTATCAAAGATAAAAGAACTGAACAAAAAAATTAATGCACTTAAAATTCCAACCATCAAATGATTAAATAATCAGGCTGTTATTGTTAAGAATCCAGCTTTTCAAATATGGCGATTCAGTCTTCAACAAGAAATGAAGATTTATGAGCTGATGCCCTTAGTAACAGTTTAGTATTTCCCAAAGTTCTGAGGCCAGTAGTAGTTCTCATGTGAAGACTTAGCTGTACCTCAATAGCTGTTCTCTTCTTCTTCATTAATATTTCCTTCTTCCAAATTTTTTTTAGGTACCTACCTGCCCAGATAATGTCATCCTTCTGGCCTCCCTTGTAGGTAGGTGTGACCATAGGCCTTCATCTTTCTGGCCTCCCTTGCAGGTAGGTGTGACCATAGGCCTATGGCACAGAAGTCAAATGGCAGTTTCCAAATGCTCTTTTAAAGAGTCATCTAATCTCACCATTTACCCTGTTTTTACTTCTTTCTTCTTGATGTTTTCTGGAGTGCTAATGTGATAACAGAAGCTGGACTAACCATTCTGGACAATAAGGTGACCTTAAGAATGAAAGATATGAATGGTAGAGCAAATCAGAAGAAATCCACCTCCTGGTACAATACCAGTCTTGAACCTCTAGGCTTAAAACTGTTGATAATTTGTTATTTGGATAGTGGTCTCAAGTAAGTGCATGAACATTGTTTAGGAAAAGAGGCCAGGCCTACAAAATTGGCTTTCTCATCAATATCTCTGCCTTCTATAAGAAATCCATCTACCAGCCTGCACTTTTAGGCTCTCTTCCAGTGACTCATTCTGGTAAGAACCTGACTTGCTCTGGCCACGTTTACCTATTGGGTAGAATTAACATGAGGAGGATCTCTGTTCACTCATGGCCCAGTCTCTTGGCTCTGTCCACCTGAAAACAATGGACATCTACTCTCAACCTCCAGGCTCTGAAGAAAGAATAAGTCAGGCTCCTCCATCTTGCTCCTATAAATGGATAGACCAATTCAAGACAGTGTGGATGGAACAGAAAGACGCATTTTAGGCTCAGAGCCAAACCCAATTCTACAATTTAGCTAAACTATGTATGAATAGGGCAGTTACTTTAATCCCTATCCTGCCCTGTTGTTACTGTTATCAATTTTAGGCCTTGAGGAGAAGAGAGGTGAGTAATGAGACCACCCCAGCAATGATATTTTGAGCTTCTCCTCAGTGTATCAGTGCAAAGTCAAATCAGGAAGTGGTCCTTAATACTCCAGTTCTATATATTTGTCCATTTTAAGTAACAATGATTCTAAAAAATATTCCATAGAAATCATATGTTCTTTTTTTCTTCTCCCTCTTTGGGCCTGCGGTTTTAAAAAATATATCCAATAAAACAACACACACACACAAATCATCACCCCTCTATATATTAGTGATCTGAGCTTGAAAAAAAAAAGAATCACAATATTGTACCATTTTCAATCCACTGAGCAATGTCTTCAACAATGACAATAGGAATGTAATGCTCAAGGAAACAAGAGTAAACTCCAGGTATTTGGCATTATTTTGTGTGTGGAATCTTAGATATTCCTAAGAAAAGTGCCAGGGAATAAGCTTTACACAACCAAGAGCAGTTAGATGTTATCATGCCCCAGTACATCTACTGCTCAGATAAGGAGGTCTGTACCATTGCGGCAGTATCATGCCAACCTATATCAGAGCCTGAGGCAAAGGAAAAAATCAGTTGTCCTGGGCTGTCTTTATTTAAAATTTTATTTAAAATCTAAAGTTTTGATATTTTGTTCATCGTGGATTTTTTTGTGCTACTTTTGGTTTAAATATTTTCTTGGGACATTATTTATCTCTGTTGCTCCTCCTTACATTTGGCACCCAAAACAAAACTGGATGAGGATAGATAAAAGGGTCTTGGGGTCTCATCCTAGTCCTAGCCCTGCATTTCAGAGTCCTGCACTGGCTATCTGTGTGACTTCTGCCAAGTTTATCTGCATTTCTGGACCTTAGAATATCTGAGATGAGTCACCAGCTGATGCTTCCTTGCTTCACGTTATTATTTGACAATAGGAAAAGCCTGTGCCATGCATGATGCCTGAAGAGTTGACATTAAACAACATAAAAACAGTCTTGCTGTTGTCCTCAAAAATACAAGCCCCTACCTGCATGAGGCAGGCTCATAACAGAGTTGGTCCAACCATCCTTGAGGTAGATGCCACATGGACATGTCAAAGAGCTGCAAATGGGGTGAATACTCAGTTGTGAACCCCTTTGGAGGATTTTTCTTCTTTTTAAAAAGAAGGTACACAGAACTACTAAAACCTGCAGATATTCAATAAGAACCAGTATCTCTGCTTTGCCTGCTTCCAATTACACAGCATCATCCTAGAGCCAGTCTGGGGTTTCTTACATGCACTGATGCTTAAAGCACAGCTATAGCAAAAGCTGGACTGACACTCTTCTTTGCCTCTAGCAATTGCTCAGTGTTTTTTATTTTATTTGGTTTTTGGTTGACCACACTACAAGCCCGTCCTGCAGCGACAGCAAACATGGTTCGCTTCCAGGAGACTCACAAGACCTCTCTAGCGATCTTCATACTCTCTGCCTGGTGGGGAACAAAGATGGGACGAACTTCTTACAAGGAGCCACCACAGACATACACTGAGAGGCACGTTCCTCCTCCCAGGCTGAGTGCCGTCTGCAATGCTGAGATTGTCGGCAAAGAACAACGGGTATCTTTAGAGATAAAAGCATTACCTAAATGCAAGATTTTGTCAGGTAATGACCTCACGATTTTCACCGTATCTCACAATTGCTGTCTGGTGGTGATTATAGGGTAGGGAGCAGTGTGTTTCTTGGAAAGATCCAGATTACGCCTGGGAGGGAGGTAAGTTGTCTGGCAGGACTGACATGCAATGAAAGATTATAAAAACCTGGTTTCTCCAGTCTGACAATGAGCATGGTTAGAAAGGAACTTAATTGCACCATTTAAGATTAGGAAAGGTACAAGGGGAACAAAGTTATCAATTCCAAGCTTAAAATGCCATCGCACAATATGAGAATAAGTACTCATATGAATGGCACAGCAAGAAAATTTAAAAACCAATAAAATGAAATACTTCTGCACACAGTGGAATTCAGTGCTGCAGGAGATCAGAGAGTCAAATGCAGCAGCTGTATTTTAAAGCGAAGTTGAATAATTTTATGACCACTATAAAAGAGGAGACAGGCTTAAATTGCTACAGGAGGTTAGAAATGAGGAAAAACTTCATAACTACAAAAGTCGTAAGACCTGTGTGTAGGCTTAGTCAGAGTATTTTGATTTGCCACATTTTCTTTAGCTTTACCAGGATTTGTCACTCCTATTAGCCAAACCAGAAACTGTTCAACCTCAAAGCCCATGACCTTTTGTTTTGCTCTGTGTGGCTCACCATCTTTTGTCTTCCCCATTTGTAACATTACCAAGGCATTTATCACAGACTCCCTGGTGATACCTCCCTGGAAACACGTGTCCACCAAAGTGACTGGCCAGATGCTGTTTACTTTGCACACAGATTTCTGAAAGCTACTTTACGCCTTCAGTCTCTCCTCCACTTCAAGTCACATTATAGCCCTGAGGAGATACTGGGAGCAGACTCCAAACTACACCGAGAAATGCCATTAGATTTCAAATCAGTTGCTTTAACCTCTTATGCACCACAGACCACAATAATCCATCAGACGATGCAGGTTTAACCACATTCTGCCTCTCCCCAGTAGCCAACAATAGGCTTTTAGATAAATTAGGATTTTCATTCTGTTGACTGTCTATTGCCTCACACTCCCTACGGGATCATTTCTTGGATGGTGGCACCCTGAAATAATCCCTTGCATTGGTGTAGCACTTCAGAAGTTACGGCATATTTCTGTATCCATATCATTTGATATGGAAGTCAGGGTAGGGCAAATATTAACATAGCCTGTTGAAAAATGAGAAATCAAGCTTCACTTCTGCTCAAGTGCTTATACTTTCTGATTCCTGGTCCTTTTCAATACAAAAGATGACTTACTACAGCTAAGAAAGCTGGCCATTTTATTCACAAATCTCCCTCCTTCCTCTGCCACTTTACTTAAATGCTCTACCACATCTAGAATGGTCTGCTGTTTCTTTCTAATAGTTTTAGTTTACTAAATGCAATTTACTCCATGAAAACAACCTTCATTCACTTAAAATATTCTCATACCCCAAGCAATTATCCCTAATACACACATTTCTCTAGGCCTCTTTCCCTAATCTTCTGAAAAATCATGTTTGCATCCATAAAATACCCAGGGACAGTTAAGGTGAATCAAATCCACAATGTTAGTCATTTTATATGCCTCACAAATTCAGGAACATCTTCCATATGAGTGTTCATATCTTCTTTCATTTATTCAATAAATATTTGAGCATTTTCTATGTACCAAGACACTGAGGATATGTAGCAGAGAATGAAACAGACTAACATTCCAGACCTTATTGAGTTTAGAGTCTAGTGGGGAAGACAAACAGTAAACAAAGTAGCTAAGAAATTTATAGAAGTGATAGAGTCTAAAAAATATAAATTTGGTAAAGAAGGAAAAAAGTGTCAGGATGGAGGCAAGTAGATAAAATTTTGAATAAGTGGATAAGGCTTCACTGAAAAGATGGACTTTTGAGTGAAAATCAATGAAGCAAAAGAGATAGCCATGTGACTATCTGAGGGAAGAGTATTTCATATAAAGGAACAGCAAGTGCAAAGGCCCTGAGGTGGAGGTCTGACTATGTGTTTCAAGCAAGAACAAAGAAGCCTGTGTGGTCAGAGTGGAATTAAGGAGGACATAGTGGTAGAAAGTAAAGTCAGAGAGACACTGGAATGATAATAATACAGGGCCTGGTAGGAGATGGAGACCATGTGTGAAGAGAATGATATGCACTAAGTTATACTTTACAAGATATCTATCTGATTGGTTGAAACTAGGCCAAAATGGGCAAGAGCAGAAGAAGGAAGATCAGTTAGGAGTCTATTGCATTAATGCAGGCAAGTGACTCAGGAGTCATAGTGAATGTGGTAGGAACGGGATAAATTTAAAATATATTTTGAAAGTAGAATCAGTTGATTTTATGACAAATTATATGTAGAATACCAGAGAATGAGTGGAGCTGGGGATAACACAAAGATTTTGGCTAGAACAGGTAGGCAGATGAATTTTCTATTAATGAAGATATGGAAGGCAAGTGTAAGAGCAGATTTGGAGGTGGGGAATATCAGCAGATCTACTTGAGAAATGTTAAGTGTGTGATGTCTATTAGACATTCCTGTGGAACCTCAAGTAAGCATTGTGTATATGGAATATTTGGATGCATTTGGATTTTGAAGTTCAGAGAAGAGGCCCAGGCAGGAGACATAAACACAGGCATTAATAAGCATGTAGGTGGTAAAGATAATATTTAGAAATGAAACAGGATGAGATCCCCTGGGGAGTGGGAGAGAAGGGTTAGAAAAGAGAAAAAGTTTAAGGAGTGAGCCTTGCACATTTCAACATGTAGAAATTGGAGAGACAAAAAAAATGGTAAAGATATATCTAGAAAAGTAAAAGAAAATCTAGGTAAATGTGGCATCTTAGAAGTCAGGTGAAGAAAGTATTTCAAAGACAGAGTGATAATCTAAGTCAAATGCCTCTGATAGGTCAAGTGAAGTATGAGAAATAATCTTTAGATTTAGCAACAAGGAGATCATTGGTGACCTTGTTAAGAATGGTTTCACTGGTATAGTGGGGATTAAAGGATAATTTAAGTGGATTAAAAAGAGAGAGGAGAAGAGTAATTGGAAACAGAAAGTCAGCAAACATAGATAACTCTTTCAAGGGAAAATGGGATCATACCTAAAGGAGGAAGTAGGGACATGAGAGGGTATTGTTTTTTTTTAATATTGGAAAAATAAGGACACAATTATAATCTAATTGGAATAATCCAATTTAAGGAGGTTTGCCGAGCTACAGAAAAAGGGGGAGAATTGCTGAAGTGTTGTCTCTGAGTAGGGAAGGCAGGATGGGGTCTAATCATTCATGGAGTGTTTAGCCTTAGCCAGGAATATGAAGTTCACTTACAGCAAAAGAAAGAAGGTAGAATTGAGATAAAGGTAGGTGATTAGAGCATGTGGACATTTCTTCTGATTGCTCTTATTTTACCACTGAAGTAAAAAGCAGCATTGTTAGGCCAGAGTTAGAATGGGATGGGGGTGCTTGGGATGATTGACAGAGAGGAAGTACATAGCACGCATCTAGGAGACTGGGAGAATGAATGGATTGGTAGGATGGCTGGCAGCCTTAAATTCTGCCTTGAAAGTAATGATCATGTGTCTAAAGTGAAAACAGTCATCGTGAGTTTGATTTTGTCTCACTTGTACCAGCTGCCTGGATTCAGTCACAGAAGTACTCAAAAGCTTGTTTTAACCAAGGTTGTGATTCAGCCAAGTATAACAAAGGGAAAGGGAACAAGGGAGTTGAGGGTACAGTAGGCCCTCCATATGCATGGGTTCTGCATCTGGGGATTCAACTGACTGCAGACTGAAAATTTTTCTTGTTTTAAATTCCAGAAAGTTCCAAAAAGCAAAACTTCAATTTGCTGTGTGCCAGCAACTACTTACATAACATTTACATTGTATTAGGTATTATGAGTAATCTACAGATGATTTAAAGATACAGGAGGATGTGTGCAGATTATATGGAAACACTACTCCATTTTACATAAGGAACTTGAGCATCACCAGATTTTGGTATCCCGGGGGGGTGAGGGGGGTTCTGGAACCAATCCCCTATGGTTACTGGATTTTGACGGATGACTGTATTTGCAGATGACAAGTGAATGAGTATAATGATTGGCCATAGATTTCAAACTAGATAAGAGGTTAGGAGAGGAGGTTAGGGATTTAGAGAAAGTGAAAAAGTAGTAGGAACCGGGGGGTGGCGGGAGTGAAAAATGGTTGCAATTGAGGTAACTGAGGAAGCAAACTGGGAAGAAGGGGCGGGGTTGGTAATCAGTTAATGAGATGATTGAGGTAAAATGTGTTTGGATAATAAAAAGATCAAGATTATAGCCATAGGAGTGGTTGGCTGAGGTCCAATGAAGGCTAAGAAACTGGGAGTGCAGAGGACTGCCTGGAAAGGTGATTTGTGTGGACTTGTAATCACTAAGCATGTGACATGAGTGGTACTGGAGTGAGGAGTAGTAAGATAAATTCTCAAGGGATGCAGCATACTAGCCAAAGGAATGGATAGGACAGTGGATGGTGGCAACAAAAGGTGTAGCAGATGATACTGTAGTCTGATGACAGGGGAATAAAAGTTAAGTCTATTTAAGGAAGAGGAGGGTAGACAGAATGATCTGAAAGTGGTCAAAATGAAACAGCCTAATCCATCTCATCCTTTTTACAAGGAATGTGGGAGATAAATGCTATATTTGGGGGTCTCCAGGGGAAGTAAGCCAGGCTTTAGTTAGACAAGAAAAATGAAAGGAACTTTGACAGAAGAGGTTGAGAATATAGGGATGTTTTTGCAGTTGACCATTTGTTCCAGAAAAGTTAACATGGTTCAGGAGCTAAGAAGTGAGGCAATGAGGATGAGAGTCTGGAATGACTTGGGGTCCCTGGGCTTTTTGTGGTAACTGACCTGAACAGGGGTGAAAGGCATGGTGAGGTTAGTCCTCATGGCTTCAAGGCTGTGAGCTCTCTCATCCTTATAAGTGGGCTCTCATTCCAGCGAGTGAGCTCTTGTTCAGGAACTTCAAGAGTTCTAGACTCTTAATTGTGGAAATGTGGAAGTTGCAGAGGGGCAGTCTTATTCTTAAGGCACAGCTAATCTCCTAAACCCTGCTGCTGTGGCCTGCAGAGGAGTGGCTGTCCCTAGTGTTCTGACGCCTTCTTGACTTCTGTCAATAAGGCTCCGAGGCTGCAGAGACGGCAAAGGCAAGAGTGAGCCCTCCTTCTGGTGTCCACCTCCCACTACAGTGGTAGCCAAGGTCGTCCAAAGAGAGCAAAATAGCTGAGGCGGCTTGTGGAGAGTTTTAAGGAAAACCTTAACCATACATCCACATATATTCGTTTCATTAGAGTACATACATATATTTCATTCATTAGAGTATATGAAATATTTACCAAAAAAAAAATTTGGAAGGAAGGAATATTGAGAAGCCTACAGCTTCAAAGGAGATTTAGCTGGTCTCCCTTGGTTATTTTTTTTTTTTTCTGAGTGTTAACACATCAAGCTCAACCTGAGGAAACAAAGATTTGGTAGTAAATTCCATATGTTTCCCAGATAGGGTTGCTAGGTAAAATACAGGATAACCAACTAAATTTGGATTTTAGATAAGCTATGAATAATTTTTCAAAGTATAAGTATGTCCCATGCAATTTTTCTCTTTATTGTATTTTTATTTGCTATATTTGACAATCTTACCCCAAGGGAATTTTAGAAAATTAATAGAAATGTTCAGATGGCTAATGGTGGTCTGTCTTAGAGTAACAAGCCCTGAGTGCATATGTCTCAGAAATAGTGGAAAAGTTTTAAAGCCTCCTTCTCCCAAGTTACCCATTCTAGGTTTCCTGTGTCACCAACTGAGTTTGGAAGTATACAGCTAAAGCTGAAATAAGCCAATAGTCACCTAAGGTGCTTCCTCTCTGTTTTGCCCAATACACTCCATTATTCCCAACGTCCCCACAATTTCAAATGATGGTTTACAGAATGGAGAGAGAAACAGTACAAGAGATTGGATATGGTAACCATTAGAAGGTGGTTTCAACGAGATTCCATAGTCATGGGACAAAAAGGAGACATTCTTAGGGATGGTCCCCAGGACAACAACCCTATCCTGTTGCAGGCCTTTCACAGGACTGGCCTCCCCTGTGGGATCTCTGGCATAGCTCTGGATAAATAAATGTTCTACATCTTTCCACCCTAACAGGTTTTAAAGAAAAAGAAAAAAATGGAAGATGGAAAAAATCTTTTCTAATGAAATGTTTCAAAAATTCCCAATTTAAGTATAAAGAATTTAGAACAGCACATTAAGCTTGCCACCTGTGTTCTATTTACTTAGAGCAAAGATGATGTTCCCTGATTACTGAAGTTCATCAATGACCAGAGCACACCCTGTGTTATACTACCTACCGGTGAAAGTCACATGGGTGGCTGAAACATGAAAGAAATGCATTATGTTAAAAATCTACTACCAATCCAGGAGGCAAAAGCCAGCTGGATAAATCAGAACAGATTTCAAATAATCACTCTATATGAACCTGCAAATTTATCCACATCCCTATCTCAAAAGCTAACATATTTCAGGTTCTTTCTCATATTTAAATCTAGATAAGTGAATTTCCAATATCCTTTGAGGATGTAGCTGTTGTTTAACACTGTGATTTCATATTTATACAGCTCTTCTCATTGTAGGATCTTAGACCATTTTGCCAGCATAATTCAGTATTAATAACCGTGAAAAAAACAATAATTTCAGCTACGGTATTCTACTGGGCAACTAATCAGGAACACATTTATTTCCCTGCGCATTTGGAAGTTCCTGTTTTAACCTCAAGGAGAAAAAGCAGCCAAATCTTCTGACCCTGCAGAGGAAAATAAAAATAATTAAGGCCAGCCAACAGGACGAAAGAGTGATGTTTCCAAACAAACTCCACTTGTGGGAACCTCTAGAAAACCATTTTATATGTTTCAGGAAAGAAGAAATTGGTTTGGTAATGTGGTGACATTTTTTGACAACATTTATGTAGGAAAGGAAACCAAGATTATTGCATGGATTATACTACTTGGATAAGTTTGTATTTTTTGATTAACGCGGCAACTCCCCAAAATCTGACTATAAAAAATCAACTTGGAAATGTGTTTTTCTTGTGAATGAATGATTGGATGCAGCCTCTTCTATGAGCCCTGTACCTAGAATACTATATCCTCTCCCTTCACCCCAAAATCTTACTCTACCCAACAATGTAGCCAGAATGGTTATTTGTATCACTGATAACTGATGCCTGATGCAGAGAATATTTGTTTCTAGAAACCTCAGTAACCTTTTCTCATCTCAATGGATAAATCCAATCCCATTTTATTTTTCTTACCTACACACCATTTACCTAATTCCATATCAAGCCAGCTTCCTCAGGTACTTACACAGCCTTTTTCCCAATACTTAAATATAGGACCATAAGTAAAAAGGGGTTAGCACAAAGTACTAGTTCCTGAGTCAGGGAATAACCATTGAGAATTTAGTTTAAAACTGATAGAAAGGGGCTTCCCTGGTGGCGCAGTGGTTGGAAGTCCGCCTGCCGATACAGGGGAGGTGGGTTCGTGCCCCGCTCCGGGAAGATCCCACATGCCGCGGAGCGGCTGGGCCCGTGAGCCATGGCCGCAGAGCCTGCGCATCGGAGCCTGTGCTCCGCAACGGGAGAGGCCACAGCAGTGAGAGGCCCGCGTACCGCAATAAAAAAAAAAAAAAAAAAAAACTGATAGAAAGAGCTCCTGCAAGAAAACAAGAAAGTGCATCTATTCTGTCTTGTAACCAAGAAAACCATCCTGTGTGTGTGTGAAAATTAGCTGTAAAACTTGGCAGATTCTTACCAGATGCAGAGAATGATTTTTAAGCAGTTGAAATAACTAGGATAAACAGACCTCTTTAAATGACATTGTGCATGTCACCACCTTACAGCACAGCTTATTTTAGTTGATTTGCATATCGAAATTCTTGGTACTGCATCATTTGTCCCATTTTAAAATGAAATCTCCTCTTCAAAGTTTCTTTTACTTTCTTTTTTTTTTTTTCTTTTTGAATCCTCCACACATCAGACTTCCTCCACCAAAACAGATGTCATTCACTCAAATCAGGTCACGAAACTGAAGAAGTAGCATGCTGGGAAGACAGACCGAGCCCTGGACATCATTAGGCAATGCGGGATTAAGTACCTCCAGAAAGGAATTGTATTTCCATGTCACAGTGGTCTGAGATGGATTTAGGACAAGACAAGGTAAGTAATAAGTATGTCTGTTGAATTTCATGAATCCTACTAAATCAATTAGTTGCTAAGATATAAGATGATTTTCTCTATCCTCTTCCTCACCCTCAGTTCTACATAGCCCAGGAAGTTATCAAGCACAGGGGACTGGAGTGATCTGCCAGCGCTCAGCTGCTGCAGGGGGCTCCTAAATGGAAAATTACTCTGATTGTGGCAGTACAATTTCAGATGGCAAGCACTGTCCATGATAGTGAACCTCTCTGCTGAAGCTCAGAAAAAGGCCGAAGTGTTTATCCCATTTTAAAGACACAATTAGCTCAAGTTTTTATCTCCACATCTGAAGAGCCTAAATCAGACTAGTGCCCCGTGAGCATTTCTGATGGAGAAAAGGAGAACGCAGTCCCACACTGGGTTAGTTCCTTTTTCTTTCCATTAACTGACTTTTTGAATAAGCAGCAATTAATCACCATCCTCTGCCTACAAAGACAAAATTAGAGCTTTGTATGCTAACTCTATTTGATGAGTATTTAGGGTAAAGAAATAGCAATATAGTCAGCATCTTCAACATCAGAATAAGAGCTTATGCAGAGTGTTGTGAACAAGCAATTTTTTTTTATCTCCACAGGAATTTTTCAGCACAAATCATTTTTTAAAAACCAGAAAGTTATTGAATCATCTTTGGAGGTGTACGAAGTACAAATGAATATCTTTTTAGTGATTTCATAAAACAAGTGCAAAGAACACACAACAAAAATGCATTGCCCATTAGTGTTACTATAAGAGTTTACACTTAATCCAAGCATTCTTCCGCTGCACTGGACCTTTTTGATGTTTTTTTAAATTTAAGTATTAGAGTACATTCACTAACTAAATATTTGTCCCTTGAGGCAGAATGTGATTTTTGAAAACTTTCAAAGCTCACATGGAAATTCTTCTCATCTGACGAATAAGAGCCCCCAAAGTGATCATGTTGAAAAACAATACTTCTTGGTAAGCACCATGTTTATCACATCTACTCAGTGAGGCAACATTTATGGACTGAGACATTGCCCTGTGTAAGGTGCCAAGATGGAGAGATACAAATAAGAACACATGTGCACCCTACCCATTAAGGAGCTTAAAGTCTATTGGGGAGAGAAAAATAGATAACCTTGACAATTGCAGAATGCCTTTAATGACTTACAGAGTGAGCTGAGAGGACCCACAAAGGAATTATTAATGAGAGGACTGGTTAAGAATGTTGAATTTGATCTGGGCCTTGAAAGATGAGTAAAATTTTAACAGAGGAAATTAGTAATGGATGGGAATGGAAGTTCGTGTTAAGCAAATGTGAGAGGAAAGCCACAATACTCAAGAAAGAGCAGAGTGTGTTTATGGTGCCACAAGTATCCTGTTGTAAGTCAAGTCTTATATGAAAAATAAGAAGCTAGAAAAGTAGAAATGTGGTCATCAAAAAATGTACCACTGAATAGGACCTGAGAGAACATCTGATTCTACTCTCTTGCTTCATAAATGAAGAAACAAAAAGTAGCTAGCATAACTTGTAAGGTCCCAAGGATCACTAGATCTAGCCAGAACTGAACCCAAATCTTCTGCCAACCAGTTTCCTTTGCACCACTCCATGTGTAGGTTGGCATCACCTTCTGGGAAGTCTGTCTTGTAAGCAATAATGAGTGTGAAGTTGTTGAGCGGGAGAGTGACATGATCAGATATACATACATCAAGGAAAACTTTGAAAGCAGTTAGAAGAGACTGGAGGGAGAAAGATTGATGAAAAAGCTTCTATAGTCATCTAAGTTGGAGATTATGGCAGCCTGCACCAGACCTGTGATGACCGAAATAGAAAGGAAGCAGTGGATTCGAGTGTCATTTCAAGAATGAAATTGCTGCAACTTGGTGATGAGAGAGAAGAAGCTATTACAGATAATGATGAAGCTTTAGAGCTTCAGTGAAGGATATTACCCCATCACCTGAGAAAGGAAAAGGAGAATGAAGAAAAGACTTAGAGGGATAAAATAGTTAACTCTGTGTTTTCCTATTTTGGTGAATGGCATTCAATTGCTCATTAGAAGCTAAGAAGTCTCTGTTCAGCTTTCTGGACCCTAGATCATACATGCAAACATCAGTGCACATGAGGCTAAAACATCAAATTTATTAGCAACCGGTGAAGAACAACAACGAAAAGTAAGGTTTGGGACACTGTATTGTAGATGTACCAGAAGAACTTTCCTTTTTCGCCTCAAGTCAAGTTTTGGGGAAAGAGTAGTATGTCCACAGGGCAGACCCGGAGTCAACTTCCCAGGCAGCGTTAAGGGCAGCTTCACCACCCAGATGGAGACAGGATGCAGAGGAAAAGCCCTCCCCATAAGAGCCAACAAAGAAAGGGGAGGTCTTCTGCCTGGTTCTTATTTTGAGGACACTAGTCCCACCCTCTAATAAATGGTTGTCCAATGAGTATTAAACTCTGACCAAGCTGAATACTCCTCCTCAAAGGGAACAGAGAGAAGCAGAAGCTTCCTTCCCAGCATGTCCCTACAAAAGTCAAATTTCCAACAGAGTAAAAAGAACAGAGAACTTCCTTCCTCTATTTTCTAAGTCAGACACCTGAGAATCACCTTCAACAACATTCTCTTCTCCCATAGCAGTTGAGTGATGCTGAAGTCTGATCAGCTCTATCTCCTGAGCACAGCCCAACTCTGTCCTCATTTGCCTATCCCCACTGGTATTTTTTTCATATTTCCCCTAGACCAGTGCAGTAGCATCTCCCAAATGATGTCATAATCTGTGGCTTCACAACATTCCATTTCATTCTTTACAATACTGAGAGATACTAAAATGCAATGTAATTCTCTCTCCTCTCACTTAAAGCCCTCCACATGCTCCCAGTCATTTGGAAAGCATCCAAATACTTGACAATGTTAAATTTATTGCAATTATTTGTCGTTGTATCCTACTATCCTACTAAATTCTGGGTTCTCTTATTCAGGAACATTGTCTAATTTATTTGTGTATTGTTTCAAAGCACAGCAATGTGCCTTAGTGTTCAAAAATGTATTCTGACTTGTACAAAACCCTTCCATATCTGACCCTGCTTAGTTCTCCAACTTTGTGTCCTGTCACAGCCTCATCAATTCCTACCTACTTTTTATGTAAGTTTTAATTCCAAGTATTCCAAACTATTTGCTGGTAACTGAATATTTTTTGCTCTTTCTCCTCACATTTGCACACAGTCTTTGCTCCCTTCCTTCTGTTCCTCTGTTCCTCTTAGATATATTCCTACATATTATCTATATTTCAAAATAGCAGCTCATGCCTCCTTCCTGCAAATAGCCTTTCCTAATATTGTTTCTTCTCATTACAAAACTGGGCCAGGGTGAGTAGAAGACTCTTCCCATAGTATCTATGCATATTTCTAACTCTGCATTTATCAAACTGCTTTATAATGGTGATTTATCTTTTTTTCCTATATAGATGTGTGAATGAAAAATATTGCCTGCCATATCAGTAAACAAAGGATTTTGCAACCATCAAGCCATCACATTACAGCTGCCCTGATGGTGAGCCCTGAGGGAACTCAGGGTGAGAGAACACAGGATACTGGCCACAGATAGCCGAGGTGCATATTCAAAGGAATGATTTCAGTGAGCCCAGACTCTTGCAACTTCCCATACATAGAAAAGCACTAAATTACTTAATTTGAGATATCTGGTTTTCTTTAATTAACAATAATCTTTTGATGTTCTGACTACCTGGTCTTTGTTGCAAAAAATCCTGTACATCCTGGCTCCCCTTCTTGCCTCTATGGAGAAGTCTCTCAGAGTTACCTGAGATGCTGTGTCCCAGGCTTAAGTCCTCAGATTTGTGCCCTGAATAAAACATAACTCTCAACTTTTAGATTGTGCCTTTTTTTTTCAGTTTGACAGTTGCTAAGTTTCCTATGCAGGCACAGGTCTTCATGTGAATGATATATACATAGATTCAGTAAGTGTTGAAGGATAAAAGGAAGGAAGGAAGGAAGGAAGGAAAGTAGAGAGGGAGGGAGGGAAATAAAGGAGAAAGCAAGGAAGGAAAAAACAAGTTCAGTATTTTACATATTAAGTTTTTCAACAGAATATTCATTGGGACATGTCCAACAGAACCACAAGGTGGAAAGTTGAGCCTCTATTCCTCTGTCTTCCTGCTAAATACTTTGTTCTACCAAACCTTCAGAAACAATTCAATAACTAGAGGGTTCATTTTAAATTGCATTTTAAGTTAGAAGACAGAGTAAAAACAAATCTTTTAGGAAAAGCCATGTTTTATTAAATATTTAACTTTCTCCTAAGACTTATGGAGTTATGCAAGTCAGAAAAGGTCTGCTCTTCAATTAAATGGTGCAACTATAAAAAGTAAATAAGGTCAAATTTGACTATGTTTATGAAGTATTTGACAATTCTCTCTACTACTAGAAGAGTATCACATCCCTCCAGTACATTGTCTGGTAGCTGCCTTCCCTCTGGGCAACTGCATTTCATGGCCATGGTGAGAATCATGGAAAACAACATTCCAAAAATTAAAATAGAGTCTACTTTAAGTTATAGCAGCAGGAAGAGCTTAGGACAATAAGAGATATCAAGACCAATTTAAAGTACTATATAAGTAAGTTGTAAGAAAACAAGAAACTTTATTCTGCAAAGTTCTGCTTTTAGCACTTCTGCTTCTTTGGAGAAGAAAGAAGAACAAAGAAAATTAAGGTTCTTCTTAATGATAGCATATATGTAATGGGGCTGACACTTCCACTCAGCAGGTTTTGTCTTTTCCTTTTCTATTATCATTTTCATGACAAACCTATGTGACTAATGTTCTTCATTCAGCCAATAAATGTTTATTGCATGCCTATTACATAAACACAACGGTTAACAAAACTCAGTCCTTGCCCTGAAGCTCAGCAGGTAAATTAACCAAAGGCAAAATCAAGGTGTGATAAGGGCTAAATTGAGGAAGCAGGTAGAAAGAGAACATAATTTAGTCTGGGGGAGGGGCTAGAGTGACATAATCAAGCAAAGAAGAGTGGCTTAGCAACAGGGAAAAGGAATCAGAGGACAGAGAGGATGTTCCTGTCTGAAGGAACAGCATCTGCAAAAGAAAAAAAAAAAGCATATTTGTAAAGGATTTACCAACATTTCAATATTTGTAATTTATATTGTGGTGGAAGAAAAGATAGGAGATGAGGTTGAAAAGATAAACAGCAAAACATGAAAAATCTGAAAGGACAAGTGAAGGAGTTGGATTTTATCCTGAGGACTGTGGGTTGCACCAGAGTTTTAATCACATAGTTTGGGTTTTAGAAAGACTGTAGGTTATTAGTGTGGGATAAGACAAGACTGGAGACAGTTTGGCGATGGTTCTGATAACCTAGGTAAGAGATGATGATGGCCTAATTCAAGAGAGCAGTGATGCTGTGGAAAGACATGGAGATACTGGGATGGTATTAGGAATGAAGAAGATGTGACTGAACTTGATATGTAGTCGTGGGAAGTTAAAACGGAAGAAATTGCTCTCTAGGCTTTTTATACCATGTCTTTTCCTTTTTTTTTTATATGATCTATGAAAGCTAAGCACTAATGGTGGTTAAACACCCTATGAAGTCATGGAAGGCTGCAGTGTGGGCTGCATCCAGTTGTTTATATTGATGGCCTAGGAACAGTGATAAAAGAAATGAAACATTCTGCCCAGTTAACAGGAATTTTTTCACTGCTCTAGGAAAATGGAACATTCAACATTATGTTTAGGAAGATGAATGAAAAATACTTGAAAAGTAAGAAGAACAAGGACTGAGGTTTATAATCATTATTCTCCATATAAATTACTAGCAGTTTATAAACCATCCATAAATACCTCCATGAATCTGATGTTTCAGAATTTAGTTTTGCTGTTTCATAACAAAAGAAGTTTCTATGATTATTATTTCATATGAGTTCACATCCCATGTTTTTTTCTTTGAACCTACAGTTCAAACAAACCTCAAATCTAATCACAAGACTTTAGGTTTTTTCCTCTAAAATCTGGGAATATATTGAAATTCCTTTCACATTTGCATGAAATCTATATGGAAAGTATAGTTCCCTATTAAGAGCCTTCTCAGCCAAAGATAAATATAAGCAAATTTCAAAATGTTCCAAATACCATCAAGTCTGCTTTTTACCACATCAACCATGAGACAAAAAGAAGAAAAAAACAAAAAACAAAAAAAAGGGAAAAAGTACTGTGTGCTTTGAGCAGAGAGGAATAACAGTGAAAATCTAAACAGACCACACTGATAGTCTCCTATCAGTAAACCAGACTCTGAGAAGGGAGAAGTACCATGAGACACTAAAATGATCAGTTATATTGCAAGAAGGGAGAAGACGGAAGGGAGTTGTTCATAAGCAAAATTCTTCCCCAAACCCCACATAACAAACTAACCAACATAATACTCAAGGGAACTTTATTCTTTTACTGCTCCTTCTCTGAATGGTCAGAAGTAAAATCTAGTAAATACATGTTGATAGGTTTGAGTCTGGGAAAAACAGTATCCTAACATTACAACCCTTGGCTACAACCCAGCGAATATATGACCAAGCCAGAAATTTCTCCAACCATTACAATGGAACCACACAGCAAACACCAGGAATATTTTAAGTTCCTCTGAGTAGTATTTATTGTTACTACATCCCTTAAAAAAGAAATTGCCTTAAATTTTTGAGATGAAACTTTTTAATAAGTATTTTTAGAGATGTTAGAAATTAGACAAATACCTACCTTGATCTAACACCCTGCCTTGGGAGGATAAAGGCCCCTGAGAAGCTTACCTTATGTGGAAAAAGCATCTTGGCAGTTGTGATTAAGTTAAAGGTCTTGAGATGGGAAGATGATCCTGCAAAATCTGGGTGGGTCCTAAATGCCATCATGGTGTCTCTGCAGAGAGGCGAAGAGGAAGATTTGACTCAGAAGAGGAGAAGTTGATATGACCACGGAGGCAAAGAATGTAGTGATGCAGCCAGAAGCCAAGGAACCCCTGAGTCACTAGGAGCTAGAATAGACTAGGAACAAGGCTCCCCTAGCGCCTCCAGAGGGACCAGGCCTTGCCAACATCAGTGATGCTGATTTTGGACCTCTGGCCTACAGAATTGTAAGAGAATAAATGTATCTTGTTTTAAGCCACAAGGTTTGTGGTGACTTATCACAGCAGCTACAGGAAGTCCATACAGACATCTTGGGTATACTGGGGGATGGAGATGCTTCTCATCACTCACTTTTCCACTCAGCAGTTCTCCTACACAATGCACTCACGGCCTTGGGCATATTACCTCGTAAAGAGGCAGAGCTTTAACTGCTTTAACTGAAGAGAGTCTCCCGGGTATCCTCACACCAGAGGAAGTTGAAACTTCTGTGCAATCAGAACAGCCAAGCCCCACTCAGGAGCAGAGTTAGGCGGTGGGTAAGAGACTATATCCTTTTCAATGCACTCCTGCTGCCAGTTGCCCCTGGACCCATTCTGGTAGCAAGTCAGTTTGTATGACTCACCGACTCACCAGTAGGGAGAAATCAGAGGCCAAGTGTGGGGTGATGGGAAGCCTTCCAGAGAAGGAGGCCCTTGTCTCAGGTCCAGCATTCACAAGCAATGTGACTTTGGGCAAGTTGCTAACCTACTTCACAACAGTGTCATAGGGCAGCTTTGCGATTAATTTGGAAATGCCTTTTGGTCTACAGAAAATCCATTCTGCCTGTGAGATTTGTATCTCCCAGAGCTACTGATTTGCATACCATGCAGCTCTGCCAGGGAAACAAGCATCTGCCTGCAGTAAGTACCCATGCAGAGTTCTCTTACAAACCAGGTTCTCGGCACAATCCAAATAAAAACGAAAGAAAGGGAGAGGGAGTCTCTTCCATTTGTTTCAGTCCTACTGATGAAATCCTATTTGACAGATTCTGATTCTGTTTCACAAACAGGTATATTGGCAAGCGTTAACTTCCTTGAACCCTGTGAAGCTGTTGGCAAATTGTGTTCAAACGCTTTTGGATCCTCAGGAATAGGGCACTGTATAAATCCAGGGAACAATTATGTGAGAGAGACAGAGCCTTTATCTCCCAGTCTTAATAAAGAACTAAGCATAACGCCTATCAGACTTGTAGTTCTGACGCCAAATTGACCCCTCTGGGAGCTGGGAAAGTCTCAATCTCTTTCCTGCCTTATACAGCAGTGGTAATAAAAGAGCATACACTGAGGATTAACTAAAGTTCACATACTGCCTTGAAGAGAAAAGTCTTGATTTAAGTGCTGAAAATTTACATTAGTGGGAGGGGAAAGACTGGAGAATGGAAAAAAGAATGGAAAGTTCCAGAAAGTTATAATGAGAAATATAAATTGAAGCAGGTCTAAGGGAAAGATGAGAGATCAGATGCATCAAGGTAGGGGGTAGGAAAGACTGCCCCCCAAAAAAAGACTTTTCCTCCATCTGTGTTGGCTAAGGCAGGCTTTCCAGTCCTAAAGGGAAGTGTATCCTTTAGGCAACAAAAGAATAATGATTCCAAGTGTAGAAAAGAGAAAGTAGCAGTAGAGTACCAGGGCATAAGAAAAGGGAAAAGAAGACAAAGAACAAAAACGGTTAAGAGAGGGAAAGGGACATGATAAGACAATAGAGAATGAAATTCATGAAGTCCATAACAGGGTCTAAGAAAAGAGGCCTTTAGTCCCCAATCCATTTTAAGGGCAAGCATTGTTGTCCTGATTTTATGAAATCAGAGCTAGCCCGTACTGTCACCTTCCTGCTACAAAAGCAATGTGACCAAACCAAATAGAGAGATAGTCTAGCCTCTTAGCATATGGCAAAAAGAAATATTTTATTCACATTCAGAATTCCTAACGTAAAATACTCTGACCACAAAAGCTGTATTTGCACACAAAAAAGCAATTTGGCAGAATTTCATTAAAAAGTTGGATACGATTAAATTGGTTTCCAGGCTCCTATAATCAAGTAAATGTTAGTTTTTTTGTTTATCTGTTTGTTTTTTAACCTAAGTTGACTAAGCTTTCCATAGATGTAGCTGACAATAGTGCCTACAAAAGGTAGCATTTTCAAATTTTCTCTAAATCGTTAGAAGCAAAGTATTATAATGCATTTTGACTTTGTACTGGATAATTCCAAAACCATCTTGTGGTTTTACAAAAACCTTGGCCAAATTCCATCAGATAATAGTCATGTCTCTCTTTGTGATATGAAGGGGAGTAGAGAGGGCAGGTGACAAAATTGGACTGCTCCACAGTCCAGAGAAAAGACATTTCCCCAGCTCATGAGTGAGCAGATCTCAGATTACATGACTACTTTGCCAGGCTCTGTTTCTTCAGCAGCGCTCAGTCCTTTTACTCTGTTCCAAATAATTAAACCATATCATCTGTGTAGCATTTTAAGTTATAATGATCTTATTTTCCCAACAGCATCATTCATTTATTGGACAAAAGTATTGAATAGAATTCAGTTAAGGAATAGAAAGCAGACTAGTTATTTCAATCAAGGATGATTTATACAAGGAATGATTAAGTAGGTGTTAAAAAACTGGAAACATGGTTTTATCACAGGTAGGGTGGTATTGTCCAACATGGTAGCCACCAGCCACATTCGGCTTTTGAGAGCTTGAAACGTCATTAGTCTGAATTGAGATGAACTGAAAGTGTAAAATACCAGATTTCAAAGACTAAGTGTGAATAAAGGAAGGTAAAGTATTTCACTAATAATTTTTCTATTGATTACATGTTGAAATGATAATATTTGGAATATGTTGGGTTAAATAACGTCATCTATTTATATTTACTTTTATACTGTGACTACAAGGAAACAAAATTTTACAAATGACTTGCATTTTCTTTCTACTGGGCAGTACTGGATTACAGGCTTAGAAGGCCCCCTGGAACTGGAGTCTTTTGAGAGGGCGCTGCAGGTTGGTGTTAATGTGTCTGAGAGAGAATGATGGGGCTGGTTCTGGAGGCATGGAAGTCTGCAAATTGGAGCTGATTGTTGCTGAATCAAGTGTCACTGCCATGGTGAAGGAATGTTGGTGCAGGGATGCTGACAGGAATAACAGAAGAACGAGTAGGAGGTCTCTTCTTTTCCAGCCTTGTAATTTTCCTCTGTTGCCGCCAATCAGCGGAACCTAAGAGGAGCCCAACTCTGGGAGAGAAATGTGATTGGCAGGTTCCCAGCCCCAGCAGCACAAAGCACAACATTGAAAGGAGAGTTTGGTGTTGAGAGGCAAATCGCTTAATCACCAGCGTGACATATGCTCCTTGCTGTCAGGCATGGTTTTTAGATATTAGGGATGCAACCATGAACCAAAGTCCCTGGCCTCATACAGCTTCCATTCCAGTGAGATAGGCAGACAATAATAAATACATAAATAAGATAATTTCAGAATGATAGGTGTTACAGAAAGAAGAAAACAAGGTCATGGGTTAGAAGGTGACAAGGTGAAAGAATGAGGTGGTCACTGCTTTAGATAATGAGATCAGGAAATGTCTCTCTGAGAAGATAACATTGGAACTAAAGTCTGAATGGAGGGGTGGAGACGGGTAGGGGAAAAGAAAGAGGAAGGATTCCAAGGCCAAAGGAATAAAACATGCATAATCTCTGAAAAGAGAATGACCTGAGATTGTAGCTCAGCAGTCCCCCAACCTTTTTGGCACCAGGGAATGGTTTCATGGAAGACAATTTTTCCACGGATGGGGGACAGGACGGGGGGGTGGCGGTGCTGGCGGGGGTGAATGGTTCAGGCTGTAATGCGAGCGATGGGGAGCTATGGGGAGCAGTGGGGAGCAAGCGGCAGATGAAGCTTCGCTCGCTCCACTGCCATTCACCTCCTTCTGTGCAGCCCGGTTCCTAACAGGCCGCAGACCGGTCCGTGGCCCAGAGGTTGGGGACCCCTGTTGCAGCTGAAGCAAAGTTGCCAGGAGAAAAGATGATAAAGGGTGGTTGGGAGTGGATTATGTAGGGTCCCTGTAAATCATGGTAAGTAATAACGGATTTTAACTTAATTGCTATGGGAACCATTGCAGGATATTAAGCAGGAAAATGGTATGATTTGATTTACATTTGTAAAAGGTCATTCTGGCTGCTGTGTAGAGCACTGGGCTCTAGAGGGGCAAGCATACGACAGAGACCAGGAAGCTATCGCAATACCCAGGAAAAAGATGATGATGATGCCTGAGGCTGTGGTGGAAGCAGTGGAGATGTTGAAAAAGTGACTGTATTCAAGATATGGATTAGAGGTTTGAGCCAACAGTACCCATTAAGATCGGGGTGATTCATGTAATTCATTTGAGTAAATTTTCCAAAGAGCTGACACACTTTAAATGCTGAAATTTTAAGAAAATGTTCTTGTTTTTTTTCATGGAAATACTTCAAAATTGTACAAAACGTTTCTTGGCCTTGTTCTATAGAAAATCTCAACCGAATTTACAAACTGTTATTTCTACTCAGGGTCCTGTTCTCCAATTTTGTCTGCCATCTGACACAGTCTCTGTCAATTTCTTGAGTTCCTCAACTCCAATTACTTAGACTCCATATGTTAAAACTCTGCTTGTTTTGAGGCAGATCTTAATTAGGATGAAAAGATGATTTTTCCAGCTAATCTAAGCCACACACTGACTATGCCATTGAGGTAGAAATTGCACCTGCCTGGCTCAGGTCAGCATCTGCTGCCCCAGGCTGTCCATAAAGCCTCTGCTTACAAAAGCCTTCATCTAACCAAAATTATCCTTGCTTCTGAGACATCAGTCATATTTAGCTGTTGTGACCCACCAAGGTCAAAATCAACATGATGTGTACTTATGAAAACTGAATAACCAATCATTCAGAAAAGCTTATCTCCATATTACTTTTAAGTCCCAATTTCCAGTACTTGTCTGTTTTCCAGTGTTCCTAGCTGATTCATAAAGTTGCTAGGGTTTTTAAGGGGCCAATAAATGATCTTTCTTTTTTCATCTGCCAAGATGTTAATGGGAGTCCAAACTGAAAATCAAATTATCATTTACTGATGGATCTAAACTAGAGACTGGCTTGGATTTAAGGCTAAATGACTTTGCTACTATGTCCTCCTAAATTAAACTTAACGCCCCATACTACAAACCCACTACCTTCAATGAAATGGTGAAGGTGACAATCAGATTAGAGTTGGGTGAAAAGCAAATAGAAGGTGAGATAGAAAATAAGGCTTGATGATTCACAAAGGTGGGCTCCTAAAAGGAATGGAGAAATTGAGCTGTAGTTGATGGGGATGTCAGATCAATGAAACACTATATTTTAAGAAGGTAAGTAGCGGGACATGTTTACATGTACATGGAAATAAGCAAGGAAAGAGGGAAAGACTGAGGATGTAGGAAAGTGGATGTATATCAGGAAAGGTGATTGAGAGTCTGTGGATGGGATTCAGAGCAACAGTGCAGAGACTGGCCTCCATAGTAACAGGTGGGAACATAACAAACATGGGGGCAAATGAACTTAGGTTTCTAGATTTAGCTGTGGGCAGATGGAGTTTTCATTCTATGTTTTCTATTTTCTGAATGAAAAATGAAGTGAGGTATTCAGCTAAGAATGAGAGGGTGGGAAGTGTGAAAAGAGAGAGGGTTTGAAATTAAAATCTTACTGGAGAGCAAAGTTACTGAGGAAACATTTCTGAGTGGTGGTGAAGGTCCATTTGAGGTGTGTGATAGTTCACAGGAAACCAGTCAGCTCAGACAGGTAACTTTCTCCAGCAATATTTAGATGCTCAGGGATATCCAAGGAGAAGCTGGTCATGTGAACTCAAGTAAACAGGGTTATCACAGGTCAAGGAGGAGGAGAAATGGAGAGTCAAAGGAGTTGAAGACATTTGCAAGAGCATGATTATATTAATTTATTTAGCAATAATCTTCTAACTCCTAATATATGTCAAGAACTAATCAAAAATATATATACACTAATATGTATAAAATGGATAACTAATAAGAACCTGTTGTATAAAAAAATAAACTAAATAAAATCGAAATATTCAAAAAAAAAACACAGTGAGATACCACATTATACCTGTTAGAATGGCTAAAATTAAAAAAAAAAAAAAAAAAGAACTAATCAAAAATACCCAGCTAACTAATAGGTAGATGTAGGTGCAGGCCACTATCTAGGATTCTACCAGAACTAGGTGCAGATTTTTTCTTTAACCTCTTTTTCTTCTTTTCATTTTTCTTAGGGAAAAAAAAAAAAAAAGGAAAACAACAAAAGACAACATATATTTAGTACTTACTATGTGTCAGGTACTCTACTAGGCACTTTTAAAAATTATCTTACTGCTTCCTATATCAATATTATGAAAAAATCACTATTATTAGCCCCATTTGCAGATGAGGAAAAAGAGTATGAAGATATTAAGCAACCTATGCAGATAACCACAGCACATTCTGAACTACTGGCTTTAGAGCCCCTTGCTTCCACAGGTTGTCTTCATCACTTGTATTTTTACTTTAACACATAAGCAGTGGGTCCTTTATTTGGAGATCCCTTTGGAAGAAGTAAGAACTTTAAACTCTGTTATAAACCGGAGTGAAATTATTATTCCAAATTTTCTGATTTTAAAAATTGAGCAGTCTTGCCATACAAGTAATTATTTTAAAACTTTACAAAGAGGTAAATAGCTACTCTAGTCTCCTTCCTTCCTAAACTCTCTTGTGGGTGATACATGCTGAAGAAAATATTTATGCTTTACCTAATGTTTTCTACTTAAAGGATACAATCTGAATTTCTAACTTTGGGCCTGAAAATAAACAGAACTGTCCTTCCTTAATTCCTCTTCCTTCCTTCCTTGCTAATCAAACCAAGATAATTGTTCTGCCCTAGAAAATGTTCAGTGAGTAACATACTATTGTTTTTTTTTTTTTCCTATGCAAAGCCAAACTTAAATAGACACCCCATCCTATTCATCAACAATCACAAAATTAACGAGGAATGAAAGGACTCAGGCTTTAAAGCAAGGATTATGTAGGGGTGAAGGTCACTCACATTTTTAATGTGGAAAGTTTGACAGGGAAATAGGAGGTGTTCCCTTATTACCTAGAAAAAACGCAGAGTTTCTAAAGCTGAATCATACAAAATTCCCTTTGACTGACTATTTTTTAAGACTATGTCATATTTGAATGTATTCAACCATCACTGTCTGGAAAGACAAATCCAGGTCAGACAAACATTAAAAAATGAACACTTCTGAACAGCAAAACTAATTGGTCATGCATGACATTTAGCAAGGTTTGGTAATAGCTATCATTTGCTGAGGATGTACTGCATTCTAATCCAGAGATTCTCAATCTTGGTTACACATTAGAATCACTGGGGATTTTTTTTAACTTTATTTTGAACTAATGTTAGACTTACGGAAAATTGCAGAAATAATAGAGTGAGTTCTCATATATCCCTCACCTGCTTCCTGTGACATTAACTCCTTACCCAGTACAAAGATCAGAGCCAAATTAACATTAGTACAGTATATTAACTCAATTAAAAATCTTATTAGAGTCTTTGAAGTTGTTCCACTCATGTCCTTTCGGATTTGTCTGGATTTGTTTTCTCATGATGAGAATGGAGTGATGATTTTTGTAAGAATACCCAGAAGTGATGGATCCTTCTCAGTGTATTATATCAAAGAGCTCATGATATCCATGTCTTTTTCCTGGTGATACTAACTTGGATAACTTCGTTGAAATCATGTCTACTGGATTTCTCCACTGTAAGGTTACTATGTCTCCCTTAGTATTTAATAAGTATCTTGATACTTTGAAACTATGCAAATAATGTTTCTCCTCAAACTTTTATCCATGAATTTTAACATTCATCAGTAGATCTTGTCTACAACAGTTATGACTGTGGTCTTATAAAGTGAGTTTCTATTTCTCTAGTTCCGTCTACATTTATTAACTGGAATTCCACCTGATACCGAGTCCCCATCACAGGTCAATTATATTAAAATATACTAGGCATATTATACCTGGTCCTCACAATGTGGCTAATAACCAGATGTTATTATCTGCTTTGGGATATGAAGAAACTGATACTTGGAATGACAAAAACTTATATTTTTACAGCCAATAAGTAACTCTGATCAGCTGTCTCCAAAATCCATGCTCTTTTCACCGTCCAATCTTCTTCCAAGTTCAGCTCACTGCTCTTGATGTCAAAATTTGTCCCATTTAAAGCCTACTCTCTCTACTAACTCTAATCATCTGTAATTTTTGCCTAGATCAGTCCAAGGTTGGACACATTTTTTTTTCCCAGAACCTTTTGACATCCACCTGCCTAAAGAGTAAGGAACAGTTGCCAGCTATGTTTTTTGCCTTTACCTGGACAACAGATCATCGCTGAACAATATGTGGGTGAGCAAAAGGGTATGTCATATACATATCAAACCATTTATATATTTAGGCTAATAGGCAACCTTTTGAAGAAGTATAATCCAAATGCTCTCTGAAGGAATTAAACTCAGCAAGCATAGAAACCTATGTGTGTAGTGGTTAAGAGTGAGGTTTTGCTCCTACACTGTTGGTGGGAATGTAAATTGGTACAGACACTGTGGAAAACAGTATGGAGGTTCCTCAAAAAACTAAAAATAGAGCCATATAATCCAGCAATCCTACTCCTGGGCATATATCCAGACAAAACTATAATTTGAAAAGACACATGTATCCTTATGTTCATACTGTACTGTTTACAATAATCAAGACATGGAAACAGCTTAAATGTCCATCAACAGATGAATGTTTAAAGAAGATGTGGTACGTATATGCAGTGGAATACTACTCAGCCATAAAAAAGAAAGAAAGAATGCCATTTGCAGCAACATGGATGGACCTAGAGATTATCAAACTAAGTCAGAGAAAGACAAACACCATATGATATCACTTATACATGGAATCTAAAATATGACACAAATGAAATTTTCTACAAAACAGAAACAGGCTCACAGATGTAGAGAATAAACTTGTGGTTGCCAAGGGGGAGAAGCAGTGGGGAGGGATGGTTTGGGAGTTTGGGGATTAGCAGATGCAAACTAGTATATACAGAATGGATAAACAACAAGGTTCTACTCTATAGCACAGGGAACTGTATTCAATATCCTGTAATAAACCATAATGGGAAAGAATATGAAAAAGAATATATATATGTTTATATGTATGTATGTATGTATATATACAACTGAATCACTTTACTGTACAGCAGAAAGTAGCACAACATTGTAAATCAAATATATTTCAATAAAATAAATTTAAAAAAACAAAGAGTGGGGTTTTGGAGCCAGGTAGACCTGAGTTAGAGTTTGGAGAATCACTCAATGAATATGTTTTTTAACTTTTTAATATTCAATTTCCTAACTGTTAAAATGCAAATATTAATACTGATTACATAAACTTCTTGTGAGGATTCAATAAGCTCTTAGTACAGGGGGATAAGCAATCAATAACTATGAACTTTAAAAAAAAACTCACTGTAACCAAATTGCCTAACACCTGACAAGAGATGAGTGCTTTTTAAAGGAATTTTTAGGTACAGCAGATAGAGGTAATTTTGGAAGAGACTGCCCTTTAAAAGAGAGCAGATACTGTGGGCATGTACAGGTATTTTGGAACAGCCCGTGGGGTACATAAGGATTCTGATGGAGAAAGGGATAAAAGGAAATGGAGAGTGTGAACTATCACCTTAACTCAGTTCCCTTGGGGGGGTGACCATCAAGTCAAGAGCTAGATAAAAGGGTGGGCCAGGGGAAGAGTTGCCATAGCTGCCAATCTGGAATAGCAGGCAGTTAAAACATCACATGAAATGTAAAGAGAGAAGATTTTCCTCAGAATGTCTCTCAGGAAGGTAGACCTCTCAGGTATGCACCATATGTGTACACCATGGGGATGAGGAATTTTATCTATTTCAGTCACTTCGGTATTCTTGGTGCCTAGAACACTGCCTACCATATAGTAACTGTTCAGCAGAATTATTAGACTACTGGATAATGAATGAATACACTAATAAATTCAAAAGTCTGATTAGGAAGCTTAGCTACTTATAGGTCTTCTCTGTTGCTAACAGGGGTAAAAAAAAATTAGGGGGATGGACTGATTTTTCAGGTCTATAGAAGAAAGCCTGGGTCCACCTACCAGCTGCTCTCCTTGTCTCCCTCTTCCTCATTAAGGGTTCAGGGTCTCTTCTAAATACTTGTTGAACAAATAAAGAACAATAATTTTTAAAAGGGCACCAAATTATAAACATGCTCAGGACATCTAAAAATCTGTTAGACTTTGGCTGTATGTCACTGAAAATTACAACTGTACAAAGAGAAACACTCATTTCTTGCCCAACTATGAAAATGTGAAATAAGATGCCGGTGGCAAAGATTTGAAGTTGCTTTTCTCCCTTTCATGTTTAATAAGAGAGCCCTGGGAAATGTGCCTAGCTAAAGAACTTTATTTCCCAACCACATTTATAAATAGAGGTGGCCATTGAGATGTAAGTGATCTCCAGGGAAACTGCCTTGTCCGTTGGTCTTGTATTCCTGCCTGCAATAAAGTTATAATGATTGGAGCTCCAAGAGTTATCGTGTGATTTTGAGGATGATGAACAGAAGGGTATAAGGAAACTGGGTCTCTGATGATTTTCTAGAGCTGCCATAACAGTGTCTATCTCCAGACTTGATTTGTATAGGAGAAAAACAAATTTCCATCCTGTTTAAGTGACTATAGTGATGTAAGTACCTAACACAGTTTTAGTGTTGTGCCCCATCAGATGAAGTGTGTGTTTAGTTGAAATGGTAGAAGCTAAATATGTGTACTTCAGAGAAAGAAAGCAAATAGAAGTTTTAATTGACAGTTTTAGTAATTATTAACAGGATGGAAGAAACTACAGTGCACAATTTAAATAAATACTTATTATGAGAGCACTGTTATCTACTACAGAATTAAATAACTGAGCTGTAAGTGTTTTTGTCAATAACGGGCACATGTGATATTGAAAAGAATCATAAATCACCTAGTCCAATTACCTGTCTGATGCTCAACTCTTCTCTAGAATATTTAGGTAAGAAGTCATCCAGCTTATGCTTGGCTACATCAAGTGAGAATAACTCTCTACTTCCCACGCCAGCCCATTTTTATCTTTGGACAGTTCTGAAAGTTAGAATGTTGTTTCTTACATTGAGCTGAAAATCTGTTTTCCTTTAGCTTCCATCCACTCATTCTAGCTCTCATCTTTAGAGCCATAATCAGTACATCCAATCCCTGTCCTAAATGATAAGCCTTCAATTATCACACTCCTCTTGAGACAGATGCCCCTGTGAATTTTCATGCCACAAAATCATGCTGACCATGTTTCTGAATATATTGAAATCTGCTTTCCCAGAATCCAGGGAATATGTATGACTACTCTTTTCTTTCCTTGGCATCATATACCTTGAAAGGACATGGCCACATTCTTTCTAGTTTGTAACAACTTCTATTTTGCCAAAAATTTTCTCTGTTACTCAAACACAGATACAAAGTAATCATTATTCCCAGTTATTTTCAATAACTCTGAGACATACATTTTGAGACAAAGCAAGTAAAGAACTTGTCAGATGTTTTACTATTTGCTGAATGAGACTATCCCAATTATACTTACCCCAATTTTAGAAATTCCCCTTCTTACTGTGTTTTATATCTAGGCAACTTATATGACTTAAATCAGAAATAAATCATTTATTTCTTACATCAGGTCAAATGACATTTGGTACATTTCACCATAATATCACCTCTGTCCTTTCACCTTTCATACACACGCCAGTGATCTCCAATAAATTTCTGCTTTAGGATTTTGGATTTCTAAGCAGGCATAAATGATATTGACACAGAGTACTATTGTGAATTTCTCCACTAAACAAAGTCTATTTCTATTCAATTGGATCTATTCTTCTATTACCATATTTCATACAGTCCCCACCCACCAAACTTTGGTGACACCCTGAGATTTTTACCATCTGTGTAATAATATTTAATTCAATTGGTTACCTGCTAAATTCAATTGATTACCTGATAAAATCAAATATATTGAGCTCACAAAATGTAATAATAGGCAAATAAATGTAACCTAAAAACTTATTTTTTAATTAAAAAAACTGAAACTTGGCCAACTAGCAAGGACATTGTAAATTTAATCTGGAACTAATCTCTGGGTTTGACACCTAAGGGCAGACATCCCATAAGGAACTTCTGCCACTTTTCTCTGTTTTTACAACCGGTGTTATGTCAAAGAGGCAAAATTAAAATGGTCAGGAACTGCAGTTACCCTGTACCTGGAGAGCAGAACTCATTTTTCAGGCTAGATTTTTAAGAGTGTAAAGCCAGGTTCACAGTTTAGGAGAAACATAGTTTCTCATTCACAATCTGTCGCCCAGTCAACCTATTCTACTACCAATATCAGAAAGGTACAGAGATAAAATATAGTTTAAACTTTAAATCCCTCAAACCAGGCTGTCAGGGAGGGGAGAGGTCAGATGCTGACATGCTGGAAAAAAGGAAAGCTGATGATGACCACAGTGGTGATATCAGTTTTTCACCAGATAAGTATGAGTTGGGATGGTATCACGTTACGGTGTTGACGTGAGAGACACATGTGCCTAGAGAGGGTTAGGTAAGTGGCAGGCGAAGCAATGCAAGCTCAAAATTGAGATAAATCATCGGCAATCTCTGGGAATCATTATGTTCCTTACTAAATGTAGAAGAGATTGTTTTTGAATTATATGCATCCTGAAAAAGTCTTTTCTTCTGGGCCCAGAAATTTCCTGCCCAAAGCGTAGGCGGGAAAGATGAGCTCAGTCCACAAGCTTACTCACGTCCTTCACTGGCTTTCACTTCAGCATGTATCTATTTTTCCTTCTCATTAAAAAAAGGCACTAAAATATGTTATCAGGATACCATTTGGAATTTTCATTCATATGGCATATTAGAAATAATTGCTTAAATTATACAATTATTATGTGGAAGACAACTTATTTTTATTATTAGCTTTATGGGTTGGTATTGACATTTCACATAAGAGTAAGGATAGGTTTCTTCTGTCTTCAAAGACTACACAGCCTAGGAGAGAAGACAAGACATTCATAAATACCTAATACATAATTTAGACTGTAACATGTGCCTTAAGAGTGAGCTAGAGTCTTAGAGGTTTAGAGAAAGAAGAGATTAATTCTGAACTCAAGAACACCACTAGCAAAATGTGCTTTGAATGTTTATGTCTCCCTAAATTTGTATGTTGAAATCCTAATGCCTAATGGGATGGTATTAGAAGGAGGGGGTCTTTGTGGGGGGGTGCTTAGGCCATGAGGGTGGAGCCCTCACAAAGAGGATTAGTGCCTTATAAAAGAGGCTCTGGAAAGATCCCTAGCCCATTCCACTATGTGAGGAAAGAGTGAGAAGGCAAAGGCTATGAACCAGGGTGAGGGCTCTCACCAGAAGGCGACCATGCTGGCACCTTGATCCTGAACTTTCCAGCCCTCAAAACTGTAAAAAGTAAAATTTTGTCATTTATAAGCCACTCAGACTGTGGTATTTCATTATAGGAGCTCAAACAGACTAAGACTATTGGTGAAAGGACAAGATTCAAACATGAGCACGGTGAGTGCTGATCTCAGTCTTGCTGCCCTGCCTTGGCCACATCATTTTACTGTGCATTAGTTTCCTCAAACATTAAATGAGAAAGGAAAAACAGCATTCTTGCCCAAAGTACTCATATCCTCTGGAGACAACTCAGAGATGAACAGATCAATAGACAGATTCCAAACCAAGCAAAAACATCATATTGTTCATGGAAAGCTTCACAGCACTCAGAATAGAGCAGCAGTGTCATCACTCCCCACTGCTGCCATCCTCCAAACTTTACATTCTTTAGGAACATCCCACAAACCGAGACTATATTGTCAAGCTGGAGTAAAACGAGATGTTCACATGCAGCCAATCTTAAGGTTAATTTGTGTTAGCAAATTGTCAAATAACCTGTCATGCCTAATTATTTTTCTTTACCCACATCCTTTTTACCCCACATAGCATTAAATAGAAAAAAATTAAAAAGGTCTCCAGGATTGTGTGATAGCTGATCTTTCAAGGCTACTTTGTGGCTAGATAAATAAAAAGAAAAACATTGCTATTCCAGGATTTTTTTCTCTCTTTGAAGACACTGAAAAGCAATAATGATGATAGAGATTCAAGGGCAAGTGCTTTATCCTTTATAAAGTTGAATTAGTAAGTTGATCCTCTTTATCCAGTATGTTTTTAATGCACAGAGAGATAACATTTGATAAGTTCATGAAAAAAATTACATTAGTACAACAAGTAAGAGAGTATAGGCAGTGAAAATTCATGAAACAAACCAAAATGCAAAGAAAGTGATTGAGTCCCTATTGTAGTACATAAATTACATTGTTAAAATGATGACTGATATTATAGCTTCTATTTCAAAGACTCCCTTTATATAACAGGTCTATTGTCAAAACTGATAATAAGAAAATACTTTCTCAAGAGCATACCTGCCCATAAATTATTCTTATAAAATTGTAGACATAAGAGAGTTATCTGAAATAATGGCACATCTAAATTGAGAGGTGGGGAGAGGAATTTAAAGGAAGAAATGACACTAAAATATATCACCTTAAAGTGTTTTTTAAAAAGTACACCACATAAAGGTTCTTCATAATAGTCAAAAGAGAGCATGCAGGATTACATTATTTAGATTTATGTAGCACTCCATATTTTTCAATCATCCTCCATGCATGAATTTGTAACAGTGTTCTTCTATAGTTATCTGATTATATATTAGAAAAGTCTCTCTCACTCTCTCTCTGTCTCTCTCTCTCCCTCTATCCCTCCAAAGAAGAAATTGAGAAGGAAATGAGTCAAGTAACTTGCCTCAGCTCCTACTGAATAAAGACAAGTTTTTGAACATCTAATAAGAGAACTTTCAAATATGATAAGAGAGATCATGTCTGACCAACTTATCTAAAAAAGGAGAGTGAGAGAGAAAAAAAGCCCTCAATCAGGGCTGACCCCAAATTTGTTCTTTATACATTTATAGGTTGCAAGGAACAGAGGGGGATTTTGGTTATTGTCAAGTAATAGGGATCACTTTCAGTTTCCAATCCAAGCTTGAGAAATAAAACCTTCTGGAGACCCAACCTTGGGGGTGCCCCCCATCCCTTGCATGAGTTTTACCTCCAGTAACACTACCAGGTTCTTACTGAGAAATCAGAGAAAAATCTCCTCAAGCTTCTGGAAGAGGAGGGGGAAAGTAACTGTTCTGAAATATAAATAGAACATTTTTTTTTCTCCTTAAAAAAGACTTCCTTTAAGGAAAATTGTTTTACCAGAGCCTAACAGATCTGGAGGAAGGGAAATGCCCAACTCCAACCCCCTCTAGCCTTCCTGTCTCACCTAAGGGGGAAAACAGAACAAAACAAAACTGAGACTTAGACATAATCATAGGACTATGGAATGATTCCCTAATTCCCACATGTACCACATCAATAGGGGTCCTGAATAATAACAGGGGATTACAGCTAAAAATTACTGTATAGCTCAGACCTTATTTACAAAGGGGGCTTTAGGGAAACCCAAATACAACCCAAATACAAGAGAAGACAAAAGCCGGAGAGGACAAAAGACACGACAAAGTTTAGCCTGTGACATCTATAGCAAATAGTGAACAGCCTAACACCTAGCCAGATAAATTAAAAAACCTCATACTAAAGATCTCATTATCTCGGTTCCTTTTACCCAATACACATGTCAGCCTTCAACCAAAAATTACAAAGCATGCTAAAAGACAAAAAACAGTCTGAAGACATAGCAACCATTAGAAGAAGACACAGATCTAGCTGATATTTTGGAATTGTTAGACCTGGAATTTAACTATATCCTTAGGCTGCTAATGGAAAAGGGGACAACATGTAAGAACAGATGGGTAATGTAAGTAGAGAGATGGAAATTCTAAGAGAGAATTAAAAGGAAATGCTAGAAATCAAAAACACTGCAACAGGGTTTCCCTGGCGGTGCAGTGGTTGAGAGTCCACCTGCCGATGCAGGGGACACGGGTTTGTGCCCCGGTCCGGGAAGATCCCACATGCCGCGGAGTGGCTGGGCCTGTGAGCCATGGCCGCTGAGCCTGCACATCCAGAGTCTGTGCTCCACAACGGGAGAGGCCACAACAGTGAGAGGCCCACGTACCAGAAAAAAACCCCAAAAAACAAAAAGAAACACTGCAGCAGGAATGAATGTCTTTGATCCGCTCATCAGTAGGCAGGATGAAGCCAAGGAAAGAATCAGTGAACCTGAAGATATGTCAATAGAAACTTCTCAAATTGAAAAGCAAAGAGATTTTTAAAAACTGGGGAAAAAAAGGAATGGAATATCCGAGAACTGTGGAACAAATACAAAGGTATAATATTTACCTAATAGGGATATCAGAATGAGAAGAAAGAGAGAAAAGGAGAAATGTTTAAACTATTAATGAAGTGATGGCGATTTGTAGTGAGGGTACAAGGGAAAATTAGGGAGTGCAGAAAACCACATTCAGCTGTCAAGGTAACAAGTTCCTAATCTAGCAGTCACTATCCTCACAGGTAAATTTTCTACTGTGAGTGGAAATGGTCTGTTTTCTGACTACTTTCTTCCTTCTCTTCCTCATGTCCTTTTTTACATGGCTTCTACCACCTCATGCCTGCTGTGTGTCTCTTAGCTTTGTGATCAATTTATTGTCCGTGTCCCTCTCTGGATGTCCCTATCACTAAGAGAAAATCTGACTGGGTTAATCACCCTCCAGCATCAGAACCTCTACGAGACAGGATTCCTTTATCAAACCACCTGACAGGATGTTGGCCAACCTATAAGATGACTATATGCAGCTCAGGTGCCCATTCCTAATCCAGTCATCTCTGAGTTAAGCAGAAGGATCATGTGATAAGATGAATGAAGAACCAGAAGCTGCCTCCTAGTTCATGTTTGGAAGGAACTGTTAGCAAGGTAGTCTCTCAGTATGTTACGAATTTATCTGAATTACCAGGCATTTTGGTAGCATGTTGCAAAAAGCAAACTAGGTACCCAAAGGAAATGGTAACTTTGATTCAATGTATCCTTTTCTCCTTGAGTTCTATTTCTGGTTTACACCATGTTACATATTCCCCACAACCACCAATGAGGGGGCAGGGAGTATGAAAGGTAACACTGCTGATGACAGCTCCAAGGTAAACTCTGAGATTCATCAGAACCTGGACTAGGCTGCCCCTATGACTCAAAGCATTCTGGTGACAGACCAGGGCAGACAGCTACACAGAGAGTACAAATGTTGATCCGATGTCCCCAAGAACAGCTGTGCACAACTTGATGGTCCCGTTCTTTGAGTTATTTCACTGTGTCGCCTGTCCCAAATATTTTCAACCATCCTCTACTAAACATGGCTGAAAGACATAGAGGAAAATGTGTGTGTGCTAAAACATAGGCATATGTGTGTATGAAAATTTCCCCTCAAGAGCACACTATGTTTGAAAAGAATTATTTTCCACTTACCTGATTTCGATTTAGGATATTACTTTTCTAAAACAGATAACATCAATGTAGGAAGAAAGCAGTGTTCTATCAGTAATGTTTAGTTTTCACTGGAATTCAAGTTAAATATGAATGTGCTTTCTCTTCACTAGCTTTCAAGAGATCGTATTCAACTAACTTCCCTGTACACATAGGACACAGAGCAGTGAGGGAGAGGTACCAGACACCAGCATCATTCTCTTTAGTTCTTGACTGTGTCTGACTTTCAAGGACATTTTTCTCAGGGAGAGAAAGAGTGTTTTGCTCTACCTCCATGTAAAGTGCTGTGAGTGAGCAAAGGCTACAAGGTAGAAGGTGAGAACCCTGTTCCTGTTCAACTAACTCTCTCTGGCCTCAGAATCAAAAGAACTATCCTCATGCATCACATCCTTTCTATTATCTCTGTGCATACTGTTCCTTGGCAAAAAATATAGTGATACCTTGTGTTTTCCTAATAGATATCTGTATTTAAGAAATTGACACAAGGGCTTCCCTGGTGGCGCGGTGGTTGAGAGTCTGCCTGCATCGGCCTGCCGATGCTAGGGGATATGGGTTCATGCCCCGGTCTGGGAAGATCCCACATGCCGCGGAGCGGCTGGCTCCATAAGCCATGGACACTGAGCCTGTGCGTCCGGAGCCTGTTGCTCCGCAACGGGGAGAGGCCACAACAGTGAGAGGCCCGCGTACGGCAAAAAAAAAGAAAAAAAGAAATTGACACAAAATGCACACCAGTACACTTTTCTCATTTTACCAGTTTTCTCTGATTCCACATACCTTATAGCCTGACTGTTGCATGGCTGTAAGCAGCACATTTCATCCTAATCTGTTTCTTATGATAGATTTTTAGGGGAGAAAAGGCAACTATTTTGAATATTTTTTCTTCATAACTCCTTTGTCTTTACCAAGAAAAAACAGTGGCCAGAGTTGTCACTATTCAATTTGCAAAAGAAAATACCAAGGTGATTTATTCATTCATCAAAATATATTGAGTGCCCCCAAGACTCAAACAGCCTTTGTAACGTCTGTGGGAACTTAAATTTGTCAGATACATTTCCTATTATAAAGATGAAGAAACTAAGTCACAGGGAGGTTAGACGATTTATCTAAACTAAGAAATGGAGTATAATTGCAAAAATGAAGTCATTTTTTAAGTCTGGCTTCATGATTGTCAGCCAAATCATTTCACTTACACTTCACACACAATTGTTACAAATGTTACCATACATCAGGACCCATGAGATCTGTACTTCCTGTAATATACATGTCATGTAAAGTATATCTCATGTAACATTATGCAATTGTTTGTTTTTACCTGTTACATAAAATTTATGGTGAATTTACACTCAATGTTAATTGAAAAAATGTTCAGAGTCGACTTTTTCACTAACAAAACAAAACAAAACAAAATAAAAAACGAGCATATCTCTTAAATTAAAAAGGAAAATTGACCAGCCTTACTTTGTTCCCTCTCCTAAGGGCCTCTTGTCCATGAATTAGCATTAATGAAGGGAGTGAGAGAAGTGAACTCCCCGTACCTGGAGAGCAAAGAAAGCCAGACACATATAGAGAGCTTAGTGTACATGCCGCATAATAGTATTTCTGAAGAGTAGTGAATTCTGTATTCAAACAGAGATTGGCAAATAAATCCAGAGTTCCTGAGAGTTTGATTTTTCCTTTGTAAAGACAAGATGCTCTGATGGTTGGAGGTTTTCATTTCCCAGCCCTAACACAGAGTAGTCACATATGCAAACACGGACACAATGCCTGCAGTCTCAATGTAGATTAATTATTTCTGGCTGCCAGGAACCATGAGTGGGCTATGCTGTTGTCATGATAAACCCCACCCCTCCCTCACTCAGAGACAAAAGAAACACACACATGAAAAGGCCAGAGCCTCAAACCATAGTTATTTCACCTTGAATAGACTTTCTAAATGAAGCCTTTCATTTTGCTTTCTATATTAAACATTGAAAACCAAAAAGGAATTTCAAATCTTGTTTCTTCATTCGTGTATCACAAACTGCTAATTAGAAAAGATTTCTTTTACTAAATGATTTAGTTCTTATGTCTTTTTTAACACTTGAAAGGTTACAGCTTCAGGAAAAGAGGAAAGAGCCTTAATTAAAGAATGAATTATTGAATATTCAGTTTTAATTGATGTTGCCCCAGTGCTATTATTTTGCATGTTTATAGATGTTTTATGTGATTCTGTTATCAGAATAACCAGAGAGAGACATCGACTACTGAGCCTAAAAAAGGGGGAGGGTTTCTGCCTGATCACATTCAGTCATTTAAGTTCAAGAATCATCTGAAGAGTGGTTTCCATGACAACGAGTCACTAATTGTGAACATAAAGTAAAAAATCAACCTTCCCTGAATTTGGCAGCTACATGGATGATGCTGAATTTTTTTTGTAAATAGTAAAATGGCACTTTTCCTTAGGCAATTCCTCAAGTCACTTTCCTGAAATGAAGAAGCCACTTCATTGTGGAGTTAACTCTGGTCTGGCAATGGTGTCAGATTAAACCCATCCAGATCTGTCAGGCTTTGACTGCCAGCACCTAGCTTCTGCTACAGACATGGGGAGAAGGTTGCAATGAGGAGTGAGGGATTTTTGCATCTTAGAGCTGAGAGAGTTGCTGAGGACAATGAATAACCCAGTAAACGCTACCAAACACTGGATTTGAACATTCTCTAGACTGGGGAAAGAAAAACAATTGAGGGGGAAAAGTGAGTTAAAACCCCAAATCAGCCACTTTCCATGGGGTTAGTCATCCATGCTCAATCACTAGCAAAGGTTTCTGGTTTCTCTGATTGGCAGATTAAAAAAAAAAAAAACAGAAAAACAAAAAAGTGAACTCTTTGAGACTTGGAAACCTGTTCAACCGACACAATCACACCATTGAATATTCACCAGTTGATGACTTGCAGCATATCATTTGTAAAAATTGCTTCAGCCTGAGTTACCTTTCACCAGCTCTGTAAGTCTACTCACTGGGTCACTAGGAGTGAGTAAGAACATTTTGATAAATTCTGTTTCCATGACGATGAATTAACCAGTGAAAATGGGGAGGTGGTGAAGGATCTGTATTCTGTAGAACACTCTCAGATGTTTGCCTGTTTTCATTTTTAGCCATTTAGTTCTCATGGCTTTGTTCCAGGACTCTTTAATTTGCCAGGAGCTGTTTTTCCTACACAGATTACGGGAGTAATTCATCAGTGAATGTTTCATTCAGTGGTCCTATCTAATGTAAGAAAACATAAAAAAGAATTTTTCCAATTATGACTGTCTGTTTGTTTAGAAAGAATGTAGTAAGCTTTTCTCCTTTCTTTTTTCACAATGTAGCTTTAGTGTTCTTACTCTCCCTTATTGACCATTACCTTACACAGACTATAACTGCAATTTGTAAGGTGCTGGGATCTGCTTTTAAATACCAATAAATCCCAAAAAGGCAATGATTTTTGAATTTACTGGACTGAAACCCCAGAGGGAGACATAAAGAGAAAACGAACATTAAAACATGTAGGCCCAGTACATGTTACAATGGAACAAAGTGTTTAGGAAAAATTAAGAAAGGAATAGAGCCTTTCCTTTACTAAATTACTTTAAACTGGCTTACTTATTTATATACAATGGAATGTGTTTATGTTATTTCAGCATTTACCCACTTCCTGAATTTAATGATAACACTACTATATCCTTGCAGGGGAGGAGGGGACAATTGATTCTGATGGTTTTGTTTTCCAAATGATGAAAAAAGCAAAAAGAACTCATCTATTTGTACCAGAAAAAAATAGATATGCAACTATTTTTTTCTGAGGTATGAAATAAGAAAAATGTCTCCTCAAAACATGTATTTTCAATCTAAATTAATTTGTATCTCAACAAGTAACTAATTTATCTCATTTTAAAATCTAAGTTCAAATGGTAGGATTTTTTCCCTCTTCTTTCTTTTCACCTAAAACAAGGCAAATAACCAGTTTTCAATTTTCAACTGTTTATTCTGCCATTGTGTAGCCACAAATTTAAAGGATAATTACATTCTTTTCCAAATTCATTGATTTGCTCAGAGCAGGAAGAAATGTTATGCCTAGATGTTGTAGACTGCCAACAATGAACAAAATGATCAGATATCATCTTAATCTGAGACTAAAAGTGCAAAGGACCATGAGATTCACAGGAAGTAAAGCAGAAAACTATTTAACATTTATTATGCAAAGCTCTGCCAATCAAAACTACTTTTGAAACAATTTCAGTAAATAGTAATGCAATAATATATTTTTCTGTGAAGAACTTTCTTCAGGGTCATATTTGCTTTGAGAGCTTAATTTCTCTACCAAGAACAGAAAGAACTCTCACATTGAAAAGAATATGGTAATTTCCTTTTTCTACCTTTTTAACACATACATACCAAAAATATTATTAATATTAGTGGATCTCAGAGAATGTGCATGATTGGAAATCAAAGTAATTGTTTTAAATGAATAAACTCTAGTTGTTGTGCTAATCTATAAACTATTAGAAAAGAAAACCATGCCACTCTAAAATCAGTGTTGGCAGCCCTGAATTTGTTCATCTTGATTTAAAATAGCAAGGGCAACAGTGTCAGTTGACTGGCTATGGACAAGGGGAAGTCTAATGAGTTCTTTTGTTCACCTGCCATATGTAACTCCTTCCACTTCTTATGGGCAATGTGCATGGGTTCTGCTAGCAGTGCCATGCTTCCCTTCCTAGACCTAAGGTCGTAACACAGGTAGCTGGTATTCAGTTCACATTGATGTTAATAGTGTGAGATCCCTCGGCCAGCTGCTGTCTGGGAAATAAAGATGGCATGGCCCACACAAGAGACAGCTGCCTCCACATCAGCGTGACCCGTAGCTGGCACCAGGCAGTGCAGGAGTCAGCTTGTTAATGCTAATGTCTCCGGTGAGATAGGAATAAACAGCCACTCTCTCAGTCCTGTAGATTGAAAGTGTCACAAAAATACTGCCAGTCTAGGCTGCTGATCATTAAAAACGAGTACAGATGAGAGGAATAATGGCTTGTTGATCCACCCGAGTCAAGTTTGACATCCTTGTGACACTATTTACAACTGTATAGAGTCTTTCAGGTATTAGTGGGAGAGATTTTGACAAAGAATATAAGCATGAAATTTCTTGAATTTTAGGTTAAAACTGGTTAATAACAGAGAAAGTATAAAAAGAATATGTATATTTATATATATATGTATAACTAAATCACTTTGCTGTACACCTGAAACTAACCCAACATTGTAAATCAACTATATTTCAATAAAATTTTTTTAAATAAAATAAAACTGGTCAATAACGAAACATACTATATACTCCGATAATTTCTTTTCACAATACACATTAAATGGTGTGCTTAACATCTATTTCATATGACGCATATGCCACAGAACATCTATTACTTAAAATTGTTTTTAGCACTGACAGGACACTACATAAATATTCAGGACAATGACATTTTCAAAGGCTTATTACTTTGCGTGTGAACATAATACATAAATAAATACATAGTATTTATCATAAATATGGTCACATTTAAAAAACAATGAAAAGAAATATTGAATGTATATTCATATAGCAATATAAGGATTAATAAGGAAATATATATTTATGAGTCTAAAGAACAGTATCTTCTAATATTTCCAATCTGTTCCTGAAAATGTATCTGAAATACTTTTTTAATCATATAGTATTTTAGTTCACTGAGATCTCACTACTTAAATACATTTTGCAGTGAACCTGTTAGTAAAGCCAGAAATATATTTGCAATATGAAATCTATTCTCTCCACATCTGTTTTGCAACTTTATTTTTTTTATAGCTATGATTTTAAAATGATATGTTTAGGGACTTCCCTGGTGGCGCAGTGGTTGAGAGTCCGCCTGCCGATGCAGGGGACAGGGGTTCGTGCCCCGGTCCGGGAAGATCCCACATGCCACGGAGCGGCTGGGCCCGTGAGCCATGGCTGCTGAGCCTGCGCGTCCGGAGCCTGTGCTCCGCAACGGGAGAGGCCACAACAGTGAGAGGCACGCGTGCCGCAAAATAAATAAATAAAATGATGTGTTTAATATTAAAAGTTTAAAGCACATACATGCTTTTGTTGTTGGCATTTTTTCCCACTTTTAACCCCGGAAGTGATACTGAGAGATATAGCTTCAAGGGCAGCATCAAATCTCTTTGGAGCAAAGAGATTTGATCAAGAATGCTGGTCCAGGATCCAATATCCCACATGCCCAGAATCTAATCCCAGTGGCTACATACTGCTCCCTATGGTGCAAGAGGTTTATATATATAGTTGACAGCTTAGGATCTCTGCCCCAAGCCAAGAAAACATCTATTGAAGGATGTTTAGATGAAAGAAAGACATAGTGTTCTACTTAATGTATAAGTCAAGGCTAACCTCCATCGGTAAATAATATAAGATTTTTAACTGCCTTGAAAGATTATTTTAAAAAGCCCTTTTAGTAGATTGCTACCAATTCAGTGAGCTAGCTGACACAGTCATTCACTCAACAAACATTTATGGAGTATTCACTATTTCTTTTCCCCATAGTTGGCTAGGTGTGCACATAAGATATATATAGGTAGAGATAAAGAATCTAATGATTATAAAGCAATATGGAAGAGTAACCACAGAAACGCAACCAGAATAATTGTATTGGAGGATTGTGGGAAGGGAGAGAACAGTAAGATTTAACAATGTGATAATTAGGGAAAAGGCATTCCATACAAAGGAACAGTTGAACAAAGAAAAGTGAAAATTAATCTATTACATATAGAAACCCACAAACAGCTCAGGGTTGCCTGAGTGCCCAGTCTAAGGCAGATGGTAGAAATGAAGAGTGACAGAGATAGAGAGGGGCCATATCAATGAGGTTCCATAGTCATTAACTACTTGCATGTTATCTTGTCCCAATGACCTTTTGGGAGGTGAAGGTAGCAGTTCTGATGAAAGATAATGACAATGATGGAAAATATTCGACAAGAAGATGAGTTGAAAATATGTTTAGGAAGTAGAATTAACAAACATTGGTGATTGATTGGGCATCTCATGAAGAGATGAGCGATTTCAAAATACTATATGATGCACAAGTTCTACCTGGAGCAACTGGCTGGATGGTGGTGCCAACCAACTGAGGGAAAAGAGCCAGCTTAGGGAAACTGTGTTAAAACAGAAGTGTCTATGGAACATTCTTGTAGAGATGCCCACGTAGTAACTGGGTAGATGAGTCTAGAGCTCAGAACACAGGCCTAGATTTGGAATCCATTGGTAAATAATGTCATCTGAAACCAGGAGACTGAATAACATTGTTCAAAAACTATAGAAAGTGAGGGGCTTCCCTGGTGGTGCAGTGGTTAAGAATCTGTCTGCCAATGCAGGTGACGTGGGTTCGAGCCCTGGTTCGGGAAGATCCCACATGCCGCGGAGCAACTAAGCCAGTGTGCCACAACTACTGAGCCTGTGCTCTAGAGCCCGTGAGCCACAACTACTGAGTCCGCGTGCCACAACTAATGAAGCCCATGTGCCTCGAGACCGTGCTCTGCAACAAGAGAAGCCACCGCAATGAGAAGCCTGCACACTGCAATGAAGAGTAGCCCCTGTTACCCGCAACTAGAGAAAAAAAAACCCGCACGCAGCAACGAAGACCCAACGCAGCCAAAAAATAAATTAAAAAAAAGTATATATATATATAGAGAGAGAGAGAGAGAGGGAGAGAGAGAGCAAGTGAGATAAGTTATGAATTCAGGATCCAACCCTGGGACACAACAATTATTTTAGCGATTTCCAAAAGAAAAGTAGCCAAGAAAGGAAACAGCAAGGAGTTGACCAAAGGAGGAGAATCCATAATACATTAATATTACGGGAGCCACAAAAGTGAAAAATGAAGCAGAAGGCTCCAGTAAGATAAAGATGGAAAAATACAAATTAATCTCCCTCTCTACCTCTCCCTACCTTAATACAAATCTACATCATTAAAAAAAAAAAGAACTTAGAAACCTAAAATGAAGAAATATTTGGAAAGGCCACAGTCTGCATACTCACATATTATTTAGGAGTTTTATAAATTTATTCTATTTATTCATTCTCTACCTTATTCTCAAAGCACTACAAATTTCTTAGATAAAATTCCTAAATTCATTCTTCACAATTAAACTTGTAATAAATGTTAAGCAAAAGTCAGTTCAGTGTTATTCTCATTGACAAGTACCAGGAGTGCAGATTCTATCTCTTGCCAATTATGGGTGGAAACTTTGGCTTTAACGTCATGTTGAGAGTGCAATGGGTATTTTGTGAGAGATAAGAAGCCTCGCCCATCAATTGAGTCCTAATAGAAAAGCATAGCATTCTTCAATGCAGACAAGAGCAAGTTGTAAAATGGAAGGAAACTGGACTATAAAGCCAAACAAAGTAAACTCACTGTAGACTCCTGGGCAGAGGACAGCAGAGATGCATTGGACTGTTGACTTCTTGGCATTGTTCACAGGAACAACTCTTCAACTGGAGACATAACTAACATGCCATCAAAGCTTTGTTGTCAGACACCATCAGATTCCAGTAACAGTTCAGCCTTTCCCAGCTGTGTGTCTTAGGCAAATACCTAATGTTCCTAAATTCTACTTTCCTCATTTGTACCTACCCCAGAAGCTTGTTGTGAAAATTAAGAGGTAACATGTAAAGCATTAGTCTAGTACAGCGGTTCTCAACACAGGGTGATTTTGCTCCCAAGAGGACATCTGGAAATGTCTGAAGACATTTTTGGTTATTAGGGCTGGGGAGGGGTTGGCTGTTACTGGCTTCTAGTTGGGTAAGAGTTTGGGGATGCTGTTAAACATTCTATAAGACACAGGACAGCATCCAAGAATGAAGAATTATCTGACCCCAAATGTCAACAGTGCCAAGGATGAGAAATCCTGATCTAGTAGTTGTGCACACATTATAATAGCTGGTGTTTCCTGAGCCCTCACACCATGCTAAGGGTTATTTAAGTGATTGACATTATCTCATCTAACCTCACCCAAATACCATGAGATTAGTCCTAGTATTATCCCCTGTTTACAGAATAAGAAACTGACAGACAAAAAAGAAGTTAAGTAATGTACACAGAGTCACATAACTGGTAGTGGTAGAACCAGGATTTCATAAATGTTAACTATTATTACATTTCATAGAAAACTGAAAAATTACTCAGGTATTTTCAACTCTTAGCATCAGATAAGAAAGATTGGTTTTTTTTCAACTTCCATGCCAACATTAATATAAATCCAGGCAAAATTGATATGTTGCATGCTTTGACTTCCTTACTCAAGTTTTTCTTTAAATGTGGACAAAATGAAAATGGAGTAATGGTTAAAAGGGGGGAGGAGGGGAATCTAGCATTTCTTAAGAGCACCTTAAAAAGACAATTGCCAGAGCTCCTTTTAGAGAAATCTTAGTGTTAAAAATCAGTAAAACCTGACTTCAGTAACTGGCATTAGGTCTCCTCTAATGCTGAAGTCAATAGCTCCTCTTGTAATGGTGTTATGGTTTAAACACTGCTTCAGGCCTATGTGAAACTTGAATGTGGGATCAAAGAGATAAAAGTGACCTGACTCTATCACTTTCACTTATAGCCTGAAATTCCTAGGATTTGTACATTTATGCAATTTTCAGTGATGTGTCATCGATTGTTTTTAAAAATCTTTTGCATCAGTGTCTTTTGGAAGGTATTTTTCTCCTTTTTAAATCTCCCTTTAGGGAAGCTGAACTATAAGCTGTTGAGTATACATGTGTGTGGACCTGAAACCCTGAAAGGCAACAAATGCTGAAATGTGAGCATACATATGAGTATCTTGACAATTATAACAAAATGTTTATGGAAATTTGGGGATCCTGAATTTCCAAGATAATTGCATGTTGAGGGAAAACAGTATAGTATAAAGAAGGAAGCAATATGGCATAGTGGCTAAAAGTGCAAGATTTATCCTCTGGTCAGTATTCAAATCCCAACTGTATCATTTAATAATTATGTGATCTTGAAAATTGACTTGACTATTCTGAATCTCAGTTACCTTTCTTACTGAAGAAGGAAGACAGAAGGTTTGACCAACAGAGGTTGGTGTTCAGTGACTTATGAGTTGAATTTGAAAGGTAGCCAGGGATTAAGTAATGCAGAAATTTATATACCATAGTAGGATTTTGGATTTTATTCTGTGATGGGAAATCATCGGACATTTTTTAGTAGGGGAGTATCATGATGGCAATTTATGTTTTGAGAGGATCACTACGGGTCCTATGTGAAGAATAGACTCTAGGGAGCCAGGAGTAGATGCAGGACAACCAAGAAAAGACAATTGCAATAGTGCAGGCAAGATATGTTGGTGGCTTCAAATAGGAAGATGACACCCCACACCTGGCAGCAGCCAAAACCAATTAGATTCATGACTCAACATAACTTCTGATAGATTGAATATGAGTTGTGAGAAAGAAAATAAAAATGATGTCAAAGTTTTGGGTCTAAGTAACTGGATGAATGGAGACAGAATAAGGAACAGGTAAAAAAAGAAGGGGCATTATAGAGTTTAGTTAGAGATAGTAATTAAGCATCCATGTGGGAATATTCAGTCAACCATTGGATATAAAAGTGTATGCGTTCAAGAAAGAGGTCAAGAATGGATCTTAAAATATAGGCATTAAAAGAGTAGAAATATATTTAAGCTATGAGAACTGAGTGAGATTGCTATAGGAATATGTTAAAATAGTAAAGAAAAGAGACTCTGGGTCTGATCTCTAGGGGTCTCCAATATTTAGAGGTCAAGAAAATAAGAAAAATGCAGGAAAATTATGGGAGGGGAGTTTCTTAGAGTCAAGCAAATAAAGTGCTTCAAGAAAAAGGAAATGACCTACTGTCATATGTTACAGAGGCACTGAGTGAGATGAAGGAAGAATTGACCATTGGCATTGTCAAGATAGAGGCCATTGGTGACCCCGAGAAGAAAACATTCAGTGGAGTGATGGGTCAAACACCTTATTTCATGAAGTGAGTTCAAGAAAGAATGAGAGGAGTAGAAATGGAGAAGGGAAAAGTAATTAACATATGTTTGTGAAAATCAAATAAGAAAATATATGGGAAGCATTTAGCTCAATTCTTGGCACTTTACAAAGTGACAATTGATAGCTACCGTCACTGTTTTTTATAATTTTTATGTAGTCATCCCCTATCATTTTATTAACTGTATCCACAGCCAGACCAAGAGAAATATATGTGTGTATTAATATATTAACATTTTTGTCAAGGTGTTCAATATATATGTATGTATAATTATCTTATTTTTTCCTTACAATATTCTGTGGAGAAAAAATATATAGTCATGTAAGTTTTTCACAGCTGACAATGTTTAGGCTCACAGCTTATGACTTACCTAAAGTCACATATAAAACCAGAGTGAAACCAAGATCTAATGACGCTTGACTCTTTTCTCTTTTCAGCAATAAAGAATAAAAGTTCAGTTATATCACCAAAGGGAAAAACAAAAAATATCAATGAGAATTAGACAATGTAAATACAAATATACCTTGTTTAGTGAGTTTTGCTTTATTGTACTTAGCAGATATTGTGTTTTTTACAAATTAAAGATTTATGGCAACTTTGCATTGAGCAATCTACTGGCATCATTTTGCCAACAGCTTTTGCTCACTCCATGTCTCTGTGTCACATTTTGATAATTCTTGCAGCATTTCAAGCTTCTTCATTATTATTATATTTGTTATGGTAATCTGTGATCAGTCATCTTTGATGTTACTATTGCAAAAAGACTACAACTCACCAAAGGCTCAGAAGATGGTTAACATTTTTTGGCAATAAAGTATTTTTAAGGTATATTCATTTTTAAAAAAACATAATGATATCATTAATAGACTACAATATAGTGTAAACATAAATTTCATATGCACTGGGAAACCAAAAACTTCATGTGATATTCTCTTTATTGCAGTGGTCTGGAACAAAACCCATAATATATCCAAGGTATGCCTGTATCTGACTTGAATAATGAACACCCAAAAGATATTTTTAATTCATAAATCATTTGCACATGTTCTGTTAACCATCTGGTATGTTCTGTTCCTTTTAGACATGGTCAGATTATTCCATCAAGTGAGAAAATGTTCTGCCATAAAGACAGATTAAAGTGTTTTAGTCATAGAAATTATGTAAGGGAAGGTAGAAAAAAGCAAAACATTTCTTTAAGTATACACTTAATCAATCAAGAAACATCAATTTCTTGCAATTACCCGTGTTGGGTAGTTGGTTAGGTACTGGGCATACAAGAGGAAATAGCCAAGCATGATTTCTGCTCCCTTGACATCTATAGTCTAGTGAGATAGATAATAATCAGAGTTAAGAGACAGAGGAATATGTTCCAAGTAAAAGAAAAGGTAACACCTAGAAAAAGAACTAAACAAAGTGGAGATAAGTAATCTACCTGATAAGGAGTTCAAAGTAATAATCATAAAGGTACTTAATAAATTCAGAAGACTGGATGAACACAGTAGAAGTTTAACAAAGAGTTAGAGGATATAAAAAAGAACCTAACAGAGCTGAAGAATATAATTACTGAACTAAAAAATACACTAGAAGGAATCAACAGTAGATTTGATGATACAGAAGAATGGATCAGCAAACTGGAATACAGAGTGGTGGAAGTTATCCAAGTTGAACAGAAGAAGTAAAAAGAATTTTTTAAAATGAGGATAGTTTAAGATAACTCTTGGACAATATCAAGCATACTAACATTTGAATCAATGGGTCTTATAAAGACAAGAGAGGGAGAGAGAGAGGAAGGGGCAGGGAACTTATTTGAAGAAATAATAGTTGAAAACGTCCCTAATATGGGAAAGGAAACAAATGTCCAGCTCCAGGAAGCAAAGAGAGTCTCAAACAAGATCAATCCAAAGGGATCCACACCAAGGCACATTACAATTAAAATGGCAAAAGTTAAAAATAAAATAAAATCTTAAAAACAGAAAGAGAAAAGCAACTAGTTATGTACAAGGGAATTCCCATAAGACTATGCGCTGACTTTTCAGCAGAAACTTTGCAGGCCAGAAGGGAGAAACATGACATGTTCAAAGTGATGGGGGAAAAAAAAAAACCTACAACCAAGAATACTCTACTTAGCAAGGGTATTATTCAAATTTGAAGGTAAGATAATGAGTTGTACATAAAAGTAAAAGCTAAAAGCATTCAGCATCACAAACCAGCTTTACAAGAAATGTTAAAAGGACTCCTCTAAGCAGAAAAGAAAAGACTACAACTATAAATATAAAAATTATGAAAGAAAAAATCTCATTAGCAAACATACATAAAGGTATGTTCAACCGCTTATAAAGCTAGTAAGAAGGTTAAAAGACAAAAGTGGTAAAATCAACTATATCCACAACAAGCAGTTAAGGGAAACACAAAACAAAAAGATGTAAAATATAATTTCAAAAACATTAAACATGAGGAGAGGGGAATAAAAATGGTAAAAATGTGGGGTTTTTAAGATGTGTTCAGACTTAAGAGAAAATCAACTTAAAATAATCATATCAATAATATATGCTGTTATATATGAACCTCATAGTAACACAAACCAACAACCACTAACATATATATATATATACACACAAAAAAGAGAGAAGAATCCAAACAGAGCACTAAAAATAGTCATCAAATTACAAGGGAAAAGAACAAAAGAAAAAGAAAGGAACAAAAGCAAATACAAAACAACCAGAAAATGACAAAATGACATTAAAGACATACCTATCGATAACATAATTACTTTAAATATAAATGGACTACATGCTCCAGTCAAAAGACACAGGGTCGCTAGTTGGATAAAATACCAAGACCATATATATGCTGCCTACAAGAGCCCAATTTAGATCTAAAAATACACAAAGACTGAAATTGAGGGAAGGAAAACAGTATTCCATGCAAATGGAAATCAGAAGAAAGCCAGGTAGCAATAATTATATCAGGTAAAATAGACTTTAAACAAAAGACTGTTGCAAGAGACAAAGAAAAACATTATATAATGATCAAGAGATCAATCCAGGAAGAAAATATAACAATTGTAAATATATATGCACTTAACATAGGACCACCTAAATACATAAGGAAAGTATTAACACATATAAAAGGAGAAACTGACAGTAACACAATAAAAGTAGGGGATTTAACACCCCACTTACATCAATAGATCAACCAGACAGAAATCAATAAGGAAACACTGGCCTTAAATAACACATTAGGCCAGATGTACTTAATAAATATATGTTCCATTAAAAAGAAGCAGAATATACATTCTTTTCAAGTGCACATGGAACATTCTCCAGGATAGATCACATGCTAGGCCACAAAACGAGCCCTGGTAAATTTAAGATTGGAATCATATTAAGCACCTTTTTTGGCCACAACTGTATGAAACTAGAAATCAGCTACAAAAAAAAAAATGCAAAACACATGGGGGATAGACAGTATGCTACCAAACAACCAATGGTTCACCAAAAAATTCAAAGAAGAAATTTAAAAATACCTGGAGACAAATGAAAATGAAAACACCACAATCCAAAATCTATGGTACACAATGAAAAGAGTTCTAAGAGGGAAGTTTATAGAGATACAAGCTTACCTCAGGAAACAAGAAAATTCTCAAATAAATACCTAACCTTACACCCAAAGGAGCTAGAAAAAGAAGAACAAACAAAATCCAAAGTTCATAGAAGGGAAGAAATCATAAAGAGCAGAAATAAATGAAATTGAGAAAAAAAAATAGAACAGATCACTGAAACTAAGAACTGGTTCTTTGAAAAGATAAACAAAATTGATAAACATTTAGCTAGACTCATAAAGAAAAAAAAAAAGAGTGAGGGCTAGGTAAATAAAATCAGAAACAAAAGAGGAACAGTTGCAAAAACACCACAGAAATACAAAGGACTATGAGATTACTACAAATAATTATACAGCAATAAAATGAGCAACCTAAAAGAAACAAATAAATTCCTAGAAACATCCAATCTCCCAAGACTGAATCAGGAAGAAACAGAAAATATAAACAGATTAGCAGTAATGAAACTGAATCAGTAATAATAATAAAAAATAATTCCCAACTACTGAAAGTCCAGGACCAGAAGGCATCACAGGTGAATGCTACCAAATATTTAAAGAAGAGTTATCACCTTTCCTCAAATGATTCCAGAAAAATTTGAAGAGGAAGAAATTCATTCTATGAGCTTCCATACTCAGTCTACAAGGCCAGTATCACCCTGATACCAAAACCAGACATTGACAACAAACACACACACACACACACACACACACACACACACACACACACAAATGGCATGCCAATATCATTGATGAACATAAATACAAAAATCCTAAACAAAATAGCAAACAAAATTCACAATACATTAAAAGAATTATTCACCATGATCAAGTGGGATTTATGACAGGGATGCAAGGATGGTTCAAAATCTGCAAACCAACCAATGTGATATACCACATTAACAAATTGAAGAATAAAGTCTAGATGATCATCTCAGTAAATGCAGAAAAAGCTTTTGACAAAATTCAACATCTATTTATGATAAGAACTCTCAACAAAGTGGTTACAGAGAGAACATACTTCAACATAACAAAGGCATATATGACAAACCTACATCCAACATCCTACTCAACATTGAAAAGCTGAAAGCATTTTCTCAAAGATCAGGAACAAGACAAGGATGCCCACTCTCACCACTTTTCCCCAACATAGTATTGGAAGTCCTAGCCACAGCAATAACACAAGAAAAAGAAATAGAAGAAATACAAATTGGAAAGGAAGAATAAAACTGTCACTGTTTGCAGATGACATGATACTATATAGAAAATTCTAAAGATGTCACCAAAAAAACTTTTAGAACTAATAAAAGAATTCAGTAAAGTTGTAAGGTACAAAATTAATATATTGCAAATCAGTTGCATTTCTACACACTAACAACAAACTGTCAGAGAGAAATTAAGAAAACAATCCCATTTACAATTACATCGAAAAGAATAAAATACTTTGGAATAAATCTAACCAAAGAAAGTTAATAATCTGTACTCAGAAAATTATAAGATATTGATGACAGCAAACAGGAATGGAAAGATGCACTGTGCTCATGAACTAGAAAAATTAATATTGTTAAAATGACCATCTTACTCAAGGCAGCCTACATATTCAACGCAATCCCTATCAAAATACCAATAGTAATTTTCACAGAACTAGAACATATAATTCTAAAATTTGTATGGAAATACAAAAAACCCCAAATAGCCAAGACAATCTTGAGAAAGAAGAACAAAGCCTGGCTGTATCATGCTCCCTGGTTTCGAACTATACTACAAACCAGATTAATCAAAACAGTATGGTACTGGAACAAAAACAGACACATAGATTAATGGAATGGAATAGACAGTCCATAAATGAACCCACACTTATATGGACAACTTAACCTACAACAAAAAAAGCAAAAATATAAAATGAGGAAAAGACAGCCTTTTCAATAAATGGAGTGGAAAAACTGGATAGCTACATGCAAAAGAATCACACTGGACTATTTTCTCACACTTTACACAAAAATAAATGCAAAATGCATTAAAGACTTAAATGTAAGACCTGAAACCATGAAAGTCCTAGAAGAAAACATAGGTAGTATGCTCTTTGACATCTGTCTTGGCAATATTTTTTTGGATCGGTCTCTTCAGGTAAAGGAACTAAAGCAAAAATAAACAAATGGGGCTACATCAAAGTAAAAAGCTTCTGCACAGTGAAGGAAACTATCAACAAAACGAAAAGGCAACCTACTGAATGGAAAAAGGTATTTGCAAACAATATATCTGTTAAGGGCTTAATATCCAAAATATAAACAAAAAACAAAACTCATTCAATTCAATACCGAAAAACAAACAACCTGATTAAAAAATGGGCAGAAGAACTGAATAGACATTTTTGTAAAGAGGACATACAGATGGCCAACAGGCACATAAAAAGATGCTCAAAATCACTAATCATTGAGGAAATGCAGATCAAAACCACAGTGAGACACAACCTCACACCTGTCAGGATGGCTATTATCAAAAAGGCAAAAATTAACAAGTGTTGGCAAGGATGTAGAAAAAAGGGAACCGTTGTGCACTTCTGGAGAGACTGTAAATTGATGCATCCACTATGGAAAACAGTAAGGGGGTTTCTCAAAAAATTAAAAACAGAACTGCTATATGATCCAGCTGTTTACTTCTGGGTATTTGCTGAATAAAACAAAAACACTAATTCAAAAAGAAGTATGCATTCTAATGTTCATTCCAGCATTATTTATGATAGCTGATACAAGGGTCCACTGATAGAATAATAGATAAAGAAGATATAATGGAATCATATATATAATGGAATAATAGTCATAAAAAAAGAATGAAATGTTGCCATTTGTGATGACATGGATGGATCTAGAGGGTATTATTCTAAGTGAAATAACTCATACAAAGAAAGACAAATATTGCATGATGTCATTTAAATGCAGAGTCTAAAAAACAAAACAGACAAACAAAACAAAATGAAAACAGATTCATAGATACAGAGAACAAATGGTAGCTGCCAGAAGGAAGGAGGGTAGAAAACCCGGCGAAATAGTTGAAGGGGATTAAGAGGTTCAAACTTCCAGTTATATAATAAATAAGTAACAGGAATGTAATATACAGCATAAGAAATATGGTCAATAATGTTGTAATAACTTTGTATGGGTACAGATGGTTACTAGACTTATCATGGTTATCACTTAATGTATGCAAATGTTAAATCATTATTGAGTACACCTGAAACTAACATAATATTGTATGTCAACTATATTTCAATTAAAAAAAGAAATAACAATTAAACCAACAAAATATATTTCATTAGTAACAATAGATGCCAGAAGACAATAATATTTTTAAAGTTATAAAGGAACATCACTGTCAAGCTAGAATTCTATACCCAATTAACCTATTGTACAAAAGGAGAGAAAATAAAGATATTTTCAGAAACATAAAAAAGAAACATATATCATTTGTATGAAAGATAAGAAAATATCTGCATCCTTTCAGCAAACCATGTATAATCACTTCCAGAAGCTTGGAATGAAGAGACTCTCAAAAAATACATGCATTCAGTAAGGCACTTTGGTAAAAAATATAAAAGGGAAATTGGGTTGATTTTCTTTTAAGGAATCCATATTTCTTGTTTCCACATTAATGAAAATAGGGAGTAGTGTACTTCATTTACATATCCTTGTAAGAGACCACTGAAGCCAAGGTGAAACATTAATAGAAATAAGCATTAAACAATTCTGAAATGCTTCCAAAATGTGTGAGCTGCTCCCAAGTCTCCAGGTAATCAGTATGGAACGCTACTTACTGCTCCTACAAGGCCAAAGTTTTCAATCCACGAGAGACTAGGGTTTCTTTGGAGCTGCATCCAATCTAAGGTAATGCATACCTCCTGAGAAACATGCACTTCTCCATCAGTGAGAGAATGGCTAAGATAAATTACGTGTCACCCTTCAAATCAGCTACTTCACACTCCAGTCATCTTTGTTAGCAACCAAACTAATCCTTCTTGTTCACCCAGTCCTTTGACACCCAAACTGCTTGGTACATGTTCTCACCAATCCATGCCTCACTGTTACTGTCTCTCCAAAACCTTTCAACTGTGTTCTCTGGAATTCCAATCTGATTAACCCTTACATCTTTAAACTCTTCCTGAACAATGTCTTCCACCTTGGTTAAGAACTTGGAGCTTCTGATGTGAGGTCCATGAACTATGTTTCAAGGAGTCAGTGACATGCTTAAAAAGACAATTTTTAAGTTTTCTTTCTATTATTTTGAAATATGTCTTTGTTAAAAAAAATTGTCTCTGTATTATAAGGATACTGTGTTATTACAAAAGGTCTAGGTTGCTTAGTTTATATGATCAAGCAACGTGCAATCAACATTAAAACTTCTTATAATGTTTTGAAATGTTTTCTATTGACAAAAATTAAATAAAATGTCTCTGCCTTATGATTAAAGAGAACTATTAGTGTTTACTTTAAGCATAGAATAACTTGCAGAAAACTTCCAAGGAAATAAATTATAAGGATCGTTTTATATCCTTTGGTTTTAACTTTGAAAAGGAACACACAAGCCACAATAATTTTTGTATCAAAAGGTTTGCATGAATGGACACACAAAGCTAGCAAAAGGTTTGCCTTGAATTTGTGGACCTTTATACACACACACACACACACACACACACATACACACGCACCCATATACTTGGATTGGAAACACTGTAACATTACCAAAACCTTGCCAAGCCAGGAATCAAGTCCCATCCTGGACTCCTCACTGTCTTTCACTCTTCACCCCACATCTATTCACTTTCCAACGCCTATGGATTAAAACCCTTAAATATCTCTCAAATCCATCCACTTCTCTCCATACCCACAGCCATCACTCCTGTCCAAGCGAGGTCACTGCAATTACTGCAATCTTTTCTGTGCCTCTAGTGTTAGTCCTCACTTCCTTCAATTCTGCAGTCAACCAGGGTGATTCTTACATTGCAAGACAAGAGAAAGAGAGAAAACAGATACATCACTATGGTTGTTTTTGAAACTGAGACTTTTTGGAAATTCTGGGGGAAAGTTGTGATGAAGGGAAAACTATTGAGGTAGAAGAAAATCTTAAATAATCACTTTGTTTATTGAAGATTAAAGTCTTTGGGGTTAATTTGTACTATAATTGCAAGTAAAATAATATAATGAAATTAGAGGTTGCTTTTGGACAAATCAGAGTTTGTTGACTTTGTTGTTTTATTTTTAATACAGTAAAGGTTTATTTCTGTCTCAAAGTTTTCAGCCAACATTGGTTGCTGGGGGAGGGAGGGTCCTGCTCCCTCAGTTGTAGGGGGCAAGGCTGAGAGAAACTCCACTATAATGGTGATATATCATCTGAAGTTCATGCCTTCTTCAATTCCCCTCTGCAGGGAATGCATAGCACAAGGGTCTTTACACATTTTTTGTCCTGCTTTGGTCTGGGAGTGATCTACTGATCAGAACTAGTTGGAAGTCCCTCTCTAAAAGCAATGGGCTTGGGAAACATGGTTTTCTATGTTCCCAGAATAGAGAACTGGATCATCTCTGCAAAGTCTTTCTATTCACTTTATACTTCAGTCAATTTCTTTGTTGTGTAGAGAATTTTCTCACCCACCCACTAAGGGAAACAACCCCATAGTACACTAAACACAGAGCCAGGCTATTTCTTTTCTTATTCAGGTCACATATGGTCCTTTCCATCTCATTATGAGCAATAAAAACCAGGTCTCATCACTCTATCAGATGGCCACCAAGGACAGCTCCCTGGCTCATGGAATGATCTGGGTTTTGCTGCATTTTGGCTGGAACTGGGGAGGCCTTTTTGTATCTGATGATATGAAAGAGGAGCAGTTCCTCTGGGATCTGAAAGTGGAGATGGTAAAGAAAGATATCTGTGTGGACTTTACAGAAAAGCTTCCTGCCATTAAGAGAACATATGAAAAAACTGATGTGACTCCCATGTCCAGAATCAGTTTCATTCACAAATGTGCACATAATGTGTCATGATATAGGTTACTTCATGATCCTGACATGCTTCAAGAATTTTATTTAACCTCAAGGAAGCTGTGGATCATGTCAGTGATTTGTTTTTTTAATGTTAGGGTATGTTAACTTGTCACATGGTTAACCAGAGAAGGGAGTTATTCCTTTATGTTCTTTGGGATGGGATTCATGGGGTAGTTGAGGCTCAGGAAAGGCAGGAGGTGGGATAAGAGGCTCTGACCTGAGAAGGAACAGATCACAGATTGCATAAATCTGTAAGGATAGCTAGAGCCAAGGGAAGAAGTCAGCAAGGACCCCCCGTGACAGCTAATGACAAATGAACTGACTTCCAAGTTTCCTTTTTCTCCTCTGTAATCCTCTTATGAAAGCCACACATATTTAGAAAAGCATGTTAGTATAGCCTTGGAGAAGGAAATAAATAGGCTCTATTTATGCTTGTGGCAAAGCAGTATGGGAGAAGACAGCAGCTTACAGAGCAGTGATGGGAAGGCCAGGAGTGTACGTGAGGGGCCTCAAGCAGTAGTTAGGAGTGAGAAGTGAAGGGCAACAACTGGTAAAAACAGAAGCCTTCCTTTTCTGGAGATCCTCAGACAAAATTTTGTACTTAGAGCTGATGGAACATTTGTTCAACGAACTTATATTGTTAGTTAATAACACTCCTCTAGGTGCCAGGGATAAGAGAAGTGAACAAAACTACCACAGCCTAGGTCTTGTGGAACATAGGTCCCTGTGCAAGAGATGGATAATTTAAAAATACCCTATGTCCTATGGTTTTAAGAGCTGTGGAAGAAAGAAAGTGTGGTTGATGTGATTGCAGCAGCTGGGGAGGGCTCCATGCCATTTATAAGAGGAGATCAGGGGGACCTCCCTAAGAAGATGGCATTTGAGCAGAGAGCTGAAGGAGTTTGTGATTGATTTATACAGATGTCTGCAAGAGAATGTTCTATGTGAAAGGAACAAGTCAAAAAGACGAGACTCAAGTATGCATGATATTTTTGATAGCTTAGTAAAGAAAGGAACTCATATGTCCATGTGACTCACTGCTATCCCCATTGGTATATATTGGCATCAAATCTTATTTTCCACTGAGAAAGTCATTAACTTCATCAGAAACCGAACATGACTGACCAGTTTTTCCTGAGGATTTAATCAAGAAATGAAAGCAGAATGTGAAAATATTAACTTTTATACTAGAGTTTTCTGATCTTCCATAGGGCAAATCTGGAAGAATTTGATTAACCTCTGGGGAGATATTTCACTATTTGTTTTGGGGGTTTTGTTTCTCACTTTTTGTTTTTTGGAGGTTTTTGGGGGGGCTTTGTTTTTTGTGGGTTTTTTGTTTGCTTTGTTTTGTTTTTGTTTTTGTTTTGTGGTACGCAGGCCTCTCTGTTGTGGCCTTTCCCGTTGCGGAGCACAGGCTCCGGACGAGAAGGCTCAGAGGCCATGGCTCACAGGCCCAGCCATTCCGCGGCATGTGGGATCCTCCCAGACCGGGACACAAACCCGTGTCCCCTACATCAGCAGGCGGACTCTCAACCACTGCGCCACCAGGGAAGCCCGGGTTTTTTGGTTTTTGTTTTTTGTTTTTTTGAGAGAGAGAGCAAAAAGGCCAGACAACTCTAATAGTTTTTCAGAACAGAGTTCATTCATGATTTGCCTTATTTGGAAGCCATGTTTGGCCACATTAATGTGATACATCTTTTTACTCAAGGTCTTCCATCATTGTCAGGGAGGTTATTACAAGAATATGTGCATTTGGGTCAAGCTGCTCACTTTTGAAGAGATTAGAGGTAGAGGACTATATAAATGTAATGTTAATGAAGTGTTTCCACAGTTTAAAATTAAGAGTGACAAAGCTTTAATGTCTCTGCAAGCAGAAAGCTGCAGATACCTGGAAATGAAAGAAAGAAAGAAAGAAAGAAAGAAAGAAAGAAAGAAAGAAAGAAAGAAAAAGAAAGAAAGGAAGGAAGGAAGGAAGGAAGGAAGAAAGAAAGAAAGAAAGAAGAAAGGAAGGAAGGAAGGAAGAAGGAAGGAAGGAAGGAAGAAAGATGTAGTGTGCCTTTGATGTGGGAAAGGCCAAGGATTACTAAAACATTTATCTTTATTTTAATGCCAAGAAATATGGAACACTCTGACTTCAAAGGCTGAGGCAGGAAGTGGAACCAACCCTCTCCTAGTTCACCCTCAGATAACAGTGGGCTTGTGTGGGGAATTCCAGAGATCACCCAGTTCTCCAAGTTGAGTAGTTGAATTCAATGTAACATCATTTGAATGATGAATGAATGTAATATCATTTCCCTTGTCTTCAAACAAAAGAAGCTACCTTCAAGGACTATGACACAGACACTCTCAGTGTCAGCAGGAAAATTATAATAATTCATGCTTTGATTTTAAGGTCACCTAAGTAGAAGTAAACCGTAAAGAACTTAGTTTCCCTTCCTTCCTTCCTTCCTTCCTTCCTTCCTTCCTTCCTTTTCTTTCTTTCTTTCTTTCTTTCTTTCTTTTCTTTCTTTTTTCCTTCCTGCCTTCCTTTCTTTTTTTTTTACATTTGCAGATATCTACAGCTTGCTTCCTTCCTCCCATCCTCTCTTTTCTTCCTTTCTTTCTCTTTCTTTTTTGTGAATAAAACTGAGCTTTCTCATTAAGCTTTAAAACACATTAAAATTTACTTTTAAAATCTGCATAATTTGCAATTATGTTAATTTTTTAGGAAATCCACCATTTGTTGTTGGCATGAAAAAGCAAAACCAAAAGATGCAATTATTTGTAGAGATTGATTTTACATTCTGTCTCTGAAAAGAAATCAATTTTCCATTCAACAGAATACCTTGTATGCAGTTCTTATGTATATGTGTGTTTATATGCAGTTTCCTAGGAACAAGTCTGTGGCTTTCATCAAATTCTCAAATGACTTTCAAAGGAATAAATACAAATTTAGAAAGCCAAGGCCCACTGCCTTAAATCAAACCCTAGCTCTACTCTGGGAATAGTCCTTCTTCTCCTGTTCTCTCTAGCAGAGTCTGTTAATTTCCTCAAACTTCACAGATCTCAACACTTGAATATGGTCTCCACTACCATTTCCAAACCATTCCTCATCCACCATCTTGTATAATGTGTATCCTCACAGCATCACTGTCCTCCACCAACTTCCTTTTCATTGTCCCTCACTTACTAAAAACTTTATAACCTAATTCACAGTCTTCCTCTCCATTCCAGGTTCTACCAGCATTAACAGAAAGTTGACCATACAGGTGAACAATATATCCAAAACTGTCCTCAAACCTTTCTTTATTTCTATAATTTCAATGACCTTCCCCAACATTCTAATTCTGTTACCCACATCCCATAGATAGGACCTCTTCCTTTGTCATCACTTGAAATGCTCATGTCTGATTTCCTAAATTTAAACATCCCGATCTAATAACCACAACTCATAACTTTCCAATTCTTTCACTCAGCTACTTACATAATACCTGTAGCTGCAAAGCATCCCAATGGTTACAGCAAGAGCTCTGGAGCAGACACTCTGGGCTTAACAGCAGTTTTACTATGTTTAAGATGTATGAACATGAGCAAGTTTCTTAACCTCTCTAAGCCTTTGTTTTTTCTTTTGTAAATAATCATTGTTGTTGAGAAGATAACATAACCCATAACATTTAGCATGATGCTACTGAGGAAGCATGTAATAAATCATAGTCCTTTTTATTATTATTTGACATTAACAAGATCTCTAGTGACTTCCCTCCTTTAATTTCTTCTTTGTTAACTCACTTCTAAACCCACTTCCCTCTCTACCTATCTTAAAAAATTGTAGTCTTTCACTTTAGACATTCTCCTGCCAACACCCTCAATTCTTTTACCCCACTGTACTTCCATTGCACTCACTGTACAAAATGCCAGTCCTAGATTACCATTAAAAAATAAAAAGGCATATGACTTGGTATGCTGTCCTTGGGCTGGTATAGGTGTTCAGTGAATTATGAGTGAATTAATGAATGAATGCTACCATAAATTCAAGGCCTTCATAATACCTTCAGAATTTCCCAGTAGACTTATTTCTTAGTCATCTCTTTTCTTTTTTTTCAAAGAAGTCATTTCAAATATTCTCTACCCTTCTGTACACTACCACCTGATTTCTCAGGAATTGCAATCTATATATTTTCCTCTCACTCCTGGATCATACTCTTTTGGACCTTCTGCATCAGCATTGAATCACATATGAGTCTCTCTCCTGCCCAGATGCAAACAAAACTATATCTCAAAGTTAAATCCATCCTTCTTCATATTCTCTCCAGTTGTTGCCCTATTTCTCGGTTTTTCCCATCAAAAGTTCTTGAAAGAGTTGTCTAATATTCATGATCTATACTTTCTCACCTCCTGTTTACTCTTCAATATGATTTGAACCTCACCAGACAATTGGAACTCTTTCTGTCAATGTTATTTGTTGCAATAAAAGCTTGACATTTTGGCAGCAATTGACATTGCTAGATATTTTCCTTTGAATGCTTTTTTCCCCTGAGGGTTTTTTTTTTTTAAAATAACAGCTTTATTGAGATGTAATTCACATACTATAAAGTTCACACTTTTCAAAAGTACAATTCAATGGTTTTTAGTGTATTTACAAAGTTGTTCATTGATCACCATGATCTAATTTCAGAATATTTTATCACCTCCAAAAAGCAACCCCATACCCAGTAACAGTCACTCCCTACTCTCTCCTCCCCAGGCAAACATAAATCTACTTTCTGACTCTCTGGATTTGCCTATTCTATTCATTTCATACGATGAAATCATATAATATGTGGGTTTGGCTTCTTTCAATTAGCATATTTTGAAGGTTCATCTACATCATAGCATGTATCAGAGCTTCATTCCTTTTTGTGGTTGAATAATATTCCATTGCATGAATATTTCACATACATGTTGTTCATCCATTAATTAATTGATGTGCATTTGAGTTGTTTCCACTTTTTGGCTACTATGAACATTCCTGTGCAAGGTTTTGTGTGGATATGTTTTCAGTTCTCTTTGAGTGTATACCAAGGAGTGGAATTGTTGAGTTACATGGGCACTCTATATGTAATTTTTTGAGGAACCATCAAACTGTTTGCCAGCGTGGCTACACCAGCAACATAAGAGGGTTCCAATTTCTCCACATCCTTAACAACATTTGGTATTGTCTATCTTTTTAATTATAGCCACCCTAGTTGGTATGAAATGGTATCTCATTGTAGTTTAGATTTTCATTTCCCTAATGACTAATGATCTTATCTTTTCATTTGCTTCTTAGTCATTGTTTATTCTCTTTGGAGAAGTATCTATTTTTCCCTTCCCTCAGACTTCTCTGAGATCATACTTTACTGGTTTTCCTCCCTCTTATGTAGGTTCCTCTTCATCCACCCATATTTTAAATATTGATGTTTTTCATTACTCTGCTCCAGATCCTATCCCTAGGTGGCTTCGTTCATCCCAGGAATTCATTAAAATCTAAAGATCAAATATTCCTAAATCTCTACCTCTTGTTCAGTTCTCTTTCCTGATATCCAGATTTGGCTATCCAACTGTCTACTGGACATCTTCATCTGTATATTCTATAAACATCTCATACTGATGGTTAAACTTGAATTCACTGCTCTCCACCTAAACCTCAACCCATTCCTCCCAAGATGAAGCCATTCAGTAGATTACCCAACCCAACATTCTACCTATCTTACTCTTCCCGTTCCATTAACTCACACATGTAAAACATCCAAGTCCACCTTATTCCATCTCTTACATTCTTGAAATAGGGTCCTTCACTATGTCCCTATTATCAGTGCCCTAGGTCAGCCCTGTTCATTAATTACCTGAACTAATCACAAATTAGAGTGGAAAATACAATAGACTGGCTCCCTTACCACCAGGTCAGCCAATCCTGCCAACATGAACAGAGACTGGCATGCTTAAGGACTACATTTCCCAATCTACCCTCAAGCTGGGCTTTCCACACTGAATTTTCAAGCAGAATTATGTTCCAGGCTAGAGGATAGAAGTAAGTATGATGAAATGGCAGTCACTCAGTTCTCTTGAAAGCACTGACAGGGAAGCAAATTTGTTATCCTGTGGCAGCTTTCCTGGAGATCCTTATGCAATGGTTCTTAAATTTGGCTGTGTACAAACATCACCTGGAGAGGACTTTTTTTGTTTAATTTTTAATACTATGACTGGGCCCTGCTCCAGGTCAATTAAATACAGTCTCTGGAGGTGCAAGCCCGGCATCAGCACTTTGTTAAGCACTCCAAGGGATGCTGATGGGAAGCCAAGTTAGGGAAAAATTACCTTGATGTCTAGCTGGTCCCTAACTTCCTGGTTGCCAAGCCCAAGCCATGGTAGCAGCCATTGCTCCTGATTCAACAGCTTTCCTGAGTGTGGCCAAGGCAGTGTGATTCACGAATGGGAGGTTGTGGCAGCAAACGCAGCAGTTCATTGGCCAGCCAGCATGGCAATGTGACTTGTGCAATTGTTTCTGGAAGCTCAGACTAGAGTCAGCTTCTCCAGCCCTTCCAACAAGTCTGTAAGCTGCTAAATACACTGTAATAAATCCCTTTCTGCTGAAACTGGCTAGAGATTGTTCAGTTGTCTGCTACTGAAACTTGACCAATACAGCTACCTAAAATTCAAATCAAACCACATGACATTCCTGCTTTAAATAATTTACTGGTCTACCCTGTTTTTACATTTAATCTAAAATGCTTTTAAATGACTTACAAGGTCTTTTGTGATATGGCACCTGCCTTTTTTTAAGGCATGTTAGAAACATGCATTAAAGTAATTTAGAAATGCATAGCTTCATTGAGGAAATTAATCTTGGAAGAATTTCTTGAAAGGAAAGATTTGGACATATGGGCAACACTAGCTGTATATTAATATACATCACTGAATCTTATATTATTATTTTTAAAAACTGTAACAATTCCATGGATATTATCAGTAGTAGTGAAGTGAGAAGTGTTTTGGTATACTCATAGGGTGAGTATTAGTTAAAAGAATCTCTGTGTGATAGTCTTGTGAGTGGTTTCTTTTTTTTAATTTTTATTTTATATTGGAATATAGTTGATTAACAATGTTGTGTTAGTTTCAGGTGTACACCAAAGTGATTCAGTTATACACATACATGTATCTTCTTTTTCAAATTCTTTTCCCATTTAGGTTATTACAGAATATTGAGCAGAGTTCCCTGTGCTATACAGTAGGTCCTTGTTGGTTATCTATTTTAAATATAGCATTTTGTACATGTCAACCCCAAATTCCCAATCTACACCTCTCTCCCACCTGTCCCCCTGGTAACCATAAGTTCATTTTCTAAGTCTGTGAGTCTGTTTCTGTTTTGTAAATAAGTTCATTTGTATCATTATTTTTAGATTGCACGTATAAGTGATAAATGATATTTGTCTTTCTCTGTCTGATTTACTTCACTCAGTATGACAGTCTCTAGGTCCATCCATGTTGCTGCAAATGGCATTATTTCATTCTTTTAATGACTGAGTAATATTCCATTGTATATATGTACCACATCTTCTTTATCCATTCATCTGTTGATGGACATTTAGGTTGCTTTCATGTCTTGGTTATTGTAAACAGTGTTGCAATGAATATTGGGGTGTATGTATCCTTTCAAACCATGGTTTTCTCAGGATATATGTCAAGGAGTGGGATTCCTGGCTCATATGGTAGCTCTATTTTTAATTTCTTAAAAAACCTCCATACTGTTCTCCATAGTTGCTCTAACAATTTACATTCCCATCAACAGTGTAGGAGGGTTCCCTTTTCTCCACACACTCTCCAGCATTTATTATTTGTAGATTTTTTTGATGATAGCCATTCTGACTGGTGTGAGGTGATACCTCATTGTAGTTTTGATTTGCATATCTCTAATAATTAGCTGTGGTGAACATCTTTTCATATGCCTCTTGACCATCTGTGTGTCTTCTTTGAAGAAATGTCTACTTAGGTCTTCTGCCCATTTTTTGATTGTTTGTTTTATGATATTGAGCTACATGAACTGTTTGTAAATTTTGAAGACTAATCCTTTGTTTGTCGCATTGTTTGCAAACATTTTCTCCCATTCTGTGGGCTTTTTCATTTTCTTTATGGTTTTCTTTGCTGTACAAAAACTTTTAAGTTTAATTAGGTCTCATTTGTATATTTTTGTTTTTATTTCCATTACTCTGGGAGGTGGATAGAAAAAGATACTGCTGAAATTTATGTCAGAAAGTGTTCTGCCTAGGTTTTCCTCTAAGAGTTTTATAGTATCCGGTCTTACATTTAGGTCTTTAATCCATTTTGAGTTTATGGCTGTGTATGGTGTTAAAGAGTGTTCTAATTTCATTTTTTACATGAAGCTGTCCAGTTTTCCCAGCACCACTTATTGAAGAGACTGTCTTTCCTTCATTGTATAGTCTTACCTCCTTTGTCATAGATTAGGTGACCATAGGTGCATGGGTTTATCTCTGGGCTCTCTATCCTGTTCCATTGATCTTTTTTTTCTGTTTTTGTGCCAGTACCATACAGTCTTGACTACTGTAGCTTTTTGTTATATCTTCTTCTTGGATTGATTCCTTGATCATTATGAGGTGTCCTTCTTTGTCTCTTTAACAGTCTTTATTTTAAAGTCAATTTTTTCTGATATGAGTATTGCTACTCCAGCTTTCTTTTGATTTCCACTTGCAAGGAAAAATTTTTGCATCCCCTTAGTTTCAATCTGTATGTTCCCTAAATCAAAAGTGGGTCTCTTGTAGACAGCATGTATATGGGTCTTTTTGTATCCATTCAGGTAGTCTGTCTTTTGGTTGGGGTATTTAATTCGTTTACCTTTAAGGTAATTATCCATATGTGTCTTCCTATTGTCACTTTCTTAATTGTTTTGGATTGTTTTTGTAGGTCTTTTTTTCTTTCCTTCCTCTTTTCTTCTTTTTTCTTGTGATTTGATGACTAACTTTAGTGTTGTGTTTGGATCTGTTTTTCTTTTTTGTATGTGTATCTTTTGTGGATTTTCAGTTTGCAGTTACCATGAGGTTTTGATGTATCAGTCTGTATATAAACAAGATTGTTTTAAGTTGTTGGTCTTTTACTTTCAAATGCATTTCCAATATCCTGCATTTGTGCTCTCCTGTTCTCACAATTGCCAGTTTTGATATCATATTTTTGTGAGGATGATTTCCAACATTTACTCTATGTTTGCCTTTACCAGTGAGCCTTTCCATTCGTAGTTTTCTTGTTCTAGTTGTGGTCTTTTCTTTTCTGCTTAGAGAGTTTCCTTTAGTGACTGTTGTGAAGCTGATCTGGTCATGCTGAATTCTCTTAGCTTTTGCTTATCTGTAAGTTTTTTTTATTTCTCCATCAAATCTGACTGAGAGTCTTGCTCGGTACAGTATTCTTGGTTGTAGTTTCTTCCCTTTTATCACTTTAAATATATCATGCTACTCCCTTATGGCCTGCAGAGTTTCTGCTGAGAAATCATTTGATAACCTTATGGAGTTTCCTTGTATATTGTTTATTGCTTTTCCCTTGTTGCTTTTAATATTTTTCTTTGTTTATAATTTTTGTCAATTTAATTACTATGTGTCTTGGCATGTTCCTCCTTGGGTTTATCCTTCCTGGGACTCTCTGTGCTTCTGGACTTGGGTGACTGATTCCTTTCACATGTTAGGGAAATTTTCAGCTATTATATCTTCAAATATTTTCTCAGGTCCTTTCTCTCTCTTCTCCTTCTGGGACCTCTGTAATGCAAATGTTGTAGCACTTAATGTTGTCCCAGAGGTCTCTTAAACTGTCTTCATTTTTTTTTTTCATTCTTTTTTCTTTATTCTGTTCCATGGCAGTGATTTCCACCACTCTGTCTTCCAGGTCAATTATCTGTTCTTCTGTCTCAGTTATTCTGCTATTGATTCCTTCTAGTGTATTTTTCAATTCTGTTATTATATCATTCATTTCTGTTTGTTTGTTCTTTAACACTTCTAGGTCTTTTTAAAACATTTCTTGTACCTTCTCTATCCTTGCCTTCATTCTTTTTCTGAGATTCTGGATCATCTTTACTATCATTATTCTGAATTCTTTTTCTGGTAGGTTGCCTATCTCCATTTCACTTAGTTATTCTTCTGGGAGTTTATCTTGTTCCTTCATCTGGGACATATTTCTCTGCTGTGTCATTTTGTATAACTTTCTGTGATTGCAGTTTCTGTTTCACAGGCTGCAGGACTGTAGTTTTCCCTGCTTCTGCTGTCTGCCCTCTGGTGGATGTGGCTATCTAAGAGGCTTGTGCAGGCTTCCTGATGGTAGGGATTGGTTCCTGCCCAGTGGTGGGTGGAGCTGGGTCTTTTCTCTGTGGTGGGCAGGGCCATGCTCTGGAAGACTTGAAGCCACTTGTCTGCTGATGGGTGGGGCTGTCTTCCCACCCTGTTGGTTTTTTGACCTTAGATATCCCAGCACTGGATCCTACAGACTGTTGGGTGGGGCTAATGGCATCCTCCGGGAGGGTTCATGCCATTGAGTACTCCCTAGAACTGCTGCTGCCTGTGTTTTTGTCCCCACAGTAAGCCACAGCCACACCCCTGCCTCCACAGGAGACCCTGTAACACTAACAGGTACATCTGGCTCAGTCTCTTATGGGGTCACACTATCTCGTTGTGGTTTCTTCTTTGTCTTTGTATGTAGGGTATCTTTTTTGGTAGGTTCCAGCATTTTTTGTTGATGGTCGTTCTGCAGTTAATTGTGATTTTGGTGTTCTTGTAAGAATGGATGAGCTCACTTCCTTCTACTCTGCCATCTTGAGCTAATCTCCTGTTTTTGGTTTCTTATACTTTATTCTTATTTCACATTTTTTTTCGAAGAACATGTATACGTCCATCAGAAAAAAAAAATAAAGACAGTTTCACTATAGGAGGAGGAATTTTACATTTATAACAGACAAATCAAATCAAATAAGCAGCCCTCCTTACAGAGCAATGCCCTAACAAGTCAGAATTCTTTCTGGGTGACTTAATGGACACATGTTCTCCATTGACAGTCTCCTTTCATGCAAGCCACTTTGGTCATTGCTATGGCCTTTCCAGTGTAGAGAAGGTAATTGGAAATATTATAAGGACATGGAGATATTCAAATATCTTGTAAACTGTGTTTATCTGCTTTGTCTGTGGGTTAAAAGTAAAAGAGTCTAAACAAAGAAGAAAGGTAAAAGCAGACCTCAGGAAATTAGGAGAAATCATCAATAATTCTGCTATCTGCTTCTGCTTCATCTCTTACATTAATAGCATGTGTTATACCAAAAGGGAACACAATTTGGTATTGACTAATGCACATACTGATAAAAAACATCATCAAAACATGTTCCCAGTCCCTAGCATGCACCAGGAGCCATGGCAAGAGCTTTAGAAAATGATAAATGCCATTAAAATTTCATAGAGTATCTCATCTGGTTCCTTCAATATCCCTGTGTGATGGGAATTCCTGCATCATCACGTTACAGGTAGGAAAACTGAGGTTCTGGAAAATTAAGCCCCTTGCTCAGGTAAGCATAATTCATAAGTAGCAGGCCAGGTTTCTTAGCTAGCTTTTACTATTCATTTAAGTTCTTTTTTATGCAGCTTACTTAATTTTATTAATTCTATTTTATTGTGGTAAGAACACTTTACATAACATTTACCCTAATCAAATTTTAAGTGTACAATACATATTGCTGACCATGGGTAAAATGTTGAAAAGCAGATCCTTAGAGCTTACACATCTTGCTTACTTAAAACTTTATGCCTAGGGCTTCCCTGGTGGTTCAGTGGTTGAGAGTCCGCCTGCCACTGCAGGGGACCTGGGTTCGTGCCTTGGTCCGGGAGGACCCCACATGCTGCGGAGCAGCTGTGCCCATGAGCCATGGCCACTGGGCCTGCGCATCCGGAGCCTGTGCTCCGCAACGGGAGAGGCCACAACAGTAAGAGGCCCACATACCGCAAAAAATAAATAAATAAATAAAATCTTTATGCCCATTGATTAGTAACTTCCCATTTCCCCAGTCCCTGACAACCACCTTTCTATTCTTTGATTCTGTTAATTTGACTATTTTGGATACCTCATATAAGTGGATTCACATAATATTTGTCTTTCTGTGACTATCTTATTTCACTGAGCATAATGTCCTCAAGATTCATACATGTTGTCACATATTGCAGAATTTTCATTCTTTTGCAAGACTAAAATATACCACATTTCCTTTATCCATTCCCTGTCAATGGACACTTAGGTTGTTCCCACATCTTGGCTATTGTGAAGAGTGTTAAAATGACCATGAGAGTGCTAATATTTCTTTTTTTTTAAATTTTTGAATTTTTAAAATTTTTTTATACAGCAGGTTCTTATTACTCACCAATTTTATACACATTAGTGTACACAGGTCAATCCCAATCCCCAAATACATCACACCACCACCCACAGCCTGACATGGCTTTCCACCCTTGGTGTCCATACATTTGTTCTCTACATCTGTGTCTCAATTTCTGCCCAGCAAACCGGTTCATCTGTACCATTTTTCTAGGTTCCAAATATATGCGTTAATATATGATATTTGTTTTTCTCTTTCTGACTTACTTCACTCTGTATGACAGTCTCTAGATTATTCCATGTTTCAACAAATGACTCAATTTTGTTCCTTTTTATGGCTGAGTAATATTCCATTGTATATATGTACCACATCTTCTTTATCCATTCATCAGTCAAAGGGCATTTAGGTTGGTTCCATAACCTGGTTATTGTAAATAGTGCAGCAATGAACATTGGGGTGAATGTGTCTTTTTGGACTATGGTTTTCTCTGGGTATATGCCCAGTAGTGGGCTTGATGGATCGTATGGTAATTCTATTTTTAGTTTTCTAAGGAACATCCATACTGTTTTCCAGAGTGGCTGTATCAATTTGCATTCCCACCAACAGTGCAAGAGGGTTCCCTTTTCTCCACACCCTCTCCAGCATTTGTTCTTTGTAGATTTTCTGATGATGCCCATTCTAACTGGTGGGAGGTGATACCTCACTGTAGTTTTGATTTACATTTCTCTAATAATTAGTCATGTTGAGTAGCTTTTCATGTGCTTCTTGTCCATCTCTATGTCTTCTTTGGATAAATGTCTTTTTAGGTCTTCTGCCCATTTTTTGATTGGGTTGTTTATTTAATATTGAGCTGCATAAGCTATTTATATATTTTGGAGATTAATCCTTTGTCCACTGATTCGTTTTCAAATATTTCCTCCAATTCTGAGGGTTGTCTTTTCATCTTCTTTATGATTTCCTTTGCTGTGCAAAAGCTTTGAAGTTTCATTAGGTCCCATTTGTTTATTTTTGTTTTTATTTCCATTACTCTAGGAGGTGGATCAAAAAAGATCTTGCTGTGATTTATGTCAAAGAATGTTCTTCCTATATTTTCTTCTAAGAGTTTTATAGTGTCTGGTCTTACATTTAGGTCTTTAAACCATTTTGAGTTTATTTTTGTGTATGGTGTTAGAGAGTGTTCTAATTTCATTCTTTTAAATGTAGCTGTCTAGTTCTTCCAGCACCAAGTATTGAAGAGATTGTCTTTTCTCCATTGTATATCCTTGCCTCCTTTGTCATAGATTAGTTGACCATATGTGCGTGGGTTTACCTCTGGGTTTTCTATCTTGTTCCATTGATCTGTGTTTCTCTTTTTTCTGCCAGTACCATATTGTCTTGATTACTGTAGTATAGTCCTAAGTCAGGGAGTCTGATTCCTCCAGCTCCTTTTTTTTCCCTCAAGACTGCTTTGGCTATTTGGGGTCTTTTGTGTCTCATACAAATTTTAAGATTTTTTGCTCTAGTTCTGTAAAAAATGCCATTGATAATTTGATAGGGTTTGCATTGAATCTGTAGATTGCTTTGGATAGTAAAGTCGTTTTCACAATATTGATTCTTCCAATCCAAGAACACAGTATATCTCTCCATCTGTTGGTATCATCTTCAATTTCTTTCATAAGTGTCTTATAGTTTTCTGCATACAGGTCTGTTGTCTCCATAGGTAGGTTTATTCCTAGGTATTTTATTATTTTTGTTGCAGTGGTACATGGGAGTGTTTCCTTAATTTCTCTTTCAGATTTTTCATCATTAGTGTATAGGAATGCAAGAGATCTTTGTGTATTAATTTTGTGTCCTGAAACTTTACCAAATTCATTGATTAGCTCTAGTAGTTTTCTGGTGGCATCTTTAGGATTCTCTATGTTTAGTATCATGTCATCTGCAAACAGTGACAGTTTCACTTCTTTTCCAATTTGTATTCCTTTTATTTCTTTTTCTTCTCTGATTGTTGTGGTTAGGACTTCCAAAACTTTTTAAAATAATAGTGGTGAGACTGGACATCCTTGTCTTATTCCTGACCTTAAAAGAAATGCTTTCAGTTTTTCACCATTGAGAATGATGTTTGCTGTGGGTTTGTGGTATACGACCTTTATTATGTTGAGGTAGGTTCCCTCTATGCCCATATTCTGGAGAGTTTTTATCATAAATGGGTGTTGAATTTTGTCAAAAGCTTTTAATGCATCTATTGAGATCATTGTATGGTTTTTGCTCTTCAACTTGTTAATATGGTGTATCACATTGATTGATTTGCATATATTGAAGAATCCTTGCATCCCTGGGTTAAATCCCACTTGATCATGGTGTATGATACTTTTAATGTATTGTTGGGTTCTGTTATTAGTATTTTGTTGAGGATTTTTGCATCTATATTCATCAGTGATATTGGTCTGTAATTTTCTTTTTTTGTAGTATCTCTGTCTTGTTTTGGTATCAGGCTGATGGTGGCCTCATAGAATGAGTTTGGGAATGTTCCTTCATCTGCAAGTTTTTGGAAGCTTTTGAGAAGGATGGGTATTAGCTCTTCTCTGAATGTTTGATACAATTCACCTGTGAAGCCATCTGGTCCTTGACTTTTGTTTGTTGGAAGATTTTTAATCAGAGATTCTATTTCATTACTTGTGATTGGTCTGTTCATATTTTCTATTTCTTCCTGGTTCAGTCTTGGAAGGTTATACCTTTCTAAGAATTTGTCCATTTCTTCCAGCTTGTCTATTTTATTGGCAGGGTTGCTTGTAGTAGTCTCTTAGGATGCTTTGTATTTCTGCAGTGTCTGTTGTAACTTCTCCTTTTTCATTACTAATTTTATTGACTTTAGTCCTCTCCCTCTTTTGCTTGATGAGTCTTGCTAAGGGTTTATCAATTTTGTTTATCTTCTCAAAGAACCAGCTTTTAGCTTTATTGATCTTTGCTATTGTTTTCTTTGTTTCTATTTCATTTAGTTCTGCTCTGATCTTTATGATTTCTTTTCTTCTGCTAACTTTGGGTTTTGTTTGTTCTTCTTTTTCTAGGTCCTTTAGGTGTAAGGTTAGATTGTTTATTTGATATTTTTCTTTTTTCTTGAGGTAGGCTTGTATAGCTATAAACTTTCCTTTTAGAAATGCTTTTGCTGCATCCCATAGGTTTTGCATTGTCATGTTTTCATTGCCATTTGTCTCTAGGTATTTTTTGATTTCCTCTTTGATTTATTCAGTGATCTCTTGGTTATTTAGTAACGTATTTTTTAGCCTTAATGTGCTTGTGTTTTTTTACGTTTTTTCCCCTGTAATTCATTTCTAATCTCATAGCGTTGTGCTCAGAAAAGATGCTTGATATGATTTCAATTTTTTTAAATTTACTGAGGCTTGATTTGTGACCCAAGATGTGATCAATCTTAGAGAATGTTCTATGTGCACTTGAGAAGAAAGTGTAATCTGCTGTTTTGGATGGAATGTCCTATAAATATCAATTAAATCTATCTGGTCTATTGTGTCATTTAAAGCTTCTGTTTCCTTATTAATTTTCTGTCTGGATGATCTGTCCATTGGTGTAAATGAGGTGTTAAAGTCCCCCACTATTATTGTGTTACTGTCGATTTCCTCTTTTATAGCTGTTAGCAGTTCCCTTATGTATTGAGGTGCTCCTATATTGGGTGTATATATATTTATAATTGTTATATCTTCTTCTTGGATTGATCCCTTGAACATTATGTAGTGTCCTCCTTTGTCTCTTGTAACGTTCTTTACTTAAAAGTCTATTTTATCTGATATGAGTATTGCTACTCCAGCTTTCTTTTGGTTTCCATTTGCATGGAATATCTTTTTCCATCCCCTCACTTTCAGTCTGTATGTGTATCTAGGTCTGAATTGGGTCTCTTGTAGACAGCATTTATATGGGTTTCTTTTTTGTATCCATTCAGCAAGCCTGTGTCTTTGGGTTGGAGCATTTAATCCATTCACATTTAAGGTAATTATCGATATGTATGTTCTATGACCATTTTCTTAATTGTTTTGGGTTTGCTTTTGTAGGTCCTTTACTTTTCTTGTATTTCCCACTTAGAGAAGTTCCTTTAGCATTTTTTTGTAGAGCTGGTTTTGTGGTGCTGAATTCTCTTAGCTTTTGCTTGTCTGTAAAGCTTTTGATTTCTCCATCGAATCTGAATGAGATCCTTGCTGGGTAGAGTAATCTTGGTTGTAGATTCTTCCCTTTCATCACTTTAAGTATATCATGCCACTCCCTTCTGGCTTGTGAAGTTTCTGCTGAGAAACCAGCTGTTAACCTTATGGGAGTTCCCTTGTATGTTATTTTTCTTTTTTCCCTTGCTGCTTTCAATAATTTTTCTTTGTCTTTAATTTTTGCCAATTTGATTACTATGTGTCTCGGTGTGTTTCTCCTTGGGTTTATCCTGTATGGGACTCTCTACACTTCCTGGACTTGGGTGACTATTTCCTTTCCCATGTTACGGAAGTTTTCAACTATAATCTCTTCAAATATTTTCTCTGGTCTTTCTCTCTCTCTTTCTCCTCTTGTACCCCTATAATGCAAATGTTGTTGTGTTTAATGTTGTCCCAGAGGTCTCTTAGGCTGTCTTCATTTCTTTTCATTCTTTTTTCTTTATTCTGTTCCACAGCAGTGAATTCCACCATTCTTTACTCCAGGTCACTTATCCATTCTTCTGCCTCAGTTATTCTGCTATTGATTCCTTCTATTGTAGTTTTCATTTCATTATTGTATTGTTCATGTCTGTTTGTTTTTTCTTTAATTCTTCTAGTTGTTTGTTAAACATTTCTTACGTCTTCTCAATCTCTGCCTCCATTCTTTTTCCGAGGTCCTGGATCATCTTCACTATCATTATTTTGAATTCTTTTTCTGGAAGGTTGCCTATCTCCCCTTCATTTAGTTGTTTTTCTGGGTTTTTTTTCTTGTTCCTTCATATGGCACATAGCCCTCTGCCTTTTCATCTGTCTATCTTTCCGTGAATGTGGTTTTTGTTCCACAGGCTGCAGCATTGTAGTTCTTCTTGCTTCTGCTGTCTGCCCCCTGGTGGATGAGGCTATCTAAGAGGCTTGTGCAAGTTTCCTGATGGGAGGGACTGGTTGCTTATGTCTCTTTGAGATCTTGATTTCAATTCTTTTGGATAAATATTCAGAAGTAGGATTGCTGGATCATATGGTAGTTCTCTTTTTAATTTTTTGAAGAACTTCAATACTCTTTTCTAGGGCTGTTGCACCAGAGATGAAAGATTTGTGTATTGAAAACTACAAAATGTTGATGAAATAATTTAAAGAAGACACAAACAAATGGAAAGATATTCCACATTCATGAATTGGAAAACTTAATATTGTTATGATGCTCATTCTACTCAAAGCAATTTACAGATTCAACATAATCTCTATCAAAATTCCAATGGCACTCTTCACAGAAATAGAAAAAACAATTCTACAATACATATGGAACCAGAAAAGACAACAAGTTGCAAAATCTATGATGAGAAAGAAGAACAAAACTGGAGGCATCACACTTTCTGCTTTCTAAATATATTAAAAAGCTACATTAACCTAAGTTTTGAAAGGAAAATTCACAGAAACTATCCAGGTCTTAATGCCAGGTCTGCAAGTGGGAGGAAGATGGAGAAGCTGGGGGGCGAGGAAGGGCTGAGGGAAGAGAATAACAAAGGAAATTTTCAAGGAAGTGAGTGACATGGAAAAGAGGAGGCCCCACTCATCACTTCTTTACAAAAGAAAATTTGGAGAAACATGCCCTTTTGGGAAACAAATTTAGTGGTTAACACAATGTCTGTGTGTGTACACATCCATTCCACAGCGAGAGGAAAAAATGCCTTCTCTTCTGTTGGTTCCAGGAAAGGCCATCCTAAACCGAGGGATCAGCAAGCATCACTGTGTCTTCTTCTTCCTGCCAGAGTGTGTGGAGCTCCCTATACTGCTCATTTTTAATTGAGAAATTCAACTTATAGAAAATTTCTACTTTAAAAACATGAAACGGTGCTGAAGTAAGTAATAAATACAAGAAAAAGTAAATTCTCACCTCCAATTCCTTCCCAACTCTACCACCTGCATCTTTTCTCTAAAGGTGACTCTGTGGAACGGTAGCATTGTCCCTACACAGTTGAGGTTCCTGTCCAGAACAGAGCCTCCCTTCTGTACTTCCAGGAATTAATTTTAAAGAAACACACACAGGTACATCGTATACATGGGTGTTCATTGTATCGTTGTTGATAACTATAAAAAATTGAGGGAAAAGATGCCCATGAATAGGAGTATTAAATAAATTATGGAAGAGCCATACCATGGAACAATAAACAACAATTAAAAATAAGAAAGTGGACTTACAACAGGAATGTTTAGAAATAGCCTCCTAACAACCCTTCCTCATTAGGGTCCTGGTTCCTCTCTGGGAGGGAATTTAAGTTTGGGGAGTTCTGGGAGAAGCCTTTTTATCCTAAACAGCTAATAATAGTGCTCTTCAACCCTAAACATTAAAGGGAACTGAAAAAAGTGAAGTGACAGTACACCCGACAATATAAAAAGTAAATGACCCACATGGATTGAAGGAGGCCAACACAATAAAACTCTGCTAGTAAGACATTTATTTTTGCTACCGCCTCTACTATTTTGCTAGTGTTCCATCAAGGCATCCAAAATATTCATGCTCTCTCTCCCTTCCTGCTATCAGCTCAAAGGCTGATCTGAAATCAATCATTTACAGCTTAGTGAGAATGTGTTGCAGAGCCAATATAGGCCTGGCTGAATCACTCAGGGGCCTATTTCCAGAAGTTCCTGGGCTAGAGAAGTACATGTAGCTAAAGTATTTAAAATAATTGTGCAGTGGAATTGTTTTCTGCTATTTCCCCCATTTTTAATATTTTTATTACAAGTGTATGGTTTTCTGCTACAGAGGTCAGTTGTGTTTTTGAGGACTAACCTGACAAGATAAGGATTATTTTCTAATATTGGTCAATGGGAGGATGTGACCAAAATTTCAAAATTCCTAACATTCACATTAGAAAGAAATCTGTTTCTAAATTTTGAACTACATGGATGCTAAATCAGAAATTAAAGGTGGTTAAACACCACGAACTGCTCTCAAGTAGATATTTTTGCCTTTGGAGCAGGGGTCTGAGTGTCATTGCTGAAGATAATGGAAAACCACTGAGGTCATGAGGAAGAGTGACAAAATAAAAGTGACACAGAAACTCAATTTGTTAGTGGAGTGTAGAATGGACTCAAAAGGATAGAGGTGGAGGCAAGCAGATTAGAAAGCTCCCGTTGTGTACAAGTCACTAAAATGCATATTTTACACATCTAACCTCACTTACTCATCACGACAATAATCTGCCATAGATATTTTGATACTTATTTTACAGATGAGAAGACTGAGACTCAAGGAAATAAAACAGCTCTCCTAGTATCACATTGTTATTAAATATCAGTGCCAATTTGAAGAAAGAGAGAATATAGAATAAATTTATAACCTCTTAAGGCCTGAGATCAGTTACGTTGATGATCCTCTCTCTAGAACAGTGCTTCCAAATTGGCTGAGCATTGCAATCACTTGAAGAACTTTTTAGAATACCTAGTCCAGCATTGCACACCAGAAAGATGCTGATTATCAGTCAAGTTTGGGAACCTCTGTTGTCATCCAGATGATCTTCTGGTCATTTTACTAAAAGAGAAACTAGCGCAAGGGATGACTAATTCAGCATTAGACCTATTAACTTTGAGATACTGGCAGGGCACCTAGTAGAATCTCTGCATAATTTAGTTGGAATCATGAGACTAGAGCTGGGAAGAAATATCAGGACTAGAGGAATACATTTTGGAATGATCTGCATGGAGGTGGTACTTGGAGTCATGAAAGGTCTCCCAGGAAGAAATGGAGGGGGGAAGAATAGATGCTGAGGACAGAGCTCTGATAAATAGCCACAGGGGTGGAATGGGAGGAGGAAGAAACAGATAGACACAACTGAGACATTCTTCTTTAGATAGAAGAAGAACCAGGAAGATAAAATGCCACAGGAGTCAAATGAGTGGAGTCCAATTCTATAATCATTAAAGGTAATAGTCATTAAGGAAAAATTTGGATTTAATAATTGAAAAGTTACTGACAAACCCTGAGATTATTATTTGGGATAGAAGGCAGGCAAAAAGGAGTTGATGAACTTGGTGAGAAAAGGAAGGAAGCAGATGTAGGGTTCAGGGATGTCTGGCTATGAAAGAAAGGGAAGAAAAAGTAGCAGCATCTGGACCACAAAACTCAATGGAAGGTGTTTTAATTGTTATTGTCACTGGAGTATTTGGTGCATGCTAAGTAAGTGTGAAAGCATAATATTAAATTTAACTATAAAACAATTTACCCAAACCCAGAGGAAGTATCTCCAGTTCTAAACAGGGCTTGGCCATGTTAACAACAAATATTTATTGAATTTGGTATGTTAAATTTGACTAAGAGGTTATCAACAGGATTCAGTTTAAAGTTCAAAAATAAAGTTTGGGATCATGTTGGGATCAAACCAGAGGAGAGGTAGTCCTGGGGTTCTGTACCTCATGTTTAATACTTCAAAGATATGTAAGTGCAGCAGTCTGCTTCAAAGGAGGGGAAAAAAGGCAGATAGCCTACCGTCTCACAAAACTGTTGACAAAAAGTAAAGTATGTATGTGAAAGTGTCCTATAAGCCGCAATAGCTGTTATTCATAAATTTGGTTTAAGCCTATGTGATGAGATATAAGACTAATGAGGGCAGAGAAAGTCTAATTCACAGCTCTAACCCCAGTGGGTAGAACAGCGCCTGGTATGTAGTAGACGCTCACTCGTTGCTTGTCAATGAATAAATGGTCATCTCTCATATTAAAATAAGTTAAATCAATAGAAAATTTTGTTGACTGATTTAATCCTACTCCTTGAAATGTCAGACTATCCTTAGAGGAATTTAATTTAAAGGTTCTGAAAGTAGGATAGAGTCACATATACAAAAGGGTGTTTAAAAATTGAGATGGTAGAACACACAAATCAATCCTCTAAAGATAACCTCAAGACCTATGTCCATAGTTCATTGCCATTAATACTTGAAAATCAACTCAAGCATCATATCCTCCAAAAAGCCAGCCTTGACTCCCCAGTCTGGGTTAAGTACTCACCACACCCCCGACACAGATCCACCACACCCAGAACTCCTGTAGTACTGTGGGAATATTTCTTTCATAGTACCTTTCCTATTGCTTTGAAAATCACTTGTGTCTTCCCCACCAGTCTTTAAGTCTCTTTAGGTCAATAGAATTGTCTTATTCTTCTTATAGTTGCTAATTCCTAACATAGTATCCGGCACTTAGTAGATGCTAAACAAGTTTTCGCTGAAGTGAACTGAATTTGTAAAAGACCTTCATAGATGGTATCAGTTTTATAACCTGATTCACTCATGCATTAGCTTTCAGCCAGTTTTTCAGCTAATCCCTGTTCATACCTGGAAGGAATGATAACATATCACTTCATAAAGACTTTCAGGACCACTTTCAAGTTACCAAATGTCATTTTAAAAGAATTTTGATCAATACTAGTTTAAATTAGATATCAGAAAATCCAATGCATACGTAAGTGTTTGCAGTATTTATATACAGCTAAATTCAACAATTTCATCCATTTCCTTTCCTCCATTTAGCCTGACATTTCAGCTGATATTCCTGAACTGCTGGGTAAAGCAAATGCATTTCAGTTAGAGCCAGTGTCTCCTGTGAGATTTTGCCAACAGGTGCTCCAGCTTCTTCATTCTATGTACTCTTTCCCTTTACTTGCTGGATTACTAGAACTAGAATTCTGTATTAAAGAATTTACTGTGATTGCTCTAAAGACTGATTTTTACAAATAAGCCTCTTTTGGATTACATGCAAAATGAAAATTTAAGGACCAACTGCACCGCCAGCATTGTATGAGAAGTGGTCAGTAGACAGTGTCCTGATGTTTTCTTTCCTACATCTTTCCTCAGTACTGAAATTCTGGGGGAAAAAAAGATATTCCAGGAATGCATCTTTATGTTCACAACTCTTACTATTCCAAACACATAGAAAATCCCACTCTAAGAAAATATAGCATAACCTTTCCCTTCTGAATATGACGTACCAGCCTAAATCCATATATTCCAAGTCTCTTTGGTAAATATACACTTTGTGTTACCCATCTGTGCAACTGCCATATATTTTTAAAGCCCACAGTTCACAGAAAACTGTCTTAGAGAAACAAACAATGGAAAAGTATAGAAATATCTGATTTATTTCTCTGAATAGGGACCTCCCCAGAAGAAAGTATACTACAATATCTTCAAGGCATGTGGTTTATCTTTGGGGGAGGAGAGTGAGTGTGAAGAAGGCATCGTTTTCCTGCAGTCTTAAATGGAATCTCTAGTTATATTTGCAAAGATAAAACGTATTTATGATTCTCAAGAGTTTTTGAAAGTTGGCTTTGACATGTACTAATTAACCTTGAACTCCCTGGATACTGCTTCATTCTTCTTTACCCAAGAAATTTGCATATAGGCTTCCCTGGCTAATTTCAATTGTTTCATTATCTCCTGTGCTTTTCCCTCTCTCACATCTCCTGCCTCAACAGAACAAACATTCTTGCACATTTTATTTTGTCTTATCCAGATGAACTTCCCCAACTATTATTACTCTGCAGCAGCCCCTGCTGGTAAAAGGCATCATCCAATTTATCTGTCTCTTCTCAGTCAGCTGTTTTTGTCAAGCCTGGTGGTTAAATCCCCAACGAGCTATGTCACAGTCTAACCCTGGTGACCCACAGGCTCAGCAGAGCCTGGAACAGGGCTGCCAACCATCTGCAGGGGAGCAAATGTGCCTTGTTTCCAGTGTGGAAAGAACGCCAGAGGAATGCATAATTTTTAGGTGTCTTTATTTCCCTTGTTTCTAGAGCACATAAGGAAAAAGGGGATTTGAAATTGTGTGTGACTAAATGATAAAGGAAAATCAATACAGCAAAACAGACCACCAGAAAATCTTCAGTTGAAGCACAAGTTGTGACATGATGTCAAAGAGGCATCCTTTTCACAGAGAAGGCGTATTAAATTATGCGAGTGCTGACTGCTCTTCCAAGGACTGTTGATAGATACTTAGGAGAGGAAAATCTTCCTTTCTGGTTGACCTTAAAAGCTGTCTTATCTCAGGTCTTAAACATTTAAATGTGAACATAAAACATTTTTTCATTGATCCTAGAAAAAAAATATTCTCAACCTGTCCTCTTTAGTTGTGGCTTATCAAATGTCCATGCGTATAGAAAGATCTATGTGTGTATAGATAGGTAGATAGATGTATAGATATATTAATTCTCAGCTAAAGAATAAATACATTTATCATTCAGAATGATAGAATTAGAGTGGAAAACACCCAGGTGATTGCAATTTGTTTTGCCATGCACCCATGAAAACTCCCTATAGCGGAAAAAAAAAATAGAGCAGGCAGGTTATGATAATAGGATATATCTGTTTTTCCTCACATTTGTCATTATATTTAAGCCATTCTTCCCAAAAAGTGTAAAATGTATACATTCGTAATAGGGATACAATTCGCCCGAGACTGAGATGCATGGGAAAAAATGCTGTGGAACTAATCTACAAGCACATGTAACAGAGCAAACAAGGCTTTGATTGGGAGAAATAAAAAAGAAGAGAACAATGCGAGACAGGAAACAGGACACAGAAGACAAACCGATTTAAAGATTTGGAGTATGTGGCTATTTTGGTATCAGGAAACCCAGCTTTAAAAGGAAGGGTGAATAAGCCTAAAACAATGGGAGATGCACTATTTTTGTGCGCAATCTCAACAGGAACAACATCCCTTCAAAAGAGACACCTCGGGTTTACTTCTAATTCAATAAGTTACTTTTATTTAATAGCAAATAACACCACCAGGTGTGCCAGTTACCAGGAGACTGTTAACCAAGCCAGGTAACCCAGATGGATGAGGTTTCTCAATTAGCACTATCACACAATGGGCACACCAGGGCACCCAAGGCCAGCAAAGCATGATGGTTGAGAGTAGAATCTATTTGAATGAAATAGAATAATCCCAATGCTTTGTTCTTCTATTTGAAAACCAAAGTTGTCCCCAAAGAGCCAGCCTCATATAACAAAGCAGCGCAATCCAGGCTGAAATAACAGAAACCTCTTAGACAAAGCTGCTAAACAGTTGTACTTTTTAAAGCAAACAGACAAAAAAAAAAAAAAATCCAAACAAAACACTGTATGTTCCCTCAATACAAAAGATAAACTATCAAGTTGTGACAAGGGGCTTTGACTTACGGCAAACCTTGACTTCAAGAATCAGTGTGCAGATGAGAAACTGTTAAGTCATCTGACCTTTGTCTGTACTCTGGTTGGCAGACACCCACAAAAATACTTCCCAAGAAATATCACTCCCATAAAGCAATGCAAAAAGTCACTAATGTATTACTGTATCTGGCAAGGGGAACACTCCAGAATTTATTCATTGCTAATGAATTACCAATAGGAGGAGTATATGTATATGCCTTTGTGACTTGGGGGGAAAGGCCATGAGGGCCCAGCTTATTAAATTTTGTAAATCATAAGCCTTGTCTGAAAATGCAGAGCACTGTAGCTGATTTAGTTGTTGGCCTAGAAACTGTGCTGTTAGGACCATTAAACAGGTCTAGAGTTTAAGTTGCACAGTAAATTATACTCAAAAGAAACAGACAGAGATTTTGCCTCATGTTTTCTGTCTGTGAAGCACAAACCAGCTGCACCGCAGTGGCCCTGTGAGATGGTATCAGATTTTTACATGAACATGTCAAGCTAGTGCACCTTGGTTGAGCTCACCTGAGAGGACTGCAGAGTCCTCCTGTGAATTTTAATGTCAAAAATGGAGAATCAAATTAAATTAAGCTTTTCCAATTTGAAACATTTTCACAGCTGGAATAGATACAGCCAATACTCTTTTTAGGTTATGCCAGCTTTTACAGTCACTTTCAACAAATAGCCATCATTAGAAATAGCAAGGACAATGCAGTTGATCGTTTAAAAATTAAAGGTTGTCATTTTGATTTTTTTTCTTAAAAGAAATAATGAATTGCCTATAGCCACTATGACTGAAACACCCCTTTAGAGGCCACAAATAAATGAGGCCATAAAGAAAGCATAGTCATATGTCAAAGAAACCTGATCCAACTAATCATTCTTTGTAGTAATTCTGTCACAAAACTTTCTAACATTTTGTTTCTATTGAGATGTAAACCCTTAGCTGGTAGTTTGCAGCCTATTCAGTTACTTAATTTTATATTCATTTTTCAAAATGAAGGATTATTTTCCATACAAGACTAAAATTTTGAAAGTTCCTAATGACCAAGTTATAAATAGCCAATTATTTCATAAAAAGTGGGAAACAATTATTTTCTGAAATGTAGAGACTAAAGGAAAATGCTTTGGAGTATGTAATATAACATGAGTATTTATATTTTGAAAAAGGATTACATTCTATAATTGTTGCATAAACATTTACTTGACTAAGAATAAATATCAAAATTGACCCTGTTACATTCATATAATCTGGGAGTATGTTTTTCAATCATCACAGAAAGAAAACTATGCTATCCAACATCACTTTTAGAATGGAGCCCTACATACAGTAGACACTCAAAAATGTTGGTTGATGATAAACATGAATCTGCCCATTCTATAGACTTTTTAAACATAAAATTCTGACTTAGTTTTCCATGGTAAATTAGGTGAAACCAATCATCATTGGCAATTTATATCTACAAAGCTCTCTTCAGGGCAAAAGAAAATTAGTGTCAACCATTTATTGAGGTCTTCCTACCATCCCCAAGATTCTGTATACATAGAACTTCACAGTGTAATACAACAGAACATTGCTTGCTTAAATTCATTAAAAAAAGTTTTTCCCACTCGGATACTTTTTTATGTTAAGACACAAGAATCTAGTTTGGAAGATATGATTAAAATGTGGTTTGATATCAATAGAAGAAGGAAAGGGCGGAAATCAATACTGCAGGAGCTAATAAAGACAAATGTACTGTGATTCACCAGGGAAGAAATAATGGATGAAAAATTTTATATGATTCAGCAGTGTAACACTGTCACCAAAAGGCAAATGCTATATAGGATTGTATTAATAGACATATCATGTAAAACAAGCAAGGTAATTTTTCAGTAGCAGTAGTTCTCAACACTATCGGTTAGGCCAAAATTAGAAAAGCGCCTGTTCTTTGACCACAATCATTGCACAAAGTGTTGTATAGAGTTCACAGGAGAACAAAAAACAAACACAAAGGAAAATAAATGAGTTAATATGGATTGTTAGGGAGATAGATACATAGATACATAGACAGACAAACTATCAGACACAAAGTTTAGAAAACCAGACTTGCTTTCAGAGATCAAGAGAATTAAGTCTATGTTCAGTCAAAAGCAAAGCCAAAACCAGCTAAGAGAGGACATAATTACTATAAAACCAAATACACAAAGGGAACAAGATCCAAAAAGAAGATAGGGAAAAGTTGCTTTTATTAGGCAGTGATAGAATCAATAACAAATGGATTCCAGTTGTTTCAGACAATGATTTACATTAAACAGAAAGGAAAATCCCTAGCACATAGACAGGCATGCAATGATTCAATGGTATGCCTGGGATTCCAGTCATTGGAAGTATTCAAAATAATCAGGATACTCATTCATTCAAAAGTGATTTGGTTAATGAGTGCATGGCTGAACACACCTTCAAACATTTATAGTTGTTTTGTGTGCTATATAATATGACATCTAGTCAGATTGCTTACCAATAGAGCAAAGTGGAAAGAAACAGCTGAGGAAATTCAACCTAAAGTTACAGATTCCAAGGATCACTGAATCCCCACTTTGTCAAAAATAATCTCAGAATAAAAAGATAAGGAAAATACTAGCTAATTTTATTGAAAATTACTATATACCAAGCCCTGTCCTGTATTTTGTACTTATAAAACCTCATTTAGTATACAATCATATATACTATTATTATCATATTACTATAATTATCTCCATTTACAAATGAGAAACTAAAGTATAGGGAGATTAGGTAATTTTGCCCACAAGTTCCCACAGTCAGAATTTTGAACACCATCAGTCTAGCTGCAGGGCCTAGAAGGCTATCCTGACCCTCAGTTACCTAGGAATATACCACAGACTCAAAAGCAATAAGTAGAATGGGCTAAGATGACAGCTAAGTAGAATGGGCTAGCATGACAGTATCAATAGGTAATGACAGTTGGAGACTAAAGAAATAACCTTACGATGAAGAAGAGAAAATTTAATTTAGGAATAAGAAAAAATTTACACTTAATGGATGACATTAAGATTAGAAAACACATTTTAGAAGGCTAAGGAATATTCTCTCTAGACTTTCTAAAATTCTAAGTAGTTTAGATTTTCTTTTAGTGACGATTTAGTGAAATTTCTTTTGGATGTAGAATATTACATTTAGTCCTCCCAAACTCTTTTATAACATATGATTTATGTAAATCATAACATTGCTTGGAAACATTACACTAGAGGACTTCTAAGGAAATATTTAATTTCTAATATAGATTAATTTAATATTTAATTTCTATCTAATATAGATTAATCTAATTAACAGAGACAGCTGGCTACATAACCATACCACCAAATTTTGCACCTCTTGGGTCCCATTGAAAGAACAGGCAGTTAAAAATGGGAATAGAAAAGCAATCTAGAACATAGTCATGATTATGACAATGACCTAAATTGTATCACTCATAGTATAAGCATACCAAATTTGGAAACATTATTCAAAAATGTATTCATGATATAAGAAAGAATGTCTAGCTGCACAACAGACATTATATTACTGCTGCTTCTTATAAAAATCCAATGATTATAACTAGTTTCTTCTTGCCTTAGAGCTTCCAGGTATTTCAATACACCTTGTTCTTCTGTTTCTTTTCTTTCTTTCCCCCTTCCCTGAACTGGTCTCATTGAAAGCATATTTCATTTCTGATCAAAACAATGAGCCTACAGGTGACATAGGACTTCCTCCTTCAACTCTGATCTCCATTACCACCTTGAACAGGTACGCAGTAGCACCAGTTCTACTGGGAGTGTTTCCCCACCTGTCCCATTATTCTGTTCTTTCCCACTATCTAAGGGTCTTTAAGGGCATTTAGAACAACATTGTATTCTTTCATAATGGGTTCATTCATCTGTCCCGTGTGGATAAAATTGCATAACTGATTTAGGAATTTTCTCAATAAAACTCTTATGTTGGAGATTAAAGCTTTCTGTCCAATACAATTTTTAATTCTCACATATAATACTGGTGAATTCATGAATTGAACACTAGAGTCAAAAATAGCATGCTTCCTCTGGATCCTAAATCCTGAGCCTTCTCAAAAAAAAAAAAAAAATCAGTAGCATTCTTCATAAAAAATGTTGGCTCTTCACTATTCTTCATTGAATATCCACTAACTGACAAAACACTGTTTACACGTAGGAAGGTTTAGGACAGATAGGATTGGTTCAAATATTGGTTCTGCTACTTACTAGCTGTATAAATTGACAACTCTGCACCTATTTCAGCATGTTTAATGGGAATAACTTTACTACTTTACTTATGTTGCAGGATAACTGTGAAGATTAGAGATGAAATCAAATTACTATGATATCATGCATGTAGCAGATACACAATGAATGATGGCGTTTAAAATTATGTTTATAGTCTAATTACATGTTAAAGTGCATTAGAAAGCCAAAGAATATTCAAAAAGAAGGCAACGGATTTTTATACAGAAAATCTGAAAGTTGGGATTAGAAGTGTCCCTCCCAATCTTCCATTTCTGTGGACCTACCTTGTACCTCCATGACTTCTATAGTGATGGAGTGGTTTTAAGAAGACAGAGCCCCAAATCCCACAATTCTTCCATCAGAGAATCTCAGAATTTGTTTGGTGGACTGGGCTTCCAAATAAGGTTTTATCTGATAAAAACTTTCTTTTAGTAGAATAACCTAGGAAGCTATGTGAGATGTCAAAAATTCAAACAGATATTTTTCTAAATTCTTAAGAGTTGAGGTACTAAACAATTTTTTTTAAGTATATGAAAAAATGCACAACTTTGTCAAATTCAGGGGTCCCTAATGTTAGAAGGAAAAACATTCTGCATATTTTAAGAGTCAAAGAGATGCAAATTTCAATCAAGAGGTGTAGCCCCCTGAAATCTGATTAGCTGTGGCTTTAAGTTGTGAAGTCACTGTCGCATACAATATATAAGAGTCAGTCCACCTTATCTACATCACAGGCAAAGAATCTGCTGCTTCCTGAAAAGAACTTCTGATTGTTAATAACTTCAGCAAACTGAGAAGGCAACCAAAAATATCCCTCTTGAGAAAGCCACTCTAAAGAATGTTTGAGGCAACAAAACTGCATCCCCCAAAGGAAACATTGTTCAAGCCATGTATATTTAGAATTAAATATAGGGTATTTAAGATAATTGTGTGTTCATTTATTTATCCATTCATTCATTCAAAAGTATCTATTGAATACGTGCTAGGGCCAGGTACTGTTCTGGGCACTGTGGATACATTAATGAGCAGAACAGAAAAAGTCTCTACCTTTGTCACTCTGCCTTCTGGTCAGGGAATAAATATAATAAACATAATAAATGAGTAGAGCTGATGATGCCAGTGCCCTGTTTACATTTCCTCCACCCTCATGGGTTGAAGGCTGTTAATTGTGAATAAACAACTGCAGGTCTGCCTGAGCTGCAGGAGCACAGTCCTCTGACACTCAAGAAACAGCAGAAATGAGCTTTCAAGTCCTGAAAAGAGCCCTCATCCAAAGACAGAAGTGGTGCTGGGTGATACACACCCCAGCTCCTCACCTCTTGGTGGCAAGCAGTTGAGCCTCAGCTGTCCACCAAGATAATCTGCTGATAACCTACCTCTCCCTGACCCACTACCCTACTCCTCTACCTGTTTTTCTTGGGGTCACCTCCCAAATAAACTACTTACACTCAAATTTTGTCTCAGGATCTGTTTCTAGAAGAACTTGTCTGTCCTAGGCAACAAGTACATTACATAGTAGGTTAAAAGGGGATACATGCTATGAGAAAGCACAGAACATACTAAGAAGGATCTGGATTAAAAGGCAAGGGACAAGGTGGTGGAAGGCATTTGAACAAAGACTTGAGGAGATAAAAGGGTAAACCATGGGGATAAAGGGAGGAAAGCTAATGCAGAGTGTCTGCAGCAGGAGTACACCTTGTGCCTTCAGGACTTTGGAAGAGACCACTGTGACTGCAATGGAGTGTGTGAGGGAGGGAGTAGTAGAGTATGGGATATGAGTGAGGTAACAGCTGTAGGGAGGTATTAAAGATTTTATAAGCTCTTATAAAGACTTTGGGTGTTAGCCTAAGTAATAGAGTGATATGGAAGGATTTGAGTGGGGGAGTAACATAATCTGACATTTTAAAATCTTTTTAGTTACTGTGTTGAGAAAAGACTGTAGGAGGTAAAAGATAGAAGCAGGGAGAACAGTTGGACATCTATTACAAAAATACACACAAAAGTCCATCAACAGGGACTTCCCTGGTGGTCCAGTAGTTAAGACTCGGTGCTCCCAAAGCAGGGGGCCCCAGGTTCGATCTCTGGTCAGGGAACTAGAGCCCGCAAGCCACAACTAAAGATGCTGCATGCCGCAGCTAAGACCCAGCACAACAAAATAAATAAATAAATAAACAAATATTTAAAAAGAAGAGTCTATCAACAGGTGAATGGATATATAAATTGTGGTATTTACATACAATGGAATATTATTCAGCCATAAAAAGGTATGAAATACTGATACATACTACAAAGTAGGGTAAACCTCAAAAATATTATGCTAAATTTTAAAATGCCAGACACAAAAGGTTACATACCGTATGATTGCATTTATAAGAAATATCCATAATAGGTAAATCCATAACGACAGAAACATACTAGTAGTTTCCAGGGGTTGGGGGGAAGATGATTTAGGAAGTAATTTCCTAACGGGGACAGGGTTTTACTTTGAGGTGATGAAACTATTTTGGAACTAGATAGAGGTGGTGGTTGACAACATTGTCAATATACAAAATGCCACTAAATTATTCACTTTAAATGGTTAATTTTATGTTATGTGAATTTTATCTCAGTTTTAAAAAGAAAAATCTAAAAAGGGGGAAAAATATGTGCAAGTGGGCTTCCCTGGTGGCGCAGTGGTTGAGAGTCCACCTGCTGATGCAGGGGACGCGGGTTCGTGCCCCGGTCCGGGAAGATCCCACATGCCGCGGAGCGGCTGGGCCCATGAGCCATGGCCGCTGAGCCTGCGCGTCCGGAGCCTGTGCTCCGCAATGGGAGAGGCCACGACGGTGAGAGGCCCGCGTACCGCAAAAAAAAAAAAAAAATATGTGCAAGAAATTATGATGGCTTGGACCAGAAGGCTAGTAACAGAGGTGTTGAGAGTGGTATGATTCTGGACATATTTTGTAGGTGAAGTCAAGACAATTTCAGGACCAAATGTCAGTGTGAAGAGTCAGAGATAACTCCAAATTTGGGGGCTTGAGCAACTATTAGTATAAAGTTGGCATTTATAGATACAGAAGGTTGCCATTGGAGCATGGTTAGGTTAGAAGATCAAGAGTCCAGTTCTGAATATGTTAAGTTTAAGAGGTCTGTAGATAGTCAAGTGGAGTTTGAGATTTCTAGCCTTATGGCAAAGATTTAGAATCATATCCATTGTATTATTATGTTCACTGAGCAATGAGTCAAGTAAACATTTGGTATTTTAAATATGTGTTGTGTTTAAGGGAATTCAGCTTATTGGAATAACACATCAGGTTTGTAATTCTGAGTCAAAATGTGTAACCAGAATTTAAATATATTGATGATTTTAAGTGGAAATTTTGGTTTTATATATCAGATCACTTAAAAAAACAAACTTTTTCATATTTGTAATTTTAATTTATTAGACTTTTAAGAAATAAAATTCGTGAAACTTGCCAATGATATCATTGACACAGTTAAAAAGAAAATATTAAATCTGCTAATGAAGTTTAAATGATTTAGAGGTATATACACTTGCAAACAGATCCAAATGTTATTCAAAGGCCTTTAAAAGTTATTGTAGACTTACATAGTAAATTTTGTAAAATAAAACTAAAGGCTTAAGGAAGAACTAGGTTTTTAAATCTCTAACTTTAATAAGTTGACTATTATGCCTTAAAAGCAAGTTAACTACTGAATGCTTTTTTTTCTACACCTGAGGGCATCAACAAACACATTTAATAGCTTGCTCTGATGAAAAATGAAGAGATTTGAATGTCTACTTTCTGAAGACCAAGGAAATTAAATGTGCTACATAAAATTTCAAAGCCTAAATTTCCAGATATTTCCTAATATTATTCATGTCTAAAGGGAGTCATGGTTTAATTGTGAGTTATTTTGGAAGTTTGGGCAATCTATGTTGCATGTCACGTTATTCAGGAAAATGCTTGGAGGCCCAACTTGTTAAGGTGTTTGATGCCTTTTATTACTGCTGTTGTCTTAACTATTCAACACAATGTGTCCAAAATTCCAATCCAATGTACTTTGTGACACAATAGCCCTGTGCATAGGAGAGAATGAAGTTGCCCAAAATGTCCCAATATGTCACAACCAAGGCAACAGCAGATACAGTCAGTGAGCAAAGGGAAGAAGTTACATCTGAACATGTGAAAGGTGCCACGTTCATTTTTTTCTAGTCCATTAACATATCCAGATAGAGATCATAGCAGAAGTTTAAAATATTAAGAAGAATTTGTGAATACATATAAAACTGTGCTGATTAATTTTTTAAATTATTGTGTATAAGTAATACTGAGCTCTATTGGATTACAGCTATTTCTAAGTTTATAACAAGTGGAGTTTCACTGTGCTTACTCTTTATGGACTTATTTTAATAGTTTAAGGCATCTGAAATTTTGGGTTGCTCCCATAAGTAGAATTAATTTAGGTGGTTTGATAACTGATTATTTATGAGGCCAGTTGGAGGTGGAGTAGTGATATTAAAGTAGAAAATCAGTTTAAGCAGCTGAAGTTTCCAGCCAAGCTTTCCGAATTAGTTTAATTCATTAGGTAATTCCTCATTGCCCTCTGAATTTTATCTTTTGGGGACAGACTATCCCAGAATATTTTTAAAAACAAGAGTTAACCACAGAAGAGTAGAACATGCAATTTTGTAGAACTTAAGATATATGAAAAGATAACCTATTAAAAATTATCAGTCCTATCTGTCATTTCTTGTCCAACTCATTTGGCTTTATATTTAAAAATTTTACTAATGTATTTCCAAATCTTAACTCTAAATATAAATGTTTATCTTTTAACTTTGTTTAAAAAAATTCTTGCCCATTTTACAAATTCATTTTTTGTAAAATTAGGAAAATACAAGAATGTTTCAAAAAGAAAATAAAAACTTCTCACAAATTTACTACCGAGACTCAACATTTTGATGTATTTCTTTCCAGGTTTCCTTCTGCATGTACATAAAGACTTTATTTTTAAAATTTGGATTATATTTTTTATCCAGTTTAGCTTCTTTTCTTTCCTAGGTAACTTCACTTTGTGGACATTTTCCCAAACTTATAAAGATTCATGAGAAAAGTTTTTTAATGGTTATATAGTATTTCATTGTACAAATGTATCCTAATTTATTTAACCATTTCCCTATGGTTAAGTATTCTGATTACTTATTACTAAATAACAACCTAATTAATACTTGAAAACATGTGTGTGCCAACGGAATAAAAATTGACTAAAAATATATATTATAGGGAAGTTCCTAAATAGTTAAAATATTATTTCTTATTTTTAAAAATCTGTTCTATTATCCTTCTCCTTGGAGATACATTTGATTGTATAATTTTAGTACTTATACCTATTCTTTGATTTTCTTCTTTTTGCTCATAATTGAATATACAGTCAGCTTAATTCTATGGGTCTAATGATTCTGAATTGGTGACATGCTAAGTTTTCATTTTTATCTCAGCTATATATCTACAAATGTTTGAGAGATTTACTTCTGATTACTTGTATCAGCATTTTGCTTTTTCTGTTTTCCAATATATTTTTTGGAAATAGTGAGGACAATCCAATGTGATATTCAAACAATTATACAAACACTGCTATTAACACAAACCTGTCATCACTATCAAAGCTGAAATGGTAGCTGTATATACCAGCAGCAGAAAGCAACTATAGCTCACCAGCCTAAGGAAAAAAAAAATATTGGAAAAACATGAGGGCTTTCACAGGACCAAAGGGAAGTCAGGATGGAAATAGGAAGCAGGCAGCTCCACAGGGTCCCTGTGACAGGAAACACTAGAAGTTTGGCCCTGGCACTGCTGTGACTAGAATTAATAAAATCTTTTTTTCTTACATCGTCACACTCGAGGTTCAATTTTCCCAGAAGAAAGTGTCCAATTGGGCAAGTTGCCCTTGATAGTACTGGGGGTGAGAAGAAGGATCTGGAGGGAGGAGCCTACAAGGATGTTTTGGATTCTCTAGTGAGCAACCAGGCACATGGACTTACCTTTACTTTGTTGTCACAAGATGAAGGAGAAGGAATTCCTCAATGGGAATCAGGGTGCACTTAGGAAAAAGGGAAGTGAATTCTAGACTGCCAACTCCATGGGGCAGGAATCTTTAGGTTTCTTATCCACTGATGCTACATATAGTAGGTGCTTAATAAATATTTGTTGAATCAAATAGAACTGGGTAGGCAAAAAAAGAAGAAAAGAAAAGAAATGAGGGAGGAAGGAAGGAAGGGGGAGGGAGGGAAGAGAAAGAAAGAAAAAGGAAAGGAAAGGAAAGGAAAGGAAATGAGAAAAACTAAACTTAATTCAGGGTGAATACTTCCTTAATAAAATAAAGAGCTAAGCTAGATGACACTTTTGCTTTTCAATATGAATAAGGAGTGACTCTAAAGCAACGTGATTGATTTTCCTGGATGGCTTGCATATTGACTTTGAAGGCAATTTTCAAAGGGAAGCTCTAAAATGATCTTAAGCAATGGCAGTAATGTTGGTGTAATAGAGAGCTTCTCTATGGGGGCACTTTAAAGGACTCATTTAGATGTTTAAGTCCTGGTAGGTAGGCTTTTAAAAAATTCACTTGTGATTCCACATTGCACATTTTCTATAAACTAATTGGTTAAGGAAAGCAATATAAGGTAATAAGAAAACTAAGAGAGGAGCAGGAAGAATACTACTCTAAACATGGTAGGTTTAATAAGATTTACAGATCCAGTATAATTTGGGGACCTAAATGATTTCTTAAACACATGTATAAGACCTGCTAAAAGCTATACTAATAGTTACCATATATCTAATATTGACTAGGTATAAGGTACTTATACATTAAATTACACCTATACATTAAATTATCTATGATACTTATAACATCCACCCAGCTAAATAGATACCATTGCTCCAATTTTACAGGTAAGGAAACTGAGGGTCAGAAATTTGAATTGTCCAAAGTCTTGCAGTAAAGAAAAACAAAGCTGTGATTTGAACCAGTCTGTTCAGGGCCCCACCCTAAGTGTGACACTGAAAGCAACACTCTCCAAAAGCAACTGAGCAAATGAGGCAACATCCCCTGTTCTCCTTGAAGATATAAACTTATGAGCATATTTACTCCCTACCTGCATCTCCAAAACGTTCTCACACAAACCATTTAATATATTTTCTAAATGATGCTAAAGTCAAGCAAGCATTTAATGTTATCAAACACATCTTTTCATTTTTTTTCTTTTCAACCCAATTTATCTTTAAATTTATGTTTAGGTTTACAAATCTAATCATGTATTTAATATATAATACTAATTTTCAAAATCAAAGTGCCTGAAACATTATCAAATAGATGGATAGTGATGAACTTTCTCTTAAATGAGAACTTCAGCATATGATTTGCATTTGCACCAAATTCTTATTTTATGGAAAAAAAAGTACTGTTTTCTATAATGACCAAGGAATAGGCCTAGAGATATCCTTTGTAAAGACTCCTTGATGCCAGAGCATATCAGCATGAAAAAGTAATAAAAGAGAGCTCACAGAGATCTAAAAAGTTTATGGAAAGAACAACTACTTCATAATGAGAGTTTCCAGATCACAAAGTAGAAAGAAGAAATCCAACTATAAATCTATATTCAGAGTACAGCAGAGGAAATAGGATATGAGATAATTTTTGCCTTACTTTTTGAGCAGCACAGATCTTATGAACGGAGGTGGAAGCTATTCAATAACATTTATTGTGAGGCCTCGTTCAGTGCTTTCCACGGGTGGGCAGTCAATAAATCTTATCTGGAGATGATATTTATGCAATGATAATCAGTCTACCTCAGCATAGCAATTTGGGGGGAGAATATTGTCTGTAGCAAGGTTAAGGCTTGTGAAGTAAAATGATAAAAGTAAGGGCAAAGACCAGATGTGGAAAGTATTCAAAAAAGAAATTAAGGTTTATGCAATATTTGCATAAGCATTGGCAACTACAATTTAGAAAAGTAAATGCATTTTTAGAAAAATTTGAAACACATTTTGGTAAATGTAGGGAAAGCATTAAAATTAGACATGATTCTCCACCCCCACCCCAAACTTCACCAACCAACACATATTTATTTCCTCATTCAAACAACAAAGACACAGACACAGAAGAAATTTGACCTTTGTTTCAGGGCAGAGTGGGATCAGTCATATACAACTGAGCCCTTTTATCTTTGTTTCTTGACTCTATGTAGACTAAATTAACAAGTTATAAACACGATCCCTAGGGTTTTGCCACACAAAATATCAAACTAAATAATTTCATACATTGACTTAATGGTTTGGTTCACCTGTAAAAAATAATTTAAACATAGAGTTTAAAATGGTTGATTTTAATTGAGAATCTTTATGTTCTTTGAATGAACTAAAATTCATTACCTCATTTCAACACACACACACACATGCACAAGAGCACTCTCAGTGGACACTCAGGTGCTAGTATATGAGCTGGTCTCGTGTTTAGAAAAAAAAAAAATCCCAAGCCATGCTGACAGTTAATGTAGAAAAAAATCTATACTTTTTCCTTATGAAAAATTTATTTTTACATAATTTTGTATGGAATTTTAAAATAATAGAAATTTCAATTATTCTTTTTTTCTATCTAGTAAGAGAACTCTAGTTTGAGGAATGAGTTATGGTGAGAAATAAAATGAGGAGTAGAGAAGGAAAAAGCTGCTATGACAACGTTTTTCTAATTAGGTGGCACGTAGAGTTATTTCACTCCATTCACCATAAAGTTATACAACCTGCATGCTTTAGAAGTTGTTAACGACTCAAAAATAATATGTAAGGTTAAAAATATAAATAATTGGAGCTGAATCTGTCACCTTAATAGTCTAATTTCTCATTTAATGTTTGTATGATTAGTAAGAAGGCAAGCTACATAGCACACAGTACACTCTGTTACAAACCCAAAAAGGAAAAAGATAATTGACTGCAAACTTCAGGTTACCCAACCACTCAAATCATTTCTATGTTAGGGTCTAATTTTAGTTTTCTTAGACGTGTCTATATCCTCCTTCTTTGCCTTGTTCATAAACCCAGTCTGAAGCTCTGTGGCTGGCATAAGTCCCCGAGATTTCAGCAGCCGGCTAGGAACAGTAACTTTTACCTGATCTTTTCTTTTCTTTTCTTTTTTTTTTTTTTTTTTTTTTTTGTGGTACGCGGCCTCTCACTGTTGTGGCCTCTTCCGTTGCGGAGCACAGGCTCTGGACGCGCAGGCTCAGCGGCCATGGCTCATGGGCCCAGCTGCTCCGCGGCATGTGGGATCTTCCCGGACCGGGGCACGAACCCGTGTCCCCTGCATCGGCAGGCGGACTCTCAACCACTGCACCACCAGGGAAGCCCTACCTGATCTTTTCTTATAGAGAATGTGGGGAAGAAGAAAACACAGGCTGTTCAGTTAGCAGAGACAATGAAACCTAAAACAGATCTCTTTTTCGTAGTTGGAGGGGATATGTAGATGGGGCAGGCAAGGGAAGTGTAAGAAGCAAACTTGTCCCCAGGAGCTGCCATCAGCCAAACAACCAGGAAGATAAACTGAAAATAAGAATAACTTCTTTTCACTGGGGCTTCTCATTTTCCACAAACTCCTCTCTGCATCCATATTGCAACTTCATCTCTGACTTCCTTCTGTAAGGAAGTCTGTTGTCACAATTCAAACGAACAAAGTTTACAGTAAATCTTTACAAAAAGACAGCTGAAGCCTTGGGAGCAAATCGCTCTGAAAACCTGGAGAGGACAAAACTTCACAGTGCACAGAGACCAAATCAAATAAATTACATATTTGTGCCAGTACCTTTTGGAAACATACTGGACTTCACACGCACACACACACACACACACACACACACACACACACAAATTAGAAAATTCTGAATGTGTCACACTTTCCTCATTAAGCCTGACATAAGAACATGTGTGCTCATACATGCATGTGTGTATGTAACGTGTGCAGGCAGGGGGGAGAGAAAGAGAAAGACAGAGAGAGAAGGAGAGAGACAGAAAGACAGAGAGAGAGACAGAACTGTAGCAAAACCCATAGAAAGAACCCAAAGGAGATGAAAAAAGTTTTTTTCCATTCTTTGTAATGTTCAAGTACTTAGGAATTACTATATCAGGATATACCCCATTCAGGCAAAAAAAGTTTCATGTTAGAACTTCGGGGAAAATCTTTTGGAATAGGATTCTATATGAGTCTGGTTGAATTAGAGGTGGTCAAATAAGGAGCATAAATTAAACACCAGTCAAATTTAGGAACATTGGCTAAACAAGGTGCAGACAAATAAGGTGTACAGCAAGAATTTATTAAATATCCACTCTTCGTCCATTCAACTGTCATAAATATTTGTTGAGCACCTACAACATTCCAAATTCAACCTCTGCTTTCAGTGAGTTCACAGATAACCTTATCCAGGTAACCAAAGGTGACACTTCTGGGAGTCAGGCAGCAAGGATCAGAAATTCAGGCTAAAGAGAACAAAGAGAAAAATCAGATACCTGGGCAGAGGAACGAAGCCAAGAGAACCTGGGCCCTCAGACCAGTTGATCTGCCTCGATTAGCAGAGAGATGCTCAATCTCAATTCAGGAAGGCTCCTGAATCGCAGATGGGAAACTAAAGTTGACCCAAATCCTATACAGTCTTCTCTCCTCCCGTGTCAGTCCCCATATCCCCTATTATCACCCCCACCCTCACTTCCATCTTTGTACATTTCTGCTCAAACCCTGTATTTTAGTACAAAAAGACTGTTAAACGCATTCTTTCTGACCATCTCCTGCCTCTTCTCTGCTCTCACTCTTCACCCAGATGATGGAACCAACTTCAGATCTGCACATACAACACGCTCTTTCATACTTACATGCTTCTACCCAAGCCTCCATGTACAAGTTCTCACACATGCTAGGCATTGTGCCAAGTGCTCAATGTGAATTGCTCATGTAATCCCCATGAAGAGGCTACGATGGTTATTATTCTCTCCCAAGAAAAGCCGACAAGGAAACCGAGACTTAAAGAGTTAACTTACACAATAATTCACAGCCATGAGTTGAGATGAGGTCTGAAGCCTTGAAACCTGCCTCCAAAGTCAATTTCATCATGAGTCAGACCATTTTACACTAACACCTATCCCAAACAAACTTCCTCACTCCATCATTTGACTTCGATGCTGTTTTCTATATCCCCTAAATAACCTGTCATTTCTCTGTCACAGCACTTATCACACTCACCTTCATAGATCCATTTACTTGATTGTCTTTTCTCCAGTATCTAGAATAAGCCCACGAGCCCCTTACACTTGCAGAATTTAGCCCAATGCCTGGTATTTGAAAGGTAAACAATGAAAGTTGTTGACACTCAGGAATAAATAAATGTCATGAGGTTATGAAATCATGAGAATTGGAAGGATTAAAATATAAATTCATCTAATTTCCAAGCCATTCTTCTTCCAGTGTACCATACTGGCTCCCAGCTAATTGTGGATAAAAGTGGAAACAAAATTGTCCATTCTGTCATCCTTGAATTAAGAGAGTGGGAGAACCAGAGTTAAAATCTACTGTTTCTTATATCTGGCACACAACAGGAGCTCAATAAAAGTTTGTTGAATAAATAAGCCTGGTCCTGGTGTATAGGTAGATGCTGACTCCTCACATAGGTTGACAGTGAATGTGTTACTCAGATTGTGATCTGTAGACCAGTAGGATTGGCAACAGCAGGGAGCTTGTCAGAAATACAGAATCCCAGGCCCTGCCCCAGATCTGCTAAATCATAATTTGCACATTATCAAGACCCAGGTGACTAGTATACACGGTAAATTTGAGAAGCACTGCTCTAGAATGTATGCTGTGTATGGAGATGCGGTTCCCACCCAAGGGACTTGCAATTTAAGTTAGAGAGAAAAATTCTCCCAGTCATAAAATACAGTAGATTAGCACCATAAAAACAATATTAATGTGAAGGAAGAACAGCATTGATGTAAACTGAAAATTATAGAGAAGAAAATAATGCAATATTTCAAGGAGCTCTTCTTAGGCAGAGGACACAGAGCTCTCAATACAGGTGCTGACTGCAAAAGTTTGGTAGTGAGCCTCCTGCCCAGCACACCTGCCTTTAAATCATAATGAAGACAGATCTCAGAAAACCCATGTGGTTGGCTTCATATTGCAACTCAAGAAGAAGACTTGTATAATGGACAAGGAAGCAGGATCTGGAGGTAAACAGTCTGGGTTCAAAACCCAGCTCAACCATTGACCAGCTCAACAATCTTGACATTGGGCACACTGGTTAAACCTCAGGACAATATGGGTACCTAACTCATAGAGTTGTGATGAGCATGGGATGAAACGATCCCTGAAAAGCACTTAGCAGAATGTCTGACACAAATAAGCACCCAATAAAAATAATACGTAATTACATAAACAAGATAATTCTTGAAATACATAGGCAACTGGTTTGCTTTGGCATGGCTCCCCTGCCCTGATAGGCTTGATGGGTAGCCTGGGTTGTCCCATCCCTCTTTCCAGCTCCCCATCCCCAAATGTGGTCGCTTGGCTCCTAATCAGGGCCCATGAGCTAGGGTGCAGTTGAACCCCTTAACCTTATACGAAAATGTTGCATACAGAAGTATTTGTGCATATTTCTTCAAAAAAGTTCATAGCTTTTACTAGATTTTCAAAGGCATTGATGGCCTCAAAAAGTCATTAATCACTATTCTAAATGAGGTGGGATAGCATGTCAAAAGCAGGTAATAACAGCAGACTTGAATTTGGTCCTGACTTCATGAGTTGAGTGACTTTTCTAAGGTATCGTCTCATCTTTAACGTGGGGATAATAACACCACCTTATTAATATCGTTTCCTGTGAGGGATTGTGTAACTGTCAAGTGAGATGCTGTATGAAATGGTACCCTAGCTGTAAAAGGCTTCCAGGTGTTAGGGACAGCTGTTATTATTAGTGATTTCTCAAACATCTTCTCCCACTCACTCCAAGGAACTCAGGAAACATCCCCCTTTGAGAGCCACAAGTCAGGTAAGCTGGTTAGGAGGCTTCAGTGCCCACAGCTTGTGCCCCTGTGATGTTTATAAGGATGGAGATGGCTGAGTGAAGCAAGATAGAAACAGCAGCTGGGATGAGTGGTTACAATGAAATGTTGCTTAAGCAGGAAGAGGGGATGGTGGCAGCGTCTGGCTTGGCTGCCATGGGTTGCTATACTTTGATCTCTGGACAGATGTCTCAGGCAGACATGCCCAGATGTGTCTTCCAGCCAGCGCTGTTTTCTCTTCAGCAACACATCTCCAGGCAGCCTTGCTGTGACATTTCCATTTATCAACAACAAAAGTGAGTGGAATACAGAATGAAGAAGTCAAAAGGTTCTGCTTCTTTAATTAAAAGAGGTCAAAACAAAGCAGTATAGAGAAAGGGAAGGAAAACAAGCTACATGAGTAGATGGGGACATAAGCCTGGCTTTGAACCTAGACATTTCCACAGTAATCAAGTGGATTGTCAGGAAGCCATGAATGTATAGCTGAGGTGCAAGTGAAAATGAGACTGCGAGGGGTGTGATAACAGTCCTACATCGACAAAAATTCCATCTCATAGGACTCTTGTACAGGACGCCGACAGTGGGCTAGCTCTGTGCTGAGCACAAAGACGGCTTCAGAGTTTTTAAAGATGTGTTACAGTCTTCGTCGTGTTCTTGAACAATTCATTCCAATCAACCAGTCTTTCCCAGCTAGCGTTCCTTTTGAATTTCAGAAAGGAAAAGGCAGGTTCTCTGTCTTCCCCTTATTGATTTCAAATCAGAAATAAGGATATTAAATCAGTTAATGAAGAAATGACATAGGAGAGCCATGTTTTTTAAAATGTCATATCCTTGATAATATGGAAAAATAGGATGATGTTTGGAGTTTCCTGTCTCTAGGATTGAATCATGTTTGGGTCAGCCCATGACCATATATAACTGATGTCCATGGCCTGGCATTTGTTTGCATTTCTTCTCTCTGAGCTTTACTGCTTGAACAGTGCTAGTAATGAGAGGAAATGTCTTTGTCTCTCATAACTGTCAGAGATGACACAGAGAAGCAAAAGGAATGTGGGCGGTGCTGTTTTGTTTCTAATTAATGAGGGTTTTCAAGCATTTGTGTAAAAAAAGAAGTTGACATTCAAAGGGTCGGAATCTATTGCCCTTTTCAATGTTTTCCTTTAAGGAAAAAGAAGACAAATTTTTATGTAAAGAAAATACTGTGTGTGCAATTCAATGGAAATGATAGGGACAGCCAGAAATGAAATACAAAAAAAAAAAAAAAAATCATCCAGGTACCATAAAGCAATGCATAGCTGAAGGTACCTTATTACTTTGTATCATACCTTCTCATTCTGAATAACTACTGTTATGTAATATGAATCATTGATGTTTAATAATAGAAATAACCACAGTCAGATGCCAAATCAAGGAGAAAAGATCTGCACTTTGAAAAAAAGAACTCTCTTAATATACATGCCACATAAACGTTCAGAGTTTGAGCTCTGAAAGGAATCCTGCAGTGGGGAGCTATTGAGAAAAGCAGTTCTGAGCTAAAGAAATGGGGGGGGAGGGGGCGGGTGGCAAATCTAGTTACAATGCTGGCTCTTTCCCAGTTGAAGTAAGTGACACTATGAAAGTACATCTAGGCCTAGCTCTGTGTGTGTGTATACCACCACACACAGACACCCTTTCTGGTTGCCTAGTAGCAGCTGGCAGAATTCAGCGGGCAGTGTGTCCATCCATCAAATATACCTACTGAAGTGTCTAATGAGAAGAGAGCTCTGTGTTACTCATCTTAAGGGAATAAAAAAACAAACAGGGCTTCCCTGGTGGCGCAGTGGTTAAGAATCTGCCTGCCAATGCAGGGGACACGGGTTCGATCCCTGGTCCGGGAAGATCCCACATGCCATGGAGCAACTAAGCCCATGAGCCACAACTACTGAGCCTGCGCTCTAGAGCCCATGAGCCACAACTACTGAAGCCCGCATGCTACAACTACTGAAGCCCGTGTGCCTAGAGCCCATGCTCTGCAACAAGAGAAGCCACCACAATGAGAAGCCCGTGCACTGCAATGAATAGTAGCCCCCGCTCGCTGCAACTAGAGAAAGCCCACATGCAGCAACGAAGACCCAACGCAGCCAAAAATAAATTTAATTTAATTTAATTTAATTTAATTTTTTTTTAAATTTAAAAAAACACAAAAAACTAGACTTTATATCTCAAAGACAAAAAGCAAAACATAAGAATATCTCTACAAGGTAACATAGCAACAAATAGAAGGTATTCATATTGGAAAGCGCAAAGTCAAGAAGTAAAGGGATGCCCAATACAGTGTTTAATAATTACCATAAAAAGAAAAGAATATACTTGTGATGCAGATGTGGGTTCAATCATTTATGTCTTCCTGAAAGAGGAGAGTTTTTAACAGACAAGGAGTGATGGAGATCTATGAGAATTCACAGGTGAATGGAACATTCTGTTACCATACCCAGAATTTAACTAGCCACAAGTAACAAAAAATTGTGATGGACAGCAATTCAAGGCAATGGGGATTTCTTTGTTTCACATAATAAAAAACCTAGAGATAGGCAGCTGCGGGTATTAATTCTGCAGTCTCAAAAGATAAGAGCTAGAATTTCTGTGATTTGAGGGATCCTCCCTCTTGATCACAAGATAGCTGCTGCAGGTCCAGTCATTGTAACTTCATTCAAGGCAACAACAAAGCAAAGAAAGGATAAAAGGATGACAGAGGATGGGAGGGGAGGAAAGGAGGAATGACTAGTACTCATGGTATATGTAGTATATGCCACTTTTACAAGGAAAAGGAAAAGTTTTCCCCAAGCCCCCAACCCCCCTGCAGACTTCTACTTGTATCTTATTAGCTAGAAGTGTTTCTCAGGACAACACAGGGATTCTGACAATGTGAGCCTTGAGTTTTTCCGGTCTCCAGAATGGCTGGCAGAAAGAGCTGGGGAATGTCTAATGATCTACCAAAACTTGGTGCCTGCCACAATTGGACAGACAAATAAGAGAACATATACAGGTTATGGAGAGATTCACTTTCAGGACTGAAGCTATCTAGATAGTATTTTGAAAGATTTTACAAAGCACCCAAAGAAAGCATAAAAGTAAATTGTGGGTAGAAATAATATCTAGAATATCTTGCTTACAAAAACATTCACACCCTTATTATACACTTTCACACTTTTATGCACTGGAAAATTTCTATCCATGACAGAAGATCAGCCATCTCTGAAACAGGATATGGCAGTAATTGACCATGCTGCACACAGGAATTCTATGACACAGGTTAAACAAGAAAAGAGAAGCCACTTTCACCAGAGCGAAGCTACAAAAACGGGTTGTTAGAATAGAATATATCTACTTAAAGCATCTCCCACTGAAGTTCCACATTTCACCTCTCTTCTCTGGTCTGTTATCAAACAAGTGACCTCTGTTTTTTGTAGCACCTAGGCACTTTGTCTTGTTTGGGGATGTTTTATTTAATTGCAGACACATCCTGCTGGGTACCCTTGTCCTGTTACCTGAAATGAGGAGGAACTGTAGGGGGTTTTGCTCTCTGCTTACTCCCTGTCAATGAAGTCTTTATGCATTGGGGCTTTTGAGGCTCTCCACAACTCCATGATTTGAAGTATTACTATCCCTATTTGAAAGTTGAGCAGCCTGAAGCTTAGAGAAGTAAAGTTAGATGACTGAGAAGGAACATCATAGAGCAGCAGCCTGGTGCCAAACCAAGACCGTCAGACCACAGAGACTGCTGTGGTGCCTCCTGAGCACGCTCTGATTCTGGAAGTCTAAGAGACTAGCCAAGAACTAGCAAACTAGCAAAATTTCTGCATTATGTTAGATGTTGAGTAAGTGAATGAAACCAATTCTACTCTGGTCTCAAAAGAGAGAGTAAAAATAAATGAAATATTTTCCAACTTTGAGAGCACCAGGTCAGTTTGATTCAAGCCACTGTGGTCATCTGAAAGCCATTCTATGGTTCAGAGAAAGTAGCCATGGCATGCTGGGCATGCCAGTAGTTAGGCATGCTGGGAGGTCCCCGACTATTTGCAGGACATGAGGTAACAGAATCCTGTGGAAAGAGTGAGAACCAAACAGTTCTGAATGTAGCTCCTCATTCTAAGTATCACTAGCCATTGTCCTCAGTTAATAGCTGAGTTCTCTGAGCCTGCTTTTCCTCTTGCGTACAATAGGGTTCATAATGTCTACCCAGTTGAAGTAATGTATGCAAAGCACCTTGCATAGTGCCTGACACAGACAGCTGGTGCTCTAGAAGGAGAGCAAACATGGGTGCTTGAGCCTTCTGTTAGCACCATGGTCTCCATGTGATGATACTCCACAGGCCAGGGACCCTTCAAGGTATGACCCCAAAGTGGATGAGGGAAACAGAGTCAGCAGGACAGTTCTCCATGCCCCTGCCAGCCCAGGACAGGGCAATCTAGGGCTCAGTGCTACCTAAAAAGCACATTAATATAGTATTGGGAGAGTTTGAGCACACAGGAATGTGATAGAGAGAAGATGTCAGAGATTAGGACTACTGAGAGATTGGAAGATGAAAGGGAGACCCAAGAGAACATAAGGCTTGCTAGCTGCATTGACCTTTTCCAAGTTACCTCGGTTTGGTTTCCTCATCTGTAAAATGGGGCTAATTGATAATAATATCTTCCTCATAGGGATGTTGTGAGCTTAAAATGAAGAAGCACTTAGAACAGTATGCAAGGGCTTCCCTGGTGGTACAGTGGTTAAGAATCCGCCTGCCAATGCAAGGGACATGGGTTCGAGCCCTGGTCTAGGAAGATCCCACATGCCACAGAGCAACTAAGCCCATGCGCCACAACTACTGAGCCTACGCTCTAGAGCCCGCGAGCCACAATTACTGAGCCCGTGCGCCCCAACTACTGAGGCCTGTGTGCCTAGAACCCGTGTTCTGCAACAAGAGAAGCCACCACAGTGAGAAGCCCACGCACCGCAATGAAGAGTAGCCCCAACTCGCCACAACTAGAGAAAGCCCGTGAGCGACAACAAAGACCCAACACAGCCATAAATAAATAAATAAATAAATTTTAAAAAATTAAAAAAACAAAACAAAATAACAGTATGCAAAAAAAGAAAAAAGATCTTCTACCAGGAAGATCAAATGCTCCACAATTAAAGAAGGTGAGGTTTTAAAGCCTTAGAATTTCATAAAATTATGTTACTCCCAACAGCAGAGTGGAGTGGAGTGGAATTGTTAGTGTGAACTAGGAAATGGGTCAGCAAGCAGTGAAAGCCTGGCAGTGGAAAGCCAGAGATGAGCCAGAGTTAGAATGGATACAAGGATCAAGCCAAGTTTTGGAGGGGGTTGTTTTGGAACAGGGTTTTTTAACCTTGTCACTATTGCTATTTGGGGCTAGATAATTCTTTGTTGTGGGGCTGTTCTGTGCATTGCAGAATGTTTGGTAACATCTCTGTTCTCTACTCACTGGATGCCTGTAGCCCCTCTCACCCCCAAGTCTTGACAATCAAAATTGTCTCCACACTTTGCCATCTGCCTTCGAGGGCAGAGAAAGGAGAGAGGAAGGGGCTACAAAATCACTCAATTGAAAACCACTGCTTTCTAATGCAGAGACCACGGTATGTGTTAAACCACAAAGAAAGAAATATATAGTTTCCATTTCCTGTCATGTCAAGCTTTTCTGTTTCATATCAATATAGAGGAAAAATGCCAAAATTTCAAATGGTAACAGGAAAAGGAAAAATAGCAATGACTGTCAACTTGAAAGGATGGGAATCAGCAGGTTCTTTATTGCTGTTTTTCTATGCAATAGTGCAAGACAACTGGGGGAAAGTATTGAACTGTAATTTTATTTAATTTCAGGATATGACCAAATTAAGAATAAATAATCTCTATTTACAAAATAGAAAAATTTGTATTAGCTTGAAAACAAATTTCCAGTCAAGAGTTTTGAAAGAACTCAATTGGCTTACAGTACCCTTACTGTCTGGACAGAAAGAAGCAATGAATATGACAAGAAGTCCTGATAGCTTTAGTTTGTCTTTTGTTTTTTTCAGACATGATGCACTTAGAGTCTTTCAATTGCTCTTACCTCCCGGCTTTCTTTCAATATGAAAGCTTTAGCATTCAGTCATGAAATACTGCATCCCAGTTGTTCCTTTTTTTTTTTTTTTTTTTTGGATGTTGGGGGTAGGAGTTTATTAATTAATTAATTTATTTTTGCTGTGTTGCGTCTTCGTTTCTGAGCGAGGGCTTTCTCTAGCTGTGGCAAGCGGGGGCCACTCTTCATCACGGTGCGCGGGGCTCTCACTATCGCGGCCTCTCTTGCGGAGCACAGGTTCCAGACGCGCAGGCTCAGTAGTTGTGGCGCATGGGCTTAGTCGCTCCGCGGCATGTGGGATCCTCCCAGACCAGGGCTCAAACCCGTGTCCCCTGCATTAGCAGGCAGATTCCCAACCACTGCACCACCAGGGAAGCTCAGTTGTTCCTATTTTTAAAGAGATTCCGTAGAGTTGATATTTGTATAGTTTAATGTTTTAGGCAGAAGTTCAAAAAATAAATAATTCAACCCCATATCTTTACTTAGTCACATATTAAAGAAATATAATTTATAACAAACATCTGCTTTCCAGTAATAGAGTAACAGACGGCAAAGAAAATTGGGTGTGAGAAATGACATACACTCATGCATTTATGTAATTAAACCTTAAAAGAATAGCTGAGTGATATTTTTCTTCTAATGCCAATCCAAGAATTAATAACACTCAAGTTAGCGTCAGGTCTTATAAAAGTACCATCTTAAACATAATGACCTGGTCCAATGGTAACACCTGTTAGTTCTCTTCCTAGACAGCTCTCTGATGTACATGCTGAGGTGACACTACAGGGAAACAAAACAACTGGTCAGCTCAGAAGGGGGGAAATCAATACAATTGATTATTTGGCATTGTGAACACACCTCTCCAAAAAAGGTGATCACATTTAATTTTCACTTTCCAATTGTTTGCTTTAAATTGCTTTGATAAAAATTTACAGGAAATTACTATAGCGATTGCTCTGTGTTATCTTTATACCAAAATGTATGATGTTTATATTTTCTTCTGCCTCTTATCAAGAAGAAATAATGGATATTTGAAAAAGTATTTGCTGGATTATCTGAAAAAGTCACCAAAGATAAGGACTTTAATTTTAAAAATAGCCATTAGGTTAAAACCAATAAACTCTGGTGTAGAGCATGTTGCAAATGAGGTCAAACTCTTGAGTTAATTCTGAAATAAGCTGTTTATTTTGGTTTTGTTCCATGACTATAGGTTGTAGCTTCCAACCAGGCCAGCCAAATCAAAACCACAGATGTTAATCCAAGACTACTCTGTAGTATAAACGAATCAATTCAAACCCGTGACCGTTCCTGGAAAAACAACTCAAAATATACAGACCCACCCTAAAACATGACTCAGTAATGGGGAAAAAATCAACCAGTAGGCCTGGTTCTTATGGTTGATCAATAATGCCACCTTCATTTAGGGGGAAGAAAACCAATATATTTTCCATTTTGAATTGCAATAAACAAAGGGAAGTTCTACAATTAGCTCAAACTCAACCAAAGATTACTAGTTACAAAGTATCTGTGCCTCTCTATGAATCAGCAAGGTCAATCTGCAGACATGGCCTATAGATTCGCAGTTAAGTTACAGCCGGCCTCAGTCACTCTTTTAAAACTGTTATTAAACAGGATTTGAAATGCCATTTGTTGAGAGATGGCTTAGATTATAGGGTTCCAAATGGAAAGAAAGTTATAATAGAGTAGGAAGGTAGAGCATCCATATTTTACAGAATGAAGTTCCAAATGACCAAAAAAACCTTTACTGAAAACAGTGAAGATCAAAATTCCATTCTGTACCATAAACACTAAACCCAGAAATCTCACCCAAACACTTGAGTCTTAAAGCAAGCTGACAATACATAATGTTTTGAATGCTGCAAAAGGATGATGATAAAAACAGAAAAGAAGTTTTTAGTGTCGATTAGAAAACATCTCGGAAATGACTTCATCTGTTGTTGATAATTAATTTTGAAAAAAGAAAAAGACAACCATATTATCTCACCTTCGAATTCTTGCAAGTTGTTCATTCGTCACATTACTTTTCTGAAAACAAGATTAAATAACAAAAGCATATTCTGGTATTAGGGATTCCTTTATAAAAGCAATCTTAGCATCCAAACAGTTCCAACCCACTTTCTCAACTTACTACATTTACATCTTTAATGTTCACCATAACTGTTGCTTAAAATATTAAACTCAAGGCAGTATAAGAGTCTGAAAAGTCAATTTGTGTTTCATATACCTTGTTTATGAAAGCATAAAATTAGAAAATACGTTTTCAAAAACATATTCAAAATGTATGATTGAAGCAAAGAAATAGAAGTTGGGATGATAGATAGGTAATCAGATGGCTTATGTTCAGCCATGCCAGAAAATTGAGCTGTGACCAAATATTTATTGTTCTGTTACAGAGCTCTTTTTAGTCAAGCTGTCTAAATTTGCTCTCCATCAGTGGTTCTCCACTTCTGTGTATATGTAGGAGGGGAGAGGATGAAGGGGCAGGGTAGGGGACTAATGGGGAGGACATGTCAAATGCCCAACTGCATAGTTCCTCTCAAATAGATCTGACTCTGTAAGTCTGAGGAGATCTTGTGTAGACCTGTATTATAAGTAACCCAGACGACTCTGATGTAAGTGGTCCATGAATAATACTTACATTAAGAAATATTGCAGCCTTCTGCTTAACACTTGAGAAGCCTTGCTTACATCCTTAATACTCTCTACCAAACACTCTCAGGAAGGCACATTCCTCATAAAAGATTCCTCCCTACTTCTTACCATTTCCTTGGGGTGTCTTTCCAGTCTCTGCCTCCCAAATCTCCTTGAGTCTCTCCCTGCATCATTTCCTTCCACTTGAAACTTGATAATTTGGACTGTCCTTTACTTCCTGAAACTGCGCTTGCCTGATGTGAAGATTCTAGTTCCCCTGTAAATGCAATTTTCTGCAAGGTACAGACAGTTCTGTTCTTCTTTCAGCGTAGCTGCTATCACAAGTTTATGACATTCTTATTTTGAAAAAGGCAGAGTGGTGTAAGACAAACAACTGGGAAGCTGGAGTCCAGAAACTTAGGTTTGCATTTTGATGCATTTTGATGCTGCTAATTCTGACTTAGGATGTTGGGGAAGTCACTTTATGATCTGAGCTCCAGTCTCCTCACCTGTAAAATAAATCAAATAATGCCTAACTCTTAGGATATAAGTTAGGGTTAAATGAGATACTGTCTGGAAAAAGTCCTTTGAAAATGGTAATTTCCTATAAATTTGGGAAATTTTTGCAAAGCAAGAGAAAGACCTGCCTATGATCATTTTGAAATCCTTGTCTCATGTGGAACAAAATATGGAACTTCTAGCTACTTTTTCATGAAGGGTAAAAAGCATAATCCCTTGATAATAATTCAGTTCTTTAGACATCAATAATGCTAACTCTTTAGTGATCCAGAAACCAACTGTTCTAGATATTTTCCATTTTTCACTTCCTTCCTTTCTTCCTCTGTCCTGCTTTGATGCTCAGGAGTTGGTTCCTGCAGACCACATCTCCTGGAATCTCTTGCTAGCTGCCTTCTGGGTGGTGTTGGCCAACAGAAGGACCAGCAGGAGATGGTTGGCAGGATAGAAGCTGGGCTGTTTCTTCCCTACTCGTTCCGTTTTCATACCATATCTGTGGTGGCAACTGTATCCACTCACTATGACAGCAGCCCTCTCCCTCCACAATTCCAATGCTCACTGGGTTCCAGTTACATATTTCCTCCCCTCAGTCCCTCAGCCCGGGGTGTGAAATGGGTTCCTGCTTTCAGCCCCTGAGTGGAGCACCTGTTCATCCTTCATTCATTCTCATTTGATCCCAGCCACCACACCCCTAAAAGTATGCCTTTTATTAAAGTCTTCTCGTTTGAACCATCGGGAATGAATTCTGTTTCTTGCAGGGACCCTGACTGATACAGCAGTATAGTAGTAAACCAACTACATGCATGGAATTTTTGAAGGACATGGATTTAAGTTCATTTTTATGATTAGGGTTTTTTGTTATTGTAGAGTATCTTCCATCCTCCTGTTCTTAGTCATAAACAGACATTACTATTAATATTGAATCATTTGCCTGGGCCAACATGGTGAAAAAGATTATTGCCCTAAAGCTAAATAGAAACAAATTCTCTCTCCTGAAGAATCTCTCTGAAGTTTCTATTACCATGGTGGTACTTTGGCTTTGGAATGTTTTTCTTTTCTTTCTTTGTTTTGTTTGAATGACAAAGAAATGGAAGTTTTCTATGGAGTGGTGGTATTGTTTCCTGTTACTAAGGTGGGGTGAGAAATGATCTCTTCTTTTTAAATAAATGTTTATAAGTTTTTATGTGCATTAAACTCCCTCAATATTTTTACGGAGAAAAAAAAATTAATGAAGAAGTTATTAACATTGGAAAATAAGCTATCTCAATTACACAGTAACTTTTTCTCAAAGGTTTTCTTAATATTTATATATTAACATCATAATGACTCAATACAATTTATACAATTTGCAGCCATTATTGTGAAAAAAGATCCCTTAAAATAATACCTCCACCTTATAGACAGATTTGACATGCCATAGTGACTCACGGAGAGCCAAATGCAGGATTACATGATAAGCCAGAAGCTGTGTCATGGTCTACCAGGCCAGGTAAGTAATACACATTTCGTAAAGGAGCCAAGTAAATAGTTACAGAAACAGGAAAGTCTCTGTAGAGTAAATTGTGCTCAGGCAATTTTTAAAATATGGATTATGGAAGATTCTCTTCTCTCCTTTTCTCTAGGCTTACCTTTTTAATAAGAACAAAAGTAAAACAAATGTGTGTGCACAAAGACACAGAATACATTCTAATAACTTCAGGGACTCTGATTTAATCTACTGAAGATATAGTTCAGAGTAGAGAAATGACATCTTGAGACCCCTTCATTCTATCTGGGTGTTACAGCTGAGATGGGCCTGTGTGAACCAAGCTTAGAACAATATGTGCTGTTCTGATGCCTGAATATTATAGGTGCAGGAATAACTAGCTTGCAGAGCTTCAAAGAGCAGAGACGATTTCAACCTTAATAACCTCTGTGGCATTTTTCAATTTTCCAGGCTGCCAGTCAAATGAATGCATGTCTGTGGTCGGAGAGGAGACAAGAAAGGGAAGAGATTAACCTCTGAGATCCATGATATAAACTCCATTGGCTAAAACTGGTCATGTGTTAGAAACCAAACACGGATAGCGATAACCCTCTCTATACACTGAGCTCAGATGTTAGAACAAAGGTTCTAGGAGGGAAATTGGGATCTTCAGGGTTGCCTGGCTGAAATAATCATGGAATGTTAATCATTCTTATTTTCTTCTTCCCATAGATCGAAAGCAACCCCGCAGTCTCCTCCTGATCTTCAAGCTAATTAGTTCAAGAGATGGTTCTTAAAAAACCGTTGAGTGTCTTTTCAAATGAGAAAGGCTTGCAGAAAACTCAGACCTGCCCCTGCCCAAACTCCTCTATCTCACCAAAGTGAGCAAACAAAACTCTTGGTCTGGCACCTTCCTCATACACAACCCTTCCTCAGCCTTGCTTTATCCGTCGGGAAATTAGAAACTCCCCCAAGAGGTGAAGATCTCCTAATTATGGATGCTCTAAGAAAGCTAAGATTGCTACTATTGCCAAAGAAATACAAATTATACGCAGAATGAACTTGCTCAAAAGAAGAAGCCATTGTGCAGATGTCTCACCACACCTTGACTTGTTTCTTACATTTTCTGGTATCAAACACTCTCAAGTTTTCTTTCAAAGTGTATCTTGAGGCTCTGCTTTTACATTCAGTGCTCCTCCCAGAACTTCTGTGCAAGCACTGGGCATTCCAAAAATAAGACGAGGAATCACCCACTTCTGGAATAAGGGTCCATGAAACTAGGGAAAAACCATGAGGAATAGTCTGTTGATTCTGTCAGAAATCACCAGTCCCAGCCCTTGAGTTTGGGATAGTGTCACCATGATACTGCCAAGGGGCTGCTGACTCCAGGGCTGACTTCACCTGAGCTGATCCTTTTTCATTAATTCATCTATTTATCTATTCATTTATTCAACTGTGAAATATGTAATTTGTAGATATGATGTACAGAATTCTGTGACAGACACTAAAGAGAAATAAAAGCAGTCCAAAACATATATATCTTGCTAAGGAGAGTCTGCCCCACATTAATCTACCTGTTTTTTTGTTTTTGTTTTTTTTTTTTGGCCAGGCCTCACAGCATGAAGGATCTTAATTCCTAGACCAGGGATTTGAACCCATGCCCCCTGCAGTGGAAGCATGGAGTCCTAACCACTGGACCACCAGGGAAGTCCCGATGTAGCTTAGCTCTTGTCTGAATAACTATAAGAGTGTCACACCTAGCCTCCCTTACCCACCCAAGCACACTTCTAATCCATTCTCCACACTGCCCCCAGGCCAGTAATATTTTCAAATGTAGCTCTGCTGTGTCTTACCCTCACTGCAAGATAAAGACTGCACAAGGTCCCTAGAAATCTTCAGCCTTATCTTGCACCATTGTTCCTTTACATACGAGCTTCTTCCATTCTGGCTTTCTTTTTTAAATAAACTTTTAATTTGGAATAATCATTGATTTGCAGAAAAGTTGCATAGGTAGTAGAGAGTTTCCATACACAACTCACTCAATTTCAGTTTCCCCTAATGTTATCATCTTATGTAACTATGATATGTTTGTCAAAACTTAGAAACTAACATTAGTACATTACTATCAACTAAACTCCATACGTTATTTAGATTTCACCAGTTTTTCCATTAATGTTCTTTTTCTATTCCTGGGTCTAATCACCCTTCCCTTCTCTTAAATGCTTATCCCATCATACAGCCATTATGCATGTCATTGTATCACTTAAAATATTCTCTTACCCTCACTCTTCCCCCCAGCTCTCTTTGCTATGTGGTTTCTACTCATTGTTCAGATCTTAGCTCAAAAGTCACTTCTTCAGAGGACTCTCTCTAAAGCCTGAGTCTAGGGCTGGTTTCTGTGTAATGTGCCTTTATACAACTACGTGCCCTTCCTTTGTAGCACTTTTCTCTTTGATGTGATTATTTAATTTTGTCCCTATCGGCCACTAGGCTCTAAAGACCATGAAAGCAGAAAGCCTGTCTGTTTTTCCTAATCATTGTATTCCCCAAGTCTTAGCACGGTGTGTGGCATATCATATGGACTCAAAGAATGTACTGAATTAATAGATGGATAAAAGAATGAAAGAGAAGAGTTAAGTGATAATAGGAGGAAGCACATTATAGAACATCAAAATGAGTGACCCAGACAATACAGATGATCACAGAGCTTCAAAAGAGGGAAAGATCAAAGTGAGAGGTAGAATTACAAGAAAACTTCATGACAATAGAGAGTGGGACTTTACCTGGACCTTTTATTCATGCAATTAACAATTACTGAGTATTTACTAAGTGCCAAGCCCTCAAAGTGTTTTGTTCATTTTAAGCAAGGAAATGGTGTGATCAGTGTGACATGTTGTAAAAAACAATGGAGCAATATGGAGGATTGACTGAATAAGAAAGAAACCAGAAAGTTTTAAAAAACAGTTAAGATAATAATTCAACTAAGAAATACTGAGATCTCAGACTAAGGCAAATGTGATGAAGAAAAGGAAATACTGAGGAGGTCAATTCAACAAGCACTTGGAGATAACAAATATTAGAAAAAGAAATTCCCAGCAGGTTAAATAGCAACAAGAATGAGTTACAAGTTAAAAATTAACATGGATATTTGGAATACAGTGAGAGTACTTCCAGGTTGAAGTAAAGGGCTCATGATGGAAGCTATGGAAGAGAGACTTGGATAGATAAATTCTGCTTTTGAAAAGTCAAGGAGATTGGACTTTATTCTATTAGTAATGAGTCATTAAGCAATAATGACATGATGAAAGTGAGATATAGGATGAAGAGAATTTAGACAAAGGAAGGCTCATTGAGAAACTGCTGAAGAAATCTAAGCATTTGCTTTAGAGTGTTAGCGTTAGAAATAAAGAGGAAGTGGCATCCCTATTGCATTTTTTAAAAGAAGATTGATTTACAAGTACCTAAATCAGCATCCAGTGTATTGATAGTATCTAGGGCAGAGTATTTTATCCTCATTTTATTTGACTTACTCTTCTTTATGGAGAAAACATCCTGGAAGACTAGTAGGTTTTGAATACCCATCAATATTCATTGAAAACCCTTTATATGACAAGAACATGGAGCATACAAAAAAAAAGTACATATGTGGTCTTCCTTTGAAGTATCTTTTTTACTCTTAGCTTTCAGGAGAAATGAATATATGTGATATACTTCTGTGGTCATGTTCCTCCAAGATGACCCCCATGATCTCCACCTCCTGGCATTCACAATCTGTGTAGCCCCCTCCTGTGTTGTATTGGGCTTGATCTGTGAGACCAGTGACCTAGAGCAGAAGTGATGGCTTAGCATTTCCCAGAGTACATATAAAAGACTGCATCTTCTGTCTTGGCTTTCTTTCTCTTTCTCAGATCACTCACTCTGGGGGAAGTCAGCTGCTGTGTCATGAAGACATTCAGGTCACCTGTGAAGATGCACGTGTGGTGGGAAGGGAAGCCTCTGGACAACAGCCAGTGAGGAACTGAGGCCTGCCAACAACCACATGAGTGAGCTTGGAACTGGATTCTCAGGCTCCAGTCAAGCCTTGATTCAACTGCAGCTGTTGCCAACAGCGTGGCTGCAGCTTGAGAAAGTAAGCCTGAACCACCCAGCTAAGATGCTCCCTGTTTCCTGCCCCTGAGAAACTGTGAGAGACAATAAATGTTTGTTGTTTCAAGCTGCTAAATTTGGGGGTAACTTGTTACACAACAATAGATAACTAAGGCAACTTCATACTACTAAACATTGAAAACTAGCAAGGAAATCATGTTTCCATCTTTGTCCTCGCTGCTAAGAAATGTAAGCTAAATATGATTCTTGATTTTGGTTGCTTTTCTCAGTCTATAGTTATTGATTTATCTTCTTCCCCCCACCCCTTTATTTTTTGTTTCCTATCTTTTGTCTTCTGTCCACTGAATTTGGTTTTATTCTTCTTACTCCTTTATTGTAAAGCTCCTAAAGTCTTTTTGGAAATAGATGCAGGATAAAACAACAAAGTAAAAATAGAAGACATTAAGATAGGGTTCCAGCCGCCATCAGAGAGATCACAATCTCATGGGAGAGAAAAGAGACCAAGTAATGTGACACAGTCTATTACTAGTGTTCAACCACACAGAGATTGCTGTTAGAATTCCAAGGAAAGGGATACCAGAAAAGTTGTATTTTAGGTCAAGTTCCCCAGAAGCAGACCTTGAGATAGGATTTGCATTACAAAAGTGCCCTCAAAATAAACTGTTAAGGAAATGAAGAAAACAGGACAGGGAAAGGGAAAAAGCCAAGCCAGGAAAATTTTGAAAGTCTCATGGAAGATGGTTTCAACCTGATCCTATATGATAAGTCAGGAATATGAGAATGGCTTAGAGAGAGAGTCCTGAGCTTCCGTACTTCTGTACCCATTGGCCAAGGGCCTCTGAAAGACAGGGAAGCTCCCAGGCACACCAGCTCCTGGTGGGACCCCTTGAACTGCAAAGAAGTGGCTGCAGTAGCCTGAGGGAAGTCCTCAAAAGACAGCTGCAGTTGTCAGCGGTCAGAAGAAAGAACACGCTGAAACCAAGTGAGAACACAGAAATGGTGAAGAGATCTGAGGTCATCTGCATAGAGCATCAAGGTCTGCTCTATTAGGGAAAATTCCATTTAAGGAGAAGGCTCATCACCTGTAAGGAACCTTATGGGATAGCTAGAATTGGGATAGACACGAAGAAGAAAGTATTTTACAGAATCTGAGATGACTAACCAATTATAAAACAGGTAGAACCTCTTGGGAACTCTAGAATGATTCAATATTATAACTTAGACACTTAATTCTATTTCTAATCCCAAGGCGGGATCTTAAGCCCACCTCTTTTGGGGGTTATTAAAACACAATCATTTGTCTTTAGAAAAGAGCTGGTGAAAGGTTAGAAAAATCTCATGCTTCTTCTAAACCTTAGACATGCTATTTCTCACCCATTCTGTTTCTAAAGTACAAATACAGCATAAAACTCCGAGCTAGATCTTAAATAAGAAGAAAGCCTGGTGGAAGAGGATGAGAATCCCTAAAGTGTTTTAAGACTTCCTCTTCTATTATTATCATTATTCCTGGGTTGCTAAAATTTGGAGACCACTTCAAATACAAGCTATTTAATAATATGTCTCTTTCTCTTTCTCTCTCTCTTCCTTTTTTTTCCAGAGTTTATCACTAATAAGTAAAGTGTTGTAATAGCTTTTCCTCCTATATACACTTTATGATATAGTCTAAATTTATCTGGAGTTGAGCATGAAGGCATAAATCACTAAGGCCCTGCTTGCCTGATCAAGAGCCTATCTTCTAGAAAAATCAGGTCTCCAGGGGCTGCTGTTCACAGAAACTCTATTTTCTGGCTCTCCGTCAGGGTTGCAGACACCTCTCCCCAAGGATTCATCAACTGCCAAACAAAGAGGAAGGCAGGTCAATGATACCAAAATCTGCAGCTTCAGGAGCTTCTGAAGTCCCTGACCAGAAAAAAAATAATAATAAAGAGAGAGAGAGAGAGAAAGGAAAAACATTTTCAAAGGAACAAAAACACATGGTCTTAGAATTCATAGGCTATGTTCTGGAAAGGAGACTCTCAGAACCCCATAACAAGCAAGTTTCTGGGACTGTAATGATGGGTTACCAACCAGCCTAGGTAGGTACTGATCATTATTGTTTTATTAGATAGAGTCCAGTTTTGTGTGCTATTCTATCATTTTGACAAAAGGATTTCTTCATGACATCTTTTGTCATGTTATCCTGACTTAAATGTGGATGAACCATACTGAATGATTCACATTTACAGAATGTAGGCTCTGCCTTCTAACTGAATATTTCTCTTTCAATTTGACCCCAGATACCCTTGTACTTTGGCAACACCAATTTATAGCACAAAATGTTAGAATTCCAACCCAAAACAGGAGCCATTGCATTGAGGGTTGTCACTTATAGTATAGGTGAGAAAGCTGAGATTCAGAGAAGTCATATAAACCTGCTTAAGGCCAAGCAAAGCTTGTAGTAGAAGACCAGTTACTTGTCTCTCTAGCCAAAGCTCTTCCAGATATACCACAGTTCAACTAAGAAGGTTAGAGATTTAAACTCCAAAGTGGTGCTGTATAAGGACTTAAAGAATCTTTTGAGGGCGAGACATAGTGCAATGAAAGCTGGATAGATGAGACAAAAAACAAACTCTATCACTTCAGCATCGAATGAGAGAAGGCTATCAGGCAAGGCCACTTAGGGGCTGGATAGAGGAAGAATGACAACAAGCTGGGGACAGAGGCAGGGTAAGTATGGCAAGTGGGGTGGGCTGAGCTAGGTTTTTCAAGCTTCCTGTGGATCAGCTAATTTGAATGATTTTGTGGGTTCCCGGGTATAGGGGCTGCCCTTGTTGTCTGGCATCTGGCTCTGAGGCAATTACGGTGGGTACATATTAGCCCTGGAGTGTGGAAGCTCCATAAGGGAAATGGTTGGGATATGGACTTGACCAGTTCTGAGAAGGGGAACTGACCAGCCTTTAGCCATGGGTGAGCACAGCATCTCCAAAACAATTACAAGTGTTTATGAAAAAATAGAATTAGCCCTGGGCCAAACCACAGATACTCACAGAAGCAGCTGTGAAAAAATAAACAGCACCGTTAAGAATCAAAAGACCTGGGTTTGAGTCCCTCTGTCACTCATTTGCTATGTGGCTTTACGCAAGTTGTTTAACTTCCTCTGTATCCCAGGCTCTTCATCTGTGCATTGAGAATTCATATAATTCACCTTACAGGATTGTGGTGGAGATTAAATATAATAATGTACATCTAACAAATACACATATTTCATATGTTTATATAAAATATAAGGTTGTAAACAAAGGGATTTTCACCCTATTCATAGATACCATTCAAATGTAATGATATTAAAATATTTTTTAACATCTTTATTGGAGTATAGTTTCTTTACAATGTTGTGTTAGTTTCTGCTGTATAACAAAGTGAATCAGCTATATGTATACTTATATCCCCATATCCCCTCCCTTTTGCATCTCCCTCCCACCCTACATATCCTTTCCCTCTAGATGGTCACACAGCACTGAGCTGATCACCCTGTGCTATGTGGCTGCTTCCCACTAGCTTTCCATTTTACATTTGGTAGTGTATATATGTCCATGCCACTCTCTCACTTTGTCTCAGCTTACCCTTCCCCCTCCCCATGTCCTCAAGTCCATTCTCTACGTCTGCGTCTTTATTCCTGTTCTGCCCCTAGGTTTGTCAGAACTTTTTTTTTTCTTTATTTTTAGATTCCATATATATGTTAGCACACAGTATTTGTTTTTCTCTTTCTGATTTACTTCACTCTGTATGACAGACTCTAGGTCCATCCACCTCACTACAAATAACTCAATTTCATTTCTTTCTATGGCTGAGTAATATTCCATTGTATATATGTGCCACATCTTCTTTATCCATTCATCTGTCGATGGACACTTAGGTTGCTTCCATGTTCTGGCTATTGTAAATAGTGCTGCAATGAACATTGTGGTACATGACTCTTTTTGAATTATGGTTTTCTCTGGGTATATGCCCAGTAGTGGGATTGCTGGGTCATATGGTAGTTCTATTTTTAGTTTTTTAAGGAAGCTCCACACTGTTCTCCATAGTGGCTGTATCAATTTACATTCCCACCAACAGTGCAAGACGGTTCCCTTTTCTCCACACCCTCTCCAGCATTTATTGTTTGTAGATTTTTTGATGATGGCCATTCTGAGTGGTGTGAGGTGATACCTCATTGTAGTTTTGATTTGCATTTCTCTAATGATTAGTGATGTTGAGCATCCTTATAATGATATCAAAATATTTTAAAGGACCATATTCTTATCACTACATATACCTACAATCCTTCTAATTCTCAGAGAGTGTCTTTTTACTACCAAATAGACAGAAGTATAAATTGTAGATTCTTGATATAATAGATCAAGATAGCTCCTTCCAATGTGTTGTGTTCTATTGCCTCAACATAATAAACTGACAAGACAATATCATGCATCATATTAGTGGCAGCTTATTCAGTGAAACTCCCGAGGAGAGGAATCTGCAGCTCACAGACAGACGCTAGGTTTCATCCTTTGTTAGCTCATCCTTCTTTGTAAACTACTGAATTTCACAGAGTAAGAAAAATCTTAACTTATAATGATCAGAAAAAGGCATGATTCATGAAAACACTCCAAGTTCTTGGAAACACAAAACTATAAAATTATCAGGGGTAAAACAAGATAAAAATAAATCATTTTGAACTTAGAAGGACTAGTTTGGGGTAAAGATTTATAAGGGGTATCTAGGAATGGGAGTCTGACTATAAAACATTCAGAGTTCTTTTCCAGACTTCAGAAGTTCTCAATGATTCTCAGTTCATTTTTCTCAGGAAGCACAGTTCTTTTGATATCAATAAAAGAGACTCAAATTGACCTCACCGCTGAGTCTTTCTCATTAAAATTTCTTCCCTCATCAGAAATGGGTGGTAGAGCAGACCCCCAAGGAAGGAAACGGTCTGTCAGTTAAAACCCTTGTTCACATTCTCTCAAGAGCTAAAAAGTGTTTTCCAGGAAGACCTCAAACATTTCCAAGAGATAGAGCTTTTCTTTTGTGTCCTTTCTCCACAGAAACAAGACACTGGTGAATTACTCAACTACATATATTTTCAAAGCATCATAGTGTGTGTACTTTTAAAATGCCTATAAAGCAATAGTCTGCGTAGTGCAGTTCCCAAAGAGTATCACTTCTAATGAAGTCCAGCCCAAACAGGAATTTCCAATCACTACTCACAAACCCCAAGTATTAACTGTGTCTTCTTACAAGTGCATAAAACCTCTCATCATGTGTATACTTGTCTATTCTATAACCTTGAAACTCCTGGGAGCCTCCTGCTACCCTAGTCCAAGTTCATGTACTCTCTTACCACTCTCCTGTTTACGAAGAATTCTACTCCTGTGTCAGTGGCCAGAATGAGGTCATATAATAGGAAAGAACATATCTGACTCCATATTAGATCTATTTCTTTTGCTTTAACGTTGGTATTCTATTGCTTTAGCTTTAGTTAAGAATGTTGCCTATACCCTGAAATGTACAGGATAGACTATTCTCAAGGCTCTGACCTTTAAGGGTGTAACACTTTTCCATTCATATAGAGATAACAAGTTGCAGAATAGCGAATAACTATTTGTCTTGTTGGAGGTTTACAGGAACATCTGACCTGACCTACCTGGACAGCTATAAGAGCAAAGGATTCCAACACCAAGAAGTTTGCAACAACCAACCACACCCCCTCCCCTTTCAGCATAAAAGAAGCCTGAATTCTGACCTGGGTATGATGGCTCTCTAGGATGTTAGTGTGCCATCTTCTCAGACTTTCCGAATAAAGTCATTATTCCTTGCTCCAACACCTCATCTCCTGTTTTATTGGCCTGTCATGTGGCAAGCAGAACAAGCTTGGACTCACACATCCACTTCTGGTGACATATCCAGCCACTGGTGAGGGGAATTAGACTACCACACTTGGCTAGGACAAGTCAGGGTTTATTGCTGAATCATGTGGGAAGGGGTGGGCACTGAACACATTAAGTTCTAAAATGTCCATTGGTTAGGAACCCAGCAGGGTCTGTTAGCATTGTCATTTCCTGAGTACTGCATTTAGCATTTTAATACAATATTTTATTTTATCTTCAAATACTCATGAGCTATTTATTACTATTCTGATTTTACATATGAGAAAACAGTTGTGGAAAGAATCAATACTATGCCTAATAGATCAGTGGTATGCCCAGTGTCACAGCATTTTTCATAGTGGAGCCAGAAACTACAGCTAAGTTTGATTCTAAAACCTTTACAATTACCTAGCGTGCTGAACTTTTCAGTAAAAACTTCAGCAGCTATGGTTTCTGTTGAATCATCATAATAAGTTGCTGTTGAATCATCAATTTGTTTTCCTTGGAAGTTCTTGGCAAATAACAGATGAAAGATACTGGGCTTGGACACTTCTTAGTTATCCCCAAACCAACCCAGTCAGATTCACCTATGTTGAGATTGTTCAACAAAACAGCCATATGAAAAAATAGAGAGAACCAGAGGCTTGCCATGAAGCTCTGAGAACAATAGAGTTATTAGGAAGAAATACCAAAATATCATTGATTCGCTGGAGAAAATGTTCCTGTTCTGATCCTCACATGCTGATACTACAGATGGACCCAGCTTAGCTGAGGCATGCTCTGTGCTTCAGCTGTTTACTTAAGCAGCACCAGGGTTCTCAGAAATAGTTGCCATGCCAACCAGCTCCAGGACTATATATACATTCATGACCAGGGCTTATTCTTAGGGCTTTGTTACCTCTCTTTCAAAAGTTTGAATCTCTTATTGCTAAACTGCTTGCATTCATGCATTACAGTCTCTGATAGTCAGGCGGTTTCCTTTTCTCCAGCAGGTGAAAAACCCAAGTGGAGGTTTGCAGCTTGTGCAGAGCAATCTTTTGACGCCACAGTTTTGTAGTCAGGGACCAGACTGCTCTTTTTGCCCAAGCCTCTGAAGATTTGGTGTTTAGATGATAAAGGGCAGTGCCTTTTGTCATCTATTATTAACTGTCACATGTGTGCATTACCACGGAAGTTCTCAAAGGGGAAGTAAAGTGTGATGTTGAGGTACTATGATCATCGTGCTTTTTAAATTTCTTTGCTGCATTTTTAATGAGGCACATTTCAGAATAGCATCAGCCAACAAATTTGGCCAATCAATCCAGCTCATGTCTCCTGCTACTGCTGCATTTAAATAAACCTGCAATGTTGAAAGCTGAAGAGAGAAAGCTCTTTAATTACCTTTTCTCCTGTTTATGTTACTTTGATGGTTTTGTTCAAATGCATCTGAATTTTCAGTCTGTTTATTTTCTAATTATTGGATGACTACATGCAGCACTGCCATTTCAATTAGATTTTGATGGCTGATAAAACCACTGTTGACAGGGAGTGCACAAATGAATTTGGGTAAACCAGATTAGTGATGTTTGTGTTGCTGCATTTAAATAAAACCAAATATCCTGGTAGCAATGTGATCAAATGTGAAAAAAAATTATAAAGAAAGAAAAAGCAGTACTGTGAGAAATCAAGTTTTCAACAGAGAAGCTGTTTCCTGTTGAGACATCATTTTAAATCCTCAAGTGTGCCGCCACTTCTTCAAACAGATTAAAACCCCCCAAAACAATCATATAATCTCTTCTAACAAGAGGTTTGTAGCTAGACAGATTGCTTTAAAGGAGAAAGAAGTAGAAAATCAAAATCTAAATATTGATAATACATGCTAAATCGATCTGAATTGATAAGGTAGAGAAAGCATGGTGATAAAGCTTAAGAGGTTAAGACTTTATGTTCACCCAAAAGATCAATACCTAGGGAGGAAGAAAGCTTGGAAACATTTCCATCTCCAACTAACAGCTGAAATATACATAGCAGAGGAGGCAAAGAAGAAACAGACAGGCTATTTCCCCGGGAACAGACCCTGCCCCAGCGGGGCTCAGGCTTGCTTTGTTATCGATGTAATAACTGTGCGAATGATAATCTTGAAGTGCTAAAATATTTGCAAAAAGGAGTGGATATTTGCTGTTTCTCTCAAGTCATTAAAGCAAAGCCAGAGAGTTTAAACAAAACAGAACCATGTGTAGTTGGCCAAACTGAACAGAAACTAACATCCGTGCAGGGTGCGTCACCCGCCATGCCCTCTGCTCTGCGCTGTGCCATGAAGCAGCCTCCCAGCTTGGAACGTGTAGCCCACCTGGCTGCTCAAGGGAAGAGCTGGGATAAGAACCCAGGAGTGACTCCAATGCCTTTGCTCTTGGCCATTTGGCAATGGCAGGTTATCTAGTTTGATTTCATCTTATAAAATATTCACTTATTATCTACTATTTGCTCTTCCTTTCCCTCCTCACTGAGTGGGATCTGAGGTTTTCACCAGGAAAGCTCAGCCAGGATTGGAAGTGAGCGAGAAGTACTGCCTACAATCTACGTGTTCACAAACAAAGCCTGATGTTAAATGTCTGGGAGAACAAAACCCAGAATGGTTGGCTACACTTCTCACCTTTCAATCAGATGTTTTGATATAATAGACTAATAACAGCTAACAACTATATAGAGCTTTCTATATACCAGGCACTTTCTTAAGCCCTTTATAGAGAACTCTTAGCTACTAAGTAGAAGAGCCAGATTCTGACCTAGGCAGTCTTGCTCCAGAGTCCATGCTCCTGCCTGACAATATTTCCTGAGCCTGAGAGGATGACTGAGTGGGCATGTGATCTTGCATCATGCATATATAAGTGGTGCTTGCATCTAATTGTATATCTCTGGTCCGCTGAACAGTGAAACAAAATTGCTTTTCTATTACCTGTTGTTTTTCTTGATTACTGCTACTGATAGTTGGCCTGATAAAAATGTGTTTCTAATTGTTATAATGTATAGAATTTCTAACATTTCCATATGCCAAACTTATGAATAATATATTTATACCCTGCTTCACAAATAAATTGCCTATATTCTCTACTTTCACACTGAAGGAAACAGCTCTAAGAAACTAACATCTACTTGTAATACATTCTATACCTACTGTTCAAATGTATACAGCATTTCATTTGGTCCTCACAGCAAGCCCATGAAGTAGCATAGGTGTTATTCTCTCAGAGTGAAAAGGCAAAGAACTAGGCATGGGTAAATGAAAGACAATAATCAATGGGATCCATTCTGAAAAATAAAAGAATAAGATGGAAAAATGATAGATGCTGTGACTGAAGAAGTTGACTTGCCCATAATGACTGTTGAATAAGTCAGACAAACTGCTTAAGATCCTAGGGAGGCTAGGCAGAGGCCTATTAGCCCAGAAATTACAATTATTGTTTTTTGAATACCATACCATGGACTGTGGGGAGTTAGATAAGGAGAACCGAAGTCTCTAACTTTAAACGACTTATAATTTGACGAAGAGATATGCACATAAGTCCATATAAATAAGAAAAAGATTTAACACAGCTTCTTCATTTTGGTTTTTGTTTTTTTTGCTGTGCAGCTTGTGGGATCTTAGTTCCCTGACCAGGGATCAAACCCAAGCCCCCTGCACTGGACCACCAGGAAATTCCCAACACAGCTCCACCTTAGCTCCCAATAAAATATTGATACTTGAAAAAAATAACTGTCTGCTAATCTAATATCCACTAGATTACTTACAGGATTATTGCAAAAGAAAGAATTAAAGTTATTATTGAGAAAAGAATAAAGAGCACAATGAAATCATTGAGTAGGATTCTTGAACAGATGGAGAGGATTTCATGTTGATGGGTAGGATAATGCTGTAGGTGGAGGAGCTGTTGTAACCCAATTGCTGCTGGAAGTTAGAAGTCACGTTAATAAAAATTTCCATTGTATGAACTCAGGACCAAGATCTGAAATGAGAGTAACGATGGAGTTTGAGTGTAGCACATTCTTATCCAGCCAGTCTAAGAAGTTGGAAGAGTAAGCACTGTACTCTCTTGGTTTCTTGTTCAGTAGTAAGGCTGTGTTGGAGAAAAGGAAAGTTTTATAATGATAAAAATTCTAAGGACTTCCCTGGTGGTTCTGTGGTTAGGAATCCGCCTGCCAGGGCAGGGGACACGAGTTCGAGCCCCGGTCCGGGAAGATCCCACATGTCGCGGAGCAACTAAGCCCTTGTGCCACAACTACTGAAGCCCGCACACCTAGAGGCCGTGCTCCACAACAAGAGAAGCCACCACAATAAGCCAGTACACTGCAACGAAGAGTAGCCCCTGCTTTCTGCAACTGGAGAAAGCCGGAGGACAGCAAAGAAGACCCAACATAGCCAAAAATAAATAAGTAAATAAAATAAATTTTAAAAAATATTCTATACTGTATGTCTAACATGAAGATTACTGCCTTTACCTGTTATGATCTTAGTTGCATGTTTTTATACTGGTGAAAGACAGAGCTTATTCATCTACTCTCTTATTTGACCCCTCCCTCTTACCTTCCCTCTCAATAAACATCACACATCTACGATAAAAAAAACAAAGCAAAACGAATCCCAATGGACTGGGTTAGGTTGTACATGCGAGAGCTGTCTGGGGAAAAGAAAGAAAGTTGGCTCTTATCAACATGTTATGACAGAACCAGGAAGACATCCCACCATAAGTACCCAGGAACTAGACCCAGAGGTTATTTCAGGGGTCACACTAAAATAGCTGCTTTTCTGCTTTTAATTTCAATTACATATGACAGTTTACCTCAACATAACCTACAGATAAATTGTGATTCAGAACCTAAGAAGGTATAAAATGTTACACATCTTATCAGAATTTTGTTTACTACAGACTTTATAGTCTTACTGTTAAGTAGTGTATGGCCTTAAGACACTATGCCAATTTCTCTGAATATCTTTTTCTTCATCTGTAAAAGATGGGATTGAATTGGGAAGAGATATAAACTGCAAAATCAGCTAAAACTGGAGTTCTAGGCACTGTGACATAATGATCTTGCAGCACATTGTATTACACTGATGTGCTTCACCCCAGCTCTTCTTTCATCGTGTGATAAAGGGATTCTGTCCAGTAAACAATACTACTGTGTAATACTTTAACTCATAAGCACTTATTTTTGTTGTATTATTACCAGCATTTTTTTAATATTTCTAAAATATGCTTTTTTCCTTGTCATCAAATATAGTAGTTTCTTCACATTGAATTTTCAGAAGAAATAAAGATGGAGAGTTTTCAGAAAGGAGAAAGATATATTCTGTTTCAAGTCAGTTTCATCTTTTCAGTCTTGCATTGCATTTTAAGTCTCACATGACATATTGATAATCAAACTTCAAAGTATCTAGGAAAAATTCAAATCATCCCCTTTCTCTCCTCTTCTACTCTTCTATTAGAGGAAATGTAATAAAGGGAGGTGAGAAGAAAAGAGAAAAGGAAAGGAGAGGAAACTTTTCAAGACTTTGGACTGTCACTATCAAAATAAAAGTTCTTACAAACACCTTCCCTGTAAACAGAAGGAGTTGAGAGTCTAGCCCTTCTTGAGAACATGTTTCTTGCCCTTCCTCCTCTGTGCTGCTTGCTCTGTCCACAATTTTACCCCTGCTCTTCTCTCTGTAATCTCTCCACTCGGCTCTCTTTTCTTTGTGCTGTCCCTGCCCCCAGCATCTCTTCTGCTCTGGCCCCTTTGGCTGTCTCCAAGCTGCCTCTGCTCCTCCGTTACCCTATTCTATTTCAGTAGCCCTTTCCATGACCTCCTCTGCTCCCTCTGCCCTCCACTCACCCTTGTGATCTTTCTGGCCTCCCAAGCTTCTCCTATGATCACTCTCCTTGGTTTTTCTCTGATTTCTCTGCCCTCTCTGGCTTTCTCAACTTTGTTTAGAACTCAGAAAACCTTAAAGGGTTCAGAGATTAATTTCAGTTTGGATAAGCACCCAAACTTGTGAGTGCTTACGCTGATTCTTTACTAAAACTTTGGATCTAAAATCTCACTGGGAATGTCGGCCTTATAAAAGTTCAAGTTCTTAGAATTTTATCAAGAGAATAATTTCCCCTCAAACACTAGCCTTTCTGCTTCTAATTCTGGGTATGACGAAAAGAGGGCCATTGTTTACTATGCACAATTTATCTTCTTTCATGGGAGGTGGGCTCTATACATGATTAGAAATCCCAGTAGGGCACTGAGGAGAGACCCAAGCAAACATATTTTTATTCATTCAGTAAAGGTTTATTAAATGCCTGCTACATGATAGAAGTGCAGGAAACTGTGCTTTACTTCAATCTCAATGAAATAATCATAGACTTACTTTTCACAAATACATTTTATAGACTGTATACTTTGTGACCTTAAATTAGATTAGAAAGGTCAAAAATGTTACTGTGTAAGTCTCCCTACTACTCTTGCTTCACTGTCTAGAATTTAAAGATTAGATATTGTTATTTACTTTCTTTACCTTAAAATACATATTTCCATTATCTCTATCACAGAGCAGGTTAGGTGCTTTTAATCAAAAGTTTTCACTGATTCTGTTACCAAACAAAGTTTGTGTGCCCAATGTACAGTGAGGACAAACAAAGTGAAACATCAGAGTTTGGAGCAGAGAAAGGTTTATTGTAGGGCCAAGCAAGGAGAAGAGGGGGGTGGCTCATGCTCAAAAACCCAAAGCTCTCTGATGGTTTAGGGGGCAGAAGTTTTTATAGGCAAAATGTGGGGTGAGGGCTGCAGGGTATGTGACTTTCTTCTGATTGGTTGATGATGAGGTAATAGGGTGGTGCTCTAGGAATCTTGTGCTCAGCCTCAAGTTGCCATCCTCCACCTGGGTGGGGGCCTTAGTTCTGCAAAATAACTCAAAGGTATTATTATGTATATCCCTTGAGGGGGAACCAGAACCTTGCCCCAAAGCTGCACTACTGTTTCTTGACTTCTCCCTTGTCTCTGCCTCCCCTTACTTCCCTGATTAGCAATTGTTTGAACCTGCCCTTTGGAACTCAGGGAAGATCAAGGAGGCTGAATGAAGCCTATTTCCTACAAACAAGAAGCAAGGGACACAGAAAGGTTTTGACCTGGGAGCCTCACAGGGTCCTGCTCTGCTTCAATTCTCCCTTTCCTGGTCAAGTCCTTACCATAAAGAATGAAAAATGAATAGGATGAAATCATAATTCTTTTTGCTTGATGTCTCCGTCCACTATTTAGTATACTTCTTTGTTTAGCTTTTATTTTTACATTTTTTATGAAAGCTGGAAAACTGAATTTTTATAGTCAACATCAAGCTAGATTGCATAATCTGAAAATATCTGAAATGTTGAGCCAAAAGGTAAATTCTATCTTCTGTCCTACTTACATATGGACATTTGCTCCTGTATCCCCTTGTTATAGGAGTCCCAAACTGGAGATTCATGGGCCATGTCTGCCAAAAGATGTGTTGTATTTGCCTGTAAAATATTTTTTAAATCTGAACACGAACTCTGTAGCAGACTGATAATCTCCACTTTGCCATAATCTCCAGTAATACCCAGTCATCTACTTGTGAAATCATGGACCTCAGATTGAGACTTGAACCCACGGGCCAAGACTTGAACCTAGGCAAAACCCAGATTGGGACTTGAACCCACCTTCTTTTAACTGAGATCACACACTTAGTCTCAGGTCTTAATGAAGTTCAGGTTCTTGATGTCTCATTGCAGAAAGAATTCAGTGAGAGACAAAGTGATATGTAAGAAGTGGATTTATTTAGAGAGAAATGCACTCCCCAGATACAGTGTAGGCCATCTCAGAAAGTGAGAGCGGCACCAAGGTATGGGGTTGTCAGTTTTTATAGGAGTGGGTAACTTCATAGGCTAAAGAGTGGGAGGAGTATTCCAGCTATTTTGGGGAAGGGGTGGGGATTTCCAGAAATTGGCTCACTGCCCACTTTTTGACCATTATGGTCAACTTTGGAACTGTCATGGCACCTGTGCGTGTGTCATTTAGCTCACTGATGTGTTATAATGGGCGTATACTGAGGCTCAAGGGCTAGTGGAAGTCAGTTCGTACCATCTTGGACCTATTTGGTCCTAATCAGTTTATGTCAGATTATGTCATTCTTTTAAAGGTTGTGCCCTGCCCCCTTCCCTCCTGTTTTGCTTGTTCTAGTTCACACATTTATATTACTCACCTAGTTCCATATGCATTTGTATTTATGATTCGTAGCTGAGTGTAAAAAGGGAGGTGAGATATGGAGGGACATGAACTTTTGATAATAGCTCAATACATCCTAACAATAGGTTTGCTTGAAATGTAGTGAGAAAATGCAAACTTCAGGGCTCGTTCTCCCATACCTTCTCTGTATGGATGAAAAAATAAGGTGAACTAAAGAAAGGAAGCATTCTATTTTCTTGATAACTCCCAAGAGACTCTTCTACAGTGTTTGGGATGAGTGAGCCTGCATTCTTAGGCGAATTCTCTTTTAATAGAAGCTAGCAGGAATATTCACTTTCTCCCAAACAGGGGGATGTTGCTTTCCAGTGTTAAATTTTATTCAAGGATCAGGAAGATAATATTGATAAGTAAGCCCTTAAATAAAATTGAATAGATTATCAGGGTACCTTTTATGGTATGGTAAGGTAATGCCTGAGTACAAAAGGGCAGCGAGATTACAAGAATTTGTCCATTTCCTTAATTCTGGCAGAATTGTACCTACATAGAAAGTGTCACTGACAATTGCAAGTTCCTTCAGAAATCAAGGGGCCAGAAATAAGTTGAACCTACACTGGATATGCTGCTTCTCAACTTGCTCTATATAGTCACCTCACTCGAATTCCGTATCAGGATCAAAATTATGTTTCTGTATGGAAGGAGGGAAGAGTAGTATACAGTATAGGATTAATTTAGCCCAGACTGAGGTTTGACCTTTGCCCTCAGCTCCTGGGAAGTAATCTCTACACCTTTAGAATGTCCACTGATAAGAGTGTCTTTGTTGGTGGTGGGGGTGGCATGGTTGAGCCATGCTAGATAGTCTATACTAACGAAGTGACTTATGGTGGGGAGCTTTGTCCACATGGCATCAGCTCAGTCTCTGGATGGGCTGCAGACTAAGGTCAGCCACATGGACAGTCAACTATGTCTATATGACTGAGCCCCAGTAAAACTCTGGACATTAAAGATCAGGTAAGCTTCCCTGCTGGCAGCACTCCAGGTGTTGAGAGAAATAGGCACTGTCCACACAACTCCACTGGGAGAGGAAAACTGGGTGTTCCATTCCGTATCTTCTGAACCCTCCCTTTGCAACTCTTCCCTCTGCTGATTTCATCTGCATCTTTTCACTATAACAAACCCAAACCATGAGTATAACAGCTTTTCTGAGTTCTCCAAGTCTTTCTAGTGAATTATTGAACGTGTGGATGGTCTTGGGGACCCCTGAAATTGCAGGTGGAGAAGGTCAGAGGGATGGGGGAGAATCTGTAATGCTTTAGAAATTCTGCAGTAACTTTCTAAGGGTTCTAGCCCTATAAAGCCAACTATTGTCAGAAGACAGAGCTCCTCAGACTTTCAGCCCTTATCCAGCTCACAGAAATGGGGTCTAGGCATCCAAGAAGGGTAGCCTGAGCTTCTCAGCAACAACATATGGATTCTTCTTCCTCTTTCCAATGTAAGCCCCACCAAGAGAGAGAAAGAAAATCCAGCCAACTCACCTTTCCTTCATTCTCAGCATCTTATTCAATAAGTTTTCCTAAACCTGCTTCTCAATATCATCTGATTAAGGAAAAAGATAATTATGATATTAATGTCTTGCTTCCCAACACTGAGTGAAATCTCAAGCATTTAACTTCACACTTCAAAGAAATGGGTACCAGTGTAGCAGACACCTATTATTCAAATGCAAATCTCAGAGTGAGACTGAAAACTCAGTTTCTTTTCATTTCTGACTACAAAGAACAGATGGCATTTTCACTGAACTGATCTCAAATTGCCTGTGGGACTGGAGTAAAAACACAGGTATGTGTATAGATCCACCTTAGAAAGTAACAAATTATATTTGGAAAAATATACATCTAGACTAATTCACTCCTGATACTAATAACATGCTGCCAAACACTGGAAAAGTTTTCCCCTACCTATAATTTTCCTTCTTAGTATAAAGTTCTAAACCCTAGAGCAGAAATATAGGAAGCCCAATGGTGCACACCTAGGGTTTCCTCTCTCCTAGTATATCTTCCATACTATAAACATAGGGCAGGGCACAGCCAATGTGGAGCATGGTACAGACACCAGGGCTGCTACGACACCGACTCCTACTACTTACAGAACGGTTTTCAAGTACCTGTCACTGCTGAGCACAGCCATTATCTTCTTCCATCCTCCCAACAGCCCTGCAGGGAGAAGGTGTTATTCTTCCCATTTTATAGAGACGAGGAATCCAAAGTTTAGAGAGGTTCAAGGGCCTGCCCAAGATCCCAAAGCTAGCAACTGCAAAATCAGCCTTCCACCTCAGTTCTGTCCACCTGAAAGCAGTTTTTTAATCGATGCACATTCGGCGCCCTAGTTAATTAGAGACTGATGCTAGCCATTTATCTTACGGATCATTAATGGATTGCCAATATTCAAATAATTAAAGTACAGTAAAATACCCTTAAGATTAAAAGTACTCAAATTATACAGAATATAATGAAATTTTTCTTGGATGCTTCAGATGATACTTTAAGCCCTGCTAACGTCTCAGGTGCATCTTCCTGCAGAAGAGTGATTGTGCTAAAGAAGTGTAGGTCAGAAGAATAACAGATAAATCAGCTTCCACTTACATATAATCACTACCTTAATTCTCATAAATACTTTTGCAGAGTTCATAATGTAGTGATCTACTAACTTTTTTCAATTCAACTTAACAAATCTTTATCTAGCGCCTTCTTTGTGCCAAGCCCCATGGTAAGCAGCCGTAATAAGTGTGATATAATGCCTGTCCTTAAGGAGGACACATTCTGACTTTGGAACAGTATATTATCCCCCTTGCAATAGAATTGCCTTATCAATATTTAATTGGCTGTAAGTGGAATATTAACAGCAACAGATCTACATTTTAAAAAATAACAATTGGTATGTCCACTGATTTGTAAAGTGGCTACTATTTTTCTCTTCTCCTCTCCTTTATGTTATCTATTTCAATGAGCTATAACTTTACCTCCTATGTCACCCAAGCTTATTTTGAAACTCTCTCTCTCTCTCTCTCTCTCTCTCTCTCTCTCACACACACACACACACACACACCTTACTAAATAAATCATTTGATGGTGGTATTTATGGTATTACCTAGCATCTATCACTGCTGCATATTCACAGGGATTTTGCAAAAATCTCTCTTATGACTCTTGGGAGGGAAAAGGAGCAGGGAACAAAGGCAGAAGAATGAGAGGAAAGAAGCATAACCTTCCCTTTGGCAGATGTCTGAGAAAAGGAGACCCTTTATGAGATCACTGCATCAAAGGGAAGTAAGAAGTTTCCAGGCTGCCAGTCACAAAGCCACCAAAACTCACTTTTAATGAAAAAAGAAACTGTTAACTCCTGCACTGTTGTAAAATACTTACCAAAGACACCTTCCCTGCTAAGTGCCATTCATTTCAGGAGTGAAATGCTGTAACAGAGAAAAATGCCCAGGGCAACTGGGAACGGGGAACTGTGTGGTTCAACTGTCCCTGTAGGGGAGGGAAAGCGTCTCTTTCCTTGACAGCTACCCCACTTAACTACTGTGCAGTCAGCTCTACTTGGCACCAGTGAAAATTCAGCCTTCCAGTAGATTCCCTGCCATCTGCCTTATGACTATCAGCCTACAGTCAACACACCTTGAATGCTTAAAATCCTCAATGACCCAAAGGGCTGCCTTTTGGGGGCAATTAGAAGATCCATGGGAAGAAAATCTTTACTTTGCCACTTGGCTTCAGTTTATGAATTTAATTGAAATTCTGGAAGACAACATTCAACTAAACATTATTTCCTGATTTTTTTTTTCTTCACCTTGGTGCTTTTTTGGTATCCACAGCCAGCAGCCATGGAAGCTGAGGGAGTGACAAATGGCCATCAGGAAGGCTTGAGTCTCCAGAAAATCAGCAGAGATTTTATTCAACTAACAAGGAGGAAAAAGGAGAAATGAAAACAGAAACAAAATAAGCTCAGCTTTTGGCCCCAGGGCTCTACCAGGTATGTGCCAATTTATTCACCCTGAAAGCTGAAGAGATTCCAGATGGAAACATTTTCATTTGTTTTTATTATTTCTTTACTTTATTGGGATTTTTAGTGGTTACTACTTAAAAGTTTCCTTTACAGGGCTAAGAAAGAAGCAAAACAATTACCCAAAATCTATGGAGGGAAGAGAAGTGTTTACTCACTTAGATCACTGGAGTATGGAGTATATGTCTCAGTAAAGCTTTTCCAAAATGCATTTTTCCACAAGAAAAAAAAAAGTTTATTTTTTTTTGTACAAAACACATGACTGGGCTTGAGTACAATCAAAACATGTTTTCCTTATGGGAACATACGTTTATGTATGACTGATTCACTTTGTTATAAAGCAGAAACTAACACACCATTGTAAAGCAATTATACCCCAATAAAGATGTTAAAAAAAAAAAATAATAAGCTACAAGGGGCTTCCCTGGTGGCGCAGTGGTTGAGAGTCCGCCTGCTGATGCAGGGGATGCGGGTTCGTGCCCCGGTCCTGGAGGATCCCACATGCCGCTGAGCGGCTGGGCCCGTGAGCCATGGCCGCTGAGCCTGCGCATCCGGAGCCTGTGCTCCGCAACGGGAGAAACCGCAACAGTGAGAGGCCCGCGTACCACAAAAAGAAAGCTACAAGGATATATTGTATAATGTGGGGAATATAGCCAATATTTTATAATAACTATAAATGGAGTAGAACCTTTAAAATTTGTGAATCACCATATTGTACCCCTGTAACTTATATAATAATGTACATCAACTATAGTTTAATTTTTAAAAGAGAGAGAGAGAAAGAGAGGGAACTAGTTAAATTTTTAGAAACCCAGCAAGCAACAAAAATGAGGGCACTGCAGCCCAGGCACTGGGTTTGGAGCTATAGTGTTCCATAAACTCTTTTATTTCTACAGTTAACCAAAATATGAAATTTAAGTCCTTTGTTTCCTAACAGCCCAACATCCTTATTTTTCTTAGTGCATCTTATGAGGGTCTTTTACACTGTCTAGCAAGCAGTAAACACAAACCGTTTACAACCACAGCGCATGAAAGGATCTGAATTTTTACCGAATGATTGAAACCCAAAGGGACAGATCCCAAAACCAACGTCATATGAGAACACCTGCCTGTACTGTCCTCATCTGACTTCGTCTGAGACTCAAAGACGTTCAAAAGCCCATCATCCTGGAATCTGATCTCACAGACGGCAGGATCAATGTGAGAGGCTTCAGGGCCGTGCAGTGCGTTCTCTGTTCACACAGATTGGAGAATTCATTGGCAGCTGGTATAAAACCTGCAGGCCTGGGGAGCTGTGTCTTCGGAGCTACATGACCTAAGTAAGAAATGATTGCATTTCTCAGGAGTGGGAGTAATGGCCACATACCCCGCACATTCTTCTGCCATAACATGCCTTCAGAGTCATCAGCTTCTACTTGTACAACAGACGGCCAACAACCAAAGGCTTATCAGCCAAACACATACAGCACTTACAGTCCCAGGATATGGAAGCCTGACCTCTAGCTCCGAGACACCAACCTCTGATTCTTCAGCAAATCGATGCACACCTTCAGCCAGTCGGCCCAGAACAGGTGGGACATGTCATATCCAGGAATGGACAGGAAGAGATCCACCTGCACAAACACATGTTGTGCCCATCCACGCCGATGTCACCCTCCCTGTGTTCTCCCTGTCCCTTAGAGGCCTTCCGTGCCAAGTAAGGAGATGGCCACAAACTGTGGACATTCTCATAGCTGTGCCAGGGACTAGATGTCGTGACTAGGCATACACAAGACCCTCCCGATATCCCAAGCACGCCTCCGACAGAAACACTGGAGCTGCGTCCCACTGCTGCACTGCCCCACAGAAACACGGGTGTCCATTCCAGATGTGAGGCCCAAGTTGCTGCTTTAACATCAAATTAAGACTTGCACACCCATGTTCACAGCAGTATTATTCACAACAGCCAAATGGTGGAAACAACCCAAGTGTCCGTCAATGTAAGAATGGATAAGCAAAATGTGGCATATACAGGCAATAGAATATTATTCAGCTTTAAAAAGGAATGAAATTCTGACATGTGCTATAACAGGAAGAACTTTGAGATAACTTATGCTGAGTGAAATAAACCAGACACAAATGGACAAATGCTGTATGATCCCACTTATATGGGGTACCTAGAATAGGCAATATCATAGCGACAGAAAGTAGAGTAGTTCACCAGGGACTTGGAGGAGGGGAGAAATGAGGAGTTATTGTTTAGTGGGTACGAAGTTTCTATTTAGAATGATGGAAAAATTCTGGAAATAGATAGGAGCAATGGTTATACAATGTGAATGTACTTAATGCCACTGAATTGTACACTTAAAAATGATTAAAATAGTAAATTTTATGTTATGTATATAACAATTAAATTTTTTTAATCAAGATAAAATGTCACTGTGAATAGAAGTATCCCACTTAAAAATAAGCTATGCCTTATATACACTATTGATACTATGTATAAAATAGATAACTAATGAGAACCTACTGTATAGCTCAGGGAACACTACTCAGTGCTCTGTGGTGACCTAAATGGGAAGGAAATCCAAAAAAAGGGGGATATATGTATACATACAGCTGATTCACTTTGCTGTACAGTAGAAACTAACACATTGTAAAGCAACTATACTGCAAAAAAAAATAATTAAAACAAAAAGCTATGCCTTCAACACATATTCACTAAGTATCTATTATGTGCTCAATTTTGAACTAGGTCTTTTGGGGGATTCAAAGTCTCAGAAATGGTCACTGCCCATAAGCCGTTGAAATAAACAAGAAATCAGCATGGGAAAAATTAAATAATAATGCTTATAGACATATAACAAAGTTTAAAATAACTAACATTTGTATTCTGTTTACTTAAGACTCTCTTATTTCACTTAATCCAAACAACGTGTGGCACCTGAACCAAGCTATGTGCTCAATAAAATGTGAGAAGCTGGTAAAAAAAAAAAAAAAAAAAAAAAAATGTCTTCCTGATCCATTTGAGTCCTAACTAAATGACCAAAGCTAAATGACTATTCACCAGTTCAGTCCAGGACCTGAAAACTTAAATAATTGCTTGTAACTTCATAGTCTGTAAAGTCTTGTGAACAGTGGTATAGATGGTAGAAACAGTTTTTTAACCCAACTAGTATTGTCCTCCCCACGGTTATGTTTTTATCCCTGGTTATTTCTGTCTAGTTCCTCTCGTTGAATGATTCCTCTAGATTTGGATTAATAGACACCTTAAATTTCTTCAATTTAGATCCACATTAATTAGATTCATAGCTCTACTCATTTTCCTATGCACATACTTAAAGAGGTCATAAGCCCAAATATAAATAATGCCTCTGAACAAATGCATTTTTCAATACTGTATTTAAAAATACACTAAAGCTGAAACAAAAGCTTCCCAGTTAAAATAGAAAGTGGTGAAGTTTCAACCAAAAACATATTAACCATTTAACCATACTGCACCTGTGTTCCAAGGACAGTTTTTTTAGCTTCTTAAAGACATTTAAAAATGCAATTTAAATTATTTTGTAGCATCTTAACGTGGTTTTCAATCACTTCCATTTGGAATTAAACTTAGATTGACTTTACAATCAATACTCATCTTCCTTTTTTCCTAGATTTTTTTGGAGACAAGAAGTAATTCTCTATGTTGCAAAGAAGAGTTTTAGTTGCATTAAGAATTTCTGCTTTGAAGAGAAACACAAATACCCTATGATACATCTTATATGTGGAATCTAAAATATGACACAAATGAACTTATCTATGAAACAGAAACAGGCTCACATACATAGAGAACAGACTCGTGGTTGCCAAGGGGGATGGGGTTGGGGGAAGGATGGAGTGGGAGGTTGAGGTTGGGGTTAGTAGATGTAAGCTATTACATATGGAATGGATAAACAACAAGGTCCTACTGTATAGCACAGGAATTATAGTCAATATCCTGTGATAAACCATAATGGATATATATAACTGAATCACTTTGTTGTGCAGCAGAAATTAACACAACATTATAAAACAACTATACTTCAATTTAAAAAAATTTTAAAAAAAGAAAAAGAATTTCTACTCTGTCAGAATCTGAATCAAAAAGAACAAGCATGGTACCTTTTTTTTTTAAACTGAAAAGTGAGTGAAAGATCCCAAGTGTATGGCTCACACATCTCAACTCTCAGGTCAGGGTCCTGGAAGAGCAAATGGTGTTTTTCCAGCCTCTAGATCCCTGTTGCATTTGCTGGGATTCTCTCATTAGCAGTTTATGGAAGCTAGAAGTGAGTTCCATAGCCATGACTGATGTTTCGAACTCAATAGGTTTCTTTGGGGTAAAATTTTACACCAGGGTTCCAATTAGAATCTAAGGCTGATTACTTACATTTATAGACCTCCGGTCTAAATCCAAGCTTTCCTCATCAATGAATCGATGTTTCTTCACTAGATGATTGATTGTGGGAGCATTTAGTGATTCCTCCCCAGAAGTCTTCTTTCTATTGCTTTTGGGGAAGCTCCAATGGCTTTGCTTTAGCAAACAGAGAAACTGGCTACGAGGTAGCTCTGGAGCCTCCCTGCCTCCATTTATAACCCAACAGCACCACTTACCAGCATTGCCACGTTGAGAAATTTGCTAATCCTCTCAAGGCCTTAGTTTCCTTATATATTAAACGTAAATACTTAACAATACTGGTCTTAAAGAGTTCCTTTGAAGATTAACTGTATAAAATATTACAGCACTATAGTAAGTACTCAAAATATGGGATATTGTAAGCTATTATAATATATGTTATATATGTATGTTATATATTATTAGGTTTTTTCTGGTTCACTGGAGTCTCACTGGGGTGTAACACAAATTACAGCATAACCTAACATGCCCTTGAAAATCTCCCTAAGGTAGTATGTACTCTTTTGGGTACAGAGCCTTGAAAAGACACAGCATCTATATCAAACACGGTTGGTGCCCTGTTGATATCCTTACTGCATGCAAACACCTGCCAACTCTCTGCTCAAGGACTTTTCATATGTCTGTGGGCCCACCCTCAGCCCATGTTTAGGGTCAGCCAGAAGTCTGGAGAGTTAATGCCTCTCAGAATCTTCAACAAATGACAAACAAGCAATTGATAGGTAAATGTCACTTATTCCTTGGCCATCAGTTGGGACAAATGAAATATGTTCACACTGTCCTCCAGAGTTCCCTTGAGGGGCTGAGCTCCAGATATCCTCAGAGATAACTGTTCAGAGGACACCTTTAATTGTCTTCATCTCCTTCCTTCACTTCTCTATTCTCCCAGTATTTCCTGGGATGACCTCCCATACACATCACTTACACTTGAATCTTTGTCTCTAAGTCAGCTCCTGGGAACCCAAGAAGAGCTCTCAATAAAACTGTTATATTTTCTTTCAATAAAATGTGGAAATAAATTGTTTCTTTTTGGTTGAGGACCTAGTAAAGTAACTGACTTGGCTTGAAGGCTATACATTACTTCTTATATGTATTTATATTACTTATATGTATGTGTGCATTCTTAAAATTGAAATCATAGTGGAACTCAGCAGCGTGGTTCTGCCTTTCCACTCCAACTTCCAGAAGTTTCTCCATTCTTCTGAGAGTTTCCTTTAGAATATGGGTCTTGGCTCTCCTTTTTCTCTTCTATTCTTGAAAAATTGACCTCAAATCAGTAGCTGGGGCCAAACCAGATACATAGCTTTGCATTTCTGGGGAAGGAGGGAAGGCAAAGCAGCATCAACAGAGGGGATATTAGAACTAAGTAGGAAGAGAAGAGTTGAGGGGTTGGGGAGGGGGCTTGGAATGGCATGTTGGAACCTGAGTAGAGCATACATAGCATAAAGATCAGGGTTTCTAAACACTATTTGTTGCTAAAAGGAACAAGGGCTGATTCCAGGGCTGATTCCTGGCTTCTAGATGATCTTGTGCCAAGGACAAAAAGAAGTGCTCCAGGAATAATGGGGCTGTGTCAACAGGATACAGAGGTCATCTTGAAGGGGCTCCTACTTGTCAAATCTGGGACAATTTGAGCATCAATAGAAAACTATGTAGCAACAAATTATAACCATTCAACAAAATAGAAATCTGTGAGTTCATACTGATCTTAACTAATGAATTAAATTTGATGAAAAACAGGATATTTACAAAATCTTGAAGCACCTCCCACATAAAACACATCTTAATTACCAAGGGAAAAGGAGTGACATTACTGTGAAGAATCCTGGCAGACACCAACTAACTCAAATGTTCAAACTTAATATAACTAATAACGGATCAAATCAAAATTGTGCACCACCACGTGATAGAATGCAGTAAGAAGTTTACTGCTGTGATATTCCTGTTGAAGACACATAACATGAAAATAATCAGGAGGAACTATTAGTAAAAGGCAAAATAGAAGAACATTCCACAAAATATCTGACATTCAAAAATGTTAAGGTCATAAATGTTGAGGTAGAACTGAGGAACTTTTCTAGACTGAAGGAGCCTAAGAGATATGACAGCAAAAGGCAACATATGAGACTGGCCTGGATTCTTCCCATAATGGACATTATGGGAAAATTTAAATGAGATCTGAAGGTTAAACAGCAGCAATCTTAATTTCCTGATTTTGGTGTACAATCTGGTTATATAGGGAAAAGTCCTTGTATACAGGAAATACACACAAAAGTACCACGTAGGCCACTTACTCTCATATGATACAGAAAAAGAAAAAGGGGGGGTGTATATTCACTAGTCTTAAAATTTTTCTCTAAATTTGAAATTCTTTCTAATTTGGTAGCCAGAGAAAATACCTATAGATACCAATATTTAAAGATCCTTCCCTGCCCCCCAAAATTCAGTTAACCAGAAGAAGACCTCAGTCAACAAACTCTATCAACAAAATGCAGATTTCATCAGGTTTTCAGTACCTCACCAAAGTGTGAATAATCAACCAAATATCATTAAACTCTTTAGGAAAGCTTACACCATGCCCAAACAAACCACCAAGGGACAAAGTAATCCAGACAAAAACACACATAAGAAAAAGAGAACATTGGTTCATTTTTTTTTTTAAACAGTATCTGTGGGGCATTCACAAAGTCACCACATAAAATAGTGGAGGTTTTTTGAATGAGTTCTCCCATTTTCAACACAAAATTCAACTTTGCCCACATTCTTTTGACATACTCTCCCAGAATAGTTGAAATTTACTAAAGCAATCACTGATGGCTGTTTTAAAGAGAGCTGATGGAGCTGACAGTCATTGAAACTCAAGTAGTAGTTTACTACCTAGGCTTTAGAATCAGACAGACTCTGGTTTGAATCATAAATCTGCCAATCATATTGGATGTTCTTCTTCCTGATTCTTCTTTTTTCATCTGCAAAATGAGGACAATAATACCTACCCTCACTGTATGGTTGTGAAGAGTAAATGAGATTATATTCACAACTTTGCACATTAAAAAGTACTCATCAAGTGATGCTCTTGATAGTACTTTTATTACTCACCATTAGCTGTTCATAGTCTCAAGATAAATAGGTCTTCCTTCTGGAAGAGGCCCTGAGCTCATCATTTGTCTCAATCATGTTCTGTCAAAGAAATGTCCATGGCCAGTTTCTACTGATCACTCCACTCTCCTTGTGACACCCATTCCACCAATCAGTATCTATGTCCCAGTTTCCTAATTATTAAACTGTTGTCTCTCAGCGTCAGACCCTATTTTCTATACTCTGTTTGGCAACACAAGGGCTGAGACTCTAAAAACCTTCCTCTTCCTTTGCCAGCAGCTCCCTGTTAGGCTCTGACACAAGGGGATGCTAGAGGGAAGTTCTTCCTTCCTGTTTGCGTCCTGCTTCCATTTTCATTTTCTGTTGTTGCTTGACTTCCCTCTTCTGTGTCACTCTGACAGCTTTTCTTCACCCTGATGGTTGGTTCTAATGTAGTCGTTGATCTCAGTCTACAACACTCAGAGAACCAGCCTCAACACACGACTCAGAGGCTCTGCAGAGCCCCTCTCACAGCCACTCAGTGTTGATAATCCCGATCTCTTCCCTCTTCCTGCCGTCCTGGGGTTGTGCTTAGTGTTCCCTTTCGACCTTTTCATTTCTGCAGTACCTGGTAACAATAGGTATCGAATAGTTCTCTATTTTAAATTCTTTCTATTAAAATAATGGGTGTGTATTTTACCTCCTGAGTGGACTCTGAGTGATACACATGGGTTGTACATCCTTCTTAAAGTCCTCTTTAGACTCTATCCCAGGATCCCTTCTGGGAATAATCTTGAGCCATAAGCTTAGTCAGTTCTGCACCAACCTACTCAATATAGGCATTTCTCAAATAACTTTGATCTCCATGACTGTTCAGGCTAACCATGGCTCTCTGTCAAAGCAACACTTGTCACTACATCTGATCTTTCAATTCACGTCCACTGGCCCCTTAGAGACAGACACATGTGTTTTACCTGAGTGCCACTAACCATTTCCCTTCACTTCCTACCTCCCACCAAGATCACCTGTAAACGGTTTTTGACTCAGGCTAGTAACGTAGCTGAGAAAATTGTTGAAACCAAAGGTAGCAGAGAAGGATAGACAGACCCATACGTATCATGTTTTTAGCACATATTCTGCCTCTCTTCCATTTCTCCTACCTCCAGGTCACTCCAAAAAAGCCATCAGTATTTTCCTCAAACATCATTTTCATCTTAGCACACCCTTCCTCAAGCAGGTACAATGACTCCCTATTGCCTACCAGATCAAGAAAAAACTCCTAAGTTAGACCCTGGGTGTCATTAAGGTGGCTTCAACCAATTAGACTGTAACAGTCTGTAGGTATTCCCACTGGGGAAATGGGATGTGTGGGAAGTGGGCCTGGGGTTCAGCCACTCTCAAAGCAAACACTCTGGAATGTCGTGTACTGGGGAAAGGACAGACGAGAAGCCATAATCTCCATGGAATGTGGTAAAGCCCAAGAGGGAATCCCTCCAGAAATGGAGCAAGTCTTTTGGAAGAGCTTGAAGTGCTCCTCACCTCAGTTACATGCTGTCAGGGGCCACAGACATCTTCAAGACTATTTGAGGGCCAGGAAAACTCCATTCTTTGACACCAGAGGTTGCTATGCCCCTTTGTAGAAGGCCATTTATGTATAGTAAATTGAGTCCTTTACCTGCATTTAAAGAATTTGAATATTTTACCTGTTTCAATGGGTGTTTCCATCAACCACACATATCCACCAGATAAGTTTCTACGAAAAGACTGTTTAAAAAATGCTTATTAGGAAGACGAGGGGAAGATGGTGGAAGAGTAAGACGTGGAGATCACTTTTCTCCCCACAGATACACCAGAAATACATCTACATGTGGAACAACTCCTACAGAACACCTACTGAACGCTGTCAGAAGACCTCAGACTTCCCAAAAGGCAAGAAACTCCCCACGTACCTGGGTAGGGCAAAAGAAAAAAGAAAAAAAAGACAAAAGAATAGGGACGGGACCTGCACCAGTGGGAGGGAGCTGTGAAGGAGGAAAGGTCTCCACACACTAGGAAGCCCCTTCGCGGGCGGAGACTGCGGGTGGCGCGGGGGGGAAGCTTCGGAGCTGCGGAGGAGAGCATAGCAACAGGGGTGCGGAGGGCAAAGCAGAGAGTTTCCCGCACAGAGGATCGGTGCCGACCAGCACTCACCAGCCCGAGAGGCTTGTCCGCTCACCCGCCGGGGCGGGCGGGGCTGGGAGCTGAGGCTCGGGCTTCGGTCGGAGCGCAGGGAGAGGACTGAGGTTGGCGGCATGAACACAGCCTGCAGGGGGTTAGTGCACCACGGCTAGCCGGGAGGGAGTCCGGTGAAAAGTCTGCAGCTGCCGAAGAGGCAAGAGACATTTTCTTCCCTCATTGTTTCCTGTTGCGCGAGGAGAGGGGATTGGGAGCGCTGCTTAGAGGAGCTCCAGAGACGGGCGTGAGCCACGGCTAAAAGCGCGGACCCCAGAGACGGGCATGAGATGCTAAGGCTGCTGCTGCCGCCACCAAGAAGCCTGTGTGCGAGCACAGGTCACTATCCACACACCCCTTCCGGGGAGCCTGTGCAGCCCGCCACTGCCAGGGTCCCGGGATCCAGGGACAGCTTCCCCGGGAGAACGCACGGCGCGCCTCGGGCTGGTGCAACGTCACTCCGGCCTCTGTAGCCTCAGGCTCGCCCCGCACTCCGTACCCCTCCTTCCCCCCGGCCTGAGTGAGCCAGAGTCCCCAAAGCAGCTGCTCCTTTAACCCTGTCCTGTCTGAGCAGAGAACAGACGCCCTCTGGCGACCTACACGCAGAGGCGGGGCCAATCCAAAGCTGAGCCCCGAGAGCTGTGAGAACAAAGAAGAGAAACGGAAATCTCTCCCAGCAGCCTCAGAAGCAGCGGATTAAAGCTCCACAATCAACTTGATGTACCCTGCATCTGTGGAATACATGAATAGACAACGAATCATCCCCAACTGAGGAGGTGGACTTTGAGAGCAAGATTTATGATTTTTCCCTTTTTCCTCTTTTTGTGTGTGTGTATATGTATGCTTCTATGTGAGATTTTGTCTGTATAGCTCTGCTTCCACCATTTGTTCTAGGGTTCTATGCATCCGTTTTTGTTTTTCTTTCTTTTAAAAAAAATCTTTTTTTCGTAATAATTATTTTTTATTTTAATAACGTTATTTTATTTTATCTTACTTTATTTTATTTAATCTTCTTTCTTTCTTTCTTTCTTTCCTTCCTTCCCTCCTTCCTTCCTTCCTCCCTCCCTCCCTCCCTTCTTTCTTTTCTTTCTTTCTTTCTTTCTTTCTTTCTTTCTTTCTTTCTTTCTTTCTTTCTTTCTTTCTTTCTTTCTTTCTTTCTTTCTTTTTCTTTCTTCTTTTGCTCCCTTTTATTCTGAGCCATGTGGATGAAAAGCTCTTGGTGCTGCAGCCAGGAGTCAGTGCTGTGCCTCTGAGGTAGGAGAGCCAACTTCAGGACACTGGTCCAGAAGAGACCTCCCAGCTCCACATAATATCAAACGGCGAAAATCTCGCAGAGATCTCCATCTCAACACCAGCACCAAGCTTCACTCAACGACCACCCAGCTACAGTGCTGGACACCCTATGCCAAACAACTAGCAAGACACAAACACAACCCCAGCCATTAGCAGAGAGGCTGCCTAAAATCATAATAAGTCCAAAGACACCCCAAAACACACCACCAGACGTGGACCTGCCCACCAAAAAGACAAGATCCAGCCTCATCAACTGGAACACAGGCACTAGTCCCCTCCACCAGGAAGCCTACACAACCCACTGAAACAACTTTAGCCACTGGGGACAGACACCAAAAACAATGGGAACTATGAACCTGCAGCCTGCAAAAAGGAGACCCCAAACACAGTAAGATAAGCAAAATGAGAAGACAGAAAAACACACAGCAGATGAAGGAGCAAGATAAAACCACACCAGACCTAACAAATGAAGAGGAAATAGGCAGTCTACCTGAAAAAGAATTCAGAATAATGATAGTAAAGATGATCCAAAATCTTGGAAATAGAATAGACAAAATGCAAGAAACATTTAACAAGGACCTAGAAGAACTAAAGAGCAAACAAGCAACGATGAACAACACAATAAATGAAATTAAAAATACTCTAGATGGGATCAATAGCAGAATAACTGAGGCAGAAGAACGGATAAGTGACCTGGAAGATAAAATAGTGGAAATAACTACTGCAGAGCAGAATAAAGAAACAAGACTGAAAAGAACTGAGGACAGTCTCAGAGACCTCTGGGACAACATTAAATGCACCAACATTCGAATTATAAGGGTTCCAGAAGAAGAAGAGAAAAAGAAAGGGACTGAGAAAATATTTGAAGAGATTATAGTTAAAAATTTCCCTAATATGGGAAAGGAAATAGTTAATCAAGTCCAGGAAGCACAGAGAGTCCCATACAGGATAAATCCAAGTAGAAATATGCCAAGACACATATTAATCAAACTGTCAAAAATTAAATACAAAGAAAACATATTAAAAGCAGCAAGGGAAAAACAACAAATAACACACAAGGGAATCCCCATAAGGTTAACAGCCGATCTTTCAGCAGAAACTCTGCAAGCCAGAAGGGACTGGCAGGATATATTTAAAGTGATGAAGGAGAAAAACCTGCAACCAAGATTACTCTACCCAGCAAGGATCTCATTCAGATTTGATGGAGAAATTAAAACCTTTACAGACAAGCAAAAGCTGAGAGAGTTCAGCACCACCAAACCAGCTTTACAACAAATGCTAAAGGAACTTCTCTAGGCAAGAAACACAAGAGAAGGAAAAGACCTACAATAACGAACACAAAACAATTAAGAAAAAGGGAATAGGAACATATATATCAATATTTACCTTAAATGTAAATGGACTAAATGCTCCCACCAAAAGACACAGATTGGCTGATTGGATACAAAAACAAGACCCATATATATGCTGTCTACAAGAGACCCACTTCAGGCCTAGAGACACATACAGACTGAAAGTAAGGGGATGGAAAAAGATATTCCAGGCAAAGGAAACCAAAAGAAAGCTGGAGTAGCAATTCTCATATCAGAAAAAATAGACTTTAAAATAAAGACTATTAGAAGAGACAAAGAAGGACACTACATAATGATGAAGGGATTGATCCAAGAAGAAGATATAACAATTGTAAATATTTATGCAACCAACATAGGGGCACCTCAATACATAAGGAGAGTACTAACAGCCATAAAAGGGGAAATCAGCAGTAACACACTCATAGTAGAGGGCTTTAACACCCAACTTTCACCAATGGACAGATCATCCAAAATGAAAATAAATAAGGAAACACAAGCTTTAAATGATACATTAAACAAGGTGGACTTAATTGATATTTATAGGACATTCCATCCAAAAACAACAGAATACACATTTTTCTCAAGTGTTCATGGAATATTCTCCAGGATAGATCATATCTTGGGTCACAAATCAAGCCTTGGTAAATTTAAAAAAATTGAAATTGTATCAAGCATCTTTTCCGACAACAATGCTATGAGACTAGATATCAATTACAGGAAAAGATCTGTAAAAAATACAAACACATGGAGGATAAACAATACACTACTTAATAACGAAGTTATCACTGAAGAAATCAAAGAGGAAATCAAAAAATACCTGAAAACAAATGACAATGGAGCCACGATGACCCAAAACCTATGGGATGCAGGAAAAGCAGTTCTAAGAGGGAAGTTTATAGCAATAGAATCCTACCTTAAGGAATAGGAAACATCTCGAATAAACAACCTAACCTTGTACCTAAAGCAATTAGAGATAGAAGAACAAAAAAACTCCAAAGTTAGCAGAAGGAAAGAAATCATAAAAATCAGATCAGAAATAAATGAAAAAGAAATGAAGGAAACAATAGCAAAGATCAATAAAACTAAAAGCTGGTTCTTTGAGAAGATAAACAAAATTGATAAACCATTAGCCAGACTCATCAAAAAAAAAAAAAAAGAAGAAGGCTCAAATCAATAGAATTAGAAATGAAAAAGGAGAAGTAACAACTGACACTGCAGAAATACAAAATATCATGAGAGATTACTACAAACAACTCTATGCCAATAAAATGGACAACCTGGAAGAAATGGACAAATTCTTAGAAATGCACACCTGCCAAGACAGAATCAGGAAGAAATAGAAAATATGAACAGACCAATCACAAGCACTGAAATTGAAAGTGTGATTAAAAATCTTCCAACAAACAAAAGCCCAGGACCAGATGGCTTCACAGGCGAATTCTATCAAACATTTAGAGAAGAGCTAACACCTATCCTTCTCAAACTCTTCCAAAATATAACAGAGGGAGGAACCCTCCCAAACTCATTCTACGAGGCCACCATCACCCTGATACCAAAACCAGACAAGGATGTCACAAAGAAAGAAAACTACAGGCCAATATCACAGATGAACATAGATGCAAAAATCCCCAACAAAATACTAGCAAACAGAATCCAACAGCACATTCAAAGGATCATACACCATGATCAAGTGGGGTTTATTCCAGGAATGCAAGGATTCTTCAATATACACAAATCAATCAATGTGATACACCATATTAACAAATTGAAGGAGAAAAACCATATGATCATCTCAATAGATGCAGAGAAAGCTTTCGACACAATTCAACACCCATTTATGATAAAAACCCTGCAGAAAGTAGGCATAGGGGGAACTTTCCTCCACATAATAAAGACCATATATGACAAACCCACAGCCAACATCATCCTCAATGGTGAAAAATGAAAACATTTCCACTAAGATCAGGAACAAGACCAGGTTGTCCACTCTCACCATTCTTATTCAAGATAGTTTTGGAAGTTTTAGCCACAGCAATCAGAGGAGAAAAGGAAATAAAAGGAATCCAAATCAGAAAAGAGAAGTAAAGCTGTCACTGTTTGCAGATGACATGATACTATACATAGAGAATCCTAAAGATGCTACCAGAAAACTACTAGAGCTAATCAATGAATTTGGTAAAGTAGCAACATACAAAATTAATGCACAAAATTCTCTGGTATTCCTATACACTAATGATGAAAAATCTGAAAGTGAAATCAAGAAAACACTCCCATTTACCATTGCAACAAAAAGAATAAAATATCTAGGAATAAACCTACCTAAGGAGACAAAAGACCTGTATGCAGAAAATTATAAGACACTGATGAAAGAAATTAAAGATGATACAAACAGATGGAGAGATATACCATGTTCTTGGATTGGAAGAATCAACATTGTGAAAATGACTCTACTACCCAAAGCAATCTATAGATTCAATGCAATCCCTATCAAACTACCACTGGCATTTTTCACAGAACTAGAACAAAAAATTTCACAATTTGTATGGAAACACAAAAGACCCTGAAGAGCCAAAGCAATCTTGAGAATGAAAAATGGAGCTGGAGGAATCAGGCTCCCTGACTTCAGACTATACTACAAAGCTACAGTAATCAAGACAGTATGGTACTGGCACAAAAACAGAAAGATAGATCAATGGAACAGGTTAGAAAGCCCAGAGATAAACCCATGCACACATGCTCACCTTATCTTTGATAAAGGAGGTAGGAATGTACAGTGGAGAAAGGACAGCCTCTTCAATAAGTGGTGCTGGGAAAACTGGACAGGTTCATGTAAAAGTATGAGATTAGATCACTCCCTAACACCATACACAAAAATAAGCTCAAAATGGATTAAAGACCTAAATTCAAGGCCAGAAACTATCAAACTCTTAGAGGAAAACATAGGCAGGACACTCTATGACATAAATCACAGCAAGATCCTTTTTTACCCACCTCCTACAGAAATGGAAGTAAAAACAAAAATAAAAAAATGGTACCTAATGAAACTTCAAATCTTTTGCACAACAAAGGAAACCATAAACAAGACCAAAAGACAACCCTCAGAATGGGAGAAAATATTTGCAAATGAAGCAACTGACAAAGGATTAATCTCCAAAACTTATAAGCAGCTCATGCAGCTTATACAAAAAACCCAATCCAAAAATGGGCAGAAGACCTATATAGACATTTCTCCAGAGAAGATATACAGACTGCCAAGAAACACATGAAAGAATGCTCAACATCATTAATCATTAGAGAAATGCAAATCAAAACTACAGTGAGATATCATCTCACACTAGTCAGAATGGCCATCATCAAAAAACCTAGAAACAGTAAATGCTGGAGGGGGTGTGGAGAAAAGGGAACCCTCTTGCATTGCTGGTGGGAATGTGAATTGGTACAGCCACTATGGAGAACAGTATGGAGGTTCCTTAAGAAACTACAAATAGAACTGCCATATGACCCAGCAATCCCACTACTGGGCATATACCCTGAGAAAACCATAATTCAAAAAGAGTCATGTACCAAAATGTTCATTGCAGCTCTATTTACTATAGCCCGGAGATGGAAACAACCTAAGTGTCCATCATCAGATGAATGGATAAAGAAGATGTGGCACATATATACAATGGAATATTACTCAGTCATAAAAGGAAACGAAGTTGAACTATTTATAATGAGGTGGATGGACCTAGAGTCTGTCATACAAAGTGAAGTAAGTCATAAAGAGAAAGACAAATACCATATGCTAACACATATATATGGAATTTAAGAAAAAATAAATGTCATGAAGAACCTAGCGGTAAGACAGGAATAAAGACACAGACCTACTAGAGAATGGACTTGAGGATATGGGGAGGGGGAAGGGTACGCTGTGACAAAGCGAGAGAGTGGCATGGACATATATACACTACCAAACGTAAAATAGATAGCTAGTGGGAAGCAGCCGCATAGCACAGGGAGATCAGCCCCCTGCTTTGTGACCACCTAGAGGGGTGGGATAGGGAGGGTGGGAGGGAGGGAGACGCAAGAGGGAAGAGATATGGGAACATATGTATATGTATAACTGATTCACTTTTTTATAAAGCAGAAACTAACACACCATTGTAAAGCAATTATACTCCAATAAAGATGTAAAAAAATGCTTATTAAATAAATCTATGATGGCTATCTTAAATAAACAAACAACTACAATCTTTAGTTCTTTGGGTGGTCACTCTTTTGGTTTTATTACATTATATAAGGTTGGCCAAAAAGTTCGTTCTGGTTTTTCCCTAAGATAATATGTTACCTACAAGGAAAATTATCTATGCCTAATTTATAAGTTTTAAAGAGATTGTTCAGGTTATTTCTATATGATTCTAAATAGCCAGCTAAAATTAGAAAATTCAGTCAAAAGTCTGCATTTCTGATCTACATGATATCAAACACCTAGATATTTAAAGATACCTGGATCATTGGCATATCTTATAGATCAGCCTAAGGAAGAAAGATAATTAGGACATGTAAAACACATTTCCATATTTTTAATGCTCCTACTGAATTTTTACTTAGCTAATTATGATTTGGCTTTAATGTTAAATATTATGTTTGGGTTTTTTTTCTTATAAGTTGACTTGGTACTAAATTATCCTTATTTTGATGTGTCTGTCACGACTTTAAATATATTTACTGTCATTCATTTCACTTCAATGTTTCTTCTCAGTTATGCTCTTGCCATTTACTCTGTTTTAGCTGTTTTGTGATATGGCATATTTCAAGTTTTTTCACTCTATTTCTTAAGGATTTATAATTTTAACAGCTTGATTTCTTAGTTAATGTTACAAATCTCTCTGATTTCAGGAATCTATAAAAATACTGAAGGCAAAATGAGGGATATAAGCACAAGAAAGTTTCTGTTACCTAATTTCACCAAAAAATGAAGATTTGATGAACAGGGTGGGGGTGGGTGGTACTGCCTATTTAAATCCATCCGTGGCCCACATTCTGAGCTTCACATGTGGCACATTACAAGATATTTTATATTTTTTGCTTATTTCCATGAAATAAAATATGTTTACTATACATATACTACTGAAACAAGTACACTTGAATGTAAAGAACATGCTTCTCTTGATGAGTCATCTGGAGGTGGTAAATGTAAGTAGCAATGTATTTATTTTTGTAAATGTCCTTTAACCCACACTGCTGGCCAAACTTCAGGTTCAGCCTCATTTGATAGGCTGCTTTAAGAAAAATAACTCTCACTTAAAAATAAATAAACATATGACCATCAATAACAATTTCTTCTATTTATATTTCCTTGGAATGCATCATATCTCATATAAATGAATTTAAATACATTCTCAGATTACTAAAATGCCACTCATTCCAAAAGTCCTTTGGAACATGCCTACCCCAAGAATACCAAGATGCACTTAGAATAAAATCCAAACTCTTTAACCCTGACCGACAAGGCCTTGCCTGATCTGTCAATTGCTCATCAATTATTACTCCCTTATTAATATATCCCAGCCATACCAATCTTCATGTTACATGACTTGCAATGCTCATTTTCCCCTCAGAACCCTTGCATTTGCTGTTCCCTCTACCATGAAGGTTGTTCCTCCAAGTCTTTGGATAACCAGTTCCTTCTTATTCAAGTCTTACCTCAAATGTCACATCCTCAAGAGGTCTGCTCTAAAATTCTAACTGCTCTCTACTCCGTTTCCTTGGATCATAGCATTTATCTGTATCTGACATCAGGTATTTTCTTGTTGTCTGCCATAGGCTGAGTCTCTGAATAGCCTCATTCTTCCCTGGGGCTTCTCCTCCATTCTGACCATCTCAGTGTGGTCCTTAGATTCTCTCCAGGTTTCTGATTTGTTTTCCCACTCTCTGCTGGGACTGGGGGCTGCCTCAAATCTCGACATGTTTATGTTTGACCCTGATGCCTGTCTTCCTCCTACCAGCACCTTCTGTCTCAGAACTAGATGTGGCTCCCTGTACCCTCATGCCTTGTTTTCACAAAGGGACCTTCCTAAAAGTTATTATCTTTAAGCTACACTCACTAGATCAGAATCTTTGGCTTGGACCTAGGAACTTTGGTTGAATATTCACCTCCTTAAGAAACAGGCTGAACATGAAGACTGTTTTCTTACTCCTCCAACATTCCTTGAGATGGTAAATTTTCTTGACTCTCTCGTATTTCTTGACATTTACAGGAACTTCATTTCCGGAAATAAATGATTTCTCATTAATTTTATCAGGATGCCAAAATATGATTCATGCAGCTTAATGCAAGCAACACATGGTACAGTGAGGTGGCTAGTTGCATGAGTCTGGGTTCAAATCCTAGCTATACCATTTACTAGCGATGTGAACCTGGAGATATTTGTCAAGATCTCTGAGCCTTATCCTCCTAGGTATAAAATGGGGGTAATAAAACAGTCTTCCTGAAAAGGTTGTTGTGAGGATTCAGTGAGATAATGTGAAGTGTTTATATCTGTGCCACACACGCTCACACACAGTGAAGGTGCAGAATGATACAACCCTATGGAGAGGAATTTGCAATATGTAACAAAACCACATGTGTATTTTACCTTTTGGTCCAGCATTGCACCTACAAGTACACCTCCACAAGTAGAGTACAGCATAGACACAAGGTTACTTGTCAAGGCTTTGTTTGTGATAGCAAAGTATTGAAAAAAAATCTAAATGTGCCACCGCAGAATGCTGATTGACACAATAAAGCACTATGCAGTTGTGAAAAGAGTGAGAAGTACTTGTGTGAACTGATATCAAGGGATTTCTATGATGTACTAAGTGAAAAAAGCAAATGCAAAAGAATATTATGATATATATGTAAAACCTTCATCATAAGACAGAAAATCAGAAATATGTATGTATCTACATGCATATATAGAAACACATACATATACATATGCATGTATACCTATGCAAATATTGATACACATATTCATATGTAACTTATTTGCTCACTTTTGCAAAATGAAATATAGGAAGAATAAACCAGAAACTAATAAAAACAACAACCCATAAGTGGTAGATGGAAATTGGGAGAAAGATAGAAATAAGTTTTCTCTGAATAGATTTTTTTTATGCAGTTTTGCCTTTTGAACCATATGTTTTACATATTCAAAAATTAAATTTAAATGAAAAAGGATTTACAAAAAGCAAGCTCTAAAATTGAATACAAACAGAAAAAAATGAACTTAACCATATATCAACTTGATGATATAACCACACAGAGAAGCAGAATGTTTTGAACACTGTAGTCTTGACAATACACTTGGTAGGACCTTATCAGGCAAATCCAGATTGTGGGACTTTCTATAGGGTGTCCGTCTTGGAATCTTCAAAAATATTAATGTTAAAACTGAAAAAAATAGGCAAGGGGGACTGTACTAGATGAACGGGGACCAAAGAGACAAGATAATGAAATATAATGTGTGATCCTTTCTTGGATCTTGAATTCAACCACAAAAAATAACCATAAAGGACATTATTAGGACAGTTGGGGGGAATTCGCATATGGACTGTAGGTTAAAATATATCATCATATCAATGTTAAGTTCCTTGGATATGATCATAATAAGATGTTTTTGTTCTTAGAAAATATATGCTGAAGTATTTATAGATGAACTGTCATGATTCTACATGAACCTTACTTTCAAATTTTAGGCAAAAAGAAAGACAGAGAGAGGGAAAGCAAACGTGCAAAATGTTTATATTACTCTTTCAACTACTCTGTAGGTTTGAAATTTTTCAAAATAAAATTTTGGGAGGTAACCTCCAAAACAAACAAACTAAAAGTGATCTGTGCCTGCTAGCTATTACTATCTCTGATTCTCCCAACCTGGGAGGCTGTGAAAAGGAAACCTGGAATAAATACATATGGCTGATAATAAAAAAGAAATCGTGTACTGGGATCTATTTTCAGCTTACTGAAGCATGTCAGTTGATACTTATTCATTTCCCATAACATTTGCCCAAACAAATAAAATTGCCTCCAACTTTTAAAAGAGGAAGTGAGACTGTCTCCAAGCCTCCCTGGAAAGAAGCAGTTAAATCTTATCATTATTTTGCCTCCCTCTTATTTAGTGATGTGCTTTGGCGGAAACTCAAGGGGAGTATAGTTCCAGCCAGCCTCTGGGAAAAACGCAGACAACACTGTCTCTCACCCCTGTGAATTACACTGGGGGACATGCCGCTGCTTCCAGCCTGCCCATCTCAATTATGATGACAAAGCATCAGGCCAAGAGGCAGACCCCTGGGTAGTTGGGTCTATATTATTTCAGATTTTAAATACTGAAAGCAAGACAGAAAACCTTTCTCCTAGATAGGGAGTGGGAAGTATAATTTACAATAGATTAAGCTCCCCTTATCTGGGGGCATTTAAAGATCTATAGGACCTTCCTTTTAAATTTCTGGTACACAATTGACCTAACAAAACACCTTTACACACTCCTAAATTACATACTTTTAAAAAGTCTTTTTCCCAGATATATAATATTTGCCCCACAAGATGATGAAATGACAATTTGCCACTGGCCTTCTATTTTTCTTTCTTTCAAGACTTAAAAGCCTGTTTCATTTCTATTGCAGGATTGTGTCCAGGTATAGAGAGACACCCTTTGTAACTGGTTAAAAGCTACAGAAAGGCTCTATTGAAACAAAATGCTGCTCATATCCCGATCCATGCCAGTAGGAATAAATCGCACAAAAGCACCTAAAGAAAACCGTTTTATAGTTACTACTGTGGTACATTAGCTGACAAGGGAGAGATGCTTACATTTATAGATTTTTTTTTCCTTTTGTAGAGGCAGAATCTATAAGCAGCTGAAGAATTGTGTATTATCACCGCTGGAATTTGAATTCAGCTAATGAGAACTAAGAGCAAAAGGAAGATGCCTTGTGAGGCTTCTTGGTCTTGGCCCTGTACATGGGCCATAAAATTAGGCTGCCTTGCTTCCCTTCGGGACTACAGCACCTCTCTGCAAATGTATTTCAAGATTCCATTTTCACATGCATAAAAATATTAAAATATGCACCTCCTTAAATCGTGCATCCTAAGCTAATTATGAAGTTGAAGATATCAATACCAAGGTAATCTTATGATATCTTATATTTACATAGTATTATGTACCTCTGTGCTTGAGAGCATAGTCACAGACATAATCTCACTTAATCCTGGGAACTCTGTGAGGTAGATTGAGTGGTTCATCTTTCCATTATGCAGTTAAAGCAACGGAACAAGACATTCTCAATGCTGAAACTTTATGTCTACCATTTATCAGAACTGAAAAACTCTGACTTGAGAGAGAGAGGAAGAGAGAAATATTCAGCTCTTTCACTTACTAGTTGTGTGGCCCTAGACAAATGACCCAACTTCTCTGAGCTTCAGTTTCCTCAGCTGCAAAATAAGGGAAATAATACCTACCTCTTAAGAATGGTTTGCTGGTTAAATAATTTATTTTTGAACTTACACTCAAAAATGATAGCTATTTATTTATTGACTCATTCAATAACTATTTTAGTGTTTTTAGCATTTGACAGACAAGAAAGATACAGATCTAGAGGAAGCAAGTAATATAACCATACTCTTAAGATACAGTGCTAGCCTTCATGAAACTCACAGACTTGAAGGTTGGTATACATTTAAATAAACCATTAGAATGTAGTGTGATATTATGGAAAGCCTGCAAAGGCCACCATGGACAGTGTGAAGGTTTTACACTGCACAATCCAGGGGGCAACATTCATGTCACAGTGTCTGTGAGTGATGACACTAGCGTTGTGTAATGTACCACCTGAGAAGCCATCCACAGCAATCCTGCTGGTAACAGACAAAGGTTAATAATAGCTTCATAGAGGTAATATTTAATCTAGGCCATTCCAGAAAAGAGAAAAAGTGCATGAGAATATATGAAATGAACATGGAATTGCAAGACCACCATTGCCAAAGTAGGAGTACACATATGACCAAAATATGAAGTTGAAAAGATAAAAAGAGACCATGTGGTGAAAGGCCTTGTAAACCATGCCAGATGCAGTTAACTCTCCCATAATGTGGGGATTAGGGGCGCCAACCTCCCACACAGTCAAAAATATGCATATAACTATAGTCAGCCCTCCATATCGTGTTCCACATCCTCAAATTCCATGAACCGCAGATCGTGTAGTACTGTAATATTTAGAACTGAAAAAAAAAAAAGCTGCATATAAGTGGACCCACACAGTTCAAACTATGCTGTTCAAGGGCCAACTGTAATTTGTACTTTACTCTCAACAACAAAGAGCTTTAGTGTAAATATATGACTGCTGCCTTAGCGTACCTTCTCCATTTCCCATCAGCCTCCAATGTCCATTTGGAGATAGTTCCAGGGATTGTCCAAACAAAATGAAACCCAAAAATGTTATTGATAATGCTGAGACCACTGTACAGGATTCACTGTGGCTAAGAGGGAAGACAGCCTTAGAATGAAGCGGACACTCTGGCAGGTATACTGGAGTGAGAAGAAGAAACCAGGCTCCTGATGACTACATTGAATCCCTGGGTCCAGTCTTGTCTGAAGTCCACCTACTTTGGGATCTTTGGTGATGTGAACCAATAAAATTCTATTTATTACCTAAATCACTTTGAGTTTTGCTGTTTCTTTCCACCAAAAGATTTTAACTAATACAAGTGCCAACAAAAGACTCTAAGCAAAGAAGTAGCATAATTGTATATACATTTTATTAAAATATTACTGGTAGGAACTGGGAAAAGAATGTACTAGAAGAGGCCAGAAGTCAATAGAATAGTCTTTCACCAAAGTCCAAGCAAAAAGGGAAGACAAAAGGATGAGCTGTATATCCTGTCATAAAAAAAAATCTTCAAGGAATATTTTTCACAGTAAAACCAAATTGCAAAAAATTTTGTGTAATATAATCTTGTTTAATTTTTAAAACCTTCTTTATTTATGTGCTTATGTATCACTTCACAGTTTACTACTATATTCTGCCTGAATTTTTTTAAATAAGAACTCTTAGTTGTATAATTTAAAGAAAGAAAATTTAAGAAATAATGACCAAGTGACTCAACTCTGTGGCCTTGAATGGAAAGGATGAATTTGAAAGACATTTAGAAGTCAATCTATCTAAAGCCATCCTTTTAGGAGAAGTTCTAGCCCCACCTCATACATGACTCTTTTCTGGACTACCACTTCCCAGGATGATCTTTCTCCTTTTAACTCCTAATATTCTCACTCTCTAGATGATCATTCAGTCTTTCCCACATTCTGCCTTGTACTGAAGATTAACTTTTTATGAATGTATTGATATATCTTCCAAATGGTTATAATCTCCAAGAATCTTGGTTTATGCTATTTTTATAGCTCCACTACGCCTAGCCCTGTGCTTTGTATGTTGTAACTATTCAAATATCTCCTGGTTTGCTGGGTGTTCTTTCACACCCAGTGTAGAGAGGGCACTACACTGCCCTCTCTATTCCGCATTCCCCTACCAAACTGCAAGCAACCCTTGACCAAACAGGCCTGGAAATCTCCTGAGAATGCTTCTGTCCTGCAACATTAGAACTCTCCCAGGTTCTAGTTTTAGCACTGCCTCTGTATTACCAAAAGGCCTTGGGAAAGTGTCAACTTCGGTGAGTCTCTTTCTGTCTTGTAAAAACCTTCACAGAAATATCTGGAGAGGCCAAGATTAAAAGTCAAGATACAGGGCTTCCCTGGTGGTGCGGTGGTTGAGAATCTGCCTGCTAATGCAGGGGACACAGGTTCGAGCCCTGGTCTGGGAGGATCCCACATGCCGCGGAGCAACTAGGCCCGTGAGCCACAACTACTGAGCCTGCGCGTCTGGAGCCTGTGCTCCGCAACAAGAGAGGCCACGATAGTAAGAGGCCTGTGCACCGCGATGAAGAGTGGCCCCCGCTTGCCACAACTAGAGAAAGCCCTCGCACAGAAACTAAGACCCAACACAGCAAAAATAATAATAAATTAATTAATAAACTCCTACCCCCAGCATCAAAAAAATTTTCCATCAGGCAGGACAATCACATACTTTGCTAAATAGCTTTGGCTGGGTCTGTAACTAACCAACAACATCCCTTTAAAAAAAAAAAAAAAGTCAAGATACATGGGACATCCCTGGTGGCACAGTGGATAAGAATCTGCCTGCCAATGCAGGGGACAGGGGTTCGATGCCTGGTCCGGGAAGATCCCACATGCCATGGAGCAACTAAGCCTGTGTGCCACCACTACTGAGCCTGTATTTTAGAGCCGGTGTGCTGCAACTACTGAAGCTCACGTGCCTAGAGCCCGTGCTCCACAACAAGTGAAGCCACAGCAATGAGAAGCCTGTGCACCGCAACCAAGAGTAGCCCCCACTCGCCGCAACTGGAGAAAGCCCACAGCAACAAAATCCCAACGCAGCCAAAAATAAAAATTAAATCAAATCTTAAAAATAAATAAATAAATTTTAAAAAACAGTGTACATACACCTTAATTTAAAAATACTTTGTAAAAAAAAGTCAAGATACTCAGAACTTGTGAAGCACAGAAGGAAAAAGCTGGCTGGTGGAAAGACAACATTGGAGAAGAAATAACATATCTGAAGGAAGATAATTAAAGTACATTCTAGAGAAAGTACAACTGATAAAGACATCCATTTGAGAAAAGCAATAGGACAAGAGGACATAGCTAAAGGCTTTGCACCAGAACCCATGATCCAAGTAAATAAGTTGTCCTCAAATGACTACGACAAAATCACAAACAGATTTGATCTGGTTGTGTTTTGTTGTCAAGGTCATTTACTCAATGAGTTCATTTAGTTTCTATATTTATGAAGCACTGTGGTCAGTACTGAGAAGACAGTAATAAGATAAGCATTATCCTGCCCTCATGAAGCTTCAGTTCTAGTGAAGGATAAAGACAAGTAAACAATCAATTGCAATACAGTATGATGAGTGCAGTATTGGGAGGGCACCACTCACATTGTAGTCTGTGTACCTGGACATTTACATTTTTCCCTGAAGGACATTTTCACAAACCGCAATGTGGGTAGTGCTCTGGATAAGAAATATAATGGGTGTTATGGATTGAATGTTTATGTCTCCCTGAAATTCATATGTAAAGCCCCAACCCCTAAGGTGATTATATTTAGAAACAGAGACTTTACGAAGGTAATTAAGGTAAAATGAGGTCACATGGTTGGAGCTTTCATCTGATGGGATTAGTGTCCTTGTAGGAAGAGACATGAGTGGAGAGAGCTCACAATCTTGCTCTCTCCTCACCATGTGAGGACACAGCACGAAGGTGGCTGTCTACAAGCCAGGGAGAGATCTCCCACCAGAAACCAATCCTGCTGGACCTTGGTCTGGGACTTCCAGCCTCCAGAAAATTTCTATTTTTTAACCACCTAGTTTGTAGTATTTTGTGATGTCAGTTCTAGCAGACTGATTCAATAGGAAAATCACAGAGCATTATAGGAGCACCTAACCCAATCTTAAGGGTTTATAGAAGTCCTCCCAAGAGAAAATGAAATTTAATACCAGATCCAAGGAATGAGTAATAGTTAGCAAGTCAAAGGGAGAGTTGGTAGAGGGGCTGGGGGAAGGTGTCATGTGGAAATGTTTCTCAGGCAAAGAGAGGAGCAGATACAGAGGACAAGACACAGTCACGGTCCACACTGAGCGAGAGGGGCGCAGCTGTAAAAGGATTAGCAGGACACAGTCACACAGGTCTTTTATAAACCTTCATAAGAAGTTTGGATTTTACGCACAGATCTATAAAAATGCTATAATATTCCTAATATCATGAAAATTAACAATAATTGGAATCATTTGTTCTGTGTAAAATAATTTGCAATCTGGAAGGAAATTTTCACTTCTCCAGTTTTTCAAACATTTGCTCAGCACCACATGGTTAGCCGTCAGTGACATTTGTTTAATAAATGATGGGTTTAGGCTTTTTCTGAGGTTATTATGATCCTCATCTTACCATTGCAATGTACCCACGGTTCCAAATCAAAGGGTTTTTAATGACCTCTTATTGACATGGTAAAAAAGCCTTTCTCTAAAGAAACCCATGTAATAACTGCTTAAAATTCAGGCTTGCAGTCAGATTGCCTCCTAAAATTCAGCCCTGGCATCACCAGATCAGCCAACACAGTGCTGGATTTGGGAAGGTCAGGTTTAAACCATCCACTCTGGCCTCCAGAACAATTCTGTATTCTTACTCCTCCTGCAAGCTGCCGATCCTTGAATGAGTATTACCACTACCATTTTACATTTCTTATCCTTCCAGAAAACAATAGCTAAACATCGGAGCATGAAATAATATTTTGTTCTGGGGTCTGCTGAGCATGTCAGGTCAAATTCTCCTTTTTTTGGCCTTCAGGTTGTTTTGTGAACTCCCCGAATAGCATTGCACCATATTTCGTCTTCAGGAAAACAGACATTTTGAAAACAAGAGTTGATGGACCTTGACAGCCAGCTCCTTAGCATGGGAGATAGTTACACTCTGACCTTGGGGTCCTTGCCCTTCTCCAACTTCCTCCCACAGCACTGTGAACTCACGGCTGCTGGGAGTCCACTGCCTACTGGACATACCTTAGTCTCAGCATTTGGAGAAGATGGCCAGCTCTCAGAAATCTTGAAAATACTTTTTCATACTGCCCATTTTTTAGTGTGTATCTGATGCACATAAAAATCTCAATGTGATGAAACTAAGAACTGGAGACATGGGATGAGGAAGCCATATAAACTCAGGTTAATAACGTGAGCAAACCCCCACCCCAATACAGTACCACTGCTGATTGAGCTGGCAGCAAGAAGTCATTTGGAGGAAAGGTGTTTCTGTGATCAATAATCTTTGAGCATCCTATTCAGAAATATCAGGCTTTAGAACTCAACAAAAGAGTCATCCTGAGAGAGCAATGAGACACCCAAATTGCTTCAGAAACAGAGATGTCACTCACCCTCCTGAAACTCTAGAGGAAGGTCAGCGAGTGCAGCTCACCTGAATTCTTCACCACTCTGTGTAAAGATGGCTTTGGCCAAGTCATTGGATCTATTTCACATAGAAATAATATTAACCACCTACTCTGCCTGAATAACTGTTCTCACCTCAGTGTGGGATTCACTCTTCTAGAATCCTTACAGGTGCTTTTCTTACCTCTGGGGCAGCTACCAGCCCCTTTACCACCAGTAATGGACAGCGTATCTATCGGTCACTTCTTTATTTTCACTTGTCTTTGTCTGCTTGTCTGTCTTAGGTCAGGTTTGCTGGAAACAGACCCTGAGACAGAGACTTGCACACAGTTTTATTGGGGCATGAAGTTAGGACCGACGTGCACACGGAAGTGAAGAACAGAAGTGAAGGAAAGGGGTTCGCGGTAAGAGGAAGGAGATGAATTGGGATGTAGTCACACTGGGGGCCAGACCTACAGAGAGCACTGAAGCTAGCATGGTCCTTCAGAGTTGTCCCAGTTACGGCAAGGGGGCTGGGGCTTTATATTCCTCAGTTGACAGGTTCTTAGGTGAGGGCTGCTCTAGGAAGTGATCCTGGCCTTGGGTAAGGCAGCTCCAGCAGATAGAGAGCGATTCCTGGGGAGGGGCTCAGCTGTGAGTCTTCAGCAGCAACACCCCCCAGAATCTGGGGGACTGATGTCTTTCACTGGAAGGGGGCGTGGATGCTGCCCCACAGCATTGACCACACCCCCTCACCCGATAATTTGAGGAGCAGCGAGGGATGGAGAGAGTCTGACTTAGGGTGATTAAGTCACATTTTCTCCCCTCTTATTTAGGTCAGCATCCCCTTTTCATTCCTCCTCCCTCCTAAACTCTGGTGGTATGTTAAGGAAATGCTCCAAGGGGGCTCTTGTTTCCACTCCTCCAAAAGGATCAGACTAAGGAAGGCAGCTTAGGCCAAGGGTCTTGTAGTTTTAAATTCTGCAGTGCTTAGATAGGTTTAAATACATTATGTAATATTTTTTACAAAAGGAAATTTCTAATACTTCTAATTTTTCTTGCTAGCTTTGAAATGCAAAACGCACAGTATTTCCGCTACATTCTGGTCCAATGAAGTTTTGTCCACCATCCAAGAAGGCTTACAGCCATTGTTTCTATGGGAAAATGTGTATTGAGTTCCAAGTACTCAGATCAAAAGAAGTCTTGGAACATTGCCAGCTGGGGACTGCCACACAGGTAGTGGCTGAAATGAGCACGTCATAATTGTCAAACCCTTCAAACACACAGAGGAAGAGCAACCAGCCGATTAGAAGCTGAAGTTGCTCAAACTCATGCTGGAGGGCCAAAATATAGTTCTCATCAATTTATTCCCAACAAATAAATCCAGTAACACACACTCCAAAACAAGGTAGGCTATCTCTAGAGCTCACACGTTTTAATGGAATCGCACTTCATTTCTGGAACAAGCACATCTTGCCCAAGCAGCTCAGCTCTCATTACCAACAGGGTCTGGTCACTGCTCCCTCCATCGCCAGCATGATCCCCGTCATACGAAGGAAGCTGGCGTGAGGAAGGATCAGGGCTGCAGCCTGCAGCTGGGAAGGCGGGCCTGCCCCTGCCCCAGCCTCCGCCTGGGACTCCCTCCGGGCTGCGGGGCCTGAAATGTCCCTTTAACTCTCTTTGGCTCTTTTACCTGTGAAACAGGCCGCAAACAGCCTTTTCCAGGAAGACTCAATGTTCATTCAACGTAATCAAAGAAAAACCCGCCCGCAAGGGAGACACAGAGCTCAGAGCAGTTCCTGAGGAATGACTTACTTTCCTCCTCAAAGGGGGTTAGTATTTCTGAGGTTCGAGGCCCTCTGATTCCTTTGACAGTGATGTTCATAATCGCCGGCTCTCCGCTGGCAGGGCGGCACCACCGAGGAAAGCCCGGTGTGAGATGTGCCCAGTGCAACGATGCCGGTTAAATAAGTACCCTTCATCATCTCCCAACAGTCAAGGAGTTTCAAATCCTGTCAATTCATCCCACGTGAGGGAGATTATGTGATTTCCATGTTCAAGTGCCCCTGTAGTTTGATTTGCATAAGCAAAGACTTTGGGGACGTGGAAACAAAGGATCAGTGTGAAGGACCGGAGCGCTGTTAGCATAGAGCATTCTGATTTCCAGACAGCGGGTCCAGCAAACCACTGGCACCTTCCCCCACCCCCACCCCCCACCCAATCAAATCTAAGATTTGAAGATTTCTCATCTACTATAAGGAGAGAGGTTACGGAGCTGAGGTTTACCAGGAAGGCTGTCTTCTTAAGCACAATAATTTCTTTCCTTAAAGGGCTCCCTTCCTCCCACCACCTCTTTCTCTTCTGATGTTCGTTCCAAGGCACAAATATTCTGCCTGATAATACTGGGAGAGGCAGCCACAACCATTTCCAACACTGCAGAACACAGAGGGGAGCTCTGTCTTCAACACACACACACACACAAACACACAAATGTATTTATTTTTATCCTGTTTTTTCATCCACTCATGGAATATTGATCCAGCAACACCTAATAAAAAGGACATTGGTTAGGAAATTTGAAGACTTGGATTTGTCCTGACTTTGCCACATTAGTTATCTGGGCAATTCACCTATGTCCTCTGCAACCCAGTTTTCTCCTCTCTAAAATAGAAGGGATGGACCTGAAAACCCTTGGATTCCTTCCATCCCTAACATAAGAAAAATTAATAAGACAACCCAGTGCATGGTCATAGCAGACAGACTGAACAACTGGAATGTAGGGGCTGAAGGCCAAGGGGAGTATCCCAGAAGCCCCACCTTAAGTATGCTGTCACCTGTCACTTTAAGAGTTTGTCACCTACCATCCTTGAGCTAGTCTCTACTTCTTTGAAAGAATATCAACAAATGTGTCTTAGGAGTGTTGGGAAAGTTAAATATAGTACTTCTATGTGAAAAGCACTTTGCAAATTATAAATGCAATACACTGCTACTAATGTGTTAACTCAGGTGAAATTGAAATTCCAAGTACTAACAGCAGGATGTTGTCAAACAGTCCTTTAACCCATTGGTTTTCAGGGGAGTGGACTTGGGAGTGATTTTACCTCCCGGGAGATATTTGGTAATGCCTGGAGACATTTTTTGTTGTCACAACCAGGAGCAGAGGAGAGGGGCTATTGGCATCAGCAGGACAGCGGCTGGGGATGCTTCTAAACATTCTGCAAGATCAGGACAGTCCTTCGCAACAAAAAATTATCCTGCTTAATAGTAGGCCTAATACTCCAAAATCATCCTAAACAGTGGCTGTCTGTTTTCCTGGGAAGGAAGATAAGTCCAGTCAGAATGGACCACCAATACTTAGATCCCGTGAATATACCTAGACTCCAACAGAGTCCTGTAGTCCCATGACAGAGCTTCAGCTAAAAGCAGTTTCCTTCAAAGATTCATCACCAAGCTCTTAGCTACAAGAATTTGGATGGAGGTTGTCCTGTGACCAAAATGTACCCTACATGGAAGGGCAGGAAAATCATGAGCATGTGAATAAGTATGGAAAACATAAGCTCTCTTTTTCATTGTGGTCAGGGGAAGAAAGTCAAATCTCTGTAACACATTTATTACATGTAATTAGGCAATGGGAGCTGAGGAAAGAATATATGCAGATTGGACAAGGCATCTGGTATACTGTGGGCTGAACTCACTGAGTAGCTCATTCTCTCTGGAAATCTACCAATCTAAAGGTCTGCTGTGAACAGACAATATAAGAGTTTAAAATATCTGCTATAATTGATATTTCTTTCAGTTACTTTTTTAAAAAGAGGTTTGATGACTAGCCAGGTGTTACAGAATTTGAAGCGTGAGTAGTTCTACTGAATGTCTGTTGAGCATTTGCACTAGAAACACTGCTTGCAACCCAGGCTGAACAGTGAACATGATTCTGTTGGATCTTTAGTGGGCTGGTAGTTTTAGTCTCCAACTGGTTCAACACCTCAGATGGAGAAAAATAAATAATGAAACCAGAAACTTTTATTTCACATTTAAACAGCAATGTTTTTGTCCCAAAGAAAAAAATAATTTTAAATGCATTTGACTTATTTCTCACCATAATGCCTTAAGGAGGATGTTACCATAAATGGGGAAACAAAATTGTAAGGAATAAGAAAGCTTTGAAGGTAGGATTAGAACTCAAAACTTTTAAATCATTGAAACTCATGGCAACGGTTCTGAAAATGCAACAGTTACCTTCTCTATACCTTCTCCTTAAACTTGACATTTTACCGTTCCGTGTTACGCCAATATGTTCTCTAAAAGGCTTTTTTTTTTTTTTTTAATCACAGTGACTTGGTAGGTGAGGGTATTGCAGTGCTGGCCATTCCCTCTTGACTTGTCACGTTCAGACCAGATTTCAGTCCTTGGGCCTGGTGTTAAGGTCTCTGACACCTCTGACCACACTGAGAGTTCTTCCTTTACCCTCTTGAAATGTTGGTGCAGGCACTGGCACTGACTCTCTCCACAGAGATGAAGAGCCTGGAAGTGAAATCGCATAGTGGAGGTGAACACCTTGTAAAACACAGAGCAAAGGCATGATGGTTTTAAGGTGAACCAAGGTCACTGCTCCTGGGAGTTTGGTGAGGTGACATTGACAACACCTTCAGAAGCCCTGGTTTTGTAGTACACTGGTCATTGAGGTCTCTTTGAGAGGAAGTAGCTGATTAAGATATATGCAGATAACATTCCAGATTTTTCCTGGGTCTGAATATAAACTTGGCTGGCCTTTTTGAAATGGCATAAAATCTGTCAAGTCACCAGGCTGCCATTTTTTAAATTCCTGCTACAACGAACTAAGTGGCACCTCCCAGGATTTACCCCATGTTCAAAACTTGTTCTTTTAATTAAAGGATAAAACAACCTGATAAAACTCTAAGAATATAATTTAGGTTCTAGGAGACTCCAACTATTGGGGGTCTACTTTTGTCTCTGTACTTCCCTTAGGACCTAAGTGAACTCTTAAACTTTTTAATTAACAGTTTATTATAAGAAATTCGTAAAGGTATTATTCTCCTATCATCCTGTAACATGCACGCAAACATACACATTTTCTTTGTAGAGTTCACTTTTGAGGTTTCTGGTTAAAGACAATCCCAGCTTCTAAAAGGCCTTCTTTGGTTTGAGGCAAAGAGAGACAAACAGCTCAGGAGGTGCCTCTCAGAACCTGTAGATCATTTTTATTAAGGATGGGGAGACACAGGAATGGATGAAGGTAGAGGGAAGGAGATTATCTTCCATAGATGTGTATATGTTCAAACTGGAGGAGAAGTTCTCAGTGGTGCATAGGTTAAGGAATCTTAAATAAGTGTCCAAGGAGCTTTCCCTGAGAAAGCAGTACTACCCCTGGTAGGATCACCTACACGGGCTGGTTTTGTCAGCACAATTGGAAAAGAAGAACCTCAAAGCCAATCCTCTGGGAGAACAATAGCCTGACAAAGAGATACAGGGAGAAAATTCTTCTCAGTGAAAATGATGTTTATTCAAAAATACTTCCAGAAGCTATCACACTTCAAGGAATAAAGACATTTTTTTTCTTTCTATAAGGAAGAAATTGAACCAGTCTCACTGTTAGAGCAGTGGTAACAAAGGAAGCTCAGCCAGACCCAAGATGTGGGCAGGTACTTATAAGACCCTCAGGTGGAGGACCTTCAGGATGGCGGAGGAGTAAGACATGGAGATCATCTTCCTCCCCACAAATACATCAAAAATACATCTACATGTGGAAAAACTCCTACAGAACACCTACTGAAAGCTGGCAGAAGAAATCAGATGCCCCAAAAGGCAAGAAACTCCCCACATACCTGGCTGTGTGGCTGACAGGGTCTTGGTGCTTCAGTCGGGAGTCAAGTCTCTGAAGTGGAAGAGCCGAGTTCAGGACATTGGATCACCAGAGACCTCCCAGCCCCATGTAATATCAATCAGTGAGAGCTCTCTCAGAGATCTCCCTCTCAACGATGAGACCCAGCTCCACTCAACAATGAGCAAGCTTCAGTGATAGACACCCCATGCCAAACAACTAGTAAGAAAGGAAAACAACCTCAGCAATCAGCAGAGAGACTGCCTAAAATCATAATAAGATCACAGACACCCCAAAACACACCACTGGATGTGGTTCTGCCCACCAGAAAGACAAGATCCAGCCTCATCCACCAGAACACAGGCACTAGTCCCCTCCACCAGTAAACTTACACAACCCAGTGAACCAACCTTACCTACTGGAGGCAGACACCAAAAACAACAGGAATTATGAACCTGCAGCCTGCAAAAAGGAGACCCCAAACACAGTAAGTTAAGCAAAATGAGAAGACAGAGATATACGTATCAGATAAAGGAGCAGAGTGAAAACCCACCAGACCAAACAAATGAAGGGGAAATAGGCAGTCTACCTGAAAAAGAATTCAGTGTAATGATACTAAAGATGATCCAAAATCTTGGAAATAGAACGGAGAAAATATAAGAAACATTTAACAAGGACCTAGAAGAACTAAAGAGCAAACAAACAATGATGAACAACACAATAAATGAAATTTTAAATTCTCTAGAAGGAATCAATAGCAGAATAACTGAGGCAGAAGAACGGATAAGTGACCTGGAAGATAAAATAGTGGAAATAACTAACACAGAGCAGAATGAAGAAAAAAAATGAAAAGAATTGAGGACAGTCTGAGAGACCTCTGGGACAACATTAAATGCACCAACGTTTGAATTATAGGGGTCCCAGAAGAAGAAGAGAAAAAGAAAGGGACTGAGAAAATATTTGACAAGATTATAGTTGAAAACTTCCCTAATATGGGAAGGAAATAGTCAATCAAATCCAGGGAGTGCAGAGAGTCCCATACAGGATTAATCAAAGGAGAAACATGCAAAGACACATATTAATCAAGCTATTAAAAATTAAATACAAAGAAAAAACATTAAAAGCAGCAAGGGAAAAGCAAAAAATAACATACAAGGAAATCAGCATAAGGTTAACAGCTGATCTTTCAGCAGAAACTCTGCAAGCCAGAAGGGAGTGGCAGGACATATTTAAAGTGATGGTGATGAAAGGGAAGAACCTACAACCAAGATTACTCTACCCAGCAAGGATCTCATTCAGATTTGATGGAGAAATTAAAACATTTACAGGCAAGCAAAAGCTAAGAGAATTCAGCACCACCAAACCAGCTTTACAACAAATGCTAAAGGAACTTCTCTAGGAAGGAAACACAAGAAAAGGAAAAGACCTACAATAACAAATGCAAAAGAATTAAGAAAATGATAATAGGAACATACCTATCGATAATTACCTTAAATATAAATGGATTAAATGTTCCAACCAAAAGACATAGACTGACTGAATGGATATGAAAAAAAGACCCATATATATGCTGTCTACAAGAGACCCACTTCAGACCTAGGGACACATACAGACTGAAAGTGAGGGGATGGAAAAAGATATTCCATGCAAACGGAAATCAAAAGAAAGCTGGAGTAGCAATTCTCATATCAGACAATATAGACTTTAAAATGAAGATTATTACAAGAGAAAAAGAAGGACACTACATAATGATCAAGGGATTGATCCAAGAAGAAGATATAACAATTGCAAATATTTATACACCCAACATAGGAGCACCTCAATACATAAGACTAATGTTAAGAGCCATAAAAGGGGAAATGGACAGTAACATAATCATAGTAGGGGATTTTAACACCACAATTTCACCAATGAACAGATCATCCAAAATGAAAATAAATAATGAAACACAAGCTTTAAATGACACATTAAACAAGATGAACTCAACTGATATTTACAGGACATTCCATCCAAAAACAACAGAATACACTTTCTTCTCAAGTGCTCATGGAACATGCTCCAGGATAGATCATATCTTGGGTGACAAATCAAGCCTTGGTAAATTTAAGAAAATTGAAATCGTATCAAGTATCTTTTCCGACCACAATGCTATGAGACTACATATCAAATACAGGGGAAAAAAACTGTAAAACATAAAAACACATGGATGCTAAACAATATGCTACTAAATAACCAAGAGATTACTGAAGAAGTCAAAGAGGAAATCAAAAAATACCTAGAGACAAATTACAATGAAAACACGACGATCCAAAATCTATAGGATGCAGCTTAGCAGTTCTAAGAGGGAAGTTTATAGCAATACAATCCTACCTCAAGAAACATGAAAAATCTCAAACAAACAACCTTACCTTACACCTAAAGCAATTAGAGAAAGAAGACCAAAAAAACCCAACTTAGCAGAAGGAAAGAAGTCATAAAGATCAGATCAGAAATAAATGAGAAAGAAATGAAGGAAACAATTGCAAAGATCAATAAAACTAAGAGCTGGTTCTTTCAGAAGATAAACAAAGTTGATAAACCATTAGCCAGACTTATCAAGAAAAAAAGGGAAAAGACTCAAATCAACAGAATTAGAGCTGAAAAAGGAGAAGTAACAACTGATACTGTAAAATACAAAGGTTCATGACAGATTACTACAAGCCACTATATGCCATTAAAATGGGCAACATGGAGGAAATGGACACATTCTTAGAAAAGCACAACCTTTCACAACTGAACCAGGAAGAAATAGAAAATGTAAACAGACCAATCACAAGCACTGAAAGTGAAACTGTGATTAAAACTCTTCCAACAAACAAAAGCCCAGGAACAGATGGCACCACAGGCGAATTCTATCAAACTTTTAGAGATGAGCTAACACCTACACTTCTCAAACTTTTCCAAACTATAGCAGAGGGAAGAACACTCCCAAACTCATTCTACAAGGCCACCATCCCCCTGATACCAAAACTAGACAAAGATGTCACAAAAAAAGAATACTAAAGGACAATATCACTGATGAATATAGATGCAAAAATCCTCAACAAAATACTAGCAAACAGAATCCAACAGCACATTAAAAGGATCATACACCATGATCAAGTGGGGTTTATCCCAGGAATGCAAGGATTCTTCACTATATGCAAATCAATAATTGTGACACACCATACTAACAAATTGAAGTATAAAAACCATATGATCAACTTAATAGATGCAGAAAAAGCTTTTGAACAAAATTCAACATGCATTTATGATAAAAACCCTACAGAAAGTAGGCATAGACGGAACTTACCTCAACACAATAAAGGCCATATATGAGAAACTCACAGCCAACATCGTTCTCAATGGTTAGAAACTGAAACCATTTCCACTAAGAACAGGAAAAAGACAATGTTGCCCACTCTCACCACTATTATTCAACATAGTTTTGAAAGTTTTAGCCACAGCAATCAGAGATGAAAAGGAAATAAATGGAATTCAGATTGGAAAAGAAGAAGTAAAACTGTCACTGTTTGCAGGTGACGTGATACTATACATAGAGAATCCTAAAGATTCTCTCAGAAAACTATTAGAGCTAATCAATGAATTTGGTAAAGTAGCAGGATATAAAATTAATGTACAGAAATCTCTTGCATTCCTATACACTAATGATGAAAAATCTGAAAGAGAAATTAAGGAAACACTCCCAGATACACTGCAACAAAAAGAATAAAATATCTAGGAATAAACCTACCTAAGGAGACAAAAGACCTATATGCCAAAAACTATAAGACACTGATGAATGAAATCAAACACAATACAAACAGATGAAGAGATATATCGTGTTCTTGAATTGGAAGAATCAACATTGTGAAAATTACTATACTACCCAAAGCAATCTACGATTCAATGCAATCCCTATCAAATTATTAATGGCATTTTTCACAGAACTAGAACAAAAATATTCATGGTTTGTATGGAAACACAAGAGACCCCGAATAGCCAAAGCAATCTTGAGAAAGAAAAACAGAGCTGGAGGAATCAGGCTCCCAGACTTCAGCCTATACTACAAAGCTACAGTAATCAAGGCAGTATGGTACCGACACAAAAACAGAAATATAGATCAGTGGAAGAGGATAGAAAGCCCAGAGATAAACCCACGCACCTATGGTCACCTTATCTTTGATAAAGGAGTCAAGAATATACAATGGAGAAAAGACAGCTTCTTCAATAAGTGGTGCTGGGAAAACTGGACAGCTACATGTAAAAGAATGAAATTGGAACACTCCCTAACACCATACACAAAAATAAACTCAATGTGCATTAAAGACCTAAATGTAAAACCAGACACTATAAAACTCTTAGAGGATAGCTTAGGGAGAACACTCTATGACATAAATCACAGCAATACCTTTTTTGACCCACCTCCTAGAGAAATGGAAATATAAACAAAAATAAATAAATGGGACCTAATGAAACTTAAAAGCTTTTGCACAGCAAAGGAAACCATAAGCAAGACGAAAAGACATCCTCAGAATGGGAGAAAGTATTTGCCAATGAAGCAACTGATAAAGGATTAATCTCCAATATTTACAAGCAGCTCATGCATCTCAATATCAAAAAACAAACAACACAATACAAAAAATGGGCAGAAGACCTAAATAGACATTTCTCCAAAGAAGATATACAGATTGCCAACAAACACATGAAAGGATGCTCAACATCACTAATCATTAGAGAAATGCAAATCAAAACTACAATGAGGTATCACTTCACACTAGTCAGAATGGCCATCATAAAAAAATCTACAAACAATAATTGCTGGAGAGGATGTGGAGAAAAGGGAACCCACTTGCAGTGTTGGTGGGAATGTAAATTGATACAGCCACTATGGAGGACAGTATGGAGGTTCCCTAAAAAGCTAAAAATAGAGCTACCATGTGATCCAGCAATCTCACTACTGGGCATATACCCAGAGAAAACTATAATTCAAAGAGCCTGGTACCACAATGTTCATTGCAGCACTATTTACAATAGCCAGGACATGGAAGCAACCTAAGTGTCCATCGACAGATGAAAGGATAAAGAAGATGTGGCACTATATACAATGGAATATTACTCAGCCATAAAAAGAAAACAAATTGAATTATTTGTAGTGAGGTGGATGGACCTAGAGTCTGTCCTACAGAGTGAAGTAAGTCAGAAAGAGAAAAACAAATACTGTACACTAACACATATATATGGAATCTAAAAAAACCAAAATGGTTCTGAAGAACCTAGGGGCAGGACAGGAATAAAGATACAGATGTAGAAAATGGACTTGAGGATGGAGTGGGGGAAGGGTAAATTGGGATGAAGTGAGAGAGTGGCATGGACATATATACGCTACCAAAAGTAAAATAGCTAGCTAGTGGGAAGCAGCCGCGTAGCACAGGGAGATCAGCTTGGTGGTCTGTGACCACCTAGAGGGGTGGGATAGGGCAGGTGGGAGGGAGAAGCAAGAGAGAGGGTATATGGGAATATATGTATATGTATAGCTGATTCACTGTGTTATACAGCAGAAACTAACACAACAATGTAAAGCAATTATACTCTAATAAATATGTTAAAAAAAAAAAAAGCCAAAGACCCTCAGGTGTAGTTTGTGGTCTCTGCTGGAGAGTGAGGGATTCCAGGAAGACAGATGAAACAAACGTTCCTATAGTGTCTGTCTCAGAACAACAAGAAAACCTCCTGAGATCAGAGCATCCTGGAACATGCCACCTCACCCTTGCTCAGATTTTACATCGAAACTAATTATCAATATTCCATTTGACACAAAAGTGTTTTAAAATAGAATGAAACAAGCTTGATTAAATATGAAAAGGCAAGAAGGTATATGTAATTAACTTCTGTTCCCTTTGCTGATAACTTATCCTATGTGGTTCCCTTTGTTCCTCAAATCTAAAATTGTCATATGGATCAAAACAAAGTCTTCTTTTAAAAAAGACTTTAAATAAATAAATGAAGAATCTGTTTAAAGAAATATATTCTGAGATACACTTTTTTAGTTTCCTCAGTCACTACCCTGATATTAAGTCAAAGTTACACATACTCTCCTAGTGAAATGCTTAAGATAAAACAAGGTTTAATAAATGTTTCAAGCTTATCGGTGAACAGTCACACTTCTCCCTCTGTCTTTTCATTACTACATTTTTCCACAGAAGGAACGCCATATCTGATCAACCATTTTAAAAATAAACAAAGCTCTGTGGGTGGCTGATCTCACATTGTGTCTGAGATTCATCTTTGTATCGGTGCTAATCTGTGTTGTCGTCCAGTCTTGATGCTTCCCCAGCCTCCAGTGGAAGGCACTCACCTAGGAAACAGAAGATCCATTTTTCAATTGTCCCAGAAGGTTCTTTCTCAACATGAATGCTTCCATGAGTAGTTTATATCCCATTGACTATAACCCTATTACCTCTATTGGGAACAGATGTTGGTATGTTGTAAAAAACTAATATTCATCACAAAAATTTCATTTAGATCATTGTACATGAACACATAGAGATAAATGCAGGGCTAAAGTAATAAAATTCAAGAACATGGAAAAATTCAGAAATAGCTTATTCTTGCTATGCACTTTATCTTCTGGAAGTAAAAGCAACTAACTGTGCCAAGAATTGATTGGGAATTAATTATAAAATTCTCTGACCTAAATCAAATTATAGATTATGTGAAAATAGAATTATTTCCATACATTGCAAAATTATACTTTCCTGAGTATATCTGTTTTACTATGTAGTATTACACACTTTTTCAATGGCACTCTATGCTAATCATTGTCATTTATTTTATACACATTTTTAGCTCAACTCTACTTATAAGGACACTTAGGATTCCAAACATGCACAGTTTTATGGAAAAATACCATTTTTGATATATTGCCCAGTAGACACTGATAATGTCAAATCTTTTGAGAAGCTTACCAAATAGTGGTAGATTTTTTAGTTATGATTAAAGTGAAACAGAATGCCTATTACATATTGACCAACAAAGAGAGATTGTTGGAAGATTCCAGAACAGTGAGGTGCTATCAGAGGGTGTTCTTAGATGTCCACCAAAGGCCGTTCATTACTTAAGGCCAGGAAAGATTTATGAGGCTGCAAAAGGAACAGAGTGTAACAATTATTCAAAAAGGATATTTGAATTTAGGTATCAAAAATTTGAACAGCCTTAATTACACGATATTTGACAAGGGAAATGTCACTGTCTTTATTTTTGAGTCCTTAGAAATGAGTTTGAAACTTGGAATAAGTATAAAATCATCAAAGAGGAGCTCAGCATCTCTTAGTAGGACTGTCCCAGTTCAGCCATGCTGTTATCCGTATGATGTTGTAAAAATTCAAATAAAGATTGAAAGTGTTTTTCCTCACCTGCTCCTGTCTGGTAAAAGTACTCATGAAGAACTTAAGTATCAGAGCCATGCTCAAGTGGTAGAGAATTATGTCACAGAAGTTAATTTTTTAGAATTAAAATGGGAACTAAGATATCTGAAACAACTCCCTTGTTTTACAGATATAAATATTCACATTTGGAGAAGGTGAATATTTTTTCTAAGTACACGTGGTGAATCAGTGGGAGGCTGTTAAGCTTGAGGGTGGGAGCTCTGGAATTGTACTGCCTGCTGAGCATCCCCCTTCCATCACTTGGTGACTATGTGACCATAGCGTGTTTCTTTATTAATCTTTCTAGGTTTCAATTTCTTCATCTGTAAAATAGACATAATAATAGCAGAGTGGAAGCCCTCTTATTCAATGTCATAAAGACAACAGTATCAAAATTTCATTGTAAGCAGTGATACATTAAAAAATACACAATAAATTATTTATTTTAACCTAAAACGTATTTATTTTATTTATCCATCTTTCATGTAGGGCCAAGGCCTTTTCTTTGAGTACAAGCCATCCTACTTTGTTTCCAGTCATCCATAAAGATTCCATTCCTTCAAAGTACAGCAAGCATTTTAAAGACATTGTAAGTCCATCTAAGCACAGAACTCTTAGATTTTTACAGTTTCCAAATGTATAGCTGTTGTCTTACCTGTACCTAATTCAACACCTTTTTGAAAACTATATCATATTGATTGAATCCTCCCAGTACATTCAAGTTAGTTTTTATAAACATAACCTTCTTTTCTACTGGGATTCTTACTTCATTGATTTGTGTTATATTTAATAAAAATATGTTTTGTTGTAACAAGTGCAACTGGTATAATCAGATTTGGGTCCGAATATCTCTGACGCGATAACATGTACCTTGATTTAGAGGAGCAATGGTGGTCAGCTTCCTGAAGATGTGCCTTAAGTATGTCAGTGTGTTTTACAGATGATATGGAGAAAGGTAAGTAGTCTTCTCAATCCAGGTGGCCAAGGAAACTTGTACTGAAAGTTCACAGAACAGTGCCAGTACGTTAGCTATTCAAGTTTAGAACTCATTTCTCCTAACTTCTTGTCAAGTGTCAGGAAGGGGAAATTTCTCCCCTACTCCTCTTGAGTTCTTTTGGCTGGTCTAATAATTAAATTGATCAAGACAGATTAACAAGGGAAAAAGACTAATTTAATTCATATGCACAGAGCTCTCATAGAAATAGGGCCCCCGAAGTGACCAAAGTAGGCTGTTTATATATCATTTTTAGACAAAGAAAAAAGTATTTATGAAAGGGGCTGTGCTTCGGGTAGCAGACTAATGAAGAAATAACAAAGTCTGTTTATACAGCTTTCTTAGCCTTGAATTCCCTAACTTTGTTGATAAGAATGCTTTCTATCCTCCTGGTATAGGAAGGAGGCCTTCACATTGGAGATTTATTTCCTGCTTTTAGGGGAAAGTTGGGGGGTAAGAGTGTTTTTTACATATCATTTTCTTTTTTAACCAGCTGTTTCTCATTTAACTTTAATTCAAAATAATAAGTATGCCATTGAGGTATGTGTTGGGGCAGCCTGCCCTTGGCCCTAACACAGGAGATAGGTTGATACTTGTAGGTAAATATTCTTTCCTCTCCACATTTTTTTTCACATTGGCATTCAAAATTAACTTTGACTCTCTATTTAGTTACATTAATAAAAATTACTACTTGATTACATTATATATCCAAGGTTTGTTACAACAGTAAAGACTGGTGATTAACTCTAGAGTCATGCTAAATACAGTCCCCATAAGAAAAATGTTTTTATTTTTTTAAGAGTTAGTTTCTATTTTTCTCACAATTAAGATACATACAGTTTAAGAGTCAGATACCGTATGACACTGATTCAAGTCTGCACATTTACCCACATTTTAATATCTTGGAGATCTGGATGCCTTCTTACTGTCCATGTAATTACCATGGACCAGGTGGCAGTCATAACATATGACGCTGCCTGAACATTTACACTCCTTAAACGTATCAACATCAAAATGCAGAAGTGACAGCAACTTGGAAGAGAATCACAGAATCAATAGATCAGTCATTTGAGGAATCCCGCGTCACTAGTGATCTCAATGGCCCAGAGAGCCATACAGTGGTATGGAAAAATACAAGCACTGACAGCTTTGAGCTGAAGTAATTCAAAAGAATTTGAAGTTTTAGGAATAATATCCAATTCATTTCACTTACATTTTTGTTTTACATGTATTCACAGGAGGGATGTATGATCAAAAAATACTATGTCAAATAAATATAAATGAGCTCTTTCATTAATATTATATAAAGATTAAAATGATCCTGACAATAGTGCAGTAACTAGTACCAAAGTAACACTCCCATCATAAATGAGTGTAATAATGGGGCAAATATATGAGGCAACTTGGTTCCGGTTCTGGACTACAAACAGTATAAGGCTGTGCTCCCTGAAAAAGGAACTCAAGATGTGAGTCTCATTCGTAATAGCCCAGCTGTCTGACTAGGGACAAATTCTTGATTACAGTGCAGTGAGCTGGAGTCCAAGCAGATCAAGGCAATTTATCTGAGCTGAGGAGCCAGAGATCAGATTTGGGGCAACTGAAGCAGCTAGAATCTATAGGACCAGGACGCCAGAGGCAGAAGCTGCATGGAACTTTAAAAGTTTGAATGGGGTTTCCTCATGCACCACATGACAAAAGGCTGTGCTGTGCATGGTCAAAATGATATCACATGAGGCTTGCCAGAGAGCAGCTGCTACAGGGTTCAACCTGGAAAAGAGATATTAGTGGTCAAGCAGTGCTTGTTAAAATGTCACTAGCACTTTGGATATCCTCCAGGGCAAAAAAGACTTCCCTTTAGAAGTAAAGCCTCTGTCTTACTCCATACCCACCCAAACAAAACCTAAAACCAAACTCTGACAAGATCAGCTGGAAGACAGAGTGCAGAAATTGAGTCCCATCAAGAGGAGGTTGGAAAACACCTCCAAACACCTTTCTGAACATCTATCCTGACAAAGCATATAACTAAGGCTAAGGTTACAAAATGCAAGGTGATCAGCCAATAATTGAACTGACTGCTAAAATAAAATCAACATTTTCCAGAGTCTCAACAATGTACTATCAAAGATGATGGCTATAAAACCAAATCCAGGGACTTCCCTGGCCGACCAGTGGTTAAGACTTCACCTTCTAATGCAGGGAGTGCGGGTTCGATCCCTGGTAGGGGAGCTAAGATCCCGCATGCCTCAGGCCCAAAAAAACAAGACATAAAACATAAGCAATATTGTAACAAATTCAATAAAGACTTTAAAAAAACAAACAAACAAACAAATCCATAAAGAAACAAGAAAACGTGAGTCATAGTCAGTAAAAAAGCTGTCAAGGGCTTCCCTGGTGGCGCAGTGGTTGAGAGTCCGCCTGCCGATGCAGGGGACACGGGTTTGTGCCCCTGGCCGGGAAGATCCCACATGCCACGGCCATGGCTCCGGAGCCTGTGCTCCGCAACGGGAGAGGCCGCAACAGTGGCAGGCCCGCGTACCGCAAAAAAAAAAAATAAAGCTGTCAAAAAAAAAACATTCCCAAGATGACTCATATGTTTGATTTACCAAACAAAGACTTTAAAGCAGCGACTATAAATATGTTCAAAGAGCTAAAGAAAAATTGTTTTAAAAGTAAAGGAAAATATGGTTGGTCGTAATAAGTAAATAGGTAGAAAATCTCAGAAGATAATTTAAAAAATTTTAAATATAAATTGTACAACTTAAAGTAGAACAACTAAAATGAGAAAATGGGGTTAACTGCATATTAGAGTTGGCAGAAGATTTAGTGATCTTCAAGATATATGAAGAGAGATAATCCAATCTGAAAATCAGAAAGAAGAAAATACTGAAGAAAAAATGAACAGAGCCCCAAGAGGTCTCAAGTGTTACAATTGGAAAATGATAGATGATAGATCTAGACAAAATAAAGAAAGGAAGGGAGAGAGGGAAGGAGGGAGAGAGGGAGGGAGGGAGGGAGGAAGCACATAAAGATTTGAAAAGAGAAATGGAGAAGCAGAATTATCTCTGTTTACAGACCATATGATTTTCTCTACATAAAATTCTTAAGTTATCTACAAATTTTTTGAAATTAATATGTGAATTTAGCTAGCAAAATTTAATACACAAAAATCAATTGTATTTTTATACACCAACAACAAACTGGAAAGTTAAAATTAATTGAATAAATTTAATTTAAAAAGTACATGATCTCTATACTAAAAACTATACTGCATTATGGACAGACATTACAGTGGACTAACTGGAGAGATATACAATATTACAAGTTCAAGTTCATAAACTGGAAGGCTTGATATTATGATGTTCATTCTCCCCAAATTTGAACTACAGATTCAAGCAATCTCACTTAAAAGTCACAGCAGTAGAAATTAATAAGCTCATTCAAAAGCTGATATACAAATAAAAGAACCTAGAATAGTCAAAACAATTTTAAAATTAAAGAACAAGCTATAATAATTACACCATCTCATGGTAAGACTTACTAAAATTTACACTAGTCAAGACAATGCAATAATGGTGTAATGATAGACAAAACTATCATGGAAATAGAATAGAGTCCAAAAACCGATATACATATATGTGGCCAATTGATTGTTTACAAAAGCCAAAATGTCATCAAATAAAGAAACATATTCACTTCATCAAGTGGTGCTGAAACTACTAGATACCTGTATAAAAAAAAAATGAATCTTGACCGCATCTGACACCGTATACAAAATTAATTTGATAAAATTCATACCTAAATTTAATAGAGAAGACAATAAAATTCCTAGAGGAAAACATAGGAGAAAGTCTTTGTAAACTTGATATAGGTAAATATTTCATAAACAGAAGACAGAAAATAATTGATAAGTTGGACTTCATCAAAATTAAAAATCTCTGACAGAGCCGGGATCAGGGTGAGGCAAGAGCAGCCAAATCATGCACGTTCAGAGTCAGTCTCTGTCTTTATTTAAAAGTTTGATATTTTGTTCATCATGAACTTTTTATACTAATTTTAATTTTTAAATTATGGGTTTAAAATAGTATTTATCTTGATTACTTAGTTTTTTGGCATCCCTTTAAACTTGTGCTTGAGACAAGTGGCTTACTCTCCTCACACTAGTCCTGGCCCTGATCCTATCCTTCCTAAATTTTGAACTCTGTATCCTCAAGTCAGTGGATCCTCAGGCTTGCTTTTTGTTCCCCCTCCCTGCTGTGTAGCTGGAACACCCTTTCCAGTCAGTAAACTGGGTCAGTTACAGAAAATACCTCATTTGTTTTCCTTCTCCAGGAATCACTGTCCAAGTACCTATCTTCCAATGGGTGAACATCATTTTTTCATATGTTTTGTCCAGTTTTCTAGTAGTTTAAGAAGGGAGGGTAGTTCTGGTCCCTGTGTTCCATTATAGCTGGAAGAAGTACTTGCAAGAGTTTTGAAATGTATTTTTATCTCTAGTGTTTGTATGTTTAAAGTTCAGTGAATACGGCAAGCTCCTCAATATACCTCAATTTATACCGATTTAGAAGAGAGGGTTATCAAAAAAATTTTTTAAGTATTATAATTTTTAATCTATATTAACATTTTGCAGGTGGCCTGGTGACCATTGATTTTTATAATGCTGACTTTATTTTTAAGTCTAAAAATATTTGGTAATTACTTGTAAGAATGCTGTGGGAAGTACACTGAACCAAAGTTATGGACAATGTGCAGGTGTGTGACACATGACTGTAACAGGACCCACAATGAAAGAACCGGAAGTTGCTGGGTTTCGTGACTGACATTGAAGTTATTTCTATCTCATATGTGGAGATGTATTCCATCTGCATGAGACAGGCTAGAAATAAAGAGAACTTTTATACTTGTCTCTATTCCTATGAAACTTTGAAAGATGTTTTATCTTTCCTTCCCAAAACAGGGTTAAGGTATTAGTTCCAAGAATGTGGACTAGGCTCAGAGGAGGGAGGTCAGTTGCTCTCAAACTGCAGGTCTCTGGGCTAGAACCAGGAGAGGCAGGTGGGAATGGCCAAGAGGAAGAATGAAGTATTCAGGTTCCTAAGCTATGAAATGAAGACCAGAGAAACCAATCACAATAAGAAGGTCTGAATTCGAGAGCAGGAGGTTAGAGGCAGCAGCTTGTATATCCTCAGACCTGAGAGTGGATGGAACAGCTTGTAATCTAGCAATTTCTGTCCCTCCATTAGTGGGCAATGAATACTTCATCCAGAGGGACAGAGCATTTCATTCTGTTGTGATCAGCAGCACGCATTTACTAAGAGAGAGCAGTAATTATACAACAACAACAGAAAAGAAATTTGTGTGCATAAATTATCTCCCTAAGGCATAAGACATTATTTAGATTAGTTTAGATTAAGAAAATTATCGGGCTTCCCTAGTGGCGCAGTGGTTGAGAGTCCGCCTGCCGATGCAGGGGACACAGGTTCGTGCCCCGGTCCGGGAAGATCCCACATGCCGCGGAGAGGCTAGGCCCGTGAGCCATGGCCACTGAGCCTGCGCGTCCGGAGCCTGTGCTCCGCAACGGGAGAGGCCGCAACAGTGAGAGGCCCGCGTACCGCAAAAAAAAAGAAAAAAGAAAATTATCTCTTTACTTCTTCTTACTGACCAAACATAGAACAAGTTTTGGCATCTTCTAGCACTGCTGCAACATGTTTACTGCAACAGAAATGTGAAAGAAACTGCCACTCTGCAAGGTGAAAGAGGCCCATTCATTATTTTTCTTTTTTTGATTTTTGAATTTTTATTCTGAGATTCGGAAAAGAAATTTACAATTGTCAGATTAATTTAGAGATTGTTGAAGTACTTAAAATCATGGTTAACATTACTTCTGTGATATTCCTTGTGCCATGCCAATTACTCAAGATGGTTTCTTAAAAGATTGAAATAGTACAGTATATCAATGAACTTTATTTTCTAATTCTTGAAACTTCAATGTAGATCTGTGGAGGAATGTACAGTCAGGCCTATGGATGCAGAGGGCCAATGACACTAGTTATTTTACATAAGGTACTTGAGAATCTCCGGATTTTGGTATCCACGGGGATGGGTGTTTGAGGGTGTCCTGGAACTGATCACCCGAGGATACTAAGGGACAACATAAAATTCACTCTCCTAGCATTTAGTCAACTGGCTTTTGGAATGCATCTAGCATAGTCTCTCCTGGTTGTGAAGTGTGGACAAAGGAGCTAGACAGACTCGAGGGTGTTTGAGGGATGACCATGGACAAGCTCTTGGATCCCCGTGAGCCTCTGTTACTTCTGTAAAATGGAGATTACCTTCCTTACTTCTTAGGGTTGCTCAAGAAACATGTCATTGTCCGAGACTTTCCGGGGTGGCCAGCCTTCGGTTACAACAAAGTCTGCTGACCTAGTGGAGCTCTGAAAAGACAGGGGGTCTGAGTATTCCTTTGCAGACTATAGTAATTTGAATCTACCACCAAAGCTAAGTTGGTATTTATCTTGGACTAATGGAAAAATTAGGCTTCAGTTTTGTAGACCAATAAGTCAGAAAATGTGCCTGGTTGCCTTTTTGTTCCTGTCTCTCCTCTTCGTTGAACTTTTGTGAAACTTCCTTTCCTCCCCATGACCAGACCATTGTTGACTTTTCTCTCTTATGTATGGGAGGTCCCACAAACTGCTTCTCGCAGTCTGCTGTTTATCTTCATTACTCTGTCTTTAGAGAGATCTTTCTTGTTGTTAGAATAATTGAGTGCAGAGAACTAGGAAGCCATTTTCAATACACAGTCCTTTGAATGTGGTTCAAATAAATTGAGGCTCCTTGGTTGGCAGCTCTTTTTAATGTAAAAGAGCTCGAGACTGCAGTACTACATGGTAAATGTGACATGGGATCCATCTCTTCTGTATGATAATGACTCCTTTCATCTGTATCTCCAGCCCAGATCCCTCTTTTGAACCTCGTATGTTCAACCTTGCAGGACACCTCCAGTAGGATAGCTTAAAGAATGACTGTATCCAATCCTTCCTGAAGGTCAAAGCAACTCATCATTTCTGACCCAGTACCCAGGGGAAAGCAGTAGCAGGTCGGCTATAAGGCACTGGAATCTGCAGGAGCAAAGCCTTCCTTCCGAGGCCCATTCATTCTTAAAATCATTCCGTGTTCTCTTCTCCCTGCTGAGGCTGCCAGCCACCTGCCAATTGTGATGTATTTTATGATGTAGATGGAGGGAGCTAGACAAGGATCACCAATTAATTTCCTTCCCAACAAACGACAAAACGTATCATGAAACTGGTGACCACTGGGTCTTGGCTTCTACCCCAAAGGCAACAGTATCTCCTCTTTGACAACTACTTTAAACTTGGAATGAACTCAGCAGTTCTTGCCCCTATGGCCACAACTATCTAAGCCAGGTCTATAAATAGAATGTTTGGAAAATATGTTAGAGATCCTCTGACCCAGGCCTCCCAGCTTAGACAAGCTAACTGAGGCCCAAGAAGTTATATGACTTATGCAAAATCAGCATAAATCAAAGATATGCAACTCACACATTTATCCAGTTATTATAGTCAGGGATACCTTTCTTACTTGCCTTACCCTGTCTACACAGTTTAAAGATAAGTCTATTTTTATTCAAATTATGAAACTAGTTTGCAAATATGTGGTCAGGCTTCTTTATAACCAGACTAAACTAAAACTTTTAACTTAATAAACAATTAAATAAAATTCAATAAGTTGAATATTTTAAAAGATCAAGAAAAAAGCAGGTACTAATTGTATTAACAAACACTTGAGTGTTTATAATATACAAGGTGCTGGGCTAAGTTCTAAGGAGGCTAATGGGGCAAATGCAAAGAAATTTAAGGTAACCTCCAGCATCAGCTATGTATTGCTGCCAAAAAAAACAAAACAAAACAAAAAATGAATCTGAGCAGGTTAAGACAACAATTTATTATATTTCAGGATTTTTTTTGAATTTTATTTTATTTCTTTTATATACAGCAGTTTCTTATTAGTTATCCACTTTATACATATTAGTGTATATATGTCAATCCCAATCTCCCAATTCATCCCACCACCACCGCCACCCCCGCCACTTTCCGCCCTTGGTCGGCTGACCAGGCAGTTCTGCTGATCTCAAGTGGACTCTGGGGCTGCAGTAGGCTGGTGGCTTGGCTGGCACTGGGTGCTCTGATGGCTTGGGGTCTAAGTGGGAATGTCTAAAGTAACGGAGATGGCTGGACCTCTCTCCACTTGATCCTTCATCCTGGGCTTCTTCACGTGATGGCAGAGCATTTCAAAGAAGCAAGAGCAAAACCAAAATCTGCAGTCTCCTTGAGACTTCCACAGCATCAAGTCTATTATGCTCTTCTGTACAAAAGGAGAAAAAGACCCACTCAGATGTAAGTGATGAGGAAAAAGAGGCTTCATCTCTTTGTGGGAAGAGCTGTGAAGGGTTGGTGATCATTTTTAATCCATCACTTCTCCCTATCTCAGGAACTTAGAATCTAGTTGCAGAAATCATAAGTATAAATTGCCACCAGACATAGCATTACTTTACTGGTGTGTGTGAGGTAAGTTTCTAATGCCTTTATATGTATCATCTATCTTAGTATTCATTATAATCCTATGAATTATTTTGAGTGATAATAGGTTTTATTAGTAGACATGATGAAACTTTAGTACCTAAAAGGTTAAGTAACTTGACCAAGGTCATGCTGTTTGAAGGCATTGAAGCAGAATGCAGGCCCAAGCAGTCAAATCTAAATCCCATTCTCTTGAACACCACAGTTTGTGAAACGCTGTTAGGGTACTGCAGTAATTTTCTATTGCTGACATAACACATTGCCACAAAGATATTGACTTAAAACAATACAAATGTATTATTTCACAGTAGTGTAGGTCAGAAGCTTGGGTTGCCTTGGCTGATTTCTCTGCTCCAGGTTTCACAAAACCAAAATAAAGGCTGGGCTCTATTTTTTTTTTTTTTACGGTATGCGGGCCTCTCACTGTTGTGGCCTCTTCCATTGCAGAGCACATGTCCCAGATGCGCAGGCTCAGAGGCCATGGCTCAAGGGGCCAGCCGCTCCGCAGCACGTGGGATCGTCCCGGACCGGGGCACGAACCCATGTCCCCTGCATCGGCAGGTGGACTCTCAACCACTGCACCACCAGGGAAGCCCTCTATTTTTTTTAAGTTCTTTTTTTTTGTTAATAGAAGTATAGTTGATTTACAATGATGTGTTAGTTTCAGGTGTGTACAACAAAGTGATTCAATTGTATATTCTTTACCAGATTCTTTTCCTTTTAGGTTATAACAAAATATTAAGTATAGTTTCCTGTGCTATATAATAGGTCCTTGTTGGTTATATATTTTATATACAGTAGTGTGTATATGTTAATCCCAAACTCCTAATTTATTCCTCACCCCTTCCCCTTTGGTAACCATAAGTTTGTTTTCTATGTCTATGGATTTATTCATTTGTATTTTTTTTTAGATTCCACATATGAGTGATATCATATGATATTTGTCTTTGTCTGGCTTACTTCACTTAGTATGATTGTCTCTAGATCCATCCATGTTGCTGCAAAGGCATTATTTCATTCTTCTTTATGGGTGAGTAATATTCCATTGTATATACATATCACATCTTCTTTATCTATTCATCCGTCAGTGGACATTTAGGTTGCTTCCATGTTTTGGCTATTGTAAACAGTGATTCAATAAACATTGGGGTGCATGTATATTTCCAAATTATGGTTTTCTCTGGATATATGCCCAGGAGTGGGATTGCAGGATCATATGATAGCTCTATTTTTAGTTTTTTAAGGAACCTCCATACTGTTCTCCATAGGGGCTATACCAATTCACATTCCTACCAACAGTGTAAGAGGGTTCCTATTTCTCCACACCCTCTCCAGCATTTGTTATTTGTAGACTTTTTGTTGATGGCCATTCTGACTGGTGTGAGTTGATACCTCACTGTAGTTTTGATTTGCATTTCTCTATTAATTAGCAATGTTGAACATCTTGTCACATGCCTGTTGGCCATCTGTTTGTCTTCTTTGGAGAAATATCTATTTAGGTCTTCTGCCCAGTTTTTGATTGGGTTATTTATTTTTTTAATATTGAGCTCTATGAGCTATTTGTATAATCTAGAGATTAATCCCTCGTCTGTCACGTCATTTGCAAATATTTTCTCTCATTCTATATGTTGTCTATGGCCGTAGCACCCTGAATGCACCCAATATCATTTGATCTCAAAAGCTAAGCAGGGTCAGGCCTGGTTAGTACTTGGAAGACTGGGCTCTTACTGGGAAGTTCTGGAAAGAATCTGTTTCCTAGTTCATCTGGGCTGTCGGAGGAATTCAGTTTCTTGCAGCTGAAGGACTGAAGTTTTATTCTCTTGACGGCTGTCAGCCTGGAGTCACTTAGCTCCTAGAAGCCTCTCTCCAGTCCTTCCATGTGGGCCCCTATATCTCAAAGCCAGCAACAGTACATGAAATTGTCCTCACACTTATATCTAACTTTTCCTTCTGCTGCATCTCACCTGGCTACTCTTCTGCCCCACCTCTCTTACTGCAGCCAGAGAAAGTTCTCTTCTTATAAGGGCTCATGTGATAAGATTAAGCCCTTATCAATCTTATTACAGGTGATAAGATTGGGTGATCCAGGATACCCTCCCTATTTTAAGGTCTGTAACTTTAGTTACACCTGCCAAATTCCTATTGCCCCATAAGGTCACACATCATGGATTCCAGGGATTAGTGTATGGACATCTTTGTAGGTTATTCTGCCTACCACAGGTATTAAGTACTACTGGAGTTCAGAGGAAAATGAGATCATGAAGACTGGGAGGTTGGAAAGTGTTCAGGGATATAAAACAGGAGTTGGCTTTTAAGAGGATGCATGAGACCTGCTCTTTGTGTTGGGGAGGAAGAAATAAATGCCCATGCGGGAGGCTATTCCAGTTAGTAATAAGAATTGCACAAGTAAGGACACTCAGGAAAGTATAAGGCATTTGTAGTAAATGATAATGATTAGAACAATGGATTTGTGGAAGCAATTAGTGGGAAGATATGTTAGAATACAGATTAAGGTCAGCTGGTGGGGAACCATTAATGCCACATAGAGGAATTTGAGTTTTATTCTACAGGCAGCAGGAAGTCATTACGTTTTTTAGAACGAGTGAATAATAAAATGATCTTCTGAATGAATCCAACCAGTGTATAGGAAAGATAGGACTGGGGAGGGCAAGAAGATGGCAGAGTAAATTAGGGGACTATTATAGTCATCCAGTTGTGCAATAATAAGTGTGGATAGAAAGGAAGGGAAATTGGCAAGAAGTCTCAGGAAGAAAGAAACAGCTGTACTCTGGGATTCATTGAAAGTTGCATGTAAAAGAGGAAACTGTGATCTTAGAGAAATGGTAGAGGGGTGGGACGGGATGAAATCTACTACAAAGAGGAAGGCTGAGTCAGGTTAAGCATTAAGTGTGATTCCAGTCTGGGAAGAACAGCTCTGCCCTAACAGGGAGGGGTTGGGGTCAGCATCCTGTTCAGCCTTCATGTCCATGCTTAGGGTAAGAAATGGACTCCCCACTAAGCGGGTACCCACCTGAGTTCCCCTGACTTCAAGAGCCACAGCTCCAGGCACAGAAATGCAGAGACACTTTTCCCCCTGAAAAGTTCCTTTCAATATTTGGAGTTATTTTCCAAACAGTGGTTTAATTACTGTTTATAATTTCTGCACTTAATGAAAAATTTACAGCTCCACGTTTGCTTCTGAGGATTCTATGTATTTGTGAAAGAACTTTTTTCTTTCTTCCTATTTTTTTAATGCAAGATTTTTATAGACTCAAAATCTCTGAACTTTAATCTTTGGGAGCATCTCTGCATCTCAGAATTGATGTATTTAATAATAAAAAATATCCCCACTGTACTAGAGGATGGATTAAGAGATCACTCCTGAAGGCACTTCTTAATAGACATTCTTTGGCAGGCCTGAGATTTACAGGGGCCATCACCAAAGCAGCCATGTAAATGGGGACATATTGACAACTTTCTCCCACTTAAAGGCAGAGCAAAAAGGATTTATATGCTTCAGCCACAGCTCTCTTGGGAACTCAACAAGGGACTTATTTTGTTTCTCTTTTAATAGCTCCTTTTGGGTACTTTATGGACCAGTTCTCTCATCTCAAGCGTCCAATCCCAAGACATAAATTAATTTTAGATGCACCTGTTATCCACCTTGTCTGCTAAGGCAATATTCACTATTTGTTTTGGTTGCCATGGAGATAATTGACTTCCTGGTGTGGCAGGAGTCTTATTTGGGGGTATTAAAGGGGTTTGGGTCCAAGGATTCTTTAAGTTACACACAGTGAGGAAAGCCATTTCATCAATGGAGCATTTGTATATATCACCCACTTATAATTGGAATGATTTTTTTATCACCTTGTGAAATTTCCCTTTTTATTTTCCATCACTTCCTTTTTTTAAGGTTTAACCTCTACTCTCCAAGGTGCTGACTAAAACCACAGCAAAGGGCAAACAGTCCATTTATTACTGTTGTGTAAGATGGTTGGACATAGCCTCCCAGAAGAATACTATTTGAAAAAACAGCTGAAGAATCTGAGAAAATGGTGGATTATAGAACCCTATTCAGGTGGATGAAGAGGCTACATTTTATTAAGGCAAGAAACACCTTGAATACCAATTCATAAAATCAATCTCCTAGTGATCAATTCGGGCTGCTAAAGATTGGTCCCTCTGGAGTTTATGTACCAGTTCTGAAATTTACAAAGGTGATTGTTGGATTCTGCTGTAAACTGTTAGAACAGGCAGTGTGAAAGCCCTTTTCAAGTACAATGAGAAAAATTAAGAAATGGCAGTTTTGAAACACTCAAAGAGAGGTATACAAACAATAAAATGATAAAATATAACATTTTACACACATTCCCTCTTACCGTCCACATTTTGACTACAACTACAGATCATGAACATTTGCATAACAGATTATAAAAAGACCTTTAAAGGCACTTAAAAATATACCTACCAGAAACATACCATATTTATTGCACTCCACAAATTTGATGTTTGAAAATCATATGATTTACAGTATTTCTACACATATATTTACAACACCCAAAAAAGTCCCTTAACAATTATTCACAGGGCTAATATTTTTGCTAAAATAATTTTTTGTTGTAGTTCAAAAAGCTATTACCGAAAAAAAATTAAATCAATGATCAGCATGAGAATCCTTAGGAGCAATAACAGTGAACAAAACTCTAAGAACCCACTTCAGTTTTTAAGTGCACAGCACAAAATCAATTTGCTATGACCCTGAGAATCAGCCTTCTTCACCACATGACAACAAAAGAAATGGGGATGAAAACAAATTAAAGTATGTTCTTAAAAGTCTTTTTTGCCTTCCAAAGATTTCAGGGTCTCTTTGAGCTGTGAAACTTTTAAAGGCAGCTCTTTGAATGTTTATCAATATCGTTATATATTCTTACAGTAATGGCTTTTAGGCTGACCCTAGAAACTCATGATTCACTTTCTGATTCCTCTTTCATTCTCATTATTGGCTTATTCCACAAATATTTTTTGAGGGTGTATCACGAACATAACACCGTACTAGTCAAAGGAGGGAAAGAAAAATAATTGATGCAATCTAGACATGCACTAAGGTAAGGATAACACAAGGCAGATAATTGGGTGTATGCATCCAGAAAAAAAAATGCCAAAGGAATCCAAAGTGGAGGGGACTGCTCCACTACAGTGTTCCCATACATAAGCTCCTTTAACACTGCTGATTCCCAAAGGTATTTCACATGTGTAGGAGAGGAAAAGGCATTCCAAAGGGAAAAATGTACACATGGAGACTAGTATGCATGGAGACAAATAATCACTGAGTCTTACATGCACTCACTCGCTGCCCCAACACAGTCCTAAGTTCATTCTATATATTAACTTGTTTCATCTTCACAGTGACATCCTCATTCTTCAAGGAGAAAAGGTACTATTATCATTCCCTCTGTCTAAGGAGAGCTGGAAAAGCACCTTGTGGCCAGGCTGAGAAAGGCCTTCCTTCGATTGCCCTCTCTAGGCTCTGGGGAGCCATATTTTTCTTTCCTTTTTCTTTCCTTTTTTTTTTTTTTCTTGAGCAGGGATAAGCTCAACTCAGCTTTGTGCTTTAGAAAGATAACCCTGAAGCAAAGAGGAGCATGGATTGAAAGGGATAAAATTTGGAGGGACTTTTCTTTCAACAAAAACATATTTATAGATAACCCTGTGCACACATATATACCATGCACAAAACTCACATAATACACTGCACACCCACACACAGCATGTAAATGCACATATACCACATACTCCAAACACACACATATACACATGCATACACATACACAACAAACACACACATGTACACACAAATACACATCACAGGCACATATATATGTACCACACACAGACATTCACACATATCCCACATATACATATATGTACATATACACTCAAACATGGCACAGAACACACCCACTAGCACCACATGCACACATACAACATATAAACCACACATATATACATCACACACACTCACAACACCGACACACTGACACATACTCACATTCATTCTCTGGCTTCTATCATGAGGTAAATGAGCTCAAAAGGCAATGCTCACGAAAATTACTTTATATCACTTATTTTCTGTTCTCTGACAGACTGGACATTGTCAGCAATCCTGAGCCTGCAGCAAAGAAATGTTGCAAATCTCCTTCATCTTCTATTTCTAATGACCTGACATTAGAAAGACTTTGTGTTTCTGAGCTCAGTGTCCGTGCCAGGAGGGCTATCTGGAAAGGCAGCACAAGGGACTTTGGGCAGCACTGTCCTTAGCTACTGCAGATGATGTCCTGGCCGCTTATGTCGTAAATTAAGAAAAACCAATACATTTTGGTTTCCTGAGTTTCATCTGGTTTCTTTTTAGAAATTGTCTGTGTTAAACCTGGAGAAAGTCAGTATATAGACCAAGACAGTGACTCCAGCCTGCCAGGGGATCCCCCTGAGTACATATAGACTAACTTAAGCAGTTTTCTTTATGTCTCATTTTCTACATTTCTTTTTATAATTAACATAATATATAATTTCATCATTTATAAGAATAATATATCTGTATCTATAGAAAATAAAAACTTTTTTTTACTCAAAATAACTGCCACCTAGGTGGTAAATTATATTCATATTGTGATTCATACTTAAATTTCTTTAAGCCTTCAGGAAATTCTGGAAAGCAAAACATTTTTGAGTGCACGCGACTTAAGTTTCACTTAGGGACCATGAAAAACACATCCTTTAGAACACACGTAGAACATTTACAGGAAATATGGTCCATGAGATATGAAGCCTCTGTTTGGTCTGAATGGAAGATCACATTTTCATAGTTTTAGGTCAAATTACATCAGTTTCTTTCCAGTTAAAAAAAAAGTGTCATACTAGAATGTTAATACCTTTAAAACCTCTGAGATGCAATATTGTGATCTCTCAGGATAATTTACTGAAGTGAGACCAATAAACTGCAGCAGCTGTAAATACCCAGAGTTGTGCTTAGGAGAAAAGGATTTCCAGAATAAACCATTTGCAGGGAAAATAAAATCTAGCATCCTTTATTTTGAGAACCTACGTTTAGAGCGGAAGAAAAAAACCTCCAATATATATCAGTGTAGAGTTTTCACACTTTATCATAAGTATGAATAATTCGAGTTGCTGCAGTAATTTAGGACTTAAGACCAATGTATGACTCTAGGAATAATTTCATTGAAAGAAACAACCAAAGTGATTTCTTTTAGTTTCTTCCCTTTCCTCCCTTTTTCCTATCTGTCAACTGTCCAGTATTATTATTTCTACAGAACTGCATTCAAAATATATACAAGAAGCATTTACTGAGCCCCCTACTCTGCTAGGTTCAGAATGAGACATAAAACTGCAGGAAGCTTTATATTTGCTCTAAGTGAGCCTGAAGTCCAGCAGGAGGGATAAGACACTCATGGGAACGCCTAAAAACAAAAGCCCAGTTACGAGGATGAGCAGGGCGGCGCAAACTGCTTTAGGAGCACAGAGCTTTAGGAGCACAGAGAATCACCAGACTGCAGGCTGAAGAAGACATATGCGTAATTCCAACAATGGGAGATGAAATTCCCATTTCAAGGACCTAAAGTTTAAGTCTGTTGAGGGACATTTTGACGGCAGCAGCAGATGTTTGAGACCCTGTGCTCGAAACAGGGAGAGTTAATGACTACAGGTGGTTATCATACCAAAATGACAAACAACAATAACAAAAAATCCATAACAACCAGAGTGGCTTCTGCTAGATGTGCTGGCATATTTTCAAACACTGAAAAGTGTTGCTCATCAATTATCTTTCAATTTGATTTCCTTTTTCTCTGTATGCTGGTGAAGTGCTTTAATGAACATTCACACCATCTCAGTGGAATTGGGAGATAGTGCTTTTTGGAAAAACAGGTGAGGTTGTTGCTCAAGGATGTCTGAGTGTTTCTGCCCAAGGGGTACAGCAGTGGACTCACAAAGCCCCTGCTGGGCCCAGGACAATCACAGCGACTATCAAAGCAAGAGGTTTTTGGTCCCTGGGGAGTTTTCGAAGTGGGATTTTATGGAAGACTCTGTCAGAGAGCCCTCGAGGCTCTTCGTGAGAGTTCACACACATCCCTCCTCTTCCTCCCCTTGGCACCTGCAACCTGAATTTCCCACACAGAATCACATCCAGATCTACAACGCAGAAGAGCCCATTCGATCAGAGGCATCCCTCCCTGCCCCACCAGTGGGGAAGAGCTCCACTGTTAATACTTCTGCTGAAGTCTGAGCAGCCCAGAGCCCATAGGTTAAGTAAATACATTATCAGAATTGCCAGCCTCCAGGGGAAACAGCAATCTGCCATTTGCAGAATGCCTATAGTGTTCCAGAGCCTTACATATTCTTTTTTCTCTGAACAATAATCCTGTAAGGTTAGTTACTATTATTCCTTTTTCATAGGCTTCAAAAGGCAAAATAATTTGCCCAAGACCCCATGACAGAGAGTGGTAAGACTTTCTGATCCCAGACCATTGCTCCTCTCTGTTCTGGGACTGGAAATATAACCCACAAGTGAATTATATATTGCAGTCTAAGCAGTGTAAAACCATGGTGATCAACTAGGTATAACTATATTGGGCTAACCCTGAGAGAAATTGAACAAATCCCCTGGAAAGCCCAGAACACATTATTATAGGTTAGAAGAGGTCGAGGAAGGAGCTCAGACTGGGACATTGTAACCTTAACCAGATAAATGAATTCCCTGCCCACAGGGGCCAGTGTGATGGAGCCTTGCCCTCTCTTTTATAAGACAGTATTTTCACAGACACGAAACCCTCTCAGAACCTTAAACTAGGGCTTGATGATTTGCTTGTTCACACATAGTGCCTACTGAAGTGTACTGGATGGAAATCTGAACCCAGGCAGGTTATAACTTCATGACTTTTCCCTATGAGTAGTTAATCTAAAAACCAGAGATTTCAACATGGTCGTTCCAAGTTGCTGTGCCATCCCTTAGGAAATAAATGGTACTTATTCAAAAATTACTGAAATCTCATAGACTTGAAATGGGCTGACCCCAAGGCATAGGGATGAACAGAAATGAAAGATGAAAGGATCTGTCCTAAAGAACAATCATCTTATTCTCCTACTACCTGTGACTTGGAATGAAATAGATCCTAGATTAGGCAAGTTTTCCAGCATCTCATAGACAGCATCCTTTCATTTCTCCTCTTCCTTTTCTTAACTGGCAGTGGTCTCTGTGGAGCGGTTGTGTTCAGAGTAGGATGGGTGTTGAGGTTTATGCGGAATGGAGAGAGATGAGAAAGAGGAGGAAGCAATTAATTCTTTTAATCGTTCATTTCACAGTACCACCTTTGTACAAGCTGGGTATATCATTTAGGAAAATAGTCAACACTCCCTGCCCTTATGAAGATTCCATTCTAGTGAGGGGACAGATGAAAAAAGAACAAATAAATAAAATGTATTGCATGTTAAACAATAAGTGCTAAGGAGAAAAATAAAATAGAAGGGCATAAGAAGTGTCTGGGAATGCAATTTTACGAGGGGATAATTTAACAGGGGAGCACACGTTACTACTCAAAGACTTCTAATTGATGGAATTGTCCTAACCCTGGTACAGTAGATTTAGTTGGTACATTAGTTTCCTAAGGCTGCTTTAACAAAGAACCACAAACTGGGTGAATTAAACAACAGAAATGTATTGCTTCACAGGTCTAGAGGCTAGAAGGCTGGGATCGAGGCATCAGCAGGGCTGGATCCTTCTGAGGGTTGTGAGAGAGAATTGGTTCCAGGCCTCTCTCCTGGCTTCTGGTAGCCACAGGTATTCCTTGGCTTGTAGATGGCATTGTCCCTGTGGCTTCACATTGTCCTCCTTCTGTAAGCATCTGCATGTGCATGTCTGTCTCTGTGTCCAAATTTCTCCTTTTAATGAGAACACCAGTTACATTGGATTAAGGCCCACCCTGATGACCTCATCTTAACTTGATGATCCTAAAGATCCTATTTCCAAATAGGGTTGAATTCACAGGTCCTGGGGTTTAAGAGTTCAATATCTTTGGGGGGAGACACAATTCCAACCATAAAAATTGGTAAGAAATGCTTAAAAAAAATGTAAAGTCCTTACAATAGCACTTGGAGAGAGGAATCATTAAAGGGGTTGATTGCTCTCATCGGGGAATGGTGATGATGCCTGCTTCTATATTTAATAAAGGCTAGTTTCAGCCCTACAAACATTTGTAATGAATTATTTAATGTAAGCTGCCAAAAATATACCCATTGAACAAAGATGTTGTCTTCTGTTGCTATTGGATTTGTCTATAGAATAAGAAAGGAATTAGTGATCTCTAAGGGACTATAGCAACAGAAAAGGACAGGGAAAGGTCTCCTTAGCCAAATCATAGCAACTCAGCACACATTGGGTTAGTACTTGTGCTAGCAGCAGCTCAGCATTGCCTCCTGGGTTCCCTAATAAGCATATTCTCTGTTCACAAAGGGTAGAAAATATTATCAAGCTAATTTTTTCCCTCTGCTGACAGTTAGGGATAATGTGCACCATGTGAATCAAACTGATCACATAAATTAAGACTTTAAAGCACAATATCTGAACATTTCCCAATGGAACATTACTTTTCTGTATAAATTAAAAATGTCTAAAAGGGGGTTTATTAGAAGGAGACTATCAAAGCTTTTTATGAACATGCTTTCTCTTTTGATCTATATAATTTTCAAAAAGTGTTAGACATATCATGATTTCTAGCACAACTGGAATTTTAAATCTAAGAATCAGAAGGAAAAAATGCAAATAGAAAAGACATGATTTTGAAGCCATGTCTATTCTGCTGCAATTAGTCATTAAGCAGAGGAAATGAATTTCAGTAAAAAGCTCGCATTATCTAACACTTTATCAACCAGAAAGCTCCAGAAAAATAGCGTTTCTAATATCCCCCAACACAAATCTTCAATCTATTAACCACAGGATTACAAGAAGGTTATTATTTGCTTTCTTACTGGTTTAGGGAGGAGAGAGAAAATTACATCTTTGCATCAGTAAGCTTTTTCAAACAATGGAGATTTACATGTCAATCTCCTGATTATTAAATATTATCTATGTGATTTTCAACCACATCCAATAGAAAAATAATTTTAGTCACAGATGATATTTTAGAAATACTAACTATGTACTTTGAATTTACATAGAGCCTTGGAGAAGATCAAAGTCCTTTCAAGGTATGCTTGTGGATCACTGAGCCAGAACAGATCTGAAGTGGTCATTTATTTCCTAGCCCTCTCTTCAAGCATGTCAATATTAAAATATCGAATATTAGCAGACTTTTCACGTTTCATGCTTAAAAAACTCAATCCATGTAAGGCAAGTTAATAGTGCCTCCTTGTACTTGGGAGATTACTAAATAGTAAATATAGTGTTCATAATGAGTCCAGGTTGGTGGCCATGGGAGGTGATGGAAAAATAATCCTTGTTTGAGTGGCAACTAAGGAAAAGTAAAGTCCCTCTCTTTTGAAAGGTTAGTCCGTCAAGTTACTGGACCACAGAATACTCAAAGGATACAAAGTCAAGTATATTACTTTGCTAGGACTTCCATATAAAACCAGAGACTGGGTGGTTGAAACAACAGAAATTTATTTTCTAATAGTTCTGGAGGCTGGAAGTCCAAGATCAAGGTTCTGGCAGAGTTGGTTTCCTCTGAGGGCCATAAAAGAAGGGTCTGTTCCAAGCCTTTCCCCTTGTCTTGCAGATAGCCACCTTCTCGCTGTGTCCTCACATGGTCTCTCCTCCTTGCATGAATACCCCTGGTGTCTCTCTCTGTGTCCTAGTCTCTTCTTATAAGGACATGAGTTACATTGAATAAGGCCCACCTTAACACCCTCATTTAACTGAACTACCTCTTTAAAGGTCCTATCTCCAAATAAAGTCATCTTTTGAGATATTGGGGGGTAGGACCTTAATGAATGAATTATGGGGGGAAACAATTCTGCCTGTAACAGCAAAAGATGGGGATCATCTATTGAGATCAGTGATCATGACTCTAGTGTTCATAAAGTTTTGCACATTATTCTTGCTTGAAGGATGAATGTAGGCATCGTCTTTTTTTTTTCTTTCTTTCTCATTAGTCATCAGTTTTATACACATCAGTGCATACATGTCAATCCCTATCACCCAATTCAGCACACCACCACCCCCACTCCCCCACGGCTTTCCCCCCTTGGTGTCCATACGTTTGTTCTCTACATCTGTGTCTCAACTTCTGCCCTGCAAACTGGTTCATCTGTACCATTTTTCTAGGTTCCACATACATGCATTAATATACAATATTTGTTTTTCTCTTTCTGACTTACTTCACTCTGTATGACAGTCTCTAGATCCATCCATGTCTCAACAAATGACTCAATTTCGTTCCTTTTTATGGCTGAGTAATATTCCATTCTATATATGTACCACATCTTCTTTATCCATTTGTCTGTCGATGGGCAGTTAGGTTGCTTCCATGACCTGGCTATTATAAATAGCTCTGCAAAGAACACTGGGGTGCATGTGTCTTTTTGAATTATGGTTTTCTCTGGGTATATGCCCAGTAGTGGGATTGCTGGGTCATATGGTAATTTTACTTTTAGTTTCTTAAGGAACCTCCATACTGTTCTCCATAGTGGATGTATCAATTTACATTCCCAAAAACAGTGCAAGAGGGTTCCCTTTTCTCTACATCCTCTCCAGCATTTGTTCTTTGTAGATTTTCTGATGATGCCCATTCTAACTGGTGTGAGGTGATACCTCATTGTAGTTTTGATTTGCATTTCTCTAATAATTAGTGATGTTGAGCAGCTTTTCATGTGCTTCTCGGCCATCTGTATGTCTTCTTTGGAGAAATGTCTGTTTAGGTCTTCTGCCCATTTTTGGATTGTGTTGTTAGTTTCTTTAATATTGAGCTGCATGAGCTGTTTATATATTTTGGAGATTAATCCTTTGTCCATTGATTTGTTTGAAAATATTTTCTCCCAGTCTGAGGGCTGTCTTTTCGTCTTGTTTATTGTTTCCTTTGCTGTGCGAAAGCTTTGAAGTTTCATTAGGTCCCATTTGTTTATTTTTCTTTTTATTTCCATTACTCTACGAGGTGGATCAAAAAAGATCTTGATGTGATTGATGTCAAGAGTGTGCTTCCTATGTTTTCCTCTAAGAGTTTTACAGTGTCCAGTCTTACATTTAGGTCTCAAATCCATTTTGAGTATATTTTTGCGTATGGTGTTAGGAAGTGTTCTAATTTCATTCTTTTACAGGTAGCTGTCCAGTTTTCCCAGCACAACTTATTGAAGAGACTGTCTTTTCTCCATTGTATATCCTTGAATCCTTTGTCATAGATTAGTTGACCATGGGTACATGGGATTATCTCCAGGCTTTCTAGCTTGTTCCATGATCTATGTTTCTGTTTTTGTGCCATATTGTCTTGATTACTGTAGTTTTGTAGTATAGTCTGAAGTCAGGGAGTCTGATTCCTCCAGCTCCATTTTTTCCCCTCAAGACTGCTTTGGCTATTCAGTGCCTTTTTTGCCTCCATACAAATTTTAAGATTTTTTGTTCTAGTTCCGTAAAAAAAATGCCATTGGTAATTTGATAGGGATTGCATTGAATCTGTAGATTGCTTTGGGTAGTATAGTCATTTTCACAATATTGATTCTTCCAATACAAGAACATGGTATATCTCTCCATCTGTTCGTATCATCTTTAACTTCTTTCATCAGTGTCTTATAGTTTTCTGCATACATGTCTTTTGTCTCCCTAGGTAGGTTTATTCCTAGGTATTTTATTATTTTTGTTGCAATGGTAAATGGGAGTGTTTCCTTAATATCTATTTCAGATTTTTCATCATTAGTGTATAGGAATACAAGAGACTTCTGTGCATGAATTTTGTATCCTTCAACTTAACCAAATTCATTGATTAGCTCTAGTAGTTTTCTGGTGGCATTTTTAGGATTCTCTATGCATAGTATCATGTCATCTACAAACAGTGAAAGTTTTACTTCTTCTTTAACAGTTTATATTCCTTTTATTTCTTTTTCTTCTCTAATAGCCATGGCTAGGACTTCCAAAACTATGTTGAATAACAGTGGTGAGAGTGGATATCCTTCCCTTCTTCCTGATCTTAGAGGAAATGCTTTCAGTTTTTCACCATTGAGAATGATGTTTGCTGTGGGTTTGTTGTATATGGCCTTTATTATGTTGAGGTAGGTTCCCTCTATGCCCACTTTCTGGAGAGGTTTTTATCATAAATGGGTGTTGAATTTTGTCAAAATTTTTTCTGCATCTATTGAGATGATCATATGGTCTTTATTCTTCAATTTGTTAATATGGTGTGTCACATTGATTGATTTTCATATATTGAAGAATGCTTGCATCCCTGGGATAAATCCCACTTGATCATGGTGTATGATCCTTCTAATGTGTTGTTGGATTCTGTTTGCTATTGTTTTGTTGAGGATTTTTGCATCTATATTCATCAGTGATATTGTTCTGTAATTTTCTTTTTTTGTAGTCTCTTTGTCTGGTTTTGGCATCAGGGTGATGGTGGCTTCATAGAATGAGTTTCGGAGGGTTTCTTCCTCTGCAATTTTTTGGAAGAGTTTGAGAAGGATGTGTGTTAGCTCTTCTCTAAATGTTTGATAGAATTCACCTGTGAAGCCATCTGGTCCTGGCCTTTTGTTTGTTGGAAGATTTTTAATCACAGTTTCATTTTCATTACTTGTGATTGGTCTGTTCATATTTTCTCTTTCTTCCTGGTTCAGTCTTGGAAGTTTATACCTTTCTAATAATTTGTCCATTTCTTCCAGGTTACCCATTTTATTGGCATAGAGTTGCTTGTAGTAGTCTCTTATGATGCATTGTATTTCTGTGGTGTCTGTTGTAACTTCTCCTTTTTCATTTCTAATTTTATTGATTTGAGTCCTCTCCCTCTTTTTCTTGATGAGTCTGGCTAATTGTTTATCAATTTTCTTTATCTTCTCAAAGAACCAGCTTTTACTTTTATTGATCTTTGCTATTATTTTCTTGTTTCTATTTCATTTATTTCTGCTCTGATCTTTATGATTTCTTTCCTTCTGCTAACTTTGGGTTTTGTTTGTTCTTCTTTCTCTAGTTCCTTTAGGTGTAAGGTTAGATTGTTTATTTGATATTTTTCTTTTTTCTTGAGGTAGGCTTGTACAGCTATAAACTTCCCTCTTAGAACTGCTTTTGCTGCATCCCATAGGTTTTGGATCATTGTGTTTTCATTGAAATTTGTCTCTAGGTATTTTTTGATTTCCCTTTGATTTCTTCAGTGATCTTTCGGTTATTTAGTAACGTATTGTTTAGCCTCCATGTGCTTGTGTTTTTTACATTTTTTCCCAGTAATTCATTTCCAATCTCATAGTGTTGTGGTCAGAAAAGATGCTTGATATAATTTCAATTTTCTTAAATTTACTGGGGCTTGATTTGTGACCCAAGATGTGATCTATCCTGGAGAATGTTCTGTGCACACTTGAGAAGAAAGTGTAATCTGCTGTTTTGTGATGGAATGTCCTATAAATATCAATTAAATCTATCTGCTCTATTGTGTCATTTAAAGCTTGTGTTTCCTTATTAATTTCCTGTCTGGATGATCTGTCCATTTGTGTAAGTGAGGTGTTAAAGTCCCCCACTATTATTGTGTTACTGTCGATTTCCTCTTTTATAGCTGTTAGCAGTTGCCTTATGTATTGAGGTGCTCCTATGTTGGGTGCATTTATATTTATAATTGTTATATCTTCTTGGATTGATCCCTTGATCATTATGGAGTGTCCTTCCTTGTCTCTTGTAACATTCTTTATTTTAATGTCTATTTTAACTGATATGAGTATAGCTACTCCAGCTTTCTTTTGATTTCCATTTGCATGGAATATCTTTTTCCATCCCCTCACTTTCAGTCTGTATGTGTCCCTAGGTCTGAAGTGGGTTTCTTGTAGACAGCATATAGATGGGCCTTGTTTTTGTATCCATTCAGCAAGCCTATGTCTTTGGGTTGGAGCACTTAATCCATTCACGTTTAAGGTAATTATTAATATGTGTGTTCTTATGACCATTTCCTTAGTTGTTTTGCATTTGTTTCTGTAGGTCCTTTTCTTCTCTTGTGTTTCCCACTTAGAGAAGTTCCTTTAGCATTTGTTGTAGAGCTGGTTTCGTTGTGCTGAATTCTCTTAGCTTTTACTTGTCTGTAAAGCTTTTGATTTCTCCAGTGAATCTGAATGAGATCCTTGCTGGTAGAGTAATCTTGGTTGTAGGTTCTTCCCTTTCATCACTTTAAGTATATCATGCCACTCCCGTCTGGATTGTAGAGTTTCTGCTGAGAAATCAGCTGTTAACTTTATGGGAGTTACCTGTATGTTATTTGTCTTTTTTCCCTTGCTGCTTTCAATAATTTTTATTTGTCTTTAATTTTTGCCAATTTGATTACTATGTGCCTCAGTGTGTTTCTCCTTGGGTTTATCCTGTATGGGACTCACAGCACTTCCTGGACTTGGGTGGTTATTTCCTTTCCCATATTAGGGAAGTTTTTGACTATAATCTCTTCAAATATTTTCTTGGGTCGTTTCTCTCTCTCTTTTCCTTCTGGGACACCTATAATGTGAATGTTGTTGTGTTTAATGTTGTTTCAGAGGTCTCTTAGGCTGTCTTCATTTCTTTTCATTCTTGTTTTCTTTATTCTGTTCCACAGAAGTGAATTCCACCATTCTGTCTTCCAGGTCACTTATCCATTCTTCTGCCTGAGTTATTCTGCTGTTGATTCTTTCTAGTGTAATTTTCATTTCAGTTATTGTATTGCTCATCTCTGTTTGTCTGTTCTTTAATTCTTCTAGGTCTTTGTTAAACATATCTTGCATCTTCTCGATCTTTGCCTCCATTCTTTTTCCGAGGTCCTGGATCATTTTCACTATCACTATTCTGAATTCTTTTTCTGGATGGTTGCCTATCTCCACTTCATTTAGTTGTTTTTCTCAGGTGTTATCTTGTTCCTTCATCTGGTACATAGCCCTCTGCCTTTTCATCTTGTCTCTCTTTCTGTGGATGTGTTTTTTGTTCCACAGGCTGCAGGATTGTAGTTCTTCTTATTTCTGCTGTCTGCCCTCAGCTGGAGTAGGCTATCTTAGACTCTTTTGTAAGTTTCCTGATGGGAGGGACTGGTGGTGGGTAGAGTTCCAGGCATCATCTTATCCAACTGCACAAGCTACAACTTTGATCTGCTTGACTAAAGAAGACTTAGCACAATATGGACAGTTAATGCAGCACTCCCCACTGCAGCACGTGAAGCTCTCAGCCTCTCCCTTCTGCTCTTGAAATAAAGAAGAAATTCAGTGTGGATTATGAGAGTCAAGGCTTTAGAAACCTCAAAATAGAATACTGGGTCCATTGGGAGATTTTAAAGCCTTGTCTACCACAGTGTCTGATACAATCAGGAGCTATCTGAATAATGTATCTCTAAGTAAGCTGACCTCCATCATACTCCTTCTTGTTTGTATCTTTCAGCAGACATCAACCCCTGTCAGAGCAGAGATGTACCACATTCACTAGATTTCCCCAGTTCTAGTCATGGTAGTAGATACATAGTACTGTTGACCCTTGAACAGCACGAGGGTTAGGGACACTCAACCCTCCACACTGTGGAAAACATACAACTTACAGTTGGCCCTCTGTATAAACCTTTGCCCATATCCACAGTTTCACATCTGTGGACCCAACCAACCATGGATCATGTAATTCTGCCATATTTATTACTGACAAAATCCACAAATAAGTTGACTTGCGAAGTCCAAACCCATGTTGTTCAAATGTCAACTCTAATTGAAGCCTGTTGATGAGTGAATATACCTTTTCCTTTAGGGGCAGCTCTAGGGCTACCACAGTCATAGGTGAGGCAAGTTTTAAGCTTCCTGAATCACTGCCTTTGGCTTTTCCAAGTAATCTGATTCAGATTGTCTGCCCATTCTTGATGAGAGAAAGGTAGTCTGAGCTTATCAGTCATTGGTTTTCACTTTTTTCCCCATTGCTCTATGTAGTCTCATTATCTTGCTGAAGGAGACAACTCTAAACAGGATTGACTTTCCATTGATTGGCTTTGCTTCTGGTTTGATTCATCTGAATGGCAATCAAGGAAGGGCCTTCACAAGAGTGCAGCTGGCAGTAAGGGTTTATGTGCTTTTATACTTTACATAATACAGGGTAAATTTTGTTTCTTCTAACTAAACATCTGACATTATCCATTTCACTAAATTTCTCACAAAGTGTCCTCCTAATGAACATGCACTCATTTACAATAAGTCACACAACTGTGACTGAAAGGCAGCCATGTCCATGTGCATTTTTATCGTGGTCTATGCAAATTTAAAGTCTGTATGCCTGCTGGGTCCTGTTTCCTAGTGTGAGGACTCCTAGACACCCCTCATTTGCCAGCATTCCTGGGGAAGAAACGTGGACCGAGCATTAGAGACCTCTCCCAACTACAAGAGGAATCTCAGTACCAGCACTGCTTCCCCTGGCCCTCCCCTCTCCAGCTTCCTGGAAATGGAGGTCATTCCTCTTTTCTAGAAGACCAAGGGTCCCTGCCCTGCTCTGAGTGTCACAAGATAGAGAAGACAGAATAAGCAGCAAAATAAAAGATTGGATGCTGTTTCCAGGAATTCACTCCCATTCTCAGATTATCTAAAGGGAAAATTTCACTCAACCAAAAAATCCGTTCAGCTCTGTGAAGCTGCAGATGTTATAAATGGACTCTTTCCTAAAGATCACCAAACCTTGAATTTTTCCTGCCAGAGAGGAGCTGATCTTCATGGATACCCATGTTATTACCAGACATTAAGAAGGAAGGTGAACTCTGTTCTCTCCTCACAAAAGACATTTTTTGCCTTTCCCTCTCCTCTTCCACTGAACCCACTATGTTTACAAGTACAAGCTACGACTCTGGAGATGGAAAATCTGATACTGTCAGCACAAGTGGAACAAAATGAAAAGGGAAAAAAACCTACATCCATCTGGACTTCCATATGTTCTGTAGCCAGGAGGCTAATATAATTCCTTGAATGTTGGTTATAAAGCAATGTGATATGGATAACTGCTATGCACTGAGCTTATTTAGACAAGTGTTCTTTCTACTCAATAAACCTTTGAAAGGATTAAAGTACAATCACTCCCAATTATCTACCCATAATTTCTTCCCTTCTATCAGAGTTTAGACCATACCCTACAACTGGTCCCTGTTTTTATCCCAGTCTGAGTCCCTGTCCACTGGACCAGGGGATAGAGTGTAACAAGATGCATGAATTCAGGGAAGGTTGAGAAGTTGAACATGACAAGGGTGCTGGGTGCACAGCCAGGCAGAGGGCTGATGACAGGTCTGCCTAATGAGTTAGGAGCCAGGCTGTACATAGTCTTATATGTTATGGAATGGATTTCATATCTGAGCAACAGGAATCCTTTGCAGTAATGTGATGCTTTTTGTTTGAAAGAAATAATCCTGGTGACAGTGTGGACAATATGCACAAGATGAGAAAAAAGATGAGGGGACAATTTGGTGGGATTGCCATGGTCCAGCAAAGAAATATGAAGGCTAAACTAAAGCAACTCCTGTAGGTATGGAGAGGAAAACCCAAGTTGAATGTTGTACTCAGAATTATACACTGTGAAAAGTTACTCTCCTCTTGTCAAAAAACAAAGCAAAAGTAGAACCCCCAAGGAATCCTTCTGGGGATTTTCACAGCCCCTATTATATAAAGAAGAATATTAGGAAGTCTTCACGCTTGTTGAAAAATACTGGGGAAAAAATTGGGGGAACCTTAAAATTATACACCTTATTTCTTTATCTTATAGGAGCGACAGTCATTAATATTTTAATTTCTCATCTTAACGTGTAAGTTGCCTCATGATTTCTAAAACTCATAGTTTTCTGTATCCTAATTTTATTCTGTTACACTGAGTATAAAAACACCTTTGGTGTTTCTTTCTTTTCATTTTTTTCTGATGACACCTCAGATTTCCACCTCCAAAAGCTCAGTAACAGCCTTGACCATGGGACCTTTAGTACACTTCATAATAAAATTAAAACTAAATAGATTTCAACTTAATGTTTCTACATCCTCTTTTATATATATATCCTTTAAAGTTGGAGACCACACAATGGTCTTTGTGCCAATTATTTTTTAAAAAGAGGGGAGTTTTGCAAGATACATTTCCCCCTAAAAATTTAAATCTTCTGCTAAAATCTGGTCAAAATTATTGCTACATGAAAGAACTGAAAAGAGCCACGATTCAGTGTGGGTAGATGAATACTATTATAATATAATTTACAAAGATTGCACCATGCTAACCAAACTCTCTGTTGTTCTACACTTGGAATAATTGTGTATTCCAAAGGTTTTCACCTGTTAGGAAGGATGGGCCGGCTTAGCTGAACACTGTTTTGTAGGTCAGCAGGTTCAAGGTCACCCCTTAGAAGCACCTTCTGAAGAGCTCCAGAGCATGATGTGAATTAGATAACCATACCAACCTCAGCAGAGCTTGGCACTCAGATGCTCAGGGACCCACAGCCTGGATACAGAGGAGTCTGAGTCTTAGACGTTAGAAGTGGGTGGGATGACAGGATTGTGAGACATGTTTTAAAAGAATTAAGGATTCCGAAAGAGTGGGAGGAAATCGCCTCATGTCCTCACTGAAGCTTCTTGTGAAGCCTGGACACTAACCCACTGCATCAGAGAAGCAGATGTTTCTTATTTCTAGCTTTCTCTTTGTTATGAAAATAAGCACAGGTTAAAAGAGAACTGTGTTTGTTGGACCACGATTTGAAGCACGAATCCCACAGGTACGGGAGAGATGGGAGAAATGGCAGCAGAAGCCCTCACCTGTTTTCTGATGGGCTGTGCAGAAAGACAAGCTCTTGAGAAGTAAACAAGTTTGTCAGTTCACTAAGAAAGCAGCGAACCAGCTGTCACTCTGTTGCACAACACTTAGTCTTTCATTTTATCCCAAAGACACAAAAACAGACATCCAATACCACCTCTCCGTTCTCCTAAGTAATACAATGGAATTGAGATTCTCCAAGTCCACAGAGAAAAAATGTAATTGGAGTAACTAGAATAGGGAGAAAATAAACATATATATATATATATATATATAAGGGAGAAGTAGTCATCAGCTGCTAACTTAGGATTGGTTTTTCAGTGGGTCTTCCTAATCCTGTCTGGAGTCTTTATAATAAAGGCAGCTTCCATTTCCACCAGTATAAGCCTATATTTCAAAAGCAAATTGGATACCTGCATGAACAAGCAGGCAGTTAGGCAGCTAATTACTGTTTGCAATTCAGTTACCTAATTACTGTGGGCAAGTGTAGGGTGTTTGTGCAAGCAAACAGTGCCACCCACAAATATTGCAGATTTGATTAAGAAGGCTTAGGTGCAAAGATCCGTGTTCACTGCTAGTGCCTAATAGACTCAATAATTTTCCCTCTGGGCCCAGGAAAGTCCAGGTTAAACACTCTTCTAGGAATGGAGTGGGGAAAAGCCCACCTAAGCAGACCTCACAAGCTTCTCCCCATGTCAGGCTGATGCTAAGATGGAGCTCTGCCTCACTACTCAAAGTATGGTCCACCTCGCTACTCAAAGTATGGTCCACAGAGCAGCAGTATCAGCATCTTTTGGGAGCCTGTTTGAGAAACAGAATCTCGGGCCCCATCCCAGAACTACTGAATTAGAATTTGCATTATTGTAAGATGCCCAGGTGATTCATATGCCCCTGCGTGTTTGAAAAGCACCACCATAGATAGCTGCTCCAGAAACAAGGTTGGCCTTGGTTCTAAGTCTGCAGAGTTAGGTTGGGGGGTCGGGGGGGAAGTGGGGGGGGGGAGTGTTATCCTTGGAGGTTTTCCTTTAAAATGAGAGCCAGGATGGTAGAAGGAGATGACCAGTGTTTATTCAGCCACAATGAGCAAGCTTGAAGCTTCAAGAGAAATCCTAAAGAGGAAACCTTTCAGGAATAAATCCTGAAAATGCTAATACTGAGAGTACTCAGCACATGCCCTGGGAGACAGCAAAGACGATGGAGCTCGTTACCCCACTAAAGGCTTTCACGTGTCATTCCATGAGCATTCTCCTCTCATCTAGGATCCGTTTGCCTGGTAATATTTATCTACATCTGGGACTACATGTTCAGCCACAAAATCATTCTGTGAATGTCCTCAGCCAGGACTCTGAGTCCAATTAATCAGTACAATCTGCCTCCACAGAAGAGCAATATAAGAGGACTCTATTTTGTGGTCTCTGCCAATCTCCACAGAGACCAACCACACTGATGCCTTTACCCAAACGTTGCTGAGACGATGGCCATGCAGTGTCAGGGAGAGGATTTTTCTACTCCCAGAGAGACTGCTTCAACCACCTCATCAATTTTGCTCACTTTGCATGGTGCTGGAACCTAAGAGCATGACATTTTAGGCAAAATGGTGTAGTTTGTCTTCATGATCTAGAGGAAAAGCACTGCACCGGAATCAGGGACCTGACCCCACCACTTAACAGCTGGGCAACCTCGGGTCTCATCATCCAGAAAATGAGGGGATTGAATTGGATGGTTTCATTAACTCCCTTTCCAGTTCCCACAATAATGTGTCTTCATCTCTCCATAATTGGGCTCACAGCTTCTAAGCCTACCTCCGGATGCCCCATAGAGCACATGAGACCTTCCATTTCCCAGCGTGGGCCTTTTCAGCTATCTCCCACCTATACTTTCCTACCATGAATCTCATCCAGTTCAGAGCTTCCTTCAGCTATCTGTTCCATTGGACACCTTCCACAAAGCTGTACTCTAAAGTATTAGCAGCTAATTTAAATGTGTGAACTTTCCCATGGTGTATTTAGGCTTGAATGGAAAACTCTTGCCTTAGCGCAGAGGACTCAATTTCTAATGACGAAACTTTAAACTTGCTTCCTTGATAAAGAAACTATGGTGTGTCTACACATAGCCAAAGCACTGATCATGAGGCCAAAAAACACAATCTGGCTCTTTTTGTTCCAGCAACTGAGTCCCAGAGACATGAACTCACTTGCCCAGGGAGTTGTCAGGATTAGAATGAACATTTCCTGAATCTCAACACTGTAAGGAGGTTCATCTTTTTTATTGTTATTATTATTAAAACAATTACAGTTTGAGGTAAGTGCTGATCAATCAGCATGATCATTAACTTTGTATCTCAAAAGGTCAATGGGAGACCAGATCTCAGACAGGAAATGGTTTTCATCTCAGGACTTCTTCTGTAAAGGAAATGAGAAAGTATCTTTCACAATAATGCGTTACAGTAGTTATCCAAATGAAAGTTAGTGGGCTCTTAAAATCAGTCATTCAATAACCCAAAGGGAAAAGGCAACATTGCTGAGAGCACAGAGATTATTACAAGAGACCAAGACAGAGAAAAGGATGCAAGGAAACCTCTGACTGTCAGTCACTGAGGTCAATGACTTTGCATCTTTGTCTGGGGTTGGATTGGATGATCTCTACATTTTTCTCATACTCTGAAAGTATTTTGAAAAAAAGTGTAATAGGTAGGAATAATGAATCAAAAGCCCAAAATGAAGGTTAGTAGGAATAAATAAAAGGTCTGATATGTGGATCCATATAAGTAACTGTACAAGGACAGGATGAAGTGAAGCCATTGTTTAGCAGCTCTATGATTTTTTAAAAGTCACTGATACCAGTCAATCTCATATGACTTTGAAAGGGTTAAGTTCAAGCAACATTAATATATGTTCATTTGAATATAAATTAAGGAAAATTATAGTCCTTCTCTTCTTGGTTAGACCACATCTAGAGTTGCATTTCATTTTGATACTGCATTTAAGAAGCACGTGGATAACCAGAAGAAAGTGGCCAGAATGGTGAAGGGACTCTGAACTTTGTCCTGTGAGGAATGATAGAAAGATGCAGAATGTTTAGTCTGAGGGGAAAAAAGGCTCCATATGACCTGATGAATACTTGAAGGGCTATCATTTTCAGGAGGGGCTGGCATTATTCTGTGTAGTCCCAGTAAGTGGAGTCAGGGTCAGTGCAAAAGAGATGCAGAGGGAGGACTCTGAGAAGTCAGGGGCGTCCAAACTCAGAATGGGTCACCTCAGGAGGTCACTCACCAGAGCAGTCCAAGCCCTTCTGTTTGTTCTTCTTTGGAAAATATCCAAGCATCACATGAGTGGATGAGCAAGGGGACCCTTCCCAACTAAGGGTCTATGAAATGAAGAGAGAAGCTGGACAGAAAGAGAAAGCAGAGATGAGCACGTGCCAGGTGTTTATTACTGCTTTAAATGAAACCATTCCTGTCTAGGGAATAGCACTAAATCACTCATTTTCACAGGGGGATAATTTTAGTCTATTTTGCTAACAGACATAGAAGGCACTCCTACAGCATTACGACAATTAAGGCACTCTTGATGTCACTGATATAACAAGGCTATCACCTATTAGTAAGTTTTATTTTTCGCTAATGAGACACAAATATCTTGTGTTTATAACTAGAAAACTCATTTTTTCTGTACCTAATATGTGAATTCACTACGTGTGCCTTATTTAAGGTTGTCATATCTCATTAGCAAACTGTATTTTTACCTGACCAGTTGAAAACTCATCATGTTAATGGCAACTCTTATTACTTCATGAAGAAGTGTGTTGCCTTTGCTTTGTATTCATTCTAGGTTTCTTTGTTGCTGCCAGTGTAACTATAATTTATTAAGATGTGGCTGTCTTCAGTAGTGTCACCATCTGTGTTATTAATACAAAAGCAAAACAAAATCTGCTCCTTTTATCTTATATCTACCACTGCCCCCACCCCCAAACGCAATGATTGTCTTATTTTGACTTGGCCTAGAGGCATGAATTGTTTCCTGATTTTAAGAGCCTCCACTTGGAAAGTGTTTGAAGTTCACCTCTTCTCTATAGACACAAGAGAAATCACTAAAATTCTGACAATACACATCACAATCAAATGTGCAGATGTCTACAACTATTAATTAGCACAGATATTGAAATTATCAGAGAAAAACATTCCTCTGTGGTTTGTATCACTATAGTCTGTTTTGAAATTGTACTGTATTACTCCCAATAAAAGCTTGGAGACAGAGAAGAAAGATATATCAATTCATAAAAAAATGAGCATTTTTTATAATTAAAACAATAAGCTACTAATTCTTTTTGGGAAAAGGAAAAAAAGGGAGCAGTGACTTTTGGACAGCTAAGGGGTAAAATAAGGCCCCTGAATCCTAGAAAGTAAAGGAAAAGAACCTGTAAGAATGCTGGAGAAAGTACATAAGGGGATGTGAAGACACCAGAGGCCACTTTTTCCTGCTTTTTAGTTTTTCCTGGGTTATAGTGAAGCCAACTGCCAAAGAAAATAGTTATGTCAGCTTATATCTGGGCAGGAAGTAGAAACAGTCTCAAATAAGAGGAGCCCTGGGCCAGTAAGAGTCTCTCCTTTGTAAAGGCCTCTGAAGAGCTACACTATCCCTCGGTAACCTCCAGAGCCTCCCAAGAAATGTTCTTTGAATGATCATTCTTGGGGAGTTCAGTCCATTAAATGACCTGGGATTTCAAGCTCATGTTTTTCTCTTGATCACCACTATTTTTACCAAGGTTCTGGCACATGTTAGAAGCCGGGGGGAAGGAGCAGGAAAGCCCACAACAAACAGGCCACACAACAAGGTTCATGCTCCTAAGTCTTGGAAGCCACTGCCCTTCACTGGACCTCCTCCCCACCAATCATGGTTGTCAGAGAAACCAACCCTCTGTCCAGATCAGCCTGTTCTAACAGCCCACTGTCAGAGCGTTAGTGACCTTTGAAGAAAGGGGGAAAGAATTATTTGAAATAACCAGTATTTCTCAATGCTCTCTGGGGATAGAGGTGGGGGGGGTTATTTTTTATTTCATTTGATTTTTAATACACAACTATGAGTTAGCAAAAGTAAATATCACATTCTCCAAAGGACCAATGAAGAAATCAAGGCAAGAAGAAATTGAGACTTTCCATGGTTGTCAGTGTCACTCAACTATGGCCAGTCATTCAAAGGTCGTATGGAGATAAACAAAATTAAGATTAGAACCCAGGTGCCCAAATCCCTAATTTAAAGCTCTTTGGTGAAATCAATTTCCCTCTTCCCAACACTATCTAATTCTCTTCAAAAAGAAAAGCTTTTAATTCTGCATGAGTTCCAGAAACTGTTCTAGATTCTGATGAATCAGTTAAGTCCACAGAAACTCAAAACTTTTAAGTTAGACAGGTAAGTCAATAATTACATGATTAGTTCTGTGGATAGTAATACAAGCTCAAAGAAGATGCTACAGGAACACAGTAGAAAAAAATCTCAATTTTGTCTGAGGATGTCAAAGGTAGTAATGTTTGAGCTAGTTCTTAAAATGTAAGAGTTTCCAAAGTAGAAAAGAGGTAAGAAATGTCCTGGAAGAAAGCATAGGGTAAATAAAGGCAGAAAAATATACAGACCACAGGTGTTCTAAAGGAATGGTCAATGGTTTAGAGCCACTACATTGGGACTGGGTTGGTAAGGGGCCTGTATGCTAGGTTAGTGAACTGGCACTCAGTCCTGTGGGCCAAGGGAGCTATGGAAGGATCCTCTAAAACCAGTGAGTAACAACTGTTATCAACAACCTATTAGGAGCAGAGTTCCAGGTTGCAGACACCACTCTACTGGCATGCTGGCATGAATTGAGAACAGCAAGGGTCCTTTTGCTTATACTAACCTTCCTCCCCCAAGCTGATATCACCATTTCACCTCCCCTTCTACACCATCCAGGAGGCATCTCATGTAATTGAACCTCCATAGAAAGTTCTATGTTTGCAGTGAATGGAGTCATTCATCCAACTACAGGATCTTCACTATAATTGCAGGAAGCTCTCACTGTGGGCTGCATTAGGAGAGCATACCCAGGGCTGGCACGAGGACAATGGGCTGGTAGAGCCAGCTGCTAATGTCATGGCCAGCTTTTATGCACAAAGTGAATGGGAGTTTAAAAAAAAGTCAACGTCCATTATCATTGTGATTCATCTTCTTCCCATCAGCACCAGGATGTCTCAGATTAGGTTATCTGGCATTTGGGGAAAAGATCTAGGGCCAGGCTGAAGGGAAGGGGTGTCGCTGAAGAGGCAGGGTTTCCTCTGAGGCCCCAGCTGCAGACACCACGCACCAAGCTGAGAGTCGAGCCAAAGTTGGCCTGAACAAGGGCTGAAAAGGCCTTTATAAAACAGAACAGGGCTTCCCTGGTGGCGCAGTGGTTGAGAGTCCGCCTGCCGATGCAGGGGACACGGGTTCGTGCCCCGGTCCGGGAGGATCCCACATGCCGCGGAGCGGCTGGGCCCGTGAGCCATGGCCGCGGAGCCTGCGCGTCCAGAACCTGTGCTCCGCAACGGGAGAGGCCACAGCATTGAAAGGCTCGCGTACCGCAAAAAAAAAAAAAGAAAAAGAAAAACCAGGACGTGAACCCTGGAGCCTCCTGCTCCCAGTAAGAGGAGAATCAGGGAATGGTAGGAACTGACTGTAATTTTCTTTTTCTGTGGTAGCAGAGCAAGGAGAAGTGTCACTAACAGAAGGGAGAGGAAACAGGAGATCTTTATGCTGAGCCGCTAAATTCACTGGAATCTGAAAACCGCAATAGGTTAAGTTCACTTCCGACACCATTTGGCGTTTCACCTTGTGTGTTCAAGAACCTCGGGTGCAAGGATTTTAAAAATACAGACGTCTCATCTGCAGACAGGGACAGATTGCCTGAAACCTTGGGACTAAACTATGAGGCTCTGAGTGCCTGTATCTGTGAGGGTCCAATCAGAAAAGCAATTTATTGTGCGGATTTGACTTACAAAATTGAGGGAGCTGGTAAATAGTCTCTGCAAAGCTGTTGTGTTTGCATCTGATGCTGGAGCCTGATGTGCAGAGGGCAGGCAGCCCAGAAGGGAAGGTGGATGTAAAGTGGGCAGTGAGGGGGGATGAGCTGGAATCTGGGGAGAGTCCCTCACAAGGACAAACTCACACTTGGCCAGGAGTCGGAGAAGCTGCAGAAGGATTCAGGAGAAGACAGAGCAGTTGTAGACCCAGCTGCTGCCCCTCACCCTGGCAGTGGATGAGCAGATGCTCACCTCTGTGTAGGAGTGACAAAAGGACCTGGTGACCCTTTCCCGGTCTTCCAAGCATAAAAACAATAGGGTAGTTGCTGTTACAGTTGTGCCCCCTAAAGCTTGCACAAAAATATCTCTTGTACCTGCCTTGATTAGAAACATACAAGGAGGGGGATTCTGGGAAATGCAGCCCAGCCTGGTCAAGTCAACATGCTGCAGAGCAAGAACACGCTTTTAGAACTGACTTTGTGATTCTAACTGAACGTGGATGGTGTATAGGTGTTGTGTCCATTTCTTAGGGCTCCTGTAACAAAGTGTCACAATTTGGGCAGCTTAAAACAACAGAAATTTATTCTCTCACAGTACTAGAAGCTAGAATTCCAAAATCAAAGTGTCAGTAGGACTACATTTCCTCCAAAGGCTTTTCTGGAGCCCGGGGAAGAATCCTTTCTTGCTTCTAGTTTCTGGTGGTTGCCAGCAATCCTCAGTGTTTCTTGGCTTGTGGCAGCATAACTCCAGTCTCTGCCTCTGTCTTAAATGACCTCTTCCCAGGTTCTCTGTGTGTCTTCTTCTCTTCTTCTAGGGACACAAGTCATGCTGGCTTTAGGCCCCACCTTAATTCAGTATGACCTGATCGTAATGTAACTAATTACATCTGCAGAGACATGGTTTCTAAATAAGGTCACATTCTAAGGTTCTGCATGGACATGAATTCTGTGGGGGACACTATTTAACACAGTACAAATGTCATAAGGGAGAATCTAGACCAGGAAATAAATGGAAATCTTAGAATAGAGAATTCAACCCAAGAAGAGCAGCCTCATTCCAAAGAATCATGTGTTCAGGAATGCAGTTAGGATCCCAGTTAGACACTAAATCTGTTGACCTTGGAATTCAGGCATATCTAGAAGACTGAAAGGCAAGCACTTACTGTTTTCTCATTTATCTCATTTATTTCCTCATAGGACATACCATATTCTTATTCAAATTAGAAAATCTAGGCTCAGAGAGATTAAATAATATGACCAACATACAACCAAGAAGCAGTAGTGTGGGATTTGAACCCGAGACTATCAGTTTCGGTAGGACATCTTCCTTCCTTATCCACATTGTGTACCAGTAAATAATATTTACTGAGTAAATATTAAGAAACTTTTCTGGACCATCTCTTCCATGCTTACATCCTCTCTGCAGACTCCCCTAAGTGCCCTGGATGGAGCGACTTCCTCCACTGATCTCCCACATTTTGATCACAGTTCCAAGACTGCACTCATCCCATTGTGCTGTAATTCTCTATTTGCATATCTGTTTCCTGTCTCCTGTGCCAGTTCTTATCATTGCAGTATTCCTGTGCCCAGCCCAGTGCCTGGCACATAATAGGAACTCAAATCTTAATTGATTAAAGTTCTTCAGAGAAGAAACACTACTTTCTAAAAATTTCTGGGAATGTTGTGTCTATATCCTCCCCCAATACACTATTTTCAGACTTTAGAGACTCTGAACTTTTCTCTTATGCCAAATGAAATACTTCTACTGCAATGCAAATTTTTACTTCTCTTCCCTTTTCTGAAAAGGTATAAAACAGCTAGTCTTCTGAAAAACTTCAGAAAAAGTAGCAAGTAATTTTATGTGTCCATTTTTCTTTTTCTGGTTAATAATCTTACTTCCACAACCTAATTTTCTGATATTTTTTGAAAACCTGTTGCCTGTACTTATGAACACACATAAATATTTTTCATTTCATTTTTTGTTTTTAGGTCATTTCAGAAACTTAAAAAATCCACATTAATCCCAGCCATGCTTTGGGTTCTATTTCTTCCCATGCATCTTCTCTATTTCTTGCTACTTTGCTCATTTCTCTAGGAAAAAGCATCTGCCTTCATCAGACTCACTCACTTCCCAGGGAAACAGATCACCATGAAAACTATACCAAAGGGGGAAAAAAAGAGGCAAGCCAAGTTTTGCTCAGGGCCACCACCTAAATTTAGGCTCACTGATTCCCCTGGGCCTTGCAGCAACTAAATATTATTTTTACTTATCTAGTAGCCTTCGGTTTACTCAGGCCTGTATTATCCACAATAGAGGCTACAAGTCAGAAAAGGTCAATTTATTTTAGCCCATGGCCAGCTCTCATTTCCTTAAGTATTTCAATCCATGCCTAGTGAGGTACTATATCCTGGCTATCAACATGTGCTCCACAGACAGGCAGCAGCAGCATTTCCCAGGAGGCGATTAGAAATGCAGCATCTCTGGCCCTTCCTCAGACCTACTGTGTCAGAATCTACATTTTGACAAGTTTACCAGTTGATTCTTAATGTACATTAATTTTTGAGATGCATATCCCTAGATAATTGGAGGTAACTGTGAGTTAGAAGTCATACAAATAAATGACATTAAAAAACAAAACAAAACACCTAGGCTGGAATCCTGGCTGTTCTATATTTCTTACCTATGTGACCTTCGGAAAATCACATGGCATTTCTGACCCCCAGTTTCCGCAACTGTTTATAAACACTGTAAAGTAATCTAAGAGTCACTTGCATCAGAGTCTTCAGTCCTACTCTATAACCACTAAATCAGAATTTCTCAGTGATTTACATTTTAAAAAGCTTCCCAGGTTCTTATGCACATTTTAATTTAATGGTCACTGTTGTCAATACATGTAGGGAATAATCTTTTCTATCTTGACATCAATGCTACTGACATGAGGGAAGAGTACAGTGATTTGAATAATTCTCTCACTAAGTTTGTGTCTGTACTGTGTTTCATCTTCCTTCTTTAGTCTCCATCATAGGTGAAGAAGGGGTAGTCTTCCCTCAAACTGAATCATAGCAGAAAGATTGCTTTATGGAAGAACTCGAAGACTGACAGTCATTCGAAAACATTCCACCAAGACAAAGGCATGTGATGCTTAGTGAGTTATTGTTATTATCAGTGGCTATTCATTGCTCTTCTGATTTGTCTAATACTAAAAAGGTTTCCAGGGAGATGTGGCTTCCCACATTCTCCTTCACAAGATGTTTCTACACCTAGCAGTTAAATAAAACAGAAAACCGAGCACTCCCTTCTCACTGCTATGCAAGCTTTCTAGATCAAAGAAATCCCTTCAGCAGTCCTATACAATTAAGTTAGAGAGCCGTGATGGAAATCAATATTCGGTAAACCTCTCCTATATGCCAGGCACTGTGCTAGTTATCCTCCTATGGCCTCAGATTCAGAAAGAAAAAAACAAAAACAAAAAAACCTGCAATCTTAAGAGCCAGGGGTTTATTTATTGCATTTTACAGATAATGATGAGAATAAGCATTTGGACACATTACATTCTGTTTTCATGCATAGGTTTGATTCTGAGCTTTAGTTAGCTCATTAGAGTCTCAAAAAAAAAACAAAAACACAAAAACCTAAGAACTAATACTCCAGTGGTGCTTAACTTACAATTCATTCACCATCTAATCCTATTCACAGTTTTCACTCTCACAGTATCATGCAACTTAATTCATGAAATATTGTTTAGTGCTGGCTCTACTCCCTGGGCCCCTGATAGGCAAGGTGAGGGTCGGTTAAGTATGAAATGATGATGACACCTATGAAGACTGCCTTGCATCCTACTCTAGAATGGGATTGGTACAAACAAATGAGCTGATACCACATGAGTAAGAAACATTTAATCAGGGACAGACTCTGGAAACTTCCACTGGTATCTGGCTGAAGGGGACAGACCAGGCACAGGAAGGATCTTAACGTGCTGAGATGGAGGGTCGAGCATCGCAGGAGAAAGATCAGATAAGCAAAGGTTGGGCAGCAGGGCAGTTCAGGGTCTATTCAAGCAAACGGGAGTGGCCCCATTTGGTGGCAGCACAGCAGATATGCAGGAGAGACCTGGGAAGGCAGGATGATATCATGGAAAGCCTTGAATGTCAAGCCAAAGAGCGTGTCATATATTCAAAAGGTTTTGGAGCAGAAGAGCACTTGATTAGAGCTGCATTTTAAACATCACTCTGCAAGCTCTGTGTAGAGTGCTTGGAGGAGAAAAAGAGATAGAGGTAGGGAAGGAGGCTGTAGCCAAACCAAAGCCCCTGGTTGAGTGAGAATGGAAAGGGACAGCTGATATGAGAAACCTCCATGGAGCAGAATTGTATGCACCTTGCTGGGGACCGAGCATCAGTAGCATCAGAAGGCAGGAAGGGCTGAGAGGAGGCCACCTGTGATCCTTGATGTCAGCTAGATCGGCATTTGTACCCCAACTCTGTTCAGCTACCAAAACTCTCTTGAGTCTGAAACCTTATTTGTAACAGGGAAAAATTAACCTTACAGGGCTGTGGTGAGGGGTGACTGAGTGAACTGTTAAATATCTGGTCCAGAGTGAGCCTGATACCTTGGCTTCCTCCTTTCCCTGTATTCTTGTTATTTAAAGCACAGGGCATGTTGGGGGAGGGATGGAGTGGGGGGTTGGGGTTAGCAGATGTAAGCTATTATGTATAGGATGGGTAAACAACAAGGTCTTACTGCATAGCACAAGGATCTATATTCAATATCCTATGATAAACCATAATGGAAAAGATAAAAAAGAATGTATATGTATGTATAACTGAATCACTTTGCTGTACAGCAGAAATTAACACAACATTGTAAATAAGCTCTACTTAAATTAAAAAAAAAAAGAAAAAAAAAACAGGGCATGGACCCGCAGCAGCAGTATCTAGAAACATGTTAGAAACGTAGACCCTCACTCCCCACCCTAGACCTGCTGAATCAGAATCTGCCCTTTGACATGATCCCCAAAGATTTTCATGCACATTAAAGTTTGAGAAGCATTACCCTATGCTTTCCATCCAGGTCCCCCAGCTTCTGTCTGACTTCTTAGCTTTGACTCCCCCATTCTTTCCTCCACCTCCCATTCTCCAAGAAAAACTGGGAAAATGAAGGGGAAAAATACCATAAAGCCTGGAAGAATGTCCTCCGACTCTAACGTAACAACATTAATTTTTCTCTTTTGTTAAAACTGTCACTAGAAGGCATTTTTTTTTAATTTCTAAGAAGTGAGTTTCAACAATATTTGAAGAAAAATGACTTCCAAAGACAGATTTAGTTGGCAGTTTTTCTGCTGTGTTTGTGGGGAGTGGGGGCTGTCTCAATATTTCCCTGGTGGTGCAGTGGTTGGAATCCGCCTGCCAATGCAGGGGACACGGGTTCCAGCCCTGGTCTGGGAGGATCCCACATGCCGCGGAGCAGCTGGGCCCATGCACCACAGCTACTGAGCCTGCACTGTAGAGCCCGTGAGCCACAGCTACTGAGCCCGCGTGCCGCAACTACTGAAGCCCATGCGCCTGGAGCCTGTGCTCTGCAATGAGAGAAGCCACCGCAATGAGAAGCCCACACACCACAACGATGAGTGGTCCCCGCTCGCCACAACTGGAGAAAAGCCCACATGCAGCAACGAAGAGCCAATGCAGCCATAAATATATACATACATACATACATACATACATAAAAGAAAAAAGCACACCTGCAGTGAAGTTTTTAGATGGGCTGATAAAGGAAAAGACAGTGCTCCAGTGACAGTACTAATCCAATTTTATAAGGTAACAAGCAGGACCTGTGGCTGAGAGACGAGAACCTTTGATTTTGTGGATTAAGGATCAAGCTCAGTCCTGAATGCCTGTACATTTGGCTACCATTCAAACCAAAGATTTTAGGCTCTCGACACTGAAGCAACAGCATGGTAAAGGATCAAAAGATGGAGATTTCTTCACAAGGGAGGGTTAGTTCAGGTTCTGCCAATGTAGGTATTCTCTGCATAACATCCACAAGCACGGGGAAGTGGCTAAGCTGGCAAGCCAGTGGCTCAAGGCAGCAAAAACAGACATTCTGACTCCAAACAGAGAGGACAGCACCGTGAGCTCTAAGCCCCATGCTTGCAAAGCTGTGTTCATGATGAGAACACAAAAGCCACAAAACAAACAACCCTGGATCAACACCTCAGAAATTCACCAGCATGGATCCAGGACTCCTTACCAGAACAGTCCTCCAAATATTTCTCTGTAAATGGGAAAAGCTTCTAGAATCTCCTAACCCTGATGAGAATCTGCAACTGAAAAAACATTCCCTGATTTTATTTCAGTCTAAATAAGTGAGGATGGCATGGATTAAAAAGTATATGCAGTTGACTGGATAGTCTACTACATTTAATATAATTTCTTATTATTAGTGACGGCACCATTATGATAGAGAACAAAGATCTAGGAAGGTGAGATTCTCCGCCACTTAGCTGAGTTCTTAAGCAAGTGGAAAGCCACCTTTTAAGTATCCATGTTGTTGTCAATAATGATTATAGTTAATTTCCATTTATAAAGCAACAGACTGTTATTACAAAATGTTACTGTAAGGGTAGTAGATAATTCCCAAATGTTAAAACTGAGACAGAGAGAGGTTAATATCTTGTCCAAGGATATACAACTGATAAAACATGAACCTGCCCATTACATTTATATCTTTCTGACTCTCAAATCCTATCTACTAATTCACATTGCCTCCACTAAGTCAGTACACCTTACTGTGCCTCACTTTCCTTACCTGTAAAATGAAGACTGTATGGTCTCCCATGTCATTTTCTACCCTGATATCTTTTTTTTTAACAATTTTATTGAAGTATAATTCCTTTACAATTGTGTGTTCGTTTTACTGTATAAAAAAGTGAATCAGCCATACATATACGTATATCCCCATATCTCCTCCCTCTTGCGACTCCCTCCCACCCTCCCTATCCCACCCCTCTAGGTGGTCACAAAGCACCAAGCTGATCTCCCTGTGCTATGCGGCTGCTTCCTACTAGCTATCTATTTTACATTTGGTAGTGTATATATGTCTATGCCACTCTCTCACTTTGTCTCAACTTACCCTTCCCCCTCCCCATGTCCTCAAGTCCATTCTCTACGTCTGTGTCTTTATTCCTGTCCTGCCCCTAGGTTCTTCAGAACCTTTTTTTTTTTTTAGATTCCATATATATGTGTTAGCATATGGTATTTGTTTTTCTCTCTTTGACTTGCTTCCCTCTGTATGACAGACTCTAGGACCATCCACCTCACTACATATAACTCAATTTCATTTCCTTTTATGGCTGAGTAATATTCCATTGTATATATATGCCACATCTTCTTTATCCATTCATCTGTCGATGGACATTAGGGTCGTTTCCATATTGTGGCTATTGTAAATAGAGCTGCAATGATCATTGTGGTACAAGACTCTTTTTGAATTATGGTTTTCTCAGGATTTATAAGAAATTATATGAAATAATTTTATTAAATAATAAGAATATATTAAATAATATAAATTTAATTAATAATTAAATGATATAAATTTAATTATATGACGAATTAAATATAAATTTTATAAATAAATATAATAATTTATATTTAAATATATTTAATATTTTAATATTAATAAATTTATTTAAATATAAATAATTAAATAATATAACTTTAATTATATTATTTATTAAATATAAATTTAATAAATAATATAATTAAATATATTAAATAAGAAGAAATTTTATTAAATGTGGTAGACTACCCAGTCAACTGCATATACTTTTTAATCCATGCCATCCTCATTTATTTAGACTGAAATAAAATCAGGGAATGTTTTTTCAGTTGTCCAGTAGTGGGATTGCTGGGGCATATGGTAATTCTTTTTTTAGTTTTTTAAGGAACCTCCATACTGTTCTCCATAGTGGCTGTATCAATTTACATTCCTACCAGCACTGCAAGAGGGTTCCCTTTTCTCCATACACTCTCCAGCATTTATTGTTTCTAGATTTTTTGTTGATGCCCATTCTGACTGGTGTGAGGTGATACCTCATTGTGGTTTTGATTTGCATTTCTCTAATGATTATTGACGTTGGGCATTCTTTCACATATTTGTGAGCAATCTGTATGTCCTCTTTAGAGAAATGTCTATTTAGGTCTTCTGCCCATTTTTGGATTGGGTTGTTTGTTTTCTTGATATTGAGCTGCACGAGCTGCTTGTAAATTTTGGAGACTAATCCTTTGTCAGTTGCTTCATTTACAAATATTTTCTCCCATTCTGAGGGTTCTCTTTTCATCTTGTTTATGGTTTCCTTTGTTGTGCAAAAGTTTTTAAGTTTTATGAGGTCCCATTTGTTTATTTTTGTTTTTATTTCCATTTCTCTAGGAGGTGGGTCAAAAAGGATCTTGTTGTGAGTTATGTCATAGAGTGTTCTGCCTATGTTTTCCTCTAAGAGTTTTACAGTGTCTGGCCTTACATTGAGGTCTATAATCCATTTTCAGTTTATTTTTGTGTATGGTGTTAGGGAGTGTTCTAATTTCATTCTTTTACATGTAGCTGTCCAGTTTTCCCAGCACCATTTATTGCAGAGGCTGTCTTTTCTCCATTGTATATTCTTGCCTCTTTTATCAAAGATAAGGTGAGCATATGTGCATGGGTTATCTCTGGGCTTTCTATCCTGTTCCATTGATCTATCTTTCTGTTTTTGTGCCAGTACCATACTGTCTTGATTACTGTAGTTTTGTAGTATAGTCTAAAGTCCAGGAGCCTGATACCTCCAGCTCCATTTTTCTTTCTTAAGATTACTTTGGCTATACGGGGTCTTTTATGTTTCCATATAAATTGTGAAATTTTTTGTTCTAGTTCTGTGAAAAATGCCATTGGTAGTTTGATAGGGATTGCATTGAATCTGTAGATTGCTTTGGGTAGCAGAGTCATTTTCACAATGTTGATTCTTCCAATCTAAGAACATGGTATATCTCTCCATCCGTTTGTATTGTGTTTGATTTCATTCATCAGTGTCTTATAGTTTTCTGCCTACAGGTCTTTTGTCTCCTTAGATAGGTTTATTCCTAGGTATTTTATTCTTTTTGTTGCAGTGTAACTGGGAGTGTTTCCTTAATTTCTCTTTCAGATTTTTCATCATTAGTGTATAGGAATGCAAGAGATTTCTGTGCATTAATTTTGTATCCTGCTACTTTACCAAATTCATTGATTAGCTCTAGTAGTTTTCTCAGAGCATCTTTAGGATTCTCTATGTATAGCATCATGTGATCTGTAAACAGTGACAGTTTGGCTTCTTCTTTTCTGATTTGGATTCCTTTATTTCTTTTTCTACTCTGATTGCTGTGGCTGAAATTTCCAAAACTATGTTGAATAATAGTGGTTAGAGTGGACAACTTTGTCTTGTTCCTGATCTTAGTGGAAATGCTTTCAGTTTTTCACCATTGAGAACTAGGCTGACTGTGGGTTTGTCATATATGGCCTTTATTATGTTGAGGTAAGTTCCTTCTATACCTACTTTCTGGAGGGTTGTTACCATAAATGCGTGTTGAATTCTATAAAAAGTTTTTCTACATCTATTGAGATGATCATATGGTTTTTATCCTTCAATTTGTTAATATGGTTTATCACATTGATTGATTTGAGTATACTGAAGAATCCTTGCATTCCTGGATAAACCCCACTTGATCATGGTGTAAGATCCTTTTAATGTGCTGTTGCATTCTGTTTGCTAGTATTTTGTTGACAATTTTTGCATGTATGTTCATCAGTGATATTTGCCTGTAGTTTTCTTTCTTAGTGACATCTTTGTCTGGTTTTGGTATCACAATGATGGTGGCCTCATAGAATGAGTTTGGAAGTGTTCCTCCCTCTGCTATATTTTGGAAGAGTTTGAGAAGGATTGATGTTAGCTCTTCTCTAAATGTTTGATAGAATTCGCCTGTGAAGCCATCTGGTCCTGGGTTTTTGTTTGTTGGAAGATTTCCAATCACAGTCTCAATTTCAGTGCTTGTGATTAGTCTGTTTATATTTTCTATTTCTTCTTGGTTCAGTCTCGGAAGGTTGTGCTTTTCTAAGAATTTGTCCATTTCTTCTAGGTTGTCCATTTTATTGGCATATAGGTGCTTGAGGTAATCTCTCATGATCCTTTGTATTTCTGCAGTGTCAGTTGTTACTTCTCCTTTTTCATTTCTAATTCTATTGATTTGAGTCTTCTCCCTTTTTTTTTTTTTTTGATGAGCCTAGCTAATGGTTTATCCATTTTATTTGTCTTCTCAAAGAACCAGCTTTTAGTTTTATTGATCTTTACTATTGTTTCCTTCATTTCTTTTTCATTTATTTCTGATCTGATCTTTATGATTTCTTTCCTTCTGCTAACTTTGGGGTTTTTGTTCTTCTATCTCTAATTGCTTTAGGTGTAAGTTTAGGTTGTTTATTTGGGATGTTTCTGTTTCATGAGGTAGTGTTGTATTGCTATAAACTTCCCACTTAGAACTGCTTTTCCTGCATCCCAAAGGTTTTGGGTCATCATGTTTTCACTGTCATTAGAACTGCTTTTCCTGCATCCCAAAGGTTTTGGGTCATCATGTTTTCACTGTCATTTTTTCTAAGCATTTTTTGATTTCCTCTTTGACTTCTTCAGTAATCTCTTGGTTATCTAATAACATATTGTTTAGCTTCCATGTGTTTGTATTTTTTACAGTTTTTTTTTTTTTCCTGTATTTGATATGTAGTCTCATAGCATTGTGGTCAGAAAAGATATTTGATACGATTTCAATTTTCTTAAATTTACCAAGGCTTGATTTGTGACCCAAGATATGATCTATCCTGGAGCATGTTCCATGAGCACTTGAGAAGAAAGTGTATTCTGTTGTTTTTGGATGGAATGTCCTATAAATATCAGTTGAGTTCATCTCGTTTAATGTATCATTTAAAGCTTGTGTTTCCTTACTTATTTTCATTTTGGATGATCTGTCCATTGGTGAAAGTGGGGTGTTGAAGTCCCCTACTATGATTGTATTACTCTCTACTTCCCCTTTTATGGCTGTTGGCATTTGCCTTATGTATTGAGGTGCTCCTATTTTGGGTGCATAAATATTTACAATTGTTATATCTTCTTCTTGGGTTGATCCCTTGATCATTATGTACTGTCCTTCTTTGTCTCTTGTAATAGTCTTTATTTTAAAGTCTATTTTTTCTGATATGAGAATTGCTACTCCAGCTTTATTTTGATTTCCATTTACATGGAATATCTTTTTCCATCCCCTCATTTTCAGTCTGTATGTGTCCCTAGGTCTGAATTGGATCTCTTGTAGACAGCATATATACAGGATTTCTTTTTGTATCCATTCAGCCAGTCTCTGTCTTTTATTGGTAGCGTTTAATCCACTTATATTTAAGGTAATTATCGATATGTATGTTCCTATTAACATTTTCTAAATCCTTTTGGGTTTGTTGTTGTAGGTCTTTTCCTTTTCTTGTGTTTCCTGCCTAGAGAAATTCCTTTAGCATTTGTTTTAGAGCTGATTTGGTGGTGCTGAATTCTCTTAGCTTTTGCTTGTCTGTAAAGATTTAATTTCTCCATCGAATCTGAATGAGACCTTTGCTGTGTAGAGTAATCTTGGTTGTAAATTGTTCCCTTTCATCACTTTAAATGTGTCCTGCCACTCCCTTCTGGCTTGCAGAGTTTCTGCTGAAAGATCAGCTGTTAATCTTATGGGGATTCCTTTGTATGTTATTTGTTGCTTTTCCCTTGCTGCTTTTAATATTTTTTTCTTTGTATTTAATTTTTGATAGTTTGATTATATGTGTCTCAGTGTGTTTCTCTTTGGGTTTATCCTGTATGGGTCTCTCTGTGCTTCCTGGACTTGATTGACTATTTCCTTTCCCATATTAGAGAATTTTTCAACTATAATCTCGTCAAATATTTTCTCAGTCCCTTTCTTTTTCTCCTCTTCTTCTGGGACTCCTATAATTCAAATGTTGGTACATTTAATGTTGTCCCAGATGTCTCTGAGACTGTCCTCAATTCTTTTCATTCTTTTTTATTTATTCTGCTCTGTGGTAGTTCTTTCCACTACTTTATCTTCCAGGTCACTTATCCGTTCTTCTGCCTCAGTTTTTCTGCTCTTGATTCCTTCTAGTGAACTTTTAATTTCATGTATTGTGTTGTTAATCATTGTTTGTTTGCTCTTTAGCTCTTCTAGGTCCTTGTTAAACATTTCTTGCCTTTTTTCCATTCTATTTTGAAAATTTTGGATCTTCTTTACTATCATTACTCTGAATTCTTTTCCAGGTAGGCTGCCTATCTCCTCTTCATTTGTTTGGTCTGGTGGGTTTTTACCTTGTTCCTTCATCTGCTGTGTTTTCCTCTGTCTTCTCATTTTCCTTAACTTACTGTGTTTGAGGTCTCCTTTTTGCAGGCTGCAGGTTTGTAGTTCCCATTGTTTTTGATCTGCCCCCAGTGGCTGTTCCCAGTGGCTAAGGTTGATTCAGTGGATTGTGTAGGCTTCCTGGTGGAGGGGACTAGTACCTGTGTCCTTGTGGATTACCCTGGATTTTGTCTTTCTGGTGGGTAGGACCACGTCCGGTGGTGTGTTTTGGGGTGACTGTGACCTTATTATGATTTTAGGCAGCGTTTCTTCTAATGAGTGGAGTTGTGTTCCTGTCTTGCTAGTTGTTTGGCATGTGATGTCCAGCACTGTAACTTGCTGGTCATTGTGTAGAGCTGGGTTTTAGCATTGAGATGGAGATCTCTGGGAGAGGTTTCACCATTTGATATTACGTGGAGCCAGGAGGTTTCTGGTGGACCAATGTCCTGAACTCGGCTCTCCCACCTCAGAGGCACAGGCCTGACACCTGGCCAGAACATCAAGACCCTGTGCCTTCTTTGTCTCCACCATCTTCTGTGGCGTCGTCACCAGGGAGAGCCCTGTTGTTAAGCTAGGTCTCAGTGTCCTTACCCTGACATCTTTGATTCTCTGTGAGGTTAGGTTAGTCAATTCATATACTGTAAGGTATTGTGATGGTTAATTTTATGTGTCAACGTAGCTAGGCTATCGTATCCACCTGTTTGGTCAAAACTAATCCAGATGATGTAGTGAAGATATTTTTTATAGATGTGATTAACACTTACAACCAGTTGACTTTAAGTAAAGGAGGTTATCCTCAATAAGGTAAGTGGGCCTTATTCAGTCATTTGAAGGCCTTAAGAGAAAAACTATGGTTTCTCAGAGAAAAAGTAATTTTGCCTCAAGACTATAACAGAGAAACCCTGCCTGAGTGTTCAGTCTTTTAGACCACCCTACCAGTTTTGGACTCAAGACTCCAATTCCTACCTGAGTTTTCAGTATACCAACCTGCCCTATAGATTTAAAGCTTGCCCCTACAATCTTATAAGACAGGTCCTTAAAAAAAAGAAAAAAGAAAAAAAAATATATATATATGTTTCCTGAAGGTTCTAGTTCTCTGAAGAACCCTGACTAAGTGACAGGAAATAATTTGTAACTTTTAAATACAGTGTTTCTCAATCATTTGGCCTAGATGAAAGCACTAAACACAATCAAAATCAAGTATGTAGAAGAGTAACATCAGCAACATGAAAAAATTGATCTGGGGCTTCCCTGGTGGCGCAGTGGCTGAGAGTCCGACTGCCGATGCAGGGGACGTGGGTTCGTGCCCCAGTCCAGGAAGATCCCGCATGCCGCGGAGCAGCTGGGCCCATGAGCCATGGCTGCTGATCCTGCGTGTCCGGAGCCTGTGCTCTGCAACGGGAGAGGCCACGGCAGTGAGAGGCCTGCATACCACAACAAAACAAAACAAAACAAAACAAAACAAAAATTTGATCTGCCCCCAGATTGATCTTGGACTTCTGAACCTTCCGAATTATGAGAAATAAATTCCTGTTGTTTATAAGCCACCCAGTCTGTGGTATTTTTTAATAGCAGCCTGAAAAGTCTAAGGTAAAAGACAAAGAACTACAAGACAGAAAACAATTAACAAAATGACAATAGTAAATCCTTTCCTATCAATAATTACTTTAAATGTAAATGGATTAAACTCCCCAATCAAAATACATAGAAAGGCTGAATTAATTAAAAAGCAACAAACAAAATCTTATGTGCTGTCTACAATGATTCATTCTACATTTAAGGATACACATTGGCTGAAAATGAAAGGATGGAAAACATATTATGTGCAAATGGTAACCAAAAGAAACCAAGAGTGGGCATAATTATATCAGACAAAATAGACTTTAAGTCAAAAACTGTCAAAAGAGACAAGGATAAAACATTATATAATGATAAAAGGGTCAATTCACAAGAAGATATAACAATTATAGCTCAACATCAGAGGTATATATACCTAAATACATAAAGCAAACATTGACAGAACTGGAGAGAGAAATAGACAGCAACACAATAATTGTAGGAGTTGTCCATACCCCACTTTCAATAATGGATAAAATATCCAAACAGTAGATGAATTAGGAAACAAAAGACTTGACTAAGACTAAAGGTCAAATTGTCCTGGGACTTCTCTGGTGGCACAGTGGTTAAGAATCTGCCTGCCAATGCAGGGGATGCAGGTTCAATCCCTGCTCTGGGAAGATCTCACATGCTATGGAGCAACGAAGCCTGTGTGCCACAACTACTGAGCCTGCACTCTAGAGCCCACAAGCCAAAACTACTGAGCCCATGTGCCACAACTACTGAAGCCCACATGCCTAGAGCCCGTGCTCTGCAACAAGAGAAGCCACCACAATGAGAAGCCCGTGCACCACAACAAAGAGTAGCCCACACCTGCTGCAACTAGAGAAAGCCCGCATGCAGCAACAAAGACCCAATGCAGCCAAAAATAAATAAATAAAATAAATAAATTTATTTTAAAAAGAAAAAATATATCAAATGCCCCTAACAGGTATATATAGAATGCTCCACCCAACAGCAGCAAAATACATGTTCTTCTCAAGCACACATGGAGCACTTCTAGGACAGATCACATGTTAGGTCACAAAACAAGTCTTAACAAATTTAAGAAAATTGAAATCATACCAAGTATCTTTCCAGCCACAATGGAAATCAATAACAGAAATAAAACTGGAAAATTTGCCGTATGTGGAAATTAAACTACATACTCTTGCACAGTGGAACAAAGAAGAAATCAAAAGGGAAATTAGAAAATATCTCAAGACAAACAAAACACACAACATACCAAAACTTATGAGATGTAGCAAAAGCAGTACTAAGAGGGAAGTTTATGGGGATAAAAGTCTATATTAAAAGAGAAAAAAAAATCTCAAGTAAACAACACAACTTTACAACTCAGAGAATTAGAAAAAGAAGAACAAACTGAGCCCAAAGTTGGCAGATGATAAGTAATACTAAAGGTTAGAGCAGAAATGGAAAATGGAAAAACAACAGAAAAAGTCAACAAAAATGAGTCCATTTTTTGAAATGATGGACAAAATTGACAAACCTTTAGCTAAACTGACCAAGAAAAAGAGAGAAGATTCAAATAAATAAAATCAGAAATGAAAGAAGTTAATAACTGATGCCACAGAAATAAAAAGGATGATGAGACAACTATAAACAATTATACTCCAACAAATTGGATGACCTTGAAGAAATGGTTAAATTCCTAGAAACATACAATCTACCAACACTGACTCATGAAGAAATAAAACATCAAATAGGCCCATAATTAGTAAGAAGATTGAATCAGTAATCAAGACCCTCCCATCAAAGAAAAGCCCAAGACCAGATGACTTCACTGGTAAATTCTACCAAACATTTAAAGAAGAATTAACCGAATTTTTCTCAAATTCTTCAAAAAAACTGAAGAGAAGGAAACACTTCTAAACTCATTTTATCAGGCCAGCTAATGCTGATACTAAAGCCAGAAAAAACACTATAAAGTCAATATTCCTGATGAATATAGGTTTAAAAAAATCCTCAACAAAATACTAGCATACAAAATTCAACACACCTTACAAGGATCATACTTTATGACCAAGTAGGATTTATCCCTGGATGTTCGTGTTCAACATATGAAAATAAATCTATGTGGGTGATACATCACATTAACAGAATAAAGAATAAAAATTACATGATCAGCTTTATAGACACAGAAAAAGTATTTGATAAAATTCAACACTCTTTCATCATGAAAAGACTCAGCAAACTAGGAATAGAAAGATTGTACCTCAACATTATAAAGGCCATACATGAAAAATACACAGCTAACATCATACTCAACAATGAAAAGCTCAAAACTTTTCTTCTGAGATCAGGGACAAAACAAGGATTCCTACTCTCTCTGTTTCTATTCAACATAGTACTGGAAGTCCTAGCTAAAACAATTAGTCAAGAAAAACAAATAAAAGGTAGTCAAATCAGAAAGGAAGAAGTAAATTTATCTCTGTTCACAGATGACATAATGTTATATGTAGAAAACCCTAAAGATTCCACACATACACACAAAAAGTAAGGACTAATAAATGAATACAGAAAACTTGTAAGCTACAAAATCAACAAATAAAAATCAGCTGTGTTTCTATACACTAGCAATGCATAATCCAAAAGGAAATTAAGAAAACAATTCTATTAACAATAGCATCAAAATGAATAAAATACTTGGGAATAAACTTAAACAAGGAGGTGGAAAAGCTGTACACTGAAACCTACAAAATGTTGCTGAAATAAATTAAAGAAAACACAAATAAATTGAAAGGCCTCCCACGTTCATTGATTGGCAGATTTAACATTATTAAAATGTCCATACTACCCAAAGTGATCTACAGATTCAATTCAATCCCTATCAAAACCCAATAGTATTTTTTACAGAAATAGGAAGAAAAATCCTAAAATGCATATGAAACCACAAAAGACTCTAAATAGCCAAAATAATCTTAAGAAAGAGTAAAGCTGAAGGCCTCACACTTTTTGATTTCAAAACATATCACAAAGCTACAGTAATTAATACAATATGGTACTAGCAGATAGACAGACATATAGATGAATGGAACAGAATAGAGAGTCCAGAAATAAACCCATGCATATATGATCAACTGATCTTCAACAATGATGCCAAGAATACTCAATGGAGATTGCATTATTTCTTCAAATGGTGTTGAAAAAACTGGATAACCACACACAAAAGAATGAAATGGGACCTTTATCTTATACCATACACAAAAATCAATTCAAAATGGATTAAAGCCTTAAATGTAAGATCTAAACTCATAAAACCCCTAGAAGAAAACATAGGGGCAAACTTCTTGATGTTGGTCTTGGCAATGGATATGACACCAAAAACACAGAAAACAAAAGCAAAAATAAATAAGTGGGACTATATCAAACAAAAAAGCTCTGCAAAGTAAACAAAACAATCAAAAGGGTAAAAAGGCAATCTATGGAATGGGAGAAAATATTTGCAAACCGTATATCTCCAAAGGGATTAACACCCAAAATACTTGAAGAACTCCTATAAGTCAATAGGAAAAAATAATAATAACCTGATTTAAAAATGGGCAAAAGATTTAAATTTAAAAAGACATACATATAGCTAACAGGTATATGAAAGATGTTCAACATTACTAATCATCAGAGAAATGCAAATCAAAACCACAATGAGATATCACTTCATACCTATTAGGATGGCCATTATAAAAATAAATAAAACAGAAAATAACAAGTATGAGTCAGGATGTGGAGAAATTGGAACCCCTACACATTGCAGTAGGAATGTAAAATGGTGTAGCCAATATGGAGAACAGTATGGATGTTCTTTAAAAAATTAAAAATAGAACTACTATATGATCCAGCAACCACTTCTGGGCATTTATCCCCCACAAAGAAGCTAAAATCAGAATATCCAAGAGATGTATGCACTCTCATGTTTACTACAGCATTGTTTATAAACCTTCTAGCCAAGAGGTAGAAACAACCTAAATGTCCTTTGACTGATGAATGAATGAAGATAATGTGGTATATACATACAATGGAATATTATTCAGCCTTAAAAAGAAAGGAAATCCTGTCCTATGCTACAACATGGATGAAATTTGAGGACTTTATGCTAATTGAAATAAGCTCCAGAAGGATATATACTGCATGGTTCCACTTATATGAAGTATCCAAAGCAGTCAAACAAAGCAGAAAGTAGAATGGTGGTTTCAGGGCTGGGGGAAGAGGGAAACTGGGAATTGTTGTTCAATAAGTGTAATGTTTCAGTCATGCAAAATGAAAAAATTCTAGTGATCTGCTGTATGACATTGTGCTTATAATTACCAATACTGTAATGTACACTTAAAAATTTAAGATTACATCTTGTGTATTTTTTACAATTTTTTTTAAAGGTAGGTATATGTTAAAATTGAAAGTAAAAGCGAACTAGTGAAAGGAATTATAAGAAGTGTAATTTTTGCCTCTAGACCTATGGCCAGCCACAGTCAAAACCATGTATAGTTTTGTTTTTTGAAATATATTCCATAATTTTCCAAGGCAACTCCCTCCTTTGTCCTTAGGAAATCTTTCTTTAAAATTCTTAACTCTGTCATGAGATATGGCATTTGTGTCTTGCCCTAAGTCTAAATGTTTTATTCCATACTTGTCCATGCCCTTAGGATTCTCTGTGTGCCTTTTCCTCCCTGTACTATAAAATTTTTTAAATGACTCTGAGACTTTATCATGCTATAAACCACTAAAATTCCTTGGTATTGACCAACAGATTGACGATCCTTAAACGTCACTATGAAATAACCAACTCAGTCAGCAAGGTAGTTATCAGATTTTATTCTCTTGGCTATGCTTTTCACTTTCTTACCTAGCCCTTGCCTTTCAAAATGCCTAAAATTAGGTTTAGTTTACCTGTGCTAGCTACATGTGGCTAGTTATATCTAAATTTAAATGATTTAAAATTATATAAAATTGAAAATTCCATTTTCTAGTCACACTAGCCACATTTCAAGTGCTCAGTAGCCACATGTGGCTAGTTGCTACTGTGTTGAGCAGTGCAGATATAGAACATTATCATTACAGAAAGTTCTATTGGACGGTGCTGTTCTAGATCCTTTCTTCACCCTCCAAAAACCCCACCCTTAGTTGGCATATTAGCAGAACACTTAGCCTCTAAATAAAGTTCACTTGTCTCATCTGAAAAGTGAGAATAACACTTTTCTGATTCAAGAAAGAGGACTGACCCAGATTATTCTGATGTTTCTTACTAGTCTGATAGTCTCATTTCTGCAAACCCACTAAGACTTGACCCTTGGTCAAGAAAATAACCCCATTATAATAATGTTTCTCCGGAAAAAAATCAAATTTGAATTACATCATCTCAACTCACAGCCTCTTTGCCAAGAATATAACCTACTTAAGTGTAGGAACTGCATTCCAACTTCACGAATTCCTTATTCAGTCCAATATGGCAGGTGGTACTTAAATCGTATTTTTTCACACCCCAAGGGGCCTTGAAAACACTGTGGTAAGAGAACCAGCCTCTCTATGAAGGGTCACAGGATTCCTATAAGAAGACATCTGGGAAGCAGAAAATTCATTTAAAAATGCAAACTACATAGTCCTGTAAGTAATTAATTGGGGAACATAAGTTGTATTTGAACTAAAATTGAACCTTTGATTACATTTAATGTCCGGTGGATGATTAATGTTTAAAATGTTTGTTGTTTACTAAACAAGGAATTTGTCTTTTCTTACCATCTGAAAAATCTTGTTTAAAACACTTAGTTTCAGAGATATGATCATTTCTTTGGCACTTACTGGACTGTTAAATTGAATTCATGCTGTCCTTCCACATTTCCCAGCCTACGCAAGAAGTATGAAAATGGGAACGGATGAGCAAAGCCTGGACATGTTTCCATATCCACTGTGTTAACGTTTATTGATGCAAGTCAGCCCTGCACACAGATCTACCACCTGGACCAAGATAAATGGTGAACAGTGTACTTGTTGCTTGGGCAAATTCACTTCCACATCCAAAACAGAAGTTTCCTAACTTGGAATGTTATTCACTATCACTGCAAACTTTATTGAGATCATCATTTTATCTTAGAAACCATTTTATATCAAAAACCCAGATATGGTTGAAAGACAATAGTTCCCAGCGCAGGATATAATAGGAAAGGTTATCAAACCACCCTTCCTTCTTTGCCTCAAATAGTCATCTTTGCTCTAGAGTTTCCTGAGCAGGGAAAATGAACTGGGGTAGGACTGGGTAATTCTCTCCATCCTTCCATTAACCTTCCCAGTCTTCTATGGTGCCAACTCAACTTGTTGTGTTATTCTTGGCTTCCTGCCTCCTGAAGAACCTGAAAAAAAAAAAAAAAAAGCCCCTCTCTCATCCCCAAGTTTTAATAGTTGAGATGTGATCAATAAACATGGATGATGGACTTCAAGTACTGAAAGATTGACCGGTGATATTCAAAAGCTGATTGTAATAACACCCACCACTATTTGTTATGGGGCCAAGCAGTTTATACACATTCTTCTATTTAATGTCAATAATCTTTCAGGTGGGTATGATTTACTGTATTATGAGATGAGGAAAATGAGGCTCAAGTTGGCTAAATATTGTGTTCAAGATAACAAAGCTAACACATTGCAGTGACAAAATTAGAGCCCAGGTCACTATGATTCAAAAAGCTTGTTCATTAATATTGCCCAGCTAGGAATGTCCTCCCAGACTCTAGGCATGGACTACCAATTCTCCCATCATGCTGCCTGAAACTGAAAAAGTGGCATATCTCATCATTCTTTGGGCAGGGCAAGATAAGGCTAATTTTAGAAGTCTAATGAGAAAGAATTAAGGTACATCCTGTTAGACAGTCAACATAAGTGGCTCTCATTAGCACAAGGAAAAACCAGTTTGTATGGTCAGCAAAGGAAGCAGCCTCAGCTTTCTTTTGTGATTCTCAGCTGGTTGCCCCTTTAAGTAGCTTAGCCCACATAGTCACATTCGTAGATCCTCTAAATCAAAACCTTTTTTAAAAACACCCATTATTTGGTAGTAATGATTCCTAACTACCAAAGAGTAAGACATACCCTCTCAGGAAAGAACACTGAAGAGGTTTCTCTGAATGCTGGTGATTTTCAGCTTTTCAAGAGAAAGCCATCTAGAAGAGTGATTTTACACAATTTGTGAATTTTATTCGATTCCAGCAAACTTTTATTGGCACCTGCTCTACATGGGAATTGTGCAAAATGCTGCAGAAGAAGTGTAGAATGAGATTGTTGTCCACTGGAGTTTCACGGTTCATTGAGAAAGACAGATACACACCCAATATGTATAATCTGGCAGACAGTAGTTAAGCTGCAAAATCGATCTCCAACTAAAATGCAAGAGGAGAGTAGGAGAGGAAAAGAGTGATTCTAATGATAGGCAGGGTAGAGACAAGTCTGAGAAGGGATTGTAGAGATGCGGGCTCTTTGGGTAAATAAAGGCAAGTAAGAGATGGATAGGAACTAACATCCCAGAAGCATAGAAGAAAGCATGTATGCATCTGAGAAATAGTAATAGCCTGGGAAGGCCAAACAGTAGAGTGACTGTGGGGAATCAAGAATATTAAGGGCAATCAGCCTGGGAAGATGTTGGAAGCCAAGTGTATTGCCATAATTGTCAGGCTCCTCCTGTAGACCCTTGCTACTCAGAGTCTGGTCGAGGGAATTCCTTGGAAGTACCGTGGTTAGGGTTTGGCGCTTTCACTGCTGTGGCCCAGGTTCAACCCCTAGTCGAGGAACTAAGATCCAGTAAGCCGCCCAGAATGGCCAAAGGAAAAAAAAAAAAAAAAAAGAATGCACTAGAAAGAACAGGAACCTCAGGAACATCTGGGAACTTGTTAGATGTGCAGAAGCCCAGGTCCCACCCAAGACCAATCACACCAGAATCTACAATTTTACAAGATCCCCAGGTGAATCTTTGCACATTATGGTTTCAAAAACACTGCTGAGGACAATGGGGGAGCCATTGATGGTTCCTTGGGAAGAGGAGTAGTCTGATCTTAGCTGTGCTTGGGAAATGCAACTTTGTGAAGTGGTATGGATGGCACACAAATTGGCCATTGGATGAGCAGTTATTCAATGATCACATTCTTTATAAAAATAAGACCAGTTGTCTTCTGGAATAATTATTACTAAGTGATACCCCAGTAGTCATAGCTCCATCACATTTAACTTTGAGGTAACTCGGATATTAATTTTTTTAATGAAATTTATTCATCGCATGGGAAGATGAAGGGAAATCTTCCTACTGCCAAAAGTAGACATATTTTTCACTTTAATTCATAGGTCTGGAATCTATGTAACCATGCTGTTTGATTTTAGATGGTTCAAATCTTTTAAAGCTATCTGAAATCTAATAGCCAAGGACCCTGTAATATGAGATAAAATTAATCAGGCAGGCTCAGCGCCCTAAATCCAGAATAGTCTGTAGCAACTCTTGGACCCTCCCACTTTCTCCAAACACCCGTTTTGAGATAGCCAGGATAATTTTCATTACCTGCCCAGACAGCTGTGGAGTGTTGTAATTCATTGCTAGATAACTGCAGCATTCCTCCTTAGAAAAGGATACTTATTGTCAAGGATGCAGTTATTCAAAGGTTTAGTATATTTCTTCAACAGTGATGTACCCACCACGTGCAGAAACAGCCTAGCCCTAGAAACCTCAAAGCCAGGCCACAGCTAACATGCTCATCCCTGCTTGGAGGTCGGTACTACAAATACCCTCCCTAGGTTGCTTGTAATCTCTGCTGCTTTAGCAAACAGTCTAAACCACTCCTGTTGGAAAATCCTCTGGACTCCTGAAAATAACTCCTGACTAGCTGAGCAAACCTTAACCCTCCCCTACAAGCAGATAAGAAAATGCCACACATCTAGAAGGCAAGAGGTAGCCAATTTTTATCTTTAAGTATCTCCTCCTTCCACATCCACAGAACAGCCCTGCTATCTTATGATCTTTACTATGAAACTGCAGAGAGGAGAGAAGTGAAAGAGCTAAAAGAAGATAAAATCTCTCCACTCTACGTGTGCGTGCGTGTGCGCATGCATGCACACAGTCATGTGGGAGGGACGCAGAGACGACCACATAAAATTGAAAATCACCTCAGATGACAGCGAGGAGACAGGACTTGCAAGACTCTGGGGGCAGAGATAATTAGAGTGAGTAGGTGTGTTGGGTGAGGTCTAAGAGGTTAGACTACGTACTCAGATTACTTGGGAAATGTTGGACTTTAGGTCAAGGGAGGTTCATTGCTACACCACTTCCTGTAATCTAGATATCACAAGTGACAAACAGGACAAATATGAGGGAAGCTTTTATACTCTAAAATCACTTTTTCTATGTTCATAATAACCTCTTATTTGGCACTATTTTCATTTTTTAAGACACCTTAGCATTGGCAAAATGTGTCCAGAGGCAATTAAATCCCTCTAGTTTCTTCTGTGAAATTGATGTTTAATAACTATTTGGGGAGTTTCTCCAAATAAAAAATTCCATTTTTCCCCATTTCTATTTTAAAATCTCTGACAATCAGTAAATTTAGTTTGACAAGTAATGCCACAAGTAAAGCTACTTCCTAACTTCATAAAATCAATCACAAACTATATCCCCTGTGGTAGAGAAGAGACAGTCTTTGTTCATTGGCACAGCCTGGAAGTACCCAGAAACCAGGCAGCAAAGCTCAGCTGGTCCGATGCAGTCAGAAACCTCTCTGAATCCCTATGAGTACCTACTGCAGATCAGGTGCTTTGTTAGGGAGAGATTGAGAGAAGACAAATAAGGCATAAACCCTGTCTCACAAACCTTATATAATATGAGGGAGGCAATCAAGGAAAGGGTCATTGTAATCCAGGTTTATCACTATAAATCAATACAGGACAGCTACCCACAAAGGGTTGGGAAAAGCTTCTTGACCAATTAGGGGGAAAATCTGTCCAAAATTTAGTTCTTAAAAGTTCATTCTGATGGAGGATTTCAGTCAACCTGGAGATGCCCAGGCAGGGTTAACCAGCTCTGAGAGCAAAAAACAAATATCATATGATATCAGTTGTATGTGGAATCTAAAAAAAAGATACAAATGAAATTATATACAAAACAGAAACAGGCTCACAGACATAGAAAACAAACTTATGGTTACCAAAGGGGATAGCAGGGGTGGAGGAGGGTTGGGAGAGAGAAATTAGGAGTTTGGCCTTAACATATACACACTACTATATATAAAATAGGTAAACAAGGACCTACTGTATTTTTTGTTTTGTTTTTTTCCTTGATATCTCCAATTCCTACCTTTACTACTACTTTCAAATTTGTCTACCACTTATTAGGAATAGTAATACAGTGAAGATTTATTTGACTTAAGGAATAGGCAGGTAGCCAATTGGAGGAGAAAAAAACAATTAAGGGAAACTCAGCTATGCCCCTCAAAAACATATAAATAGCCTGGATAAGTGAGAATTATTTAGTCCATTGTTGCCTTCTCACTTTGTATTGTCTAAGTTATTTTGGTTTTGAGTCTAAGTTATTTTGGTTTTGAGTGTCTTTGATTGTTATCTCCCAGAGAAGAAATCTCTAGTTAGTGAGTTACTTAGTTAGTTAGTTTTTTGTGCATGATGGAGGGTTAAGTTTTATTTCCACAACCTTGAATATGACCATAGATTGCTGACAGTAAAATCCTTTTTTCTTCTTTTTTGAATTTTATTTTATTTTATTAATACAGCATGTTCTTATAAGCTATCTGTTTTATACATATTAGTATATATATGTCAATCCCAATCTCCCAATTCATCCCACCACCACGACCCCACTGTACTTTCCCCCCTTGGTGTCCATACATTTGTTCTCTGCATATGTGTCTCTATTTCCGCCTTGCAAGCTGGTTCATCTGTACCATTTTTCTAGATTCCACATATATATGTTAATATACGATATTTCTTTTTCTCTTTCTGCTTACTTCACTCTGTATGACAGTCTCTAGGTCCATTAATGTCTCTAAAAATGACCCAATTTCATTCCTTTTAGTGGCTGAGTAATATTCCATTGCATATATGTACCACAACTTCTTTATCCATTCATCTATCGAGGGAAATTTAGCTTGCATCCATGACCTGGCTACTGTAAATAGTGCTGCAATGAACATTGGGATGCATGTGTGTTTTTAAATTACGGTTTTCTCTCGGTATATGCCCATTAGTGGGATTCCTGGGTTGTATGTTAATTATATTTTCAGTTTTTTAAGGAACCTCCATACTGTTCTCCACAGTGGCTGTATCAATTTACATTCCCACCAACAGGGCAAGAGGGTTCCCTTTTCTCCGCACCCTCTCCAGCATTTGTTGTTTGTAGATTTTCGGATGATGGCCATTCTGACCAGTGTGAGGCGATATCTCATCGTAGTTTTGACTTGCATTTCTCTAATAATTAGTGACATTGAGCAGTTTTTCATGTGCCTCTTGGCCATCTGTATGTCTTCTTTGGAGAAATGTCTATTTAGGTCTTCTGCCCATTTTTGGATTGGGTTGTTTGTTTCTTTAATATTGTGCTTCATGAGCTGTTTATATATTTTGGAGATTAATCCTTTGTCCGTTTATTCATTTGCAAATATTTTCTCCCAGTCTGAGGGTTGTCTTTTTGTCTTGTTTATGGTTTCCTTTGCTGTGGAAAAGCTTTGAAGTTTCATTAAGTCCCATTTGTTTATTTTTGTTTTTATTCCCATTACTCTAGGAGGTGGATCAAAAAAGATCTTGCTGTGATTTATGTCAAAGAGTGTTCTTCCTATGATTTTCTCTAAGAGTTTTATAGTGTCTGGTCTTACATTTAGGTCTCGAATCCATTTTGAGTATATTTTTGTGTATGGTGTTAGGGATTGTTCTAATTTCATTCTTTTAAATGTAGCTGTCCAGTTTTCCCAGCACCACTGATTGAAGAGACTGTCTTTCCTCCATTGTATATTCTTGCCCCCTTTATCAAAGACAAGGTGACCATACATGCATGGGTTTATCTCTGGGCTTTCTATACTGTTCCATCGATCTATATTTCTGTTTTTGTGCCAGTACCATGCTGTCTTTATTACTGTAGCTTTGTAGTATAGTCTGAAGTCTAGGAGCCTGATTCCTCCAGCTTTGTTTTTCTTTCTGAAGACTGCTTTGGCTACTCAGGGTCTTTTATGTTTCCATACAAATTGTGAATTTTTTTGTTCTTGTTCTGTGAAAAATGCCATGGGTAATGTGATAGAGATTGCATTGAATCTGTAGATTGCTTTGGGTAATATAGTCATTTTCACAATGTTGGTTCTTCCAATCCAAGAACATGGTATATCTCTCCATCTCTTTGTATAGTCTTTGATTTCTTTCATCAGTGTCTTATAGTTTTCTGAGTACAGGCCTTTTGCCTCCTAAGGTAGATTTATTCCTAGGTATTATATTCTTTCCGTTGCAGTAGTGAATGTGATTGTTTCCTTAATAGATGAAGAGATGAGCCTTCTAATGTGTTGTTGGATTCTGTTTGCTAGTATTTTGTTGAGGATTTTTGCATCTATATTCATCAGTGATATTGGTCTGTAATTTTCTTTTCTTTTATTGTAGTCTCTTTGTCTGGTGTTGATATCAGGGCGATGGTAGACTCATAGAATGAATTTGGGAGTGTTCCTTCCTCTGCAATTTTTTGGAAAAGTTTGAGAAGGATGAATCTTAGCTCTTCTCTAAATGTTTGATAGAATTCACCTTTGAAGCGATCTGGTCCTGGACTTTTTTTTGTGGAAGATTTTTAATCATGGTTTCAATTTCATTACTTGTGATTGGTCTATTCATATTTTCTATTTCTTCCTAGTTCAGTCTTGGAAGGTTATACCTTTCTCCGAATTTGTCCATTTCTTCCAGCTTGTCTGTTTTATTGGCATAGAGTTGCTTGTAGAAGTCTCTTATGAGGCTTTGCATTTCTGCGGTGTCTGTTGCAACTTCTCAGTTTTCATTTCTAATTTTATTGATTTGAGTCCTCTCCCTCTTTTGCTTGATGAGTCTGGCTAAGGTTTATCAATTTTGCTATCTTCTCAAAGAACCAGCTTTTAGTTTTATTGATCTTTGCTATTGTTTTCTTTGTTTCTATTTCATTTATTTCTGCTCTGATCTTTATGATTTCTTTGCTTCTACTAACTTTGGGTCTTGTGTATTCTTCTTTCTCTAGCTCCTTTAGGTGTGAAGTTAGATTGTTTATTTGAGATTTTTCTTCTTTCTTGAGGGAGGCTTGTATTGCTATAAACTTCCCTCTTAGAATTGCTTTTGCTGCATCCCATAGGTTTTGGATGGTCACGTTTTCATTGTCACTTGTCTCTAGGTATTTTTTGATTTCCTCTTTGATTTCTTCAGTGATCTCTTTGTTATTTAGTAACATATTGTTTAGACTCCATGTGTTTGTGTTCCTTATGTTTTTTTCCCTGCAATTTATTTCTAATCTCATAGTGTTGTGTTCGGAAAAGATGCTTGATATGATTTCAGTTTTCTTAAATTTACCAAGGGTTGATTTGTGACCCAGGTTGTGATCAATCCTGGAGAATGTTCCATGTGCACTTGAGAAGAAAGTGTAATCTGCTGTCTTTGGATGGAATGTCCTATAAATATCAATTAAATCTATCTGGTCTATTTTGTCATTTAAAGCTTTTGTTTCCTTTTAATTTTCTGTCTGTATGATCTGTCCATTGGTGTAAGTGAGGTGTTAAAGTCTCCCACTCTTTTTATGTTATTGTTGATTTCCTCTTTTATAGCTGTTAGCATTTGCCTTATGTATTGAGGTGATACTATGTTGGGTGCATATATATTTATAATTGTTATGTCTTCTTGGATTGACCCATTGATCATTATGTAGTATCCTTCCTTGTCTCTTGTAACATTCTTTATTTTAAAATCTATTTTATCTGATATGAGTATTGACACTCCAGCTTTCCTTTGATTTCCATTTGCATGGAGTATCTTTTTCCATCCCCTCACTTTCGGTCTGTATGTGCCCTAGGTCTGAAGTGGGTCTCTTGTGGACAGCACATATATGGGTCTTGTTTTTGTATCCATTCAACGAGCCTGTGTCTTTTGGTTGGAGCAATTAATCCATTCATATTTAAGGTAATTATCAATATATATGTTCCTATTACCATTTTCTTAATTGTTTTGGGTTTGTTTTTGTAGGTCCTTTTCTTCTCTTTTGTTTCCCACGTAGAGAAATTCCTTTAGTATTTGTTGTAGAGCTGGTTTGGTGGTGCTGAATTCTCTTAGCTTTTGCTTGTCTGTTAAGCTTGATTTCTCTGTCAAATCTGAATGAGATCCTTGCTGGGTAGAGTAATCTTTGTTGTAGGTTCTTCTCTTTCATCACTTTAAGTATATCATGCCACTCCCTCTGGCTTGTAGACCTTCTGCTGTGAACTCAGCTGTTATCCTTCTCAGAGTTCACGTGTATGTTATTTGTCATTTTTCCCTTGTTGCTTTTAATAATTTTTCTTTGTCTTTAATTTTTGTCAATTTAATTCCTATGTCTCAGTGTGTTTCCCCTTGGGTTTATCCTGCCTGGAACTCTCTGTGCTTCCTGGACTTGGATGGCCATTTCCTTTCCCATATTAGGGAAGTTTTCCACCATAATCTCTTCAAATATTTTCTTGGGTCCTTTCTCTCTCTCTTCTCCTTCTGGGACACCTATAATGAGAATGTTGGTGTGTTTAATGTTGTCCCAGAGGTCTCTTATGCTGTCTTCATTTCTTTTCATCCTTTTTTCTTTATTCTGTTCTGCAGCAGTGAATTCCACCTTTCTGTTTTCCGGCTCACTTATCTGTTCTTCTGCCTCAGTTATTCTGCTACTGATTTCTTCTACTGTATTTTTCATTTCAGTTATTGTATTGTTCATCTCTGTTTGTTTGTTCTTTAATTCTTCTAGGTGTTTGTTCTTTAATTCTTCTAGGTCTTTTTTAAACATTTCTTGCATCTTCTCGATCTGTGCCTCCATTCTTTTTCCGAGGTTCTGGATCATCTTCACTGTCGTTATTCTGAATTCTTTTTCTGGAAGGTTGCCTATCTCCACTTCATTTGCCTATCTCCACTTCGTTTCTCTGCCTATCTTGTTGCTTCATCTATACATAGTCCTCTGCCTTTTCATTTTGTCTATCTCTCTGTGAATGTGGTTTTCATTCCACAGGCTGCAGAATTGTAGTTCTTCTTGCATGTGCTGTCTGCCCTCTGGTGGATGAGGCTATCTAAGAGGTTTGTGGAAGTTTCCTGATGGGAGGGACTGGTGGTGGGTAGAGCTGGGTGTTGTTCTGGGGGGCAAACTCAGTAAAACTTTAATCCGCTTGTCTGCTGATGGGTTGGGCTGAGTTCCTTCTCTACTGGTTTTTTGGCCTGAGGCAACCCAGCACTCGAGGCTACAGGTTCTTTGGTGGGGCTAATGGCAGACTCCAGAAAGGCTCATGCCAAGGAGTCCTTCCCAGAACTTCTGCTCCCAGTTTCCTTGTCCCCGTGGTGAGTCACATCCTCCCTCCACCTCTGCAGGAGACCCTCCAACACTAGCAGGTAGGTCTGGTTCAGTCTCCTATGGGATCACTGCTCCTTCCCCTTGGGTCCTGTTGTGCACACTACTTTGTGTGTGCCCTACAAGAGTGAAGTCTCTGTTTCCCCCAGTCCTGTCAAAGTCCTATAATCAAATCCCACTAGCCTTCAAAGTTTGATTCTCTCGGAATTCCTGCTGCCATTCCTGGACCCCCAGGTTGGGAAGCCTGACATGAGGCTCAGTAGTTTCACTCCAGTGGATGGACTTCTGTAGTATAATTGTTCTCCAGTTTGTGAGTCACCTACCCAGTGGTTATAGGATTTGATTTTATTGTGACTGTGCCCCACCTACCGTCTCACTGAGGCATCTCCTTTGTCTTTGGATATGTAATATCTTTTTTGGTAAGTTCCAGTGTCTTCCTGTGGATGATTGTTCAGCAGTTAGTTGTGATTCTGGTGCTCTCGCCAGAAGGAGTGAGTGCACATTCTTCTACTCCACCATCTTGAACCAATCTAAGGCCTACTGTGTAGCAAAGGGAACCATACTCAATATCTTGTAATAATGTATAATGGTAAAGAATCTGAAAAAGAATATTTGTATATATACATAAACTTGAATATGTATATGAAATTGAATCACTTTGCTGCATGCAGAAAACTAACATAGCATTGTAAATTAGCTATACTTCAATTTTATTTTATTTTTTTTTATTTTTGACTGCGTTGGGTCTTCATTGCTGCATGCAGGCTTTTCTCTGGTTGCAGCAAGCAGGGCTAGTCTTTGTTGTGGTGCACGGGCTTCTCGTTGTGGTGGCTTCTCTTGTTGTGGAGCATGGTCTCTAGGTGTACAGGCTTCCATAGTTGTGGCTCGCCAGCTGTAGAGCACAGGCCCAGTCGTTGTGCTACACAGGCTTAGTTGCTCCGCTGCATGTGGGATCTTCCCAGACCAGGGCTCAAACCCATGTCGCCTGCATCGGCAGGCAGATTCTTAACTACTGCACCACCAGGGAAACCCTATACTTCAATTTTGAAAAAGCATTTAAAGTTAAACTATTGTGTTCTTGCACAAGATGAGCTATCCCAGCACCACATGCAGAATTCAAAATGGATTGAATCCCGTAGTCAGGATGACCCCTGAGCATCTGTAGAAAGTTCTTGTGTGCTAAATCTGTGGTTGGTTCAGCGGGAAAGACTAGTTAGTCGGGGTTCACCACTATCAAGCACTTTAGAATGAGCAAGGACCACAGAGCTGAATGGACTGCCTGGGTTTGAACCTGGCTCCCCATTTACCACATATTGGACCTTCGGCTCAACCTCTCTGTGCCACAGTTTCCTCATCTGGGAAATGGGGATAATAATAGCCCATACTTCATAGGGTTGTTATGAGGAGTAAATGAGTTAATATTTGTATAGTTTTCAGAATAGTGCTTGGCCCTTAGTAAGTGCTTTGAAAGGTTATGTTAAATAAAAGTCAGTATCATGAGCCCCTTCCCCATTCAATGCCTATCAAGACAGGGTGGCGAACCATAATTCATTCCAGATAATATCTGCTTTTCTATAGATGAAATGACCTTTCTCTGGGGGAAAGAGAGCATCTGTCTGAAGCAGCCTTTCTCTCTACCAAAAAGATTCACTAGGATTATATTCAAATAATGTCCCCTTCCCTCCAGTGAATGAATGGCATACATTTTCCCAAGACACTGGCCATAGTGGGGCCCAACATCTCCTTCTTGTATGAAATAGATATTCAACCAAAAGTAAGAGGTGGTCTCAAGGGAATAGAGATCTCAAGATCTGATAACAAGTTAGCATTGAACTATAGTCAAATCTTTTATTCTTTCTTCTCTTAAATTCAACATTGAAATTAATTCCATTAATTGGCTTTTTTGTCTTAGATTATAAAATTAATTATCATAAATCTTCTGTTTTTCCTATTGTTCTCCACAGAAGCTGGCAAATAACCTTCCTTCTCTAGACCGCTCAAAAAAATTCTTTTTTAACAATTACACTTAGGCATACACATTATCCTCAGACTGACAGACTTCTACAAAACTAATTTCCCCATCGTCTTATCAGAGGTCTGCACTGAAGCAGCAGCCACATGGAAACTGTTTATAAGCTGCACAGGGCAAGTAAATGCCAGGAAGCAAAATTGGCTGCCTTTAAGATTTTACACAGACATTCCAAGTCCCAGAGCTATTTCTTTTCCAAAATTTTAATAATTAGTCTTTTTCTTAAGCTTCGACCCAAAAAAAGAAGAAGAAAGAACAAAAGCTTCCTTCAGAGGATATTAGGATTGTATTAGCCTTCTTTGTCTGGCAGCTTAATAAGCTTCCCACTGAGAGGGTCAGGAGCCACAGACACAGCCCCTCCCAGGCTCACTGCAGATAAAAACTCCACTGATACACAGTTGAGTCCCTGACCCGCAAGTTAACACTCCCTGTTTGTCCAGACGGCCATTCTCCCGAGTGCAGGCTGACAATCATGTCAAAGGAGGCTAGGACCTGACCACCAGCCTCATTTTCGATTGTGAGTAAAATCAGGGTTTGAAGCCAGGTCTCTGAAGATCTGGCGCAATGACATGAACTTGGTCCCCTAATAAATCACAGCTGAAATCAGTGTGCAGGAGACCAAATGCTATATGATGCTGCTGGCGAGATGAATTCTATTATAGTCTCACTTGTCCCCTTTTGCCTTGGCTTAAAACTTTCAAAGAAGTTTAATCAGAGTTTCCAAAACTCCATGTTTATCCTTTGTTTAAAAGCAATTTTTTTGTTCTTTTGGGGAATCATCTTACAGATGACCTCAGGGGGGAAATTACATATTTGATATTTATCCTGAGGGCTGTGGTCTCTCACAGGAGCAGAGTTTAGAACAAAGACCATATGTGAATTTAGAAATTCTGAGTGAAGAAAGAACAAAAATTACACATCAAGCCATTTTTGAAAGAGCAAAAATTACATATCAAGTCATTTTGATTTATTTTTAACATTTTACATTTTCTATCTAGAAATGTTGAAAATAAATAATAATGCCTGAAAATTACTATTTACCTTCTGAATTCAGCTTCATTGGAGCAGGTGATACTTAAGAAAGCATTGCCAGTAAATATCGAAACATCACAGAAATATTGATGTCTTACCTCTGTTTTCTTCTCAGCAATTTTTAAATGGGCCAAGTGGTATAAATTCAGCATTAAACACGTAAAGCACAAATATTTTTTCTTGATTCTTAACGCAGAGATGTGTACTCACAAAGAAAAATCAATTTGGCAACCTTGTGTGTACATGACAGTTTTCATTTCCCCACTTGCTGAGAAGAAATGCAGACAATGGGCACTGCTGAATGAAGTGACATTTAGAGAATTGTGATTTTTTTTTCATTACCACCTTAGTCACACTTAAAATTTTTATTTCAATTACGTGAATAAACCTTTCCTACATATTTGAAATCCAACCAGTAAAATTCTTTGCAAGGAAGCAAAATTTTCACCTACTCAAATCACCGTTTTATGCTTATTGTCAAAATGATACATGTAATGGCATCAAAAGGCTGAACAAGTAGAAAACTCAGGCTCTTTGGGCAATATTTTACAAATTTATCCATGTCTTCACTTGCCCTAAACTGACTTCTTTTAACCTTAGACTCATGCCTTCTGGATCTAGCCCATCCTTAGTTTCATGACCACATGATTCTAACTGCTGAACTAGAAGCAGCTAATTTACAGTCTCACATCATAAAAGAATCAGTTTTCGTCTTTAAAGAGATAGTTAATCATTGATGGTTATGCCTTCTATACTTAGAATATTCTCTTAGTCATATCCTACAATTTGGAGAGTGAGTTTTGGGGGAAGTAGACTGTCTGCCCTGCTATTTTGCCAGATGAGCACTTTTTCCTAAAGTACCTTCATTTTCCTGAGTAAACCCATTTCTCAGCTTCCCTGATGTGGAGCAACAACAAATACCCCAGCCATCTGGCTTCACATGTTTCATACTCTGGGAAACAAAGGTCTTTTTCAACATCAGGCCCATTTAACATCCATGCCAGACCCTGATCATTATTTCATTTGTTTCTTCAAAATAGCCTTTCAGGATTGGTCATCTTATCATATTTTCTAGTTGAAAAAACAGAGTCAGAGAGGTTCAGAGGAGTTAGGCTCACTTAGCTATCAAGAATTTGAGTCTAAGTTGTATAGCCATGTGTAAATCAATGAAGTTAGACACACCCTCTCACCATACACAAAAATAAACTCAAAATTGCTTAAAGACTTCAACATAAGGCATGATACCATAAAACTCCTAGAAGAGAACATAGACAAAACATTCTCTGACCTAAATCATACCAATGTTTTCTTATGTCAGTTGCCCAAGGCAATAGAAATAAAAACAAAAATAAATAAGAGGGACCTAATCAAACTTACAAGTTTTTGCACAGCAAAGGAAACCATAAAACGAAAAAACAACCTACAGAATAGGAGAAAACATTTATAAACAATGCGACCGACAAGAGCTTAATTTCCAAAATATACAAATAGTTCATACAACTCAACAACAAAAAAACAAACAACCCAATCCAAAAATGGGCAGAAGACCTAAATAGACATTTCTCCAAAGAAGAAATTCAGAATAGCCAATAGGCATATGAAAAGATGCTCAACATCCCTAATTATTAGAGAAATGCAAATCAAAACTACAAGAGGTACCACCTCACACCAGGCAGAATGGCCATCATTAAAAAGTCTACAAATAACAAATGCTAGAGAGGGTATGAAGAAAAGGGAACCCTCCTACACTGTTGGTGGGAATGTAAGTTGGTGCAGCCACTGTGGAAAACAGTATGGAAGTTCCTCAGAAAACTAAAAATAAAATTAACATATGATCCAGCAATCCCACGCATGAACATATATCTGGACAAAACTATAATTAAAAATGATAACTTGCACCCCTATGTTCATAGCAGCACTATTCACAATAGCCAAGACATAGAAACAACCTAAATGTCCGTCAACAGATGAATGGATAAAGAAGATGTGGTACATATGTACAATGGAATACTACTCAGCCATAAAAAAAGAATGAAATAATGCCATCTGCAGCAACATGGATGCAACTAGAGATTATCATACTAAGTGAAGTAAGTCAGAAAGAGAAAGACAAATACCATATGATATCACTTACATGTGGAATCTAAAATATGAACCAAATGAACCTATCTATGAAATAGAAACAGAATCACGGCATAGAGAACAGACTGGTGGTTGCTGAGGCGAAGGGGGATGGGGGAGGGTTGGAGCGGGAGGATGGGGTTAGCAGATGTAAGCTTTTATATATAGAATGGATAAATGAAAAGGTCCTACTGTATAGCACAGAGAACTATATTCAATATCCTATGATAAACTATAATGGAAAAGAATATTTTTTAGAAGTATGTTTATATAAGTATAACTGAATCACTTTACTATACAGCAGTAACTAACACAACATTGTAAATCAACTATACTTCAATTTAAAACAAAAAAGAATTTGAGTCAAAGGGTCTGCACTCAGAACTTGGATTCCAGTAAGGAGTCATCTTGCTTCTGTTTCTGGACACAAGCAAAATATAATGGTAAGGATTTGAAGCTTGTATTCAAATCCCACCTCTGCCCCTTCCCAGCTTGGAAAAGTGAAATAAGGCTAGAGATGGACAAGGCCCATAAGACGTTAGTTTGTGAAGTTTAGAGAGTATGTAAAAAGCACTTAGCACAGTGCTTCCCATGTAGCGAAGTGTTCAATAAGGAAGGGGCTATCAAAGCATGGCAAGTCCCAAACTGATTTAAGATACTCCAAGTCACAGTAAGTGTCTTCAAGACATCTCTAGAGTTAAGATACAATAGGCTTGGCCAGTTTTTTAGTCATCCAGGCTTTAATAATAATAATTAATAAAAATATTTTTTATCAAAAGCTTACTACAGCCAAGCACTGTGATTAGCACTTTCTATACAACATCTTCACTGATTCTCACAACCATGCAATAAGCTAGAAATTAAACTTGTTTTATAGATGACAAGCCAAGGACTTGGAGTGGTTCTATACATAGCCGGCTAGTTATGTGAAGGAGTGAAGCTATAAACCGAAGCTTTTACTATAGTTCTGTGAACTACCCTTTGATTATCTCTGTGGCAGGATATGTAGTTGTTTGTCTAAATGCTACTGTTTTATTGGCTTTTTTTTCTCTGCTACATTAAAAAGATGGAATGAAAACATTTCTACTCATCTCCTAGAAAATGTGAAGATTGAGCTCTCCCTGCCCTCCAAGAAAAAGAAGCTATCTTACCGATTGCTAACAATTTGGGTTCCAAAAATGCTGAACCCAATAATGGGTCATCCACTCTGCAAGAACATAGGAAAACAGGGTTTCAAGAGAGCTGAAGTCCCTCTAAGAAAGAAGGAGAGATCCCTCCAAAATGAAAGTAAGTCAGAAGGCAGCAACTTGGAAGGAGGAGGTGAAAAAAACAGTCACAGGAACAGGAGCCTCATCCCCAAAAGTAAGCCTTACCAAGGACAGCCCTGAGGGCCTGGGTGAAAGGCAAGAGCAGAAGTGGTGAAGAACATCATTCGGAAGCCAGCCTGCCTCTGAGCAAACCCCACTTCCACTTAACTTACTTGTGACTTTTGACAGGGGACTTATCCTCTCTGCTACTCAATAGCTACCTCAGTTTTCCCTTCTGTAAAATGGAGATAATATTACTATCTACGTTATAGGGTTCTGAGGATGAAATGTTAAGCCGTTAGAACAGTGCCTGTCCCAGAGTGTGTGCTTAGTAAGTGTAAGTCATTATTTATACAATATTTGCAAGCTCTGGAGTTGTGTGGAGCTATGTCACCATATGACCAAAATAGAGCCTTTGCATGGACGGCACCCACACCCTATGCTCTCGCCAGCAGATTCTCCTGTTGGGGTTAGTTCATTCCTAAAGAAGGGGGACATTTTCCCCTCTACTCTTCTAGGTTCTTGGCTGAGATCCCCCATTATAAAAGATAGATGAACAGGAGAAAAAAAACCCACAAGTTTAACAACATGTATACCTCCTGTATACATGGGAGAGACCCAGGAAAACTGAGCAATTCTCCAAAATGACCCAAGACACCACCTTAAATACCATCTCTAGCTAAAGACAAAAGATGTTGGGGAGTACGGGGAAGGCCAGTTACAGGCCGTTACCAGGAAAAGTGCAGTAAACAAGGGCATGGTAGTTATGCCTTCTCCATTGATAAGAGTTTCTAGAGATCTGGTTATCCTCTTCTTCCTGGTGCAGAAAGGAAAACACGCTTAGAAATGGACAGTTCCCTTATGCATGTAAATATCTCTTAGAAAAGGGTAAGTGCTACTCAGTCTTCAGAGCTTCTCCGTTGTCTGCTGTTTCTTAAAAATAATCAGCCTAAAATAATCTTTATGCCAAAAAGGAGTATTTGGGGGTAACAAATCCTGCTCCCCCTCAGATCCAAAAGTACCCCTGTGGTCTCCCAGCAGGAACAACTCTGCTCTGCCCCTTTCAAATGCCACATGGGGCCACTGTAATGCTGAGGTCAGAAAGCACAGTAAAGTCAGAGCCCAAATGACTAAGAACTGGAACCCCAGTTCCTGGTCCTTCTGCCCCCCTCGCCCCCGCCACCTACTACTTAGTTCTATTTTACTCATTTCCCTCATCTGTAAAACAAAAACACCACCCACCTCACAAGATTGTTATGAGTATTCACTGAGATAACAAATAAGAAGCAGCTAGCATAACACCTGACACATAGTAGGTTGTTTAAAAGATTTATTTCCTTTCTTCTTTCCTTAAGCTAAAGACAGCATTTACTAAACACTGTTAAGGGACTAATAATTTAAGGTTAAAAGGCTAATGGGAAGCAGGGAATCAGTTCTAGCATTAAGACACTGCTGCCTATACAATATCTACTGATTTATTCCTTCCCCAAATATTTGTTTCTCATGATGTTTATAGGTCAGAAAGAATGACTTCTATGTAGGAATAAAATGAGGATGACAATAATAATGATTATTAATAATATCTAACTTCAGATCATAGGCAAAGTGCCTTCTGTTTCTTTAATAGAAACATCTATGTTTTTCTCTTTAGGTCCCTAGAAAACGTAATCATAATTTACTCCTGTGTGTTAGGAGGAAATCAGCCCTGCTGCAGTCATTAAATTCATTTAAGTCCACACAACAGAAGGAGACACTCTGGAGGTCCTCTTTCATCGTTAAATGAGCACCTAGGTGGCGTGGACAGAAGTGAAGGAGATAAAGCCACTTTGAGTAATAAAAGAGAAAAAGCACTGATTAATAAAAATTAATCCGATTTTACATATTAATGGATACAGACCCGCCATCTGTTTACTATACCCATTGTGTGACAATGCAAGGAAGGTAATGAGGAAAACTACTGGAAAGGCCCCACGGTTTAAAAGACCAGAAAAGACTAGAAAAAGACTAGAAACAGAGGCTCACTTGAAGGACCGATTATGATGCTACACCTAACTCCTCAGCAGGACAGCTAATTTCTCACACCAATCAGTCCATTGCTAGAAGTGCTGAAGAGGAAAAAAAGAAGTCCCTGCTGCACACTATCCTGTCTTTCCCCAGATTCTAAATCTTCACACACAAATAATTTGCAAGCACAGACATCTCTGAGATTCGGTGAATTGTCCCTCCCACCTCTCTTTGTTCCCTCAATCCTAGAAGAATGCTCCCAGCAGACAGGAAATGTGACCCAGAAGTGTGGCAGCATGTTTGTGTCTTGTTTCAGGAAGATGAGTGGTTCCCAGTCTCCTCCGGTTGAACTCACACGTTCCATCTTTGATGAAAAATTTAAACAGTCCTGGCTCATTTGGAGCTCTTTGTTCTCAGGACCAGTTTAGGAAACAGCCCTCAGGACACAGCCAGTAAACGGCTTGGTGGTACCCACTGTGCTCTGAGTATGTAACCTCAGGAATCAAGACAAGCTATGGATATTTTCATATTGTGGCTTTTTAGGCAGGATTCCTTGCTACCAACCAGTAATATCAATCCTGATCTAGGTTAGATTTCAAGAATCTATTTCAGTGGTCAAATGCTGGTTAATAGAGTGGATATAATATATGCCCATAGCCTTCTAATTAGTTCCAATGTTTCTCTCTGAGTATAAAATGTCATTGGAAGTATTCTTAAAGAAATAACTGGGAGATATGTAGATAACCCACACAAATATCTATATGTAGCTGGGCTTTACCCAAGTGAACCCAGACAGAAAATGTATCAATATTAACTAATAACAACAATCGTTCATTTACTCTCTTATTGTCATAGGATTGAAGGCTAGGGAAGTCAGGGTTGATTAAAGTAGAGGGTCTTGGGTTCAAACTGATACCAAGAGCACAAACATGCTGAGAGCTGCCACTAACCAATACAGAAAATGTAGACGGATCCCTGCCCCAACCCTGAGCAGAGGCAGCCCTGTGGGCCCAGAGTTTGTTGAGCAGAAAAAGGGGGTCTGAATTTTAGATCCCACTTGTGACTTCAGTGGTTGTTGTATGTTTCACAAGCAGCACAGTCACAGAGAGCTGCAGCCTCCGTGTGCACGGGGCACCTCCTACAGCAGAGTGAAAGAAGGCATCTGGATGGGTTGGTGCTGGTAATAGGGACTGTCCCACAGGTGAGTCTTCAAAAAGGTAGCCTCTGCCTCTTCCTGTGGTTATTCAAGTGAAAGTGAAAAGTTCTCCCATCCATGGCATAAAAGCAAGCAAAAAATAACCACCATATCTCTTGCCAACCTTGTCTCCTTGACCGGGGGGATTTTGAAGACAGAGGGAATGATCACTTGGTTCTTTGCATCTGTAGCAAACCAGCCTCTCCTTCACTGTTGGATTAATGGTTTGGGACACCTAGTGCTGCCACGAAAAGTGCTAGCACACCAAACACCTTGACACAAGCAGATCGTGTAGGAATGGCTTTAGTTTACAATCAGATGTAAGACATGTACGATTATATTTTTTAAATACATGGGATATATTTTACCTTTTCAAATGAAAATTCCAACACATTACCGTTCATAAATGAAACGAACAAAAAAGTCATAATCAGGAAAGAAGTTAGAACCCGCCCAAACAATTTCTTCTGAATTGTCTCTCTATCTGCTCCATTTCTCTTTTCCCCACCCTCCCAGGGTCTGTTGTTGCCAGCGAGGAAACATGAATGCTGAAGCAAGAACAAAAGGAAAACAGAAACATATATTTATGTAAACTTGTATTGATTCAACTAGGAAGAAACCCCACAGCTTTCAAGGTCTGAATCACAAATCATTATGACCAGAAATGCTGATGTACTAGGAATACGCAAGGACTTTTGCTTGTTATCATGGGTCAGGCCTGTTGCAGTGCTAGAGTTAAGCTGAAAAACATTAAATATAGTTTTAAGCCTCCATTTATCAGGCGATATTTTGGGAAAGGGAGGACACAGTGGCTGTGAGTCCAGGCTTGTATATTCAGCTCCACATGTAGTCACAGACAGATCCACATTCAGGAAAATCAGAGGGAGGTCGTATCACCTTTCCAAACATGAGAAAACTCTGTTCTTCCCAAGATGACCTGAAATGTTCTAATTATTGGTTATTCCCTCTGGTTGGTGATGCAGCCAACAAGCACGTAGAGTTCAGTGAACCCACAAGTGCACAGCTGTTATCTTTGACTTGTGGCCAAAGCAAAAATTGGAACAGAATTTACCCAGACAAGTATAAAGGCTTCTGTTTAAAGCAGCTATTTTCTAAGTCAGATAAACAGCTTTGAAATGGAGAAGAAATGAATTCTTTTCTAGAATGTCTGAATCAAAGTGAGGTCAACGTCTTGAAGACAAGATGTTAACACAGATTACCCACACAGGCTGCACAAGTCTCCCAAAGAATGAGGCAGCCTCCATGCCTCCAGGCCGCCTGTAGTTCTACCTGTTTCATCAACTTGTTTTTGTGTTTGGAAACAACCTTCTGCATTCAGGAAAGGTAGCTATGTTGATTTAGTTAGTTCATGATATAAAACAGCAAAGGACAGCAAACCACTGTGTTGAAAGCTTCCACGAGCTGGCAGTGGCATAGGCCAGTGACCTCTTTTTCCAGTAGCTTGAGAGGCTCTTATCTGGCAGTAGGAGGGCAGAAAGAAACAGAGTAGTTTCACTTTGGGCTTGCGTCAGTGATTCTGCCCTTTGAATTTCCACTAAGAAATGACATTAACAAATACCTCATTTTTTGTAGGAAGCAAAGGGACTGGTAAGAAATAGCTGGTGGGAGAAGCAGGGGAAAATCACCCTCCCTGTTCCTTACACAAACACCACATGCCTATGCTAATCTGGCAATCTATCTTGCAATCACCAAGCAGTACCCAGCAAGGAAGCAATTTGCACGGCAACAGTGGTCCTCAGAGCTTTTCATAGCTTGACGCCTATTGCGGCTGCTTATACTGGAGCAGCGGGTGGGTATAAAATAGCAGAATCTGAGCCTACAGAAGCAGCATCCCAGGGTAGAAGAAGAGATTTTTTTTTTTTTCCAGTAGAGCGAATATGCGTATCAATGTACCTGAATGGAGAGCTGGGTCCTGGTGAGCTGTCATCATCAGCAAATCTGTCTGTACTTCCATCTCAAGTGGTCTATTTTGGTGATAACAACGCTTATGCAGCAAGGGTTTGAAAAGCCTGCTTCTCTTGAATCCAAAGGGGTTACGGACCATGTCTGCAGAGCAGACAGCCCTCAGCCTACTCTCAGCTTTCATTCATTCCCAAAATCTCCCTGCACTCTTCACTTGCAGCAGTAGTAAAATGGCACCATTTTCCAAGGCCTTTCAGCACAATGCATCCACACATGATAAGGAATGACCAAGCATCGTGGGCTGTTCTAAAACACTCTATTGTGAAGGTGGTCAGATGCATAATTGGTGTCGAATTCATACTAATTTGGTCAGGGATAGTTATCAGAAGTCCATTGAACAAATGGATGGGATGTTTCAAACCCATGAGCGTCAAGCTTCTCCAAAAAACAAGAAGTGACAGCTGAAGTCATGCTTAACAGAATTGGTTTTAAAATGTGAAGTGGGTTTTAAAAGCAGCCCTGCCTTCATATTGGGTGTGAATGAGGCTTAGCATGAAATATCAAAAAGGAGAAATCCCTGTCAAGGCGGAGACTCTTACTTTGTTCTCTGTGGATGACAACTAGATACCTCTAGATAATACTTGAAAGGACTAAGTTGTGTGGGCAGCAGATGGGTGGGCGGCCAAGGCTGTGTGAAACAGCATTCCAAGAAAGCAGTTCAGCCAACTTCACAAGCAGCACATTAGGAACAAAGCCTGTAACAATTCCTGACCTGTTGTTTCTCTGGTAATTTGTTCACCAGAAGTCAGCAAGGGAAATTCTGCCTCCACCTTCCTTGGACTGCATGTGTCCTGCTGCTGGTTGTCTGGTTCTTTTACCCTACTTCTACTCGATTCATGGCTTTCTTGTAATTCTCGAACACTGGAGTTGGCAAACTTGTTCTGTAAAAGGGCAGATAGTGGAGATTGGTTCAAGATGGTGGAGTAGAAAGACATGCTCTCACTCCCTCTTTCGAGAACAACAGAATCACAACTAACTACTGAACAATCATCAACAGGAAAACACTGGAACTCACCAAGAAAGATACTGCACTTGCAAATACAAAGGAGAAGCCACAATGAGACGGTAGGAGGGGTGCTATCACAATAAAATCAAATCCCATAACTGCTGGGTGGGTGACTCACAAACTGGAGAACACTTATACCACAGAAGTCCACCCAGTGGAGTGAAGGCTCCAAGCCACACATCAGGCTTCCCAACCTGGGGGTCTGGCAACGGGAGGAGGAATTCTTAGAGAATCAGACTTTGAAGGCTAGCAGTATTTGATTGCAGGATTTTGGCAGGACTGGGAGAAACAGAGATTCCACTATTGGAGGGCACACACAAAGTAGTGTGCACATTGGGACCCAGGGGAAGGAGTAGTGACCCCATAGAAGACTGAACCAGACCTACCTGCTAGTGTTAAAGGGTCTCCTGCAGAGGTGGTGGGTGGCTGTGGCTCACCAAGGGATAAGGACACTGGCAGCAGAAGTTCTGGGAAGTACTCCTTGGCGTGAGCCCTCCCAGAGTACGCCATTAGCCCCACCAAAGAGGCCGGGTAGGCTCCAGTGTTGGGTTGTCTCAGTCAAAACAACCAACAGGGAGGGAACCCAGCCCCACCCATCACAGACAAGTGGATTAAAGTTTTACTGAGCTCTGCCCACCAGAGCAACAGCCAGCTCTACCCACCACCAGTCCCTCCCATCAGGAAACTTCCACAAGCCTCTTAGATAGCCTCATCCACCACACTAGAGACAGCAGAAGCAAGAGCTACAATCCTGTAACCTGTGGGGGAAAAAACAAATTCACAGAAAGATAGAAAAGATGAAAAGTCAGAGGGCTATGTACCAGATGGAGGAACAAGATAAAACCCCAGAAAACAACTAAATGAAGTGGAGATAGGCAATCTTCCAGAAAAAAAATTCAGAATAAGGATAGAGCAGATGATCCAGAACCTCGGAAAAAGAGTGGAGGCAAAGATTGAGAAGATGCAAGAAATGTTTAACAAAGATCTAGAAGAATTAAAGAACAAACAGAGATTAACAATACAATAACTGAAATGAAATATACACTAGAAGGAATCAATAGCAGACTAACTGAGGCAGAAGAACAGATAAGTGACCTGGAAGACAGAATGGTGGAATTCACTGCTGTGGAACAGAATAAAGAAAAAAGAAGGAAAAGAAATGAAGACAGCCTAAGAGAGCTCTGGGACGACATTCACATTATAGGGCTGCTAGAAGGAGAAGAGAGACAAAGGACCCGAGAAAATATTTGAAGAGACTATAGTCAAAAACGTCCCTAAAATCGGAAAGGAAACAGCCATGAAAGTCCAGGAAGTACAGAGAGTCTCATACAGGATAAACCCAAGGGGAAACACGCTGAGACACATAGTAATCAAACTGGCAAAAATTAAAGACAAAGAAAAATTATTGAAAGCAGCAAGGGAAAAATGACAAATAACATACAAGGGAACTCCCATAAGGTTAACAGCTGATTTCTCAGCAGAAACTCAACAAGCCAGAAGGGAGTGGCATGATATACTTAAAGTGATGAAAGGGAATAAACTACAGCTAAGATTACTCTATCCAGCAAGGATCTCATTCAGATTTGATGGAGAAATCAAAGGCTTTACAGACAAGCAAAAGCTAAGAGAATTCAGCACCACCAAACCAGCTCTACAACAAATGCTAAAGGAACTTCTCTAAGTGGGAAACACAAGAGAAGAAAAGGACCTACAAAAACAAACCCAAAACAATTAAGAAAATGGTCATAGGAACGTACATATCTATAATTACTTTAAATATGAATGGATTAAATGCTCCAACCAAAACACACAGGTTTGCTGAATGGATACAAAAACAAGACCCATATATATGCTGTCTACAAGAGACCCACTTCAGACCTAGGGACACATACAGACTGAAAGTGAGGGGATGGAAAAAGATATTCCATGCAAATGGAAATCAAAAGAAAGCTGGAGTAACAATTCTCATATCACACAAAATAGACTTTAAAATAAAGACTACTGCAAGAGACAAAGAAGGACACTACATAATGATCAAGGGATCAATCCAAGAAGAAGATATAACAATTGTAAATACAAGCACCTCAATACATAAGGCAACTGCTAACAGCTCTAAAATAGGAAATTGACAGTAACACAATAATACCGGGGGACATTAACATCTCACTTACACCAATGGACAGATCAGATCATCCAAACAGGAAATTAATAAGGAAACACAAGCTTTAAATGACACAATAGAACAGATAGATTTAATTGATATTTATGGGACGTTCCATCCAAAAACAGCAGATTACGCTTTCTTCTCAAGTGCACATGGAACATTCTCCAGGATAGATCACATATTGGGGCACAAATCAAGCCTCAGTAATTTCAGAAAATTGAAATCATATCAAGCGTCTTTTCTGACCACAACACTCTGAGATTAGAAATCAATTACAAGGAAAAAAACATAAAAAACACAAACACATGGAGACTAAACATACGTTACTAAATAACCAAGAGATCACTGAAGAAATCAAAGAGGACATCAAAAAATACCTAGAGACAAATGACAATGAATACACAATGATCCAAAACCTATGGGATGCAGCAAAAGCAGTTCTAAGAGGGAAGTTTATAGCTATACAAGCCTACCTAAAGAAATAAGAAAAATCTCAAATAAACAATCTAACATTACACGTAAAGGAAACAGAAAAGAGGAACAAACAAAACCCAAAGTTAGCAGGAGGAAAGAAATCATAAAGATCAGAGCAGAAATAAATGAAATAGAAACAAAGAAAACAATAGCAAAGATCAATAAAACTAAAAGCTGGTTCTTTGAGAAGGTAAACAAAATTGATAACCCATTAGCCAGACTCATCAAGAAAAAGAGGGAGAGGACTCAAATCAATAAAATTAGAAATGAAAACTGAGAAGTTACAACAGACACCGCAGAAATACAAAGCATCCTAAGAGACTACTACAAGCAACTCTATGCCAATAAAATGGACAACCTGGAAGAAATGGACAAATTCTTAGAAAGGTATAACCTTCCAAGACTGAACCAGGAAGAAATAGAAAATATGAATAGACCTATCAAAAGTAATGAAACTGAATCTGTGATTAAAAATCGTACAACAAACAAAAGTCCAGGACCACATGGCTTCAAAGGTGAATTCTATCAAACATTTAGAGAATAGCTAACACCCATCCTTCTCTAACTCTTCCAAAAAATTGCACAGGAAGGCAACTCCCAAACTCATTCTATGAGGCCACCATCACCCTGATACCAAAACCAGACAAAGATATTACAAAAAAAGAAAATTACAGACCAATATCACTGATGAATATGGATGCCAAAATCCTCAACAAAACACTAGCAAACAGAATCCAACAACACATTAAAAGAATCATACACCATGATCAAGTGGGATTTATCCCAAGGATCCTTCAATACACGCAAATCAATCAATGTGATACACCATATTAACAAACTGAAGAATAAAAACCATATGATCACCTCAATAGATGCAGAAAAAGCTTTTGACAAAATTCAACACCCATTTATGATAAAAACTCTACAGAAAGTGGGCATAGGGGGAACCTAATTCAACATAATAAAGGCCATATATGACAAACCCTCAGCAAACATCATTCTCAATGGTGAAAAGATGAAAGCATTTCCTCTAAGATCAGGAACAAGGGAAGGATATCCACTCTCACCACTATTATTCAACATAGTTTTGGAAGTCCTAGCCACAGCAATCAGAGAAGAAAGAGAAATGAAAGGAATACAAATTGGAAAAGAAGAAGTAAAACTGTCACTGTTTGCAGATGACATGATACTATACATAGAGAATGCTAAAGATGCCACCAGAAAACTACTAGAGCTAATCAATGAATTTGGTACAGTTTCAGGATACAAAATTAATGCACAGAAATCTCTTGTATTCCTATACACTAATGATGAAAAATCTGAAAGGGAAATTAAGGAAACACTCCCATTTACTATTGCAACAAAAAGAACAAAATACCTAGGAATAAACCTACCTAGGGAGACAAAAGACCTGTATGCAGAAAACTATAAGATACTGTTGAAAGAAATTACATATGGTAACAACAGATGGAGCGATATACCATGATCTTGGATTGGAACAATCAATATTGTGAAAATGACTATACTACCCAAAGCAATCTATAGATTCTATGCATTCCCTATCAAATTAGCAATGGCATTTTTTACAGAACTAGAACAAAAAATCTTAAAATTTCTATGGAGACACAAAAGATCCCGAATAGCCAAAGCAGTCTTGAGGGAAAAAAATGGAGCTGGAGGAATCAGACTCCCTGACTTCAGACTATACTACAAAGCTACAGTAATCAAGACAATAAGGTACTGGCACAAAAACAGAAATATAGATCAATGGAACAGGATAGAAAGCCCAGAGATAAACCCACACACCTATGGTCAACTAATCTATGACAAAGGAGGCAAGGATATACAGTGGAGAAAAGACAGTCTCTTCAATAAGTGGTGCTGGGAAAACTGGACAGCTACATGTAAAAGAATGAAATTAGAACAATCCTTAACACCATACACAAAAATAAACTCAAAATGGATTCAAGACCTAAATATAAGACCAGGCACTATAAAACTCTTAGAGGAAAACATAGGACGAACACTCTTTGACATAAATCACAGCAAGATCTTTTTTGATCCACCTCCTAGAGTAATGGAAATAAAAACAAAAATAAACAAATGGGACCTAATGAAACTTCAAAGCTTTTGCGCAACAAAGGCAATCATAAGCAAGATGAAAAGACAACCCTCAGAATGCTAGAAAATATTTGCAAATGAATCATCAAAGGATTAATCTTCAAAATATATAAACAGCTCATGCAGCTCAATATTAAAAAAACAAACAACCCAATCCAAAAATGGGCAGAAGACCTAAATAGACATTTCTGCAAAGAAGACATACAGATGGCTAAGAAACACATGAAAACCTGTTCAATATCACTAATTATTAGAGAAATACAAATCAAAACTACAATGAGGTATCACCTCACACCAGTTAGAAATGGCATCATCAGAAAATCTACAAACAATAAATGCTGGAGAGGGTGTGGAGAAAAGGGAACCCTCTTGCTTTGTTGATGGGAATGTAAATTGATACAGCCACTATGGAGAACAACATGGAAGTTCCTTAAAGAACTAAAAATAGAGTTACCATATGATCCAGCAATCTCACTACTGGGCATATACCCAGAGAAACCCATAATTCAAAAAGACATATGCACCTCAATATTCATTGCAGCACTATTTACAGTAGCTAGGTCATAGATGCAAGGTAAATTTCCCTCGACAGATGAATGGATAAAGAAGATGTGGTACATATATACAATGGAATATTACTCAGCCATAAAAAGGAACAAACTTGGGTCATATGTAGAGATGTGGATGCACCTAGAGACTGTCATACAGAGTGAAGTAAGTCAGAAAGAGAAAAACAAATACCGTATATTAACGCATATATGTGGAACCTAGAAAATGGTACAGATGAACCGGTTTGCAGAGCAGAAATTGAGACACAGAAGTAGAGGAAAAAACGTATGGACACCAAGGGGGGAAAGAGGCAGGGGTTGGGTGTTGTGGTGTGATGAATCGGGCAGTTGGGATTGACATGTATACACTGATGTGTATAAAATGGATGACTAATAAGAAAAATAAATAAATAAAAAATAAACATTAAGAAAAAAAAAGGGCAGATAGTGAAAAGGTTAAAAGTCAATAGGCCATTCAGTCTCTGTCACAGCTACTTAACTCTGCCATTGTAGCAGGAAGCCAGCCAGCCACAGACCAGACACAAATGAATGAGTGTGGCTGGGTTCCAATAAAACTTTATTTACAAAAATAATTTGGGGGCCAGATTTAGCCCACAGCCATAGTTTGCAGACCCGCTTCTCTAAAATACTGTATCTTAAACAAAGTCAACCCTGGGAAATACTGTGAATTTTCAGTTCCTAGTCCACATTTCATTAACCTTCTATAGTAAATTGTTAGAGTAATGATTCCCTCCCCACGCCCAATCTCTTTGTGCCTTCCACTAGCCATGCCTCTGGGCAGTCTCCCCGCATAGTGACTGTTATGAGCTGAATTGTGTTTCTCCAAAACTCATATGTTAAAGTCCTAACCCCTGGTACCTAGAATGTAACCACATTTGGAGATCAGGCTTCTAGAGAGGTGATTATGTTAAAACGATTACGTTAGGGTGGAGCCCTTATCCAAATTGTCTGGGAAGAAGGGACACCAAGGAAGCACATGCAGAGAAAAGATCATGTGAAGAGGCAGCAGGAGGGAGGCCATCTGCAAGCCAAGGAGAGAGGCCTCAGAAGAAACCAAGCCTGCCAGCTCCTTGATCTTGAAGGTGCAGGCTCCAAAACTGTGAGAAAATACATTTCTGTGTTGAAAGCACCCAGTCTGTGGTGTTTTGTGAGTTGAAAGAACCCAGTCTGTGGTGTTTCGTGAGTTGAAAGCACCCAGTCTGTGGTGTTTTGTGAGTTGAAAGAACCCAGTCTGTGGTGTTTCGTGAGTTGAAAGCACCCAGTCTGTGGTGTTTTGTGAAGGCAGCCTGAGCAAACTAATATGCTGACTCTGGGCCACACATGTAACTCACCTGGGCCAGTGGGGCAGGACAAATATGACACAAGCAGAGACTGGAACAGTGTCTCTTGCTGCACTCGAGATCCCTGCCAGCAGCCCTGTGAACAAGTCTGGGTTACTCTGCTGGATGGTAAGAAACACACGGCCAGTCCTCTTCTCACCCCAGCCCGCAAGTCAACCCAGAGGCAGCCGCCCACGAATGCAGCAGGGCCCAGCTGAGCTCAGTGGGAGAACCAAAGTACTGACCTGTGCTAACTGCTGACCCATGGGCAACTGTTGGTGTTTTCAGCCACTAAGTTTGGGGATAGTTGTTACACAGAATATATACCCACTGTGTCTCCATCACTTTCCATGTCTTTTCCACCCCACCACTCAGACCGACCCCCTTGCCTCCAGCTTACTTGGGCCGCTTCAAAGCTGCACTTCCCTCCCCCTCCACACTGCCCAGTAGTTCGGTCCATGCTCATCCGCGCAGGACACAGCTCTCTAGTAGGTGGGCGTATTCATTTTCTGTTGCTGTGATAACAAATTACCACAAACTTAGCAGCTCACAACCACACACCTTTATGATCTCACACTTCTGTAGGTCAGAAGTTTGACACAGGTCTCCAGGTTAACATTGAGGTGTCGGCATGGCTGTGCTCATTTATCGGAGCCCCCAGAGGAGACTATGTTTTCCTGCTCATTCAGATTGTTGGCAGAATTCAGTTCCTCGCTTCTAGAGGACTGACAACCTTGTTCCCTTGCTGGCTGTCAGCTAAGGGCCATTCCCAGCTTCTAGAGGCCACCTACATGTCTTAGCTCCTTCCTCCATCTTCAAAGCCAGCAAGGTGATGTCCCTCTCATACTTAGAATCTCTCCTGCATCTTTGTCCATCACATTTCTCTAACTCCAGGTGGAAAAGTTTTCTGTTTTTTAGTGTTCATGGGATTAGATTGGACCTACCCTGATAATCCAGGATAATCTCCCCATCTCCATAACCTTTATCAACTTCTGCAATCACATCTGCAGAAATTTCTTTTGCCACATAGCATAGCATATTGACAAATTCTGGGGATTAGGATGTAGCCATCTTGGAGGAAGGTGGGGTCTGTTATTCTGCCTACCACAGTTAGCAACCTGTGACAATGAAATCAGAGGCTGTAGTTCTTTACCAGCTCTCAGTTACAATGGGAATTTTTGAAAGGCTAACTCCAAACTCTCAATGTGGCCACCTCCCCACCATAACCACCATCACAGCCACTCCAGTGCTTCTACATCATTTATTTATTCTAGAGTAGTCTTAACCCACACCTCCTCCATCTATGTAGCTCTTATACACACTTAGTTGGAAATTAGGGTATATGGACCATGACTCCCTGAACACAAGGTTTTTAAGAATGTTGTCTGGATTCCCTTATGTCACTGTCTTGGGCAAATGAGCTCTAACAGGTAGTCGTTTTTCTAGCCAACTGCTTCAAACTCTGTTAAGCTTACCTCTAAGGTTGTGTGCAGGAAAAATGCCAGTGTTATGAGCAATGTCACAAGTTCCTACCCCTCTCTACTTCGAATTTTGCAAACTGGTTTATTGCAGTCAATTAGAGCTACCAGAACCTGTTCTATATCAGTTAGGATGACTTCAGCTGCAAGAAAAAGAAACCCTGATTTAAACTGGCATACACAATATGAAAAATTACTATTTCATGTTACAAGAAGCACAGACACAGATCAGACTTCGGGGTTAGTTAATTCTGTGGCTCAAAAAAATAATCGAGGTCAAATTTTGTTCTCTCTCTCTCCATCCTATCATTCTTGGTGTCATCAAGCTGGTAGCAAGGTGTCTGCTGCTCTTCCTGGCATCACATACAATTGTAACATCCAGAGGAAGAAGAGAGATTGCCTCTTCCTGCGTCTCTATCTTTGTTGTGAGGAAACGTTTTCCTACAGGTTCCCCAGTAGACTGCCCCCTGGTTTCATTAGCAGAACTGACCTCATTTTAAAGCAGGACATGGGAAGGAGAACATGTCACTTCATCAAGCCCTTCCCTGATCAGCCTTTTAAAATAAGAACTGCTCCCCAGCACCATCTTCCTACATCCCCTTCTGGCCCTGCCGAGGCCCTATTTTCCTCCTTAGTCTTTATCACCATGTGTTTCGCACTGTTATTTGTACATTTTCTTTTCACACATACTATAACATCAACTTCATTGTGTCAGGGATCTGGAACTTCCTTACTTACCTAAAACAAGGCATGGCACATAATATTCCCTCAATATTTGTTAAACAAATGTGATACCCCTTGAACCAGTCAGGTCCTTGGAGCTGGAGGTAAGATCCACTTCCCCATTTGGCTGCAGTGGGGTGGGCAGGGTACTGAACAAAAGTGAGTTTGTGTTAAGAGTAGATAGGCAGTGAATGTTAGATAGGCAACTGACAGCCTCATTTTTAACCCCATTTCCTCACCAGCACCAGCACCTATTGGCCTGGGGAACTTTGAAAAGACAGAGACTTTGGTCATAGTGAATCTTAAAGCGGTTTACTGGTTTCAGGTAATCTTCCAAGGAGGAAGGACCAGACTCATAGAAGCTTCTCTTCACAGATCCATTTGTCCTAGCATCCTAGCATCGTTTGGGGTAGAAGGGAAGATTACTGATGTTATCAAGTCCACTGACCTTTATTTAATCTTTTGCTACTTTAATATTTGGAACACTTTATATATTTTACCCATATAATTCTGAGGAAGCAATCAAACTAAAGTTTACATAGTAATAAGAAGGGGTTTTATCCTGGAAATAATCAGGATAATCTAAAGCAGTTAGTTGGGACAATAAAAGGAACTAAGGAAAGCCATTAGGCTGGTGTCTGGCTATTCAGACTACTCCACTGAGGGAAGCCTGAGCAGAGTTTGGAGAAAGGCAGCAGGTGAGCCTATTCCTTGCATGTGGCATAATTCATAATATTCCTCATCACATTCTGCTCTCGGAGGTCTTGAGAGCCACAAGGGAGGGAAACACCAGGTCTCTCAGGCCTCCTTCTGGAGGCCCCTCCCTCAGAGAGGAGCCAATATACTCACTGCAGAGAGATACCTGACAAGCACCTTGTGCATGCCAGTCCTGGAAACCCCTTCCCACTCTCATTCCCAAAATGTTTCTTTGTCCTTGCAAAGAAAACAAAGGGACTATGTGGTCTGTTTATCCGGAATCATTAGAGGGGGACAACCCTGCGACACTGTGACCCAACTTAACCCAGGCTCAGAGTCTTCTTCCCACTTGGACCTATTCTGCCTAAATAATGCCTCTTACCCCACGTAGCTCTTGCCATCACTGCCTCTCCCAAGGCTCTGCTCCTTCAGGGGGCTACTTCCCTCCCAAACCAAAGACAACTGTGCCCAATTTCCTCCCCTGGATCCTCAAGCTGCTTCTTGAAATTCCTTATGGTCTCTAGAACCAGCTCTTCTCAAAGACACCCTCTGAGGAAACCCTAATTATAATCAGTGTTTCCATTATTTATTTTCTTGCTCAAATTGTTCCAGCTTTGGTCATTAAGAGTCCCTTCAGGTTAACTCCTCCTATGTCCTTACAGCAAGCATGCTTCCTTTTTCTAGCACTTCCTTGTGCCGCAAGATGATCCTGGTTAATCTTGTGTTTTCCCTGCCCTACCCCTGGAATCAATCACTTCTTTATGAAGCTCTGGTTCCTTTTATTGAAGAACGGTGTTCAGAAACCAAGATCTGGACACCAGGCATACTCTGCTATTGCAGTGCCATTGCTTCTTAGGCCTTCTCAGCAGACAGAGCTAGGAAATACCTGCGTGTATACTAACCCATGCGTACACACATATCTGTATTTTTGTATCCATCTGTGTGTGTGTGTGTGTGTGAGTGTGTGATATATATATCTATATATATATCTATATATATATCCATAAGTTTATACTGATACCTCTGATTCCAGGCCAACCTTATAGGTTTTAGCCTTCCCCCTTCCTCCAATAATGATAAACCTGGTTTAATGTCTACTTTATTACTTATAAGTGAATATATGACCTCCTTTGTTCATCTCTAGTGTATACATGAAGTGTTTCAGGATTTCTAGCCCATGCCCCTGTTAGAAGCACATTTACTAACTAGATTACAGCATTTGTATACAGTTACTTTTGTCTTTAGTCTTCCAATATTCAGTCAGAATACTCTTTTACAAAGCTACTTAGGTTCACTCTTTTCTAGCAGTAAGATTCTTGACTGAAGGCTTCTTCAAGCAACCTGTGTCCCTTCTCATAGGCATGGGACCCTTTCTTCACTTACATATGACCTTAGAGCATTGGGTTTTGACATAATGATCCCTTTTCTTCTAGAGAGCAGGCACATTTAAACACACTTCTGAGGTCCTACTTTTAGATCCTTAGCCTAAACAAGTGTCAAATATATATTGTGCCAGATCTTTACATGTCTTCTTTACAAGATTAAACCTCTTAATTAAAGATGGAGAATGGGCTTGAGTCTTGTGTAGATTGCATTTATGCTTTATTATTTTTCTATACAATACTTTGGATGCCTGAAACGATCATTATAAATTTCTTTTTATTATTCTAAATTTGTATTATACCCTTAAGTGGTATATTGGATTGCTATAGTTCACAACCTCCAGCCATAAAATACAAAGCAATAAAATCTTCTAATTAATGCACACATATGCAAAGTTTATAATGAAATGCAAAGCTATAATTGGACCCAGTTCCCCATCTTACACAAAATAGCAATAGCTATGAACTAGGGGGAAAAAGAGCTGGAATATTCAGCATTGAAGTTGAATGATTATTTACAGTAACTTAAAGAAAAAACATTATTCCAGATTTTAGAGAGAAGAAATAGCCATAAAACCAAGAAGGAAAAATTTGTCTCAATTTATCATTACACAGGAGGATAAGGTCTACTATACTCATGACACACCAAGGTGGGGGAAGACTGTAGCCAATTTATAGATGTGGTAGCTAAGGAAATAAGCTCATCTACTGACTATAATCTGCCCACATATACTCCTACATACAGCCAACACACACACACACACACACACACACACACACTCCTCTATGGGGAGCCTTAAATTCCCACTTCCTTTTGAGTTTTTGTCCTACATATTTCTATACATATATTATGTCTCTTGCTGCAAACACAGTTATTCTATCTTTGACTACACGTTATCTCCAATCATGACTTCAAATGACCCACAAATACACTTTTCACAAATAATTTGTTTCCAAATTCTAAAAAACTGAAAATAATAATTTAGGAGTTCTGAACTTTACATGAAATGGAAAAAATCCCACGTCATTACGTTAATGTTAGGACCTAACTGACCAAAGTTGCTTCACCCTTAGTCTTCTGAATGAACACAAACTGTCACCACCATCCCTACAGTTGCCAAAGCCAGATCCTGGAAATCATCCGTCATTCCTCACTCTCTCTGCCCTGGGGCACATTAATCCACCAATAAGTTCTATTAGTTCTATCTCCAAAATGCAGCATGAATTCTTCTACACCTTTCAGTCTCTACTGTCGCAATCCTAATCCAGCCTACTAACAGTGATTAGTTGAACCACTGAGGTTGTCCCTTAACTGTTATCCCAATATCCATTTTTCCCACCTTGAATCCATCCTCTGTACTGCAGTAAGTGAGTGACCTTTCACAAATATTAACTAATAATATTACTCCTTTGTTTAAAGAATGTTAAAAGTTTCCCATTTCCTTCTGGGGACTCATCTTGCCCCACATTTCACTCAGTCTCTGAACTCATGCCCATAACCACCCTTCAGTTCCATTCTGCCTTTACCCATCCCTCCCACTCTACACCTAGTTAGTTCCTACCCATCATTCGTATTTCAACTCAAATGTCACTTCCTCTAAAAACTCCTCCCTAACCTCACAGAGTAAGGCAGGGTACCTCTCATCTATTGTCAAAACACAATATGCTTTTTCTTCGTAACACTGATTATAACTGAAATTCTACATTTGTTTCAAAAATTATTTAATTACTCTCCTTCTACCCCCATTGGACTATCAAGAATTATGTCTACTTGGGTTCTCTCTAGCATCCTGAGCAACAAGGAGGGTGTCTGGCACTTAGTAGGTGGTCAATAAATATTTATTCAATGAATTCTGGAAAGAAAAGGAATAGCCTGAATATACAGAATTTTCACTTTTGTCTTATTTATCAACTGTCAACAGCAGGTGAAATAAAAACCCTGTCAGCGCACGTGAATCTCCTACTGTGATCCTGAAGTTCTGCTGAGCTCAAGACAGATGGAAACCCTGCAGCAGCCTCATAGAAGGGCTCTCAGGTATGACCTGCATACAAAGTAGGGAGCAGGAAAACACTCCAGGGCAGAAAGCCAGCAGCCTGTTGACATCCATAAAATACAAGGCCAGCTCTGGCTTTGACCCTCTCGGGTCCAGTAAAACATGGTACAGATGGAGAAAAGGAATGGGCTGATTTCTTGGAGCTATTCCAGAAAAGCTGAAAATATGACCAATATTTGAATATATGACCATTTATCAGCCACTCTTGTATGACCTAATAATGTGCGATCATCTTTTTAGTCTCAAAAAGCAGGAGACTAAATGTTTCAACGGTGATTTTTCTTCTTTCTGCCATTTCCAGGTGACATATTTTAGTAAGATATTTAGTAAATATAAGGGTAATGCTTTCTGATCCTCTCTTTCCTTGCTCCCACAAAAATATCGCATCCTGGCCTTGGAACATGGAGGCAGGAGAGTAACCCCCCTGGAGAGGGGACACACCACCTCCAGGAAGGAGCCAAGAGCTCAGGAACACTGGCCCAGGGTGTGCAATGAAGGTTTGCCTACTCTGGAATGGAGCAACATGCAGGGGTCTGGTCCCAGGGGCCTGGCTGACACCACGAGGGATCTCCAGGTGGCAGAATTTCTGGGCATCAGGTGGTGCCTGAGGCATGGACAGTGAAAGATGCTAGAGGCAGGATTCAATGCAAAGAAAAGGGATAGTGGGAACCAGGCAGGTAGAATCAAGGTCCATGGCCAAGCAAATGGTTCATGATTAGGGGGAGGGAGAGAATTGAGAAACAAAGAGGATAAAGCTGACCAGGTTGACCCCTACCTTATCACGCTTCCTTGCCCTTGAATCTTCCTGAGATTCTATCTGCAGGCTCTTAATCAGTCATCTTCTGATCTTTGTCCCTTGGATGAACCTGCCAGGAAAACCTCCTCAATCAATTCACCCATCTACCTCTCCTTTCACATACTTGGTCTGACGACTGTATAACTCAGGATAAAATTGTCCTAACTGTGTAGAATGGTACAATTCCTAATTAACGAACCCCACCCCCACCCGTGCCCACAATCTGAGCTCCCGGTGCACCTAGTCACCTTTCTCCAGATGCCGTCCCAAAATGTTAACATCTGAGCAGGGTCTTTTGAACTGTCTCCGCTCCCATCAAATCCCATTCCCACTTTGACTCTCAGCCAACTACACCTCCTATTCTATGGAGAAAATAAAAGCCATAGAAAAAGAAACACCTCAACCTCCTCTCCCTACTTTTTGACTCAAAAGGTGTCTGGATAATTGCTCTCTTATTTTCCACCTCAGAAGGAGAGGTGGTTCTTCTGCTGCCGATGGTGAAGCCCCCCCACCATGCGCTCAGGATCACATTTCGTCCAAGTCCTCAAAGAGCCTGTTCCATCAGTTATGGCCTCCCTTCCCTTCCTCTGTCTGCAGCTTCTCCTGTGCTACTCACTCTTGGCAGGTAAGTCTCTCCCTGCTTAAAAGAATTGTTATCCCTTTAACTCTTTCCTTCCCCACTTTCACAGGTGACTTAAAAGGCCTCTTTTATACTTAACAATTTGTACTTTGTCCCCTCTGATTCACCTGGCATAACTGAAACAGCTCTCACCAAACCAACAACAACCCAACGGACACTTTTCTGTCTGTTTCACTCACTGCATCTGACACCATTGGCCACCTTCTCTTCTTGCAGCTCCTATGACCCCAACCCTCAATCTCTCCATCCCTTTGTAGTCTCTCCTGCTGACTTCTCTTCTGCTCCCTTTCTTGTCTCAGCGTCACATATTACTTACAAGAACTCGCCCACCAGCCATTGCTGAACACTTATACACAGAGGACTTTCAAATAGCAATCCTGTTCTCCTTAGTTCCCAATCCCCCTGTCCATGAGTTTACTAAAAGCTTCTCTTTAGAAAGCCCAGAACTATGTCTAACTCATCACATCCCAAATTGAATAAAGCTTCCTCACAAAAAACATCTTGTCCCTGATGGCTTCTCAGTTCACCCCTAGTCACCCAAACCCAGAGCCTGAGAGGCCATCGAGATTCTTCCTATCCTTTGCCTTCACACCCAATCTTATTGACTGTCCCTCTTAAATACTTCTGCACAGCTCCACTCACATCCATCTCCACTTTCAATGCTATGGTTGGGCTCTGGTCATTACTTTCCTGAAATGTAGCACTGGACTCCTGATATATTTCCTTGTGTCTCCTCTGCTCCCCCTTAAATATATCCTAAAGAGTTTTCCTCTGCTTTTGTCCCTTAAAATACATACTACAGGGAAAATAACAAAACTTCCTAGCATGTCATACAGATGATTCTCAGTCTGAAGAACACAATTACCACCCCTATTAATAAGTATGTTATTTGGGAATTAATAATACCTACTGCCTAAGGTTTTTGTGAGGCATAAATGAGTTAGTACATATAAAATGGTCAGAAAAGTATCTCATACAAAGAGAGTACTCAGACAAATTAGAGAATATTCCAGTAAGAATTCAATAAATGTTCAATAGATAAATAAATGACTGAGACACTCAGCAGAGGATTTGGTGGTTTGCATCCCAGTGTTCTGTAAGCACAGAAAACTAAATATGAGCACAGCAGACCTCAGATTCCAGGCTAAGGGGGAGGCAACTGCTACTATGATGCCAGTTAGGAACCTCGGTGGTCCAAAGACCACATTCCTGTGTTTTGCAGATCAATTTGAGATTAAAAAATCACATTAATTGTGAGATCTCTTTTTTGGTTTCTTATTTTTATTTCCGTTGGGGATGATTCATTTGCACGTTCTTCTTTGCTTGTTCACTTATTTGAAACCTTTGAGTACAGACACATACAGGGCAAGAACTATATTGCACACAGTGGAAACTCAACTTCTAACAGATGTTCCTTAGGTAACTGATGATGATAAGATGATCAAATGATGAGAGTGAAGATGCTAATAAACAGTTTCTTCTCTTCCCCACCTATATTACCTAAGCTTGCCAAAAGAAGCCTCTAACCCCTGTAACCTTAAGGAAGATTTTACATAAAAACACAATTGTGGGCTTCGCTGGTGGTTGAGAGTCCGCCTGCTGATGCAGGGGACACGGGTTCATGCCCCGGTCCGGGAAGATCCCACATGCTGTGGAGCGGCTGGGCCCGTGAGCCATGGCCGCTGAGCCTGCACGTCCGGAGCCTGTGCTCCGCGATGGGAGAGGCCACAGCAACGAGAGGCCCGTGAACCCCACCCCCCCAAAAAAAACAAACAAAAAAACCACAATTGTTTTGCAGGGTCCCAGGTGGCAGATCCTGTCTCTGTCTGAGTCACTGAAATTTATGCTGCAAAAGGATGTCTCTGTGCTCTTCCACATCAACCTCCAAGACACACCTGAACCTCCATTAATGCTCTGTCATTGTTATTTATCTAAACTAGGCCTGCAAGCTGTTTATGTGATTAGTATCCTCCACCATTTTGGGGCAGTGAGCTTCTCAAGTTCCAAGTTTACCTCTTTCCAGTTGAAAGAAGGTCATTCTGTGTACCTGGATTTGGGGGAAAAAAACAAAGGGCTGGATGGAGGGAACTTCCTTTGTACTACTATGAGATATGATTTTAAAAATACTTAATGTTCCCAAAACCTTTCACTGGGGCAGGATGCAGCCACAACTTTCAACATGAAGACCACAAAACACTGCCAATAATGGAGAAACATATTTCACTTCAGTAATTACAGCCAGGAAAGTATGTTATTTTTAAGAGAAACTAGCTATTACATTTTAGATATTTTTATTCTTTTTACACTTTACAGTTCTAGGATTCAGAAAGGATCGTGTTATACAATTAAATTCTCTCTATAAATACACAAAGCAAATATAAGATGTTTAGTATGGTGCCTGGCACAGAATAATATAATATATGGTCATCATTGCTGTTGTTATTCTCATCATTTTGATCATTATCTCCCATAGTCTACTAGGGATATGACCAGAAAAGAGAGCCAATCATAACTTTATCTTCTACTTAGGTGATATAAATACAGACAGATACAGATGAAGGTCTTTTGCAGTCATCACATCACATTCACACAGTAGCCCTGTGAGGTAGGAAAGGTAACATAATTATCCTAATTTTACATATAAGGAAGGTGACCCCGAAAGCAGATCAACACCCCCACCCACCCACCCGCGGCAGTCAGTGGAAGGTTTGAGCATGCAATTCTGCTTTTCAGACTCCTAGCTTCTTACTTTTTCTCTTTGAGGTTGAGAGGAGGGTGCAAAGGAGACTGGGGGACAGGGATGTGAGAGAGGTCAGGGGATGAGAGATAGTTATAAGGATGTTGTTTTCCATGTTACCTCTGTCCCTCAACCAATACAAGGTATAGAGTTGTCAATTGATTTCATTAGTGAGCATAGCTTATGAAATTTCTCTCTTTACTTCGTTATCATCCCCATAAACTGATTGTAAATAGATATTAGCCTACTTTCATGGTTTGTTGCTTCTTACATCAGCATGAAAAGTCGGAACACAGCACTATATCCTACAAAGGCTCAAACTTCTCTTTGAATTTATAATACTTGTTCTAAAGGAGAAGTGAGATTCTGACAATCATGGGTTGATTCCCCATCATGCTCCCTGGCTTCTTGGCTTGATAAGCTAGACCTTCAACAGTGCCAAGCATATGCTGACTGCCCTGGCTCACCCAAGGTATGCTGGAGGCCTTAGGAGACCATATGTTAGGCATCTGACATATGTTTAAAAAGGAGCTGGTCATATTTCTGAAGAGGTTTTCTATAATGTAGCTTCAGCACTGCTAGAACTAGCCCTGTAGCTCACCATGTTTAATTCATGCTTAATTACATTTGAATCCGTGAACTTTTCCACGAAGTCTTCACAATTGCACTCCCGTCGTAGTAGTCTTAGTTGCTGAATTTTTCTGTGGTTTAAGCACAAATGTCAGTGCCTTGTGAAGTTTCACAGTTATGCTATTCACTGTCATTTCTCAACCAGCCATGAATCAACATAATTTGATGATAGCTGCACAATTATGAAAATACTGTCAAGTAGACATCACCCATGTGAACCTAGTGCTAAGCATTATTGTAATGAACTCAGGGAAAAGTCATGAAATTCCTAGCCAGCCTGAACTTAACAGAACATGAAGTCATTTAACTTAATTGAAAGTGTTAGCAATGAGTGTTTCTACTTCAGCAACAGAAATTCCACACAAATTAGAGCTGCTTAGGGAAGGACTGCCTTCTGGGTTGCCTTTCACACAGAGATGACAAAACGACCAGATTTACCCTGGCATTTCATATGCATTCAGCCTCCCCCTCCAGGTACCATTTGATAATCTCCTACTACCACGTTTAAATCAAGTCCTACAAAGTTCCGTATCAGAAAGTCGTGGAATCACAGCTGAAAGGAACTTCCAAGGTGACCTAATCCTTCACATTCATTTCACAGATGAGAAACTCAGACCCAGACTCCTAATATCACAGCTGTATAGCAGTAGCCTGGACCTAGAACTCAGGTTTTCTGACACCCTACCCAAGAAATAGTTTTAGACATGTACTAGAGCACATCTCAGAAATGGTAGCTGAGCGTTACGAGTGAAGACTGAAGCTTTGTTCCAACCTGAGCAATGGAACACCAAGGGCTCAAGTTTGGTCTTCTTCTCCACTCAGATCGACCAACCCTACTACTCTGGCTTTATGCCTGAAAACCTCACCATCAGAAGTTCTTCTTTGGATTTAAACCATTGGGTTCCAAGTAGAATCTTGTTTAAATGGAAATAATGCATTAGACAGCAGAGGCTGTCCCCTGAAATGGCCCAAGAAAGTGTGGATTTCCAGTCAGCAATCAGGGCCTGAACGAGTGGGACAGAAGACAGAGGTAACTGATGCAATGGGATGAGGGAGGATACCCTGGGTGCGGTACAGAGCCATGCTGGGTACCTGGAATCTGAAGGTCTGGATAGTAAACATGCCTCTGAGGGGCAGAGTGAGTATTTATAATAGGTGGGGAAATGGAGGGAAAGAGACTGAGAAAGAGCATTGGAGTAGGTGGGTGATTGATACCCACACACTAAGGACCCATGAATAATGACCAATGACCAGTACTTCCTTCTCTGGAGAAGAACTATATCTCCTAGCAGCATTTTACCTTTTCATTCCTTTCTTTCTCAGAAAAGGGAAGAAAATTTCTGCATCTCTCTTAGGCACTTTTGCCTAAGGTTTTCTCTAAGTATGCATGACATACAGGTGTTCAATCCCTTAGCTAGAAAGGCCACGGTTTGAGAAAATCTTCTGAGTTCAGGCAGCAGGGATAAACCTCCCAAACAAACCATCCTCCTCCCATCCTTTTGCTACAAAGCTTCCTCGAGGTGGCCTTGGTCAGTTTTGAAGTCCACAAAATACAGGAAAAGAGCTGCAGCTATTGCCTAGCAGCACCTCTGCCTCCCTTCCCTTTTCTCCACCTGCATACCTTATACATGTAGGCTGGACACAGTAGTTATGGTAACACTTAAGGGCTCTGGGACCAATCCTGCCCTGCTTTAAACTGGGTGACGATATAATAAGGTAGGCAATTCCCATAGTAGGTAATCTCCACTAGGGTTGAGATGCAGGTCATTTTCTGGTGTGTATAAGTGAATCCACCAGCGAGGCCCTGTGCTAGTCAATGGAAGTAGAGAGCAAAACCCAGAAACACAGGCCCTATTCTCAAGAGCTTCCAATCCAGTGCAGGAGAGAGAGCATCTATGGAGAGAGATACCCAACAAAAATAACAAGATCAGGCAAAGGGAGGAAAGGGGAGAGGAAGGGAATGCAGAAGAGGCATGAGAGGGAAGGGAAGAAGTAAATGGATGAAAGAGAAGGACTGGGACATGCATCTTTGCGTAGATGATGATAACAGTTAAGTGAGCACTGTGTCCCCAGCATAGTGCTGTGATATATACATTACCTTAGTTGATGGTATTTGTGATTTTACATCTCCAGGAAGAAACTGGAATCATTAGTAGATTAGTACCTGTCTCCTAAGACTTACCTCTAGGAAAAGGAACGGAGCAAAAGTGCATCAATTACGGATGACAAAGCAAAGCTGGGGCCTGTGGTTTGAGAGCAGTGAGTCAATGGCCGGAACTCTGCCTTAAAGCTCCTTCCTCTGGGCACATTATCTGCCATTTTACCAACTTGGCTTTGAGTGTCTCCTAATATCTGGCACAGCACGCTGGACAGCACAGGTGCCCAATGTTCATGTGTGGGTTTGCCTTGGATGGTAACTTCTTGCATCCTGAGTGACCCCGCATTGTTGTCATTAGTGAGGGACCAAATCCTTACCCTCAGTCTGTCAGCAATTCAAGTTTCCAAAGTGCTTGACAGATCCAGACCCACTGTAGACCTTTGGCCGATCTATCCTGATATGCACAGCCATTAAAACTCTCCCTCCTGTTCCTGCACATGCCGGCCAGTTCCTCCAAGTGCCAAGTCACTCTCAAGTGCCAAGAGTGCAAGTGGAATTGAGAGATTAGTGATGCAGAGGTGGTCAAAAAGTGGCAGGGGACAAAGGAACAGCAGCACTTCATGCCAAGGACTTTTTCACCCAGAGCAGGCCAAGCCTTTGTCTGCCAGCTTGGAAAATGCTGGCCACAACTCACCCTGGGCTTGCCAGGGTCAGAGATTCTATTGTGAAACGCTCTCTAGGCCCAGGGAAATAATTATTAACTGTGGCTTCCACAGGCTGGGATTATGCCAGGTGGAAAAAACCCTGGACTTTAATCTTCCGATCTGAAATGTCAAATTGGGCCTAAATACTTCCTAGGGCTGTAAGTTCTGCTTAAGGCATCAAGCCAAGCTCTTGATGTCTTAAGACCTTCTGTTCTCAACTCAGTCTTTTCTTTTGCATTTCCATGTTAATTAGAATTCTCTGCAAGGGAGAGAACAATTGTTCTGGCTATTATGTACTATCAACAGGCCATTTTCAAGCTTTTACTCAAAATTCAGTGATTAGACCTCAGTCATCATGCCTTCCGGTTACTCTCACTTAGCCCTTCACACTTGCTGAGTAGACAACAGTCAATCATGTGGTTCTGAGACTCGGAACATATTAGGCCTCCCTCCATTCTTTTTTTTTTCTTGTGGTACGCAGGCCTCTCGCTGTTGTGGCCTCTCCCGTTGTGGAGCACAGGCTCCGGACGCGCAGGCTCAGTGGCCATGGCTCACGGGGGCATGTGGGATCCTCCCGGACCGGGGCACGAACCCGCGTCCCCTGCATCGGCAGGCAGACTCTCAACCACTGCGCCACCAGGGTAGACCCTCCTTCCACTCTTAATCTCATTGCCTACAGAGCTCTGAGGGGGGAGGGCCGAAGATGAGTCCTCCTCCTGGGACCAAAGCCTAGGGTAACTCACTTCCATAAAAGAGACAGAGGAAGCCCTTCAGAGGCTAGCGGAAAACAGGCCTGAAGCAACATTAGGCCGCACGAGGAAGCTGGTCACAACCAGGCCGGCAACGCGGACTGTCAAGAACAAGGTGGGTGGGTTCGCACACAGCAGTAAAATGAGACCAGAGCAGAGGAGCGCGCTTCGGCCTTTTAGATGGAGACCCGCGTGGGTGCCGCGCGCGCTGGCGGGCCAGCCTGACTCGTCACCCGCCATTCTTCGGCCATCAGGAGCGTGGTCGGCAGCCTGGGAGGTTACTAAAGCAACAGCAAACACAAAGTCATTGCCTTAGTGTGTCTCTTAGCTCCATCTACTCTTTGGAAGCCGGAGAATTATTTTCCCAGAGTAAAGAGGACCCGTGCAAACTAAGCTCTCAAGGAACAGCCAACATTTTGAAAGGACGAGTCAGACTCCACCTTTGATGTCTGGCTGCTGACCGCTCTCCAGGCGCCCCCATCCCCTTGCCCTGCCCCACATCCCAGCTAGCTGACGAGGAAGCTGTTGGCGCTCACAGCCAAGTTCAAACCACACAAGCCACAGTCCGGAGGTGGGGAACATCACCCCAACTCCTCCCCGGCCACAGCTCCCTAAGCACCCTAGAATCTCCCTTCTCTTCTCAAGCCTTTTTCAGACCAGCTCGGGAGCCTGCTTTGTTCTCCCCAGAGAGCCTCATTATGTGAGTAATAAACATTTTTACACCTTCTTGATGCCTGTGTAATGTCATCACGACCACAGTTGAGGTGGAGGTCCACCTGCCTCCCTGGATGGACCACAACGCCTTGTTCCAAATGCAGACGAGCAAATATTATTTAAACACTTGACTTGGGGAAATTGCCAAGATGTATTCTTAAGCATAGAAAGCAATTTGTAAAACAAGGGTTGTATTATTCCATTTATATAAAAATAACTATTTGTATATCTATTTTATCTATAAACTAAAACCTGTTAAGCCTGGTCACTCCTAGGTAGGGGAGTGGAGACTAGAAAGGGATTGAAAGGTTAGCTTCTTTGTTTAATCTTTGCTTATGTAAGGCTTGAATCATTTACCATAGACGTATTACACTGTTTGTCTATGGCACTACCAAAAATTAAAATAAATCAAAATATTGAGACTAAAATAATTTTAAAACAAATTTTAAAATAGTTTTACTCATCAGACCAGCAAAAACTTTTTAATGGGGATATCTCACGTTGATGAGGATGTGAGGAAACAGGCACTCTATGAATTGCCAGTAAGCCAGGGAGAAAACTGATAGATAGATAGATACGTAGATAGATGATAGATAGATAGATAGATAGTAGATTGAGAATTATAGATCTATAGATATATATGTGGCCTTAAAAATGATCAAGTCCTTTGATCCAGTAATTCTATTTCTAGTGATCAATCCTAAGGAAAAAATTAGAGCTATGCATAGTAATTTATATGAAAGAACCCCTATCGCATTATTTTGAAAGTTAATTTTTATTTCTATCGATGGAATGTATGCACATAGTTTAAACAGGAAGCGAGTTATAAGATTTATGGTGAACATAGCCACCCCTGCCCCCCTATTTCCCATCTCAGAGCCCATTCCATAGATTCCATCTCTTTCAACTCTTCGATAGGCTTCTTCTGATGTGTAACTCGTATTTTAAAATAACATGCCTATCCTGCTACCTCTTGATTCGTTAATTATAGACATAATATACTGATCTTATTATGGTGGCTGAGACTTCAGCTCTCCTGCATCATCCCCATCCCCACTCATCCTTACTTCCTGTCCCTTCCTCCTCCCAATATTATCTCACCATCTTTATTTTATATTATCATAGCTACATATATACTGTACTGAGTCAAGAAGTGTGCTACAATTACATTTCCTTTCTTGTACAACATTTTTCCTAAAGTTAATAGTTTCTCCTTTTCTCTACAACGCCCCCTAATATTTTTCGATTGTTTAACTAGATGTTGATCTAGATCAAGTAGTCAGCTCCTCCCCGCAAGCACATCTAGGGCTTCCCTTTCTTCCTTCTGATTTTAGATGGGTACCAATTTTTCTTGGTCTTCCTCTTTGTTTACTCCCTATTTTGCTGGAGCTCATCTTCCAGCTGCCTCCCAAGAAGGGAAGCAAGGAAGATCTTTTCTTTTTTTAAGTATTTTCATGTCTGGAAAATCTTTTATTATTTCTCTTATAATTTCCTCATCTTTGTCTTTATGTCTCTCTTACTAGTCTGATGTTAGACTTTCTGGATTGATTTTCTAATTTCCTTTTCTTTCTTCCATTTTCTGTCCCCTTTGGTTCTATTTTCTGAGAGTTCCTCAACTTCATCCTCTAGTCCTTTTATTGAATTTTGTATTCTACTACCATATTTCTAATTTTAAGGGCTCTTTCTAATCCGTTGATTTCTTTTATAGCCTCTTGTGTTTGTTTTATAGATGTAGTATCTTTTATTGCTCTGAAGATATTAAATATAGATTTTTGTTTGTTTTCTTCTGCATTGTCTCTGTGCTTTATGGGACCTTTTTTACTTGTTTGTTTGTTTTTCTCTTTAATGTTGGATGCATTCCTCAAATATATAGTGATCCTTGGCTGAACATTCACATTTAAGGCTGACACTTTCAAAGTTGCTGATTAGAAGTTCCGCGTTCCCGAGTATGACTTGTCCATCAGTGGAGTGTGGTGCACATGGGCATGACTTGTCCACTCATGAGCTAAACTGGTGATGTTTAGCTCTGAAGAAAACAAGGCTTTTGGTAAAAGAGAAATATCAGTATGTGGAGATCCCTTCTCTGGAAGAGTTGTGTTTCTTTAAAAATTCTCTAATCCCTCCCTGGGGGCAGGGGAATTTTGTGAAGAGGCATCATAAAACTGACTATTAGTGTTACCCAACCAAGCGTGGTTTCACTCGCAAGCACACCGTAAAGTCAATCTATTGACAGTGGGTTGTGGTAAAAGAAAATGCAGTGTTTATTATAAGGCATCACAAAAGGAGCCCAGGACAACTAGTGCTCAAAAAGCCCAAATTTCCCTATGGCTTCCAGCAAAGCATTTTTAAAGGCAAGATGAGGGAGGGACATCCCAGGGTATGTGATCAGCTCGTGTACAATTCTCTGATTGGTTGATGATGGTGTCACAGGGGTTACCATTATCAATCCTAAGGCACCAGGAGGCCTGGGGGTTATGTGCTCATGGTCATCAAGTAGTTAATTTCTTCTATTTGGTGGGGATTTTAGCATCTGTAAAACAACTCAGGAATTATGCATCAGATTCTAATATCTAGGTACTTCAGAGAGGAGCTAAAGCAGAGGATTTGGGAGAGGGGTCTGCCCTGGGAAGCCCCCATAGGGTCCTGTGTAGTTACATTTGCATTCTAAAAAAGCAGGGATTAGGGACGACAGTGAACTGTGGAGGATTCCATAGATTAGTGCAGTTTAATGGCCCTGCTTCCAGCTCTCTGCCCCACCCACTGCAAGTACTATGATGCCTAGTGTTACTAGGAGAGGGGAGACAGACAAATTGACAAAAGAGGCAGGTAAAGTATAGAGTCTGAAGGAAATGATATGTTACTGGGATGGTATGCCATACTTCTCAGAATTCATGGGGCTGGAGACTTCTGCAAGACCAATGCAGTTTATTGACACTTAAGGTTTCCTAAAGATGAATCCTACTCTTAGGACTAACTCTGGCCAACATAAGGAGATAAAGTGTTGTAAGCTGGATAAAAAGTACCAAGCAGCAGCCTCCATAGAGCTATATTGCTAAAATAAATCTTCCTGCTAGCTGGTCTGAAGCTCGCTGTTTCTGTGTATTGAATTTCAACCTATTTTTATAGTCATGCATTCCTATAAAGACGCTTATTACAGAATGCAAAGACCTGATTAGGAAGAGTAGCTACAGAAAATGAATTATGCAAAGAAAAGAGCTTGCATTCTTAATCAATATACTTGCTAACAAATATGCAGCAAAGAAACAACAGGCTAAGAGCCACTACCCTAGAAATAAATGCTTGTTATTCTAAGAAGAGTATCATTTAGAAATAAACCACATCATTTGGAAAACTTATGTGAATGACATCCTACAACTCAAGCAGATGAAAAGCAATTGCTCTTGTGCCATCACTGGGAGGTAATGAAAAGTCTCTCTGCTCTCTTCCTAAACTCTTGGTTCAAGTTACACTCATGTCAGGATCAAGAAAAAACTCACTTCTACAGCTTCCTTGGTACCTTGCTCAAAGGGATAAGAAGAAGCTTCCAAAAGAAATGTTCAAAGATGGCTTTGAAATGATCAGGAGAATTTGGGGTCCCTAATACTAGTCTCTCCCACCTTGAGGGTAGTGATTTCTTACTATGGAAAACTGAAATTTTCCTTCACTGAACTTCTCTGTATATGTGAGAAGTCTTATACTACCCCAGGGAGGTAGGCTTAGTACAGTCTCCAGTGGACACTATATAGCAACTCAAATATTTAATAGCTTTAATGCCACATGTCTAGCCATGCATATATCTACCATGTCTACCAATGCCTATATATTATTAGTTACCATAAGTGGTTAAATATCCTATGAAATGTCCTCCAATCCTCAAGACTATAAACAGGTACTCCTACTGTATCCTGATATGTATACTTACTCAATCTTAGCAGTTATAATTGCCTATTGATACATCTATGTCCCTTCCAGACTCTTAGTTATGAAGGCGTGCATGGGGCATCATCCAACATTACATACCCTGCCCAATGCCCAGCACAGTGCTGGGTACTTAGCAGATGTTCCTGCTGCATGAAGGAGTAGCTTACTATGTCTTTATTAAAAGCTCTTCATAGGGCTTCCCTGGTGGCAGAGTGGTTGAGAGTCCGCCTGCCGATGCAGGGGACACGGGTTCGTGCCCCAGTCCGGGAGAATCCCACATGCCGTGGAGCGGCTGGGCCCGTGAGCCGTGGCCGCTGAGCCTGCGCGTCCTGAACCTGTGCTCCGCAAAGGGAGTGGCCACAGCAGTGAGAGGCCCGCATACCACAAAAAAAAAAAAAAAAGCTCTTCATAAACCTCGCCTCACTTCTGCATTTCAGCTTCTAAATAATTGAGAGGTGGATATGGATGTACAAGGAGAGAAAGCATGGAAAAGGATCAAATCGTCAAATGAATTCAACTCTTCACCTGTTTTTGGAACTCGAATTTTGTAAACCACAATTCCACCTAATTAAATGTTTTGAAAGAATGTAACTTGATGCAATCACCTGAGTAAGCAGTTTAGCACTATCCTTTAAAGTTGAATTAACATAGCCTACAACCCAGCAATTCCATTCCTACACTCTTTAAGAACTCTTGCATATGTGCACAAGGGGACATGCACATGAATGTTTATTGCAGCTTTGTTCACAACACCGAGAAATGGACACACCTAAGCGTTGATTGAGGAGAGAATGTGAAAATAACGGAATGGCAAGTGAGCTGAAATGAACTAAAGCTACACAAAACAAGGGTGAATCTTAGAAACATGTGATGGTTAGTTTTACATGTCAACTTGGCTAAGTTATGGTGCCCAGTGGTTTGGTCAAACACTAGCCTAGTTTTTGCTGTGGAGGTACTTTTCAGATGTGATCAAAATGTATAATCAGTAGACTTTAAGTAAAGCAGATTATCCTTCATAATGTGGGTGGGCCCCAACCAATCTGTTGAAGGACTTAAGAGCAAAGACTGAGGTTTCTTTTTTTTTTTTTTGTAATTTTCAACATCTGCTCCCCCCTTTCTTAGGCTTGAAGAGAATGGCAACATTTCTGTGACCCAGGAAATTAGGGAGAGCTTCTGTTCTTTTTTTTTTTTTATCATCTTTATTGGAGTATAATTGCTTTACAATGTTGTGTTAGTTTCTGCTGTGCAGCAAAGTGAATCAGCTATATGTATACCTATATCCCCATATCCCCTTCCCTCTTGAGCTTCCCTCCCACCCTCCCTATCCCACCCCTCTAGGTGGTCACAAAGCACCGAGATGATCTCCCTGTGCTATGTGGCTGCTTCCCACTAGCTATCTATTTTACATTTGGTAGTATATATAAATCCATGCCACTCTCTCACTTCATCCCATCTTACCCTTCCCCCTCCCTGTGTCCTCAAGTCCATTCTCTACATCTGCATCTTTATTCCTGTCCTGCCCCTAGGATCTTCAGAACCATTTTTTTTTTTAGATTCCATATATATGTGTTAGCATACGGTATTTGTTTTTCTCTTTCTGACTTCACTCTGTATGACAGAGTCTAGGTCCATCCACCTCACTACAAATAACTCAATTTCATTCCTTTTTGTGGCTGAGTAATATTCCATTGTATATGTGTGCCACATCTTCTTTATCCATTCATCTGTCGATGGACATTTAGTTTGGTTCCATGTCCTGGCTAAGTGCTGCAATGAACATTGTGGTACACGTATCTTTTTTTTTTTTTTTATGGCTGAATTGGGTCTTCATTGCTGCGCGCAGGCTTTCTCCAGTTGTGGCAAGCAGGGGCTACTCTTCATTGTGGTGCACAAGCTTCTCACTGAGGTGGCTTCTCTTGTTGCAGAGCACAGGCCCTAGGTGTGCAGGCTCAGTAGTTGTGGCTTGCGGGCTCTCGAGTGAAGGCTCAGTGGTTGTGGTGCACAGGCTTAGCTGCTCCGTGGCACGTGGGATCTTCCTGGACCAGGGATCAAACCTGTGTCCCCTGCATTGGGACCACTGTGCCACCAGGGAAGTCCCGCATGTATCTTTTTGAAATATGGTTTTCTCAAGGTATATGCCCAGTAGTGGGATTGCTGGGTCACATGGTAGTTCTATTTTTTGTATTTTAAGGAGCCTCCATACTGTTCTCCATAGTGGCTGTATCAATTTACTTTCCCACCAACAGTGCAAGAGGGTTCCCTTTTCTCCACACCCTCTCCAGCATTTACTGTTTCTAGATTTTTTTATGATGGCCATTCTGACCAATGTGAGGTGATACCTCATTGTGGGTTTTTTTTTTTCTTTTTCTTTCTTTAATGAACTATAGTTGCTGTACATTATATGTTACAGGTGTACAATATTGTGATTCACAATTTTTAAAGGTTATGGTCTGTAGTTATTATAAAATATTGGCTATATTCTCCATGTTGTACAACATATCCTGTGTATAGCTTATTTTATACATAATAGCTTGTAGCTCTTAATCCCCTAATCCTTTATTGCCCCTCCCACTTCAATCTCCCCACTGGTTGTTCCCTATATCTGTGAGTTTGCTTTTTTGTTATATTAACTAGTTTATTGCATTTCTTTTTAGAGTCCACATACAAGTGACATCATACAGCATTTGCCTTTCTCTGACTTATTTAATTTAGCATAATGCCTTCCAAATGCATCCAGGCTGCTGCAAATGCCACATCTTCTTTATCCATTCATCTGCTGATGGACACTTAGGTTGCTTCCACATCTTGACAATTGTAAATAATGCTGCTATGAACACTGGGGTCCATGTATCTTTTCAAATTAGTGTTTTTCTTTTTCTTCAGATATACACCCAGGAGTGGAATTGGTGGTCATATGGTAGTTCTTTTAGCTTTTTAGAAACCTCCATACTGTTTTCCATAGTGGCTGTACTAATTTACATTTCCACCACCAGTGTGGGAAGGTTCCTTTTCTCCTAGGTGTGATATTCTTTATAGTCAGTGCCTTCACATACATTATTTCATTACAGTCCCTTAACAACCTTATAGGTCACACAGAGAAAACAAAGAAACTAGGAATCAGAGATATAAGTTCTCACCAAGATCATACAGCTGTGGCAGAGGGAAGAATAAAACCCAGGTTTCCCGGCTCCGTTCTACACCTGACTGCATAATGTTTATATTTAGACAAGGGGACTCACTGAATCAATGCAGGAATCCTTAAAGGATTGTCAGAGTTCTCAAGACATAGTCCTCAGTTACTATCATTTGTCTCATTTTTTGGCTTAGACCACCAAGGTACCTGCTAAATCACTTGTAACCTTGCAAAGGGTTACAAGGAGCCACTTCATCTGTGTCCCTCACCTTCTAACACCGATCACTCTCTGTTAGACTAGTTATGTTGTCACCTTGGGTGCTTCAAAGAGTGAGAGAAACACACTCCTTTATCAAGGTCTTGGGTAAGGGCAGTATGGGGGTCTATCACAAAGGAATACATTGGGGCTACATCAGAGGTAAGACCCCCAAAGACGGATGGTCAGAGAAGGACCCTGTTTTGAGGGAGGGCCAGGAGAGGGTAAATGCCACAGTGGAACCTCAGCGTTCTCTGTGATCTGTGAGCAGCCCTGTGGCAGAAAGTTCCAAAGTAAATTGTAGACCTCTCCCCATCCCCAGGGTCATGAGCATAAGTTCTCTAAATATTAAATTTTTATATTTAATTCTATTAGTTACTACCTATATTTGTGTGTATGTAAATAATATCTTCTTACAGAGGTAGCATCCAAGAAACAGAGAGGTTAAGTACCTTGTTCAGGTGCATTCAGCATATTCGGTGGTGTAGCAATAAGGACTTTTGTGCCTAGAAACATTATTTATTATAAGTTGTTTATATTATTATACTGTCTCCCCAGTGATATTGCCGGGTCTTTAATGCCAGGGTCTAGATCGTATGCATCTGTCCCATACTGCCTCTTGGCTTTCATGTCACATCCACAACTCCTATCCTTAAATACAGCTTTGGGGCTTGACAACTAGAGTTGATTAGTTAAGTGGGTCATAAGTTCCATCTTTAAATCATCCAGCTGTTCTCTTTACTCAAGAATAAAACCAACCCGGCTGGTAGGTGGGAGTTTCCCACTGTGACCCAGGAAGTCGAGGTCTGGAGACAGGTGTGGAGGGGAAAAGTGGAAGGGAAGAGGGAGCAGCGAGGGGGTGGCAGGGACCTAAACCTTCTCCTGGTCTACCAGAGCACTGTGGTGGGGCTGCTCACGGACAGGGGTGGAGGTGTCCCAAGTCGTTATTTGGAAGGAAGCTTATTTCTTGCTGTGCTCTACAGTCCGGTAGGAATGGAGGGTCAGGGCATAATAGGATCATTGAATGTTGGAGCTGGAAGAGGTCCCATGAACTGAATCTAATCATTTTGGAGATGATGAAGCTGAGGTCCACAGGGGGACATGCTTGGCCCATGGACACAACTGGAGCCTAGTTATTCCAACTCCACTGAGATCTCTTCTTTGTCTAATAACTCATTGTGGTTTTGATTCACATTTCTCTAATGATTAGTAATGTTGAGCATCTTTTCATGTGTTTGTTGGCAATCTGTATGTCTTCTTTGGAGAAATGTCTATTTACATCTTCCGTCCTTTTTTGGATTGGATTGTTTGTTATTTTGATATTGAGCTGCATGAGCTGCTTGTATACTTTACAAGCAGCTTAATTAATTAAGAGATTAATCCTTTGTCAGTTGCTTCGTTTGCAAATATATACTCCCATTCTGAGGGTTGTCTTTTCGTCTTGTTTATAGTTTCCTTTGCTGTGCAAAAGCTTTTAAATTTCATTAGGTCTCATTTATTTATTTTTGTTTTTATTTCTGAAACTCTAGGAGGTGGGTCAAAAAGGATCTTGCTGTGATTTATGTCATAGTGTGTTCCGCCTATGTTTTCTGCTAAGAGTTTTATAGTGTCCGGTCTTGCATTTAGTTTTTTAATCCATTTTGACTTTATTTATTTATTTATTTATTTATTTTCGGTATGCAGGCCTCTCACTGTTGTGGCCTCTCCCGTTGTGGATCACAGGCTCCGGAAGCGCAGGCTCATTGGCCATGGCTCATGGGCCCAGCCGCTCCGCAGCATGTGGGATCTTCCTGGACCAGGACATGAACCCGTGTCCCCTGCATCGGCAGGTGGACTCTCAACCACTGTGCCGCCAAGGAAGCCCTTGACTTTATTTCTGTGTATGGTGTTAGGAAGTGTTCTAATATCATTCTTTTACATGTAGCTGTCCAGTTTTCCTAACACCACTTATTGAAGAGATGGTCTTTTCTCCATTGTATAGTCTTGCCTCCTTTGTCAAAGGTAAGGTGACCATATGTGTATGGGTTTATCTCTGGACTTTCTATCCTGTCCCATTGATCTACATTTCTGTTTTTGTGGCAGTACCATACTGTCTTGATTACTGTTGCCTTGTATTACTGTACAATAGCCTGAAGTCAGGGAGCCTGAATCCTCCAGCTCCGTTTTTCTTTCTCAAGATTGTTTTGACTATTCGGGGTCTTTTGTGTTTCCATACAAATTGTAAAATTTTTTGTTCTAGTTCTGTGAAAAATGCCATTGGTAATTTGATAGAGATTGCATTGAATCTGTAGATTGCTTTGTAGTATAGTCATTTTCACAATGTTGATTCTTCCAATTCAAGAACATGGTATATCTCTCCATCTGTTTGTATAGTCTTTGATTTCTTTCATTAGTGTTTTATAGTTTTCTGCATACAGACGTTTTGCCTCCTTTGGTAGGTTTATTCCTAGGTATTTTATTCTTTTTGTTGCAATGGTAAATGGGAGTGTTTCCTTAATTTCTCTTTCTGATCTTTCGTTGTTAGTGTATAGGAATGCAAGAGATTTCTGTCCATTAATTTTGTATCCTGCTACTTTACCAAATTCATTGATTAGTTCTAGAAGTTTTCCAGGGGACTTCTTTAGGATTCTATGTATAGTATCATGTCATCTGCAAAGAGTGACAGTTCTACTTCTTCTTTTCCAGTTTGAATTCCTTTTCTTTCTTTTTTTTTCTCTGATTGCCATGGCTAAACCTTACAAAACTATGTTGAATAATAGTGGTGAGAGTGGGCACCCTTGTCTTGTTTCTGATCTTAGAGGAAATGCTTTCAGTTTTTCACCATTGAGAATGATGTTGGCTGTGGGTTTGTCATATATGGCTTTAGAAGGAATTCTGCCTCAAGATTGAAACATAGAGACCCTGCCTGAGTTTCCATTTCCAGCCTGGCAGCCTGGTCTACAAATTTCAGGCTTGCCAGTCCCCACTATCATATGAGTCAATTCCTTAAAATAAATAAATATATATCTACCTCCCATTGGATCTGCCTCTCTGGAGAAACTTGACTAACACAATGCATAAACATCAGTCATAAAAGCATATAAAATAACATCCAGTGGTACTGTGTTACCATATTTATAAAGCTCAAAAAGAGAGAAAACCAACCAATATAATGTTTTGGGATATATACATATGTGGAAAAAATATTTTTACAAAGGAAAAGATAAGCCCCACACTGCATGATTCCACATAACCTCTGTGCAGGGAAGCAGGGGAGGGAGCTCAGGCTTCCCTTTTACAGGAAGTTGGTAATGTGCTAGTTCCTACATAGGGTGCTAGTGTTGTGAGTATTCATTTGATTACTATGTCTTACATTTTATATGTGTATTAAATGTAGAGTTTTTATGAAGCAAATATTTTATGCTTAAAACTTTTTAAATAACAAATCTTATAGACACCTATATAAAAGAACATGCTGCTGAGTTTCTTTTGTTGGCTTAGCCACTGTTTTTAACATAAAATATTTCTTCCTGGAAGCCTCTCTCTGGTCTTTTTTCTTTAGTAACACTCTTTCCTCTTTTTTCTTTGTCCCACTTATACTTTTCACAGCTTCTAATCCATTAACCACTCTGACATATGGATTTAAAAGCCCTTCTTATTACACACTCTGTTGGATTCAAGTTCTCCAAGTCTGATTTTCCCAACTCTTGTTTCATAATAGGTAGCTTTCCATTAACCTTGATTTTCAACCCCCCTCATCTGCTTGTACTGCCAGCTCCCTCATGCTCACTGTGCCCAGGTTCTGAGCCCTGTCCAGGGAGAGTACCATATTCCCTGTTGACTCCTTGGGCTTTGATTATCTCTCCTCTTAACCTTGTTCTTTTGGTTAAATAATTTCTCTTAGCTAAAAGTTCACACTGTTCCTGTAAATTTCTTTCCTTCAATTCTCTCTTTGACCTTCTCTAATCCAGCTTTTACCCACTTCACTCCATTGAGACACAAAGCTACCAGTTAGCTCCTCCAGGGGGCTCAGCCTCCTGACCTCTGCACCAGCCAGGCCCCCTTGGCCTCACAGCTCCCTTTGATCTTGTGAAACACTCTCCTTGGGTCCATTGATAACTCCTGCAAGGACCAGGCAGAATGTGTTCTTTTGCCCAGAATGCAGAACAGCATGCAGCTGACCCGCCATATTTTGCTTGCTACAAAGTAGCTCCCAGCTCAGAGAGAGAAGCCTTGACAGGAGAATCCTTTTCATTTGAAAGTGTTGATTGTGCAGGCTGAAGTAACTTGAGGAAAGAAAAGAGCTGCCTATGATTAGAAAATGCAAATCTTCTTTCAAATAATTTTTCATCAACTTAACAAATAGTTGAATAAAATGAAAATTCTGAGGGAATTTGAATTGGGTCCAAAGTTCACTGTAATAACTTGTCTCCACTTTTTTTTTTTTAATTTTCTGAGCAGCATATTTGGGGTTTAGTTTTATAACTAAACATGTGAGCAGCATATTCCAATTTTTTTGTTTGATTAGCATTTATTTTGATTTAGAAAGAGCTAGAAATAATCTTTTCTTCTCTGAAATGATACTTTTAAAAAATCTTCCTTTATGGCCTTTATTGTAACGTCATATATGAAGATAGGATGTATTACTTACAATATAGTTGTTTGGATTTGAGTTGATAATCTGTACTTGGACATTCAAGATAGATTCTCACAATATATCTCCAAATTACCATTATTGATTTATCTCTATAATTGTATACACCTAGCTAAACAGGACTCTTTTCTCCCTATGCCTTTATTTTTCTCCTCCATATCTCTGCTCCTGTAAAGTTTTTTTGTCTTTTGTTTTTGTTTGTTTGTTTCCTGGCTTAAAGACCTCCTTGCCCTCTCATTTCCTCTGGTCAAAATTCCTCCCATTATTTGACCAGCAGTAGTACTCAGATTATACCCTCTCTGACCTTATTTTGTTTTATGTATTTGCTATATTATATCTTTAACTTTTTATTTGGAAATAATTACAAGCTCACAGAAAAGTTGCCAACATAATACAAAGCATAATACCTTTTACACAGATAAACAAATTTTAACATTGCAATATTTGTTGTATCTTTTCCTTTCTCTGTAGGCATGTGTTATGTCCAATATTTCCCTCATGAACTTCTTTCAGATGGGTGGTATTTATCATGCCCCTTTATCCCTTAGCATTTCAGTATGTATTTCCTAAGAATGAAGCTATTATTTTATGTGTCCTTGGTACAGTTATCAACTTCAGGAAATTTAACATAGATATGATACTTTTTATCTAAGCAGTCCATATTCCAATATTGTCAATTATTCTAATAAAGTCCTTTTTAATTTTTTTGTAACCTCTAACACAGGATCCAGTTTAAGATCACATAGTTCATTTAGATTGCATTTAATCAAAGTCATGTCATTTCTTTGAATTTATCATCACAGCTAATAAGCAAACTGGAGGTAGTCATATTAAGAATATATAAAAATCCTGCTCTTCATCACACTCTTCCCCCAAGATTTAGCATCCATTAATGATTCTTGCCCAAATAAATCTTTATTATGATAATTGGAAAATGGTAAATTTCCAAGTCCACTATTCCATCCACATTTTTTTTTTTTTTTTGCGGTACGCGGGCCTCTCACTGTTGTAGCCTCTCCCGTTGCGGAGCACAGGCTCCGGACGCACAGGCCCAGCGGCCATGGCTCACGGGCCCAGCCGTTCCGCGGCATGTGGGATCTTCCCGGACCAGGGCACGAACCCGTGTCCCCTGCATCGGCAGGCGGACTCTCAACCACTGCGCCACCAGGGAAGCCCTTCCATCCACATTTATCTGTCTGAATTTATTCTTTTTTTTTTTTTTTTTTTTTTGTGGTATGTGGGCCTCTCACTGCTGTGGCCTCTCCCGTTGCAGAGCACAGGCTCCGGACGCGCAGGCTCAGCGGCCATGGCTCACGGGCCCAGCCGCTCCGCAGCATGTGGGATCTTCCCGGACCGGGGCACGAACCCGCGTCCCCTGCATCAGCAGGCAGACTCTCAACCACTGCGCCACCAGGGAAGCCCTGAATTTATTCTTAAAGGAAGAACACTCCCTTTTCCAATTTTTTTTACTATATTAATATTATCGGTATAGACTCATAGATTACTATTTTATTCAGTGGGTTACTATCCTTATTTACTGTGATGCTTAAAATTGTCCCAGATTTGGCCAGCAAAACTTCTTCAAGCTGGCTTACCTATGCTTTTGTTATGTCCATGTATTTTTTTGATCACTTCCTTACTTCTGGCATAACAAGATGGTCCAGGCTCATCTTATACCTTCCTGTCCCAGCCCTACAATAAGCCATTTATCATTCATATCACAAACATTATTTTAGTACCTACATGTGCCAGGCATACTTCTAGTCTTCACAGATGAAGTTAACAAGAAGAGACCATTAGTCTTTTTCCCCATATCTCACACCCATTCATCCTATTCTTTGTGGTGAAGTACATGAATTTCTCACAAGTTGGATTGCATATTTACTGAATGAGAATAGTTACTTTCTTAAGTTATTTTCTGTTTATCTCAAAGTTTCTCTCTTGTCTGAATCGCAGGCAGGGTGGTCCTGTGAGTCAGTAAGAAGTAACTACAAGTCTAGGGCTGTCTTCAGCCAGCAGGGAAGGTTGCTCTAGGAGCTTCATCCTGGGGTCAGAGCGCACCCCAGTGTCCCTGCTGGCCTGCTGTAGTGCCAGCCTGCTGGGGCCAAAGCTGGGCGGGAGGGCCTTGATGTCGGCTGTTGAGAACACAGAGCACTGGATCAACACTTTAAGGAGGAGGCACTATAGCCAACTCAGAGATCTGGGTTAATCAAGAACAATATGGTATAGTCCCCCTTTATCCAAAATTTTGCTTTCTGTGGTTTCAGCCAGCCATGGTCTACAGTTTTCTGAAAATATTAAATGGAAAATTCCAGAAAGAAATACTTCATAAGTTTTAAATTGCCTGCTTTCTGAGTAGCTTGATGAGATCTCTGGCCTCAATCCCACAGGACCTGAATCATCCCTTTGCCTGGTGTGTCCATGCTGAACACACCACCTGCCCATTAGTATAAGAAAAAACAGTATATATAGGGCTCCGTATCATCCTCGGTTTCAGGCATCCACCAGGGGTTTTGGGACACATCCCTGCAGATAAGGGAGGGCGGCTACTGTATTGTTGAAGAGACATATGATTCTCCATCTTGCTCCCTGTGCTTCAGCCACAGCAGCTTTCTCACCATTCCTTGAAAAAGCCAAGCTCTGCCTCATCACAAGCTCTGGGTTCTCCACACTACCCCATCTCTTACCCTCCAAGACCCTTAATAACCCTGTTCATTTCTTTAACGTTAACTTTACAGACTGCACAACAGATCCTTAAAGAACATGGTGAGGAGCTTGGATTTTTATTCAAGGGCAAGAGACTTTAAAAAAAAAACAACTATCATGACATTTAAGGTAATTGACTATAGATGTACATACCCTCTCACTTGAGCTAAGAAATGTAACAACCTAGATGAAAATGTTAGTACTCTCACCTCTATAATCTAGAAGACTTGCTTGCAATCTGAAAATTTTGAAATGAACAAATCACGGCACACAGATTCAGAAGAAATGAAATGTCCCATGGTGAGGCTTTAAGCAGAACCTCCTGCTTTATTTAGGGATGCAACTTCCTGCTTTGGTCATGCTGTTTGAAATTATTAGTGGACTGTTAGTTAGGTACACCTAAGGGACTTTTGAGAATGTAATTTAGAACATTTAATATAGATGAAATAGGAATGCTTTTCATACCCAGTTGTGCAAAGCTGAATGCAAAAGGGTAGTTGACTGAAAAAGTGTATTTGTGTTAGTAATGCTGAATTTTGAAGACCTTTCTCTCTATAACCCCACTACCTTTTTTTATTCATCTGGAAAGTGGTGGGAAGCAGGAAAATGTCCCAGAAGAAACGCTATTTTTAAGCATGTACATTTTGGGAATTTGAGGCTTTGAAAAATTATGTAACCAATCAATCTGGTAATTGGATGGCAAAATAATCAGATTATGATTGCTTTATTCACCAATAGATAAAATTATCCGTAGTCAAGATTGGAGAGATTTGCTAAACAATTAGATATGAAGAAAATATTGGTATAGGTTTTTAAAATTATTTTTCTGATTATAAAAGTAACATTAAAAAAGCTGAATGTCTTGAAATAAATTTGTTGCAATCTCCTCATCCAAATATACTAAGAACTATTATTTTGATACGTCAGTGAATAAGTTGAGGTAGGTCACACGGTAAAGAGCATTCTATATTCTGACTTCTGCAATCATTTTCTATTCTATTTCTTCTTGTCCTTAAATAATCTTCAGTATATGATTTTGAGTGCCTACATGTTATTCTGGCATGCATATACCTCATTTATCCAACAACTTCCTTCTTTGGAGGAATATAGGTTGTTTCCGATTTTTAGTTATAATGAACAATATTTTGGATTTCTGGTTTGAAAAATGGCAGATTAACTACAAACACTTTGGCCCTCTCTCTTCCCAAACCCAGCTAAAATATACATATGTGTATATATATATAGTTATATATATATAGTTATATATATATAGTTATATATACATATAGTTATATAGTTATATATATAGTATATATGTTGGAAATCTTTAAACACATACAATTTATTGAGTCTTGGGAGAAACTATACATCTATTTATGTGACTTTTAAAGTAACCTGGCTTGCATCAGGAAGCTTAACAAAAGCTTCCGATGATGAAGTAAGTGGTGCTTATTATGTTCAAATCTGAGTGCTTGGTTTTTGACACTTTCCCTTGGTGTAGGTAACACCACACTTGAAGGCTTTCTACCTCCATGTGATCATAGCTCTTCTATTACTGCATTTATTACTTCACATTGTAACTATTTGTTCACAGACCTGTCTCACACACTAGCCTAAGAGGTCACAGAGGCCAGGAACCACATTTTCATTCCTTCAATACATATTTTTTTGAGCACCTGTTACATATCACAGTGTGACAGGAACAGGAAAAACAATGATGAACAAGTAAACATGGCTTATTTCAGCAAATGCAATGTGGTCTGACCCCCAGACTGGTGCGTTAGTTAGTTATTTCCACTGTGATGCTGCATAACAAACCACCCCAAAACTTGGAGGCTTACAAGAGTCAGCATGTGTTCTCCTGCCCACAGGTCTGCAGGTTCTCTGTAGTTTGCTCGATCCAGGCCGGGTTCCTGCACACATTCTGCTTCAAGCCGAAGTTTGGCTGGGCCTCGCTCCTCGCTGTGAGTTGGGTTCTGGTCTAAGACACTTGTGTTCATTCTGGGACACAGACTTCTCAAAGCATGCTCTCCTCATGGTGGATTGCTGAAGCACAAAATGTCAAATGCATTAAAATTGTCTGCTCCGTGACATCCATTAACTTTCTATTGGCCAAGGCAATGGCCAATGTCAGTGCAACCTCAGCGTCAATGCAACAGGATGTGACCACTGTGGGAGGACACTGCCAAGTTCCATAGTCTGCTTATAACAGGGTGAATGTCAAGAATGGCAAACTATGATTCAATTTACTCTACTAGGTTATTTTTTTTTTGTTACAGCTAACCATCGTACCCTGTACTGATCCTTTTTAATTATTCATTGCCCTTATAAATAATTTGTTCAGTATTTGTCTCCCTACTCATCTGTAAGCTCCATTAAGGTAGAGATCTTGCCTGTTTCACTCACTAACTAGTCACCAAATTATCCTAAACACATAGAAAAGACTCAATAAATTAGTATTGAATTAAATTGAATTGGCGGTGAGTGTCATGATAGGGAAGGTCAGAGAACTAAGAGATCATATGGAACAGAGTTTCCTAGCATTGCCTGCTTATTAGTATCACCTGGAGAACTTTTAAAAACTCTCTCTGGCTTCCCTCGTGGCGCAGTGGTTGAGAGTCTGCCTGCTGATGCAGGGGACATGGGTTCGTGCCCCTGTCCGGGAAGATCCCACGTGCCGCGGAGCGGCTGGGCCCGTGAGCCATGGCCGGTGAGCCTGCGTGTCCCGAGCCTGTGCTCCGCAGCAGGAGAGGCCACAACAGTGAGAGGCCTGTGTACCGCAAAAAAAAAAAAAAAAAACCTCTCTCTGTCTGTGCCTCACCCAACCAATCAAAGCAGAGTGTTCTAGTTTTAATCTGAGAAAATGGAGATGGGGACTTGGCATGTTTCAAACGCATACCAGGTGTTTCTAACATGTAGCCAGGGATAAGACCCACTGATCTGGGGACACCTATCTTGGATTTGGGCAGGAAAGACTAGTCTGTGAAGAAAGTGTATTTAAGCAGAGACTACCCCAGGACTGATGAGTAGGTTTTGGCCCAGCAGGGAGAGGAGGTGGCCATGGAGGCGTTTAGCAGAGAAGCTGTATGTGCCAAGGCACTGAGGTAAGAGAGAGCTCCTTCACCTGGTGTCTGGATCAGGGGGCAGTGAGGGACGTGGAACCCAACAAATGTCCCTTTGGGCAAAATTCTCAAAAAATGACTGGAAAACTTAGGATTTGGAGGAAAGGTTTCCAACCAGGAAGCAGAGGTTTCTCAGGAAGGGTTCTGCCTGGTCTGAGTAACTTCCCTCAGTGGTTTTCCAGGGTGAGGGTTTTGTTTAGTGCAGCTTTTGCCTGAGTGTATTTTTGTTGCTGCTGTTATAATGCTGAACTCTTTCCAGCTCTTCTTTGTTTATGTAACTCTAAGCAGCCATCTAATTTCGAGGATATGACGATCTTTCCATGCAGCATTTTTGTCCGTGGTGACTGCTGAGTTACGTCTTCATAATAGGCAAGCAAGTTTATTTTTGTTCACGTATCAGTATAAGAAATAATCATACCAAGAACATTTCGGCTTTAAAAAAAAATCCTCTTTAAGATAGACTTGATGTAGCTCAGTAGTCTCCTCCTGCAGATCCATATGATGAATCTATTTCAGATGTTTTTACCAGTGAAAGCTTGTTGCTCTTGTCAAAATGATTTACTTTCTTGTACTCAATAATGAAAAATATTTATCCGTTATGTTTTATTTCTTGTCTTAGGAAGCTTAGAGATAAAATTGCAGAATTCAATATTAGCCCAGGTTTGGTATATAATTCTCTTCCTGCCTATCATATTTTAATTCTTTCCTTTTATCTTTAGCAATTCTACTCTACATGTGTCTTCAGTGGTAATCTACATTCGATACTTTTTTGAAGCAAGAAGATTACAAATTACAGAACTCTTACTAGATGCTGTGGCAAAAAAAGGCATGTAAGACTCATTCACTGTCCAGGAATCTTCAACCTACTAAATATTCAGAGAGGAATTTCTCTTCCAATAAGTATATTAATGAAAGGCTTGTAATTTTCTAGGCCTCAAATTATCTCGACAATAGGCTAAAACTAAAACTGTATTTCCTTGCATTCTATCTGAAAATTGAAGTTATAACCATTTTTAATTAAAATTCTTCCAACGGTATACAGGATATTCTTTTCTGCAAAGACATATATGTACAGATATACACACATATGAAAAGGCAGTAGTAGTTGATAAGACCAATGTATCATTGTGAAGGTTGGCAAATATGAAAAGCTTATTTGTAGCAGGTATATGGGCACTAACAATGAAATAGTAAATGCATAAATAATTGCTGCCTGCTGCCTTTTTTGCAGCTTTCCAGAGAAAAAATTATCCATTGAGATCAAGTAGTTTTAATCATTTTGCAACAGAGAAGATAATCTAAGAAAACTGAGTACCCTGTTCGAAGAAGTTAATGAAAACAGGATTCAATATACCAACAAGTTGAGACCTTCCAAAGAAAATTAGGCCATTCCAGATCCCAACGCCAGGGTTGTCTTCTAATCTACCTCCTTTGAATAAAAAGAATAATTTTTTAAACCCTCTAAAAATTATTCCTTGCCACAGTTCTGCCTTCCAAATCCAATTAGCAATTTTTATTATCTCATTTTAGTAACATCTGTTAAGCTTGAAAAATATATTACTGGCTTTCTATTGATCTCTTTCTGGTCTGTATTTATAAAGAAGAAAACTTCTTATTTCTATTTACCAACATGAAAGAAAAAGAGATTTAAGGCAAGACACTTAGCATAGAAACGTCATAAACTTCCACCTAAATAAGCAGTTACAGAAGAGCAGACGCGTCTTGATTGCTTTGGTAAACGGTGCTGTCATAGACCAGTCAATACAGTTAATGCTAACTGTAATGTACTGTTGTCAAAATTGTCCTTATTCCTAAACTTAATTTCTGATTTATGTCATTTTACATAAAGTAATTCTGAAAAGCTAAAGCTTATTGCATTCATTCCTGCTGATGGGAGACCGACATGACAAATATCTTCTATCATGAGTATTTGAATATCAAGTTCAATATACCTTGTGGGTTCAGGATTGACTGGTGTCTGCTCAGTCATCCCCCACCTGCCCCGGACTTCTGGTAACACAGCTTGAAATACCAGTGAATCAAAATTGACAGGTCTTGGGACTTCCCTGGTGGCACAGTGGTTAAGAATCTGCCTGCCAGTGCAGGGGACACAGGTTTGATCCCTGGTCCAAGAAGATCCCACATGCCACAGAGCAACGAAGCCCGCGAGCCACAACTACTGAAGCCCAGGCGCCCTAGAGCCCGCGCGCTGCAACTACTGAGCTCATGCGCTGCAACTACTGAAACCCGTGCACCTAGAGCCCGTGCTCCACAACAAGAGAAGCCCACGCACCGCAACAAAGAGTAGCCCCTGCTCACCACAACTAGAGAAAGCCTGCGCGCAGCAACAAAGACCCAACACAACCAAAATTTTTTTTAAAAAAGATTAACAAGTTTTGACCTGAGCTGTATTTATAGAAAACACCGTGTTTGTCTCCAGAGACAATATCCTTCACGAAGGCCTATAGAAATACTTACAATGCACTGCAGAGTGCCTTGGTCATTTTATTCAATAAGTGGTGCATTTCTAAAATGGGAGAAGAATGAAAATTCAAGTTTTTAATTTGATTACAAATGAGTCTCCAGTGAACTGTGGTTGTTCCTTACACATCAGTTCCTATTCCTTGGGGCAAACCCAGGAACTGTAGGAGCCAGAGCCATCACATGTTGTTCTAAAGAAGCTGGAAAGTGTCAGAGCTCCTTGCGTCTATGGATGTAGAAAAATCCTGCCGGATCCTTCTCCTAGGCAGTATCATGTCAGAGAATTTGCGTAACACAAACTTGTGTTAAGCACTGCTTTCTCTTTCTCCAATCATCCCAATCTTTCTCTCTCTCTCTCTCTCCCCTCCCTGGCTCCCTTTCTTATTCTATTTATACTACCTGGTTCACATTTACCTTTATAGAAATTTCTGACTAGATAATTCACACCCTTTGTTGGGGGGCGGGGGTAGGGGGGCAGGAACAGAGCAGAACGTCAGGTTCTATGCTAACACACTTACAGAAGAGACTCTAATAATTTCCTACAGTTATTCTTCTCAGCGTAGTATGGAAATGCACTCATTAGTTTAATTTTTTTTCCTTCTGATTGCCAGAATTATTTATTGCTGAAAATTGAAAATTTGTATTATAGTTATTATTCATTTTGATTGGTTTAAAAATTCAGTTTGTTAGGAATCTTAAAGAAAAAAAAAAATCCCACAAAGTTTAAATGTGGTTCCAAAAGGCAGCAAAGGAATTTGAAGAGAACAGATCTGCTGAAAAAGAAAAATGTTTTAGCATTTTCAACTGACCAGAGTGGAATCAGTGAAAAGCAGGAAGTCTCAGAAGGAAACTGCAGCAAAGTAAAAAGTGTTTATAAAAGAATAAATAGCCATTTTGAGAGTTGTGTAGGGATAAGGTGATTTTTTTTTTTTTTAATCTGAGGCTATAATGAAAAGACCAGAATTACAGATTTGATGCCTCTATGGGAATCAAACTTTTCCATGACAAGAAATAGACTTTCATCCCCGGCTAAAAATCTTGAAAAGACCTAGAAATATGGACCTGATTATTTAGAGTTGATTCCATCACAATCTGTGGAGAAACAATGCATAATAAAGGATCAGGGTGATCATGTCAATTGAGGACAGTCCCATGAACTAATCTGAATGATTATTTGAGCTGGAGGTTTCTTAGGCTACAACTACCTATAGACAAGAAATGAGTGGATTATGGCACAATCTTCATTGTTACTATCTGTGGAGATTGTTCTGCAATCACTTCTGCAGCTGTGATTGTTATCAACAGCCAAAGTGAACATGAGCAAACAGCGTGGTGCAGTGGGGGGACACACCCAAGGAATCGAGGTGAGGTTTGAGCCTCTTTTTTTTTCTTCCACTAACCAGCCACTTGATGTCCCATATGGGGAAGCCCTATAAACTCCTATCTCTTAGTTTCTTCAACTTTCAGATGGGAATAATATAATAATATTCACTTATCTACTACCCCACTGGGTTGTTATGAGTATCAAATTATATGAAAGAAGGAAAAGAACTTTAGAAAAGATTTACCATTGATAGATTTGTTGATCTATGGTACCAGAGATCATTCTTACACATCTGCTCAAAGCTCAAATTTCATTACAATTTATGGCATGCATATTAATTTTATTGTTTTTTAAACTTAGTCTTAACACATTCCTACTTAAAAACTAGTACATGAGATGGTTTTTGCAAAGGGACTTGTCCTTTGTTTTGCTGTAAGTGGAAAAGTCCTATTGTAGAGACTCATTTTTTAGTACTTGGAAGACTTTGGAAAGAAGTTCAAATTCAGAGCCAAGTTTTAAATCCCCTTCCCAAGTATTTCTATGGTAATGGCAACAACAATATTAACACTAACTGCAGTGACAAAGCCCTTGATTTCCCCTTATGGTTATGCTGAATGCATACTGTAGTTTGAAAAAGATAAAGCAATACTTCCTGGGAAAAGCCAAGTAGCCTCCGACAAGTTCGCACAGAGAAGGAGAGCCTTCATGTGGTTACCAGGGGTCTGGATCATGGATACTCAGGTTGGAAATTCAGTGGTCAGTGCATCCAGAGGTAACTGGGCTCAGAGACATACTCACACCAATCCAGCTTCCAAGTCTGATGTTAAGAATCCACAGCGCCGATTTATTCACTTATAGCAAAACTGTCCCTCTGCATGGGTAGATCCAGATACGGCAATGCTCACCAGAAGATTGCTTGATGGATATAGAGTCAGCAGCTTACTGCCTGACCTGAACATCTGCTGTGAGATACCTGCACTGCACAGGCCAGGACCTTGAGCTCATGGTTCAGGACACCCAGTCTTCCGGAGAAGGCTGGAGATGGAGAGCCCATCTTCGTCCCCTTTGACTGGCCCTATTATTGACCAATCAGCTTTCAGATTAAGACATTTTTTCCCTTTGCCACATGAATACCTTCCCTTCAATTTTAGCCTGGGAGGCGTTCTGCCTCTGTAAGGTAATCATATATCTTTGCTCTGACATATTAAGTGTTTGTTTCATAGAAACACTTGGAGGGTAATCTTTCCAGGTTCCTGGGCTGCACCTCACTGTGGCCCCAGGTCACGCATCACCAACAATTCTTCCTCACATTTCCCCAGCCTGCTCTGGGCCTTTGAGCGTGGTTCGGTCTGGAACGTTCACCATATCCTGTGAAACTTCAGTACCATTTTAAAAGTCCATTCCTCTGTGCGCACTGGGTAGGCTAGTGTTCACTAAGAGAGCTACGTCACCAAACTCAGACTGTGGGGCATAAGTCATTTTGCTGGCATAGCCCTTCCCTCCAATGGAGAAAAATAGAGAAAGAGCATCCTCTGCATTTTGCAAGAATGACAATGTTGAAATCAGTCTTCAAAGAATCATTCTAGTTCCATGGGCCCATAGTAGCTATGGGATCTCCTCTTGACTAGGAAGATTTCACTTCATCAAATAAAAAAGCTGTATTTTGTCAAATAAAAAAAAAGTTGTCACTAATCACTGTAATACTTCCAGATTCAAGCAATTACTCCATAACTGAATCACTTTACTGTACACCTGAAACTAACACAACATTGTAAATCAACTATACTGCAATTAAAAAAAAAAGATTCAAGCAACTACGCCAGCCCTAGCTCCAACAGGCTACATGTGTAATCACAACTAACATTTATTGAATGCTTTCTCTGTGCTAGGCAGAGTATTAGCATTTTGCATGGATTACTTCATTTAATCCTCACAATGACCTTATGATGTAGGTAGTTTAATTATCCCCATTTTATGGATGGGGAGACTGACAGTAAGAACAGACAGATGGTAGAATGTGGAGCCAGGACATAAACCTCCCGGTGAAATCTGAAACAATGTGGTGACAAGAGTGTTCCATTACTGAAAGCCTTTGTTTTTCCCATGGTACTTGTCCCTATGGTATGCCTGTTCCCTACAACAAAGATGGATCTAGATATTTTGCAGTTGCCAACCATCTTGGCAAGAGCTGGGCAAATAAAAAGTCAAAAAGTGTAGAAACTTGTATTTTGTTGCTACAGAAATTGTGCCAGGCACTCCTCGGATCAGTTATGATTCCCAGCAGACAACTTTCTCAGCTGCCACAGAAACACAGCTCTGGGATCTACTGATCAATGTTCTGAGCTGTCCAGGAGAATGTCACACACTGAGAAGTATTCAGATTTGAACTGAAAAAAGGGTTTTGTGCCCTACAAACCATAACTGAAAAAAAAATCGTCAAACATCTTTGAAGGACTCACAGTTTTCACATAATTTCTAGAACATTAGACATTCGCTGGTTGTGTATATGCATCTTTTTTTTTACTTTCAGGCCTATGTGGTGATACAGTTTTCACCTGAGAGCCCCAAGGAGAGAAACTTCTGCCTCACCCAATACTCATAAGGTTAGAGACAGCAATTTTTTTTTCCTTCTAGAAAACCAATAAGGACTTCCCTCATAAATGGACCACAATCCCTGTATGTATTGCTATCTCTTCAACCACACTATTTGCTCCTCCAGAGGAAGCTATTGTATAGGCCACTGCAGGCCCCAGTGGGACTCCGCCAGAGGTGATATCTAAACACAACTGTGGCTCACAGTGGCCTTCCGACCACTCAGATCCATGAATTTGGCACCTACCATGTGCAGGCCACTTTGCTATCAGCCTTCAGTGTTTTAAGTTTTATAAATGTACCCAAATGCTGAAAATTATTTGGCCAGTGTGAAAATTTTAGATCCATGCTTAATATGTATATGAAATGTCACTTAGCCCAGGGGTCCACAACCCCCAGGAACCGACCACACAGCAGAAGGTGAGCTGCGGGCAAGTGAGTGAAGCTTCATCTGCTGTTCCCCGCGGCTCCCATTACTGACTGAACCATCCCGCCCCCATCCCCCACCCCCGTTCTTGGAAAAATTGTCTTCCACAAAACTGGTCCCTCATGCCAAAAAGGTCGGGGACCGCTGACTTAGTCAAATAAATTGTCCTGTTGTGTCATTTGGACCGGGACGCACGCCTTTTAGAATCAGAGGACACTCAACCTTCAAAGCTGGTCGATCCCACTTCCCTTCCTCACCCATCTTTCCCCCACACCCATCTCCAAGTCACCTCCTCTCATCCCCTACATACAAACACACACTTTTTCAAAACAAACCCATGGAGTAGCTATTCGCATGGCTACTCCATCATTAAGATCGATCACTTCCCAGCACCTTATGGCTGTAATAGAATGTTCCCCCTTTGATGAATGCTTGTTCAACAACTCTCACAGTTGCCTACCCAAGACACTCTTTCCTGCGGGAGGAAACAAAATTACACCCTCCTTTACAATGATCCAGCAGAGAAAATGAGATCACCCAACACATTACAGCTTCTATCAGCGGAGCCACATGCTCCCTCTTGAGAAAGGAAGGAAAATGAGCTGCCAGCTAAAAACTCCTAAAGAGTGTCACAATTACAACTTTTCATTGGTGCTCCTAGTGACGGTACCTCTGACCTAGAACAACTTAGACACACAGATGTACTCCTGAGTCTGCTCATTAGCCTAATGAGGATCGAGTCAGGCAAAGAGTTAATTTGACTAATTTAATCAGCAAGTCCTTCGACGTGTCTACTGGGAGAACGCCAAAGTGACGGAGACAAACAGAAACACACAGAGGAGAGGAATTTACTGAGCTGTGCTTGTGATTAGGCAGAGCCATAGCTTGAACACATAATAGGATAAAAGCTGGAAAAAGCCTTAATGATTGCTCACCCCGGCCACTTCATTTGTTAAGACCTAATGAGGTTAAGAAATCATTATAAAAATAAAACTTATTATAAAATGAGTAATACATGGGAAAGCATTTTCAAAACTGTAAACTGCTGTGTGTGTGCATACACAAAATATTATTAAATTGTTTTCCCAAACAACATAGAAGAAAAACTAAAGCAATGTATTCATTGTTACGTATTTTCATAAAACAAATACTATAAATAAGTGTCTTCCCCTTCCCAACCGCCACCCCCAAAACCCTGATTCTTTAGCTGTGTGGACACACTTCACACTCAGTCATCTGATAAGGATATAGTTTGAAATTATTATAAAAAATTTCCTCTAAACTTTTCTTACTCTTGAAGACTCTAGAAAAATAAAGCATTGATGAGTGTTATTTGATGACAAATGTAAATTTTAGTTTTACCAGACTTAGGGGTTTTCAGTTAATACTTGGTGTAGGTGATTTATGTTTTTGATTAATGGTTTTCAATTTCTTTAAAGTTCTACCTTAAAATGAGCACTATAAAATGTCTATTTAATGTTGGCAGTACTCCTGACAATGTGCCTTGATCTTACAATTAGAGATTAAGCCACAATTGCTCATCAGATTCTGTAATTCTAAGAGACTTGATTGAGGGTTTTTTCCTGGACAACGGAATGTCATTTGCATTGATTATTTCATTATATTAATTTTCTCATCACTTTTTCTTTTCTTTTTTCTTTTTTTTTGTTTTCATTTGAACACTATTAAGGAAGTTTTTTCCCAACAGGCTCAAGCCTAAGGGGATGAAAAAAAGGAAATGAATGAGTTTCTTCAGTTAAAAAACAAAGGAAAGGAAGAAAGAAAGGGTTTATGGGGATACTAAGCCATATAGCCTATAAATTGGTCCTTTTTCCTTTTATCCTTGATGATAGTTTGTAGAATTAAAAGAGGATGGGGAAATTTATATTTTGAGGGTGAGTCTTTTAAGAAATTAATCTTTTGTAATGTCCTTTCTATTTAATGATACTGCAACAGACAGGCCAGGCAATACATAATGTTCCTTTTCTGTAATTTTTCTTAAAAATAATTTTTCCCTATTCAATTATTGATGGAGATTCTATTATGTATACTAGGTATAAAGTTTATATTCTTGTAAAAGAGATAGACATTAAATAAATAAACAAATAAATATGACCATAAAACATAAGTGCAATAAAGGAAAAGAATTGTGTTCCATGAGAGAAAAATGGGGATAACATTATTTATATGTGAGTGTGTCAGGGACGGACTCTCTGAGAGATGTAAAGAACAGATGCAAGTTTAGACTCATCAAGTAGAGGGAAGAGGGACCAGGCAAAGTAACAGAAAATGCAAAAGATCTGGAAACAGGAAAGACCTTGGTGGGTTCAAGGAATATCATCAAGGTCAGTGTAAATGGAGTAAAGGAGAAAGTGGTACAAGATGAGGCTGGAGATGAGGCCACTGTCCAGACTGGAGTGATTGAAGAGTGAATAGAGGAGTTGATATAGACTAGTAGTGAATTGAATGCAGGATTAAATTTCTTTGCTTCCTCCCCAAATTCATTATAAAATGACAAACAGAAAATAAATCTTTTATAAAAGGCATAAACCCCCAAGAACAAAGAAAGATGCAGAAGAGACAAACGGCATCAAAATTTTATAGTCTGAAAAGCATGTGAGCAAGTGGTAATTGATTTATCAACTCTGAGAAAGTCAGCAGTGGGGAAAGTGAAGAAGTTGCCCAGTTTACCAAGTTACCTCTAGACATGGGGTAAAGGTGAATCTAAAAACAGAAGGATTGCTTGAAAGTCCATTCAAGAATCAGAGAAGGGCTTCCCTGGTGTTGCAGTGGTTGAGAGTCCGCCTACCAATGCAGGGGACACGGGTTCATGCCCTGGTCCGGGAAGATCCCACATGCCCCGGAGCAGCTGGGCCCGTGAGCCACGGCCACTGAACCTGCGCGTCCGGAGCCTGTGCTCCGCAACGGGAGAAGCCACAGCGGTGAGAGGCCCGCGTACCGCAAAAAAAAAAAAGAATCAGAGAAACTCTGTACCAGTCAAGAAATGATTCAATACAGAGAATTAGCTGCTTACAAAACTGTTGGGAAAACTAGAGAAGTGCAGGTCAGAGAAAGCCATGGTTACTTCTCAGTTTCACTGTCAGTTTTCAGAAAATCAAGAAGTTGCAAAACTTCAGAAAACTGCCAAAGATGATCACAGCTGTCTGAAGCATCATAGCAGGTGATTTGCAAGAAAATACTCTGAGGCTGCTGTAAAATCTCATATATGCTGAAGTCCACAAAATTCCCTACAACTGCCAGAGGGCAATAAATAACATGGTTTCCACGTTTTTGATGCCTTCCATTCTTGTAGGTGTGTCTCTTATTGGCAGACTTGAATCCAGAACTTGGCCAGCAAATAATTCTGGGAATGTAGTTCCTGGGCTTCTAGCTCCTCCAATACAAGCAAGAGTTCAAAAGAGTCATGATAGCAGGGGGAACAGAAAGAGTACTGAAGCTGAGTTGCTACATCTGTTCAACACGGAGTCCCTCCCAGACCCCATTGCCCATTCGTGCAACTGAGCAATCACCCTTTCCTCTTGTGGGTAGAAGATGAGGGGTGGGACAGATCGTGTCTTGACTGGAGCACTAGAGTTAGCTGATGGCTGGGAGACCATTCTTAAAACTGGGGTGTTAGAGAAACTGAACATATTAAATGTTGAGATCACCCCCAGAACTCTTCTCCCATTTAACTCTAGGTTTAAGCCCCCAGGCCAGATATTGTAAGAGCCTTCCCTAGAAAACCTGACAAGCCCCAAAGAAAAGGCTACAGAGATACCTCTATCAAGGATTTCTCCCAGAAAAAGTCCTTGTCAGATTACTTTATAGAGAAGCCCACAGTGGCAAAAACCAAGGATCACCAGCATTTGAGGAAGATAACAAATATGAAGATCAGAGCCCAAAATAAACAAATAAATAAAAAACACAAACACATGGAGGCTAAACAATACACTACTTAATAATGAAGTGATCACTGAAGAAATCAAAGAGGAAATTAAAAAATACCTAGAAACAAATGACAATGGAGACACGATAACCCAAAACCTATGGGATGCAGCAAAAGAAGTTCTAAGGGGGAAGTTTATAGCAATACAATCCTACATCAAGAAATAAGAAACATCTCAAATAAACAACCTAACATTGCACCTCAAGCAATTAGAGAAAGAAGAACAAAAAAACCCCAAAGCTAGCAGAAGGAAAGAAATCATAAAAATCAGATCAGAAATAAATGAAAAAGAAATGAAGGAAACAATAGCAAAGATCAATAAAACTAAAAGCTGGTTCTTTGAGAAGATAAACAAAATAGATAAACCACTAGCCAGACTCATCAAGAAAAAAAGGGAGAAGACTCAAATCAATAGAATTAGAAATGAAAAAGGAGAAGCAACAACTGACACTGCAGAAATAAAAAAGATCATGAGAGATTACTACAAGCAACTCTATGCCAATAAAATGGACAATCTGGAAGAAATGGACAAATTCTTAGAAATGCACAACCTTCCAAGACTGAATCAGGAAGAAATAGAAAATATGAACAGACCAATCACAAGCACTGAAATTGAAAGTGTGATTAAAAATCTTCCAACAAACAAAAGCCCAGGACCAGATGGCGTCACAGGCGAATTCTATCAAACATTTAGAGAAGAGCTAACACCTATCCTTCTCAAACTCTTCCAAAATATAGCAGAGGGAGGAACACTTCCAAATTCCTTCTACGAGGCCACCATCACCTTGATACCAAAACCAGACAAGTATGTCACAAAGAAAGAAAACTACAGGCCAATATCACTGATGAACATAGATGCAAAAATCCTCAACAAAATACTAGCAAACAGAATCCAACAGCACATTCAAAGGATCATACACCATGATCAAGTGGGGTTAATTCCAGGAATGCAAGGATTCTTCAATATACGCAAATCTATCAATGTGATAAACCATATTAGCAAATTGAAGGAGAAAAACCATATGATCATCTCAATAGATGCAGAGAAAGCTTTTGACAAAATTCAACACCCATTTATGATAAAAACCCTGCAGAAACTAGGCATAGAGGGAACTTTCCTCAACATAATAAAGGCCATATATGACAAGCCCACAGCAAACATCATCCTCAATGGTGAAAAACTGAAAGCATTTCCACTAAGATCAGGAACAAGACAAGGTTGCCCACTCTCACCACTCTTATTCAACACAGTTTTGGAAGTTTTAGCCACAGCAATCAGAGAAGAAAAGGAAATAAAAGGAATCCAAATCGGAAAAGAAGAAGTAAAGCTGTCACTGTTTGCAGATGACATGATACTATACATAGAGAATCCTAAAGATGCTATCAGAAAACTACTAGAGCTAATCAATGAATTTGGTAAAGTAACAGGATACAAAATGAATGCACAGAAATCTCTGGCGTTCCTATATACTAATGATGAAAAATCTGAAATTGAAATCAAGAAAACACTCCCATTTACCATTGCAACAAAAAGAATAAAATATCTAGGAATAAACCTACCTAAGGAGACAAAAGACCTGTATGCAGAAAATTATAAGACACTGATGAAAGAAATTAAAGATGATACAAATAGATGGAGAGATATACCATGTTCTTGGATTGGAAGAATCAACATTGTGAAAATGACTCTACTACCCAAAGCAATCTATAGATTCAATGCAAACCCTATCAAACTACCACTGGCATTTTTCACAGAACTAGAACAAAAAATTTCACAATTTGTATGGAACCACAAAAGACCCCGAATAGCCAAAGCAATCTTGAGAACGAAAAAAGGAGCGGGAGGAATCAGACTCCCTGACTTCAGACTATACTACAAAGCTACAGTAATCAAGACAGTATGGTACTGGCACAAAAACAGAAAGATAGATCAATGGAACAGGATAGAAAGCCCAGAGATAAACCCATGCACATATGGACACCTTATCTTTGATAAAGGTGGCAGGAATGTACAGTGGAGAAAGGACAGCCTCTTCAATAAGTGGTGCTGGGAAAACTGGACAGGTACATGTAAAAGTATGAGATTAGATCACTCCCTAACACCATACACAAAAATAAGCTCAAAATGGATTAAAGAGCTAAATGTAAGGCCAGAAACTATCAAACTCTTAGAGGAAAACATAGGCAGAACACTCTATGCCATAAATCACAGCAAGATCCTTTTTGACCTACCTCCTAGAGAAATGGAAATAAAAACAAAAATAAACAAATGGGACCTAATGAAACTTCAAAGCTTTTGCACAGCAAAGGAAACCATAAACAAGACCAAAAGACAACCCTCAGAATGGGAGAAAATATTTGCAAATGAAGCAACTGACAAAGGATTAATCTCCAAAATTTACAAGCAGCTCATGCAGCTCAATAACAAAAAACCAAACAACCCAATCCAAAAATGGGCAGAAGACCTAAATAGACATTTCTCCAAAGAAGATATACAGACTGCCAACAAACACATGAAAGAATGCTCAACTTCATTAATCATTAGAGAAATGCAAATCAAAACTACAATGAGATATCACCTCACACCACTCAGAATGGCCATCATCAAAAAATCTAGAAACAATAAATGCTGGAGAGGGTGTGGAGAAAAGGGAACACTCTTGCACTGCTGGTGGGAATGTGAATTGGTACAGCCACTATGGAGAACAATATGGAGGTTCCTTAAAAAACTACAAATAGAACTACCATATGACCCAGCAATCCCACTACTGGGCATATACCCTGAGAAAACCAAAATTCAAAAAGAGTCATGTACCAAAATGTTCATTGCAACTCTATTTACAATAGCCCAGAGATGGAAACAACCTAAGTGCCCATCATCGGATGAATGGATAAAGAAGATGTGGCACATATATACAATGGAATATTACCCAGCCATAAAAAGAAAGGAAATTGAGCTATTTGTAATGAGGTGGATAGACCTAGAGTCTGTCATACAGAGTGAAGTAAGTCAGAAAGAAAAAGACAAATACCATATGCTAACACATATATATGGAATTTAAGAAAAAAAAATGTCATGAAGAACCTAGGGGTAAGACAGGAATAAAGACGCAGACCTACTGGAGAATGGACTTGAGGTTATGGGGAGGGGGAAGGGTGAGCTGTGACTGGGCGAGAGAGAGTCATGGACATATACACACTAACAAACGTAGTAAGGTAGATAGCTAGTGGGAAGCAGCCGCATGGCACAGGGATATTGGCTCGGTGCTTTGTGACAGCCTGGAGGGGTGGGATAGGGAGGGTGGGAGGGAGGGAGACGCAACAGGGAAGACATATGGGAACATATGTTTATGTATAACTGATTCACTTTGTTATAAAGCAGAAACTAACACACCATTGTAAAGCAATTATACCCCAATAAAGATGTTTAAAAAAAAAAAGAAAAAAAAAAGAGCTGCAAAAATGTAAAAAAACAAAACAAAAAACAAAACAAAAAAAAAACAAAAAACATGGAAGACAGAAGCTATAAAGGAAAGAGAAAAATGTCAAAAACAAAAACTATCATCAACTATCCTCAGAGACTAAGGAGGGTATATTGAAACGAGAACTGAAAAGTATTTTTTAATTGAAGTATGATAGCAGAACCAAAAGAGTTCTGTTTTTTAAAGTTTCTTAGTAGAAACTTTAGCAAATAGTTATAAAAATATCCCAGAAATTAGAGTAAAAAGACAAAGAGGTTTAAAAAAGATAAAAGGAGAGAAAATATAAAGGATGATCCACATAAACAGAAGCTCCAAAAATAGAGAAATGAGGAAATTATAAAAGAAGGAGAAGAAATTATAGTAGGGATAATTCAAGTTAATATACCAGAAATGAAGGACACTGTACTTAACACAATGAATGAACATGGACCAAGAAACATTAGAACACTGGGAACAAAATCTTACAAGCCTTTAAAGAGGAAACCAACATAGGACTTATATCAGGGACTGGCAAGCTTTTTCTGTAAAGAGCCAAATCATAAATGTTTTAGACTTTGCAAGCCATAATATCTCTGTCAAAACTATGCAGCTCTGCAGTTATAGTGTGAAAGCAGATATAGACAATATGCAAATGAATGTGCATGGCTGTGCTCCAATAAAACTTTATTAAAAACAGGCAGTGTGTCATACTTTGCTAACCCCTAACTTACATAAAGAATCGAGAATCAAAATGGCATCAGACTTTGCAATCAACAGACTGAAGACTGCATGACAATTTTTCAATGTTGGTAAAATTCTGAAGGAAAAGTATTTGTCATGTAGAATTCTACTCCCAGCCAAATTATGAAATAAAAGTGAGGAGTGAATAATGTCTCAAAAATGTTATTTCCCACTGACCTCTTCTCAGGAAGCTAACCAACAGTGAGCTTCATCAAAATGAGAAAGAAAGTCAAGAAAGAAAAAGACATAGGATCCTGAAACCAGGAATTAGTTTCCATTTCTTAGAACTCAGATTGTGGTAAAGCAAAATACCAAGCCTGCAAGTCATACAGCACACAGGGCACCCACTCCAGACTGGAGCAGAGCACAAGGTTTTGGTAGAAATGGCTTCAGGAAGATGAGATTGAGAGAATATCAACTATGTTTATATGGATTCAGAAAACACACAACTACACAGAACTATCCAAATAAACAAAATGACTGTTATTAACTCCAAAAGGGACAAAAAGTTGTGCAGGAAAAAGAAAATAGTAATCATTGATCACTGTATGACTCAATTCTGATAATGGTCTCAAAGTCATAATAAACATTATACATTGATCTAATCAAATTATGATAGAGTAAATAAAAGCAAAAATTAAAATGGGACCTAATTAAAAGCTTTTCACAGCAAAGGAAACCATCGACAATACGAAAAGACAACATACTGAATGGGAGAAAATATTTGCAAATGATATGACTGATAAGGGATTAATATCAACATATATAAACAGTTCATGCAACTCAACATCAAAAAAACAAACAACCCAATTAAAAAATGTGCAGAAGAACTGAATAGACATTTTTCCAAAGAGGAAATGCAGATCACCAGCAGGCACATGAAAAGATGTTCAATGTCACTAATCCTCAGGGAAATGCAAATCAAAAACACAATGAGATATCACCTCACACCTGTGAGAATGGCCACCATCCAAGAACACAAATAACAAATGTTGGCGAGGATCTGGAGAAAAAGGAGCACTTGTACACTGTTGATGGGAAGGTAAATTGGTGTAGCCACTATGAAAAATGGCATGGAGGTTTCTCAAGAAACTAAAAATAGAACTACCATATGATCCAGCAATTCCACTCCTGTATATATATATCTGAAAAAAAAAAAAGACACTAATTCAGAAAGATACATGCACCCCAATGTTCATAGCAGCATTATTCACAAATGTCAAGATGTGGAAGCAACTTAAGTGTCCATTAACAGATGAATGGATAAAGCAGATGTGGTATATATGTACAATGGAATACTACTCAGCCATAAAAAAGAATGAAATTTTGCCATTTGCAGCAACATGGATGACCTTGGAGTGCATTATGCTAAATGAAATAAGTCAGACAGAGAAAGACAAATATTGTATGATATCACTTATATGGAGAATCTAAAAAATACAACATAGTAGTGTACATATGTCAATCCCAATTTCCCAATTCATCCCACCCTCCCTTTCCCCTCTTCATATCCATATGTTTGTTCTCTATGTCTGATGTTTCTATTTCTGCTTTGCAAATAAGTTCATCTACAGTACTATGTATAAAATAGATAACTAATGAAAACCTACTGTATAGTCCAGGGAACTCTACTCAGTGCTCTGTGGTGACCTAAATGGGAAGGAAATCCAAAAAAGAGGGGATATACATATATGTATGGCTGATTCCCTTTGCTGTAAAGCAGAAACTAACAACATTGTAAAGCAACTATACTCCAATAAAAATTAATTAAAAAAATAAAATAAATATTAGAGGATTTAGAAGCTAAAAAAATACAATAAACTAGTGAATACAACAAAAAAGAAGCAGACTCACAGATACAGGAATCAAACTAGTGGTGGGGGGAGAGGCAATAGAGGAGTGGGGGGAGTGAGAGGTACAAGTACTCGGTGTAAGATAGGCTCAAGTATGTATTGTACAACACAGGGAATATAGCCAATATTTTGTAATTACTATAAATGGAACGTAACCTTTAAATATTGCATAATTTTTTTAATTTTAATAAAAATTTAAAATATTATGATAGAACTACATATACTGAAAAGATGGAGGGTAAGAACCGCAGTGTGTGGGAGAGGTGGGTATTTGTGGAAAAGAGAGCTAAAACTGTCTCCGATAGCGGAAAATCAAATAATATGTAAAGCTTAAAGTCTAAAAATAAGTAGTGCTATAAACATTTAGAGTTTTAGAGGCAAATACCAAATGAATCAGCTGCAAAAGTTGAACATGGCTGTGTCAGGGTGTTCCGCATTAAGGGTGGCAAGAGTCATTTAAGAAGGCTTATGGAACAATGCGACCCTTTTAAACTCCGAGTGTATATAAAACTTAGATTTTTTTAATTTAAATTTTAAGAATACTGAATATTTTTCCATCAGTAAGAAAATAACCAAATGGTAAATTTAATCGGTAGATTTTGTATAGCTCTTAAAGTAATCAGATGGGACTCACGTTTTAAGGTGGATAAAGCTCAATAATAATGTGGAACAGAAAACAAAACAAAGCAAACTTCAGAAAGAGATGTGGAGTGTGGTAGACATAAAAAGTTTAAAAGCATGGAAGACAGTACTGTGTTTTATTTATACATACATACATATGTACTAAAGAACAAAGACTTGTGTGGCAAAAATAAACAACAAATTCAGAATGTAGTGGTCTCTTGGAGGGAGGACGATGAGGTCAGAGAGCAGTGCCAGGAATGCCTTCACTCTAGAATGTTTTATTTCTCTAAAAATGTCTCCTAAGCAAACGAGGTGAAGTAATCCAGTTAGACAAATCAGGAAGACGTTAGAGATGCAAGAAAGAGAAGGATAAACACGAAGAGCAATCATAACTTTAAAATCAGAGCTGTGTTCCTTTTTCTGACAACACTTCACCCCTCCATGTAGGGTCTTCTTTCACTTCTCTTTTTTCCGTTTTGTTTTGTTATTGTTGTTTTGAGTGTTGTCTGTGTGGTCTTTCCATCAGCATTCCAATGTGCCCTTGCAATGACTACACCTCCCTCCACTTAGAGTCCTGCTCCATCAAGCTTCCTATACACACATTTCCTTACCTCCCATCCACTCTTAAGGGTTTTCTTGTTTTTGAAGTAAGTATGCCTCAGTAGGATTATATTCTGACTAAAACATAGTGTTATTAATTAAAATTGTTTTTTACCTCCTCCCATCCTGCCATCATATCTTTGGAGAGGGGAAGCTATAACTTAAAGCACTGTGAGATTTACAGCACAATTTCATCATTAAACATAACGCGAAATCAGGAAGTAGCAATTTCCAGGATTGGTTCAGTCTTGCAACACTGTCACCAGGAGCCAGGCTCCTTCTACACGGGCATCCTCAGAGCATTGGCTGGGTCAATCTGAGGAGATTTGCCCCTCGCAAATGTGGCCATGCGGATGCCACAGTCCCAGTATCAGCTTGAAGAAAAGAGTTGTTTCCTCGAATCCACCTCTTTTATTACAGAGGAAACCTATCTTAACAACTAAAGCAGACATTCCTTTGGGTTGCATTCACCAGGGTGGGGGTACGTGCTCATGCCATAAGTACAAAGTGGGATGGGAATGAGAATCTAGAATTTTCAGTCTCTAGAGTGGGAGGCAGGTTCTGCCAGCAAGCAAGTGGGGGGTTGGATAGGCAATCAACAGTGCCTACCACTTACCTTGGGTGGCTCAGAATATCCACCACCATACCCCACAGAGGGCACAGCAGTGCCAGTGGACAGAGCCATACTAGCAGAAGTAGCAACAATGCCTACCAAAGCAGTACCCAGATAGAAAGGCGGTACCAAATGGAAGCCACAGTGGTGCCAGCAGACACAATGGTGTCCGACAGAGAGAGCTGAGTCCAGCACAGGGACAGACTACAGTTGCATCGTTTGATATGGTCACCAATATCCACAGGTGGCTCTTAAACAAAAATTAAATTTAAAATTCGGTTCCTTGGTCACACTAGTCACATTTTAAGAGTGCAGTAGCCACGAGTTGCTACAGCTATTGCTACTGTATTGGACATCACAGATCAAGAACATTTTCATCTTTACAGAAAGTTTATTGTTTTAGCACTGGGCTAGAACAAAGGAAGAACTTCTGAAGCAACAAATCCACATTACATAGGAATAAGATTAAATTACAGCTCATCTGCAGGCATCTCCAGGGATGCCTGCAGTTATGGTACAGACCCTTGGCCAAGATAGCAATGAAATGTTCTAGCTAATGATTTATGATGTGTTGTTTAAAGCCCCAAATTCCCCTGGAGATGCCCAGTGCCAGCTTGTCTGCATTGTTTAGTGACAATGTATAGATTGATGTTCCCCACCTGGTTTACCTGCTCACTCAGCCTGATTTTGGCTGTGTGATCAGTGAGGTATGAAAGATCTTCAAGCAAACTGGTGCCTTGTCTTCCCTGAAACAGATATCTCGTGCTCATATTGGTAGACCATGATCCTGAGACGGAGCATATTCTGCACAACAGAGAAAGGACCCTGGAAGCTGTGCCCAAGTGTTCCAGCCTCTGTAATGTTGCTTTGTGCTTTCTGGCTCCTGGTGCCTGTATCCTTTGCTTGTAATCAATCTTTCATGAGCATATACCTTGTTAGAGTCCTTCGAGTCCTTTCAATTATCTGACCCCAAGTAATTGGTGCATCCCATGGTGGCCCATCAGATTTGGTCATTAACACATACAAAACACCCTCTGGACACTGCCAGAAGTAACTAGGCTGAAATTTACAAGGCTCTGGAGGTCCCACTCTAGCAGGTGTAAGCAAGAAACACCATGATACATACAAGGTTTTGTTGTTTTCTTCACTCTTACATGTCAAAAGGGAGTCATCAATGAAGTGATATAGTTTGACGTGAATAATCAAAGAGATTATTTATGTTCAAATCCTTGGAAAGATAATTTTATTCCATAAACCTCAATTTTCTCTTCTGTAAAATGGAAACTATTACAGAATTCACATCATAGGACTGTTTGAGGCTGATTTGTATACCACATATAGTGAGTAAAATGCTGATCATAAAGTAAGAACCCCAAAAATGTGAGCTCTTGCTATAACTCTCGCCAAATAAAGATATCTGTTAACAATGAACATTCATAATAATGAATAATAATGAATAATAATTCATAATTCAATAATAATTCAATAATATAATTCAATATTATTCAATAATAATTCAATAATAATTCATTATTCAATAATGAATAATAATTCATTCATAATAATGAATGAATAAACTGAAAGATCTCATTGTCTGTCTTGGGTTTCTTTTTTTAAATTTTATCCAGTAGCATTGTCTCAATTACCTTCCAATTTTACATATGTTTTGTTTTCCTTTAAATATTTTACACAAACACACACTGTATCTGAATAGAGTGCTACATCTTCCAACCCCAAATAGCATAATATTTTCATATGCTCTGCTGATTAGCTTAGTTTTTATTAAAAATGCTATATTTTTATCCCATGCATGGCACTTGCTCAGTGGGAAAATTATGAATGTAATTGTTAGACCACTAACTCAGATTTCTTTCCCTGGTGGTTAATGATGGCTTCTAATCCCAGTGGTATAAATGCTTTCTAGCCGTCTGCTGGTATAATCTTTTCACTTCATAGTGAGATCTCACAGCTAGTAAATGGTAGAATTGGGACTCAAATCCAATCAGACCCATATAAATGTTGAAGTTGTAAGAATATTTGGATGATATGATACATTGGAGAGGATATCATTTATGATAGAAATAAGAGATTGTGAAGAGACAAAAAATTTTTTAAAGAAATTGCTTGAACCAATTTATAGGACAAAGCTGCAGGAGAGATAACAAAGTATAGGGTATTGTTCTTACTGTTAAAGAACCTAGACCCCTGATTGGACCTGTCCTACTCAAGTTTCTTTAAATCATATGAAACAGAAACCCATTCAAGAGAACTCAAATAAAATTGTGATTTATTGTAAGGCTATCTTAAACAAGAAAAGGAAATATGGCTGAGCCTCATGTAAACTAGATTGGAAATCAGAACGGTTCTAGGAATTGAGGCAGGGACTTACTCTCCCTCTTTTGATGATAAGATCTCTAAACTCTACCTTTCATGAATCCTTTACTCTGAATTACTTTCTGTCTTGCCTGGTTTCCTCTGCTCACATATCTGAACATGGCCCAACACACCCTGACTCTGAACTCTAGGGCCCATTGCCTCATGTGACCAGCATTGTGTCTGTCATTTCTGTCGGGTAGGATCCTCCTTACCATTATAGTCATTCTGCATTGCTTGCCCTTGACTCAGAAGCTCATCTGTTTATCAGTTTGGCTGGAGGTTTGTGAGCACCTAGAGCTTTATAGGACTGTGGAAAGTAAGCACCTCCAAACATATCCTTTTTACATATATATACATGCCATTCAAAGGCATTTAGGGCTACCCCAGTGGTGCTATGTAAGGTATACGCCAAATACATAGTAAAAAGGGAAGTGCTCCAACGTTTCCATGGTAGTAGATACCCATGTGGGTGGAAGCTCTGAGAAGCCTCAATAGAGGAGGTGAATAGTAAATGGTATCTTGAAGAATGGGTATATGATGACATGGAAAGAAGATTAAAGGGTGCTCCATTCAAGTAAAAGGGCATGAAGGTAGGAAATATTAAGGTGCATTCAAGTAGAGTTTCTGAACTGAAGCAGAGTATTCATATACAAGTGTAATTTAAAAATAAGTTTGTAAAAGGTAAATTGGTAATCGAGGAAGGTCCTGAAGTCTGTATTACAGAGAATAGATTTCATTCTAGAGGAAAGTTTGGACAAGACATTGTTTCAAATATTTTCTTTTGGGGGTACATAAGGAGAAGTTTTGGTATTGGGGCTATTTGAAGATGGGTCTTGGGTGGTCCAGGACTGGAAAAAAGAGGAAATGTGATATAGCATACTCTACTTCTAAGACTCCATCCTTAGGAAATTATAAAAGATAAAGACCAAGATTTTTGTACCAAAATATTCATGGTAGCACTACAAATAACAGAAAAACCTGGAAATGATTTAAATACCTAACAACAGGAGGTTCATTCATAAATTACGTATATCCAGATGCTATGTCATTAAAAAGAATGTTTCTGGAGAATATTTGATGATGTGGGGGGAGGTGAGGTGGAGCTGCTCATTATATATTAAACATAAAATTCAAGGACAAAGCTAGTGTTTATGCATATGGTACTGCCTAAAACTTAAACATCAAATCTTCAGAATTGTTATAATTCACTCTCTACTTCTTAAACAGAAGATGCTAACATTATTGTTTACATGTTTGACAAAAGATATAGCAAGCGAATATTGGTATCTGCTATATGCGTTAAGGTAAATGCTAAGTTCCTGTAACAAAAAGACAGCAAAAATACAAAGGCTTCAATAAGACAGAGGTTTATTTCTCTCTCATGTACTCACCTGGGTGGTGTAGGCTTGTTGAGTAGCTTCCCTTTGAAAAGTCATTCAGGAAACCAGGTTTCTTCTATCTTGGTTCCTCACCTTCCACCAGCTTATCTTTTTTCTTGCATGATCAAAGCTGAGTTGGTGTCATGTTCCAGTTCTAGCCTAATGGAAGGAGGAAAGAGAACAAGTTCTACTTTATTTTTTAGGATGTGTGGCAAAGTGGCTTCTGCTCATATCCCAGCAGCCAAAATTTGGTCACATGGTTGCCCTTAGCTGTAAGGGAGGCTGGGAAATACAGTGGGAGGGGATGTGCTCTATGACTTGAAGGAAGGAGAGAAGAGATACTTGGGGACAATAAACTCTTCCACAACTGCTAGGTCCCCAGGGATCCTTTATTAACTGTTCCCTCCAAATCTAAGGGTTTTATTTTCCTTATGTCAGTAGTGGAAACACTCTGTGACTGTCAGTAAACCAGTTACCCACTTTAGTTTACTGTTCATTGAGCAAGTAGATAGTCAAATGGAGCAAAGGAGAAATCTAAGACCACAAACTTGGGTGGGAAAAAGTAACTGTATTCCTTTATTTTCTTTAAATCTAACTCCAAGCCCCATGCCATCTGGCTGGCAAGAAATTCACTCTTTGGCATTACTGGTCTCTTCTCCCAGGGTTGTGTCAAAGTTTCCCCTGAGTTCCTGTGGTCACCACCTGTCATTGCACATCAGGTGCAGGTTTCCTCCAGGTGCCAGACTCTGTGCTTTCTGGGCGGCGCAAAGAGCCCAGGAGTATTTCTGAGGCCACGTGTGCACAGCACAGGCCCTACCTCTGGGATCTTTCCACCATCATTTCCCAGCCCACCCCAGCCCTGCCGGGGATTGGGTCCCAAAACTGCTGCAGTCAAGGCCTCCAGCTCTGCTTTGACTATCCCAGTTTTGTATAAACCTTTCTTCTCTCCCACAGTAACGTTCAGGGAAATTGTGAAAGCCTGAAGTCCAGACTAACATTACAAATGACAGAAAAGGCTCCAGCCTTCAGCAGGCTTTGCTTTCCATCCTGCAAAATTTCGACCTGCTTAGAATGGAAGAGGAGGGGAAAACACAGCAAATACACACACAAAGAATCACTTATTTTGCCACCAACTTACTGGAATTGTGTGTAAAATCAGAATGAAGGTACTTCGGTACATGGACTATCTGTTTTAAATTGGCAGGTTCTTTTCTGCTTGGTTCCTAGTTACTGGTCAGATTTTGGAGAGTTGGAAAGGTCAGCTAACCTGCACCTAAGTGATGTGTCTATGTCTGAGTCTTCTTTCATGTCTGAGAAGAAAAGGAGAGTGGCAAGAGGACACAATGAAAAAAGGAGAGGTTCCTCATTTAACTGTCGAACCCACAAAGTTTGCCCTGGTTTAAGATAAAGAACCTGGAGGCTGTCGTAAAGCTTGAAGGGTTTATATTTATTACACAAACCCCGGCCAGCAGATGGACGTGGAATAGTGTTGGGAGCCCTGAGCAGAACAGAGAAGAGGCAAAGAGGGAAAAATATAAATTTCACTCAAATCACACCCAGGGCAGGTAAATGGGTCCCTTTCTTTCTTTAGGCTGCTTTCTATCCACATCCACCTCCTGAGAGAATAGAACTCTCTGGCTCAAAATCAGGTTTTTGAGAATCAAATCTCCTATTTCTCCGTTCTTGGCCTATCTGACTTCCCAAACATCAACATTTCAAATTTTTAGAAATATTTGACATTTCTCCTGTTGATTTAATACAAACCAGTGATTTTTTTTTTTTTTAAGAAAACTCATTTTAACACAATGAAAACATGACAAGAAGCAGCATGCAGCCAGGTCCCTGCTAATGGTGTGGCCGCCTCTCAGCAGACACTTGGGAGGGCCTCAGAAGTCAAACAAGGAGAGGAGCTCAATATTTTATGTCAGGGAAAACTTCCTCTACATCTTCCCTTTTTCCTAAAGATGAAGAAGTGTTGTAGCGACTTTCTAAGGTGCTATGGTTGACATCTTTATTAATGATCTTGCAGAGACAGCAAATGGTACTTAAATGAAATTTGCAGATGACGCTAAATTAAGAGCTGTTGCTAATACCAGTGAAGACAACACAGTAATAAATAAACCTGCGATGGTTAAAAATACAGGGAAGCAAAAAGAAGGAAGAGATACAGAATATGCAATACAAATATGATAGCAATACAGAATACGTGTGTCTTGTAATGTTATGTGAGAGCTACCATGCCCCCGAAAAGGAGACCTATATTAGGGTAAATATGAAGGCACTGGCTCATGGAGAGAGGAAATTCCATGTCCCTTCCTTACAACTCTAATGGACCTGAACTTGGAACAGCATGTCTAATTTGGAACCCTGTATTCAATCTGAAAAAGCCTGAGAATAGAGAACAAAGCTGAATGGAGAATCACCAAGTGTGATGCAAATAAAAGAGTTAATGGGGATAAATATTTATAATTTCAAGACTAAAGAAAAGTCTGCAATTATTTGGAAGGTGCAAACACCACGAATAACAATTATTTCGCCTGGGGAAAGGCTTGTAACTAGAAATAATGAAGTTAAGTATGGCATTATTTCAGAAATATCAGGAAACTTTTTTCCCATCCACAAAAGCAATTAGATCTAAGCGATAGGTGCAAAGAACATTCTTCCAGAACTTCCCATTCTGTGGGGAAGAGGAGAAGTAGTGGGAAGGATTGTAAGGTAGTTTAAGAGAAAACATTAGCCCACCAGTGAGCAAAGAGCAGGGAAATCAGGACCCTAGGGCTCAGTAGCACCAACACAGGCCTCTGAGGGCCTTGAGATAGGGAGCTCTGGGCCAGGGTTATGCAGCTAAGAGAATGCATTACAAACAAATAAGGAAGACTTGTGATTTCCAGAACTCCTCCAGTCCTGGAAAGGATGAGCAGAAAAGATTCCATTCACATATCAAAGGAAATGCTTAGAAGAGATCTCTGACCCATATTCCTGGGGTCCTCTAAGAATTAACTCTCCTGTAGTGGCAGGTAGGTTATTCATCCCAGCAGCAAGTGTACTAAGAATAGACAAAACTTTCAAGTGAATATTGATACATTCTGACAACAGTGAACTCACAGTTCAGTTATGACAAACTCTCAGGTCTGACAATTTCTCCTCTCATCTCTTCCGGATAGTTGTTGATAAAAGAATTACAGGATAGAGCAACACATCATTGGCAGGCCTCAGCTCTGCCACATAGTAGTATGATATCTTGATTAAGTTACTTGACTCTTATAAGCCTCAGTTTTCCCATCTATAAAAAATGGATATCATAATAATGTCTAGAAACTGTCATTTGCCTACAATTTCCAAGATCCAAGAATCTTCCTAGTCACTTCAATGAATGTTTCATAAATTATTAGTTTTGTAAATACTAGTTTTGTAAGATAGTAAGTGGGCAATGGATGATATCAGGCAGAGCTCTTGATTACATACAACAAAGTCAGCTCTGGTGATGAAATAAGAAGTTTTTAAAAGGGATATTTAACAGGGACAAAGATGTTGTGGAAAAATTGGCTATTCACATGCAAAAGAATAAGACTAGACCCTTCTATTACATTACTCACAAAAATTCACTCAAAACGATTACAGACTTAAATGTAAGGCCTGACACCATAAAACTCTTAGAAGAAACCACAGGGAAAAGCTTTTTAACATGGGTCTTGGCAATGATTTTTCGAATAAATTTAATCAGAGAAATGAAAAAATGAAGAAGCAAAGAAAAGCAGTCAAACAGGACAAAATAATAATAGTTTAGTTATTAAACAAAGTCAAGGACCTTTAGTTCCTCCTCAAGGGTTACAGATAATATTCTGAGCTGTATCCTTTGAGCTGTTTTGCAGATACTGAAACCCCCACCAGGTGGAAGAAGTTAACTGCATGATGAACAGAGTGCAGCCATGACATAAGTTGCTCCATCTTACATAATTCCAAGAACTGGCCTCAAAGAAATGGGATCAAACTGATCCTGGATCCGAAGATTAACTGTACTAACAACAATCAAGATGGCACTGATCAGACCACCACATGACTAATTTCAAGATGATTGCCAGAGCCGACTGTGCTATTCTGCATGTAGCCCCCTCCCTCTGCTTATACACCCCTAAAATCCTCCTTTAAAAGGTCTTGCTCCCTGATTGGCAGCAGGGAGTTGGCTTTTGTACATTAGTCCATCTTCTCCCCTGGTTGCTGACCTCCTGAATAAAGCAACTTTTGTATTCCTACCAACACTTGTCTCTCAGGTATTGGCTCTTGAGCTGTGAGCAGCCAAAACTGAGTTTGGTAACCCAAGGAGAGGAAGTAAACACTGTTAGAGTTATTTGGTGATAATAGTGAAATATGCCACTATTACCCACTTCCTTGGTTTCAGGACCCCTGCGTTCTGGCTGTGGAGGAAACGGCACCACATATTGGTCACTGGCTCAGGTCAAAACCACATCTTGGAAAATAACACACAGCCTGCACACAGAGCTGTCACCCAACCAGAGTGGTAACTGAGTCTTCATGGGCCATCCCACTGAGCTACCAGGCCAGCTGTTTCTGAACGTCAGGGTACACAGTAGGGCCAGTGAATCCTATGGCATGGGCACATTGGCTCATGTCTTTTGCTCTGAAATAAATTCTCTGTTCTGTAAATTCTGGCCCCAGCTAAGACCTTGGGAAACGGCAATCATCATACACTTCTCAAATGGGTAGCCACTTGGATCTTGCCGCCACAAAGTTCTCCCCTGACCCTTTTCCAGGCAGTTTAGGGGGTCAGGGAACATGATTCTCAAGATTCGTCAGGATCACATAGCAATCACAAGTAAGGTATTCCAGCCCAGCAGTATTCTGAGAGGCCAAGTTTATAGCAGTCTTGTATCTCCAGTCTCTCTACCTTCCCCTCTTTCCTCCTCTCCTCCTCTCGATTATCCTTCTCCTCCTCCCCCCTCCCTCCACCTCCCCCTCCTTCCTTTCTTTTAGCCTTTTTGCCATTATTCTTTTTTTCACTCTCCCTCTCTCTTTTCTCCTTCCTCCCTTTTTTCACTAATTCTTTCTTCTCCTCCTTCACCTTGGACATTTTTTATCATTTCTGTAGTTTCAGTCACCTAGTGTCTTTTCCAAATGGGGAGAAGCCCAATTCCTACCTAAATTTCCCAGGGCAACCTTTATCCCACTTGACCCCCAGGCATACTGTAACTTAGAACATTCAGAAAAAACAAATAAACAAACCTTAAGACTACTACACTAAATTATTCTTCCTAGCATAGAAACATTTCTCATTTGTCTTTATTTTAAAAGTTCAAGCTTTGATTCTTTCACTTAAAAAAATTATTCATTTAGATATCAGAGGAAGTGTTTGCAAATTCCTTAATACATTCTTTACAAATTTTCTCAGTTTCAATTTCTATCTAAGATAATTTTTCTTTCAAAATAAAAACCCTCTTTCACATCAATGGTCTCATTAGATAATTGTGTTTTAAACTGAGCATTTGATAGGCTTTTAATCTGTCTACATATTTCTATGTTTGTTTTACTGTGTTAGATTTAAGTACATATTTCCAAGAACAGTACTTTTAACCCCTTTAGATATTTTCTTATCTGTGTTGCTATTGTTATTTTACCCTTTTCTAACTTGTTTTGACAAATTTTATTTTGTGACTTTGATCTTTAGTAATAGATCCATGATAAAAGTAATCATTATTTCTGTTACCTGACATCTTTCAAAAACTTTGAGGCCCAAGTTTAAACATTGTCTATTGACTGTCAGACATCTGTTTTAACTAATAATACAGTTTTATGGAAAAGATAAAGAATTGCCTAAAATTTCAGTAAGGATTTTTCACTTGAGGCATAAATGGGAATGTATAAAAGAAAAAGCAAATTATTGCAAAAAGCATATGAGTAGAAATGGTCTAAAATAGAAGGAAATTTTCTAAGAATAAGAAAATGTAGTTGGAACATGCACACACAAACACACAGACACTCTTCTCTTAATCCTTTTGGGTCTTGGATTCCTTTGAGAATCTAAAGAAAGCTATGGATTTATCCCCAGACAGAAATACATTGACACACCAGGTCCATGGAGCCCAACTTAAGAACCCATCAACCTATCTCTAAGGAATAATATTAGATAATTAAGTCAAAATACCTTCTTGCTCCCCTTTTGCTCCAAAGCCCCATTGGTTGAAATTTAGTACAATTGTCCCTTGGTACCTATGGAGTTTGATTCCAAGACTCTCATGGATACCAAAATCTGTGGATGCTAAAATCCCTTGTATAAAATGCCATAGTATTTGTGTATAAACTGGGCACAGCCTCCCATATACTTTATTTATTTTATTTGTGTTTGGATTTTTTTTTTTTTTTTTTTTTGCAGTATGTGGACCTCTTACTGTTGTGGCCTCTCCCGTTCCGGAGCACAGACTCCGGACGCGCAAGCTCAGTGGCCATGGCTCACGGGCCCAGACGCTCCGCAGCATGTGGGATCTTCCCGGACCGGGGCACGAACCCGTGTCCCCTGCATCGGCAGGCGGACTCTCAACCACTGCGCCACCAGGGAAGCCTGTGTTTGGATTTTTTTCCTTCCAGTTTTATTAAGGTATAATTGACATATAGCACTGTATAAGTTTAAGGTATACACTATAATGATTTGAGTTACATACATCATGAAATGATTACCACAGTAAATTTAGTGACCATCCATCACCTCATATAGATACAAAATAAAAGAAATAGAAAAAAAATTTTCTTCCTTGTGATGAGAACTCCTAGGATTTACTCTCTTAACAACTTTCATATGTAACATACAGCAGCGTTAATTATATTTATCATGTTGTATTTTACATCTCTAATACTTATATATCTTATAACTGGAAGTTTATACCTTTTAACCACTTTCATCCAATCCCCCTTCCCCTAACCCCCACCTCCAGTAACCACAAATCTGATCGGTATTTCGATGAGTTTGTTTGTTGATTTTGAAGTATAATTGACCTACAACACTATTTTAGTTCCTAGTGTACAATATAGTGATTCAAAATTTCTATACATTTCAAAATGATCACCATGATAAGTCTAGTTACCATCTGTCACTATACAAAGATATGACATAATTATTGACTATATTCCCCACACTGTACATTTCATATTCATGACTCATTTATTCTGTAACTGGAAAATTGTACTTCTTTAATCACCCTCACTTAATTTCTCTCATGCCCCACCTCCACCCCTGACAACCACCTGTTTGTTCTCTGTATCTATAACTCTGTTTCTGTTTAGTTACATTTGCTTATTGTTTTGTTTTTTAGATTCCACATAGAAATGAAATCATACAGTATTTGTTTTTCTCTGACTTATTTCACTTAGTATAATACCCTCTAGGTCCATCTTGTTGCAAATGGCAAGATTTCATTCTTTTTTATGGCTGAGTAATATTCCATTGTATATATATATATATATATACCATGTATTCTTTATCCATTCATCTATTGATACCTGGGTTGCTTCCACAACTCAGCTATTGTAAATAATGCTGCAATGAGCATAAGTGTGCCTATATATTTCCTCTGTATACTTTAAGTCATTTCTAGATTACTTATAATGCCTAATACAATGTAAAACATATATAAATAGTTGTTAATACAATGTAAATGCTACATAAATAGTTGCTGGTATGCAGAAAATTCAAGTTTTGCTTTTTTAGAAATTTCTGGAATTTTTTTCAAATATTTTCAATCCACTGTTGGTTGAATCTATGGATGCAGAACCTGTAGATACAGAGGGCCTACTGTATTCATCCTGACATAGAAGTAAGGTCAGTACTACCTGTGATTTAACCTTATGTCCATTACGACAGAGCAGAAAAAGAAAGAAAGAATGAGTGAATGAAGCAAGCACAACTCATTGTGGGCGTGACTGTGAAAATACTGTGGGCCCAGGTTTGGAGAAAGTCATTCTAGGCAGAAGAGATTTTTCCGGGCAGAGCAAAGGGAGATGGTGTGAAACACCATGCTTTGTGTGGCAAATCACCAGTGAGAAGGGGCAGTGCAAGAGATGGGATCACTCCATGGGGTAGGGAGGGGGCTGGTGTATGTAATGACTGGCACCTAGACTTTACCCTGTGGAGAAAGGGTTTTGCACGGTAGATTAACTGGTCAGTTTTGAATGTCAGAGAGGTCACCCCGGCCAGAGTGTGGAGAGGGCATTTGAGGAGGACGAGACCAGAGTGCTGGAGGCAGAACCCCCACTAGGAGGTGGTGGTAGAAGTCCAGGACAAAGAGGACGAGAGACTGAACTAAGGCAGTGATGATAGATATAACAAGAAGAGAAAAAAAAATTGAAAAACATGTAGGAAATAAAAAACACAGGACTTGATAATGGAGTGGAGATTGGAAGTGATGGAAAAGTCAGTGTGCTATCCTTCTTAGGGGTACTGGTGTTTTACGGAGGATTTAAATTGTAGAATAAACAGCTCTAGCATCCCAAAACCACTCCACTGAGGGCTTTGTGTGGTCTCATGCTGAGAACACAGCCTCATCACGTGACATTTTCCTTCTACTAAATGACAGCCAAGACTGAAGTTAGGAAGCAGAAAAATTGAGGGGGATGAAGTAAAGAAAGGAGACTCACAAAGAAGTTTATACACCTATAAATGTCCTTGTAGTCTCCCACGTCTCACACACACACACACACACACACACACACACACACTGAGCCCCCAAAACGGAGAGTGCTCCCCTATCAGTGCCACACACCTACAGTCTGTTTGACCAGGATTCTTGTGCTACATAGAATACAGTGCCATTGAGTGCCTAAAGTATGTTTTCTTTGATTTTCAGAATACATTCTTTCATATTGAAAAATTGCTCCCGTAAGTGCTTACCCTAGTAAAATCACGGCTTATGATTCATGTCTGATTCTGCTTCACTGAATTTTGACTCTTTTTATAGCTGATATATTTGGGGGATATTTTCTAATTTCTGGAAAATTATCTCTTTCTCTCTTCTTCAGGTCACTGACCAATTGAAAAATAGAAGAACCACAAAGGCAAAGGAAAGGAAAAGAGTGTGTGTATGAGAGGAATACGAACTACTGTTAACTCTTGATGGTTATATCAGGGCCCTTCACCCAACTGCCTTCTCTCCATCAAGCCTAGCATAGCGAGTGTCTCCTGAGAGGGTTTTGGCCCCCTAACACCCACTGATAATCTCCATTGGTGCTTCCCTTAAGCAATCCATATAAAAATACAATAAAAACATATATATAAGTAAAACAACATGGTTTCATTTTTTCTTTAGCAAGCCCAATTATGAGCCTCCCAAGTTCCCATCTCCAACCCACTTGCTGTCCCTAAGCCGTTTCTATTAGTTTGAACCATATTAAATAACCCTTTTTACATGTCAAGAATGGTTGCATGTCCACAGTTTCACATGGTTGAACTTAATATTGTAGAAATTCTAGAGCCACTGATATCTACAGTGTGTCCTTTCCTGAGATCATAGGGAAGAAAAACAATCTGAGCCATTCTTTCTGTGAATGTACCTGTTGCAACACCTCTGTGAATCCCCCATTCCTCCTACCCCACTTGAGGATTCTCCCTTCCACAGAATTTGTGTTGGGTTGAAGGAGTAATGACAGGTAGTCTGAAAAACTTAGGGGTTTGCTTGGAAAAGACCAATGGAAAGACATCTGCAGCCTAGCTTGTGTCAGAAACAGTGCAGTAGTGCAGAATTCTCCTCCAGCTTCCCAGGACCACCCCACCAAGGACCATGGTGGTCTTGTGCTGAGGACACAGTGCCAGCACATTGCAATATGAGAACCCATTTCCCTCCCACTAGACCCAAAGCACTGTCCTGGCCTCCTAAGAAAGATCCCTCCCTCCTGCATACAAAAGGAAAAAATATATAGATTTTATAAAATGTGGCCAACAAGAAAAAACTAAAGAGTCCAAATTCTGAAGACCCTGCTGGAAAAATTCATATCTGACTTTAATAATCAACAGCATATGCTGGCATGTGGCTATCATAACACACGCTTGCTATACGCCTGCAGACTGTGATACAATCAAGCTTTCATGTATATTTATGTGACCAGGAGGACTTTGTATTTGACAATTTTAAAAGATGCATGGACTCGGCTCTGTTTAATTCTGACATATTGTTCTATTATCCATAGGAGGCCATTGGCTAAACTGTACTATTCACATGAGGGTCCATGATGGAAATTTATCAGAATGATAGGAAAATATTCAGATTTCAGTTTTCCTTAACAGTGAAATTTGAGAATATAAGAATATTGCGCTTCCAAACGGCCATCAGAACTAGATTTAAGAGGACCTCATTGTACAACAAATGCATTATTAAAATAGGTTTTTATGCATGCATTAAAAGAGAAGCAGCTTGACAACTGATGGAGCAGGAAAGACCAGATCCACAAAATTGTAGCAAATGAAACTACAGACTCAGGGAGTCAAATTCAGCAAGCCTGGAGGAAGCCCCTAACGGTGAAGGAAACTGGCATTTCAAAAAATAAGCAGTTATTTAAGTATTTATTTTGCTTCAATAATGCAATATTTACTTAACTTCCTCAATGCTAATTCCATCTAGACAAGTCATTTCGAGTTCTCTAGGCCCTTTCATTCATTCAGCATCTGCAGGTTGGATGTCTCAATGCGATAGTTATTGTAATAGACAGAAGTTTTCAAAGGGACTACTCATGGTCACTGCCCTTAGGAATCTGACAGTCTAGAGAGAAAATAGACAGAGATACTTGTTGACAGAACACTCTAGTTTGGTGTTCCTCTTGAAGGAGGTAAGAAGTAGCAGGAAATTCCTGGTTGCCAATGGGAATTTCAAGAGCATCAAAGAAAGGTGTGATAGGGGCTGTGAGCTCCAGAGAGCATGTTCCCCTCTCAACATTATCCTTGTTTAATGGGGCCTTTTAAGGGGCAGGGTATGTGTCTGCCACTGTTTCAAGCGATGGTGATGGGTTTGCAGTAAATCATTCTCGTGTGTGATCAATGACATGCATATTCAGGATGCTAGTCTTGGTGAGCCAAGATAATCAACTTATTACAAACAACATGTGGGATTAAAAATGTATTAGACTTGGGGTCAGAAGGCCTGGCACTGAGTCCCAGCTCTGCCACTACCGGCCTATGTGACCCTGAAAAAAATCACTCCAGTTGCAAGGAAATCTCAGCTGTGAAATGTTGTTGGAATATTGAAAGTCACTGGAGGCCTAAGTTTCTATGGCTTAGTGGAACTGAGCCTTTGCCCAGCAAGCCTAACTAGACATCTTTAAATGAAGGCCACAATAGAGCATTTTGACTTTGTCTCAGAGCCACAGGTAGAATCCTGCCTTCACAAGGCCACATGATCATGCTGATGAAGTAGATTTTGTTGTCTTTAGACATTATCTATTAAGAACTAAAGACTAAAGATCGATGCATTCAGTGATTATATATTGAGCCTATACCATGGGCTCTGGGAAACAATGGGGATAAAACAGAGTCCCTTCCTCTCCCTGCATCAATAAGCAAGAAAAGCATTCTGGAATTTATCAAGGAGGTCAAATATCTTCTAGTAGCATGCATAGCTACTATCAGAACCCTACGTCTGACATGATCTTAGAGACCATACAGGAAAACATCCTCATTTTTCATTAGGGGAAATTAAGACCTAGACACATATCTTTCCCAAGTCACTCAGGGAGCTAATGACATTCTTCATTTATCAACAAATATTTGAGCTCTGGACGTTTTGCTGGATGCTGTGAAAACAACAGTAAACAAAGCACTCACAAATCTTTTTTTTTTTTTAAAGGGGCAATCTTTCTTGAGTTTATTTAATTGAGGTTAAATAAGCTCAAGAGTTAAGTACAATTGCTAACATATTCTCCTGTTCCTAATGACCGTGTGACATTCTCATACCTGCTAGCTGTGTTTGCTGATCAGATTAGCCTCACAAATCTTATAGTCTAATGGGAGAAAGATAAGTAAACATGATTTGATAAGCATTATGATCTGGAAACCCATTTTATAGGAGTGCCAGAGAGGGCTTTCTTGAGGGAATCAAGTCTAGGCAAAGCTCTAAAGGATGGGTAGGAGGCAAAGACCTAGGCCTGTGAACCCAAATTTAGAGTTCAACCCTCTTCTACCAGCCAGGACTACAGGAACCACCTGAGATTCACTGCTCAGTGGGGAGTGGGCAATGGTCCTGGAGGAGATTTACCTGCCTCCAGTCCTCTCTGACACACAATGTCCACTGGCTCCTGAGAACCTTAGTCTGGGTTCACTCTGCCCCTGCTTCAGTGAATGGTGGATAGGATAAATGTAGTAGAAAATGTACGTCCAGCTGAGTTGAGCAGACCTAGGTCAATCCCAACTCTGACAGTGACAACAGCTGTGACCTATGGGTCAACCCTCTCTGATTCCCACTTCCCAGCTGCACAATGGGGAAAATACCTCTTTAATAAAGTTATTTAGTCTTCAGTCAAATAATAAATATAAAATAGAGCCTCCAGCAGCCAGGCCAGATCAAGAGCCCACAAAGAGTAGCTTTGAAGGGTTAGGCAAGTGCAAACACCTGAACTTGCAGGCTTCTTGTCAGGGGTTACTAATAGAATTTGCAAAGGAAACAATAAATTCAAGGTCTCTATACACTTAAGAAACTATCTTCTGTTCTGCTCCTCTGCTTCCTCATTATCAATTAAAATTATTATAAAGTTTCTTGGTGCTTTACATCAAGGCCATTAAAAGATATCTCCATAAACCCTCCATCCCAAGCTCATTAACTACTATGGGCTTACTGAGAAAAGCACCAAAATTAAGTTCAAATGTACAGATTTACTGATTAGAATCAATTCAGTCAGACATAACATGTAAAAAGAAGCACAATTTCTGTTGTCTTGTTCTTCTGGCATAAATTAATTATAGCTTATCCAAAGGAATTTTTCATGAAGGACCTAACAAAATTGTAAATGGAGAACTGGGAATACTTTAAATAAAAGAAGCAAGGGCTTCCCTGGTGGTGCAGTGGTTGAGAGTCTGCCTGCCAATGCAGGGGACACGGGTTCGTGCCCCGGTCCGGGAAGATCCCACATGCCGCGGAGCAGCTAGGCCTGTGAGCCATGGCCACCGAGCCTGTGCATCCAGAGCCTCTGCTCCGCAACGGGAGAGGCCACAACAGTAAGAGGCCCGCGTACCGCAAAAAAAAAAAAGAAACAAGTAGTCCATCCCACTCCTGATTCAGAGGGGTTCTTCCAAGGTGGATAGAAATTTAGCTCCCCAAGTGATCCTCTTTGACTGGATACAGAACCAGGTGGGTGAATGGGTGACGTCCAGACACGTAGACTGTGCATTCCAATGCATAATTTCTCTGCAGGAAACTGGGAGTTCTAACTTCAGTGAGGACCACCCTAGCTGTTGGCCTCCCGGACTTTACTCCATATAATTTCCTTCTTACATCACCTTCAAATCTAGCTTCTCATCAGACTTTGCAAATAATGGAAATGACAAGTTGCAAACTAACCACACTGAGCCTGAATGAAAGGGGATGTGGAGGACCTGGAGGCTGATAATATGCCTGTAGGTCCTGACATAAAATTTCTACTCTGTCTTTTTAGATGCAATGATGATATCAATTCACTCTTTTCTACTCAAGGATGTTATGCAACATCAGCTCCCAGTCTCTGACTTACAATTTTAATGATCCCTAACCAATAGATCTTCTTCATTCTAGCTACAGAAATCCTAAGGATTTCTCTAACTGCTGTACAAGCAACTTGCAAGTTTTTTGTCTCCTTTATACACATATGCCAATGTTATCAACAAAAGTCAAACTTGTCACATGAGAAAAGGAGCATAGTGCAGTATTACTAACCCTGAGACAGCATCATTGTTTGAATTAATTAATCCAATTAGTGACCCTTGTACCCTTCCAGCTAATTGTAAACCTCTATCAATGGGTGATTACCCCATATAATTTTAATGAAAAGAGTCAAAATTTCATAAATAAGCAAGAGTGCACATAAAGGGAATGTATGGTTATTCTAACCAATAAAAAAAAAACAATTCTAAGTTCTCAAACTCAGCGTGTGTCCTGATATCTCTCACAACTTCTGTGTCACTGTTATCACCGAACACACTGATAATCTAAAGCTATTGAAAGAGGCACTCTTTCTAGGGCTTTGATATCATGTCAGTTCTCTTGTTCCCTCTCATATCCCAAGGTCCACATGCTAAGGCAGTGATCTGAGCAGGGATGGTCAAATGGGATACTCGTAGCCCTGGGAGTATAAAGGCTTTCCAAGGGGTATGGGAATTCCTATAGTTGTCTGGGCATTCCTTTTTTTAAAAATGAGGTATGACTGACAGAAAATTACATTAGTTTCAGGTGTACAATGTAATGATTCCATATTTGTATCAAGATGCAAGATGATCATCACAATAAGTTCACTGGACATCCATCACCACATATAGTTACAGAAAAATCTTTTGTGATAAGAACTTTCATGATCCATTCTCCTAGCTACTTTCAAACATGCAATACAGTATTATTAACTGTAGTTGCCATACCTACCATGGTGGGGTTTATGACTAAATTGTGTCCCAGCCTCTCCTACGTGCTTTGAGCTATGTGGGCCTCCTCTCATTCGCCTGATGGGTAGGAGCCTGACGTGTAGCCAGTTTTTAGGTTTTATCCAGAGCAAGTTATTCTATATGTATCTGTAGTTTTGGTGTGTTTGTGGGGGGAGATGAGTTCAGGATCCTCTTATGTCACCACCTTGAATCAGAATCCCCCTATAGATTTAAGAAAATCAATTTCCAGGTTCTCAGACTCCACTCATACCCTTTCCTAAGAAGGATTTGCCTGAGAATGCACCTGGGTTCACCAAGAGCCCCTTTCTTGCTTTACAAAAAGTGAGCCACAGCTTCACTCCCCACCCCCACTGTAAGAATCATCAGGGAAGAGGACCTTCTTTCATGACTACGCAAGACACTCTAAGTTCTTACAGCTTCCAGTCGTTTCCTCTTTTTTATGTACTTCTGATAAGAATGAAGGCGGGCATTAAAAATGAAAAATGTTGGTCCCTGTTTGTATGTTCTAAAAGCACATATACAATAAAGTGGGGCTGATGATAATAAAATAAAATAATGTGGAAGTAACGATCATTTTTGCTTAATGACTTTACTTCTTTTATACTCAGATTATTATCAAAAGATTCATTATTCATGAGGGAGAATCTGTTGAGAGTAAGGCAAAAGGAGTATCTATGGGAAGTATTGAAGTCTAAAAATGGTACCTTCTTTTTATGTATTTAAATATAAGCACTTCTTTTCAGCTATTCTCAGTGCTCATCCCTAAGACATGTTATTAGCTGGGAAAAAAGCAGCTTGCATCAGAAAAAAGAAAAGCACTTTCCATCAGCCAAAACAGTATGGGTTAGTGACATAGATCTTTTAAATGTAAGTGGAATGTTTCCTAGGTTTCCAAATTTTGCAAGATAGATTAGGTAAAACCCACATATAAACCTCTATAAGATTTCTTTCAGAAATTGGTGTGTATTATTAAATAAGGTAGTTAAAACTATTTTATCTAGTCATATCTTGAAATATTTATTCTAATCTTCATCTTATGAAAAGTTTAGTATTTCTACCTGCTATTAATAAAATAGAAAATTATGCTAGCTGCCAGACTGATTCATTTTCAGCAGTTTATATACCTTTCTCTTTTGTTTCATATGTAGGAACTTTGATCATAGTGTCAAACTAAAATAATGGAGTTATTACTTATGTGTATAGCTGCATATTATTTAATTATACTTAACAACCAGACACCAAAATATGATGTACACACACACACACCACGTATGCACATGCACACATATTTACCTAAGAAATGTCATGACTTTTACTATAATCTCTAATTTTTTGGTGACATAATTTTACCTATACATTACACTACATTGTTACAAATTAAGTAATGAGAAACTATATATTGAATTATTTTGTTTTTATGTCTTAGTATAAATGGATAAATTAGATGTATTAAATCAAAAACATTTAAATATTGATTTAACAGTTTTAGTAATCACTTTTATAAGATGTATTCTATAATTTCTTTCTTCAGAGTTTCCATTATATACTTCAAAACCCACTTATTGATACATTAATTTAAAAATGAAGTCAGAGAGATCTCCAATTCTAGGAAAAGATGGAGTAGACACACTTCTCTATATTCCACCAACTAAGTACAACTTAAAATTCAGTACATTATATAAAAAAACAAACAAGAAGTCTCTGAAAGGAAGAAGTTGGACCAGTGAGGGACCTTGGGACCTATGGAACAGCACAGCAATAAGTTCCCTAGTTTTTCTGTTTGCCTTCTATATATTCTAGACTGGGCACCAGAGAAGCCAGAAACACCAACAGGTACAGGGGGGAAAAAATCGCCCCCAAAGCCTGCTTTCTCTAGCCAAAGGGCCAGGAAAGGGTTACCCAGCAAGAAAGAAAAGTTTTAGACAATACTGCCCTACTCCAGCCACATACCATGAAAAAAGTCAAGGCCATACTCCCACTCCCAAGGTGTGCCTTCCTACTGCCAGGGTGGTGTCAGACAAGGCTAAGCAGGGAGCCAGGACATTCACCACCACCCAGTGGTAAAAAGAGATCCCAGTGGAGGCTACATGAGGAGCTTAAACATCCACCCCTGTCCAACAGTAACAAAGGCACCCTCTCCCAGAGTGTTCATGGAATCTGGACATCTACCTGCACCTGACAGCAACTGAGTGGTGTCCACCTTTGCCCACCAGCATGCTGTCAGAGGAAGTCTGCTAAAACAAAATATTTAAATAAAATCCAGAGTCTAATACACAATACTCTAAATATACAGGATATAGTAAAAAAATCACTCATCTTACCAAGAACCAGGAGAATCTTAACTCAAATGAGTGAAGATAATCAAACATACCCCAACACGGAGATGACACAGATGGTAGAATTATCTGATAGAGATTCTAAAGCAGCCATGATAAAAATGTTTCAGCAGCAATTACGAACATGATTTAAACAAATTTCAAGAAATAGGAAGGTTCAGGAAGGAAATAGAAACCTCAGGAAAGAAATAGAAGATATAAAAAAAGAAAAACAAATGGAAATTTTAGAACCAAAAAAAGCAATAGCTGAAATTTTAAAACCTCAGTGTATGGGGTCAACACCAGAATAAGAGGACAGAGGAAAGAATCAGTTAACTAAAAGACAGAACAATAGAAATTACGCAGTCTAAGCAACAGAAAGAAAAATGAACTGAAAACAATTAACAGAGCCTTAAAGATTTGTGACTATAACAAAAGATCTAACATTCCTCCTTTTGACATGTAAGATGTAACCAGTGGGGGAAACTGAGTGAAGGGTACATGAGATCTCTCTCTACTGGTTTTGGAATTTTCTGTGAATCTATAATGATCTAAAAATGTTTAAAAATTTTTTCCAAAAAAATGAAGTTAGACATCTTCTGAGATGAAGTTAAGTTAATCAGTTTGGCAATGTGCCTTTGCTTTTTAAGTAATCTCTATGTTGATCATTAATGAGCTAAATTTTCTACTCTAAGTTTTAGATGAAAAACTATTTAAGCTACATGATAAAATAAAAGTATTTTATCAAAATATAATACTGGCAAAAGTGGAATAAAATTAACACTGTATTTAGTTTCCCTATTCTTTCTGAGTATACACTGGGTTTGAGTAAACAGGGTGCCTATAAGTTTTAAAATAATAGGTACAATTAATTGTCATTTGATAAGTCTGATAGAATCTTTTTGGCATACTTTGCTTTCCTGAAATCAGAAACTCAAGTTCAAGGAGACAGGGAAAATTATAAAAGTTTCTAAACTTAAGAGCAAAATTATATATATTTAAACTGGATGATAATGGATATTAAATCATTATGGGGGCTTCCCTGGTGGCGCAGTGGTTGAGAGTCCGCCTGCTGATGCAGGGGACATGGGTTCGTGCCCCGGTCCGGGAAGATCCCATATGCCGCTGAGCGGCTAGGCCCGTGAGCCATGGCCGCTGAGCCTGCGCATCCGGAGCCTGTGCTCCGCAACGGGAGAGGCCACAACAGTGAGAGGCCCGCGTACCCCAAAAAAAAAAAAAAAAAAAATTATGGTATTTAGATTCCACTGGATACATCTAAAAGGGTGATGTAACAGTTTCACGCTTAAATGTCAATATTTAGAAAATACCAGAAATCTGCATCCCTTTGCAATTATCTAAACTTATGGTAAAAATTCTTTGAGGTCATTTTAAAAATACATAGAAGGGCAAAAAAATGTTTGAAGACCATATCCATAAGCCCAGCATCTCTCAGACCTGACCTTCTTCCCAATGGTCCCAGACCACTCTGGGTGCTGACCATCTATCACCACCACATGGCTACATAGCCACTCACACTGGATTTGTAGGATTCAACCCCTCTTCTATTTGCACTTCTATCATAGTCACTACTGGATTCTTCCTAGGGCTAGTCTTAGAGTCAGGTGTTCTGGGTGTGAAGATAATAGACTTTCAATGCCAATCTAAACAAAAAGTGAATGAGACGATTAGTCAAGGAGGTTTGTGTCTCGAGCACATTTGACCTAGGACTGCTTCTGACTCATTTGATCTTTTTAATGCTTCTTTGTCAGTTCTTGGTCTCCTTTACAAGTTGTATTTAGTTTATTTTAAGAAATATTTATAAAAATCTCCTATATACATGACACTGTACTTTGTGCATAGATAGATAGCTTATATATCATTGCATATATATTTTGAACATACATATTTATATTGTATGTACATTAAAAGGAAAATGTAAGTGAAATAAATGGATTAATATGCTACTGAAATTTCTTCCAATTCAGAGTTTATCTTTTCAATATTACTTTTTGAGTCAGAGTTTTTTATGTTTATGTCTTTCAACACAGTGTAGGATTTTCTTTCAAGTTGCTGATACTCTTTCTGCAAGTATTTGCCCACGTTTTTCTTGACTTTATGGAGAAGTTGTCAACAAAAGATTTCAAACAAGATTCATGATCTTTCTTTGAAAGCCTTCCTTAAATAGTGTGTTTACAATGAGGGTTTGCAGTTGTTCAGTCATGTTTCCATAAATAATAACCAACTTTAAGTATGTGCATAAAACAACAACCATGTTATAACTGCTGTCTGCCCGGCCACCAGTGATCAGAAGATACCAGCAAATATAAAGGCTCTCTGATTTCGGAAATGATAAGATGTAGGGGAAAAACTGTGTTTTAGATTTGATCTAATATGGTAATATAAAGGAAAGAATCATTAACTTTCTCTAGGATGGTCTGGGTTGATTCTCAGAGGTCATACCTGAATATGTTTTTGTTCAATTGTTGTCTTATTGCTGGATAGGCCTCCATCAGGCAGATACGGGAGGGGGAGGAGAAAACATGGAGACATGAAGCAACAGGGCACAGTGGGGTATAAATGAGTTGGTGAGAGCTTAAGGTGAGCCTGGAAGCCACAAGGAGCCTAGATCTCAAAATAAAAAGCTTAGACTCTGTTGGGAAGGTAACTATGAGCCACTGAAATTTTAAAGCAGTGTTAAGATATTAAAACCCACTCCAGTTGCACAGTAAAGGAGAAGATTAAGGGATATATTTCCAGAGAGCAAGGAAAACAGGAAAGTCTATTAGGCAAGAGAAAAGTGCTGCTGAATCGAACCCCACCCCAATTCAACCCAAGCATGCATTAAACCTTTAAAACCAAGAAAAGAGCTTTATAGGTACTCTCCAGTAGGAGGCCAGCAATAGGAACTAGATAAAGTTCTTGTTCTCCAGAAAATGTATTAAGAACTCAATAAACATTTGCTGACAGGAGGGGAGAGAGAGGGAGAGAGAGAGAGAGAGAGAGAGAGAAAGAAGGAGGAGGAGGAGAGGTAGTAGTAGTAGAGGAAGGAGAAGGAAAAGGAGGAGGAATGCAGGGAAGGAAGGAAAAAAGAAAGAAGGAAGGCAGAAAAAGAAAGAGAGATAACTTTTCAAAGAATCAACATTTCAAATAAGAGATGCTATCTGCATTTTGAAAGTTTAGAAAGATTATAATAGATGATAGAGGAAGACATCTAAAAGAACTTTTTCCCCACCGGGCGAAGTTCTGGTAAATTTCTTCATGCCTCCTTCTACATCTTTACCTTATCTCTCTTTACTCATGTCAGGGTTAGAATTAGGATTTATTTCATTCTCGCCTCGGTTTCTGAGACTCCAGTTTTACATATGTTAGACTTTTTATATCATTCCATAGTACCTTGAGGCTCCATTCAATTTTTTCAATCTTTTTTCCTATGAATTCAGATTTGATCATTTTTATTAGTCTATCTCAAGTTAACTGGTTTTCCTCTCTCATCTACAGTCTACTGCTAAGCTACAGTCTACTTCAGTAACTTTTTAAAATTTTAAGATATGGTATTTTTATTTCTATAAAATCCAAATGGTTTTTCATTATCTTTGTGGAGATTTTCTATATTTAATTCACTGCAAATATATTTTTCTTTACATCCTTAAGCATAGTGAAATAGTTGCTTTAAAACCTTTGCCTGCTAATTCTAACATCTTGTCCACCTCAGAATTTGTCTTTTCTCTTGAGAACGGATCATATTTTCCTGGCTCTTTAAATGTCTAGTTATTCAGGATTGTATCCTCAACATTGTAAATATTGTGTTTTAAAAGGTGAATTATTTTATATTCCTCTGAAGAGTGTAAATTTTCTGTTTTAGTAAACAATTATTTGGTTGGAGTCAAACTGAAAACACTGTCTCTTGGAAAATAGCTTAAAACTTAGTTCAGTTCTTTAATATTTGGCTGGAATCTGTCCCATGCATGGTTTGACATTTAGCCAGAGAATTGGGCAGATTTTATAACAGAACTTGGAGATCTCCCTCTCAAAGTCTCTGGAATTTCCTCTTCATTTGTCAATACCTGTGGTTGCCCAAACTTGTGCTCTGGTTCTTTAGGCCAGAAAAATTGAAAATTTTCTTTTAGAGGTTTTTTGTTTGTTTGTTTGGTTGGTTGGTTGTTTGTTTGTTTTTTGAGGTACACGGGCCTCTCACTGTTGTGGCCTCTACCGTTGCGGAGCACAGGCTCCGGACGGGCAGGCTCAGAGGCCATGGCTCACGGGCCCAGCCGCTCCGCGGCATGTGGGATCTTCCTGGACCGGGACACGAACCCGTGTCCCCTGCAGTGGCAGGTGGACTCTCAACCACTGCACCACCAGGGAAGCCCCTCTTTTAGAGTTTTAGTGACATCTTGATGCCAACTTTGGCCTGCCCTCAGACTAAATACTATTGGAAAATGGGTAATTCATCCATGCAGTTCACTTTTTTAAAGTGTCAGCTTCTCTCCAGAATCTGCCTGCTTTTGTTCATTCTCCCATGCCTTTAGGTCACTGGTTTTTCAGTTTTGTCCAGAACTTATAGTTACCAGCAGGAGGGTAGGCTCAGTAGAGGTTACCCAAGCCACACTGGAAGGGGAGGTCAGATTATGACTAATCCTAATTATGATTTATAATTACTTACTGAGCCTTTGCTCAGTAATTTGCTCAGTGATTAATAAATAGATAGATAGTTGGTAGATGATGATGATAGGTAGGTAGATAGGTAGATAAATAAATAATCTCATTTAATGCTACAAGAATCCCCGGGGGAGGAAATTGTTATTGTTTACATTTTACAGACAAGGAAATGGAAGTGGAGAAAGGCCTGAGGTCACACTCCAGTAACAGATTCAAACCCAACTGTTTTAGAGTCCGAAGTCCAAATTCTTATTGCTTTAAGGAAGAAAATTAGCTCTCTCTACCAAAAGGTGCCCTGAGGCACCAAAGATGGCCCCAGGCAGGTTTCTTAATCAGAAACCAACTTTAAACTAGATGATTGCAGGTGCTTAGAAATTCATTTCCTTACTCACTTAAAGCAGTGTTCCCCAACTTGGCTTAACAGAAGGATCACCTGAGGGGAATCTCTGACTACAGATCAGAGACTTTTAATCAGTCTCCAGGGGCAGGGGATGAAAATCCAAATATTTAACAGGCTCTCCAGATGATTCAATGTTCTTCCCAGTTTGAAAACACTTACTTAGAGAAATGAGCACCTGGTACCCAAACACTTTATTCACAACTGTTTCCTGGTATAAATAATGACGATAATAAGAAATGCTAATTATCACCTAGAGCTTACCTCAGGCTCAGCAGGCTCTTTTCTAAATATTTTACATGTATTATCTCCTTTAATCCTCCCAGCAAACCTGTAAGTAAGTCACTACTGCTTTTATGAGGAAACTTGTCCACAATCATACCAGGAAGAAGAGGAGCAGTTTAACTAGGCTGTTTGATTCTACGACCACTCTTTATGACCATGCTATTTCATTTCCACTTGTCCAATCTGCCACAACTGAAACAGGAGGGAAGGGGGCAGGGCACAACATTTGAAAGAATGACATAGCCCAAGGACATGACATAAACTGATTAGAACCAAATGAGTCCAAGATGGCAGAGAAGTCGACTTCCGCCAGACCTTGAGCCTCAGTATACACTCACTGTAACACATCAGCAAGCTAAATGACACACCCACCAACGTCATGACAGTTCCAAGGCCACCATAAGGATCAAAAAGTGGACAGTGGCCCAATTCCTTTAAATCCCCGCCCCTTCCCCAAATAGCTGGAATACTCCTCCCACTCATTAGCCTATGAAATTACCCACCCTTATAAAAACTGACAACCCCATACCCTGGTGCCTTTCTCGCCTTCTGAGGTGGCCCACACTCTGTCTGTGGAGCATGTTTCTCTCTAAATAAATCCACTTCAGGACTTCCCTGGTGGCACAGTGGTTAAGAATCTGCCTGCCAATGCAGGGAACATGGGTTTGATCCCCAGTCTGGGAATATCCCACATGCTGTGGAGCAACTAAGCCTGTGCACCACAACTACTGAACCTGCACTCTAAAGCCCACATGCCACAACTACTGAAGCCCACGCGCCCTAGAGCCCGCACACCGCAACTACTGGGCCCAGACACAGCAACTACTGAAGCCTGCACGTTCTGGGGCCCATGTGCCACAACTACTGAACCCGCATGCCACAACTACTGAAGCCCGTGTGCCTAGAGCCCATGCTCCACAACAAGAGAAGCCACCACAATGAGAAGCCCATGCACGTGACTGAAGCCTGTGACTATAGTCGTTGTGCAGGCAACGAAGAGTAGCCCCTGCTTGCCACAACTAGAGAAAGCCTGCGCACAACAACGAAGACCCAACGCAGCCCAAAAGGAAATTAATTAATTAATTAATTAAATCCACTTCTTACCTATCTCTTTGTCTCTCACTGAATTATTTCTGCGATGAGACATTAAGAACTTGAGCTTCATTAAGTCCTGAAACCAGGTGTGTGATCTCAGTTGGAAGACTGTGGGTTTTGGTTGGGTTCGAGTCCTGGCACACGGGTTCAAGTCCCAATCTGAGGTGCATGGTTTCACAACCACTCCTAAAAAGAAGTTTGTGTAAACATGTGGCCACTATACATATTTCCCAAGGGCCAAGAATAAGATTCATAACTCAGCCTGGAGAGAGTCCCTTTTCCTTGACTGAACTCATTGAAGCTTTGGGTCGTTCTCTGGGCAGTGTCAGAAGGTCCTGCTTCTTTGATTACTTTCAGCGGGAAGATAGGAGAAGAGTAGGAAAGAGCACCAGAGAGCACAGCCAACTGAATCACAACCTAGTTATTTCTACACACTTACAGTAGCAGCCCCTGCACTAGGTGTCAGTGTATAAACCAGATGAGGAGTTTACAGACTAAGGAAAGAGGAATACAACAAACACGATGCCAACTACTGCAAACTGACCTATTGACCACATGCACAATTCTTAGGGTCTTTTATAGAAAATGGTGGCCACCAAAGAAGTTTCAAGTAGAGAGAGTCAGCCATTTCCTGACAATAAGTTATGCTTAAAACAAGTCAGACCAATAGATGTTTATTAACTAAAATTTTATTAGCAAAGCAAGTATTAAAAAAAAATTTCTTATGACTTCTATAGACTGGAGAAGGCCTCCATTCTCTTCCCTTTCAGATGTTTTAACCGCTAACTTGCATGAAAGGCTCATTTTAGGACAATGCCAAGTTTCCAGAGGCAGGATTCTGTCACCCTGATAGCCTGACAGAGTCTAGAGCTCATGGCTACAAACCAGACCTTTCAAGCGCAGTCCCTGAGGGTACAGTCACAAACCTTGCTGGATTCTTATACCCTATTTATGCTATTTATTAAACATTCATTGGATATTAAATTCCTCAGTTTCACAACTGACAGCTCATTTTCTAATGTTCCCCACATTAAACAACAGGCTGCATTTTATGCAAATAGAAACCTATTTCTGACATCAAATATGCTAATTAGAAACAATGTTGTTGATGGAGATGTGGATAACTGGAGGGCCTGCAATAGCTACCTCTGGAGTGTGGTCCTTTCTGATAGAGTGCTTTCTGACCCTTCAGCTATATTTAATTAGCATCCTAGCTGACCAGTCTTGACCGTGCTTTCTAAATTAATCCCTGGATATGGGCTTAACCTAAATTTTACATCTTATAATATCAGATTGTAATCTTAAAGAACTTTAAAGATAATTCCACTAACAACGACAAGAAACTAGAAACTATGGTAAGCGCTATAAGGAAGCCAATTACAGGGCGTTTGATTGAGAATAAGAAGGGAAACCCATTTCCTCTCACCAGGGACCCAAGACTGGAGGAGGCAGGGAGACTCAGGAGTCAGGGATCTCCTTTCCTGCTTTTTTCTCCCAGTCTTACTGCCTCAGTTGTCCAGAAGTACAAGCAGGGCAGAGCGGAGAATGTTCGAGGGAGTGTAGATAATAGGAGTCATTAACAGTGAGAAGGGACAGGTAACTTGCATGCCAGGGGTCAACAGGAAAGCTTCCTGAAAATACCCCAACTCTTACCTTCCCCCGCCACCAACAGAGCTGGTGTAGTCATCTCAGTGGACCTTAGGCACATGGATTCCTTCTTCTCAGAATGCAAGCAATTCTAGGCTCTCAGAGCCCTTTTCTGCACAGACCACCTCTAACTGTTGTGTCTGATGCCTCCTCCACCATTTCTCCTTAACTCCTTCCCCTCTGTTCAGCCTCATCCAACACTTCTCTATGAAAGCCATCTCTGGTCATTCATACTTTCCAGCACAGCTTTTCCTCTGCTTCCTAGTTCCTAAATGACGACAGAGAGTGGATTCTGTTCATTTTTATACTTCCACTGGTGGGGCTTTTTTTGTTTTAACAACAAAAAATGTTATGTTCTGTATACTCATTATACAAAGAAATCAAGCAGTATACAAAAGAATAAGGACTAAAGCAATAATCACGTTAAATCCTACAACCCAAAGAGAACTACGGTCAGTAAACAAACTTTCAAATATCTTACTACAAACAAATACACATAAATTTGTATAATTTTACATAAACAGGGCCTTATTATGCATGTTAATTTTATCATAGCCATGTTTTTTTAAACACATATTTTGACTTGCTTCCACATTCATACATTCTAATATAATCAAACATGTACACATATAGGGATGAGTTGTTTTTAATGAAAACATATTATGAATTCTTCCTTTCATCTGGCTTTTATCACTTAACAATGCATTATGGAAAATCCTCTAAGACAGTGGTTTAAATTTCGTTCTTTTTAATGTCAACATAATATTCCATGAAATTACCAGGGTTTATTTAACCATTCCCTTAAGGAAGGACATTCACTTGTTTCTAGATTTTGTTTGTTTGGGTTGTTTTGGGTTTTTGTGGGGGTTTTTGGCACTACAAACAATATATGAATACTTCTTTTACATATATATCCTTTATATATTGTCACTTTTACTTCTTTAACTATACGTGAAAAATCTGCAGGCCATTAGGGATTGCTTTAAAATTTCTTACAACCACAAATAAGACTGCAGCAAACATTCTAGTCTACACCTCTGATTGTTTCCTTAGGTTAAGTTGCGAAAAATTAAATTAGTAAATTAATAAGGTAGAACATCTTCTTAATGCACACTGCCAAATTTTTCTCCAGAAAGACTATGGTTGTAGCCTTTTCAATCTTTCTAGCAGTGTAAGAGTGCCTATTTTATAGCACCCTCCCTAGTACAAACTATTCTTCATTTCTTCATTGACGCTGTCTCATAAGAGCATCCCTAATCATAATCGTCACTCTGTGTGTCCACATCTCTTGCCAGATCCTGAAATTTTGAGGTTCAAATGCCAGTGGTTTACTTTTTCTTTTCTTTTTTTTCCTAAGGTGGCACTCTCTGTGAAGTACCTTTAGTAACTTCTGGAGCAAAAGGAATTCCCTTTTACTCTGGGGCAGTTTTCACTATTGTTGATTACAATCTAGGTTATATCCCAAAACAACCAATAATTTTATCTTCCAAGAGACAACCTTTATTCCTTGAGGTTTCTAGCATTGATGAATATAAACTACAAGAATGAGGGTGTCTTCTTTTTTTTTTGCGGTACGCGGGCCTCTCACTGTTGTGGCCTCTCCCGCTGCGGAGCACAGGCTCCGGACGCACAGGCTCAGCAGCCATGGCTCACGGGCGCAGCCGCTCCGCGGCATGTGGGATCCTCCCGGACCGGGGCACGAACCCGTGTCCCCTGCATCGGCAGGTGGAGTCTTAACCACTGAGCCACCAGGGAAGCCCACTTGCTCATCATTTTTATGGCTGTTCCCTGAAGGCCAATTTCAGTTTCCACCCCACTCCTGTCCCCACCTCTGTTACTAAGAGGACATGAGGGGAAGGGGATGTGCCAACAGAAACCTTGAATGCATAACCTTGGGGGCTACTCCTCCAGGTCTTTAAAGTAACTTCACAGAAATCGGTAATTTTTTTCTCAGTTCTTTATGTTAAAAATTATAGTGTTACATGAAAGGGTAGAAAATATTTGTCACTTTCTTCATACGTATCCAAACATAATCAGTTGCATCTTTTGGTACCAAAAATATCCATTCGTTTATTTAGTCCACAAATATTGAACACCTAGAATGTGCCAGGCACTGTGAACACCGTGTCTGGTGGATGTGGTATTAACTTTTGGTCAGGTCAACTTGTTTAGGCAGGTCCTAACCACCTGAGAATGTGGAAAATTTTTCCACAACTCCACCCACAGTATGGCCAAAAAGGTAAAGTTTAGCCACCCACATGTTATTTTAGCCTTTTCCAAATCTACTATATTCATATAGAAATGAACCTAGATTATAATCAACCTTCCATTATCTACAAGGAGGTAATAATATTTTCTATTATTCAAGTTGGTATGTTATTTAAAATAATCATTTCTGTTTGTCTTTGAGGTGTGTTCTGAAACATGCATATTCGATTTAATGCGGTCATGGCAAGCACTGATTAGTCACAAACTATGTCTGAAACAATCTTCGTCCTCAAACAGTGGAAGGAGAGGGACAACTCTGTGGGTCTCTTTTATAAAAGCACGAATCCCATTCATGAGGGTTCCACCTCATGACTTAAGCACCTCAAAAAGGCCCCACCTCCTAATACCATCCACTGGGCATTAGGATTTCAACATATGAATTGGGGGAGAGGGGGACACAAGTGTTCTGTCGGTAGTAGAAACATTTTTCAAGGTTACTAGATGATTTTCCCCTGCCCTGACACTATTCTGTACTTTGAGGCAGCAAAAACTTGCATGGTAAACTGCATTGTGCATTCTCCATGTTATGCATTCTTGCACCATGCTTGTGGTGTTAGGACACAGGATGGTTATCAACGAGCCAGGAAGCACTCTTCTCAGGTTACCGTGTGTGGTGTGCTCTGCATATGAATTGTTTAATCCTCTTTCTACCACTTATTCTGGCTTCTGATGAAAGGGTTTTGACTCCTAATGCCCAACAAAGTGTATGCAAATAACGGTGCTGAACTTATCTCAAGCAAACAACAACAATAAAACCATCCCATGAAATGGGAAAATGCAACTTTCATGATAGCTTGAGTCTCCTTCAAGAAAATGACCATGGAAAAGGAAAGAAAAATCTGTAGACAATGAGGGATTGGTGCAAACACTTTAACCTAACAATAGGCTCCAGACATTACCTTAGCTGATGCCAGTCTGTGGCTTCCGAGAATTTGAAGAAAACAAGGAGGATTGATTTCCAATGTGCAATACCAAGTCCCCATTTCCTTAGGGGCTGTGCTAATCCTATCCTTTCTGATATTAATTCCATTCCTTCCAGGAACATATGGACCACACCCTGAGGGGAAGTGAGGCAGGAAGTGAGCTCAGAAGCAAGCCTTTGAACTTCACACCCTCCAAACTAATTTTGAAAGCTTATATGAACATTCCAAATATAGTACTAATGATTTAAATTCAATAGTACATTAAAATAATAATTCATTATCTCACCAAGCGTAATTTGTTACAGTAAATTTGTTAATATAACATTTTAAACATCAAAATAAGTAGAAAATATAATAGTACATTCAGAAGAGATGTTTTATAAAAATTTATTCTTATTCTTAACTTTAAGGTCTCTAAAAATTAGGAATAGAAAATTATTTTCCTATAATGAATACCTATTTCAAACCAATTGGTAATATCATAGTCAATGGTAAAATACTGTACATATTTCTAGTAAAATCTGAATGAAGCAATAACGCCTACTACAATAATTATTACACAAAAATCCCTCATCTTTATTCAAAAATATATATTAAGCACATACATTTTTCTTGGCCCTGGGGGTATAAAAATGAACAAAATAAAGTCTATTGTCTTGAAAGTTCTCACCAAACAAAAAGATATAAAGATATAGCTATTGGAGGGGCTTCCTTGGTGGCACAGTGGTTGAGAGTCCGCCTGCCTGCCGATGCAGGGGACACGGGTTCGTGCCCCGGTCCGGGAAGATCCCACATGCCGCAGAGCGGCTGGGCCCGTGAGCCATGGCCACTGAGCCTGCGCGTCCGGAGCCTGTGCTCCGCAACGGGAGAGGCCACAACAGTGAGAGGCCCGTGTATTGCAAAAAAAAAAAAAAAAGAAAAAAAAAAGATATAGCTATTGGAAAGGAGAAAGAAAATTATTGTTACTTACAAATCATGTAAGTTTATGTAGGCAGTAGTTTGTGTAGAAAATATCAGATAATAAACTGAAAATGAACTAGAATTAATAAGTGAAATTTAAAACATAAATGCCTCCAAATTAATATTGGGAGGAAATGTTATGCATAAAGTAATAAAAAGGTAAAATAACTAAGTACCTTACCAAGGAATATGCAGACACCAGAATGAATGTGAAGAGTACTAGAATACGCCACCCCAAAATATGCCTCTTTGGCATATGGATTATTTGGGGCCAGGCTACTGAGATCCAGCAAAGGCAGGGCAATCTATTTACCTCTCCCTAACTGCCTAAAAACAGACCACAGTTGACTCTTGAACAACTCAGGGGTCAGGGGCGCCAACCCTTCGAGCTGTGGAAAATCTGCGTATAAATTATAGTCTGCCCTCTGTATCCACAGTTCTGCATCCATGGATTCAACCAGCAGTGGATCATGTAGGACTGTAGTATTTACTATTGAAAATAATCCACATATAAGTCGATGCACACAGTTCAAACCATGTTGTTCAAGGGTCAACTGTAGAAACATCCCCTTTTATGAAGGAAATTTTCATTTGTAAAGGTGTCTCCACACCCAGAAGAGAGCTACCCCTGAGATAATCCTTATCACCTGAGACTCTTACCTGCATAAGACAACACTTATTTACCATCTATTTTCTCCCCTCACCTTCCTATATAACTTGCCTCTTTGCCCTGAAGCCCCAAACCCCTTTTTCTTCGTTAAGTGTCAGATGGTATAGAGCCTCAATCATCTGGCTACCAATTTGAGTCTCGTTTCTTTACAAAACTCTGGACATCAGTCATCATAAGTAATGAAAATTGTTTTTTCTCTCTTTAATGTCTTTACCAGTGTGAATCTCAGGCCCCAGCCATTGAACCTATGAAGGCAGAGGAAGAGGGTTTTTTCCTCCCCTACAAGTGAAACTATAAAGTCTACAGAAAGATCCCAAAGAAAATATGACTAAGTGGAAAGGCACACTAACTAATCTCAATTTCTTCCAAAATAATATATATAGCTTGAATACAATATCAATTAAAAGAGCAATGACTTTTAAAAAAATTTGACAGACATGATTCTAAATTTAATCTGAAAAATTAAAAAGCAAGACTACCTGAGAAAATCTTGAAAAAGATAAATGATAAAGGAGGGGTTTCTTTACCAGATATTTTAAATCTTCAGAGCTACAGTAATAATTTTTCAAGTGTCTAATTCTGAGAAAATATTCAGACGAAACAATAGAACTGCAAATTTATAGGATAAGGAATAAATTATTCAATAAATAGTTTTGGTTATATCAACAATTTAGAAACAATCCATTTAGAACCTCACATTACAGATGAATTTAAAAAATTAAACATAAAAATAAGTTACTCAAAAAGTTAAAATATAATTATGCCAAGACCCAGAAACTATACTCTTAGGTATACAGCAAAATAATTAAAAGCAGATATTCAAACAAACACTTGTACACAAATGTTCACAACAGCATTATTCACAATAGCCAGAAGTGGAAACAACCCAAATGTATACCAATGGATGAATGGTTAAAAATATATGGTATATCATATAATGAAATACTATTCATACAAAGGATTGAAGTGGTTATGTTACCAGAGTTGCCACCAGACCCTTGCAAAACCCCTCCCTTGAAAAGGAGCTAACATATTTTTAAGTCACAGGTCTGTACACAAAGAAAGGAAGCTATAGGAAGAACCAGAGAGAACCAGCTAAAACCAAGATGGGATTAATCTGACCTCCAGCTGATCCTGAGTCTCATTCTACACTGATTTTACTACATTAGCTAACACACCTACAAGCACCACAATGGGAATTCAGTGACCAAAAAACCATTTCCAGGAAAGCCCTGCCTCTCTCCCAGAAAACTAATGCCTATGCCTCCCCATCATTAGTCTCACTCCTCCCCATAATGTCCTTAGTCCTTAAAATAAATTCCTCTCACCATTAAGGAGAGAAGTTGATTTGTGAAATAAATTCCCACTTCTCCAGTCTCTGGCCATTGAATAGAACTTGCATTGCTTCAATCTCAGTTTTGGTTTCATTTTTGGCTGCATGAACCCAACAGAAAAAGAAGGCAGAAGCCTAGGGCTCAAGCAGGGGTCCATATGACTTAATTTGGTAACAGTTATACATGCTCCAAGATGGATGAACCTAAAAAATATTTGTTGGGGAGGAAGAGTTTTTCCTCTACCCTTCTAGGTTCTTCTGGCTGGTCTAAGAATTAACTGACATGAGACGGATTTTCTCCTGTTGGAGAAAATCAAACAAAAGTTTAATAACATGCATACATGGGAGAGACCAAACTGAATAACTCCCCAAAACTAACTAACTCCCCAAAATGGCTGACACCCTCACCTTAAATACCATCTTTAGCTAAAAACAAAAGAGGTTGTTGGGCCTAGGGATTTGGGGCTTCCAAGGGAAGGAAAGCAATTCATGTGGAGATGGAAAAGCAAATGTTTGGTAAACAAATGTCTGCTGGGCTATTCAGAGACAGTGGGACAAAGATAGTAATTTTAACAAATAGACTTTGCTGGGTTCCTCTCTGTCGACCACATCTATCTAGTTCATATTATCTATGGTGATGGATCCCTTGGTGGAACAAGTCCTACATTCTTCTGGGCAGTTATGGAGAAGGTCAAAGGTTCTTCCTGAGTCTTTGGGGTCTTAAAAATAATCTGCCTAGATTAATCCTCATGCCAAAGAAACACATTTTGGGGTGGCAAGTTTTGCTCCATACACATTATAATAAGTCATATATTTTATAAATTAAATGGTTATTCATATATGTAAAATATATACATAATACATTAAAATATATAATAAATATGTATAATAAAATGATTAGTTATGTGAATTTCACCTCAATAAAAATGTAAGTATATAAAATTACAGAAAAAAAACATGGATGCATATGCTCTAAAATCTGGATTTGGAGGAGCTTTCTATATATAAAATCATGAAAGAAATCAAAGGAAAGGATGAATACATTTGATGGGTGAAAATATTTATAATTTGGTGAGTCAAACTAAATAAGAAAATGTACTATATAGATAGGATTCTGAAAAAATATGAGTCATTATGTCTCCAAACTTGCCTGCCCTTCCCCATTTATAACTCTTCTCTGGTTCTCTAACCTCTTGTTAATCTGATCTAAAGAACCAGTTGAAAGACTATGAGACATATACATAAAATTTGTTTCACACCTTGCCAACAGCATGAAATAAGCCTTAGTATAGGGTTTATGAAGACACTATTTATGCCCACAAAGTGTTGAATTTAAAAAGGAGCAGATCATAGCAAGATTTGTCACAAGTCTTACTTTGGTTCACCTATAAACAGATTTTATTAGATTTTTATTTAGATGCTCTGGGCAGATTGTTTAATTTTGAAATTAAGTTTCCAGGTTGGCAGTGGAGTTTTAAATACTTGAATTCTAGAAAGGCAACAGCTTTTAACCTTTGTATTTCTCTTTTAAAAGCTAATTAGAAAATCAAACCCCAAAGGACTGAATCCATAAAATGTTGGCTTTGTAATACTGATGGAACAATTTAAGTCACCTGCTATTTTAGTGTCATCTGATTAGTCACTGGAATGAGATATTCAAAGAAATCTTAAAAGATTTTTAAAAATAATTTAGGAGCTCCACCGCCTTGGTTAATATTAGAAACTATTGCTTGGAAAATTAAATCTGAATAGAGAAGTATTTTAGACTTTCTTATCACTCCTGGCTAAATGTTTCCCTAATTTATTATGCACTTGATCAGTCGGTAAACTTTGGTGATAATTCCTAGCTGTGGTGTCAGCTGGAGCTCCAGAGCCTGCCCATTATCTCTGTGGGTGCCCTGGCGCCCCGTGGGCACTCACCACAAACAGCTGGAGTCCACTAAGGGGAAAAAAGAGCACTAAAGCTCTTTCTACCTCCAAAGGCATTTCCAGCCTGGGAGCACTTGAAATGCTCAGCGACATTCAAAATTCCCCTTTACTTCAACAGAAGGTTCCATTTACAGCTATGATCTTCGACCTCTTCAATGAGTCTAAAATACCTCCTGACACTGAGGTAATTTTTTCCCCTTTTATCTTAAATATGGCCAGGATCCTATGAAATCCCAATGTGCAGGGTGACCCAGGTATGTGTGCCTCAGGGATGAGCTTCCTAGGACTCCCCTGTCAGCATCTCCATTTGAATTTTCTTCTCTTAAATACCAATCGTGTGAAGCATATTTCTCATTAATTTAATCCTCAAGAACAAACAGATTTTTTTTCCATTCGGCAAGTGGAACTACTGAAAGTGAGCAAAACCCTGTGGGGCCCTCCCAGTACAAATCTTCCGGTGTCTCCGTTTTTTTATCTGTAGGAAATAGCCTTCATTCAACCTCCTTGACCTTCCCTGAGTTCCAAAGGGCAGGTTCAAACAGTTGCTAATCAGGGAAGGGAGGGGCCGCAGAGACAAGGAGGAGCAGACAAGAAACAATAGTGCAGCAATGGGGAAAGGGTCCTAGTACCTCCTCAAAGAATATACATAACAGTCTGCTACAGAGCTCTGAGTCACACAGGAACTAGGGCCTCCACCCACGTGTTGGATGGTAACCTCAGTCTGAGCACAAGCAGTGGAACCCAGACTAGTTGGAACCAGAAGGCTGATGATTGATATTCCTGGAGCACCGCCCTGTTACCTCACCACCAACCAATCAGAAAAAAGTCACACACCCTGCAGCCCTCTCCCCAGATTTTGCCCATAAAAGCTCTTCCCTGAAGACTAATAGAAATTTCGGGCTCCTAGATGTGCTTAGGAGAGGTGTATGTGCCAAGGAGTAATTAAACAATATGTGTGGATGGCAAATGAGAAGCCCACAGGGGAAGAGTAGGCTTACAAAGGAGAGTGGGCTTCATTCTGCTTTGAGGTCTGTGAGTCAGAGATGAAGTGGTTCTTCAAAGGTAAAGGATTTTGCTTATAGAAGTGAAGAGGAAGAGAAGAAAGCATTCCTGACTGTGGCCACTAGTCTCCAAAGACCATCACCATCAATTCCCTCCCACCTCATACCCGAATGATGTTTGTTCCATCAAGAGTTGGATCTAATTTCCCAACCGTTGAATATGGGCCAATCTTAGTGACCCCTTCTAACTAGTAGAAAGGGGCAGAGGTACACTGTGTGACTTCCAAAACCAGATTTTAAAAGGCCATGCCACCTCTACCTAGTGTGTGTGAGGTGCTTGCTTTTGGAACCCAGACACTATATATTATGAGGAAGCCCAGGCCTCATGGGGGAGCCCGTGTGGACAGGAGCCAAGGACCCCAGCTGTCAGCCCTGGCTGAGCCCACAGCCACTATGAATTGCCACACCTCCAAATGAGGAAACCTTTGAGGTGACTCCAGCCCCAGCAACTGTCTGACTTCAGCCTCATGAGAGAACACAGGTGAGAATCACCTAGCTGAGCCCAATCATCCTCTACCACCCTGAGTGAAAACAATTGTGTGTAAATGACTGTTGTTTTTAAGCCAGAGTATTTTGGGGTGGTTTGAAACAGGAGGGAAGGGGGCAGGGCACAACCTTTAAAAGAATGACATAGCCATAGGACATGAAAAAAACTGGTTAGAATGAATTAGGTCCAAGATGGCAGAAGATTTGACTTCCAGTAGACCTTGAGCTTCATTATACACTCATTGTAATGCATAACCATGCTAAATGACACACCCACAGGCACCATGACAGTTCTGAGGACAACCATAAAAGGCCAAAAAGTGGGTAATAGCCCTATTTCTGGAAATCTCCACCTCTTCTCCAAAATAGCTGGAATACTCCTCCCACTCATTAGCCTATGAAATTACCCAGCCCATAAAAACTAACTACCCCATATTTTGGGGCCTCTCGTCTTCTGAGATGGCTCACACTCTGTCTGTGGAGTATGTTTCTCCCAGGGCCATTCTTACCTTTTGAGATGGACCACGTTCTGTCTATGGAATGTGTATCTAAAAGAAATCCACTTCTCACCTATCACTTTGTCTCTCACTGAATTCTTTCTGTGACAAGACATCAAGAACCTGTGCTTGGGCTTCCCTGGTGGCGCAGTGGTTGAGAGTCCACCTGCCGATGCAGGGGACACGAGTTCGTGCCCCGGTCCGGGAAGATCCCACATGCCGCGGAGCGGCTGGGCCCGTGAGCCATGGCCGCTGAGCCTGCGCGTCCGGTGCCTGTGCTCCGCTACGGGAGGGGCCCCAACAGTGAGAGGCCCGCGTACCGCAAAAACAGAAAAAAAAAAAAAAGAACCTGTGCTTCATTAAGTCCTCAGACCAGGTGTGTGATCTCGATTAAGAGACAGTGGGTTCAAGTCCCAATCTGGGTTTTGTGTGGGTTTGAGTCTCAGCCCTTGGGTTTAAATTCCAATCTCGGTGTTGGCTGGGTTTGAGTCCCAGCTTGTGGGTTCCAGTCCCAATCTTAATTGTGCAGTTTCAGCTTCTTACATAGAAGTAGAAACTAGAGCACAAAGGAGGAAGCTGAAGTAACAGCACAGGGTCACTGAACAACAGCCTGACGTCGGGCATCACAGGCTCACTGAAGTTGAGGAAAGGGGATAGAAGGAAAGCATGGCATAAGGCTGCAGGGTCAGGCACAGGATATGGACAGTTGTTGATGCCATACCAAGGGGGGCAGTCTATTCTACGGGCAATGGGGAAGCCACTGAAGTGGTCTTAGAGGGGACGTGGGAGGTTAATATGATCAGATCTGAGACAGCCCTTCTAGCAGCAGTGTGCAGAAGCCCTGGGAATACTCCATTCATCCCAGTAGGGAGGGTGAGGGACCCTGAAAGAAGGCCAGAAAGAGGAGGGATGGAGCATGGAGGGAAGATTTAAATGTGCTAGGGAAGATAATCTACAGGATTTGGAGGTTGCCTGCATTTGAGGTTGAGGGGAGGAGAAATTAAAGAAAACTTGTTCATTCATTAAATTCTGATTGACAGACTACTAAGTACTAAGCATGTTTCTGAGCCCTGAGGATAAAGCAATGAATAAGGCATTTGGTCCCTCATGAACTTATATTCTAGTGAGGAAGAAAAACAAATGGGTTTAAATAAGTTTAAGACAATTTCTAGTTCATGCCTTTTCTCTTAATCCATCTTCTCATATACCAGGCAGTATACAGGAGAAATGGACAATTTTCCAGAAAATAAGATGAACTCCTTAATTTAACATTCTGATGGTGATCCACGGGCAAATTATCTGGGTGCTGGAGAGAGTTCAGGACTTGTTCTTTGATACTGTTAGACCCTGTGTGGAAATCCAGAAACATGGAGGTCAAAGGAGTACCCTGGGTTGTCTCTTGTGGTCTTTGGTCCCAGAGACCACGGCCATGTGGCCAAAAGGAAGCATGAAGGACACGCTTGAACCAGGGAGGAAGTGATTCTCATTCATTTTTCTATAGTCAGGTAGGCATTTGTTAATTCAGCAAATATCCATCATTCTGACTGCTGGGCATACTGTAGTGAAAAAGAGAAAGAAAACCCCTCAATTCATGGGGCTTACATTATATTAGGGAAGACAGATAATAAGAGGTAAAGAAACAACATAATATCTGTATAGTAGCTTCCTATTGTTGCTGTAACAAAATATCAGAAACTTAGCGGCTTAAAATGCCACAGATTCATTATCTTACAGTTCTGAAGTTTAGAAGTCTGAAAATGGATCTTATGGGTTAAAGTCAAAGTGTCAACAAGACCGCATTCTGAGAATCCATTTCCTTGCTTTTTGTAGCTTCTCGAGACCACCTGCATTACTTGGCTCATGGCCCCCTTCCTACAACAGCCTCATTCTGACCTCTGTTTCCCCTGTTAATCTCCCTCCCTGACTCTGATCCTCCTGCCTCCCTCACATAAGTACTCTTGTCCCACGCAGACAATCCAGGATGATCTTGATATCCTTTACTTAATTACATCTGTAAAGTCCGTTTTTCTATACCTTTTGCTATGTAAACTGACAAAATTAATGACAGATTCTGGGGATTAGGATGTGACATCTTTGGGGACCATTATTCATCCAACCACAGTCAAGTTCTGACTACTATGAAGAAAAATAAAGCAGGATAAGCAGATGGAAGGTATGACTGGGGAGAAAAGGAATGAAAGGAGAGGTCAAATTGGGGCCTGATTATGTAAGATTTTTAAACTGTGGTAAGGACTTGGGAGTTTATTTTCAGTGTGTAGGGAAAACTCTGGAGGATTGGCCAAGTGTGGCATGACTTGGTTTACAGTTTTGAAGGTTTACTTTTGATGCCATGTGGAGAAATTTTTAAGGAATTTCATTCCAAAGAATAACAGAAAAAAAGGACTGAAGGACAATGCATTGTCAAAGGAGGTGTTGTTGCTTTTGTTTTTATTCATTTTTTCACATTAGAGATATACCAGCAAGTCTATGTGCCTGTGGGAATAGTCTAGTGAAGGAGAAATGGGTGATACAGGAAGAGAAGGGAATAAAAGCAGAGGCAAAGTCCTTGACTGGGCAAGAAGGCAATAGGATCCAGTGCACAAGACGAGGGGTTAATGTACGATAGGAACAGAGACGATTCTTCCTTCATTAACAAGTGGGAAAGGTAGAACCAGAGGGAAGGGACGGACGTAGGGAGACCAGTACACTGCACCTATTTCCCTGGTGGAATAAGAAGCAGGGGCATTGCTAAATCCGTGCGTGTGTGTGTTGGGGCGGGGGGGGGTGTTACAGGAGAAAACTAAGCGTGAAATATTTGAGAGTGACAGAATGCTTTGACTATGGAAATGTTGTAGGTTTCCTGGGCAATATTGAGAGCCCCTTGAGGATTGTAGTCATTAATTTAAAGCCAGCAACATCGCCTGCATGCTTTGGTTTCAGCCATGATCAGCTGCTTGGGAACAGTAATGAAGAATATGAAAAGTTGGATTTGATCACGATTAGAGTTTTGAATGTGAACACAGTGGAGAGAGAAGGGAAGAACGGATTTGAGGGTGTGTAAGGGAACAATTATAAATATGGACTCTGGCATTTAAATTATATAAAGGAGCAAAGTGAGGACATGGGGCATTGAAGGACAGCAGAAAGAGGTAGGGTCAATGGATAGAAGGTCTCAGGGGGATAAAAAATTATTGGTATGGGGCTATTAGTGTGAGATGGAAAAATAGGAGGTAATGATCAGAGAGGGATGCCTCAAATTGAGATTTTGAAAGAGATGTATGTAAGGGTAACAAAGCATACCATGGATTTGGATAACTAAGGTGCAATGGAAGACAAGAACATTAGAAGTAAAGACAACGTGTTGGACAAATTATCCATATAGATATAAAAGCACAAAGGATAATAATAGAATAGTGATAGGGAAACTTCCAGTGATCCAGGGCCTAAATTCTTCAACTAATTAAGGCAAAAGATTAGAAGGATGGTAAGTGATTATTAAAAAGAAGGGTACCAAATAGCATAGTCAAATCATTGGGTGGGGTCAGGGAGGCAGGGGAATGGTGGTCTGGAAGTGGGAATGAAGAGTGTTACCACTCTAGGTCCAGTGGTCCATGGGGTGGTGGGAAGGAAAATGGCCATCATTTGAGAAAGCTACAGGGAAAACACTGGCCTCAAGGGACAGCCAGATTTCCTTAGGAACGAGAAGGTGGAAGGCACTTTGAAGGATTTAGGGGATTTTGCTGATGACACTCAGTGAGTTCTAGAAAATACAGTTGCCAAGTTTAAGGCTCCGAGGTGTAGGAACTGGGGTCGGGAGAGAGCTGCATGGAGCTGTGATGGGGATAATACCCTGAGCACTCATGGGATTAGTCAGATGTTCTCTCAGGGCAGGAGCCAGAGAACATTTTCTGTAAAGAGCCAGACGGGTTTTGTGGAACGTAAGTTCTCTGTCACGACGATCACTCAGCTCTGGCAGTGCAGCCTCAGATGTGCGTAAACGAATGAGGGTGGCAGAGTCCCAGTAAAACTTCATTAGAGGAAACTGGTAGTTAGCCGACCCCTGCCTGAGGTGGAGTTGATTGATGAGTTTTGGGGACTGTTAGTTGGGTAGTTGCAGGCATAAAGCAGGTTGAGGTCAGAGGAGGGTGGTGGGAATAGTATTCTCACGGAGAGTTCGTGTTATTCTAGGGCCCTGCATCCTGCCAGCAGGGTGAGAGCTGGGTATTCCCTGTGGCATCTGGACCTCTGCGGGCCCACTCAGACCCTGCTGTGGCCTCCTGGGTTTTAGCTAGACTAATGGGTAAATGGTGTGGTCACCTTCCAAAACGCAAGTGAGGAAGAAGAGACACTTTTGAGGGAAAAATGTTGAGTTTCATTTATGATGTTGACTTTGTTATCCAAGTAGAGACGACCAATAGGATTAGGGTCTGGAGCTCACAAGATGTCTGGGTGGGACATATAAAGGCACCGTCCTTGGGCAAAGGATAAATTGAAGTCTCAGGCTTTAATTGAAGGCAATCCCCTTGGGAACATTTAAGGGCAGGCAGAAATGGTTTCCAGTTTTATATATTGATAAAATCAATCCCATGTTTTCTAAATCCCATCCTCATTTTGTGCTGGATGGGCACCAAGATTTTGAAAAGTATGAGATGGAAAGTTTCCACCGTTCACAGATCAGATAAATGCACTACTTGTTTGAGGTTGTATAACCGAGGAATGAGTGCATGAAAAAAAGTCTTGAATCTCCTGCAATTATTTCAGTAGAGCACAATGATTAATGAGTTGAGCGTTGAAATATCCTCTTTCCTTTTGATGGCTCATTTTTCTGCCCATCATCACCTCTAGAAGAGGACAAAGAAATGAAATCATTTAACATTACTACCAATTAACAGCTTCTGTGGAGAAACTAATGGAAACTCTAGCATAAGTGGACGTTTTTAGGTTGTCTCTTTCTGTGCCCTGAGAACCCAGAAAATCAGTATGAGGTAGTGGAAATGTGGTCTGTGCTGAGAATCTGAAGACCTGAATTTGAGGTGGTTTAGGTACAAACAGGACATGTGACCTTGGGTTCCTCGCTTAACCTCTCTGCCCTGCAGTGTTCTCACTTGTAAAGTGCCAACTACATGCCAAGTATATGCCAGACACCTTGCATACCCCTTGCTTCGTTTAATAATTCCTACCTGGGCTTCCCTGGTGGCGCAGTGGTTGAGAGTCCGCCTGCCGATGCAGGGGACACGGGTTCGTGCCCCGGTCTGGGAAGATCCCGCGTGCTGCGGAGCAGCTGGGCCCGTGAGCCATGGCCGCTGAGCCTGCGCGTCTGGAGCCTGTGCTCCGCAACGGGAGAGGCCACAACAGTGAGAGGCCCGCGTACCGCAAAAACAAATAAATACATAAATAAATAATTCCTACCTAAAACAAGGTTGCTGTAAGAGCCACGGGAAATGGATATAAAAGCACCTTGTAAAACATAAAGCAATACACCACATAAGGCATTCTATAACACTAATCACGGGTTTTCAGTGGCCCTAATTGCCACAGAAATAGCAATCAGTTTGCCCATGTCTGAAAGCCTCATTTTGGGGTTCAGTTTTCTTTTGTGTTGCTGTTTTTCTTCCTTTTTTTTTTTTTTTTTTTCTTTTTTGGATGTGCCCCACGGCATGTGGGATCCTTTTTCCCCCGACCAGGGATCAAACCCATGCCCCCTGCCTTGGAAGGACAGAGTCTTAACCACTGGACCACCAGGGAAGTCCCTGTGTTACTGTTTTTCGTTATTGTTCTTAGGTTAAGGAACCAAACCTCCCATTTACTGCTTATGTTTTATACTAAAATTGCCAAACTCAGAAAAGGGAAGGTAAAGTTCTAAAATTCTTCAGTGACCCGAGGCCCAATCCTCTTACTAAATGTGCTGTGACTTTTAAAAACCCCAATCTGCTGCCCTTTCTAAAGCTCCCCTTAGCAAAGTAAAGGGTTTGGAAAAGGAATCCACAGAGGTGCTCTTTTCTGGCCTGAGGAGGCAGTGCCATTAGGATATTATGGCATTCTTGCATTATAATTTACACCTGAATTTCATGCATTTTATTCACTGCCAATAATTATTGAATAATTACTGTGTTCTCCCACTGCGGCCTCTCTTTGTACTCCCACTTCTCCCTAGGGTTTCAGCTAGATTGTTGCCTCTTGAAAGTTTCTTTCCTTCTGAAAAGCAGGCAGGTGGCTTGTAATTGTTATTTTTGAGCCAAGCATTTAAATAGGCAAGCTTTCTACCCAGTACCCTATCTCCCCGGTTTCCGTGTGTACTGTTTACTGGAAGGATAACAGGAAGCAGCTTGTCCTAGGAAGTCACTGCTACTTAAAGACTTTAAAATTCATGTGTTTGTGACTCCCGCGTTACCTATTTTCATGTAGCATCTTCCAAATCTGCTAAGCTGATTTGAATTGAGATAAATTAGATCATTTGCAGCCCAACTTGCCTGCCAGATTCAAACTGGCACTTGAAGCACTTTATGTATGTTTGGGGGTTTGTTGGAAGACAAAATCATCAAGACTTAGCTATAGTGAAGGAGTTTGTTTGTTTTCCTGTATGGAAAACAAATTAACTCCTGCTTCTTTCTGCCTTTTACTCCTTTGCTGCAAAAAAAAAAAATAATTCCCCAGTCACCTGGTTAGTCTGTCTCCATATACATCCTCTAACTCAGAGATTTCTATCTTCTTGCCAGGAAACAAAAACTTCAGAGATTATAGATAAATCTAAAGTACTAGGTATAATCTGATTGCTTTACCTACATGATCTTTTAGTCATTTCAGTGTCACTGCTCCCGGGGAAAGTTTTGTTAAGACTGGAATCTTTACTCAACATTCCTTTCTGTTAAAAACCTATAATTATTCTTGGAACGAACTTAAACTTTTCTTACTTCCCAAAGAGTGCTTACGCTGAATCCTAAAGTGTTCATTCGTTTTTTGCCACCTACTTTACAACCACAATGAAACTCAATATATGATGGTTTAATAGACAAGTGTTTCTTGAGTCTGATTATTGAAAATGCAGACAAAAGCTGTTCTGGACTCCAAAGCTTTCACATAATTTATTATTCCACACATTTATTATTGTGTATTTCACAATAAATACACAAAGGCTGCTTTCTGTATTTATTCAGACTTAGAACTTGTAACCAAAATGACCCAAGCCCTGGTATCACAGGATAACTGAATACTTATTATTAGAAGGCAAATTTTACTGGATAAATACAGACATTGCTCAAATTGGTTGTACAGTGTAACACCCAGCACTTACTAAGGCAAAGTTGTTTATACTCATCTCTTAGTTAATCCTCACATCAAGGTCTCCCTAAAGTAGGTGGGTAGAAAGTAGGAAATAATATGATCCTCTGCGTTATAGCACAAGAGTTGAGCTACTTGAAATTGGTTTGGAAATCTAAGCTCGGGACGCTCAGAATATCATCTTGTTCCCAGGAGCCTCCTCAGTTTCCAAGTGATTTTCCCATAAGAATAGAGAAGATAATAAATAGAGTCATAGGAATGTTTGAAACTTCATTTTATGTTGCTGTAAATAATACATTCCTTTAAATAATATCCCTTTGTAAGCTCATTTGTCACCTCACCCAGCCGTCTCTATTATAAAAAACTCAGATTTGGGAGATGACAGATTGGCAATCCCAATGCCCCAATTGTTATAAAATGTTTGATAAAGTTGAAGTCTGCCTTCATGTATATTTTAGACATTGGTCAGTTTATTCATTTAATAAATTATTACTGAACATCTGTACATGTTCGATATCGCACTAAGGGCTGGTGATAAAACAAATAAAGCATAGCCCCTGATCTCCCTAGGACCCTCAATGATGCTAAATGTAAAATCAGAATCAAAATCTAGGAGATGAGATTATTTAGATAGAGAAAGGACTGACCTCAAGAAATAATCTGTGCATGGCCAAGATGTTACAACACATAACCAGTGCACAATCACTTGTGTTGAGTCAGAGATATTAACTAATCCAAATACAGTAAATAGAAGAAGGTGAAATAATTCACTTACTCATATATCATGTATTTATCATTCGCATATCTTTCCGTGCCCTCACAGAATTTACAGCCCTTATTTACCAGTGTCTCCCTCAGTTTTCCCAGCTGTGAATATGTCCCCACATCCATTCAGTTGCCTAGACCAAATAGCAGGAATCAACCTTGATTCACCTCTTTGCTTCAACCTCAAACCTCCCCTGACCTCTCATCCCCAATTCAGAAGCAAACTCGGCCAACTCCAAAACACACTGAATGTACAGCATCTCACAGTCTGAAGTCACTGCTCTTGTACAGCCCCGCCACCTCTCGTCTGGCCCTCGGTGGAGTCCTAACTGAGTTCCCTGCCTCTGTTCTGCCCTTCCAACCCCAGCACACACACCATCCATTTCCAACTCAGCAGCCAGAGTAAACTTCTTAAAATGGAAACCAGCTGTATGTCAATTACATCTCAATTTTTTAAAAAAAAGGAAACCAGATTGTGCCACTTATCAGTGCAAAGTGGCTCCCCTTGAACGGAATAAAATTCAAACTCCTTTTTCGGGACTATGAAAGCACATATGATCTAGTCCCCGTCTTTCTCTCCAAGCTCAACTCCTACTATGATGGCCCACTCCCAGCCATACTGGACTTTCTGTGCCTCATATTCACCAACTGCCTTCCCACTTTGAGCCTTTGTACAGGCTGGTCCTCCTAATCTTTCCGTGGCTGGTTCCCTCATCACTCAGATCACAGCATAGAGTTATAGCCTCAGACATCTTCTTTGAGCTCTCCCTTTACCATCATATCACCACCAGTTTAATTCTCCACATACCACTTATCACACTCTGGGGGTATCCCTTTTTATTGCTTTATTTGATTGTCGTTTGTCCACCACCATTAAAATGGAAGCTCCATGTCTATCTCGTTGGGCCTAAAACAGTGCCTGATAATGTACCCAATGCTCAATAAATATTTGTGGAATAAAAGGATGAATGATGTCAGCTAAAAAAGGGGGGAGGGGCAGAATGAGGAACTGGAGGGAGAGGAGGGGAGGAGACCAGGGTTTAACCTCAAATTTGTCACTCTGCAGTTTATGTGATCTAGCCGAAGTTATAAATGCTAAGCCATAATTTCCTCTTCTGTAAAGTAGGAATAATAACTGTGAGCATATAAACTGCTCAGCTTTCTTCCTGTTATGTGTGGATGCTAAATAAATATTAGTTTTAATGTGATATTATTAGGTGTGCTCTGTTATGGACCTGAACACTTCTAATATGTCACCCCATGAGTGGGATGAACTACACCTCCATAGCTTCCACCTCTTTCGATACGATTCTCTGCAAGTCAAGCAACTCTCTGATTATTAACTTGACCTCCTACATACCTGATTCATTAGTATCCTTGGCTGCCAATAAAAGCATATTTCCTGATGAATATTAATAAGATAACACCATGTTTACATTTAGTCTCTTTTGAGTTTTGTTAGCTTGAATCAGTCCCCTGAACTTATTCCTCTCTGGGAAAAACCAAACACAGAGGTGTGGGACCTCCAAGGCTGCTGTCCAGGCCCTGCCCAATGGCTGCACCAAAGGCCCAGGCCCAGGAGAGCAACCCCAGGCTGTCCTGGACAGCCATTCCCAGTTGTGCACATGGACTCCCGTGCTTTGAATCTAATCACTCTTCCACATGATAACTCTTCCAATACTGAAAATTTTCTATTTTTCTTTTACCTCCCTCCCCCAAATCTTCCCTTGAAGATGGATATCTGCATAGAATGAGAAATCACTGGGGCCGTTTTACAGTTCTGAGCTTCAAATGGGTCAGGAGTGACACCGGCTGAGACATTTCATGTGTTTTTCTTTTAATCTGTCTTTGGGGGAAAGAGCTATATCTGTTATAGACTTAATATTTTTAGAAATTTAATGGGCTCATTTAGAAGTAAATATTTTAAATGGGCCACCCACTCATTGCCTTAACTGCACCTTACTGTGGCATTATCACAGAGGCTTCAAACCTCAGGGACCCAGAACCTTTTAACACTCTGTTTAGTAAACGATAAACTCTTGGTCGATGATCTGAGTTCACTCTCCCTTAGCGCAGATCAGGCTGCTGAGGCAGGTGATATTTCAGTCATTTGAATGTCAGTCTAAAAGCATGAACATCTCTGCCACACATCATCAGAGCCCCGGGTCATTTACACTTGTGGTTGTCTTACTTCACAGCCCAGAGCTTTCCCCGAGCTGCTGTCATTCTGACCCTGAGGCCGCCCTTCACAGCCTCCTGACTCCACTCCCCACATCCCCTTTCAAGCCGACACTGAGCAGAAGTTGACCTTGTCCCATCAACCACTTACCCACACAGACCCAATTAATCTTTGGTTGCCAGTCAGTCTAACTCACTTTCCTCCTTGAATTCTATAGAATCTCACAGAAGGGAAGTTTCGGCTTCATTTTCTTCCATGTGGAATGAACTGTGGCTGAAACATAGATGGCTGCGCTATGGAAGGATTTGAGGACTCCTGGGGACCAAAGGCATCTTCTTGTCAGAGTGTCAGGGTGTGGGAACCTACCCCTACTCCTTTCTTTTGCTCCTTAGGGCTTCTTTCCAAGGATAAGAAATTCCTAGGCAAATAACCAATTGCTTCCAACCCGGGAGTCTGCTCTAAGACAGATTCCACACAAAAATAAAGGGAAACGGATGGAAAAGGGCACCAAAAAAGGCATTCTGACTGTCTCAAGGTGTATGAGGGTGCTGGGTCCCCGTGCATAGTGGGTGCCCAAGTGAGTTTAACAATGACCAGACCTGCCTTCAGTCAAGAACACAAAAACATAAATCAGTTGTTATTTCAATAAATGTAGGGCAGAAGTCTATCATGAGGAGTCGGTTCATCAGTAAGTGTTTAGAATATTCAAAATGCATTCAGACCACTTGTAAGATGATAACTATTGTCTACATGAGATGCCTATATCGTCATTGACCTGGATTTGATGAGCTGCTCACACGAGTAGAGTGAAGATTTGATTTGGGGTGCAAGGACTGAAAAGAAAGACAGCATTGCCCATGGAATGAGAAACTCAAGCAGTGGGGAAGATCAGTGGTCCATCCCACATTCCAACACCAGGGAAAACATCCCATGGTGTCATCCTTGGAGTTGGTGAGGCCCACCCATTGTAACAACAGTTGGGGAATATACTTGGGTCCTGTGATAGGCAGAATAACAGCTCCCACCCCCAAAGTTGTTCATGTCCTAATCCCCAGAAGCTTTGCATATGTTAAATTACATAGTAAAGGAGAATTAAGGTTACAGATAGAATTAAGGTCTCAATCAGCTCACCTGGAGATAGGTGAGATTATCCTCAATTATCTGGGTAGGCCAAATGTAATCACAAAAATCTTTAAAAAGTAAAAGAGGGGGCTTCCCTGGTGGCGCAGTGGTTGAGAGTCTGCCTGCCGATGCAGGGGACACAGGTTTGTGCCCTGGTTCGGGAAGATCCCACACGCCGCGGAGCGGCTGCGCCCGTGAGCCATGGCCGCTGAGCCTGCACGTCCGGAGCCTGTGCTCCGCAACAGGAGAGGCCACAACAGTGAGAGGCTCACATACTGCAAAAAAAAAAAAAAAAACAGTAAAAGAGGGAACCTGCAGAGGAGGTCAGAGTGATGATATAGGACGGACTTGACCCCTACTGCTGCTTTTGAAGATGGGAGAAGGGGGCCACGAGGAAAGAAATACAGACAGCAGGAAGAGTCAAGGACAGATTCTCTCCTAGAGCCTGGAGAAGGAACACAGCCCTGTGGGTACCCGTGAGACCCACATTGGACTTATAATCTATAGAACATGTAAGATAATACATGCGTGTTGTTTTAAGCCATTCAGTTTGTGATCACCTGTTACAACAGCCACAGAAAACTAATACAGGTCCCTTCTGAGGTGGAGATCCAGATGCCCTCCCACCAGGGATAATTTATCCAAAGTAGTGAATCATTTTTCAGTCTCTGTGGAGAGCACCTGCTCATCTTTTACCACAAGCTGAAAGCTTCCCAATTCCACTCTCTCTTGTGGCATATGCTATTCAGACCAGCTCCTCTGTGGCCATAGGCATTCATAAGCCCTGGGTGGGCAGCAGAATGCTAAGGGAAGAACATCCATTATTGGAAGTCAAAGTGAAACTTACCTTAGAACTTTTCAGCCTACTACTTCAAAAGAAGAGCTAAACTTGAAGGGCGTTGTTAGGGATCTGACTGTGCAGCTTTAGCAAAACAAATTCAGAGACAAAATGTGTCCTATATCTCTAGTTTACCTTTATTGTTCCAAAGAATAGCAGGGATCTTAGAAGACTGTCATCTTACAGCACAGTGTGTGGAGTAATAGATGGAGGGGCAGTACTAATGGAGCTGCCTTGCTTTAGTAGGTTTAAGGAAAATCCTTGACATTATTTTCCTGCCGTTTTCTAAATTAAATTTATAAGAAATATTATGTATCCTGCTGTGCCGTGTGAAAGCTATATTCCTATAAAGGGCTTATAATCATATTTTAAAAGCTGGAGGGTGAAGTTTGTTCATGTCTTCAAAGTCACAAAGTAAAAAATAGAGCCTTACCTTGTGCATTTTTATAATTGTAATACCTTTTGATATATATAACACCACAAAGTGCTTCCCTGATATTGTTTCATTAATCCTCAGAACATCCCCACTGGAGAGGTATATTTTTATCTCCACTTTGCATATGGGAAAACTGAGGCACAGTGAGTGTCAGCAATTTGCCTTGGCCTGCCAGGGGGTTGGCCTCACAGCTGGCACCGAAACGCCAGGATCTTAGCCCGAAGACGATTCACGCCATTCATCAGACAACAGTCATCTTGCTAATCTACCTTTCTGCAGGTAACTCTAGGAGGACTTCTGCATTGCTCAAATTTTATCTTCAAGTTCCTCAAGAAAAAAACCCTATAAATAGATTTTCTGTTAATTCCACTACATCTGCTTAAAATAATTATGAACAGTCAGTAGTTTGGAGTGGGAGGGTTCACAGTGGGGGCATTTTGAAAATTTAGTGGGAAATGTGGATGTTCTGGGAAAATGCAACAGGGACTGAGTCTGGGGAGCCGGAACAGGACTGTCGGGGAAGCTGGAAGCTCCCACAGCCACCTGCCCACCGGAAGCACTCATCTCCTCTCAGACCAGGGAACTCCAGACCTTTCGGGACATCATGTTCCTGGGCAGAGAGGTTACTCCTCTTTTTCTACAGGCTTTGATTTTACCCTAGCTCTCAAGCCACTGCTTGACATGCTTTCAACCAATGATTATGCCCCAGGTTTGAACATCTCGATAGAAAACTACAGTAACCTAAAATCTTTACCCCTGCCCTGTGCCTTTGCAGGAGCAGGAGGTCCAAAATCTCCTCTCTGCTTGTTCCCTCAGTTGTGTTTCCCTGAGCAACATAGAACCAAAGTCTTGAGAATCTTACAAACAACAGAGGTGAATAAATGATGTTTTAAGCCCCACTATGTATAGGCATTAATCTCGCTATGTCACTCCAGCAGCCTCACTAGAATTAGGCTGCCCCTGTTGTTTAAGGGCGTTTTATCCTCAACACCCTTTAATAAAAATATTGGGACATTGTTCCTAGTTCTTCTTCCTGAGAACTTTTGTTCTTTTTTTTTTTTTTTTGCGGTACGCGGGCCTCTCACCGTTGTGGCCTTTACCGTTGCGGAGCACAGGCTCCGGACGGGCAGGCTCAGCGGCCATGGCTCACGGGCCCAGCCGCTCCGCGGCACGCGGGATCTTCCCGGACCGGGGCACGAACCCGTGTCCCCTGCATCGGCAGGCGGACTCTCAACCACTGCGCCACCAGGGAAGCCCCCTGAAAACTTATTTAAAACAAAGGTAGTGTATTTATTTGGATAATTAACATTTTCTATTCCTTTCTTCGTATGCCCATATGCTATATGTGTCACTGTGTTGCAAATGCTCAGTTGTTCTGTGAGTTATTTATACAAATAGTTGATTGACTATAGCTGCACAGAAGCACATTTTAGAGGAAAGTTTCCATTCCAGGATTAAGATTAACAATGGGGAGACAAAGGGCTTGCTCTGCCTGTTCCCTCCTGGACAGGGTAGGTGGTCTTACACAGTGTTGTTTCTCACACAGGGTGTGGGGTGCCAACTGGAGGGTTTCCCAGACCTGCCAGCCAAGCCCCAGCCATATCCTCTCACTTCAGATCATTCCAGTCTGTGCCAGTGGTTTTATGCTGCCAGCACCCCGGGTTCTAAGGGTTCCCTCTGGCCACAAGCATGCTCAGCCTGAGAGGAGGAAATGTCAGAGGCACTGGGGAGTGACCACCGCTGGCGCAGCACTAACCAGATGTGAAATGGGATGAGTGGATCCGCGTTCCACCCTCCTGGCCTCTCAGGTGGAATACTTCTGAGCCATATTCTATACCATCTCTCAGACGCCCCTTAGAGGATGCAACCCAGTCACCCACAGAAGTAACCTGTCCTCTGAGCACCCTGTCTCGGCTTCCTTCAATTCCCAATCTCACTTCCCCACTCCCTGTTGTCCCCTCCTGGAATAATTTCCCAAATAAACTCAAGGTTGGCTTCTGGGGGTACCCAATCTAACTCACCCATGTTTCCTGGACTTCTGTCTTCCTACTGAATCATAGAGTTGCACGGGACCTTCCAAATCTTCTAGCTCCTGACAGACCTTTGGGGGTGGAGGAAGGGCAAGAAAGCAGGACTCTGGCCATTTTCTTCAGCTAGAGCAGGGGAATTTCTATATGTTTTACCTCTCATCTTCCAGGTAATATTCCACTTGAACTAAAGGATCTAAACCTTGAAAAAGTTGCTTGAAAACCATAGATCTAGGGAAACGTATTTCCCTATCCAGGAACCCCCTCTGTGTTAGTTTCCTATTGCTGCTGTAATAAATTACCACAAACTTTAAAACTACAGAAATTCATTTTTTCTGAACTACAGAAATTAAAGTTCTGGGGGACAGAAGTCTGAAATCAAGGTGTCAGCAAGGTCAGTTTGCTCCAGAGGCTCTGTGGGAGAGTCTTTCCTGCCTCTTCCAGTTTCTGGTGGCTTCAGGCATTCCTTGGTTTGTGACAGCATCACTCCAATCTCTGCCTCCATCTTCACATGGTCTTCTCCACTGGCTTTGCATCCTCTCACCTTTTGTCTTTCACAAGGACTGTTCTCATTGGATTTAGTGCCCACCCAGATAATCCAGGATGATCTTAACTTATTTATATCTGCAGAGATCCTTTTTCCAAATAAGGTCATATTCACAGGTTCTTGGGGTTAGGACATGGACAGATCTTTTGGGAGCCACCATTCAACCCACAGCATCATCCATGGTGTCTCTGGCCATCACAGCACAAACCTGTAATGATTAGCAACTCCTTCCCTCACAAGGCAGGTGATTCCATCTTTGCTAAATTCAAATTTCGTAAAGAGTCTTCTTACTATGCCCAATATTGTGCCCAAATTGACTCTCTATAACTTTTCCCCATCAGTCCTGATTTTGCCTATGGAGATATCCAGGAGAAATTCAGTTCCTTTCCAATGAGATTAATGAATTCAGCTGAGCCTAAAAATTTGGGGTCAGAAAAATTTGGAAGTTTGTGACTTCAGGGCAATCTGGACAACTAATTCAACCTAATTCATCAAATATTATGTGTTTACTTTGTGCAATGTACTGTGGTGGATGGTGCAGAAGGTTCTAAGATGGGTAAGAGAATCCAGGATGCAGTTTGTGAGCATCTAGCAGGGCCACAGGACATGCTCACACATAACTATTACACAACTAACAATAAGACAAGGTAGAAGGTGATGGAGGTCATAAAAGAGGCTTAACAAAGTGCACTGGGAGTTAGATGACAGAGAATGTACCTTGCCATCCTCTCCAATCTATTCTCCACACAGAAGCCAAAATAAGTTTTAAAAAATTCTGAGTATGTTCTTTCAGGCTCAAAACTATACAGTGGTTTTTCATGAAAAAAAAAAATAATTGAACTCCTAGTATGGCCTTCAAATCTCCTTCTGACTGGGCCCCTGCCTGCCTCTCAACCTTGTCATGTACATATTCTTCCTTGCTTCCTGGAAAGGCACCAACCACATGAATCCACGTTTAGTTCCTCAGTTATGCCAAGCTCTGTCCTGGCCCAAGGCCACCTCCCCAGTTACTCCCCGAGCCTGGAACCCTCTCACCCCCAATTTTTTCACCAGTTAGGTCTCAAACTCAAAGAAGGCTCTCTTGATTCTTTCATAGCACCATAACATTTCTTTATACCATTTATTACAGTTTGCCATCACACACGTAGGTGTGTAGCTGTTTGAAGTGGTTCTTTGCTAGTAAACAGCAAGTTCATCGGGGCTATTATTTCCCACAATGCCCGCATGGCCTATCACAGTGCCTGGATGATAGATGTTCAATAAAGGCATTTGCCAAACAAGTGATTCAATGATGAAAGAACAAGAGCAACCAGATGAAAGTTTCTGTAGGAGGTGACATTTGAGGAGAATTTTGAAGAAATGGTAGAGTTGGGGCAGGAAAAACGTTCCAGAAGAGTGAAGAATGTATAAATGGGAAGTTCAGGGCTTACTGTTTGGAACGTGGCAAATAACAGAGTTTAGTTTAATATAAGGATATGTCTAGGGCAGGGATCCACCAACTTATCCGTAAGGGGCTGAATAGCAAAGATTTTAGGCTTTCTGAGCCATGGAGTCTCTGTGGCAACTACTCAGCTCTGCCACTGCAGTGTGAAAGGTGACATAGACAGCATGTGAACAGGTGGGTGTGCTTGTGTTCTAACAAAACTTTATTTACAAAAATAGGTGATGGGGACTTCCCTGGTGGTGCAGTAGTTAAGAATCCACCTGCCAGTGCAGGGGACACAGGTTCAAGTCCTGGTCTAGGAAGATCCCACATGCCGCGGAGCCACTAAGCCCACGAGCCACAACTACTGAAGCCCGCACGCCTAGAGCCCGTGCTCTGCAACAAAGAGAAGCCAACACAGTGAGAAGCCTGTGCACCGCAACGAAGAGTAGCCCCCGCTCGCTGCAACTAGAGGAAGCCCGTGCGCAGCAATGAAGACCCAACGCAACCAAAAAATTAATTAATTAATTAAAAAAAATAGGTGATGGACCAAATTTGGCCAGTGGTTTGCAGTTTGCTGGCCCCTGGTCCAGGGAATAACGAGAGGGTTACCATTCATTTGAGGCTGGTACAGCACCCTGAATCCTAAACTGTGGATTCAATAAGTTACCAGACAGGTAATAGGCCCACATATGGCCCAAAAAGCCATAGCAAGTTTTAGATAAAGAAGGTATGTGATTAAAGTGGTGTTTTTAGTATGGTTAATCTGGCAGCATCCTCTGATCTCTGAATCAGAAGAGATTAGAGACACAGAGAGGAGCACTTGGGTGTCTATTGTAATAATAATAATCTAGGTAAGAGATGATAAGAGCCTTACTTGAAAAGAATGAACATGAAGCAATAAGGGAAACTGAAATATTAAGTCTGAGGTCTTCATCCTGGGTATTAGAAAATGGTGCAAGGCTAGTAGGGAAGGAACAGGCAAGTGAGGGGGAAGAAGAGCTTTGGTGTTGAGGGAAAATGGCCAGCTGAGTTCCCACATGTGCAGTTTAGGTAAGAGAAGAACATACAATGGGATATATAACAGATGAGAGAAAATTTAGGGTTCAAGCTAGGAATTTGTGCTGTGGATGCAAACTTGGGTGAAAGCCCAAGCTAGTGGAGAGAGTGGGGGCATGGTGCCTGAAGACAGATGTTGGCGATGATCTTCACTGAGACACCGAGTGGAGGGAGAAAGTGTTAGTAAGTGACCCAGGATAGCAGAGGCCATGGGAAGCAAACAGGGAAGGTTCCACAAGGAAAGGTGAAATCAGGCCCAAACAAATTCCTGTCCAGAAAACCAACAAAAAACAAATCTGTTTCTGGAATTATTTTTTAAACTATATTCACAACATGGTGCATTAACCAGAAATGATGCACAAAAATTAGCCAGAGTGAGACTGGCCTTAAGGTTGGCACCACTCTGTTCTATTAAAGAATGAACATGAGGGGCGGAGTCAAGATAGCGTCCTAGGAGGATGTGGAATTCGCATCTCCTCACAACTAGGGTAACTACCAGGCACCGGTTGGGGACCATGGACACCTAAGGGGACAGGAGGAATGCCCAGTTACCAGCTTGTGGGATCTTGGTTCCCAGGCCAGAGGTTGTATCTGAGCTCCTGTGGTGGGAGCTCCAAGTCCAAACTGCTGGACTAACAGAGAACCTCAGACCCCAGGGAATATCTACTGGAATGAGGCCTCCCAGAGGTCCTAATCTCAGCACCAAGGCCCAGCTCTATCTAACTGCCTGCAAACTCCAGTGCTGGACATCTCAAGCCAAACAACAAGTAAGACTGGAATACAGCACCACCCATCCAAAAAAAAAAAAAAAAAAAGAAATGACAAAAAGCATGTTATAGATGAAGGAGCAAGGTAAAAACCTACAAGACCAAATAAATGAAGACAAAATAGGCAACCTGCCTGAAAAAGAATTCAGAGTAATGATAGTAAAGATGATCCAAAATCTCGGAAACAGAATGGAGAAAATACAAGAAACATTTAACAAGGATCTAGAAGAACTAAAGAGCAAGCAAACAGTGATGAACAACACAATTACTGAAAATAAAAACACTCTAGAAGGAATCAATAACAGAATAACTGAGGCAGAAGAACAGATAAGTGATCTGGAAGATAAAATAGTGGAAATAACTGCCAGGGAGCAGAATAAAGAAAAAATAATGAGAAAGAATTGAGGACAGTCTCAGAGACCTCTGGGACAATGTTAAAAGCACTGACATTCGAATTATAAGGGTCCCGGAAGACGAAAAAAGAAAAGGTCTGAGAAAATATTTGAAGAGATTATAGTCAAAAACTTCCCTAACATGGGAAAGGAAATAGTCAATCAAGTCCAGGAAGCACAGAGTGTACCATACAGGATAAACCCAAAGAGAAACACACTGAGATACATATTAATCAAACTATCAAAAAATAATACAAAGAAAAAGAATTAAAAGCATCGAGGGAAAAGCAACAAATAACATACAAAGGAGTACCCGTAAGATTAACAGCTGATCTTTCAGCAGAAACTCTGCAAGCCAGAAGAGAGTGGCAGGACATATTTAAACTGATGAAAGGGAAAAACCTACAACCAAGATTACTCTACACAGCAAGGATCTCATTCAGCTTCAATGGAGAAATTAAAACTTTTACAGATAAGCAAAAGTTAAGAGAATTCAGCACCACAAAACCAGCTTTACAACAAACGCTAAAGGAACTTCTCTAGGCAGGAAACACAAAAGAAGGAAAAGACCTACAGAAACAAACCCAAAACAATTAAGAAAATGGTACTTGGAACATACATATTGATAATTACCTTAAATGTAAATGGATTAAAGGCTCCAACCAAAAGATAGACCGGCTGAATGGATACAAAAACAAGACCTGTACATATGCTGTCTACAAGAGACCCACTTCAGACCTAGGCACACATACAGACTGAAAGTGAGGGGATGGAGAAAGATATTCCATGCAAATGGAAATCAAAAGAAAGCTGGAGTAGCAATTCTCATATCAGAAAAAATAAACTTTAAAACAAAGACTATTACAAGAGACAAAGATGGACACTACATAATGATCAAGGGATCAATCCAAGAAGATGATATAACAATTGTAAATATTTATGTGCCCAACATAGGAGCACCTCGGTACATAAGGCAAATTCTACCAGCCATAAGATTTGAAATCAACAGTAACACAATCACAGTAGGGGACTTTAACACCCCACTGTCACCAATGAACAGATCATCCAAAATGAAAATAAATAAGGAAACACAAGCTATAATTGACACATTAAACAAGATGGACTTAATTGATATTTATAGAACATTCCATCCAAAAACAACAGACTACACTTTCTTCTCAAGTGCTCATGGAACATTCTCCAGGATAGACCATATCTTGGGTCACAAATCAAGCCTTGGTAAATTTAAGAAAATTGAAATTGTGTCAGATATCTTTTCCTACCACAGTGCCATGAGACTAGGTATCAATTACAGGAATAAAACTCTAAAAAATACAAACACATGGAGGCTAAACAATACGCTACTAAATAACCAAGATATCACTGAAGAAATAAAAAAATACTTAGAAACAAATGAAAACATGATGACCCAAAACCTGTGGGATGCAGCAAAAGTAGTTCTAAGAGGGAAGTTTACAGCAATACAATCCTACCTCAAGAAACAAGAAACATCTCAAATAAACAACCTAACCTTACACCTAAAGCAATTAGAGAAAGAACAAAAAAAACCCTAAAGTTAGCAGAAAGAAAGAAATCATAAAGATCAGATTAGAAATAAATGGGAAAAAAAAGAAGGAAACAATAGCAAAGATCAATAAAACTAAAAGCTGGTTCTTTGAGAAGATAAACAAAATTGATAAACCATTAACCAGACTCATCAAGAAAAAAAGGGAGAAGACTCAAATCAACAGAATTAGAAATGAAAAAGGGGAAGTAACAATTGACACTGCAAAAATACAAAGGATCATGAGAGATTATTACAAGCAACTATGTGTCAATAAAATGGACCACCTGGAAGAAATGGACAAATTCTTAGAAGAGCACAAACTTCCGAGACTGAACCAGGAAGAAATAGAAAATATAAACAGACCAATCACAAGTAATGAAATTGAAACTGTGATTAAAAATCTTCCAACAAACAAAAGCCCAGGACCAGATGGCTTCACAGGTGAATTCTGTCAAACATTTAGAGAAGAGCTAACACCTATCCTTCTCAAACTCTTCCAAAGTATAGCAGAGGGAGGAACACTCCCGAACACATTCTATGAGACAACCATCACCCTGACACCAAAACCAGACAAAGATGTCACAAAAAATGAAAACTACAGGCCAATATCTCTGATGAACATAGATGCAAAATCCTTAACAAAACACTAGTCAACGGAATCCAATAGCACATTAAAAGGATCATACACCATGATCAAGTGGGTTTTATCTCAGGAATGCAAGGATTCTTCAACATATGCAAATCAATCAATGTGATATTCCATATTAACAAATTGAAGGAGAAAAATTATATAATAATCACAATAGATGTAGAAAAAGGTTTGACAAAATTCAACACCCATTTATGATAAAAACCCTCCAGAAAGTAGGTATAGAGCGAACCTACCTCAACATAATAAAGGCCATATATAACAAACACACAGCCAACATCATTCTCAATGGTAAAAAACTGAAACCATTTCCTCTAAGATCAGGAACAATACAAGGTTGCCCACTCTCACCACGATTATTCAACATAGCTTTGCAAGTTTTAGCCACAGCAATCAGAGAAGAAAAAGAAATAAAAGGAATCCAAATTGGAAAAGAAGAAGTAAAACTGTCACTCTTTGCAGATGACATGATACTATACAGAGAGAATCCTAAAGATGCTACCAGAAAACTATTAGAGCTAATCAATGAATTTGGTAGAGTAACAGGATACAAAATTACTGCACAGAAATCTCTTGTATTCCTATACACTAATGATGAAAAATCTGAAATAGAAATTAAGGAAACACTCCCATTTACCCTTGCAACAAAAAGAATAAAACACCTAGGAATAAACCTACCTAAAGAGACAAACATGTATGTAGAAAACTATAGGACACTGATGAAAGAAATTAGAGGTGATACAAACAGATGTAGAGATATACCATGTTTTTGTATTGGAAGAATCAACATTGTGAAAATAACTATACTAACCAAAGCAATCTACAGATTCAATGCAATCCCTATCCAACTACCACTGGCATTTTTCACAGAAATAGAACAAAAAATTGCACAATTTGTATGGAAACACAAAAGACCCTGAATAGCCAAAACAATCATGAGAAAGAAAAATGGAGCTGGAGGAATCAGGCTCCTGGACTTCAGACTATGCTACAAAGCTACATTAATCAAAACAGTTTGGTACTGGCACAAAAACAGAAATATAGGTCAATGGAATAGACCAGAGATAGGATAGAAAGCCCAGAGATAAACCCATGCACATATGGTCAACTTATCTTTGATGAAGGAGGCAAGAGTATACAATGGAGAAAAGACAGCCTCTTCAATAAGTGGTGCTGGGAAAACTGGACAACTACATGTAAAAGAATGAAATTAGTACACTTCCTAACACCATACACAAAAATAAACTCAAAGTTGATTAAAGACCTAAACGTAAGGCCAGACACTATAAAACTCTTAAACACACTATGACATGAATTACAACAAGTTCCTTTTTGACTAACCTCCTAGAGAAATGGAAATAAAAACAAAAATAAACAAATGAGACCTAATGAAACTTAAAAGCTTTTGCACAGCAAAGGAAACCATAAAAAAGATGAAAAGACAACCCTCAGAATGGGAGAAAATATTTGCAAATGAAGCAACTGACAAAGGATTAATCTCCAAAATATAAAAGCAGCTCATGCAGCTAAATATCAAAAAAAAAACAACCCAATCCCAAAATAAGCAGAAGACCTAAATAGACATTTCTCCGAAGAAGATATACATATTGCCAGCAAACACATGAAAAGACGCTCAAAATCGCTAATCATTAGAAAAATGCAAATCAAACTTACAATGAGGTATCACCTCACACTAGTCAAAATGGCCATCATTAAAAAATCTACAAACAGGGCTTCCCTGGTGGTGCAGTGGTTGAGAATCTGCCTGCTGATGCAGCGGACACGGGTTCGTGCCCCGGTCCAGGAGGATCCCACATGCCACGGAGCGGCTGGGCCCATGAGTCATGGCTGCTGATCCTGCGCGTCCGGAGCCTGTGCTCTGCAACGGGAGAGGCCACAGCAGTGAGAGGCCCGTGTACTGCAAAAAAAAAAAAAAAAAACCTACAAACAATAAATGCTGGAGAGGGTGTGGAGAAAAGAGCACCCTCTTGCACTGTTGGTGGGAATGTAAATTGTTACAGGCACTCTGGAGAACAGTATGGGGGTTCGTTAAAAAACTAAAAATAGAATTACCATATGACACAGCCATCCCAGTACTAGGCATATACTGTGAGAAAACTATAATTTAAAAAGAGTCATATACCACAGTGTTCATTGCAGCACTATTTACAATATCCAGGACATGGAAGCAACCTAAGTATCCATCGATAGATGAATGGGTAAAGAAGATGCAGCACATATAAACAATGGAATATTACTCAGCCATAAAAGGAAACAAAATTGAGTTATCTGTAGTGAGGTGGATGGGCCTAGAGTCTGTCATATAGAGTGAAGTAAGTCAGAAAGAGAAAAAGATATACTGTATGCTAACACATATATATGGAATCTAAAAAAAAAAAAATGGTTCTGATGAACCTAGGGGCAGGACAGGAATAAAGACACAGACATAGAAAATGGACTTGAGCACACGGGGAGGGGGAAGGGTAAGCTGGGACAAAGTGAGAGAGTATCATTGACATATACACACTACCAGATGTAAAATAGATAGCTAGTGGGAAGCAGCTGCATGGCACAGGGTAATCACCTTTGTGCTTTGCAACCACACAGAGGGGTGGCATAAGGAGGGTGGGAGGGAGACACAAGAGGGAGGGGATATGGGGATATACATATGCATATAGCTGATTCACTTTATTATACAGCAGAAAATACGCAACACTGTAATGCAGTTATACTCCAATAAAGATGTTAAATTAATTAATTAATTAATTAATTTTAAAAATGCAGAGGTTAAAAAAAAAAAAGAACAAACGTGACACAGAAAAGCGGCAGACCTATTTGCTTTCTTTATCCTAGGCAGGCTTGCATATGTCAAATGACCTGAAAAAATTCAATAATCTGTTCATTTTCTCTTGTCTCTTTCTGATACTCCATCGATGGGTGATTTATCAGTGCAGCCGGGGATTGCACAGGGGCATTCTCTGCATTTGCTTTGATGCTCTGATGCCAAAGCACATTATCATGACCAAAGGCGGTTATTTCCACAGAAAACAATGGCTCGTGGTTAATACCACCCTGTTGGCATATAACAGGGGAGATGACTGGCGATAATGCGAGAGCAGAGAGTTCACTGCAGCTCACGTCTGTCCTTCAGCTGAAGCCTATTGACACTGTGCTATCACGCTGCCCTGCATCCCCAGGAAGAGTGGACTGTGTTTGTTCTTAGAACAAAGGCTCAGCATCCTTCTTGGTCCCAGCTAAAATCAGGAGGGGTGATGTCCATTGGCAGAGGACTGACAAAGGCTGATTTCACTGGATTTTTTACCTCTCACTCTCTAAGTCAAAGGCCTTTGACTGCAGATTCATGTGGTTAGGCCAGCAGAGAAATTAGCAAAAGGAGGAAAGCAATGATCCAAAATAACCTTTCCTGGAAAGGGCCCAATTTATCCTCACCTGCTGATCTCTGCACACTTTCCAGGTACTCTTGAATTTAAATGACTGTTTATTAGTTTCTTTGGTTTCTCCTTATGAAAGATTTACCATTCTGCATTTTTTGGAAGAAAAAATTAAAATCTTCTGCAGCGTCGCTGGGGATTTTACAATCAGAAAGTAGAAAACTGCATTTCAAATTTGAAGCTAATGAGAGCATGTCCTGTAATAGATGGAATGTAAGGCTCTGTGTCTGCAGAGGGAAGGGATGGAGAAAACAGGTTATCTGCCTGCTGCTGTTCTCTGTCACCAGAAAAATCTCAACTTTACCATCTAACAAGAAAGGTTTGCAGCCTGGAACAAGTCATGCCTCAAGTGAAAAACAACTGTTACCAATTCAGGTAACAACGTATGTGATTTTCACAAAGTCATCTGGCTACATAATAATGAGTCAGTTATTTCTCTAGAATGACTTTCCATGGAGTTTGTGAATACATTTCAAATTTTAACACTACAGTGTTGCAGGTATAAAAGCTACCAGGCCGTAAATTAAGCTGTGCTGTCATTTGCCTTTGCCCCTACAGATCCATTTTCCCACCTTCTCTGTGCTGCAGGAGGCTGACATTTAAAAACTCTTTCACCAAATCTCCTTGTTCTCTGTTTTCTGATTGGGCTTGTCCAATAGGGGGCGCCAGCAGGAGATCAGAGGACAGGATGAGGGAGGCCAGGGTACCTGTCCTTTCCCTGTCAAAGTTTGAGCAGTGGCTGTGTTTTGCCATGTGGCCCCTCCTGTGGGCTCGGGTCTCAGTGTCTCTTCCTTTGCCCCTGCAGACTCAGGGGCACTAAATGGCTTCCCACCCTTTGCCCCTGGTGCTTCCCCATGCTCTGCCATCTGTTTCATAACTGGCCACACCTCTGGAAGTAGTCCTTTCATTAACTTCTCTTCAGTGAAACCCTTTGAAGGTACCTTTGCTTTCTGACTGCTCCTTGAAGGAGACCACGGCAATATTTTAATGATACCCATTTAAAAATATGTAAAGGGAAGTATGGAAGTAACTATGTATATCCTAGTCACAATTTTAACAGGACTATTGGGAAATTTGATAGAATAACTTGATAGAAAATGTTGTGATCCGAGCATGGGTTGGAAATCTGGACATAAGGCAGAATGTAAGGAAGATAGAGTTTATTAAAGAGAAGGATGGCTGCAAGAACAATGGCTGACTTCCTGGTAGCCAGGGAAAGTCGACAATGAGCATGGGTTGCTTGTCTGTTTTTATAGCCAGGGAAGCTGCAAGTCATCTGTTGACTGGGCAGAGTACGTATACTTTCAGTGTGCTGAGCAGGAGAAAAATGTGGCAAATGTCTTTCCTTATATAGGATGGGAAAGGGACAGGGCATGCTGCTTGGGAAGGCTCTGGGACATTCCAATGGTCGCATTATGACAGTGATAGGAGTCCTGTAACTTTTTGTTCTGGCAATATTGGCCCTTTGAGCTTATCTTGTTCTTTGTCCTTGGAGCACACCAAAGAAACTTGATAGAATAAATCTGAATTTCATCTGGAAGAAAAAGTACTCAAGAACATAGTCCAAAATTTTCTGAAAAAATATTTAAAAAGCAAAAGCAATGAAAGAGCTCTCAATTTAGCAGATATGTCAATTGATTTTAATATTTCACAAATTGAAACAAATTAACACTTGTGCAAGAGCAGAAGACAGATGAGTTAAAGAGAATAGAGAGTCTAGAAATCCACACAAAAAAATGTGGGGAAAGTGTTCAGGAATGTATGAAAATGGTAGTATTTCCAATCATTAGGGAAAATAATGATTATTTAGTAAAAAAGAGTTAGGGTAACTGGCCAGCCATTTGTAAAAAATAAAACACTGGATTCCCAACCTCATTACTTATATCACAACACATTGCAGAGAAATCAAAGATTTTAATGGGAAAAAAAACAAACAATAAAAATACTCGAAGAACATAATTTATAATCTTGGAGAAATTGTTTATGGTTGTTTCTAATCATGTCAAGAAAATATGAATATAGTTTTCATTCTTAATTGTTATGTAAAATACAAAATTCTGTATTCTTAAAAAAGAACTCCACAGTATATATATGAGGAAAAAAATATTTTTTTAATTTTTTTAATTTTATTTTATTTATATTTTTATACAGCAGGTTCTTATTAGTCATCAATTTTATACACATCAGTGTATACATGTCAAACCCAATTGCCCAATTCATCACACCCCCACCCACACCCCCCCACCACTTTCCCCCCTTGGTGTCCATATGTTTGTTCTCTACATCTGTGTATCAACTTCTGCCCTGCAAACCGGTTCATCTGTACCATTATTCAAGGTTCCACATACATGTGTTAATATACAATATTTGTTTTTCTTTCTGACTTACTTCACTCTGTATGACAGTCTCTAGATCCATCCATGTCTCAACAAATGACCCAATTTCATTCCTTTTTATGACTGAATAATATTCCATTGTATATATGTACCACATCTTCTTTATTCATTCATCTGTTGAGGGAAATTTACCTTGCATCCACGACCTGGCTACTGTAAATAGTGCTGTAATGAACATTGGGGTGCATGTGTCTTTTTGAATTATGGGTTTCTCTGGGTGGTATATGCTTAGTAGTGAGCTTGTTGGATCATATGGTAACTCTATCTTTAGTTCTTTAAGGAACTTCCATGCTGTTCTCCATAGTGGCTATATCAATTTACATTCCCATCAACAGTGCAAGAGGGTTCCCTTTTCTCCACACCCTCTCCAGCATTTGTTCTTTGTAGATTTTCTGATGATGCCCATTCTAACTGGTGTGAGGTGATACCTCATTGTAGTTTTGATTTGCATTTCTCTAATAATTAGTGATGTTGAGCAGCTTTTCATGTGCCTCTTGGCCATCTGTATGTCTTCTTTGGAGAAATGTCTGTTTAGGTTTTCTACCCATTTTTGGATTGGGTTGTTTGTTTTTTTAATATTGAGCTGCATGAGCTGTTTATATATTTTAGAGATTAATCCTTTGCCCATTGATTCGTTTGCAAATATTTTCTCCCAGTCTGAGGGTTGTCTTTTTGTCTTGTTTATCATTTCCTTTGCTGTGCAAAAGCTTTGAAGTTTCATTAAGTCCCATGTGTTTATTTTTATTTCCATTACTCTAGGAGGTGGATCTAAAAAGATCTTGCTGTGATTTATGTCAAAGAGTGTTCTTCCTATGATTTTCTCTAAGAGTTTTAGAGTGTCTGGTCTTACATTTAGGTCTCAAATCCATTTTGAGTTTATTTTTGTGTATGGTGTTAGGGAGTGTTCTAATTTCATTCTTTTACATGTAGCTGTCCAGTTTTCCCATCACCACTTATTGAAGAGACTGTCTTTTCTCCATTGTATATCCTTGCCTCCTTTGTCAGAGATTAGTTGACCACAGGTGCGTGAGTTTATCTCTGGGCTTTCTATCTTGTTCCATTGATCTATGTTTCTGTTTTTGTGCCAGTACCATATTGTCTTGATTACTGTAGCTTTATAGTATAGTCTGAAGTCAGGGAGTCTGATTCCTCCAGCTCCGTTTTTTTCCCTCAAGACTGCTTTGGCTATTCGGGGTCTTTTGTGTCTCCATACAAATTTTAAGATTTTTTTATTCTAGTTCCATAAAAAATGCCATTGGTAATTTGATAGGGATTGCATTGAATCTGTAGATTGCTTTGGGTAGCACAGTCATTTTCACAATATTGTTTCTTCCAATCCAAGAGCATGGTATATCTCTCCATCTGTTGTTATCATTTTTAATTTCTTTCAACAGTGTCTTATAATTTTCTGCATACATGTCTTTTGTCTCCCTAGGTAGGTTTATTCCTAGGTATTTTATTCTTTTTGTTGCGATGGTAAATGGGAGAGTTTCCTTAATTTCTCTATCAGATTTTTCATCATTAGTGTATAGGAATACAAGAGATTTCTGTGCATTAATTTTGTATCCTGCAACTTTACCAAATTCATCGATTAGCTCTAGTAGTTGTCTGATGGATCTTTAGAATTCTCTATGTATAGAGAACTTACTGGCAGTATTGTGGAATACATAGCCTGAATTTTTTTTCTGCTGAAAACAACTAAAAATGCTGGATTAAAAATTGTTAAAGCTCTTTAAATATATTACTGAGCTGGGATAAAACTAAGGAGTTACCAGAGGTCAAAAGTGTAATTGTAGTAGAACCCTGTGAGATAAGTGAGGACTGAAACAGTTTTCATTCTGAGAGTGTCTGCCAACCCTTATGACCCAGATCTTCTCTTTTTGTTGCTTCTACAAGGAGAAGGGGACAAGATAAAGCAAAGGCCTGACTGGGACCACTAAGGCTATACCTTTCCCTGTAAGAGTGAACAAGAACTAAGGCCTTTTGTGTAGAAGGAGAGAGCAGGGAAACTTGCCTGCCACTGCCTTGGCACTGCATGGACCAGTCCATTTCCACTGAATGGAAAAATCCTACCCTGAGGACTTGCCAGCCTTCCTGGGGTTCTGCACCCAGAATTCTCATTATCTGGTACAGTTAGTCCAAAAAGGTTCCAGCTGGCAGTGACCCCAAGCAACAGGCAGAAGCAAGTACAGATTCTCTCTGAAGGCATGAAAATTCAACCCAAGCCTCAAAGAACTCTTAGAGATAAGAGTCCAAAGAAAATAAGCTCATATTCAAAAATAAAGGAAACAAGGCACCAGAAGCAAGAGCCAGCAGATACAAACTTGCAAAATGTTTAGACATCAGCATTATCAGATATAAACTCTAAAATATGTATTTAATATGTGTTGGTAAATAAAAGAGAATAAAAATATGAAAGGAGGGGCTTCCCTGGTGGCGCAGTGGTTGAGAGTCCGCCTGCCGATGCAGGGGACACGGGTTCGTTCCCCAGTCCGGGAAGATCCCACATGCCGCGGAGCGGCTGGTCGCGTAAGCCATGGCCGATGAGCCTGTGCTTCCGGAGCCTGAGCATCCGGAGCCTGTGCTCCGCAACGGGAGAGGCCACAACAGTGAGAGGCCTGCATACCGCAAATAATAATAATAATAATAATAATAATAATAATAATATGAAAGAAACAGTAGGGTACTAGATACAACCAAGCAGACCAGAAAAAGAAGCAAACAGATTTCTAAAATGAACCATATAATAGTTAATGTTAGAAACAGTGGGTGGATTAAACCGAAGATTAACACCAGCTGGAGAGAAATTACTGTCCTGTAAGATAGATTGGAAGAAATTATCCAAAAGTACAGTTAAGAGACATGGAAGATAGACAACATCTTGGACATATCTAATTTTCCAAAAGATGATAGAACAAAAGAGAAAACATACCCAATGAGAAAACGGCCAGAAGTTTTCAGAATTGTGGAGAGACACCAAAGTTCAAATTCAGGAAATTAAATGAATCTTGGGGAGAATAAATAAAAACAAAGCCATACCTATATAGGTCATAGTGAAACTGCAGAACCTCAAAGATAAATATAAAAACATTCAGCAAGAAAAGCAAGATTACCTCTAAAGAACAGTAGTTAGACTGACAACCAATATCTCAATAGCAAAAATGCAATTTGTGGAATGATACCATCATTGTGCTCAAAGAAAATAGGCAAACATAAAATACATCTTTCAAGAGTGAGAGTGAAATAAAGAGAACTTCTCAAAAACTGTTTACTACTGATAGATTCTTACTTAAGGAAATTCTGAAGGTAGATGCAAAATGATTCCAGAAGAGTTTGAAATAAAGAAGAAATGATACTGATAAATATAGCATAAATGAAAAAAATGTGTAAAACAATGATAACACTAATTTATGGAGTTAAAAAGAAAGATTGTATGTAGTTTTGAAGGGTCTAGTTGATGTTAAAGTATTTAAGAAGTTGTATTATTTGGAAGAAGAGTTAAACAATGAAAAAAAAAATATATATATATATATACGTCTCTGCCCGTGGTTCCCGGCACAGACCCTTGTAATTTTCTGGGTGATGAGAGTGCAAGGAGCATCCCTTGTTCTAACATTTAGTCTTTCTTTGACCCTGTCCCTGACACAGGGCTCCTAAGCTCTTGTGAATTCCTAAGTGATAAGGGTGCCAGGAACATCTTTAGTTCTAATGAGGTGACTCCATGTGGGTTCCTGGATGGAGGCTGATCACCAGAAAGACCACACCATGATGAGAAGCTTGGAATTTGCAGCCTCACCCCCCTTTCTCCAGAGAGAGGAGAAGGGCTGGAGATGGAGTCAATAATTGATCATGCCTACATGAGGAAGCCTCCATGAAAATCCCAATAATTGGGGGTTTGGGGAGTCTTCTAGGTTTATGAGCTCATCCATGCTGGGAAGGTGACACACCCCAACTCCACAGAGACAGAAGGTCCTGTGCTCAGGACCTTGCTCAGGACCCTCCCAGACCTTGCCCTATGTATCTCTTCATTCGGCTATTTGTCTGTATCTTTTATGATCATCTTTAATAAACTGGTAATAGTAAGCATTTCCCTGAGTTCTGTGAGTCGCTCTAGCAAATTAAGCAAACCAATGGAGGGGGTCATTGGAGCCTCTGATCTCTAGGTGGTTGGTCAGAAGAGCAGGTGATAACCTGGGCTTTGGATTGAGTTCTAAAGTGTGTATGTATGTGTGTGTGTGTGTGTTTGGGAGGGTGGTAATTTGTGGGACTGAGCCCTCAACCTGTGGGATATGATGCTATCTCCAGGTAGATAGTATCAGAATCAAATTAAATTGGAGGACACCCAGCTGGTGTCTGAGACTTGCTTGTTGTTGTGGGAAAAACCCCACACATTTGGTGACCAGAAGTGTCAGAAGCGTCCTGTGTGAGTAGTAAATGAGAGTCACAGGAGGAAAACGCAAAAGTGAAAAATTGGGTTTTTCCCTGCATAGGAAGAAAAAAACTGAGTTTTTCAATTACAAAGAATAATTAATTAACTTTTAAAGATAAAGCTATCAAAATAGGGAAACTACTAAAAGAATAGAGTGTAACTTTCAAACAGATAGAGGAAAGAAATGAAGTGAGAAAAGTTGGGGGTGGGGTAGAACAGGATTAAAATGCAATTTTTAGGAATATATACACATATGGAAAACCCACAGAGAAAGCTTGTGGAGACTGGACACAAAGTGTGGCCGCTAGTCTGGGCTCAGTGGAGTTGCCAGCAGGATGGTCTTGGACTACCCAGGGCAGAGCTGGGGAGGAGGGCGCATGAGGACCAGTTTTCAGCAGCACCTTCATCCCAAAATGTTAGTGGTGATGACTCTTAGTGAAATTTCAGGTATTTGTCAGTTTCTTCATATTTGTATTTATAATATTTACATAAAAACTAAGATGTGTATGAAACTAAATTTATCTGACTGCAGGACACAACAAAGGGAATTTTCCATGTTTTCAAAGGGCCAATGTTTGTAATTCCCTAGAAGTCACCCTGAAAGTATATTTTTTGGAGTTTCTAATGTTCTAACTGAATTTCCTAAGGTGGGCTGTGCTTTATAAACTCTCAAGCCCCATCTATGCTACTGTTATCACTACCTTTCCTACATGGGTTAGTATTTAGCTATCATTCTTCTCTCAAGAGATCATTTTAATAAAACCACATTCATGCTGCGACACGAATGTGTCATCTAACCACATCTTTTTTTTTTTTTTTTTTTTTTTTTTTTTGCGGTACGCAGGCCTCTCACTGTTGTGGTCTCTCCCGTTGCGGAGCACAGGATCTGGACGTGCAGGCTCCGCAGCCATGGCTCACGGGCCCAGTGGCTCCGCGGCATGTGGGATCTTCCCGGACCAGGGCACGAACCTGCGTCCTCTGCATTGGCAGGCGGACTCTCAACCACTGCGCCACCAGGGAAGCCCTAACCACATCTTAAAACTATGTCATCTTACAACAGAGGACTCCCATATTGTGAGCCTTCTGTAATTATTAATACATGTAAATAATATTTTTTCGATCATTTTACCTGTTCTAACTACTATCCTGTTGTTTATTTTCTCCTCATTGCCAAAACGCCTCTACCCTCCATCCTTTTCAGCCCTCCCTCCCAACACTCACACATGCCCCGCCCCCCCCACACACACGTGCACACTTCCCAGTTCTTTCATTTTCATCGATGGCACCATCATCGTTTCAATATCTTGGGCCAGGAGTCATGATTCTTCCCCTTCCTTTATACAAATAACTAGCTGTTCAATATTAAATACAAATAAATTTCTCCAGGAAATAATATCCCTAAAGGCAGAAGGGAAGATCAGGGAAGCGGCTGTGGTGGAGATCATCCGTTTTCCCACTCTTCTCCCCTCCTTTGGGCGCACAGCCGCGGTACAGTTCTAAGCTTTCCCTGTAGTGAGGTGATTCGCTTCTCGTCACTGGGACGTGAACACAAATAGTGTCCGCTACTCCCAGGCCTGGCCAGGAAAACCTCCGGTGTCCCCTCCTTCATGGTCTTTTTCTCCTTAAGCTGCCTGCCCCCCACTCTCCCCAACTCCTCACCCGCAGCAACCCCAGAGCCAGATGCTGAAGTGGCAAAGCCACTGCCAGCCTGGGCTCTGAAAGACTTGTGGGGCATCCCGCCCCACCTGCAGGCCAGCCCTTAACCACTCTGGGTTGTGAGGGGAGCAGGACGTGAGCTGCCAGCGTCTTGAGCCCGGAGTCTTCGGGTCTCTTTGTTTGCACTGTCTTCCTACCCTAACTCAACGAGTGGCACATTCTCAAGAGTTGCTCCTAATAGCCTGAGAATGAAACTTCGTTCTCTAATGATTTTCTCTAAAGTTCTTTTCAGATGAATTCTTAAACACTGTGTGGTGTTTCACCCATGAATGTCAGATTTACCTCATTAGTTAATTTGATCTCCTGGGTGCGGAACTGTTCATCTTTTCACTCAGTGTGATACAGAGGCACACTCTGTGGGGTACATCTCAGATGCCAAAAGTTAAGCAGAGCGGTATTTTCCACTAGAACCATTTGGTTTGTTACAATTACGGATGGAAATGTGATCTGGAAGCTGAAGCCGCAGTTTTGAGAGAGCAAAAATAGCAGTAACAAGTCATATATTTACAGGAAACAAAAGGTTTAAAACTAGAATTATAACAGAAACTAAACGACATGGGCTGTTCTGGAACGGGATGCAGGAATTTCAGAAGAGTCGTCTCCTGTTTTGATGGCTCTTCTTGAGCCTGTCTCAGATGTTATCCAAGTATAGCTGAGCCGTTTATACACATCCCGCAAATTTGACACCGGATGCCTTGAGAAATCATATGGATATTTCTTAAAGGTCTTTAGGAAGGAGCGCTGCAGGGCTTCAAACATGGTACACACAGAAAAATGCCTTCTGACGCCTCTTCACCCTCCATCTTCACCAGATACCTACAGTGGCTGCAAAAGCACCTCTCACTGTGGAAATCTCTACATTTTCCTCCTCTATCCTCTGCTGCCTTTTGCTCATCCCTCTCTGTTCTTTTCAGTGTAAATCCTGCTACCCTATTCTACAGATTCCCCAAATATCCACCCCTCACTCAGCTCCCTGATCTCCGTGGAAATATCCAAGCAAAGGGATGCGGGTTGGTAGGAAAGAGGGTGTGAGTGAATTCTTCCACATTAATTTTTTTGTCCCTATCATACTGATATGTGAGCTTTGTGGGATTGTATTGATCAGATGATTCTTTTCTATGCTCTTTCCACTTTTTAGGAAGAAGCTCTTAGTTCTCCAACAGACCCACAACCCTTAACTAAATGAATTGGGAAGGTTTTAGGGAAGAGCAAGGCCCAGAAATTGAGGGTGAGGCTTTGATCTCTACCAATGTCAGTTGTAATTCTTAGTTACCAGTTTCGGAGGCTAATGCTCCAGGCCACTGACAGAAGGGGCTGGGAATTTTTCAGTTTATTTCCATTTTCCCCAGAACTCTCATTCTATGGAGGTCCTAAAAGCAAGGTTGTGTAAGGCTCATTTGTCCATCTTTATATGATCTTTGAGGACAGGTACCTCTTCAGGTTGTTTGCCTGAAGACTTAGAGAAATAAAGGAACAGGGTATTTCCTTGTCTGCAGACAAAAAGCAAACCGATGGAAGCGCCTGTCTTAGCCCTCTGATGGCTGTGGTTCTGTCCAAATTCTTGCTCTGCAACAGGGAATGATGGGGATTAACTAGCACTACCATTTCTAGTTCTCAGTGACCCTCAGGTCTGTGTCAAGCTGATTTCCATGAGCCAGTGAGAGCAGGAGATTAGAAGATATCTGCCTTTTCTGTTTGGTCCCAGTCTGATGCTAGCAATGTTCTCAGCTAGGAATGTCCACAGGACTTGTAGTGAGCCCCAGGGAACGCTCCCCTCTGCCACCAGGGCCAATGTGGTGGCTGGACCAGCCTCTGTGGTCCTTATGACTGCAGGATGCCCTCTAGTAACACATCGTCAGGGAACTTGAGGAATAAGATTTATTACTCACAAGTCTTGGTGGGTACATGGCACAGAGTGAGAGGGAAGGAATGTGGACCTGGGGCCTGCCTTCATTAGGGTCCAAAGGTAGGGTGTCTAGGGTGTCAGGGGTTCACTCTATTGGCAAATTTAAAACATAAGAGCACAGGAAGAGAGAAACAGGATCCCCTAAGTGGTCAGTTATCTAGTTACGCAGGGCTTTCTCAAAGGAGAACTTCATGGGTGGGGCGGCCTGATTCCTTCCATACTTGTGTAGCTGGCAATATGTTAATTTGAGGTGGATGGTTGTGAAACGGATGCCCGGCAGTCAAAAGCTTACTGTCAGACACTTACAATACACTGACCACACTGAAGACCTAGGAGCTGAGAATCCTAGTGTCAGACAACTCGCTTCGTTTCACTTATTGGGGAAGAGGGCCACGAACTAGAATTTGGGGTTCTAGGGGGCTCATGTTTCTGTTGCCCTTTTCAATTGTCTTCGAGCCCTCACTGGCTGGCAGCCCGCCTGGCAACTCACTCCTGGAGGCTCTGCCTCGCATTCCGAGTGCGGGGTCGCGGCCTCGCTGACAACTTCATGTTTCCTACAATCATTTCCTTTGTGACCTTTACAGCTGTCAGATGAGCTTATGGTCTTTTTTTCCCTCTAGTGCTTTACCCTGAAGTGAAATAAAGCTACACATTAATCAGCTTGGGTTCCCAGACACTTTGCTCTGAGCGTCCTCTATAGTTCTCTGCCGTCTAGTAGAACATGTGTGTAGGAGCAAGGCTGGCCTGCCCTTTCAGAACACACTGTGCTCTCCAAGGCCGCGTGACAGAGCTTGTTTAGATAAAAGCGCCAGGCCTGTTTTGGTAGCTTCTGTTCGGTTTATTTGACTTTGGTGAGATCATATTAAAGTTTCATGCTTTCTGGGTGTGTAAAATTGATGGAGCATAAATTAGTTGGCTGATTTGTGCATTGTTGCTCTATTGTTCGTAAATGACTATCTTTGGGAAGCTCCCTAGTGGATACAACCTTGTCTGCATGGATCTTAGATAAAACACCACTGTTAGCATTTGTCAGAAAAGTATGCATCTGTGGAGAAAAAATAAATTTTTTTTTCAGTTCTCTGAAAAATCAGACAAGATGCTTATTTCTACATATTCTTATTTTTCTCCCCATCATTTCTAAAGAATGTATGTCCCACAGTGATGTGGGTGATCTAATGGCATGTACCAGTAGTGTTAAAAATTAGAGTGACAGGGCTTCCCTGGTGGCACAGTGATTAAGAATCCGCCTGCCAATGCAGGGGACACAGGTTTGAGCCCTGGTCTGGGAAGATCCCACATGCCACGGAGCAACTAAGGCCGGGCGCCACAACTGCCGAGCCCGCGATCTAGAGCCCGTGCGCCACAACTACTGAAGCCTGTGTGCCTAGATCCTGTGCTCTGCAACAAGAGAAGCCACCGCAATGAGAAGCCCGTGCACTGCAACGAAGAGTAGCCCCCACTTGCCACAACTAGAGAAAGCCCGCGTGCAGCAACGAAGACCCAACACAGCCAAAAGTAATAAATGAATTAAATAAATAAATTAAAAAAAATTAGAGTGACAGACAATCTCAAACGCTATGGTTATTTCCTAAAATAAACACAGGAAAGCATATACTGAAAATGTATCAGGTAGGAAGGTGATATGCTTGCCTTAAATACCAAGATAATTTAGTACAGGCTAATTTTTGCCATAATTAATATAGTAACAGATGTTCACCTTGGAATACCTCAAATATAAATCTTGATGCATGTAAAATTAATAAAAATTTGAAGCCTCCTAATTTAGTTAGATTTTGCTTTTATGAAGATGAAATAAAACTTAGGATGTTTGATACCATGAGTAATTGTTAGTTATTTTCCTTTTGTAGGTGGCTTAACAAAATTTATACAACCTCCTGTCAAATTAAAAAAAAAATTCTAATGGTTCAAGAAAAATATATGTCTGTGTGTTGTTATAGACAAAGTAGGATGGTGGCTTGGTTACCTGCCGCTCAACCTCAGACTTATTTTGTGTCCCCAAATGAAAATTTCATGCTGTTTCCATCTTCAGGGCCTCTGTCTATACTGTTCCCTCTACCTGGAGCTCTCTCTGCCTGCCTAGTTTACCATTCTCTCCACGTGAATTAAGTCACTACCCAGGAGAGCTTCCCTGACCCCCGATCAACACAGTTAGCCTCCCATTGTCCTAAAGCCTGTTTCCTAGACCATGCACACTTACTCTGTCTTCCTTGGTGACTTATACACCCCTCAATGGCAGAGGCTCTGTTTCTTGAGCCTTATATCCCCAGTTTTTAGCAGAGTCCCTGGCATTACTGAATGAGTGGGTTTATAGTAAGGACTGATGTCTGAACAGCTTATGATTGGCTCTTGCATCTAATTAATATTTTATATGCACAGCTGGACTTTAGCAAAACGGTCAGAGTTGTCCAAGAATAAACCAATATCATTCTCTAACAGATCCTTCAGTTTTCTTTCATTAAATGAATTGTTCATTAATTATTTGCAACACAGTTGAAGTAAATTTTATTAAGCTTTATGGTATCATGCAGGACACTGAAGATACGGTAATTAACAAAACATAGAGCTTGTTTTCTGTAAGCAAGTCAGATACTGGAGACGTATGCCACTAGATTTGTGTGTAAGGATAATGTCAGCAACTCTTAACTTTAAAGGATTAAATTTGGGACCAAAAAGGATAGACAGATAGAAACTTTATACTGGAATGTTTTAGTAATAACAGGAAAGTTTGCTTTTCATTTAAGTTGTCTTTTAAAAATTCAATTATTTATTTGCTAGTATTGCTGACTATAGAATGGAAAAAGCATACATATGGGAGGCCAATACCCAGTTCAGTTCATGTACAATAAATCTCTTATCTTCAGTATGATTGGAACATAAATTGCTGCTCATCCAAATAATGGAATTCAGAAACCTCTCAAAAAATGCTAATCCAAAATGCACAGCTTACTACTAATCGAAGGTATGAGAAATACCTTGATGAGTGAACTGAAAACTTTAAAAACTTTACACATTCTGAATTTATTTTTTCAAAAACCCCAAGCTCAAATGTACTCAATTTTCTAGATATTATTAAAAGGCCTATTTTAAACAAAGTGATTGTTTTGGCAAAAAATAAGTCTTATCAAAGTTACAGCTTATGTATTGTACTTCCATTTCTCCCTAAATTCAGAAAGAAAAAAGGAAGCCAAGGGAAAAACAAAAATGATGTACATTTTTATTTTGCTGAGAGGCTAACGGTTTGGGAAGAACTCATCTTTTGTACATACCATACTAACAGAAATCTCACGAGTCTTCAAAACACGGAGGGCTTGACAAGCTGTTCATCTGTGCAGGAAAAGCATTCCTAGTGGGAGCAGTGTCTGCAAAGTCAACTAACCTCAGAGGACCCAACATTTCTGTCTTTGACCAACAATGGCAGCAAATGTTCATGTTTAAACTTAGTCACCTTATGTGTGATTATTTGACAATACTGTACTCAAAGAGAAACACTGATGACAGGAATTCAAATGAGAAAATATTTTATAAAATTATCTATTTTCATCTTTGATATATAGGTATAGGAGATTCTGGGAAATCATAGCATTTTGAAACAAAATAATGAAGCTGAGTGGTGAGTCATCCCTAAGGGCAACTACAAAACTGTCTGCAAAACATGGAGCAGGCAGGGTGTTTGAGTCTTACATCTCCACTGTTTTTCTAGAAGGCATTTTAGAATCGCAAAAGGAGCCAGTATAGCTTAAGATCACAGGGTCTGGAGTTTTTGAATGCTTAGATTTTAATTATGAGTTCAATCCTTACTGGCTGATGACCATGGATAAATTATTTAACTTCTCTACTCATTCACTGGTAAAATGGGCTCCAAAAGCAACTCTTCTTCATGAGGGTGTTACACACATAAAGTGAGATAAGACACATAACATGCTTGGAACTGTGCTTAGCCCACATTAATGTTTTCCACATGCTGGGAATGAGTTGCTCTATTGCTTAGACCGAGGCAGCACACCAGCCCAGATCTTTAGCAGCTATGCTTTCCCACTAGGCTTTTTGCCTTTCCAGACCCCTTCTTTCTAGGATAGGGCTGATTTATTTCAGTTGCAAGACCTGGTGCAGGTACATGAATAAACCAGGACAGTTATTATGACCCTCAGATAAGCAAAGCGGAGTGTGTGATGGAGCGAAGGTGATAAGCCCAAGGCTAGGGTGCCCACTTATGATTTCATGAAGTCACAGAACACAGATTCTGAGAGTGATAAAATCCTCCAGGGCTCATATATGCTAACCTTCTACCTGAGTAATAGATTCCTTCATTACGTCCCAATCAAACAGAGACTGGCCTTTGCTTGCTGAAGTAAGTTGGTGAAGGAGGCTGTGTAATAAGGGCGGGGAGTACAAAGAGCAAGGAGACAGGGGCTCCGATGGGGGAGCAAGTCCATTCATCCCTCAGATGAAGAATAAGGCGTTTGAATTAGGTGACCTCCAATGTCCCTCATAAGGACTTGTTTGAATTTTAAGTCTCGATGACTTCATAACCTTGAAGGGCAGCCTCTCACTGGGCGGCTCTATGGTTAAAATACTTTCCCATATAGGCTATTGGCCACTGCTCTATCCTCTGGAGACACACAGGATACATTCATTATCTTTTCCATACATTTGAAGGTAGCTGTCCTGTCCTCTGAGTCCTCCCGTGTTTTGAACACAGACACACTGTGCGTCAGTATTGCTTCCAGCCCTCACCGTGGAGACCTCCCTTCTAGCACCGCTCAGCAAATCTCTTCTGATCTCGGTGGCCTATTCTGCCCTCCTCCTAACTCCCCACATGTGTGCATGGCCTCTGTTCCCACCCACACCCTCCAGTCAGTGCACCATCCCAAACCCAAATCAACAGAGATGTCAGTCAACCCAGAGTCTGTATATATAGTTCAGGCAAGGCATGGTGTCTTGTTTCTGAGCTTTAGGGAAGGCCAAAATGCCGACAATCCCAATGGGTATGTGAGCCATAATTCTGGGAATGAATCTGGTTGCCATTCTGTAGGATATCCAAAGCTGTAAGAGGGCTGGGTTGTTCCTAAGAAATGGGCCACTAGACCCCTCCCTCATGTGCTGTCCTACCAGAGGACTGTGCCCACCAGCCAGCTTCTCCTCAAAATGGCATGGGGTGGGGAATGTGTTTGCTGTGGAAGATAACTATTGCTTATTCACTTGGATGCCTTTCTGTTTCTTCCTGCCTCAATCTATCCCTCTGCTTTTCTACTCAGAGCTCTGTGAAGTGTTTTCAAAATCCTATCTTGTCTCAACTCTTCAGGAGGATGGAGGAAAGGGACTCTTGTCCACGTTTTGACCACAGCATTAAAGGGGAATTGGCTCCCCTTGAAGACAAGATGGTGGCAACAATGCTATTCAGACTGAAACAAGGGGAAGTTGGGATGCAGCGTTCCATTCAATGTGTGGGCGTAGATTCCCTCATTTTGTTGCTTCTCAGTTCTCCATCAGTAGGCCTTCAACCCTTACAGGTCAGATGTAAAATGCATATACCCTCAACGAAGGGTAACACTGCTGTTACTATACACTTTAAAGAACTCAAAGGAGGTTCAAGTATAGAGGAGGAGAAGCCATAAGGATGGCAGAAGCCCAGCTTCTCAGGAACACTGGGGCTTATCAAAATCAAACTTACCTTCCTCATGCTGTACCTGGGGCGTGTCCAGAGAACGGTCATCCTGACCGAGGTCACCCTCCTGAACAGGGCATCTGGTCTCCACAGGCATGGCTGCCGTTCCCATGAGCCACTAATATCTTTATGCTTAACGGTGTCCTTGAAGTGTGCCTGTTCTTACGTAAGTGTGTTCTCCTCCGGCTCATCAGACAGAAGCTGTTAAGCTTCTCTGTAGAGTATGAGGAGAGCTATTACAACGTATCAAAAAACTCCCGAAGTGGAATCATGAGAAAGTGCCTGAGAGGCAACACTTCCAAGTGACTGTCAGGATAAAGGAACTAATCATTGAAAAAGTGGGTGGTACATTGGTGAACTTGGTGAATACATGTTTCCTATAACATCCTGAGACCCCAGAAGTTACTAAGGCATGAAGCTGCTGGACACTTCTCGGTGGACACTCTGGACACTTCTTTAATCTCTAAGAGACCTTCAGTATTCATTTCATAATGTGAGACATACGTTTAATCGAATGGGGGCAGTAAATGTTCTGCAGAAAACATATGGAGTGAGTTCCAGGACATTTTAACTGACTTTCTTATAAAGTTAAAAAAAAAAAAAATCAGATGTTTTCTTCGGGTCAGCACTCCTTTATTTGGGGGAGAGGCTGTGGAAGGAGGGGAGGGTAACGGATACAAGCTATAATTCAGGAGGGTGATACAAGGAAGGTCAGGCAGGACAGAATGATGTGTGAGATCATGTTAGAAATATCACCAGATTCCTTGGGGAGTTATAAAAGTGCCTTAATTCTTGTCCTTGCCAAACATCCTAGAATAGTACGACAAGATTTTATTTATTACCCCAAATTGGACTCTGACGCTCTGGGTGTGCCACAGGTGTGGGATGTCAGTCACGGCTCTCACAATCAGCAGAATGGCCCTTGTTAGGTCATTAAGGAAAGGAAAGGAGTCAAGATGAGACCCTCCAAAGAAATGCCGTTTATTTTCAGGCTGGAGAGGCACTTGTTTGTTTTTATTAGGCAACTGCTTGGTTTTGCATGGAAAGGGCCATCTGTGCCTGATAGAAGGGAAGGGAAGAAATACCTCATTTAAAAATCAACCTTCCCTCAGAGGTCGGATACTTTAATAATGATGTCTAAATTTTGTTGCCAGATTGTGATATATTTTAACAGAGAATGTTTACACATATTGAACTTTAAAATTATGACAAAGCATGTAAATAAAAATATCCATATTATTAATATATCTGTACAACTATAACTTGCCTTTATACATGTTATTAAGTATATCAAATTAAATATGCATGTTATTAAATATTTATGGCTAATATACCATAAATATTTGTTCTTTTATGCAAAGATAGACCTGTTCCACCAGGATCAGCCATGCCTGTGAAAACAGATACTTTGGGGAAAAATTAACTGGAATATACCCATCTGAGCACTTGGTCTCCCTCTCAAGAAATAATTCATCAGAATGCTTGATTCAATCTGTTTAATTAATTTATTCTGGCATCTTAATGTTTGACCATCAATCACACCCAGTCAGATTATATATAAAATATTAACATTAGATTGTCATTGGAGATTCATGTTTAAAATAAATATTTAATAACGCATAGTTAGAAAGCAAGGAAAAAGGAGAAATTTTTATAAATAGGTTTTTAATCCAAACATAACATGGAATAAAAATGCCAAGAAAAAATGTAAAGTCTCAAACTTCAGATACAATTAAAAAAAAAAAACTAGGGTAAATAATAGACTTACTAAAATATGTTAAAAGGCTGTTGTAAAAGAAAATGAATAGGCAGTCCTGAAGTGATAATCCAAAAATTCGGCTTCTAATTTCATCAACAGAATCCCTTTAAAAAAATTATATTTCAAATAGCTTAAAAAATGTATAACAACATAGATCTGCCAGAACCTGGAGCATGTTAGTGATATTCATTGGAAGGAGGCAATTTCTGGAATTTTCAAAACATTTTTTATCCAATGGTTGGAGTTTCAAAATGGATAGTAGAGGGGAAAAAAATCTATCATTTTAAGGTTTCCTGAAATAAATTAAGATTCCTTTTAAGTTCTTGTCTCTTGGAGATGCTGAAGGGAGAGTATGGTTGCAGACAAATGTGACACTCAACTCTAACTAGGTGAGTAGGAGTCGAAGAGCCTACCACAGCCAAACCCTAATTAGGGGCACAGCTAACTTTCATTCTAACTCAAACCCCATCCCCACCCTAGCTGTAACCTCTTCCTTCATACCTATTTTAAAAGGCAATGGTCTGGGCTTCCCTAGTGGCGCAGTGGTTGAGAGTCCGCCTGCCGATGCAGGGTACATGGGTTCGTACCTCAGTCTGGGAAGATCCCACACACCGTGGAGCGGCTGTGCCCCTGAGCCATGGCCGCTGAGCCTGCGCGTCTGGAGCCTGTGCTCCACAACGGGAGAGGCCACGACAGTGAGAGAGGCCTGCGTACCACACACACACAAAGAAGCCAATGGTCTATTTAGAAATAATGAATTTTTATGGTTTAAGGTTCCATTATTTTCATTTTATAGGGAGATTTGGATTCAGTACTGAAATGCCATCCAGTCTCTGTGGTTCTTTGGCAGCGCCACGTGTTTTGCTAAACAGTAGCTCTTGAGCAAAATGGTTGAACAGTTTGGCCCTAGGACGTATTTTAAGAACAGTCATGCCTGGCAAGGGCAGGTAACAGCTACCATTCAACAATTCACCAGACAAAAATGAGGACCGGGTCACTGCCAGCTACAATTCCTGGATCTCAAAATTTTTAATATGAAGAAAAAGACAATGAATGCCACTTTTAAAAATTTTCATTCATATTAGCAGTTTATATTAGGACCTACAACTTTCCAAAAGTTACATTCTGTACAAAAGGTTGTCACAAAACTAATCACCAAATATGCTCCCAGTGCACCCGTTTATCTATAAATGAAAGTTTAATTAATAAGATGAAATGTAGCACAGATATGTACATTATAGATTTAGTTTCTAACTAGTAAACTCAGATCTACATTGGATTATGATACTTTAAAATGAGAACGAATCACCCAGGAAATAATCATTTGCGGCTAAACTAACATTTTGAAGTCATTAATAACTCCTGTTTTTGAATAATGGTTTTAGTTGTATGGTAACAACTAAAAGAGTTTTGGAGTTACTTGGTATAAATAATTGCATTTTCTAGATTTAGCAGAATTTTTTTCATATAAATTACTGAAATGTTTACTTCCTCATATAAACACTAGGTGTTTGGCACATTTTGTTTAACTATTCAAGTATGTTAACAAAAGGACATACATGCATATATGATTAGATTGCCCCCTTATTTTTAAATTACTTTAAATATTTGATTGGGAAACTTGTTAGCAACAAGTCTTTGCTTTTGGACCACTCAGTGATCACTTAGTGGTCTGTGTTCTTGCCAAATTCTCTCCCCTGATGTGAGAGAAAGGGGAAGGGAATCTATTCGGGGCTTGTCACTAGCCTGGATGGAACACCCTCATCAAGGCACCGACCAGTGTGCCTTTTATCCACTAATTCAAATGAACAAAATCTGTTTGCTCAGAAACACACCCTTGTACCGCAATGTCCGCCTTCAAATTAAAGGTCATCTCTACAGTTTCCATCTGTAGTTGACTAAAGGAATATTATGAATTTTAAAACCCTAATTATAACCCCCGTCTATTGTTGAAAGAAATATCTGCAACAGAAACCAATGTTTCTTGGTTGGCTCTTACCTCTGTCAACTCTTTGTTTTGTGTTTTCCTCCTCATAGCTATAGCCCTCCTATTCAGGCCTGTTCAGAAAAGGCTCCCTCAGCGAGGGCGAGGCAGTACAGGTGTGTACAGTTCCTGGCTACTGGCCCTCGCCTGAAGGTTGTCCTTCAGCCTCTGCAGACAGATGCTCTGGGGGCTGATTGCTGTTTCGGGACTTCCCTGCCTTCCTCTGCCCCTGGGAGGTTGTGGCATCGTCACTTCCCTTTACTGGCCAGGCTGCTTCTCCCCTGTGTCTGCTCCCCGGCCCTAAGTTGACAGTATTTACCTGCCATCTGGTGTGTCCAAACTACTGGGTTGAATTTCAGTTTTATTTCTGAAAATCCCAAGTCTTTGCAAAATTATGTTAAGAACAGTCAGAATTCCTTCATTTAACTTCTTTCCTTGTGGTTAGGTCTTCCATCTGCTTAAATGTCCTTCACCTTTCCTGATTTTTAAGATTTGCTCTCAGGAAAACAGGAATTGCAACTGGAGGGCAAAATGCACATTTCAGCGATACAGATGAGAACAACTTATTCCCACCTTGGCTGTGGATAACACTCTGTTCCCCAATGTCTATAACCAGGGCCTGGCTCAGAGTTCTAATTAATTAACTTTATTAACTTGGAGCTGAAAGGAGGTCACAACTTAAACATGGAAATAAAAGGCAGTGGACCTCGCAGACTAGTTCCATGTAACTGCTTTTTAACTGGAGGTAAAAGAACAGTCACTTGCTTATTGTACGTCATAAAGCAGAAGAGATGCTTAGATAGACTGCAGAGCACAGTCTGTTTCCAGCTAATCCATGGAACATGGTAATTACAAAAAAAAAAGAAGCAATTTTTTCCATTTAGTGCAAGTAACAAGTTTATTTTCTTTGATATAGAATTAACAGAGTTAATTTTATGCCCCCAGTGAGGAAAAATTGCAACATTTGCATAGGAAAGCTTTCCTTGAAACACTTCAGATCTTTGTTAAAGTTATTGATTGTCAGATCAGAGAATCTGCAATTTCTAGTTTGTTCACAGAAATTAAAAAAATTCCTTACTTGGGAAGTTTCAAAATGGCAATTCGATCCTAGAGTCATAATTACCGGGTGGGGGGCGGGGTGGCGCGGGGGGAATGCTCTCCCGGCTAAGAGTTTCGGCAGCACTGTAATACTGTGTACACCCACTTTATACAAAGGCATGTACATTTTGCAAAGAGAGAGCATATATTCCTATTCATCATTTTTGGAACTGTGTTCAATTGCTGTATAGTCTCCTACAGGGTCTAATTAACATGAATTCAACAATGATGATAATGAGCTTACCAATCATTTCCTCATAGATGTTATATTCAGTTTTATGTTTTCCGTGCTACGCTGATAGCATACAGATCCCAATTAAAGAGAAACCTGGGCCTATATAAATAACATAAACGAAATATACATGGGGTATGTAGCAAGACTTGAGGTTGATGATTTGATGTTCATTAATGTTGGAAAATACTAAAGTAAAAATTATGGTGACTTGGGAAGATGGTATTTTCTTAAGGACACACTGCTGAACACATGGCCACCTACCTGCTCTCTAAAGCATTATATGAAAATTCAACCACCAAATACAGAACACATGAACACCAGGAGACAAAAAAAGCATTAAAGCCCATTACAATCTTGAATAAGCCAAGACCTCAAGTACATAGGAAAAGCACTGCAATCATGTATTGAGTTTTATTTTTCTAATATATATCATAAATTAAAACCATATAAAGTCACTTATATAAGAAGCAATTTTTTCAAGTGGTATAGCTTAGAGCATGGCTTTATATTTGGCTTAATCATTTTTACCACTTTAATTTATAAAGCTCGTAATCTTGCCAGCAGGGCTTCAACTTCGGGAATGGATTCGTTTTTAGAAACAGAGCCAAGAAGTTCCATTTCCTTTTTTCTGTTGCTTTCTACATTACAGGCTTCCTTCTTCTCAGCTGCCTTGATCCTCTCGGTAGACGTGTGAGTGTCTAGATTATAATTAAGCTCCTTGGTGACTGCAGTCCTTGTGGAGCTGCAATTGATACTGTAGTGTGAATGTGACCCTTCTGTCAACTGCAACTTCTGATTTTCTACAGTAAGGAAGAAAGAAACATAAAACTTATCACTGTGATAAGCAAGCACTGTGCACATTATGAAACATTAAAGTAATTATTCTCAACAAACAAGTCCTCTTAGACAGACTAAACTAAAAAATATTCAAAAGAGTAAGGTAGATTTAAAATAAACATGCAGAGGTTAAGAATAAGCTAAAAAATATAAATAGACAACTATTTCATTAGCAGACACAGATATGGAGAACAAACTAAGGGGTTACAAGCGAGGAGAGGGAAGTGGGGAGGGGCAATATAGGGGTAGAGTATTAAGAGGTACAAATTATTAGGTATAAAATAAGCTAAAAGGATATATTGCATAACAGAAAATATAGCCAATATTTTATAACTATAAATGGAATATAACCTTTAAAAATTGTGAATCAGTATATTGTACACCTGTAACATATAATTTTGTATATCAACTATACTTCAATTAAAATTAATTAACTAACTTTAAAAGTAAATAAATTTTTAAAATTTTAAAATAAATGCTTGCTGAATTGGAAAAAAATAAATAAATAAAATAAACACACAGAGGTTAAGAATAAGCTAAAAAATATAGACAACAATTTCATTAGCATTAATACTTATTTCCTACTTCTTCTGTGCTTGAAATGCCCATCACTCAGTTATTAGCAAGGCTTAGTTCTGCATTTCATTTAGGTCCCTGCTCAAATGCTATCGAGAGAGGCCGTCTCTGACCATCCATCTAAGATAGCACTCACATTTTCATCGCTCTATCTTCTTACACTCATCTTTCCCTTCACAGAACTTATAACCACCAGACACATCATATACTTGTTTACTTGTCTGTTGTCTACCTCTTCACTAGAATGTAAGCTCCAAGATAGCAAGGACATTGTTCTAAATACTGCTGTAACGTCGGTGCCTAGGATGGCCGTGGAGCACAGCGGATGCTCAGTAAATATGCATTGGGCAAAGAATTTATTTCCACACTCTATGACCCAAGACAGGCGTTAGTTTGAATAATAAAAAGATTAATTTCCTTTTTAAACAAATCTAAGGAGGAAAGTTTCTAATAGGAATTTTAAAATTCAATGCTTTCTTTTAAAAAAAAATACTGAATTTGGCAGGCAAATTGTTAAAACTTCCTAGCAAATCAAAATAATGTCATAATTTGCCAAATACGTACCCATATATTCATACAGACCTATAACCTATACACACATATATATTCTTTCATTGGTAAGTGACAGTGATCTGGACTTATCCAGGCTGTGAGGAGAGAGGTTTAATAGCTAACGGCTAAATGGTGCTAGCTGATTGACTTTCCCAAAGAGCAACAGATTTTCTTTTAATTAACTTGACTCTCACACTGCACAACCTTATGAGTGATCTCTCTCGTAGATCTCAAATTAAAAAAAAAAAAAACAGACACCCTCAATATTCATGTAACCTTGAACAGAGCTTGAAAATGGCTTCAACAAACTTGACATGACATTTAAAGTTTTTTGGTTATTTGCAGAGAGATGTTCCATTATCCCAATAGTGATTACTTTGGAGCAGAAGCAGTCACTCATGACAGTGTGTTTTATGTGAGTGCTGAAAATTCCAACCGAAAACAGCTTGTACATTAAAAGGTGACTGCTGAAGATATTTACTGCACTGTCATTTCCTGACCAGGGGCTTCCAATGATGGATGAGTATTTTACACACTTTCCTGGACAATCTCAACAAGTTTTAGAAGTCTGATCACTTTTTAGCTCTTGGAAGAAAATAAATACACTTTTCCTATCATCACCTTCCCTATCAGGTGGGCAATTGTTACTCAAAAGTTACTAACAGTTCAGTGACTTTCTCTTAGAGCTGTTTATGCTCTATAGTTTATAATGTACATATCATGTTTGCAGTAAAAAAGCACAGCTGACACTCTATTCCTACAGTTTCCATGACCGCACAAATTTATTTATTTTCTAGCACCCACTCTCCTGCCCCAAGGTGTTTGAAAACTGCATCGTAGCTAAGTGCAAATTTTTAGTCAGCTTACTGCTCCTTCCCCAAAAATGTTCCTACCTTTTCTTGTCATTCGATTTCTTGTAAACAACTCCATCATGATGATATCTCCAACAAACTAGTTTATTCTGCCGCTGGGCGACTCTCATTACATTTTTGACAACAGAGAAGAGATTAAATTGGCTAAAATATGGGTCTGTAATATACATAAGTAAAGTATTCCATACCTTCCCTGGCTATAATGTATCAATTCCACATGTGGCAAAGTGAAAGGAGCATGGGATTTTAAGGTAAATCTGGGTTGAAATCCAACCCCTTGGCCCTAACAAGTTATCTCACCTCTGAGTCTCAGGTTCTAATAATCAATCTCCATCAGAACTAAAGGAAAGGAGGTGGGTGACACCTCCTTTGAGGTACCTCCCTCCAAGCTTTCCAAGGGAGGCTTCTACCACCCAAGGCTTGTTCAGATGCTCTGACCTTTCTGACTTTCTGGTGACCATACCCATGAGAGCTGAAATGCCATTCTATTAATAGCTTGTATTTATGTAGCACCTTTATTTCTAAAGCATCTGTTGCACTTGAAACATTGCCACTGTCATTTTATAGATTGAGAGGTAAAAAGCAAAAGGAGGTTAAGTCATTTGCTTAGACTTAGTTACTAAGTAAATCAGTGGCAGAAGCCAAATGCTGTCTCTGGAGATAGTAAGGCTGTCTTAAAGAAATTTAAAAAGCTTTTTGCCAAGAAAAAGTGCTAAGTAATTCAAAGCTAAGTTTCATAATAAGGATATCCTGTACTTATGCTTCAAAATGCTTTCTGACACATTTAATACGCCCAATAACTTTGTAAAGCAGATAGTATACCTATGGAAACTACCTCAGCACTGTATCTCCAAGGTCACACATGGACTCCTTTTCTCTCCTGGTATTACTTAAGTTCCTGACTGCGAACTTCAAGTTCGACCTTTATTCACTACAGTTCCCTAGCACTCACTGTCCATTCTCCTAGACAACCCTTTCAGCCCTTCTTCTCTCCCATCAAACGTCCAACCTGTTCTCCTTCACTCTCATTTCACTCACTCATAGAGGCAATCAGAAGAGAACCCCCATAAGCTTCCTGTGCCCCCGACACCTATATGCTGATTGCAGGCACGCCCACTTCTTCCCTCCTGGGGATCTCCTGTGCTCCCCTCTGAGGACAACCAACCCCTCAAGGTGGGTGCCAGCTTGTCCATCCCTCTGGCAGCTGTGCCCTCTCTCTACTGTGTCATAAAGGTTTCCTTCTTCATGCAATCATTCCCCTCAGCACGTAAATACTGTGTAGTAACAGTCCCAATCTTTAGAGAAAAAATCTCTATTTGATTCCACATCCTGCTCCATTTACTGCTTCCGTTGTTGACTGCCTTTGTAGCAAAACATCTCAGAAGAATTGCCCATACTACTGTCTCATTTCCTCTCTTCCCATTTTTCTCTTGAACTCACTCCAGTCATGCTTTTGACACTTTACTCTTCTGAAACAGTTCTCGTCAAGGTCACTAATAAACTAGTGTTGCCAAAAACAAGACCTGTATACACACTTGGATATTTTTGTCCTCCTTTACTTGACCTATACCAGATCCAAGGATGAAATGCCCAGCAGAGCCTGGGTTTTTCTTTACTGTTTGCTCTTTGAACTTCTTTGGATGCTTAGGGGGATAACAATGGGTGGCCAATGCAGGCAAAAGTGTTTCCACCCTATTGAGAAAACTCCAGATAGGTGTGGGCTAGCTTTAGGGACAAAATGATAAGAAGAAAACCCAAGCTGGCATGTAACTCTTCTGTGGTTTTAGGTGGAGAATCTTTCATGAGAAGCAATAGACAAGATAGTATAAAACGGAAAGAGGTCATTCCTGAGACCACTGAAGAAATAAAAAAGAAAGTAAGGGGCTTATTTTAGAATGAGCTTATAGCTGTTAGAAATTCCTAGATAACACTTCTTCACTCCATCCCTCACATTTATCTCTCAGCATCTTAACAGCCCCCATCTGGGTCCCCAGCCTTGGGAGGCCCAAACTGAGGGAGTCACACCCTAAACTGCAAAATGACAAATGAAGTTGGGTTGGAGAATGAATCTCCTGTCCCACTGCAAACTAGAGAAAATGTTTACAAGTAGAGAAAGCTCTCAAGTTGCAAGTTCACTTTTATACAGAAATTTTATTACAATGTTGGTTCAAGGCCAGGTGTCTTTTGCCATTACTATTATTTTGAGAGTCCACTATTGGTGGTTTCATGTGGGTTGAACTGGAGACCCAAATTCTACACAAAAACACGCACTTAGTTTATAAATAGTTCACTTCAAACATCAGGGGGATACCACAACCCTGCAAGTTGGCGAAAACTCTATATAGGTATTCAGAGGTATGAAATAAATTGTAATTGGAGGCCAGTGGGCTCATAACCTTTCTTATATGAAATTAGTTCCAAATACAAGATGACACACTTGGACACACGGACTCTTTCAGTGGAAGATAAGGCTGGATGTCAATAAAAAGAGAAGCATTTTCTATTTCCCCTCAAGTCAAATCCTTACCAATACACATTTTTAAATGGAAACAAAAAACATTAAGGCAAAGTAGAATGATTGCTTAACTCTCCAAAGATAGGAAGCTTGTGCTATTATTTTATGAATTGAATCCAAGGTTGTTTTTTGTTTTTGCCTTTAAGACACTATAATTGATGTCTGTGAAGAGAAGTATGATCTATCTAGGACTATTGCAAATATCCAGGCCCTTGGTGATTGGAGTACAGATGGGCAAGGACCAGCTGCCTTTCTTAGTGCTAGGTCAGTAAGGGAATCCAATCCACACATCTTGTATTTATGTTTCTGTGGAAATATTAAACAGGGTGAGAATACATGCTGTTTTCCTTTAAGATAGGAAAACTCACTTACTTCAATTTAATTCCTCATATGATTCTTACTATAAGAATTGATTCTGGAGTCCCACAACAGCTTTTTCCTGAAATTAAATGAAAAGTTGAAAATTGTTGAAAAGTTGAATGGCTCTCAAATACAGAGAACCCACTAGACTTAAGAGAGAGAGAGAGAGAGAGAGAGAGAGAGAGGGAGAGAGAATAAACGCCTTAAACCACATCGGGGCTGGATCCCATATGACCTTGGCAGACTACAGATTTGGATGACAAAGAAAGCTAAAAACAAACAAACAAACAAAAAACCACCCCCAAACCCACCATCCTGAGCTAACTTTTGCATTGTTTCTTTTTTTTAAAAAAAATAAATAAATTTATTTATTTATTTATGGCTGCATTGGGTCTTTGTTGCTGTGCACAGGCTTTCTCTAGTTGCAGCGAGCGGGGGCTCCTCTTCTTTGTGGTGCACGGGCTTCTCATTGTGGTGGCTTCTCTTGTTGTGGAGCATGGGCTCTAGGCGCGCAGGCTTCAGTAGTGGTGGCATGTGGGCTCAGTAGTTGCGGTTCGCAGGCTCTAGAGCGCAGGCTTCAGTAGTTGTGGCGCACGGGCTTAGTTGCTCTGCGGCATGTGGAATCTTCCCAGACCAGGGCTCGAACCCGTGTCCCCTGCATTGGCAGGTGGATTCTTAACCACTGCGCCACCAGGGAAGTCCCTGCATTGTTTCTTAAGTAACACAAAAGACATAGGAACCAGGAAAGTTGCTGACAAAAACGAAAATATAAACATATGCAACTTGGCATCTAAATGAGAAAATATTTCAGCCAACAGCTGTTATGCTTCCTGAGCTAAGAAGGCAAGGCTAAGGCCCTGGCTGACAGCCCTTGCGGAAAACCCTCTCTGCTACAGGAAATCTCAGTTATGGTTCAGAAAGAGGCATTATTCCCTTTAAGTCGGTATTGATCCTCCATCACATTGTGGTTCTAATGGGCACTGGCTTCTCAGAAGTGCCAACTCTCAGATGACATATAAAATTGAGCTCCTGCCTTTTGTGGTCAATGGTGAGGCTGTGGCAGCTTTGACAGGAGTAAGAATATAGAACTCTGATGTTCTAAATTGACTGCATCTATTCAGTCTTCCTGAAATTTGATCTCTCCTTACAATTCTTTACCTTTTGCTCTTAACTATTACTTTGACCTACTAAGTAGCTGTTTATTTCACCCCAGCAATGCCATTACTTTGACAGGAGAAGAAAATGACCCATAAATATAATTTTTAAAGCACTACTGGGTCTACATGATAGTAAAATGTGTGACAAATATATGTTTTTAATCTATGCAATAACTGAAGTTAGTGCTGGCCACCAGCAGCCCATATCCCTGTGGTTTTTCTTACTGTTGATTTACTGATGCTATAAATAATTGTCTTCGCTTTCTTCATTTTGCTGTTTATTTTATCTTTTGTATTGAAAATATATAAAAATGATAAAAAGAGCAAAAAGGGCATTTTGTATATAGTTAAATTTTTTTAGGAGTGCCAAGAAACTCTTATTGAAACCAATTATGTAGAAACAAAAACAAAAAAACAAAGCAGTTACTCCCCTAATTCTAACAAAACAGACAAGACAGAGATGATAGATGCAAGTTATTTCTGAATAAAGGAGATAATTGACAATTAAATTAGAAGGTTTTTTGCATAAACTCGTCATATATACACTTCTATTCAGTCTTGGTCTATTTCACTGCCCTTTAAATAAAAATTTAAAGACAGCACTGCCATTTTACAATTTCCTATACTGGCCTTCCTAATTTGACACAGTGTGAGAAGGAACTAGAGATGCTGCAGGCTCCTGGGCACAGGACAACCAGGATAAATCCAGCTCTTTTCTCTAAAGGGAATAGTAATGCAAACCCTTCCAGTCAACTGCTTATCTTTCTGATTTGCAATATATTACCTGAATTGAATGTCTCACTCTATATTTGCTTCCCTCTTTCTCACCTTTCTACCCAGTTATTAGCAAATTCTAATTTGGCTTTCAGCCATACCTCTCTGTTAAAACTGCTCCTTACAAGATTATCAGAAGCCTCAAAATCCCTCAACTCAATGGAATTTTCCCATGCCTCATTTTCTCTTACAGTTGCAACACTTCAGAGTGTGTGTAATAAAGAATTTGGTTAGTCTTTTCCCACTCCTGGGCCCCTCAGACCATGCCTAATAATTTATGCTAATGAGGTGACTCATGACGGGACCCTATTTAGTTTGTGGTAATGAGTGATTCAGAATGGGGGATGGCCAAATCAGAAAGACCAATCATGTGACTGGAGGGTTGGGAGGTGGAGACTGAGTTCAATCATGTGGCCTATCAATCATGCCCAAGTAATGAAGCCTCAGTACAAACTATGGGCACTGAGGATCAGGTGAGTTTTCCTGGTTGGCAATAAGTATTATCACACACTGACAATATGATGTATATTGTCACACACTGATGCGCTGGGGGGTGGAGGGTAATATATCCCTGAGGACAGCAGAAGTTTTATGTTTGGAACCTGTTTGGCTGGTTCTGGCTTGTGTCCTTTCGCTATAACAAAGCTGCAATAGTAAGTAGAGCATTTTCTTGAATTCTAGGAGTCATTCTAGTGAATTACTGAACCTGAGGAGATAGTGAAAACCCCTAAATTTGTACCCAGCTGGTCAGAAGTGTGGGAGGACTTGGGAGCCCTCAAACTTGCAGCTAGTGTATGAAGTAAGGGCAGTCTTTTAGAGGACTGTGACTTGTAAAGTTTGGTCTAACTCTGGACAGCTGGCGTCCAGCTGTAATAAGTAATTGTAATGTACAATTGTAATTGTAATGTAATAAGTCATTACATTACAGATACATTATATGTTATCTATAACTTAACATCAGTATCATCGCCTTACCTTTATGCGTAGATATGCTATAGTTTGCAAGCAATTCCCCACGCATCTACTCATTTTACTCTTATAACACTCCTGTGAGATAAGTGACATGGATGTATTTACCTTGTTTTACATAGAGTTGAGGCAGCAGACATAACTTTCAGGCAGAGCCAGAGACAAAACTCAAGTCTTCAGACCCCTGGTTAGCACCTTCCATCATGACAAGGCCCTTTACCATGCTTACTCTTCCACTTATTGATGATTCATTCTTAGCCTTCTAAATTACTTTACCTTCTCAGACCTCCCAAACACAAGGATACCTCTCTTCGTGTGGCCATTTCTCATGATTAGATCCGTGGCTCATTTCTGTCCTTTCTACATTCTCTTTACCAAGATCTCACAGCTTCAACTATCTCCTCGAGGAAGGAGACACCCACATCTGCATCTCCAGCCCTAACGGGAGAGCTTTGGTACTGTGCCTACCTCAGCATTTCCATCTAAACGCCCTACCATAATCACACAACACATTTTTGAGTCAAACTTTCACATTCAAAGCAACTTCCTCTTTATACTAATATACCAAAACCAATGATAGCATCTGTTTACCAGTCCTGCTATCTGTCACTGACAGTTGTCTCGGCTACCAGGCACTTGTGGTCACCAGTGTGTGACTTAGTAGCTATTAAATAAATGGTTTCTAAAGTATGCAATTGCCTGTCAGCTAATAGATACCAGACAATAAATAATTTATTTATTTATAAATTATAAATAATCGGTTGGTCTGGTGGTTTATAAGGACAAGAAGGTAGGAAAATTACACAGGGATATGCTTTGGTATTACAGTTATTGAACACATACTATATATTAAACCCTCTACATGTTATTTAAAAGATTTTCCAACAACACTAAAATATAGGTATTATCAACTGTTTCATAAATGAGGAAATTGAGGCTTAGAGAAGTTCACGAACTGTCAAGGCCACACAGACTTTGATATTTGCTTCTGGGAAATCCAATACAAATCTTATTCCCCCATGCATGGCTCTGGGGGCACATGATAAAGCCATGGCAAAAAGATACTGTGAAAGGTAAAGAGCACTTTATATTTTGGGGTTTGAGGACAGGCCTATTCCCAGTGCTAATGACCAGGAAGGAAGCTGTTTTCCTGAAGCCATTTCTAAGTAGTATCTTACAGTGTGCTTTCAAGTATTTTTCTTTATTTTTTATATTTCCTAATTCAATATTTATTAGATATTTCGAATGTACAGATTTTTTTTTCTGAATGAGTAATGTATGCTATTTCAACTCCATTTCACTTTCATAGAATCATATAATATAGAATCATGTAATCTCAGGATTGGAAAGCCCTTAGTTAGTTGGTAGAACCACCTATCCAATACTTGAATTCCATTCACTCAGCATTCTGTCAAGTGGCTGTCTAGCCTAAGTTTGAAGACCTCCAGTCATAGCCTCACAATCTCACAAGGCAATATATTCCTCTACTAATTAAATGTTTTACTTTATATTTATCTAGTGTTTGTTCCCCTGAAATCTTAGTCACTAGTCCTACTGATTTTCCCACTAGGGCTATATTAAAAGTCTAATTTCTCTTCCACTCACCAGCCCTTCAAATACTTAAAGACAGCTATCACACTCCCCAAATCTTTGCCAGCCAAACAGCCACAATTTCTTCAACTGTCCCTCCAGAGATCATGAGCTGAAGTTATGGTTAAGTCAACTCAACCTGCTGTGTACTTATACACCATGCTAGGTGCTGAGTCCTTGAAACATTTAGGGTCCTGTCATTTCTATGAACATACAAAACCATATTCATTTAGTAGTTCAAAATTATGGAAAAAAACCAAATCCAACTAGTGTATCCAGTACTATAACACAAAAGAATAATTTGCTCAGAGAATCCTTTTGAATATAACCTTTAAAAATTTTCCATATAGACTTAATACTTGAAGTTGGACAGGAACCAAGATAGCAGAGTAGAAGGACGTGCTCTCGCCCCCTCTTGCGAGAAAACCAGAATCACAACTAACTGCTAGACAATCATTGACAGGAAGACACTGGAACTCACCAAAAAAGATACCCCACATCCAAAGACAAAGGAGAAGCCACAATGAGACAGTAGAAGGGGCGCAATCACAGTAAAATCAAATCCCATAACTGCTGGGTGGGTGACTCATAGACTGGGGAACACTTATATGACAGAAGTCCACCCACTGGAGTGAAGGTTCTGAGCCCCACGTCAGGCTTCCCAACCTGGGGGTCCGGCAACGGGAGGAGGAATTCCTAGAGAATCAGACTTTGAAGCCTAGTGGGAATTGACTGCAGGACTTCGACAGGACTGGGGGAAAGAGAGACTCCACTCTTGGAGGGCACACACAAAGTAGTGTGCGCATCGGGACCCAGGGGAGAGATCAATGACCCCAGGGGAGACTGAACCAGACCTACCTGCTAGTGTTGGTGGGTCTCCTGCAGAGGCGGGGGGTGGCTGTGGCTCACTGTGGGGACAAGGTCACTGGCAGCAGAAGTTCTGGGAAGTAATCCTTGGTGTAAGCCCTCCCAAGTCTGTCATTAGCCCCACCAAAGAGCCCAGGTAGGCTCCAGTGTTGGGTTGCCTCAGGCCAAACAACCAACAGGGAGGGAACTCAGCCCCACCCATCAGCAGACAAGTGGTTTAAAGTTTTACTGAGCTCTGCCCACCAGAGCAAGAGCCAGCTCTACCCACTACAAATCCCTCCCATCAGGAAACTTACACAAGTCTCTTACACAGCCTCATCCACCAGAGGGCAGACAGAAAAAACAAGAAGAAATACAATCCAGCAGCCTGTGGAACAAAAACCACATTCACAGAAAGACAAGATTAAAGTCAGAGGGGTATGTAGCAGATGAAGGAACAAGATAAAACCCCAGAAAAACAATGAAGTGAAGTAGAGATAGGCAACCTTCCAGAAAAAGAATTCAGAATAATGATAGTGAAGATGATCCAGGACCTCGGAAAAAGAATGGAGGCAAAGATCGAGAAGATGCAAGAAATGTTTAACAAAGACCTAGAAGAATTAAAGAACAAACAAACAGAGATGAACAATACAATAACTGAAATGAAAACTACACTAGAAGGAATCAATAGCAGAATAACTGAGGCAGAAGAACGGATAAGTGACCTGGAAGACAGAATGGTGGAATTCACTGCTGCGGAACAGAATAAAGAAAAAAGAATGAAAAGAAATGAAGACAGCCTATGGGTTCTCTGGGATATCATTAAATGCAACAACATTTGCATTATGGGGGTCCCAGAAGGACAAGAGAGAGAGAAAGTAACAGAGAAAATATTTGAAGAGATTATAGTTGAAAACTTCCCTAACATGGGAAAGGAAATAGCCACCAAAGTCCAGGAAGCCCAGCGAGTCCCATACAGGATAAACAGAAGGAGAAACATGCCGAGACACATAGTAATCAAACTGGCAAAAATTAAAGACAAAGAAAAATTATTGAAAGCAGCAAGGGAAAAACGACGAATAACATACAAAGGAACTTCCATAAGTTTAACAGCTGATTTCTCAGCAGAAACTCTACAAGCCAGAAGGGAGTGGAATGATATACTTAAAGTGATGAAAGGGAAGAACCTACAACCAAGATTACTCTACCTGGCAAGAATCTCATAAAGATTCGAAGGAGAAATCAAAAGCTTTACAGACAAGCAAAAGCTAAGAGAATTCAGCACCACCAAACCAGCTCTACAAAAAATGCTAAAGGAACTTCTCTAAGTGGGAAACACAAGAGAAGAAAAGGACCTACAAAAACAAACCAAAAACAATTAAGAAAATGGTTATAGGAACATACATATCGATAATTACCTTAAACGTGAATGGATTAAATGCTCCGACCAAAAGACACAGGCTTGCTGAATGGATACAAAAACATGACCCATATATATGCTGTCTACAAGAGACCCACTTCAGACCTAGGTACACTAGAGACGGAAAGTGAGGGGTTGGAAAAAGATATTCCATGCAAATGGAAATCAAAAGATAGCTGGAGTAGCAATACTCATATCATATAAAATAGACTTTAAAATAAAGAATGTTACAAGAGACAAGGAAGGACACTACATAATGATCAAAGGATCAATCCAAGAAGAACATATAACAATTATAAATATATATGCACCCAACATAAGAGCACCTAAGTACATAAGCAACTGATAACAGCTCTAAAAGAGGAAATTGACAGTAACACAGTAATAGTGGGGGACTTTAACACTTCAATTACACCAACGGACAGATCATACAGACAGACAATTAATAAAGAAACACAAGCTTTAAATGACACAATAGACCAGATAGATTTAATTGATATTTATAGGACATTTCATCCCCAAAAAGCAGATTACACTCTCTTCTCCAGTGCGCATGGAACATTCTCCAGGATAGATCACATCTTGGGTCACAAATCAAGCTCAGTAAATTTAAGAAAATTGAAATCATATCAGACATCTTTTCTGACCAAAATGCTATGAGATTAGAAATGAATTACAGGGAAAAGAAAACGTAAAAAACACAAACACATGGAGGTTGAACAATATGTTACTAAATAGCCAAGAGATCACTGAAGAAATCAAAGAGGAAATCAAAAAATACCTAGACACAAATGACAATGAAAACACGACAATCCAAAACCTGTGTGATGCAGCAAAAGCAGTTCTAAGAGGGAAGTCAATAGCTATACAAGCCTACCTCAAGAAACAAGGAAAATCTCAAATAAACAACCTAAACCTTACACCTAAAGGAACCAGAGAAAGAAGAGCAAACAAAACCCAAAGTTAGCAGGAGAGAAATCATAAAGATGAAATCATAAAGATGAAATCATAAAGATCATAAATGAAATAGAAACAAAGAAAACCATAGCAAAGATCAATAAAACTAAAAGCTGGTTCCTTGAGAAGATAAACAAAATTGATAAACCATTAGCCAGACTCATCAAGAAAAAGAGGGAGAGGACTCAAATCAATAAACCTAGAAATGAAAAAGGAGAAGTTACAACAGACGCTGTAGAAATACAAAGCATCCTAAGAGACTACTACAAGCAGTTGCCAATAAAATGGACAACCTGGAAGAAATGGATAAATTCTCAGAAAGGTATAACCTTCCAAGACTGAACCAGGAAGAAGTAGAAAATATGAACAGACCAATCACAAGCAATGAAATTGAAACTGTGATTAAAAATCTTCCAACGAACAAAAGTCCAGGACCAGATGGCTTCACAGGCGAATTCTATCAAACATTTAGAGAAGAGCTAGGACTCATCCTTCTCAAACTCTTCCAAAAAATTGCAAAGGAAGGAACACTCCCAAACTCATTCTATGAGGCCACCATCAGCCTGATACCAAAGCCAGACAAAGAGACTACAAAAAAAGAAAATTACAGACCAATATCATGATGAATATAGATGCAAAAGTCCTCAACAAAATACTAGCAAACAGAATCCAACAACACATTAAAAGGCTCATACACCATGATCAAGTGGTATTTATCCCAGGGATGCAAGGATTCTTCAATATATGCAAATCAATCAATATGATACATCATATTAACAAATTGAAGAATTAAAACCATATCATCATCTCAATAGATGCAGAAAAAGCTTTTGACAAAATTCAACAATTTATAATAAACCTCTACAGAAAGTGGGCATAGGGGGAACCTACCTCAACATAATAAAGGCCATATACAACAAACTCACAGCAAACATCATTCTCAATGGTGAAAAACTGAAAGCATTTCCTCTAAGATCAGGAAGAAGACAAGGATGTCCACTCTCACCACTATTATTCAACATAGTTTTGGAAGTCCTAGCCATGGCAATCAGAGAAGAAAGAGAAATAAAAGGAATGCAAATTAGAAAAGAAGAAGTAAAACTGTCACTGTTTGCAGATGACATGATACTATACATAGAGAATCCTAAAGATGCCACCAGAAAACTACTAGAGCTAATCAATGAATTTGGTAAAGTTGCAGGATACAAAATCATTGCACAGCAATCTCTTGCATTCCTATACACTGATGAAAAATGTGAAAGAGAAATTAAGGAAACACTCCCATTTACCACTGCAACAAAAAGAATAAGATACCTAGGAATAAACCTAACTAGGGAGAAAAAAAGACCTGTATGCAGAAAACTATAAGACACTGTTGAAAGAAATGAAAGATGATACCAACAGATGGAGAGATATACCATGTTCTTGTATTGGGAGAATCAATATTGTGAAAATAACTATACTACCCAAAGCAATCTAGAGATTCAATGCAATCCCTATTAAATCACCAATGGCAGTTTTTACAGAAGTAGAACAAAAAATCTTAAAACTTGTATGGAGACACAAAAGACCCCGAATAGCCAAAGCAGTCTTGAAGGAAAAAAAAGGAGCGGGAGGAATCAGACTCCCTGACTTCAGACTATACTACAAAGCTACAGTAATCAAGACAATATGGTACTGGCACAAAAACAGAAACACAGATCAACGGAACAAGATAGAAAGCCCAGAGACAAACCCAAGCACCTATGGTAACTAATCTATGAAAAAGGAGGCAAGGATATACAATGGAGAAAAGACAGTCTCTTCAATAAGTGGTGATGGGAATACTGGACAGCTACATGTAAAAGAATGAATTTAGAACACTCCCTGACACCATACACAAAAATAAACTCAAAATGGATTCGAGACCTAAATGTAAAACCAGACACTATAAAACTCTTAGAGGAAAACATAGGAAGAACACTCTTTGACATAAATCACAGCAAGATCTTTTTTGATCCACCTCCTAGAGTAATGGAAATAAAAACAGAAATAAACAAATGGGACCTAATGAAACTTAAAAGCTTTTGCACAACAAAGGAAACCATAAACAAGACGAAAAGACAACCCTCAGAATGGGAGAAAATATTTGCAAACGAATCAACAGGCAAAGGATTAATCTCAAAAATATAGAAACAGCTCATGCAGCACAATATTAAAGAAACAAACAACCCTATCCAAAAATGGGCAGAAGACCTAAATAGACATTTCTCCAAAGAAGACATACAGATGGACAAGAAGAACATGAAAAGCTGCTCAATATCACTAATTATTAGAGAAATGCAAATCAAAACTACAATGAAGTATCACCTCACACCAGTTAGAATGAACATCATCAGAAAATCTACAAAGAACAAATGCTGGAGAGGGTGTGGAGAAAAGGGAACCCTCTTGCACTGTTGGTGGGAATGCAAATTGATACAGCCACTCTGGAGAAGAGTATGGACGTTCCTTAAAAATCTAAAAATAGAATTACCATACGATCCAGCAATCCCATTACTGGGCATATACCCAGAGAAAACCGTAGCTCAAAAAGACACATGCACCCCAATGTTCATTGCAGCACTATTTACAATAGCCAGGTCTTGGAAGCAACCTAAATGCCCATCAAGAGACGAATGATTAAAGAAGTTGTGGTGCATATATACAATGGAATATTACCCAGCCATAAAAAGGAACGAAATTGGGTCATTTGTTGAGACATGGCTGGATCTAGAGACTGTCATACAGAGTGAAGTAAGTCAGAAAGAGAAAAACAAGTGTCGTATATTAACGCATGTATGTGGTACCTAGAAAAATGGTACAGATGAACCAGTTTGCAGGGCAGAAGTTGAGATGCAGATGTAGAGAACAAACGTATGGACACCAAGGGGGGAAAACTGCGGTGGGGTGGGGATGGTGGTGTTCTGAATTGGGCGATTGGGATTGACATGTATACACTGATGTGTATAAAATTGATGACTAATTAGAACCTGCTATAAAAAAATAAATAAAATAAAATTGAAAAATTAAAAAAAAAAGAAAAAACTTGAAGTTGATTTTCAGCCTAATAAAAGCTGCTTAAAACTATCTGTTTTTATTCATTAGAGAATTCAATCCTGGGATACATTTGTAATGAAGATGATTTTAAATGAAATAATTTTATGTATGACTTTATATATAGAAATGTTCCCTTACTTCTCCCCAGCCTGTCACTAAATATAAATGTCACTAGCTATATCCAGGAGATAGTAATATGTTCAAGGAGCAAGAAAAACAAACTCATATCCATCTAATTCTGATCTAACTTGCTAGAATGTAAGCTCCACAAAGGCAAAAATCTTTGTTTTATTCACTTAGAATAAAACAGTACTTAGAATAGTGCCTGCTTTATAATGAGTGTTTAAAACATCATTTCTTGAGTGACTGAACCTAAGCATGGCATAATTTTACCACCTTGTTTCATATTAATCCTTCCCAAAGAAAACACTTCAGAATAACATTCCCTGAATAACAAACTGATTACATGTCATTTTTATTTAATGTATATTTTCGTGCTTTCTGGCCTCTTGAGGACCTAGACTTGAGTCTAGAATAGCGCCGTCCAATAGAAATATGAGTGTCAGGAAAGCGGGCTACATAAGCTACTTAAAATTTTCTAGTAGTCACATTAAATATTGGGAAAGAAAATCAGGTGTAACTAATTTTAACAATATATTTTACTTAACCAAATTTCAACTATTATTTCAATATGTAAGCAAAATAAAAAATGTATTAATGAAATCTTTAAGTTTTTTTTTTTGTACTAAGCCTTCAAAATCAAATATGTATTGTACACTTAGAGATCATCTTAATTCAGACTAGCCACATTTCGAGAGCTCAAGAGCCACATATGACTATTGGCTACTATATTGGTAGCATAGTAACCTGGAGTTCCTACAGTGCTAATACCTATAAATTTTTGAGTCAGATATCTTCATAGAAAATTCCAGTGATGGGTAACAATCTCAGTTGGATTTTGTACTGTTAGAAAGCTAATAATTATTATTAAAAAGAATTTAGGAATTATAATTTTTTAAACTTTAGTTAGACGTTCAAATTGGAATAATTCATATCCTAGTGGAAATTAATATTGTTCATTTCCCCATATTTACTAAAAATACTTCTATAATTTGTTATAAGGCACCATATAGGGATGTATGGTTCACAGGGCTAAAGCAAAAATAAGTAATATCAAGATCACAGGCCCCAACCTTATATGGATATGCACTTTGGAACTTTTCTCCTCAGTATCAGGGATGCATTTATATCAGCAATTTATTTCCCTGTGTAATTCAGACTAGTAATCTTAGCTTCATTCTATGGTCACAGGTTGTATAATAATCATAATTAGTTACCAAATAAATATGTGCTGTTTGAATTACATAGGGAAATAAATGCAGATATAAATATAACCCTAATACTGAGGAAAAAAAAAATCCCAAAATACATACCTTATTGAGATTAGGTCAATAAGTGAAAGATAACGTATGAATGGAATCAGTTATTACAGAAGTAAAATGCTTTTCAAACATTATTTTTTTAGCTACATGAAAAACAATCAAATGAAAGAATGCAATATTCCAAAATTTAGCATTTCACTGTGATTTTGTTTTATACAGAAAGGAAGACACAGTTGTACATTCCTAGGTAATTTGGATTTACGTAGCTTCTGTGAATGGTAAAACAGACAATGGCTAAAGATTCAAAATGCAATCATGAAATTGATTGCTATAATGACATACCTACTGTTTCTACTATCTCTGTTTTGACATATGTTTATCTAGCCCCCAAGGCATAGGGAGACCAGGTTACCATTCAGACTCTTCTATTTTTACTTCATAGTTCTGTAGACATTTTAGTAAATCAGTGAAAATTAGAAGTATCTAACATATTAAATGTGACTCTCCTCCTTTCCAAAATGAGAATGACCTTTATTTCTTGTCACTCTCTTATTCAAATTGGAACAGGACCTACATTGGGGCCAGGTGCACAGAGGTGCCACTATTAAGGCTGAAAGACCTGCCTTTTTTGATTGTTCTATTCATAGCCCAGCAGCATTATTATGTATTGTATTAATGGTACCAAGTTTCACTATGAAATCTTAAACTACTTCTAAGATTTTGGTTTCTTGTATTTCTAGAAAATGAGTAAAAAAAAAATTTGGCACAAGTCATTGGCATTACCTTAGAGAGGAGTTCAGGCTAGTAAACTACTGCCTCCTACTGTCAGTTTGAGGAAAGAAGTACCTCAGAGGACCTTCCTCAACCATATTCCTTTTTTACAGATTTACAGATTACTGGCCTTCTTCATCCAAAGTACAATTCTGCATACTATGCCCTTGGACTGGTAACCTAGGAAGACATGTTGATGTTTTCTGAATTTCTCTGAATTCTTTCCCTGCTTAGACTACTACATATATGACAAAAATCCAACAAATACTCTGAGTATGGATCTTATCCACCAAAAAAAAAAAAAAAAAAAAAAAAAAAAAAGGCTGCCTTTAACAATAATTCCCACATACATATCAGAAGGAAAAGGCAAGAAAAAAAACTATATTATTTTGAAATATTATAGATTTCTCCTAAATAAAAAATATTAACAAGTATGAGCTAAAATAATATAGTAGGACATAGAACAGAAATGTTTAAAAGCTTGAAGTTATGTTTCTAAAATATGGAAGGGGTACATGACAATTTAGGGTAAAAACTACTCATTTTTAGAACTAGCATATTTGGATCAATGACTTGGGTGCTGGATGTAGAGTCCCTTGTGCTCAGCCTGCAATCTGACTTCTGATGGTTTCGGCTGAGTCAAAGAATATTGATCTGCATTTTAAAGGTGAAATTTTTGATTGGCAAAATAAGTCAGGCAAAGAGGACCTTTCTTAGAAGCTGCTCCCTTTTAATGAGGAAACAGTAAAAGGAATAAGTCAATGTCACTTCAGTTATTTTCTTGCACATAAAACCCTAAGCTTTGTTCCTATGAAACCTCACGCTGCATTGAGATCTCTGAAAAATTGGTTTCTGTAAACAACTCATTTTGAATGCAGCACAGGCTGGGCCTGCACTTCCTAAGACCCTGTGGACGCACAGTCGGATCTGACCACGCAATTCCCTCTTTCCATTTACTGCTATAGATTCCTGCCTCAGGCTTCACTAGCCAGCAGGGACTGTTTCCTCAAAGACCCGCTTCTACCCATCTTCCGAGGGCTTTGGAGCACCTCCTGTCTCTATGGTAACACGAAACACAAAGCAGTAGAAATGTACTGTACAGCAGGCAGAAAAGAAAGAAATTAGAGTGCAGTACTCTTGGCAAGCTAAAGAAGGTGCTGACCGCAGGAAAATGGACAGAGGACAAGATGGAGCAATTGTTAGTTGTTCCATTTCTTGTATATTCTCCTAAAAGAGCTACAAGTGTTGGCACAGAAGAAGCCTTAAAGTATATGGAACTTTATAATCCACATGGTATTTGAAATTAAAAAAAAATTACTGCAGATCCACACTAGCCATATATGTCCAGCAATTTATAGTTCATTAAACTATTGAGATGAAAGTATTCAGTTAATTGAGATACCAAGTATGAAAAGAAAAAAATTAAATCAAATATTCCAAAATGGTTTATGTTAAAGACAGGAAAATATGTTACTATCATACGGCAGAATGTTCTCATTTTTTATTATTCAGCCTTAAGATAATGTGAATTTTTTTAGTCTTTTTCAGTTTGGGGCACCATACTAAACGGAATATCTAAGTCTATTTAGTTCAGTGTTTTAGTATAATCAGTTCATCTCCCCAAATTGTTGGTCGATTCCAATCTGCTTCCTGTTTACAAACAGCATCCTTAACTTGTGATGAAGTATATAAGGAATGGTAATGCTATTCAACTTGAATCAGAAAATATTCACATAAACCTATAACATCTGCACATTATGAAAGACATATTATTCATATAGACATTTGATAGCTATTCTAAAAAAATTTCGTGCAAATCTATAAAATAATGCTGAACATCGATGCTGGAAGCTTGCTATGAACTTCAGAATGTCTATTAAAAATGCTGTAGAGAAACCTGACTACTGGGCCTCAGGGCAGCATCTGCTGACACATTTCAAGCACCTGAACTCAGAGATTCACAAAGCTGGTTCTGGACTCTGTCCTTTGAGGCAGCACCCCAAAAATCAGAGCAGCAGAAATTCAGAGCAACTATAATTTCTAGTTAGTTATAAAATTTTCTATACACTCACTTGTATAACTCTATTATTAGGAGCTGAGATTTCTTTCCATAGTCTTAGTTTGTTGTTGTTTTTTTAACCCATCAACTGAGATGCAGCAATGAGCTATAGCCACTAGAGGTCAGACAGTTACACCTGTCACTAATCATTAAGTTGGTATTATATCACTTTGAATAACTTTTAGTGACTTAAAAATATGGAACATAATACATTCTTTTACAACTGTTACAGTATAGTAATAATATGTCTGCTAATTGACTATTCTATTTCTAATGGACTTAGATTTTGCAGTGGTACTAGCTTTCCATATGGGCTCTCACTTGATTGGAAGAGGAAAGAAACCATTGCAAATAATGGAATCCCACAACATAAAAAGGGTTCTTCTCGAGTATAACAGAGAAGTGCTCTGTTCTGCAGTTTTACCAAGTCCATTTGGTGACCCTAACATTCACGGCCCTTCCAACATGAATGACTTTATTTCTCTAATGTAATAGCTTGTGTCTGTTTTCTCCTGGGGTATACAAGACTTATCATCTTATATCTTATCAGAGGAAAGAAGTAATTATAATGAAGGGGTGGGTCACTCCTCATCTGTCCAATGAGGTTTACTATGTGACAAACCAAAAATATTGGTTAAAAAAAACAACAAAATTTTCAACTATAACACAATCTGCGAAGATGGAACTCAGGTTTAGTTCTAACAAAAATATAGTCATTATCACCATCTTATTATAATGAATAAAATTACAATTAATAAAATAATTGTATGTAAGGTTCCCCCCCCACTTCAGGTTTTGTTTTATAAAAGACTAATAATAAAAACAATACTAATGTGTTTGAGCACTTAAGTGCCCGTCTGCACGAGGTGTTTTACATGAGTCATACAATCTAATGGAGTGTGACATTTATTCTCCCTGTTTCACAGTTGAGGAAGGGATGCGTTGAGGGGTTAAGAAACTTGCCCAAGGTCAGGAGGAAAGTGAAGGTGGAGAGAGGATTCAAGCACAACTGGAGCCAGATTCAGCTCCAGGCTTCAAACTATAGCACTGTTATCTAACTGAAAAAAAAAAAAAGCTACAAATGCTGAAGGAGAAGCAGACAGTATTCCTATATTAGCACAAGGAACCAAAAAGGAACTACGAGACACTTCGCTTTTACCAATATTGTTTCTGACAAATACCTTAAAAATTTATTGAGCTCTCTAGTTGAAATGAACCAGGAATATACTTTTCCAGGGTTTTTGCTTGTATGGTATAAAGTACTGCCTGTACTTAAAACTGCAATATAACTAGTTATTCATAGAAGAAAAATCTATGGCTCAGATTCACTAGTACATTAGAAAATAGGTAAAGCTAGTTATTTTGACATTATTACATGTAATAACTTTACATTTTAATTGATACTACCCAAATTTGTACCAAGGAGAGTCCAGAGTTATAAAATTTTCTAGTTTTTAAAAAAATAAAATGAACTAACCACAAATGCCTCAATTCTATCTTAAATTAGAAAATTTTTGCATATAGTTTTTCTCTTACTAGCAATCCATAACTGAGGAAATTACTATTCCTTAAACTAAGACATGCATTTTTTTAGCTGTACTTATGCAGTGAACTCTATATGCAATTCTTCTACCCATCTCTATTCCTCTGTCCTAAGCATTGCCTACAATAATCTATAATCCCTCGAGTCTCATCAAATGCTACCTCCTGATTTCTCAAAAGGTTGTGAAGTCCCTTGCCTTCTGCTGTACTTCTTTCATGTGTTACACATCCTGTTTGCTTAGTGTTATAGTTTTTTGTGTCCCTGCTACAGGCCAGAGTCGAGTGACAAGACCATAAAATACTGGGAGTAGGATCTGTGTTTTTCTAATCCCTCGTGGTGTTAGATGCAGTGCTTTATATGCAAATGTGTGTTGTATTTCATCGTAAGACTCAAGGGGGCAGAGTCTATGTTCCATCATTTTTGGGCATGATGTAGGATACAAGATGGACAACTGCTTTCACTCCTTTAGTCAAAAAACGCTGAGTATGTACAGTGGGCCACACTATGCTAAGTGTCAGGAATACAGCAGAGAATAAGCAGACATGGTTCCTGCCTTCAGGAAGTCTGCCATCTAACTGCCTTGACATATCTATATTTATAGAGATATTTCCTTATTATCTTCCATATATAGTAAAGAGAAATAGCAAGAACTGCTCAAAGTGTTCTGAGCTGTCAATTATGTCTCTCACTTTTTTAATGCATTATTGGATTTGGTATCTGTTACGGCTTTTAGCAAAACTAGGACCCATGCCTCTTAAATAATAAACACAAATGTTTAAGTCCTGTGGGTGTGTTAGATTTCAAAAGAGAATGCGTAGGGTGCAGGGAGATATGTCACTTGTAGGAGATGATGAAGAAGGGAACAGAAGCAGTGTTGAAGGTAACAGGGCCTAACCAGAGAAAATCTAAGGAGAGCTAATGAACTAGGCTACTTGCGGGATGGATTGACAGGCAAGAGACAGGGAGGGAAAAAAAAGAGCCTATGTAGAAATGCAGGTAAGGAGCTGATCAAATCAGGAATAGTTTATAAAGGGTGAATTGGGCAGGATTTGGGGAATACCACATGAAGAAGGAGATGGATTTGTAATCAGAAGTTCTGAGATCGAGACAGTTTTGCTCCAGATGTAGTTGAGAATGGTGGCTGCCTCCACTGTTCTTTCCTTGCAGTTAAAGTCCTATTATTCTCCTTGTTGTCAACACTGTATTAAAAGGGAGAAGTATGACCCGAATTCATCATTCCACCTCGCCCGCTCTTAAGACACTGGTGTTCTAGTTTTCCATTCTCTCCCGTCAGCCTGAAACCAGGTCAAAGTGCTTTGGCACAGGAAGTCACTCCCCCGGAAGCCTCCTTAACCCCTGCCCCTCCACCCCTGCTGTTCATTCTCTCAGTTCTTTTCCTTCTGCACTTACTATAAACATGATGTGTTTGTGTAATTGCATATTTAATATCTGTTTTCTCCACTACATTCTACCAAAAACATCTCTCACCGGGTCTCAGCCAAATAGTAATGATGAAACTGCTACCATTTAGTATGCCTCTGTGTGCTAGACATGATTGGAGGGGTCTTTAATAACATTTCCCCAGGTCATTCTCACACACTCTGCGAAGCTGTTTTTTTTTTTTTTTTTTTTTTTTTTTTTGCGGTACGCGGGCCTCTCACTGTTGTGGCCTCTCCCGTTGCGGAGCACAGGCTCCGGACGCGCAGGCTCAGCGGCCATGGCTCACGGGCCAAGCTGCTCCGCGGCATGTGGGATCTTCCCAGACCGGGGCACGAACCCGTGTCTCCTGCATCGGCAGGCGGACTCTCAACCACTGCGCCACCAGGGAAGCCCGAAGCTGTAGTTGATATCCCCATTATACAGGAAGAAAATCAAGGCCAAGAGGTCAGCCACTGATCTGTCAGACCATGACAATGCTCTTGGCTTTGCTGCTGTGACTCTTCCCTGTCTCCTGGAGAGGCTGTGATGATCTCCTCAGGCAGGTTAAAGGCCTTTTTTGTGGGAGGCAAGTTTAGCTTTACTCCTTCCACTGCTGTCTCTACAGATTTGGTTTTAACTGAGCTTACCACCATGGAACAGCCTTTTTGTTTATCAAGCTGTATGCTCATTGATTTGTTTCTTTGGATTTATGTGAAAGAGAACCAACACCAATTTTCCCTGGCTCATCTGGCCAGCTGCAAACTCCACATTTGTGACAACTTGGGTCAGAAGGTGCTCTATTATGGGGTTAGTTTATATCTAAAAGGAAAAATTGTAAGTGTTTCTTTTTAGCACTATCATTCACTTTTTATATCCTGGAATGATTCTTTTAATCTCTGTTAACTTCAGCATCTTTCTTTGTTTACTGGCCCTGATTAAATAAGCCAAATCTACACAGGATATTTATGACAAAAACAATATGTATGAAAGCTCTTAGATGGACAGATCACCACACAAATGTACAGCATTGTAAGGGTCCACTCATCACAAATCTTGAAAGTGGCTGTGTTTCAGCCTCTTATATGATGTTTACAGCATAAAGATTAGTAACGCATACTCCTGAAGTCATATAACTCTGAGTAAAACAGAGGCATAGATGCTTTTGGAATAATTGATCAAGATATGTCTTTTAATGTAAAAAACAAAAATAAAAATTCATTTCTAATATTTTCAGCATAATCCATTTCATCAGCAAACTGGCTATACTTACATGTATCATTAAATTCGTGGTTAAAGTCATAAATCCACTCATGTGTATTTATGTGTTAATTTTCTGGGAATAGGTGGGTGGATATCCAAATTCTGACTATATCTCATGAGAATGGAAGCTGCACTACTTATGAATTATGGCTCTTTGTCATTTAAAATAAGCTGGCAGCTTCCTCTTAAAGCATGATAACAGCAATACCTTTAAGAATCAAATTTGAGGATTTCAGGGCCTCTACCTATTAAGAAAGAGATTATGAAAAGCTTTTTTTGGGGGGGGGTGTGTGGCACTTGGGGTAGAAAGGAGATTTTTCATTCGTAGAGCCAGATAAATAGTTCACATTTCTCTAAAATGTTGGTGCTTTTCTAAGTGATTTCCTTCTACTCTCACGTTCAACTAACCTGAAAGAGACATATCTGTGACTTTTTGTCTTTTTGAGTAGTAACTAACATTATGTTCACGAATTAACTGGGAATGAGGAAACTGACTAAGAAGAACCATTGAAATCTCTAATTAAATATAAGCACTCTTGTTCTTATATTCTCACCTTTTCCAAGTGTCTTCCTCATTCTCCTTGGCTATCAAATACAGGTCTCAAAGAAGCAGGTGTGTGGACACATTAGCACACATGGCATCCATTTAATCCTCCTGTGAGGTGGTTATTGTTTATCTCCATTTACCGACAAGGAAATTGAGCCCAGACATTAAGTGGATTACTCCAGTGGCACAGTGAGGAAAAAGCAGAGGCAGAATGAACACTTAAAAGTCTCTCTGTCTTATGTGAGACCCTGCCATTGTCTTCTGGGTCACAGATTAGCTGTTTTGCTGAAGGGAGTGCTCTTTATTGTAGAAGTGGTTGGCTAATATGAACAGATATGGAAAAGTGGTATTGCTGGAGGTTGTGTAGGAAAAAAAAGAATATAGTGGAGTTTCAGGAGATCTAAGCAGCTATGAGCTGCTTTTCAGGAGATCTAAGCAGCTATAAGACTTTGTAGCAACAGAGCTTGAGTAAGAAAAAACGAGTTTTGTTGATCATAACTCTTGCTTTTATGTGGAATCTGTTTGGGGATCGATAGGTTTATTCTGAAATTCCCCTGTTTCTCTTATTTGCTTTTAATCTGAGATAAACAAAAATCTATATTCAAAGTTAACATTTCAATAGTTAAGAGTTGGAAATCCCCAAACGAAATGTGCCACTACCTGTGGCTTTATGACATTTAGGCTCAGCTTGGTCAGTGCCAAAAGGAACGCTTTTCTAAGATCCTTTTCCATTTTAAAGTTCTTTGATTCAATGAAGAAAGTGATACTAAAAATAATGTGATAAATATTTGTTAGTAGAATCTCCTATATGAGAAAGACGTAGATAAACCACAGAAAATGTGAAGCTCAGCCTTTTATCCTTTCTTCTGAAACAAAGGAGCATGCAGAATCCTAAGTTCAGATGATAAGATGACAGACTATTTCTAAGATGTAAATTTGCCAGTTACTATTGGCTGGATTTAGTACCTTAGAGATATCACGTATACTTTTTTATCTTACACTGTAAGAATAACATCACAAAGGCTATCTATTTACACCAATGTTCTACTAGGAAAAGAAAAAACAATCACAGGTGGTTACCAGCAGGAGTACTCACAGGTTCTAAAAGAATAAATAGGAAAATGATGAAGCACTTTGGGCTCTTCAGGGAAAAGTTACTGCTATTTAAGAAATTCAAGGACCTTTTTCCCATTGAGATAACATAAAGAATGCTTTCACTGACAAAACAGGGCATTCATTTTTAACATACTTATATTTTGTAGACATTTACTTTGTTGTGCCACATACAGTTTTCTGATCTGCTTTGGGTTAGAGGTGCAGAAAGTTTTGCAGGCTAATAAGCCTTTTGCCTGGTTGGTGCCAGAAGTTTATCAGTTTATACACCCAGGGTGAGCACATTCTAAAGCAGATTCCATCATCACACATCCTCATGTAAAACCATGTACACCAAAGCATTGCAGAAACAGCCTTCAGAAGTAGAACAGAGCAGTGGCACAACAATGAAAAACATTGCAGAGACCAGAACCTTTCATGATCTTTGACAAGTGATGGTACAGAAAACAGTAACAACTTCAGAGCCATGGAGGTGCTGGGGTTCATGTAAAAGCAACATCCCTTTCTCCTTGTCTGCTTTTAGTGGAGCCTCCCCAGAAAGAGTGAGTCTAGACCAAAAGGCAATATTAAAAACAAAAGGTTAGAGATTATCATGGGATATTAATTATGCAAAAGAAGGCAAACTGAATTTAATCAGAAGCAGCAGACTCGGGGCAGGAAGAATTTTCTCTTTTTGACAGAAGCAGTTAGGAAAACATTTATGGTAATACCACAGCATCTGCTGATTACAGTCAAAGCTGCAGGACACCAACGTTAAATCACTGAGCCATCCTGACAGCTCCTGGGTACTCAAGTCACATCAAACAGCAATTTACAGTGAAATTCATCCAAGTCTAAAAATCAGCCAACGTGTTTAAACCAGAGAGAAGTAACTTAGTTTGGACTTTTAAAAAACAATTATAAAAGGGAATTACAGCTGACAAAACTTTTGATCTAATATATGTCCTCAACAAGTACATATTTTTAAAGAACACATGAATTTTCAGATCTATTAGTGTACTTTGTGATCAATAAGGTTTTGAAATTTGTAGCAAGAAAGGACTTTATAAGGTCAAAAATGTAGGAAGTAGAGTGTTAACTCTTTTGACAAGTCAGGACAAAATCTCACATCTCAGTGCTTTGAAATGATACATCTAAAGGATTCAGAGCATAATTAATTAGAATGATAATTTTTTTTTTTTTTTTTTTTTTTTTGCGGTACACCAGCCTCTCACTGTCGTGGCCTCTCCCGTTGCGGAGCACAGGCTCCGGAAGCGCAGGCTCAGCGGCCATGGCTCATGGGCCTAGCCGCTCTGCAGCATGTGGGATCCTCCTGGACCGGGGCACGAACCCGTGTCCCCTGCATCGGCAGGCGGACTCTCAACTACTGCGCCACCAGGGAAGCCCAGAATGATAATTTTTGAACAATTAACTTGGCTGCTAAGCAAATATGAGTAAAACAAAAAAAGCTCAGAGAAATAATGAACTGCAACATAGTATAACATTAGGATGATTATTCTATAAACTGCCTACAGAAGGACAGGTATTACCCATCTGGAAGTTGCTAAAATGGTAACTAAAAGAGTACTGAACTTCTATAGATACTAATAACTAAAACTGCCATACTTACGTGTTTCAGTGGGCTTTCTTATGGTCAAAAACACAAAGATTTAAATTTAAATCTTTGAATGACCCAAGAGACCAGAGAACAAAAGATTGTGTTCAAGTCTCCTGAGATTAAAATTCACAAAAGTAAATGTCTCATATTTTATCCAAAATCAACAGCAAAGATTTTCTTTCCCCAGTTGCTTTGGGAGTTCAACTAAATATTATTCATGACATGAGAGATTAAAAGAAAAGGAAACACAAACTTTAAAATGACTGTTTTTGAAGGAAGCCATTGAAACTCTAGTCACAAGGGATGGCTCTATTGTTGTCTTTTTCTCAGCTAGATAAACTGCTTCAAAATATGTCTGCTACAGTTAATCACTAACACAATATTCATCTGCAATTTTAAAATCTGAACTTCTTCCCAAACACATTAAAAATGTCTCTAGACCTCTATTTATAGACATAACCTATTGATGGCAAAAATGCAACTGAGTAATCAAAAACACTGACAAAAAAACTAATAACTGAAAAGGTCAAAAAATGAATCCGCTGAAAACTTCAACTTAACAAATAAGTCAATATGTAATTGAATAATGAATCGATGAAGGTTTACAGTGCACCTACATGTATGAGCTACAGAGTTACATACTACCAAGAAGTTGAAGGTACTGTTGCTGGTCTGAAAGGGACCGTGGACAAAAGAAGTGCTTATTGGGCTCATTTTTTAGTGTTAGGGAAGTACCAGAGGAGTTGTGCACACAGCAAACGCACTAGGATTTCAGAGGAGTGAGGTGTACCTGGGGATAGTTTAAGTGAAGGCAGGCTTCACAATGGCAGGGACTCAGCTGAGCTTTGCAGTAAAAAGACACTTTTTACTTAGGACTTAAGACACTTCAGAAACAATTTGCAGGGCACCCCATTTAAGGGGAAATTTACTAAAAAATGTTACAAAGGTCCGACCTAGTAGATCTTAAGGTTCAGGACAAGTGACACTCATGCAGATGAACATATGAAGGCAATCAAGAAAACATAACATGGGTCATCAAATACTAACATTTTTAGTATCAAATTGTGTCAGGAATATCACACAAAAAACATTTTTCTAATGGTGTTTGACCCAATAACGACTGTTTCCACAGAAGGGGTTACACGTTTATTACATACTATTGGACCCTCAGGCACAGAAGGAAAGCAATGACTGAGGGAGAGACAAATGTGAACCTCCTGTTACAGAAAGTTAAAAATTTCAAGAATTTACCAACTTTTTTCTTTTGTTCCAGGAAAGTCTCTTGAAAGGCCACAAATATTCTGGGGAAGCTTAAATATAGGGCAGAAAATGAAGAGGGTTTGGACAGACTGAGGATGGAAGCATTCCAGCCAGTCAGAGAGAAGGGGTTGAGCCTCCAGCATTTTGTTTGGAGGACAGCAGACCCCTGCTGATCCATCACACTCTGTCCCCTCCGGCACGCACACAAAATGAAGGAATGAATGAGCGGGGAAAGTGGGAAGCACAGGTGGCACGGTAAAAACAGACGAAGGAGCTAAAATGGCTTGCACTAAAATAAAAAACAAACAGAGTAGTCATTGGCAAACAGATGGCTCCTAATAGAGAAGAAAGTTGGATTAGACAGTTAGTTGGAGCATGTATCTACTGATCCAGAATCAATGGAGAAACTTTCTTCTTCCTGGGACAAACCAGAATTCTGGGTAAGGAACAAGAAGAGAGCTGTTCTTTAAGTTTGGGTGGAGACGCTATGTGACAGAAGTTAGTTTCTATGTAGATTCCCATGGCAGATGTTGGGGAACACATTGCTTTTAAGGTAGGCATATTCAGCACACTAAGGAAACAACTGCATAAAGCAGTAAAGATATAAAGTATGCAAAGTGGAGCTTGAAGCAAACCCATGACAGAAGAACAAATTGAAGAAACTGAGAGCATATTTATTAGCCCTCCAGGACATTTTAAAATCCTACCAAAGTTACCACTCTGTCCAAATAATATTAAGGATAGACAACATTCAGAACTGGAAGGTCATCAACTCCAGTGTCACTTTGCCCAAGAGGAAACTAAGGCCCAGAAAGATTAACTCAAAAGTCCTAGAGCTGGACATTATGGATGGAGGGTAACATGATGGTTGTCCAACTCCCAGCTTCGGGGGCAGGCCAAATGAGTTTAAACCTCAGGTTTACTCCATTAAATATTTATAATTCAGTTTAGTTTCATTTGTCTGTAGGTACTTTATACCATGACACACATTGCATTTATACAGTGTTCCCCCTATATGTTTCAATATGTACTTATACCTTGCTCTTTCTTCAGGGGGAGCAGCAAGAAATACCAAGCTGGGGGGGAAAGATGTAGAAACTCAGGGATAGTCAAGTCAAGCAACTTATGAGGCAAGTTAGTGAGAGAAGCTTGGCCTATATGCAGCTCTTGTTGCTGGGTCACGTTACGCTTGCCCATCGGTATAATTTGCCCCGGAATTCAGTTTCTACACAGAAGAGGAATTTATTTACTTAATGTAATGAAAATACTGCACATTTGTGCCACTGTTGCTTTCTGCTATTTTTCATTACAATTGCATAGTGTTTCAGCTACATTATGGGTTAAACAGACTCTTGAGGTCTAGCCTGGGAACCTACCCACCATTTGTAACATTTATAACATTGTTTCTGTGGGAAATTGCTTTCTGAGTTCCAAAACAACAGATTTAAAAATTAACTTTGGGAATATAAGTGGTTTCAAAGCAGAAGACTGTCCCTCAGACATTTCATATAATTGGTTACTTAATTCATGCATTGAAGAAACAGTAACAGATTGCCTACTACACACCTACCAGTCATGGTGCTGGGGCTGAGAATGCAAAGGTGAAGGAGGTCCTAGACATTGAGGCACTCCTATCTAGCAGGGAAAAGCACATTATTAAAACAAATAAATTATAAATAAGTGCTAAAACAGAGTTATGGGGAAAAATGATGCTGGAGCAAAGAGGACAGAGCAACTAAGCCTCCAAAGGACTGATGGTGGAAGTAACATTTGTGTCGAGTCTTGACAAATGAGTTCAAGTCTATCACATAAAGAAAGGGAGGAGGGCATCTCAGGTAAGAGGAGCAGAAACAAAATACCAGATGTGAAAGGGTCTGGTGGGTTTGGGGAAATGATGGCAGGAATACTGGCAGAAGGAGTTGGGCTGTGAACTGTCAAGATGCTTTTTATTCATAAAAATTTAACTGCTGGAGAAAGGACTAATAAAGAAAATTATTCATCTGTCGATGAACATTTAGGTTGCTTCCATGTCTTGGCTACTGTAAATAGCACTACAACGAAGACTGGCGTGCATATATCCTTTCAAACCATGTTTTCCTCTGGATATATGCCCAGGAGTGGGATTGCTGGATCATATTGTTCTCTGTTTTTAGTTTTTTAAGCAACCTCCATACTGCTCTGCATAGTGGCTGTATCAATTTATATTCCCACCAACAGTGCAAAAGGGTTCCCTTTTCTCCACACCCTCTCCAGCATTTATTGTTTGTAGATTTTTTGATGATGGCCATTCTAACTGGGGTGAGGTTATATCTCACTGTAGCTTTGATTGGCATTTCTCTAATAATTAGTGATGTTGAGCAGCTTTTCATGTGCCTCTTGGCCATGTGTATGTTTCCTTTGGAGAAATGTCTATTTAGTTCTTCTGCCTATTTTTTTGATTGTGCTATTGGCTTTTTTGATATTGAGCTGAAGGAGCTGTATGAGCTGTTTATAAATTTTGGAGACTAATCCCTTGTCAGTTGCACTGTTTGCAAATATCTTCTCCCATTCTGTGGGTTGTCTTTTCTTTTTGTTTATGGTTTCCTTTACTGTACAAAAGCTTGTAAGTTTGATTAGGTCCTGTTTGTTTACTTTTGTTTTTATTTCCATTACTCTAGGAGATGGCTCAAAAAATATATTGCTGTAATTTATGTCAAAGAGTGTTCTGCCTATGTTTTCCTCTAAGAGTTTTATAGTATTCGGTCTTACATTTAGCTCTTTAATCCATTTTGAGTTTACTTTTGTGTATGGTGTTAAAGAATGTTCTAAATTTTTTTTTTTTTTAACATGTAGCTGTCCAGTTTTCCCCACACCATTTATTGAAGAGACTATCTTTCCTCCATTGTATAGTCTTGCCTCCTCTGTTGTAGATTAATTGACCATAGGTGCGTGGGTTTATTTCTGGGCTTTCTGTTCTGTTCCATTGAACTATATTTCTGTTTTTGTGCCAGTACCACACTGTTTTGATGACTGTAGTTTTGCAGTATAGTCTGAAGTCAGGGAGCCTGACTCCTCCAGCTCCATTTTTCTTTCTCAAGATTGCTTTGGCTATTTGTGGTCTTTTGTGTTTCCATACAAATTTTAAGACGTTTTGTTCTAGTTCTGTGAAAAATGCCATTGGTAATTCGACAGGGATTGCACTGACTCTGTAGATTGCCCTGGGGAGTTTAGTCATTTTGACAATATTGATTCTTCCAATCCAAAAATATGGTATATCTTTCCATCTTTTTGTGTCATCTTCAATTTCTTTCATCAGCATCTTACAGTTTTTGGAGTACAGGTCTTTTGTCTCCTTAGGTAGGTTTATTCCCTGGTATTTTATTCTTTTTGATGAGATGGTAAATGGGATAGTTTCCTTAATTTCTCTTTCTGATTTTTCATTGTTAGTGTATAGAAATGCAACAGATTACTGGGTATTAATTTTGCGTCCTTCAACTTTACCGAATTCATTGTTGAGCTCTACTAGTTTTCTGGTAGCACCTTTAGGATTTTCTATGTATAGTATGTCACCTGCAAAAAGTGACAGTTTTACTTCTTCTTTTCCAATTTTGATTCCTCTTATTTCTTTTTCTTCTCTGATTGCTGTAGCTAGGACTTCCAAAACTATGCTGAATAAAAGTGGTGAGAGTGGACATCCTTGTCCACTGATCTGAGAGGAAATGCTTTCAACTTTTCACCATTGAGTATGATGTTAGCTGTAGTGCTGTCACATATGGCCTTTATTATGTTGAGGTAGGTTTCCTCTAAGCCCAATTTCTGGAGAGTTTTTATCATAAATGGGCATAGAATTTTGTCAGAAGCTTTTTCTGCATCTATTGGGATGATCATATGGTTTTTATTCTTCAACTTGTTGATGTGGTGTATCACACTGATTGATTTGTGGATATTGAAAAATCTTTGCAACAAATGCTAAAGGAACTTCTCTAAGCAGAAAAGAAAAGGCTACAACTAGAGACAAGAAAATTATGAATGGAAAAGCTCACCAGTAAAAGCAAACATATAGTAAATGTAGGAAATCATCTAAACACAAACATGATATCAAAACAGCAATTGTGAGAAGAGGAGAGCACAAATGCAGGATATTGGAAATACATTTGAAATTAAAAGACCAGCAATGTAAAACAATCTTGTTTATATATAGGCTGCTATATCAAAACCTCATGGTAACCATAAACCAAAAATCTACAACAGATATGCACACAAAAAAGAGAAAGGAATCGAACAAAACACAACACTAAAGTCAGTCTTCAAATCACAAGAGAACAAAAGAGGAAGGGAAGGAAAAAAACATACAAAAACAAATCCAAAACAATTAACAAAATGGGAATAAGAACAAACATATCAATAATTACCTTAAACGAAAATGGATTAGAGGCTCCAACCAAAAGACACAGACTGGCTGAATGAATACAAAAATAAGACCCATATATATGCTGTCTATAAGAGACCTACTTTAGATGTAGGGACACATACAGACTGAAAGTGAGGGGATGGAAAAAGATATTCCATGCAAATGCAAATCAAAAGAAAACTGGAGTAGCAATACTCATAGAAGACAAAATAGAGTTTAAAATAAAGACTCTTCGCTTTGCTGTGCACCTGAAGCTATCACAACGTTGTTGATCAGCTATACTCCAATATATAATAAAAAGTTAAAAAAAAATGAAGAAGAAACCACCCCCCCAAAAAAACCCCCACAGATTCCAATAATGTCTGGTGCTTCCAGCAGCTATTATACTGGAACTGTCTGTTAAAACTTTGTGTTGTGATGTTTATTTTTATGCTCACCCCAGAATATAATTGGATACTTGAAAAAAAAAAAAAAAAGACGAGGGAAATAAGGGAGTAAGTCATGTGGTTATCAAAAAATGAGTGCTCTGTATTTGTCAACAATGGAATCAAAATAGAAGGTTAGTGCTAGGTTAGTTTAAGGTCTGAAATATGGGGGGAAGATTCTAGCAACTAAATAAGAATAATGTTTTAAAAAAAAGAAAAGAAAGACTCTTACAAGAGACAAAGAAGGACACTACATAATGATCAAGGGATCAATCCAAGAAGAAGATATAACAATTGTAAATATATATGCACCCAACATAGGAGCACCTCAATATATAAGGCAAATACTAACAGCCATAAAAGGAGAAATCGACAGTAACACAATAATAGTGCGGGACTTTAACACCCCACTTACACCAATGGAGAGATCATCCAGATAGAAAATCAGTAAGGAAACACAGGCTTTAAATGACACATTAGACCAGATGGACTTAATTGATATTTATAGAGCATTCCATCCAAAAGCAGCAGAATACACGTTCTTCTCATGTGCACATGGAACATTCTCCAGGATTGATCACATGCTGGGCCACAAAGCGAGCCTCGGTAAATTTAAGAAAACTGAAATCATATCAAACATCTTTTCTGACCACAACGTTATGAGACTAGAAATCAACAAGTAAAACCCTGTCAAAAACACAAACATGTGGAGGCTAGACAATATGCTACTAAACAACCAATGGATCACTGAAGAAATCAAAGAGGAAATAAAAAAATACCTAGAGAGAAATGAAAATGAAAGCACAAGGATCCAAAACCTATGGGATGCAGCAAAGGGGGTTCAAAGGGGAAGTTTGTAGCAATACCATTTATCCTCAGGAAACAAGAAAAATCACAAATAAAAACCTAACCTTATACCTAAGGCAACTAGAGAAAGAAGAACATACAAAACCCAACGTTAGTAGAAGGAAAGAAATCATAAAGATCAGAGCAGAAATAAATGAAATAGAAATGAAGAAATCAATAGAAAAGATCAATGAAACTAAAAGCTGGTTCTTTGAAAAGATAAACAAAATTGACAAACCTTTAGCCAGTCTCATTAAGAAAAAAAAGGGAGAGGGTAGTTTTTTTTTTTTTTTTTGATATTGTGTTGTATGAGCTGTTTGTATATTCTGGAGATTAATCTCTTGTTGGTCACATTGTTTGCAAATATTTTCTTCCATTCTGTAGGTTGATATGGTATATTGACAGAATGGCATATTACTTAGCCATAAAAAAGAATGAAATAATGCCACTTGCAGCAACATAGATGGACCTAGAGATTATCATACTATGTGAAGTAAGCCAGACAGAGAAAGACAAATATATGATATCGCTTATATATGGAATCTAAAAAAAAAAGTGATACAGATGAACCTATATACAAAACAGAACAGACACAGACCCACAGACATAGAAAACAAACTTACAGTTACCAAAGGGGAAAGGCGGAGGGGTGAAAGGAATAAATTAGGAGTTTGGGATTAAAATATACACACTACTATAAATAAAATAGATGATCAACAAGGACCTTTTTCTTGATACCAAGAAGAAAAAAACATATGGTAATCTGTGAAATGCAGACTATAAAATGTGCTTAAGGTGTGCAGGGAATAAGAAAGAAGCACAGGGAACTATACTCAATAATTTGTAATAACCTATAAGGCAAAAGAATCTGAAAAAGAATATATATATATACACACACACACACACACACATACACACACATATGCATAATTGAATCACTTTGCTGTACACTTGAAGCTAACACAACATTGTAAAGCAACCATACTTCTTAAAATACAGAGAAAAAAATTCACTCTCTAGCAAAAGTGAACCCCACCCCCACCCCCAAAAAAGAAAGGATCAAAATTAGTGTATAAGCAAAATTGGACCATATTGGGGCCTCTTGGACTATCTTATCATCTTGGATTTTCCAAAGGAAAGAGGATGGCTAGATCAAGAAAGTTAAATAGATGCCTGGCTTGCACAGAAGATGGAGATTTCTACCTACTCATTTCATTAGTATTGTTTTTAACTCCATGTGTTGTATTATTAACTGTCACCAATCTTTTGCTGAACTATATCAAATCAAAGATGATAAAAGCTTGCCTAATGATATTTAGTGTTTTAGGAAATATGATAAAGGATCAGCATTTAAAATAAAAATTGGCATATTTTAACCATTTCCTTATGCTTGCTTCCGTTAAACTAATGTTCTTTATATGAGCAAAATTATAATCCTTTTCACTATATGAAACTGTCTCACTGTAAACACATGCTTCAGGAAAATTCAGAATAAAAGTTCATCCAACATTTCAGTCTGTACACAGATCAATTTTAGTTAATGCATATACGTAAACAAAAGAAAGGAAGCAAAGCTAGAGAAAGGTAAAGAAAGAAACAAAAAGGAAAGAATGTTTCAGCTCAAGTACCTTTTAAGTTTACAAGGAACTTTTTAATATTCAAGTACATGATCCATTTGCAGAGGGCTGAAGGAGAGTGTTCAAGACTAAGTAAACTATATTTCTTTCAAGTGTAATATAAACAAAAGGATACAGTCCACTGATCCATTGTAAACACTAGTTAAAAATAATCTTGACCCTTCAGTGTAACGCTTACACAAGGTACATGTTAGGACTTCATTGAGCCTAAGGCAAGTTAAAAAGCATTTTAAAAAGCCACTCACAGCATTTAGAATGTAGGATACCCCAGCTGTAGTGGTTAGTAATCTGTTCTATGTTTTTGGTAACTAAAAACAGAAAGAAATTTTATGTTTTTCCCATCTTACTTGGTACAGATTCCTCATAGCTTTGAGAAATTACTGGCTTTCATGGCTATTTTCCCAAATCCTGAGAATTTATCAGTGAAATTTTGGTGACAGAAAGGAGGGTTGAGGTTTAGGACTAGTGTGCTAAGAAGGGGTGTGAATGATAAATAACTCATTGTAAATTTGGAGCCAAAGAGGTTATTAGTTTCTAGTTGTGTCCCTCCTCCAGCCCTTCTACATACCACCCTTCCTGCAAGAAGCTTTATATTCTTGGCTGTCTGGAATCCTTAGCATGATTCCCAACTATAACCCACCTTCTAGAAACCAAAGAGTACTAGAGCCCAAGCCTCACTCTATTCTGTTTGAGGCTGACAATATTATAGTCACGGAACTTTAGGTTTTCTTTTACTGACAAGGAAACTGAAGCCCAGAGTGGTCAAGAGACATGCCCCAAATGAACAGTCATGGTACACGCTTTCCATATAAAACACACCTACCACCAGCACCCCTTCCTCTTTGAGCCCTCTGAAAATCAGTCTGTGCACCTCAATGACACTACAGAGCTGCTCCTTGATTTTATGGTTTGCAGGCTGTGTGTTGTTCCCTAGGAAATATTTTGGTCTAATTTACCTGTCAAAAGTATGAAATACTGTATATAATAAAGTCTTTCCTCTGACTCCAACTCTTTCTTTAATCACAGAGCTTATATTCTATTGGGAGAGGCAGGCATTAAACAAATAATCCAACAAATATGTAATTATAATTTGTAAATGCAGTGAAGGAAAAGTAAAGGATGCGATTATGAAGTGTAACGGGGGACCTGACTTAAGTTTCAGAGACAAGGCAGTTATAGGAATGCTTCAGTGAGAAAATAATACTTGAGACCAGAAAGATAATTAAAGAGTTAGCGAGACAGGTTTAATGGGAGAACTGCATTCCAGGCAGAAGGATCTACATAAAGCCCTTGGGTGGAAGACTCTTGTGGTTAGAATGTAGTGACCAAAAGTAAGAGTGACTCACTCAACTGAGATTGCAGAGGTCTGGAATTTTATTCTAAGAACCATGGGATGCCACTAACAGATGTTAAGCAGGAGTGTGACCTATCCAGATGTGCATTTTTCTGATGGTCCTTGTCATAAAACTCAGGTTTGTTTTTTAACTTTTTATTTTATATTGGAGTATAGATGATTAACAATGTTGTGTTAGTTTCAGGTGTACAGCAAAGTGATTCAGTAATACATATACATATATCTATTCTTTTTCCAATTCTTTTCCGATTTAGGTTGTTATATAATATTGAGCAGAGTTCCCTGTGTTATACAGTAGGTCCCTGTTGGTACACACCACTATATTTAAAATGGATAACCGACTAGAACTCAGCTTTTAAAGTATATGTCCTGAGTCCAAAGAATGAATAGAGTTAACAGTGCAAAGTCTTCTCTCCTATTTGTAAAAACAATTCAAGGCAAGTGCTCTTTTGATAGTCTTTATGTAGCATCATATAAAGTACCCTAGTGTTGCAATCTAACATGAAAACAAACTGCAGAACAAAAATAGCATACAACCCAATCTTAGAGAAAAGTAACAAAGCTTGTGCAAAATTCACAAAGTATGTGATATCTTCAAATAGTGAAAACTATATAGTGTTTTTTATTAAAAAACAAAGGAAATTGTTACAAAATTATATGACAAATTTGAGTATGAGTTGCAAAGTAAAACTGGAGGCATAATTTATATTGGAAATTGTATTTTCTTTTTTTAAATTTAATTTTTATTTTATATTGGAGTATAGTTGATTTACAATGTTGTGTTAGTTTCAAGTATACTGCAAAGTGATTCATTTTCATATATCTGCTCTGTTTCAAATTCTTTTCCCATATAGGTTATTACAGAAAATTGAGTAGAGTTCCCTGTGCTATACAGTAGGTCCTTGTTGATTATCTATTTTATATATAGTAGTGTGTATATGTTAATCCCAAACTCCTAATTTATCCCCCCCCACCTTTCCTCTTTGGTAAGCATAAGTTTGTTTTCGAAATCTGTGAGCCAGGAATCCCACTCGAAAAGATACATGCACCCCAATGTTCATTGCAGCACTACTTACAATAGCCAAGACATGGAAGCAACCTAAATGTCCATCAACAGAGGAACGGATAAAGAAGATGTGGTACATATATACAATCGAATATTACTCAGCCATAAAAAAAGAATGAAATGATGCCATTTGTAGCAATATGGTTGGATCTAGAGATTATCATACTAAGTAAAGTAAGTCAGACAGAAACAAATGTATGATATCACTTATATGTGGAACCTAAAAAAATGATACAAATGAACTTATTTACAAAACAGAAACAGACTCAGACTTCAGAAATTGTATTTTCTAGTCTGAATTTTAAAGCATCTTTATAATTCTTATTTTGAAAGGCCAAAAGTGAATTTTCAGTGAAATACTTTCTGAAATAAACTTTCTGAAATGACAATCTGTTTAGTATACAACATTCTAAATTCACCATAAAGAAAAATCCTTAGCAATATCCTGAAATGTGATTGTTCAAATAAGTGGCTTTGTTTTGCTGATCCTGGATTATTCCTGTGGTGCTATATATAAACCACAGGTGCCAAATACTCCACCTTCAATTTGCCTACCTTTGTAGAGAAAGACAGATATGAGACGCTATTAAATTTTTTGGCCTTGAAATTAATAACCAATAATCAACCTCAATAATACTAAAAAAAATAAGTTGGGACTTCCCTGGTGGTCTAGTGGTTAAGAATCGCCTTCCAATGCAGGGGACATGGGTTTGATCCCTGGTCGGGGAACTAAGATCCCACATGCAACTAAGCCCGCACCACAACTACTGAGCCTGCAAGCTGCAACTAGAGAGAAGCCTGCATGCTGCAACAAAGATCTCACATGCTGCAACTAAGACCCGATGCAGCCAAATAAATAAATAAATAAATAAACTAATTAAATTAAAAAAAAAGAAAAGTCTTTGAATGGATCTAATCAAGGTAAAACAAAATCAGAGACTGGCAAAAACTCAGAGAATTGTGTATGACCACCAACCTCCATAGGACACTCAAGATTTATTTGCTATAGGAATCAAGAATCTCTTCTCAGGTTAGGGTTTTTATTCTAGGAATAAGTTTATGACGTTGATACATTTTGATTTTTGTCTAGCTTATGAGAAAGGAGGACATGTCATTTTTTATTTGTAGTACAATTCCTAACAGAAAAATGTAAAGCTCTACATCAAAAAGTTACATAATACATTGGAGGAAAGCATATTTTCATAGTTTCTAAAGTTAAATTTGTTTCTTAGTTGGGTACTTTAACAACCTAAGAACTGAAAACATCATAAACCAGCTGATATTTATAGCTTCTAAAATACCTGATTGTTAAATAAATAATGCTCTTGGGATATCTACGTTTCTGCTTAGTAAAGGAAATTAGCCTTAACATAGCTTCTTGGTGAATATAAGACTTCAGTAAATACTTGCTTAGTTTCCAATTTTTAGGAAAATTTTACTAAAAACAACAAAAAAAGAGAGTAAAAAAAGTTACAGTTCTAGAATGAAACAAACTTGTTTAGTCATCTGCAACATCTGGTACTGAATGTGGATTTCTTAATTATTGAGAGGGCCCTGAAATATAAATATTCACAGGTTCAAAAGAGTGCTGCCAAATAGGTTATCAAGCAAAAAATACGCAAGCACCTGGAGAACAAAATCCATCTGTCTGACTGAATTTAGTTGAAAATAATTTTTTAGACTTGTTAGTAAAACCCTCATGCAAAATTTATTTGATTGAATAATTTACCAAGAATATTTCCATAAGCATCATAAAGTACTACAGTGGATAAAAATGAATATACTAATCATCTTTCTAACTTTGAACCACTGCCATAGCGTCTAGTGAATATATTTTGTAGGTTTCTAGTTAGGTTTCATCGTGCACGCAGTCTCAACTTGAAGAACAGGACTCCCATAGATATGATGTGGCCAGTCCCATCTATAGGGAAAGGCAGGTAGGAGTTAATATTCCTGGGTGTAGCTGATGTTTACTTGAAGGTAAGCATGGGTGTCTCTCCCTCAGAGATGAGCACTGTGGGGCTTTCCTCATCTTCCCTGGTTCTGGAACTCAGGTGATGGCTAGAGTTAGGATGAGAAAAGCCAGGGGGAGTAATACTAAATCCTATATTCTCTCTCCTGGGGCTTGCTTTTGCAAATAAACTGTGTATTTGGAAATAAACCACTGTTTAATATGTTCGGATAATTCCCCCCTTCAAATATTTACAAGTTAAAAGGAGACTATTAAATGAGATAATAGAATGTATGTAAAGCATTAAGCATGGTACTTCTTATGTAAAAGTCACAAAACAAATATTTCCATCAGGTGCCTACTTGCCCCCTCCGCTAAGCATCAGAAAACTTAACAGCAAAGTTCCTAACAAAGAAGAGAGGTCAGCAATCAGGTAAATCATCTCCTATTAAGTGAACTGTCACAACACAATTAGATTCACGGTTCTGATACTAAAACGAGCATTTATTCTTTCTGAAGACTAAAAGATGTACTTAAGTTAGTACTAACCTTTTATAAGAGTAAGAGTATTCTAACAAAAGGACATTAAGTAGTAGGATAAAATGACCCTTATCTAAAAAAGAATGACAATTCAAGCTGAATCAAGCAATTAAAAAGATATGCACTGGTACATTTTCTTCTAATCTAACAGTATGGAAAAAATGGCTTTAAAAAAAATTCCTTGTTCCACCACCAAATCCTCTCAGTGTGGTTATCTTTAAAAACAAAAGAAAAATCAGAGACTATGATATACTCTCATCTTCCAAACACAAGAAAACAGCAGCTTACTAAATCCTTACTGAAGCTTGAAAGGTAAGGATGCAGCAACTCTTGTCTTTCACTCAAAAGAATTTCCATTTTAGCTGTACCCAATCACATTCACTAGTTTCTATTCAGATGAGATGGTTACTTGATCTTATGCTTTTAGCCAGAGATCAATCAAGATAATCTACTAAAATCAAAATGGCATATTATTTAAATTAATAATCACTTTTGAGAAATAGTTCAAGGGATTTCATATCATCTAGATTGATTTTTAAACATTAAACAACATATGATTAGTAATGGTGGAATATTAGAATACAAAATTTGGGGCAATCTGAAAACCTGTCAGTCGATATGATTATCATTTGAGAACATGTGGAGTTATTTCTTAGAGAGAATGCCATGTTCCCTTATGTCACAAACCTGTTACCATGATAGGGAGGACAAACGCCTGCCATATAGTGCTATGCATCCTGTTACAGTAGGTTCATTCAAATTTATAATACAATCTGTGATGTCGATGCAATCACTTTAGATCTCACTGTTATTTCAAACAAATCCATAACTGAGCAAAAAGGCAGGATGTTGACAAGAGTTAATGTGTGTTTTACACTGTTTACAATTGCTTTCTAATCTACTAAATGGCTGTGAAAATTGATGCACTGTTAGGGGTGCTTTTATATACTAGTACAGATAAAGAGCTGTTACATTGCTGTAATCTCTGTAATGCTAAATTGAATTTTCTACAGTGCTCTATGTTTTCTCTATTTGTATATGACAAGTAGGCTCCTGATTTCATGCCAACCCTTAATAAAGAAACCAAAAAATCTTCTCATTTTATTAGTTAAGATGTATTAATTGAGACGTACAGGCTTGTAATTCTATCCTATTGTAAAACAAAACTTTTAATTGTATTTCAAATAGATTAAGAAATCACATCCCAAGAGATCTGGATTATCTCATTCTAAATCTCTGAATCATTTAACTTGACTAGCATGTGGTATATTAAGGCTATATAACCCAATGATAGTTGTAAAAATTCAGACACATCAACGTGAAATATTATTAGTAATACCTCCTCATAGTACTCTACATTTTGACAGTAACAGGCAAGAGGGCAGAAAGGCTTTTGAAAGAAGGAATTGAGGTTCATGTACCAACATCGATAATTATGTGTGTGTGTGTGTGTGTGTATATATATATATATATATATATATATATACACACACACACACACACACACACAGTATATTTAAATATCACCACAAACAGGCAATGTGTGAGTGCCCATTATTCATCATAGCTACTAGGAGACTATATTGCCTCTTTGGCTTCAACAGACATGTATTGTAAACGTGTGACATATCTAAGAATCATTCCTCCCTTTCATGACTGTGACTCCTGTTTCAGGCTTACCAATGGAACAATCTGGAATCTGAGGTTTCACTTCCATACAAGCTATGAATAAAGACTACCTTTTGATTAAAGCAAAGAACGACAAGCGTTCATGATGTTTAAAAACAACTTTAAATCACCCAACTAATTATCAACTACTTGTTTATTACACTAACCTTTTTATATTTACAAGAAAGGGGTTAGAAATAGTGAATGATTAGGCTTTCATTGTCAGATGTTAATTGTGCTTGTATTATAAAATGGTTACTTCTATAAAAAATTTTGTTTAGAAATAAATAATGCCCCTGGCTTTTTTTTCTACTAATATTTTAAGTGCTGGTAGTCAAAGAAAGGAAAATTCTGTTATGTGTTGGTAAGAATTAAACACCTAGGGAAGTTCAATAAAGTACATTTGCCCAAATATGCATAAAACAAAGAAAGCTTATTTTACGACTATTGAAACAGGGGCAGCATCTTTCAAAGATCTGTCTTCTTCCTTTTTATAATTATCAATATATTTCATACCCTTACTATTTTTCTCTCTACAAGTTATTGCATTGACATTTATAAAGTGCATCGTTAAGAAAATTAAATAATTGGTTGTCTGATTACAATTTCACTCTGAGCTTAATATGGGGTTTTAAAGTCTTTTCCCGTCTGCTGTCTCTGATTCCCCGTGGTAAAGTGGTCTTTTCAAGGACTTAAAATAACTTAAAGTGATGTCTTTCTAATGAAGGAACACAGGACTATTTTACTGCCTCAAAACAACTAATAAAAGAAAAGGAGAAAAAACAAAAGTACTAACAACAAACTTTCTATGACAACCTGATACATCTGGAAATCGGAACTTTAGAACACAGCAGTTATTGAAGCAACTTGACTATGAAAATAATATTTAATGATACTAAAGATAACAAAGCACCAACAAATAATTCCTTTCATCCGTCTTTCTAAAATTTGTCTTGAAAACATTATGGAATGAATATGCAAAAAACAAGTGTTGCTAAATTAGTACATAAAAAAGTATTGTAATTGTATATTTTGACAAAAAGAATAGCACAATAAGCCCTATTCCTGCTTTCCTTAAAAGTAGGAAGTAAGCAATATTCTTATTTCCTTAAATCAGCTTGAAGCAATTTATTTCCTATGAACAACACAAATACTACACGGCAAGGATTAATAGGTTTAAGAGAATTAGGATGGCATGGTTAAGAGGTCCTCAACAGTGCTCGCAAGTATTCACTGAGGCAAAGTGACAAAAATAATGATTCCTGAAGCTAAATTCATATAAATGTAAAATTACCATATGTCCTTTTCTTGGGGGTGTTAAAATATTCTTATTAAAAGTGAAATATATGTGTAACAGAGAAAGACAAATATTATATGATATCACTTATATGTGGAATCTAAAAAATAATACAAATGAATCTATATACAAAACAGAAACAGACACAGACATAGAAAACAAACTTATGGTTACCAAAGGGGAAGGTGGGAGGGAGGGGAGGGTAAATTAGGAATTTGGGATTAACAGATACAAACTACTATACATAAAATAGGTAAGCAACAAGAATTTACTGAATGGCATAGGGAACCATATTCAATATCCTGTAATAACCTATAATGGAAAATAATCTGAAAAATAAAATATATAACTAAATCACTTTGCTGTATAGCTGGAACTAACACATTATAAATCAACTATATTTCAATTAAAAAAAATGAAATATAGGTGACTACAAAGGATCATTTTTCTATCCATTCATTCATTCAACAGTTAGTAACTAAACTCCTATTATTGGTCAGGCTCTGTTCTAGAAAGAACAGACAGCAAAACTGAAAAGGTTCCTGCCCTCATGGACCTTGAATTCTGGGGGAAGGCAGTAGGTAGGCTCATAAGACACAAACAAAACAAGTAAATGTATCATATGTCAGAGGGTGGTTGGCATAATGGAGAAAAAGGGCAAAGTAAATGCACTGAGGGCTGGGGTGGCTATTTTATAAAGAACGGTCAGAATAACTTTCTCAGATCAAGAGAAAATGGAGTGGTGATCTGCAGGAAAACTGGATGAGCATGCATAATTTTGGAAGGAAAAACATTCTGGGCAGAAGGAACAGCAGGTACAGACTAACGTGTTCTAGGGGTGGCAAGGTGGCTGGGTCAGCTAACAAGTAAGCCAGGGCAGAAGCAGCAGAAATGAGGTCAGAGACATGAGGAGGGTGGATGGTTTGGCCTTGTACGTCTCTTATCCCACTGGAAGGTTTTCAGATGAAGAGCATCCAGTCTGACCTACACTTGAACAAGCTCACCCTGGTTGCTGTGTTCAGAACAGACCAGAGGAGGACGAGGGTGGAGACCAGGAAGCCAGTTAAGAGGTGATTCCAATAATCCACGTGACAGATGATGTGACTAGATTTGCTCTCCTTCCTAAGAGGTCCAGAGAAAACACGAGATGTCGATTCAACAGCAATTTTTAATAGACTTTTAAATTTATTTCCCAGCATCCCACTCTTTTGAGGAATTCTTTTAGGCAGAGACTGGTCTTAATTCCAGGTTTTTGTTAGAAAGCGATTTCAGTCATCCACTCCATCACAATCTGTAGCTGGACTTTCTCCAGGGAAGCAGAGCCCGCTGGGCAGTTAGTGACCTTGCACTGACTGCTGGAGCGGAATTAGCATGATGGCCTCACTTGGATTTTCTTTTCTTTTTTTTTTTTTTTAAGATTTTCTTTTTTGATGTGGACCAGTTTTTAAAGTCTTTATTGAATTTGTTACATTATTGCTTCTGTTTTATGTTTTAGTTTTTTGGCCGTGAAGCACGTGGGATCTTAGCTCCCCGACCAGGGATCGAACCTGCACCCCCTGCATTGGAAGGCGAAGTCTTCACCCCTGGACCACTGGGAATTCCCTCACTTGGATTTTCTAATCTCTAAATTGGAAGGAAAGAGCTATTCTTTTTCTTCCTTTTCCTTCCAAACTTCTTGTTATATCCTTGCTGCCCCTAAAGTCATATGGCTTCTTCACTTCTTTTACCATGTGATCCTCTGAGATCCAACCTCACATTCTCTCTGTCAACTTTAAATGTTGGCACTTTCTTCTAGAGAGCTCACCTATGCCCATGGTTTCAACTATAGGTTTTTGGCTCCAAACTTTACACCTCTATGCTAAACACTTTTCTGAGTTGCAGATCTCAGTTTCTATCTGTGTATAGAATGCCACCTTCTTCAAATTCCTCATGTCTAAAAGCAGACTTATTTTCTCCCTGGGAGAAACACCTGCTCTTCTTCCTTACCTTGACATTTTTGTTTAGTGGTACTGCCATTTTCCTGCTTAGCCCCTTGCAGTAGTTCTGTCCTGGGGAAGGACAAAGGGGAGGAAACAGGAATTCTAACAGCATATTTCTCTACAACAAATTGTCCGCTTCCCTTTCATCCAGCAATCACTCAGGTAGAACTCTTTGTAATAGTAGCCAGATATTTTTCTGGCAGGAGCTTCTTGTTTTGGAGAACCCTAGAAAAGAGGGAGCCATGTGTGTGTGTAGGGGTGCACACACAGGTACACACAAATTCCTTTGTTAGGCCACAGTGATATTTTGGCCAACAACTGTCCACAAAGAATGTAGTATTGGAAGGTGTGGCAGATACAGTGCTCACCAAATATTCCATGTGCATTCCTACATTCCCCAGAATGCTCTGCAATTATGTTGGGGTCATGTGACTAGTTCTGGTCTCTGAGTATGAGTTGAAGTGATGTTGTCACATTGGGGATGAGGCAATTAAGAGCCAAAGTGTCTCCTCCTTTCCTCCTTCCCTTTGGCAGAGACTGTGGTCTTCCAGAGAGTGTAGCTACGTGATGGAAGGAGGTCTCCTAACCTATGCTGGACCTCATGTGGGAGAGAAATACACTTGTACTGTGTTAAGTCAGTGAGATTCCAGGGTTTGTTTGCTATGACAGTTAAGTCATCATTACCCTGACTAATAAAGATTGGGTACCCTTGGTAAGTCAACGTTAAAGGTGAAATAGATTATTTAAGTACTCGTGTCATTCTAAAATTTCTCTAAAATCTTAATTTCCATTAATATTTCCTTCTGGTATCATCTTTAGGATAATGAGTCCAGAAATTTCTTTACTTAGTAAAGGAAGTTACCCAGATCAAGTTTCAAGGCTATATATCTTTTATTCTAGTATTGAGGGATTTGGTAAGTAAGTCTTTGCTAACATTACATTGACTCTCTCGTTTTCTCAAATGTGCGTGTGTGTGTGTGTGTGTGTGTGTGTGTGTGTGTGTGTATACACATGTTACTTAGCCTCTGCCTTCTAGTCCAAAAATATCACACTTAAAAATTGCTCTTGTCCTTCTGTTCATATTAGTTGCTTTATTCCATTGAACCTATCTTGAGGTGTATCAGACCTACAGATACTAAATGTTTGCAATATAGCTATAATAAATTTCTGTTTCTGGACTTTTTTGGGTGAAATTTTGACTGAAGGTAACCCCTGGATATCAATTAGATGTCCCCTCACAGCCATCTCTGAAATCTCCGTTTCTCCTCTAACGTCTGAATTAGGTGCCTCTCCAGGGTCTCTTACAGTCCTTTAGCATGGGGATGGGAACAGTTATCACATTACAGCACAAATGCTTGATTGTCTATCTCTGTCCCAAAATTGTAACCTATGTGAGGTCAGATACCAAGTTTGTCTTTCCAGTACTTAATATAGGGCCAAGATTATAACTGAAGCTCAATAAATATTTGCTCCCACACTGAATAGATTAAGGAAAATTATTTTTGAATTTTTAAGCTAGTTCAAGACCACCACCTTGGAACATGACTTCTTACTGTGGGGATTATTAGCTTTTTCCTAAGGAGAAGATTCATAACTTTAATCAGATTTTCAGAGGAATCTGGGTACTCTTCAAAAAGGGAAAAAGCCACTGCCTTAAAGCCATGCACACACACACACACACACACACACACACACACGCACACATACGCAGGACTCTCGATGACCAGCTCTGTGTTGTTGCATTTGCCCATTTCAACACTCACTGCCCACCTCCACAGAACTGCCTGGGCCTCCCTGAGGACACTCACCAATTTATTGACTCTTTCCTACTGGAAAGTTTTGCGTTCTCTAAAACCTCTGATATTTGACCAAGAACTGTCTTTCTCCAGATTATTTATAAAAGCGTTAAGTAAGCCTAGAGCTAATATCAATCCCTGAAGAGACCTAGTCCTTAAACTTCTCAACCTTTTCTTCTTACCTTTTGTTTTCCTTGTCTAAGAAAGTTCCTTTACCATAATTAAGCCTCTCATTCAACCTCAGCAAATGAAGATTCATATTTATTTTCCCATCTTGGCTATAAGAATTACATATTTACACATCTTTGAGCAGGAAGACAATATATAACACTCAGGCATCATTCATTTTAATATATTCATTTGTCAGGAGAAGAAATGGCTTATCCTTCTAACCAGGTATCTTCCTGTCCCCTAACATACAATATACTGAAGAATAAGCTATTTATAATTTAAAAAATCCATGCTTAACTAATTGAAAGTGGTTATTTTCAATCTTTAAAATAGAAAACAAAAAGTAAGAATTTAAAAAATGAATAACTATATTGATTTTCTTGCTAGTTATTACATTCACTGTGGAAAAGTTGTTATTTAAAAAAACTTATGCTAACAAGGCTTGATCATATCCTAGGGACTAGGGGAAAAGGATTTCTGAAAGCCAACCTGAAAACAAACACACACTTTCCCTGACTCTTCACACTGCACATTTAGTGGCACACTTATGATGGTATCACATGACTACCAGTCAGTTACTCTTAGGAAGTATTTTTTTAATTAACAACAGAAGAAAAACCAAAGCTAATTTTTAAGGCTTAAGATTTCCCCCACCCCTTAATATTGTAAAACTTAATAAACAGAAACCTCACTTAAAATTGAGTTGGGAGGCCAAAGGGGAAGCTCTCACACCCTATGACGATAGCAGAGCTCAATAGTAAGAAGAAAGACTACCTTTCTTGCCTGGTAAGGCAAGATAAGATGATAAAATGAGGTATGCCCATATATTCTTTATCTCTAGATAAACTTTAAAAAGTCTATCAAGGCTTCAAAGCTTTACATGCTCGGCCCCCCTTTGCTTCTCTGACCCTAAATCTTCTCTCTCCCAGATAATCCCTCCATCACATACCAGGCCCCTTGATGTTTTTTTAAAAAAATGCCAGCATACTCCAGCCTCATGACCCTGCCTTCAATCTTCTTGTTTTCTCCATCTGCAAAAGCCACCTACTCCTTCATCTCCTTCATGTCTATCCTCAAATATTGCTCTTAGGGAGGCCTTCCCTCATTTCTTTCTTTAAAACCATATACCTCCTCATGTCCCCACTACCAATATTTAGCATTCTCGATCGCTTTTCCTACCTAATCTTCAAAAAAATATTGCTTCTGACTCCTTTCCTCTCCTCCTTCTGGGGTTCTAATTACACACATGTAAACCTGAGCTGCCAGTATGGCAGCCACAGCCGCATGTGACAGCCACATGGAGAGTCTAGAATGAGATGTGGCCAAGTGTAAAACACACATTGATTTCAAAGACTTTGCATGAATAAAAGAAAGTGAAGTGTCTGATTAACAATATCTTCATATTAATTACATGTTGAAATAATATTTTACTAAATAATGGGTCAAATAAAATATATTTTTAACATTTTTTTTTTTTTTTTTGCGGTATGCGGGCCTCTCACTGTTGTGGCCTCTCCCATTGCAGAGCACAGGCTCCGGATGCGCAGGCTCAGCGGCCATGGCTTACGGGCCCAGCCGCTCTGCAGCATGTGGGATCTTCCTGGACGGGGGCACAAACCCGTGTCCCCTGCATCGGCAGGCGGACTCTCAACCACTGCACCACCAGGGAAGCCCTAAAATATATTTTTTAATTAATTTCAACTCTTTAAGTTAATATGTATTCTGCCATCTTATGTCTATTGGACAGTGCTGTTAAACATTTTTGGGTGTCTCATGTTCATTATATTTTTTCTCCTTTTTTTTCCTCTCTGTGTTCCTGATTGGATATTTTCTAATGACCTGTCTTCTAGTTCACCAATTCTGTTTTGTCTGTATTGACATTTCAACCATCATTTTACCCATCAACTTGTTTTCATATTCTATATTTTTCAACTCTAGAATTTCCATTGAATTCTTTTTATAGATTCTAATTCTTCAGCAAAACACTCCATCTTCTTAACTATTTTTCTTTTCCTTTATTTTCTTGAATATTTTAATCTCATTTAAAGTCTTTGTCTAATAACTCTAATGTCTGGATCATCTATTTCTAGTGTGAGTGTGTTCATACGTCCTTATCTCTTGTCATAACTAGAAACATTTTATTGCAATCTATATGTTAAGTATATACTTATGCCCTGATGATAATGCTTCTTCCTGAGGGTTCACACTCTCCTCTCCTAGGAAGAATGAGTGAGTGACTACCTTAGGATTCACTCAATCAGGGACTGAACTGACCCCAGCCTAAGCTGTAGTTTTAGTAAGACTCAGTCTACTCTGATTTCCCCAGTTCCTAGGGCATTGCCCTCTAGAGTTTTTGAATGACAGCCTGGCAGGTTGTGATGTCCTCAACAAGGTATTTTCTGCTTAGACTTTTAGTCTCCTGCAACTCCTGACCTCCCACAGCTTCGGAATACAGTAAACGTCATAAAGGGGAAGCTGGCTCTGTGCTGAGGACCTTCCAGGCTCCTTTTCTGCCAGTCCAGCACCACACAACTGCCAGAACTTGGCTGGTTTTGCTGCTCTGAAGTAGCCACCCTCTTTCTGGGGCCAAGGCAAGATTCCCAGCCTCCAGTCTCCAGCCTTAGGGATGATGACCTGCCACCAGCTCCACCCTCACCCAGAAGCAGAGGTTTGCTTTATTATTTTTTCCAGAGCACACTTCACCATCTAACACACTATGTATTCTATTTTCTTAGTTTATCACCTTCTCGCTTCAGTAGAACGTATCCTCCAGGAGAACTGGAGTTTTGTCTGTTGTTTTACATCTGCATCTTCAGTTCTCAAAATACATGGAAAGAATAACAGAATGAATTTGTGACCACTGCATTGGTAAGATAAGAGAAGCCTGAATAAAAGTGATTCTTAGGTAAAGACGAACCAATTTACCCCTCCGAGAAATATTCATCCTACCAAAAAAACAAAATGTACTTTCTTGGCATGACAAGAGAGCAACCATGAATCTTTAAACCTCTAAGGACCCTGATTAACAACAACTCCTTCAAAAGTTTCTGTGGGAAGTTATACTCTCACTCCCTTGACGTCCCTCTGATTCTGCTCAGAACAATCTGTCAATTTTTTTATAATGGCCTTCAGGGCCAGCAGCTTCTTAATTTTCAATGGTGGCAAAACATTTTCCCCTTGAAAGTAGGCTTGGCTTTAGAAAAAAAAAAAAGGATCCCTTGGGACAAAATGAGTACTGCAGCCCGGGAGACAGTGTTTCAGATAGCTCTGAAAAACTGCTCCTGGGAATTCTTGTAAGGTTTGTAAACTGGCTCTGAAGGCAATTTGAAGAAACTGGAAAATACATAAGAGTGAAAATACTGTTGAAATAAGTATTTTAGTGTTTTGTTTCTTTAGTTTAGTCCTATGGTTAAACATATAATTTTCAAAGTATACAATGCCCATTGGAAGGTAAGAATTAAGAATACATGGAAGAACTAAAATATTAAGAATACAGAGAAGTCTAGGAATTGTTATGGTAGATGAAATTTTTTTTTTTTTTTTTTTTTTGCGGTACGCGGGCCTCACTGCTGTGGCCTCTCCCATTGCGGAGCACAGGCTCCGGACGCGCAGGCCCAGCGGCCATGGCTCACGGGCGCAGCCGCTTTGCGGCATGTGGGATCCTCCTGGACCGGGTCACGAGCCCGTGTCCCCTGCATCGGCAGGCGGACTCTCAACCACTGCGCCACCAGGGAAGCCCTAGATGAAATTATTTAGAGTTTACAAAGCCTTTACTAGATATCATGGTGATCATTTCACAATGTATGCAAATGTCAAATCGTTATGCAGTTCACCTGAAACTAACATAATATTGTATATCGACTATATTTCAACCAAAAAAAAGGATTGAGCAAAACAAACAAACAAACCAAACACCCCACAAAAAAAACAAAGTCTGTATGTCCCAGCTTAGAATGCAACACTTTGCTGTGCTAGTGTCACTAAGCAGGTCTCTAACAATTCTGTGTTTCAAGAGACTGAACTGTGTGCATACTGTTCATAGGTTTCCTTACTGTTGATATCTTTGTTATCCACTTAGATACAAGTCTGCATGTATTTTTTACATCTTACAATTCTGAATCACCCTCAAAGTTAAACAATAATACATATTAAAAAAAAAAGTAAGGAAATAAAGCCACCTCTTCCCAACTTCAGTTGAGGAGTCAGTAGATCAAACAGAGAAGAAGAAATGAGAATCATTAAGAACATGAGTAAAATACAAACTATGAAGCTGAAAGTTGGCTGCAAATAATGGTGCTTAAGTTAATTCAATATATTTTCTTAATATACTTTGAAGAATGTCCTGATATTTTAATTTATAAACTATGAGAAGACCCAAAATGAAGAGATACTCAAGTGTCCAAAGCCACACACTACCACTTTAAGAGGCTATTTCTTTTGTTACCTAGATTCTTGAACAAAATAAGCTTTAGCTGTGAGAGATCTGTTACTAATACCAGGAAATAAAGTAGTCCCCTGAGAGGTCACCTCTCTTCCTTCTCCTCCTTCTCTCTCCTGTTAGTCATTCGCAGATTACTATCGATAATTTAGGTTAGTCATATGAGCATTTTTGGATAGTAAGAGAGTTAAAATTGATTTCTTCAAATTGAAACTACCAACAAAAATATTAATATTTTATATTAATAACATATTTTCTATGGGAATATTTTGATTGAGAAGAATTGACACATACATATAAATGGAAGGAAGTAATTATGATTCTATTATTAGCAGTTATTGTGGAAATAATTTCAGAAAATGGTTATATCCATCTGTCTGAGAAAACAGACTTTAACACAAAACGAAGTCATATTCATTACATGAAAAAAATGATCAGAACCTAGTAGTAAAGCCAGCTAAATGTGTTTCTACCAAGCTCAGAGTTTAAGTTTTCATGCATTTTTAAATGTTTCTGGTCTCAAAACATTGAACAGCTGACAATTTCCCCCAAGAGAACAATACCTTGAGGAGAAAGGCAATTAGAATATGGATTGACCAGCAATCAGTAATCATTACTTGGTACATTAAATGTAGTACACTGGCACCTGGTAAAGTAATTTAGAAACTGGTTAAATATCTGGAAAACAAGGCTTTCTCAAGTTAACTGTGAAAGCTCAGAGAAATAAAATGGACTTTCTCAGTTACAACATATCAGGAAGAAAACTGCTGAATAAGGCTTTAGAAAGTTAAAATTGGGTGAACATATTAAAGGCAATTGGACTCAAAGGGATTGAAGTAAAAATCTGTTATTTCTGGAAAGTTTAAATCCCCCACAGTTTACAACTTAAAAGAGTAGATGAAACATTTCATATCAAGGTTCAGTATTTCCACGAAGGTAGTTTATATGAACTGTACAATTCAGAAAAAGCTTTTCATAAAATTCTTAAACTATAAGAGAAGAAATGAAAATTACTTATAAACCAGTGAGACAAGAACTTCCAGAAACTCCCTTCACTGGTGACATCTTTCCACCTAACTCACTGTCCCACACACTCTACCTTCCCTCCCATTTCCACCCATGAACTGTCCGAGCTCTAACAGGGCCAACCCATCCCCTGCAACCCAGACCGCACAGCTTCTCATTCAAGGACAAGACTCCAGTAACCCACTCACCATTTTCTAACACCATCAATTTCTCCCCACGTCATTGGATTCTTCTCTTTAGCAAACAAACGTGCCACTGTTTCTCTCATCTTAGACAAACGCCCTTTCCTGGACCCCAATTCCTCCTCAAACTACCAACCCATTTTTCTCCTTCCTTTTATAGCAAAACTTCCTTTTATAGCAAACTTCTATAATCTCAGTTTCTAGTTCCCCTTATCCCCTTTTGAACCCATTTCAATCAGGTATCCGTCCTACCCACTGCACAGTCACCTCCATGATAATAAATCCAACCGTCACTTCTCAGTTCTCACCTTACTTGACCCCTCGTCAGTAGAGGACACAGGCATCACTGCCTCCTTCCTGAGATCACCTCCTTCCTGAGATCACCTTCCTTTGGCTTCCAGGACATCAGAATGCTTCGTCTTCCTGCTCCGTGTTCTGATGTGTCTCCTGCTCATCCTGAGACCTTAATGTTAGCCAGTCCCAGCGCTCAGGCCCTGAACATTATCTTTCTGCCCACACTTACTTCCAAAGTCAGCTACTCAGTCTCACTGTTTAAATACCATTTGCCTACTGAGAATTCCCAAATTTATACCTCCACAGGCCTGACCTATATTTGGTATGCATGTTCTGAATATTTTAAAGATGTATTGTTTTTATAATCTCCCCCCACCTCCCATGTTGCCTTTCTTCCAGAGTAAAAAAAAAAAAAAAGGACTCTATTTATTGTGGACAATCAAAAACTAATTTAGGGCTTCCCTGGTGATTCAGTGGTTAAGAATCTGCCTGACAATGCAGGGGACACGGGTTCGATCCCTGGTCAGGGAAGATCCCACATGCCGCAGAGCAACTAAGCCCGTGCACCACAACTACTGAGATTGTGCTCTAGAGCCCATGAGCCACAACTACTGAGCCCGCACACCACAACTACCGAAGCCTGTGCACCTAGAGCCCATGCTCCACAACAAGAGAAGCTACCGCAATGAGAAGCCCCTGCAATAAGAAGCCTGCACACTGCAAAGAAGAGTAGCCCCCGCTCACCGCAACTAGAAAAAGCCCAGGTGCAGCAATGAAGACCCAACGTAGCCAAAAGTAAGTAAATAAAATAAATAAATTTATTAAAAAAAAACTAATTTAGAAGTGCATTCATTCAAAAAACCTTTATTGACATCTTAACTGCTAGGTATGAGGGCTATAAAAATGAATAAATCACCTGTTCTCCCAAAACCTAGGTCTAACTATATTCATACACATACAAATTCATTAAAGTCTATGAAGAAATAAAGAGGATCTATGCCCATTTGAAACAAAATAGTAACTGATAAAATGTTTTCAAATGGGCACATAATTTTGTGCTCTTTCATATTTTTATTGAATAACTTTTATTTCTGAGTGAGCCTGTAATTTTATAGAAGCATTAGTTTAACATGATTCACTTTTATTAAGTTGGTCTTTCTGAAAAATAACAGATGGATGACAGAAAATTTGTGCTTTAAAAAATTACAGTATATCTGCAAACATCTTATTACAGACTTCAAGGAAAAAAAATCCTTCATTATTGTTATTTCAAATGTATTCTCTACATTTAAAGTTAGTTTAAAAAATGACACAACACATGATAATCAAAACTGCAATTTGAAAAAGGCATGCAATTTAAAACATGGAAGGAGATTGGGGATGTAATAATAAAATGGTGATTCAACTCTCAAAAAAGTATACAATCCAACTTCTACTGAATTTGAACTCAATCCTTATCCAATTATTGCTAAACAAACAGGGTGAAGGAATAATAAAGAACTTGTTCAACTAACAACATGGTTAAAAACATGGGGTGTGAATGCTGGCTCTGTCTCTTCCAAGTTGTGTGAGCATGGGGCAGTCTAAGTTTTAGTTTCTTCATCTGTAAAACGAAGATAAGGCTGGCTCTCAACTCATGACAGTGATTACTAAGTAACATAATACACGTAAATACCTTAGCACAGTGCCTGATCTATAAACTAAGGACTTAACAAATATTAGCTATTATTACCATTATATTTAATTTCTTAAATTTGTTTACTACATCTTGTTTTTTTTCCTAAGAAGTTTTTTTTTCACCAGAGCTATTCAAATGAACAAGTAACAAAAATAATTAAAACAAAGAGAATATTCACACTGAGCTCTGAATTCTGCCTGAAAGTTTTTAAGCAATACAGTTCATTACAGAGAACAAAGCTATACTTTGAAATCAGTTTGTTCTGTCAAAACGACAAAGTGCTCAGAGGATGTAACTGAACGACCATAATGCACCCTGGCCAAGAAGTGGGGCTTTAACTTGCTCTTTAAAGTACATGCAGATGAGCACTGTTCTTTCCATTTTAATATAGACTTCCCCCCTATCTGAAGTAGATAATTGTTGTACACTTTTAAGTCACTTTGTCAGTGTTCTTGAACTGTGAAAGTAATTCCGTGTTGAACTCATAAAATATACTCTCCAAGGTCCAAGTTTAAGTGAGCACAGTGATTTGTTTCTTAACAATAGAGCCCAACTAAATTTAAAAACTCCTTTGTACTGGACAGTCCTTGAAGCTTTGAGCACCTTTCTTATCCACAGCTATTCTGAGCAAAGCAGCCAAGGGCAGTGGTTTCCCTTTAGATACTTTGTGCCTGTAACCAACTATCACCACTCCCTCACCTCTCATGATCAAAGTCTCTACCCTTGCCTCCATTCCCACCACACGTTCCCACTGCCTCAACGATTCCCTTTCCTGCTATCACGGCCACTGCCATTACCCTTATACCCCTCCTCATGATCGATATGAATAAATTAAGCCCTTTACTTACATTATTCCATTTAATCCTCACAACAACTTGAGATGTGTTGTTTTATAGATGAGGAAATCAAGGCACAGAGAACTTAAGAATAGTTTTTGGCCTATGTTCATGTATTTGGTGAATGAGAAAGCCAGAATTTAGATCAAAGTTTTAATAACTACAAAGCACATGTTCTTACCATGGCCTAGTGTATCACTGGCACAGAGCTAATGCTAAAAAATTATTTGTTGCATGAATGGATAAATAAAAGTTGCCACGCTTTGGGTCATGAAGCAGTGGTAATGGTTCACTGGACAACTGGCAGGAGATGCTGACTGACAGGATATTCTAGACTTGATATTATCTAGCTCACCCTGTAAATTCCTTTTGTGGGACAATGAAACACATAGAGAGGGGCACACATAGTATAGGAACACTAAAAGGACAAGAGAGAAGGCAATGGGTTAGAGTCATAAAGTCAAGAAAATCGGTGTAAACACAAGCCAAAAAGGTAAAAAGCATTATATCTGCTGGTAGTAACAACAGCGGCAGAGACAGAGGACACATCATTTGGATGGCACAGCACCCTTGAGGCAATGGCAATAACCTGAACATCACTCTGTACTCCAAGTGGCTGACTGATGCGGAGGCTGCCAACGTGCTCTTTTAAACTCTTTCTGGTTCCTCTTTTGCCATCCAAGCACCAATCCTTTTCTCAGAATACAACAGTTTCATCCATCTGCTCAAGTCACATGTTTATTCCCCACATACAATCCCGTATTGCGTTCTGTATTTTCTCTCTATCCTCACTGCTTCAGTTCTGGTCGAGCCCACCACCATCTCCTGTCTGGATCACGGCAAGTTCCAGCCAATCTCCATCCATTCTCCACATGGCTGGCCTTCCAGCCCCACCTTCTGCACTTGGCTAGGACTTACTCATCTCTCATTTAAAACACTTTCTTTGGGGAAGCTCACCCTCAGAGTGGGGTTGGTCCTCCTGTTAGTGAGTCTTTTGACACTTGCTATTTTTCTAACACTTGTCACACTGACTTAGAATTACTTGTTCAATTTAACAAGTCTCTGTTTCTAGATCACAGGCTCCTTGAAGACAATACTGTGTTTGTTTTGTTCAATCCTATACTCCAAGTACAGTGCCTGACCCAGAAGGAGTATACGATAAATATTTGCTTAATAAATACTGATAACTATTTCTTCACATAACACATCATCTGCAGTATCCTGAAGGTCTCTGTTTCTAGAAACCTAAAAAAAAAACAACACTCAAGGTATGATCTGAAAGTGTTTACAAACAACTAGAAACTAGCCCACCTCCATGGAGGACTGACATCATACATGTACTGCGCAGAGTGATCTGGGATGGGGAAGGGGTGGGAGGTAGACTTCCTTCAGTATCTAAAGGGGAACCACTGACAATCTTTAAGTGGTAGAATGACCTGATCAGATCTGTGCTTTAGGTAGAAAAATTTGGTGGCAGTGGATGGACTAAGGAGTGTTAAGACTTGAAGAAGGAAGAGCAGGAGTGCAATTAGAACGCTACACGTGAGAGGCTTTTTTAATGGCAGAGACAGCCTCCCATATGGCCATGTGTTTTAGTTCTGACAGAGAAGTCAGTTAAAGGATTGTCGGGAAAGATTTTTCCTTCCTGAAAGCAGAGACTCAAAACAAGAGATCCCTTTCCCAGACCCTGACATCTCTGGACATGGCTGTGTGTGGCTGTGATGCCAGTTACCTTGCAAGCATAAACTGACGAGCCCAAGAAAAAACAGCCATGGAGAGCAAAGAGGAAGGTTAAAAAGAGTCCAAATCCTTGATGACATTGTTGAAGGCTTTATAAAGATCAAACTAAAAATAAGGTTTACTTAAAAAAAAAAAAAGTCGAGATCTTAAACCTCTGTCCCTCTTCCTCCAATAAGATGTCATATTCTCAACTGTGAAGGTAAAGTTTACCTTCACAGGCCTTTTTCCACTCATCCCATCCAAATAAGTTAGCATGCTCCAACTTTAAGAGACACATTACTTATTAAAGTGACTTAAATAAGAGGTGTATTTATTATCTCAGTTATCAAGAAATCTCAGCTTTCTTGGCTTCATGAGATGGCTGACTGGGGCTCTCAGGGAGCTGGCTGGGGTATGGAGAGCATGAAATCCCATTTTCTAACATGTAACATACAGCTCTATTTTATATGAAAAGTGAACATAAATAAGTATTCTACCCATCAAAAAAACTCTCCAATTAAATTCTCCCTCCCCCAAATACAATAAGAAAACAGGGAGACAAATGAGGAGGGGCAGTACTGAAATAATTTTCTTTCTTTTAATGAAAACTTCTTATAAACTGAGATGCTTATGTACCAGCAAGTAGGATAGACCCTATTTCCCCCTTTATCTATCTATATGAGGCATATGGTTGTTTTCCTTCCTTTCATCCATCCAATATTTGCTACTGTTCATCATATAACCATCTATTACTTAGATGTTAGTAAGAGCACATCATTTTCTCTGTCCTCAAAGAATTATTCAGAATTCACCTTAAGAAGACATCACAAATTACCTGCTTAGCAAAGTTCCCAGCACATGGTAGGCAATCAAATATTTGTTTAATGCATCTGTTCTCTAGTATAATATTTGTGAGGGTTCTGAAACTTTGTGAAGGTAAAATCTTCAGGATACAGCATCTGATTAGAGGAGGGGGTGAGGAAATAAATCACTAGAAGGTACAATTTTGAGCTTTGGAAGGTCTTTATTAGATACAAAACCCAGTCCTTCATATAAACCTCAATTTCTTCATAACATTCCTGCCAAACAACAATTCTGCCTGCGCTTGAATCTTACAACTGGTAAAGAGGTCGTTCCGTGCTAAGGGAGGTCAGCCTGGCATTATACAGTCCTTACTGTTAACATGATCTCCTTTAGAGTGAGACAAAATCTGTTCCCCAGTTAACAGAGAGGAAATTCCCATAGCCTGTCCCAATTATGGCCCTTTAAAGAAAAGTAGTGGAGGTTTGATGGAATTAAGAGTGACCTAGTGACACAAGACGAGGTAAAACTTTGAACAAGTCCTATAAACAATCTGAGACTGATGTTCTCTTTATCTAAGACGAGAATGACAATCTTTACCTGCCACATTCATTGTAAAAAATAAATGAGATAACATAAGTGACCACACACAGTACTTGCTGGCACGTAAACATTTTTTAAGGTGTGCACGAAGATGACACCACTGAGCACTTCTAAAGATCACCCTTTGCAAAAGGATGAGAGTAAGTGTTCAAAAACTACACTGTAAAGTGGACCAGCCATATTAATATCAATTAGATTAAAAATCTTAATGCACAGATATGTCATTTAACAAATAACCTGTTATATATGGGTTATAATGTCTAGAGCCGTATTAGTCTCTTGATGAAAATTTTTATATTGAAATGCATAAATATTCATGATTCCACTTTTCTTACATTCACAGGAATAATGCTGGACTTGGACATCCAAGAAATGTTAATTCAAAAGCGATGATAATGAAGATGATGTCGACAACAAAAATACAGGTACCTCTCATGGAGAAGTGCTCTGTGCCAGGCAACATACCAAACTCTTCACATCTAAATAGCTTTACGTGCTCACAGAAACCTTCTGAAGTAGATATTATTATTAACATTTCCATTTTATAAATATGATACTGAACCTAAGATAGCTTAATTTACTCAAATAAGGTCACACTATAAGTGGCTAAGGCTGAATTTGAAACCTGGTCTTTGATGTTATATTCCCTCTATTGGTTCCTTAACACATAAAATAAGTGGGTCTGAGAGAATTATTATAAAATATATTCACTCACTGCACTGAATTCTGTTTTAAATGAGATTATCTACCAATAGGGGAATATGTGACTATTTCACATTATTACATCATCTCTTCTTTATGATGACTGTGACTAGTGACTGGTATGCCTATTAAAAAAATAAAAGGTAATACTAATAAAAACATTCTAATTTAATTTTTTTAAAAAATTTTGTACACTGGAGTAACTCTCACAAAATGCACCCAGAACGGTATATATCAAGCACGAATGTAATATTTTCAAAACCACTGACAAGATATATTCAAAAGCTCTGCAACGTAACAGTCCAGGAGTGTTGACATTTTAAATAGTAATCAAAATATAGGATCAATAAGGGTTGGTATAATTTTAGAAAAACACTGCTTAGAACTACTCTGAGTTTGCTGTGAAACAATTAAAACTCTTAACCATCATTTAAATGTTAAAAGTTTATAATATATGGGGTACAATGTTTAAATTTTCAATTTTTAATCTATATGCATTTATTTAAGCTGCAAGCACTTTCTTAGGGGCCTACTTTACAGTTTGCACAGAGGGTAGCCATCTGCCAGCCAGCCACCTTCAGTGCCATCCAGTGATCCATGGTGGAAGGAACTTGTGGTCTCTGTTGCTTCATCTAATTCCAAGTCCTGCATTAATTTGTCACCCAACAGCTCACTCTTCCTGGTCCAACCAAGGCCAAGTCTGACTACTCACTTAGACCCTTTGGGACAAATCTTACTTTTTGGCCATGTACTTAATAATGAATATTATATAACGAAAATACTATCTTTATAGAACTAAACCCCCCCCAAAACCCATAATGGTTACATTATGTTTCCAGTTACCTATGCAAGAGAAACACTGGTAACTTTTCCCTATAACCATAAACCCACCTCAATATTACCACCACTGAGTTGATAGTAATGAAGAGAATTATAGTATAGGAGGATAAATCTTCCAAAGTGCTAGCCTCTGAGTTCCAAGGGTAAAAGCAAAACAAAACAAAACAAAAAAACAATTATTAAAATAGACAGTCCTATATGTCACTAATCATATTGAACTTTTAATCTCTAATCCATCTCTACAGAGAACACTAAACCACAACAGGGAAATTTAACAGCAGAAAGAAAAATCAATAATTACTGAACTGGCATATACCAGGCACTAGCCAGGTCCCTTATATATTCATTTTCAGACTCATAACAATCTTTTATGGTTGGAATTGTTATTTCAGTGTTATGGTGAGCAAACAGGCTTAAAGGTCAAGGTTATGTTGTTGGCGCCCTTCCTGACACGATGTTGCCTGCAGTGAGGAAAAACTCACACTAAACTTTCCTCCCTTTAAAAAGAATATTATTGAACATAAACCACTCTAACAAGGTCCTAAAACTTTAGAGAAGGTACTGTGATAAGTCCTTGTAATTACAAAGCTAAATTCCTCTTGTTCTATATTCTATGTTTGAATAGCTCAAAAAGAAAATCAAAGCTGTCTAGCACTTGACAATCCATCCAAATTTTCAGAAACATAGATAGTGTTTTATTCAGGGAAAAGCATTATAAATTATAAACACCAGAGTATTCCTGGCCTAAATAAAACAGACTACCTAATCCTATTCACAATTACTGAATGTGAAGTGCTAAAATAATTAGCTTAATGCCATGAGACTGTTAAGATGATACCAGGAAGAAAGGAGATCACCATAACCAAGTTTCCAAAGTCAGATGGTACTGTCTTCTAATAATATCTCTTAAAGACAAACTCTGCATGTACTATACAGTATGTGTAATTGAGACATCTTTGATAGTGAAATGTTGAGAAAGGCAGAAAAAAGTAATATCTGTTTTAAAAAAGTAATGATTATTTGTTAAATCCTTTCGGTAGACTGTAATCCAATACAGTAACCCTTGGAGCTGTTTTTTTTTTTTGGGGGGGCGGGTGGAGGGGGAAGGGTAAGCTGGGATGAAGTGAGAGAGAGGCATGGACATATGTACACTACGAAATGTAAAATAGCTAGTGGGAAGCAGCCACATAGAACAGGGAGACCAGCTCGGTGCACTGTGAACACCTAGAGGGGTGGGATAGGGAGGGTGGGAGGGAGACGCAAGAGGGAGGAGATATGGGGATATATGTATATGTATAGCTGATTCACTTTGTTACACAGCAGAAAATAACACAACATTCTAAAGCAATTATAATCCAATAAAGTTGTGAAAAAAAGAGATAATTTTGTTTAGTTCTAACAGAAGTGAGAGAAAGTGTGGCCAGCTTTTCTTGAGATGCTTTCAGCATACAAAGCATTTTGATTTCTCCCAGATTAAAGTCTACATATTTGGTCTTGTAGTGTCTAATATGATTGCTTTTTCAAAATTTTAAAATTTAATTTATTTTTTTAAACAGAAGCTTCTTATTAGTCATCAATTTTATACACATCAGTGTATACATGTCAATCCCAATCGCCCAATTCATCACACCACCACCCCCAATCCCCCGCAGCTTTCCCCGCTTAGTGTCCATAAGTTTGTTCTCTACATCTGTGTCTCAGTTTCTGCCCTGCAAACCAGTTCATCTTTACCATTTTTCTAGGTTCCACATATATGCGTTAATATACAATACTTGTTTTTCTCTTTCTGACTTACTTCACTCTGTATGACAGTCCCTAGATCTATCCACATCTCAACAAATGACCCAATTTCGTTCATTTTTATGGCTGAGTAATATTCCACTGTATATATGTACCACATCTTCTTTATCCATTCGTCTGTCGATGGGCATATAGGTTGCTTCCATGACCTGGCTATTGTAAATAGTGCTGCAATGAACATTGGGGTGCATGTGTCTTTTTGAATTACGGTTTTCTCTGGGTACATGCCCAGGGCTGGGATTGCTGGATCATATGCTAATTCTATTTTTACTTTTTTAAGGAACCTCCATACTGTTCTCCATAGTGGCTGTATCAATTTACATTCCCACCAACAGTGCAAGAGGGTTCCCTTTTCTCCAAACCCTCTCCAGCATTTGTTGTTTGTAGATTTTCTGATGCTGCCCATTCTAACTGGTGTGAGGTGAAACCTCATTGTAGTTTTGGTTTGCATTTCTCTAATAATTAGTGATGTTGAGCAGTTTTTCATGTGCTTCTTGGCCATCTGTATGTCTTCTTTGGAGAAATGTCTATTTAGGTTTTCTGCCCATTTTTGGATTGGGTTGCTTGTTTTTTTAATATTGAGCTGCATGAGCTGTTTATATATTTTGGAGATTAATCCTTTGTCCGTTGATTCGTTTGCAAATATTTTCTCCCATTCTGAGGGTTGTCTTTTCGTGTTGTTTATGGTTTCCTTTGTTGTGCAAAAAAGTTGAAGTTTTATTAGGTCCCACTTGTTTATTTTTGTTTTCATTTCCATTACTCTAGGAGGTGGATCAGAAAAGGTCTTGCTGTGATTTATGTCAAAGAGTGTTCCTCCTATGTTTTCCTCTAAGAGTTTTATAGTGTCCGGTCTTACATTTAGGTCTCGAATGCATTTTGAGTTTATTTTTGTGTATGGTGTTAGGGAGTGTTCTAATTTCATTCTTTTACATGTAGCTGTCCAGTTTTCCCAGTACCACTTGCTGAAGAGACTGTCTTTTCTCCATTGTATATCCTTGCCTCCTTTGTCATAGATTAGTTGACCATAGGTGTGTGGGTTTTTCTCTGGGCTTTCTATCTTGTTCCATTGATCTATGTTTCTGTTTTTGTGCCAGTACTGTATTGTCTTGATTACTGTAGCTTTGTAGTATAGTCTGAAGTCAGGGAGTCTGATTCCTGCAGCTCCGTTTTTTTCCCTCAAGACTGCTTTGGCTATTCGGGGTCTTTTGTGTCTCCATACAATTTTTAAGATTTTTTGTTCTAGTTCCGTATAAAATGCCATTGTTAATTTGATAGGGATTGCATTGAATCTGTAGATTGCTTGGGGTAGTAGAGTCATTTTCACAATATTGATTCTTCCAATACAAGAACATGGTATATCCCTCCATCTGTTTGTATCATCTTTAATTTCTTTCATCAGTGTCTTATAGTTTTCTGCATACAGGTCTTTTGTCTCCTTAGGTAGGTTTATTCCTAGGTATTTTATTCTTTTTGTTGCAGTGGTAAATTGGAGTGTTTCCTTAATTTCTCCCTCAGATTTTTCATCATTAGTGTATAGGAATGAAAGAGATTTCTGTGCATTAATATTCTATCCTGCAACTTTACCAAATTCATTGATTAGCTCTAGTAGTTTTCTGGTGGCATCTTTAGGATTCTCTATGTATAGTATCATGTCATCTTCAAACAGTGACAGTTTTACTTCTTCTTTTCCAATTTGTATTCCTTTTATTTCTTTTTCTTCTCTGATTCCCAAAATCAGAGAAGACTTCCAAAACTATGTCGAATAATAGTGGTGAGAGTGGACATCCTTGTCTTGCTCTTGATCTTAGAGGAAATGCTTTCAGTTTTTTACCATTGAGAATGATGTTTGCTGTGGGTTTGTCATATATGGCCTTTATTATGTTGAGGTAGGTTCCCTCTATGCACACTTTCTGTAGAGTTTTTATCATAAATTGGTGTTGAATTTTGTCAAAAGCTTTTACTGCATCTATTGAGATGATCATACGGTTTTTATTCTTCAATTTGTTAATATGGTGTATCACATTGATTGATTTGTGTATATTGAAGAATCCTTGCATCCCTGGGATAAATCCCACTTGATCATGGTGTATGATCCTTTTAATGTGCTGTTGGATTCTGTTTGCTAGTATTTTGTTGAGGATTTTTGCACCTATATTCAACAGTGATATTGGCCTATAATTTCCTTTTTTTGTAGTATCTTTGTCTGGTTTTGGTATCATGGTGACGGTGGCCTCATAGAATGAGTTTGGGAGTGTTCCTTCCTCTGCAATTTTTTGGAAGAGTTTGAGAAGGATGGGTGTTAGCTCTTCTCTAAATGTTTGATAGAATTCACCTTGAAGCCATCTGGTTCTGGACTTTTGTTTGTTGGAAGCTTTTTAATCAGAGTTTCAGTTTCATTACGTGTGATTGGTCTGTTCATATTTTTTATTTTATTTTTATTTATTTATTTTTTGCGGTACGCGGGCCTCTCCTGTTGTGGAGCACAGGCTCCCGACGTGCAGGCTCAGTGGCCATAGCTCACAGGCCTAGCTGCTCTGCAGCATGTGGGATCTTCCCGGACCGGGGCATGAACCCGTGTCCCCTGCATCGGCAGGCGGACTCTCAACCACTGCGCCATCAGGGAAGCCCCTGGTCATATTTTCTATCTTTCCCGGTTCAGTCTTGGAAGGTTATACCTTTCTAAGAATTCGTCCATTTCTTCCAGGTTGTCCATTTTAGCGGCATAGAGTTGCCTGTAGTAGTCTCTTAGGATGCTTTGTATTTCTGTGGTGTCGCTGTATGTTCTCTTTTTTCATTTCTAATTTTACTGATTTGAGTCCTCTCCCTCTTTTTCTTAATGAGTCTACCTAATGGTTTATCAAGTTTGTTTATCTTCTCAAAGAACCAGCTTTTAGTTTTATTGATCTTTGCTATTGTTTCTTTGTTTCTATTTCATTTATTTCTGCTCTGATCTTTATGTTTTCTTTCCGTCTGCTAACTTTGGGTTTTGTTTGTTCACTTTCTCTAGTCCCTTCAGGTGTAAGGTTAGATTGTTTATTTGAGAGTTTTCTTGTTTTTTGAGGTAGGCTTGTATAGCTATAAACTTCCTTCTAAGAACTGCTTTTGCTGCATCCCATAGGTTTTGGATCGTCGTGTTTTCATTGTCATTTGTCTCTAGGTATTTTTTGATTTCCTCTTTGATTTCTTCAGTAATCTCTTGGTTATTTATTAACATATTGTTTAGCCTCCATGTCTTTGTGTTTTATATGTTTTTTACCCTGTAATTGATTTCTAATCTCATAGCGTTGTGGTCAGAAAAGATGCTTGATATGATTTCAGTTTTATTAAGTTAACTGAGGTTTGACTTGTGACCCAAGATGTGATCTATCCTGGAGAATGTTCCGTGCCCAATTGAGAAGAAAGTGTATTCTGCTGGTTTGGATGGAATGTCCTGTAAATATCAGTTAAATCTATCTGGTCTATTGTGTCATTTAAAGCTTCTGTTTCCTTATTTATTTTCATTTTGAATGATCTGTCCATTCGAGTAAGTGAGGTGTTAAAGTCCCCCACTGTTATTGTGTTACTGTCGATTTCCTCTTTTAGAGCTGTTAGCAGTTGCCTTATGTACTGAGGTGCTCCTATGTTGGGTGCATATATATGTATAATTGTTATATCTTCTTCTTGGATTGATCCCTTGATCATTATGTAGTTGTCTTCCTTGTCTCTTGTAACATTCTTTATTTTAAAGTGTATTTTTTTTTTTTTGCTTTACGTGGGCCTCTCATTGTGGTGGCCTCTCCCATTGCAGAGCACAGGCTCCGGACGCGCAGGCTCAGCGGCCATGGCTCATGGGCCCAGACGCTCTGCGGCATGTGGGATCTTCCTGGACCGGGGCACGAACCCGTGTCTCCTGCATCGGCAGGCAGACTCTCAACAACTGCACCACCAGGGAAGCCCCTAAAGTCTATTTTATCTGATATGAGTATTGCTACTCCATGTTTCTTTTGATTTCCATTTGCATGAAATATCTTTTTCCAGCCCCTCACCTTCAGTCTGTATGTGTCCCTAGGTCTGAAGTGGGTCTCTTGTAGACAGCATATAGATGGGTCTTGTTTTTCTTTCCATTCAGCAAGCCTGTGTGCTTTGGTTGGAGCATTTAATCCATTCACGTTTAAGGTAATTATCAATATGTATGTTCCTGTGACGAATTTTCTTAATTGTTTTGGGTTTGTTTGTGTAGATTCTTTTCTTCTCTTGTGTTTCCCACTCAGAGAAGTTCCTTTAGCATTTGTTGTAGAGCAGGTTTGGTGGTGCTGAATTCTCTTAGCTTTTGCTTGTCTGTAAAACTTTTGATTTCTCCATCAAATCTTTATGAGATTCTTGCTGGGTAGAGTAATCTTGGTTGTAGGTCTTCCCTTTCATCACTTTAAGTATATCATGCCACTCCCTTCTGGCTTGTAGAGCTTCTGCTGAGAAATTAGCTGTTAACCTTATGGGAGTTCTCTTGTATACTATTTGTCATTCTTCTGTTGCTGCTTTCAATAATTTTTCTTTGTCTTTAATTTTTGCCAATTTGATTACTATGTGTCTCAGCATGTTTCTCCTTGGGTTTATCCTGCCTGGGACTCGCTGCGCTTCCTGGACTTTGGTGGCTATTTCCTTTCCCATGTTAGAGAAGTTTTCAACTATAATCTCTTCAAATATTTTCTCTTGTCCTTTCTCTCTTGTATACAATGCAAATGTTGTTGCGTTTAATGTTGTCCCAGAGGTCTCTTAGGCTGTCTTCATTTCTTTTCATTCTTTTTTCTTTATTCTGTTCCACAGCAGTGAATTCCACCATTCTGTCTTCCAGGTCACTTATCCGTTCTTCTGCCTCAGTTATTCTGCTATTGATTCCTTCTAGTGTAGTTTTCATTTTAGTTATTGTATTGTTCATCTCTCTTTGTTTGTTCTTTATTCTTCTAGGTCTTTGTTAAACATTTCTTGCATCTTCTCAATCTTTGCCTCCATTCTTTTTCCGAGTTCCTGGATCATCTTCACTATCATTATTCTGAATTCTTTTTCTGGAAGGTTGCCTATCTCCACTTCATTTAGTTGTTTTTCTGGGGTTTTTTCTTGTTCCATCATCTGGTACATAGCCCTCTGCCTTTTCATCCTGTCTATGTTTCTGTGAATGTGGTTTTTGTTCCACAGGCTGCAGGATTGTAGTTCTTCTTGCTTCTGCTGTCTGCCCTCTGGTGGATGTGGCTATCTAAGAGGCTTGTGCAAGTTTCCTGATGGCAGGGACTGGTGGTGGGTAGAGCTGGCTCTGAGCTGGTTTTTAATTTTCAATAAGATTAGAGAGGAAACGAAACCCTTATCTCAAGGAGATATCCGTACTCTCATGTTCATTACAGCATTATTCACGATAGCCAAGGTATGGAAACAACCTAAGTGCTCATCAATGAATGAATGGATCAAGAAAATGTGGTGTGTATATATACGTATACAATATGTAATGGAATATTTTTCAGCCTTAAAAATAAGGAAATCCTGCCATTTCATCCTGGCAACATGGATGAATCTGTAGTGCATTACGCTAAGTGAAAGAAGCTAGGCAGAAATTACCACATGGAATTACTTCTCTGTGGAATCTAAAAAAGAAAAAGAAAAAGGAAACTCATGGAAACAGAGTAAAAAAGTGGTTCCAGGAGTAGGAGGTGGGGGTGGGGGAAACAGGGAAAGATTGGTAAAAGGGCACAAACTTTCATTAATAAAATGAATAAGGTCAGGGGATCTAATGTATAACATGGTGACTACAGTTGGTAACACTGCATTGTATAATCGTAATTTGCTAAGAAAGCAAACCTTAAATGTTTTTGCCAAAAAAGAAAGAAAGATGAATATGTGAAAGATGTGAGGTAATGGATGCATGAACTAACTCAATGGGGGTGCTGTCGCAATGTATACGTATGTCAAATCATTACGTGGTACACTTTAGACATCTTACAGTTTTATATGTCAACTGTAACTCATAAAAGCTGAAAAAAGACTGGAGAATAGTTTTCCATATAATTTATTACAGCTTCTGTGAGAAGTAACAGATACCTCACATTCATATACTTTAATGAGAGTGCCACCTCATAAAAAGCTTTTCCCCCCCGCCAACTCTACTGATAATTTATAGAAAGTATATTCAGAATCCAAATCTGAAACAAGTATACTGTGACAACCACTGATAGTGCATCTCTTAACCTGAGATTTAGCTCATGGTCTGCTTCTGATAAGAATCACATCTTTCTAAAAAGTCCTTAGTTTTCTTTAGTACAAAAAACAGTAGGCTGCTTTTTCTGTAACACCCCATATAATGCCTTCCTTCTAGAATATTTTTCCCTTTGAAATTAAGCCATGAAATAAAATGTCCTGCTCGAAAAACAGTGTATAAGCGAAATGGGACCCGGGTACTTATGTAATTTGGGCTGAACTGTAGAATGAATAAAGAGCAATATTCTTACTTAGGGAAAATATTTATCAAATACAGCATTTAGTATCAGTTCCATGTCACATTTCTAGGTAAAATTTCAGTTTACAAATAAGATACTATGATTTGATGAAGAATGTATTAACAAACTATGATACATGTAAGTTATTTAAAAAGGTTGGTCCTAAACAAAAAAGTAAAATACATGAAGTCTGCCTTTGGCCACTGCTGTCCCTGGTGATGTTCCGTTCCAGGGAATACTTTCTCTCAAGCTGCTCATGTCCTATCTGCTACAGGCATTTCTTTCACATGGGTACCCTGTGAGCTAAACTCCTCTTCTTCATGTTGGGGAAAGCTGTTTATAGAGCCATGACTTTTGGCTCTTATTGACTTCTTTCTCCTCCCTGGAATACAGAAATGACATGGCATTCCACTAGCCAAACTGGACCGGGGGCAGCCTCCAGACTAAAAGCTAAAGGTTAAAGATGGTAAGCATCAAGACCGAAGGAGATAATCCCTCACCCTCATCCTTTCCAACCTGGGCCTGGAAGAACGACACCTGCAAAGAAGGGTGGCAAGAAGAGGGACTGCCATCAATGAAGTGGTGACCAGAGAATATACCATCAACATTCACAAGCACATCCATGGACTGGGGTTCAAGATGCCTGCCCCTCAGACACTCAAAAAAATTAGAAGTTCTCCATGAAGGAGATGGGAACTCCAGATGTGCACATTGACATCAGGCTCAACAAAGCTGTCTGGGCCAAAGGAATCAGAATGTCCCATACTGGATCCATGTGTGGTTGTTTAGAAAACGTAAAGAGGATGAAGACTCACCAAACAAGCTCTATATGTTGGTTATTAATGTTCCTGTCATCACCTTCAAAAATCTACAGTCAGTGTGGATAAGAGCTAACCACTGTCAAATAAAGTTATAAAACTACAAACAAAAAAGACAGGAGTCCAAGTCCCTGATGACATTGTGGAACTTCCATATAAGCATCAGACCGACACCTCTGAATTTCTCTAACTGAAGTATTTAAGTCAATGATATTTGAGTTTTCTCTTATATGCACTTGAACCTAATCTTAACCAATATGCATTTTTGCTGGGGAGGGGGAAACTGGCTGGTTGGAGGACAAAGGGGAGGGGGATTGTTCATTGCATCTTCTTTTGAAATTCTCAATTTGAACCATGTGAATGTTTTACTTAGCAAAAATTAAAATTAATTAAAATATAGATTCTAAAAATATTAATAAAATACTACGTCTGAAATATTACAAACTATTAACATTTAATGAAAACATTTAGGTTTATTCTATGAAAAAAGTTCATAAAATCTGGAAATAACTTATTTTAATAAATATGGGCAATGTACAATAATATAAACCTCAATAGTTTCTTCTGTAAAACACGGAAGTACATCAGGCCAGGAAACACTGTGTCACCTTTGTAACAAAGGCAGGTTCCACATGTGGTTGGTGCTCAAAAATGCTGGTTGAGCGAATAAAATGCCATAAAATATATCACCAACGCAAGGGTTCTCCTCCGTATGTGCCTGTCAGTTATCTATAAAGCTGAATGTATGAGAAAGACTTTAGGCAAACAGAGAGTAAAATGACTAGATTTTTCGAAGCTTAGCAGAATACAGTTCTTGGTAGTTATTTAAGCTAGTAAGTAAATATTTTAAGCCCATTTATTTATCTGCCCCAATAACTCATTTTCATTGACTGACTAGCATATGTAACAATCCCAAATGAAAGTTTAAGAAGTATTTATGTGGGGTGAGGCATACAGTTGCTATTAAAGAAGTATTGTAGGAACTTAGCCCTAATTCCCATGACTTTTATTTTTCTAAGATTTTTACCCTATTAAAGCAATCCAAAATAATGCAACTTACTAAATGTATACTTGGCTGAATTTTCATATTGAAAAATTCCACAAATAACTCTCTAAACATTACATAAGTCAAGATTTTTGAATTATATTTTACATTTATACTATAGCACATCTTTTTTTGTTCTATTTAAGAAAAAAAATCATCCGTTTTCCCACAAGGGATTGTTAACAATTATAACCAACTTATATGAAAATTTGATTAGAAAAGCTCAAGTGGAATTTGCAAGTATGGCCTTTTTACTGAAAGAATCCATGAAACTTGCAAAAGATTGATAGTAATGTGTAACTTACTTTGTCAGTTTCATTTTTTTCATGTCTTGGTAATAAATAATATTTTGATAAATAAAGATGATTTTTATTGCATTTATTGCACTGTGATTTTTATACAACAATGGCTCCTCAAGTAATATAAAAGGAGGAACCATACTTCAGTACTCAAGCTGTTAACTCATGTTTCTTTTAAAGTTATTTGTCAACATTTCCACAACTGTATAAGAACCAGGTGAATCAATGATGTGGGTTTCTCTAATTCCTACCAAATGAAAATCCAGTCCTGTAAATAGCCCTGTAAGTATTTCTGGACTATCACTAATTCTACTCTATTTGCCTCTCACTATTGCCTTAGGAACCTTTTCGCTTTGGGTCTATTTGAAAAAATAATGGTTAATGACAGAGAAAAGAGGATGTACAATAAACCAAAGAAAACTTGGGTGGATTTGCGTATGCCCCACTTGGCATCAATCCAGCCATAACAGTAGGTGAAAAGGGAAGGAATTCCAGTCCCATCAGGTTACTTGCTTGTGTCTGGAGGAACCAAAACAGAAACAAGGTAGATTAGTTCTGAGAACAGTTTCTGAGCACCATCAAAGTAACGGCCAGGATGGTGCTGGCAGCTCATGCCCTTTCAGGAGCATCAGAAGCAAGGCAAACACTTCTGAATAAAGATACAACCATATAAAGAAGCTTTTACGTTTGACATAAAACTGTTGTCAGAACATTGTACATAAGACATGTCATTACCCCTGTCAAAGATTCTGTGTTCAAAGCCCTTAGGAATTCAAGGTCAGAAAAAAAAACTTGCCACTGTTCAAGAATTGGTATATGACCTTACAGACGGAAATACTAATGATCTAACTTACAGAAGGTCCTCAGAAACATTTTCCAAAAAGCATCTGACAGCCTTATGACATGGTCTTTATTGATTTTTCCCTTCTGTAGGGGACAGATTAATTAATAAGATGTGACGATTACTTGTAAACAAGGTTATGGAGAACTGACAGTCAACGTCCATTTTAACCACTTACTACAGTGCCTTCCTGTATTATACTGGCTGGAAAGCTAAGAACCATCTCAAAGATCCCCTCGCAGTTTGGATATGATTTGGTTTGGCTAGTCTCCAAACTGCTCAAGGCTTAGAAAGGTGGAAGTAAAGTAGAGGCCGTGTTTTTGCTGGTTTTGCTCACAAATGTGACTTTGGAAGCATCAGCAAGTTCCCAGTATCTGGTCACTAGCTTTGTGGGTGCTGAAAGGGACGATGGGTATCTGCTATGTTGGGGTAGACAGCAAGGGCCCTGTGCAGTTCTGTAGCTGGCAGTAATGACGGTAGCTTCCAGATCATAGGGACTTTGTGTCAGGTGTGGCAGTGAGGTTCTAGAGCAGCAGCTTCCCAATTGAGCAGGCAGTTCTGTCTCACAGAGGAGGGAGCAATTGCCTTGATGGCCTGTGTCCTGGCTTTGGATATTATTCATAAAACTCAATCTAGAGTGCTTCTTCATTTCTCCCAATGATACTGCAATCCATTTAATATGCCATTATCAGTACTTCTCTGCTTAAACTGAATTCTGGTCTCAAGCTGAACCTTGACCTAAACACGTGCCAGCACATACATACTCCTTTCAAGAAATAAATTTCCAGTTTGTAGTGGAGAGGAAGAGCAATACAGGGTTCAAAGTCTATAGGGAAGGGAGCACTTCAAAATAATGTTCAGGGACTAAAGGATGCTACTCAGCTCTCCCTCACTCAGAATCTTTTGTGCTCTTGGTGACGCTGAGATGTGTTCAAGGATGAGAGGCCAATGTCTAAAACAGTTCCTTGATGCAAAGTGTCCAGATTGTTAGTAGAAGTACTTCCAGAATAATAACCAAGATTTAAAACCCCAAGGATAAAAGAACAGTAAGTACAATAAGAACTAAGCTTTTCAGAGTCAGTGAGACCCTACTTCCCAGGACTGTGTTCCTGAAGCTGCAGGCCCCTATCAGTTTCCGGAGGCAATGGGGTATTGAGATACGCTATACACACTCGCACCATGCAGACATCCAACTTCCCATAAGATGCTATCTCTCTGGCAATTTTAACTGGAAGTTTAATTTAACTGTACTCTGTGTGTGTGTGTGTTCTTTCCCCACCAATCCACAGCTCACTTGAAATAGCCCCTTGATAAAGCTTCCTTTTGGGGTTGATTATCATGTACGGCTTAAAGCTCCTTTGTTAAGTCTCTCCTTGCTAGAAAATAATGGTTTTTCTATCTATCACCATCAATATCTCAACAAAGGTTAAAAGAAGGAAAAAAAAGACTAAGTTTTTGTGATAAAGGGACAGTTCCCTATTACAGTTTGTGAGGCTTAGCCTGCAGGCTGTGGGTAGGGTTGCCAGATTTAGGACAAAAATTTGAATTTCAGGTTAACAATTGTTTCAGATAAATAACAAACAATATCTTTAGTATCAGTATGTCCCATGTAATATTTGGGATATATTTATATAATATTTTTAAAGTATTTATGGGAAATACTGATATTAAAAAAGTATTCATTGTTTATTGGAATTCAAATTGAACTGACCATCTGTGTTTTATCTGGCAATCCTACTTGTGCAAAACCCCTTGCATGCACTACCACTGCAGAGTGATCTTATTCTGTACCAAGCTTAGGGGTCCGAGATTGTCTAAAGGATTTAAGACACCTCCAGATAAAATGAAAGAGCTCAGTGTGGATAATTCATGGCATTTTAAATAATGGGGAATAAAGACTAAATTAAACTCTCCATTGGCCTTAGACCCTTGGTATTTCCTGGGTTTTGTTTTCTTGAACCTAGATTCAAGTATTCTCTTGCCCAGAGGATGCAGCCCAAGTTTTGGTCCTCTAGAACCAGCTCTGCTTCCTTTCTTCCCACTGGCTGTCAGGAAGCTCAGAAATAAATCACAGTACTGACTTTTCAGTTACTTCTCCATGCTTTAAATAGACAAGGTACCTTAAAATCTTTTAAAAAAGAGAGGGACCATAAAATGCTCACTGAATCAAATGAGCTGGCTTTCCTTTATGGTAGTCATGGATAATCAGTGATAGAAACAGCTCTAAAAATTACAGACAACAGCAGTCACCTTCCTAATTTTTCCACCTGTGGGGAATAAAACATAATTATTTCCTTTACTTTAATAGCTATATGTTAGAAATTTGGCTATACAAGCTTTAAAAGAGTGTAGTGTCCTATACTATTGCTGCTGTGATGAACGTACAACCCAGAGCAGAAAAGCTATTCCAGAGTTTCAACTTTTATTTACTAAGGCATGTACTGGATAACACAGAGAAGAGAGCAGTATATCAAGCAATTTTGTGTTTTTATTTCTTAAAAGTATTCTGTTGCTAAAGTATGAGAAGTGAAAATGTGGTTAAACTTTGAAATGTAATATATATCTGGAATATAAAATAATTTGCAGCATAGTTAAGTTTTGCTCAAGTCTGGAGAGATAACATGAAAAATTCTCAGACTAGCAGTTTGCTGACTAGAAAATCACTGTATTTTCAATCAGCCTAATATGGCAGTAGTTTTTCATAGGCAGAGAAAAGCTAAAGGGAGACTTACAGCCTGTAGATATTTGGCCTAGCTTTGCAAAATTTAGCTGCTAGTTTCTTCTTATCCTTGTTATATGTTTTCCATCTGGGACTTATTATTATCAACGAGAAATAATAGAAGCAAACAGAAGCAAGAGGAAAGGTCCAGACTGGCATGCATTAACTGCTTGTCAACTATGGTTTTCCTAATGAATTGCCCTGTTGCTCTGTATCTCACTGATTACAGTACAACAGCTTTCATTAGTCACTGCAAATAAGACTTGGTGCCACCTTATTTACATCCTATTGCAAATAATTAGCATTTCATATTAGAATCATCCGAGGCACTTCTGAACTTACAGCAAGACTATTTGACATCATCCAATACTTTTTTCCACCCTGAACAAGCTTAAAAACAGATTCTGTGCTTTTTAGTTACAATGGTGTCACCAATGAATTCTACCATGGCTTAAATTCCTGCCAATATTGTAGCTGGGGATATCAAAACGCTGCAGTAATTAGACCTTGCAAGCCTGACTTCCCTAGTGGTAGAACTGTCACAGAAGGGGGGAATTGATATTCAAAGTTTATAATAACTCAAACCTCTACAATTATTGCTAGAACACGAATACTACCATTTTCAACGGCAGAAAGTGACTTATGAAAAATGGCTTATTACAAAGATAAAAGACAGGAAAAAAATAGCATCATACGCTTTGCTGACCAATGTCTTTTCTCTGCTAAAATTTTATAATTACTTATTAAAACTCAAACCTTGATTATTATTAACTTGGGGAGAAAGTATTTCTTTTGAAAACATAGCTGCCATATTTAACAGATTACGAGGTCCATTCTATCACATAAACTAGAACTTCACTTTACAAGGGTTGTATTCTAGAATTAAATATATAGATTTACATATATTATTTCATATAACCAAAATAATAGAAAGAATGTTGTACAAAGCCAGTTATTTCCACCCCTATATAAATAATAACTGTGTGTGCATGTATATGTATGGACCTACATATGTATACACATATGTAATTCTTTATATGTAACTGATGCTTTCTCCAGCATGCACATACGATAAGACAGGAATCAATGAATCAAATGATTCTGAATTTCTGTGAATATGTTGTTCACAGATAGAACTAGCTAATCTAAACATAACACCTCGGGATAGGGTAACCATCACCCCCAGGCAGTGGTGGGGTCCATTTGCCTGCTCTCATTTCTCTGACCTCGCCATCGCTGGGCTTTGTACTATGTGTATAGATCCTTATATCTACTTCAGGGCCTCATGAGATAATTGAGCCTCCTGGTCCAGCTAACCAACTAAGGAATCCCCAATCCTTTCTGTATTTCTTCCAATTCACTGAGGCACAGATCTAGTGTGAGAGTCTTCAGATGGCTGATCTCACGACCCCTCACTCATAAGAGTGTTGATCTTTTGGACTCTTCCTGTCTCAGAGTTAACTATCCTCACTAGACATTTGAGAAAAACAGGCAAGTGGGTGTTAAAATGCAATTTACTAATAATGATGGTAATAATAATAAAATTAGCCTTAGGTAATACAGAGAAGTAAACACAAACACATTAAAAATAATAATGTATGACTTTTGGCTAAGAGCTCCCAATGAATGTATAAGAGATTAGAGGCTAGAAATCAATGATGATAATAAAATGTACTCAGTTGATAAAGGCATTTCATAGAAATTATCTTTTCTACAAAAAGACTAAAGACCTTCAAAGAAAGAGGGTCTCTTTTTCACATTAAATATTTTATTCTTTACCGTGTCTCTCAATGGAGGCAGTGAATTAATTCTATCTAAAGAAGCCTCTTCAAAAACAAAGCCAACCTCTGTTGATTTCTTATAAGGTCAGTGTGACCTGCAGGAACAAAGGGGTGTTTATTTCCCCCTGGCAACAGCTAGGTGCTCAAATACTTAGGGGTATAGGTTGTTAAGAAACTGGGATAATAATTAGGTCTTATATCCTTGAGGTCACATAAAGCATAGTAAACAATTATTTAATATTCAGGGAAGAGGACTATTAGAACTTGTCTGGGCTGACACACAGTCAGCCTCTTTCTCAAATGTTTGCCTGAAATGAACCGGGGAATTTGGAACTCTTTCCCATAGGAGTCCTTATACTCATTCATCCATTTTTCTCAAGTAAAGGATATGGACAAATGCATGGGTTTGAATCCCACCTCGGACACTTACTAGTTATTTAAACTTGAGCAAGTTATTTAACAACTTTCTGTGAAGTCCCTCTTTTATACACACACACACACACACACACACACACACACACACACACACAAATATAAATATCTATGCCTTATGGGATTTTTGTGATGATGGAATGAGTTACTACATGTAAGGGCAAAACACTACCTAGCTATAGTAAGAGCTACATAAATGTTGGCTGTTATTTCTATTGTTAGGAAGATGTGATGTAGAGAAAATAAACCATCGTGAACTTATGCACTTAAAAAAGGAATATCTTGTCTAGTCTATTATTAAAGTGGCCTGGTTATGGTCTTATGCAGCCAGCCTACCACCATATATAGTTGTCACTTGGTATCCAAGGATACCAGGAACCCTGGGCTCCAGGAACCCTGTGGATACCAAAATCCATGGATGCTCAAGTCCCTTATATATAATGGTGTAGTATTTACATATAACTTACTTAATCCTGGAACATCCTCCAACATCCTCTGTATACTTTAACTCATCTCTAGATTACTTAAAATACCTGAACCAATGTAAATGCTATGCAAATAGTTGTAAATACAATGTAAATGCTATATAAATAGGTGCTAGCCTGCTGCAAATTCAAGTTTTGTTTTCTGGGACTTTCTGGAATTTTAAAAATATTTTCTTTCTGGAACTGGGTTGAATCCGTGGATATGGAGGGCCAATTGTACATAATTTGACGTGCAGCACTAATGTTCACATTTTGGTCTCTAACAGTCTTCTCCATTAAAGAAAGTAATTCCAAGTTCTACAGCAGGGAAAAAAAATACTCAAAATGAGCCTGGAGCATCTTGTTGCCAAAATGTAAGGACACATTAAAAAAAGCCTGGGTCAGTGTTAGAAGGATACAGAAACTTGAAGATGGTTCTTACTGGACAAGTCTGACAATTTGGGCATCAAAAAGAAAACAGAGAAATTAGTCTTTTGGGAGTTGAAATATATTCTCTGAGTTTCTTGTTGTTGCTTTGTGTCATAATATCTGGTAAGGCTAGACCTCCACTGGCCTCTCTCTCTCTCTCCCTTTTTTTTTTTTTTTAAATATTTTTTCTAGTTTTTGCTTCTTTGTTTTTCCATTTGAATTTTAGAATTAGCTTATCTATTTCTAAAAAAAATTCTATGGATAATTTTATTGTAAATGACTTAATGTTGACTGATATCTTTATGAACTAATACATAAAGAATTCCTAGAAAAAAGTAGGAAAAAGACCAAATAACACAACAAAAATGGGAAAAGGATATAAAGAGATGTAAGATATATAAAAATTAAAAGAGAGAAAAGATACTGGTAACATTAGTTGACTCTGAAAAGAAACTGTGTATAAAAGGACAGGGGTGGGAGTGAAAGTTTTATAAAGTTTTAATTTTGGACCATAAGAGTGTACTATCTATTAAAAATGAAATTGATTATAAAATAAATACAATCATGGCTTAGTAGAATAAGTTAAGTATGTATAAACAGTAGTCAATTGTGACAATTAAAATGGAAAATTAATATATAGGACATGAAGTAATACAAAAACAGGTGACTATAATAAGATATATAAATTTTTACTAATTTAATACCTAAGGAAGTTTTTTGTTGTTGACTTGTAATGTGTCTTTAATGTAATCACAACTATATTCCAAGGATGGAGGTGTGATCTCAATTTGTATGGATGCACACCGCTTTCTCATTTGAGAACATCATTAGTGTGTTGTACACACCTTGTTGAAATGGGAATCTGCCCTGTGGAAATTTAATGCTCTTAATGTAACCAGAAAACATTAATTGTGACAGAAGGGACTGGGTTGAGTCAGATCACGCATACAACCGAATGCCCTGATTTTCAGCAGTCAATACCAAAGATTCTAAATTCTGTCCCTGACTGAGAACAATACAATGCACTCTCTTCTGAACGTTGATGTTAAAGGGAGGCCCAGCCAACAACTGCAGTGACAACACAAGACCACGTGTCTGGGATGGGGTGTTCGGGAGTCATCTTACATCTCTTGTATATATGATTTATAAACTGGATTTGATCCTTGTTCCATAGGGAAGTATTTATACCTAATGAAAAAAAGCCAATACACTTATGTAGGTGAATTTTTCTCCACCTGTATAAAACAGAGAAGCATCTATTTAGGGCACTATAAGTAAGGAACATAGTTCCACAAAGACAGGATATATTGCAAGAAGTAGGAAGAGTTCCAAAGAAGGGCTGCAAGAGGTCAGATAAACCAGTGTTTTGGCAGGAGAGTAGACTCTGCTCACTGAACTGCTCTTAGCTCCAGGGAGCTGAAATCTCTGGAGGACGTCACTAATCATGAGATACTCAGAAGGCACAATAATGCACTTGGTGGAGTAAGTTGGAACAGCTTGTGACCAAAACATTCACATGGTGAAGAAAAAAAGCACCAGGTTTCCTGGCAAGGTGTGGACTTTAGAATTTCCACCAATACAGAATGCTGCTGCAAGAGAAGGTAAACTTTGTAAGGTCCATAATGGCAAAAATAGCTAGAGCCCCAGCATCTACGACAGATGCTACCCGGAGCTGCACAATGAACATCTATCTATTGAGTGAATTCTCAGCATTCGACTACAAAACGTTGATGAAGAAACTGTAGAATTTTGTCCAACAGCAAATCATATTTCAAGCTTAAATGTTTAATGCTAATTAATGTCTCATAAAGTTCAAAAGAAAATCCAATCATGTAATTATATTAAAAGAGAACATTTGGAACACTGAGACAAACAAAGCACAACAACAAAAAACAGTGCCATTTTGAAAAATATTAAGCAATCTAATTAGACAGCCACCATACCTACTTCTGTATAACACTTTTGACCTACAAATTGTACCTTCACACAATACAGGCAGCTCTGTAATTACAATGATCACCACAGTTAAAAAGCTTAGAAAGAGAATGAGCTAGTAAATCAATGCAAAAGACGTAATTGCCATATTCAAAGACCATGCAAGCCTGCTTGTTATCTATAGTTCAATATAATTATTACAAAAAAAAAAAAAAAAGGAAACAGCAAGAAGAACCAAAAAGTCAGGTTGCTTGCCTTTTCTTAGCTGAAATGAAAATGTTTGTACCTAAATTTAGAAAGATTTCTAGCTTATTTTCTGCTTGTTTTACTTGAATTTGAAGACTTTTAACATCTAGATAGTCTTTACTGATCATCTGTCAGAACCCTGGTGTCTACGTCACTGAAAATATTTTAAAAGCCTATTATTATGAGAACATTGATCTGATCAATGTTCTGATCATTGTGCTAAACTACGCTGAAACTTTGTAGGATATTAGAGTAATTTAGAACCACAACAGTGAGTTAACAATCTCCAACTTTGACCCTCATTGTTCTGTAAAATTTGATTTGTCATGTTTTCTTTATCTGTACAGAATGCTATTAAAACATCTTTCCTAAGCAGTCCTTTTACAGAAAAAAAAATTACCTTTCTCTACTCCTTCAAAATTTAGTTCAAATAACATTTTGTTTATAAAGTTTTTTAGTCTATCCATATGCTTTCTCATTAGTATAATCTAAGTATTTATAATTTTATTTGTTATAATCTGATATTAAGAAGGTTGGTTGTTAATGATGTAATATATACAATTGTGTTTGTCCTGTTTACATTTCAGTCTATACATTCCTTGAAGGCCTGGAGCTCAATTTCTCTTACATTTTAACAGGAGACTGTGGGGTTTGCATTAACTTTTCTTTATAATTAATTAATTAATTATTGGCTGCATTGGGTCTTTGTTGCCGCGTGCAGGGGCTACTCTTCATTGCGGTGCGTGGGCTTCTCATTGTGGTGGTTTCTCTTGTTGAGGAGCACAGGCACTAGGTGTGTGAGCTTCAGTAGTTGTGGCACGTGGGCTCAGTAGTTGTGGCTCACAGACTCTAGAGCACAGGCTCAGTAGTTATGGCGTACGGGCTTAGTTTTTCCGCGGCGTGTGGGTTCTCCCCGGACCAGGGTACGAACCTGTGTCCTCTGCATTGGCAGGCGGATCCTTAACCACTGCGCTATCAGGGAAGTCCTAACTTATTAATATAATTAATTTTTTTTTTTTTTACAGAGTACCTCTCAGTTTGGGCTTTAGTGTCTTAATCAGTAAAATGAGAGAATAAAATTAGAAAAGTATTTTCTAAAATATCAGGTTTCTATCCATCAAGACTGGTGCGACATATTTTATTTTATTTTTTTATTATTATTATTATTTTTTGCGGTACGCAGGCCTCTCACTGTTGTGGCCTCTCCCGTTGCGGAGCAACAGGCTCCGGACGCGCAGGCTCAGCGGCCATGGCTCACGGGCACAGCCACTCCGCCTCATGTGGGATCTTCCCGGACCGGGGCACGAACCCGTGTCCCCTGCATCGGCAGGTGGACTCTCAACCACTGAGCCACCAGGGAAGCCCCCATATTTTATTTTTAATGAAATACAGTAGATTAGAAGAGATTGGATTAGAAAAGAAAATAGACTACATCACAATGAAGTAAAGGTAAAAACTGAACTTTTTGTTTTCTGGTTTTAAATAGGTGTGTGTGCATGTATATATAGTGGGTCTTGTATTATGTTTTTCTAAGTGTGGGTTTAAGTAAAAAAAGTTCCAAAGTCACTGGGGATAGAAGATCTTTAGGTTCCTTCAGTATCTACATTCTGTAATTTCTAAGGCATTCACTTAGGTGTTAATCTTTTTTCTTACATCACTGCTCATTAAGAACTATTCCTGAATTAGATGTAACTTTGTCCAGAGGAGACTATTTAAAAAATTCGAATAGATAAGCACGTTAATGAATAAAAAAATGTTCATTACTGAGTAAAACTTGAAAGAAATAGATTCCTTGCAATTCCTTTTTCTCAAAACAAAGCCAGAACTTAATTTCCATAAAAATTTTCAATTTAAAACACCATAATCTAGTATAACTACTGAGAAGAAAATAATAAAAGCTACTATTGAAAAAGTAGTGTATAACTAGCGTGTTCCATCATTTTATTCTTAAGTTTAAAATAAAAATATCCTGAAAGATTTCTGGAAGACATCCTTATAAAACAAAAATATATGGTCCGTGAAGGTCCCACATGCTACGGAGCAACTAAGCCTGTGCACCATAACTACTGAGCCTGAGCTCTAGAGTCCACGAGTCACAACTACTGAGCCTGCGTGCCACAACTACTGAACCCCGCGTGCCTAGAGCCCATGCTCTGCAACAAAGAGAAGCCACTGCTATGAGAAGCCCGTGCACCGCAAGGAAGAGTAGCCCCCGCTCGCCGCAACTAGAGAAAGCCAACGTGCAGCAACGAAAACCCAACACAGCCAAAGATAAATAAATAAATTTATATTAAAAAAGAGTTAAATATAAATTAGAAAAAGAAAAATATATCACCTCTGATGAATTCATTGCAGATAAAATTTGAAGAATGATATCTAAGATATGGTGGTTTAATTATATTTAATTTAAGTCTTCTGTGCCTGCAGTATCAGTGGTCTCTTAGATTTCTGACATACGTTTATTTAGGAAAAGAAAACTCCAAACAAATATTCACCCAATCTCTTTCCACTATTAACCTCAACAGGTCGAAGGTGCATCCAGAGAGGGCAAATGTTTCCCTTCCCTATTCAGCATCCACCACAGACATCACTAAATGAGCACAATGTTCTTTCCAACTGAGCCTTTCCCAACCCAGTGCTCCAGGAAATGACTGCCAATCAATAGGTTGTTGAGAGGAAACATTTTCCACATCTGGCCCAGATCATAATCCACGTATGTCTGAAAACTTTGGCATGGAAACTAGGTTGTCAACACACATGCACACACATACACACACACACACCTGTATGTTTGCCCAACTGACTGATACATACATGCCTTCAGAAATCTGTTTTCATTCAGACAATGAGGCAGATAGAGTCAGTAATTCAAACCTTCTACTGTGTTTAGTTCCTGAAGTTGCTTTATTCAAGGAAACTCAACTTATTTATATTCTTCAAATTCAGGAATCAAGGTCATATATGAAGGTAGATATCTGGTCCATATTACCTCCCTTTCTTTGCTCCCCATTAAAGCACACATTCCCATCAAATGGCTTAGTAATGGAAGTGATATATAATACATGATGTTCCGCATTAAAACAAATATAGTAAGTATTACTTATAGGTAACAGAGTCTTGGGGTAAAAAGAAAAACATGAAAGGCTAGTCTAACCCAACAAAAAGCACCATAAAGTCTGTCAAAAACAAAAACCTAATTTTCTCTTTTTGCTCATCAACATCATCTCATATCAAAAGTTAAAGTTTGCGGGCTTCCCTGGTGGCGCAGTGGCTGAGAGTCCGCCTGCCGATGCAGGGGACATGGGTTTGTGCCCCAGTCCGGGAAGATCCCACATGCCACGGAGCGGCTGGGCCCGTGAGCCACGGCCGCTGAGCCTGCGCTCCGCAACGGGAGAGGCCGCAACAGTGAGAGGCCCGCGTACCGCAAAAAAAAAAAAAAAAGTTAAAGTTTGTGAATTATTGAATTGGTGAGTAAATTTGCCCCTCTAGATCATCTGACTTTGCCTCTGAGGGCTCGTGTCACCTCCTCTTCATGTCAATGTCTTGCATGGCTGAGTTGCCACAATCTGCTTTGGTCACTAAAGCTCAAGTCATTCGGAGCCATCAAATCAATTATAACAGTCATTGCTGTCTGACACGGCCAACCAGTGATTGATAACAAAACCTGTCTGCTTTCAGTTCTCATCTGACAGCAACAAACCAGTCCCAGCCTGCTCTTACTGGAATTTGTCATAAATCAATAGCAATTCCACCAGGCAGAAAGGTGCTGGCAACTCTCTTTAGTCCATCTGGCCTCATTGTCTTTTCAAATTTAAAAAATATATAACTATTAAGGTAGATTAATGCCCAAAGTTTATTTCTTGAAGTGTCTAATATTACATGAAAGTAATCTCATAATTTAACACCACATAATGTTCTTATTCTTTAATTTGATTTTTAAGGTGAATGACTAAAACACCACTAAAACTTTGCAAGAGGAAATTTTAGATTCAAATGCTACAATTTTATGTATAATAGAGACAAATGACATTTCCTTTTAGATTATTTCAGATCCGACATCATGTATTTAAATGACTATTTAAGAAATATTTCAACAAAATCTCCCCAAACCAGATTTTTTTTTACTATTTAGCTATGACATTATAAAATGCACTAAACATTTAAATACAATATTATAAGCAAATATCAGTCAATAAGCATTGAATATTAATTGCATGTGGAAGACTGTACTTTGCAGATATGCATACATAATTTTTTTCTGCAAAAGTTATTACTTATGGACTAAGACTAGTGCCCTTTAAATATTTTGTGAAGTTGAATAACACTGAGTTATTTGAAGGAAAAGAAAACAACCCTGATTGAATTTGTAGAACTTGGAGAACACTTTGAGAATTTGTGACACCTCACTATGCAATTTTCAACATCAAAAAATACCTAATAAAAAACCTGGATACATCTGGCATCGCTTAGGTAGCAAGCTCATTTAAGCAGGAATGAATGATTCTTGCAGGAATCTTGCACAATAAAAGTAAAACAAAGATCATTCATAATAACACAAGCATTTATATAAGGGGAGAGGACAAGGAAAGGGAAGAAACATTAAGGACGTATTTTACATAAGGCACTGATAGGGCCTTTATATACATGATTTCATTGGCTCCTCAAACACCTAAGGTAGACATTTTTATTCCAATTTTCAAAAAAGGACATGGGGCATGTCAAACTGAATTTGAAGTCAGTTCAACCTGATTTCAATGCCTATATTCTTTGTATGTTCATTTATCATTTACTTACTACTAATTGAGAACCTATTATGTGCTCTATGCTAAACTAAGCATCAGACATAGAAAAATGAATAAAACACAGGCACGGGGACTACAGGTAAACAAAACAGACACCAAACCAGAGAGGTTGTAGCAGCCATGGTTATAAAAAGAGAGCATCGCAGTGAGTAAGGCAGTAACAGTTCTACCAGCTCCAAACCCCAACATGTATGTACTCACAAAGCTTGATTTAAATCTCAGTTCAGCTAACTAGATACATGATCTGGGATAAGCTACTCTCCTAGCTTGCCTTTTTCTCACCTATAAAAATGGATTTACCTCAAAAAGGTTGATTTGAGTTTGAAATGAATTAACCTATTCAAGAAAACACTGGGCATTTGATAGTTGCTCATTAAATATTACTTTCACTTCCCCTTTATACACAAATCCTCACCTTCAAACACCTTCCAAGTTTAGTTGCCAATCCTCAGAAACGTACAAGACCTACCTTCTTCACTTAAAATGTAAAATTACCTGATTTATAGAATTCCCTGACCAAAACTGGTACCCATGGTAACAATGGTTTGAGGTCATTTTAATAAAGATCTTCGTCAAGAAGGTGGCCTGAGAAAGTACAGGGACCACAGCAGTAAGAGGGTGAAGAATGAGGTCTCAGCACCTGGAGTGGCTGCTGAAGAAGTAGGAAGGGCTCAGCAGAGCTGCCTCCAGAGGGACTGTGCTCTACATGTTGGCCAGACCCAGAAGATGCGGACTTGCCAAAGCAGTATCTAAGGTGCTTAAGACTTGTCGTGTTCCCTTCAGTGCACTTCCTCTCTCCTTCTGCTGGAAAGGGAAGGGGCTGTTATGTTAGGCAGCCCCCAACTGGTAAAGATTTGCCAGACTGTCAAATACTATGACTACCAAGAAGAAAATATGCACAAGAGACTATATTCCTCAACATTATATAATTAAAACCTATAATTCCACTAACCCATGAAGATAGTTTTAAGTGCCATAAGGGAATTCTGTAGATCAAGTCAGTTCTGCATCTGTTACAATAACAGTTACAGATTGACCTGAATTTCTCTTACTAAATTTTAGATAGTCAGTCAACAATTGAACATTATTACCTATGTCTCTTTTATACTGAAATATTTTTACCAATACATCACCTGTCCACAAAAACTTGACTGTGTTCACAACCAATGGCTTTCCCACTTCTGGAAGTTTTTTTCTTTCCTTGTTTTTTGGTCAAACAGCAGTGAAGCAATTCAATTTCAGATTAAGAACATTTAAGAACATTTCAGGGGTGAAGTTTAAATTCTCTCCTTACTGGCCTTCCATTTCTCCTGACGATGCTGTAAGGATCTATCTCCCTCATGCTTAGGTCCAAAGTATCAAAACTGACCACTGTTAATAGAGGGATTATTAAAGGGATTTGAAGTTTTGAATCTGCATTTTGTTAAGAAGGTGATCCTCTAGAATAACGTGCTGTATGAAAATAAACTAATGACATTTCATCTACTGAATTGTAATTTGAATCTTGAATGTATTTGACATTCTAATACAGAACTACTGGAAGCAGCAAGGTATAGTAGAAAACCCACATTAGATGCAAGAATTAGAAATTCTTTATTCTCTATGTACCCATGTGAGATAGTTAACTACTCCGGGTACTCATTTTCTCATTTATTAACTGGGAATACTAATATCAGCATGTGTGGCTCCTGGTGCTGTTCAGAGGACCAATGACAATACCACCAGTGCCAGTAGCATCAGAAGTACAATACCATCTACGGTTTTTCAGGTCTGTAAGTATCATCTGGACCAAGCATTCTGTGAAAAGCTTTGAAACACAGAATTTAATTAATACCTACAGCAATCTACAAAATACATGCATTTTATGGATTTTAAAGACGAGGATCCTTGAGGCATAGAGAGAGTAAACATTAAGTAAATATCAAAGCTGGGATTTGAACCCCGGTCTGCTTATCCCAATGCATATCCTCTTACCACAGTGCTACACTGACTCCGGTTAAGCACTACAAAAATGCAACCAAGGGCACTGGAAAATACACAAGAGTGTACGTACTTACATGCCAATCATGGAAGTTTAGCAGACATGCACCATGCACCTTTTTGATACCGTGTATGCACCCTTCTCACCTACTTATTCAAGGTTAGGTTGCAGAATCATCTCAGAATATTCTTTCTTTGTTTCCTTTGAAAACATACTCTTGTCTAAGAACAATTAAGGGACATTTTAAGCACAGAACTCAAGAGATACCTACTTTGGAGTCAGAAAGATCCAAGTTCCAATCCATCCCTACCATACTCTACCTATGAGACCATATATTAATGATTTCACCACTCTTTACCTTGGAAATAGGAATAGTCTGACTTGCTTCACAGCATCATTGTAAGAGTTAAGATAAGTAAGTACACAGTGCCTGTCACATAGAGAACGCTCAGTAAACGGTGCCTTCTAATATTAATTACAATGATAGTACTAATGACATTTAATTAGCCTGTGTACTGGGATTTCCCACATGCTATGTCTAACACCCTGGACCAAGGCCTTCTAGAAACTGTAAAATTAGCAAACGATGAACATCTAAGAAGTAATAAAAATGTCATGGAAGAAAGTGAAAGCAAGTTAAATTCTAGCTTTGGTATCTTGAGAAAAATGTCATCAAGTTGTATGTAAAGGTTCAAGAAACTTTTAACGAGTTTGAATTAGATAACTTATCTATCTTTCTTTTATAAGTTAGAATCATTTGATCTATATTAGAGAAACAATATATTTACTCCTCCTCTCATATTTTTCACACTATAAGGGAAGAGGAGAAGGAGATAGTGGAACAAGAAGATGAATAGAGAAGGTGTCGCCCAAAAGCATGGAGGGCATTTTCTCTGAGCTGGTGAATAGTGGAGTAGCTCTAGGTATCCACAACTAAGGCCGGGAAGGGAAAAGGAACAATGGGGATGGTGAGCAAACTGGGGTGAGGTTAAGAGGTGAGCTGGAATTGTAGGGGAGCAAGGGGGCTAGTTATTTCCTGTGCCCCACTCTAGCCATTAACAGGTCATTTTTACAGTTTAACCACCTGTCATCCCTGACAAGACAAACATGATCACCTTAAAGAAAAATTTAAAATCAAGCAGGTGCTATTTAAAAGAAAGATAATAGGTAAAAGGGATAGGGTAATTAGGAAAGAAGAAATACACAGAGAAGTTGTTTTTTTCTCCTTGAATTTCCTCCCATTACAGGGATATTTTAGAAGTACGTGCATGGAAGACAAAAACACAAAGAGAAAATGTGAGTAAATATAAAGGGAAAAGAAAAAATTCTAATAGTCCTTATGCTATTATACTACTTATTTGAATTTCTCATATCTGCATAATACTACAAATTTAATATTACAGACTTAAGAGTATTTTAGAAAGAAGAATACCAATGAAAGGAATTGCTAGTAATCAGGGAACTGTAAGTATTGCTAGCAATTAGAGACAGGGTTGCAAAATGTTACTTATTAGGATATATATTCCACTCTATAACGCTAAATTATTTACATAATCTTAAATAAATTAAAAATGATTAGCTAGACTGATAAAGATTTCATACAAGAGTAAAATCTTTAGCCCAATTCAAACATAGCTAATATGCCTAGAGTAAAAGTTTATAAAATAAAGTCTCTTAAATTCCAAAATTGGACCTTTGAATATTATTCAATATAACATGATTTATAAATAGAAGAAAAGAAGTCTGTGGAAATTACTGGGGAAATTATTCATGGTTTCTTATTTGATTTTTTGTCGTGAGCACTACCTTAAATTGACATAAGAATATTTTTCAGCCTCCTCTATGTAGTTTCCACAAAATAATGCTAAATCAAATTCATGTAGTGTAAAGTAAAAAATATATGAACAACAAAAAATTTTCAAATATTTACATTTTGCTCTTTTTTGACAGTTTGCACTTTAAAGTTATGAATTAGGAATTGTAAAAATTTGGAATTAAGAACAAAATATGTTTTTGTATGCAGATCTGGTATTAATGTTACAAGAAAAGTGGGAAGAATTAAAAGTATTATTGTTTAAAATATATGCATAGGATGTGGAGCTAAGGCTTACCGAGTAGAGAGAGAGTTTAGTTGGAGAAGACTGAACAGTTCTGAAGATGGAGAGTGGTGATGTTTGCACAACAATATGAATGCATTTAATGCCACAGAGCTGTACACTTAAAAATGGTTAAAATGATTAATTTTATGTTACATATATTTTACTACAGTAAAAAATACATATATGAGAAAAAGGATGAAAAATACAAGATAAAGATGTAAATAAAAGGAACACAAAATAGAAGATTAAAGACTTCATATTCTGAATAGTAGCATTAAATATAGGAGATTAAAAAAAATCTTTTTAAAAAAGCTTTTAGAAGAAAATAACATTTATGACCTTGAGGTAGGCAAGATTTCTTAAACAGGACACTAAAAGTGTTAACCATAAAGAAAGGTTCAATTAATTGGACTACATTAAAATTAAGGTCTTTTTGTTTTAAAAAAATGAAAAAGTGAAAAAGACAAGCTACAGGGTGGAAGAAGATATTTGTATTACATATATCCACCAGAGGACTTGGGTCCAGAATATATCCAGAACTTCTCAAATTAATAGGAAAAAGACAACTTAATAGAAAAAGGGACAAAGACTTAATCAGGCATTTCATGAAAGAGGTTACAAAATTAAAGCAAATACAAGTTAAAGCCCCAATGTAACACCAATACACACCAGTAGAATGGTTAAAATAAAAAAGAACTTTAAAAGACTGGCAACACCAAGTGTTGCTGAGAATATGAGGCAACTGTAATTTCATTCACTGCTGATCGAAGTATAAATTAGTAAGATTTATTTGGAAAATCTTCTGGTAGTATTCGTGAAAGCTAAACATTAGCGTACACTATTATCCAGCAATTCTACTCCTAGGTGTTTACTTGATAGGAATGCATATATCTGTGCACCAAAAGGCATGTTTGAGGATGTTCATAGTAGTACTATTCAGAATAGCTCCAAACTGGAAACCAACCAAAGGTACTTCAACAGCAGAATGGACAAGTTATAGACCATTCAAATAATGGAACATTAGCAGTAAGAATTAGCAAACAGTTGTTCTGTGTAACATCACGATTGACTATAATAGACATGTTGAGTGGAAGAAGGCAAATTCCAAAAAGAACAGACTAATACTCCATTTATACGATGTTCAAAAAGAAGCAACAGTACCCAATAGTCTTAGAAGGCACAGAATGGTTATCCTTGAGAGGTGATGGTGGGGAGGAGGGAGCAGAGGAGTTAGGGACTGGAAGGGTCTAGTAATGGGGCTTCTGGGGGTATTGGTGATGCTCTGTTCCTTGGTATGAGTGGGGTTACATGGCATGTTTATTTTGAGAAAATATACTGAGCTATATACTTCTACAATTTGTACCTTTTTCTGCATGTATGTAATATTTCAGTAAAAAGTTCAAAAATGAAACAGCACATTAAAACTTAAAGTAGAAAACAGTTAATGACAATGTAAAAAAATCCTCAATTTTCAATGAAATAATGGAAAGAATCATAATGCACTAAAAGGCTTATCTGTAAAACACTGAAATGGAGGATGCTAATTGCTGACACATACCCCTGCAGATTTTCAGCAAACACAAATTGTCTAAATTTAAGTTTCAGAGTCCTGAACAGTATTTGATTCAAAAGCCAAATGAAGAAATGGCTGGGGCAAAGGAGAGACAAGTCAGACACCACAATACAGTACAGAATGTGGGCTTGAAGGAGAAATAATGGTGACATACCACCTTCCTAGCTAAGGGAGACAGTTACAGGCAAAGCAGTGACAACACTAGGTTCCAAGACAAAAAGCCTGTGACATAAGAAGCATTACCACAAGCCACAACTACCTGGACACTGAAAAGCAAGAGAAGACCCAGGGCAATAAGAAAATATTTGAAGAGATTTGAATCTCAGCCTGAGACTACACGAACTCACTGTCACCACCCATCCATCTCAATCCCTCCTCATACTATTTCCAGCAATCCACAAATGAGTAGTAATCTAAAAAGACCAGCATGTGATTGGAATACAGATCCTGCTAAAAGGAGGGAAAAAAAGAGAAAAAGAACAGATCAAGACATGTCTACTCAACACAGTAGGTCATGTTTTTAATTTTATCATATTTTATGTTTATATTGAAGCAGCTTTGACAATTCACCCTTCATGAATTATGACAAGATTCTTCAGAATTGAAGAAATGATAGACTTTGAAGGTGGCAGTGCTCAGAGTGGGAGTTCACATTTTTAATCATAATGAAATGTTGAATATGAAATACAGAGGCACCATTCCGAGAACAGGAAGAAACTGCACAAGTTGAAAAGTTTGGGTCACACTGGGAACTGCAAATGGCTCGAGTATAGCCAAGTGGTGGAGTCCGGTGATGGAGCGCAGAAAGGTGAGGCTGGGGAGGTACAGGCAGGATCACGTGAGGGGTTACATTCTGAACCACTGGCATTTACACGGAGCATGAAAATGTCTGTATTTTTGGATGATCTCTTTAGTAGTAGTAGTGCAGAGGAGTTAAGTGGATGGGAGGAAACCTGGAGGGAAGGAGAGTAATGGGGATACTATAATAAAACCAACCATCTAGAAATGAGGATGGATGGGAAGAAGGCAGTGGTGTTCAAAGAGAGGGAAGGCCAGGTGTGAGCAACCTCATGGAAGTGGGATAAACTGTACTTGGTGACGAATGCTGTGTACATGTGGTAGTGGAGGTGACAAAGCAAGGGAGGAGGTTTCCATCATAGGGATGGTAATAAAGGTTGGGTTAGCAGGAGTTAGGATGTAGGATAAGAGGCTCCAGATGCACCATGTGGTGGAGGTGCCTGAGGAATGACTCCCCACGGAGAGAACTCTCTCATCCTAGCCTCAACACTTACAGGTCTGCATGACAGCCCAGACTGAGGACTGTCCTGAAAAAGTATGAAATTTCCTTTTCTGAACATTTTAAAGAGAAAGTGGCCAATTATCTTTCTGTAATGGCTACTCATAGATCTACTGAAGGGTCTCTTGTAGCCTTTTGATTCTGTGACAACTGCTCTTTTCAGAGTCATACAGGGATGCTTGGGGAATTAATGGGATATTTGTAAAACATTTTCATTTCCTTTAAAGTTTTTATTTACAATCCATTTACATACATTTAAATGCAGCTAGAAAAACACATTTAAATTCAATTTCCTTTGAAATTGCCAAGGGAATGTAAAAGGGAGAATTTAAAAAGCACTTTAATAGAGGAAAAAACTACACACTACAGGTATCACTGTCACTTCCTTGTCTCAAAACATACACACACACACACAAAATCAAGTAAACCAGTGGCAAACCATTTCTTACACTAAGTTTGTATTAGAATCAATTCTTTAAGTTTCTATACTGCTGAAAAACCATATGGGTGCTGGTTACATGGTGAGTTCATTTTGAGGAAATACACTGAACTCATGATTTGTGCATCTTCTGCACGTATGAAAAATTAAATAAGAAAATTGCAGCAACTAAAACAAAAACCTCAACTTTTAAAATGATTAAAAGTGTGATACTCCATGAAGATGTAATATCCAATATCTGGATTCTGATACCAGTCAATTATCTGAAAAATTATGATCTAGAGACAAATTACATTATGGGTAGAAATAATAATAACCATTAAGGTCACTTAATACATATATCTTCTGGGCACTCTGCTAAGTATTAGGGAATGGGAAATGAAGACGATGGTCCCCGCCCTCCAGGAGTTCATACTCCAGTAAGAATGACAACTGCATCGACAAATAACCAGGTGGCACAGGGAGCAGCACAGAGCAGCTGGGATTATTTTTCTTTGACCAGGAGTGGGATGGGAGGTGGGCCTGGAAGGTAACATCTGAAAGGGAGCTTTGAAACGATGAATGTGCCTGACAAGGGAGAAAAAGAATCTCAGGGAGTAAGATGTGGAGCGACTAAAGTATTTTAGTTAGGGACGAGTAGAGTCGAGTTGATGGACAACTTGTAAAACTCAGGGCATTTTTGTTCCAGAAAGGTTTCTTGCTGCACTTGCTTTCATAAGACCTGACAACTTTAGCCTGCCTGGAAGTAAGTATTTTAAAACTTAGTTACTTTTTTGTCTTTCTTTTTCCTCTGGCTTTAACACACAGCCTGAGGTTTGTCAGCATGTTAAACAAGAACAAAGCAAGAGAAAAAAAAAGATGGCGAAATAGCAGGGAGAAAGGACCAAAACCCAACATGGCAGGGGCCAGTACTATTTCAAGTGTGAATATTGTTTAACCTAGGGGTTAACTATCTTTTAAAAACAGAATGCAAAAGGTTTTAGCAATTCTTCTGCTATATCTGGAGGGTGATCCTTCCAATACTAGAGGAGCACTTGGAATAAGTATTTCAGATAAATAGTTCAAGGGTACTGAGTTCTCTTATAATTTTAGTGGGTAAAGGGAAGAAACGGTAAAGGGAAGTAAAGCCATTCACTAATGGCTGGTGTGGAAGGAAACTCACAATGGAGACAGTATTGCTAAGCGAACTCTCTAAGATGGAGGCCAGAAGCCATTGAGGAAGCGTAGGTTACACATGTCCCAGTCTGCATGGAATCTCATCTTTTTACCACTTACTGTCCTAATTAAGGCATCCAGAACATTAGCCAGAAACTCAAAATACTTATCAGACTCTTGTCCTGAAAGAACTTGGGACAGCCATTCCTCAAGGACAAATATTTCCTTTCTTGTGTCAGAGTACCACTTCACGGCTATTGCTTTATAAACCCAACTATTTCTCTTCCCTGAATCTGTGTCTCCCAAATTATAATTCTTAAGACCCCATATAAACTCTTTTCTTACTTGCAGGCTTCTGTGCTTTCTTTTCTTTTTTCTTTTTCAGTTGACACTGGTGTGTGCAATAGAGATATTCCTTGTTCAACTGAGAATTACCTGCGAGCCAATGGTTACCAGTTCCCAAGTGTATGTAATATATGAGGCAAAACGAGGTTGCGAATTGATTAGTATTTATCCAGTGCTGGTACCCCAAAAGACAAGCTCTGCATTGTCTGGATTATGGAAAGCCTTGGTTCCCTTACCTCTAAGAACCATAATCAGCTTAGAGGGATCTGAAACCATGACTCCTCGGATTCGCCATTGAGGATGAAGACTTGGTGTTGTAGATTGGTTCAAGATGGCGGAGTAGAAGGACGTATGCTCACTCCCTCTTGCGAGAGCACTGGAATCACAACTAACTGCTAAACAGTCATAGAAAGGAAGACACTGGAACTGACCAAAAAAGATATCCACATCCAAAGACAAAGGAGAAGCCACAGTGAGGTGGTAGGAGGGGCGCAATCACAATAAAATCAAATCCCATAACTGCTGGGTGGGTGACGCACAAACTGGAGAACACTTATAACACAGAAGCTCACCCACTGGAGTGAAGGTTCTGAGCCACACATCAGGCTTCCCAACCTGGGGGTCCGGCAATGGGAGGAGGAATTCCTAGAGAATCAGACTTTGAAGGTTAGCGGGATTTGATTGCAAGACTTCCACAGGACGGGGGGAAACACAGACTCCACTCCTGGAAGGCACACACAAAGTAGTGTGCGCATCGGGACCCAGGTGAAGGAGCAGTGACCCCATAGGAGACTGAACCAGACCTACCTGCTAGTGTTGGAGGGGCTCCTGCAGAGGCAGGGGGGTGGCTGTGGCTCACCATGTGGACAAGGATCCTGGCAGCAGAAGTTCTGGGAAGTACTCCTTGGTGTGAGCCCTCCCAGAGTCTGCCATTAGCTCCACCAAAGAGCCTGGTAGGCTCCAGTGTTGGGTTGACTTAGGCCAAACAAGCAACAGGGAGGGAAACCAGACCCACCCATCAGCAGAAAAGCAGATTAAAGTTTTACTGAGCTCTTCCCAGCAGAGCAACACCCAGCTCTATGCACCACCATCCCTCCCATCAGGAAACTTGCACAAGCCTCTTAGATAGCCTCATCCACCAGAGTAGACACAGCAGAAGCAAGAATAACTACAATCCTGTAGCCTGTGGAACAAAAAACACATTTATAGAAAGACAAGAAAAGGCAGAGGGCTTTGTACCAGATGAAGGAACAAGATAAAAACCCAGAAAAACAACTAAGTGAAGTGGAGGTAGGCAATCTTCCAGAAAAAGAATTCAGAATAATGATAGTGAATGTATACAGGACCTCAGAAAAAGAATGGAGGCAAAGATTGAGAAGATGCAAGAAATGTTTAACAAAGACCTAGAAGAGTTAAAGAACAAACACGTAGAAGAATTGAAGAATAAACAAACAGAGATGAACAATACAATAAATGAATTGAAAAATACACTAGAAGGAATCAATAGCAGAATAACTGAGGCAGAAGAACGGATAAGTGACCTGGAAGACAGAATGGTGTAATTCACTGCTGCAGAACAAAATAAAGAAAAAATGGTGAAAACAAATGAGGACAGCCTAAGAGACCTCTGGGACAACATTAAACACAACAACATTCGCATTATAGGGGTGCCAGAAGGAGAAGAAAGAGAGAAAGGACCCGAGAAAATCTTTGAAGAGATTATAGTTGAAAACTTCCCTAACATGGGAAAAGAAATTGCCACCCAAGTCCAGGAAGTGCAGAGAGTCCCAGGCAGCATAAACCCAAGGAGAAACATGCTGAGAAACACAATAATCAAACTGACAAACATTAAAGACAAAGAAAAATTACTGAAAGCAACAAGGGAAAAACAACAAATAACATACAAGGGAAGTCCCATAAGGTTAAAAGCTGATTTCTCAGTAGAAACTCTACAAGTCAGAAGGGAGTGGCATGATATATTTAAAGTGATGAAAGGTAAGAACCTAGAACCACAATTACTCTAACCGGCAAGGATCTCATTCAGATTCCACAGAGAAATCAAAAACTTTACAGACAAGCAAAAGCTAAGAGAATTCAGCACCACCAAACCAGCTCTACAAAAAATGCTAAAGGAACTTCTCTAAGTGGGAAACACAAGAGAAGAAAAGGACCTACAGAAACAAACCCATAACAATTAAGAAAATAGTAATAGGAACATACATACCGATAATTACCTTAACCGTGAATGGATTAAATGCTCCAACCAAAAGACAAAGGCTTGCTGGATGGACACAAAAACAAGACCCATATAAATGCTGTCTACAAGAGGTCCACTTGAGACTTAGGGACTGAAAGTGTACAGACTGAAAGTGAGGGGATGGAAAAGGATATTCCATGCAAATAGAAATCAAAAGAAAGCTGGAGTAGCAATACTCATATCAGATAAAATAGACTTTAAAGTACAGAATGTTACAAGAGGCAAGGAAGGACACTACACAAAGATCAAGGGATCAATCCAAGAAGAAGATATGAAAATTATAAATATATATGCACCCAACATAGGAGCACCACAATATATAAGGCAACTGCTAACAGCTATAAAAGTGGAAACAGACAGTAACACAATATTAGTGGGGGACTTTAACACCTCACTTACACCAATGGACAGATTATCAAGACAGAAAATTAATAAGGAAACACAAGCTTAAAATGACACAATTGACCAGATAGATTTAACTGATATTTATAGGACATTCCATCCCCAAACAGCAGATTACACTTTCTTTTCAAGTGCACACAGAACATTCTCCAGGAAAGATCACATCTTGAATCACAAATCAAGCCTCAGTAAATTTAAGAAAATTGAAATCATATCAGGCATCTTTTCTGACCACAACACTATGAGATTAGAAATCAATTACAGGGAAAAAAAAACATAAAAAACACAAACAAGTGGAGGCTAAACATTACATTACAAAATAACTAAGAGATCACTGAAGAAATCAAAGAGGAAATCAAAAAATACCTAGAGACAAATGACAATGAAAATATGATGATTCAAAACCTATGGGATGCAGCAAAAGCAGTTCTAAGAGGGAAGTTTATAGCAATACAAGGCTACCTCAAGAAAGAAGAAAAATCTCAAATAAACAATCTAACCTTACACTTAAAGGAACTAGGGAAAGAACAACAAACAAAACCCAAAGTTAGGAGAAGGAAAGAAATCATAAAGATCAGAGCAGAATTAAATGCAATAGAAACAAAGAAAACAATAGCAAACTAAAAGCTGGTTCTCTGAGAAGATAAACAAAATTGATAAACCATTAGCCAGACTCATTAAAAAAAGAGGGTGAGGGCTTCCCTGGTGGTACAGTGGTTGAGAGTCCGCCTGCCGATGCAGGGGACACGGGTTCGTGTCCCTGTCTGGGATGATCTCACATGCCGTGGAGTGGCTGGGCCCGTGAGCCATGGCCGCAGAGCCTGCGCTCCACAACAGGAAAGGTCACAAGAGTGAGAGGCCCGTGTACCAAAAAAAAAAAAGAAAAAGAGGGTGAGGACTCAAATCAATAAAAATTAGAAATGAAAAAGGAGACGTTAAAACAGACACCGCAGAAATACAAAGCATCCTTAGAGACTACTACAAGCAACTCTATTCCAATAAAATGGACAACCTGGAAGAAATGGAAAAAATTCTAAAAAAGGTATAACCTTCCAAGACTGAAACCGGAAGAAAGAAAATATGAACAGAACAATTACAAGTAATGAAATTGAAACTGTGGTTAAAAATCTACCAACAAACAAAAGTCCAGGACTAGATGGCTTCACAGGTGAATTCTACCAACATTTATAGAAGAGCTAACACCCATCCTTCTCAAACTCTTCCAAAAAACTGCAAAGGAAGGAAAACTCCCAAACTCATTCTATGAGGTCACCGTCACCCTGATACCAAAACCAGACAAAGACACTACAAAAAAATAAAATTACAGAACAATATCACTGATGAATATACATGCAAAAATCCTCAACGAAATACTAGCAAATACAATTCAATAGCACATTAAAATGATTATACACCATGATCAAGTGGGATTTATGCCAGGGATGCAAGGATTCTTCAATATATGCAAATCAGTCAATGTGATCCACCATATTAACAAGTTAAAGAAAAAAAAATATGATCATTTCAACAGATGCAGAAAAAGCTTTTGACAAAATTCAACACCAATTTATGATAAAAACTCTCCAGAAAGTGGGCATAGGGGGAACCTACCTCAACATAATAAAGGCCATATATGACAAACCCATAGGAAACATCATTCTCAATGGTGAAAAACTGAAAATATTTCCTCTAAGATCAGGAACAAGACAAGGATGTCCACTCTCGCCACTATTATTCAACATAGTTTTGAAAGTCTTCTCTGATTTTGGGAATCAGAGAAGAAAAATAAATAAAAGGAATACAAATTGGAAAAGAAGAAGTAAAAGTGTCACTGTTTGCAGATGACATGATACTATACACAGATAATCCTAAAGATGCCACCAGAAAACTAGCAGAGTTAATCAATGAATTTGGTAAAGTTGCAGGATAGAAAATTAATGCACAGAAATCTCTTTCATTCCTATACACTAATGATGAAAAATCTGTAAGAGAAATTAAGGAAACACTCCCATTTACCACTGCAACAAAAGGAATAAAATACCTAGGAATAAACCTACCTAGGGAGACAAAAGACCTGTATGCAGAAAACTGTGAGACACTAATGAAAGAAATTAAAGATGATGCAAACAGATGGGGAGATATACCATGTTCTCATATTGGAAGAATCAATATTGTGAAAATGTGTATACTACCCAAAGCAATCTACAGATTCAATGCAATCTCTATCAAATTACCAATGGCATTTTTTACAGACCTAGAACAAAAAATCTTAAAATTTGAATGGAGACATGAAAGACCCCAAATAGCCAAAGCAGTCCTGAGGGAAAAAAACGGAGCTGGAGGAATCAGACTCCCTGACTTCAGATTATACTAGAAAGCTACAGTAATCAAGACAATATGGTACTGGCACAAAAACAGAAATATAGATCAATGGAACAGGATATAAAACCCAGAGATAAACTCATGCACCTATGGTCAACTAATGTATGACAAAGGAGGCAAGGATATACAATGGAGAAAAGAAAGTGTCTTCCGTAAGTGGTGCTGGGAAAACTGGACAGCTACATGTAAAAGAATGAAATTAGAACACTCCCTAACACCATACACAAAAATAAACTCAAAATGGATTTGAGACCGGCCACTATAAAACTCTTAGAGGAGAACATAGGAAGAACACTCTTTGATGTAAATCACAGCAAGATCTTGTTTAATCCACCTCCTAGAGTAATGGAAATTAAAACAAAAATAAGCAAATGGGACCTAATGAAACTTAAATGCTTTTGCAAAGCAAAGGAAACTACAAAGAAGATGAAAAGACAACCCTCAGAATGGGAGAAAATATTTACAAACGAATCAACGGACAAAGGATTAATCTCCAAAATATATAAACAGCTCATGCAGCTCAACATTAAAAAAACAAACAACCCAATTGAAAAATGTTCAGAAGACGTAGACATTTCTCCAAAGAAGACATACAGATGGCCAAGAAGTACATGAAAAGTTGCTCAACATCACTAATTATTAGAGAAATGCAAATCAAAACTACAATGAGGTATCATCACCTCACACCAGTTAGAATAGGTATCATCATAAAATCTACAAACAAAAAATGCTGGAGAGGGTGTGGAGAAAAGGGAACCCTCTTGCAGTGTTGCTGGGAATATAATTTGATACAGCCACTAGGGAAAACACTATGGAGGTTCCTTAAAAAACTAAAAATAGAATTACCATATGATCCAGCAATCCCACTACTGGGCATATACCCAGAGAAAACCGTAATTCAAAAAGACACATGCACCCCAATGTTCACTGCAGCACTATTTACAATGGCCAGGTCATGGAAGCAATCTAAATGCCCATCGACAGGTCAATGGATAAAGAATATGTGGTACACATATACAATGGAACATTACTCAGCCATAAAAAGGAATGAAATTGGGTCATTTGTAGAGACGTGGATGGATCTAGAGACTGTCATACAGAGTGAAGTAAGTCAGAAAGACAAAAACAAATATCATATATTAACACATATATGTGAACATAGAAAAATGGTACAGATGAACTAGTTTGCACGGCAGAAATAGAGATACAGATGTAGATAACAAACATATGGATGCCAAGGGGGAAACGTGGCGGGGTAGGGGTGGTGATGTGATGAACTGGGAGATTGGGATTGACATATATACACTAATATGTATAAAATGGATAATTAATAAGAGCCTGCTGTAAAAAAATAAATAAAATTCAAAAATTCAAAAAAAACCAAAAACAAAAACGAGGTTGCACCTACGTATAAATATAGATTAAATTGTCACTCAGTATAGTCCCATTCCCAATAGCCCAGACTTTGTTGAAACAATGAGCTGCTAATAGCTCGGAAACTGCAGGCTGGACCTAGAGTCGTCCTTCTCAGCTCTAGGTGAACTGTCACTAGCAAACTGACTAAAAATGAATGCATATAATCAATGCACACTTTAGGGTTTTCTAAAAATTATTTTTTAAATGAAGAAATTTTCTAATGAAATTTCAGCCAATTATGTCTGTTGTGTTTGTTTGGCAGTTTCCGCTAATGTTGAAAGTATGTTTCAAGCTAGTCTAAGTAAATAGTCTGGAAGGATATGGATTGAAAATGAATCTTTTCAATCTACTGGTTCATGCAGTCACAATTATTTTTTTTTGTACTCTGGGGTGTGCTTTTTTTTTGTTTTGTTTTGTTTTTTTGCGGTACGCGGGACTCTCACTGCTGTGGCTTCTCCCGCTGCGGAGCACAGGCTCCGGACGCGCAGGCCCAGCGGCCATGGCTCACGGGCCCAGCCGCTCCGCGGCATGTGGGATCTTCCCGGACCGGGGCACGAACCCGTGTCCCCTGCATCGGCAGGCGGACCCTCAACCACTGAGCCACCAGGGAAGCCCTGGGGTGTGCTTTTTAAAGAACTTTTTATACCTTAAAAACAGCAATTCTGTCCATGTTCTGTATTGCTAAAAATTTATTTCCAGTCAATAAGACTTACATTACCTATTTAACATCGTTTTTTAATTTTATATATCTGTTATAATCAGATATTGGAAATATTTTCATTTTAAAGAAAAACAAACATCAAAAAAGAACCAAAATGAAAAATATGAGCCAGTTAGTTGTGAATATTTCTGGAATTGACATCAACATTTTAAAGACTTTTTTTCACATTGAATCCTGATATTAAAAGGTGAGAGAGATTACCTCCAGACCATTTTTTCCAAAATGTTCTTTCTCCAACTAGGGGTATCTTACGAACACAATAATCATCTTAGAAATTTGTTTAAAAACAGAGAACCTACCCCCAGAGGCTCTGCTTCAGTGGGTCTGGAATGAGGCTTCCCAATGATTATGACACACAGCAAGGTTTGGAACCACTGATAGTTTTTCTCATTATGTATAATTTATAGAGTGCTAGTTTCTGGCTTTTGACTAATCATTTTCATGTAATGACTGACAAGGAGAAAAATGAGTCTAACTTTTAAAAATTTAACCTTGAACTATCATCCAAAAGTTATAAAATCATGCTAAGTTTCAAAAAAGAAAAAGGAAAAAAGAATATATAATTAGTAGGTGGAATCATTAATTTTTCACCAGTTTTCTTAGGAGCAAATGCTGGGCACAATGAAAAAGAATGTTGAACTGTGAATAAGACATGTTTGGCTAAAAATAATTGAGAAATAACTGTAAAAATGAGCCAAACTGTAAACCACAAAACTACTAAAAAATATCTAACAGGTTGCTAAGGTGATCCATGTTACCAATTACCAATACATGAAAAAAAAAAAAACAAAAACATGCCACCATTATTCAGGACTGTCAGTGAGGTATATGTACTTAAGGAATGGACTTCCCGATAATGTCCTTGGAAGGCTTGACTGTGGCATAGATCAAGAATCTTCTAAGAAATATCCATATGAGGTACAGATTTTGCAGCTACATTTTTAAGTCAGGCTGCCTCCATCTATGTATTGCTAGAATGGTTCATCAGTCTTCCAGGGAGAATCACAGTGGGACATACCTTCTTTGAGCTTCCTTGATTTAAAAGGAGGGACAAGGAGTGAGTGCTTTGAGCTGGGGTTAAAAACGAATTTTAAAATTTAGGTCACTCATTCCCTCATTTTCCCAGTGGGGTGGTTCTTTTAAGCCATCAGGCTCTGTCTTCCCTGCTGACGCCCACCCTCCTCAGAAGAAATCTCAAGCTGAAATGGAGGGCCACCTAACTTCATGACTGCTCAGACACATCTATCTCCTCTTGGGTTTCCTGACACACACCCTAGCAGGCGCTCTCTCTTCAAGAGGCCAACTATCTCACATGTGATCTATCATTTCAGGAAGTGATTATCCTGTCACCCACACCAGACTGAGGCCAGGAGAAGCAGCTTGGGCCCTGGATTCCGTCTCCTCATAGTCAACTCCTCCTTCCCAGGTGATAGTCCTTGTTGTAAGACTCACTCCAATCAAGCAACCTGATTCTAAAAGCCTGTGTACTGTCACGTCCACTAGAAGTTGTTTGGGAATGCTTTGGTTTGTTTGGCCCAAGTGAGCAAGATGTTGGCATGCTGTATCGCTAAAAGCAAAGGCCTACAGAGAACCCAATAAGACAAGCTGGGCTGCAGGTTTCTACACTGGGAGGCTCTGGAACACAGCCTCAGGAGTGGTCTGGGTCTGCCCCTGGAAGAAAGTTGGTGGGGGCTCTAGGTACCACAAAGAGCTGGCTTTCCGGATGAGGTTTAACATTCATACGATGTGCTTTCAGAACACTGCTTGATATCAGAGCACTCCTCATCCCATATTCAGATTTTAGGACTTTCATCTCTCTGGTCATTGAGAAAGAACTTTGGTTGAGTGAGGATGGATGGTCTACTCTGATTTCTCCAGAGGGCTACTGTAGACCAATCGTGATGGAAATCTACCGTGCCGTTTATCATCCAGTCCACTGCTAAGCTATATGTTAACACAAATTCCCTCTACCAAAAAAATAAAAGAAAAAAAATGGATGTGCAGCCTCATGGTAAGGTTAGACTTCATTTATTCTCTGAACACTATGGGAGAAGTCAAGATTGGTAGTAAATTTGACAGTAAGGAACATCGTTGTCTGAGGAATTAAGAGGAATTAAGAGCATTAATAACAAATAAGCTCTTTTCTCATTTATTATACTGAGAATGCAGTGTTTTAGAAGTACAACCAAATATTTTAAAGTTGAGGATTTAGTAAAAATAACCTTTAAAAGAATATTCCAAAAAAACTTATTAAGGAATATCTGAGATACCTTACATATAAAATTCACAAAAAAGATATATACATTTAAAAAATAGTATTTATGGGCTTCCCTGTTGGTGCAGTGGTTGAGAGTCCTCCTGCCGATGCAGGGGACACGGGTTTGTGCCCCGGTCCAGGAGGATCCCACATGCCGCAGAGCGGCTGGGCCCGCAAACCGTGGCCGCTGGAGCCTGTGTTCTGCAACGGGAGAGGCCACAACGGTGAGAGGCCCGCATACCACAAAAAAAAAAAAAAAAAAGAGAGAAAAGGTACAAAGTCATTTCAGAAAAAAAAAGTCATTGTGCTTTCCAGAAATGTAAAAGCAGAGTCGTCAGGCAGGTTATGCTTTTTGGTTAAACAACCCGCAAAAAAAAACAAAAAAAAAATAGTATTTATTATATAGTTTATAGGTATTTTCTTGTCTTAATTAAAAATTATTAAAACAAGAAAATAGTACATCTTAGAAAATTTCAACAAGTAAATTTCAAGTCTTTCCTCCTTGGAATTTATGGACTGAATATCTAACCAGTGGGATGGGACTAATTTGTTTAGTGTTTGAAGCACACAAATGACTTACTATGATCACTATCATAGGACACTAATTTCTTTCAGGGCACTGAGTGATATTCAGGTAGTTGCCTCCCTGGAAAGAGCAGGACAAGCAATAAAATTATTAAATACACATAGAGTTCTTTCAAGGAAAAAAAAAACCAACATTGAATTGAAAGGCCTTCTTTCCCTACTTGCCAGTAAAAAGAGGAATCTGTAGTTATGATAGGGCTATCTTTATACCAATTCTGACCATCTCAATACAAACAAATATAAAGCTATGGTGAGGAATAGCTTGCTAAAACAAGCCTATGATACTAGTTCCTCTACATTTTAAGGACATTTCAGCCAGGAGGTACCTTTAGTCTATTCAATTAAGAGACACATACGTTAAATTTATACCTAAAAAAATACTTTGAAATTTATTACTATGTTTACACAGTAGCTGCTTTTAAAAATCTCATGAACTTGACTATTTTTAAGGATCAATACACTTTTAAAGGGAAGATATAATAGTATAATTGTGCCTCACATGTTTTCTCTTACCATTATAATATTTTTTTCTTCCCCAAGTACCTATAACAATTAGGCTTTACAATGAATTATGAGCCAGGTTAATAAGATTTTCTCAAATTAAAGTAGCACGTTAGACCACACAATTCGTAGATATCACTTGGTCATTTATTTTTCAAAAGGGGTCTGTTCTCATTTATCTTGAGTTGATTTTAAGTTTCAACACATTTCTGGCAACTAAATCATAAGTCTCTAAAAATAAGGTTTTATAAAGAGAGGGGGGAGTTACCAGTATTAACTGAATCTAATACCTATATGAATTACAATTGGTTGGTTCTAGCCAAATGAATTATTTTACCTTAGGCCACAGTACTGCAGTTTCAGATGGAAATAAAAGGAAGAACCATTGATCTGTCTCCTACAGCCTCTGGGCATTCCAGTACTGCATTTAGCCCGGATAAACAGTTGTTATGATATGCCTACCACCTACCTCTGAGGGACTGCTGTCAAATTAATCTCCATGTCATCAGTACCTTCTCAACAGGTTTTAAACAGTCTTCTCTTTTTCTCTAAGTCCCAGATCAACAGTTGTCAGGGTCTGAGTCAAGCTGTGCTTCTGCCCACAGTGGCACTGTCAGCACTGTCAGCTACTCAAATAATTTTTTAAGCAGAGCAGCCGGTTGCCTTCAGCAGCAATGCTTTTGGGGGCACTTCGTGCTGTTCACCCAGAGTCTCTGGCTGCTCTACAACTGTGCTAGTTAAGGGATCGACAGAAGGAACAACAAATGGCTACAATTAGCATTCGCCCTGCTCTCGCAAAAGAATTTCATTGCTATGGCAACGGGAGTTGCCCAGACAACATAGGGCTTTGGCTGAGAATAGTGTACTGCATTATACCAAGTACAGAACAAAATAGCCAGAGATCAGGCTCTCGCTTCACGGCACAAAGATCTCTGCCACCATATTTAAGTATAATTAACGCGAGCTGATTTCTTAATTTTGTAAGACAAGGTTCTGGCTGCTAATAGCCTGAAACAAAATATCATTATTGATCCATTCTTTTAAAACTCCAGTAAAATAATTAGAGTGATCACATTAGGTGATCACATTAGATTCGTCTTAACTTGATTTTTCTATTTCCTACCTTAAGAGTAGGAAATACTCCTACCTTCCTACTTATATTGCTGTTAGCAGTGTTATTTACAAACTCATTTTTCCCTCAATCAGTTGCTATGATAGAAATGTATACAATGTTTGAAAAATTAACAGGAGCTTCCTTACACCTGGATGTTCAACCAAGCCTTAGCTGTGTGTAATTTTAGGAAGGAACAACAATATCTAAGCAATTTATATCAAGAGCTACAATCGTACAGTTATAGAAAATCATTTAAAATCAAACAGAAGCCTGTTTATCACTGTTTTTAAAGTAAACTTTTAAAGCAGAAAGCTGAAAATATCTTGAAATCGGTTTGGTAGTAATACAAGTAAAATGGAAAAAATTAATCTAAATGACACAGAAATAAGCTACCTTGGCTACCATTAAATGGCTCTGCATTCAAGCTACATAACTGGATCAGCCCCACTCATAGTCATGTAAACCATTCCGTGGATATGATCCAGGAGCACTTTTTAATGAGCCATGAAGGGGAGGATGTGCAGGCAGCACGGGACAATGAGGTTAGTTGCTATTATTTGGCAGATGACGATCCTCTTTTCTAAAATTTCCAAAACTCAAATATTTCCCCCTCCCAAACCAACATTCCTGTCAGCACGGGACCAAATATTATCAATAATAACAGTGAACATTTATTGAATGCACAGTGTTTTGTATGGCTTGTTAAATTCAGTTTTCACAATTACCCTATAAGGTGGGCATAGTTTCCACCCACTGACATATGATGAAACCAAGGTGCAAAGAGATTCAGTAACTGCCAGCATATAAGCAGAAAAGCTGAAATTCAAAACTAGTTCTATCCTATAGTATTCTTTATTTCAGCTATATTGTGTTATACCACAACTACTAATGTAGTAATTTTAAAGCTTCAGTCTTTTTTGAGAACAACAGTAAGTACAAATTCTAAAATGGGAAAAGTCTAAATGAAAACAAAATTAGCAGTACATATAATAAGCATAATGATGCTCAATTTAGTCAGATTTCTTAATTATCTGGGGCTATGGATTAGTCGGTGTGAAGAGAGAGAGAAATGAACTCTCACTGAGCATATTAGCTACTGGTTTTGGTACAAAATGTCTGAAAACATAATACAAACAATCTGACCAGAAATTATAACCCTTAACTTATATAGACATTTATTTTCATTTTATAAAAGATTATTTTTAAATTTATTATTTATTTATTTACTTTTGGCTGCATTGGGTCTTTGTTGCTGCGTGCGGGCTTTCTCTAGTTGTGGCGAGCGGGGGGTACTCTTTATTGTGGTGTGTGGGCTTCTCATTGCGGTGGCTTCTCTTGTTGCAGAGCACAGGCTCTAGAGCTCAGGCTCAGTAGTTGTGGCGCACGAGCTTAGTTGCTCCGCGGCATGTGGGATCTTCCCGGACCAGGGCTCGAACCCGTGTCCCCTGCAATGGCAGGCGGATTCTTAACCACTGTGCCACCAGGGAAGCCCATAAAAGATTATTTTAAAAAGTAAACACTTTATTAGTAGTAAATAGCTATTAATGAAAAGTAAGATTATTTTATTGTCTGGTAGAAATAATCCTGCTTTATAGTTTTTAAATGATACCTCCAGAGTTCAGGTCATACAGTATTACTTAGCACTTCAGTTAATGCCAGGTCAAAGAACAAAAACAAATAATTTTAGAGTTAAAAAAATTGTTTATATATGTAGATAAATAAACTTGACTAAGTCTAATTTTAGTCCAATCTAATGGTAAGGGGCAAATATTAGAAGATTTTCCAGGAAATTCAGCTTCTACTTTCATGAGTCACTAGATATTTATTTATGTAATTCTAATTTAAGAAAACAAGAGTTTTTGTAAATCATTAAACTTCAGACAAAATGCAGTACAAAGTGCTCTTTTTTTATAGTCATAAAAAATGCTATAGTAATGGAAGTCTGAAAAATATAGTTTTTTATCAAACTGATATTTTGGGACTCAAAACTGTATTACATAGGGAAAATTACTTCATTTTGAACATGTTTGAGCAGTGGCAGTATTGAGATTTTTGAGATAGAAAAACAATGTGTAAAATGACAGGGGAGAAAAGCAAGATCCTCCATGACACTGCCTGATGGCCACTATTTTCCAAATAATACCTACGTTTAATTTGACCATAATTAAACGTCATTTATAATGAAATAAACACATTAAAAAGGTACGTGCAAAGAAACTCAGTGCAGTTGTAGCTTCTATTCAATTTGGTATAAATGTTTCTTGTACTTACGGATATTTTAGGATAATAGAAGCAAAATTGTAAAAGTGCCCACCAATACAAGATAAAAAAAAATAAAGGAATGTATGTGAAAGCCCTCTGAAAACTGTAAATGTGACATAAAAATGTGTGTTTCACCAAAAATGTGTTAGCTTTCAAAAGCTCAAAGAAATCACTCTTGATGTTTACTTATTTTAAGTAAATCAGTGGAGAAAAGAAGATGAAGTACATAAATTGCCTCCGCTTCTAACCCACCCCTTCCAATCTATCTCTATTTCTAAAACCCTCATCTAGGCCATCTCCAGCCTTCTTCTCCCGGGACACCTTCACTTTTCAGCTATTTTTAAACAATTTAAATACATGCTAAACTCAAGACAAAATTCCTCAGTTGACTGTTCCAATTTACTCTGTCACAAAACAGGAAGTAAACACAACTTTTGTCTCCACCTTATCTTTCTGTACCCTAAATCATATTTTTGAGTGCATCTTCTATTCTAGAAAAAAGTAATCTGATTCTATTCAAGGATGGGCAGTTTATTGAAGTGATTCAGAGAATGGAATTTGCTGTCACATATCTGGGTTCAATTCCTAGCTCTGCCATTTATCAGCTTTATGATTTGGGGCAAGGATTACTTAACCTTTTTAAGCCTCTGAATGAGACAATGCAAATAATGTACTCAACAATGTCTAACACGTAGTAAGTGGTCAAATACTGGCTGCTTTATTCTTTATGGAATCTTATTTTTTGAAATAGATTCTCACTCCCCTCACCCTTTATGTCTGGGGCAATCTATTCTCTCTGTTTCTACCATTTAGCAATTAGCATCTTGTAGACAGAAGTCCTGAGTTTGAATCCTGGCTCTGCCACTCAGTAGTTATAATTATCTGCAAAAGAACCCTTTCCAATAATAAACATAGCACACTGAGAATGAAAATCTAAACTATTTGCTTACATAAAAACATGCTTAAACTTGTAAAAACCAAAAGTTCCAGATTAGGGACAGATCCCAGACCAATCATCTCTGTGTCACTTAAATTGTTAACGATCAGTCTTGTCAAACCAAACCTTAAATACCTTCCACTATCAATTCCTCAATTAATTGATTCTTAATCATTACTATTTCTTTGAACTGTTGCTATGTATTAGGCTGTGCTGAGAATCTTCCATGCATTATCTGACACAAATTTTTACAACAAACCAAGGCAGGAATGATTAGAATCACATTTTATGGATGACAAAACTGAGGCACAAGGAGCAAGTAACTTGCTCAAGGTTACACAACTAATAAGAGGCAGATGGTACTCTCGACCTCTATTCTCTACAGCCACAGTTAGTGTCACAACATCCACCTGACCAATGAACTGTAGATTCAATGTTCAATTTTTGTGTTTAAATGCTTATATGTCCTGTGTTGTTCATGCACCTCATGTTACATACACATTCTCCTTAGAGTTAAAACTACATAGAGTCAGATTCAGCACTTATTTTCAACTATTTAGAAGTCATGGAACTTGATTCAATAACACACAACCTGTAAGCACTAAATAAATGTTCACTGATAATGAAGAAAATGTGCACGGCCAGGGCAAAGTCAAGGTAGCATCACACGCACGCTAGAAATAATTTGCAATAAAATTATAAAATATTAAAACTTAATGAGTACAATCTCAATTAGGAAATTGAAAATCTGCTCATTAAACTGGCAGATGATACTTAGTTGGGCAGGGGTTAAACACTTTCGAAGAAAGAAATACAATTTAAAATGACCTTGATAGATTAGAGAAATAGTTCATCAAAAACAGATAAAGTTCAATTAAGAGAAGAACAAAATGGCATACTTAAGAACCAAAAGCATACCACACAGATAAAAATGGGAATGAGTAGCTGGGCAAATTGATGGGGGGCTGGGGAAACCCAAGCCACAAATGAAACAACCTGATTATCTGTTGGCAATATGGGCTATTCTTCTCTCTACCTATCAGTGTCTTACAACTCTGGCTGCACTTTGGAATCACAAGGAAAGTTTTAAAAAATATTGTTCATCATGGACCAATTAAATCAGAATCCGTGGAAATAAGGTTCTATATTGGTGTTATTTAAAAACTCTCTAGGTGTATTTAATGTGGCCAAGGTTCAAAATGACTGGAAATTATAACCAATCATATCCTTTATATCCATATGAAGAGCCTTATGAAAATAATAACATAGCTGTTATGTGTGATTAGATAGTGAGATATATGTTCACAAATAGAAACTATTTAATAAAAAAATCTAATATTAATCAATCATGATTCCAAATACTCAAGAAACATGATGATAGAAGATCTGTGGTTCTCCAAGTGTAGTTCCTGGATGAGCAGCCTCTGGGAATTTATGAGAAATGCAAATTCTCATGCCCACCACAAACCTCCTGAATCCGTAACTCTGGGGTAGACCTAGCAACCTGTGTTTGGTTAAGCCTCTCAAGGGATTCTGATAGATGCTAAAGTTGAGAACCAAAGCTGTAAGCTAAGGAGTCAACTTTCTTGTTTTCTTACAGTGTCTGTTTTCTCTTATAATTACAATTAGGATTGTTATATGCTTTCTTTTGAAAGCCATCCCAAATTCTTCCTAGAAGTAAGTAAGGTATATAAATTATAAATTTTTAAAAACTCACATTTTAGCCAAGTGCTCATAATGTATAATGCCTTCATTACTGAAATACCTTTTATTAAAAGGATTCATGTGATAAATTCAGTGAAAAAAAAAATCTGTTAATATTGCTGCCAAAATTGTCCCGAAGCAGTTTGTTTGTTGGCTCAGTTTCTTTACCTTTCAACTGGCTCTGCTGGCATCAAGTAGACTAAGTTTAGTCACAAGCATCTATACAGATCTATTAGCTGCTGCCTAATGACCCAAAACCCCCAGGGAAGGAGGTGTGAGTCCCCCTGAGATTTTAGCTTTCCCTTTACCACTTATGTGCCACTGGGATTTAGGTCTGTCTCTGACTTCCATCCCTCTATCTCTACCTCATTACTCCAATAAATCAAGAGATGGTTATATGTATTGTTATTAACAACCAAAATGTAAAAAAAAAACCTACTCCTGGACTAGCAGCATTGAAAAATCATCACAAATAAACAGTAATAATAACTCCTCCTAGCTGAGAAATAAGACAGAAGGGATAACAACATTAAAATGTATGGTTTTTCCTTAATGGATGACATATTTTGAAAAGAAATACTGAGAAAGTTTCTTTCCTCCTCCTCTGTTTCTGATCTCCCTGCCCCTCACATTTTGTCAGTTATAATAAAAGACAAAAAGATATAATTTAATTGCTAATTAAAAATGCAAAACAATGAGATACTATTTTGTCTAATTGCTGAAAATTGTGAAACACATCTAGTGCTGTTGAAGGTTTGAGGAATGGACACAGTCACTGGATGCTGGTAGGAGTATAAATTAGTATAATCTCTTCACCATTCCCACGTCAGTGTGGCAATATGAATAACAAAGCCTTAAAATTGTTCCTATCTGTTAACTTGTCCTGAATAAATAGTGCTGTTTATTAAACAGTAAAAATTTTTAAACCATGTAAAGGTAAAACCCTAAAGAAGCTGGTTAGAAATGTAGGGCCCATCCTTACTATGGGATGGTCTAATACCACATTTTATAGAGAAGGAAGCATGGTAAGTAATGAACTTAAGAACACATACTTAGTAAACTACATATCATTTTCCCCCTTCCATAAATTAGAATCAACATTTAAAAACTAAGAGTATGGTTCAACTGCTATGGAAAACAGTATGGTGGTTTCTCAAAAAATTAAAAATAGAACTGCCATATGATCCAGCAATCCCATTTCTGGGTATATATCCAAAAGAATCGAAAGCAGGATCTTGAAGAGATATTTGCACTCTTGTGTTCATCGAAGCGCTATTCACAATAGCCAAGAAGTGGAAGCAACCCAAATATTCATCAACAGATAAATGGATAAACAAAATGTTGTACATATATACTATGGAATATTATTCAGCCTTAAAAAGGAAGGAAATCCTGACACATGCTACAACATGGATGAACCTTAAGGACATTATGCTAAGTGAAATAAGCCAGTCACAAAAAGACAGATGCTGTATGATTCCACTTATATGAGTACCTATAGTAATTAAGTTCATAAAAACAGAAAAGTAGAATGGTGGTTGCCAGGGGCTGAGGGAAGGTGGAAATGGAGAGTTGTTGTTTAATGAGTTATAGAGCTTGAGTTTTGCAAGATGAAAATGTTCTGGAGATCTCTTTGTGCAACAATGTGAATATACTTAACACTATTGACCTATACACTTAGAAATTATTAAGATAGTAAATTTTATGTGTTTTTTTTAACCACAATTTAAAAAAAAAATTAATAAAAAAAATAAAAACTAAGAGTAGCTTCTACTTCATATTAATTCTGTATCAGTTTAAAACTACCTTAATTAATATGTTGATATTTGACCTTGGAAGATATGATACATTTTTTTGTGACATATAAATGACAGTGATCTTCTAGGAGAAATGTATACATTTATTCACTTAATCTGGATCTAACTCATCAATAGTAGAATCATGTGCATTGAACTGAATTTTTTCTTTGGTAATAGACTATGTATTCAAAAATAGTTTATAAAAAAAGCTACTCAAATTTTATCATAAAATTAAATCTAAATGCATCACAAGTTTGTTACTTTGAGAGTTCACCTCTGATACACGTTTGTGAGTTACAAGTTGAGGACAAGGTTTTATGGCAATAGTTTACCATACTCAATAGTTCCTGATTAATAGTAAATATTAGGGCATAATGGAATTTATATCAAGATTAGCATTGGAAGGCCCAACTTCAAGACCCAGTTATGCCATCATGTGTTTATTCTTTCTTCCATGTATTCACATATTCACTCATGTATTCACTCATTCACTCATTTACTCATTCATTAATTTTACAAATAGTTTTCTGAAGTTTTACCATGACATAGCTTTTCTAGAATAATGTTCTTGTAGTGTCCCCAGTTCAGTCAGAAAAGCTAGAGGGGCCCTGAATTGCTCTCACATGACAACAAGGAGGAAAAGACAATGGACAGGTACACCAAAGGGAATTTAACAGAAGAGGGTAAATAGGCAGCAGAGTCTACAACATGCTTGCTCTTTTAACATATATTGACCAGACCTGTCATTCTAAGGTCTCTCACTAGAACATCTGAGTGATGTGGAATATTATATTACTAAAAAGTAACACAGTCTTTCCTTTAATGGGCAGTTTGACATAAGTGTTACGATGGAGTTCTAAGTTGTATCAAAATCTATTTATTCTCAATATGAAAAACACCTACAAGCCAATAGAAAAATATGCAAAAGACTTGAATAGGCACTTCACATAATAAGATATTCAAAAAGACAAAAGAACATGGAATGGTATTCAAGTTACTCATGAGGGAAAGGCAAATCAAAACCACAATGAGCTATCCTACCAGAATTGCTGAAATGAAAACTCTCATACACTGCTGATGGAAGTATAAACTGGTACAATCATTTTAGAAAACTGTTGGTCAGTATCTACTAAAGCTGAAGATACGCTTATCCACTGAAACAGCAATTACACATCTAGGTATATTTCCTTTTTTTTTTTTTGGAGTATAATTGCTTTACAATGTGGTGTTAGTTTCTGCTGTACAGTGAAGTGAATCAGCTATATGTATACATATATCCCCTCCCTCGTGGATATCCCCCACCCCCCCACACACATCCCACCCATGTAGGTCATCACAGAGCACCGAGCTTAGCTCCCGGTGCTATACCACAGGCTCCCACTAGCTATCTATTTTACACATGGTAGTGTATTTATGTCAAACCTATTCTCCCAATTCATCCCACCCTCTCCTTCCCCCCTGTGTCCACATGTCCATTCTCTAGTTCTGTGTTTCTATTCCTGCCGTACAAATACGTTCATCTGTACCATTTTTCTAGATTCTACTTGTACGTGTTAATATACAATATTTGTTTTCCTCTTTCTGACTTACTTCACTCTGTATGACAGACTCTAGGCCCATCCACATCTCTACAAATGACCCAATTCCATTTCTTTTTATGGCTGAATAAATTGCATTATATATATGTACCACATCTTCTTTATCCATTCATCTGTCGATGGACATTTAAGTTGTTTCCACGTCCTGGCTACTGTAAACAGTACTGCAATGAACATCGGGGTACATGTGTTTTTTTGAATTATGGCTTTCTCAGGGTATATGCCCAGTAGTGGGATTGCTGGGTCATATGGTAGTTCTATTTGTAGTTTTTTAAGGAACCTCCACACTGTTCTCCATAGTAGCTGTATCAATTTACATTCCCACCAACAGTGCAGGAGGGTTCCCTTTTCTCCGCACCCTCTCCAGCATTTATTGTTTGTAGGGCACAAAAACAGAAATATAGATCAATGGTACAGGATAGAAAGCCCAGAGACAAACCCATGCCCCTATGGTCAACTAATCTATGACAAAGGAGGCAAGAATATAAAATGGAGAAAAGACAGCCTCTTCAATAAATGGTGCTGGGAAAACTGGACAACTACACGTAAAAGAATGAAATTAGAACACTCCTTAACACCATACCAAAAAATAAACTCAAAATGGATTAAATACCTAAACGTAAGACCAGACACTATAAAACTCTTAGAGGAAAACATAAGAAAAACACTCTGACATAAATCACAGCAAGATCTTTTATGACACACCTCCTAGAGTAATGAAAATAAAAACAAAAATAGGCAAATGGGACCTAATGAAACTTAAAAGCTTTTGCACAGCAAAGGAACCATAAATAAGACAAAAAGACAACCCACAGAATGGGAGAAAATATTTGCAAATGAAGCAACAGACAAAGGATTAATTTCCAAAATATACAAACAGCTCATGCAGATCAATAGGTATATTTCTGACAGAGCCAGAAGACATGTATAAGAATGTTCTTAGCAGCACTATTTGTCATAGCCCAAATCTAGATACAATATAAATATCCACGAACAAAAGAAAAAAAAATTCACATATTCAGAGTGGAATGCTAAATAACCATTAGAACAAACAAATTACAACCTCACACAACAGCATGGATACAAAGTGTAAGATTGTATTTATAAAAAGGACAAAGTAAGTCTAGTTACTGCTGTCACAGTCAGGATATGTGTAGGATGCGAGATTATGAAAGGGAGGATCTGGAAGGGGCTCTGTGTTTCTAATAACGTTGTTTCTTGATCTGGGTATTGGTTACATAGGTAAGCTTACTTTACGAGCATTCATCAAGCCAGGTACTCAGGAAGTGTGTACTTTTCTATATGTTATTCTTCTATATACAGTATACATTTAAAATGCAGTAAGAAGTATAAGAAATGTTTAAACAAAACAAAATAATACTTCCCAGTGCAGTGAAATGCATAGTGCCAAGTACTTTACTGAAACAAAGAGAGGGCTTTGCTGAGGCAATAATTTGTACATTTATAAGTCTTTTATCCCTGATTTTGAAATACTAATAAGAACAGATACTACACCTGATCTCAGTCAAAAGGCTGAGAAGCGATAACGGAATCACTTTACTGTACACCTGAAACTAACACAACATTGTAAATTAACTATACTCCCATATAAAATAAAAATTAAATTTAAATTTTTTTCAAATAATAAAGAATAATTTTACTTAAAAAAAAGAAAGTAGAAATAGTATTTGGTATTTCTTGAAAGAGGACAGTGAAGGGTTAAAGAAGATCTTAGTGTAAAACTATAAAGACATTCTAGGTAGGACTACAGATCTGTTTAGAAGAGGAACACGTGACTAACCCTATAGGTCTACAACATGGAAACAAATAAATCACACTTTTCAAAACAGATAGGCCTGGACCCAGGGGCAGAGAAACTACCACAAAGAGAGCATACCAGCAAGACATGAAAACTCATCACAAACTAATAATTAAAAACATTACTCTCAAAACCTTCCCTTTTCCTGGCTTTAAAACAAACAAATATGTAGAAGACACAGAGTTAATTTCTAGGAAACATTACAAGTTACTATGACATAGTACCTAGAGTTACTGACTCTGCCTACTTAGTTCCATTACTGAATATATTTATCTCTCACCCTGAGCAGATCATGTCTTTTTATATTTAGGTGAGGAAAGGGAATGGGGATCAGTGAATGAAGAGAAAGGAGGTTAATAGAATGGAGAGTAATAGGCCTTGTCCAGTTTCCAGCAAATGAGTAGCAAACAGACAGAGCAGTGTTCAGGAAGTGATGAAAACCTTGAGACTTATTAGAGAGGATACTGCTGCCAATGGCTGCAAGTGTAGCAGGGATCCCAGGGGCTCTCTTGGGCAGTGCTTCTCTCTGCCTGGGAGACTGTACTAGTTACCTCTTCACGCCCTATGCCCTTCATTTATTTCTGTCTGCATGTTCAAAAATAGAGCCTCATCATCATTATTTGAGAAGTTGCCTCATGACAGGTCACAATGAATTTTAAAAGATACTTTTCTCTTTTTTTCTCCTCCTTTGGGACATGGGGAAGACTAAGACAAAGGGATGAAATTATACTTTTCACCCAATGATAAAATATACTTTGGATTAAATAAAACCCTGCTCATGGTTTAACAAACATCAGCTTAAGAATCCCTTAGCCTAACTATATTAACAAGAATAAGAAATAAAAGGACTAATAATAAAAGTTTCTTGGTTGTGTCTTATACTTGTAACCTTAAAATTCTATGGATTTGGAGTTATTAGCTTGTCAGAATCAAAGTACAAGGTGTTATTAACATTTTTAATGCTTAATCTAAACAGTGTTTTTTTGGTTCATCTTTCAATATGGGTATGAGAATTTTGTTTTCATTTGCATATTAGCACTTTTCTGCTGCATACATGCTTTAATGGGAAAAGTATGAACATATAATTTAATGGCCTAATCATATTTCAAAATAAAAAGAATTGCCAGAATCTTTTAACCTTGAGGCTACGATAATGCACTGGGTGAGGGTAAATGAAGTCGATATATGAGGTAAACGGTGATGCGCTAACACTTTCTTTAGCATACTTCAATGTTCCTTTATTTCATTATTCCTCTAGAAATCGGGATTAGGCAGCTCCTCTAATTAACCCAAAGATGTTTGACTAATAGAAGGAGATTGCGAGCATAATTAGTTAAATGATAATGTACATAGCATTTAATGATCATTGTCATTTATTCTAATATCAGAGCTAATAAATGGTGAAACTGTTTAAGCCAAATGCTATCATATCACAATAACGTACATCATGGTTAACACTAATAATTTCTAATTTATTTGGGAATCAGTGGGACATGCGGCTTTCTTAATGCATGTCAATGCTTTCTTAAATAAATTTATAGACCCTCATAAAGTAGAAAAATATTTACCTCCTTACCTAGACTACATAACAAGTAGTCATACCACCACTCCCCTCCAAAGCACAAATAGTTCTTCTAGCTACATTAGCTACATCCTTGGCTTTCATGAGGCCAGTGTAATGTATTAAGACACTAATTTACAAACACTCATTCAATAACTGTAACTAATATGAATTCCAAATGCAAATCTCATCCCATTCTCTTGTTTCCTAAGGATTCAGTGAATACAGATTAGCCATCAAGTTCTTATGCAGCACCGGAAGGCTACTTTTGCTCTAAAAGGAAAAAAAAAAAAAAAAGAAAAAAAATAGAGTGGTGCTTGATTTTCTCTATTATGCATTTCCATCATTTTCTCTCACATTAAGAATTACAAAGGACAAATATATTCAGATATGTGCTGCAAAATCACTGGCCAATGCTATCTACAGGACACAAAAAAAGTGGGAAGACTGTCTGATTTATATGGAGAAGCACAGTCATTATCCTGAGCTAGAGGTACCACCGTAACTCACTCTCATCACCCATATCATCACTCTTTAAGAATGCATAGTGAAGAGCACTTTATTCTCTGGATCACATAAAAATGAAAAGCTGAAAGCTAGAACAGAGAGAAGTCTCCTTTATACACAGTTATTAGAAGAGAGAAAGTGAAAAAGAAAAATGAAAAATAAAAGTAAAATCTGTGTATTTTAGTAAAGAAGGAGATAGACAACTTACGAGAGATTTTAGCTTCTGGTTATTCTCAATAGGGATAAACTGAGTCATTAGGTGTTTCGCCATCCTGACTGCCCACCTGCTGCCCATTTAGATGTTTCATACTTCTAACTTTAACTTTCTTTAAAGTTAATGGTTACTTTATGAAGAAATCCAAAAGGCTTCCAATGAAACACAGCAGTCCACTGTCCCTGACTCTCTTCCTTATTGATGCTTCTCCTGCTATCTCTTGATTCATCAATTATAGACATTACTTATTGATTTTCTATTGTGATAGATTGAAGCTTAATATCCTCACAGCTTGGGTCTCTCCATAGGGCTGCTCACAACATAGCTTCTCCCAGAACCAAGAAACGGGGAGACACAGCACCCAAGACGAAAGTCACAGTATCTTTTGTAACCTAATCTCAGACGTGACATACTATCATTTCTACCCCATTCCGCTGGTTATACAGACTAATGCTGAAAAATGTTTGGGGGATGGGTTACATGAGAAAGAACAACAGGAGGCAGCGATCACCGAGGGCCATCTTGGAATCTGCCTACCACAGTGCTTTTACTATTATGACTGTAAAATAGCATACAAGGCCATGCCAAATTCCAGTAGTGTACCATGATTATACAGTTGACCCCTGTACAGCACGGGGATAGGGGCCCTGACCCTCCACACATTTGAAACTCTGCATAGGATTTATAGTCAGTCTTCCATACACGAGGTTCCTCCCAACTGTGGTTCCACATTCATGGACTCAACCAACAGCAGATCGTGTAGTATTATAATGTTTGCTACTGAAAAAAAAATGTGCATATAAGTGAACCCATATAGTTCAAACTCATGTTGTTCAAGGGTCAACTGTATATCACTTTTTTCTAGAATTAACAATTGCTTCTTATTTTCCTAGTGCCTATCACTCTTTCCATACTTGTCCCCAAAGCTTTATAATACAATTATACGATTGTACACAGTCATATACAGTTATACAAATATAATAAAAATTGTACAGTCAGATATATCAGATTATCTGTAAATTCTACATTTTCCCCCTTATCTTCCCTAGAACTCTGTATGTTTATGCTTTTCAAAATACTGTACTGTTTTTTCTGCTACTATATTTTTCATATCCAAAAGATTTTTGTTTCTAATCCTTTTATACATATATATATATCTTATATATATGACATATATCATCCTATTCTTTTCATTATTGAAATATTTGACATCTTTGCAATTATTATGGTGTAATTCTCTGTTTACTAAGAGTTCCTCTGGTTTGTTTCCCTTCTTTTTTCATGTTGAATGTTTTCCTCAAATGTCAGCTGATGAGTCCTTGGGCCAAATTAATATTTCAGAGAAAATAATTTGTGTGAGTAGGCTTGTTAACTAGTGGGCTTCTCTGTGGAATACTCTTGCAGTAAGTTAGCATTTTTTGAGGGAAGGGGGCCCATAATGCCAGTATCTGAAGGCCTTTTCTCTAGACTGTTCACTGTCTCCAGAAAAATCTTCTGTCATCTGCTTGGAGTATAAGCTTGGCTTCCACTGAGTGGTGGCTGGGGCCAGAAGAGGACTGTGCCATTCACGTCTCCTCTTTTCTCCTGGAGATCCACCTCTGTGTTCAGGTAACCCCTGTTTCCGGTGCAGCACCTCACCTCTGGCTTGCACCCCATTTATGGTTTCCAGCACAATTTTTCCAAACAACATCTGTACCTCCCACCTCCTGGAGGGGAGGAGGAAAGGAAGGGAGGGAAGTGCAGCCAGAGGGTCACAAGTCTGGACTTGGGAGCCATGCTGCCTGGATGGAGGTTGACCTGCTCCTTTGCCATCACCCCCACTTTCAGCTGGATGTCTCATTCCTCTTGTCAGTGGTTCCTGGCACTCGTGACTCCTGAGCCCTTATGTGATGCTGTGAGGAGCACATCAGTCTGTTTCTCATTGGGATCCCCCACTGTTGGGGACTGAACACTGTCACCCAAAATTTATGTTGAAGTCCTAACACCTGGTACCTGTGAATGTGACCTTATTTGGAAATAGGGCTTTTGCAGATGTAATCAAGCTAAGGTGGGGTCACACTAGATTAGGGTGAGCCCTAACCAAATGATTCATGGCCGTATAAGAAGGGCATGTGAAGACACAGAGACACACAGGGAGGCCATGAGAAGACGGAGTCTGAGATGAGAGTGACGCAGCCACAAGCCCAGGAACACCGAGGATGCCGGCCACCTCCAGAAATGAGAGAGGGGGAACGGGTCCTCCCTCGGAGCCTCCAGGAAGAACCAACACTGCCAACACCTTGATTTCGGACTTCTAGCCTCTGGAATTGTGAGAGAACAATTTTCTGTTGTTTTAAGGCCCCCAGTTTGCGGTAATTTGTTTGGTAGCCTTGGAAATGAATACACTTGGATTCCAATTTCCTCTCTCCCGCAACATCTGCTTCCCTGTCTTTATATGCAGTTGTTCCAGGTTAAACATGTCTTGACTTCATAGAAGTTGACACTGGTTTTCATTACTCCTTTTCCTTGTGGCTTTGTGGTGTCTCCCATGGGGAAAAGGAGGTAAAAATACCTTTATTATTTTATTTTAAAACCAAAAGTCTCTATAGACTCTTAATTTTTTGTCTTTTTCTTTTCTAAACTAATTCATACCAATTAATGCACTTTAAGTGCAGTATAGGACCTATTCATAGTAACAGAATTAATTTCAATCTCTCCAATTAGCACACCCATTCTGCATACTACTGTCACTTTGCTCAAGAATTTATAATCTTTCTATTGACACATGCATCATGGAAGGTACGCAGAGAAGGGGAAGAATGAGGAGGAACTAACATCTATTGAATTTATTAGCTATCTACTCAACTGTAGGTACTTTAGTATAGTCCCTATTTAATCTTCCAAATAGTCTATGAAGCACATAGTGTAATTTCTCTTACAGCTGAGGAAAAGGAAATCCAAAGGTTAAATAAGCTGCTAGGGTCACCCTTTTATTAAGTCAAGAAGTCAAACCAAGGCCTGTCTGCCTCTAAAGCTCGAGCCTGACTCCATGCTGTTTTCAAGTCATACTGTTTGACCAGATCACCCAAGGCTTCTATAAGCAGGGTTCAAGAATCTGGCTAGTTTTATGCTTTCACAAATAGTCAGTGAGTAAGAACAGCTATTGCTGTTTTTTAAGTAACTACAATACCTGACAGGCACTTGGCAAAACCTTTATTTCTGATACTGATGACAATCTTGAAAAGTGGTTTCTGTATCTGTGGCTACTCCAGACTGAACTTTAATGAGGGGCAAATAAAATAAAATATAAAAGTAAATCTAGTAGTGCCTTAGAAATATTGAGTTTAACACCAAGCGTTGTTTTTGTAGGAAAAGATCTCAGACACATGATGTAGTTGGCACATGCCTGGAGGAAAACCAGCTGCATTAGGGTCCCCACCATACCTGCTAGAGTGCCTTCCTCATATGTAGCACGACACCCAAACAATGCTTAAACACACTGTTTCAGCATTGTGTTTAGATGGCATAGATGTTCCAACAGAGTGTCCATTATTTTCCTAATTAAGTACTACGCTATTTTAAAACATGAAATACCTTATCCTCTAAAAAAGGGATGACTCTGCTTGGCTGGTGCTCTAAAGCAGCAGTCCCCAACCTTTTTGGCACCAGGGACCAGTTTCATGGAAGACAATTTTTCCAGGGACGGTGGGTGGGGGTGTGGTTCAGGCGGCAATGAGAGCATGGGGAGCGGCAGATGAAGCTTCGCTCGCTTGCCCGCTGCTCACCTCCTGCTGTGCCGGTTCCTAACAGTCCGCGGGCCGGTACCGGTCCGTGGCCTGAGGGTTGGGGACTCCTGCTCTAAAGCACACTCAGTTGGCCTACTGCCAAACTGACTCCTATGGTTACATCTGGAGATTAACCTTTAGAACTTTTAGGCAGTTGGAGAACAAAATGCCCTTTGTCACAGGGCCTGTGAAGCACCTGGGCTACTTTTCTTTCCCTCAGACTTTACGGACAGCTATTATTACACAAGTAATAGCCTCTTTTTTCAGCTGGGCCATTGATGCAAAAATTATCTTGCACCTCCCTGAGCAGTAACCTCTCACAATCCATCTAGGAGACATGCCATCCTCCACTGCCCTTGCCTTCCCTCCTCACCCAGAGACTGTCACTTTCAGGAGGAGACCTTATATCCTAGTTCTCAGAGAAAAAAGACTTCATCACGTGAGACCTCCAAACTCCCTTACTCAATATTTGTATCCACTTCTCTCCATATATCCTTTCTTTCCACCATCCAGGTGCTCTCCCATCCCATCCCCCAGCAACCTCACCCTCAATACTGCCCCACCAAACACTCATCCCTCCCTTCTGGAGCTCCTTCCCTTCAGAATACAGACAGTAAAGCCAGAGCCACACGAAAGGCAAAGAAACACAACCCCTTCATTGAACTACAACCTGTTCTAGTTCCAGCTATTTCCCTTCTGTTTCATTCTTTCATACCCAGGCTTTTAGAAAGGACAGCCTCCACTACTCTAACCAACACTGTCTGGCTTCAGTCTCTACTATTCTACCACAACTGCTCTTCCAGAGGTGAACTGTGACACCTGTGTCCTTCAATCCAATCTGTGCCTGGGCACTCCTCCATCCTTTCCTTACCTGGCCTTTCTGAAGCCTATGGCTTTGCTGACTGCTCTTTCTCTTGGCCTCTGGGAGACTACTCTTTCCCAGCTGCATAACCCAGTGAGCCCTGCACACACACCTTCCTGCCTGGGAGATCCAGCAAGACTAATGACAGTCCTGGGTACAGGTGATGTCTTCCCCTCCCTGCCTCCTGAGTGAACCTCCACAGTAGCACAAGTTCACTGGACCTTAACTGTTTATCCTAAACAATTTATTTGTCACTAAAATTGTAGATCCACCAACCATTTGATGTGTTTTCCACATTTGTGATTATGTCAATGAAAGTTTAGTTTTCAAATGACAAAAAAATAACAGTAAAAGTCATTTGAGAACTAGACTCTTATTGACATAGTCACAAATGGGGAAAACACGTCATGTATATATGCATAAAAATGTAACATGTAAAAATAGAGAAAATTTGTAAAAAAACAGTAATAAAACAATAAAATAATTATTTTTTATTCTTTGGAGAATTTGATAAAATCAACAGATCCTCTGAGCAGGAAAAAAAATATGCCCAAGCACAAAATCTAAAATGAAAGTACAGAGTTAAAGGAGCTTCTAGAGTCTATCCATTGACTCCTTATAAATCCAGACTCTGAACCTATGCTATAAGAAAAGGATTTAGAATGGGCCCCAAAATTTAAAGATAACAATTATAGTCCACTGTGTAACACAAACAGAACAAGAGACATATTAATCATAACAACTATTTCAGAGAAGTCAAGGACATAACTTTTCTTACACAATAGTTCTTTATCTCCTTTCACTCAATTTAGTCTCAGCCTTCAACTTACATCTGTGAGTACTCATTAAATGAGAGGCGTTTGCTATTTCTTGCATAAATGTCCTTTTAAAACAACTTGAGGTCCTCACTACTTGAGAACTTTCTAACCTGTTCATGCTTAAGAGTCTGTTTGATAATGACTAGCCAAAAGGTTGTCCTGCCCTGACTATAAATTAGAAAGGCCTTTCCGTCTACCCACAGGGCATCCTTACCCAGGCAGGAGCCCTGCTGAGTTTGTTCTTCCTTTTGCTTGACTACATAGTAAATAGCAGAGACTGATGTTTGAATAAAATGTGAAATCACCCAAATTGTTTTATATTCTTGGGCTAGAAAAGTCTCCTTAAAAAATGTTTAAGTCTTTTGACACTTACAGGTAGTACTTAATTCTGCTTGAAAGCCCAAGTGTAAGGGTGTCAAAAACAATTAGTATTTTAATAGTTCCCTTCCTTAGGCAGGCACAAATTCATCAGAAAGAGAACAAAAAAGATTCTTAAGAAATTAAGCCAATGACATTTAGCAAAATCATATAATTTGACTATATTATTCTTTATGCTCTTTCTACTTTAAAATAGGATACAGTTTAAAAAAAATGGAAATGGTAGTTGTCACCATTTACTACTTTGATAGATAAGGTTTTCTAGACAAAGACTGGTTTGGTGTCGTCCTCACTGTTTTCAGAAAAGCCTTATGGTAGTTAGTGCTCAATAGACACCACTGAAAACCTTACAAATTTCATAATTCTGCCTCAAGACAAATTCTTGCTGTTTCGGAAAAAGGTAGGTCAAGAAATAAGGGGACCCAAGGCTGAGTGAAGCAGGGAGGGGGGATGGTTGTGTGTGAAGTTTTAATATATCAACAACAAAGCCTGTCTTGTGCGCCCCCCTTAGTGTTATTTTGTGGGAAATAATGCCAATTCAAAGATATCTACCTAGCTTCACATTTAATTCTGACTTCCAGTCTTGGAGTGGCAGAGCAGCTGTGCCTGGAGGCAATACAATCTTATTTCTATAAAAATCTCTCAAAGCTCCATACATAAGTGGAAGAGTCAAAATAGATAATCAAATCCAAATTAAGGCTATTAAGAATTGATTTGGTGTAAAGATAATATAGCAAGATTTTGTTTAGGTTATGGATGCTCACTGAAAATGTGTAATCCTTGTTTGCCTAAAATTTTGATTATGTTTTATCTTATTTTGTCACAGTTAAATAGTTTTATCATTAGGGATTTTAATTGCATATAGTTTATAGAATTCTTTCTGATTACTCTATATCCAGTTAATTAAAAAAAAAAATCCCACTGTACCACTTAATGAAAAGAGAACCATCTAATGAGATGCAATCAAACTGCAGGCAGATGCACCATAAGGTGTGGCCGAACAATTCATATTTGTGAAAGCTTTGTCACAAACATTTTACAGAGTCTACAAGGGAAAAGAAGTCCCTGAAGAGAGTAGAAATCACTGTACCCTGAAAAACACTAGTCACTCAGTGGTAATACCACTCAGTTTTATAAAGAAAAAAAGAAAGAAACAACCAAAGAAAAAGAAATGGGAGTCATACCAAGTCATTTCAAGGACTTGGAGTCATACCAAGTCCTTGAAAGTCTTCTTATAAGAGAAGCTCTTGCTTATAAGAGCATACAGTTTTACAGGGTTCAGACTAAGGTTCAGAAAAGACCTCCTGGGAAAGTGTGTGCATGCTGCTTCTGCTTCTTCGCTCACGCTTGCCCTCAGGGTTTTGCCTCATTTCTACTTATCCTTCAAAACTTAGCTTTGATTTCAGGTCCTTCTAGAAGCCAAGTTTGAATTGTCCTCATAAAGTCTGGATTGGTCTTTCAGACTTCTTGGTGTTCCAAAAGCTCTGTGCATTACCGCTATCTTGGCATTAATCAGATATATGAGAATTGTTGCTCATCTGTCTCCCAACTGGATAGTGGATTCTTAGAGGGAATCACTACATATTAAGTGCCCAGCAAGTGCTTAATACATTTTGCTAAATAAATGAATGAGTGAAGGTTTAGCAAGGAAAAATACCCAATACTTAATTTCTTCCTAGGTCTTAACAGACAAAGCAAAAGATAAAACAGGGAAAGGTTTTAATCAAAGTATTTTGGGTAGAAATTTGGAGCACAACACAAGGGCTGAATTATTCAGTGTGTACAATTTCTGGAGTTAGAATATTGTACTTTTGAGGTCATCTTTTGTCAAAATATATTCCGTGATATTTTAGCCCCAAGGTCTCACAGGATACTTTATCAGGATTTTCTCATTCTGCAATAAAAGATGATCTCTGTCTCTCTCTCTACACACACACGCACACACACACATATATAGTCTAAGTCTATATTTATAATCTATATATAATCTAAAATTTCCATGATCTTTCTAACAGAGTATAAACTTATTAGATTAATTTAGATCTTTTAATAGAGAGTTTATTAAAAGAAATAAATAGTGGTCCTCATTCAAGAAGGTGGTTTATCCTTGTAATCCAAGCCTCAGATAAAGAAAAGAATGCTATCTAGTGGTTCAATCTGAGAACAAGGGAGAAGATAGACCAGAGGCTAGAAAACCTCTGAGAGGGTGTGAGGGTGTATCTCAATAGCTCGAACTTACGTCACAAGAGAAAAAAATGTACACACGTGGTTCACCCAGATGATGGGAAGAGGAAAAGATAGGGATTCAAGCAGTTGTAGTCAGAGCACGACGTGGGAGAGAGATTAAGAGCTTGGACTCAAAAGTCAGATGGACCTGGGTTTGAAATTTGGTCATAGGACTGGACACAAACTATCAGACCTGTTCAATCCTTGGTTATTTTTGACTATAAAACAGAGATAAAAACATTGACTATCTAATAGGATTATTGAGAAGATTAAATGGGATATGTATAAAGCATTTCAACATATTGTTTGGCTTTTAACTTAAATAACTCAAGCAAAGTAACAGTAAATATTAACTTATTATTATTACTATTAATATTATTATTTTATTTAGGATGCAAATTTAAAATAATTGTAGAAAATCTCATATATCTTTTAAAACTAATGAGATAATATCAACTACTATATATTTTTAGAAAATATAAATATCAGGTGTTAGTTTTGTTTAAGTACATGAAAGCAAATTAAAAAATAAACGGGGTTTCCATTTTACATTTCAGTTGCATAGTTCAGTTGTAGGGTTAGTACTTTCAGTGAAAACACACTAATTTTTAGAAAAAGATTTCAAAATGAACTCTGAAATGTCACCTTTTTCTAAAAAATATGCATGATGCTTGTTGCAATGTCCTTAACCAAATTCTGCATTTTTCAATGTCTAGTCGGATAAATCTATCTTTATACATACAATCCTTAAAGATTAGTCTGGTGGTTTGAATTTTTTTCACTTGGTTAGAAGTATAAAGGGAAAACAAAAGAAATATCAATGAAAATAAGTTTTTAAAATATTTTAATCCACTACATTTTTATTAGAACAGAGAATTTGATCTTTATGGTATATCTCCTTTGGTTTGCTGTATAATCTACTTGCTTAATTATCACAAAAGCCTTAGAACTTACAATAGTACATTGGCCTTGGTAGAGATAGAAATGTATGCTCACCTGCTTTTTTCATCTGGACCAAAAGTATCACAATTTACAATTATAGATGAACCTTTGTAGCCTGGACACTTTACTAACATTACAGTCACAGAAGGACTGTGTTTCTCAAGGCCAGTACACAAACTTATCTTAAATAATTTCCCCCTACAAAATGGCCAAAATATTTATTTTAAATTAAACACAGCATGGGTATATGTATGCCATTATAATCATATCATATCATGGCTGTAGGTCTTTTCTTTAATGACTTACAATGGGGGCTGAGTTGTTTATTTCATATATTGTATTGATAATAATAATTTAAAAATCTAAGTACCTATATTCAATCAAACAAGAAACATGATGGAAATCAAAACTATATTATGGTTGTGTCACTAAAAAGCCCTGTACTCTAAGAAAGTTTTCCGCCTCTCTGAGTTTCTCTGTCCTCTACAGTTTTTGCCATTATTTAGTATATCACAATGACTCTAAATAATAACCCAAAGCTAGGGATTAATTATCCACAATGAATTTTTCTGACTTATTACAATTTTTTCTTCCTATTGTTAGACTAGGAAAAGGCAAAACAATAAAAACATACTATTGAAAAAAGTCAAAAGATCTATTTAAAATTTTGGTGTAGATTTTTTTTACCTTTTCTCTCATTTATTAAGCATGTATTATGTATACTTTACCTTGAGCAGTCAGGATCTACACAGCTATTAAAAGATCATTACATCCATGTCTTTTTCTTATTTACCGCATACTCTTTTTTATGTTATCCTAGAAATTCTACTTAAGTTTCTCTACTCAGTCAGACATTAATACTTCTAGAACGTAATTCATCTGTACCCAAAACAACTCTCGAAAAAAATCTGTCAAGTATCTTTTCATTTCTAAATCTGGTAAACTTTGGTAACAATCTCACTGAATAAACGGCAATCACGATGGATGAATTTGACTTTGACTATGAAAGGTAAGCAGAACCCTGTAGTACATAACAGTGAGGGAAAGGGAATCAAAGTAAACAAAACCCAGTCAACACAAAATGGCATCTTGAAGACAGGAAGAGGGCTCCATGAGGTTGCGTGTTCAGGAGCCAGTTAGAGATGTCTGAAAGGAGTCAGTCTCAGATAAATATTGGAGACTAAGTAAACTCACCTTCCTTTTAGTGATTCTAGCACATCCCGCCACAATAATATCACAAGAAGCTCACCTGTATTAAAGATTTTGCCAAAATGCTGGTCACAGTGTTTCACACTGTACTGGCAAATACGGTACAGTAAAACAGGTAACAATTCAATATTTCAAATTGTATCTTAATGTAAAGCAAACCCACTACTTAAAATAGTTCTAAGAAAGCACAATACTTTTGAAAGGATACACTGGACAACACTGATCAGAAATGTGTGCGCTAACTTCAAATAATAATATTAAAAGTAAAACATGCACTTGAGACCTGAAAGAAGAATCCTCGACACTACCTCAAGGCAATAATGGAAGGATGGAAAATATGAGTGCACAATCGCATCGCAAATATGTACATCCACACATTTTTACTATTTTAGTCATACTGAAACTCGAGAACTTCACAGCAACCTACTAAAATCACAGATCAAGAGGATAAAAGTAGATAAGGAGAATGTGCAATTTATGAATACAGTTTATTACCATGGTTACAAACTTTCAGAACAGGCTGAGACGCTGGACTGAGACTTCGCCGAATATCTGTTAAAAAATATATATAAAAGAATCTTAATATAGAGGTCTGTTCATCTCAGGAAGTATAAGAGTATTCGACGTATTTCCAAGGTTAAGTATTTCTGGAAGCAAAGCAATGCTTCAATACCCTGAAATACTTGAAGCAATAATGTTATGACTTTTACTTCTCATTTAATTATGCTACTGTGAACTCCACTGGGATAAGGTACATATGGTTCTTTAGATGAGACCTGTCACACTAATCAGGCTTCTCCAGGTTCAGTGCATTGATTTGTTAATGCGCTACTGACACTGGCCAACTGGAACGCTTCTCTCTCTGACACTTGCAAGGGAAGGATTAAACAAACTTATAAAACTTCTGAAGAGTTTTTGCCCACAGCTCTGCATTCTTGACACATGACTTTAAAAGAATTACAAAAAGTGGGGGCGGGGGGGATGTTGGCGCGCGCGGGGTGCTGTGGGCGGGGTTGTTCTTTGTGATAGTCCCCTAGAAAGGAACAGGAAACAAGTGTAATGTTCACCTTTCGGCTTCGGTGTCCTTTTCCTTCGGTCGCGGAAGGCAGCCCCCGACTGCAAGGCCTCCAGCAGACTATCCATCACTCCTGTCTCATCACCCTCTGTGAAAAGAGATGCAGGGAATTCCATCAGCCCTCGGGGTTACCATAGCAATGTCAAAGCATGCGCAGAAACTGGTGATGGTATGGTAGGGGGAAAAAAGATCAGATGCCAGGACTAAGCCAGCAATTTCAAAATATGATATGACTTAACTCTCTCATAAATCAAATATCTTTTAATGAAATCTGTCTCATTAGTGTCCGTGTTACTGTCCACTAAAGACAACCGAGTTCGACTGATTCACTTCAGAGCACTGCTTTTATAGTCTGGTGGCAAAATAACTTTAAATGGAAGGTGGTTCTAGTCATATCTGTGTCTCAGGTTATCATAAACCACATTTCCCTTGTAGAAATGGGTTATTTTCAAGGCATCGGCTCCTTTTCTAAAATCGACCAGGTGTGGGAGAGTATTTCTGTTGTCGTTATTGAGATTCTGCTGTCTAAACTTATACAAAATTATATTTCCAGGCTAATTTCTGTGAACGTGCTCCCAACAATTGATTCTTCATATCAGGATAATTGTCCCCAGACTTTAGGTGACACAGAACAATCACTGCAAACTTTTACAGAATGTATGAAAAGTTTGTCTTCTACAATGAAAAATAAACCAAAAGAGGCTCTCAAAAATCTAAATGATTATATCACATTATGATTAGTTTAAATTGATATTCTGTATATAATTGATGAAGATGTGGTTATAGAGCCATTTCTCTCTATCTGGTTATCTTGTAATAATCTATAGCTATTTACAGTTGTCAATGATGTTATTTAAAGGAAGTGGTTAAAAAAAAAAAAGCTTCAAAGAAGCTATTGGATCAACCTAAATTCATGAAAATGCCAAAGATTTTTTTTGTCCCTTAGAGAGAAGTTATTTTCAGGCATTCTCTATGAAATTGTATGTCTGGTATACCATCATGTGTAAAGTACTAGAAAACTATTTTCCTCTGGACTTTTTATTTCTTTTTTTGAAACGCAATCCCTTTATAGGGAACAGATGACAAATGAATGCAGTAGAGTACAAATAACACATTCATTTACAGTTTATAAACAGATATGTGAATATAAACATGTGTCAGCCCTTTTCAATCTGGTTCTGTTTCATTTTTAGAGAAGTACTAAACCTCGTAGGTATAATCCAAAAACAGGTGGGTGAGAAACAGAGTATTTGGAGGTTGTTAACTTACACGTAAATTTAATTCTAAAGTGGCTTGATGGCTATTTTAATTAAAATACGTCAAATATTTCAGACACTTTAATTAGTAACTATCTTTGAAAATTTACACTCAAACTCAACTATATTTTTTCTAAAAAGAACTCCAGGTAAAGCTAAATATTTAAGGTTGTGAATATATTTCATTAGTAAAAGGAAACACTGAACATTCTTTAGTAAGTTTGCTGTTGTTAGTGGTACTGATGACGTGATTGTGAAAGTATTACATGTGTATTATAAGCCTGAGCAGATGGGTAAACATGCTGATGCTGTTGGCAACAGGGATGCTTGCTGTGGGATGCGAGATACAAATATGGAGTGGGAGAAGGAGAGGACGAACCATGAAGTGCTGGATTGGATCTAAAGGTATCATAGAAGATCAAGCTTTAAGAAAAATGCTTTTTCTAGCTTCGTGGCCCAAAAGAGCCTAGAAGTAATGACACTACAGTAGCAATGAGCACAGCTGGCCCTCAGATCTTGGTTTCTAAATATTATTACTCACTAATAGGAACCGGAATACTTAGAAAAATGGCTGATTCTAGGACTGAGATCAAGAAAGTATGAAATGAGTTGAGAAAATATTACTGTGCCAGAAAATAAGAAAGTGCTCAAAGACAGATAGGGATATATCAAAAGGGCAGAGGAGCCAGACTGAAGGATAGCCTTGGCCAAATTTAGGACAATTCGAGCACTGAATGGGTAATGATGGGAATGGATTATTACACACTGGAAAAAAGAATCATGCATCCATACTGATGCTGAAAATTTAAAAATTTATTAAATATCGGGGAAGAAAAAGCTCTGCTTTAAGTAAGAATGTGAACCAGTAGATGTCAAAGATATAAAGAGGACCGAGTTCCATTAATATAAGAGATAGATAAGGGAAACAGAAAATTCACCATATCACAACTCACACAGTAAGAATTAATTAGGCAGAAATCATCAATGGTTACAAAACCCATTGTATGTAAGGTTATGGAGGAACATGGTATGGAGAAATCTCAAAGATATCACCTTACCCAACTAATCAAATTTGACATCACCAGTAATGGGGCACACTGACAATAATTGTCTCCTGAAGTGATGCAGTGAGATGGACACAATATAAACTGTGTAAAAATATTTAACCTGGGAATTCCCTGGAGGTCCAATGGTTAGGACTATGCACTTCCATTGCTGGGGGCACAGGTTTGATCCCTGGCTGGGGAACTAAGATCCCACAAGCCGTGCGGCATGGCCACAATAAATAAATAAATAAACAAAAGCTTAAAACCATCTTTAACAGAAACAACAAACAACAAAAAAATTTAACCTGCATCTAAACGTAAGGAAACCATCTTACAAATCCAAAGTGAGCGACATTCTGTGAAACAACTGGTCTGGTTTCTTAAAAATCATCAATATCATGAAAGACCAAGCAAGAGAAAGAGAGGAGAAAAGCTTAGGGAAGCAGCATTCTAGCTTAGAGGAGATTAAATAGACATGGCAACTAAATGCAACACACAATCTTCCATTAGCTCTCGGATTGTAAAAAAGTCACAGATGACATTATTGGGATAATTAGACAAATTTTAAATTTGCTGGGTATTAAGTAATTATATTGTACCAATGTTGGTTACCTGAGTTTGATAATTATATTATGATCAGGGAGGATAATGTCACTGTTCTTAGGAGATAGATGCTGACATGTTCAGGCTCACTAAACAACTTACATCACAGTTCCACGTTCCCAATTTCACACCTTTGATCATGCTGTTTTGTTTACACAGAACATCCTTCCCACTTTCTTCACCAATCTAACTCCTTCTCCTTCAAGATAGATAACTGAGAATCCTTTCCTGAGCTGTGTGTGCTGAACTGGTTGCCCCTCTGTGTCCTAATGACTTGTGGTACATATAGCAATAAATCCTTTACAATATTGTTTACTTGATGGTTTCTACCACAGAGAGTTTGTCGAGGGCAGGGATTGTGGTTTCCATTTATCTTTAACACCTAGCAAAGAAAGTGTTCATTAACGTATGTTGACTATATTAACAAATGAAGCACTAGCGTGGTCAGCTGGAAGGAGTCACCACGTAGAAGAATAAGGGTCACGATGGGGAGGGAACCAGCGGGAGCACATTCCCACCACCACTGTAAACAGCACAGCTTTGTTCCCTCCTTTCCCTGGGCTCACACAACCATTCAGTTGCCAAACCTTGCTCATGTACATGCCAGTATCCCAAGAAGTGATCCATTGTTTCCTTTTCTGACTAAACTTAACGTTGGTGGTCCAGAACTGAATTATTTTTCACCTGAAATATCGCATGAGTTGCCTAAAATGATGTTGCTTCTCGTTTCTCCCTAATTCTAATTCATCCCATAGAGCACTAAAGCGGAATTATGATCCCCTGGTCACAAATTTTCAACATCACTCACTTCCCACAATATAAAGTCCCAACCCTTTCTCTTGGCCCTGACACTGACTCCAACTGCTTTCTAAATCTTATCTCTGGTTTCCAACATCACAATCTGTTCTTCAGCTAAAGGCAACTGCCTGTGATTCTCCACAAACATTTTCTCTCCCATCCATCAGTCTCTACCTGGAACTTCGATCCTTGGTCTTGTCCCCCAGAGCTAATGGCTTTGCTTGGCCTTCATTCCCCACTCCCGCAATGGAAAGAATAGTGTATCAGAGAAAGAAGATCTGCATTCTAGTCTGAGCTGTCAACTGGCTACATGTTCCTACATGTTCCTGACATGTGTAATAGAGATAATACCTATCTAGGGTTGATGAGAGGATCAAATGAGATCATACAAATGAAAGCAGTGGTAAATTGCTAAGAGATAAAAAAATGTAGGGAAATAAATTCATAAATGAACTCCATAGTGCACTATAGGAAGTTTATGTAATATCTGATTAGGTTTTCAGCATTGTTTTAGATCCATTATAAATTAAATAACTCTTTAATAGCATATGTGATTAATAACATCATTTCTAAGGGAAGCTCTGATCAGAAATACAGGTAGACTCTTAAAACAATCCAATGTGTAAGATGGAGACATAAAATGAAGATGTTTTTCCAAACGCTGAAAATGCATTTAGAATATTCATTTGACACATGTTTATTGAGGGCTATGATGCGCCAGAACATTACTAGGCATGAAGGATATCTAGATCCCAAGAATTAACAAGAAATGTTTTCAGCTCTCCAGAAGGAGAACAGTGTGCTAGGTATGGGAGGGTTCTATCGGAGATGTAAGTTTTCCTAGTGAATTATGACCTGGTGAACAAGCAGAAGTTGACCATGGCAGGGACTGGGGAGGGAACAGCATACCTGGCAGAAGAGATAGCAGGTTCAAAGGCAAAAGTTATAAATAAAAACAAAAGTGAGGTATAATAAAGTATTTAAAGGACTCATATTTACATTATTCTAATACAAACCAAAGAAATAAAAACTAGCCATTTTTATTGTAGACTAGAATTCAACTTCTTTAACTACAAGTCAATTGATATTCAAAATATTTATTATAGTCTCTCTCCTGCTGTTAAAACTCTTTTAAATAAATAGACTAACTGCAATAGTCAAAGCTGTGCTTTGTGTGAATAACATATCACCTTGTTTAATTTGTAAATCGTATTTTAAGAAGTCGTACAGCATCAAGGGAAATGGAGAAGGGAGAGGTAGGGATGAGATATTTTTAAAGGAGAATCAAGAGGATGTGAGGACAGGCAGAGGGGGATCTGCTAAGGAGATCACATGGGAGACAACTGGGCCACAGGAGAGAACAGTGGCTGAGAAACTAAAAGCAAATCTGCTGGGTTGACCATTTGGAAAAAGGATTGTTCCTTATTTCACAGACCTGTCAGAGAGTTTGGATAAAACAGTGACAGGTATATATACACAAATACCCAGCACATTTTTAAAAAAAATATTAGTATAAACCTAGAAATAATATTGTTGTCCAATAGGAAGTAATCATGGCATGTTAACTGGAGGGGTGAGGAATATTTACACCATTGCACTATTATAAACACTGGCTATTCGTCTGACCATCAGGTATGATAAAATTATAATGTGAAGACAGCAGAGGTAAAAGAGAAGGGGTATACGAGGAAAGTATAAGCGGGGAGAGGTATAAAGGAACTAAACCTTCTACCACTTAGGAACTCAATGACTAAAATGAAAAACTGACAAATAATAATCTAAGTACATTATCTAGAAATAAGGAAGAGGTAAATATCAGAAAAAAAAAAACCCCACTAAGAATTAAAAGTGGTTGCCTCTGGGAAAGGGGAGGAAGTTGAGACAGTGAAGGAGAGTGTATTTTATTTTGCTATAAGCCTACTGTATTTCATTTAGGAATGTGCAGAAATCACACTGATACACACAAAGAAACTAAAAAATTCCTGACAGGAAGAGGCAACCAAGAAGGAGGAAGAGGAGAGAAAGAGGTTGCTTCTTGACCTTAACGTGCTTTCCTATGACAAGGGGAGGAAGACAGGTAACAAATGGTCCAATACACAATGATGAGCATTGTGATGGAGATCTCCACCCAGGAAGGACACCTGGCATAGGGCAGAGGGAGAAGGGAAAGCCGTCACAGAAGGCCTCCTGAAGACCTAAGACTTAAAGGAGTCTTTACATTTGCCAGAGCTTCCTGAAGAGGGAAGGTCCTGCAGAGTTCACAGAACAGCTGTACAGGGGACATGAAACACTTGGGAGAACTCTCATGTCCATGGGAATGGAGGGCAGGTTACAGTAGGGGTTACTGAGAGGTGATGCTGAGGAGACAGGTAGTGGCCAAAGCACCAAGCGCTGAAGAACATGCCAGACTGTGGAGTTTGGAAGGGAGCCATTAACTTATTTTAAATGAAGAATTAACATGGTCAAATTTCTACTTTACAAAGATCACTCTGAGAAGAGACAAGACAAAGGGCAAGGAAAATAAGGAGAAGGCAGGTTTCCTGGTTTAAGTCCAGGCAAAATGCGATTGTGGGAATCAGGTAAAGAACAGAAGTGGTGAAAAAGGAAAAGAGAAAGGAGGAAAAACAGAAAAATCTTGGTCTGCGTGGATGTGAGTACTAAAAAATGAAGTCGAGGCTAATTTCCAAGTATCCGGTTCGGCCAGTTGGATATATGTTGGTATTATTCACCAAGTACTGAATTATTTTTGTTTCATGGTAGAATGGGGCTGAGACAAGAGAAGAATTCAGTTTGGATATGTTGAGATCTTCATGAGATATCCAACTGCAGGTGATTAAAGGTGTCTAGAAGGATGATGGTTTCACAGGTTTAAAACTTGGGGGAGAGGAATTAATTATACTAACAAGTTGAACTTAGAAGCATACTGGTCATACTGGAAGCTACAGAAAAGAACATAAACACAGTGAAATGATAATGAACACAAGTTTTGAATTTAGACAACCTGTATTTAAATTCTGGCTTTCCAATTAGAAATCAGTGTGGCTTTGGGCAAATTACTTAACCTTACTAACCTCCATTCTTTTTTCCTCAACTTTGATGTGTGATTAATAATAGCACCTACTTCACAATATTATTGGGAGGATTAAAGGAGATAAATCATGTGTAACACTCAGCAGAGTGCCTGGCACATCATAAGAACTTAATAACCGTTAATCTTTGCTGTGGTCATTACTGATGTTATGGCAGAGCATGAGTTCTGTTAGGAAGGGTGTGTGTGTAGACATAAGGAAAGAGCTGAGGGGAAGCCACATGGCAAGCTAATATGCAAAGGGGATTTTAGGAGGAACCAACTGTTCTCAACCTGTGACCATTTTCCATTGTGTTCACTTTGCACGTGCTTCCAGAGCTCCCCTTTTCACTCCCACAGTCTCTGGCACACTTTCTTTAAGTCTCATCACATTTGATATGACTTTAGTAGTAGTAAGACATATAATAACCACCTGGAATTTGGCAAGAGGATAGGGAAGGAAAGCTCAGTTTCTCCAAAGAATTGTTGAAAGTGTGCAGCTGATACTCAAAATTCAGAGACTCAGAATTTAACCCACCTCTTTCTAAAAGAAACACAAGACAGTTGCCCCAACAAAATTACATGAATTTACTGTTCATGCTGCTAGTTACAGACCTTCTGGGGACAAAGCTGTATTTGATTTACTTGCTAACCTAGTTCAGTCTTTAACCTTCTAGAACAAAGCTCAAAATACTACTTAACCCAGACAGCAAAAAGACAGGAATAACACAAAACAACATCTTCGAACATGTCTTAATCTAGATGTGAAACTGAAAATTTATTTGAGTCAAGGGAATTAGCCAATTTTCATTGGGATTTAACTGATAAAATGATAATTAGAACAGTTCTCTTGTATATTATAATGACTGACTCAACCATGAGAAGTGGAATTTTATATTTAGAAACCCAATACTTTAATATTTCTGGTTTTATTCACTATTCTTCATTATTTGCATATCTTGAATTAAATATATTTCCTGTTACAAGTTAGAAGGAAAAATGTAGCATCTTTTACAACGAAGTAAGGTTGTTTTCCTTTTTTCCAAAAGAAACTTAAGAGCAAAGTCAAGGAGCCAAAGTGTTGGGCTTAAATCTTGGCTCTTGCCAGCTGTGTGCCCCTTAAAGACCATCTTGTGCCTCCCTATTTCCTCCTCTATAAGATGGGGATAATAATAGTACGCTCCTCAAAAGGCTGTTGTGAGGATTAAGTGAGCTAATACATGTAAAGAGCTTAGGATAATGCCTCACACACAGTAAGGCTTCAATAAATATTACTATTATTTTTAATATTATGATGACTCTTCTTTTTCACTAATATGGCACACATTGCTGAATGGCCAGTGCAACACATCCATTCCCTACCCTCTCTTTGTCTGCTTCCACTACAGAAGCTGGAAAAGTTAAAAGCTCATTTTCCAAAGCTTCCTTGTAGTGAAGCTGAGGGTGGCCCTATGATGCATTTCTGACTGATAAAGTGTAAGTGATCACCTGTATGGTGCTGCTAGAAACAGAAGAGGCAGATGCTGATAGCCACTCTCCCCCTTCCTCCTTTCTTGAATATCTACCGGAGCTGTGACAGCTGTGGCTGCCATCGCACGTTGCTACCCCTTCTCGCTACCTTGAATATGCTTGGACATGTGACAGTCATCATAACTCTGAGCACAGACCACGGGGCCATTCTTTTAGTTGCTCTGGATAAAATATAAGGCTATATTTTTCAAAGCTTCAGTGAAAACTATTTTGCAGATACATTTGAATGTGTAAACCATAATTATTATACTATTACATTGTATTCAGACTGGAATCTAAATGATTTCATGTCTTATAGTAAGTAGAGTTATAGAGATATTTGTAAAATAAAGAATTTTTCTTATATGAACTCTCCAGTCTCAAAAAGAAAAAAAAAATCCATTACTGGATGTCATATATAAAGCATGGTTCTATTCTAATTATACAAACCACCAAGAAAAAGGGGTAAAATAAATATACTGTTATATATAAATCAAAGTGTATTGTTATTAACTTTTAATCTCCAGATTTCTTATGATCTAGATTCTGTTGTAAGAAAGTGATTTTGGCATCATAGTCATTCAGCTTAACTCATGAAGATATCTAATTTACCTTCTTCTGGAATTTTTTATGAAAGTTCTTTCATTTTAAAAACTAATATAAACAATTGACCAAATTCCAGAAAAATAAGTTACTTGTCTGCTCACTTAATTCTCCTCTCAAATAAAAAGGGCATAACCACTTTTGGAATGTAAGCACACTTAAGGCACAAAATTTAAAGAAACCATATAGTCAATGAATGAGTTTGTCATTACGAAATATTATAGCAAAAACTTAGTTGTGCTGTATTAAATAGACATCCAACATTAAAAAAAAAAATACACCAAAACACAACTTCAATCAGACAGACAGAATTTCCCAAAATGTGTACCACAGAACACTAGACCCATGAGAAGCTCTGTGTGTGTGTCCATGTGTGTGTACTGTGGGGGAAGTAGGGCGGTTCTGTTGTCAGATATGCTTGGAAAATAATGTATAGTATATATTGCTCTTGGCAATTCATATTGAGTATTGAAACGAAATTCATGGTTGAATTTCACATTGACTAAGAAAACTCAATTCATGATTCATGATAAATGTGGCGTTTCAAATCAGTAGAGGATAAGAAAAGATTCAATAACTACTATGATGGTAGTTTATTTGGATCCCACCCTGCTATTTATACCAACTATTTCAACATGAAAAAATTAAATTGCAAAATATAGCAGACAGTATAGAAAAGTATATTTTTCATTGGTTCTGAAAGGAGACGATTTTCCTGGGAAAAATCTGAATACCCAAATGTCATATAGTTTGTACTATAATAAATGTCTATAAATCACAAGAACAATAAGAACAAAGTCTACACATAAACAATGAAAGGAGAAACCAGGGGAAAAAAAAAAATTGAAAACAGGTATTCCCTAAAACTGATTTTCTTGAAATAAAGAACATTAGGACTCAGGAAAAAAAAAAAATCAACAATCAATAAAAAAATAACAATAAATCAGGCAAATAATATGTTCAGGGAATCCATCATAAAGACAAACAAATAGGGCTTTTATATAGAGGATATAATCCACAACGTCATTCATAATCAAAGATTTTCCAAGTACATCAATGAGAGATCATTTTTACCTATCAGCATGGCAATAATAACAACTGAGGATAATTGGTAAAGGTTGGAAAACAGATCATTCCACACATTATTGGTGGAAATATAAAACTAATGCAACCTCTTGGGAATGCAATTTGGCAATCTGTATCAGAAATAAAACTGCACATACCATTTGATGAAATGATTTTTTTCTAAGAAAATTATCTTACTTATAACTCATGAGTGCAAGGGCATATGTACAAGGATGTTTATTACAATGTTTATAATAACAAGTGATTGAAAATGACCTAAATGCCCATCTGCAAGAGACAGACTTAATAAACTATGACATTCATATACTAAAATATGCTGAGATGAGGAAAAAATAATGAAGCATATTTAAATTGTTGATATGGACCATATCCAAAACATAGTAAGTGAAAAAAGCCAATCACTTATCAATGAGGACATTGAGTACAGACCTTTCTATGATCACTCACGGCTATTAGCTACAAAGCAGAGGATAAATTTCCTGACTTCCTGCTTAGCAATTACTCCACCACATGATGTTGAAGAAAGGCACTAACTAATCATTCTTTCTGTGTTAAGTGTTTGTTAAAATATCTCCCATGTAAGTATCCAAGTGACCAACTCTGATTAGCTTGTTCACAGTGACCTTTTCTAACAATTACTAAAGAAAACAAAATTTAAAACCAGTATTGTCTCCCTGGCAAAAAGAACATTGCCAAAGTTGTGTGTTGTACAGGGCTGAGTGTGCTGAACAGAGGTCTTCAGATGCAAAAGTACAGAGTGTCTGGGGAAAAATAATGTATCTATTTACACACATATGTAGACGTGAAATGATAATGACATTTAACAAGATGTGACTATCACTCACAGTGAACACCCATGACCCTATAATCACAGAGTAACCCAGAGAGGAAAAGGTTAATTACACGGTAGAACACCACCATTCTAAGCAGAAGCTTAACTTGTCACCCACAAGAGCTTCATTTTATCCTGAGAAATTAGTCTGACAGTGCTTAAGCTCGGCAATTGCTTACTTCCTGTTGAAAATATATTAGATGTATTTTAAACTTGTTTTAATATTTTCATATATTAGAAAAATCTGAAAAGACTTTTCAATGGCTTTGTTCCTCATGAAGTTTTTGAACAAAGAATGAAATGATTTCAGATAGAGAAAATAAAAATGCTTATTCAATACCAAGAATCAAGGGGAGGCTAAGCTAGGGAATAGAGGTGATTTTGCAGGAATTTTCTTTCAGGAGAAGCTGGGACAAACGGACTTGAGGCCATGAGAGGCCACTCTCAACCAGCGGTACCTGGAAGAGTGAATGGGGCCCAGAGGGAACCACCAGTCATGCTGTGACAGCAGCATATGGTGCATACTGGAAGAAGGGGGAAATAAGGTCAGGAAGGGAGGCTGAAGGAGCTTGGATTCAAGGCTGAAGAACTGCCATAGAATGTTTTTGAAAGGTGTGAAATAATCAAAATTGGACTTCACTGTGATTAAAGCTGGCACAGTGTGAAGGTGTCAAGCCTGGGTGACTGGGAAAACAGTGGTATCATTAACCCAAAATGAGAACACAAAAATCAGGTTTTATGTGGAACATGACAAGTTAGGTTTTAGATGAACTGATTTTGAGGTGCTGGCAGAACAGTCAAACTCTTTTGTCCAGGAAGTAGTTGGAAATATAAAACTATAAAGTCTGTAGTTCAATTCAATCTTACAAATGTGCACCAAGGAATATGTGGCAGGCACTGAAACCAGGCCCTGCCCTGTTCTCATGGGACTTGCAGTCTTAGGGCAATTTCAACACATAATTCGTCACTACCTGTATGACGAATGTTCCAAAAAAGAAAGCCAAGTGGTATGAAATTGCTTAATACAGAGGCAGTAGGTTAGAGGTATAGCTATGGCTGCCCAGTGATGATTTCAGAGGTTATTCTTTGGTACCTGTACTTGTATTTGCACTTAAATTTCTGAAGATAGGTTTTATTTGTACTTTAAAACACATGACCCTATAGATAGCACAGTAAACAGTGGAAATTTGTGTATTTGTATTTTGGGTGCCAAGAATGTAGTCAAGTGCCACCTCACTACTGCCAATCCTGCCCAAAGTAATTTTACTAGATTCAGGTTCTAGGTTCATTTCGAATATGAATTTGTGGTTCAAGTATTAAGTATTCATTATTTTTTCAGTTCATTTCAAAGGAGAAATACAGATTTCTTCCGCACAAATATAGTATTCCTTCCCCAATCAGATGCAGGAATTATGACATTAATATTACAAACTGAAGATATTTTAAAATCCTAATCAGGTTAACAGCAACATATTTTTGAAAGAAAGGAAGTCAGAAAAGACAATAAGGCAAGTCTGAATGAGTGGAAAGTGAGGAGGAAAAGGAATTGACATATGCTTTGAGAAAGCAAATAACACAGAAAAGAAAAGAAAATGGGAGACAACTGAACTTTTGATTAACTCATTAACGACTGCAAAGAAACTGGAGGCAAAAATGTGCTAAACTCTCTCAATAGAACAATGGAAGTTTTTCCCTCAGCTACAGAAAGCTGACAAAATGAATACAGAAGCCCCTAAATAAAAACTGATATTAGGTAAGTTTGAGAACAATTTTATTTAGAAAAGAAAAACTGCATAACAAAAAGAACATAAACTAAATGTGAGTTAGATATATGAGGAAACATCATTGAATGCCCATGTACTAGGATCTGTGTGGAGCATTTTACCTAGATTTTCTGATATAAGTCTCCAGCCCTGCAAGGTAGCTATTGTCAGATCCATTTTAAAGCCAGGGAACCTGAAGCCCGCAGAGGTAAAGTAATGCACCAAAAGCCCTACAACAGGTAGGTAGCAAAGGGGAGGTTTGAACCAAAATCTTTTGATTCTGAAACTGACATTCTTTCCGTTACACTCACTTTTCTTGACCCTCTGTATTGTGACACACTGATACTACGATCCTCTAGATACTCCGCATCTGCGTTGTGTGATAACTGAGAAGTACTCAGACCCTCAGCTTTGTTGAGCTGTACTTAGAGTTGCTTTAGGAAATGCCTCAGGGCACAAAGAGACAGTGGCTTTCATAGCTGGGAACTCAACCAACAAGCACAGATTAGGCCTCCCCAAATTCACTGGGAGCCAGGCACTTTTCTCCAGAACCAGGTGATAAGTGAGATGCAGGTCACTGATGACTCCTTCCTTATAGGGAAAGGCCAGAGACATCGTCCTTCTCCCAGGACCAGGAGTACCTGGACATACTAGAATCAGTCCAGTCTGCAGTGGCCTCCTGGTCCCTCCCTACAAGCCACCTACTGGACAACTGCTACAGTTGGATTAAAACCTTGAGGCCAGTCAAACCACTATCATTCTCAGTTACTCCATCTAAGAGATAAGTTCTCTCTGATCCCTATTTCTTCCAGTATTTATTAACGTAAGCAACTTCTCTACTATCTTGATGTCTTCAATGAACACTCCTTTCACTGCAACTGGAAAACTGGAGGGATGATCTCCCTGCCCCCTTCTAGCTGACATTGCTCATCCTCTCATACTTCCTTGTCATCTGACTTTGTCACCTGATTCAGTCTTCCTCTGCCAGTCAAGTCTTGCCATCATCCTGCATGAATTCAACTCCATGTGAACTACTAATCCAACAGCAAATGAGTTCCTTGACCTCCCTCATCTCCAGGGACGAATCCTTTCTCCCTACTTTCCGTCACCCACGCTCACATCCATAATCTGAACTTTACTACCATCCACAACTATTTTATTTCTATTAATTTGGATTCATACAAGCCATCTGTCCTTATTTTCTCTCTCTTTGTCCCTCTCCCTCCCCCTAACCCTCGTCCTGTCATCTATCCACGGAAATCTCCTACACCCTGGCTCCACTGTCTTCACTTCCTTGTCTATCCGTGGTTCATCACTTTGACCACGGTTCACTGGCCAATATCTTATTTTCCTCCTCCATTACGGTCCTTTCTCAGACTACTGGTGAAACTTAAATGAACTGAAAATTCTATCTTCTTGGCACTACACACTAGCTGCTGAATAACTGTGGTGAAAAATAATACTGCAGGATCAGGGCTGGTACATAATCACAGCTACCAACCTCAACTGGATTCTTAGTACTATCCAACACACCATCTATGTTTTACCTGGAGGCTCTCACTCCCACTCCCTGAGAGGGGCTGTTTCAATGCTTCTTTCAACCGACTACCCTTCCTCAGCAGAGCACTTGCTCTATTTCATATATAAAATAGAAACTACTTGATGAAAAAAACCTTAACTTCCTACCATCAAATCTACAAATGTATCTGCACCTGGGCCCAGCTTTTTCTCCTTCCCACTCATCACATTAGCAGAGCATGTCACTTTCCAAGACAACTTCCTCCACCTGTGCTGATATCTCATCCTCCACACTCTTTCCAGCTGCCCTCAGGACCTTGCTCTATTGAGTATCATTCTTCCCCAACCTCCTTTCCTTCCTCATCTTCCCCAACCTACAATTAAACAAATTCAAACACATGCTTTGCCCTCTCGACACCAAACCCCTCTAGCTACTACATTTCTTACATCTCAGTCTCCCTTCCCATACTCATTTATCAACCCTCTCCTCTCTCCTTAGAGCTGATGTCAATGGGACAATTGTCAGTCTGTTTATTCTATGGTCTCTTGGCAGCATTTGACAATATTGACTACCCTTTCTCCTTTGAAATGGTCTCTTCCCTGGGCTTCATGATACCAGAATTTCTTAGTTCCCCTCCCACCTCCACGGCGACTCCTTCTCACACTCTCTTCCTGGCTCCTCTTCCTCTGCCTACATGTACACCATTCCTCACAGTCTCCACTGGCATTTTAACTCCCACAGCTTTGCATGTTGAGAACTCCAAGTTTCCATCACCAGAGCACAAGCTCTACTCCTGAGCTCTGGCTACAGTGACCAACAATCCCCATTTGCCAAAGACTAAGGGGTTTCCTGGAATACAGGGCTTACAGTGCTAAAACTGGGAAAGGCTCAGGCAAACTGGGGTGAGTTGGGCACCCTAGACCATACCCAATCATTCACTAGACATGGTAACTCAGGTGTCCTACAGATACTTCATCACCATTTCCCCCAAACTTCATCTTGTCCTGGTGTTCCTTATGTCAGTGAAAGGCACCACCTGTTAAAGTCAGATGGCAGCTGTTGAAGACAGGTATACGTAGAAGGATCTCTCTATCTCAAAGCACTGAGTTCCCAGTCTCTTTTCTCACTGGGGAAATATCCAATAAGTTTCCTATAGAACCTGTTAGCACTTACAAATTCTCCCCAATGAAAAAACAACAAAAACTAATGTATCTTTTATCTGAAACATTACAGATCTACTGGAAAGCTCCAGTGGGGCAACATTTCTTTCCTCGATGCCGGTGCCACGTTCTTTTGCCATTCATGTTCTTGACACTAATTCTATAAATTATAAAATTATAAAATTTATAAAATTTCTTCTTTAAACTCCTTTGGATATTTCTAACATGCTGTTATGGAATGGTTAATTTTCCTCTTCAATAAGCTAAAATAAAGCAATGTTTCTTGAGTAAGGAAACTCTGGGAAACAGCTTGTATTAACTTATGAATATCTCAGCCTGAAGACATGGTACATATCCTGCAGGTCACTGGGAAGCAAAATGGTTGCCCTTTACAGCTTATTCTGTAAATCTGGGGTCCCCAACCCCTGGGCCACGGACCGCTACCAGTCCATGGTCTGTTAGGAACCGGGCCGCACAGCAGGAGGTGAGCCGAGGGCGAGTGAGAGAAGCTTCATCTGTATTTACAGCCGCTCCCCATTGCTCACATTACCGCCTGAGCTCCGCCTCCTGTCAGGTCAGCGGCAGAATTAGATTCTCATAGGAGCATAAACCCTATTGTAAACTGCTCATGTGAGGGATCTAGGTGGTGTGCTCCTTATGAGAATCTAATGCCTGATGACCTGAGGTGGAGCTGAGGCGGTGATGCTAGCGCTGGGGAGCAGCTGCAAATACAGATTATCATTAGCAGAGAGGTTTGACTGCACAGAGACCATAATAAATCAATTGCCTGCAGACTCATATCAAAACCCTATCAGTGAGTGGCAACCCTCTCCTCTCTCCTTAGAGCTGCAGACTCATATCAAAACCCTATCAGTGAGTGGCAAGTGACAATTAAGCTGCATCTTATGGAGTAGACTAGACATAAGCAACAGACTTCGGGTGTCACTCTCTCCCATCACCTCCAGATGGGACCATCTAGTTGCAGGAAAACAAGCTCAGGGCTCCCACTGACTGCATTATGGTGAGTTGTATAACTATTTCATTATATATTACAGTGTAATAATAATAGAAATAAAGTGCACAATAAATGTAGTACGCCTGAATCATCCTGAAACCATCCCCCCACCCCCCTTCCGTGGAAAAACTGTCTTCCATGAAACTGGTCCCTGGTGCCAGAAAGGTTGGGGAGCACTGCTGTAAATGGTCTGTGGACCTCAGTTATCTCCACATGACTCCTGACTCTGGGTGTGCTCAATCAAACAATGCCTTTAAACTGCTTGGACAAGTAAAATACAGCCCAGTGCACAAAGGAGAATGAAGAAAAGTTTCAGATTAAGAACCTACAAGAGAAGAGCAAGATCTAAGACTCTTTAGACTGAAGAAAATAAATAACTTCATGGTACTCAACTTATCATATTTACATCTCCTCATCTTAATTCAGCACCAGACAATAAAGAGGCTTAGGTTACAATGAAAACTTGAGACCAAATTACAGAGTTATTGGAAAAGAAACAATTAACACAGGATCAGACTGCCTGATGGGAAAGGGAAATGGTGTCCTTTCCTTTTTCTCAAATTTAAGAAGATATTCTCTTCTATTTCTGGGAGTTTAGGTATAACATTGTTGAAATGGGAGCCTTGCTGTGCTTTCACAACTTGAAACCTCTTACTAGACACACAGCTACAAACGTATATGATGATTTTCCATGCTCCATATATTCATCTAAGCGTGAACTTCCCATTTTCATCCTCTTGCCAGCCATCTTGTGATCACATTTGTACATATTAGTGCTTTCACCAGGGGGTATATGCATCAGTAAGAGGAGAAGCTGAAATAAGATTAGTTAATTTGCTACTTCATTAACAGCTGTGGTAAAAAGTCCAAAGAGAAAGGAGCTTGAAACTAGCTAAAATGAGGGGTTTGCATTGTAAGCGAATCTAAATTATCTATGTCCCCTACTCCTGCGGATAACTGGGAGTCAGCTGTGCACACATCTGTGGGTGTTTATAAACATTCACCATCTGTGAGAAGCTTATGGGTTGTAAATGGTGAGCTAATTAGTGAAATGTTAGTCATTCCTAATGACAGTTTTTATGGATAAAGGTTTTACCCAGGTTAAATTGATCTCGGAACCTTGTTGATCACTGGAGGCTACTCTACGTTTTATTACAAGACTGAGGACCTACACTATGCTGTATAAGTCACACATTAAAGATGCATTATAACTAGATCAGGCTGCTAGTTTATGCATGTTAATGAGTTCTGCTCTTAATAGACTGAAGTGCTGATTGAGTATATGTCAGGGAAGATGAGAAGTTGTCAATCTGTAAAAAGGTCAACCGGTTCTATAATAAATGGCATTTTCATTTCTGTTCTACATACATACTAACCACGTTCCATTCAGAAAATTAAGATAGCATAGAAGCAAACTAGTAATTGACATGAGACAATTCATTACTGAAAAGATTTGTCCATATACATACATACATACATACATATCTGCATACATACGTATTTCCCTAAGTTCCCCATATCAGTAACTTTTTCTAAACTCAGGTCTCTCTTTTACTGATCAAAAATGTGGAGAAAACATTCGAAACAGGTTAACTTTCAAATACATTTGTCCTATAACCAAATGGGAAGCAAAAAAAAAAAAAAACAATACACTGCACATGGAGAGAAGACTCCTATTTACTGCCAAATGGAAAGAGTCTTACCATAATAGAGTTTGTATTTTAATAGAGGACAGTGTTGTAGAATGAGTGAGTGGAGAACTAAACTAAGTTTGATTGCCTGGGCTCTAACAAGGTTCGTTTTTTTACTTAAAAATTAATTTGCAGAATATAAATGAGATTTCAGAGGCCAAAGGAACCTTATTTTATGGATGAGAAGACTTCTGTTCTGGGAAGCTACCTGGTCTGCAAACCTGGTCACGCTGACCACTAGGCTGGGCCACTCAGCACTGTACCAGGCTGCTCATAGTCCAAGGGGATAACAGCACTGTCCACAACATGGTGAACTGGGGCAAATTAAAAAAACTACCCTATATAAAATGTTACTCCTTCCCACGCTTCCAGTCCCCACGACCCTGCTCTATTTTATTCTCCTCAGAACTTACTGACTTCTAACACTATAGTATATTTATCTTAAACACTGTCTTCTCCACCAGGATACAAGCCCTCAAGTGGCAGGGATGTTTGCTCATTTTATAGTGCCGTGACATAATATGTGTTCAATAAATATTTGTTAAATGAAGGCAACATTTTGATAGGAAGGATATTTTTCACCATTACAGTAATAATTCTGTTAATGAAGGAAGGCACTCCACTGCCAATTTTTATAAATTTTTGGTCAGAAATTTAAAACCACAAGAGCAAATCACACAGGAACCTTAGGAATGCCTTTTGTTATGCTAGATAAGGTGTGATTAATGCTTTAAAAAAATCACAAAATACTGAAACATCGCATATGCCAGGTAAATAAACAAGAAAACAAATTTTAATACTGAGAATCCCAGAGCCTTGGAACTGAATATCTGAGCTGATACCAGCTGAAGTGGAAGGAGGAGGAGTGACCCATTTTCCTTCAAAGGGGAGAATGGGACATATTCTCTGTCTTACTTTACCGGCATCCCAAGCCTCTGTCAGACTCCAGGGGAAGGGTGCCCCCAGCTTATCCTTATGATCTAACATGATTTGTTTTTAAATGTTCTTGGTTAGTGTAGTTACTAAAACACCTAAACTGTCTTTGTTAACAAAGAAGTTTGTTTCTTTCCTCTAAGAAAGAAGCTAACATTTATGTGCAGTTGTTGTGTTTCATAATCTATGCCAGTCCCTTTCAGGTAAAATTACCCCCCAAATAAAAAGGCTTTAAATTGGAGATGCAAACTCAATGTGTCCTAAAGCTAGTATAGGCATAATCCACCCTGTCGTGGAAGTTTCTCCCTGCCTCCCCACACACAATCAGCGACACAGGCCTATTGGTACTACCTCTAACTGCCTTTCCAATCTATCTTGTCTTCCCGTTTTCAGTACATTCTAGTTTGGGCCTTTGGCATTTAACTCCTGCAAAATTGCAACAGATTCCTAACTGGTCTCAGTCTTTCTACTCCCTCTACATATACTCATCCATCTGCCTTTTTGCCATGAGATCCATCTCTCTAAAAGAAGACAATTCCCTTGGAGGATGAAGCAGAAACCCAAAACAGCACACTCCCCAGTCTTCCAATTTAGCTTCGTCTTTCCCCACAGCGCTACTCAACGATCATTCCAGGCCTGCTACACTGTTTACTGCTGTCCAAATATGAATTTGATGCCTCTGTGTCTTAATTTAGCCCAGTGGATTCCAAGGCTTATTAGAAGGCTCAGTGGAAGCCCTGACTTATTTCAGTTTGTGTTCACTTGGTATCCACCTAATTCAAGATTCTGGATTTCTAAGTACGAGTAGAGGTCTGACCACTACTGCTCAGATGTCAGCCCACCTCCCTTCTTCCACCATAATGTGGAAGCCAAAAGGACCTTTAAAATATAGGGCCTATCCACATAAGGGAGGATGCAAACCACATACTTGGGTGTTTTTTTTTTTTTTGGTCACGTGGCACACGGGATCTTAGTTCCCTGACCAGGGATCAAACCCACACCCCTTGCATTGGAAGCGTGGAGTCTTAACCACTGGACTACCAGGGAAGTCCCCATACTTGGGTTATAAATGAAAAAGATGCCCCCATCTGCTGGGAGAGAGACTAGAAAATGAGGAGAGTCCATGCAGCATAGGATCCCAGCACACTGCTCCTCATTCCAGAAGGATATGGGACTAAAGGGCAGAATTTCCCATGGAGTCACAGAGAGTGGAATCCAAGAGTGGAAGCATTTTGTGTCCAACGAGCAGATCTGGGAGAGCGGCGGATCCAGGGAAGCATCGTGCGGATGCACCATGTGCTCCCAAGAGGTGGCCCGGGAACAAGTCTAGGCACAAGAGGGCTGCAGAAGCCCCCCTAGGACTTGAGAGCTGTGGGAGGAACACAGGAACTCCCTATGGGCACTGGCTGGGGAGAAAGGAAGTTAGAGAGAAAGTCCAACCAAAGAACGCGGATATACTCCTGAGAATCACCAATGTCAGGGAGCAAAGGAGGTAGGTATCTATGAGCAATCTGACAGATCTCCGGCATCACCACTCAAGAGCAAAACAGACATCACCTTTACCAAAAGCAGGCAGGAGAAATTATGTGGAAGTAGGGAGGGTGTTCTGGGCCCAGACAGAACAGAACCAAGAAGAATGCACATTCTTAGATGTGTACCCCAAGCCGACTTTCAAGCTTGGGGTCCCCTTTAGGGAGAGAGCTTGGCAGGGAATTTCAAACATGAATAACTGAATTCTACACTGGAATTACTGAGCTAAAACACACAGAGACAGAGAATTGACTAAGTTGTTTACCATTAGGCAGGCTGGTGGTTCAGAGTCAGAAATTAAACTGTATTTATAGAAATATTACATCTTTGCGTGTAATATTTCTATTACATCTATAGAAATATTACACATGGATTTGTTCTCTTGACTGAAATACCTATTTGCTACCAATACTATAAAAGCAACAAAACAAAACAAACATGACAGATGTCATATCTCATCCTAGGACTGGGCCAATTTACCTTTAAGTGAGTCTGCTCAAATAGAATATGTACAATTGAGGAATTTTTGTCCTGCAGCCATGAATTCCATAAATATTTTAAAAGTGCTTATTGAATACCTGCTAGGGAAAGATACTATATAAGAAATAGAAACTCACTTTGAAAGGTTTATTGTTTTTTTAAACATGACTAATTTTGTATGAAAGAATTTTATTTTTGTGAGATTTCTTGAGAAATAATAGTATGTTTGATTTTCATGTATAAAGAAGCAGATTTTTTATAGCTAAATCAGAACATTAATTGAAGTATCTTTCCAAATAACTATAGCAAATGTTTCATGTCATTTTCTTCTTTTTTCACATTTTATAGAAGATAAATATCTAATTAGTGAAATGAGATAAACCTTTTACTCCAAAGAGGCCTCTGATAAGTTTTTAGGAGGAATACAACAAATTCTCAAATTTTTTGATTTTTATTTTCATAATTAACTGACCTCAGATTGGAGAAGGCTAAAAGCATGCACACACACACAGGCCTCCCTTAGCTAAGCTGTAATTCTCAGATGGAAATTTTTCTACCTTGAAGAGTTCCTCAGATTCTAACAATGTAAACACTGTTGCAGATATTTCTCCCTTCTCTTCTTACCTTTCTCTTTTTAAAGTTGATAGATGGCAACTGAGTTGGTATTCCATTTCTATTCCACCAAAGTGCACTGCTTTAGGAATAGGATGGTGCCAAACATAAAATGGGAATTTCCTCCCCGGGAGGAGGAAAGATTGGAAAAACAACACTCCTTCCCAAGCTCTCCCTTATGACATGAGTGCAGTAGTTCTGAACAAAGCTTGATGTCATTTGGGCTCTTCTAATTTTCCAGGCAGAGAAGAAATAGTTCATAAACTCCCTACTATGCCTCCAAATATAACATGAAGCCATTTTATGTTCAATCCCAGCAGATGATTTAGGAAACATCACTTCCTCAGACTGCAATGCTGGGCACAGAAAAGTGAAATGGGAAAATCAGTTAGGACACAGTATAACCCCAACCCCATGTTTCCTTGGACCAAGTTCCTTGAGCATCCCATGGAAAAGTTCTCCAAGGGCTGCAGTCTACAGGGAAGGTGAGCAACATTAGGGTCTTTCTTGCAAGGATGAAAGGTGCTTCCAATGATCATAAATGATATTTTCATCTACCAAAGTTGAAATCAGAGGATAATGATAGAGGCACAGCAAAATGGTAGAATCATCTATTAAAACATTTAATAGATCTATTTATTTACTTACTGATTTAATATCTATCTAATAAAAATACTCCACGCAAACAAGAAATAGTGAGCGACTACTATCAAAAGTTGCCATGTTTTTTTGAGAGCTTAACATTGTTCCATTTAAAATAAATAATGGAGGGCAAAGAAAATGAAAAGAAAGTACTTTTATTCACTCATGAAACCAACAGAAAATATAATCTAATTAGCATTGAGAATATCCACTGGAAACGAGCTAATAACTGCAATTCAGCACTAACACAATCAATAGTTATAAAATATATCTGAAGTGCAATAGAAAAACCCCCTTTTTCTTAATTCTTAGCTTTTGAATACAGAGAGTCCCTTTTGTTCACCAATCTTCTTGACTTTATGACATTTGAAGGCTATTCTGAGTTAACTTAAAAAAGAGGAACTGTTGCACATTTAGAAGCTTAGAACTAACGGCAAGTCAAAGAATCAGAGTGGGAATGGCTTTGGAGGGAAACTATCCAGCCTCCTAATGCTGTATTTCCTTTACACAACCCTCTTGAAAGTTAGTGATGGAGCCTCTGACTCAACACTAATTTGACAAAAAATGTTTCCACTTTGCAAGAGTTGCTGCATGAATACCACTAATAGTTTAAAAATGAACATTCAAAGGATTATATTACTAAAATTACTGTCACTTTTACCCATTAATGATGATTACTGGTGACAGTTCTATGGTGACACAATTTATTCTAGCCAGTAATGTCTCCCAAGAGTTGCTTGTTCCAAAAACAGTCAGTCATCTGTTTTCTGTATTACACTAGTCTGTCAAATTCTTCCTGCCTTGGGGCATCCTCTCCTGTGTTAAGGCTGCCCTCGATGTTGACTTCGTTAATATCATGCTGCTTCTAATTTTCTTGAAGAACATTGGGTACCTGAGGAAGGAAGCTATTCAGGAAACAATATTTTAAAATCCTATCACAAAATAATGTCTAATTTCATCTAAACACTAATGCCTATTTATACCACTTTCAAGTAACACATAAATATTCAATTTCTCTGCTTAATTTTCCCAGTCTGCCCTAGGGTATACTTATTTACCATCAAAAGCCAAATACTATTGAGTTCCTCTTTTACTCAGCAAGATAATCACTTCAGACTTTGAGCAACCTTCATGACCAAGTTCAACACCACTGAATGGATTTCCTTCAACTTTAAGGATTTAATGTCAAAATGACCAAAAATAGGAAGAGAAAAGAGACAGCCTATTAATAAAGAAAAAGCTGGCTCCCCCTATGACCTTTTGACACATTGATATTTTCATCTCAAAAGATATACAAACAATAGTACAGAAATACTGGGGACAAAAGTTGGGATAAAAGGATAGGAGCACAATGGTTGTGCTAGGTTGGTTACTGGAACAATTGACAGCCCAGGCTCTTGTTAGCATTTCAAAAGTTCAAGTGCACAACTTTCCATTTCAAATTAACAGAATCTAAAAGTCAGGTAATTTTTCTGCTGTTGGAAATGTGTTGAAAGATTAAGTTTTCCCTAACAATTACCATGATTTGTGTCAATATTTTTACTCATTTAACTACTAGATCCTCGTTTTGCAACACAGATCAGCCATTTTGCAAATGCATGCTTTGGCTATAGGAAGATAAGAAAAAAGTTAACAGAACAATTTTTTTACTCTGTGTCATAAAACTCAAAAGAATAGTCTCTGTAGATTATTTATATTAGGAGTTGGCAAACTTCTTCTGTAAAGGACCAGATAGCAAATATGGGACAAATGGTCTGTGTCCCAATTACTCAACTCTGCACTTGTAGCAAAAAGGCAGCCACAGACAATAGGTAAAGAAATGAGTGTGTCTATTTTCCAACAAAACTTTACTTATAAAAAGAGGTGCAGGCTGATTTGGCTCAAGGGCTGTAGTTTGATCTACATTTTTACTTTACATATAAATAACAATATGCTCAACTGAACACAAAATGGAAGAGATGTCTTTCAGCCAATTAAATATGTATCATTTGTTTGGCAAATCTTCTGACTGCCTTCCATGGTATTTACTATGTGCACACAGTGTGCTAAGTCCTACGAGAAGAACGCATAAGGCCATATTCTTGAAAAATGCACAAACTATTAGAAGCACAGGACTAAAGCAAATAAAATGAGGATAACCAAATATTCTACACATAATTTATATGGCAAGTCTATAATGGTTTATAAAAAATAGACTATTATCAAGAGCAAATGTTAGGAGAAGACTTTTTGGAGAATGCAAGAATTGTTAAATCACATTTTGTTAGATTCAGTCAGTTAAGAATTAGAGAAAAGGTATTTATGGGAGAGAGAACATCAGAAATAAATTCAGAGAAGTAGGAATAACTATGCCAGAGGTACACTGGATAGTATAACCAGTTCAACAGAGACAGAGGACAGTCACTGAGAATTTCAAGTTCATGGTCTCTTATCTGTAACCTCTTCAGTCAGATATTTCAGAATTGAAGTTTTTCAGACTGCAGAAAGGTCAAAAAGGTGTATATGCCGTAAAATCATAATACACCCAGAGCAACTTAGAGCAGCATCCTCTAATTAAAAATTTTATTATTTCTGCAGCATGAATATTCACATTTGATGGAACCTCTTATCAGTTCAGGTCAGATTTGGCATCAGATCAGTTTGGACACTAAAGTTACTTTAAAAATTTTGGTTTTCAGAGCATCCTGCATTTTTGAATTATAAAAGGGGATGTAGACATATTTAACTGCTTGAAGGACCTAAGAAATTCTGTTTTGGTTGCAATTTTGTCTGATTGTTTGCTATAGTTTTTTTGACTAGCATACACACACACACACACACACACACACACACACACATATATATAACAATTGGAAAAAAGGTAAAATTTATACCATCCCTGGTACGTGTGTGTGTGTATATATATATATTACACACACACACACGTATGTATATACATACACACATATACATACATATACGTGTATACATATGTATGTACATACATATGTGCATATATATATGTGTGTGTGTGTATATATAGTGTAAAGTGTTGGGTTGGACTCTATTAAGGTAACAACCAGGTTCAAAAGTCTATCTTCTATGGATCTAAAACAATTGGAGGTTTATGGAGGCCTCTGTTTCTCAGGGTAAATGCTAAAAACAGAGGTTTAAAAAATGTTTAAAGGGAATACATTAGATTACAGAAACAAGATAAGTCTGTTAAAAGACAAAGAGATTTGTGATTATGTCTGAAATAAGATAACATTCAATGTCTATCTCTGAAATTGAAGAGAACAACTTCCCATCAAATACAAATAATAATTCCACTCAGAACTGGCAATCTGACTTGGAAGGGCTCATGGTGACAACAATCCACTGGCTTGGAAAGTGTACACTGTGTAAATAACTACTGATTAGGGAGACAGTTATCTAAGGAGTACTCAATGTTATACACAAAGAAGATGCTACTGTGATTGAGTTCTCAATTATAGTACAATAAGTGTAACTGATGTTATCAAAGTTATAGCATCTCCATATTGTAATAAGATCAGAATTACTGACTGATATGATTTCTGCCTAGAATATAAACAGGGTGAATCTAGGCTTAGTAACACAAAAATTTATGAATAAGTGATGTTAATATAAAGATTTCTTTGGTAAAATTCGTAAAAGAAATCTGTGCTATAAAGATTTAAATGATTTTCCCCCGATGATTGGCATTTAATCTCTCACTCCAAAACAAACCTAAACAACAAAAAACGGAGTCTATTTTCTACTTGGCATGTAGTTAATATTATATAATATTCATAAAAAGGGCAATGCAAATGATTTTTATTCATTTATTTATTTTTTGCGGTACGAGGGCCTCTCACTGTTGTGGCCTCTCCCGTTGCGGAGCACAGGCTCCGGACGCACAGGCTCAGCGGCCATGGCTCACGGGCCTAGCCGCTCCGCGGCATGTGGGATCTTCCCGGACCGGGGCACGAACCCGTGTCCCCTGCATCGGCAGGCGGACTCTCCACCACTGCGCCACCAGGGAAGCCCTGGTTTTTAAATATTGGATGAGCAGTAAACCAATCAGTGTGAGGATGTACCATAATGATGTTTAACAAAGAACTACACACATAGCTCAAAGTTAAAAAAAAAAAAAAAGAATCAAGGTTTCAAGATATGTTGTGCTAGAGAAGTCTGAGAGCCTCCTCTCCTAATTTCTCTTCTCTGGGGCATTTTGGAAGGAGACAAAATGGTATGGGAGCCTTGCACAGCTACACAGAGAAGCCATCTATGAGTGCACACAAAAGCTATTCTCTAAATGAGTTTCCACAAATTGAAGCTGTGTTTTCCAGTGAGAGACTCCTGCACACAAATGAAAACCTGTATAACTACTAGTGAGACTCTCTAGGAAAAGTCTCCCACCAGACACCCCTTGATACTATTCATGGGGTCTCAGTCTCTTAATACCATCAGAAAAAGAAAATGTCACATGGTAGAGATGGGGGGTGGAGACGGGGTGTCTCAGGGCATTTGTGCTCCAGTAAAGCACACTAAGGTGTTTGTGCCCTTTCAAAAATACTATACTGCAAGTTCCCTGGGTCCTTAACTTCTAACGTGGGTCAAACAGTGAAAATACTGAAGACAGTTTCACCCCTTTCAGAGCTGTTGAGCTCTGCGCCCAGAACTATTTAGACTATTGAAAAATCCCTCCTTCAAGAGGGGCAGGGTGGGGCAGAAGACCTAAACAGACATTTCTCCAAAGAAGACATACAGATGGCTAAGAGGCGTATGAAAATATGCTCAACGTCACTAATTATTAGAGAAATGCAAATCAAAACTACAATGAGGTATCACCTCACACTGGTCAGAATGGGCATCATCAGAAAATCTACAAACAACAAATGCTGGAGAGGGTTTGGAGAAAAGGGAACCCTCTTGCACTGTTGGTGGGAATGTAAATTGATACAGCCACTATGGAGAACAGTATGGAGGTTCTTTAAAAAGCTAAAAATAGAATTACCATATGACCCAGCAATCCCACTACTGGGCATATACCCAGAGAAAACCATAATTCAAAAAGACACACGTGCCCCAATGTTCACTGCAGCACTATTTACAATAGCCAGGTCATGGAAGCAACCTAAATGCCCATTGACAGATGAATGGATAAAGAAGATGTGGTATATATATACAATGGAATATTACTCAGCCATAAAAAGGAACGAAATTGGATCATTTGCAGAGACGTGGATGGACCTAGAGACTGTCATACAGAGTGAAGTAACTCAGAAAGAGAAAAACAAATATATTAATGCATGTATGTGGAATCTAGAAAAACGGTACAGATGAACCAGTTTGCAAGGCAGAAATAGAGTCAAAGATGTAGAGAACAAATGTATGGATGCAAAGGGGGGAAAGTGGGGTGAGGGTGGGGGGATAAATTGGGAGATTGGGATTGACATATATACACTAATATGTATAAAATAGATAACTAATAAGAACCTACTATGTAAAAAAATAAATAAAATAAAATTCAAAAAGAAAAAGATACAAATGAACTTATTTACAAAATCGAAACAGACTCACAGACTTCAAAAACAAGCTATGGTTACAAAGGGGAAATGTGGGGTGGGGGGAGGGATAAATTAGTAATTTGGGATTATATATACACACTACCGTATATAAAATAGATAATCAACAAGGACCTACTGTATGGCACAGGGAGCTCTAGTCAATATTCTGTAATAACCTATATGGGAAAAGAATCTGAAAAATAATGGATATATGTATATGTATAACTGAATCACCTTGTTGTACACCTGAAACTAACACAACATTATAAATCAACTATACTCCAATATAAAATAAAAATTAAAAAAAATTAAACCTCTTGTAAATCATGTATACTTCAATAAAAAAATTAAAAAGAAAAAGTGGGGCAGGGAGGTGCTAGTTCTAGGCATTGGGATATACAAATCTTTGGATAAGCAGAAGAATCAAAGTAGAATCTGAAGCATTTGGGAAGCATTCCTAATTTGGCAATTCTCTCAAAACTTCCCAAGACAGAGGAAGAGGCTATCTAGTTTAAAACCATTGATATGGCACTAAAGAGATAGTTGTCCCTCTCACAGGTTTTAAGGGAAGACAATTCTCAACAAACGTATACAATACATAGGTATAGTCTAGTGCCAGTCACCAATTACCAAAATTGTTTTGGTCCCTATTTTCTGCATTATGGTTAAGTCATCAGTGGTAAAGGAATAACAGCACAATAGTTAAAATACGACTTCTGGGACTATCACATTAAGTGAAGTAAGTCAGATGGAGAGAGAAAAGTATATCACTTAGAGATGAAATCTAAAAAAATAATATAAATCAACTTATTTACAAAACAGAAACAAACTCACAGACATAGAAAACAAACTTATCGTTACCACAGGGGAAAGGAGAAGGGGGAGGGATAAATTAACATTATGGAACTAACAGCTACACACCACTATATATAAAATAGATAAATAATAAGGATTTACTGTATAGCACAGGGAACTATATTCAATATCTTGTATTAACCTATCATGAAAAAGAATCTAAAGCTGTACACCTGAAATAACACAATATTGTAAATCAACCATAGTTCAATTAAAAAAATTTAAAGAACTAAAAATAAAAACATGACCTCTGGTCAGAAAACATGAGTCTTGGCTTCACTTCTTGCTAAAACTGTGACCATGTACAAAAGGAATTAACTGACTCTTTGATAAAAATAGTCTTCTAAGATCACTGCAACTATTACATGCAATAATGAACACATACAGAGCCTGGCAAATATGTGATACATAAAATGGTGGTGGTAGTGGTAATGATAGCAGTAGTAGTGGGTGTTGTTGCTTTTATTATTATTATTATTCCTTAAAAGATGAAGGTAAGAAAAGAGAAATAATCAATGCCAATGCAATCTAATTTATTTATTCTTCTAAGTAGAGAAATAATTAAAACTGTTTGATATGCATAAATGGCCAAAAGATGCTAAAAAACTGAAAACACTACTCTATAAAACTAGAATGTATGCAATTATGGAAAATAATCTAAGTTTTACGATATATGTAGAGGACACGGTAATTGTCAAGCCTTTGAAAGCAAGTACACACATTAATTGCATAACTTTGAGACTGGCAGAGACATTCCCAAGTAGTATTTCTGTAATATGTACTTCCTCTAAAATGGAGGCCTAATTGCTTAGTTATTCTAAATTGCAGAATGGAAAACAAAGGAGCAGTTTTGGCCATGTAGGTAAACAACAGATTTCTAAAAGCTAATTATCTCTTTATTTAATAGACTGAAGTTGTACCAAATGAGACATTTAAGTCTAATAAATAATAAACAAATTGTAACCTAAAGACTGAAATATAGAAGCTGCTCATACAGTTTTTATTGCTCCATTAAATAAGCTCTTACTTACTTCCTTCACAAAACATAATTATACAACACTGGGTCCATTTCAAGACCATTCTGATGTGCTATTTAAAAATTAAGTGAATCAACTTACATACTCAGGAAGTCTTAAAGCATAATATTTGAATTCTATTATCAAACACCCTATTCATTTCCATGATTAAGAAACAGAAGTGCAGCTTTGAAAAAGTTGTACATAATCACATAAAATCACTATTTGTCTTACTAGAAATGATCACACATAAGGATAGCTACACACTTTAAATAAATTTCACTGTCTACACTTTAATTTCTACATCAGATGTTTAATACTTTCAGTATCTTCTAAATAAAAATAATTCAAATTTAAACATCAACCTCAGAGAATGTATTCAAAATTCAGCCAATTAAACAAGGACATCATGAAAATGTAGTTAATTTGCTTGTTTGTTTAATGTAATACCAAATCATTCAACAGAAATAACCACAACTGCATATGTGAATATTTAAGAGACCTCCAGGCTCATCATTTTTAAAGAAAACAAAAATGAGACAAATGACCTTTTAATGCCATTACATAATACAAGATGCTGTGCTTCTTAGTTTTGCTGCTCAAAAGGATTTTTAATGCTTCATTTTTCTTCTTAGGGAAACAGCCCACCATCCCATGTTTATTTTCATTCTACTAACAAAAATAACATTCTGACATGATAGTGATAATAAATAGTAGACTTGAAAATAGTTGCTTGCTGTCTTGCCAAGGGCAAGTAGTGATTTATGATGGATAAGAAAAGCAGGGATTGAATTTACTCTACTGCCTCGGGTGATGGTACAAGAATTTGTACATCTGTGAAAAAACACAGTTCTTATTTGCATGGTGAAAATACTAGTCATGAAAATATACGGAAGGAAGCTTCCTGTGGGTTTAGGGTAGGGTTATGTGAAGATTTTTCTCCTTCTCTATCATTCAGGGGTATGTGTTCTACATACAGAAATAAGAAAAAAACAAGAAGTTCCTGGTCCAGAGAGGTGGCAAAACACTACTATAAATTGAACAATTTGCCCTTCTACATTCTTTTGAAAAAAGGAAAGCCAGGGCAACAACTTCTACAAAGATTAGAGCAATACCATATTCTGTATGAAAATATAACACCCAGAAAGAAAAATAATATAAAGTTTTAGCTGATCCTCACAATAAGATGTTTAAAAAATGCCTACTATTAGCATATATAGCATAGTAAATATACAGGAGACCGGTTATCCTATCAGTTTATAAGGAGTTTTAAAACCAATATTTTAAATGAATAAGTTTGATATACATTAATATTCTCTTTAGTTCTGAAGACCAAATTTCATCTCCAGCACACACCAACACAGCCAGTCTCTATTTTCATCTCATTATCCTGTCTTACTTTACTTCTCATAACTTTTTATAATCTGAAATTATCTTACATATGTGGTTGTCTGATTCACTCATTATAATTATAAACTTCATCACAGCAGAAAACTTATTTATCCTTACCACTGCAATCACAGTACATAGGAAAAAAAAACTGTTGATGAATAAAAGAAACAAAAGTGGCCTAGCTATTAATTTTTTCTATACTGATAAAATAATAATGGAAGACCACTGCAATTATATTTTTCATAATAATACAATGTATTGACGAAAAGCATGTTCTACATCTAATATGGAAAGAAAAAGGTGACTTCATATTTGTACTATTTTTAAAACAGTACTATTTTTAAATATGAAAAAAGGTATCAACAAATAGTAATAATATATTTGATTCTTATATGACTTACTTGGCTATAACCACTACATTAATACTGAGACTGAATATTTTGTTTTTCTATGCTAATAATCATGTTATGGTTAAAGGAAAATTAAAGACCATTCAGAATAATCATCATTTACTGGGATTTTAGAAGAGGTCTTTTACTTTGGTGAGAAAATTATATATTTAGGTGCTACGAAATTTGGGATATAGCCCTAAATTCTTTAAAATTCTACAGTACAGGAAAATAATTCAAAGTTGATTTCCAAAATTTTCAAAAGAACTGCATCATAGCTTTCTATTGTATCAAATGCTGTATGATCTTTTATCAAATGATTGATTAAATCTATTAAAATATTCACATAATATACAGTATTAAAGTATTTATTTAATATTGTTTATATAAATCAATGTTAGCCAGACTATCCTTTGAAGAATACGCTCCCGGAAAATGTCAAAATGTATGGTACATATGGATCTCTGCATATAAAGGCTTTGGGAGCTCCCATCAAGTGAGAGCCTTACATTTATTTGAAACCCATCTACGATAATTTCCAGACCATGCTTGGGAAGAGATAGTATAGAAAAATCTCATAAAATAATCCAATAGGTCGAATAAGATGAGCTCCAATTTACAAAAGATGTAATAGAAAACTTTCCTTAAATTTATTTGAAAAATCAAAAATATTCAAATTTATTTTAATAATTAAGAATAGAAAAGTAACAACCTCAACATAAAATTACCTATCTGAAAACAAAATAAACCAGCTATTAGCCATAATTGATCGTCAAATTTTAGAACAGTTTTGATAGAATTCAGAAACAGACCCTGGTAAATTAAAAATTATACATCAAATATATGAATGATTAAGAAAGAATTACAAATAAATGGAGAATAGTATTATGAATAACTTAAACTAAAAAAAGATTGAAGCAGAATATGAAATTGCTGAAGGGATGATTTTCTAAACCTAAAGATGATAGAAAAAAAAATCACAAAAACAACGATTATAATAAAACATTACATAAAAAGAAACACATGTCAAGATATAAAAATAAAAAGCCAAATTCAGAAAATCTATTTAAAAGGTAAATATTGATGCATAATAAACTAACACATAAATCAATTAGGAAAAAGACTAAGACAACACAATTCACCAAGGAGGATATACAAATGCACCATAAACACTGAAAAAATGTCCAGATTCAGTAATATTCAAAGAAATGCAACTGAAGATAATAAAATACAACTTTTTAATCTATTAAATTAACAAAAACCTTAAAAAATGAGAATACTCAACTAAGACACATTCATAAACTAACTAAATGTTAAAAGTTGGTGAAATTAGAATAATACTTCTGGAAATCAATTTGGTAACATGCACCAAAAGTCTTAAAAATATTTACCCTTTTCTATTCCATATTCTAATAATTACAAATATTTTTAATTAGTTATAAATAAATAAATATCACACTGAAAAGTTGGAAAAAACTATTGTTCTATGACCTCACATTGACTAATGCAACATGGTATATCCACTGGAGGCAATGACATAGATATTACAAATTACAAATTAAAAATCACAAGTCATGTAAAACATGAAACATTCAGGAAGTTCAGCAAGGTAATGTGAGACACTAAACTCACATTGTTAAAAGGTACAAGCTTTTAAAACTGAAGGAAAAATGTGTCAAAATATTAACAGTGATTCTTTGGATTATGGATAATGGTCTTTGATCCAATACTTTTTAGGTGATTTTCTATAACATGAAAATATTATTTTCAAATTGGAAAATAAAATAAACTTAATTATTTTTAAAAATGAAAACTTCCTTCAGGAGAAATAGAAATTTAAATGAAAACATTAAGATTACATTGGATGTGAGGTTTCATTAAAATTTTTGCTTCCTATCAGGTTTCAACTTTCCAGACTGATTGCTAAAAAGGCTCTGTGTGACAGACCCCTAGGTAAAACCCACAAACAGTACACAGCCAATCTGCCATCAAGTAACTCATCTAGATGACTTGTTAACCAACACAAAATGAGCTAATGTTCAAATATCAGAATGTCTGGTAAATTAGGCAGTAATACATTATTTTAAAAAGGTGTCCAGAAGTTTCTTTTAAAAATCAGTTTTTCTTTTAAAAAAAAGTTTTCCTGATCTCCATTTTGTTAACACTTTAAGATACCTCTGAGAACACTTCCTGAATTTCAAATGTACTCCTGTGAACAAGAAATTGTGCTTGGATAATTTTTTCCCCTAGAAGAAACATGTACAATACATTAAGATACTCAGCTTGCTTTATTAAAGATAAAATATGCCTGTAAAAGTGAAAGTAAAGAAGGCAAAAAAGGCATCTCGGTTTACCGCAGGGAAACCTTAGGTGAATTTGCAGCCCTGAGTTGTAAACTATGGTAATTGAGCAGTGAAGTTGATGGATTTTAATTAAAGTTTTCTGCAATCCTTAGTGGCTTGGAGGTGGAAGAGACAGAATTTTGAGAGGGTAAAAATATAACTACAATTTACTTAATTCTTTTGCTTCTAACTTAGTGGTAACTTTTAGCTTTAGAAAATATACATATACGTCTCTGTAAAACCGTAGTTTTTCTACGTTTTCTTTTAAATTTTTTCCAAGAACTTTTTTTTTTTTTTTTTTTTTTTCTGTATGCGGGCCTCTCACTGTTGTGGCCTCTCCCGTTGCGGAGCACAGGCTCCGGACGCGCAGGCTCAGCGGCCATGGCTCACGGGCCCAGCCGCTCCGCGGCATGTGGGATCCTCCCAGACCGGGGCACGAACCCGTGTGCCCTGCATCAGCAGTAGGACTCCCAACCACTGCACCACCAGAGAAGCCCCCAAGAACATTTTAATAAAGAAAATTTCAGGAACTGCCCTGGTGGCACAGTGGATAAGAATCCACCTGCCAATGCAGGGGACGCAGGTTCAATCCCTGGTCCAGAAAGATCCCACATGCCACACAGCAACTAAGCCAGTGCGCCACAACTACTCAGCCTGCACTCTAGAGCCCGTGAGCCACAACTACTGAGCTCATGTACCACAACTACTGAAGCCCGTGTGCCTAGAGCCTGTGCTCCACAACAAGAGAAGCCACCGCACTGCAACGAAGAACAGCCCCCACTCGCAGAAACTAGAGAAAGCCTGTGCGCAGCAACAGAGACCCAACGCAGCCAAAAATAAATACACAAAATAATTAAAAAAAAAAAACATAAAATTTCAAAATACAAAGGTAGAGAAAATGGTATAGTGAACACATCCAACCCTCCAAGTACCCATCACCCAACTTTACCACGTAATATTTACAGCCAATCTTGTGTCATCTATACACCTGCCTACTTTCCAGTCATGCTAGGCTATTTTGACTGAAATCCCAGATATAATATCTTTTCATCTATAAACTTTCAGTACAAGTCTCTAAAAGAGACTTTAAAACATATTCACAACAATGTTGTCACGTCTACAAGAAAAAATAAAGTATTGAAATTTTTCAGACTACTTCTTTCTACATTTGTTTGGATCAGAGTATATATAAGTTTCATTTATTACAATTAGTCAATATGTCTCTTTAAGTCTCTTTTAATCAGTAAGTTTCCCCTCCATCATATTTTTCCCTTCCTTAAGAGTATTTTGTTAAAGAAAACAGGTTACTTGTCCCAGAGAATTTCCCACAGTTTCCTATAGTTAATTTATTCACTGACATAAATTCTTGCAGATTGGTTATTTAAGTAGTAGCCAAAGAACTGGTTATTTAAGTAGTTGCCAAAGAACTGCTAATATAATGGAACTACAACAGTACACCAGAGGACCAAAATCACCTATGACCAATATCAGAATTAAAACACTACTTGTTAGTAAACTAAAGTGGGGACTAAAGTTGCTACTAACTAAAGTTAGAGCAACTAAAGAGCAACTAAAGTTAGAGCAACTAAAGTTGCTCTACTGTTTAGCTATACAAATAAGCGATCTTGTCTTCCTTTTTCACAGAAGTATATTAAACTGCTGATAAAGTAACCCATATTAATCTTGGTGTATACAGTATAAATAGCAAATTTGATAGTACTCACCAGTCTTCATTTCTAATAGGCGCTTTTTCTTTCGTTGGCGTTCAAGTCTTTCCTTCTCTGCCAATTCTTTGGCTATCCTGGCACGTTTTTCTTTTTCCTCTGCTTCTCTTTTTTTGAAATTGTCCTTCATTGCTTGCTATTACAAACAAATTTTGGAAAATGATCAATATTAACCACAGGGATTCCACAAAGAAAATGGAAAATTATTAATCTGTAGAATTGTGATTAAATGTCCTTTAAGTAATGGCTACTTCTTATATTAGTAACACAATCTTTTAAAATATTAGCACATGAACCTTTGTTAAATGTGTTATGTATGTAAAAATACAACTGTTATGTTTAAAACACCTGCATGTTAGTGAAATCAACTAAGAGAAGGAAGACAGAAACTAAAGATAAAAGAGCATTTAATTTACAAATCAAAACCGTTTTCCTATACATACTTCCAAAAGAGTGTCTAGAATACGTATTAGTCTCCCGTACCTCCTCTGCTAATTAAACTATTGAGTACGAGAAAAATAATCACGGAAGAAATGATAGAAAAGAGCTGAAATTTTGTAATGGCTACCTTATATTACAAACCATTATTTAACAATTTCTTTCATACAGAGAGAAGTGTCATAAGGATGACTAAAGAAATATTTAGCATTTCAAAGTCAGGCCCTCTGACTGTTCATCAAAACCAATAATGACATGTGAACCATAAGAAGATCTCAATAGATATGTGATTAGTTACTTTCTTATTTTTTAAATTTTTACGCAAATCAAGAAATGCCACTCATGTGGCATTTGTGGGAATTAGCAGGTAATCACAGATTTTTCAAAGTGCCAACAAACAGCATGGCATAATATTACACTCTCCTGTGGAGACCATATTCTCAGGACCAATGAATCCAAACAGGTTATCTAATTGCTAGTTTATCACTAATAGAATTAAGTAGAAAAGTATATAATTAAACTTTAGCAAGTAGGTGGCATGTTATTTTGGGGGGAGGCTTTAATTTCTTCTTTACTATAATATTCTTCTTTTTTCTTTACCCTAGGGATAATGCAAGTTTTTCTTTAGAAATAAAATAAAAAACAAAATAAAGTATTATTGATCAAAACAATAAAAGGAAAATTGCAAAGAAAAAAGGAGGAATAAAAAGCACAGAATAAAGGGAATATTAAACTCATCCATTCATCCATCCATGCAATAAACATTTACTGAGAGACTGAATAGTAAATGGTACTAACCTAAAGACTTGGGAAATAGAGATATAGTTCTAAAACAAGTTTACATTCTGTGTGATAGGGTGGGACAGGAGGCAAAGACAGATGATAAACAATTAAAATCTTTAATAAATATAGTACTACAAAAAAAAATTAAAAGAATGATGTGATAGAATGCCTGGACAGTTAACTTACATTAGGTGGTCAGATAAGGCCTCCCTTTCTGATTTGATTCAAGCTCAAAGTCAAGGACCTACCCAGATAATGATCTGGGAAAACACAAATGCAAAGGCTGTTGGTGGGTTGGAGAGAGAAGAAAGAGGCCAGTATGGTGGTGTTAGATAAGGTCAGAAGATATGCTGGGGCCTGATCATTTAGGATCTTCTAGAACAAGATAGGGAGTTAGAGTTTCTTTCAAGGAAGTAGGAAACAACTAAAGACTTTCAAGTAAGAGAGTGCGAAACTAAGTACTCTAAGATACAAGTACTAATGAAGCACCTTTGTTCCAAACTATTTTTTCAAAGATATTCATATAGTGAACACTCTTGGTAGAGGTAGTGTCTACCTCTTAAGCAAATGGATTTGTTTTCTGTCCAGTATGATAAACTGGAGCAAAGGTCCAATAGTCTTACTAATTCTGAAAAACGATTGGGTTCCCTAAATTCAGGATTTCCTTCCAGTAATAAAAGCACTATGTGTGTAGGTATTAAACCCAGCCCTCTTCACATTGCCCTGTGGGAACCTGAGATCAGTGATCTATGAAAATATTTACTCTAGCTGTGACTAGTGCTGTAATAAACCATTCTTTGTTTCTGACCCCATGGTCTTTTGTCTTTACCAACATCTACGAAACTATGGAAATCATGAAACTTTGATAAATTCTCAGATTCTTCACAGTTCGTGACATATAGTAACACTAAATATTATTGCTAAGCTATGAAATACCAGCTGTAATAATACATATTTTAATATGCAATCCGTCCTTTCCTCAAAATGGAATCTGCATCCTCCATTCTGACTCAGAATGATTGTGTGCTTGTTCACTACAATGAAAGTAAGAGGCAGAAGCAAGACTTGAAAGCTATCTACAGTTTATATTTTTTTCCACCATGTGGCTTCATATTGATGCAGCATACGTTAAGCACCAGCTATAAGACGACAGCTGCTAAAAAGTCAATATAAGTTAGGAAAAGTGAAGGCAACCTATAAAATGGACAACCACGAATAAATGGACAAATTCTTAGAAAGGTATAATTTCCTAAGACTGAAGCAGGAAGAATTAGAAAATATAAGCAGACCTATCACAAGTAATGAAATTGAAACCATAATTAAAAATCTTCCAACAAACAAAAGTCCAGGACCAGTAGGCTTCACAGGCAAATTCTATCAAACTTTTAGAGAAGACCTAACACTGATCCTTCTCAAACTCTTCCGAAAAACTGCAGATGGAGAAACACTCCCAAATCCATTCTACAAAGCCACCATCACTGATAGCAAAACCAGAAAAAGAAATCACAAAAAAAGAAAATTATAGAACAATATCACTGATGAACATAGATGCAAAAATCCTGAACAAAATACTAGCAAAAAGCACATTAAAAGGATCATACACCATGATCAAGTGGGATTTATCCCAGGGATGCAAAGATTCTTCAATATATGCAAATCAATCAATGTGATATACCACATTAACAAATTAAGGAATAAAAACCGTATGATCATCTCAATAGATGCAGAAAAAGCTTTTGACAAAATTCAACACCGATTTATGATAAAAACTCTCCAGAAAGTGGGCATAGAGGGAACCTATCTCAATATAATAAAGGTCATATATGACAAACAAGCATCATACTCAATGGTGAAAAACTGAAAGCATTTCCTCTAAGATCAGGAAGAAGACAAGGATGTCCACTCGCACCACTATTATTCAACATCGTTTTGGAAGTCCGAGCCATGGCAATCAGAGAAGAAAAATAAATAAAAGGAATACAAATTGGGAAAGAAGAAGTAAGACTATCACTGTTTGCCGATGACATGATATTATACATAGAAAATCCTAAAAATGACACCAGAAAACTACTAGAACTAATCAATGAATTTGGTAAGGTTGCAGGATACTAAATTAATGCACAAAATCTCTGGCATTCCTATACACCAACAACGAAAAATCAGAAAGTGAAATTAAGGAAACACTCCCATTTACCATTACAACAAAAAGAATACAATATCTAGGAATAAACCTGCCTAAGGAGGCGAAAGACTTGTTCTCAGAAAACTATAAAACACTGATGAAAGAAATCAAAGATGACATAAACAGATGGAGAAATATACCATGTTCTTGGACTGGAAGAATCAATATTGTGAAAATGACTATACTACCCAAAGCAATCTACAGATTCAATGCAATTCCTATCAAACTACTAATGGCATTCTTCATAAAATTAGAACAAAAAATTTTACAGTTCGTGTGGATACACAAAAGACCCCTAATAGCCAAAGCAATCTTGAGAAAGAAAAATGGAGCTGGAGGAATCAAGCTCCCCAACTTCAAACTATACCACAAAGCTACAGTAATACAGAATGGTACTGCTACAAAAACAGACATATAAATCAATGGTACAGCATAGAATGCCCAGAGACAAACCCACGCACATATGGGCACCTAATCTATGACAAAGGAGGCAAGAACATACAATGGAGAAAAGACAGCCTCTTCAATAAGTGGTGCTGGGAAAACTGGACAGCTACACGTAAAAGAATGAAATTAGAGCACTACATAACACCATACACAAAAATAAACTCCAAATGGATTAAAGACTTAAATGTAAGACCAGACACTATAAAACTCTTAGAGGAAAAACACTCTTTGACATAAACCACAGCAAGATCTTTTCTGACCCACCTCCTAGAGTAATGGAAATAAAAAGAAAAATAAACATATGGGACTTAATTAAACTTAAAAGCGTTTGCACAGCAAAGGAAACCAAAAACAAGACAAAAAGACAACCCTCAGAATGGGAGAAAATATTTGCAAATGAAATAAGAGACAAATGATTAAACTCCAAAATATACAAATAGCTCATGGAGCTCAATATCAAAAAAACAAATAATCCAGTTAAAAAATGGGCAGAAGACCTAAATAGACATTTCACCAACAAAGACATACAGTTGGCCAAGAGGCACATGAAAAGATGTTCAACATCACTAATTAATAGAGAAATGCAAATCAAAACTACAATGAGGTATCAACCTATGCAGGTCAGAATTGCCATTATCAAAAAATCTAGAAACAATAAATGCTGGAAAGGGTGTGGTGAAAAGGGAACCCTCTTGCACTGTTGATGGGAATGTAAATTGATACAACCACTATGGAAAACATTATGGAGGTTCCTTAAAAAACTAAAAATAGAACTACCATATGACCCAGCAATCCTAGTACTGGGCACATATCCTGAGAAAACCATAATTCAAAAAGAGACATGTACCACAATGTTCATTGAATCACTATTTACAATAGCCAGGACATGGAAGCAACCTAAGTGTCCATCGACAGATGAATGGATAAAGAAGATGTGGCATATATATATACAAGGGAATATTACTCAGCCATAAAAAGAAATGAAATTGAGTTATTTGTAGTGAGGTGGATGGACCTAGAGTCTGCCACACAGAGTGAAGTAAGTCAGAGAGAGAAGAACAAATACCATAGGCTAACACATATATATGGAATCTAAAAAACAAACAAACAATAAAACATGGTATTGATGAACCTAGTTGTAAGGCAGCAATAAAGAGGTAAACATAGAAAAAGGACTTGAGGACATGGGGTGGGAGGGTGAAGCTGGAGCGAACTGAGAGTAGCATAGACATATATACACTACCGAATGGAAAATAGTTGGCTGGTGGGAAGCAGCAGCATAGCACAGGGAGATAGGCTCAGCTCGGTGCTTTGTGATGACCTAGAGGGTGAGAGAGGGAGGAGCGGAGGGAGGCTTAAGAGGGAGGGGATATGGGGACATGTATATGCATATGGCTGATTAGCTTTGTTGTGCAACAGAAACTAACACAGTATTGTGAAGCAATTATACTCCAATAAAGATCTATTAAAAAGAAAAGACATGTGGTTTCACAGACAAGTGTGTATGTGTGTGTGCATGTGCACCTGTGTATGTATGTATAAGGGAGATGGGAAAGGAAAGGTGGATTGTGGAGGACAAAGGTTAGGCAAATATTTGGGAATCAAAGCTTATTTCTTGTTTGAGGGAAATGAGTAAGAGGAACAGGTAATAGATAAAAAATATATCATGTAGCTTATTTTTCAAACTTATTAAAGCATACAATTTCCAGATGTGAATTTTCTACTTTAATGACTGGATGCATTTCAATGAGAACATTGAATAGATCACCTATTACCAGATATAATTGCCACACCCTTTTAATATTCCATTGGGCAATAAAAAGTCAAATTTACTTCTTAGGATCTATAAAAACAATGTTTACCTTTAGAAATAAGGTCTGAAGTAGTTCTTAAAGCTATTCTGTTTTATGGAAAATGCACTATAGAGTGTCATTTAAAAGCCTATCTCATTGAAAACATATCTTATTCTAACATTGTAACTATTAGAAGAATTTTAGCTGGAAAAATACCAACAGACAGCACAGAAATAGGCAGTTAGTCTGAAAATACTATCTCAGTTCAAATAGTAATTTGGAGTTTTCTTTTATTCTAAATTTTGAGAAGTAAAAGCAGCCTAAAACAGAAAAGTTTAGAAAACCGCATTAGTCTAGATATAATTGCCTCTTAGTTACTTCAATTCTAAAATTTGAAGCCAGAAAGGAAAGTTACGGGTGAACCATATACATAGTTATCTGTAAGACAACAATTTCTTTTTTAATCACCTTATTCTTGACCTGGTTTTCCATATAGTCAGTTGGTAAATAAATTGCCCTGCCACTAACTACTTTCATCTATGTAAAGCCAAAAGAAATTCTTTGAGTGCTTGCAGAACTTCCAGACACACCCTGGTACATGTTCTTGTCTGAAAGATCTATGGGCTTACCAGTCTAGAGGATTTTAAAACGTCAGTCACATTTTGACTGTTCACTTCAAAGGTATAACCAATAATTTACCTGGGTTCCTAAGGCTCACGTGCTTTTTATGGTAATAGAAGATTCTAAAATATCTCTAAAAAATACAGAGGTATATTAATAAATGTACATACAAAAATATATAGATATATGTTAACAAATATACATGTGTCTGTATGTGTTCATGTCTGTGTATTTTGGAAGAAAATAAAATACACCAGTTCACAATTGTTTTCCTCCTATAGTTTGTTTTCTACATAACTAAATGTAGTAACAAGAACTTTCCCACAACTAGTTTAAATACACATTATAGCATTATACAACACATTTTCTCTCAGAGAAAGCAAAATAAACCAAAGTCAGTAAATTTAAATGAATGTGTGTATGTGTATGTATGTAAAATTTAGAAGTCTAAAATTTAGAGTATAATCCTCCAGAAATCGTGGCTATTATCATAAATGTTATCTTTGAGTTTTTTATATTTGCATTATCCTTTATTATAAACTTCTATGACTTGCTTTTTTCACTCTACATTTCTAAGATTCATCCATATTTTTATGTATAACTTGTGTTTTATTATTTATTCTCCTATCAGTGGGATTTGGGTTATTTCCAATTTGGGGCTATGATGAACCATGCAGTTACAAACATTTTTGTATGTTTCCCTGTGTATATGTGTAAGAGTTTTTCTTAATGGCAGGTCTCATTGGCTCTTAGATCTGTTCAGAAATTGTTGAAAGATACTCTTTAAGTGAAAGAGAACAGAACATTTTAGAACATAACATAAGCAGTGAGGATAAGTATTGCTTGTTTCTGTTCAAAAAAATATATAAATATAAGAGTTCTGGGTCCCATTATAAAATATTATTTTACAATGTGGGTTAGGGTCAAATACTTTGAAAGCCACTGCTTTCTAGGATAGGAGCACAACTGATGAATGAAAGGATAGGGTTGTCTTCAGTCTCACTAGGTGATGTGAAAGTGTTTTCAAAGTGCTTGAGCCAAAGTACACCCCCACCGTCAGTACATAATCATAGCCTACATACTCACCAAGACTGTTATCATCAGTTTTTACCTATATGGAAGGTATATAATAGTATCACATCATGCTTTTAACTTGTATATCTATGTTATTAATTTAAGTATTTTCTCACATGTTTATAAAATATTTGTATTTCCTATTCTATGAAATGCCTATTCCTATCTCTTATCCACTGTTCCATTTGGTTATCATTTTCTTAATGACTGTAGTTCTTTAAATATTTTGGATACTAATCTTTTGTTAGCTTTATAAATATGTCCTGGATTGTAAATGTCATTGTACTTTATGTATGTTGTCTTGCAGTAAACAGAAGTTCTCAAATTTATGTAGTAGTCAAAAATCTCTTTTCCCTTATTGTTGATACCTTTAATATATTATTTAAGAAATCCTTCCCTACATCAAAGACAACAATATTCCTCCATATTTTCTTCTTAAAATTTTAAATGATGCTCACATTTCAGTACCTACTTTACTTAACTGGGATCAACATTTGTGAATACAGTTGTGAATAAAATGAGCTGGGAATCCAATTTAATTTTTTCATATGAAAAATGAGTTGACCCATAACAATTTCACAAGTAGCCTATCCTTTCCCCCACTGATCTACAAAGCCATCTCTTCTGGATTTCAAGTGTCCATATACATGTTGATGTTTTGGGGCTGTTTTAATACATTTGATCAATGTATCCATGTTTGCACCAATAACACTCTGTCTTAATTATGATAGCTTATATATTCTTCTTCTTCTTCCTTTTCTTCTTTAGAAATGACTGCACTATTCTTGGGCCTTTGCTTTGTCATCTATATTTCAGAATAGACTTATTAAGAGTTTTGAAGAAGCTTATTAGGATTTTGAACAGAATTGCTGATTCTGTAGATTGAGAATTGATATCTTTATATCAATATCTTTATATCAATATTGAATCTTTCTATTTATGAACATGATGTGGCTCTCCATTAAGTTTCATCTTTTAAAAGTCTATTGAAAAAAACTTAGAATTTACCCCATTCAGGTCTTGGACATCTTTTGTTAGATTTATTGTCTGTATCTTCTCTTCCTATTTCTTATAAATGATGTATTTTTTTTTAAATTATGATTTTTCAATATTTTGTAACTAATGTGTAAAAATGTATTTGATTCTATACATTCCATTGATAAAATTTCTTATTTTTAATAATTTTCCTATAGGTTCATTTTTGCATTATTCCTACGAATTATTCCTATGAATAATGCAAAAAGGAACCTACAGGAAAATTATTAAAATTATTAAAAATAAGAAATACATAATGGACGATTAGTTTCTTCCTTTTCAGTTTTTATACTTTTCATTCTTGTCTTATTGTACTGTAGTAGCTAAAAGTTAAATTTCCATTATTAGGTAAAGAAGGTTCCCTTTGTCCTACATTTCATATTTAGGGATAGAGGGTTCAACCAGTTTATTGTTCTTGCTTTAAAAGATGAACAACGGTTGAATTTTATCAAATGTTTTCTCAATCTATTGAAACTCTTAATGTAGTGACATGGATATTCTAATACTAAACCACACTTCCATTTCTGAGATAAGCTCAACTTGGACATGAAGAATTTACCTTTTTGAACATTTGGTCATAATTTTTTTTACACTCTATTAGTTTGGAATAATCGTTTAATTAAAATTTGGGAAAACTCATTTGTAAAACTTTCTGGGCCAAGTATTTAATTTGTTGGAAGATTTTAAGTCATTAAATTAAAAATTAGTCATAGACCTATTCAAGCTTTCTATTTCTTTTAAAGTCAGTTTCAATATGTAATTTTTTTCCTAGGAACTTATCCATTTCATCGACCTTTCCAATTCTGGCCTACAAATTTTTACAATATGCTCTTTTTATTAGTATCTTCTATATCTATAGTTATATTCCTTACATTCTCAATATTGTTTCTCTTTTTTCTTGATTAATCTCTTCAGAAATTTATCTAATTAACTTGTCTTATTGAAATAAGCACATTTTGGTTCTTAAAAATTCTCTAAAGTCATTTTTTCCCCTTCATTTCCTTCCATTTTTTCTGGATTGTATAATTGTTTTTAAATTTCTGAAGTCCAGATGCTTACCTTATTAACTTTGTCTTTCTGATTTTTTTTTTTTTTTGGCGGTACGTGGGCCTCTCACTGTTGTGGCCTCTCCCATTGCGAAGCACAGGCTTCGGACACGCAGGCTCAGCGGCCGTGGCTTACGGGTCCAGCCGCTCTGCGGCATGTGGGATCTTCCTGGACCGGGGCACGAACCCGTGTCCCCTGCATCGGCAGGCGGACTCTCAACCACTGTGCCACCAGGGAAACCCTGTCTTTCTGATTTTTTAATATAAAGACTTAGGGTATAAATTTCTTTACACGACTATTATTTTGGCCCACAAATTCTGATGTATTTTCAGTACTTTCAGGTCTGTTTGTTTCTATGATTTCTTCCTTGATACATGAATTATTTAGTATGTTTTTAGAATTTTTTAAAAAGGTTTTAAAAGGTCACCCTTTTAAAATTTTATTTCTAACTTCATGTTATTGTGGTCAATGAATAAACCTGAAACTTACAAATTTATCAAGATTTGTTTCACAATCTCTAGTATGTGATTAACTTGACAAAAGGTCTACCTGTGATTGAGAAGAATATGTGTTCTTTAATTGCTGGGTTGGGTTCTATACACATGTATCAAATCAAATCAATTAATTGAATTGTTTAAAGCTCCCATATCTTTGGCAATATTTTTATGCTTGACACATGAATAAGTTAGAGAACTTTGTTGAAGTTTTCCAATATAATGCTATCTGTCAACTTATTCCTATAGTTTACTATAATTTACATGTTTATTTTGATGCCATGTTATAATGCACATGCAAATTTTTGAATCATATCTTTCTGGTGAATTAAGCTTTTTATCATGAAATAATATTCCCTTAAGTCTATTTTATCTGTTATTAACATAGTTTCCCTTTTTCTTTTAATTAATATTTGCCTTGTATTTCATTAACTGTTTTGTTACTTCAAACTTTTCCATATCCTTGGGTTATTGGTTAGTTTCTTATAAACAGCATAAGACTATATTTTGTTTTTTGTCCAATCTTATGGTCTTTTAAAATGTTATTATAATTTATAAAATATTTGTGTCCACAACTTACATTATTTCTTCTATTCTGTTTAATCTATCCTCCTTTTACATGTAGTTTTTGTCTGTTTGTTTTACTTCATATGTCTTTCTTAGTCCATTTCTCACTCTATAGTTTGGAACTTATACTATTTTTTATTGACTATACTTGTAATTTTATCACACAAATTAATGATGTTTAAAGTTAATTGATATCTTGACCTCCCTTTCTCCCCTTTGAACAATACAGAGAATATAAAATACCTGAACTCTAAACATATCATTCAATTTACTTAACAATTTGTCCAATAGTTAAGCTCTGTCTCCCCTTCTCTGCAAAACAAGCTACACATTGTTTTATTGTATACTTCATTTCTATACATTTAGTTTCATGGTAGGTATACCTTCTTGTCTCTCAACTTTTTCTTTAAGTAAAAATTCTGCTTCTTTAAATGCATCCTTCAGAGCAGGAGTGAGTAAACTACAATACTTGTTCGGCCACCTATTTTTGTACATGGAGTTTTACTGGAACATAGCTGCACCCATTCATTTACCTACTGACCGTGGCTGATTTTGCATGGCTATAGCAGAGCTAAGTAGTTGCAACAGAGGCTGCATATATTTAATATCTGGCCCATTGAAAAGTCTGCCAATCTCTGCTTTAGAAGGTCTTTTAACAAAGGGATATTCACAGAAAACACCTTTATTATCTGTTTACATGAAATTAGTTTAATTTTGCCCTTGTTCTATAAAGAGCTTATGCTGAATACCCCAAATTAAGAGAACAGTAATTTTTTTCCAACACTTGAAAATATCTCACTTTCTTCTATTTTCCATTTTTGCTAATGAGAAGTCATCTGTATCTAACTGTCGTTGCATTAGTGATTGTATCTTTCTCTTTGGCTGCTTTTAAGATTTTGTCTTGTAGTGTTCTACAGTTTCACTACAATATTTGTTAAGTGAATTTCATTTTATTCATCTGGCTTGGTATAGGCTGTACTTCCTATTCTATGGATTCTTGATCTGGAAAACTCACAGCCGTCATTCTGAATATTGTCTTTCATTCATTCCTTCGAGTCTATCTTTCTGAGACTCTCATGGTACAAGGGGTAGCCCTTCTCACCCTGTCCTCCATGTTTCTTAACATGTCTTTTACACTTCTTATCTTATTGTCTCCCTGGATTGCACTGGACAATTTCTTTAGATCTATTGTCTAATTCACCATTTCTTTCTTCAGCTGAATGTAGTCTGCTGTTTAATACATGTTTATGTTCAACCATCATGCTTCCATTTCCTTAAATTCTATCTTAATTCTTTTTCAAACCTACTTCGTCATTTTTGGTAATTTCCTGTTTCTTTCTCTCTCTTTAATCTCATCTGTTATTTACTTCAACATCAAAAATTGTTATTCAATATCTAGAGTCTTGGGGGTTTATATCTATTGTTCTGTTCTATCATGATCATTTCACCATACAACGCCTTGTTTCTTTGTGTGTTTGTTGATTGCGATTAAGTGCTCTTATTTGATTAAACTTAATTTGCAAGAATCTAGAGGATCAAAATTGTAATTGCCTCTTGCACAGAGTTTTTAATTTGCTTCTGTAAATAATCAGGTATCATTTGTAACCTGTATAAGTTTAATTTCCTTTGTCCTAGGCTTGGCATATAAATCTTATGCAGTGTACCTAACCTGCATTTAGCCCTGGTCTTAATCTTGGCATCCCAGGGCAAGCTTGGCTTTCCCCCTTGTGTACCTATGTTATGTTCAACATGTAAGTTTCAGCTTTGTCCTTTTCTCTTTAACCCTTTTTACCCTCAGAGATCTCCCTTGCTTTCACACAAAACAGCCATGTTTTAAAATGCTTTGTTGTATTGCAGTGGGATGGATATTTAAGAATCCATATTAACAGATCAATGGGACAGGATAGAAAGCCCAGAGATAAACCCACACACATATGGTCACCTTATCTTTGAAAAAGGAGGCAAGAATATACAATGGAGAAAAGACAGCCTCTTCAATACGTGGTGCTGGGAAAACTGGACAGCTACATGTAAAAGAATGAAATTAGAACACTCCTTGACACCATACACAAAAGTAAACTGTAAATGGATTAAAGACCTAAATGTAAGGCCAGACACATTTTTTTAGAGGAAAACACAGGCAGAACACTCTATGACATAAATCACAGCAAGATCCTTTGTGACCCACCTCCTAGCGAAATGTAAATAAAAACAAAAATAAACAAATGGGACCTAATGAAACTTAAAAGCTCTTGCACAGTAAAGGAAACAATGAGCAAGGTGAAAAGACAACCCTCAGAATGGGAGGAAATATTTGCAAATGAAGCAACTAACAAAGGATTAATCTCCAAAATATACAAGCAGCTCATGCAACTCAATATCGATAAAACAACCCAATCCAAAAATGGGCAGAAGACCTAAATAGACATTTCTCCAAAGAAGATATACAGATTGCCAACAAACATATGAAAGGATGCTCAACATCGCTAATCATTAGAGAAATGCAAATCAAAACTACAACGAGGTATCATCTCACACTGGTCAGAATGACCATCATCAAAAAATCTACAAACAATAAATGCTGGAGAAGGTGTGGAGAAAAGGGAACCCTCTTGCACTGTTGGTGGGAATGTAAATTGATACAGCCACTATGGAGAACAGTATGGAGGTTCCTTAAAAAATGAAAAATAGAACTACCATATGACCCAGCAACCCCACTACTGGGCATCTACCCTGAGAAAGCCATAATTCAAAAAGAGTCACGTACCACAATGTTCATTGCAGTACTATTTACAATAGCTAGGACATGGAAGCAACCTAAGTGTCCATCAACAGGTGAATGGATAAAGAAGATGTGGCACATATATACAATGGAATATTACTCAGCCATAAAAAGAAACGAAATTGAGTTATTTGTAGTGAGGTAGATGGAACTAGAGTCTGTCATACAGAGTGAAGTAAGTCAGAAAGAGAAAAACAAATACTGTATGCTAACACATATATATGGAATCTAAAAAGTTTTTTAAAAATGGTTATGAAGAACCTAGGGGCAGGACAGGAATAAAGACGCAGACATAGAGAATCGACTTGAGGACACAGGGAGGGGGAAGGGTAATCTGGGACAAAGGGAGAGAGTGGCATGGACTTACATATACTACCAAACATAAAATAGATAGCTAGTGGGAAGCAGCCACATAGCACAGGGAGATCAGCTTGGTGCTGTGTGACCACCTAGAGTGGTGGGATGGGGAGGGTGGGAGGGAGATGCAAAAGGGAGGTGATATGGGGATATATGTATATGTATAGATGATTAACTTTATCATAAAGCAGCAACTAACACAACAATGTAAAGCAATTATACTCCAATAAAGATGTTAAAAAAAAAAGGAATTCCTATTAACATATTGTGAAAAGCAAAGTCCTCAAAAGTTTGTTCTTATAGAAGGTTGACCAACACATAATCTTTATTTCTTAAATACTTTCGTAGGGACTTCCCTGGTGGTGCAGTGGTTAAGAATCCGCTTGCCAATGCTGGTGACACGGGTTCGATCCCTGGTCCGGGAAGATCCCACCCGCTGTGGAGCAATTAAGCCCATGCGCCTCAGTTACTGAGCCGGCATGCCCAAACTACTGAGGCTCGCGTGCCTGGAGCCCTGGCTCCGCAACGAGAGAGGCCACCTCAATGAGAAGTCCGCACACTGCAACGAAGAATAGCCCCGGTTCACAGCAACTAGAGAAAGCCTGCGTGCAGCAATGAAAGACCCAACGCAACCAAAAATAAATAAATTTAAAAATAAATAAATAAAATGAAAAATAAATCTTTAAATACTTTTGTATAATGTGGCAGTTCTTATACACTGTATATTTCTCCCTGGGTACATTATACATGTATGTTTTAGAATCTAAAGGTAAACAATTTAACATTGCACAGCCATATAAAGTCAGTCCTAGGCAGGCACTCAAAACAGTTTGCTGAATGAAAAGAATGTCTTAAAAAATACAGTAAATATGACCTTTCACTGCTTTCAGAAATTATTTTTAAAAATCTATCTGAGCTTATTACTGTATATTAGAAAGAGCATACTGGTTAGAAGGAGGAAATCTGAAGTCATATTGCCTTTGTTTGAATCTCCACCTGACACTAAATAGCTGTGTGACTTGTATCTCAGTTTCCTCTTCAGTAAAATGGGTAAAATAATACTTACTTTATGAGGATATTTTAAGAATTAAATAAATTAATGCATGAAAATGGCTTACAGAAGTGCCTGGCACATAGTAGGACCTATATAAATGTTAGCAATTATTAATATTATTAGTAGTAATATTATATTATTACAAACTTATAAAATTATTTTCATTATTACTATGTCATTAACCAAATACCTCAAACACACAATTATTTATCCAGTAACAAATCAATGAAGAGCCATTTCTAGCTTACATCATTTATATGTTTCTATCAAGAAAAAGGGGGGATGCCAATTTTCACAGATCTTATGAGAATATAAATTCCTTCCATCCAGAGACGTTGGAATATGATTGTACCTGGAGTTGATAGGAAGTACCAAAGCATGCATCCAATACAGCTAGATTACTTGGCAGGGAAGATAAAGAGATGAACTAAACATGGAAGCTAGGTGTACTCTTGACCTGAAGTCTAGCTATTTACTGCTAAAAATTTAACATATATATATATGAATTATGTATAAATGTACACATACACAGCTTATAGGGATATTTTAAGAATTAAACAACCTAATACATGTAAATGGCTTACAGAAGTGCCTGGCATACACACACACACATTGTTTTTAATACTCTGGTAAACTTTAAGAGATTTTTTCTGGAAAAGAGTTTAGTTTCCTGTGTTCTTCCCCTCGATAAATTCCTCACTTGAAATTTGACTTTTCTGATAAACTTAAAATATTGCCCAATTATACAACAGTCGTTTTATTTTCCCCAAAAGTAAAATTTTAAAAAATCAATGTGCATATTACCCCCTCCCAAAAAAGCCTAAGAAATAGTCTATATTCCAACTACGCCTTTACTTGACAAATATATTAGCCTTAAGTTATAAGATAAAATTGTAGTAAAATAAAATTTTGAGTATAAGACACAAGCAGACTTCCACAGATCCTGACTTTTTATTTTTTAAAGAAGATGGTGGGGGTAGGAGTTTATTAGTTTATTTATTTTTGCTGTGTTGGGCCTTCATTTCTGTGCGAGGGCTTTCTCTAGCTGTGGCAAGTGGGGGCCACTCTTCATCGCGGTGCGCGGGCCTCTCACTATCGCGGCCTCTCTTGTTGCAGAGCACAGGCTCCAGACGCGCAGGGTCAGTAGTTGTGGCTCACGGGCCTAGTTGCTCCGCGGCATGTGGGATCCTCCCAGACCAGGGCTCGAACTCGTGTCCTCTGCATTAACAGGCAGATTCTCAACCACTGTGCCACCAGGGAAGCCCGATCCTCACTTTTTGATTGCATTTCTCCATTTGATTCTTAGCCTATTTAAATAGTTTAATCTGTCCAACTCAACATTTTTCAACATATGATAATGTCTTATATATTTTTGTAACAGAAAATTTTGGCAATTTTATTAAATGAAAAAAATATTAAGTTTATAAGTATCTTCTTGTTCAGAGTTATATTTCTTTCACCATTAATGGATATTTAACCTATGTCAGCCAGGGATCTCTTAGTACAGTTTTTACTAAACTCAAAAATCTTTTCTTCTTGCCTAAGTATTCAATTTTGTCTCAAGTCCCTAAAATGAGATTAGACAAACTGAATTTAAATCTGCATGCCTTCCAAAGAGATGGATGTTAGGACTATGAAGACATAGGCTAATTCTCTCAAAGTAAACAACCACATAAGAGTCCAGCACATTCCCACTAAATGCTTGTTAGGACTTTACCTAACCTTAAGAGGCAACACTCAGCCATATGGAATGACTGCTTCCCAGAAATTCCTGATAACTACTTTAAAAACGCATTCCTGTACTCCTGTATATACACAACATGAAAGAAAAAACATTTAGATAATTAATACCAGTCATAAGTCTCTAAGAATGTAAAAGGTATGTGATCTACTTATCAGTTTTCCATCAAAATTACTTTTTTAACTAAATAGATTATAACTACTTCATGGAAAATATGTTTATTCTTAGAAACCTTTATTTGCAATAATTATAAGGTAGATGCTTTAGAAAGGAATCTAGAATGACAGTTAAAATTAATCAAATTATTTTCTCTGGTATTACCAAATCCAATTAAAAAATGCTATCAGTGAGAACAGGAAAGCATGATATACTATACACCGGAACCAACGCTTCATCACCTTAGCATTCAAGACAAAGTGTTTTTAGTTGAACTTTCTACGACCCGAGAAACTTATGAAAATGGAAAACTATCCTTTGAGAATGTCCCAAAGGATGTGCAGGTGCTGATGATTAAACAGTTTTAGCTTCAAGTTGCTCTTTATTGTAAAGTCAGCCTCAGATGAAACACCAAATTACTTATTAGCCCATCAGGGACTTAACATTACTGGCCCTTCATAATTATGCCATGAGTTTGTTTGTAATTCGTCCAAGTACTTTGCAAAATTTTCAAGCAAATGAGATTTTTCAAACTATTAAACAATGTCTTTAATAAATAAAGCATGAAGTGTTCACAATTAAGGTTTTCCCAAAGTAGAACTTGATTTTTCCATTAAATATGTTCTCTTCTCTTGTGTTCTGAAGTGATATACTATAAAAATATTCTTTTTCTTTTTATCTGCCAATCATGAGGCTAAATAAAGGCACGATTAGGCACAAGACAGCAGCCATGAAGAATGGTGCTTAAAGATAGGCCTGTTGATAGGACAGCATGGTTTTTTTTTTTTTTTGAGCTATTGCTAATCAGCTCCTCAAGGAAAACATCCAACCAAAGCCCAACAATATTCCATATAAACATGGTAATATTTAAACATAACATAAAAAGTAGCCTTAAGCCAATAGTGTTTTTTCTGTCCTTCTCTCTCTCTCTTTTTTTTTTTTTTCGGTACACGGGCCTCTCACTGTTGTGGCCTCTTCCGTTGCGGAGCACAGGCTCCAGACACGCAGGCTCAGCGGCCATGGCTCACGGGCCCAGCCGCTCTGCGGCATGTGGGATCTTCCCGGACCGGGGCACAAACCCATGTCCCCTGCATCGGCAGGCAGACTCTCAACCACTGCGCCACCAGGGAAGCCCCTGTCCTCTCCTGTTCAGGACATGGAAGACCAGTATATCTGATGTACAAAGAATATGCCGTTTTATTCATTTTCATTTGTGGTATCCTCGTTTAGTGCTATCTTTCCAATTACATGGGTTAATATACTTATTATGCTGTATCAGTTATGTAGTTGATTTCTTTTTTCTCCATTATCAATTGTTGTTCTTATTACAGTATTAAGATAATTCAGTCTTTACTTTTTGCTATATTATTTCCATATACAAAATACTTAAAATGTAAAAGGGATATACAAATCACCAGTCATTTAGTCATACAGAAATCTGTCAGTCAAATGCATTTATTATCCCACTAAGCAATGCATACTAAGAATAAATCTTATCAGTAAAGAGAAAAATAAAGCCAAGTAATCTAGGTGTGTTTTTATTGTGAAAAGCCTAAAGAACAAAGATTAGAAGAACCAAACAGAATTCATTTTCAAGGCTGCAAACCCAAATATTCAGCACCTGGAATTGATCTAGTTCTTTAAATAAACAGATGCTAACAGGTAAGAAGAAAAGAAGATTCTATAGTTAGAATATTTATTTTGTTCTAGGTTTGGAGCTTTATACCTCTAAGCTTTATACCTCTAAGTACGATCTCAGAATAACAATGGTGCCAGTGAAGATAATTTTCAAGTCGTAACCTCACCCAAATCAGCAAGGATAGAAGATACTTCCTATTATAATTACATAAGCTGGCTCAACATCCAATCACAGGACTTTTACATGATTTTCTTTTCTCTGACAGTGTATAATGAGTCCATCTACAAGATTTAAGGAGCATACAGAAAATGCTTAATGCCTTGGAGTTCCTGCTGGTCACCCAGTTGGTCTATATAGTAATCATCAGAAATGACATTTAGAGTTGAGAAGCATCACACTGGGGTAATTTAAATGATTCGGCAAAATGAGTTTTGTTCTAGCTGTACTCTATATGAAAAAAAATTTACACTAAAAATACCCTCTCATTGGATGATTTCATTTTTGTTTGGCAAATCACTACTTTAGTCTGAGTATTCACTAGAAGGATAAATTATATTTGATCAACACATGCAGCAAGACAAAATGAGTTATAACTGATTTTATATTTGTTTACTACACGGTATCTTTCAATTGTGTGAACCAAAAATCAACTTAAAGTCTGAAAACAGCATGAATGATAAATCTTTAACTAGATGAAACATAACTTTAACAAAACTGTAGACATAATCTAAAGACAAAGCTATTGATGGAAAATAGATAGCCATTTATTTCAGAGTATTTTATATGGAAGCATAAAATTAAAAAGAGATAAAATCCTTAAACTATAGATCTTATTAAAATGAAATGGGAAAGGTAAAAATTAATTCTATTCTATGTAGAGAGATCACTTATTTTGAGGGTATATGAACATTATGTTATTTGATCTTCAAACTGTAACATCCTTAAGAAACACATGCTGTTATTAATGGGGAGCTGAGACTCAGGAGGTTAAGTAATCTGCCTAAGTCATAACACCCAAGGCACTCGGATGCCAAAGCCTGCACTCCCAGCCACTGCTGTCTCCCCAGTAGTGACGTGGACAGGAAAAACATCACTATTTAAAACAAACAAAGTGTGAGGCTTATCATAGGCAGAATTCAGCAATCATTTAAAATGTGAAGAAATCAGAGGAAATTATTTTTCTTTGACTGTCATCACACAATTCAGATGGGAGGTATATATGTGGAAAACAAAATTTAGGGAGAAACAAACTGGACTTTATAGACTTTAATAACTGCAAATTTCAGCACATATATCTAAACCCAGTGCAAAAAAAAAAAAAAAAATACAAGGCACCTCCACCTTTTGTGTATGCAACAGTAATCCCTTTTAAGGCAGGGATTGCTTTCTGCTATCCTCAAAATCCTAACGCTAAAGTGGGGTGTCCAGATATGCAGGGTCTTTGAACCTATTAATAAAGAAGGATGTCTAGTGACTTTTCTAGTACTTCAACATCCCAACAGAGAATGTTTATGTGCTCAGGATAAAAGCTACGTGAACAAAAAAGTTTGACTCCTTTAAGTGTAATCACATCAATTCTATACACGAATATATAATATTGTAAACTCAAAGGGTCTACATAGTTACATATGTCTAATTAAAACAGAAAAATGACATATTCTTAATAAGTAAAACTTATTAGAAAATTTGTTTTCAAACATGTTACTTATAAGAAGACAAATAACAAAGGAATCCTAAGCATTCGGAAGTATTTCTCTAAGATGAGATGTTAAGTAAAATAAATGAGGTGTCAGGTGAAATTTGCTCAAGGAGTTAAGAGTGTTGTTGTACTGTGTTAATAATTCTGGGTAAAGAAAGAAAATAGCAAAAGACCTTCCAATGATAAAAAAGAAGCATCATCAGGATAAGACGTGAGTGTGTTGAAGAAGAAACCATGTAATTTGGGCCCAAGGGAGTAAAAGCAGTTTGAGCAGACTATGTAATATAAAGATGAGTGGGAGGTGGGACCAGGACATACATATGCTTCAAAGCCACAGTGACCAACGAGAGACACAAAAATTAGTTTTAAACTCAAATGACAAACATGAGCCTGCTACAGCTGTTGGATAAGATAAAGGGAAGTAAGTCAGAAAAAGAAAAACAAATATCGTATGCTAACACATATATATGGAATCTAAAAAAAAAAAAAATGGTTCTGAAGAACCTAGGGTCAGGACAGGAATAAAGACACAGACGTAGTGAATGGATTTGAGGGCATGGGGAGTGGAAAGGGTAAGCTGGGACGAAGTGAGAGAGTGGCATGGACATATATATACTACCAAATGTAAAATAGGTAGCTAGTGGGAAGCAGCCACATAACACAGGGAGACCAGCTCGGTGCTCTGTGACCACCTAGCGGGGTGGGATAGGGAGGGTGGGAGGGAGACGCAAGAGGGAGGAGATATGGGGATATAGTGTTATAAAGCAGAAACTAACAGCATTGAAAGTAATTATACTCCAATAAAGATGTTAAAAATATATATATAAAGGGGGACAAGAGGGTCTTTGTAAGATCCAACCAAAATTCCATAATGAGCTCAATTCATCCTGGAGAAGCATGTTTTCTCTTTTAATAACAGGTGCATTGGTAATGGCATATAACAATGAGTCTAAAACCAGACCACAGTGGAAAACGATGATGTCTATGTAACACTACACCACTGAAGGCAAGAATTTCATTTGGTGAAGTTTGATTCCTGGTGGGTCACCAATTTGCTCAGCCTATAGTGTGAAGCCAAACATTTCCACCTAGTACCTCCAATTTGAACTTTATGCCTCACATGAGTCCTATGGGAAATAAAAATCTATTACAGAGAGGTGCTGACTCTGTACCGCTCACCTTAACCCTCATCCCAGCCACAAGGCTTTGCATTAATAGGCCTATAATTTTAAAAGTGAACATTTTATGCTTTGAAATAGAACCAGACCTGCAAACATTTTTCTATCGTGAGCTCATCAATGTAAATAGAAAGTTATTCTATCAAGGGGTGAGGAAATAAGGTGAGCCTTGTGCTGATTCCCTCTAGTAAGTTATAAAAAACAACCTTAAAAATTACATTTTGATTGTTCTTACAAACTCTCTGAGAGCAATGTACTTGGAAATGGTAAAAAAAAAAAAAAGTACAGGCTTTGGAGTCAGGCAGTCAGGCCTCCATTTAATCCTGCCCCTGCCAATTCTGAAGTGCGTCTGCCAAGGCATGGATTTTCTTTCTCTGGCCTGTAGTTCCCTCCAGGTAACATTCTGTATCTCATAAAAATGTTGTGAAGACTAAGTGGGATGACACATGAAGAGCACCTAGCACAGGGTCTTAGCAATTCCATCAGTGGCAGCTGTATTTGGTTGAAGATGATAGAAAAGGGGTAAGTTAAACTGTCACAATGAACAGCTGTTCCTCAGAGGAAGCCACAAGGTCATGAAAGCTTCCCCCCTTGGTCTACTGGGCTTGAGGCAGCAGACTGAAACAGATGTTCCTTTGTTACCTATTGTAAAAAGTCTCTCAGGGAGACAAAAGGAAGGAGGGAAGGAAGGAAGGAAGGAAGGAAGGAAGGAAGGAAGGAAGGAGGGAAGGAGGGAAGGAAGGAAGGAAGGAAGGAAGGAAGGAAGGGAAGATGCTGAACAGCTCTATCTATGCAAATTAGTTGAGAGATCCTAGTTAACACTGGTGAGACTCCCTGGCTTAGCATCTCCGTTCAGTCACCTGCTAGCTGTCACTATCTATCTAAGCCTCAGTTTCCTCATTTGTAAAATGGGAATAATCCAGTACACATACCACATCTGTTTGTTGTTGTAACGACAAAATGAATGAGAACACCTGGCACTTGGTTGGCAGTATATGTGTTAGCTATTAGAGAATGCCACCCACTGTAGATGGGGGCATCTGATACTAGATGAAGGAAATTCTGAGCACAGATTAGAAGTGCGAGTACAATAATATAGCCCGGCAAAATATGGAGGGAGTGTGCCAGGCATAGGGAACAATGAGCAGAGTGGCCAGAACTTGAGAGAAAACATTCCATAGTAAGCTGCTGTAGTGGAGGGCAGGTGTAGAATGAGGACAGTGCTCCAACTTCTTATGTGTAATACAAAACGGACCTCCAATTTACCAGAACATTTGCTGCTCATTCATGACCAGGGATCATGAATGTCAGTGGATGAAGTAATAGTGTAAACATAGTTTAATGTATCAACTATACTTAACAATGTAAACATATCTTAAGTGTATCTTAAAGAGAAAATATATTTTTTGCCTATTGTATTAATGTGGCTTTCCAGAACAAACCTTCAACATATTAAAGGTCCACATCTATCCCCAATATTTTCACACTAAGTCATTGAAATTAGCCTGGTTTCCACAATTGAATTGTATGGAATTAAATAGCAACCTAAGAGATCAGAAGACATTGACAAATAGACATCTATTTGTCAGTAATTTCTATCAGTCTTGACGCTGTGGTCTTTTTAAAGATACAGTGTCCAAAATTCAAGGAGTATAACTATAAAGAAAGGAAGAAAAAATTTGTGTGTGAAATTATACTTCCCTTACAGTCTTCTTTATGCTTATTTTTATTCTAAAGAAAATTCCCTCTCCAGATTACTTATTTAGATAAAGTGTTTTATACTTAGCTCTAATGATTTTAATTTAGTACAATGTGTATATGAGTGTGTGTGTGTGTCTGTGTCTATATGTATGTGTGTGTGATAGCAGCTACTTCTAGGACCATGTAAACTGTGAAACAGGCAAAGTATAGCTGTCACTCTATGACCCTCCACCTTGAATCCTTCTCCATTCAAACACTTTCTCTCTCTGCCCATCACCTAGTAACAGAAATGCCAAGTCACCCAGAGAACTCCTACCAGATCTCAGGAAGATGTGGAATTAGATCTGGTTTCAAAACCAGACAATACGGCCTTGGTCTCTTTCTTCATTTGCCAAAGGGGGATAGAAACAACGAAAAGATACAGAATTATCATGAAGATTGACTGAGGTAATATATGTTAGGCATTTGGAAAAATGTCTGGTTCATACAAAATACTCAATATCTGATGGGTATTATTATTTTATATATGCATTTTATAATTTTATGCATAATTGTGTCATGGGTCCCCAAGACCACCCTCAGGCTTGATAATTTGTTGGAAGGACTCACAGAACTCAGAAAAGTTGTTACACTCACTGTTAACAGTTTCTTACAGTGAAAGGATATAGATTAAAATCACAGTTGTCTTCTCCCAGTGGAGTTTCATTATTCCAGCAACAATGTGTGACAACACGTGTGATGTACTGCCAACCAGGGAAGCTTACCCAAGCCTTGATGTCAAGAGTTACTGAGGGGACTTCCCTGGTGGTCCAGTTGTAAAGAATACACCTTCCAATGCAGGGGACATGGGTTCGATCCCTGGTTGGAGAACTAAGATCCCATATGCCTCAGGACAACTAAGCCAACTACTGAGCTCAGGTGCCTCTACTAGAGAGCCCGCATGCCAAAAATACAGAGCCCACTCACCCTGGAGCCTGCGCGCCACAACTAGAGAAGGGAAAACCTGCATGCCACAACTAGAGAGAAGCCCATGCACCACAACAAAAGATCCCACGTGCCGCAACTAAGACACAATGCAGCCAAAAAAATAAATAAAATTTAAATAAATAAATAAATAATAAGAGTTATTGAGGTCAGTCATGCAGGCATGAATATAGACTCCCTGCATGAATGACCTTGGCTACTCAGTCTCCAGCACCCCACAGACGATGAACTGACAGTGTGGCCCAAGGCCCCTGGTGAACAAAAGTAGGTGTTCACCATAAATCACATTTTTTGCATAAACTATCTAGCTTGGCCCAAGGCCCCAGGTATATAAAGAAGGCCATACCGGGCAGGATATTCCAAGGCTCACAGCTGCTCTCTCCAGAGCCAGTCAAGGGCCACTACTTTCTCTAAAATGTACAGGGTTTGAGTACCTTAAGCCCACTGAGTTAACCCTTTACTGCATAATAATTTATTAAGCAACTACCATGCACCAGGAGCTATGACACTTAATATATATTATCTCATTTAATATTTAAATACTCTCATGAGAAAGGAATTAACATCCCCTTTTACAAATATGGAAACTGAGGCTCGAGAAAGTTAAAAGGAATCATAGTCATATATTAACTAGTGTGGAATCCAAACCTTGCTCTCTCAAACTGCAAAGCCTTTGCTACTTCCACTAAGCCATGTTGTCTCATAAAATATTATAAAAATTAAAGTAGTATATTATACGTCACGAATATAGGCACATAATAAATATATTTAATAGATTCATTTCTGGTAGTGAAAAAATAATTTAAAAAATCACTTTGAATTTGTGGAAGAAATAAACTAGAGCTGTGAGCAAATCTGCACTTATTGTAGACCAGTTTTCATTTAAAATATTGAGTTTTTATTGAAAGGGTATCTAGTCACAACCAGGTGATTATAATCAAGTCCAATAAATTCAGCAATAAAGTCTTCCTGAGATTAGAAAGAAATTCAACCTTCTTTAAATTCAACCTTCTTTTTCTTTACACCTCAAAACTTTTTAATCCCCACAAACATTTGCTGAAACACAAAAGTGACTCACCCATCTATTAAGAATAACGTAATTTTTTGTTGTAGAAATGTATTACCAGTTTCCCTAGAGGAAACAATGCTTTCTCACTTTAATACGTGTGTGGTTTTCTCCCCCATCTAATCAGCTAATACTTTTCAAAAGATCTTTTTAATGCCTAAATGAAAGGATTCCACATCAGAGACCTGACCTCCCTATTAAAGTATCTAAAGGAAACCCTAGGAATGTAAAATCCATTCAAAGGCAAATCGCAGGTAGCTTATTATACAATGCATTAAGAAAAGGGGAAAAAAGCTTCATAAGAACTGCACAGAATTTGGTAAAATTATACCACAAAAATACAAATTGATCTTAAGTATAAAGAAACAAATTCATAGCCAAAAGCTTACTACAAAAGTGCTTTGTAGTCAGCCAGGAGGGGAGTCTTTACGAAAAGCTTCAGAATTTGTCACTTTTTCAATCAAAATTTCTGATTACAGCTTAATGTTGGGAAGGCCAAAAAAAGGACAAAACACATTTTTCAATAGATTTAAAAATCTGAAATTTTTAAAGCTAACTTTCAATATCAGAAAAGGTAGATTTTACTACAGACAACAGGAGTAGAATGAAGTAATAAGAGTAATAATAGATAGTAATATATTACATTATATATATAATATATAATTATAATATGTAATATAGTAATATATTATAGTAATATAATAATAGTAATATAGATACAAATACTTTTAAAAAACAAATTAAGATTTTTAACATACCATGAACATGGTTCTGAAGTTATTCAAATCAGTCAAAAAGTCTTCCACAGACACCTTCTTCACATCGATGGCATAGTACCCCATTATACTCTGGTATAACTTGTCCATGTTTTCATGTAATTTTGAAAGTTTCTCATAGTGTTCTTTTGCACTGATAACAAAGCTGTATATTACAGTTAAGGTATTCTGAAATTTACAAAGTAATGCTTTAGGGGAAAAAAAATCCTATAAGTCCAATGTTTTAATTTAATTTTTAGTCATTATTACATATCTCCAAAATGCCAAAATTAGCTCTAATAGTTAACCATTCTTACAATTCAATCTACACTGTACAGTGATGAAATCTTAAGTGTGCTTCCTAATTAACACTGGTGAAGTTATCAGAAAAGTTATTTATATATTTAATATTTCTCTTTTACAATTAAGTTCAAGGAAATTTTTCTTCAAATTTGCCTATCTTATCAGATCATGCAATATGATTTAAAATTATAGTTCAGTAGTTTCAATGATATTGAAATCAATAACATAGGCATTTTGCATAGTAGTTACACTGGACAACCTGGGGTCAATTTCTAGCTCCTGCACTTGGTAGTATTGTGCCTGTGGACAAATGCCTTCATTTCTCTGTGCCACAATTTTGTCACCTGTAAAATGGGAATAATAATAATAACATCACTTATAGGGCTGTTGTGAGGACTAATGAGTTAATACATACAAAGTTCTTAGAAAAATGGCATTTCGTAATACATATAAATACTTGGTCTTATTATTGCCCACTTATTCAATTTAAGCTCTACTTAAGGTTCTAAAAGCAATAAATTTTTTGAGTTACATTAAAAACTTCTTATATTGTATAAGTAAATTCATGTTTTAACTTCTTTGGAAAATTGGTATACAATTTCTTCTATGAATTACATGATTTAAAATTATGATTACACACACACACAGAAATGTTCTTTTCTCACTTATTTATGACAATTAGTTGAAAGCACACTGAGACTGAGAAGACTAACTTTCTGTGAATGTGGTGGTGGCATTAGAACACATTTTCTAAACAAACAATAGAATTTCCTTTGTGGTGTGACAGATTGCTGTGGTAGCCAGATAAAAAATCTCCATACCACATTCTGAAAAGGCGACTCCGCTACAGCATCAGTCATAATTATCTATGGCTCTTTTAAACTGGGACATTAAACTTACTGAAGTCATTATATTGTCTCTAACACAAAACAGATATTTTTTGTGTCTCTAACACAAAACAGATATTAACACATTTTTTCAGAAGTCAGAAAATAAGAATAACTAGACTCAGACTGGGAGAACAAAATAAAAAAATGGAATGTTTATGTCTAAAAAGAAAAATTGTCCACAATTTCAAAAAGATATGGTTCCTCTGGTCAGAGCATTCTCCAGTACAGGATGAAATAAGGAAAATGATCCAGGCCCTCTGTTTTGAGAAAAAGAATGAAAGAAAGAGGTAGCACTGTTGCCAGATATGTGGTGAACCTGGGGCAGAGAAGAATGCTGCTCCCACAAGGAAATAAGGCATCCCCATCAATCACCTGTACCCATGTCTACGGTCAATCCACAGATTACATACTGCCCTTCCATGCCTGTTTTTGTTTGTTTGTTTTTTAATACTATGCTCTGCTTAATTAAATATATAGTATTTTAGAAGAACAGACTAGAATGTAAGGAGTCTAGATTCTAATGCAATAGGTTAAATTGAGTTTTTTTTTTTCTAATGAGCTTAGAAAATCTATGGATCTTTCTTTGGCTAGTTTAAACAGCAAAATGCCTCCTCATACTTTCTAAGAATCTAAATCATAATAGTACCAGTGGTCGATGCATTTATATGTAGCATCATTTTTTAATCCTTGGATGAACAAAAGATTTTGTATTAGTGAAATCACAAAATCATAAGAAATTATAATACAGTCACAAGTTTCCATATACTTTGTCTCGTGAAACATCCATATTTGTGAAATGCTGTAAGTAAAGTAAATTTATGTAAATAAAAATCACACTTGAAATGCATTCAGAAACTATCATTAAATGGAACATATGGTGATTGATTTGTAATGTGCAGTAAGTATCCCTTCATTTACCTAGCAAATTGAGAAATCAACATTGGTTTATATATTCCATCTATAAACTCTCACCTAAAATTTATGTCCCAGATAGAGACTATATCCACATGGATTATTTATATATCCTTAACTCCTGCCTAAAAGAGGAATCATTTTCTGCCTTTGCTTGTCCAAACCTATCATTCCAAGTTTGGTTCAATTCTTCCTCTTCCATGAAGCCACCTTCTCTAATCTCTGCAACTGTGAGTGATCATTTCTTCCACTGAATATATAGCACTTTTAGTCCAGGTATCTCTGTAATGAAGTTCTCTGTTTTCCCTTCTAGGACAATCCCCTAGTAGTGTTTTGTTTTTGCCATGTGATCACCTGTGATTATTAACCCTTTTTCTAGATGCTGTATTAAGTCTAATCATCTGCAGCTACATTGGTGCCAATGACTTATTTCACCCTACTGTCATCACTCAAACTTCGGTGGGAAGAGTAGCAGCCCTCCTCAAAAGTCTGATGTAAGTCAAGGAACTTCTCTTCATAAAATTGCACATATACACATTCACACACACACACGAACACATACAATTTGGATGTAATGTTAAGAGCTAACAGAGTTCCTAAAAAGTAGTTACCCTGGACAACAGGTTGCACTACTATGGTGGGTGTTTCTAATTGTATGGTTCTACAGCTACTCCTTTTTTGCCCTTATCACTGCTTATAAGGCTTTGAGTTTTAATAAATATGAGTAATTTTATTCTAATACCTGGGAATATGCCCATTCACAGGAATCAGTTTGGCAAATAGGTTAAAATAAAGCTCTATTACTCAATAACACTTCTTAGATTGTAGGTTAAGAATCAAAAGTTAATGACATATCAGAAATATGCTTGAGCATACTTAAATAAAACAGTAAAATTCTATTAAATGATGTGATGGGAAAGAAGACCAAGAGCCAGAACGATGGAAATTACATGGTCTTGTTTTAACAGCTAGAGAGTTTTATAAGTTAACTTTCTTATCATTTTTATCTACAAAACAATTTGCTCCCAAAGGAAAGTAAGTAGAGCTTTAAATAAGTGGAATTATCCACAAAGACGGTAAAATTGTGATTGAACTGAAATAATTCTGGAAATAGCCAAATAAATTCTCAGAAGTTTAAAATGACCATTTGATAGAATGGAATAAATGGTTACCTTAATGAGGCACTCTACATCATTACTGCTGGGTACTTTCTCATTAACAGATGAGGGAACATTCACATAAAAAATCATCATTATCCAAAAGAAAAAAACAAACACAGATGTTCTTGTACCAACTGTTAAACTCCAGCTAGAAGTTAATGCCCATATCCATAGTAGTCATAAGGCTTTATTTTCTTCCCCAGAAAGTTCTATATTTGTAAAGAGCTTGAGAAAAATAGGTGAGCTATACAACAAAATCAAACTCTGATAAAATTCATTACAGAAATACTGATATATATCCAACTACTTGATATTTTTGTAAAACCTATTTTCTTTTCCTTTACCAGGACTAAGGCCAAATTCTGATTAACTTCTACTTGAACAAGTATAATTTTCCCATATGAAGGTACATGACAACCAGAACTGTGTTCACACACATTGAACCAAAAATGTTTAGTGTTGGCCAACTAAATAGTCAGAATGAGATGTGGGATTTAACTCCTGGTTAGCAAGTACTGTTCATTCCCAAGCCACCCAGCCACACAGCATAAATTTATTCTAAATGTAAACCTACATTTATTCTCATGTTTTGCCCCCATTATTGCACCTTCCCCACCAAGGATGTCTATTACTTCCATTAATCATCTTACAAGGACCAGCTTCAATCAGTCCTACAATGTTTATAGTCTAAAAATTTTTTTTTTTTTTTTTTTGCGGTACGCGGGCCTCTCACTGTTGTGGCCTCTCCCGTTGCGGAGCACAGGCTCCGGACGCACAGGCTCAGCGGCCATGGCTCACGGGCCCAGCCGCTCCGCGGCATGTGGGATCTTCCCGGACCGGGGCACGAACCCGTGTCCCCTGCATCGGCAGGCGTACTCTCAACCACTGCACCACCAGGGAAGCCCTACATCTAAAACATTTTATAGATCTTCTTCAGTACCCGGGATCTGGCCAGCCAGCCAGCCAGGTTGGCAGCCAATCTATAAGTAGTCACTAAACACCACTAAGTACCACTCTTCTAGACATGAGGAAAACGAGTAGTTAACAAGGTAAACAAAGTCCCTGCTTTCATGAAACATGAATTCTAGAGTGTGGTGAACAGGTAATGAAGAAGAAAATTAATGAGATATTCAGACAATAATAAGCATGATGAAGAAAACAAAAGTTTGTGTGTGATATTGTATACAGTGACAGAGGCTAACTTATGCTGCGTAGTCAGGGAAGTCCTGGCAGAGAAGGTGACAGTGACTGAAGCATGACTGTCAAGAAGCCGTGAACACGACGTTATAAATGTAGTAAGATTTCTGAGAAGAAAGAGATCATCATAGACTTGAGGATTCATACAGGATGAGAAGTATATACAATTTTTTAACATATTTATTGGAGTATAATTGCTTTACAATGGTGTGTTAGTTTCTGATTTATAACAAAGTGAATCAGCTATACATGTACATATATCCCCATATCTCCTGCCTCTTGCGTCTCCCTCCCACCCTCCCTAACCCACCCCTCTAGGTGGTCAAAAAGCACCAAGCCTATCTCCCTGTGCTATATGGCTGCTTCCCACTAGCTATCTATTTTAAATTTGGTGGTATATATATGTCCATGCCACTCTCTCACTTCGTCCCAGCTTACCCTTCCCCCTCCCCATATCCTCAAGTCCATTCTCTACGTCTGCACCTTTATTCCTGTCCTGCCCCTAGAGTTTTCAGAACCATTTTTTTTAGATTCCATATATATGTGTTAGCATACACTATTTGTTTTTCTCTTTCTGACTTACTTCCCTCTGTATGACAAATTCTAGGTGATCCACCTCACTACAAATAACTCAATTTCATTTCTTTTTATGGATAACATTCCATTGTATATATGTGCCACATCTTGTTTATCAATTCATCTGTCGATGGACACTTAGGTTGCTTCCATGTCCTAGTTATTGTAAATAGAGCTGCAATAAACATTGTGGTACATGTCTCTTTTTGAATTATGGTTTTCTCAGGGTATATGCCCAGTAGTGGGATTGCTGGGTCATATGGTAGTTCTATTTTTAGGTTTTTAAGGAACTTCTATACTGTTCTACATAGTGGCTGTATCAATTTACATTCCCATCAACAGCGCTAGAGGGTTCCCTTTTCTCCACACACCCCCGAGCATTTACTGCTTGTGGATTTTTTTTTTTTTTTAACATCTTTACCGGAGTATAATTGCCGTACAATGGTGTGTTAGTTTCTGCTTTACAACAAACTGAACCAGCTATGCAAATACATATATCCCCATATCTCCTCCCTCTTGTGTTTTCCTCCTACCCTCCCTATCCCACCCCTCTAGGTGGTCACAAAGCACCGAGCTGATCTACCTGTGCTATATGGCTGCTTCCCACTATCTACTTTACATTAGGTAGTATATATATGTGCATGCCACTCTCTCACTTTGTCCCAGCTTACTCTTCCCCCTCAAGGCCATTCTCTATGTTTGCGTCGTTAACCCTGTCCTGCCTCTTTGTTCTTCAAAGCAATATATATATATTTTTTACATTCCATATATATGTGTTAGCATACGGTATTTGTTTTTCTCTTTCTGACTTACTTCACTCTGTATGACAGACTCTAGATCTATCCACCTCACTACAAATACCTCAATTTCGTTTCCTTTTATGGCTGAGTAATATTCCGTTGTATATATATGCCACATATTGCTTAACCAGTCATCTGTCGATGGACACTTAGGTTGCTTCCATGTCCGGACTATTGTAAATAGTGAACATTGTGGTAGATGACTCTTTTTGAATTATGGTTTTCTCAGGGTATATGCCCAGTAGTGGGGTTGCTGGGTCACATGGTAGTTCTATTTTTAGTTTTTTAAGGAACCTCCATACTGTTCTCCAAAGTGGCTGTATCAATCTACATTCCCATCAACAGCGCAATAGGGTTCCCTTTTCTCCACACCCTGTCCGGCATTTATTGTTTGTAGATTTTTTGATGATGGCCATTCTGACTGGTGTGAGGTGATACCTCATTGTGATTGTTATTTGCATTTCTCTAATGATTAATGATGTTGAGTATTCTTTAATGTGTTTGTTGGCAGTCTGTACATCTTCTTTGGAGACATGTCTATTTAGGTCTTCTGCCCATTTTTGGATTGGGTTGTTTGTTTTACTGATATTGAGCTGCATGAGCTGCTTGTATATTTTGGAGATTAATCCTTTGTCAGTTGTTTCATTTGCAAATACTGTCTGCCATTCAGAGGGTTGTCTTTTCATCTTGTTTATGGTTACCTTTGCTGTGTAAAAGCTTTTAAGTTTCATTAGGTCCCATTAGTTTGTTTTTATTTCCATTTCTCTAGGAGGTGGTTCAAAAAGGAACTTCCTGTGATTTATGTCAGAGTGTTCAGCCTATTTTTCCTCTAAGAGTATTATAGTGTCTGGCCTTACATTTAGGTCTTTAATCCATTTTGAGTTTACTTTTGTGTGTGGTGTTAGGGAGTGTTCTAATTTCATTCTTTTACATGTAGCTGTACAGTTTTCCCAACACCACTTATTGAAGAGGCTGTCTTTTCTCCATTGTATATTATTGCCTTCTTTGTAATAGATAAGGTGACCATATGTGTGTGGGTTTATCTCTGGGCTTTCTATCTTGTTCCATTGATCTATATTTCTGTTTTGTGCCACTACCATACTGTCTTGATTACTGTAGCTTTGTAGTATAATCTGAAGTACAGGAGCCTGATTCCTCCAGCTCTATTTTTCCTTCTCAAGATTGCCTTGGTTATTCGGGGTCTTTTGTGTTTCCATACAAATTGTGAAATTTCTTGTTCTAGTTTTGTGAAAAATGCCATTGCTAGTTTGATAGGGACTGCACTGAATCTGTAACTTGCTTTGGGTAGTATAGTCTTTTCACAATGTTGATTCTTCCAATCCAAGAACATGGTATACCTCTCCATCTGTTGGTATCATCCTTAATTTCTTTCATCAGTATCTTATAGTTTTCTACATGCAGGTCTTTTGTCTCCTTAGGTAGGTTTATTCCTAGGTATTTTATTCTTTTTGTTGCAGTGGTGTATGGGAGTGTTTCCTTAACTTCTCTTTCAGATTTTTCGTCATTAGTGTATAGGAATGCAAGATATTTCTGTGCATTAATTTTGTATCCTGCTGCTTTACCAAATTCATTGATTAGCTCTAGTAGTTTTCTGGTAGCATCTTTAGGATTCTCTATGTATATTATCATGTTATCTGCAAACACTGACAGCTTTACTTCTTCTTTTCCGATTTGGATTCCTTTTATTTCTTTTTCTTCTCTGATTGTTGTGGCTAAAACTTCCAAAACTATGTTGAATAACAGTCGTGAGAGTGGACAACCTTGTCTTCTTCCTGATCTTAAGAGGAAATGGTTTTAGTTTCTCACCACTGAAAAGATGTTGGCTATGGCTTGTTATATATGCCCTTTATTATGTTGAGGTAATTTCCCTATATGCCTACTTTCTGGAGCATTTTTATCATAAATTGGTGTTCAATTTTGTTGAAAGCTTTTCTGCATCTATTAAGATGATCATATTTTTTTTCCTTCAATTTGTTTATATGGTTTATAACACTGATTGATTTGCATATACTGAAAACTCCTTGCATTTCTGGGATTAACCCCACTTGATCAGGGTGTATGACCCTTTTAATGTGCTGTTGGATTCTGTCTGCTAGTATTTTGTTGAGAATTTTTGCATATATGTTCATACGTGATACTGACCTGTAGTTATCTTTCTTTGTGACATCTCTGTCTGGTTTAGGTATCAGGGTGATGGTCACCTTGTACAACGAGTTAGGGAGTGTTCCCCCCTCTGATATATTTTGGATGAATTTGAGAAGGATAAGTGTTAGCTCTTCTCTAAATGCTTGATAGAATTCACCTGTGAAGCCATCTGGTCCTGGGCTTTTGTTTGCTGGAGAACTTTTAATCACAGTCTCAATTTCAGTGCTTGTGATTGGTCTGTCTATATTTTCTATTTCTATTTGTCTGTTTCTATTTTCTATTTCTTCCTGGTTCAGTCTTCGAAGGTTGTGCTTTTCTAAGAATTTGTCCATGTCTTCCAGGTTGTGCATTTTATTGGCATATAGTTGCCCGTTGCAATCTCTCATGATCCTTTGTATTACTGCAGTGTGAGTTGTTACTTCTCCTTTTTCGCTTGTAATTCTATTGATTTGCATCTTCTCCCTTTTTTTTCTTGATGAGTCTGGCTAATGGTTTATAAATCTTTTTTGTCTTCTCAAAAAACCAGCTTTTAGTTTTATTGATGTTTGCTATTGTTTCCTTCATTTCTTTTTCATTTATTTCTGATCTGATCTCTATGCTTTCTTTCCTTCTGCTAACTTTGGGTTTTTTTTTTGTTTTTCAGTCTCTAATTGCTTTAGGTGTAAGGTTAGGTTGTTTAATTGAGATGTTTCTTGTTTCTTGAGGTAGGATTGAATTGCTATAAACTTCCTTCTTAGAACTGCTTTTGCTGCATCCCATAGGTTTTGGGTCATCGTGTTTCCACTGTCATATGTTTCTAGGTATTCTTTGATTTCCTCAGTGATCTCTTGGTTATTTAGGAGTGTATTGTTTAGCCTCCATGTGTTTGTATTCGTTCCAGATTTTTTTCCTGTTATTGATATCTTGTCTCACAGCATTGTGGTCAGAAAAGATACTTGATACGAGTTCAATTTTCTTAAATTTACCAAGGCTTGATTTGTGACCCAAGATATGATCTCTCCTGGAAAATGTTCCATGAACTCTTGAGAAGAAAGTGTATTCTGTGGTTTGTGGATGGAATGTCCTATAAGTATCAATTAAGTCCATCTTGTTTAATGTGTCAATTAAAGCCTGTGTTTCCTTATTTTCATTTTGGATGATCTGTCCATTGGTGAACGTGGGGTGTTAAAGCACCCTACTATGATTGTGTTACTGTTGATTTCCCCTACTATGGCTGTTAGCATTTGCCTTGTGTATTGACGTGCACCTATGTTGGGGGCATAAATATTTACAATTGTTATATCTTCTTCTTGGATTGATCCCTTGATCATTACGTAGTGTCCTTGTCTCTAGAAATAGTCTTTAAAGTCTAGTTTGTCTGATATGAGAATTGCTACTGCAGTATTCCTTTGATTTCCATTTGCACGAAATATCTTTTTCCATCCCCTCACTTTCAATCTGTATGTGTCCCTAGGTCTGAAGTGGGTCTCTTCTAGACAGCATATATATGGGTCTTGTTTTTGTATCCATTCAGCCAGTCTATGTCTTTTGGTTGGAGCATTTAATCCATTTACATTTAAGGTAGTTATCAATATGTACGTTCCGAGTACCATTTTCTTATTTGTTTTGAGTTTGTTATTGTAGGTCTTTTCCTTCTCCTGTGTTTCCTACATAGAGAAGTTCATTTAACATTTGTTGTAAAGCTGGTTTGGTGCTGCTGAATTCTCTTAGCCTTTGCTTGTCTGTAAAGGTTTTGATTTCTCTGTGGAATCTGAATGAGATCCTTGCTGGGTAGAGTAGTCTTGGTTGTAGGTTCTTCCCTTTGATCACTTTAAATATGTCTTGCCTCTCCCTTCTGGCTTGCAGAGTTTCTGCTGAAAGATCAGCTATTAACCTTATGGGGATTCTGGTGTATGTTATTTGTTGTTTTACTGTTGCTGCTTTTAATATTTTTTCTTTGCATTTAATTTTTCATAGTTTGATTTATATGTATTTTGGCATGTTTCTCCTTGGATCTATCCTGTTTGGGAAACTCTGTGCTTCCTTAACTTAACTGACTATTCCCTATCCCATATTAGGGACGTTTTTAACTATAATCTCTTCTAATATTTTCTCAGTCCCTTTCTTTTTCTCTTCTTTTCTGGGACCCCTATCATTCAAATGTTGGTGTGTTTAATGTTGTCCCAGAAGTCTCTAAGACTGTCCTCAATTCTTTTCATTCTTTTCTCTTTATTCTGCTCTGTGGTAGTTGTTTCCACTATTTTATCTTGCAGGTCACTTATCCGTTCTCTGCCTCAGTTATTATGCTATTGTTTCCTTCTAGAGAATTTTAAATTTCATTTAGTGTGTTGTTCATCATTGTTTGTTTGCTCTTTAGTTCTTCTAGGTCCTTGTTAAAGATTTCTTGTTTATTCTCCATTCTATTTCCAAGACTTTGGATCATCTCTACTATCATTACCCTGAATTCTTTTTCAGGTAGACTGCGTATTTCCTCTTCATTTGTTTGGTTTGGTGGGTTTTTACCTTGCTCCTTTATCTGCTGTGTTTCTTTGTCTTCTCATTTCGCTTAACCTACTGTGTTTGGGGGTCTCCTTTTCACAGGCTGCAGGTTCATAGTTCCTGTTGCATTTGGTGTCTGTCCCCAGTGGCTAAGGTTGGTTCAGTGGGTTGTGTAGGCTTCCTGGTGGAGGGTCTGGTGCCTGTGCTCTGGTGATGAGGCTGGACCTTGTCTTTCTGGTGGGCAGGACCACATCCAGTGGTGTGTTTTGGGGTGTCTGTTAAGTATTTTGCCTTTAGGCAGCCTCTCTGCTAATGGGTGGGGTTGTGTTCTTGTCTTGCTAGTTGTTTGGCATAGAGTGGCCAGCACTGTAGCTTGCTGGTCATTGAGTGGAGCTGGGTCTTAGAGTTGAGATGGAGATCTCTGGGAGAGCTTTCGCTGTTTGACATTACATGGAGCCGGAAGGTCTCTGGTGGACCAATGCCCTGAACTCAGATCTCCCACCTTAAGAGGCACAAGCCTGACACCTGGCTGGAGCACCAAGACCCTGTCAGCCACACGGCTCAGAAGAAAAGGGAAAAAGAGAAGAAAAGAAAGAAAAAGAGAAAGAAAGAAAGAGCGAGAGAGAGAGAGAAAGAAAAGAAAGAAAGAAAAGAAAGTTATTAAAATAAAGATTAAAAAAATTAAAATGTAATAAAGAAAGAAAGAAAGAAAAAAAAAGACAGAAAGAAAGAAGAGAGCAACCAAACCAAAAAACAAAGCCATAAATGATAACCAGCACTAAAAAAAAAAAAAAAAAAAGGACAGACAGAACCCTAGGATTTATGGTAAAAGCAAAGCTATACAGACAAAAATCACACAAAGAAGCATACACATACACACTCACAAAAAGAGAAAAAGTAAAAAGTGTGTGTGTGTATATATATATATATATATATATATACACACACATACATATATATATTAAAAAAAAAAGGAAGAGAGCAACCAAATCAATAAAGAAATCTACCAATGATAATATAGGGTAAATACTAAAGTAAGGTAAACATAAAACCAAAAACAAATTAGATGCAGAAAGCAAACCCTAAGTCTACAGTTGCTCCAAAAGTCCACTGCCTCAATTTTGGGATGATTCGTTGTCTATTCAGGTATTCGAGAGATGCTGGGTACATTGAGTTGATTGTGGGGATTTAATCTGCTGCTCCTGAGGCTGCTGGCAGATCCTTCTCTTCTTTGTTCACACAGCTCTTGGGGTTCAGCTTTGGATTTGGCCCTGCCTCTGCCTGTAGGTTGTCTGAGGGCATCTGTTCTTCGCTCAGACAGGACGGGGTTAAAGGAGCAGCTGATTCGGGGTCTCTGACTCACTCAGGCCATGGGGAGGGAAGGGTACGGAGTGTGGAGCGAGCCTGTGGCGGCAGAGGCCACCATGACGTTGCAACAGCCTGAGGTGCACCGTGTGTTCTCCTGGGGAAGTTGTCCCTGGATCACGGGACCCTGGCAGTGGCAGGCTGCACAGGCTCCCAGGAGGGGAGGTGTGGATAGTGACCTGTGCTTGCACAGAGGCTTCTTGGTGGCTGCAGCAGCAGCCTTAGCGTCTCATGCCTGTCTCTGGTGTTTGTGCTGATAGTCGCGGCTCGTGCCATCTCTGGAGCTCGTTTAGGCGGTGTTCTTTTTTTTTTTTTTTGCGGTACGTGGGCCTCTTACTGTTGTGGGCTCTCCTGTTGCGGAGCACAGGCTCCGGACGTGCAGGCTCAGCGGCCTTGGCTCACAGGCCCAGCTGCTCCGCAGCATGTGGGATCTTCCTGGACTGGGGCACGAGCCCGTGTCCCCTGCATTGGCAGGCGGACTCTCAAGCACTGCGCCACCTGGGAAGCCCTAGGCGGTGCTCTTAATCCCCTCTCCTCGCGCACCCTGAAAGAATGACTCTTGCCTCATAGGCAGTTCCAGACTTTTCCCGGACTCCCTCCCGGCACACTAGCCCCCTTCAGGCTGTGTTTACGTAGCCAACCCCAGTCCTCTCCCTGGAAACCGAACTCCGAAGCCCGAGCCTCAGCTCCCAGCCCCCACCCGCCCCGGCGGGTGAGCAGACAAGCCTCTCGGGCTGGTGAGTGCTGGTCGGCACCGATCCTCTGTGCGGGAATCTCTCCACTTTGCCCTCTGCATCCCTGTTGCTGCACTCTCCTCCGTGGCTCTGAAGCTTCCCCTCTGCCCACCCCCTGTCTCCACCAGCGAAGGGGCTTCTTAGTGTGTGGAAACATTTCCTCCTTCACAGCTCCCTCCCACTGGTGCAGGTCCCGTCCCTATTCTTTTGTCTTTTTTTTCTTTTTTCTTTTGCCCTACACAGGTACGTGGTGAGTTTCTTGCCTTTTGGGAAGTCTGAGGTCTTCTGGCAGCGTTCAGTAGGTGTTTTGTAGGAGTTGTTCCACATGTACATGTATTTCTTATGTATTTGTGGGGAGGAAGGTGATCTCCACGTCTTACTCCTCTGTCATCTTGAAGGGCTCTTGAGCAGGATATTTTAATCTGAGACTTAAAAGTTTATTAAGAATGGGTTAAATGGAAAACAGGTGAGAGAGAAAACAGGCAAGGGAGGAAAGAAGACTAATTCAAAAGAAAAACTCTCCTCTTACAAATCACTCAATTACGCAACTTCCCACTCTTGCAAATGGACCATGTATTATACTAGTTTACATCTCACCCATTCTACTCTTCTATTTTACTCCTAACCACAGTTCAATTAAATAAAAATGTACTAAATTCATTTACCTGAAAAATGCTGTGCTTTATGCAGTGTGGAATATAGATATAAGTAAGATGTCTTTCTCTCAGTTTTAGCATCTACATAGTAATTTGAGGAGCATCCAAAATATTGCTATACAGTGTAATAACAAAAAAGAAAGTGAAAATAAAGTGCGATAACAATGAAGAAATTTAAAGACTATAAAATGGAGAAGAGTCGAATAACATGTCACGTAAGTTGTGTGACAAATACAAAAATATAGAAATGTCTAGCAAAATGATTTTTTCTAAGAGACTTGGGAGAGGGGGTAGGATGAGGAGAAAAGAGAAAGGTGAAGCCTTGTGCAAGGAGAATTTCAAGGGTGATGCTCTAGGATCTATTTGTTATTTTCCTCAAAATAACATATATTCCAGAATGTAAAGTTCAGAAGAAATGCAAAAGCATCGCATGACACCAATCCTGGCATTTTCCTAATTTTCTCACTGATAAAGAATTTAATAAATGTGTATACCTCACATATAATACTTTATATATAACAATATTGGTGACCCTACCACAAAACACATTACACATTTTCAAGCAAATATTTACAGTGAAACTACTCTACTCTAATTATACTTTTGACCAGGCTTTGCAATCGAAAAGTAACATAATTATTACTAAAAAGTCAATGTGATATATATGAAATAATTGTGCATGCCTTTTAAAGAATGTACTAAATTTGTATTTTTTAATATTAAGAAGTGTATGTAAAGAAAGCAAGTACTCGCAGAATAAAAATACAGTATACTATAGTTGAGTGCTATTCGTGAAATTTCATTTCGTAAAATTATAACAAAATTGTACACTATAGTTTAAAACAATTCAGTTAACAGATTAAAAGCTCACTAAATCATGATTGTTTAACGCAAATAACATCCTTAACAACTTAGGTAACACACATATGCTTTCAGAATTTGTTGATGATCCAAACATTTGATATGTGCTTTAGCTAATAAGCACTAATACTTAAAACATAAAATTCCAGTGTTAACAACCCAAACTTTAAACACATTTTTATTCATTGTGCATTTAGTTTCCAAATTCTTCCAGTTTCTAAGATGTAAGAAGCTCACAATTTGCCATTTTAATAAGGTCTGTATAAATGCATTTAATATTCAAAATCTGACTTGTTGTCAGTCCTAATTAAAGTAAACAAAGCTTTGCAATGAATGAATTTAATTACTTTGAAACTAGTATGTCTAACTAAGATGAAAAGCAAACGAGTACAATCTAATCTCAGCAAAGAATATTTATGATTATAAGCTTTGTCAATAGCAAAGTGCACCAACTGTTCATATATCTGACTTCCAAGAAATACATGAATGCTAATCAGTTCATTAGAGGCTTCTAGGTTGTGATATTTAGCGATAGGATGTAGAAGCTTTCTTGTCCATGGAGTGTAATTGTACTCAGAATGAAAAATTGTTTCCAACAAAGCTTCATCCTTCCTACTTCTGATTTCCTGCTCGTTGCTTTTTATGAGCTACATACCTTTCAAGAAGCTGACATCATTCAGCTTCTGTGTCATATGAACACAAGTATGCATAGGTCCTGAGATCACCTGCTGAGCAGGATTCTACCACCTGTATTCTAAGCTCAGGAATTTATCTCAGGTCCTATGTTCCAGGTAACTGAGCTTCATAATTAGTACACATACAGTATATTACCAGAAACTGTATGCAAGCAAAACCTTTTATAAAATGCTTTCTATCTATAGGGAACAATAAAAAGTGCCTCAGTGAACAGTTCTTAATGATTATAATAAATTGTCACATATGAATATTTTAATATGATAAAATTGGGGGGGAAGCTAAGAATGATGAATCTGATACAATTCTACAATAACAAATTTTGTTTAAAAAGCATACTTTGCCAAATTAGAAGGTGTGGCAAATATATATTTGATGGATAAATACAGATTTTAGTTTTAAAAAAACAACCTTCTCAAATGTAGTGATAAAGGCATCCTGCCTAATAAAAGAAGAAACTGGGTGGATAGGAAACATATGAAAGGAAACAAACACATTAGCCTGAATTGATTGTTGCTGGAGTGCATTTTTATGATATCTCCCAAAAGAGACAGTGAAGAAAGCTAAAATTGAACTAATTAACAATTAAGCTGAAAGTATATAATACAATAAAATCTATGACAAGCCAGGTAATAATTTTGTGATTTGACAAATCTCAGGGGAGAAGAGATAGAAAGAGGAAAAGTAGTTACTTTATTTCAAGTATCTCAGTTTAAAATAAAATATTAGGAGTATCTATTTATAAGAGCTCGTTTAGAAGTGGGTTATCCTTTCATATAGAATTCTGAAGTTCATATGGAATTTTGATAATGCATAGTAGTAATACTTTATTAGAAGGCAAAAGACATCTAATTTCACAGAATGGTTTGGAAAGCAACTCAACATTAGTTTCTGGAAATAAAAAAAAAAGTTTACTACTTCAATCACTCATTAGAGATTAACTGACAAACTTAGTAAAATTGAATAATTGAATATCAAGGACCCTTAAATTAAGCAGGACACAATCCTAATGCTATTAGTTTTTATGTATATATGTATATCCACACACACACTTCCACATAAACATACACACACACATATTTTGTCAATGTTATTTTGGGTCTAGAGAATACCTACACCAGTAGTGACTGGGATAGGTTCGGTTCTGATTTTGGAACCATGTTGTATTTCTAAAGGAGATTTTAAAGCTTCTTGAATATGAGTTAATTTTTAATATATAACAACTCTTGAAATTAAGCTGACTAGTCACAACAGTTTATAAAGTCTTCATCTGCTTCCTAAAACATTTCAAAAGTATCTAAATCACAACATGACATTAGATTCAAACTTCCTCAAATTGAGTTTTCCTATCCTTTCAGTTTACCATGAACATCAGAAGGAAATAGGGCATATGGAAGGAAAAAGATGAGACAACATATTATTCATATTAATAAAAAGGAAAAAAAGGATTGAAATCAATAAACTTCTATATTATTCCTGATAGGTAAAAGCCTTGATAAATTTCCTTGCAAGAAGGCAAAGGTTAAACCTTCTATAATTTGGCTCTTGGCTCTGTAGGGTGATCTCTGGTTATGCAAGTATACTTAAAATGTTAAGTAAATCGTACTCCTAATTGACTAGTGACTTAAGCTATTTAGATATCAAAGGATATGGACATCTTTGTCACAAACTTATCATGCAAGTCCTCAGGAGGGGGAAAGATTTTCAAATCTTTCTCAAGCTGTTGAAGCTGCCTTCCCATCTGCTTCAAATTCTTTTCCAGCGTTTCTACAGAAACTAAGAGAGAGAATATTATACGCATTAGAAGGACAAAATTATAATATAAAAAAGTAAAACACTCTAGAAACAAAACATTTGTGAAAAACCTTAAAATAATAATGGAAATCCACTAAAATAAATGAAAGGTAAATTTCATTTAAATTTTTTGATTTTTAAATCCAGAAATGAAGAAAATTTAATAAAAGATTATTTAAAACAGAAGATGAAATTTAGGAAAAGCTCACATGTACAAACCACATTCAAGAAATACTTTTTGTTGAAAATCAGAGTCCTTGAGCTCTACAAACAAAACAAAATAAACAGTCTATTCAGAAAAAGAAGGCAAAGAAAGACAATTGTTTTTAAAATTAAAACTATTTCAATATAATTTTAGCATTTTTCAAAATCATGATCTTTTGAGAGGGAAAAATAAAATATACATGGAAAACATGGAGAAAGTATGCTCTTCTGTTCAAGGTCTCCCATGACAGGAATGAAAAGGTATCAGGGGTTATCTGAATAACATGTGAAACAAATGTCAAACTTTCTTTAGTGGTACTATGAGGACAATCTGTGTTTATTAACTAATAAAGATTTTTTTGTGTGTACATTCTTGCCCAGTGCAAATCACAAGTGATTTCACATACAGCTAAACCCAGGATGGATGGATAGATGGCTGGATGGAAGAGAGATATACTATAATTTTTAATTAACATTTAAATTGAATGTGTTAGCACACCATTGGACAAAATCACATACTTAAAACATTATGATTAAGTTTGCTGATCAAATTTTATTACACACACACATCAAATTTGGGAAACACCTAGTGAAAAGACATATAAAATCTGAGGAACTCCCATGTAACAAAACGCACAAGGCAAACACTGGGAAGGAACATAGGTGGATTATTTGTTTTTTTCTGACACCTAATACTTCATTCCAATAGCTACCAATTCTCCAACGCCAACTGGGTGTCTCCCAATTCACTTCAATTCTGACATGCATTGCCTGGAGTTAGCCCAGAACCCACAGGTTTAAGGACTTAGTCCCACAAGACTGCCCTCACTTCACAGGACAGTCACAAGTCCCAGGGATCACCCATACTTCTAACCAATGATAAATTCAAGGGTTCCCATGCCCTCCCCACCAACCCATTTATTTTTTAGAATGTGAAAAATTATAATGTGAGTTCCCTCACAGAACTCAGGGAAGTACTTACTATACTTGCTACTACAGTTTTTATTATAAAGGATATAACTCAGGAATAGCCAAATGGAAGACATGCATAGGGCAAGGAATGGGGAGGGAGGGGGTAGCACAGTCTCCATGCTCTCTCCAGGTACGCTGCCCTCCCAGCATGTCCCTATGCTCACTACAGCAGAAGCTCCCTTAGCTTCGTCATTTCAGTCTCATCGCAGCTTCACGACACAGGCACGATTGAGTACATCACTGGCGATTGGTGACTGAACTGGAGCTCAGAGGGTGGGCTGAAAGTTCTAACCCTCTAATCACATGGTTGGTACCTCTGTCAACCAGTGCCCCCATCCTGAAGTTCCCTAAGCTGGCGCTCCCCCCCATCTGCCTTGAGTCATCTCAGTAGCATACAAAATACACTCTCATCATTTAAGAAAGATTTTAGGAATCAGGAATAAGACCCAATATATAGTTTTTACTCTGCCGCATGGACACTGAAGTGCATGTCTGGTCAGAAGGCAGAACTCCAGTACCTGTGAGGAGGTATAAGATGAGTACGTTTTTGATTTATGAGTTGTCACCCTCAGAGCTGCCTAACAGCCTGGGCAGCCCTCAGAGGAGACCAGCTGCTTGTAATTGAACATAAAGCTATCCCAGTGAGTGAGTGCTTCTCAGTGGGAAGAGAGAAGGGCTTCAGGTTCAGATGAAAGGCTTATTAGGGGATCCTCTGAGCCTCTTCCAACTCATTGGTAGCAGTGAGTCAGGGACTACGTTCTATCACTGTGATATGAAGCAACTTCTCACTGGCTCAATTTCCACATGAGTGAAATAGGAAGAATCTCGCCTCATACCTTTACCTCACTGCTATTTCATAAAGATCAAATGCTATGATATAGGATGAAGAATTTTTTTTTTAATAAAATGGATTATGAGATGTTACTCTTATTCTTAGAACTCAGTAAGACATGAAGACCTTAAAGATTAAAGTCAGTAATATTAGAATCTAAGGAAACTTAAAAAAAAATCGTCATCATCACCATCATCATCAACATGCCAGGAACAGTGTTGTAGAACTCAGGCTAAAAAGAAAAGTTGCTAATTTCAAGAGCAAAATGTTTGGGATGTTAGGAAGCTTTGGGGCATATTCAAACATTTAAGGTTGACATCATAAGGAGTAAGCAGGTTGTCTTAAAAAATGGTTCTGTGGCTACTCTACAGATAGAAATCCCATTAAGCCATTATTTAAGCTTCATCAGCACTATCTGATTACATTTATGTATTATAGTTAAGAGAATTTAAGTGTGATTGATCAACTTTTAGTGAAACCAGCAGTGCTGGTTTTTAAATGAAGACCAAAGCACAACTGAAAGAAAGAAACGTGTGTGCAAGTTCTAGGAGAATAAATACAATCCAATGTTTGGGGCCATCTGATGGGTAAAACTAAAGAGTATTTAAGAATTTCTTTGGTGTTTTTCTTTTTCAGCAATTATGTTTACAAAGATAGCACCTTTATACATCCGTGAACATCATTTAGCCACACTTTTCTCATGTGTCAAGTTTTTTGAGGTCAGTGACTATAATTTTTTGTATTAGAAATCCCAACTGGAGCAGAGAATTTTAAATTGTACACCCTCAAAGAAGTGTTAATTTACTGGTGTCTCTGTATCTGACCTGTGTATGAATTTTATCTTTCAACTTTGTCACATTTCTTGACCAAGAAATTAATCTTATTTTTTATTTTTAATTCCTTTTCATTACTTAGAAGTAACAAAACATAGCCATCATCAAACAGAATTCACTAGATTTTTCTAAGGCAACTTCAATTTTTGCATTTTACTCAATATTCAATAAGATGGGATGTCACCTCAGATACCATGTATCTCTGTCCCCAGCTAACTGCCCATCTGTAATCTCCACACGTTAGTGGGCAGCAGAACCATAAATTCTGTTTCCTGTGCTAGAAACCTGCTAGTCTTGACCCTTCCCTCTCCTGAACCCTCAGATCCAAAGGATCGTGACATTCCTCACATTTTACTTGACAAATAGGACCTACTTCCTTGCTACGTTGAACACTATTCAAGGCATCTGGAACACTTTTCTCTGCCCTCTTGTCTCCTACTGTTTCTCTCAGAGCCATATCCACACTGTACATGGAAGTTTCCAGACAAACATTAATTTAAAGATGTCCCTTCCCTGCTTAAAAACCAGACAATAAACTGTTTACATGACAACATCGGAGTTCCACCCACAACTTGGCTCTACCTCCTAATCAGCCACACTTTACTCCCAAGTCAACAGTCCTGCTCGTAGCTCCCTTCCTCCCAAACCCTTTCATCTATTCCGTACCTGATGATGGAAGTACCGTGTCTATTTGCCTTGCCCACTCCACCCAAGTCATTCTTATTCATACTCTACAATATGAGTCCAAAACCCCGGTCAGGCCCCTGGTGACATGCCTTCCCTACGTGTCATACCTGGTAATTATCTCTATCTTTGCAATTACTACACTCTATTACTTTTATCGTTTTATGTGTCTTCCTCTCCCAACTAACTGGGGATTCCTAAGGGAAGAGAGCCATATTTTATTCATCTTTGTACCTTGGGTTACATAACATAGTGCAGATACTCAAATGTTTGTTGAAGGAATGGATTTTGTATTTAACTTTAACCTCTTGAGATAAAAGCATTAAAAATGGGAAAATATAACAGATTAAATATCTAAAACCTTAAAATCCAAGACACAGACTTTTCTCCAAGTGCCTAGTTATTATGATAATTATACACTAGAGGTGTTAGAAAAGTTCTGAATAAAAGTCAAAATCACAACCATAAATATTTAGATTTACAGAAATCATGAATATAGGCTCTCTGTAATACGATGGCCTCTATGATTTACCACGTTAAGATTTCAAATAAAAAAGGAGAAATTGTATACATTTAAATAATCTCTGTAATTAAATAATAATTGTCTATGAATATCTCCTGGAGGTATTGGTCATTATTTTATAACAAGCTTACTAAGAAATGTCACAGTCATTCTTACATACCATGATACATTTCAGGGAAGTTGATTCCTTTAAAGAATGCTTAAACAGCAACTTATTAACAAAAAACTGTAAACATTCAAACTAAATTACCCTCCCTATGCTCCTAGACACAATTGTTTTGTGAGAGAAACTAGGGCCCATAGCATTTCAAGCTTTCAACATAGTGATTTTTCCTAGACGATTGTAATAATAAAGGTATTAATAAAGCTGTAAGAATGTTTCACAAATGCACATTAAAAATAAAAAAATGAATGGACAAGATGGACAAAAACCTCAGTACCATTAAAAGAAATCCCTAACATTAAATAGGCCTAGAACAAAATCTAAGATCTACAGTATCATTATAACATTCATTATGTTGATGGAAAAGCATAAAACTGAAATAAGATGGTAAAAAAAGCAGAAACTCAAAATAAATTGCAGCTTGGTTTATAACAGGCAAAGGTGTAAACTGAAAGAAGCAATGCTAAGTGACTGGCCAGTCACCCTCAGCTTGTCTTCTGCGCAGCTTTTCCTTCTTCCCATTGTTCTGATTCTTGATGGAACTCCGCATAATAATACATTATAATTTGCATCCCCTAATTAACTTATTATATTGGGTTGGCCAAAAAGCTCGTTTGGGTTTTTCCATAAGATGTTACAGAAAAATCCGAATGAACTTTTTGTCCAACCCAGTACTAGAGAGGACCCCTGACTTACATTCCACTTAACAATTTTTCAACTTTACGACGGTGGGGAGAGCTATGCATTCAATAGAAACCATACTTCATATACTGAATGCTGACCTTTTCCCAGGATAGCAATATGTAGTACATACTTTTGTGATGATGGACAGCAAGCCGCAGTTCCTAGTCAGCCATGCAAGAGTAAACAATCGATACGCTTACAAACCATTCTGTACCCAGAGAACCATTCTGGTTTTCACTTTCAGCACAGTATTCAATAAATTGCATGAGCTATTCAACACCTTATTATAAATTAGGCTTAGTGTTAGATGATTTTACCTAACTATAGGTTAATGTAAGTGTTCTGAACACGTGTAAGTTAGGCCAGGCTAAGCTATGAACTTTGGTAGGTTAGGTGTATTCAGTGAATTTTCAACTTATGGTATTTTCAACTTGCAATGGGTTTATCTGGATGTAACATCATCATAAGTCAAGGAAGATCTATACATGCAATGACGGTTTTGCTGTTACCTTTTTTATATACATCACACTGCAAAGGAATTGCCTATATTTGTTATGGAGTCTGGAGAGAGGACAGGGAGGCAGAAGGCAAGCAGAGGAAATGACAAGCACAACCAGTGAAAGGGCTCCAGTCGGTTCTGCTGACCCATTTCCCCCACTCTGGGCAGAAAAGAAGTAGCTTTGTCCTCTCTGACTAAAAGAAGGTGCTAAAGGCATAACAACCTTTTTACAAGAGAAAACAATATTAGTGGGAGAAGCCTATCTAATGGAAAATCATGTTTACTTATAAGAATTTGAAAACTCCTTTCTGCAAATAAGATGTTCAAGAAAATGGTAAATATTAAAGAAAAGAGGCCCGTAATAGAGATGTTTGTAACAATATTCAAAATATTCCCTCAAGATAATGGTTTTGTGTGCATGTTTGTGGGAGGGAGGTGTGGCTGCTTTTAATGTGGCCCATGATAAATACAGACTAACTGACATGCAAATTATGAGATGAGTTTTCATGTATGGCTATTAGAGACCATGCAGCCTAACAAGTCCTGGACTGCATGCATATCTCTAAACTTGAAAAATTCCAAATTTTTTCTCCTGCTTAGATCTTTCCCCTGAACTCCAACTGCCCATTGAGTATCTTTACTTAATATTTAATAGGCATCTTAAACTCACATTTTCAAATTGGAACTTATCTTGCTTCTGGAATCTGCTCCTGCACCTCAGTAAATGATTGGTGTTATGACTCCTCTCTTTCCCTCATACCCCACATACTCAATCACAGAGTAAATCCTGTTGATTTCTACCTTCAATGTAGGTGCATTGCCTAAATCCTTCTCACCTCCCTTGCTACAACCTCTCGGTCCCAGCCAACATGCTCTCTCCCCTGGATTATTCTTACAGCATCAAACTGGTTTCACTGCATCTGCCCATTGTTCCTCTACATTTTCCCCCAAAGAAGCAGTCAAAGCAATCCTTTGAAAATGCAAGCCAGATGTCACTCTTTTGCTCAAAGCCCTTCCAATGGCTCCCCATCTCAGAGAAAAGTCAAAATCCTTATAATGGCCAATAACGTCCTATTGGATCTGCTACCTTTCTGATCGTATCTCCTATTACGCCCTCCCCCCACCCCCCGCCTCCCTCTGATCCAGTCTCACATCCATATCTAGGGCTTAGGCACCTGCTCTTCCCTCTGCCTAGAGTGCTTCTCTCACACACCTTGTCATGCCTCCTCACTCCTCTGTCAGGCTTTCACGCAAAGGCCTTCTCTATGGGGCCTTCTCTGACCTCCCAACCTACATTCCAAAAAACAAACAAAAAAACACCTGGCCTAGGATTCCACAGCTAACCACCTGACATAATATACATTGACTTCTTTCTTTGTTCTGTATCCACTACCTAAAATGTAAATTTCAAGAGAGTAGAGACTTTTTCCTTTGTGTTCATATACTACTCTATCCAGTACCCCAAATGGAACCTGAGACAGAAGAGGCATTCAGAAAACAACTCATGAAATACTGAATGAATGAATCTTATGTAAGCCACTGTTACTTTTTTTTCTGTCACTCAAAGTCAGTCTAATCCTTATTCTTTTTTGTTTGGTTGGTTTTTGTTTTTTGTGTTTGTCTAATCCTTATTAATACAAGTGCCTAGGACAGTGTCTACCATGCAGCAAGAGTTCGATAAACTTTTTGGAAAGAATTCTTTCCTTATAGGGTCAAAACATCAAAAACTATTAATGAACACTAGCTCTTTTTTCCGTAAAGTATGTAGTTTGACAGACAGCTACTGAGAAGCTGCCATCAAGGTGACAGACATATTTACATGACACAAGGGTCTCCCAACGGATCAGTTTTAAATCTTTGCTTCTGAGGACAGAGGGGAAGATTAACTAAAAAGACATTTTCTTTAGGTTTTCCTATGAAGGAGAGTAAACATCTGTTTAGATGTTTCTATTACTTCTATCATCTATGTTCAGTATTAGTTCATATTTCCATATGGCATTCCTCAATATTTCTGGGCTGATAAATTTGATTTTACATAACATGCAAACACCTCCAGGAAAAAAATAACTATAAGTTGTTGAAGAGTTGCTGGAGACTAGTTGTTTTCAAAGGTTGTTTAGTAGTAGGAACCCTTTTTCAAAAGAAATTTTATATCAAAGTTCAAAATATGAATTAATAATAGTGTCAGGCTGAAGCACAGAAGAGTAAATAGAATTTTCCATATTCCATTCCTTATGCTATTATGTCCAATTGGAGAAAATGCATTGAGCTGTACATTTATGATTTGTACAATTTCCTCTATGTATATTATTATCTAATTTTTAGAAAGTACAACAGTTTTTCAATAACACAAATCTACAGAATTCTTGGCCTTGTACTCTAAAGCTTGCATGATTTTTAGGCAAGACAGTTGGCATCCGTTCAAACAATTTTCGAGAATATATATTAAAATTCTGTAATAATATATTATATCCATGCTTACCTGCATCATTAATGACAGCATAGGCAGATGTGTGTAAACAAGGGGCAAGACGGGAATAAAGACGCAGACCTACTAGAAAATGGACTTGAGGATACGGGGAGGGAGAAGGGTAAGCTGTGACAAAGTGAGAGAGTGGCATGGACACATATACTCTACCAAATGTAAAACAGATAGCTAGTGGGAAGCAGCCGCATAGCACAGGGAAATCAGCTTGGTGCTTTGTGACCACCTAGAGGGTGGGATAGGGAGGGTGGGAGGGAGAGAGATGCAAGAGGGAAGAGATATGGGGACATATGTATATGTATAGCTGATTCACTTTGTTATAAAGCAGAAACTAACACACCATTGTAAAGCAATTATACTCCAATAAAGATGTTAAAAAAAAAAAAAAGAAAGAACCACTGAAAAACAACTACAACAAATGTAGAGAATATTTACATAGTGCTTACTAGGTGCTACATACAAGCTTTATAAATATGTACACATACAAACCTATTTAATCCTCACACCAAACCTCTAAATTAATACTACTATTATCCCCATTTTATATACAAGAAAACTGAGTCCTAGAGAGGATAAGAAACTCATCCAAGGTTATTCCTCTGGCAATGGGCAGAGTTGGGGTTTGAACCCCAGGTGTCTAGCTCCAGAGTCCATGACTGTAATAACAGCCTCTCCTATAATATAATGCCTCTATCACGTTTTTATTTCACCCACTGAAATCATTTATTGGAATTACTGTAATTGTCACTGCCTGTCAATAAAAACTCCTTAAATTCAGTGGCATATTATGAATTTCAGCTTTAACTGCTTCAGTATTTGCATATGATGATATAAGAAAAAGGTATTTCGAAGCTCATCATCAACAATAACCCTTAAACACCAAAACATTTCACAATATAAACGCTTTCTATATATAAAGCTAACAGTGCAGTTACCCTTAACTATTTCATAATACTCAGAGATGATGGTGCTGCCTCCATGCACTTATAGGAGTGATGACAAGGATGACTGGAGTGGGTTGAAGAGTGTCCCCCAAACTCCATGTCCACCCAGAACATCAGAAAGTGACTTATTTTGAAACAGGGTCTTGCAAAGAGAATTAGTTAAAGATCTCAAGAGGAAACCATCCTGGATCTAGGGTGGGCCCTAAATCAAGTGATTGCTGTCATTAAAAAGAGATGTGAGGATACAAAGACATGGAGAAGAAAGCAATATAAAAATAGAGGCACAGAGATGCCAAGGATTGCTGGCAGCCACTAGAAGCTTAGAGAGAGGCATTGGATGGTTTCTCCCGAGAGACTACAGAAGAAACCAATCCTACCGACACCTTGATTTCAGATTTCTGTATTCCTGAACAGTTAGAGAATAAATTTATGTTGTTTAAAGTGACCTGGTATGTGGTGATAGTTTATGGCAGCCCTAGGAAACTGAAACTACTAATTCAAGATTTTGCAAGCTATATAAACACAGTCTGGTTTTGGGAAGCAGTTGGCAATTCTACCTTCGGCATCTTATCAGCTCCATGCCTCTTCACCCAGTTGGTAACACGTCAGTTTTGTGAGCAATGAGATTCAACAGACAGCCATAACTGTGTTTGCTCCATCCACTGCTTAGGTTTCTTTATAGTATACAGATTTGTTATGTTAAGCTATCCTTCAAAATGCTGGAAAATTTTCTTTCATCTACCTGGTTTGTAATTTCTCACTTCATGTTGCAAAACTGAAGTGCAGTAAATACTGTTCCCCAGCCAGCAGTCTAAGAATAAGACCTTGGTCATCACTGTTGATCCTGTCCTGTTACTTGATGTTAGCTATGGCTCATAGGTGACACTGATAGAACTATTCAAATAGCTATTTCAAATCTGTAGCTGGCCAAAAATCTGCAAACACTGTAAACTGTTAGTTTCTTGAAAAGATTAATGCTGTATTGATGCCACTTTCAGTCTGCTAACCTCCAAAAAAGATACAGAGGTCTTCCTGGTGTGGTTTTCTTCTTCATCATCATCTATCAGCCCAAGCAGCAGCCAATTCAGGAAATGTTCCTAGCTCAGTATCTTAAAAAGCAATCTTTAGCTGCAAGTAGTTCCTCCATGTCAGTGTTCTTCAACATCACTCTAAAGAATCCTTAATCCTTCTAGAGATTCTGGCCATGTTCTGTCTATATTCCTTTCTGCTGCCTTCCAAAATAGTTTACATTTGCACCATAAAATAGTGTAATACAACCTTATCACACTCAGGTCTCCAATTTAAACTTTTGATGCCAATCTACATAGATAATCCTTGGAAATAAACTGGCAGGACTTAAATAAAATGTTGCTCATCAAACAACTTGGACCTAGTGGCTCTTTACCAGTACACTGCACTCCCAGTACACTAGAAATATTTTTCATAAATCCTGCAATTACCTTGTGAATGGTTCAGTTATATTTCATCATAACTTTTTATGTTAAAAGTATTAATTTGCTGAATGTAAAATTTTACATATATAGTCCTCTTAGTAAGTATATGGAAACCTACATGTGAATTGCCTTTTAAAAATAAATTTATTTTTAAATTATATTTAGCTTGTAGTAATATTAAAATTGTTTTACAGTCCCTGAGTATATGTATTAGATGGCTACAGTCAAAATAGTTGAGATATAACTACATAGGAGTCATAAACTAGCTTTCCAGACATAGCTTCTTACTCTTCATCTATATGTGGAATCAATGGTACACAAGTAGGAGACATCGAATACTTTCACTATTTCCACAGGACAATGAAAAAAAAAAAGGTAAAACCATCTATTCATACCTCACATTTAGAAAACTGTCAACAGATAGTTCAGAGTGTTACTAGTCTTTGTTAGCGACTTGCTTATAAGAAAATTACAACTATTAAAGTAGCAAAACAGGGAGAAGTGGTAAAGAAATATATGTAGGGATATAATGAGTAAAAGACATGATAACACAAAACAAAAAATTAGTACACTTAGTTCAGCGTAAATGAATGCATTTTAAAATAAGATCCAGGAGATGCCACAGATCTCACCCTGAAAATTAAATGTAAATGCTCATGAATATATTTATTTAGAATGCCTCAATATTTCCTCATACATGTACTAATTTATGTGTCGTCTATTCAAAAAAAGTAATTGAGGCATACTTGGAATTATTTAAAATCATGTGATAATTCATGGTTTGTGTAAGAACCTTTGCTATTCCTAAACTGATTACTAGTGAACATCCAACACAGCAGGTCTAGGGCTGTTTCTTCAAATTATCTGATAAAGTAAAAAATCATGCAGCATAGGCCACTCTATTCTAAAGCCAAAAAACTAAGCAAGAAGAATGTCTTAAATTATTGGATTAGTTTGCTAGGGCTGCCATCACAAAATGCCACAGACTGGGTGGCTTAAACAATAGAATTTATTTTCTCACAGTTCAAACTGTTGGCAAGTTTGATTTCTTCTGAAACATCTCTTCTTGGCTTGCAGGTAGCCACCTTCTCTCTGTGTCCTCACATGGCTGGTCTGGTATGCACACTCCTGATGTCTCTCTGGGTCTAAATTTCCTCTTCTTATAAGCACACAGGTCAGATTGTACTAGGGCTCACCCTATGGGTCCCATTTTAACTTAAGCACCACTTTAAAGACCCTCTCTCCATATACAGTCACATTCTGAGGTACCAGGAGTCAGGGTTTCAACAAACAAAGGGCTTCAATATATGGGGACAGAATTCAGCCCATAACAGAATATATTTTGTGCTCTTTATTGACAATTAAAGCAATATCCTACATGGTTGTCTTCTGTAACTAAATTATCTTATAAATGCCCCCACCATCAACAATGTGTCCTGTCAAATTATTTCATTGTATTGTCAGAAATATACACTAAGAATGTGTATTTTCATAAAACTCTTAATACTTTACAATTGGTTTAAAATACCAAAAGAATTTATTTATCTTGCAAAATTATGAGGCCCCAACTTTAATCTCCATGACTTAATGGTTCCAACTAACACCATGTTGGTTGTGTTGTTAATTTTGTTGCATAATAAACATTTTTATATATTTACAATATACACTTAAAATATAAAATGCAGTTGAATTAATAACTAATACTGAATATCTAAAATACATATCCAACTTGCTAATACATTTTAATTGGCATTTTTGGAAGTCTATAGTATAAGGAGGTTAATGGAAGCCTTTGAAAATGCTTTTTGCTTGTTACAGCAGATGAATTTGAAATTTTCAAACACTCTGCATTTCCAGCTGACAGCCACCTGGAAATTAAGCGTTCTAAGTGCTCACAGTAGGTGAATAAAAGACAAGCATTTAGTATTTAGTAAGGCATTTATCATAAAATGTTGGAAAGTCATGAGGAATTGAAAACCAGGAGATGTATTTGACTAGACAAATATTTGGGCCAGACCAAGGTATTACTAGCTAAAAGCAAACAAACAGTCTTAAAAGCAGAGAGGTCTATAAAACAGAGCAAACAAAAACTCAAATATAAAACATCAAAGAATGCTCCTGAAAGGTGAAAATGTGGAAATGGTAAAAGTGAAAAAAATTTATAATGGGCAATCATTAAATCCACTCTGATAATACACTGAATATTGTCCTTTCTCAAGAAGCTAATTTCATTCCCAGCAGTTCCAGGAATAGTCTCTAATCTAGAGTAGTAGTTCTTGAATAGTGGTCTAAGATTTTCTGGAAAACCTATGAATTTATCATTAAAGAAAGATTGGAATACACAGAAACTTAGGTGAGGTTCCCAGCAAGCATCAGGAAAAAGTACCAAAGGGAAAGGGACATTTGCTTTAAGGTACCTGACAAAGGAGAGACCTAGACAACATTCTAGGCCACAGCTGCCACTTCCCACAGAACCTACCACACAGCTCTCAGCTGACGTGCTGAAGGCTAGAGGCAGGGGAAATGAGAAAAAGGAAATCAGAAGAAAGTGAGCCAAAAAGGATTTTTCTCAAGTAAATAAAATCTGGGGAGGACAGAGTAAGGGAGTAGGAATCAAGAGGCACATTTTACAGCACATCATGATCTACACACTGAAGTGTAGCTGGAGATGGCAAGTAAGATGTTGGATATGCAAGTGTGGAGCTCAGAAGGAAGTCTGGGATATAAATCTGTAAGTCATTAATGTAACAACGCTATTTAAGCCCTTGGAGACTAAAGAGATCACCTAAGGAGAAGCTACAGAGAGAAAAAAGAGAAGGACTCAGTATTAGGCTAATAATATAAGCAATACTTAGAGGGTGCATAGAAAAAGGGGAGGAAGTTGCGTATATAAAGAGAGGAGACAGTTGGGACAGAAGTCAGATGTGAGTGAGGTAACCAGGGCTGCACCAAGACACAGAAACCACACCTTGGACCAGCAGCAAGACAGAGCACAGTTTCTGACACAGTAATCACACAACACATGCTTGTTAAATGAATGAGTGAACAAGTGAGTTACAGACTAGACTAGCATGGTATCTCTAGAATTCAGAGTTAACTATTTAGGGAAAAATGGAAATATATGGAAGAGCTACAATACCTTAAAAAAGACATGGGCTGAACAAGGTGACACTGTAAATTTACCTTGGTATTATTTTAATACACTCCAAACCCCCCCAAAGTTTGGTCATATTTTCTATTCATTAATAAAATACCATTCCAAATTAATATGAAACAGGTTATTGTGAAATAATCAATAAAACCATCATAGATTAGAGTTCATTAATTTCAACTGTTTAGACAAGGGAAAAATGTATTCAACCCTTAGAAGTCCATAAAGAAAAGAAATATTACAATGGTATACAGAAATACAATAATGATCAAAAAATATTTTCACTGAAATACAACAGAAAAGCTGTAAGCCGTTATCTTTTAGCAAAGAAGCAGCCCTAATGAAGTAGATTCTTGAAAACTGTCATACGGGTAAGCTCATTAGTTACAATGAAAGCTCCCCCTGCTGATCCAGGAGTACCTAATGGCCAGGATATGTTATGTCTCAAAAACAAAGGTACTTTTAAATTCATGTGATAGCTCACTGAGGAGATTTCAAATCTGGAAACTTTCAAATGATGATGTATAATATAAGAGCACTGAAATTTTCCAAAGAAAACAAAGACTTATTTCATCCAAGACTACATTAATTCCTCTAAAATCTCATCCATTAATAGGGTAATAAACTCATGAAAAGAAATCTAGCTCAACAATCACCTACACTGTAAAAAAAATTCTCTCAGTGATGGCTTTTCTATTTCAAATATGAAGTTGGCTACTCCCTGTGAAACACATTCTCAGTATCTGCTGGCCCATACACATATGCATGCCTCCGCTATAAAAGATGGAAACTAAAACCCCTAAAGGCCCCAAAATGCCCCACAGAAACACCAAGAAAGAAAACAAACAGAATATCATTACCAAGTTACAACTCTGCAAGCAAACCCATATGAAAGTTACATACTTTTCAAAAGCAAAATATTGTAATATTTATACAGAATTTTAAGTACAATCAAATGAGTACAATCAAATGAGTCAAAACAGATAAATGACATTTATCTTAATTCATAGCAAAAACTGCTAGAAAATGTATTATACAATAAAAAATACATCTGAAAGAGAAGTATGTTCCAGCTTACTATTTTGTTTAAGAACTAGTAGGAAAAATAGTAAAGTGACCAGAAATTCAAACTGCTATTATGAGAAAATGCCCACATTGATTTCATTTTTGCTAAAAACCTAATGCTGATGTAAGCTATTAACTACTCAACCATCTTTTCCCCAGAAAAAGAAATTGCTCTATATTTCAAGGCACTTGAAGGTAGCACTTCTTCACCTAGTACTCTGTTGCTTATCAAGCTTAATATTCATCAAGAACACGCATTTTCAATTCTTTTTCATCCCATTTACTTAAATTTTATTCCAGAATTCCAGAAATCTCATTATAAGAAAGGTGCCTTCCTTGAGTTAATGAACTAATCACGTAAAAGCTATTGCGAGTATCTGTGAGTTATTTATTTATTTATTTACTTATTTATTTGGTATGTGGGCCTCTCACTGTTGTGGCCTCTCCCGTTGCGGAGCACAGGCTCGGGACACACAGGCTCAGCGGCCATGGCTCATGAGCCCAGCCACTCCGCGGCATGTGGGATCTTTCCGGACTGCGGCATGAACCCGTGTCCCCTGCATTGGCAGGTGGACTCTCAACCACTGTGCACAAGGGAAGCCCTCTGTGAGTTATTTTTAATGTTCTTTTCCTCTGTGCCTTTTTGCCCAGTCTCACATTGTTTAATATGAGAAGATGATTTGGATTACTTTCCCTTCTTAAATTCCCTTAAAACACTTACAACTATACATAGGGACATTATCTTCTTATGCCATGAACATTTTAAGGTACACAAGGGCAAAGTAAGGAGTAATCCATTAGAACATTAGGATGCAAGAGTGAAAAGTAAAAAGACTTATTTTTGGCTTAAAAATCCATATTAATTGTTTCCAATTTTTTTTTCAACAGACTATATGAGATATACACTTCAAACAAACATATACCTCAGCAAAAAGTGTGAAAGAACATCTCATCCAATCACATGCCTCTCTGCAAAAAAAAAGTGCTACAATCCCCACTTCATAGAAGAAACAATTTAAACAGGGTATGAGGACAGCAGAAGCAAGAAGAACTACAATCCTGCAGCCGGTGGAACAAAAACTACATTCACAGAAAGATAAACAAGATGAAAAGGCAGAGGGCTATGTACCAGATGAAGGAACAAGATAAAACCCCAGAAAAAACAACGAAATGAAGTGGAGATAGGCAACCTCCCAGAAAAAGAATTCAGAATAATGATAGTGAAGATGATCCAGGACCTTGGAAAAAGAATGGAGGCAAAGATCGAGATGATGTAAGAAATGTTTAACAAAGACCTAGAAGAATTAAAGAACAAACAAACAGAAATGAAAAATACAATAACTGAAATGAAAACTACACTAGAAGGAATCAATAGCAGAATAACTGAGGCAGAAGAACAGAAAAGTGACCTGGAGGAAAGAATGGTGGCATTCACTGCCACAGAACGGAATAAAGAAAAAAGAAAGAAAAGAAATTGAAGACAGCCTAAGAGACCTCTAGGACAACATTAAACGCAATGACATTCGCATTACAGGGGTCTCAAAAGGAAAAGAGAGAGAGAAAGGACCAGAGAAAATATGTGAAGAGATTAAAGTCGAAAACTTCCCTAACATGGGAAAGGAAATAGCCAAGCAAGTCCAGGAAGTGCAGAGTCCCATACAGGATAGACCCAAGGAGAAACACGCCGAGACACACAGTAATCAAATTGGCAAAAATTAAAGACAAAGAAAAATTATGGAAAGCAGCAAGGGAAAAACGACGAATAACATACAAGGGAACTCCCATAAGGTTAACAGCTGATTTCTCAGCAGAAACTCTACAGGCCAGAAGGGAGCAGCATGATATACTTAAAGTGATGAAAGGGAAAAACCTACAACCAAGATTATTCTAGTCAGCAAGGATCTCATTCAGATTCGATGGAGAAATCAAAAGCTTTACAGAAAAGCAAAAGCTAAGAGAATTCAGCACCACCAAACCAGATCTACAACAAATGCTAAAGGAATTTCTCTAAGTGGGAAACAAAAGAGAAGAAAAGGACCTACAAAAACAAACCCAAAACAATTAAGAAAATGGTCATAGGAACATACATATTGATAATTACCTTAAACGTGAATGGACTAAATGCTCCAACCAAAAGACACAGGCTGCTGAATGGATACAAAAACAAGACCCATATATATGCCGTCTACAAGAGGCCCACTTAAAACCTAAGGACACATACAGACTGAAAGTGAGGGGATGGAAAAAGATATTCCATGCAAATGGAATTCAAAAGAAAGCTGGAGTAGCAATACTCGTATCAGATAAAACAGACTTTAAAATAAAGAATGTTACAAGAGACAAGGAACAACACTACATGATGATCAAGGGATCAATCCAAGAAGAAGATATAACAATTATAAATATATATGCACCCAACATAGGATCACCTCAATACATAAGGCAACTGTTAACAGCTATAAAAGAGGAAATCGACATTATCACAATAATAGCGGGGGACTTTAACACCTCACTTACACCAATGGACAAACCATCCAAACAAAAAATTAATAAGGAAACACGAGCTTTAAATGACACAATAGACCGGGTATATTTACTGATGTTTACAGGACATTCCACTCCAAAACAGCAGATTTCACTTTCTTCTCAAGCGTGTACAGAACATTCTCCAGGAGAGATTACATCTTGGGTCACAATTCAAGTCTCAGTAAATTTAAGAATACTGAAATCATATCAAGCATCTTTTCTGACCACAACGCTATGAGATTAGATATCAATTACAGGGAAAAAAATGTGAAAAACACAAACACATGGAAGCTAAATAATACATTACTAAATAACCAAGAGATCACTGAAGAAATCAAAGAGGAAATCAGAAAATACCTAGATACAAATGACAATGAAAACACGACAATCCAAAACCTATGGGATGCAGCAAAAGCAGTTCTAAGAGGGAAGGTTATAGCTATACAAGCCTACCTCAAGAAACAAGAAAAATCTCAAATAAACAATCTAACCTTACACCTAAAGGGACTAGAGAAAGAAGAACAAACAAAACACAAAGTTAGCAGAAGGAAATAAATCAGAAATATCAGAGCAGAAATAAATGAAATAAAAACAAAGAAAACAATAGCAAAGAACAATAAAAATAAAAGCTGGTTCTTTGAGAAGATAAACAAAATTGATAAACCATTAGCCAGACTCATCAAGAAAAAGAGGGAGAGGACTCAAATCAATAAAATTAGAAATGGAAAAAGAGAAGTTACAACAGACACTGCAGAAATACAAAGCATCCTTAGAGACTACTACAAGCAACTCTATTCCAATAAAACGGACAACCTGGAAGAAATGAACAAATTCTTAGAAAGGTATAACCTTCCAAGACTGAACCAGAAGGAAAAACAAAATATGAACAGACCAAACACAAGTAATGAAATGGAAACAGTGATTAAAAATCTTCCAACAAACAAAAGTCCAGGACCAGATGGCTTCACAGGTGAATTCTATCAATCATTTAGAGAAGAGCTAACACCCATCTTTCTCAAACTCTTCCAAAAAATTGCAGAGGAAGAAACCCTCTAAAACTCATTCTACGAGGCCACCATCACCATGATACCAAAACCAGCCAAAGATACCACAAAAAAAAAAAAAAAATTACAGACCAATATCACTGATGAATATACATGCAAACATCCTCAACAAAATACTAGCAAACAGAATCCAGCAACACATTAAAAGGGTCATACACCATGATCAAGTGGGATTTATCCCAGGGAAGCAAGCATTCTTCAATATATGCAAATCAATCAATGTGATACACCATATTAACAAATTGAAGAATAAAAACCATATGATCATCTCAATAGATGCAGAAAAAGCTTCTGACAAAATTCAACACCCATTTATGATAAAAACTCTCCAGAGACTGGGCACAACGGGAACCTACTTCAGCATAATAAAGGCCATATACGACAAACACACAGCAAACATCATTCTCAATGGTGAAAAACTGAAAGCATTTCCTCTAAGATCAGGAACAAGACAAGGATGTCCACACTCACCACTATTATTCAACATAGTTTTGGCAGTCCTAGCCACGGCACGCAGAGAAGAAAAAGAAATAAAAGGAATACAAATTGGAAAAGAAGGAGTAAAACTATCACTGTTTGTAGATGACATGATACAATAAATAGAGAATCCTAAAGATGCCACCAGAGAACTACTAGAGCTAATCAATGAATTCGGTAATGTTGCAGGATACAAAATTAATGCACAGAAATCTCGTGCACTGCTATACACTAATGACGAAAAATCTGAAAGAGAAATTATGGAAACACTCCCATTTACCACTGCAACAAAAAGAATAAATACCTAGGAATAAACCTACCTAGGGAGACAAAAGACCTGCATGTAGAAAACTATAAGATACTGATGAAAGAAATTAAGGATGATACCAACAGATGGAGAGGTATACCATGTTCTTGGATTGGAAGAATCAATATTGTGAAAATGACTATACTACCCAAAGCAATCTACAGATCCAGTGTAATTCCTATCAAATTATCAATGGCATTTTTTACGGAACTAGAACAAAAAATCTTAAAATTTGTATGGAGACACAAAAGACCCCAAATAGCCAAAGCAGTCTTGAGGGGAAATAATGGAGCTGGAGGAATCAGACTCCCTGACTTCTGACTATACTACAAAGCTACAGTAATCAAGACAATATGGTACTGGCACAAAAACAGAAACATAGATCAATGGAACAAGATAGAAAGCCCAGCGATAAACCCACACACCTATGGTCAACTAATGTATGACAAAGGAGGCAAGGATATACAATGGAGAAAAGACAGTCTCTTCAATAAGTGGTGCTGGGAAAACTGGACAGCTACATGTAAAAGAATAAAATTAGAACACTCCCTAACACCATACACAAAAATAACTCAAAATGGATTAGAGACCTAAATTTAAGACCGGACACTATTAAACCTTTAGAGGAAAACATAGGAAGAACACTCTTTGACATAAATCACAGCAAGGTCTTTTTTGACCCACGTCCTAGAGTAATGCAAATAAAAACGAAAATAAACAAATGGGACCTAATGAAACTTCAAAGCTTTTGCACAGCAAAGGAAACCACAAATAAGACGAAAAGACAGCCCTCAGACTGGAAGAAGTATTTGGAAATGAATCAACGGACAAAGGATAAATCTCTAAAATATATAAACAGCTCATGCAGCTCAATATTAAAAAAACAAACAACCCAATCCAAAAATGGGTAGAAGACCTAAATAGACATTTCTCTAAAGAAGACATACAGATGGCAAAGAAGCACATGAAAAGCTGCTCAACATCACTAATTATTAGAGAAATGCAAATCAAAACTACAATGAAGTATCACCTCATACCAGTTCGAATGGGCATCATCAGAAAATCTACAAACAACAAATGCTGGAGAGGGTGTGGAGAAAAGGGAACCCTCTTTCACTGTTAGTGGGAATGTAAATTGATACAGCCACTATGGAGAACAGCATGGAGGTTCCTTAAAAAACTAAAAATAGTATTACCATATGATCCAGCAATCCCATTACTGGGCATATACCCAGAGAAAACCATAATTCAAAAAGACACATGCACCCCAATGTTCATTGCAGCACTATTTACAATAGCGAGGTCATGGAAGGCAACCTATATGCCCATTGACAGATGAATGGATAAGGATGTGGTATATATATACAATGGAATAGTACTCAGACATAAAAAGGAACCAAATTGGGTCATTTTTTGAGACGTGGATGGATCTAGAGACTGTCATACAGAGTGAAGTAAGTCAGAAAGAGAAAAACAAATATTGTACATTAACGCATATATGTGGAATCTAGATAAACGGTACAGATGAAGCGGTTTGCAGGGCAGAAATTGAGACAGAGACATAGAGAACAAACGTATGGACATCAAGGGGGGAAAGCGGTGGGCGTTGGGGTTGGTGGTGCGATGAATTGTGAGATTGGGATTGACATGTATACACTGATGTGTATAAAATTGATGACTAATAACATCCTGCTGTATAAAAAAATAAATAAAATTCAAAAAAATAAAAAATAAACAGGGTATGAAATGATAAAAGTGATTTTTCTTAATTTAAAAGAAAAATTCACTATAACACCGGAAAAAAGTATCTTTCTTTAAGTTGACAAATGACCATTGGTCTGTACAAAAAGAATAGAGATACTCTCCCAGACCAAATGAGATATCTTCCAAAATGTATATCTATACATTTGTATATATTCACACAAATGTGTATTCGTAAATTCATTATTTTTTGAGGCAAGTAAAGTTTTTTTCCCACAGAACTGACGTGATATATAACCTGGATGCTTCAGATGTTCAAAAAACTGCATAAGTCATATTCAAACCAAATATAAATAATAGGACTATCCTTTCTCTGACCCTTTCTGTAACCAGATCTAAGCCCACAGCAGGGGCTAAGAAGGAGCTTAGAAACTGAGCTATTAGGAAGGAGTGACTGGAATCTATGGCAGTTTGGTGCCTACTGGGGCAAAGGAAGCAGGCTCTACTTGCAAGGTAGGCAGATGGAGATTCAGAATCAGGCCAAGGGGGACACTGACTACAGGTGCTTGGCTCAGATGCATAATCATCCCAGGTGCTTATGAATGACTCATCTAAAGAGAACTGCACTGGACACAGTGGAAGTGGCTTAGCAGCAGAGGGTGGGGCTGGCAGGTATTCAGAAGGTTTAAACTGCAAAACTTCCAATGCAAGAACATGGTATATCTCTTCATCTGTTTGCATCCTCTTTCATTTCTATTTCTTTCATCAGTGTCTCATAGTTTTCTGCATACAGGTCTTTTGTCTCCTTAGGTAGGTTTATTCCTAAGTATTTTATTCTTTTTGTTACAATGGTAAATGGGTGTGTTTCCTTAATTTCTCTTTCTGATTTTTCATGACTAGTGTATAGGAATGCACGAGATTTTTGTGCATTAATTTTGTATCCTGCAACTTTACCAAATTCATTGATTAGCTCGAGTAGTTTTCTGGTAACATCTTTAGTTTTCTCTATGTATAGTATCATGTCACCTGCAAACAGTGACAGTTTTACTTCTTCTTTTCTGATTTGGATCCCTTTTATTTCTTTTTCTCCTCTGATTGCTGTGGCTAAAACTTCCAAAACGATGCTGAATAGGAGTGGTGAGAGTGGGCAACCTTGTCTTGTTCCTGATCTTAGTGGAAATGGTTTCAGTTTTTCACCATTGAGAAAGATGTTGGCTGTGGGTTTGTCATATATGGCCTTTATGATGTTGAGGTAAGTTCCCTCTATGTCTACTTTCTGGAGAGTTTTTATCATAAATGGGTGTTGAATTTTGCCAAAAGCTTTTCTGCATCTATTGAGATGATCATATTGTTTTTCTCCTTCAATTTGTTAATATGGAGAGATATACCATGCTCTTGGATTGAAAGAATCAACATTGTGAAAATGACTATACTGCCCATAGCAATCTACAGATTCAATGCAATTCCTATCAAACTACCAATGGCATTTTTCACAGAACTAGAATAAAAAATTGCACAATTTGTATGGAAACACAAAAGACCCCGAATAGCCAAAGCAATCTTGGGAAAGAAAAACTGAGCTGGAGGAATAAGGCTCCCATACTTCAGACTATATTATAAGCTACAGTAATCAAGACAGTATGATAAAGGCAGAAAAACAGAAATATAGATCAATGGAACAGACATAAACTCACACACATATGGTCACCTTATCTTTGATAAAGGAGGCAAGAATATACAATGGAGAAAAGACAGCTTCTTCGATAAGTGGTGCTGGGAAAACTGGACAGCTACATGTAAAATAAATAAAATTAGAACACTCCCTAACACCATACACAAAAACAAACTCAAAATGGATTAAAGACCTAAATGTAAGACCAGACACTACCAAACTCTTAGAGGAAAACATAGGCAGAACACTCTATGACATAAATCACAGCAAGATCCTTTTTGACCCACCTTCTGGAGAAATGGAAATAAAAACAAACAAATGGGACCTAATGAAACTTAAAAACTTTTGCACAGCAAAGGACACCATAAGCAAGATGAAAAGACAACCCTCAGAATAGGAGAAATGGGAGAAATTTGTGTCCTTTAGGTAATATTTGCAAACGAAGCAACTGACAAAGGATTAATCTCCAAAATATACAAGCAGCTTATGCAGCTCAATATCAAAAAAACAAACAACCCAATCCAAAAATGGGCAGAAGACCTAAATAGACATTTCTCTAAAGAATATATACAGATTGCCAACAAACACATGAAAGGATGCTCAACATCGCCAATCATTAGAGAAATACAAATCAAAACTACAATGAGGTATCACCTCACACTGGTCAGAATGGCCATCATCAGAAAATCTACAAACAATAAATGCTGGAGAAGGTGTGGAGAAAAGGGAACCCTCTTGCACTGTTGGTGGGAATGTAAATTGATACAGCCACTATGGAGAACAGTATGGAGGTTCCTTAAAAAACTAAAAATAGAGCTACCATATTACCCAGCAACCCCACTATTGGGCATATACCCTGAGAAAACCATAATTCAAAAAGCAACATACACCACCATGTTCATTGCAGCACTATTTACAATAGCCAGGCCATGGAAGCAACCTAAGTGTCCATCGACAGGTGAATGGATAAAGAAGATGTGGCACATATACACAATGGAATATTAATCAGCCATAGAAAGAAACAAAATTGAGTTATTTGTAGTGAGGTGGATGGACCTAGAGTCTGTCATACAGAGGGAAGTAAGTCAGAAAGAGAAAAACAAATACCATATGCTAACACATATATATGGAATCTAAAAAAAAAAAAACAAAGGTTATGAAGAACCTAGGGGCAGGACAGGAATAAAAACCCAGAGATAGAGAATGGACTTGAGGACATGGGGAGGGGGAAGGGTAAGCTGGGGCAAAGTGAGAGAGTGGCATGGACATATATACACTACCAAATATAAAATAGATAGCTAATGGGAAGCAGCCATAGAGCACAGGGAGATCAGCTCGGTGCTTTGTGACCACCTAGAGGGGTGGGATAGGGAGGGTGGGAGGGAGGTGCAAGAGGGAGGAGATATGGTGTTATATGTATAGATATAGCTGATTCACTTTGTTATACAGCAGCAACTAACATGACATTATAAAGCAATTATACTCCGGTAAAGATGTTAAAAAAAAAAAAAAAAACAACGGCAAACCTATATGTTTTTGTATATAGGGCCTCACTATCCAGTCAAAAAATTAAAGTCATAGCTCCAATAATGACAATTGATAAAGTAAATGTCCTACAACTTTCTATTTTTAAAATGGCATATTCAGTATGAAAGCACAGTGACAAAGTGGCAAGTATGTTCAAATAAAAGACATTATTTTCTGTACCAACTGAAGACCCAGAGCACGAAAATCTTTTCTGTAAAAGTACAAACCTTTACTAGCTTTGTCCAAATGTTCCAAATCATTCACAAAATTGAGGATATCAGGGTAGTTTTCTTCACATATTTGCACAAGAAAATGTAGTAGTGTTGTTTTCTGATCTGCTGATTTTGTGTCCTTTAGCTAAACAGAATGAGAGGGAGAAAAAATACAGAGTCAAAAATATGTTGATAGTCTCTCTACTTAAATAATGTTAATACTGTTTTTTACAGATAAGAAATAAATGAGCTGTAAAATTAGTTAATGCTATTTTTGAAAAGCCACTATTTAAACACTTGAAAAGCTACTCTTCATATACTGTTGTTTGGTCTAAGTCATTAATATTTACTGTAAAGAAGGAATAAGCTTAATTCAATCTAGTATGCAATGTTTCATGGGGAAAAAAAAATATGGTGAAATGCCCAGGAAAACAGGACAACCTGGGAACGTATATAATATCAACACTTAAAACAATCCCACATGCTTGCTCATTTTTTCATTTGGCACAGATTTATAGAATGCCTACTAGGTACGGCAGGAGTCGGAGACGCAACACCAGTAAGTCATTCCTCAGAAGCCATTTAGTGGGGGCGGGGGGGAAACCCCAGAAAATATGCATTTCCCCTGTGTGACAAAGAGTATAGTAAAAATAATCATACAGTATGCCTAGGAGGACAGGGCACCTGAACTGAACACCAGCAGGCAGGAAGTTGTATGGGTTGAGGAAGGGAAGGAAAAAACTCAAAGGCACAGTTTGAAAAAGACCGTAGATGAGGAAGAAAGTGGCACTTTAGAGGAGTCCAAGTGACTCCAAAATAAAAGTACATGTTGCGGGGAGGGGGAAGTAGGGAGAGTAGAAAGAAATATGAGGAGAAGGCCAGAAAATTAAAAGAAAGGCAGACCATGCTATGGATATAGGATTCTGATCCCTAAGAACTGGGAGGTTTTAAACTAGATGAGAGCTAATCAGACGTACATTTTAGAAAGCTCCTTGTAGCACAGTGTCGATAAAAGATTAGAGCAAGGGTAAAAACAGAGCAGGAAGAATAATTTTAAAAGCTGTAGCAATAATCCAGGCAGGGAAAGAAAACAGCCTTGAGATGAGGTAATGCCTTAGGCATGAGATAATGGGACAGGGTGGGCATGGAAACCCACATGATGACATCTATTGAAACGGGACAGAAAGAATGAGAAAAAGATTTGGGTGGGGTGGAGAAAAAAGAATTGTTTCAGTTTGGGACAAGTGAACTTGAAGTTTTTGAATAACATCTAAGTGGAGACGCTGGGAAAGGATATAGATATATATAGGTGTAGAACAGTGTTCTCAACCTTTATTTCATTATTGCTGGCTAAGTTTTTTTAGGCGTATTTTTCCGAATCATTTGCACATATGAAATTTTAAAATGATACATATACTGTATATCTGTTTATGTACTGCATGTACATCTGTGCTTTACACATAAAAACAGAGGCAGATAGGAAAGATATTTTTGCTCCCCGAGAACCAATTTTCCATCCCTTGAGGGTGATAAACTGTAGAGAATACATAGTGAGAACTTATTCTAGGATTACCAGTTTGTGAGCTCTTAGCCTCCAAAGCTAAAACGTTGACCAAATAAACACAAATAAGTACACAGCATAAAAGAAAGGTGAACAGAGGCTTGAAGAGAAGGCCAGGATGGACCAATCCTAATCTGAAAAGGCCGAGGAATGAATTAGAAGGGAGAAAGGCTAGGCTACAACCTAGGTACAAATAGAGGTCAGCTTAGCTTTTGTGAGTGATGGGGGTAGGGGGTGTTGGGTGTGAACACAGGGCAAATACATAATCTGATAGTGTTCCCTACAAATGAGTAATCATCCAGATCAGATACACATATAAGGGGAGAAAAAATCACTCTTTTCACACCAGGATTTAATTTAGAGTTGGAAATTCTTGGTATACTTAACTGTGCACAACCCTATTGCTTCCTTTCCAACAATTTCCTACCTTAAAATAAGTGTATACACACACATACACATATATATCCATATGCATTTTTTTCAAACTCTATGTCACTAAGTATTATATCACTATCAGAAAAATATCAAATGAAAGTTACTATCCGATTGTGGCAGAAGGAGATATTCTGTGCCATCACAAATATTAACACACATGACTTATTAATGCACAAACTATCTTGTCCCTGGAAACACAGAGCTACCCTACTATAGACAGCCAGGCTTTCACATGATTACTCTTATAACAGGTTCAAATGCTGCACTGGCCTATTCGGCATGCAAACCATTCAGCAGCAATTGTTCCTGGCACTTTAAAAACTGACTGATATGAACAGAGTCCATTATTTGATGCCTCTTAAAAGGAACATAAATCACAACATTCATCTGAGTGTTCTGAAAAATTATTCCTCAAAAACTGACTCTGATCACTAGCTAGACTGATTGCCACTAACGTGTGAACGACCAGCTAAAACATAACACTAAAACTGGCCTTTAACTAGCTATGTCACCTTGGGCAAGTTACTGGACCTCAGATTCACATAAATAAAGTGAGAATATGGAACTGGACAGGAAAAGGAAACTCTAAATTCACTTTCCACTCCAAAAATATTAAATATACTTTACAGTGGACTTGTGTTAGTAGACATTGCAAAATCCATTTTTAAAAAATACTAGAATAAAAATGAAGAAACCTAGTTATAATCTCAGTCCAGAAGTTATTTTTGCATGCTTGGGTCAGTTAAAATCTTTCAGTTTCAGCTTTCACATACACTGAGAATGTTAATCCGATTTATAAAAGTTACCTTTCAACTCTACAATTTCATTCGTACTATCATCTTTAATGGATAAGGCTAGGGTAAAAGTAGCAAACTTTCACAAATATAATAGTTTTCCCTGGTACAACCATCAGTCAGTATAAAAACTGTCCTTTGATTTTAATTTTGCTATTTTTTTAAAGCACTCTAATGGTTAACTCTTCTGTTCCGCCACCTCCCTCTTTATAGCAATGACTAGAGAATACCGTTCCTTCGGTGGACTCCCAGTTCCTGACTGTCACCAATTTACACCTTTCTTATCATGCTCCGTTCATGTGAAACTAGACACATGTCCTGTGTGGAATGTTGATTAAGACAAGCACCTGGAAAGAGCTTTCCAGGGCGCTATTTGTGATATAGCTAAATGGCCAGCAATTGCTAGGATTAATATATCAAGAAATCTCTATGATCCAACAATAAGCAACTGGATCAATCTTGATCTTTATTCATGAGCAATAAGAATTCAGAATTAGAATTCTATAACCTATATAGCATCTACCAATTTAATAAATGTTAAGGATGCAGGTCAAACACAGATTCAAATATTTAGAGACAATCATAAAGCTAAACACTAACTTATGGAGGAGGTTGCTATCCTGGCTGTACTATTGAAAACATCAACTGGTTAGCAACTCACATACTGGTCACAGTCTAATATTTAAAATATACTCACTGAATAATAAATAGAAGTCTCCCATCCCTCCAGAACAGAATCTATATTTAACAACCAGGAGACTTAAAAAAAAAACACTCAAATTCCCAAATAAATAAATCTGAAAATATACCTAATAAAAGATAAGAAGTTAAGAAACACAGAGAGTGACTATTTGTTGACAATGCACGGGTACTTACAAACTACTAGTTGCTCTAAATTCCAGGACAGAGATTCTTCATTCAGTTCCTAACGTTCTCAGGAAAAACTGCACAGTGCTGGGAAGGTATTCTTCCTGCCTCAATTACTCTATGCCCTTCCTTCCTTCCTTCCTTCCCCCAAATCACTTTAAAAAAAAAAAAAAAAACCCAAAACAAAAACCAAACAAAAAAACCCTCCCAGAAAGCACATGAAAATATATGAAAGCAGAGCAAAATATATTTATCACAGTCTTCATTTACTTGCTCAATATTTTTTCACCTTTTGATAAACATTAACAACAAAAAGGGCACACTCTATTTCTACTAATTATTCATATCATACATAATCAGCGATTGAGCTAGAACAAGGAAAGCTTGAGAGATGGTGCTAATTTTGTTGAAGAGAAAAAACAACTTGAGCATACTCTGTAGTGCTAACTCTTGGAAAGAAAATGAAGCTAAAATATCTGGCTTAAAAATTTATTCTTAAGTTTAAAAAATATGCTTTTTAAAAATTTTCACCGACATTGCTTGACAGGACTCCTTTGGTATCACTGTCAAGAGATTTATCTTACTGATGAGTAATCGTCACTGTTAAGGAGAATTTCTTGTTTATATATTGTTTCTTTAAGGAACATTTAATGTGGCATAGATGTCAAATAAACAAAAAGATGGATGGAGTTTCTTCAACCGCTCTTTTCATTCTAGACAAAATAATGTTAAAAGCAGATCCTGTAATAAATCATGGCCTAGTTGTCAGTCTGGATAGAACTCCTTTGTAGCTACAATGCAAGGTTTGGGAATATTTTTAAGCTATTCAGCACGAACTTGGATGACATTTAAAGAAAATTCCATTGTTTTAGTCACAAGAAAGAAAATTCCTAAAATAAAAACTAAGTATCGTCTTGGTGATTTTCAGAATCCAAAGAACTACAACCCCTTACACTCTGAATAATAAAACTTTATCTTAAGAATATTGTTAAACTAGTAGCTGTTCCCCATTATCATGTTCCTATACTTCAATTACGTTATCCAGACAGCACTGACTCTTTGGATGTTGTAGACATTGCTGAACACCAGAAAAATGACAAAATTATGAGGGTCTGTAATGGCTCCATGAACATTCTAGAAGACCCTACCTTGTAAACAGTATGAATGCTGAGGACAACAGCAGCCACTCTTATTTGTGTGGCACTTCCTAAGAGACAGGGATTGGCCAAATAATACAAACTTGTTAAGTGCTTGAAACACACACCATCCTTATGAGGAAGGAACTGGTACTAAGAGGGCAAAAGAGATGTGAAACATCATGTAGCATACCCCAGATCACATAGCTACTATCCAGTAGAGCCAAGATTTATTTGAACCCACTTCTGTGTGAATCCAAAGCTCTTAACCACTATAAAATGCAGTTCCTCTACAAAATCTTTATTTAATATAGATTATTATGCATCAAAAGAAACAAAATTCTCAAAAACACAGTGGATAAAAATAGTAGTAAAACAGTAAAATAGTGTTCATTAATGCAATTTAAAACACTGAAGCCCTATAACCTGCTAATTCTAGCCTGGAAAGCCTCTACACCCGGATCCTGAGGTCACTTCTAGTTCTAAAAGCATGGCATTCTTTCTATTGTTTTATCTATACAATTAATAAAATGCTACCTGAATCTTACCTCAAATGCAAAGTCTTTCCATATTGCTAATAGATCAGTGCTCACAAAATATGATAAAAATATGGTTGAATGACACTGTAAAGTTTCATCTTTAACAGACCCAACCAAGTATATCTACTAACATCATACTCCATCTTAAATCATTTGCAGAATAAGGTGCTTTGTATATGTTTGAAACATCTCTAAGTGTAAGTTACATGTATCCACATGAAAATGGATGTGTGAATATGAACTGCCAAAGAATATATCATAATTGCTCAGATATGAAGCTCAAAAAGTCAATGCGTAGGTTCAAATTCACTAGTGAAACCAACTACAATTATAGAATGAACTGTTTCCTGATATATATAAATACATTTTTAAAAATCAATCATTGTGCTGATTAAATTTTTAAAAATACTGTGTATCCCTCCAAAATGAATGGAAATTTAAAATCTTAACATAAATTAAACAATATGCTTTGCATCATCTATGTCACTGCCGTCACTATTAATACCTATAATAAAACTTTCATAGTGATTTTAAAGATAGGTAGCGATAAACTAATATTAGGTAAAATAGATATTAGATAAATTTATAGCATTCACATATTAAAAAACATAATTTATTGCTTAGTTTTCATTTTAAAATGATGAGTTGAAACATTAAATAAGGAAGAAAATGCTTTAAATAATGTCAGCTTCTATAATTAAACTGACTTCTACTATATCTCCATAGACACACTATCTCTGAATTATATTTTAAACATATTTCTCTTGGATTTCAGTGAGCACTTCAGCATGAAAAGCATTTTTGCATTTTAGTAAAATTTTATCTTGTTGCATTATTATATTGTTCAATGTTCTATTATTTACACTATTCCCTTATTTCACAAGAGATTTAAAATAGCTCAGTGTTCTTTAGTTAATATAAATGGCTCAAATACATTAATTTTAAATTAAATGGTTTTTATACTTCTTAATTTTTTTAATTAACAGACTTTATATTCTAGAGCAGTTTCACTTTAAGACAAATAGAGCAGAAAAGACAGATTCCCATATACTCTCCCCTCCACATACACAAATTCCCCTATCAGTAACATTTTGCATTAATGTGTTACATTTGTTAAAATTTATGTACCTTTATTGATGATATTGATACATTATTATTAATTATTAACCTCCGTTTACTTTTGGGTTCACTCTGTGTTCTAAAGTTGTATGGGTTTTGCCAAATGCATAATGTCACGTATCTACCATTACTGAGTCATAGGGCATAGTTTCAACATCCTGAAAAATCCTCTGTCCTCCACCTATTCATCTCTTCCTTCTTCCCCCTCCCCCCAAACCTCCAGAAACCACTGAATTTTTTACTATCTCTATAATTTTGTCCTTTCCAGAATGTCATATAGTTGGAATCAGAGTATGGAGGCTTTTCAGATTGGCTTCTTTCACTTAGTATTATGCATTTCTCCATGTCTTTTCTTGGCTTAAGAGATTTTCTTTTTATGACTGATTTAATAGTCTATTGCAGGGGTCCCCAACGCTCAGGCCACAGACCAGTATGGGTCCACAGCCTGTTAGGAACCTGGCCGCACAGCAGGAGGTGAGCAGCAGGGAGGCGAGCAAGCGAAGCTTCATCTGCCACCCCCTGTCGTTCCCCATCGCTGGTCTATTGTATGACTATATGTATGACTATATCAGTGGGTTTTATCCATTCAGCTATTGAAGGACTTCTCGAGTTGCTTCCAAATTTTGGCAACCACGAATAAAACTGCTACTTGTATGCAGGTTTTTTACTCCTTGGGGTAAACAGGAATGTGATAACTGAATCCTATGTTAAATCTATGTTTAGCTTTGTAACTGCCAGTCTTCTAAAGATGCTGTACTATCTTGCATTCCTTTCATCAGTGAATGAGTGATCCTGTTGTACCACATCCTCAGTAGCATTTGGTGCTGTCAGTGATTTGGATTTTAGCCATTCTAATAGATGTGTAATGGTGTCTCATTTTTTTAAATTTGCAATTCCCTCACGACATATGATGTTGAGTATATTTTCATACAGTTATTTGTCATTTGTAAATCTTCAGTAAGAGGTCTGTTCAGGCCTTTTTAAAAAAATTGGGTTGTTTTCTTATTGTTGAGTTTTAGAGTTCTTTGTATATTTTGGATACAAGTCTTTTGTCAGATAGGTGTTTTGCAAAGATTTTATCCCACTCTATGGACTGTCTTTTCACTTCACAGAGCAGAAGTTTTTAAATTCAAATAATGGCTAACTTACAAATGTCCAGTTTTTCCAGCATCATTTCTTTAAAAAACGATTCTTTTCCATTGAATTACCTGTGCTGCTTTGTCCAGGATCAGTTGACTATACCTGTGTGGGTCTATTTCTGGGCTCTCTATTCTGTTCCACTGACTATATATTTTCCCCCCCAATACCACAGTTTTGATTACTGTAATTTTATAGTAAGTCTTGAAGTCAGTCCTTCCCCTTCCTCCTCCTCTTCTTCCTCCTTCTTCAGTGTTGTATTGACTATTCTGAGTCTTTCACATATCCATAAAAAATTTAGAATCAATCTGTTAATACCCACAAAATTACTTGCTGAGATTGTGATTGGAATTTCATTGACTACATGGATCAAGCTGGGAAGAGCTGACACCTTAACAATATTGAATATTCCTTTCCATGAACATGGGATATCTATTTCTTTATCAGATTTTTTTTTATTTCTTTCATCAAAGTTTTGTCATCTGCCTCATACAAATATTGTAGAAAATTTTTGGTGCTAAAGTAAATGATATTCCATTTTTTATTTCAAATTCTAATTTTTCATTGCTGATATTAAAAAAGTAGTCAACATTTTAATGCCAATCTCATATCCAGAAACTTTGTTCTAATTGTTTATTAAGTTCCAGAAAGTGTTTTTCTTTCTTTCCTTTTTTTTGATCAATTTTGGGGGATTTTCTACATGGGCAATCATTTTACTTATGAGCAAAGACAATTTTATTTATTCCTTCCCAATCTGTATACTTTTATGTCCTTTTCTTGTCTTGTTGCATTAAGCCAGGACCTCCAGTACGATGCTGAATAGAAATGGTGAGAAGGGACATGTTTCCTTGTTCCTCATCTTAGTGGAAAAATATTTAGTTTCTTATCATTAAGTATGATGCTCTCTGTAGTTTTTATAGATGTTCTTTATCAACTTAAGGAAATTCCCCTGCATTTCTAGTTTGTTGAAAGTTTTTATCATGAATGGGTATTGTACTTGATTAGCTGTCTTTTCTGCATATATTGATATGGTCAAATGGTTTTTCTCCTTTAGAGCCTGTTGATTTGATAAGTTACATTAATTGATTTTCAAATGTTAAACCAGCCTTCCATACCTGGAATATATCCCTCTTGGTCATGGTATCTAATTCTTTTTTGCATATTGTTGGCTTTGATTTATAATATTTTGTTGAGTATTTTTGCATCTATGTTCATAAGAGATATTGGTCTATAAGTTCCCTTTCTTATAATGTCTTTGTCTGGTTTTGGTGTGCACTCATTTCATCATCAGACTCTTCCCTGCTACCTAAGCACATATGTTCACAAATACTATTGGCTAAGTATTACTATACAGATAATAGTGTTGCATGTTTTGTCTCTGATCCAGACCTTTGATAAAAGAAAGCCTCCTAGAGTATCAGGAATGGGGTATCTTGTTTAATTTTTTATTTTCATTTATAAAAATGTGTAAAAACGGGAGACTAGATTGAACCAAAGATGGCTGGTAAGATTCATTACTACCTCTGATGGGTAGTAGCTATCTCTAAGCATGGTGTTAAGGAGGATTCTGAGGCTGTCTGCTTCAGGGAAAGGAAGTTTGACAGATTAGCAATGCTGGTTTTGAGAGTGGTGAGACGACAGCACATAAGCAGTGCATTTGCTGTTCATGAGCAAAGCCACTTATCTTTTATAATTTGATTAAAGGAATAATTCTAATTTACAATGTTTAATAGTAACTGAAAAAACAAAGGTAATGTGAATAAATTTACCAAAAACACTACTTAGTAAAGCTAATTAAATAATTCCTGGAAAATGCTATAGACTAAATGTGTTAACGAATGAGTCAAAGAGGGTTAAGGACTCTAAACAGTTTCACATTGCTTTGGAAGTCAGTATTTTTCAGTGATTTAATTGGCTGGATGTAAAATAAGAATGGCATTTGTTATCTGTAAGTCTTTGGCCAAAAACTGCTTTATTTTCGAAGGGTGCCAAAACTTACTAGGGTGGTTTTCCAATCTGATAAAGAATAAAAAGCCCTCTAAAATCCTTATAAAACAGTAAATGCAGATGGAACAATGGATTTGTTTGGGAGAAGTCTTTCTTAAAAATAACTTCATGGAGTAAAGGAAAAGGTGATATACAAGAATCAAAATTTCACAAAGATTCACAGTGGCAACCCACGTGACTGTGACAGGCTTATGAAATAGAAACTGTCTGTGACAGGCAGAGGGATTTGCCTCCTGCTTTTCATAATCACTGAAACTCTACTTTCCAAGGTCAAGTCCTGCAAAATAACTCACAACACTGACCATCAACTTATTTCAGTTCCACCACGTGCCTGAGATTTATACTCCTTTCACTCCCTTTCTTCCTTTCAGAATAATGTCCAGCGTGGCATGAAAGAAAAGCAGCAGTTTTGGAAATATTTTCACCTCTCATCCTTAAGTGAGGAAGTAGAGTTGTTTCATTTCTGATTTTGTTCTTGTGTTGGTTAGGTTTTGCTTTTGTGTGTTTGTTGGTTGGTTGGTTCCAGGCCACCAATTGGGTTTTCATTCTGGGATAAGTAAGCAGGGCAGAAGACAGACAAAGTGATTTTCAGTTCAGTCTGCACATTAAAATCACCTGGGGGAGCTTTTTAAAAATGCCACTAAACAGGATCCACATGCATACATGCTGAAGTAATTGATCTGACGTGAGGCTGATGCATCAGTATTTTTTAAAGGGCACTGTGGGTTGAGAATTGATGTCCCACAAGGAGAGCTGTTCACAACTTTAAGAAATCACTCACTAGAGTTGGTGACAGCATTAAAGAATGAGGAAACTAAACATTTTTTCTAAAAAATCTTCCCCATCACAGCTTTGGTGAAGTTATTCTACTTTTGGTTAGCCTGTGCTCGTGAAAGAAATATACAGGCCAGATAAGAATTTCATGCACTAGAAAAGATAACTTAGACAAAAATCAATCTGACCTGCCACCACTGCCTTTTATCACCTAACTCCCAACACCAACAGCCCCATTACTATGTATCCTTTGATAATTTCATCTTTGAGAGGAACTAATTGCATATTCTATTGATAACAGAAAATTTCCCACAAAGTAATGATATGGATAAATTTATAGAGGAAATCAATAGTGAATTTTTCTGCAATTTCCCCCCAAATAACAGCATAAACTGATAGAAATAAGTTATTACAATTGGTAAACTCTTTCAAAATTTATATTTACTATCCCAATACAGGTAGTGACTTTATTTAGTTATACAGAACAAAGAGCTACAATTTACAGCTCCATCATCCAGTTGTATTGATTGAGATGATTTGTTACTCAGGAATCAAACATTTCAGTAGACATTAGTAAACATTATCAAACACATGTTATAGTCATTGTGCATGGATTAATAACGTCTGCTTTTTAAATAACAAGTTAAAATCATCTCATATATTTAATATGGTGTTGAACTTTGATGGTTGAGTCAACTCATTTTTTGCTAGAATGCTGATCTACTTGGCTCTATGCACAGATTCACTACAATCACTAATTTCAACACTAATGACATACAAATTTTTCTAGGTGGGCATTCTGGTCAGGCAAGCACCTACTATTTGCTGATTGTATTTCTAAGGATACAAATTAACCAATACAGGTCCTGAAAAAAGAATATAATCTCAAACTGCTTATTATCCAAATTTATCTAAAGTTTAGTAATATCTTTGGAGGATTTTATGAATGACAAGCAGTCTGTCCATTCTTCTATATAGTCTGAGGTTTATCCTTTTAAAAAGCCAAGTCGCCAGAAAGCAAGGTATTGAATACTTACACCATTTTGATTAAACTAGGGATAGCATTACTGTAACTGAAAAGTACATATGTATCTTACTATGAGGGTTCTCTTGGAGTGTTACCTCATAAGAGGCTCTGAGTACATATCTGTCAGGGGAGGGGAGGGGAGGGGAAGATGGAGGAGAGAAGGGGAGATGGTTCTAAAAGAAAGAACCTCATGAAATGGATTTTTTCACTTGCTGTTTAAAGGAACACTGCTCAACACTGTATTTTCCCTTTATAATGACACAAACGCAAAATTTCTCGTGAAGTTCAGCTTTGGCTAATAAGAGAAACCACAATTTTTAGCTCAGGAAAAGTTTCATGACCATGCTTTGCACTTCACTTTTTCCATCCGAAAGCCTCAAACCTATACGTCTACTTTAATTTATGTTTACATCTTAATACATTCTAGTCTATGGTTACTTTATATCTCATATTTAACATTTATATTTATTTATCACAGACCCTATCGAATCTTAAAGTAAAAGAAAATAAAATCTTTTCTCTCTGAACTCATTTATTGTAGTTAGTCATCTCAATTACAAATGTACACAAATATATAATATAAACCCTAAAACCAAACTACAGTGCATACAGGATTCATGACTCCTGTATTTATTTCTAAACAACGCAAAGTTAACAATTTAATATGAATTTTCACACACTGTTCATACTTAAGCTAAATTTATAAAGGGCATTTAAAAGTAAAGATTTTGGATATAGAATAGTAAATGTCATATAATTACCCAGCATGTTCGAACAGATTAAAATATTACCCTGTCTTTCTACTGTCAAATAAATATGGAATTCCCTGTGTGTGGGCTTATTATCAAACCAAATGCTTTACACTTGGTGTGAAATTCACAATTGTCAACGATCAAGCTGCTACTTCTGATGACAAACATGATGAGATATCATCTTGTTCAATATATGCTTATATAGCCTACTTGACATGTAGGCTAATAAAAAAATATGAAGTTGTAGTATTTATTTTGTTTCTTGTACAACATAAGGCTCCTTATAGGGATGATCAAAATAGCCAGTACCACTGACTGAAAATACAGTCAACTCTATTACCTGGAGACAGATTAACTGGTTTGCAGCATGACTATAGTAAAATCGTAGCAGCATGCATTGTATTTGTAAGAGGTTTTAAATCACTATGCATCAGTGACTGTATATAAACATGAGAGGATTTCTATTTTCAGCTACATAATAACATTGTCTCTACACAACACTGTATGTACTGCATTGTGTCCACTGCACTGTTATCCATTCAACAGCTATTTGTTCAGTATTTACTATGTACCAAGTACTGTATTAGGGAATTCCACCTCATTAATCAGACCTAATTTCTTGTCTACACTTCTCTTTCAAGGCAGAAATAAGGGAGGGTATGTGGTCAACTTCTTGTGAGTTGGCTGTAGTTCTGAGATGCAAAATCTAAAGAGGAACAGACACTTGGCACTATGAAACAAACTCCAGTAGGTCTGTACGTGTGGAATTAACTTCTCCCCCACCTCGCTCCTCATCCTGTTTTTCTTCCTTTGCTTCCCTTCTCAGAGAAAGCCTGAACCTGGCAGTCTTAACTTGCCTCCTTATCCTTCAACCTCCAAGTTAATAATCACCATGCCCTGACAATAACTAGATGTTCCTTAAATGTGTACACTTCCCTCCATCCCCTTTCCCCTTCAACGCCTTTACCACTACCTTAACTCAGACCTCCAACATCTCAAAGCACAGTGACAGTTTCATAGTGGACACTCAACTATTTGGTAAAACATTTGAATAAGGCAGCTTCAGTCAGATGCCTTCTAAGACACTGAGGTAAGCTAGGAGATGGACACACCAAAATCAGCCTGAACTCTTTTCTCTTTTGAGCAACTACTTCAAACATGTCAAGAGCAAGGAGTTATCTTTGACCCCTCCCTTTTTCCTTCACCATTCCCATCTATCTTCTCAGCTCCATTTCCTCTGGCATCCTCCCAGGTCACATGACACAGGTCAGCCAATCACCGAGTCTCTCCCCACTATAACCCCCACCCCCAACCCAGCGCTGTCCAATAGAACTTCCAGCAATGATGAAATGTGCCATATTTGCTGCCAGCATGTATGGACACTGACTCACTTGAAACATGGTAAGTGTGAGGAATTAAATTTTTAATTTTATTTAAATAGTAATTGATTTAAATTTAAATATGTATGGCTAATGGTGACAGTACTGGGAAGTGCAGCTTACCTTTCTTCCATACTGCTGTTAGAATTATCTTCCTGGAAGACAGATGATAATATCACTTGACTTACAGAAGTAACATGTCTCCATAAAACCTTCAGTATAAGGTGTGACATTTGAAGCTCTTCACCATCTAGACCCATTTACTATCACATTTCCATTTTCTCCACTCCTCTTCCATCCAGGCTCCAACTGTGCCATGATATAACCCTTAATGTGAACTGTTGACACTTGCTTAGAATGCCCTTTCCCCTCAGGGAACATCCACTCGTCCTTCCAGATCCAGCTCAAATTCCTGATCCTCTCTGAGTGTGAAACTGCCCTTCCTTAGCCAAGCTAGCCACTCTCTCTTAACTCTGCTGCCATAACTTTAGTATAGAGCGCCATTAAAATATCTAAGCATAATTAATGGCTTACATGTGAAAAATATGAGTCCCATTATCCCAGGTAAATATTAATCACATACATTAAATGAGATGATCAGGTCAAGCATTTGGCACAGGGGTGAGTAAGCACTCTGTAAATGTGCAGTCTTATGAATCACATCATAATACTTGCTAGGAATCTTAACTGAACACAGCAGGCTATGAAAAGCAAGGAGAGGAAAATAAAAAGATGGAGATGGGAGAGGGGAAAAGCTCACAAGCCACCGATACCAACAGAAAGCATAAGCCAGGGAAATTGTGTAAGAAAAGCCATGAAAGCACGAAGAGATCAACTGTTCAGTAAACCCATAGCTAAAGTTGAACTTGTTTCTCACCTTCCAATCTAACCGGTAATCGCAATAATCAAATTCCTTAATCAGGGAGCGTAGATGTTACGAGGTCAAGAACAAGAGAAAGCTTTTCTTGTGATGTGTAACTGAGAAGAATTTGTTGTAAGCTGATCAATAAAGCACTGTTACTATGGCCCACTTCTTAAGACAGAGAGCTCTGTTATATACAACACTGAATACATTTGCTGTAAGAAAATTTAAACTATGGAAGAACCTGGAAGAAAAAAAAATCTCTAAACTTACTCAATTTTCATCTCCTCTAAAATTATATTTAGATAGAAACATTTCAAAATAATTAATAACAACTGAGTTATGTGTATTCCTAATATAATGATTTTCCCTTTATATAAAGCAGTCTCACTTTTCTCTCCCTTTAGTCAGCTTTCAAAAAAGAAAAATGCAAAGAGATACTTAAATAGTTAAAGGTAAAGATTTTCGTGGCAATTCCAAGTAATGCTCAATATATATACTGTCATATGCATGTATTTATATTGAATGAATATTAGATTTAAATAATATTTTGATGTTCCATTTCATCAGTTCGAGAAAGCACAGGTTTACAACATAATTTTGCAGTTAAACAAAATTCTTCAGTTGAATTTGCAAATCAGAGAAAATTAACATTTGGATTTAGTTCAGAGGCTGAGTTGAGCTCAGTTCACTCTGGGTTTGGGTTGATGGTTCAGTTTAAGTTCTTGACAATGAGCACATCAAAATAAAAAATACGTAATGTAATCAGGGCTGACATTTAAGAATAAGTGTTCAGGCAAATTATATGTTCTGAAAAAACAAACTCACTTTACAGAGAGAGCTAAGGTTAAATCCGAAGGTTTGAGCATTCCGGGAGCCAGCATTCATGTAGTTTCCCATTAGCAACACAAGTTCCAGCAACTTGCTAAAGCTCCTGCTCTTCTTTACCTCTTCGCAGGCAGTACTGACAGCCATGATGTCAGGTTTGATGTTGTTCACCTGCTCTTCAAACTGAAGCTTAAAGAGAATAGCACTGAGCCGTGGCCGTAGTCTCTTCACATTGCTCATCTGATTGAAAAGAAAATAGCAGATTTCCTTTAAAATGCATGGTATACTTTAGTACTGTGCGGCTGCAAGTAATCTGGGATGATTTATTGGTATGACAGTATGGAAAAAGCAATATGTCCCCTGAAACTGATAGCAGGAAGAGAGAAAAGCCCTGCGTGTTTTTGTGAGGAATCCTGAGTCATCACTCAAAGAAAACATTAAAAATTTAGATGCTCGATGAAAAGAGAGCTTTACTTAAATGACAAAGTTTAAGAAATAAAGTACATATATCTTTTTTTTTAAAAAACTGAATTTTTAAAAGGTAACAGGATACAGAGGCAACAAATTACAAAGCATTCATAGCACTGCTTTAATTTTTGTTCAATACTGAAATATGCTGGGTCATGTTTAAAACATATTCAGAAAGGTCTAAAGAGGGTTTGTTTCTTCAAATAGCAATTGATGTCCACAGGAGCCCTGCTGACTAACAGTATGTGTTAGATTGAAGGAGAGTAAATAGGTCCCAATTTGTACTAAATTGACTTTCTTCAGAAACACAGGACAGCAGAATGACTCCTGACACATGCTAAATTAGCAGAGTCAGAGTTAGAAAACATGGGCAGAGCAGGAGACAGAAGCGGTGCAAAGCCACAGGTCTACCACGTGCCAGGTTAGCCCCGTTTGGGACTCTGTGTTTCCTTACTGGGTATAAGGGGGGTTGAAAGTGTTGAAAGAACAAAAGGGCTAGAGGGTCAGCAACTTCTTGCCTTAAATTTACCCCCGAACCATGTGCTAGCAACACACGTGAGGGGGTAGAGCCTGAAGGCTGGAGACATACCACATTTAAGTTACGTGTGAATTCCTTGACCAAACATGTTAGGAATTTGAGACTTAAAACAGATTGATGGGGCAGCAGTGGTAAAACAGGTGAACTTCAACAACGATTATAAACATCAAAAGCACTTTGAGGCAAGGTCAGAAAAAAAAAAAAACAGTGACAGAACATGATAGGATCAAAATAGGGAATAGTTCTGTTAATCACTGACCCTCAAGGAAAAGCTAAAAAACAATGCCACATGAAGCTTATAGGATTTCTGTTAAAAACTATCTGCTCATAATATAACGATTGTTATTTAAAATAAACTGTACCATACAAAAGCCTGAACTTATTAGATTCCAATAGGATACTACAGGCACTGCTTTAATGACTTAACAACATAACCCAGTTTACTCATCTAACAAAATCGGAGCAATAAAGAGCTCTCAGTAGATACCTCTGAGAGAATATCTTCAGAGGAACCAAGTTCTTACAGTCACTAAATAGTTTCTCAGCAAATAATATATCTAATTTACATAAAGCATTCTCCCCAGCAACTTGACGTGTTAAATGCTTATGTGTATGCAACCAAGACTCTAAGAGCTCAACTAATATAATTAGTAAGAAGTCTCCTCTACAAGTATTCTAAGGAATGTCTTAAAATTCCTTGAATTCAAGAAACGTCTTCAAAATCCCATCTAGAGAAAATAAATTTTTTTCTCTTAGAAGAGAGTAAAGAAACTGTAAGCTCAAAAATGACATTTTTTTAAAGTACAAAGAAACATTACTAATGATGGTTTTATAAAATATATTTTAGTAATATAAAAATTTATGAAAGACAAAGTGAGACCTTATTAGAATACCAATTCTTAGTGGGCATGAATCATTGTTTGGACATTGTATGTCTAGCACACAAAGTAGAGGTAAGCAGTGATTACTTCTGATAAAGTCATTTTATTTGTTTTAAAATGCTCCCAAATGGACTCACTTACCTGGAACTTGTACCCTTACTTAAATATTACAAATGTAATATTTGTACACATTCATATTATACTGGACCAAGGCTGTACCATGCTCTGTTACATTTAATTTATCCTTTAGAATACTAAGACATATAAGGGAACACTCACATGAGCTCATACAGTTATGGCCATTCAGAAGGTGTACGATGGGCCCACAGCATCTCTGCTTTCATCCTATGCCCTCATTCATGATTATGAAATCAGGTATTTGGTACTTTGCAATAACAAGAGAAGAATTCTCCAGTACCCCATGCAAAACGTTAGTATTGCAAAATATATTAATTTTAACATATATTAATGTACCACTTCATGTGCAAAGAGAAAAAAGACTACTTAAATGTCTACATTAAACTACCCTGGGGCTTCCCTGGTGGTGCAGTGGTTGAGAGTCTGCCTGCCGATGCAGGGGACCCGGGTTCGTGTCCCGGTCTGGGAAGATCCCACATGCCGTGGAGCGGCTAGGCCCGTGAGCCACGGCCGCTGAGCCTGCGTGTCCAGAGCCTGTGCTCCGCAACGGGAGAGGCCACAACAGTGAGAGGCCCGCGTACAGCAAAAAAAACAAACAAACAAAAAAAAAAAAACAAAAAAAAAACTACCCCGAAGTATGTTAAAGCTTTCCTGCTGACAAGCTAGCCATATGTAGCCAGTACAAAGTAATTAATTTTCCTAGAAAAATATAACCTAGATTTGTATGAGTAATGAGTCTACCTGGCACGAGGGACAGGTACCTTGAAAAAATAGAGTAAGTCTGTGATGTAATGCAGAACAAAGTGCTGAGTTTATCAAATACCCTGACAAAGCCAAGTCAGGAAGGGTAACCTAAACAGATCTTTGAACACCTTTTTAAATTAGATGTTCTTTTCATATTGTTCTTTCTTCCAAATTTTGAAAAAGTGAGTATTTTGGCTGATAAGAAACAAATGCATTTTAGTGAACAAAATTACTGCACTGGAAAGGAATTTGAGAGATCACCAGAACTAGATCCTGTCCAGGGTCTACCATTTAGCCTACGCTAATCTCCTAGGCCAAACGGCTGCCCCTTTTATTTTAAAAATAACAACAACAGGGCTTCCCTGGTGGCGCAGTGGTTGAGAGTCCGCCTGCCGATGCAGGTGACACGGGTTCGTGCCCCGGTCTGGGAAGATCCCACATGCCGCGTAGCGGCTGGGCCCGTGAGCCATGGCCGCTGAGCCTGCGTGTCCGGAGCCTGTGCTCTGCAACGGGAGAGGCCACAATGATGAGAGGCCAGCGTACCGCAAAAAAAAAAAAACAAAAAAAAAAAAACAAAAAAAAGTCAATGAAAGTTAATGTTCTAAGATCTAAATCTTGTAATCTATGAAGGTAATAGCAGAGTTATTTTTCTCACTGGGCAAATCAAACTCTATTTCTTCAGATGGGATCAAAGAAAAAAGGTAAAAAAAGGGAAAATATTATATATTTTTTAAATCCTGAAGAATGTTTCTTCACCCCCTCACATATTCTATCAACACTAGACATTTGCTGGGACTTCCCTGGTGGTCCAGTGGTTAAGAGTCGGCCTTCCAATGCAGGGGACGTGGGTTTGATCCCTGATCAGGGAACTGGGATCCCAAGTGCCGCAGGGCAACTAAGCCTGTGCACTGTGGAGCCCGCGTGCCACAACTGGGGAGCCCACGCCTCTGGAGTCCATGTGCCACAACTAAGACCCGATGCAGCCAAATGAATAAATATTTAAAAAACAAAAACACTGGACATTTGCATTCTGTTTGCTTGCCCAAGAATCTAGAACTATGACTTGTCTGCCAAAGACTAGACTGAATGCATAAATGGAGAGCTATGATGCTCAAATAATATTCTCAATTGTAACAGAAAGTCATTAAAAAAGAGATAAAGAAAGGAAGGGTTACTGCAAAAGTTTAACTGTAAGATAGTTAATAATTAGAATGTTAGAAGAAATTAGAATTCATTTTTACAGAGGTATCCTTTACATTTATTAGTACAGAGTCCTAGCAATGTAAACACATAGCACCAAAATCTGACAATAATGAGTTATAGTCTGAAGACCAACCTAAAGGCATAAAAAAGAAAGTTAAAATATTTTGGTTTTATTACTATTTTTTGAAAGCAGGCAGCAGTACTCCGGCAACCACCCCATCACACCACCGCAGATGTCATGGGCCTGAATGAAAACACCTTAAGAACAGTGACTGGATAAAATCAACAAACAATATCCAGAACACTAAGGGTAATTTTTATTTCAAAATTTTGTTTGTTGGCAATATACACATTGTTGGAGCAGGTACAAAGTAAGATGAAGAGTCCTTGAGAAAATCTGTGAACCAAAAAGCATTGACTGGGTGCCCACTCAGTGTTGCAAAAGGCACAGAAGTGGTGGTTGCTGCCCTTGTATCACTGAATTCTTTCCATCTGTCTTAAAGGGCAAAAAGGAGAAAAAGTCTTCAGGGAGATGTACTCTCCCATAATCTCACTATGGTTATCTTTTTCTCATATAATTTTAAGTTTATCCATTATTTCACAGGGGGAAAAAACAGAATCCATCTGACATTTTTATACCAACTACATTTAACACTATATCCTCTTTATTCAGTTTCTTTTATAAATATGAGATTTTCAGGAGCCAACTTATTCAAAACTTGTTGGGTTTTCCCCCACTTCTTGCCTGCAGCCTTGTGTAGGCGCACCTCAAAAGAAATTTGAGAACATCCTCTATATCTTCATTATTCTTCCCTAAAGTTGTGGTAAGACTAATTAATCATTCAACTTTCCTTCTAATACAAGTAACCTGCTGATTGAAAAGCTACTAGCTTGAGTCTTAATTGATTTACTACTCTAAACCTTTACGTTATACATGTTGTAAATACATAATTATAAGGAATAATGGGACCGCATTTCTGTAAGGTTAAATGACTCCTTCAAGGGCACAGGGACAGTAGGGCATGAGCCTAGAGCTAACTTGCTGCCAACTAACTGTGCATGCCACTCAGAGAATCACAATGTGGAAATTAATAACCGCAACTTAAAAGCCACCTGATACTCAAACTATCAATACTTCTACTATGTTTTCCTATGAGTAGGAAGAGACTTTAATTTCCCCATGGTAGTTATCAGACAAATCACTATGGAGACAGGTTGACCCTGCTGTGAGCTCTGCCTGCTACTACTTCATATTTCTTTCCTTTCTTCTTGGTATACCTAACTACCCCTGTATGTTTCCAGATCCACTTTTGTTGTCCCATTACACTGCACTCTCCACTCTTATTTCCATATTTGCTAATTCTTCCACTCCCCGTAAGAGAGGTGTGAGAAGCAAGGAGACTGAAAAAACGAGTGCATCTTTGTGAAAGACAAAACTAGAGAAAACAACAAAGGGTTGAGGGAGAAAAGTGACGTCTGAGAAAGGAAGGTGATCTAACAACAGACTTAAGACACTTAGGAAAAAGTTTTGAACTTGATTTTTCTAATTAAACTATATGAAAAATGTCTTCCCTTTACTGTTAGCTGGCCAATGTTTTCATAATCTCCAGAATTCTCAGAAAAAAAAGTTCATTTCACTTTAGGAAAGGCATCAAAAACATAGCTATTCAAGTGCCTTATGCCTGGGTAGTGCTTAGAATATCAAGAGTATTTTTAAAATAAATGTGCTCTTATGATAATAAAACTCATAAGCTAAAATTATTTTTTTTAAAACTACACAACAGCAAAGTACATTTTTTGTGCTTTGCTATGGCAAAGTCGCTTTTTTTTTTTTTTTTTTTTTGTAGTATACGGGCCTCTCACTGCTGTGGCCTCTCCCGTTGCAGAGCACAGGCTCCGGACGCGCAGGCTCAGCAGCCATGGCTCACAGGCCCAGTCACACCGCGGCATATGGGATCCTCCCGGACAGGGGCACGAACCCGTGTCCCCTGCATCAGCAGGCAGACTCTCAACCACTGCGCCACCAGCGAAGCCCCAAAGTCGCATTTTTTACATTTTTCCAAAGGAGCAAGGTAAAGCCAAGAATTATACAAAAAGAAAAAAAAAAAAAGGATAAAATGTATATTCCTCCAGGTAGTCAAGAAATAGACAATTAGCTATAGACATCAGATATGCTTTCTCTTTGTCTACAAATGCTTATCAATTCTGGACCACGAAGGATTTCACAGGAGGTCCAAATGAGTTCCACAGATACTCAGGATCTGAAAGTGGTAAAGTTAGAGAGCGAGAGACTTCTTATTTAATTTGGCAGTCTTAGCAAACACTCAACACATAAGTTTCATATCTGATGAATTAAAAAGCTGGCATAAAACCCAGAAACTTTCTGGTGTCTTAAATTCATTCATGTCTGCTTCCAGACGATCCCCACCCTAACATAGGAAACCAGTGTTTTGATTGCTATCACTATAACTAAGTTTTGCCTGTTCTTGAAATTTATATAAATGAAACTTTCAGGAAACACTATTGGTGTCTGGCTTCTCTGACTCAATAAAATGACTTTGAGATTCACACACATGTTAGTATGATTGAGTACTGTGTTCCTTTTTATTAATATTTCATTGCAAGAATGAGCAATATTTCATTGCAAGAATACACCAAAATTTGTTTAGCCTCTTTCCTAAACCAAAAAGTTGATGGACTTTTTGGTTTCTTCCCAGTTTGGCGCTGTGTAGTGGGTTGGAATGAATAGGCATTGGAAGGATAAATCCTAAACCAGGTACCTGTGAAGGTGACCTTATGTAGAAATAATAGGGTATTTACAGATGTAATTAAGTTAAAGATTTCCAGGTGAGATCATGCAGGATTCAGGGAGATCCCTAAATCTAATGCCATGTCATTTTACAAGAAAGGAGAGAGAAAGTCACACACAGGAGGAGGCAACATGAAGACTGTGAAGATGGAGGCAGAGACTGGAGTGATACTAAAAGTCAAGAAATACCAAAGGCTACAAGCAGCTACCAGATGCTAAGGGAGAGGCATGGAACAGATTCTTCCTCAGAGTCTCCAGAAGGAACCAACCCTGCCAACAGCTTGATGTAGGACTTTTGGTCTCCAGAAATATGACAGAATAAATTACTGTTGTTTTAAATCACTAACGTTGTGGACATTTGTTATGGCAGCCCAGGGAAACTAATACAGGATATTATGAATATTCTCGTATGAGTCTTTTCATTTCCACTAAATAGTATAGTGTAAATGCATACTTAACCTTACAAGAAATTGTCAAACTTTTTACAAAGTGGCTTATGACACTTTACGCCCCCTTTGCCAATGTTATGCTTTATTCTTGAAGCTTTTATCTTTGAACATTTAGGTCTATATTCCATCCCTCATTAACTGTTCTGCGTGGTGTGATGAAGGAGTTGAGATTCATTTTAGTCAATAGAATATCCAAGTTTCGCAGCATCATTTGGTACAAAGAAGTTCCTTTCTCCACTCACTAGCCTTAAAGTCTTTGTTGAAATATCAATTGATGGTATCTTTGTAAATCTATCTCTATACTTTTGAGAAAAACATTTATATATCCTTAAACCAAAACCTTACTGTCCTGATATCAAATCAGTAGTCTAGGTCCTCCAAGTTTGTTTTTCAAAATTGATTTTGTCCATTCCAGGTCCTTTGCATGCCATATGAATTTTTGTGATATCTTGTCAGTTACTATTATAAGACCTGCTGGGATTGATTGAGAATGTGTATCGTATGTGTATTACGAATCTATAGATCATTTGAGGGAAAAATGAGGTCTTAACAAATTGAGTCTTCCACTCCAGGAGCATGGTATGTATCACCATTTATTTACAACTTCTTCAAGTTCCCTCACCAATAATTTGTAGTTTGCAGTGTAGAAAATTTGCGTATGTTCAGGGAAACGCATCCTTAAGTATTTTACATTTTTTGATGCTATTGAAAACAGTACTATTTTTATTGTGCTTTCCGATATATCATTGCTTATAGAGAAAAATACAACTGATTTTGGTACAGTGACTATTTTGTGACCTTCTAACAAAGTTTACTACAGATTCCTTATGTATTTACATAGATAATAAGTTCACTTACATCATTTCCAATGTACAGGCCTTTTATCTCATTTTTTTTTTATTACACAAGTTAGAATATATATTATAATGCAGAAAAGTGATAAAAATAGATATCCTTGCCTGGTTTCCAATCATAAATGACAAAGAATTTAATCTTTCCCAACTAAGTATGAGGATAGCTCCGTGTCTTCCATAGATGTCCTTTATCAGGTTGAGAAACTTTCCTTCTTTTTCTACTTGCTAAGAGTTTTTATATATCATAAACAAGATACAATTCTGTCAAATGCTTTTTATTTTGTATCTAGATAATTATATGATTTTTCTCCCTATTTTCTGATAATATGGTCAACTACCTTAATTTTCAAATGTTAAACGAACCTTGCACAGCTTGGTAATGACACACTCTCCTTTTTAGGCATTGCACTATTTGATACAAAAATATTTTGACAATTTTTGTATATATGTTTATGTATGATATGGGTCTCTAATTTTCTGTAGTAGATTCCGTTCTTTGATTCCTGATGGAAATATGAGAATTTAGTTTTCTTTTTCAGTGCTTTCATTTTCATTAGGTTTAAAATTATTTCTTCTTTGACCCATAAATAATTTAAAACTATGTTATCCAATTTTCAAACAGTGAGAGATGTTCTATTATTGTTGTCCAATTTAATTCCAATTTACATAGAAAACATACTCTACAAGATTTCAGTCTTTTGAAAATTACTGAGACTTATTTTATGTTCCCATATAGTCTACCTTGGTGAATGTTCCATGTGTATTTGAAACGAATGTATATTCTGCAGTTATATGGGCAATGTTCTATAAATACCAATTAGAACAAGCTGGTTGATAGAACTGTCTTGATTTTCTAATTATTTACTGATTTGTTTCTTGATCTACTTTTTCTAGAATTTACTGAAAGGGGGCATTAAGGTCTCATTATGATTGTGAAGTTATCTATTTCTCCATTTAATTCTACAGGTTTTGCTTCATGAATTTTAATGTTCTTTATTAGGTGCATGCATATTTAAGATGACTGTTTCTTGTAAATTACTCCTTGTATCCTTGTGTAATGCCTCTATTTCTTATAATATGATTTGTCTTGAAATATACATTCTCTGAAATATACAAAGCTATGCTACTTTTCTTATTGTCTAGTATCTGTTTTCCATTTGTCCTTTCTGCTTTTTACCTCTCTTTTATCCCTTCCTGCTTTTGTGTTTATCAAGCAATTTTTAGTATTCCATTTTATTTCTCCTACTGGCTTCTTAACTATATCTCTTTACTATATTTCCCTGGCTGCTCTAGGACTACCAATATGCCTCTTTATGTAGTCTACTTAGAGGGACTATTAAGTCAGTATTGTGCCTGTTCGTAGGTTTCATTTCCTGCCTCCCCCTTCCAGTATTTCACTCACACTTCCCACCTTCTGGTTCATTTCATGTGTGGTATAATGTTACAACAGCATAATTCCATTTGTCCTACCCAATGTTTGTGCTACTATCATATCTTTTACTTCTATATACATATAAACCTCATCCTGCAATGTTATTTTTTTAATTATTAGTTTTAAGTAAATTATGAGAAGAAAGAAAACATAGTTCGTTGATTATTTCACATGGTTTCCATTCCTTTTTGTGGATATCACTTTTCATTTAGTATCATTTCCACTTGGCCTGCAGGACAACTTTCGCATTTCTTGTAGGGCAGGTCTGATGGTCACAAACTCTCTGTTTTCACAGAACTAAAAATGTATTTATTTTACCCTATTTCGGGAAGAGTATCTACTAAAGAGATAATTTTGAGTTTACAGTTTCTCTATTTCAACATTTAAAATACACCCTAATGTTGACTTCTGCTTTCCATTATTTCTGCAAGGGCAGCTAAATCTCTCTTCTTGTTTTCTTACATGTTTTCCCCTCCTCAAATCACTTTCATTACTTTGTCTTTGTCTTTCAGCAGTTTGACTAGAATGTGCCAAAATGTCTTTCTCTTTATATTTATCCTGACTGGGTTTTGCTGAGGTTCTTGAACCATAAGTTTATATTTTCCACTCAATTTGGCATTTCTTGGCCCGTATTTCTTCAAATATTTTGCCAGCCACAATCTCACTTTCTTCTTTTGGGACTACAATTACAGGTGTTTTAGACTGTTTATCTCCAATATACTATTAACCCATATACTGAATATTTTAATTCAGTTATTGAACTTTTCAGTTTGAGAATTCCCATATGGCAAATTTTTATAGTTTTCATTTCCCTGCAAAGATTCCTTAATTAAGATCATGTTTCCCTTCAATTCTTAAAAGATAATTTGCTTTAGTTCTTTGAACATATTTATAATATGCACATTAAAGTCTTTGCATTTGAAATCTAAAACCTGGGCTGTCTTGTTTATTTGACTGTTTTTTACAATACGTCCCATTTTATTAATCTTTACTTCTTAATGAAATGATGAAATGTTGAGTTGCAATATTCCTTTGAAGAATGTTCCTTCTTGTTTTAGCAGGCAAATCAGTCATTGGGTGATCACCTTAAATTTCTCAGTAGGTTTATTTAGAGGCCTAATAGGCTTGAGCTCACACTTTGTTAGTGTGGCTCTGTGGAAAGTGGGAGTTGTTTCTCTAGCCCCTCTAACTTGGTAGGACTCATTATTCCCAGAGAAGCCTGTAGACTTGATTACAGGTTTTCTTAGGGTGAGTCTAGAGTAGGTACTCCTTTAGGATGTTGGTCTTCTTTCCTAAGGTATAACCTTTCCAGTTGTTTGAGTGAATACCAAGTAAGTTAATGAGGTGTCAAGAAGCTACCTCTATTCTGGCAGGGCCAGAACTCCAACGCCTCCTAGGAATGTGGACCCCTAGTATCTCTCTTCTACTCTCACTGTGCAGCAGGTGCTATCAGGCAAATCTTGCTCAGTATATGAACAGCTCAGCCTCCAGGCACAGACTCCAGGAAGACTCCCACAAGGAAAACTGGAGTCCCTTTCTGCACAGTTCATTCCCCTATAATGGCCTGCCCTGTTTCAGCTGCTATAAATTCTGATCCCTGCTTCCACGCTCCAGAGAAAACCACACTTTCTGCTCAAACCCCAGCTCTCTGTGCTATTATCGGAAAACTTTCGCCCGACCAAAAGCTGGGCATTCACAAGTTCATGCAGTTTCTATTCTCCCAAAGCTTGCAGTTTTCTTCTACTGGTTGTCTACGGCCTTAAAATGGAGGACCTGAATATTTTATCCATTTTATCATTGTTAGTGGTTTACCCAGCTTTTTAAAAATGTATTCCTAAGTATTTTATAGTTTTGTTACTGTAAATGGAATTTTAAAACCTTTTTATTACAATTTCAGTTTTAAGAATACAAAAAACTCTTTACTCAGATTAACCAAGTGTTTCCATTTTGTATCATTTGCTCCATCATATTCTCTCTCTTCCTCTTCACATATATGTATTATAAAGGAAATACATATGTGTATATATACTATAATATAATACATAAATATTTAGCTAAGGTTATGTCCACCAGTTTTTCCAATCAATGTAAAGTTACAACATATTCCCTATATAATTAATGTTACTTATAGGAAGATGCTTTGAGACTATATAAATATAGTATGCATACAACTTATTTTCATCAAATTTTCACCTTTGTGTTAATGGGGAGAGCCATTAAGTAGAATACTGGTTATAGTATTTACTGAACTTTATTAAAAATGCACTTTACAGACCTTTCCAGATGGCATCAAGAATGAGATATAAAATAAGCCAGTCTATATCTACAACAATTACACCTTAAGCCACCACTGCGATAAAACTGCCTAACTCTATAGTAACTTAGTTTCATTAGTCCAGTCTCCCTTTTCCATTATGTTTCCAAAGTAGTCTTAGAAGAGAATATCGAGACCTGTATGATGAGATTTGCAGAATACAGGAAATGCTTCTCAGGCACTAGATGATACTCAGATCTAAAAAGCAACCTTAAAACAAGGTTGTTTGCAAAGTGATGAATCATAAGAGACCTTTTTGCTTACAACTACAAGATGCTTTAGGCTTTATTTCAAATGAATGATGCATGGCTAGTAATTAGTATGTGACTATAATGATGTTTTGTTTCATTTTTGCAAATGAAACACATTAAGCAGATTGTGCCATAAAATTTCAATACTACATAGATGGTCTAACTAGAAAGCATCATGTTTCTATACCAAAAAACAACCATAATTCCTATTATGGACTCAAATGCCCCACTTTTTTTTTTTTTTCTTTTTCGGTACGCGGGCCTCTCACTGTTGTGGCCTCTCCTGTTGCGGAGCACAGGCTCCAGATGCACAGGCTCAGTGGCCATGGCTCACGGGCCCAGCCGCTCCACGGCATGTGGGATCTTCCCGGACCGGGGCACGAACTCGTGTCCCCTGCATCGGCAGGCGGACTCTCAACCACTGCACCACCAGGGAAGCCCAATGCCCCACTTTTTAGTTGCCTATTTAGAAGATTTAAAATCCCAAAGAAGAAAAAGGAGTAACTGACAAAATTTCCTAAAACTTAATTTCAAGTTCAACAACTCAATAATTTAAGCTCCTACATAAACATACTAAGTAATTTGTACTTATTATTAACTCAAGTTAATCTTTAAATATCAAAAATAAATTTTCTCCAGTGATGAAGCATACAGAAACCAGTGCTAAAAGCAACTTCAAGTACAGTGGGCACCTACAGCAAACAAACACACAAGAGTGACTGCCACCATAAAAAATGAAGGACATCCTTTAATGTCATAAAACTATGGTTCACAGCTGAGCGGTACTAGTTACTAGTTGAGTGAACAAGTTGCCTCAGCTCTGAAATGGTAATGCCTATTTCTGGAGTTATGTGAGAGTCAGATATAATTACTCGTTTATTTATGTATCAGAGTATTTACTGAATACTTATTATGTACCAAACTCTGTTTAAGGCCTTGGGGAATCACACTGAAAATAAGATGACAGGGACCTGGTTCAGATGGCTGTACTAAAGTAAACAGATGGAGAAAGGGAGAGAAAAAGACAGAAAAACAATAAAACAAATAGACAGGATCACTGTAGTTAAGGATAAGTGCTCATGAATAAGTAGGATGATGGTGGGGGGGACACCAGGATGATGAGCCCTACCACAGGAAAGTGGCACCTGGGCTGAAGCAGAGGTTGCAGCAGGAGTAAGTGCAAATCTGAGGTGGGAGCAAAAAACGAATGTGGCTGAGACACAGCGGACAATGAAGGCAGTGGTAAAATATGAGACTGGGGCTTCCCTGGTGGCGCAGTGGTTGAGAGTCCGCCTGCCGATGCAGGGGACACGGGTTTGTGCCCCGGTCCGGGAAGATCTCACATGCCGCGGAGCGGCTGCGCCCATGAGCCATGGCCACTGAGCCTGCACGTCCAGAGCCTGTGCTCCACAACGGGAGAGGCCACAACAGTGAGAGGCCCGCATACCGCAAAAAAAAAAAAAAAAAAAAAAAATATGAGACTGAAGAAACAGACACAAGATTATCTTACAAATTACAATGAAAGTAGAAACCGTTAGAATGACCAGAAGGAAATTCCCCTTCTGGCCAAAGATGGAAAAACAGGGACTGGACTTATCTCCCTTCCCCCTGCTGCCCTGAGGCAACAGTTTTCAGGCACTGACTCCAGGCAGTGTGGGATGGTGGTGCCTGAGAAAGGGGAAACAGGTGTGCCCCGTGACCATCCCAGCTCACTGTTTAGAAAGAGTTTCCAAACTGCAGCACAGGAAGAAGGAACCCAGGTGGAGCAGGAGGTGTCCATGATTGAGAAGGAGGTGAGAGTCTGGGAATGCCAAGGCAGCTAGAGTTCTCAGGACAGAGTATCAGAAAGGAAAGAGTAGCACAGACAGAAAGCTCCAGAGATCTCAAGAGTTTCCCACTCATGTCTTTAACTGTAGTATCCACCACATACATGTGAGAAAATTACTGAAGGCTGGGGAACGAATCAGTCAAAAGCACTGGAGGTAATAGTGCCCGATTCTCAGACAAAGCTGGGAACACTTATTTGTTCTCAACAGGCAGAGTGGAAAAACCTCATAATTCATGGGACATTGAGTAGGGTACTCAGAAGGGTATTGCCTTAGCTGTGGGGAAAAATAAGGTCTAGTCTCAAGGCTACTCTGATACCATGTAACAAAGTTTAAAAACAAGCCATAAAAGTCTGAAACGGTTTCCAAGTAATTTAACTGCCTCCTAAAACAAAGTTCAAGAATATTTATAAGAATACAAAGGTATCTAGAGTACAACATGGTAAAATTTTTGTTTGGAGCCCAAAGGATCAGGAAAATACAAACAATGAGGAAAAAATTTGATAAAAACAGACCTACAAATGCACAGATGATAGAAATACTAGACGGGAAAGTTTAAAGTTATTATATTTCATATGTTTGAGAAGGTTGAGGAAAGATCAAGGATTTTAAGCTGAGACATGAGAGGTATTTTTTCAAAAATACCTGAACTGAATTTCTAGAACAGAAAGCTATGATATCTGAGCTGACTAAATAGGAAAAACAGCAAATTAAACACCATAAAAGAAAAGATTAGTGAACTGGAATGCATGTCCAAAATGAAAAAAGAGGAAAAAGAAAATAAAAAGGGCATCAATGAGCTGTGGAACAAGTTTAAGAAGCCTAACATATATGTAATAATAGAATAATATATGTGTAACTGAAGTCTCTGATATAGAGGTGAGAAGGGAGGTATAGAAAAGATATCTGACAAACATAATGGCTAAAAAAATTCCAAATTTAAATAGAATTATAAACCAACAGATCCAAGAAACTCAATGAAACCCAAGGACAAAAATATGATGAAAACTACACCCGAGGTACATCATAATCAAATTATTCAAAACAAGCGATAAAGAAAATCTTCAAAAACAACCAGAGAAAAAAAGAAACATGTACAGAGGAACAAAGTTAAGGGTGATGGCAGATTTCCTGCCCAAATAATTCAAACAAGAAGACAGTGCAGTAACATATTTAAAGTGCTGAAAGAAAGAACTATCAACTTGGAATTTCATACCCATGAAAACACTTCAGAATGAAGGTTAAAAAAGACTTCCTCAGACATATAAAAACTGAAAGAATTCATTAGCACTGGAAGAAATGTTACAGGCAATTTTTCAGGCAGAAGAAAGATGATTCCAGATGGAAGATGTACACAACAGAGTGAAGAATGCTGGAGTATGTAGATAAAAAAGACAACTGATTTGCTGAAAGTAAAAATAACAAAATGTTATGAGTTTAAACATACGCCAAGGTAAGATGTGTGATAACAAGTGCACACAGCCCAAAATGGGAGAACATTGTTGTGAGGTTTCACACCACACTTAAGGTGGTATCATATCCTTTGAAGGTAGTTAAAAATATATTATGTAAACCCTAAAGCAACCATAAATAAAACAAAAAGTAATAACTAATTAACCAACAGAAAAATAAAGTTATTAAAATACTCAATCCAAAAGAAAAAGAATACCAAAGAATAGATGAGATAAATAGAAAATAAATAACAAGATGGGAGATTCAAATCCCACCATATTAATAACCACATTAACAGAAAATGGTCCCTCTAGTTAAAAAAGAGAAATCATCACACTGGATTTAAAAAAAAAGCAATACTCAACTAATATGCTGCCTGTAACAACAGCAGGTTAAAAGGAAAAGGACAAAAATTAGTTATCAGTAATCAAAATAAAGCTGGACTGGCTATATTAATATAACACAAAGTAAACTTCAGACCATTAGAGTATTTTAAGCCTGGAAGTGACATAATCACATCTACTTTTAAGACTCTGCCCCTCACCGCTGTGGCCTCTCCCGCCGCAGAGCACAGGCTCCGGACGCGCAGGCCCAGCAGCCACGGCCCACGGGCCCAGCCGCTCCGCGGCACGCAGGATCCTCCCGGACCGGGGCACGAAACCGCGTCCCCTGCATCGGCAGGTGGACTCTCAACCACTGCACCACCAGGGAAGCACACATTTACTTTTATACTAAAAGATCTCTAGCTGCTATGTGGAAAAGGACAGAGCATTCAAAACATGAGGCATAGGGCCTGAAACACAATAGGTTATCAACAAATGGCAAACACAAAAATATATAGTTATGATGGGCTGACCCAGCATTACCACCCCTGAGATTTTATCCTTTCTCAACAATATTATTCTAAAATGAATACCCATGCTTTATTCTACTTTAAATTTGTCTTCCCATTGCCATTCATTAACATGTATGAAACAAAAGCACCTTAGGCGTGGCAACCCCTGCCTGACTTTCAGAATTTCATTTAACAAAAGAGGGATTATGAGAAATCATTAAAATACCATAAACAAGCTACTTACATTCAAGAGGCACTTTGGCTAAATCCCCTAAACTCACAAGTGGTTAATTAATTACATGTTCAAGATTAATCAGTGGACCAGGTAAAGGTTAGTCACAGAGTAAAAGGGAAAGTTGGAGCTGGACATCAAAAAGTCGAACTCGGATCCTTGGATGCGATGCCAGCCAGCTGACCCTTTTATCTCTATCTCCAGAAGCTGACCTCACTAGCGGGCACTAAAGTTTGGGGTGGTACTTCAGGGTGGCAGGGTCAGGGTAGTGGAAGTAAGAGAAAGTGACACAGGAAAAACTATGGCATAGATTAGCTTACTCAAAAGTAATAAAGAATAAGAGGGCCTTTTCCGGTAACATTTGTTATCTGAGTCATATTTTAAAATAATAACTGTCCTCAAAATACCCTTAAATGATCTACTCTTTGCCTCGACTTTGTTTTTTCCTATGCCATTTTACAAATTCTTGCTCCTTCTCTAATACCAGAATATTAATGGCAAAGCTTTTTCTGTATTTATTCCAAACTGAAACCCATTAGGAATGACACCTTGCTGCATTTCTTAGTATTGATTGCTTGCAGTTTTTATTCTGTTTCTACATTAGGACAAATACAGTTCATTCAGGGGCTTCTAAAAGCAAATCAATGGCCTTTCAGAAATTCATTCAGTGTTTGGGTTCATGCTTCAGTTCAAGCCATTGATTTGGTGGGTGCGTTTTGGGAGTGTTCAAATCAAATCACCCTGATACATTTTTCAGGCAACTCTTCTGCCCTTCAGTAATAAAGTATGTCTATTGCTTTGTCTGAAGATGCCAGAGGGCCCAGGTCTGTGATCTGCACTTCAGGCAAAATGGGAGAATTATGTGGATACTGACTAAGGTGTGGTAAGACAAAGGAAAGTGTGAAGGCAGGATTTAGACAAGGCACATAACTAACAAAGGATTAGGCTACAGCTAAGACCCGTGGTTAGAAAAAAATAGATGGAAACCTGAATTTTGGGGTGGTTAAAGTTGAGGGGAAAAAGTAGTCTTCAACTGGCAAAAGAGGTAATTACTAAAGCCAACAGTCAGAATGAGAGTTCCAAAGGAGATTATAAAAATCCACTAAGAAATAAGAGGCTAAGAACAAGCAAAGCAAAAAAAAAAAAGGCAAAAAGAGTGTATAAAGTAATAGAATGAGAACAGAATAGCAAACAGACAATTAAGCAATAAAGGAAAGGACTGTCATGAAGCTAACTGAACTAGTTTCTTCTTAATTGCATTCAAAATACAGAATGCCTCGGGATTCCCTGGTGGCGCAGTGGTTGAGAGTCCGCCTGCCAATGCAGGGGACATGGGTTTGTGCCCCGGTCCGGGAAGATCCCACATGCCGCGCAGCGGCTGGGCCCGTGAGCCATGGCTGCTGAGCCTGCGCGTCTGGAGCCTGTGCTCCGCAACGGGAGAGGCCACAACAGTGAGAGGCCCCGCATACTGCAAAAAAAAAAAAATATATATATATATATATATATATATATAGAATGCCTCAAAAAATTCTGGGTCAGAAATTAGAAAAAGCATAAAAAACGATAGTGTCAAGGAAACCCATAATACAAAACTACTGGAACCTTAAATCCTTTCAGAATATACCAGCATTCAATTGATCAGAATGACTGAGGTGCTTTACTGTGGTGAGTAGTTCCAAGTGGAGCTACTTACAAAGTAAACACTGATAAAAGAGGACTGAAAGACTACTTGCCCATAGCACAAAACTTCAGTAAAGCAGGGACGGGACTAGTCCTGAGCAAAAATGCAATGTAGGCTAAAGTCTACCTTTAAAAACCTTCCCTTTGCATTCATTAGCCTTTCCCACCTCTCGTATATATACAATTGTTTACCAATAGATCAGGAGTCTTGTATTTAGAAGCAACACGGTATGGAGAAAACAAAATAAAATATGGAAATGTGGGCTCAAAAATCCTGAATTTCTTTCTACAGGATGAAACCCATAATGTGACACCAATGAACAAAACATTGACAGAATACTAGTCCAATCAGTTTCAGCATAAAGCCACAAACTATGAGAACTCAAACATATTAAAATTTATACTGAATTGACTATTTAATATATTAATGTAAGTCAGTGGTGGTCAATAACGTTAAGTCAATAAGTGGTACAGTACACATACACACACTCAGAATTAGATATTTCTAGCAGATGGGAATTCGGACAAAAATAAAAGTCAAATGATTTGGTAGCAGTGATATTGGTGGTATGGAAGTTAACCTTAGCTTTTCACTAAAGGGGAAAAGAATTACTTTGTTCCCCATCTTATTCCTTAAATAAATATGTCAACTTGGATACAAAATTGGCATTCTTGGTAAAGAAAGAAAAATAGCATTAATAACGGATAATAGCTAAGTTTCAGGACAGGAAACTTGACCCAATGTTAGAGAAAAGAAAACAAATACATTTATCCTTTCAAAAGAGCCAAGTCTGGTATGGAACATAAGGATGTTTAATGAAACATACAATTTAATACAAAATAAAAATATAAGCAAAGAGGGAAAAGAACCAAAAAGCAACAACAAAAAAAGTTTTTAAAGCCCAGACAAGTGTGTAAAGAACCAAATAAACATAGGACTGAAACACCGCCATCCTCTGTGCCAGGAGCCACAAGCAAATTAAAATGAATAAAACTTACGCAGTTGAGGTTCTGGGTATCCCAAAGATATTTTCAAGGGCTCTTAACACCAATTCCCTGTCAACTAGGGGACAGAAAATGAGGAGAAGGCTTCTCAAGTGAAGTGAGTGCTCACAGAGTGATGGAGCCAGATAAGGCAGTTTATATTCCAGGCTCTTCAAGGGAAGGACAGAAGATTTCCCTCCCATTTGGGCCCTGAGTTTCTAAAGATAAAAAATGGTTAGCATTTAGTTTCTACAAAGAAAAGCAGGGATGGGACTAGTCCTGAGCACAAGTGTAATGTAGGCTAAAGTCTACCTTTAAAAACCTTCCCTTTGCATTCATTAGCCTTTCCCACCTCTCGTATATATACAATTCTTTACCAATAGATCAGGAACCTTGTATTTAGAAGCAACATGGTATGGAGGAAACAAAATAAAATATGGAAATGTGGAGTCAGAAATCCTGAGTCTGAATCCTTCTCTTCTGTTTATGAGGTGGGGGGGGGGGTCCTGGGTTGTCACCTCTTCTATATGAGTTTCAGTTCTTATAAGCCTAAGAGGCTGTCGTATCAGAGGGATAGATCTACCAGGTCAATGTATACAAATATACCTTGTGAACTGTGCATCACTAAAGCCAAATAATGTAATTGTCATGTAATTACTTGACTGTGGTATAGTTGCTAATTTGATACAATACCTATGTCACTGACCTGAAACTCCAAAATTAATCTCTCTCCTTGCTCCTATTATCCAAACTCTCGTCTTCTAAGTGTAATAAGTCTCAGAAACCATATTAAAAAATAATCAGACTAAACTAATGTAGAGTAAGTTTTTAATCTCCTCTAGCTCTCCTACTGCATGACATGATTTACAAGCGGAAGGTTAACCTGCTATATTATAATATCTCAGATAATTAAAATGAATTTGGGAGTATTTTTTGGTCCTTGAGCACACCTTCTATAATAACCATCAAGCTATTATTGTATGCAACTGGGTGATTTTAATTTCAGGAGATTCCTAAGGCAGAGACCCTCAGTTGGATATACCTAGTCAGAGAGCTAGAGGTTATTTCTGGCTCCAACATGTGCCACTAATACGAGACGTTCATCCTAATCAGGTTTTCAGTAATTTGAATTGTCCCCCTGAAAACTGGTCCCACGAACAGAAAATAAATACTCCAGCACCATATCTCATCATGAGACCTGGAAGTCATGAAAGCTGATCGTAACTGAGATGGCTCATGAGTCACAACTGGCCTTTAGGCCACACTCCTAACCCATGACCTTTGCTGCTTTGGACATTAAATTGTGTATATTTAAAAGTCAAAGTACAGAAAAGTCTGGGAGATCTAAAAAAATGGTCAAAGAGAGTTATTAGAAAACAACTGTGGAGTGAATAAAATCATTGAGAAAGAGGAGGGTATGAAACAGCTAACAGAATTGAGCACTTATTATTCACTATTGACTCCACACATGCACGCTCTCCCTTAAATCTCACTACAACCTAATGAGATAGGCTCTAAATTCACATACATTTTATAAATAAAGAAAATTAAATTGAGGGGTACTAAGAAACTTCCCCCAAATTTTATAGCCAGTATATGGTACTTTAAGAATTCAAACCCAAGTCTAATTAGACTAGAAATGCAATGGAGGATATTTGAAGGAACCTGGAATACCAAGACAAAGTCATTTTAACCCAGATTTGTGTTTCAGTACTAGGAACATGTGGCATGGCAAGTCTCAGTAAGCCAAGAGCTAAATGGTTTTAGTTTTTCAGTATTTAAAATAAACCATAAAGCACCTTAGGGAAAGTTATTTATCCATCTATCAGATATTTATTAGTGATTATTACATGCAAGGTATTGTTCAAGACATTAGAAATTCACCAGTAGGTGTCTAAGAGAATGATTCCTGCCATGATCACGGTCATTCTTATGATAAACTAATAGACAGATTAATGGACAGAACTTAATATAGTAAATGAGAAGGTAATGAGTGCTTGAGGGGAAGATAAAGCAGGGAAGAGGAAAAGAAGTGTTATGGGCAATTTCAAATAGGGTACTCAGAGAAGACCTCCAAAAGTTGACATAGGAAGAAAAATCAAAAGGACATGAGGAAGCAAGCCATTTGGATATATGTAGGAAATAAGTCCAAGGAGAATAAACAGCCAATGTAAACCTCCCAAGAATGTGATTGGCATGTTTGAAGAACAGTACAGAGGCCACGTGGTTAAAGCTGAGTTAGGGGAGAGTGGTAGAAAATGAGGCACGAAACAGCGCGGCAGGGGCACATATGCAGAACCTTGTCAACTATAGCAAGGATTTAGGCTCCTCCTCTGAGGTGGGAAGCCAGTATAAGGTTACAGGTAGAGACAGAAGATTATCCGCCTTATGTCACTAGCTGCTGTGTTAAGAACAGACTGTGATATAGATAAGTTGACATAGATATCACTTCTTAATATTATCAAATTATTTCACAACATTTTACATTTTACTTTCATGTTAGATAGAACACAAACAAAATTGCGTACCTTTTGCCACCACATGAAAAAAGGGGTAAGATCAATATAAATCACAATTGAAAATTCAGTTTTTGAGAAACTCACTAGAGTTGGCAACTCAATGAAATAGCATATCATTCTGATCATGCTGTGTTTTTATTCATTCTAATAAATTAAAGAATTGCAAAGTTATTTAATATAGCTGACATTCTATTAATTTCAGGGGAACAAAGGTAACAAAAGCTCATAAGAGAATTCATTCAGAGTTCAATTCCACTTATCCTCCCACTCTACAGAGAACACAATTGGTAGTATGTAAGTGATTTTTTCCCATTAATGGCAGGACTTGATATTACTATTTTGATGTAGATTTGAACTAAATGAACTCAATCCCTTGATTAAACAAGACTTTATCACAAAATATGCCTGCACACTTTTGGCATTTTAACTTTATCTTAGTTCATAATATAGGCGCTATACATTTATTATTATGATATATTAGAGATCATTCCATTTTCTTTCATATGAGAGCAAAATCTAGAGGCAAAAGTAGTCTTTTCTTCCTTTCCACAGATACACATTCTCATGACCACTAGCTTCTTTCCAAAGGTCCCTGATGAATTATATTCCACAAATGCCAAACAGCCCTCTCACCCTTCCTCATGCTTAGTTTTTGAAACAAACTGCAATAGTGTCACATTATAAAATCACCTTGTACAATTCCCTAGACCATGGATTGCAATTTTCCTCAGAGAGGTGGTAACCAGCAGCAAAAACAAACAAAACCTTGCTGACGATGAGTCTCTCAAAGGAGAAGATTGAGAAAACCAGTAAGCTTTGCATATTTTGCCTTACCCTTCACTGTCTCCTGTGTTACATTTCTAATTCACTCCCTGGCTGATCTCATCCAGTCCCACAGCTTTAAATTCCACATGTACATGACTGGCTCCCAAATTTATGCCTCCAGCCCTGAACTCCCAGTTTACATCCTAACTACATATTTCATAGGTCCACTTAGATGTCTATAGGTGTTTTAAGTGATCTTCCCTCCCAAAGTCTGTCTCTCTTACAAGTCTTTTCCTCTTCTCTGTAAACAGGATCTCCTATCTTTCAAATTATACAGGCCAAGCACCTTGGGAGTCATCCTTGACTCCCTCTCATACCCTAAATCCAATCTGTCAGAAATCCCGGCTTCTGGATTTGGAATCTGCCCTTCTCACCAGAGACACTGCCATCAAGCCTGTCAAGCCACCACTATGTCTCACCTTAATCATTGTCATAACATGTTAACTGGCCACTGCCTTCAATTTACGCCCCCAGCCCGCAATCTGTTCCTCACACAGCTGCCAGAATAATCAATCTGATCTAAATCTAAAGCACAGATAGGATAATTTCACTTCTTTGTTTAAAACTCTCCAATGGCTTTCTCAGGATAATGTCCACGGGCCTCACAACATGGCTGCAAGGTCCTGGTGGCATCTCTCTGATGTCCCCTCCTATTCCCACACCCCCTCATTCACTTTGCCACAGCTCCAGCCTCAGCTGTGTCACACTCACATATCCCTCAAAGCCTGGCGCTTGTGGTCTCCTCTGTCTATAACATGCTTTCCCAAGACAGCCACACAGGCTTCTGCTCAGATGGGAGAGGCCTTCCCCAGCCATGTTAATCTCACACGTATGTACCGCCCTCATGCCACCACTTCCTGAGGAGTACTTAGTATTACTTGATATTACATCACGTTTTTGTTTCTGTGTATATTGTTACTATACTCAACCAAAATGTAAGACCAAGAAGGAGTAAGAGACATGTTCACTGCAACAAACTCAGAGTCCAGAGCAATGCCCAGCACACAGTAGGTGTTCAATAAATATTTGCCAAATAAATGAACAAACAAATGAATCATTGCTGAACCAAGGAGACGGGTATTGAAATAAAACACATGAGACAGCAGTACAGTTACCAATATAATCTCAAGGTCTAAATTCATCCATAAAACACCTGGTAATCCAGACCCCTGTAACACCAAAAGGCTGAGGCAACACTAATGGACCCGAAGCTATTTCCTCAGAAGCATCTAATGAGAACTCAGATCAATACCAGAGATGTTCTTAAATATACTCAATCTATCAGCAGTGAAGCTATGTTAAGTTCCACCATAAAAAAGCCTCTAATTTTCTGTGAATTTCAGTATATTTGCCTAAATCGATAAATCTGTTACACATTTTATACTAGCTGTTAAACATGTAAAGAAAAAGGTGTAAATGGCCTTTTAAGAGTTCTGTCAACATGTACCCCCATTGTGTCATATGTAGGCAGAATTAAGAAGAAATCTGTGAGAGAAAAGATCTTCAGAGAAAATACTACGATGGGCAAGACAGATATTAGCTGACAACTGATGTTTAACTACTTAAACCAACAGACATTAGCTGACAACTGATGTTTAACTACTTAAACCAACAGAATTTCTATAAGTTTCACTAAAAATTCAAATGGCACTGTGATCATTTTGACTTAGGCTGCTAAAGGAGATGAAAAGCAGAAATCAGATCATAAGGAAAATGACAGAAGTATTACATGTCTGAAGAATTTCAGGCTACAGATCAATGACAATTGAAAGCAAGCTAAATTAATAAGCCCTAAACTAGGTGGAAGAAAAGCCATCTGTGCTAGTGAGCCTATATTAAGTCCTGGATCCTGGTAGAAGCATGTCAAGAAGGTTGCAAAGCAAAGTGACAAGAATAACTGAACAACAGCTGAACGTTTGTGATCTTAAGAGAAGCAGACCTCTAAGATTTAAATAGCTATGGATAGAGTTATAACAGTTTATTATTCTAAACAAATGTCCTCCTGGGTAGATTTGCAGATGAGACTGCCAGAGTGCTATCTAGAACATCATGGAATATGAAGGACCTGGGACAACTGGACAGGTACCAAAAAGCAGCAACTGAAGACAAACAGAACTTCATATTTTCCAGGAGAAGAGACTGGCAAGATTTATGCCACTGACAGACAAGACTGAAGATGAATTATTAAAGAGTAAAGGAAATAGTAATTATAAGAAGCCAAAGTGGGTCCTTGAAGAAGACACTGTATTGCACTAATTCCATGTCTTTTGTTAAGTTTTAAAGTGATAATTCTGTGAAACATGAATGATTTTTTGTCTGGACATTTGCAAAGCACTCAAAATAATCAGCACTTGAGGAATGAGAGAGATGGATATTGTAAATATGGGAAAGCGATGGCTCAGTGGACATCTTCTTTCAGGTCCCTCACCAATCTTGATCAGTCTTTTCTTAAATTGTTTCAATAAGCTGTGATTCTTATACCAAATCACAATTTCCTCAACACTTTTTAGAATATACAACCACTGAGTACCTGAGTATTGACAGACTTAAACACCATGGCCTTCTGAGTTAAAGAAGGATCAGGAAAAGGTCCAACGTAGGTGTGGTACCAGGAGAAAACTGGAATACTGTGACAAGTCTACAAGTTAGGTGGCAGAATCATATAGGGTGATTATATTCTGTTTTGAAAAAAAGTGTGAAATTATACTTTTATGCCCAAAAGTGTTGGGTAATTGGTCTACTTTTGAATTAACCCATTCTTACCCAGAGAAATAATTGTCTGGAGACCCATTTTAACAAAAATTAAAATAACTATCTCAGGGCTTCCCTGGTGGCGCAGTGGCTGAGAGTCCGCCTGCCAATGCAGGGGACGCAGGTTCGTGCCCCGGTCCGGGAAGATCCCACATGCCGCGGAGCGGCTAGGCCCGTGAGCCATGGCCGCTGAGCCTGCATGTCCGGAACCTGTGCTCCGCAACAGGAGAGGCCCGCGTACCACAAAAAACAAAAACAAAAACAAACAAAAACAAAAAAACTATCTCAAGAGTATCTAACATTTTCATTTCAAAATATGATTTAAAAAAAATACTCTGTATTATACCATAATGATGGATACATGTCATTATATATTTGTCCAAATCCACAGAATGCACAACACCAAGAGTGAACCCTATAGGGAGGGTGGAAGGGAGACACAAGAGGGAGGAGATATGGAGATATATGTATATGTATAGCTGATTCAATTTGTTATAAAGCAGAAACTAACACACCATTGTAAACCAATTATACTCCAATAAAGATGTTAAAAAAAAAAAAAGAGTGAACCCTAAGGTAATCTATGGACTTTGGACAATTATGATGTGTCTGTGTAGTATACCATGTCAAGAAGTTCCAAGCATACATGAATACTATGACTATATTCCAGGGTAATAAGAACCATTTAGATATATACACTGGGCATTATGGTAGCAAAGAGGCAGGATCCTGAATTCTACAGGGAATAACAGAAATGCTAGGGAAAGAATTCCAGAAAGGGCTTCCTCAAAGCAAAAAGAAAGGAAAAGCAGCCTATTGACAGCCCTGAGTGTGGTGCCTTGAGAGCACAGCAAGTTGTGGAGGAAAGACAAAGCACAAGGAGAAAGTAAGACAGCGGACGGGGCAGGAATTGCCTCCTTAAAGACCTAATGCTGGGTGACTGGGTGGCTAGGAAGGAAGGGATTATGGAGAAGTCTGAGGAAACACTTGGGGGTGATCGGTATGTTCATTATCTTAATTATGGTGATGGTTTCATGAGTGTACTTATGTCAAAATTAATCAAATTCTGCAAATTTTAAATATGTGCATTTTACTGTATGTCAATTATAGCTCAATGAAGTTTTGTTGGTTTGTTTTTAAAACTTTAATGCTATTCTAAAAATTTTAGACATCCATGTAAAAGTTATGGGAAGCAACTGAAGCAGTTTAGGGAGCTAGTGAGGGATGGTCAGTGGCATTTCATTGCTTATTTTACAACTTTACAAGATGTTCCACACAATCAAACGAAAGACTTAATCCACTGCTATTTATCACGTTCCTATTATGTGCAAAGAACCAAGCTTCTCCCAAAACACAGAACGTTCCTTTAAGTAAGTAATGTGGATCTTCAATTCACTCATGTGAATTACAGATGTATTCTATTTAAATAAACACTCAAATTTGATACAATCGATAAAGTCACTAAGGTTGTTTGCATTATATAATCAACTTTAATTCCAAACAAGAGTTATGTAAAATAGTAAACAAACAAAATGCAGCTTACCTGGACATCTGTGTTTGTTTACAGTATTTCTCTTTGGTAGAAAGGCAGTGTTCAAAAGTAACACATCCAAAATGCTAATAACCAATGTCAATTAAAGACCAAATAGAATATATAAAATGTAACATGTAAATGAGGAATATGTTTTACTTTTGTCATGTATTACTTACATACAACTATCCAGGGTTCTACGTCCTATAGAGTTTGGTATACAAATATAGTATTCAGAAATATGTGAATATCCATTAAATTGTACGTCCTTGAAGCTTTCTTTCAACTATCCTTCATTAAGGGAATAGTTACAGAAAAAGTCATAGTAGGGACCATGAAATACCACATAGGAATTTCAAAACAACACATTATAAAACTAAAAGCCTCCAAAACATATTTCACGGTGAAAACTTTCAGAACAATGTGCATATGAACATGCATACATTTGTAAATACAAAGAAATAGGATCGGAAAGTCAACAAAATGTTAAAAATGATCATTTATATGGGATGCAGTGGGTAGTGAGATACAAGGAGCTTCTACATTGTATTCAATATTTTTATATGCTATTTAAATGTTTTATAACACGAATATTTAGGTGTATTTTAAAATGAGGCATTTTTAATGCAGGGAAATTTGCATGAACTTCCTACAACATTTTTTGATTAAAAAAAAAACAAAACAGGAGGTCTCTACCGCACAAAGTTTAAAAGCCCTGCCCTGCAGTGACACCAAATGGTGGTAGATCAAAATACAGTACACAAAAAGAACATTGTTTAATTCAATTTCCTATAAACATTATGATTCCTTTGAAGAATTGGCAGCTTAACAGAACTAAATAATGTGGAAACAAATACTCAAAAACCTAGAATTTTTAATCAAAGAAAGTCTAGTACACCAAGTTTCAAATGCAAATTGTAGGCCTCTTTCTAAACTTCAGCTAAATCTTATGATCCCACTGAATATTTACATATCTTATTTCTCACACAGTTAACCATGCTACTGTGAGCACAGTGATTTTACCTAATGGCTTATTGATCAGAAGATCACTGCTAATATAAAAAATACAGTCACGTAACTAAAATCAGGTTCTACACAATGGGAACCAACTTTTGGTAAGTAGGCAATATTTTGGGGAAATAAATGAGAAGGTTCTGGGGCTAAAGAGGGAAGGGAAGAATCCAAGAAAAGAGACAGGTAACTGATCCAATGAGTGAGAGTTTCTAGGAAGAATATTTTCATTTCTAAATCTTATTGATAGAAAATTAAGTTGAATAAAGCATGAGGCAAGGACATGCTAAATATGAACCAATTTCTCAGCAAAAAGTTGTGTCCTGGACTATCCAGGGAAAAGAATATTTCAAGTTCAGCACATCAGTTAGTACTCAGTGTCTTCTGCCCAAAACCTAAACCAACAAATAAAATTAGCATGTAAACGGTCTCATTCATTTCAAGTCACACAGAAAGATATAGAGATGAACCGCCTCCCAGAATGCTCCTCTAAAATAACAAAATACCATTTGACTAGAACACTTAGTCTCTCAACATTAAATGACAGCTTGTTCAGACTTTTTGATGGGCTACTGTTTTCCTTATGCCAAAATCCCCTGGAAAACAAAGGACATATAAATACACTATCAGCCACAAAACAAGTCAATAATCGCATTAAACTACTAGGTCCTGAATTCACAGCACTGGATATCAGTTCTAAAAGGTACCAGCCACCACCATGTCAACACCACTACTAGACTACAAGGCATAGACAGGGCCAGCTCTGGAACACCTGAGAACTGTCCTGCTCAAACTGGCCAATGCCCGAGTCAGAAGGGCTGCAGGGAGAATTAGTTCAGGGAGATACCTTAAGATTCTGAATTACCAGTAATAACAGATGAGTGACTAAACCCTTAGAACCATAAAAGTACCCAGGTCTAGTACACCTGCATTAAGACTGCTTTTTAAAGAACAGAGATAATATCAGGATTAAAGAATTTTGCTTCCAATTTCAAGGGAGAAATAAATAAAAGTGGATATGAAACTCTGTATTACAGGAAACCTGGAAAGAATATAGACATAGCAAATGGTTTAGTGGTTGAAAGAAAGCTTAAAGGATGTACAACTTAATGGATATTCACATATTTCTGAATACTATATTTGTATACCATACTCTATAGGACATAGAACCCTGGATAGTTTGTATGTAATACATGACAAAAGTAGAACATATTTCTAATTTATATGTTATATTTTATACATTCTATTTGGTCTTTAATTGACATTGGTTATTAGCATTTTGGATGTGTTACTTTTGAACACTGCCTTTCTACCAAAGAGAAATAATGTAAACAAACACAGATGTCCAGGTAAGCTGCATTTTGTTTGTTTACTATTTTACATAATTCTTGTTTGGAATTAAAGTTGATTATATAATGCAAACAACCTTAGTGACTTTATCGATTGTATCAAATTTGAGTGTTTATTTAAAAAGAATACTTCTGTAATTCACATGAGTCAAATGAATGAATTTACATAACTGGATAAAAGAAAAATATAAACTGACTGGCAAGTAACATAACTGCAGGGTTTTAACTGATTTTCGTTAAAATGAAAACAATGCTAGAAATCACAATATCAGTGTATAGAACCTGAAGATGAAACAGAGCTAACAGCAAGTCTATCTATAGTGAAAACAAATAAAAAGGCAAGCTTTGGCCCTATTTGGGTGCAAAGGCTATCCCAACCTTTGACTCTTCCTTGTTTATGACTCTGTGATGATTTTTCATCTAGAAATGATTAGCACTTTAGGTTTAGTCAATAAGTAAAGGCTTTTCTACAAGAGAAAAGTCTTGTAGGAATCTGCAGTTTAGCTTACCTCAAGATAACAGCCCGTCTTTGACATATACACAATTACATTAAGCATATAACTTTTAAAATAAAACAGGGCTTCCCTGGTGGCGCAGTGGTTGAGGGTCCGCCTGCCGATGCGGGGGACGCAGTTTCGTTCCCCGGTCTGGGAGGATCCCGCATGCCGCGGAGCGGCTGGGCCCATGAGCCATGGCCGCTGGGCCTGTGCGTCCGGAGCCTGTGCTCCGAAACGGGAGAGGCCACGGCAGTGAGACACCCGCATACCGCAAAAAAAATAATAATAATAAAAATAAAAATAAAACAGCATTATGGGAATCTTTAAAAATGTACCTGGTAATTATAATCAGTTTCCTAAAACCACCAAATTTATATCATTTATACAATGTTGATAAATTGAAAATACATCACTCTTTAATGAATTAATGAACTTATTGAGCTTTTAATCCAGAAAGGAGAACAGAAAACTTCAAGGCATTCCATGCTGTTCATCATTTTTTGGGTAACTCTCAAGTATTATTGAGAACTCTAAGCAAATTTTCCTGTCTTTTGGGGGATGGGCAGGAGTTTCAGAAGTAGGGAGAGCCAGATTGGAAATGGTGAATAATTGATATGGAAAAAAAGGTGAAGTTGAAGAACATTACCATTTGTCACCCCCTCCCCCAAAAAAGAGTATATAGAAAGTTTTCATTTTTTCTTCAACTGTCTTTCTGCTTTCTTCACCAAGACAATTATATTTTACAATGTTAGTACAACACAAACCAGAACTTGAAACAATATTTTTAGGAATATTCATAATCAACAGGTAATGAAGCTCTGTTCATATTTCCACAGCAGATGGTTTTCAACAGCATCACTCCTTTCTCATTATATTCCATTTGTAGTCAGGTATGATCCAGCATGGAATGTGGAGAGTCAAGGTCAAGTTTGTGTTGACATGTCCTGAAATGGAAGTGATCCATTTCTGTCTTAAAATCAAAACTATAACCTCTAGCCCTGGTATCTGGGAATATAATTGTTTTAACTTTCTGATCCCTCTGAGCACGCTGCTTGTAAATCATATCTCTTTGATGTGAACTCTCGTTTTCAAAGGCGGGCATAACCTGGCTATTTAAATAAACCTGAAATATCTGCAAGTTTGAGTTCATTCTTCTGTGACAATCACTAGAAAGAACATGGGATAGTTTTAAATCTCTGTGATGATATGCAACATAAAAGGTTACTCGTTAAATAGACATTTTCACATAAGTTTGTATGTGTTTCAGGCTTAATGTGGATGGGAATATTTCAAAATTATAATTTTACATGTTATGCTTTTCATTCAAGAGTCAAAAAAGATGGGCAAAAATCAAAACTCTAAGTAGTCTGTGGTTAAAAATGTAATGCAAATTCTCCTGTGTCTCATATGGAAGACATCATGCCCAATAGGGATCAAGAGAACGACAGAGTGACCAGGTGAAAGAAAATAAATAAGGAAATTAAAAAAAAAAGAAAAGAGAAAAACAAGACGAGGAGGAAAGAGTATTCTGGAGAATTGGGGGAAAAAAAAGCATTTTTCTAAAGATAATAAATTTAAAAGTTTCATAATAAAAATTATAAGGCTGTGAACAGGAAAAAGGTGCTTTTTTTTCTTCTGAGTTTGTGAACTTTGGGTTCAGGATGGAGGGTGAGGGAGGAGGGGAGGTGCTGTAGGAAGGGCTGAGTAGAATGGGTTCATGAAGACACAGGAAGGAGTTTAAGAGCAAACATCGACAGCATGCCAAATATAGTATGTAGACATAGTCCTTTAGTTATCCAATCCAAATTTTCAAAATTATATCAAATACAATTCCATCATGTCCCTGGAAGTTGGTAATAATATAGCTGAAAGCTGCAGGAAAAAAATAATCTTATATATTAAAAAAAAATGAAATACTACTTTAAAATATCATCATGATGGCTGAGTGTAACCAATCTCAAAATGATAATTTAATGGTAGAAGGAAAGAGCAGGAGAAAAGAAAGCTTGATAAAAAATCTTAAAGTTACAATACCACTAATATATAACACTGGAAAGTCTTTTTTCACCTCTTTAGACCCCAACTTCTATAAAGTAGGAAGCAGAACAAGGTGATTATCAAGGTATCTTGAAGATTTTCTAAAATGTATTCATTTTTCACCCTCATTGCCAAGAAAGAAACTATATTTCTAATTTCAGAGTCTAAAATATGAGATGAACTGAAGTGAATGATTAGAATGAAAAACTGAAGCTACTCTTGCAATATGTTGGAATACACAGCACTAGAATAAATCACAAATATACTCTCTAGTTTTAGGAGTACAGGTTTCATTTTACATTTTGACATTAAAAAGAGAACTTAAAAAAAATCACGTTTATGCTTTTGAAAAAAATTCTTGGACTTCATTTATGGCTAGAATTTCAATATATAGTTTAAAATCAAGATAATTTCCCATAAATATCCTCAGGTTTAAAAAAAATGCAAGATGGACATTAAATGTTTTTGAGCAATGATGATGTGAAAAGCCTTACATTTCCTTTTCTCTGTTTTTGCACAGTATAAAAATCCCCTCCAAAGAGAGCTGACACTGAGAGACAGTACTTACCACAACAGCAAACTGCTCGGGTTCACATAAGTTGTTATAGTCACTCTTGAACTGAGACAGTGAATTTAACTGTTCTTGATCAGGAAGATGCTTCATTAAGTTCTAAAAATTAAAACCAAAAGAAAATATCTTCACTAAATATGCTTCTTAAATTCTAGGAAAATTTTTTAATAAACTATGGGAAGGAAATCATTGAAGAAGTTAATCTTTAGTTTTATTTCTAGGTAACCTCCCTAATACTAAACCTTAAGTTACATTCTCTGCATCTTGAAAGCAACCAATTTTCCTCTTCTCTATCCAGGGTTATTATATATTCAAATCAAGTACTACTGAATATTTATTTGATTAGCTATATATTGGAGAAAGAAGAATTCAACCTATACCAAAGGAACAGCTTTCTCACCTGGATAAATGTGATCAATTACATTTCAGCTTTAGGGAATTAAATGTCATAAATTTCAGGCAAAGCCAAACATATTTTAGCACTTCACTCACAGGGATAAAAGAAATCATCATATTGCTATTAATAGGGAAGGTAAAGAATGGAAAAGAAATCAAGGGAATTGTAATGACAGCATTTGCAAGATTTAACCAATATGATTACAGTTTTAATAATAAAAATGAAGACATCTCTAAAACAAAGTAACTTTTCTGATGTGAAAGAAAATTTGAAAAGGCATTGAAGACACAGGATGATACACCTTGCAGATGAAAGCATATAGAGAGAACTTAAGTGCCATGGCTGTAACAGCCCTTTGCCTATATCATCTGCAGCCCAGAAACCACAGGTTCATTTGGTTGTTCTGGCTCCTTTGTCCACGCACAGCCACAGAAATGGATCACTTCCATTTCAGGACATGTCAACATGTCACAAGCCACACAGAAAACAGAAACACTCCCAATGGAGAAAGACCAAGGGAATACGTATAATTACGCTTCTCTGTTAAACCATCCCTTAGACAAAGTCTATATAGATCCTCTGTATCAAAATATAATCAAAATATAATCGACTATAATAGTATTATAGCGAGTTAGTATACGGATATTAAAATTAAGAAAGAAAAGAGTGGTTGGTGCTCACAATTCCAAATTACACCATCTATAAACTCTGTACAAGCCCAAAGTCAAGTACAAATTATAATTAACCCTACATCATGCTGAATATATTTAAGGAGGAAAAAAAAACCCAAAGGTGTTATTAGTTAAAAAATAATGTTAGAGAATGTTACATATCAAAGAGTTAGATCAAAGAACAAGTTTTTGACTCACTGTGTACCTTTGGACATAAACTTGATTGACTGGCCAAAAACAAACAAAAAAGTGGCAATTTAAGATCATCCCTAAAGAAAGTATTCACCATTAATACTATCAAACTGAATAAAAACAATAAAGGTATATGATTTTCCCATATAAACAGAAGCTTCCCTTAGTAGAATTGCCTGAGATCAAAACACCTGGTTATTAATATTTTCTTTTAATCATTCTAGTTGACATCTGATCTATTTATTACATTGGGCTTCTGAATTTCTTCAGCATCCTTTCAGATAATCATCATATCCCCTTAAGTATTTTTAGTTAATATATACTTAAGTTTTCATCTTTCATCACAAATTCATTAATTTTTCACTTCATTATTTTTGCTTTCTAAAGTAATGAAACTATTGTGATTTATAAGAGTACAGGCCCGACCTTCCTTTGTCTCTCCCTTTATCATATTTCCCATCCTAAGCTCCTATCGAACTAAATTCTTCAGTTGCCCCCACACACCCAGCTTTTCCCTCACACGATCTCTCTGCTCTTTTCTACATACATGCCATATTCAACTTTTAAGGACACTTACACACAGATACGCACACTTAGCACATTACCTAGTTCTAAAACAACCTCAACACAGCCATGTTTATCCTGTATTATAGTTATATATAAATGCCATCTCCCTTGCCACTCCAGAAAGGTAAAGTCTATGTCCGATTGAGCCTAACACCATGCCCTGCACATGGTGAGCACCATGAAATACGTGCTAAATTAATTAATTAATTAAAGACTGATGGGACAAAGGTAAATGGGTAACAATGAGGTGGAAAAATAACATGCAAAGATGACATCAATACTGACATCTTGTTATATATGAATAAATAACTAGATATGCCATAATAAGATCATGACAATGAACAAAGCCTACCAAAATAATGATTATTACAAAGTAATGTTTTTTCCATGCCCTGTTCAAAACAGGCAAGTTCTTCACTTTACAATTAGAAAGTATTTTTAAAATTAAAAACAAGACTTCAAATAGCATAAAATTCTTATTGTTAATGAATATTTGAAGACTTTGCGTATGTCCAAACTAAATTTTTAGATTTTAAATTCATAAGATTGGTTTTATATTTAGCAAGTGTGATAACCAGAATAATGCCCCAATCCCACTAAAATGTTCACACCTAATCCCCAGAACCTGTGAAATATTAGGTTACATGACAAAGGGAATTAGGGTTTGGGATGGAATTAAAGTTGCTATCAGCTGACCCTAAACTAGAGAGATTATCCTGGATTAACCAATGTGCCCAATGTAATCACAAAGGTCATTAAAAGTGGCAGAGGGAGAGAATAACAGAGTAAGAGGAAGATGTGACTATATAAGACAGGAACAGAGAGCTGCAACATTGCTGGCTTGGAAATTAAAGGGAGGCATCGACCAGCCAAGGAATGCGGGCAACCATGAAGAGCTGGAAAAGACAAAGAAATGAACTCTCCTCTGAAGCCTTCGGAAAGGAATGCAAGTCTGCTGACACCTGGACTTTGGCACGGTAAGGCCCACACCAGACTTCTGTTCTACAAAAATGTAATACATTTGTTTTATAGTAAGCCACTAGATTTGTGGTAAATTGTTAAAGCAGTAATAGAAAACTAATATATTAATAAATTATATGGAACTGAATGTTCTTAGGACATGAATTTTAAAATGCAAACTTTTTTCCATCTCAAACAACAAAAGCCACATGATCATCCAAAATATTCATATAATCAACTTAAAAGCTACTCTGTAAATATTTAACAAATACATTGTAAAAATTACATATGCATTAAGTAGAAATATTTTATTGAAGGGACTTGGAAATCTACTCTCAAGAACAAAGCACATTCACGATCAACAGGAATAAAGACAAAATGTAGTAAACAGAAACTACTAGAGGAAAAAAAAAAATGCTTGAAAAAGGTTTGTTGAATTAGGTAGTTTATGAGTCTGAGACTCAGCACAAATCACTGATGGGATTATATATTACCACCACACTTAGAAGATGGGACAGACAAAACCAAGAACTTCCAAGGATACCACTTACTGATGGATTAAAACATCTAGAATATTTTTAATCAGTTGTTAACAATGGATTAAAACATCTAGAATATTTTTAATCAGTTGTTAACAATGGATTAAAACATCTAGAATATTTTTAATCAGTTGTTAAAATAACCAATAAGAATAAAAGACAGCAAACTGAAGATATTATTCTCTCACTGTATGATTTGTGGTCTGCTTCTCCAACTTTAAATTCTGTCAAGACATGCATTACTGTACCTTATGTATAGAATTCAGCAAGTAATTCTGAAACCATACTAGCATTCGTTAAATAATCCTGTGAGTAGAAAATATTTTAAAAATCTTCCAGCCTTCTGAATGATTCAGAATACCATGCAAACAAATTTCTAGAATTCATGGGAACACAAATGACTCAAGTAAGGGTTGTTAATCAAGGTAACTCTAAATAAAGAGAAAACTCCCTCAGTCTTCTATACCAAACAATAATATACCTTTATAAGACATATAAGCCCAAGAAAAATACATTCTATAAGGATTATACAAATAAATTTAAATTAGCATATTACTAGTCTTAACTGTAACATAAACGTACATGTAAAAGTAAACAATTTGCCTTTCAAAAACAGTCATTTGAAATAATTGAAATGTAATCATTTGATAGCATTATATTTAGTTTGCAGTTAAGAGAAGATGCAGAGCTTTATCTTCTGGCAATGCAGAAGTTATGCTCTAACTAATTATGCAGCAATGATTTTCCAGTTGAATGATTTAGTTTAAGAATTTTGCTTCACTTACAGATTTCTATTTAATGAGAAGCTTGCAATGAAATATTGGAATTTAAGCTCTCTGCCTGTTTGTTTACCTGAATCATAGACTCTCCCAACTGTGTTTCATCCACTTCCAATATCATCATTTTGATTTCCTCATATGGCACCCGAAAAGAACTCAGGAAGATTGCTAAGAGGAAGAGGAAAAAAAAGGTTAATAATGAAGAAGGTAAGAAAACAATTTGAGATGTAGTTCTATATATAAAATCAAAAATAATTCATAAAGTGAGAGATTTTAATTATTTAATATAATTACTGTGGGGGAAACTTTCATTAGCACATTTTATACCCTTCTCCAGTTTTAGAACTAGTGTTTAAACAACAGTCCTATATTATTATGCTGGTTCTGAGGTTGATTTTTAATGCTTAGTTATTAGCCTAACATAGGAATGGTGCCAATTTTGATGTGATTTTAGAAAACTGAAATATGTTTAGAACACTATAGAGATATCACATTGTAATGAAAAGAACCATAAAACCTCAATATGTACATGTAATATTTATCTACACATGTGTGTTATTAGCCTGCATAATATCTTCTGGCCTTACTAAATAGTTCAGAAAAAAAATTTTTTTAAGAAAACTGCTAAGCAGTGCATTAACACTTTTCCAAGTTATAATAGCACTTCACTGTTCAGAAATATTGTAGACAATATGCCAGAGAAATACCTTTTTTATGTAACTAAAGCTTAAATATGCAATATTAGAACACAAATTTCAATGGAAAACTGTCCAAATGGACTAGATGGGATAATATGTTATTACTGAGAATTTCAACATTATTTCCATTTTTATACCTCATACATCTTATTTTAAAACACAATGATTTCAAAAGTATATAAGAATATTTTCATAGCATTAGATTTAATGCTTTTACTGTTTCCCCCCTTATTTGACTAGTATTATTGTTTCTTCTGTCCAGTGACAGATGTCACTTCTTGAACACACACAGACCTTGCTACCACTACCTACTACTTTGTTTTATATACCAAACATATCATTTCACTTGTAGGTATTTTCATATAAAAACACTATTTTACATAAGACAGAGAAAACATGATCTTTCTTGGAGTAAGGCTGTATTCCTGAGGATACCATGGATCAATTACAGACGATCAACGAGAGCACCATCTGTGTTCTTATTATCAGCTTCATTCACACATTTTGAACTCACACATAAACGTGGGATAATAGTGCTAGAAATTATAAATGTGTATAACCCTCAATATCCCAAGCATAAGATGGAACAAAGGAGCTAAATGATATTGTAAAAGATAGAGATTAGTGGAATTATAAAAGGATAACCCCATTATAGACATTAGAAAGCACAAAAATATAATATATATATATATATGATCTCAAAGAGATAATCAATGAATAATTGATAGAGAGGGAATAAAATCTAAATCTGTACATCATGTATAAAACAAGTTGCATATGATTGTAGGATTAAATATAAATATTAACAAATAGGAATACTAAAAGAAATTTAGCATGGCAAATTAGCTCATTTATGGTTAGAGAAGAACTTCTTAATCATAAAAATCAGTGAAAAACATATGAAAAGATTGATATCTGACAAAATAAAAAGAAAACACTAAAACAATTAAAAGCGCTTAAAACAATTAGAAAGCAAGGAAATTGAGGGGATGAACCTGCCTCAAAATTCAGAGGGCTTTCTCCCACTTCATTTAGAAAACAGTGAGGTCCAAATAGGAAAATGAGAAAAATGTATGAAAACGCAAAGGAATAAGAAAAAAGTTACAAAAAAATAATAAATAATATGTTAAACATCAGAAGTAAGCAAATTGAGAAGGCAAATTGTTAAGATAGTACCTGTATTGCAAACTTAGAAAGATAGTAAGATTAATCAGAATCCTTAAAATTCCCTTTGAGAGACAGTAAATTCTACTCAAGAAACCTAACCATGGACACAATAACAAAACATAGAAAAGGTTATAATGTTAAATAGCAAGATTAAAAGGAAAGAATTATACCAAGGCATAATATAGTAATTGAGAGAAAGAAATTATAGTTTTGTATTTCAGGCAGCATGGCAAAGTAGACAGAGAACCTTGAAATATTTCTTAAAAGTTATTTTTTATCTTAATCTTAAATCTATTTCCGAGCTGTTAGTGAAAGAAAGGAAAATAGAAATCCTGGAGAAAATGAAATAATTACTTAAAGAAATGAAAGAAAAGTTTGAAACACTGGACAGGAAAGAAAAGAACATTATGAAAGAGAAACAAAGATTTGAGGGAGAAAAAAACTTTAAAAATAAAAACATATATATTTAGCTACTGAAATGGAAAACTCACATGGATTAGACATCAGATAAAGAGAAAATTGGTGACATAGGCAGAGAAGCTACCCAAAACACAAAGACAAAGAGATGGAAAAGTACTAGGTTAAGAGACATAGAAGATGAGTAAGGACACCTAAAAATGTCTTCTTGGAGTTCCAAAAGGAACACATGCACATACACAGACGCATGCACGCGCGTGCGTGCGCACACGCACACGCACGCGCACACACACACACACACACACACACCAGGGAAGAAGGATATTTAAAGAGAAAATGTCATTTTCCAGAATTTTAGAGAGAGACAAATCATCAGAACAAGGAGGCTCAACAAGTCCTAAACATAATTTTTTCTTTAAAGCTACATTAGCTTCTTGTAAAACACCAAGCATGGGAGAGTTTGTACAGTGGGAACACTCAAGCTTTGATACTGGAAGAGAAAATTGGTACGAATGCAGAACAGGTATATATACTTAGGGTAGAGGTATACTTAGAGAAAAGCCAAACTTTTTCTGTAAACGGCTACATGGTAAATATTTTAGGTTTGTCACAACTACACAACTCTGCTATTGCAGAGTCTGTCTGCAACTACTCAACTCTGCTATTGCAGCCCCCAAAGCAGCCATAGATAATATGTAAAAGACAGCCCTGGCTAAGTTCCAATAAAACCTGTTTAAAAAAGCAGGCAATGGACGACATTTAGCCTGAGAACTATAGTATGCCACACCCTTAATATCACCAAAAGTAGGAAACAACCCAGAGGTCGAATGAAATAAAGTATAATATTCAAAGAATGTTATACACACTAAACTGCAATGAAAATGAATACACTACAGCTAGATGAATTAACATGGTATGATTTTATACATGTAATATTCAATATTAGTCAAAACCAACAACTTATTGTTTAGGAACATGTATGTGGTTGGTAAAACTGTAGAGAAAAAAGGAAGGGAATATTTAACTCAAGATTCAGGTTAAGGTTACTTCTCACAGGAAGGGGGATAAGATTAGAGAGGGTCATATATAAGTCCCTAAGTATCAGTAATGTTCCATTTCTTTAGGTATGAATGTTTGATTTATATATCATGCATTTCATATATTCTCTCGTATGTATAATACATCATAACAATATATTTAAAACAAATTTAAATGAATAATATGAAAACAAAATGCATCTGGTGGAAAATGGTGACATACTGTGTGGTAAAGGATTAAGTTTACCCAAGTAAGGTCTGGCTCCTATGAGGTATTCGGTAAGCCCTAATGCCCTGTGTGAAAAAAGTGTCTTTGTTTACTGGGGGCATTCACTGGACCACACCAGACAGTTTATGCTAATAATGTGATTTATGGTGGGGGCTTTGGGTCACACAATATTAGCTTGAACTGTGGAGGGGCTGGGAACTAAGGCCATCATATGGGGGTTCAGCTATAATCAAGACCCAGTAAAAACTCTGAACACCAAGGCTAGGGTGAGCATCTCTACTGGCAATAATCTGTGAGAACTGTCACACATCATTGCTGGGAGAAGCTACTACTGTCCATGGCTCCACTGGGAGAGGACAACTACAAACTTTATGCTTACAACTCTCCTGGACTCTGCCCCACATGCCTCTTCCCTTTGCCAATTTTAATCTGTACCATTTTGCTCTAATAAACTATAACCATGAGTAAAACAGCTTTCAGTCAATTCTGTGAGTCCTTCTAACAAATTATCAAACTTAAGAGTGGTCTTGGGGACCCCCAAATTTGCAACTGGTGTCAGAAGTGAAGGTAGTCTTGGGGACCCCCTAACTCTGCAAATAAAACAACTATATGATCTCACTTATACAATTACGTAACTATATAAACATAAATAACATAATGTACAATTAATAATACATGTTTAACAACATACAATTATACATGAAAGAAAAAATTAAATGTGAATAGAAAAATCTACTTTGCAGACAGATGTAACTTATTCCTTAACTTTCTTCTATATTTGTAATTCATCCACTACTTTCAGGTATTATTCCATAATTAACATATATATTAAACAGATATATTTATAAAGATTGAACTATGTTTTTTTATAGTTTATGAATAAGTTTTGGGGAAAACATTTGCTATAACTAAGGGCAAATAAACTACAGAAGAGTTGAAAATGGCCTAATGCATAACACAAATCAGAAAATAAGCATAGACCTTTAAAAAAATTTTTAAGTTATTGAGAATAATGAGATACTCATTTAAAGCTTAAAAAATATCCATTAAACTGAATCTTTGTACTAGCATGCATTTTATCCTTCAAAATGTGATTATATTGACCCCAGTGGGAAGCTTTGAATGCAGTGAAGGAGTGTAAAGTGTGCAGATTTTGGAACCAGTCACACATGTTTTTTGCAAGGGAACTTACAAATATTTAAACCTTTACATTAATTCCTAGGTTTCAGGGTTCCTCCCTTTATAGCTCTACTACCCACTCCAAAAAATCTGGTAAAGCATATGAACCTTGTAAAACTCCTGAGCCATCTCTTGATCCTAGAATGGCTAGAATTCTATCTTTTAAACTGAGCCCAGAGTCTGCCAAAACCTTTACAAACTCAAAATATAGGGACCCCAACCCACCTTTAAATAAATAGGTAAATAAATCTGTGGATTTTAGATCCTTTCTGCAAAACTCTGTGAAATATTTCAGTTAAGGGAAATCTAAGAGAAAGTATCTTAGATTTCTAAGTGTTATGATAGAGTCTTGTCACCATCACAAGACTCTTCTCAGAATTCAGTATCTCAGAAGACTCTGAATTTCCTAGACAAAAACCAGCTGTGAATCAGACTATAATTACAGTAAAGATTATAGGCTGCTAAAGCTTCTTAAAGCTTAAATCATAACACTTGCTACAATCAGAGAGGGTAAGAATAATCTGAGATGGATTACCTCATAATATGATGACCTGGTATGAATTCTGACCTTTTGATCTTATACATTAAAACATGTATAACAATTAAATGAATGAATACATATGCCCTAGATACAGCAACCCAGACAACAATATCCTTCTTTATGATAATATAATTTTGTTATCTCTAAACAGGAATAAATATGCCCTATACCTACTGGCCATTTTCAAAATCAGCAATCTTTTTCAAGTCACTGAACTGCTACACCCACCAGATACCCTACTTACAATGTCAATACTACTACCTACATGATGAGACTGTAGTAAAGGTTAAAGAGCTAAATACAGAACTAGCACACCAGCTATTACAATTAAATTTGAAATCCCATTTAGCACATGTGTGTAATATGTAAGTAGAACCCTATTCAACAAGTCAAGTATTCAACTTTGAGATGGCTATTTAGGCTATCTTATCATGGCTAACCCATCTAAAAAGAATTATACTCAAAATGATATTTCTTTAGGACACCTACCTAACAAGACAATTTGTAACGCAGGTCATAAACATTTTTCAAGACAAAAATCATCTTTCAAATCACAGAGTATAGAACTTTTTGACATTATCTAAGTTACTAATGCTTTTAACAGAGACAATGTTCCTTTAAGAGGGAAATGCCCTGAAATATCTGTATCACATAACAAACCCCAAAATTTCACTGGTCTAACCTCCCCTGCAAAACATATTTCTAATTCAGACTACATGTCCATCACACACCAGGAAGACAGGCTCTTTTACTTATCATCCTCATATCAGGATGATGAACACCACTCTGGGTGCGGAGCAGAGAGCACTGCTCCCATCAGCAATTAACGCTTCCACACATAAGTTACCTCATCCCCATTGATATTTTCATTGGCCCAAGCAGGTCACATGGTACCACCTAACTTGAAAGGGGCAGGTATGTGCCCAGAAATAGAAAACTGTGTATTGGCCAATAGCACTAATGTCTGCACACTGCCCGTGGGGATTCTGTCAGGCTTACACTGCAGACAAGAGATGGCCCTCTGCCATAATGAGTTGCAAAACAAGAGGGTTCCAAACCTTTCACAAAAGGAATGTCAACTCTGCCTTCTCTGTACGCTAACTTAACTCCCTCTTTAATCAATAGCATGGATCTTTATCCTCTCATCAAGAATTGTTTTGTCCCAATACTTGCAAAAAGCTCACTTGAGGAATGTAATAATTGAAAAGCAGACTAAAAGCCATGTTAGCTCTTCATGCCTCTAGACTCTCCACATTTTATCCCTCTTATAGCATCAGAAAAGTAATATATCCAGATCATACTATCTCAGTTCCAAATAGAACTATCTTTGATGCATTTAAGATGCAGTTAGAAATCAGTCAAAAGCAAAACTATTTGCCCTCTTCTCCCACAATAATTCAGTCAGGAAAACAATTCAATACTAAGAATTTAGCTCCTGTAACAATAATTAAATCTAAAATATTTCCAGTCAGTACTTTTGAGGAAAGGCTTTGAACTGCTCAGATGGGATAACAGAATTCATTTTAATCATCATCCTTATTTCCATTAACATTCCAACCTCCTTTGTGTGTGATCAAGTATCACAAATAATAGAGATTCAGCAGTATACAAGAAATAATCCACTACCAATATTTTTCAAAATATTATGTCATCACCTAAATTCCATAATTCTTTACTGTTATACTTAAAAGAAAGACTTTAAAGGGTAGGTCTCTTTTCAGTTACGGGAAATATATTTCCCTTTCTTAGCTTTATATTCTAATATGCATTAATCTTTTGAAGAATTTAACTCATAATTTACCTAAAGGAAAGGAAAATTATCTTTGAATTTATTATAAATAATAATAAAATTAACATAAAATGAAAAGCAAGTCAAAAAGAAAATGAAATAATTTAAACGAACCAGTGTGTTCAGTGGTGTGTTTCACTAATTTAATTGTATTGAAATCTGATACTTACAAAGGTTCTGGGCAACTTTAGAATCTAGAAATTTAAGTTCTTTAATTCTTCTCTTAATAGCTTTCTTCTCTTCAAAATCTTCTTCTCTTCTCTCTGTAAAATCAAGGATAGATCCATGTTAAGGGTGGTAGGCACTCAATTGCCAAAAGACAGGATATGAACTTTGTCATAAAAGAATCTAAAAAAAGATATAAATCATTTAAATCAGTTATAAAAATAATAGAATAATAGATATCCCAAGACCTAAACTATTTCAGATAGGGAGTGGCGGCTCTTTCCCTAGAAAAACTACTAAGAGTAAATATTTAGAGGTCTAAACAGCAAAAACAAAAACAAAGCTGATGTGCACTATGGAAACCAATGCTATCAGGTGAAGAATAAGTACAGTTAGCTCCTTTGAACAATGTACAGTACACAATTATAAAAGTAAATGTATTACACTTAGGATAGGTTAAGGAGTTAGCTCTAAGACCGCTAAACAAAGACAAACACCTAGCTGTTTTACGTTTGATATACCTTGTTCATTTAAAAAGACAGCTCATGTAAAACTTGAAGAGTAGAATGTTTACAATTCGTTTTCCAAATCTTAGAAAAATATTCAAATTTTGATAATCAACCTACTGTATCTGAGCTTTTAAAACTCAGCAAATGCACTTAACCTCTCTGTCTTTGCTAAAAAATAAGTAAGAGAATAAATACATCATGCTAAACAACAATATATGAACTGTGATTATAGCACAGCACATGAGAGTCAAGGTTAACAGCTGTAACCTATAAAGTGATCCTGTCATCTTTCCTCTCGTCTCTTTTGCATACGTTGACAGCACTTCTAATGAACGTAAGTCATCTTTACAAAATTAGGATCTTGATAACTAAGAACACGGATCAAACTGTTTAGTTAGATACGTACAAATAAATCACAAATGTTGAGGAAGAATAACTTCGAAAACAATCTTCACATACAGGATAGCACATTATAATTAAATTCTTTGTATATCAGAAAAGCATTATAATTACATGTTTAGGTACACAGTGTGAAATAGGGATCAAATTTTATACTTTTCAAAATGTTTATTAACTAATTATCTCTATCATTTTATGAATAATCAACCATCTTTCTCAACTGATTTTATATTACACTTTTAGTCTATGTGTTTTCCTGGACTTCTAATTCTGCTCCACTGTTCCATGTACTACTCTTGTGCTATTATCATTCTGTCTTAAGCACTATAGGATTTATGATATATCTTACTATATAATTGGCTGTTCAAATTACTTTTCTTCCTTTTCTAAACTTGCTTCACTTTTCTCATTTATTTTTCCACAGGAACCTTAGAGTAATTCCGAAGTTCCAAAAATAAAATCCACTTGAATTGTATTTGAATTGCAAGGCATTTGTAAACAGATTCAGGCAAATTTGATATGTTGACAATTTCTAAACTTCCTAATCATGAACATGACATGTGTCTATAACTTTTTAACTTAACACAGTACTCTGCGTAGGCATCCTGTACACTCATTGTTAGTGTTAGGTATCCTAAGTATGTCTATTACACTCCTATTATACTCCTGGGGGTACTGATTAATTCTACATTTCCCCACTATACTTTGCAACTAGTTACTGCTGGAATACAGAAACTGTTGAATTTTACATATATGTTTTATAATCATTCACTTTACTTATTTATTCTTTCATTCAAGTAAGAAGTATTTATTAAGCACCAACTAAAAAAGACCATGCTAGACAAAATGGAGATGTCTTGACCTCAAAGAATTTAAGGACCAATAGAGAGGACTGCAAAGTAAATGGCAATTACAGTACATAGATATATCTTCAGTGTTTGGGTAAGAACCACAGGATATTAAAGAAAATTAACCTATACTTGCCAGAGACAGTCTTCATGGAATGAATGATATCTAAGCAAAAGCTAGAAAGCGAAAAGAAGTTAGTCAGGTGAGAAAGTTTTAGGGTGCGGGAAGGAAGGACACAGACAGATAACGGAAAGATAGTGTTTCAGGTTCTGCAAGAACTTGAAGGGCACAGAAAGAATTAAGAATAATAAGAGCTGGGGTCTTCCCTGGGGGGCGCAGTGGTTGAGAGTCCGCCTGCCGATGCAGGGGACACGGGTTCATGCCCCAGTCCGGGAAGACCCCACATGCCGCGGAGCGGCTGGGCCCATGAGCCATGGCCGCTGAGCCTGCGCATCCGGAGCCTGTGAACGGGAGAGGCCACAACAGTGAGAGGCCCGCGTACCACAAAAAAAAAAAAAAATAATAATAATAATAAGAGCTGGACTTCCTTGGCAGCGCAGTGGTTAAGAATCTGCCTACCAATGCAGGGGACACGGCTTTGATCCCTGGTCCAGGAAGATCCCACATGCCACGGAGCAACTAAGTGCATGCGCCACAGCTACTGAGCCTGTGCTCTAGAAACCGCAAGCCACAACTACTGAGCCTGCGTGCCACAACTACTGAAGCCCACGTGCCTATAGCCCATGCTCCACAATAAGAGAAGCCACCGCAATGAGAAGCCCGCACGCCACAACAAAGAGTAGCACCAGTTCACCGCAACTAGAGAAAGCCCGTGCGCGCAACGAAGACCCAACGCAGCCAAAAATAAATAAATTAATTAATTAATTAAAGAAGAAGAACAAAGAATATTGGGTGCAAATAAATGACACCAGAAATTAATCAGACATCAGATCATGCAAGACCTTTTAAGCCACGATAAGAATTCTGGCTTTTATCCTCCGAGCAACATGGAGCCGGTGAAGGCTTAAGCATGAGAGAGACATCAAAAGAACTGAATTATAGAAAAAACTCAGCTTACTGAAGGTGTATTGAAAGAGTGGCAAAAATAATTGTAGAAGGGCAAGACAGAAGGGAGTTGTAGTAATCCAAATGAGAAAAAAATGGGACCTCACCCAGACCACCAGGATGGAGAGAATAGATGAGCCCTCAAAGCAGAATCCAGTCCAGACCCATCTCTTGAGTTCCAACTCGACTATCCAACTGCCTAGTCTCACACCTCTACTTGGATGTCTAATGGGCACCTTCAACTTCACGTGTCCAAAACCCACATTCACACACCTCCATGCTGCTCTTCCTGGAATTTTCCTCATCTTAGAAATGGGAATGCTCTTATTGCAATTGCTCAAGTCACAAAGCTTGAAGTCATCCTCTTTCCATTAACCCAAAACTACATTTAGTCCATCAGTGAACCCCATCAATTCTAACTCTAAAATATTCACTAAAATTTAGTATTAAATTTAAAATTTAATATTCACTAAAATAAGCAGGGGCTACTATACTCCCCTGCTTGTGGCTACCATCCTTTCTCACCTGGATCACAATTGCTTTCTAACTAGTCTCCCCATTTCCAAGCTTAACCAACTGCAGTCTCTTCACCACAACGCAGCAAAAGACTCCTGTTAAACCTTAACAGAAAAGGTTTACTTCTCTCACTTCCTTATACAGAATAGCACCCCAACCCCCGCCCAGTATTTTCTATCAACATCACTCTGCCTTTTTTCTCCTCCAAAGCACTTACTCCTCACATATCATAAATCTGATACTGTCTCTCTTCTCCCATTAGAAAGCAAGTTGCTAGAGGCAGGAACTTTGTTCACCGTTGTATGCTGAGCATCAAGCCTGGAACATAACAGAAGCTCAGTAAATGTCTGTAGGTATGTACGTACCTGCAGACTAAAGGAGAAAGAAGGATTTAAGTAACCAGGCAGATGATGATGGTGCTGTTTATTTAATTCAGCAACAAATGAGGAACAGTTTTGACCTAGTCCAGTTTTAAACATGTGTAGTTTGAGGAGCTCTTTTATCTCCACATAGTCATGTACAAGAGGCAGCTGAATGTACAGAAGAGAAACCTGAAACAGTGATACAGGTATCAGTCCTAATAATTATTCTACTGACTGTCACAGGTTCTCCAGGTATCAGCAAATAATGACACATTTGTCTCCTTATTCCTAGTATTGAAATCTTTTCCTTGTCTTGTTATACTGGTTAAAATTTTTAGATGAAGGTGAGTAAAAATTTTATTAGTGAACTTCCTTTCCTCAACCTGACCAAATGGCAATCCTTTACTCGTTAGAAAATGTATACATTTTATTTTCCTATCTTTATCCTCAAGAAAAAGGCTGATTCTAAGTTTTTAAAAATCAGTTTATTTCTCAACAGCAGTAACCTGCCACATTCTGAAACATTTTCTGGTCTACATAAAGAAAAAAGTCAAAGAAACGAATAACCTTAAATTTTAAATAATATTGACTGAACATCTACTAGGCATTGCACTGAACACTTTCTGTTGCACTTGCTTATATAATTCTCATAAGAGTAATACTATTTCTGTGACTACTATCATCATCATCATAATCATGATGAGAAAGATAATGCTTAAGGTAAGTAGCTTTAAAAGCAACAGATCTGATAAAAGAATAAGGGTCACTACACTTTGACTCTAATATTCTTTCCACTAGTTGTAAAATATGTTAGGTGTCACATTAAAAAAAAGAAAAAAGTTTATCTAGCAATCTTGACCACTTTAACCTGCAAATCAGAAACTGAAGCAATTTTAACCAATTCGGCTTTTTTATAAAAACGACAAATTAGACTCTTATTGAGTTTAATGTATCAGCATACCCATAATGCAATGAAATCATGGCTTTCTCCTCTCTTATCTGCTCCATATAGTCAAAGGATGGCTGGGGAAAGATGGAATGGAAATAGGGTAAAGGGGGGAAGAAGCAGAGTTTTCTAAGACAGAAAACAAGATTCAAAAAAAAAAAAAAAAAAAAAAAAAAGGTAGAAATATGCTTATGTAGATATGAAACCAGATAATCAGTTTATTATCCAAACAGACTGATTTGGTTAAAATCTTTCATACTGAGAAATAATGAAAAGTACTGCTGGGGAAAAAACACAGCCAGATAATGGACTGCCTCAAATCAGAGTAAAACCAGTGAAAATGTTTATGCAAATGTCACTGATAAAGCAGAAAATACATGTTGACAACAACAGGGATGCATTAAAGAGGAATAAGAATAAAGGAGGCTGTTTAGCGGGAATGAAATTTTTTCACAAAATCCTGTTTCAGTTTCCCATGCTGACAGTATCTCTGTGGAATACTAGCCAGGAGAATGCAGGGTCCTGCAGGGAACTCAGGCTTGGAATCTCAATGCCACGTTCTGCCATCCTGGCCCCACAGAGTACCAGACACAGTCCACTGTGGCTTACATCCCTCACCTAGAGACACTGGCCCTCTAAGGACTTGTGAGAATGAAGTGAAATGATCTTTACCTTCCTGAAACCATCCCCTACCTCAGCAGTGACAGAGAAAAAAGGGATAAGAAACAGAGTGCCTGACCACAGCTCAGGAGCCCAGAGGCGAGCACATTTTAGATTCATCCCATCCACTGGTGGAGCTCCTATTCTAAACCCAGTACCAACACATTTTCACTAAAAGACTAGCTCTCCTCAAGTATGAGTCATAAAGTCAGATTATTAGTGCCATCTGTACTTGTGATCTAGCTTTTCTGCCATTAGAAGTCCGTGTTTAACCTTACTTCCTAGAGATGTTGAGTAAGGCTACATTCTTCCGAGAGAAGATTAATCCTGTTCAAGAATGGTTCTGATCACTAACACAGCATATGCCGCATTTCATGAGGGTTTTATGTCAGAAAGAAGTCAAAGATGGCAAAACTCTTTGTTGCCGAGAGCTATGAACTGAAAAAGTCTTTTTTAATTACATTTTCTCTTTATTCTTTTCCTATTTTCAAAGTTTCAAAAATAGCAGCAAAATTATATAAAGAATCTCCTTTCAAAATCTTTTCTTTCATACTAAATTTTCCATTAAATATCACAGTTCCATGGTACATGGTTATACATCTTACTCTAGTTCATTTTCCATTATTTTCTAAATTAAAAATAATGTGACCTTTTTAAATTATTTTATTCCATTATTTTCTAAATTAAAAATAATGTGATTAAAAATGTGACCTTTTTCTAGGAATAGGATTCCACATAAATTTTACAGTACATTATTTAACCACTGCAAACAATTCTAGAATATGCACAATTCTAGAATATGCACAATTCTCACAATTCTAAACGTGTGAGTACCTAGTAGAAGCACAAAATGTAATAAATACTATAGTTTCTCTTTCCACAGTTGAGTATTTTAAATCAGTAAATGTGAATAATAATTTTTTATTCTATTTTTGTCAGAGCTTCCTGGGTAACTATCTTATGACAACGTTTTTAAAATACTAAGCATTTTAATTTTTTCTGGTTTTCATTTAGTACAAGTGCTGTTAAATTTTACATGTTGTATGTTTAAAATAAATTACCTTTTTTTTGTTCATTAGATTATTATAGCACTAGCCTTCAGAGGATAAAAGGAAGTAACTGAATGATTAAATAACCATTCTCTATGACACTGAAAGAAGCCAATAAAAATCAACTCAACTACAGAAATAAAGCGAACATAAATCATATGATTAGGAAATGAAAACTGAGGCCTACCACAACCTTCAAATAGGGTGAAAGGTGGGGGCAGGGAGAGAGCTATAAACTAGAGATTATTTGCACAATTGTGGTTGTTTTTCTTCCTGACTTTTCTAACTACTGAGGTTCTAAGAGGCCAATAAAGAGTATCAAAAATTTATTGGGCCGAAATTTAGAAGCAAACAGCCCTTGAATATGAAGTTTAACTACCTCATCTATCAGTGAGGAAACCTAAGTAGAGAAAATATGAGTTACTTGCACGAAGTCACACAAAGGCCTCAGCTGTCACCAGATCCCAGACAAGAACACTGACCACTGCATCACAGGCCCAGAGCAGCTCTGGGACAGGGAATCTGCAGCAGGAAAACAGTCTGCAACCAAGCTCATAAGAGAAAGTTAACTCCCCAAGCGTTGCTTTTTCAGGTAATGGAATTTTCCCTTGCTGCACATGTTTACTGGGAGAGCAGGTGAGGCAGTGAGTGGACCCGGGGAAGGAAGAGAAATGCTTGGTCTCCTGAACACAATGAGCAGAATTTAAAGTTATGGAAAAAAACTATACTTCCAAAGGGAAAGTTGAGAATTCACCATCACTACTCTCACATGGTGGCTCCCTTTGGACGAGGCTCAGTTATTCAGCTACGTGGGGTAAACGGAATGGAAGTCTTAGGGGTGGTATTGAGAACAGGTGAATGGTTGAGAAAAGAAAGCAGATTTCTGAGAGTTAGTACTGCTGGAGTTGTGATAGGACGATATGGTTTCAAGGAAGGTTTAGGCAGCTCGAAGATAGAAGATACATACAAAATCCATAGAAAAAAGTGAAAACTTGGAATAAATTAGCATTTTTTAAGTTGGCACTATCCCCTTGGCAAAATATCAAAGTAAACACTTTGGTACTGAAAACTATAATTGTATAAATAGCTTTAGTCATATCTGTCAATGGTTTGATCTGTCAAACCCAGTTTTAATATTTCTAGGCACAAAAATAAATGGCTATGTGCCTAACTGCAAAGAAAATAAATAGGGCAGAAACAGATTTTTTTTTACTCAAATATTAATATATGACTGCCATAACTAATCAGAGCATTTTACTAGCAAAAAGATATCTGTTTGGCAACCCAAGGCTAAGAATTATATAGTATATAAGAAGACTAGTTGAACCACTAAATAAAATCTTATGGAATAGATGATTTCAACATCAGTAACGATCAAAAGCATAGCAAATAAATGCACATTTCTCTATACAATTAGAAGACAAGGGTATAAAACAACTTTTCTTGAAGGACTTTTTCTCTATAACTCAAGTCCTATATGGATAAGGGAGAAGGATTTCACTACTTAACAAGCCTTGAACTAGAGGTGTAGGTAGATTTTTTTTTTAAACGATGTACAAAAGGATTATTAAGGCATTGAGAATACACTTTATAAAAAACTTAAAACATACACTTCAAAGTGATCACATGATTTCTACATACTTAACTAAAAGCACTTTGTTTTCTATGTCTCTTTTTCCTTTATGAAAAAACAAGCTGATCAAAACAAACTGTTATAGAAACTACTTCATCTCTAAGGACCTTTGCAACCACAGAAATAAGCAATATTGCTCATCTCAAAAGTATTACCACTACAAACTAAAAGAACCACTTTCTTCAGGTTCCCTTGTGTGAACACCCCTTCATGACCAAAGACTTAAATAGCAAAAAAACAGGAGTTCAAACCAAATAAAATTATCAACACCCTTCAAAATCACATATTCAACAACTTTTTTTAACTCAACAAGCTTTGCTGGGGTGAAAAATAACCCTAGGACAGTTAAGCCTATTTATCATGTATATCTTAGTGTTAATTGTTTTAATTAAATTAGTTACAAACTGAGATGAGTTCTGATTGCATAAACCACAGGTATGAGGGAAGAAAGTAAAAGGAATCACTCAGCTACCAGAGAATGAGGCCCATTCTCACATGATCTTTCTTGGCTCATCACAACTTCTTATAAAAACATCCCTAAATTGTATCCTCAGAATCTCCGCACTATAAGGAATGTTTCTAGAACCTACCCCTATGAATTATTTCTGAATGTTGCTGTTTCCCATTCATAGAATAATATGTGTATTCATAAAAAATAATTTTTCTAACTATTGTTTTTGCCAGTACAAGCTACCCCCATATATCCTCTGATGATATTACAAAGTAGAAATATACCTCTGCTAAAGAAATTACAAAGCAAAGAATAAAAGTTAATGTATGACATGCTAATGCATACACAAGAGAATCAACTGAAGGGGAAAAGAACCTTATTATGAAAAGAATGAGAACTCAGTGTACATTCCTAATTTAAAAGAAGGATTAAGTCCAAATGAGGACACAGGTAATTCAGGATATCTAGCATGCTGTAGAATGGAAAGACTTAATAAGCCAACTTATTAGTATTTGTACACACAGTGCTAAGTAACCTGGGAACAGAAAAAGTAACAATAAATTATATTAACTGACAGATATAAAGCCATGCCATATTAAATAGGGAGAAGGTCGATGCTCTCACTCCCTCTTTCGAGAACACCGGAATCACAACTAACTGCTGAACAATCATCGACAGGAAGACACTGGAACTCACCAAAAAAGACACCCCACATGGAAAGACAAAGGAGAAGCCGCAATGAGATTGTAGGAAGGGCACTTTCAAAATAAAATCAAATCCCATAACTGCTGGGCAGGTGACTCACAAATTGGAGAAAACTTAGACCACAGAAGTCCACCCACTGGAGTGAAGGTTCTGAGCCACACGTCATGCTTCTGAACCTGGGAGTCTGGCAACGGGAGGAGGAATTCCTAGAGAATAAGACTTTGAAGGCTAGTGGGATTTGATTGCAGGATTTCGGCACAACTAGGGGAAACAAAGACTCCGCTCAGGGCACACAAAATGTAGTGGGCGCATCAGGACCCAGAGGAAGGAGCAGTGACTCCATAGGAGACTGCACCAGACCTACCTGCTAGTGTTAGAGGGTCTCCTGCAGAGGCGGGGGTGGATGTGGCTCACCAAAGGACAAGAAAACTGGCAGCAGAAGTTCTGGGAAATATTCCTTGGCGTGAGCCCTCCCAGAGTCCACCATTAGCCACAACAAAGAGCCCAGGTAGGCTACAGTGCTGGGTAGCCTCAGGCCAAACAATCAACAGGGAAGGAACGCTGCCGCACCCATCAGCACACAAGCAGATAACAGTTTTACTGAGCTCTGCCCACCAGAGCAACAGACAGCTCTACCCACCACCAGTCCCTCCCATCAGGAAACTTCCAAAAGCCTCTTAGATAGCCTCATCCACCAGAGGGCAGACAGCAGAAGCAAGAACTACAATCCTGCAGCCTCTGGAACAAAAACCACATTCACAGAAAGATAGACAAGATGAAGAGGCAGAGGGCTATGTACCAGATGAAGGAACAAGATAAAACCCTAGAAAAACAACTAAGTGAAATGGAGATAGGCAATCTTCCAGAAAAAGAATTCAGAATAATGATAGTGAAGATGAGGCACTATGGAAAAGAATGGAGGCAAAGATCGAAATGATGCAAGAATTGTTTAACAAAGATCTGGAAGAATTAAAGAACAAACAAACAGAGATGAACAATACAATAAATGAAATGAAAAATACCCTAGGAGAAATCGATGGCAGAATAACTGAGGCAGAAGAATGGATAAGTGACCTGGAAGACAGAATGGTGGAATTCACTGCTGTGGAACAGAACAAAGAAAAAAGAATGAAAAGACATGAAGATAGCCTAAGAGACTTCTGAGGCAACATTAAATGCAACAACATTCACAATATAGGGCTCCCAGAGGGAGAAGACAGACAGAAAGGACCCGAGAAAATATTTGAAGAGATTATAGTCAAAAACTTACCTAACATGGGAAAGGAAATAGTCACCCAAGTCAAGGAAGTGCAGAGAGTCTCATACAGGTTAAACCCAAGGAGAAACATGCCGAGACACATAGTAATCAAACTAGCAAAAATTAAAGACAAAGAAAAATTATGGAAAGCAGCAAGGGAAAAACGACAAATAACATACAAGGGAAATCACATAAGGTTAACAGCTGATTTCTCAGCAGAAACTCTACAAGCCAGAAAGGAGTGGCATGATATACTTAAAGTGATGAAAGGGAAGAAACTATAACCAAGATTACTCTACCCAGCAAGGTTCTCATTCAGATTCGATGGAGAAATCAAAAGCTTTAGAGACAAACAAAAGCTAAGAGAATTCAGCACCACCAAACCAGCTCTACAACAAATGCTAAAGGAACTTCTCTAAGTGGGAAACACAAGAGAAGAAAAGGACCTACAAAAACAAATGCAAAACAATTAAGAAAATGGTCATAGGAACATACATATGGATAATTACCTTACACGTGAATGGATTAAATGCTCCAACCAAAAGACACAGGCTTGCTGAATGGACACAAAAACAAGAACCCTATAAATGCAGGTTACAATGGACACATTTCAGACCTAGGGACACATACAGACTGAAAGTGAGGGGATGGAAAAGGATATTCCATGCAAATGGAAATCATAAGAAAATTAGAGTAGCAATACTCATATCAGATAAAATAGACTTTAAAATAAAGAATCTTACAAGAGACAAGGAAGGACACTATGTAATGATCAAGGGATCAATCCAAGAAGAAGATATAACAATTATAAATATATATGCACCCAACATAGGAGCACCTCAATAGATAAGGCCACTGCTAACAGCTCTAAAAGAGGAAATCGTCAGTAACACAATAATAGTGGGGAACTTTAACACCTCACTTACACAAATGGACAGATCATCAAAACAGAAAATTAACAAGGAAACACAAGCTTTAAATGACACAATAGACCAACAGATTTAATTGATATTTATAGGACATTACATCCAAAAACAGCAGATTACACTTTCTTCTCAAGTGTGCACGGAACATTCTCCAGGATAGATCACATCTTGGGTCACAAATCAAGTCTCAGTAAATGTAAGAAAACTGAAAAAATATCAAGCATCTTTTCTGACCACAACACTATGAGATTAGATAGCAATTACAGGGAAAAAAACATAAAATATACAAACACATGGAGGCTAAAAAATACGTTACTAAATAACCAAGAAATCACTGAAGAAATGAAAGAGGAAATCACAAAATACCTAGAGACTAATGACAATGAAAATCCAAAACCTATGCAATGCAGCAAAAGCAGTTCTAAGAGGGAAGGTTATAGCTATACAAGCCAACCTCAAGAAACAAGAAAAATCTCAAATAAACAATCTAACCTTACACCTAAAGGAACTAGAGAAAGAAGAACAAACAAAACCCAAAGGTAGCAGAAGGAAAGAAATCATAAAGATCAGAGCTAAAAGCTGGTTCTTTGAGAATATAAACAAAATTGATAAACCATTAGCCAGATTCATCAAGAAAAGAGAGAGACAACTCAATTCAATAAAATTAGAAATGAAAAAGGAGAAGTTACAACAGATACCACAGAAATACAAAGCATCCTGAGACTACTACAAGCAACTCTATGCCAATAAAATGGACAACCTAGAAGAAATGGACAAATTTGTAGAAAGGTATAAGCTTCCATGACTGAACCAGGAAGAAACAGAAAATATGAACAGACCAATCACAAGTAATGAAATTGAAACTGTGATTAAAAATCTTCCAACAAACAAACGTCCAGGACCAGATGGCTTCACAGGTGAATTCTATCAAACATTTAAAAAAGAGCTAACACCCATCCTTCTCAAACTCTTCCAAAAAACTGTAGAGGAACACTCCCAAACTCATTCTATGAGGTCACCGTCACCCTAATACCAAAACCAGACAAAGATACTACAAAAAAAGAAAATTACAGACCAATATCATTGCTGAATATGGATGCAAAAATCCCCAACAAAACACAAGCAAACAGAATCCAACAACACGTTAAAAGGATCATACACCATGATCAAGTTGGATTCATCCTAGAGATGCAAGGATTATTCAATATACGCAAATCAATCAATGTGATACACCATATTAACAAACTGAAGAATAAAAACCATACAATCATCTCAATAGATACAGGAAGAGATTGACAAAATTCACCACCCATTTAACATAAAAACTCTCCAGAAAGTGGGCATAGAGGGAACCTATTTCAACATAACAAGGTCATATATGACAAACCCACAGAAAACATCATACTCAATGGCGAAAAACTGAAAGCATTTCCTGTAAGATCAAAAACAAGACAAGGATGCCCACTCTCACCACTATTATTCAACATAGTTTTGGACGTCCTAGGCATGGCAATCAGAGAAGAAAAAGAAAAAAGAGGAATACAAGTTGGAAAAGAAGAAGTAAAACTGTCACTGTTTGCAGATGACATGATACTATACATAAAGAATCCTAAAGATGCCACCAGAAAAATACTAGAGCTAATCAATGAATTTGGTAATGTTGCAGGATACAAAATTAATGCACAGAAATCTCTTGCATTCCTATACACTAATGATGAAAAATCTGAAAGAGAAATTAAAGACACACTCCCATTTACCACTGCAACAAAAATAATAAAATACCTCAGAAAAAACCTACCTAGGGAGACAAAAGACCTGTATGCAGAAAACTATAAGACACTGATGGGAGAGAGGGGGAAGATGCCGGAAGAGTAAGACGCGGAGATCACCTTCCTCCCCACAGATACATCAGAAATACATCTACACGTGGATCAACTCCTACAGAACACCTACTGAATGCTGGCAGAAGAACTCAGACCTCCCAAAAGGCAAGAAACTCCCCACGTACCTGGGCAGGGCAAAAGAAAAAAGAATAAACAGAGACAAAAGAATAGGGACGGGACCTGCACCAGTGGGAGGGAGTCGTGAAGGAGGAAAGGTTTCCACACACCAGAAGCCCCTTCGCGGGCGCAAACTGCGAATGGTGGAAGGGGGAAGCTTCGGAGCCGTGGAGGAGAGCACAGCAACAGAGGTGCAGAGGGCAAAGCGGAGAAATTTCCGCACAGAGGATCAGTTCCGACCAGCACTCACCAGCCCAAGAGGCTTGTCTGCTCACCGGCGGGGGCGGGCGGGGCTGGGAGCTGAGGCTCGGGCTACGGGCTTCAGTTGGAGCACAGGAAGAGGACTGGTGGCGTGAACACAGCATGAAGGGGTTAGTGCACCATGGCTAGCCAGAAGGAAGTCCTGGAAAAAGTCTGGACCTGGCGAAGACGGAAGAGACCTTTTCTTCCCTATTTGCTTCCTGGTGCATGAGGAGAGGGGATTAAGGAGCTCCAAAGACAGGTGCAATCCGCAGCTAACAGCGCCGACCCCAGAGACAGGCGTGAGACGCTAAGGCTGCTGCTGCCGCCACCAAGAAGCCTGCGTGCGAGCACAGGTCACTCTCCACACCTCCCTTCCGGGGAGCCTGTGCAGCCCGCCACTGACAGGGTCCCCTGGTCCAGGGACAACTTACCAGGGAGAATGCAGGGCGCGCCTCAGGCTGGTGAAACGTCACGCCAGCCTCTGCGGCAGCAGGCTCGCCCCGCACTCCGTGCCCCTCCTTCCTCCCAGCCTGAGTGAGCCGGAGCCCCCGAATCACCGGCTCCTTTAACCCCGTCCTGTATGAGCGAAGAACAGACGCCCTCCGGCGACCGACACGCAGAGGCGGAGCCAAATCCAAAGCTGAGGCCCTGGGAGCTCTGAAAACAAAGAAGACAAAGGGAAATCTCTCCCAACAGCCTTAGGAGCAGCGGATTAAAGCTCCACAATCAACTTGATGTACCCTGCATCTGTGGAATACCTGAATAGACAAGGAATCATCCCAAATTGAGGAGGTGGACTTTGAGACCAAGATTTATGGTTTTTTCCCTTTTCCTCTTTTTGTGAGTGTGTATGTGTATGCTTCTGTGTGAGATTTTGTCTGTTTAGCTTTGCTTTCACCATTTGTCCTAGGGTTCTCTCCGTCCGTTTTTTTTCTCTTCTTTTTTTTTCTACTTTAAAAAATTTTTTTTTGCTTAATAATTACTTTTTTTATTTTAATAACTTTATTTTAACCTTACTTTATTTTATTTTCTTTTATCCTCTTTCTTTCTTTATTTCTACTTTTTCTGCCTTTTATGCTGAGCCGTATGGATGAAAGGCTCTTGGCGCTACAGCCAGGAGTCACTGCTGTGCCTCTGAGGTGGGAGAGCCAACTTCAGGACACTGGTACACAAGAGACCTCCCAGCTCCACGTAATATCAAACGGCGAAAATCTCCCAGAGATCTCCATCTAAACACCAACACCCAGCTTCACTCAACGACCAGCATGCTACAGTGCTGGACACCCTTTGCCAAACAACTAGCAAGACAGGAACACAACACCACCCATTAGAAGAGAGGCTGCCTAAAATCATAAGTCCACAGACACTGCAAAACACACCACCAGACGTGGACCTGCCCACCAGAAAGACAAGATCCAGCCTCATCCACAAGAACACAAGCACTAGTACCCTCCACCAGGAAGCCTACACAACCCACTGAACCAACCTTAGCCACTGGGGACAGACACCAAAAACAACGGGAACCACGAACCTGCAGCCTGCAAAGAGGAGACCCCAAACACAGTAAGATAAGCAAAATGAGAAGACAGAAAAACACACAGCAGATGAAGGAGCACGATAAAAACCCACCAGACCTAACAAATGAACAGGAAATACGAAGTCTACCTGAAAAAGAATTCAGAATAATGATAGTAAAGATGATCCAAAATCTTGGAAACAGAATAGAGAAAATGCAAGAAACATTTAACAAGGACCTAGAAGAACTACAGATGAAACAAGCAATAATGAACAACACAGTAAATGAAATGAAAAATACTCTAGATGGGATCAATAGCAGAATAACTGAGGCAGAAGAACGGATAAGTGACGTGGAAGATAAAGTAGTGGAAATACCTACTGCAGAGTAGAACAAAGAAAAAAGAATGAAAAGAACTGGGGACAGTCTCAGAGACCTCTGGGACAACATAAAACCCACCAACATTCAAATTATAGGGGTTCCAGAAGAAGAAGAGAAAAAGAAAGGGACTGAGAAAATATTTGAAGAGATTATAGTTGAAAACTTCCCTAACATGGGAAAGGAAATACTTAATCAAGTCCAGGAAGCACAGAGAGTCCCATAAAGGATAAATCCAAGGAGAAATACTCCAAGACACATATTAATAAAACTGTCAAAAATTAAATACAAAGAAAGCATATTAAAAGCAGCAAGGGAAAAACAACAAATAACACACAAGGGAATCCCCATAAGATTAACAGCTGATCTCTCAGCAGAAACCCTACAAGCCAGAAGGGAGTGGCAGGACATACTGAAAGTGATGAAGGAGAAAAACCTGCAACCAAGACTACTCTACCCAGCAAGGATCTCATTCAGATTTCATGGAGAAATTAAAACCTTAACAGACAAGCAAAAGCTGAGAGAGTTCAGCACCACCAAACCAGCTCTACAACAAATGCTAAAGGATTTTCTCTAGGCAAGAAACACAAGATAAGGAAAAGAACTACAATAATAAACATAAAACAATTAAGAAAATGGGAACAGGAACATACATATCGATAATTACCTTAAATATAAATGGATTAAATGCTCCCACGAAAAGACACAGACTGGCTGAATGGATACAAAAACAAGATCCATATATATGCTGTCTACAAGAGACCCACTTCAGACCTAGAGACACATACAGACTGAAAGTGAGGGGCTAGAAAAAGATATTCCATGTAAATGGAAACCAAAAGAAAGCTGGGAGGCTTCCCTGGTGGCGCAGTGGTTGAGAGTCCGCCTGCCAATGCAGGGCACACGGGTTCGTGTCCTGGTCCGGGAGGATCCCACATGCCACAGTGGGGCTGGGCCCGTGAGCCAAGGCTGCTGAGCCTGCGCGTCTGGAGCCTGTGCTCCGCAGCGGGAGAGGCCACAATAGTGAGAGGCCTGTGTACCGCAAAAAAAAAAAAAAGAAAAGAAAGCTGGAGTAGCAATTCTCATATCAGACAAAATAGACTTTAAAATAAAGACTATTGGAAGAGACAAAGAAGGACACTACATAATGATCAAGGGATCGATCCAAGAAGAAGATATAACAATTGTAAATCTTTATGCACCCAACATAGGAGCACCTCAATACATAAGGCAAATACTAACAGCCATAAAAGGGGAAATCGACAGTAACACATTCATAGTAGAGGACTTTAACACCCCACTTTCACCAATGGACAGATCATCTAAAATGAAAATAAATAAGGAAACACAAGCTTTAAATGATACATTAAACAAGATGGACTTAATTGATATTTATAGGTTATTCCATCCAAGAAAAACAGAATACATATCTTTCTCAACTGCTCATAGAACATTCTCCAGGATAGATCATATCTTGGGTCACAAATCAAGCCTTGGTAAATTTAAGAAAATTGAAATTGTATCAAGTATCCTAGCCGACCACAACACTCTGAGACTAGATATCAATTACAGGAAAAGATCTGTAAAAAATACAAACACATGGAGGCTAAACAATACACTGCTTAATAACGAAGTGATCACTGAAGAAATCAAAGAGGAAATGAAAAATTACCTAGAAACAAATGACAATGGAGACACGACAAACCAAAACCTATGGGATGCAGCAAAAGCAGTTCTAAGAGGGAAGTTTATAGCAATACAATCCTACCTTAAGAAACAGGAAACATCTCGAATACACAACCTAACTGTGCACCTAAAGCAATTAGAGAAAGAAGAACAAAAAAAACCCAAAGTTAGTAGAAGGAAAGAAATCATAAAGATCAGATCAGAAACAAATGAAAAAGAAATGAAGGAAATGATAGCAAAGACCAATAAAACTAAAATCTGGTTCTTTGAGAAGATAAACAAAATTGATAAACCATTAGCCAGACTCATCAAGAAAACAAGGGAGAAGACTCATATCAACAGAATTAGAAATGAAAAAGGAGAAGTAAAAACTGACACTGCAGAAATAAAAAAGATCATGAGAGATTACTACAAGCAACTCTATGTCAAAAAAATGGACAACCTGGAATAAATGGACAAATTCTTAGAAATGCACAACCAGCCAAGACTGAATCAGGAAGAAATAGAAAATATGAACAGACCAATCACAAGCACTGAAATTGAAACTGTCATTAAAAGTCTTCCAACAAACAAAAGCCCAGGACCAGATGGCTTCACAGGCGAATTCTATCAAACATTTAGAGAAGAGCTAACACCTATCCTTCTCAAACTCTTCCAAAATATAGCAGAGGGAGGAACACTCCCAAATTCATTCTACGAGGCCACCATCACCGTGATACCAAAAAGAGACAAGGATGTCACAAAGAGAGAAAACTACAGGCCAATATCACTGATGAACATAGATGCAAAAATCCTCAACAAAATACTAGCAAACGGAATACAACAGCACATTAAAAGGAACATACACCATGATCAAGTTGGGATTATTCCAGGAATGCAAGGATTCTTCAATATACACAAATCAATCAATGTGATACACCATACTAACAAATTGAAGGAGAAAAAATACATGGTCATCTCAATAGATGCAGAGAAAGCTTTCGACAAAATTCAACACCCATTTATGATAAAAACCCTGCAGAAAGTAGGCATAGATGGAACTTTCCTCAACATAATAAAGGCCATATATGACAAACCCACAGCCAACATCGTCCTCAATTGTGAAAAACTGAAAGCATTTCCACTAAGATCAGGAACAAGACAAAGTTGCCCACTCTCAACACTCTTATTCAACATCGTTTTGGAAGTTTAAGCCACAGCAATCAGAGAAGAAAAGGAAATAAAAGGAATCCAAATTGGAAAAGAAGAAGTAAAGCTGTCACTGTTTGCAGATTACATGATACTATACAGAGAGAATCCTAAAGATGCTACTAGAAAACTACTAGAGCTAATCAATGAATTTGGTAAAGTTGCAGGATACAAAATTAATGCACAGAAATCTCTGGCATTCCTATACGCTAATGATGAAAAATCTGAAAGTGAAATCAAGAAAACACTCCCATTTACCATTGCAACAAAAAGAATAAAATATCTAAGAATAAACCTACCTAAGGAGACAAAAGACCTGTATGCAGAAAATTATAAGACACTGATGAAAGAAAATAAAGATGATACAAATAGATGGAGAGATATACTATGTTCTTGGATTGGAAGAATCAACATTGTGAAAATGACTCTACTACCCAAAGATTCAATGCAATCCCTATCAAACTACCAATGGCATTTTTCACAGAACTAGAACATTATATTTTGCAATTTGTATGGAAACACAAAAGACCCCAAATAGCAAAAGCAATCTTGAGAACAAAAAACGGAGCTGGAGGAATAAGGCTCTCTGACTTCAGACTATACTACAAAGCTACAGTAATCAAGATAGTATGGTACTGGCACAAAAACAGAAATATAGATCAATGGAACAGGACAGAAAGCCCAGAGATAAACCCACGCACATATGGTAACCTTATCTTGGATAAAGGAGGCAGGAATGGACAGTGGAGAAAGGACAGTCTCTTCAATAAGTGGTGATAGGAAAACTGGACAGGTACATGTAAAAGTATGAGATTAGATCACTCACTAATACCATACACAAAAATAAGCTCAAAATGGATTAAAGAGCTAAATGTAAGGCCAGAAACTATCAAACTCTTAGAGGAAAACATTGGCAGAACACTCTATGACGTAAATCACAGCAAGATCCTTTTTGACCCACCTCCTAGAGAAATGGAAATAAAAACAAACAAACAAAAAAAAAACGAATGGGACCTAATGAAACTTAAAAACTTTTGCACCACAAAGGAAACCATAAACAAGACCAAAAGACAACCCTCAGAATGGGAGAAAATATTTGCAAATGAAGCAACTGACAAAGGATTAATCTCCAAAATTTACAAGCAGCTCATGCAGCTCAATAACAAAAAAACAAAGAACCCAATCCAAAAATGGGCAGAAGATCTAAATAGACATTTCTCCAAAGAAGATATACAGACTGCCAACAAACACATGAAAGAATGCTCAACATCATTAATCATTAGAGAAATGCAAATCAAAACTACAATGATATATCATCTAACACCAGTCAGAATGGCCATCACCAAAATATCTAGAAAGAATAAATGCTGGAGAGGGTGTGGAGAAAAGGGAACACTCTTGCACTGCTGGTGGGAATGTGAATTGGTACAGCCACTATGGAGAACAGTATGGAGGTTCCTTAAAAACTACAAATAGAACTACCATATGACCCAGCAATCCCACTACTGGGCATATACCCTGAGAAAACCATAATTCAAACAGGGTCACGTACCAAAATGTTCATTGCAGCTCTATTTACAATAGCACGGAGATGGAAACAACCTAAGTGTCCATCATCGGATGAATGGATAAAGAAGATGTGGCACATACATACAATGGAATAATACTCAGCCATAAAAAGAAACAAAATTGAGCTATTTATAATGAGGTGGATGGACCTAGAGTCTGTCATACAGAGTGAAGTAAGTCAGAAAGAGAAAGACAAATACCGTATGCTAACACATATATATGAAACTTAAGGGAAAAAAAAATGTCATGAAGAACCTAGGGGTAAGAAAGGAATAAAGACACAGAATTACTAGAGAATGGACTTGAGGACACGGGGAGGGGGAAGGGTAAGCTGTGACAAAGTGAGAGAGTGGCATGGACATATATTCACTACCAAACGTAAAACAGATAGATAGTGGGAAGCAGCCACATAGCACAGGGGGATCAGTTCAGTGTTTTGTGACCACCTAGAGGGGTGGGATAGGGAGGGTGTGGGGGAGGAAGATGCAAGAGGGAAGAGATATGGGAATCTATGTATATGTATAACTGATTCACTTTGTTATAAAGCAGAAAGTAACACACCATTGTAAAGCAATTATACTCCAATAAAGATGTAAAAAAAAAAAAGACACTGATGAAAGAAATTAAGGATGATACCAAGAGATGAGAGATATTCCATGTTCTTGGATTGGAAGAATCAATATTGTGAAAATGACTATACTACCCAAAGCAATCTACAGATTCAATGCAATCTCTATCAAATTACCAATGGCACTTTTTACAGAACTAGAACAAAAAGTCTTAAAATTTGTGTGGAGACACAAAAGACCTCGAATAGCCAAAGCAGTCTTGAGGGAAAAAAGCGGAGCTTGAGGAATCAGACTCCCTGACTTCAGACTATACTACAAATCTATAGTAATCAAGACAATATGGTAATGGCACAAAAACAGAAATATAGATCAATGGAAAAGGATAAAAAGCCCAGGGATAAATCCACGCACCTATGGTCAACTAATCTATGACAAAGGAGGCAAGGATATACAATGGAGAAAAGACAGTCTCTTCAATAAGTGTTGCTGGGAAAACTGGACAGGTACATGTAAAAGTATGAAATTACAACACCCCCTAACACCATACACAAAAATAAACTCAAAAGGGATTAGAGACCTAAATGTAAGTCCGGGCACTATAAACCCCTTAGAAGTAAACATAGGAAAAACACTCTTTGACATATATCACAGCAAGATCTTTTTTGATCCACCTCCTAGAGTAATGTAAATAAAAACAAAAAGAAAGAAACGGGACCTAACGCAACTTAAAAGCTTTTGCACAGCAAAGGAAACCATAAATGAGACGAAAAGACAACCCTCAAAATGGGAGGAAATATTTGCAAATGAATCATTGGACAAAGGATTAATCTCCAAAATATATAAACAGCTCATTTAGCTCAATTTAAAAAAAAACAAGCACCCAATCCAGAAATGGGCAGAAGACCTAAATAGATATTTCTCCAAAGAACACATACAGATGGCCAAGAAGCACATGAAAAGCTGTTCAACATCACTAATTATTAGAGAAATGCAAATCAAAACTGCAATGAGGTATCACTTCACACCAGTTAGAATGGGCATCATCAGAAAATCTACAAACAACAAATGCTGGAGAGGGTGTAGAGAAAAGGGAACCCTCTTGCACCGTTGGTGGGAATGTAAATTGATACATCTACTATGGAGAACAGTATGGAGGTTCTTTAAAAAAACTAAAAATAAAATTACCATATGACCCAGCAATCCCACTACTGGGCATATACCCAGAGAAACCCATAATTCAAAGAGACACACGCACGCCAATGTTCATTGCAGCACTATTTACAATAGCCAGGTCATGGAAGCAACCTAAATGCCCATCGACAGATAAATGGATAAAGAAGATGTGGTGCATATATACAATGGAATATTACTCAGCCATAAAAAGGAACGAAATTGGGTCATTTGTAGAGATGTGGATGGACCTAGAGACTGTCATACAGAGTGAAGTAAGTCTGAAGGAGAAAAACAAATATCGTATATTAACGCATATATGTGGAACCTAGAAAATGGAACAGATGAACTGGTTTGCCAAGCAGAAATTGAGACACAGATGTAGAGAACAAACATATGGACACCAAGGGGGGAAAGTGGCAGGGGCTGTGGGTGGGGGTGTGATGACTTCGGAGATTGGGATTGACATGTATACACTGATGTGTATAAAATGCATATGTAATAAGAAAAAAAATTAGAAGTAAGCATTAAAAAAGAAAAGAAAAACAGTAATATAAATAAATCAATAAATAAATAGGGAGCAGGTCATCCCTGATGTATCAGTGTGTGGGGAAAACAATACAGAGTTTCATCAGAGTGGCCTGCAAGACTATCCAAAGCTTGGTAGGAGAAATGTGATCAGACATTAAAATGACCATTATTCCAAAATACTGAGAAAGAATTTCAGGTTTAAGAAGCAGAGGGCTTCCCTGGTGGCGCAGTGGTTGAGAGTCTGCCTGCCGATGCAGGGGACGCGGGTTTTTGCCCCGGTCCGGGAAGATCCCACATGCCGCATAGCGGCTGCGCCTGTCAGCCATGGCCGCTGAGCCTGCGCGTCTGGAGCCTGTTGCTCCGCAACGGGAGAGGCCACAACAGTGAGAGGCCCACGTACCGCAAAGAAAAAAAAAAAAAAAAAGCAGAATTTTACAATGAACATAATTCTATTCAATGACAGCATGCTTACATTCTTCAGGATCTTGTATTTTTGCAAAAAACTAATCAGAGTGTGGAGGATACACACAAATTTCACATTAACATTTTAGTGTTAGGAAAAGAAAAATGAAGCTCTGGTACTCTATCATAAAAACCTTGGACTTTTCTACAACTATGGGCTTGGCATTGCCCTGGGAAAGGGGTATATATGTCGTCTCTGATCAAAAAGATGCCGTAGTGTGTGTGTGTGTGTGTGTGTGTGTGTGTGTGTGTGTGTGTGTGTGTTGTGTGCACGGGAGCCAGTATAGGGAAGAAGAGATGGAGACAATGCCTGGATGTTTATTCAATTCAATTCAACCTTAATTATACAGCCTTTCTGATAAGTAGTTATCCTGTCCCTCTGATTTTATATTCCTGTCTCCGATAGCTCCGTTAAAAATTCAAGTTATTTGCCTGATTTCTCAGTTATTGAATCTTTATTCCTCTGTGTTCCAGGATACTGCCCATGTTCTAGACCATTCTGGTCTCCAGGTGTTCTACCTAAAATGGAGCTCCATTATTTGTCTGGGCTATTTTCTAGAATCAACTATTATGTGCTAATTTCCTTCCCATAACCACCTGAACTTTGGCTCATGTACACACCTGTTTTCCGTGCATCACCTTCCTTTGATGCAACCCAAATGTTCCATATGTACCTTTCCACTATAGGGAAGTGGTTAAGGGAGCACTAGGAGGGTACATGTTATACTGTGACTGGGAAACTGTTCTAAAAATGATCTTTATTTGGCAGACAAGAAATTGGGGAGTTAATGCTTGATGGTTACAGAGTGTCAGTTGGAGAAGATGAAAAAGTTCTAGTGATGGATGGTGGTAATGGCTGTGCAACAATGTGAATGTATTTAATGCCATAGAACTGTGCTTCAAAATAATTTAAATTGTAAAATTCTGTTATGTAAATTAACCACAATTTTCAAAAATAGGAAAACTATTTATTAAGGCTAGATTTCAAACCATTTTTTTAATAATATTAATTTGACCTCTTCTTGATTTGGAAATATATGTAGGAATGAGTACAAACTTTTTTTTAAATAGAAGAAACAGAAATCTAAGTGATTCCAAAATTCTTGAACCAGACCAAGCTGGGATCACTTAAAATGCGTGTGGTTTTTCCCACTTTCCCAAGAAGTGGTGAGGCCAAGATGGTACTTACTCTGCACAATACCCCCACACATATACAGTGGTTTGACTACTTCTCTGATGACACAGAAAATACTGCTACAAAAGAATCCTTCCTCTCTTACCCTTCACCCTGGATTATCTCTTCAAATTGTACAAGGAATTTAATTCTTGGGCGATTCAGTGTTTTAAGTACCTAATCATATTTCCATTTTCTTGAATGTCACAACCCAGCTCTCAGATTTCTAAGAATATGGTAGCCTATGTCAACTACTCTGCAATTAGAGATGACAAGTGAGAAAACAAGGGTGGATTTTTATACAAAAGGAGATCTAATTCCTCTTCTCACTTCTTCTTATCCCTCCACTTTAAGAGGTTAGGCACACAGTGTAGTCCTCCCGCCTTTTAATTCCTTCCTTGCTTAAGAGTTGGCACAGGTAAGACAGCCTGACATTTTCTAGCACTGGAATTGACCCTCTCATCTCCTTGGTTGCTGCTCCATCTAGGCAGCTGCTACATGGGTTCTTAGCCTCAAACCACTTACCTGAGGCCAGAGAGTCCTATTTAGCATATTCAGACAAAAGCCACTGTAATAAAATGGTTTTATCTTCCTGTGCTGTGGATCCCTACGGGTATATCTTACTACATAAAAAGGAGAAAGGAGAGCTGATCCAAGACTGGATTCAGAAACCCCTGATGCTTTATAATCTCCAAGCCCAACAAAAATTCCTCAGAATTTAAGAGGAACATAATTTCCACCTCCTTCCAAATGTCTATATTTAGAGTTACTGGTTTTTAAATCATAATTTCCCAATGTCTTCCAGCCTGCCTCCTGAAAACCATCTTACCTTTAGTAGACTAACCAAATGTGCTATTAAAAGGAAAAAAGAAACTACTTAACAGACCCTTCTGTGAAAGGGGAAGGGAAGAAACCTTTCATTAATGGGAATGCAGTGGCTTAAATTTTATTAGAGAATCTCACTTTAAACTCAATTACTTCACAATTATGTAGGGCCACCTGACAATTGAGCAGAGAAGCATTAACATCTTAGTGGGGAAGAATCTACAGGAACTGAAACATCACTCACTTACTGTAAACTATCTAAACTTACTAATTAAAAACTATCTCTAGTTTAAATGCTGTATGAAAATCTCAGACATTATAAGTTAATGAACAAAAGACATATACCAACAAGCCAATGCAGAACAGGAAATGAAATATTAAACAAAACAACAATTTTGACATCTAGGAACACCTATTAATTGGGGTTCTCTGGTGCATGCCAAAATTCCTAACCTTTAAAATGTTTTAATATATTGTATTTCTATTCTTAAGACTATTCTACTTCATGCTAGAAACATCAACTCCATATATCAAATGATTACTTGAATTTCTGAAAGCTTCAAATCCTTCTTTCCCCCAATTAAAATGGATAGTAAAAAAATCATCTAATAAAAATCTCAATTTACAACAAGAAAACTAAAGCAGAGTGAGGCTAAGAGTCTGACAAATGCACATCAGGATTCCGGACTCCTGTTTCTTGCGCTTATTCCACTGGAAATTTTACCATCCTGGCCACTTGAAACCTATCTAGTCTACCTATCAGTAGAAACTGCAAATGTGATGATGTGAGAAGTGAACAGAATTAAAGGCGGGGAGTCATTCTACCCTGCAGAGAAAGTAGAGCCAGATAATAATTGGAGATGATACCTGAAGATTAATTTTTTTTCTTTGCTGAGATTTTTCCCACAGCCTTGCCATTTCAGGATCAATGGCATTTATTTCCTCTGGGGTAAAGATAACACTTAGAATAAGAGGTCATCCCTCAACACTGAGTATAAAATTAGATTACTGTTAATATCTACAGTGAGACAAAAGTCTTGAAAGGTATGTGGTTCAATTGCAAGAACTGAGTACTTAGAGGGAAAAAAAGTTTAATGCATTTGCAGAATTTTCCTTTAACTACATAAAACTGAGGACAGGATCCCACGAGCAGTGGAAAGGAAAGATGCAGAATGTAAGGGAAGCACGAAGTCTTAGACACAGGGAAGACAAAAAAACCCTTCTTGGGCCAATGGAGAATTTGTAGGGGATCAGATTTTAGACCCAACTGTGGAGGGTGTGTTCCCCTCCTCCTGCCACAGATGGAAGTGGGCTGGGGGAGAGGCCTGGGGAGTAAAGAGACACCAAAGAGGGTTTGGAAACCTCAGAGCAGACTGTCTCTCAGTGGCCTTTTACCAACACAGGGCAAGCTCTGGAGAAGAATGGCGCCCACACATTTAGACAGTGAGGGCGCCTGTAAGAGTATCTTGCTCTGTAAACAGGCGTGCAAGTGCTAAAGCATCAGTAGACATATTTTCAGAAATATGTGCTCTACTACATTAGACTTCTCAAATAATGATTGAGAAATTCACACTGGATGTAAATTCCCCTGCAATTCTAATAGGAAAACAATCTATACTAGCAGTAAATATTATATTCTAAACTTTAAAGACTAAGTCGGTGAGAGGAACTGCAAAAAAATATTTCTTCCCAATATGTACATACAAATGCCCCAAAGTAAAGTAACATGTAAAATATACTTTTCTATTGACACATAAAACTTGACCTCAAATTATCAAATTTAAAATCTTATCCCAATACTTAGTCCTCCTAGGTTACTTGAATACTCACAATGCTTTCTCAGCTTTTCACAAACTGCTCCTTCTAAGCTTGAGGAAGATATATGCAACTTTTCACTTCATCAATTACTTCTGTCCTCACAGGTGAGCAAACATTCTTCAGGAATAACCATTACACAGATTCCCTGTATTACAAATGGGTGTCTCTTTTGATCACTGGCACCATTTGGAATAATTAACTATCAAATATATTGCCTTCTGAATGCAGTTTACTGAATTAATGGAACCTTGTGTATGTAATATACTTGACAAAAATTTCTTCCACTTCAGAAACCTATGGTCATTCCTAAGCTGTGACTGTTTAAAAATAAAACAAATGACTTACATATCTTGTTACAAGTTTGGGGATTCATTTACATTGACTAAGGCAAAGTCACCCTTTTACCTTCTGGTTAAACAATACACATATAAAATATATAAGAATTTTTTTTAAAAAAAGACTGAACATAAAAATTCCAGTTAATTGCCAAATTATTCTGGAATTGTTCTCTAGGAAAAAGAAATTAATTTTAAAATTCATTATAAAACAATTCAAACAGTATAAAAGTACATAAAGTGAAGGTTCCTTTACACGTTACTATAAATATTCCCCAAAGATAATGAGTACTGGTAATGATAGTTACTGGTAACAAAAACTGCTACTGGTAGTCTTCTAAAAGGCTACACATAAAATGGGTATGAGTATAAACACAAACAGATGTATATTACGTTCTTTTTAACCAAATTAGCTTTTACCATATATAATATTTTATATTTTACTTGTTTCATAAAGCAGTAAACCCTTAATATTTTTCTATATTCAAATTTATGGATTGACCACATTCTTTTTAACAGCTTCATAGTGTATCTCCTAGGTACCGTAATTCAACAATATCATAATTTAACTATTTTCCTTATTGGTGAGTATTTAAGTTGTTTCTAAACTTCTGCTATCAAAAATGTCATTACAGTGAACATCCTTATACATATATTTTTTCCTATGTGTATAAGCTTTTTTGTGTCTGCTTTTAAATGTGCCTAAGTGATAATCTCATTCCCTTATATGAAAAAAAGAAGTATGGTCAATTTATCACTATTAGCACAGTTCTTCTGCTACCTGGATAAAACAGATTTTTTAAAATTTATTTTGGTAGCTTATAAATATTAAACTAAAATTAACTCTGATTTTACTGATATGTAACTGAGGCCAGGAGAACTAACCTTTCTAAGGCCATACAACTACCTAGTGGTAGATTCAAGACTAGAATCCAGCTTGATTCTAGGCCATTCTCACTGTACCATACTCCACTTCCTGGAAGAGGACATCCAGGGCAGAGAGCCCTGTCAGAGCAGTGATAACAACTGGACCTGTAATGGTTGTCAGTATGGAGCTCCCCAAGGATGACTTTGCCACTATAAAGACAATCTTAAGTTTCACTCACTCACTCACTTACTCACTCAGAAGGCACTGAGGCTATCCACAGAAGAACTGGGAAAGTAAAACAGTTCCTGTCCTTAAAGAATTTTAGTTAAAGTTGGAGCAATAAGATGGGCAGAGATAAAATTATAGAATAATACAATCACTTACATAAAGTGGAAAGTTTTAGAGAAGTCAGCATCATTTGATACATAACCAATCAAAAGCCCAGAAAAAGAGTTTATTGAAAAATTAGTAAAATTTTGAATGACTAAAAGAAATGAGGCCAATCAAGAAAAAGATGCATGGAGGTTCAGAGAAGCAAAAAGAATAACATATGGCCAGATTGATCAGGGAAATCTTCATGGAGCAAGGGGTATCAGATGTGGGCCTTAAAAGATGAATAGACAGGACTAGAATGCATTCATTTTCTCTCATCCCCATAAATAGTCGCTTTCTGTATATAAATATATGAATTTGTATATACACACAATATAGTAAAATATAGTCCTGAATAAGTTTTCTATAGAATGTAGAAGGAGAGTTGAGTACGAAACAAATCCAAAGGGCAAGAGCTTCGGTTGTTTCCAGTCTTATTCCACTTAAGGCAGCTGCAGAACAGGAGGGTTTAATTTAAGAGTTATCATCATACATGAACTCCTCGTGAATCTCTGAGACAAAAGAGAAACCAATCCTTACAGGAAAGCACAACTAAAGCAATGGACACCATGATTTGTATGCAATGGGATTTTTGATAGTTTATTTATTTAAATATATTTATTTATTAATGCACAGTTGACTCAAAAACTAATTAGTTTCAACCAAACTTTTCTGTGTGTTAGAAATAAAGGGGCTATAGACCTTTTCACCTCTTTTAAGAGAGGCAAAGCCTCTAAAAAGAACTTGCCGTTAGCATCAATCTTTCTAAGCTCGTAGCAGGCCACTTCCTAGCTTTGTAACACCACCACCATCCAACCGGGCCAGCAATGCCATCATCATCACCATCTACCTTCCTATGCCTAAGTTAGCAGGCATTTCAATAGTGTGTCAGTTCTTCCTCTGCCCCCACCATTCCTTCTGCAGGAACAGCGTTCTCCTTCCTCCCTGCTTTCAAAAATCATAGTCATCCTTCAGAACAACTCAGATTTTCCAAACAGTCCAGGCTTCAGACTTCATCTCCTGCCATTTTCCACTTCACATAATGTGCCCAAGCCATACTGAACTTGACGGATCCTAGGTTACAGATTCTTTCCAACCTGAGGAACTTTGAACGTGCGATTTCCTGCATCTGGAGATCTTGTCCCTTGATCCCTTGCCTGGCAAATTCCTACTTCTTTTTGAGTCTCCATTTAAATGTCATGACCTCAGAGGCTTTCCATGACCATCCTCTCCAATCCAGCACCTATCACAACTTGCTCATTACTTTCAGAGCACATTCAAAAACTATGGTTATTTTTCTTTATCTACCTATTCATTTTCTATCTTCTCCATTTGAAAATACACTACACGAAGGCAGGATCTGTATCTGTCTTGCTCAGCACTGCATCTCAGGAGATAGCACAGTACCTTTTATAGGGGAGACATCCAATATTATTTGTTGTTTGGCTGACTGGTTGTTTGGTCAGCTGGCTGGTCGACTGAGCTGCATGATTTGCCATGATTTATTCAATAACCAAAACCAGAGCCATTGCTTGCTGATGGCAGATAACTGCAATCCTAGTCACAGAATTAAGAAGTAGCTAGCCCTGAGGGAGTATGATTTGTATATCCAATTTCACTCACTGACAGAAAAAAAGCCACAGGAGCACGAAAACTTAAGCACTTAATACAATAAGGATTACAGAGCTCTGAGGAGAAATAGTCCTTAAGCACAAAGCTGCTGGGCTAGAGATAAGAAGGCCCCTCTTCTGCAGAGGAGTATCGATCCGCAGAATAGATGTGGGAACAAGTGCCAAGAGGTACGGGTGGGTATTCCTGTCCTGTTTCTTTCAGAACTCAGGGTGTGTGCATGAGTATTTTCTATAATAATCATGAATTAATTTTTATTTAAACCTATAAATTAAATTTTTAAAAGCAAGTTTTACACATTAAAAATATGCTTATATAAAAAAATTAAGACTAACCTTCTGGGTTATTATTAAAATCTCTTACATTAAGTAGGCAATGAATTATAGGGAATATAAAAAAGAAAGAAAATATTTCTCGATGATCAACATATAACCCAAATGCATCCAATGACGGTTCTATTGGCAAAGGCTTTAAGTCTACTATGTTTAGCCATCAAATTTTTCACCTATTAAATGATAAAATGATCACTATAGATCCTATTAACTTTACCAGTTAATGTTTATTTAACAAACATTCCTACTTTTTCTGTTACAAGATGCAAAGCACTATGATCGTTATGGGTGGTCCTTTTGGCTAAAAAGGTTAAAAACAAATATCTGTGTAACGTTTTACACTTTACAAAGCATAGTTTCCAGTTGGAACACCAAGTTCTAGTTTCTCAGTAATGAAGAAAATGATGAGGAAACAAAAGCCCTATCAACACTACTTCATATTGTTCCTTATACTGTCATTTCTTTAAAAAAAAAAAAAGTACAGTTCTTGTTCAATATATAGCATATGAAATGCAATGTTCGCAAAGATCAACCCGAAAGATTCCAAAAGAATATATACACAGCTAATTTTAATTAGTACACAAATAACAAAATACAGGCAAACAGACACAAAGGAAAGGACATGTTGCTGATGAATATTGGCCCAGGCTTATCAACATGAACTGCTACTGGATACAATAATTTGATCATACTCAAATTTGCAGTTATTAGTCTAAAAAAACATAAGTACATAATAGACATGTTGAAAAATTTGTTAAACGACACCACCACTGCCAGGCACATCTTTAAAATAATGTGTAATATAAAATGAGAGAATGTGAAAATCTAGTACAATAGAAAAAAATGGAAATTATAAAATAAAACTGATGGCTGAAGTGTGGTGCTGCACTGGGGGTCAACAACACTGTGTCTATTGTTCAGCTGAAACACACAATCTGCCTTTATATACCACTATAATGTTCAATCAAAAACTGTCAATCAGCACCATTTGTTTGTAATCCCTCATCAGAACCCATTGCCTCAGTCTGAACATTCACGGGAAAGAATGCAGAGAGCATATCTGCAACCACTTAACCTTCATCAACCAGCATTCATGCACACTCATTAACATTTTTTTCATACCACTTTCAAGCATGACACAGCTCATACCAGAATAATAATTCGCTGATAATTGTTCAAGACAACAGCTGGACAGGCAGAGTGCAGAGGTGAACACTCTCATAGATTATGGGGTACAGCAATGCATTACAATTAGTATAAAAACTCATATGCTCATGTTCAATAGTTTTCAAAAAACAGTTAAGAAAATGTCATTAGCAAAAACAGTGATCCTAACTTTAACTCTGCATGGCCCACTGTCTGGTTCTTTTAACACTTTACTGTTTTGAAATAAACCAGTGGCAGCCATCGACCCCAGTTACTGCACCATTGCATTAACAGAAGCAATAATTTTGATGCAGTACCATCTGACATAATCTAAACCTATGATCTAAGTTAAAGACTATCAAGAGGGAAGGGAGAGTTTCACATCTTTCTAATAACATTGTTTTGTAATAAATCTCATAAGATTATTCTTTATTAAAAAAAGTGGGACTAAATACTATGCTTTAAAAATGTGAATTCAGGGCTTCCCTGGTGGCGCAGTGGTTGAGAGTCCGCCTGCCGATGCAGGGGACACGGGTTCGTGACCCAGTCCGGGAAGATCCCACATTCCGCGGAGCGGCTGGGCCTGTGAGCCATGGCCACTGAGCCTGCGCGTCCGGAGCCTGTGCTCCGCAACAGGAGAGGCCACAGCAGTGAGAGGCCCGCGTACGGCAAAAAAAAAAAGTGAATTCAGAGAAATTAATACCACTGAAGAAACCTGGAATGATATCAATAAAAAAGAAATCCTAGATATAAAAGGGAACTTAGAGAATATCCAGTCCAATGTCCCATTAATAAAAGCTTCAACAGCTACTCTACTTCTTTGCCATGATGCAATACAAATAAAATGAAATTAATATAATGATAAATTAGTTGCCAGTTATGAAGTAATGTGAATCAGGTATCATGCTAGGTATTCAATACACATAGTCTCTTAATAATACTTTAAGAAGCTATTAACCTTCTTTTTCAAATGAGAAAATTGAAGTTAATCTGAAAAAGAGTGAAAATGTATCCAAAGTCAAAGAAAACCCAAACAAACAGAAAAAAAAAAAAAACAGAGATAGGATTCCAATCAGGCAGTCTGATTCAAAAACTGAAGGTTTTCACTGTTAATTTCTGCATTAGAATCTTGTTTCTATTTCCATTATTTCATTTTAACATTCTGGCTGCACGATTGTTAGAATTAGACCTATCTCTGAAAGGTTTTTATAGTAAGTCCCCTACGAGCTCCGTTCTGAGAGCTCATTCATAAGTCCAATTTGTTCGTTAAGTCCAACAAAGCTGGCCTAGGTACCCAACTAACACAATTGGCTACACAGTACTGTACTGTAATAGGTTTATAATACTTTTCACACAAATAATATATAAAAAACAAACACAAAAAATGAAACATTTTTAATCTTACAGTAACTTGAAAAGTACAGTAGTACAGTACAACAGCTGGCATACAGGAGCTGGCATTGAGCGAACAGGCAAGAAGAGTTACTGACTGGAGGAGGGAGAGGAGGTGGGAGATGGTAGAGCTGAAGGATCATCAGCAATAGGAGACGGAGGGCAAGCTGCGATTTCACTCACGCCTGACATTGATGGCACAGGTTCTGGTTCCTTGCTGGAACAAGATGCACGTTCACATCTTTGAAAGTTCACAACGTTAAGGTTTGTATGTAGGGGACTTAACTGCATTCCAAGACACAGCACTTAATGTTCCACAGTTTTCTACTCTTCTCATGTCCAAGAAACCTGCTCTTAGCATTCATAAAATCTCTAACCCTGTAATTCTACCTAGTTTCCCTCTGACACTCCACCAGCCTTTATTTCTTTCACCACCCACCTTAGATTTCCAGATCAAACTTCTTAAGGTAGCTCCTGCTATGTCTTTTCCGTCTTGCTTATTTGACATTTAACCACAAATGTCTGGGAGGTGGAGCACCAAACCTAAGTAAATACAATGTCTGTTTCTGCAGTCCTATTTCCAATTAGTGATCCTTGTTGAAGGAAATCACATAACCTACATTGGGATCCACTATGCTTTAATAGTATTCAATATGATCTAAAATAAGACCTCAGTAACATAACCCAGGGATCAGCAAACTATAGGCCCATGGGCTAAGGCCCATCTGCCACTTGTTTTGTAAACAAATTATTAACTGGAACACAGCCATGACCAATAGTTAAAATAGAGTCTGTGGCTACTTCTGTACTACAACAGCACAGGGGCATAAGTATGACAGAAGCTATAAGCCCACAAAGACTAAAATAGTTACTATTTTGCCTTTTATAGAAAGGCTTTGCCACCCTATGCTGGAGATCCATAACAGCATCTCAAGTCAACTGGATAAAAACCCTTTTGTCTTCAGCCTAGAATCTATAGACACCAGCCTAATTCATGCTATAAACCTAAATTACCCCGTGGTTCTACAATTCTTTCCAAAGTCCATCAGCTAATGATTATCTAAACTTGGTTGATTATACATCCACAAATCTCTCTCCTATGTATGCATTCCCATGGAAGTATCCTAGATTCAGGACTTCATCACCAATCCCCTGGTAATTAAATTAGTCTCTTAACTGATATTCCAGCCCCTGGACTTTCTACTATGTCACAGAGCAACTCGATACTGAATTTTCATGCCAAAGCATAGACTATATCATGTTATACATTTATTCAAAACAGTCCAACCTTTGTGATAGAATTTAATATATTTAATATTTTAAATTATTAACTTAATATATATAAATGAGTGACATGAACCTCTTTCCAGGTTCATCTTCCAGGTTCATCATTGCCCCATCCATCTCCCCATCCCCACAGAGACTGAAGTACACTCCATCAGTACTCTTAACTTCCAAGCCTACATATTTGCCAAACGTGCCCAGCAAACATGTTCACAGTTTCAGCTCCCTCTCCTTGTGTGTTCATTCACTCATCCATCCGACTGGCTTATAAAGCACACTTAACATCAGACACTGGCCTGAGTAAAGGGAATGCAGTAGGGAGAAGACATGTATCTGCGCATGCAAAGATTACAATCTAATAGGAAAAGAAACATTAAATAAACAAACAGATATGAATTTTACTTGAATCACAAACCAGTGTAATGAATGAAAAACAAAGGGCAATGTGGGACTGAATTACAAAGGGATCTACCCTAATCTGGGAAGTTAGAGAAGGCATGTCTCTAAGAAAATGACACATAAGTCAAGAAATGAATTATGTATGGGGTCAGCAAGGTGAAGCTACCTCCTTCATAAGGTCTTTTCTAATTACCCCAGTGTAAATCAACAGATTTTTAAATATGTCTAATAGTTGTGATATAAGGACTTGATGTAATATGGTCAGTCAAGATATGATAAAAGCTACTTAGCATAGAAAGTATGTATGAAAGTAACAAAAAATTATACTGCATATACAAATGTTGAAAGGATAAAAGGAAATACAGTCAAATCCTATAATTAATTCAAGTAAGGTAGTAGAGTTTAGGGTAGTATTTTTTCTTTCACCCACTTCTAAATTTTCTCTAACATAATAGTTTTATAGCAGTTTAAATAGTTAAGTGAATTATCTTTACATAATTTTAATAAAAACGTAAGTAATATTTTGTTGCTTGATTACTAACACACATATAATACTTTATAGTTATAATACAGAATAACCCATAAAACATTTATCTTTCATGTAAAATTGCAAGCTTCCCAGTTATAATATCTTTGAATCCTATACCACATTTCACTCAATAAATTTGTTATATTTAAATATTATTTGTATCCAAAAAAAAAAAAGAAAAAGAAATATTAGCAAGGATGTGGAGAAACTGGAACCCCTGTATGTTGCTGGTGGGAATATAAAGTAATTCAGCTGCTTTGGAAAACAGCTGGCAGTTCCTCAAAAAACTAAACATAGAATTACCATAGGATACAGCAATTCCACTCAAAAAAATCAACCCAAAAGGGTTGAAATCAGGTACTCAAACAAATACACGTACAAAAATGTTCAGAGCAGCACTATTCACAATAGCCAAAAGGAGGAAACAGCACAAATCCATCAAAGAAAGAATGGATAAACAAATCATGGTATAATACATACAAGGGAATATTATGCAGCCATTAAAAGGAACGGAGTAGTGATATATGTTACAATGTGGACGATTCTCAAAACTGATAGCTGAAAGAAGCCAGATACAAAAGGTCACGTATGGCATGATCCCATCTAAATCAAACACCCAGCTTAGATCAATTCAGAGACAGAAAACAGACTGGTGGTTGCCAGGGCTGGAGGGAAGAGACAATGGGGAGAAACTGGTTAATGGTACAGGGTTTTACTTTGGACTGATGCAAATCATCTGTAACTAGATAGAGGGGGTGGTGGCACATGTGCTAAATGCCACTGAATTGTATACTTTGGTTAATTTTATGTGATGTGAATTGCACCTCAATTAACAACAACTATAAAAAAATCAATACTCAACAAAGGAGCAATTTTAAGGAAAAAAAAAAACTATGAACAATAAAATGTGTTACAATCTGTTTGCTAACAGTTATTCCTGGGGTTTGTAGACATCAAATCAAGGTCCATCCAACGATAACAGAATTTACCTAAACTTTTTCCTCCTTCTTATACAGATTCTTGCTGCTAAAACAGGAGAAAAAGGTGAACCATTTTAGCATCTAGATTCTGAACTTACCCCACTCTCAACCACCTTCATTATTCTCTGAATTTTTTACCTAATTTAGCCCGTTATTCACTTAGAGCTAAAGTCATCAGTGGTAGAGTTAATTGGAATCTAGATCATTTAAATAATTCTACTCTCCTTCCAAAATTCCTATTTGCTTAAAATGAAAAAAGACAGTTTGCTTGAGGAGGTTGAAATTATTATATTTCTGCTTTAAAGGAATAAAAAACCATTAATTTCAGCCAACATTAATTTGGTGCCCACTAGGTGCCAGGCAGTTCCCTAGGTACTTAGGACGAAACAAAGATCCTTCTCCTAAAGGAGTTTAAATTCCAATTGGTGCGGAGAGAGAAAAAGACAAATGCATACCTACTAAATAAGTAATAAACAATATGTTAGAAGGTGATAAATGGTATTTTAAAAAAAGAAAAACAAGGTAGGGAGAGTTGGGTTGGAGAGGTTGTGGGCGAACACAGGCAGTGTGGCAGTACTAAGCTGGGGCTAAGTACAGGAGCCTCATTGAGAAGGTGACATTTAAATCAAGACTTGGAGGTGGTAAGGGGCTGACTCGAGCAGACACCTGGAATAACAGTGTTCCAGGCAGGAAAGAGCCCAAGGCAGGAGTCTACCTGGTATGTCTGAGGTGAATCACAGAGGCTCTCCAGTGTGACTGCAGTGAAAGAACTGAGACGAAGGTTGTAGCAGAGGAAGTGAGAAAGCAGAGGAGCAGGAGTGAGAGTGGTTTCCAAAGCTTCAGCCCTCTCCCAGCAGAAAGGGCTGGCCCACGTAACGGCAGACGGGGCGGCTGCACAGAGGTGGAGGCCAGGCAGGCTCTCCAGTGCTAACCTGGTGAAGGACACATCGGCAGCAAGGCAGCAGAGGCTCCCATGGGGAATTTTCCTAGGAGATAAAGAATGGGTAGGGACTGCAAATTAAAACATTCAGAGTAAGTGATGACACAGAGAGAGGCAATGCAATGCATGGCCAAATTTAATGGAAAAAGTAGACCAAATTTACCGGAGAATGGTATGTAGAATAGAAAAATAGCAAGAAGTATACAGCTAAAAATACAATTTGGACCTGAATGCAGAAGGCTACAAATGCCAGACAGGGAAGGCCTTTTTTCTTTTAATCCCTTAGAATGAATGCACATGTGGGAGACCTGTAGGGACGATAAATCTGAAGACAGTTTATATTACTGTCTTAAAAACAGAAAGACTATGAGAAAACAATACAAAAAAAAAAGATTTGAAGAAAGTACATAATGAGTGAAATGGCTATCATGGCTTCTAAAGTTTAAAGGACCAAAACAGAAGATACGTCATTATGCTGCACTGTTAGTCACGGTAGCTGGTCTCAAGGTCATTTCCACACCGATGCGTATCGACTTCCACCCAGGCTCCCCCCAACATGCTCCCACGCCTTTCCCTCCCTCCTTTTCTCTAGTGTCCCAACAGGAGACAGAGGAACGAACATGAGGCATGAAGTTAAGAAGTAAACCCTTGACTTTCAACTTCTTTCTAATGATGCGACCTTGAGGATTAGATTTTTAACTTCTCCAGGCAACAGCTTCTCACACTAACTCTTATAATGTGAAGACCAGGCCCAGTTAGGAGCTGAGCAAACACCCACTTCTCCTTTACTTTGTAAGTCAGTTCCTTTCTCTTATTCTTGTTTGCTTCCACCAGCTGTTCTGGCCTTCTTATAACTCTAGAATAATCAAGAATAATGAGAAATTTTGATTTACTGAGATTGTAGGTTATGCTTATTCATCAAGAACACACTGACGAAAATGGCTCTTTTGACAAAGCACACCTCAGAGATACAAAAGTGGGCATGGGACCATCATGTCAGTTTCATTCTCTGCACTCAACAATCCTGCTGAGGAAAAATGATAGCTAAAAAAGAAAAAACCAGTAATCCACTGATTAGTCATTTTTGGATGCCTAGTCTACAGAACAGTATTCTTTCAGATATATACATATATGTGTACATATACATATATGTATGTATACACACATATAGAGTAAATTCTATTACAAAAGTACAGTTACCACACTGAAGTTGATACAAACTGCTGTTTTCCTTGCTATTGGTATTAAAAGCAGATAAATCTGCTTAAGTTTAATGGAAATACAAATGACTGGTCAATTTTAAAAACTCATATTCACTTTTACAGATAAATAAGATTTTAAATGAAGTTAAATAAAACTTGGGAAAATTAAAAAATATTATTCAGAAAAAGGATAATTTTTAAACAAAAACTTAAAAGCTCTAAAAACTAATGTCCATCATTTAAAAACAAACACAATTATCCCACTGGCTATTTCAACGCTTCTGGGTTGAATCTTACACTAACGGGACCAAGAATGCCAAACTATCCCATTGTGACCTGTGAAACCCTCAAAAATAATTGGTTCTCTAATTGAAAAAGAAAAGAAGATTAAAGAAGGGAGAAGAGCCCTGCTTCAGGAGGAAAAAGTCTCAGACAATACGATGACAGAAGAGTAGACTGGCAAGTAACTGAGCCAACAATTAAATTAAAATAAATTGCTTAGTTTGTGTGAAATGTGGTTGTATTAGATCTTTTGATAAATGTGATATCCCTCAGTGGTGAAATTTTTCCAATTAAAATAAACTTTTTATATATTGTATTTAAATTATCCAGTGAAATATGCAATTATAATAACATTTCCCAGCCTGTAATGAAACTGTATGTTCATATTAGGTCTGAGTAATATTTGGACTAGGAAAAGGTCCCTCTTCCAGAAGTCCCTATTATATAAATATTATATAAATATTTATAAATATATAAATATTACATAAATATAATAAATGATTCAGATAAAAATATGTTGTGAAACTTCATAAAACAAGAGTAACAATCTGTTTTTTAAAATATAATTAAACTTTAAGGTGAGGGAATTAAGTTTTTCAACAAGGCAATATAGAAACAGTCATCTCCCACAAGTTTATAATGTATAAAATATAACACATTTCTTTTTCTAAATTAGAACCAGTCTTTCTTTCTTCCTTACATAGTAACAAGTGAAAGTCAAGAACCAATTTGTTTTTAAATACCAGTGGTTCTTTACCCTAGCTTTTTGAAGGGTATTTCTGGCTTGGAAAAAAAAAAAATTAAGTAAAAACATATATACAGAATTTACTAACATCTTAGAAAAAATGAAATTAATAGTATACATTACAAACTGGAAAATATACAGTAGTCTGTGATACCTTTTCACATTAATTTAATATAGTATATTTAAATAAAGAAGAGGAAAAATCATTCCTGGCACTTAGACATATGAGGATTTTTCCTAAAACTCCGGAAAGGCACTTGGCTGTGGTAACAAAAACATATGTTGGTGTGATTAGTAAAGATCCAAAGCTCAATAAACATTTAGTGAACAGAACAAATGATTTAAACAGTTAAGCCAAAATGCCCCAGGACCCAAAAATGACATTCCTATAAAGGGAATGCAGGGCTAAAGGAGACTGGCATAATTTTAATGAGCGGAATCAACAGGGCCAAGTACCTTGTGAAATGCTGCAATTTTATGGCATCCAGTTATCCCAAACCCCGTCCTCTGTCAGAAGTGTCCACGTCCTAATCCTTGGAGTCTGTGAATATCTTACCTTACATGGAAAAGGGAACTTTGCCAGTGTGGTTAAGGTTAAAGACCCTGAGATTAGGAGAGTCTCCTGGACGATCCAGATGGGCCCAATTTAATCACATGAGTCTTTAAAGAACCTCTCCTGACATAGGTCAGAATCTGAGAAGCATGTACTCAAGGAAATCAGGTGGGGAAGACTCAGCTCACTGCTGCTGGTTTTGAAGAATCTAGAAGGAGGCCACAGACTGAGGAATGTGGGCAGCCTCTGGAAGCTGGAAAAGGCAAGGGACAGATTCTCCTGAGAGCCTCCAGAACATAGCCCTTGATTTTAACCCAGTGAGACTAACCTACAGAACTGTAAGATGGTAAATTTGCGTTATTTAAGCTGCTAAATTTGGAGTAATTTGTTATAGCAGCAATAAAAAACTAAGACAAAGCCCCACCTGTGAGCATAATAATTCTTCCCACCTTTGCCAGCTAAACTATGCTGAAACTGGAGGGAAAGAGAGGAAAACGGATGAGAAGCCAATTGAGAGTCCTGACATCACTGGGATACTGAACTTACTAACTCTGGGACTACCAACCACCAGACTTCCCTTTTAAATCACTTTTAACTGGGTACTGTCTCCCGCAGGCAAACTTTCTCACAGAGTCACCAGAAAAGATTGATTTACATACACTAATGCAGCATGTAAGTTTCTAAGTTCATCATCCAATCTTAGATTTGGGGGCTGTGAGTCATTCTGAGATAAACACTTTTCACTTCAAGAGTTTTGCCTCCCCTATCTATTACTAGACAGGCTGTCAGAGAAGAAGAAATACCAACACCCATTTTCAATTAAGTTCCAGACATCTGTTCATGTATTTCCTTAATTTGTCACCAGTTCAGGAAACAAGAGTTAGGCTAAACCATATGTATAAAATACAATTGTATACAGTTGACCTAAATAATTTCTTTAGCTTACATCACAGAGCTGGAGGAGTAACCTATTCTTGAGAAATTATCACTCCTGTGAACATCATGCTAACACTCTATGAAACGAAGAAAATGAACAGTTATCATCCTTTCTGCAAACCCTGGGGGGAATTTAGGCCATCAGCTCTACTTGGTACTCTTATTTGCCTATCAACTAAAGGTTCCCTACGCCTTAATGCACCCCAGTTCCACAATGACATTAAGCCGTCCGTACCATCCTCATTAGGTTGAAACTGTAAATAAGTGTCAAAAATAATGAATTATTGGGCTTCCCTGGTGGCACAGTGGTTGAGAGTCCGCCTGCCGATGCTGGGGACGCGGGTTTGTGCCCCGGTCCGGGAAGATACCACATGCCGTGGAGCGGCTGGGCCCGTGAGCCATGGCCGCTGAGCCTGCGAGTCCGGAGCCTGTGCTCTGCAACGGGAGAGGCCACAACAGTGAGAGGCTCACGTACCGCAAAAAAAAAAAAAAAAAAAGGAATTATTGACACGATCCAGTAAGGTTTTATAAAGAACTGAATGAGCTTTCCAAGATCACTCTCGAATCATCAGCTCAATGCTCTAAAACAGAATCACACCAAGAAAAACAAAGTTAAATTTTTCAATTTTTAAAGTTCATGAAATTACACACCAGCTCCATTAATGGGCACCAGCTCCATTAACGACATAAACTGAAAGAAAGAAAAAACATCACAGAAAAACTTTTAAAAAAAGAGGGAAATAAAATCCCAAACAGGTCTTTACATTTATTCCTGATTCAACAGATCCTTCTCTACAGAAACTTAATAAAGCATTTGACAGTTAAGATGTACACAAAAATGCAAGAAACAAGAGGTATAGACCAGTATTCTAAAAGTCTTCCTAAGTGGCTATTAACATAGGTCCATTAACAGAGCAGTTTCATGGTTTAGAAAGCTTCATTTGGAAATAAGGCCAGGGACTTCCCTGGTGGCACAGTGGTTAAGAATCCACCTGCCAGTGAAGGGGACAAGGGTTTGAGGCCTGGTCCGGGAAGATCCCACATGCCACGGAGCAACTAAGCCTGTGCGCCACAACTACTGAGCCTGCACTCTAGAGCCTGCGAGCCACAACTGCTGCTACAATGAACTGGGCATTGCAAAATATGTTTTAAAATATTCATCATATAATCCTCACAATAAACTTATGAGCTGGATCTTAACTCCCCCATTTTAGAGAGGAAAGACCTACAGCTGTAAGGGCTGGGGTCGCACACTTGTAGGTGGATTCCACAGTGCCTCACTTCTCCTGCAGACTCCACAGCGTGATGTTAGTATTTACAGTTCAAATACTTACAGAAGTAAAGAGAGGTACCAAATGATGAAAGATGGTCTTAATAAAAAACGGCAGGTTTTTAAAGCCTTCAATATAAATTGTGGGATGAGGATGAACTGCTGTGGGGCAGTGGTAAGGTGGCAGGAGATGAGAGGAAAATTATTTTAAATCAAAGAAGAGCACTTTAAATAAAACATAATAGGATTTCTTTTAATCAGAGAAGCAGCATGGCATAGCAGAAGGAGCAATGGCTTTACACTCATATCTGTATTCCATTCACAGTGGCGGCTCCTTTTAGCTGAACTTCACTTGAAGAGCACAACTTTTTCTTACTGATAAAATGTATACAACATTTGCCTGGGGCCCTTTGCAGAACTGTTTTGAGGAGCAAATAAAACGATATAAATGAAGTAAACATAACTGCTAAAAAGAAAGACACATTATTAATACTGTTGTTTTATTACTGTCTAATTAGGGAATAAGTTTTCTATTTTTTTTCCATTTTTGATATATGCTTTTATTAACAAATGCATTATGGCCTGTTAACATGGATTTAAAAAATGGATGGCCAGATGTTGGAACCACCATAAAAACTTATTCTAAGCTGGATAAAATATCTCATTACAAATAACACACTAGCCCTTTAAATTACAAAACAAACCCAAAAACCACATACCTGTGAATAGGCAGCAGTTGAGGCGAGGCCCCTGACCTCCACCTCACTCCCACCTCTACACGCTGCAGCAGGGTCCTTAACCTTTTTTGCCATGGAGCTCCATTGGCAATCAGAGAAGTGGACCCCTTCTCAGAATAATTTTTAAATGTATAATTTAAATACATAAGATTTCAAAGGAAGCAAATTGTTCTCGAACGCAGTTATTAAAATGCACTGTTTATGGACTGGTAACAAACATGTATGGCAACCATGGAGATGGACTGCTCAGATCTCCCTTTAGGAAAGAACTTTCCACTCGGTTACAAAGGAACACACTTAGCTGACAGGCTCCAAGCCATGAGCACCCTCAGGACCCTCCTCAGTTTTGGAGCCCCAGCCAAGGACTGAGCACGGCAGAAGTAACCAGGCCTGGCCATCACGGCCCAACCTGGGACTCCTCTGACAGGCATTCTGGGCTCCAGCACTCCCTCCCAGCTGCGCTGGCTGAGAAGATTTCTCAGATTTGCATCACACTCCCAGGTTCTTCCTGCCTAGTCCTGCTCTCAACTGCCTTTACCTTTCACATACATAACCCATCCCTTGCCCCTTAAAAAAACCCTCCTGCACTTCAACATCTCAGCATCTGCTTCCTGGAGGACCCAACAGACAAAATATGCTTCTTTATTAATGTCTTAAGTAACAAGGTCTAGCTGCAGGTCTAATAATTACTCTAATTTTGAAGTAGTGATGAGTTTCAATGATATTTCAATGTACCTGAAGCAATTCTCATGTGATATGAAAGTACGTATGAACCTTACAGGTAGAAACGACATAAGTACTGCTGTGTTTGTTGCCTATATTTATCATTGAAGGAAAAACTAAATTTCAGTTAGAGGTTAATGAAAGTGATGATGCTAAATTTTTTTTTTCTTAGCCAAGTTCATAGGCCTCAAGTTAAGAACTCCTGGTGTAGTGTGTGTCTGACTTTGAAATATCCATTCTTTTAAGGCACAGACACCTACTCAGACAAGTCAGAGCTGTGATAAGCAAAGGTCTCTAAACTGGCATTCTCCTCAGATGCCATGACAGCCATGAAAGCTTGTGGTAAACACAGAACATGTTCAAGGTATCAGAGCATATGCCCAAATGACCTAACCTTGAGGGACCAAGAAAACAACAACAACACCCAGCTTACCTAAACACATGAATATATAATCACCTCCAAACCTAAGTTATGAAATTCAAAGTTATAAAATTACAATAAAGTTATTTCCACAGAAAGTTTTTTTTTCTGTTACAAAAGAATTTACTACACTGTTTATTTAATATCGAATTCCTATAGCATGGAATCCAGCAAGAAGCGCTTATCTCCTTATGACTCTCCTACCACGATCCCACTCCCTCCTTGTGCTCCAGGGATGGATCCAGGTACAGTGCTAACTCCATGTGATTCTCTCTCTTCCAAGCCTGGCAAGTGGTGTGTGTGGAGGAGGGCATGGGGGTCAGAGAGAGTAGAGAAGAGAGGAAGTGAATGGCCAGATTTACAAAATATTACTTTAAGATTAAAATAGCACATTCAGAAGGAGGAGCCTCATTTATATTTTCAGAAGAACAATGGTGTGCACTAACTATGAGTGGGAGTCCTGAGTGATAGAACATACTGCAGACAAGGCAGTCGAAAAATGCACTTTGAGCAATCAGAGGGCAACAAGAGATGCCAGGGTAAATGGGGAAGAAGACAGAAGAAGGAAATGCAGGAAATGGAAGAGAAATCCTAAGAGACAAAATCCTAAGCGATGACAATGGCATGTAATGACCTTACAATTTTGTTAAGGTTTGACAGCTACAGGCGCACCACTGAAAACTGCTACCAGAATTAAAATACCACGATGAGCTACTTGTAATACGGAAGGGAGACAGCATCCCCCAATCTACCACTAGTCAAGTGACACTAGTTGAATCCAGTGCCCTAATACCATTCTTTTCTCCAGTGGAAAAAGAAAAAAAGCCATGTTTATGGGCATACCCCCCCCAATACAATACATACAAGTCCAAGCCTCCTCCTTTTCTGTTTATAGCATCAGTACAATATATAAGAAACATGCCTATTTACAGGGACCTTTAAACCTTCTATCACACCATGCCAAAGATATGCTGGGTAACTAAGTGTGTAACTGAAGCATTTTGTGGACTTGAAAGTTGCCTGTGGCTCCAACCTAAATAACCCCTTTCTTTACGCTCTCTCTATAGGTTTTATTTCCCTAAAGCTTTCAGAATAAATTTCTGTTTCTTTTGCAACCCAACAGACAATATAATTGGTAACAATGAGATACTCTCTAATGGTGAAACAAGCAAGACATTCCTGACCTATCTCATAATTTCCTTAAGTTCTTTCCAGATTCAGCCACAGACAAGAACCAAAATAAATCCCTAGAGGAATATTTAATTTGCCACTGACTTCCTCCCCAATCTTCCCAAACTAGTGTTTGTCAAATGTCTTTTCAGAAACCTTTAAGATGTTGAAGATATGTTACATTCATTTTGGCATCATCTCTATATTAACATGCTCTCAAGAACCATACTTCTGTTATAAATTATATTGTTCACCTTAATGTAGGCTTCTGAGGTAGTTCAGGATTTTTTATACACTTTGGTTCATACAGAGGAATAAATTGTGTTTCAGATACAAAGCAACAAACTGAACACAGCCAAGTCACAGGGATACTCCATGGTTTATCACTTCCTACCCCAATACTTTGTCCACGGAACTATGATGTCAGAAATCGAAGCTTGATTTGTTTTTAAGTACATAATCCATTAACTGTTTCCATATGCCATAACTGTTCAGTTGAGAAATTATTTATAAACCAGTTTATTGGCCCTATCTGGCAAATATGATGCACCTGTTATAAAATTTGATTACTTCAGAAAGCTAACAATTGTGGAACCACATTTTCATAATAAATCAGTCTATGAGAATTAGACTATTCATATACTTTCAGAAAGCCCTTTAATCCCTATTAAGTTAACAGTTTGTGAATAATGAAAGTAATTAATATTAATTTTAGTCGATAAATCCAACACCAATAACCCGTTAGTATACGTTAATCCATTTTCCAACAGCCTGTAAAAATTAACCAACAGATGCTTCCACTCTGGTAAAAAATATGCAGGCCATTAGCATTATTTTGATGATACCAAATGTTCAATACAGTATATGAACATTGTGATTAAATTTCTGAGAGATATACAAACAATGTTCTTTTATAACCTTGTTAAGTCTTAACAGAAGCCAGAGACAGTAAAACATGGCAGTCTTTTCTACAATCAAGATCAGTACTGGTTGTCCCACTCCTTGTTCTTAGACTTCACCTGCGAACTTGACTGCGCTTCACCAAGGCCACAGAGTAACATGAGTACAGGGCCCCTCACCACAGTGTCCCCAGTGCTAAACACAAGGCCTCACATTCAATGTGTCCCCTGTAAATACTTGTCGACTTGAACAATGGTAGCCAAATAGGATAAAGAGAAAAAGCAGAAGAAATTAAAGAGGCAGATGAGAAAAATAAAAGAAAAAGATGATCAGGAAAAATGTCTACATGTTATTTTCAAAAGAATCTAAACTATGGAAAGCTAAGATGTATCTCAAAAGTTCAGGATGGAGAGAAGCAAGGAAAACAAAGTGAGATACTTAATAGGGAAATAAAGTATAAAAAAGAAAATGATACTACTGAATCAGAAAAAAAATGTTGATTTCATAGGAAATGGCTTAGAGGGGGGTTTCCGTACTCCTTAAGATATGACACAAGGGGGCTTCCCTGGTGGCGCAGTGGTTGTGAGTCCACCTGCCGATGCAGGGGACACGGGTTCGTGCCCCAGTCCGGGAAGATCCCACGTGCCACGGAGCTGCTAGGCCCACGAGCCATGGCCGCTGAGCCTGCGCGTCCGGAGCCTATGCTCCGCAAAAAAAAAAAAAAAAAAAGATATGACATGAGGCACGCTTCATTGAAGCAATGTTATAAAAGTCACAGGGAGGGGATTAGTTTAGAAAGCAAAGTAAGTAAAATCTAACTGGAAAAAAAGGAAGAAATATAATAAAGGGCAATATGAGTTAAGAGGGAACGTCCAACTCGCTTACCAATAACATCTTGCTCCATCTATGAGTCAGTGGGGCAGGGTGCTATTGTGGGGAGTTAGAACTGTTTTGCAATCGTAGACCAAGAGAAAAACCTCAGCAGAGATGTGGTAAAGTTTAAACAAAGTCACATGAAGAAGACCCAGCTCAGGGCTGGTATACCACAGGTACTCAATAGGGATTATTAGGTCCTCTTCCTCTTCCAACTCCCAGGTTATGAGACCTCTGAAACCCAACAATCTTAACCTAAACGTCTCATAAACCTAAAGCAGTGTAAAATAAATAGCCATACTTAGGACAAAAAATAAAGAACATGAGAGAAAATCCCAAGGTTCTTTTTAGATTATTGGATTCAGTTCCTTTCTTTCTTTTTCCTTTCTGCCAATTTCAAATGCTTAGGAAGCACAAAGATTGGCATCTTCCATTTAAAATGCCTGGAATGGAACATTCAACTATGTCAGAGAAAGAGCCCTGGTTCTTAGTCCAAACAGGTACTTCAATTAAAAAAAAAGTAAAAAAAAATATTTTCTCTAAAAATCCACAAGTCTTCAGTAATCTGAATTCTTTGTCCTTCCCTGCCAAGTTGTGATGCAAGCCAATGATGACAATCAACTAGTAGCCCGTGCCTCTATCTCCCCCTGCCTGCTAGAGAGTGGAGAGCAACTACATTTCTACCTGGAACTCAACAATGAATAATAGGTTTAATTTTGAATTCTGCAGAAATGACAAAATTGATTCAAAGTAACCTTTGGTGTCACGTGAAACAGGCAAATATTCGCAGCCAGGCCACGAATAAAGAGACAAGGAGCAACCTATCCACCAGCCCTCTGTCTTGTCCAAGTTTTCTAAGCACCTTTCTCTTACCTTCCTTTCTGACCTTTCCTATAAAATATCTACTGAAATCCTGTCTTTCTGAAAGCAGCAATGAATAGCCTTTTCTAATGAAATACTAATAATGCCAAAAAGAACACTTAAGGCTCCTCAAATAATGCTTTCTAGGAATTATTCTTTAAAATCCGAACCAAAAATAGTCACCTTCTCAGCTCGCCACCTGTTGGCATTGTGAAATGTTGGCACTGCCCCGCGTTACAACCCTGGGCTTCCCTATCTTTCTGTTGATTATGGAAATATCATCTACTGGTCCCAGAAAAGAGGAAGCAGCATTTGAGCTGAGAGAAAAGAAGTCATAGCCTCTGCCAGCCTCTAAGTCAAACCAAGGAGAGATTCAGGGCAGTGTGGATGCACGCACCAATCCAGAGAGGCACCAATATATGGAATATTCAGAAAAGGATCATTATTTCCTCACCTTAACCTTTACAACTAGTATTAGATTGAGCAAATATGTTGATTTTTTTCAACCTTAAATCGTAAGACTAAAGTTAGATGACAAGAATTTTTTAAAGGTCCAATTATTTCATTTAGGGCTAACACTACAGCTAAATTAAAGACATGCTAACAAGTTTCCCTTTTGAGCCTCATTAATTAAGAAAGTAATCAGAGTAAAGAGGGAAAAAAAATAGAGAAGCTGGATCCCAGAATTACTTAAATAGCTTTTAGGTACCACCCTTTCTACCTACTAGAAAAGCAGAGGGAAAACTAATCAATTCCAGATTATGAAATCTGAAATTCTGAAGTGTTTTACATGTAAATACACATTTTAACTGCCATATATTTTCCCTGATTGCCTGAAGAGTGCACTAATCTTATTCAAAGAAAATTTTGATTCTCCATAATCAAAAGATAAAATTAAGATCTGCTTACTTCACAAGTTTTCCTATGGTAAGCTTGCTAAGAAAATGCCCCTGTTTTTCAAAGATCAAAATATATCATTTTTACTATTTTGGTCAAGACCAATGGTGTTCCAAAATATCTGATAAAGGCTTTGGATTTAACACAAATTCTAGAAATATAATTTACAATTACCTTTTAGAGTTTCTAACTTACAATTATTTTTTTTAAGTTTTTAATTTATATTTTAGAAAGCATTTCAAAGGAAAGCAAATGATTTTTTTGCTATCTGCCAACATCCCTTGGTTGCTGTGATGATCAAGTTAAATCACGTATATAAAGCATCTAGCATGGTGCCTAGTACACGGTGGGCACTTTAAGAAATCAATTCTTCTGTCTATACCAAGCCTTCCCATCTCCATCCAGATGGAGAAAAGCCCGCGCACAGCAAAGAAGACCCAACGCAGCCAAAAATTAAAAAACTAATAATTTTAAAAAATAATTAAAACAAACAAAAAAAGATAACGACTGACCTAAGTGCCTTGTACTACAAACCTAAAATGTGTTACTTAAACATGAACTGAACAGTGTATGTGCATATCAGCCCTGAAACCTAAGTGGCAGGCCCATGACACTGGATGAGAAAAAATCAAATTTCAGACAAGAGCAATTCCTGAATATAATTGTTAAAAAGAGAAAAATCACACTGCACAGGTAAAAGCTATCTGTGATGGCTTTTGAAAATGAATTCCATTGCATTTAATGAAAAGATGTTATAATCTACTCATAGACTCTATTTCAAACTAATTTTCAAGATGCTCTATAAATTTGATATTTCTACCCCATGTGAGTCATACTAATTAATTATGTGATAGCCACTATAACTTTAAAGGGTGGGAAAATTCTGACTAGAGGAAGAGTTACATTTTGTTTTCATTTTTCTATTTCTCATTGACTACAGGGAATTTTCACACCAAAATTTTCTCTGAAAATACCCTCCTTTACGAAAGTCTAATTTAGAATATCTTCAAAGAAGGTATTATAAAGAAATTTTTTTAAGTTTTGTATTAAATCATTTGTATTTTAAAAATTGTTCAGTTGATACTCTATATAAAAAATTAACTTCAGATTATTCATTGGATTATTCATTTATCCATTAGTAACATAAAAAAATACCATTTATATGACACAAATAATACTTTCTAAAGGTAAGCATATAAAAAGTTACAATATTAAAATACTAAGAGTAACAAATAACCAAGATATTAAACTTACCTTTTGGTTGGCAACAAAACATATTCTCAAGTTTACAAAGCAAATCCACATTTTCATACTTATTTTCATTTGCTTTTACCCAGAAACAGTCTTCAGTCATTTCCTGAGGTCTGATCTGCAGCCAGAGAGAAGACAGATTCACACACAGTTGAGCGTTTCATCTGTCCCCCACACCCAATCACCATGTATACACCCAGTGCCCCAGACCTGCCAGTAGATGTTTATGAAGTAATCTCTGTAAGATTGTTTTCCCAAAGTATGTTCAATGAAATACAAGTTCTGCAGGAAGTTAATGTGTTATTAGGGAGGAAAAAAAAAAAAAAAAAAGGTTCGGCTCTCAAATAGTTGGGAATTTGAAGTTGAATGAAATGAAGTTTGTTTCTTCTCAATTATACTTCTCCTAGTCTTTAGCAATGCTCAATTTATGTGACCATGGAACCATCATTCTGCAGGATTCAGAATTCCTATGTCTCGACTAACCACTTCTGACAAGTAGTAATACTTTTCCCAATAGCTATCAATATAAAAAAGTTCCTAAGAATACTATTTTTTTTTGTACTTTTGAAAAACACTTCAAAATACAGAGTATAACCACAATAATGTTGAATTGGCAATTTAATTACAATCAAATCCCATTGTAACAACTAACATCAATTCCTACCCAATTTATAAACCAGAGAGCTTTAGTCAATAGCAAAGGGCTTTGACTCAACATTTTTATTTAAAATAATGCCTGTTTATTTAACGTCATTTTGAATAGGGATCCCATTGGAAACTAAATACAATTATATTTAAGTTTTAATCTAGGTAACAGTATTATTTCTCTATTTATTTCTGTTTTACCTTTAACCAATTCAATCTTCTCATGCTGGTCTCCGGTTTAAATTCTTTCTTTGGTTTTAACCCAAAAGGCAGGGTTGGTGGTGGGGGAGAGGTTCGTCCACAGAGAAATCCCAGGGGAGGTGGTGGAGGCACAGGACCACCACCAAATGGCATGGGCATTCCTGGAAGGGGAGGGGGTGCAGGTGGGGGGGGAGGGGGTGCAGGTGGTGGGGGAGGGGGCAAGCCTCCACAAGAGGGCAGTGGCTGCGGTGGAGGAAGTGCTGCGTGGCCAGTTCCATTTTCTTTTGAAGAAGGCAAATAGGTACCCGGTGGCAAGGCACCAAACTATAGGGGAAAGAAAAAGAAGAAATATGACAAAGAACTCTCTATAAAACATGTTAAAGTACACTTTTCTCAAAAATAAGGTATTATTTTAAAACAAAAACAACTGAATTTCAGTAACGTCATGTGGTTTAACCTAAAAACAAAATTTCAAAGATTTTTTTCCCAATTTAAGAATATTATAGCTTTTGTTTTCATAAAAATGTAATTGTCAGAAATATTACTCCCCGTTTTGAGGTAGTTATGGCCAACCAGGTGGAGATGTCCAGGAGGCAAATGGCAACACGGGCCTAAAAGATCTGAAAGTCAGCAGTCTCTACAGGACAGCTGAAGAAGGCATGGGTGTAGATATGTTCACCCAGAGTATGCAGCATGAGGAAAGGTTTGTATACAGAATTCTACAGGACACCAGCATTTAAGTGGTAAGTAAAAAAAAAATAAGATCCAGAAAAAGAGAGGTAAATAATATTGCCACATCGTGCCTTTGCCCTTGAGAAAAAAAATCTAAGATTCTTAGTAGGACCTTCAGAGCATCTCACGATCTGGTCCCTGTGACCACTAGGCACTTCTGTCCTTATGTTTCCATGGCATAATAACAATAGATGCATTTTTACTATCATAAAGGTGATCTGGGTTGATAAATAATTTTTTGTGATATGGTTATTTCCTGAAATTACTAACTTCAACTCTGAGCCATATAGCTATAGGAGTATTAATAAATCATTTAAAAGTTTTATGGCACAATTATGGAAAATAGATCATGTATAAAGGCTTGAAATCGATATCCAAGGTCAGCACAAAGAAAAAGTATTTAAGAGAAGTTGAAACCACAGTCAAAAAACATGCCTTATCAAAAACATTAAGTATAAAGAAGAATCACTTTAGTGTTATGCTGGGTTGCTGTGATCATGAATAGCACAGCCCTCTCAATGTTAAGGATGTATGTACATTATACTCACACTCAGTATACATTTATGGTTAACAATTAATGTCTTAAAACAAAGGTATGGTTGAATTTCTGCTCTAGATTTTGATGGGTGTGACAGACTTATCACTGATGGGGCCAGACACTGTGACCACCTTGCCCCCCATTCTATCCCCAGCACCTAACAGTACTTGGCTGTTAAGTGACTGAAGGAATGAAGTCACAGATAATAAAACATATTTTATTCATAACCTTTATAATCAGCATAGCTTTGATCAAAGAGAAGTATATTAAGACAAATGCATAGATTTCATGAGAAATACAAACTTATCCAAAGGAAGTATTTGTCAGTTGTTATTCAAAAATGAATAATTGTGGCCAGTGTCAAGTCTCTAATTACAGGCTTTCCTCTAATAGACATAAACAAAGGTCATCACTGTACACAATTTAAAACAACACAGGAGATTCCTTGATTTAATCTGCTTCAAAATGTAAATATATTCCCATTTTACATAAAAGCACATGCAGCAATAACATATCCAAAGATGGTGAATATGTTTTCTATAAATTGAAATTTTCTAGAGTAGATTTACGAGTAATGCTTCAACTGGGAAAAATTAAAAAGAAAGGAAAGTCTAAATTTATACTAGCCCAGACCAGGAAAAACTTTTCATGAATATTTCAGTCATTGTCTATAACTCAATCTGAAATTAAAAAACACAAATGTTTTTTTAATATGAGAGACAAGGAGCCACATAAGAAAGATGAAAACTTTCAATAAATTGTGGTACCTTCTCTTGCAGCACTAAAGAAAGATGATCAGTGAGAATTTTCTTGTAGATAGATTCTATTTTTTTTTTTTCCAAAACTGAACACTAACATATAGCTCTTAGGGTATCTTCAGACAGACTCTGCAACAAAACTATACACTAAAGTATAAAAGAAAACAAACTCTCAAAATAACATAAGAAATAGTATACCTAAGACTATTTCAACATAACCATAAATTAGGATGAAAGGAAAACAGCAAAACTATACTTATTGCTCATCATCTTATGTGTAAATCTACATGAAAAAATTTAGCTGTGAAAATTCTACTTCCTTACTTTCATCCATTTAAAACATGCAGATGATATATTTCTTGCTACCTAAATGCTTTATGTGTAGAGAGCGTATGTGAGTGTATGTATTATCTGCTCCATAATCCAGATTTGCTCTCTTTTTTGTCATGTTTTAAATGTTTACTTTTGGAAATTGAAAAATTATCAGAAAATGTTCTCATTCAGCTAGAGGTTATCTTTCACTGCAAGGTACCCATAGGCTGAAGGTTTTCAAAAAATAAATAGCTTGAGCAATAATTTTCTGTAGTGGGATAAAGATCAGTGATGAATGACAAGTCTAAGAATAAAAGACTTTCTTACCCTTAACGCTTAATTACCTAGCAAACACGTGACATCAGGTACAAAACCCAAATGAAACATAAGGAAATAGATTAGTAAAAGTTTAGACGTTCTTAAAAATGCAAGCAGAAAAAAAGGGGCAAAATCATTTTAAAAATAAACACAGCGGAATAGAAATACATATAAACAATAATATGAAAACATACAAGGGAAATTAAAGTTTCAACATTTTGATGCTATGAAGATATGATACGACCTTTGTTCCCCTGGTGAGCTTTCAATACCCAAATTCACTCCAGGTAGATGGTATTTTACCTGTGATTTAAAAGCTTGTAACTCTGCTTGAAGCTCGTTAATCTGCGCCTCTTTTTTCTGCAATTGAGCCTGAGTTTCTTGGTGGTCGGTAAACTCTTTTTCAAACTGAAAAGGAAAAAAGAAAAAGAAACAAAAACACACAAGAAAGAGAGTAAGATGAAAATACAAAGCACTATTCTTCATCTAGAAATTTGATTCTAATGATCTGTTGGTAGAACATAAACTTTTATGAAAGGAGTGGTAGATTTTTGCTAAGTCACCCACAGCTTTTCTCTAGGTCCCTCTAGGTCCCACCAAAATCATTCATTTGCAAAGGAGCAGACAAAGACAGAAATGAAATCTGTGACCATCTCCTCTCAGCAGAACAAACTGGGCCCACAGTTATCCGGAACCCTGGCATTTTTCTTTAAAAGTCCCTAAATATCATTGCAACTTTGTGTAAAATAATAGAGAGCTAGGCATTGTACTGAATTCCCTGACCCCTACCTGCAAAAACTTATACTTGAAACTTGTCTGAAGTTTATCAACATGATTTAAAAGAATTCCACTTTAATATTTATTTATTAATAAATAACTCCACTTTGTAAATGCATCAATTACTTTCTTTTTTCTTACTACAACATCATGAGGTTTAAGGACCTGATGCAGGCTGTAACCTTCAACAACAGTTTAAGAGGATAAAGTCCATTTTATTTATCATTAATCTTTGGGAAATGAATGATAAATTAGTCTTTCAAAGTCCTTAGTGCAACACTTTGTGGGAGGAAGGCAAATAATAAAATTTGGTGAATCGAATGAGTTTTCTAATTGATACAGCCACTCATCACAAGTCACCGTCCTGTATTCAAACACCTTCACCTCGCCATCATCATGACTAAAATCCTCTACTAGCAGAGGTGAATTCAAATAGAGTACTGCTCATAATCAAGAACAAGTATTTGACTGCCTTTTAAAAATAAAAAAAAATAATAATCATTTAAGAAAATACAAATATTTCACAAATGTAGCCTGGAGAGAGTTAGTGTTGGGCTCAGGGTTAGGAATAGGGACTCCATACACTGATGGCTTCCAAGTCCCTACCACCAGCTCAGCTTCACATCTGCACTCCAAACTGTAAACCAGTCTATAAATATATTTCCAACTTAATGAACATTTTTCAAGACTAAGAAAGCATTCCAGTATTTTCAAAGCCAATATTATCATCTTCTCTACAAACTTCGATTTTTGAATACTGCTGTTTCATCTAAAAGATAGCGCATATATCATGACTCCTTTGCTCTTAAACCTTTAGTGGCTTCATTATAAAAGCCACACTCATTAACCTAATATCTAAGTATCCCCTGATATCTGGTCCCATACCATCATTTTCCTTTATTCAATAAATATCTAATAGCATGACTATTATGTGTTTCTCAGAGTAGCAGGGACTAGGGGTACAGAGTTTAAGAGAGTATGATCACTGTGTTTAGTAAGCATAGTGTCTGGTGGCAAAGTCAAAGCAAACTAACCACCCAAAATCTATGAAAATTACCAGCAATAAAGAGAGAAAGACTGGAGGCATGTGCATCATTCCTGGAGGAATGATGCTTGATCTCAGGTTTAAAGAACTTGAGTCATTAGCTGAGAAGTGTAGCTTGCATTTCAAATAGAGTGACTAGCACAGGGTGTACATGAATGACAAGCCATCCCCTGTAAGGGGCACAAAAGGAGGTATGAGAACAAACTGCACAGGATGAAGCTGGAGGTAGACAGGAGTGAAACTGTTGAAAGGAATTTCACAATAAACCAAGAAGCTTTTTTCTTTTTTGTAAAACCTAAAAACTGTAGAGAGCTATTAGAGTATTTATCATAAGAAAACAACATAATCAAATTTGCACTTTGGAAAACCCAACCAGCAGCAGTGTGGACAATGGACTGAAAGATAAATACTAGAGGCACAGAAATGAGTGTAGAGCTACTGAAGTTATCCAAGCAAGAACCGAAGCCCTTCCTAAATGAAGGTAGAAAATAGGGTAACGGAAAGAAAAGAAAAAAATATGTATTTTATATATATATATATATATATATATATATATACACAATCCAAAATATTAGTGTCTGACTGAACAAAGGAAATGAGTGAGGGGAATATATCTAAGATCACGACATTGTTCTGTTGCTTTGCAAGCCAGCAACAAAGTACTATAATTTGAGGGAATGACATACTTATGGGCAAAAACGATGAATTTGGTTTTGAAGGTATTAAGCTTCAGATACTTATGGGAAATTCAAAATAAATTTATATATGCCTCCACGACTTCCTTGGTGACGGAGTGGTTAAGAATCCACCTGCGAATGCAGGGGCATGGGTTCAAGCCCTGGTCCAGGAAGATCCCACATGCCACAGAGCAACTAAGCCCGTGTGCCACAACTACTGAGCCTGCACAATAGAGCTTGCATGCCACAACTACTGAGCCCACGTGCCACAACTACTGAAGTCCACGTGCCTAGAGCCTGTGCTCCGCGACGAGAGAAGCCACTGCAATGAGAAGGCTGTGCACTGCAATGAAGAGCAGCCCCCACTCTCCGCAACCAGAGAAAGCCCACGCACAGCAACAAAGACCCAATGCAGCCAAAAATAAAAATAAAAAAATAAATTTATTAAAAAGAAAAAATTTATATATGCCTCCTCCTCGGCCATCTCACCTTGTTGCCTCACACTAATACATCAGGGCTCACATTAGCTCTTACTTCCTTGGGTAAGTCTTCCCTGACCACACAAGATCTATAGGCTTACAAACCACATAGGGTTTTCCTACCACAACAATTATCACACTGTAATACAAAATTATCAAAATGTAGTATCACACACCTCAGTAATACCCACCAACCTGGAAGCTCACTAATAGTGAGAACCTTTTCTATTTTATTCATCACCTTTCCAAAGCTTTATACTTATAATTAAACTCAATAAATATTCGTTGAGTGAAGTCATGAGACTGTTTCTGTCACACCTTCCTTTATATGTTGTATAACCACGTCAATATCATATATACCTTTAGATCCTCAATCTCCCAGCCTCAAAAATCTTTGAGAGGTCATTTTCTCTACTCTCCTTTATACAACTGCTCAGCCAATGTTTACTGCTACTTAGCAAGAAATAAAAAACTAAATTCTTAGGAGATTAAGAATGAAGAAGTCTTTTTCACAATATCAATATGTACACTATCCTATCTTATAGGCCTTACAATAAGATGCAAAAGGAAAAAGAATTATTTATAGGAATAAAAATAAAACTATAAAAACAACCAGTCATAATTAGTACACTCAAAGAAAACTTATTAAAATTAACTTGACCATACTGAGAGTATCTGTATTACTTACCAAAGAGATAAATTTCTACATCTTCCTCTATAAAACGATCAGACGAAATATAAAGTGTGCTTTAGCATTTTTATATCTATAGTCAAATCACAGTAGCCTTGGGGATAAAGGCTACTTTTATAAAGACGTACTTTATAAAAACTGATATGATAGCCTTCTTCTCCAAAAGAGTTAGCAGAGCAGTATTATGCTTACAAAATTACATGCAAAAATGTCAAGAAACACAGTTAAGGTTGAAGCTCTGCTTAATTTCATTCCCTAGGGTAAATGTATTAGTGTATCTGTACAAGAAGGTGGATAACTCAATATACTCTATGTACTTTCTGACATTTCTGGTCTTCATTTTTCAAATTTATGCACTAAAATAAAGAATGTGTCTAGCAACCATGATAGCTTCCTGCCTAAAGCAAAGTATTTACATGTGTCCTTATAAAGCTATCAGAAAAAATTCTTGCTGACACATACAAAATGATGTGGCAATAGAAATCTTCTATGGAGCAAAAAATATTTTCTGAATATACCTAACACATATAACTGCTGACTAAAAGGAGACAACTAACCTTGAACAAGTTCTTTCTTCTATTTACATGAAAAGCATACAATTTTAAAACAATGTCTTAAGAAAGATATCAAGTTTAACACCAGTCATATATGAATACTGTATACATAAAAATGATTATAAAAGCAAATGTAGGGGAGACCTTCAAGATGGCAGAGGAGTAAGACTTGGAGATCACCTTCCTCCCCACAAATACATCAGAAATACATCTACATGTGGAACAACTTCTAGAAAACACCTACTGAATGCTGTCAGAAGACCTCAGACATCCCAAAGGCAAGAAACTCCCCAGGTACCTGGGTAGGGCAAAAGAAAAAACAGAGACAAAAGAATAGGGACAGTACCTGCACCTCTGGGAGGGAGGTGTGAAGGAGGAAAAGTTCTCACACACTGCGAAGCCCCTTCACTGGTGGAGACGGGGAGTGGCGGGGGGAAAGCTTCGGAGCCACGGAGGAGAGCGCAGCAACAGGGATGCAGAGGGCAAAGTGGAGAGACTCCCACACAGAGGATCGGTACCGACCAGCACTCACCAGCCCGAAAGGCTTGTCTGCTCATACTCCCGCACAGAGGATGGGTACCGACCAGCACTCACCAGCCCGAAAGGCTTGTCTGCTCATACTCCCGCACAGAGGATCGGTACCGACCAGCACTCACCAGCCCGAAAGGCTTGTCTGCTCATCCACCGGGGCAGGTGGGGGCTGGGAGCTGAGGCTCAGGCTTCGGAGGTCAGATCCCAGGGAGAGGATGGGTTGGCTGCATGAACATAGCCTGAAGGGGGCTAGGGGGCCACAGTGAGCCAGGAGGGAGTCCAGGAAAAAGTCTGGACCTGCCTAAGAGGCAAGACATTGTTTCTGGGTGCATGAGGAGAGGGGATTCAGAGCACCACCTAAACGAGCTCCAGAGATAGGCACAAGCCACGGCTATCAGCACGAACACCAGAGACAAGCATGAAACGCTAAGGCTGCTGCTGCAGCCACCAAGAAGCCTGTGTGCACACACAGGTCACTATCCACACCTCCCCTCCCGGGAGTCTGTGCAGCCCACCACTGCCAGGGTCCCATGATCCAGGGACAACTTCCCCAAGAGAACACATGGCTCGCCTCAAGCTGTTGCAACATCCCCAGCCCTCTGCAGCTGCAGGCTCTGCCCGCATTCCGTACCCCTCCCTCCTCCCGGCCTGAGTGAGCGAGAGCCCACAAATCAGCTGCTACTTTAACCTTTCCTGTCTGAGCGAAGAACTGACGCCAGAGGGTGACCTACACGCAGAGGCGGAGCTAATCCAAAACTGAACCCCAGGAGCTGTGCAAACAACGAACAGAAAGGGAAATTTCTCCCAGCAGCCTCAGGAGCAGCAGATTATATCTTCACAATCAACTTGATGTAGGCTGCATCTGTGGAATACCTGAATAGACAACGAATCATCCCAAAATTGAGGCAGTGAACTTTGGGAGCAAATGTAGACTTGGGGTTTGCTTTCTGCATCTAATTTGTTCCTGGTTTTACGTTTATCTTAGTTTAGTATTTAGAGTTTATTATCATTGGTAGATTTGTTTATTGATTTGGTTTCACTCTTCCTCCTTTTTTTTCTTTTTTTAATATATAGATATATATATTTTTTTCATTTTTCTCTTATTTTTAGTGTGTATGTGTATGCTTCTTTGTGGGATTTTGTCTGTATAGCTTTGCTTTTACCATTTCTACTAGAGTTCTGTCTGTCCATTTTTTTTTTTTAAGTATAGCTTTTAGCGCTTGTTATCATTGGTGGATTTGTTTTTTGGTTTGGTTACTCTCTTCTTTCTTTCTTCTTTCTATTACTTTTTAACTTTTTTTATTTTTAATCATTTTTTTAAAATTATTTGATTTGATTTGATTTGATTTTTCTCTATTTTTCTCCCTTTGCTTCTGAGCCATGTGGATGACAGGGTCTTGGTGCTCCAGCCAGGTGTCAGGCCTGCACCTCTAAGATGGGAAAGCCGAGTTCAGGACATCGGTCCACCAGAGAACTCCCGTCTCCATGTAATATCAAACAGCGAAAGCTCTCCTGGAGATCTCCATCTGAACGTTAAAACCCAGGTCCAGTCAACAACCAGCAAGCTACAGTACTGGACACTCTATGCCAAACAACTAGCAAGACAGGAACACAACCCCACTCACTAGCAGAGAAGCTGCCTAAAATCATAATAAGGTCACAGACACCCCAAAACACACCACCAGAGGCAGTCCTGCAAGACAGAAAGACAAGATCCAGCCTCATCCACCAGAAAACAGGCACTAGCCCCCGCCACCAGGAAGCCTACACAACCCACTGAAACAACCTTAGCCACTGGGGGCAGGAACCAAAAACAACGGGAACTACGAACCTGCAGCCTGCGAAAAGGAGACCCCAAACACAGTAAATTAAGCAAAATAAGAAGACAGAGAAACACACAGCAGATGAAGGAGCAAGGTAAAAATCCATCAGGCCATACAAATGAAGAGGAAATAGGCACTCTACCTGAAACAGAATTCAGAGTAATGACAGTAAAGATAATCCAAAATCTTGGAAATAGAATGGAGAAAATACAAGAAATGTTTAACAAGGACCAAGAAGAACTAAAGAGCAAACAAACAATGATGAACAACTCAATAAATGAAATTAAAAATTCTCTAGAAGGAAGCAATAGCAGAATAACTGAGGCAGAAGAACGCAGAAGTGACCTGGAATACGAACTAGTGGAAATAACTACTGAAGAACAGAAAGAAGAAAAAAGAATGAAGAGAATTGAGGACAACCTCAGAGACCTCTGGGACAACATTAAATGGACCAATGTTCGAATTATACGGGTCCAAGAAGAAGAAAAGAAAAGGAAAGGGTCTGAGAAAATATTTGAAGAGATTATAGTTGAAAATTTCACTAATAGGGGAAAGGAAATAGTCCAGGAAGCACAGAGAGTCCCATACAGGATAAATCCAAGGAGAAACATGCCAAGACACATACTAAACTATCAACTATTAAATACAAAGAACAAATATTAAAAGCAGCAAGGGAAAAACAACAAATAACACACAAGGGAATGCCCATAAGGTTAATAGCTGATCTCTCAGCAGAAACTCTGCAAGCCAGAAGGGAGTGGCAGGACACATTTAAAGTGATGAAAGGGAAAAACCTAAAACCAAGATTACTCTACCCAGCAAAGATCTGAATCAGATTCGATGCAGAAATTAAAACCTTTATAGATAAGCAAAGGCTAAGAGAATTCAGCACCACCAAACCAGCTTCACAACAAATGCTAAAGGAACTTCTCTAGGCAGGAAACACAAGAGAAGGAAAAGACCTACAATAACAAACCCAATTCAATTAATAAAATGGTAATAGGAACACGCATATCGATAATTACCTTAAATGTAAATGGATTAAATGCTCCAACCAAAACACAGACTGGCTGAATGGATACAAAACAAGACCCGTATAGATGCTGTCTAAAAGAGACCCACTTCAGACCTAGGGACACATAAAGACTGAAAGTGAGGGGATGGAAAAGATAGTCCATGCAAATGGAAATCAAAAGAAAGCTGGAGTACCAATTTTCATATCAGACAAACGGACTTTAAAATAAAGACTATTATAAGAGACAAAGAAGGACATTACATAATGATCAAGGGATCAATCCGAGAAGAAGATATAACAATTGTAAATATTTATGCACCCAACATGAGAGCACCTCAATACATAAGGAAAATGCTAACAGCCATAAAAGGAGAAATGGACAGTAACACACTCATAGTAGGGAAGTTGAAAATTTCCCCACTTTCACCAATGGATAGATCATCCAAAATGAAACTAAATAATGAAACACAAGCTTTATATGATACATTAAACAAGATGGACTTAATTGATATTTATAGGACATTCCATCCAAAAACAACACAATGCACATTCTTCTCAAGTGCTCATGGAACATTTTCCAGGATAGATCATACCCTGGGTCACAAATCAAGCCTTGGTAAATTTAAGAAAATTGAAACCGCATCAAACATCTTTTCCGATCACAACGCTATGAGACTACATATCAATTACAGGAAAAAATCTGTAAAAAATACAAACACATGGAGGCTAAACAATACACTCCTTAATAATAAACAAGAGATCACTGAAGAAATCAGAAAGGAAATCAAAAATACCTAGAAACAAAGGAAAATGAAAACACGCCAACCCAACACCTGTGGAATGCAGCAAAAGCAGTTCTGAGAGGAAAGTTTATAGCTATACAATCCTACCTCAAGAAACAAGAAATATCTCAAATAAACAACCTAAACTTACCCCTAAAGCAATTAGAGAAAGAAGAACAAAAAACCCTCAAAGTTAGCAGAAGGAAAGAAATCATAAGGATCAGATCAGAAATAAACGAAAAAGAAATGAAAGAAACAATAGCAAAGATCAATAAAACTAAAAGCTGGTTCCTTAAGAAGATAAACAAAATTCATAAACCATTAGCCAGACTCATCAAGAAAAAAAGGGATAAGACTCAAACCAACAGAATTAGAAAGAAAAAAGGAGAAGTAACAACTCACAATGCAGAAATACAAAGGATCATGAGAGATTACTACAAGCAGCTATATGCCGATAAAATGGACAACCTGGAAGAAATGGACAAATTCTTAGAAAAGTACAACCTTCTGAGACTGAACCAGGAAGAAATAGAAAATATAAACACACCAGTCACAAGCACTGAAATTGAGACTGTGATAAAAAATCCTCCAACAAACAAAAGCCCACAACCAGAGGGCTTCACAGGTGAATTCTATCAAGCATTTAGAGAGCTAACACCTATCCTTCTAAAACTCCTCCAAAATATAGCAGAGGGAGGAACACTCCCAAACTCATTCTACTAGGCCACCATCACCCTGACACCAAAACCAGACAAAGATGTCACAAAGAAAGAAAACTACAGGCCAGTATCACTGATGAACATAGATGTAAAAATCCTCAACAAAATACTAGCAAACAGAATTCAACGGGATGTTAAAAGGATCATACACCATGATCAAGTGGCGTTTATCCCAGGAATGCAAGAATTCTTCAATATACGCAAATCAATCAATGTGATAAACCATATTAACAAACTGAAGGAGGAAAACCATATGATCGTCGCAACAGATACAGATAAAGCTTTTGACAAAATTCAACACCGATTTATGATAAAAACTCTCCGGAAAGTAGGCACAGAGGGAACCTACCTCAACATAATAAACACCATATATGACAAACCCACCGCAAGTAGCATACTCAATTGTGAAAAACTGAAAGTATTTCCACTAAGATCAGGAACAAGACAAGGATGTTCACTCTCGCCACTCTTATTTAACATAGTTTTGGAAGTCATAGCCACAGCAAGCAGAGAAGAAAAAGAAATAAAAGGAATACGAATTGGAAAAGAAGAAGTAAAACTGTCACTGTTTCAGATGACATGATACTATACATAGAGAATCCTAAAGATGCCACCAGAAAACTACTAGAACTAATCAATGAATTTGGTAAGGTTGCAGGATACAAAATTAATGCACAAAATCTCTGGCATTCCTATACACCTACAACGAAAAATCAGTTAGTGAAATTAAGGAAACAATCCCATTTAGCACTGCAACAAAAAGAATAAAATACCTAGGAATAAACCTACCTAAGGAGACAAAAGACCTCTATGCAGAAAACTATAAGACACTGATGAAAGAAATTAAAGATGATACAAACAGATGGAGAGATATACCATGTTCTTGGATTGGAAGAAGCAACATTGTCAAAATGATGATACTACCAATAAAAAATTTCACAATTTATATGGAAACACAAAAGTCCCCGAATAGCCAAAGCAATCTTGAGAAAGAAAAACGGAGCTGGAGGAATCAGGCTTCCTGACTTCAGACTATACTCAAAGCTACAGTAATCAAGACAGTATGGTATTGGCAGAAAAACAGAAATATAGATCAATGGAACAGGATAGAAAGCCCAGACATAAACTCCCGTCCATATGGTCACCTTATTTTTGATAAAGGAGGCAAGAATATACAATGGAGAAAAGACAGCCTCTTCAATAAGTGGTGCTGGGAAAACTGGACAGCTACATGTAAAAGAATGAAATTAGAACACTCCCTAACACCATACACAAAAATAAACTCAAAATTGATTCAAGACCTAAATGTAAGGCCAAACACTATAAAACTCTTAGAGGAAAACATAGGCAGAACACTCTATGACAGAAATCACAGCAAGATCCTTTTTGATGCACCTCCTACAGAAATGGAAATACAACAAAAATAAACAAATGGGACCTAATGCAACTTAAAAGCTTTTGCACAGCAAAGGAAACCATAAACAAGACAAAAAGACAACCCTCAGAATGGGAGAAAATATTTGCAAATGAAGCAACTGGCAAAGGATAAATTTCCAAAATATACAAACAGCTCATGGAGCTCAATATCAAAAAATGAACAACCCAATCCAAAAATGGTCAGAAGACCTAAATAGACATTTCTCCAAAAAAGATCTATAGATTGCCAACAAACACGTGAAAGAATGCTCAACATCACTAATCATTAGAGAAATGCAAATCAAAACTACAATGAGGTATCACCTCACACTGGTCAGAATGGCCATCATCAGAAAATCTACAAACAATAAATGCTGGAGGTGGTATGGAGAAAAGGGAACTCTGTTGCACTGTTGGTGGAAATGTAAATTGATACAGCCACTATGGAGAACAGTATGGAGATTCCTAAAACACTAAAAATAGAACTACCATACGACCCAGCAATCCCACTCCTGGGCATATACCCTGAGAAAACCATAATTCAAAAAGAGTCATGTACCAGAGTGTTCACTGCAGCTCTATTTACAATAGCCAGGACATGGAAGCAACCTAAGTGTCCATCGACAGATGAATGGATAAAGAAGATGTGGCACATATATACAATGGAATATTACTCATCCATAAAAAGAAATGAAATTGAGTTATTTGTAGTGAGGTGGATGAACCTATATTCTGTCATACAGAGTGAAGTCAGAAAGAGAAAAACAAATACCATATGCTAACACATATACATGGAATCTAAAAAAAAATAATAATGGTCATGAAGAACCTAGGGGCAAGATGGGAATAAAGACACAGACTTACTAGAGAATGGACTTGAGAACATGGGGAGGGGGAAGGGTAAGCTGGGATGAAGTGAGAGATTGGCATGGACTTACATATACTACCAAATGTAAAATAGATAGCTAGTGGGAAGCAGCCGCATAGCACAGGGAGATCAGCTCGGTGCTTTGTGACCACCTACAGGGGTGGGATAGGGAGGGTGGGAGGGAGACACAAGAGGCAGGAGATATGGGGATATATGTATATGTATAGCTGATTCACTTTGTTATAAAGCAGAAACTAACACACCATTGTAAAGCAATTATACTCCATAAAGATGTTTTAAAAAAAAGGAAATTTAAACTATCTGGGATGCATTCAAATCAAACACTTGAAAGTTTGCTACTACTTTCCCACGATGAATTGAAGTATTTACTGAGCTTGGAATACAGAGTCAGTGGGGTGAAAGGTCACCATACAACACAAACATTTATCAACTGGAACACTTATGACACTTAATTTAAAGGATCTAATAATTTGTTTCCCCCTGTAAACTAAGTTTCTTCGCAGCAATGGTGATATATCCACAGCTGTAATCCAAGCCTACAGCCAAAGGCCTGGGAGATAATATCCTCTCACTAAGTATTTGATGAAACTTAGGACTTCTTAGACAGGATACTTACAAAGTTTTTCATAAGTTACAAATAACTTATGAAAGTGTCTACCATTTGCAAGTTATGTTTCATCTTAAAAGTCTATAAAAAATGTATAATTCTCTCAAGATTCATTTAGGGCCTGACACATCAAAAATGTAGACTCTCTGGAATAGTGCCTAACTCAGTGTAAATGTTCCTTTTGTATGTGTTCATTGAGGTGGTGGTAGCAGTAATTACCATGATTCTTTGAATGTGAGGAACCAGCCCTAAGAATTCAAATCAGAATGACTACTTAAAATGTAAAGAATCCAACAACAACAAAAAATAATAAAATTTAGAAGTAAAATTTTAAAAACAGAGAAAAAGTCCAATAGATACCGATTAAGTAGAGATAAAAGCACAAAACAGTACCTTAAAGAAAAGTGGGGAATGGCTAGATGGTCAGCAATACTATTGGCCAGAAACAAATGAAACTGCTGACATTCAATACTTTTTATCTATGAAAATGATAATTTTATGTGGTTCCTCTTAGTCTAATGAAGTAACTTTAATCAAAACAGAAAGCAAGTTAAACTTTTTCTCTTAAAATTTTTAGACATAATTTCAATCTTAAGGGCCTGAATTTATATGATGTCTTGAGAAATACTCCAATCTTAAAATGCTGACTCTATACATTGTCAATCATTTATTCATTCAACTCATTCAAAGAATATGTTTTAGTTCTCAGTCCAGGAATTGTTCTAGGTGCCAGGATAGTGAATAAAGCAAACACAAATCCCTCATAAAGTTTATTCCAGAGGGAGAAATAAACAAGACATTCCCATATACACACACAGATACCTAAATTGTGCAACATATCAGATGGTGATAAATACAACAGTAGAAAAACAAGAAAAGAAGCACAGGGAGGGTCAGAGTTGGGAGTGGGGAGTTTAAATGTTTAAATATAATGGTCCAGGAAGTCCTCCTCAGAGAATGGCATTTGTGCAAATACCTGAAGGAGGTAAAGAAGGAAGTGAGAAGAAGGCACAGAGTCCAGGAGGCAGAAGCAGAGCTGCAGGAGCCCCCATATAGTCTTGCAAAGTTAGTCAAATTACTTACTTTCTTGTTAAGTTCTGATGCTTTCTCTTCAAACTCTTCTAGTTTCACCTGATACATGCAAATATCTAAAATTGCAATGACAAAATTTTTATTAAATTCATTGTTCCTTTAAAAGTTTAAAAAGAAAAAAACAGAAAAATTAGAAATAGTGTCAGTAATAAAATCAACAAAATGGTGAAACATATAATGTTGGAATGGAGGATTTTCTAAGCATGATACCAAGGTCACAAAATATAAGGAGAAAGATAAACCAAATTACAATTCTAACCTTGTATTAGGCAAAAGGAGGAGGGAGTTCAACTGTAACAGACAATACTAAAAGGTTGCTATCCTCAATTCATAAATATTTTGAAAAAAGAGAAGAGGATAGTCAATACCAACTAGGAAAATGTGCAATAGTAATGAGCAGAAAATTAGGAATAAAAAAATTAAAAATTGCTAAATCATAAGAACAGATACTTGATTTTCCCTAGTAATACGAAAATATAAAAAGTTTTAATGAGAAATAAGCAAAGATTAAATGATCCCTAATGTCAAGTATTGGAGATAGCACAGGGAACCCTACTCTCCTAAAAACAGTGGAAGTATAATTAAGGAACTTTGCTGATGAGAAATGATGCAATATATACTAAAGCTTCAAATTAATATTTTCTTTCACCCAGTAATGTATTTCTAGGACTTTGCCTTTAAGCAAGAATATTCATTAAAATATTATGTTAGCAAAAAACTGCAAATAAATGTCCACCAATAATAGATTGACTAATAAGCTCTGATATGTATCCACATGATGGGATACCTGGCAGGAGAAGTAATTCATATTATGAATGAATTCATTATGGATGTCTCATGAATGTACTGTATCCCTTCTTTCTTTTTTTAATGAAAGTAATAATGAACATGGTTTAAGAAAATATACCACAGAACAAGTTAGAAGAAGCAAAAGTCAACCAAATCATTGCATCCAAAACTCAGTCCCACTTCCTAAATGCTTCCTCTTACAGCTCTGGTGGTTAGCTTCCTAACTCTAAATAAAGTGTGTACACCATTATTTTCTGATTTAACTATTTAGGACATTATAGATAATTTCCTACTATGAAATAAGAAAACACTGTTTCCCATCTAATCCCAATTTTTTATAATTTTACTTTCATTTGGCTGGCTCTGTAACACTAAATTAATACTTAATCCTCTGATTCCTGTTGCACAGACAGCATCTCTTGAATCCCTCTTTTAATATATGGAGTTATCTGTGCCCTATACTTTCCAATATCTGTCTCCCCTACTGTCCTCTCTCACCTAAGCGTGTAAATACAGGGACACTCTCTTCTGTACTTAAGTCTTCTGCATTGCATCTATAAGTTTATTCTAAACATTTACAATAAATAAACACAATGGACTTATTATAACTATGTAACATGTTTCACTTATATAGCCAAGAAGTATTCAAAGATTATATAGTATTTCCTTCTCAAGAATTCAATGTCAAAACCTCTCACCTACTCAAGAAAAAATATTCCTAATGTCCAGGTAGAAAAAGTTTTCTCTTCAGACACTATTCAGAATCATTCCACATTTTAGTTTGCTACATATTTAGAGCATATTTTTCTTCATTTCTATGTCCCTCCCACCCCCAAGAACTCCTAATTTCTTCTCTCCTGCAGAGAGAAACAAGTATTCACTTTATCAGTCTCATTAGTATTATCTACTCCTTTCTCATTCTATACATTCCACACTTCTTCCTGAACTCAAATATTATATGAAGAAAAAACAACTTCATGCAAATAATAGATATTCCTTTTTAATTCTAAACCAAGATTTGACATATGGTAACTTCTTAAACATTAGTTACAATGTGAAATCGGGTATGATGTCAATGACCATTTTGTACTGTTACTTTTAAATCATTTAGACACATCAAGCCCTGGTCATTTGGGAAAGAGTGGTTTGCAGAGTCATGCAGATCCTCCAAATGGTGACACATCTCATCATACAATATCAAAATAAACAGATAGGGTAATACCACCACTGATCTCATCAGAAAAAAATTTAGGACCGCAAAGCTGCCAAGATGATGGTAGCAAGTACAAGTTTTCCAAAACTCAAATATTTACTTGAATATTCCAATTTTATCATTGGTAACATATTCTACCATTTTCATTGAAGTTACAGACACATTTTATTTCATTTTTAGGAAAGTGTGTGCCAAACACTCACATCTGAGTAGCCCCAATTTGTATGACGATCCTTTTTTCAAAGTTAAAAAAAAAAAGCAGGCATTTCAGCTGGCAGCTCAGACGATTACACAAGTATTTCCAATTGGACTCTGGTTTGCAGCACAAGTGATTCACACACACAATATATTGAATATTGAATATAGTCACACAGAATATTGAAATGATGTGTGTGCAAAGGTAGATATTTAATAAAATTAACTTTTTTTAGTTCTTTATCAAGGACATTCTTAAATTAAAAATGGCACTTTTTTTGTTTCATTTCTTTTGTTTTACTGAGAATAAAGAATCCCATGGCTACTAATACTGTTTGGTGCCACTGCCTTGATTCACAACAAAGTACCAGCAGTTTTCCCAATATTGCTCTGAAAATACCAACAGAGTAAAAATGCCAAATAACTGTCTCAGTATTGTTATGAAAATAGTTTTGACTATTAGGACCTCCTGAAAAGGTATCCAGGACCCTCTGGAGTCTACAGCACACACTGTGAGAAACAACACTCTAGCACTAACCCATGGGTAAGGGACATAAGGTATTTTCATTTAAATAACAGAGAAACACTCACCAACAAACTGACTTAAATCTAAGTCTAGTCTTTTTCGATATGTGAAGTCTGGATCCATCCCATCTCTATGCAGTACAATCTGGGATACACACTCATCAATTAATTTGAAGTACTGTTGCCTAGAACCAAGGAAAAGAATAAATGTACACTCTATTAGTGTAACTTTACATCAAAACATTTCAGTAGCTTGATTTCTACTTCAATAATATACAACTGTATAGTTTCAACAGTTGACATATAGATTTAACATGCGAGTGAGAGTAAATACAACTGCCACTTTCCTTCTAATGATTTTAACACATTACATTTTTTATGATCTTTTAGCTATAAATACAGTGTGCTTTAAAGATCATTTTCTTGCAAAAGTCAGAATCTTGACTTAATTAGTAGGCAGGAAGAAATAGAATATTAAAATGAAGTGATATGTACTTAAAAGCAGTCCTCAGCAGAGATCATCAACCTATCACTGTACCATACTGAAACAGCTACCATTAATTCATTTTATTAATACAAACCAAAAGATATATTTTCTAAAAGATTATCTGGAAGGTTCTTAAAAACATACAGTTCACTGTTTTTAGAATGTTTGTGATACTGTGAATTATAAACAATATCAAATGAATGTTCCTTACTCAAAAGCAAGCTAGAAAACTTCAGTATAACAATTTTTGTCCAAAATTTAAATTTAATTAAAATCCCCAAATAGGCTTCATGTGTTAGTACAATTAAGTTCAATCCACCTGTGTTAGTAATAAGCTAAAATACATCCCTTAAAACTCAAGCCAACAAACATGAAAGAAATATCCAGAAGATTTTACAAACAAAACCAAACTACAGTGATAGAGAGAGTGATAGAGAGGGTGGGTAATATTCTAATGAATACAGTCCTCCATCCGAACCACCACCTAGGACTATTTCTTCTCAATGACGTTTTGCACAGTTTTCCTCTCCAACACCTTCTCACCACATATGTGACGATGCCTCCAGCTACTTGAGACTTCCTTCCCTGTATACTATGACCTACTGCCCTGGACCTATTTACCTGGTACCTAATAAACCATCCATTATGCTGAATAAAATTCACTACAGCTTAACATTAGCAAATAAGACAATGTTCATTAATTGTCATAGAGTAAAAATATTCAAGACATAGTGTTCTTGGATACAAATTAAAGCAAGAAGGTATTATCAATGCTTTCATCAATTTTCTCAACTTCTTTCAATGAAATAATCTCCCATTCCCTAATATTTTAGCTATAATAACCACATTTACACTTGAGGTACATAAATTGCACACACGTTTCTAGCTATCACATTTAAAAACTGAGATGACACACTCTGTCCCTTTTTTACTCTTATTTAATGTTATCTTGATGTTGTTTTAATAAAAACATGGCTTAAATTAACACCAGCTATTGTGTATAATGTTTTTAAAAAACATAATGTCCTTAAGTGTTTTCTCACTTCCACCACCCTAAATTATGAGCTCATTTATAATGTAGCTGAAAATTCATGCAAAAACTCTTTCAGTAAGGCAATACTAGTAAAGAACAATGTACGTCTGGAATTCAGAAATGTAAATCTAGAAAATAATCTCTATGAGTGATATTGGTAAGGTAGTGAATATGTCAAAGGAATATGTAAACAACCTAATTAAGGGATAAACATAAATGTTATTACTTCATTAATAAAAGTCATTTTTGTTGGAGAATATTTTGAAATCACCTTCACTTTCTCTGCAGTTTTTTTTTTTACCAAATATCAGAAATTATCTCCCATGCACATTCAACATGCTATTCTGCACACAATAAGCCATTAGTAATTTGTTACAGAATTGAATTTGATCTTCTATCCACCTTCCAATTATCTTACTGCATTTGATTTTTCTTGGGGACCTTTGATGTACATTCTCCAATCGAGTTCCATTTCAGTAAAATTTCCTTTTGTTCCAGATGTGAAAGTAAGCAAAGATTTTAATTTTCCTATCCACTAATTCTTTTAAATGACAATATTCTGCATTCTACAATGAAAATTAACTTATAAAAAACTTCAAAATTTGTATTTATTAATGTCAATATTAATTTTAAATGTTCATCAGTTGAAAATGTTCAGATAACTGAATATTTCTGAAAGGTGAAATCTAGGTCCATTCGAGATAGTAAAACCGAAAAATGAAGGTAAAACCAAAAGAACAAGATTTATGAATCTTGGACTACACAGCAAAATGAGTAAAATTTACTGTATGTTAATTAAAAGGATGAATATATAATAAAAATATTATGTAAGTGACCACAATTCTGACTCTATCTTGTAATAAATGTATACTCACTATAAGAATCAACAACAACAATAATAGTAATAAATAACTGAGAATTTTGGAACATAGGAAAGAATCGATGGGATCGTCTTCACTACGGCAGTCATGGGAAGAATTCTGCCTTCATAGCAACCATATCTGGAACAAAGACCAAGGGCCTCGGGCTTAAAGAGCCAAGAAAGAAGGCAACATAGACGAGTATCAAACTTAAAAGGTGCTACTCAAAAAATGACGAAACTAGATGAACTTCTATGCCTCACTAATGTCCCTTTGTAATGTTACAATGTAATATTTCTTTAGACTCTTGATTCCACTAAAGTGAAAGGCTCGCCTGAGTGTGCCCCACTACAGTTGTGCTTTTTAATCTGTTTTGAAGTTAGACACAACCACATGCTCCCTGGAACACAGATGAAGGGATTAAATAACCCCCTTTGTAACACTGTAGACACATTCAACGCTTCAAAAGCAAACAGCAGTCTTAAATTCTTGGAAATTCAAGCAGCAAAAAATCAGAGGTTGACAGGACCAACCACACAGGTATCAAGAAAAGGATGGGACTACTTTAGAATAAATGGAAGTTCCAAGTTTATTTTTAGGTAAATCTTCAGGAGAGTATAGTATTACAATTAGTGGGGTACCTATGATACTTAAAAATATTATTAATCAAGTATTAGTATTTTTATCTAGCATTTATAGAGTGGTTAAATATTTAAAGTGTCTTATTTTAATAAACTATGAGAAAGAAGCAAATGAAGTCTCAAAACAGGTTCCTGAACTCTATTTTAGAATACCACTGGGACTTCCCAATTCTACAAAGGAAAGAGGTAGGGTGGATGATCTGTGCTCATCTCAAAGAACCTAAAGTTTTACCACGTTTAGACTTTTATTCTATTCACTTGTTAGGTACATCAAAAACCTAAATTGCACCCTCTGACATCACCTAGAGGACACAGCCTGAATGAGACTGTCTAGCAACTCCTTCTACTTGAAATTAGAGTAAGAAAAGACATACTACCCATAGTATTTGAGAATAAATTTCAGCAAAATTAAATTAAAGGTGACCAAAATGGTTTTATATTCAAAGATCTCAGCTTCCTTCATAAAACAGTAATAAAAGAGTTAAGAGGGTATAGAGGACATTTATTGAGCATACACCATATGCCAGATATTTGGCTAGGAGTCTCACTCATGTTACCATTTTAATCTTCATAACAGTCCAGCAGCTTAAGTGTTACTATCCATATATAACTACAGATAAACATGGATAAACAATTATTTTCTTTAAACAATTTGTTACGCTCAAGATGTCTAGGATATAATCAAACTTGAGAAGTCATTTGTCTAGCTTTCTGATACATTAGCAACATTAAACACAACTGTATTATTAAGGAACTTGCTAGCTACTTAAACACTAATAAAAGTGATGTTTAGTATCTGCCATTCCTACTGCCTAGGGACTAACCAGAAAACATTATTCATCACGCAGTAAACTAGTAATTTGTTGCTAGTTTGCATTTTTATTCAGCTGAAAAGTTGTAACCAAGAATCTGCTGGAGCTTAGAAAGTAATAGTAATATCATTTTATACCATTTTCCACCTAAATATATGCCCAGAGGAAACAGTGCATTCTATGAATCAATATTATGAAAGAAATACAAAACTTAAAAATATTTGCTTGTCCAAATCAAACATCAGGTGAATTTCACAATTAATAGAATTTTATTAGTGAAAGAAAATATTAGAATATAGCTTCCTCTTACCTTATAAAATAATCATTTCGAATCAGCAAAAGATGCTGCAGAATTGAAATGAAATATCCCTCTGCTCTGGTTTCCTTAACTGTGTTCCACACCATGTTGTGAAGATCATTCGCTTCAGTAAACTGATTAAGGAATATATGGATTTATTTATCCTCTATACCGAACAACTGCAATAATGTGACACAGAATCTGCTCTGTAAGGCTTCGAAAGATTACTGTGTATCTTAACCTAAAATAGGCATCATATATACTCAGCATATAATAAAACACATGTAGTTAGGAATGAGAATAGAGGGAAAACTATGTGCAAATGACAACCTGACCTGACACTTCCTGGCTTCTCCTCCACAATCAACTCCAACCAATATTCCTCTCTTGAGCCAAGATACTGCTGGCAGAAAGAGTAGTGGGCAGCTGGTTGTGAATGAAGTCTTTGGGTTCTGGGGGAGCCCTGACCAAGAGGGCTGGTGCCAGGCATTACCTACCATGGAGCAGCCCCAGTGGAAGACAGAAAGGTGGCAGATCTCTGGACAAGCACAGACATCTGCAGATGCACAGAATTAACAAAGGCCCGTATGAGGATACACCCAAGGTACAGGGTAGGAACTAACTAGCAGGCTAAGGGCACCTATTCCTAATGATGAAGGGACTAGGGGGAGGGGAGGTACCAAACAAAAAGAACAGATTGTACATGTATACATAAGAGGCTTGTCTAAAAAGCATCCATTTGTAGATTGTAACATCCATTTGCATATGCATGTATTCACAAAAACGCACATAAACTAATAAAATAAAAAAGGTTTATACAAACATCCTTCTGATTCAATAAAGGTTTGATTTTATATCGTTTATCTAGAAATGGCTTCAGAAGTTTAATATTTTATGGGGTGGGGGCTGTTTAAGGGTTAGCAGTAATTTTACATATTTGATTAGACTTCAGAACAAAAGGATATTCAAGTTCAGCTCTAACATCTTCAAGGCGATGGAAGAACTCAATCAAATCTTCTTCCTTATGCTCGTCAAAGACTTTAAGTTGGATATCCAGGCCATCATTCTTAATACGTTTTAAATTCTAGAGATATTAAATAGGAGTTATAAGGAACAGTTTTGTTTTTAACGATGCAAAAAATTAATGAAAAACATAAACAATAAACCAACCATTCAACTTGATTTACAGCATTCAAACACTTAAAGTGTTAAATAATACTCAAACCTTATCATCTATTTCAAAATTAGATTTTATACTCAAGCCTTTTTTCCCACAGATAAATTATTCTTGAAGGTAATTTATCTAAATTTCCCCCTACTCAAGTACTTCTCTAATTTAAATATTAATAAGGAGACTGCAGGGCACTTACTGGCAATATCTCTTTCAATCCACAACGCATAAATTCATTTCTGATGTGAAGCCTGAAGTCCAAATCATCAGGAGATGTAACAAGGGCATTGATAAGCTGCATACATGCTACCTACAATAAATTACACAGCAAGACTTAGACTTGGATTCTGACATTAAAGGAGTAATAGAACTGAAACATCAAGGCTGTGTTCCAAGTATTATCAAATATCTTCCTTCACAGGTGAGTCTATTAAAACGATAATTTGTATGTAAAATATTTTAGTCAATTATAAATTAGACAAGAAATATAGTTTCAGTGGAATTTTTAATTCACTCCAACCAAAAGTTAAGTTCTTCTCCAAAAATATCATTGCATACACATAAGACATAAACTGAACACACACTAGTTGAAAAACTATAAATATCCTTAGATAGATCCTATCCTAAAATAGGATAATAAAATAATTTCTCATTCATCAAGAGAAACCCAAAGACTTTAAGTCAATGAGAGTTAGCAAAGGCCTGAAACTAGTTAATGGGGTTGTTATAACCAAAAATTATATTATGAACATTGCACAGCTAATTACTAGAAGTTAACTTATCAGGCAATGGTTCCCACACTTTGACAAAAATTCAGCTTACTGTGTGTTACGCTTATTAAGAAGACATAAAGAAATAACATAGCTAACTAAATGCTTTAGTTTATAACTTAAATGATGAAAATTAAAAATCGCTGTATTTTCCCATTCATATTTAACACTCCAAATTTCAACCTGGATCTCCTTTTTTTTTAATCCCTGGCTGAATTATATCTTTCATTATCCAAAATCTATATAATGGAAGCAAAAGAGGTTGCTTCTAGAGAAGCAAAGAATTCTTTGCTGTTGTTGATGATGTTATTTTTCTAAGTCCACATTCTACCAAAATCTAACAAGAAAGACCAGCTTACTCATGGTGTTCCCTAAATTGTCCTTTTTCCATCCCTTAAGGTTTATATAAATTTAAAATGCCATTTTGGGATTAAGACACCAACAGGGGTCTCAGTTCCTGCTGGTTGAAATATATTATAATTGTTCTATTTGATATCTAAACACTAAAATCTGGCCAGCATGCCTCTACTGTCAAAACTTGAAAGAGAGGGAAAAGGAAAACATATTTAAAAGAAAAAAAGAAAAAACTTAAAACAGCGTCTACCTTTCCAGTACACGTTCACTCAGCTGTAACCAGTTCATGTCAGAAAGTCAAGTTTAAAATGCTTTCTTTCCACTTCCTTGCCAGTCATTACCCAATACCCACAAATGTTTTTTTCAGCATTTTAAAAGATCTCAAACAGCATACAAATATTTAAATTAGCATACTAATTTAATTTCTCTACGTTCAGAGAAATTAAATTAGTATTAGCCACCAGGTTTCCAGGAAAAGATGCAAATTATAGACAACTCAAAGAAAGAAGCAAAAATAAACAACATAAAAATTAGCAGCAAATATCACCTAAATGGAAAGTTGATATGTGTAGAATAATATTAGCATGAAATTGAGGAGAAAGAAGGGAAAAGAATCATCCAAATTATTCCCAGGAAACGTTTTAAAAGGCAATTTTTCATAAAAAGAAAACTAGGAACTGACTTAAGCCAAAAGAATGAATTTAATTCTTTAGGATCCCTTCCCAACTGTAACAGTAATTTGCCACTATCATGACCTACAACCACTCTTTGATTAATTTATATCATGTAAACATATGTCTACATACAGTAAAATGTATTGATTTACATCCTTACAGATAAAAAATTCTATAATCAAGATAAAGACCAAAGAGTTCCTTCTAGGTTTCTAATACATATATTGAGACATTTAGACGTTTTTTATCACATGATTTCACACTGGTATAGCATACCAGCATAAGTGGGAGCCAATCTGGCATCTATCCCATATAACTCAATTCCTAGAGACAGTAGAAAAGGCTCAGGAACTAAAAAGGTAAAATAGGACATGTTGCCTCCCCTAGTGAAGATAAGCAGGTTCAGTAACACAAATATACTATGTACTGTAAGAGATGTGTTCAGTATATGATGAGAATGTGGAGACAGTAAATAAAAACAAGGAAAGCTGAGGAACAGTACTGACTCTTAAGGATTAATAGGGAGACAGCCAGATGAAAAGGAGGACCAAGATGTTTAAAGCAGAGCAGTTTACATGTTCAAAGATCTGGGCTCTTTTGCTGAGTTACAAGGAATTCAGATTTCCTGAGCAGTTTGTAAGGCGGAAAGTGGGAGAACAGGGGAAGGACCCAATAAAGATGAAGCCAGACAGAGGAGGCACAGCTTCATGTGCCGAATCAGAACTTTCTGACTCAGCTGGAAATAGGGGAAATCATAAAGGATTTTATGCAGGAGCGGTGATAATAGAGGTAATAGATTCAAGTTAAGAAGCTATCATACAGGTAGCTTCGTTGAGCGATGAGGAGGTCTTGAACAACATTTGAAAAACATTTGATGGCTGGGTGAACATGTGGTTGAGGCAAAAGAAAAGAATTTACAAGTCCTCCCACCTTTGTTGTTCAACTAGATAGGAGGTGGGACCATTAACGGAGACATAAAATGCAAGGAAAGAAACAAATTTCACAGGAGAATAGGATAAATCCTGCTTCTAAAATTCTGAGATTGAAATGTACATTAGGAATCATACATTCATTTAAGAAATTAGTGAATGCTGGAATATTAACAGAAGCTCAAGGAAATAATGAAATTGTGATATTCATCATAAAGAATTAATCACCATGTTCTGTTTGATTTTCCCAAAATGTAGCATATATGATCTCCATTAATTTGCACTAATTATGCCATACTAACAGTTTCAACAGCAGGCAAAAGCCACCTTCCTCTGGAACTGACGAGGGTAAGAAAACAAGAGTTTCTGCCCTCCTGGGAGCATCCTAACTTATCTGAAGGTTCTATCTTTGGGCACCAGACCTTCTCTGTTTACTAGCTCATGCATTTCATTCCTTCCAAGCCTGTTAATGATGTCTACTAAGCACTTCTTGGTGCTAGGGATGCAGCTATGAAATGAAAAAGACAGAAATCACTACTATAGAAAGAGAGGAGGCAAGATTGAATCCACAGTTTGAATTGCCTGGGCAATTCAAAGGCTGACATTTATTAAGCTAGGAAAAAATCAGCATAAACAGAGGAAACAGGCTTGGGAAGAAAGATCAGGACTTAAGTTTTGGAGATGTTAAGTTGGAAATATTGTCTATTATTGATCCTCATCGAAAAAACTAGAAAAGGAAATTGGATATAGGAGACTCCAGTTGGAGAAAGAGATTACCATAGCATTTGTATGTAAAAACCAAGACCTTAGATGGAATCACTGAGAGAGTAGTAAAGAGAGAGAGAAGAGGAGGTACAAGAACTGGTTGGGACATTTCAATTGTAGGTTTTGATTTGAAGGTTGAGGAAATGAGTTAAAGAAAAGTAAAAAGCTGTCAACATGGTAGAAGATAAATGAAGAGATTGTGGTGTCCTGGAAGAATGGGAGAAAAGTGAGTCAACAGGGAGAGTGATCAACTGTGTCAAATGCTCTAATAGGTCAAATAAGATAATTACCACTGCATCTGGCAAATTGGTGACTTGACGAGAAGTTTCTACAAAGGGACAGAACTGCTGCTGCACATGGAAAACATTTTCTTCTCACATGTACCATATGCAACCAGTAAATGAAAGCATACAATTAAAATTGGCTCTAAAATATTCTCCTTGCTCCAAATGTACCTTTATACTTTAGAAATACTGCTCATTAACCTTTGGTTTAAACAAGGCTTATAAGTTCGACACATCTTTAGGTGTTAGATATGTACTCAGTTCTAATGATATGGAAAGTAAATGCTGTAACCTCATTTGTTACTCTTGCCCCAATTATCAAAAAGGAGCCTTACATGAGAAAAGGTATTTTTAACATAACTTCTAGCTATAAAGATGTGTCTGCACACAGAGGCACACACATATCCAGCTAGAATTCGGAACAGTTGAGGATTTCCTCAAGAACAGCAACAGACAGAAAATGTCCTACAAAAGCTGAGACCAGCAAACCCCACATAGCCAAGGATTAGGAAAATAAGCAGACAAAACAATAATTACAAATAGTGGGACAAATGTCAGCAATGTTGTAAACTAGAGGGGTAAAGACATATAACAGGGGACAAAGTAGATAAACTGTAAGCAAAAATCTCAAAGATATTCAATATGAGGGATAGAGCTTGTCAAAGGCAATCTTAAGAACAAGGCAAATGATCAAAGGAAAATCTTTAGAAGTAGAAAGAGGTTAAACAGCAAGACAAAGACACATGCTGGAATTGACATCACTTAATCAGCAAAGCAGCTTTCTGCCCTTGAAAATGAAGTGAGAAGGTTTCTTCACATGTGAATATGCATCACCTAAAGTTCCTCTAGCACACAATTTAATTTACTGCTGTCTATCACTATGTGCAACACAAACAGGAGAAAAAATAAACACTTTATGCATCTTTAACCTTTGGTTTCCAACCCTTTTCAGACAAACAAGTTTAAGTACAAAATGCCAGGTATACTAACAGCAGTGATGCTTGAGCCTCGAACACAGGCCTGTCCAGGTTTTGCAAAGGCCACCAGCACAGATGCTTTCTCCATGATTATGTGGAAGGAATTGAAAAGGTATCCAACAAACAGCAAAAGCAAACATTCTTTAGAAAGTTCACACTTGGTCAACATATTTCATCCTGAATATAACATGTTTTCACATGTAAAATGATGGCTATACTACACTGAAAACATATCAGCTTCCAAAGCTAAATTCAGACTGGAAACAAGCACCAGTAAAGTACTTAAATAAAAATCCTATCAGAATCTGTGAATACTTACTATCTGGGCCTGGAAGACACAGGTCAGACCGCTATTCATCTTCTCTACCCCATAGCAGAAATCATCTGTCTCTCTTTGCACAATCAAATTCTACATTATCAAGTTAAAATGAGTAAAGGATGCTTATAGAGAAATATCTTGCCTCCAGTGCAACTAAAGAAACTCCAAAGAATTTTAAAATCTCATGTGTTAATTCAGAATATAAACTAAAATAGACTACTACATTATGTAGACAAACACAGAAAGAGTGAAGTATATCAGCATATGTAAAGTCCTATAATTTTACTTATATTTCCAATTAAATATTCGGTAAATGAACACAGTAAGAGGACAAGTCAGAGCTTGAGGTAACTGCATATATCTCATACAGATGCAGAGAAATAAACTGAAGGATTCAAGAGGCCCTAATTTATATGAACAGGAACAGTTGGATTCAAGACAGAACTTGAATTTTTAAAGGTTTATTCAGACACTCCCCCTGAGACATCATGAATTTCTTCTGTGTTCTCCCATTTTGTTGAAACTCCTAGTATCACAATTTTCATATGAAACATTAGCCAGCTATAAATTCCTGAGTATAAGCTTCTTAAGGACTTAAGCAGTGTATTTCATTCATCTTTATAGTTCTAATATCTAGCAGAACCCTGAACGGCAATCTCTGAATAATTAACTAATTGACTGGTTAATTATGAAATTTTGCAGTTACCTTCAGTCATGAATTAAGTGTATCTTTTTGGTGGTCTATTGTAGCAGAAGTGAAAAAATGTATTACACAGACTCAGAAAATTGGCAGTATACTCTAGGACAAAAATGTTTTTTTTAGTTTAGTAGGTGTGTGCTCCACATGACAATATGAGTTCACGTTGGTGTATTATTTTACTGTTTCTTTAATGTTTATTAGCTTAATGGCATATTATTTACTAGTCCATTTTAATATGTTTAACAGTTTGATTCATATAGATACAGTAACCAAACTGCTGCAAACCTCAATAAAAGTAGTGGTAAAAAAAGAGAGGAATTAAAATAAATTGATCTCTGCATCCTTCTGGAATGCCCCAACAGTGATCCTAAAGATAAACGTTCTACTACACTCTGTATCCTTCATTAAATGTGCGAACGACTTACTTGATATTAAAAATAACTCTAGTTAACATTGACTTTTGTGAGGGGGTAGGAGATACTTGAAACAAAAAGAAACAGTAAATCAAGATATGACTATTCATTATAGGAAGACCTTCGTTTGGTCTCGTGCAAAATTAAACTTGGGTACATTTTGAGCATTTAAGGGGTAAGGGAAACAAAACAAACAGAAGCTAATAAACTTGGCTAAATTCAAAAAGGCATTGTAACTGATTTGTTTCAATGTCATATTTGTCGATTATTGCCAAGTAACATATTTCAAAGTACAGAGTACTTTGTACTACTACTCTGTAGTATCATATGAACCAAAATTAGTGAAGGTTTTGTTCCATTCACTCAACAACAAGGTACAACAAACGCACACATTTGTGTATACAGAACAACACCAGGAGCATCAGGCTGAAGGAAAAGGTGACAGAAGGAGGTGCAACGGTCTGCTCTCTGCTGCCAGGCAATTCTCTCTGTGTCTCTGCATGTATTGCAAGTAGAGGTACAGATGGTTTTCTTCTGCAAGACCTTGACAAGGATGTCTGTATAGCAAACCATCTTGGAAGACAGAGACAGCATCTCCCCTCCAGAGCAAAAGGGAAGGCAGACCCACAGCCCATTCTGAAAGATCTGTGTTCTCCAAGCTCCTGTAACACGACCTGCCATTGCAGCCATGTCTTCAGACAGTCCCTCCAAAATAAAGACTGGACTCAATTATTTCCTGAACTGAGAACCCAAAAATTTATCAGCTGGCTGGGAGGCCTTGTTGAAAGCACTGTCACCTGGTAGCCCCAACTGATAGAGATCCCAATTGGGGGTCCCCAACAACTATAAACAACATGTTCCTTCCAGGAACACCATGTGCACCTTCAAAACTATGTATCTTGTGGGGAAGCCAGGCATTAACATGCCTCTCTCTCCAAAAACACCATGACTTACACCACAGAGGTGCTCATAAAAGATGCTCAGGTGTGTGAGGAAACAGTACCAGCACACGTACAGCCTCAGACAACTGTGGCCATCTCTCCACACCCAGGCGAACTTTGGTTACTCTGGGGAGTTTCCTGGAGAGAACACTGATCACTACATACGTGCACCTGCAGACAGTTATCCCTACGATGAGTCACTGAATTAGAACAGATGATACGAAATGTGTCCCTGGTTTTAGCTGAAGTAATCAGTGACACTGCATCAGCCTTGCAAGGCACTCAGGTCAGCTTTCACTCACTGGCAGGGTTGTTACAGATGAAAGAGTTGCCCCAGATGTCCTCCTTGCTGAACAAAGAGAAGTCTGTGCAATCATTAATACCTCAGGCAGAGTGAAAGAGCAACAGAAGAAGATAAGAAAGCCTCCTGGTGTCCTAAGATAGACCCTGACGGTTTACAGGATTTGTTCAGCTGATGGGATCTGGGACCTGAAAGGCATGCCTGAGGTCAGTACTGCAGGGCAGCCTCAACCTGCTGCTTGGAGCACTGCTGACCAGCAGGCTTAATTAAATACTCTGGGAAACAAATGGAATGGAGCTCATCACAGCCTGTATCAGTCAGAGTAACTGCTGCCCATGATACCAGACTTGGATTCTCTAAGCTCAGGGTGTCGTCCCTATAACACAACCCACTGAAACTGGAAACTGGGGTTGACAAAGCTGATACCTGAGCTACTGCTATGGCTGTGGGTAACTGAAGTCCTTTGTTTTTGACCTAGGAGTTTGTGTCTTTTGACAGCAGCACCCATACAAGTGTGGCAGACTAACACAGTAGTTTACAAGTGGCATAAAACCACAGATTCTTTGTGTTCTTGACACTCCAGGAGTCCAGGAAGACGCCATAGGAAGGGAAGGTACAGCGTGCCGTCACTGAGGACACAGATGCAGAGGAAAAGTCAAATAGCCAACCCCAAAAACTGCAGGATTCCCATACTTTGATTCCTTTCCTGACAAAAATCTACCACAATCCCATCAGCCCTATGCCCAACAACATGGGTTTGAACAAACTCTTTAGGATCTAGATAATGCTTCTGACACTCTAGCAAAGTATGGCTCTAACAAGAGAAGAAAGAAGACACACATAGAAAGAAAAAATAATAATAAGAGGATAGAAATGAAAATAACAATGAAAATCAAAGTGTGACAGATACTAGAGATTGGTGCACTCACATTATTCCAACCCTCTTCTAAGGAAGACCCAGGCAACACAAGGAGCTAATCACACACATGAAGACTGGACCCTATCAGAATCAGAGGTAGTCACATTATCTTCATCATTATTATTAGCAGACTTAAGTAAATGTAACAATCCTCCCTTAAAAAGTACTTTGAAATAAATATACTTTGCACTAAGAGAAAAATGAGGAATTTTTAAATTTTACTATCTCCCATTTTCTCCAATTTAAAAGCAAACAATTGGTTTCTATTTTATTCAGAGACAAACAAACAAGTTTTATTTTTAATTTCATTTGCTAATATCACCCCTGACTAGTACATTTTAATAAATGCAACTTAAATAGCTAATGGAATAAAATGGGTACTTAGAGCAATAGCTTTATGGGAAAATTGATAATCAGCTAGTTCTAAAATATTTTTTTTATTTTTGTTAACTTTAGAAACACCCAGAGAGAAAAGTATTTAGATATTACTAAAGTACTGCTTGATCATTTTAAAGGAAATAGAATTAGCAACCCCAGAAAAGAGAATCTACTTACTTTTTTCCCCCTAAGTTAGCTATCAGGAAAACAATAACTTTACTCTTAACTTAAGCTTGCTACCTGCTAGCTATTTCATACATTTGACTTAACAGGAAGAAGAAACATCCATTAGAGTATAAACACACAACAAAATGGTTTAGTAGGGAATATTAGAATTGAGAACAATTCTTTGAATTGTTCAATTGAGAACAATTCACAAGAAATGAATTTAAATGATGCTAAAATGACCTTTCACTTCTCACTGAAAATTAAACTTTAAAAACTATATCAAGAAATTATAGTGTTTATAGGACATCAAAAAATAATGACACTACTAAGTGTAACAGAAAATATACTTAATTACAACTTAAGCAATTAGTTTCATAAAAGCTAATATAATCAGCCACCTGTATCCTGATAAAAATTCCTCAAGCAATTTCCACAGCTGTCCAGAAAGAGGCTGCTGCTAGCCCCTCCTCTCCACCCTTAATGCCTTAACACTAAATATGGCAAATAAGCCGTCATTAAGAAAGAAATCATCCCCACAAATATTCACAGTAGCATTGTTCACAATAACCAAAAAGTTTAAAACAGCCCACATGCCCACCACCTGACAACTGATAAACGAAATGCCGGATACCATACAGCAGCATCATATATGGCATCAACAACAACCACAACAAAATGAGGCTCTGATACATCCTACAGCATGGATGAACCTTGAAAATACTATGCTAAGTGAAAGAAGGAAGAAAAGACCACATACTCTGTGATTTCACTGATACCAAACATATGGAATACAAAACTCTATAGAGGGAGAAAGTAGAGTATTGGCTGCCTACAGCTAGAGATAATGAGGGCACCGAGGGGTGATGGCCAGGGCATGAGGGCTTTCTTTTGGGGATGATGAAAATGTACTAAAATTGATTGTGGTGAAAATTGCACCGTTCTGAATATACATAAAAACATGGAATTGTACACTTTAAATGAATAAATTTTATCTCAATAAAACTGTTAAAAAAATCATTTCAAAATTATATCAATTCTCTAGACGAATATATTTTCATTTCTTCAAGTCTTACTGTCTTCTATGGAATAGTAATCTTAATTTATAGTTTTTAATTAATAGTTCTTTTTATCATATTTTATCGTAACTATAAAGTTATTTTTCCATAACTTAGCACCTTCAGTAAAATCAGACTAACTACCCATAATAGAAATGAATAAATTTACCCAAGAATTTTTTTGACTCATGTAGTTTGCCTTCAAGTTCATACAGTAATCAGGATTTTAAAAGACCAGATAGATTTAGTTTAATGTCTGGTAGCCAAAACAAATTTAATATGCCAAATAACCAAGAATTTTAAGGTTGCAATAGTCAAACTTTCCAATTAATGAGTCAATCATGTCATTAACCTAGGCAAAACTTGACTTTGTTCTTAAAGAGCCCTTCTTTATCCTTTCCCTCACAGCTTTCAAACATCAAATGATGTAATAATGTTGTAAAAAAAGTTGGAACCCCAATTTTATCAAGATTTTTTAAACTTTTATTTTGAAGTAATTATAGATTCATTGGAAGTTGCAAAAAAAAAAAAAAAAATACATACAGGTTGGTCCTGAGTACTCGTCACACAATTCCTCCCATTGGTAACATCCTGCATCATTATAGTACAATACCAAAACCAAGAAGTTGAAATTGGTACAATCCACAGAGCTTTTTCAGATTTTACCAGCTTTACACTCATCTGTGTATGCATGTACAGTTCTATGCAATTTCATCACATGTATAGATTTGTGTAACCATCACCACAATCAAGATACAGAACTGCTTTAATTGCACGACACTCCTTCCTGCTATTTATTTACAGCCACACCCAACACTTTCCCGGACCCCAATCCAAATCTTTGGCAACCAGTAAAGCAGTAAACTGTTCTTAGAGAACTGTTCTCTATAATCTGGTTATTTCAAGAACGTTATATAGGGCTTCCCTGGTGGCGCAGTGGTTGAGAGTCCGCCTGCCGATGCAGGGGACGCGGGTTCGCGCCCCGGTCCAGGAGGATCCCACATGCCGCGGAGCGGCTGGGACCGTGAGCCATGGCCACTGAGCTTGCGCGACCGGAGCCTGTGCTCCGCAACGGGAGAGGCCACAACAGTGAGAGGCCCGCGTACGGCAAAAAAAAAAAAAAAAAAAAAGAATGTTATATAAATGAAACCACACTGGGCAACCTTTTAGGACTGGCATTTTTCAACAGTGTGTAACCTTTTAGGACTGGCATTTTTCAATCTGCATAATTCTCTGAAGATTCACGCAAGTTGCGTTAAGTCAGTAGTTCATTCCTCTTTGATGTGGAATAGTATTATATGTACGGTGTACCACAGTGTAACCATTCACCTGTTGAGGGACACGGGGTTGTTCCCAGTGTGGGGCTATGACAAATAAACCTGTTATAAAAATTTGTGCATGCATTTTTGTGTGAACATAAGTTTTCATTAGCAAGTTTTCATTAAATGCTGGGTTGTATAGTAAAGTATCAATTTTAATATCAACACTGGTAATGTTTCTTTAAAAAATGAAGATCACATTTAATCTCCACTGACTTTATTTTTTTAATTTACCAAAATTACTTTTTAAAGCTAGCATTTACTGAACGTTTCTGCTAATGAACCAAGCAGCGTACTAAGCATTTAAACCTATATCCTATGTAATCCTTGCATCAACAGTGAGCTAGGTACTGAGATTATTGCCATCTTACAACTGCGAAAACTGAAGTATAGAAAAGATTTGGGAACTGATCCAGAGTCACTAAAGCTACGATGTGAAGAGCTGGGACTCAAATTCAAGCCTGCCTGACTCAGAACTCTATTGTTTTCATCATTCCTGTAACATGTGTGTCATTAAATACAAAAAGTATGCATTAGAACCAAAAGGTCTTTACTTAGGGAATAAACTTTACATGGGACTATTACATTTCATAGTGAGATTTTTAAACTAGACATAATTTCTAATAAGCTGCACAAATTACCAAAATTAATCTAATAACCTAATGGTATTTGCACAAACACTGTGCAAGTAAAAGTTACATGAGTACTAGAGGAAAACCCAGATAAAGTAATTGTTCAGCTTTTCTCTACACAGTTTCTTTTAGGCTCACTCTTCATTAGTCCTGTGGTGAACAGGAAATCTGGGGCCAATGAGAAATGAGAAGGAAAGGGAAATGAGGGTAATGGTAAATGGATTAACAGACCCCAGCCCACCGAGGAACTGAAGGAGCAGGGTTGAGGTCAGCGGTGGACACAAAGCCCAGGCCCCCACTCCCAGATGTGGAAGGAGGAGCTCTTTTCCAGAAGCTCCAGGAACTGGACCCACGCAATAGTGACCATACACGTACTCAGATCTTCAAGTCTGCATACTGTCCCAAGAAACCAGTCACACAGGGTTCCTCACCACCATTCACAAACACTGTCACCAGAAGCAGATTCACAAAATACCGTCTTCAGAAATGTCATAATAAATTATTAATATGACAGTCCCTAACATTTTCTGATTTTTCATCAAATACCATGTTTATTTTTTATTAACTTAACACTAAGATCTGGCTTTTCCATTCCTACCACAATGAGAAACAATTAAATGGCTAAAGTACACAGAGCTTTCAAGTAAAAATTAAAACTATAATATTTTACTATTAAGTGTGAAACAGATTTACTTCATAGCTATTAGCACCTTGGTTTCCAAATTTTATTGCACATTAGAATCACCTGAGGATCTTTCAAAAATCCCAATAGCCAGGTCCCAACCACACCAATTAATTTTTTTTTTAATTTGAAGGTAGGAATCAGTCATCGATAATTCCTTAAAAATACTTAGGTTTGATTAGCAATGATTGTAACAATAGTTCCAGCAATAAAATTCTTGTGTCTTTAAAAAAAGGGAGAAATTAAATGAATATTAGACATGCAGCTTGGGTATTATAGTGTTTCAAGTCTAAATGTGACTTTTTGGGAGTGCTTAAAAATCTTTGAAAGAAAAAAAATCTTTGAAGGGATTTTTCTAAGTGTATCTTGGTCTTTTTACTCATGGACACTCTCAACTTTTCAGATATAAAACTAATACAACGAAAAGCCACAATTCACTCAATTGCCTAGACTTCTTAAAAAATTATAAAAATCAACAATTGAGATAACAATTCATGGACTATGATTATATATTTCACAGAGAAATCTAGTAAGTCAACTTCTAGGAACCTAAGGAAATAATTATAGGTGTACATAAATTTGTATCTATAAGATAAATTATGATATGTTAGAATTCTGTATTTATTTAAAATGCTATAAAATATTAAATGGCATGTGGGGTTTCATACTACAGTATTAAATATAAGTCAATCAGGAAACAGTTACAAAAAACAGTATGAATGATAAACATGAAACCTACTTGCAATTGAACTGAATTGTGCCGAAGACCTTCCACAATAGAAGAAAATCTGTCAATTTTTCTTTCTTCTCCAGATGATGTTAAAGCTTCTAAAACTTCTTCAAGGCTATTGGAAAATTTGAAATTATAAAGTAAATTACAAACAGCAAATAACCCAAATAACCCAATACAATAGCTTAATCTACTAAACTCCAGAGTGACTACTCCTAGGCAACCAATAACATTTTAAAAGTAGCTTACTGATCATATAGCACATATCAAGCATGAACTATGTTACATGTTTTAATTCATTTATTCCTCATAATAACCCTATGATCATGTTTATTTACCAAGCATTTATATACTACTTACTACACATCAGACACTATTTAAACCGGTTTACAAATATTAACCATTTTTAATGTATATAATTCTATGAACTCTATAATATGGGATAATTATTTTTATCCCATATTATAGGTTAGGAAACTGAGGAAGAAAAAGGTTAAGCCATTTGTCTAGGGTCTCAGGTCTACTAAATGATAAACCTGTGTAGTGAGCACTATATAAATGCTCTTAACCACTACAACCCTACTCTGTCTTGAGTATAAATAAATGAAGCTCTGGTGCCCAAAAACATATAGTACTAAGGAATTACAGTCAAATATAAAGAATAATGGTTATGCAAGAAGTATACTTGCTACTTCTTTAAAGAATGCTTATGCTAACAGTACCCAGCATACTGTAAAAGCTCACACAGTTTGTGGACGTAGACACTTTAGTCCTAAGAGTTATTTACTCATTTTAATGACCTATCCTGAAGTCAAGAAATAATACAAATAACATGGAAGTGGAGGAGGAGGAGTAGAAGAGGGAGGAGGAAAAAGAGGAAGAGGATTAAGAAAGAGAAGGTAAAGGAGAAGGACAAGAAGAAAGGAAAGGAGGGAGGAAGGGATAGGGAAGGAAAAGGGAAGAAGAGATAGAAGAAACAAGAAGTAAGGGAGAGAGGGGGGAAGAGGAAGGAGGGAAGCCAAGGGAGGAGGATGGAGGAGGAGCAGAAAGGAGTTGGGGGAGAACAGGAAGTATCTTATGTGTCGACATTAAACTCACACTTAGGTTTCTGCACCAAAATTAACATGGCCTTTTTAAAATGGGAAAGTGCAGAAGCTGTACGCCTGGCTTTGCAGCTGGGACTGCAGCAGGCACGGCCTCATCCAGGGATACACACTATAGCTACATATGGGGGCAGAGGGCCAGGGCTGAGTGGTGCCTGTTGACTCTCCAACTAAGTCCAAACTGAGCAGCGCAACAGTCATCGGCCCCACAGGACCTCTACATGGACAATTTTTAAATGTGTGCAGGAGGTTTCACTTACAGGGCTCTGCCTACCCTTATAGGAGGGAGGGCCATTTCTGTTTGTTCTTTTGGTTGTGCAGTTTGTATATCTTTATCATTTATAAAAAGTATTTTAAATAAATTTTAAATGCTTTCTTGTAATAAGAACACTAATCTTCCTTAAAAAGAAAAACAGGTTTATTTTTATTTATCTTTTAATATGTATGTAATGGTCTTTTAGTTACAGCTCTAGCAATTGTGGATAATGTCTTTAAAGTTAAAACTTTCGTATGTACTTTACTGTCAAGGACCTTGTACCCTCAACCATTACATTATCAATTACACACTTATTATTGAATTAATTCTATCCAAAAAATAAATAAATAAATAAGAAACAGAACCAATTTGTATATTTTTCAAAGTCTCCATTTAGAATGTTTATTTAGGTTTTGAGTTCAGAACAGTTTAAATATAATGAAGAAATCCATTTTTCATAGAAACATGTTAGCCCATAACTAGTATATTGATTAAGAGAAAAAAATTACTACTCAAACATTTCTGTTCAGCCAATATAAATCTAAATCACCTGCTTAAGTATAGTTCATTTTTTTAAAGTAAATTCTAGACTAAAATAGAATAATGAAAACATTATATGACTCAAACTGTATTAAATTATTATGTAATGAGAGAAATAAGTTGAGAAGACTTACATGCTTTCCTCCCCTACAATGCACACTGCAGAAAGGAGTTTAACCACATCCGTCATCATACTGGGCTTCTCAGGATCAATGGCTCTGGCTAACAAAGAAAGACTCCTCTCTTCACTCATAATTCTTTCCAAGCCATACTACAACATTTTGGAAATAAGAGGTTAAATTTTAGTGGTTAGTTGAAAAAATAGTGCCCTGAAGGAAATGTAGTTATTTTTAAAATGTTTATAAGATAATATACGTGTACATGTAGTAAAGCCAGAAAATATAAAGAATGCATAACATCCTAAAAAAATTCATAGAAGTATTCCCTTTACATTAAGAACTATGAGAATCAATCAAATATAGGTAACTCCTCAAAGGTAATTTTATAGCAATATGACTGATAATTACTAAGATAGATAAGTGGCCAACTAGAGAAAGAGAGAAGCAGTGAGGAATACTGAGATTCCCAACAGGAACATACAAAATGAACAGACTGATACTGAACCAGACACTGAGGCCGTGAGGAGCTCTACTGGGAAGGAAGGTTGGTAAGAGGTACCACAAATAAATGCACAGATCACTGTCCCAGAGAAATATAATGTGAACCACATGTGCAATGTAAAATTTCAAACAAAAAGTAAAACTGATTTTAATAGAATTATTCCGATATACCCAAAATATTATCATTTTAACATATAATCAATATAGAACATTTATTGATGAGATATTTTTACTTTTTTTTCTTCCTAAGTATTCAAAATCTAGTGTGTATTGTACACTTACAGCACATCTCAGTTCAGACTAGCCACATTTCAAGGGCTCAGTAGCCACATGTGGCAACCACATTACACAATGAGGGCCTAGATAGTAACACTTAGTTCATAAACAGGCAAAAGCTGAAGGGTGATTCGGGCTGATACCATGTAGAAACTGCCATAAGAACATGTGTATTCTGATCTGAACGATATTTTGTTATCAGAAAGACAATGCAGTTGTAAACACATTATATAAATGGAATGATTTTGAATGAGGCCAAAGTTTGCTACTGCCAGGATGTCACATTCAATTAGAAGATAGGAGTTATGTTAATGACTTAGTGTTTTGATTTAAGGATGTATACATCTCTTAGGGTCTACTCACAATTTATGGAAGATAAGTATCAAATAACAGAGGATGAATAGAAGCAATAAAACAGTACTATTTATCTATCATACATCCCAGAGGATCCTCTTAAAGAGTGAGAATTTAGTTGATTAGAATTACTACTAAGCACTAAAAAGGAACTTAATCTCAATTACAGACCTACGAACTCAAAAGTAGCACTAGGTATTGGTATCAAAGTAAAATCTATAACAAGCTTAAATCCAAATGCTTTGAATGTTATGAACGTTATGAAAACTTATTTATAAGTTTCCTGCCTTGTATATCGCATTTACGTAAAGAAGCTTCACACTGTGGTGAAATATTGCACTTGCTTTAAACCACTATCTAAAGAACACAGGTACAAAGGAGGAAGTACAAACAGAAGGGTCAAGGGCCCCAGGGTATGATTTTTGAAGGGACTTCTCTATCCTGTTGGTGACAGGGAAACGTTTACAAGGAAACAGCTAAACCAACCAGGAAATGCTCACTTTTGTGGTACTCTGGGCTGTTTCATAACTGGAAACAAAGAAAAGCAGGCATGGGGCCAAAGACTACAATATGCCTCGACAATCATTCCAGGGAATTGTCAGAGTTTTGTAATGTACCACTTAGACCCAATTCAAAAAGTCAGTCACCCAATGATTACCAAGTACCAAAGGGCTAGCTCTGTCCTAATAAACCTGAGACTGAGTAAAGCTTGCCTTCAGCACTTCCTCCTTCACTTCCCCCACTCTGGGCTGGCATGAGCCAGCACCTGCCCTTCTGGAATCAGAATCCTGTGGCTCCTCCAGCCATTCAAAGCAACTCATATTGATTTCCTCTAAGGGATACCACCTACCTTCTCTGTCAGGCCCTCTGACCCTAAACCATGTGTCAAGAGTGGAACAGGAGCATTCTCTGATCTCCTAGTTTCGACCAGTGTCCTGTGAACTCAAAGCTGCATCACTGGCAATATTCTCTGACTTCGCTAATGGAAAATTGTACGGTGCTCATTTTGAGACTGGAATGAGGCCAGGTTACCACTACTGTATCTAGAATTAAAGACTGAACTGCTTCCTACTTGTATAAAATTAATCATTCAATTATTTAAAAAAACAAAGCAAAACTAAACCCATTGACTCTGTGAGAGAAATAGTCAACTTACCAGTGCTGGCACTTAAAGTGCATTAAATGAAGGCTATTACAAGGTTAGAGAGATAGTGACCAATTTTGGAAGGTCTGTCTCTCCACTGAATGTCAAGGATCCACTCCAGAGTTTAGGAAAACTCAAATTTTCTAAACTGAGGACCAGTGATAGGTTCCCTTTGCATTCTACTTGAGGCCTATTATTACCTCATAGAACTACAGGCCACTGAAGGTGTGTTAGGCAGGGGAAGGTGAATACCCTAAATCCCTGTGTCAGATGCCCTACATGAACATTGGTGCTGAATGACTACCCACGTTGAGTTAATACCAGCAGCAGAGATAACGTAGGGAGGGGGCTGGCTTCAGAAAAAAGGCACCCTCGCTGGGGGTACACACCTTAACACAAAAGGTTAACTGGCCAAAAAGAAACCCCTGTTTTGACTACCTCTTAATTTAAAGGTATTTAACTTTTCATCTTAACTTTTATTTTCTTCCTAATAAATACTCAAAATCTTCTTCTATTTAAACACTATTATAAAGTTCAATTTAGTATTATAAAAAAATTCAATTTCATACAATGATATAAGATTCACTCATAATATCAATTATATGATTAATTACTAGTACCAAATAAGGTACTAGTACATACATTTTTTTCTCTTAAAGCCTATATTTTTCATCATTCAATGAACTTTTATAAAGACTGCACAGCAAGGTAGAGGAAAAACCATCAACCAATCCTGGAAAAAATATATTTACCAAAAAATTTCACATATAATTATGTTTAGAATTCAGACATTATAATTCCAAGTATCAGTAACTTTTTATTCATAGCAGCATGACAGTAATAAATGCAAATGGAATATATTCCAGCTCCACATAAACTATAAACAAAATAATCCATTATTTAACAATAAATCACATTATATTAATTAGAATATAAATACATAAAGTTTACTCCCTTTCCAATTCAGTCTTAAACCAAGTAGGAATATTATCTTCTATATACCACTTCACTTTAACCATGACATTCTTAAATTCAAATTATGATCCAAATACCCCGTGCCCCTTTGTTTTGGAAAAATGTTCCTGGGTTTTCGCTGCTCTTAGCCTTCCCATCACCAGTGAAATTTCCAGTTGCTATATTCTTATTTTAGAAGCCCCCCCACTCCACCTGAAAGCAAGTGTTATATACTCAGTGTGAAAAGATGTCTCCCTATGAGCAATTTGATTCCTTTATTCACTCACTCTTAAAACATACTCTACAAAGGTTACATAATATATCTAAAATCGAATTCTCACAAAACAGTGAGTTCAGTACAGAAAGTACTTGTGATTTCTACATCAGATATTTTCCCTGAAAATCGTATCTGATTGGAGGAAGCAGGGAGGTGAAAAATATTTCATTGGTTAAAAATAGAAAACTCCAGAAAATGATGAAAAATCCATAAATAATTCAATTAAAAAATAATTATAAAATATAAATATTTGCTGAATTTAATAAAAAGAAATGTAAATGTCAATAATTTAAGTACAAGTACTTAAATACGACGTTCTCTAAAAGTTTATTTTAAAAATGAGGATAGGGTTTCCCTGGTGGCACAGTGGTTGAGAATCTCCCTGCTAATGCAGGGGACACGGGTTCCAGCCCTGGTCTGGGAGGATCCCGCATGCCGCGGATCAACTAGGCCTGTGAGCCACAACTACTGAGCCTGCGCGTCTGGAGCCTGTGCTCCGCAAAAAGAGAGGCCGCGATAGTGAGAGGCCCGCGCACCACGATGAAGACTGGCCCCTGCTTGCCACAACTGGAGAAAGCCCTCGCACAGAAACGAAGACCCAACACAGCAAAAATAAATTAATTAATTAATTAACTCCTACCCCCAACATCTTCAAAAAATAAATAAATAAGGATAAGGCAAAAATATTAAAAATTAAAATTAATCAGAAATACAGTTTTGCTATAAAACACAAATCATCACCCAACATAGATAAAAGTTCCTCTCCCGCTGTCTAATGAATGAAAACACCTATCATTACTGCACACATCATGAGATAGATATGATTAGATGTTAGAGCTAGAGACATGGCATGGAATAGAGCTAATTTCTGCAATTAACAGTATGAAAAAAAGGAAACACAGTTTGATAAACCCAGCTTCAGTACAGAGCATAAACCATTTCTCTCTTCTAATATATCCTCTTTAAATATTCAAACTGCAGACCTGTCATATTATATTTGGTTTCAATATTACAGTTGGCTCTTGAACATCACAGAGATTAGGGGCACCAACTCCTCATGCAGTCAAAAATCCGAGTATAATTTCTGACTCCCCCAAGACTTAACTACAAATAGCCTACTCTTGACCAGAAGTCTTACCAATAACCCAGAGTTGATTAACACGTATTTTGTATGTTATATGTATTATATACTATATTCTTACAATAAAGGTAGAGAAAAGGTTATTTTAAAAAAGCAGAAGGAAGAAATAATACACTTATAGTACAAATATGTATTTATTTTTAAAAATCCACATATAAGTGAACCAGTGCAGTTCAAACACATATTGTTCAAGGGTCAACTGTACTTGCATTAAGCATCATTGTTCCTCCACCTCTGGGACCTGTTCATATCTGTTCACATTAATTTCATTAAAAATTTAAATCTCTAGACTATAAAAATGAAGTCTTTCCAACTTAATTCTTTGGTAATAAGTATTACTGCAGACCACATTTAATAATCGTTTATGATTTCAAAGCTGATTCATGCTATACTTCTGAAAATTAAAAGAGAAGAGGGAAGGGAGAAAGAGAAGGGAAAAAAAAGAGGACAGATAAGGATGTAGAGAGGTAGGGAGGAAGGACAGGAGGAAAAGAAAATTAATCTGCGCATGAAGGGTTAAGCACCAGAAGAGGATCTATTCATCCCCAAGTTTCTCCTGTTGAGAGAGTTGATTTGACAGAAAACTAGAAATCAATACTTCAATATTTTTTCCATTGTATACTGAAAAGCTTATCAAAGCAATGCATCACTTTAGTGCAAATTCTATATTACATAACTCTTCTTTCATAAGAATTTCTGTAAGAACTGATAAAGAACAACTACAATTACCTATGTACATACCTGGGTGTTCATCAAGGCCTTTAGACACTGTATGACTTTGTGCTGATTCTTCTTTATCATTTTTTCTTGTCTGCATAAAAGATATCAATGTTGGAATCATCACTGGACATGCAAATGTAGCTTAATTAGAAATAATGATTATCAATACTTACATTTTGCCACTAATCAGCTTTTCCAAAATGTCCAGTAATAATCCAAGCCCCTCATGTCCAAAGCTCTCCACCCAACTGAAAAACAGAAGAAAGGGTAGTCATATATTAAGTCAGTATTCTAGTTTGGAATATCACAATAATGCTATATACTCACAAATATTTTGCACTTGTTATATTCTAGTCATAAATACAATAAAAGAATAACACTATGTGTAAAATCATTCATGATTCATAATCTTTGTGAAAAAAGGAGCGATGATGTGATAAGCCAGTGATGTGCTGAACCCAGCTTGCACTTGGCTTGTGAGAGCTGAGTGTGCCCAGCTCTTCCATGCCCCATGTCCATTGACATCATGTTAGTAGCTTAAAACCTGCCATGTTGGAAGTATTGACACTACAGAAATCAGCAAATGCTGCCAATCAGAGTATCCCCTCACCCAGAGCTGGCTGTTAAACATTTAACAGCACACCACTGGATAAGCCTCACTCTGGACTATTCCAAAGAGCAGAAATTGGGCAAGGGAGCAATATTTAAAGAGAAAAGATTCCGGTCTACATAAAGAAAAAGATTACTGGAAAAATTAGTCAAAATATTGTAAAAGCATGTTCTAGGAGAATTTTCCAAACCACTAAAATACATCTTTATAAATGTTAACAATTTATTAAATTTCAACGTTCAGTTGCACTTTTAAAAACAGCTTTATCATTATTTTTATTTATTATTTATTTATATTTTTTTGCGGTACACGGGCCTCTCGCTGTTGTGGCCTCTCCCGTTGCAGAGCACAGGCTCCAGACGCGCAGGCTCAGCGGCCATGGCTCACAGGCCCAGCCGCTCCGCGGCATGTGGGATCTTCCCGGACCGGGGCACAAACCCGTGTCTCCTGCATTGGCAGGTGGACTCTCAACCACTGTGCCACCAGGGAAGCCCTATCATTATTTTTAAATAAATATTTTCATCTTGACCCAACCACCTCTATTCCATTAAACCCATTAATATAATCAAAGTATGTATGCAATTAGGATAGCAGTGCCAATAGACAACAGCTCATCTTGATTATAGGAAAACCACCTTAGGACAAATCAGTGTTGATTTGGAAAGCCTAGCACAATAAATAAAATAATGTTAACAATAAGTCTTCCAAAAAGTAGAGGAAAGAAAAAGATATAATATGCTATATATGTGTATTTCTTTGTATATATGTGCTTGTATACATATTTGTTTGTATGTATGATTTTATGTGTGTATGTGTGTCTGTGTGTAGCCTTTGAAAAATGGAATATTAATAACAAACTTTCATCCAATAATCAAAAGCAGGATGTTATATAAAGAATAAAAAATTTAAGTCACATACAGCTTATAATGCCATTTTCTTACTTAAGACACAATATTAATTCCTTAGAAAATAAGAGTAAACACCAAATGTAATATATTTTCATGAAAAATAAAAATATTATTTTAAAAATTCCAGGGACTTCCCTGGTGGTCCAGTGGTTAAGACTCGGCACTTCCACTGCAGGGAGCGCAGGTTTGATCCCTGGTTGTGGAACTAAGAGCCCACATTTTTGGCATGGTGTGGCCAAAAATTAAAAAAAAAAAAATTCCCTCTTCTTCACTTGTACACTTCTGTGAACATGGCTTAATCACCTACAAATAGTCAGAGTTTCTGATTTTAACCACCCCCCCACAAAGAAAAGAATTTGCCATTTAGATTGGCAGACTCATCTCAGACTATTTTACTCATCTCTTCTCTATGAAAACCACAGAATAACTAATTCAAGAATGCACTTAAACAGGAAAGATACTCCATGTAAAAGAAAAGACTGAAGATCACTATTATAGCTAAGGTGAAGAAAAAAGTTCAATATAAGTTGGTGTTTTCAAACCAGGATGCTACTTCAAAAGTTAAGAGTTTACTCTCCACTATCAGCATCGCACAGATTACTTGTAGGCATTTCAAATCTTGCTTTCATATTTCATGTAAACGCCTACAGCATCCCACTTAACTGTTTGCCTTGTTGACATCCAATTCTGTATTTATTCTTATTTCACTTGCAACAGGGAAGCTTGAAATCAAACATGCAAGGAGTAATTTGAACGTTTTGCTTGGGCTGGAACTGAGATGTGTGGACCGACTGTTCATCAGACCCTCCTGTCTTAGTACCTCACAGTAAGACTTCAGTATTTTGTTTGAAGTGTTTCTCAACAATCTCTATATTCAAAAGTATATCCATTAAGATATCGTAAAGGTAATATAAATGGTTTAGGATTCTTCATACTGCTATCACCTTCAATCATCATACAGAATAAAGTTACTATTCCTAAAACTGCCTTATAACAAAATACACAAAGTATTTTAAAATTATGTTAATGTAACAAAAAGATTTTCTTGCACATGATATGCTCATGTTGGAGCCCACTATAAAATTCAGGAAGCATATCAATCCAGGTAAATCAAGTCTGAGTAATAAATAATAGAACACAGCTATTTTGAAGATTTATCACCCTATTATAACAACTATTTAACTACACAATACTGGGATCCACAGAATTTCTCAAATCAACTATTTCTGGACCCACTAAATAACTCTCTTCTACAATGCAGAACATGAGTCATTAAAGTAAAACTTATGTCCACTCATGCATATTACATATGAACTAATTCTCTATAAAAGAAACTTACTAAGGTTGAATGTAAAGAAGCATTATACCCAGTTACTTTACACTACAACCTTTTAACTCACGGTGGGAATTAATTTCTTGACAATGATAATATCAGAGAGATTGGCAACAGCCTTCTGAAAGCCAGACTATACTTTACATCATAAAACATATCAATAACAAGGAAAGTCAGACAGGGTGCAGGGAAAGGAAGATAAGATGCTTGATAACAAAAGAAACACTAATATGTAAACATAAAAAGAAAGCTGATGAAAATACTTACTGAAAAGGTAATATTATAATACAAACTAAATGTGCATAAAAAGTTTCCATGTTTTTCTTAAAAATTTGCAAGGCCAACATATTCTTGTATTAACAAGTTATCATTCACAAACCCATTCTCTCAAAACCCTTGCCCTCACCCCTATTATTTTCAGCAATGTTATTTTTAAGAATAGGAGCAAATATCATTTCCTATCTCTTCTGGAAAAGATGTTCAAGATAAAAAAGTGATATTGAGTAGACAGGTCTGCAGTGCTGACAGAGGTTTATTAAAATCGATAGCTTTCTACAGAAGTGAAAAATTTCTCATCATCAATGTAAGAAGCAACCTGGAAAAAAATTATCAACTGATCTATAAATGATCAATATTCAGGAAACAAAATCTATGCTATTTATTCTGTGCCTGACAGCATAGTGCCATAGGGCATTATGTGGTTTAACTAAAACACCTGTATTCATGGATGAATAAGCACTGGGCAAATGTTTTTTTATTTGTGAATAGAAATGACAGAGATTAGTATGACGTGTAATGGAAAAAAAAAAAAACGCTTTAAAACATCAGAAAGTAATGTGCTAAGTACTAATTTAACACAAAATCTACCTCTTAAAATTCCATAACGGGAGAAGGTGAGATTTCCACTATTGAGAAACAACGGAAATGAGCTACAGCTGCTCACTGGAGAACTGAAAGATCGAGATACAGAGCTCAATGATATGGGTGCAGTACATCAGACACAACTTCTTTCACAGGAAGAGGATGGGCAGAAAGCGTTGACTTTGGAAGAATGTTGCAGCAAATTAGAAGGAAACTTTATGTCTTGATTCCATCAAGGACGAATCTGAGAAATGAAAACTGACAACAACTCTCTCGGACACCTTAACCGGACAGCAGCTACTATTAGAAGCCCTCTTTTTGAAGAGAGAGGGATGCCTACCGTCCCCATTCCTCAGAGAGGGTGATCACAGAGAGGACATTCAGATGTTAATCCTGTGGTTTGTGAGCAACTTGTATTTTCTAGAGATTTCACAATGGAACTATCCATTAAAAAACTACTGCTAGGGTGGACCTTCAAAATGGTGGAGAAGTAAGACGTGGAGACCACCTTCCTCCCCACAAGTACATGAAAAATACATCTATGTGTGGAACAACTCCTACAGAACACCTACAGAACGCTGGCAAAGGACCTCAAACGTCCCAAAGGGTAAGAAAATCCCCACGTACCTGGCCATGTGACTGACAGGGTCTTGGTGCTCCAGCCTGGTGTGAGGCATGAGCCTCTGAGGTAGGAGAGTGGAGTTCAGGACACTGGACCACCAGAGACCTCCTGGCCCGATGTAATATCAATCGGTGAGAGCTCTCCCAGAGACCTAAGACCCAACTCCACCCAATGGCCAGCAAGCTCCAGTGCTGGACGCCCCAAGCCAAACAACTAGCAAGAAAACAAACAATCCTTTAGGCAGAGGGGCTCCCTAAAATCGTAATAAGTTAACAGACATCACAAAACACACCATGTGACACAGCCCTGCCCACCAGAAAGACAAGATGCAGCCACACCCACCAGAACACAGGCACCAGTCCCCTCCACCAGGAAGCCTACACAAGCCACTGAACCAACCTTACCCACTGGGTGCAGACACCAAAAGCAACAGGAACTATGAACCTGAAGCCTGCAAAAAGGAGACCTCAAACACAGTAAGTTAAGCAAAATGGGAAGACAGAGAAATATGCAGCAGATGAAGGAGCAAGAAAAAAACCCACCAGACCAAACAAATGAAGAGGAAATAGGCAGTCTACCTGAAAAAAGAATTCAGAGTAATGATAGTAAAGATGATCCAAAATGTTGGAAATAGAATGGAGAAAATACAAGAAACACTTAACAAGGACACAGAAGAACTAAAGAGCAAACAAACAATGATGAACAACATAACAAGTGAAATTAAAAATTCTCTAGAAGGAACCAATAGAAGAATAACTGAGGCAGAAAAAAATGGATAAGCAAAGTGGAAGATAAAATAGTGGAAATAACTACCACAGAGCAGAATAAAGAAATAAGAATGAAAAGAATTGAGGGCAGTCTCAGAGACTTCTGGGACAACATTAAATGCACCAACATTCGAATTATAGGGGTCCAAGAAGAAGAAGAGAAAAAGAAAGGGTCTGAGAAATATTTGAAGAGATTATAGTTGAAAATTTCCCTAACATGGGAAAGGAAATAGTTAAGTCTAGGAAGCGCAGAGAGTCCCACACAGGATAATTCCAAGGAGTAACACACAAAGACACATATTAATTGAACTGTCAAAAATTAAATACAAAGAAAAAATATTAAAAGCAGCAAGGGAAAAACAACAAATAACATACAAAGGAATCCCCATAAGGTTTAAGGTTAACAACTATTCTTTCAGCAGAAACTCTGCAAGCCAGAAGGGAGTGGCAGGACATATTTAAAGTGATGAAGGGGAAAAACCTACAACCAAGATTACTCTACCCAGCAAGGATCTCATTCAGATTTGACAGAGAAATTAAAACATTTACAGACAAGCAAAAGCTAAGAATATTCAGCACCACCAAACCAGCTTTACAACAAATGCTAAAGGAACTTCTCTAGGCAGTAAGCACAAAAAAAGGAAAAGACCCACAAAAACAAACCCAAAACAATTAAGAAAGTGGTAATAGGAACATACATATCAATAATTACCTTAAATGAAAATGGAGTAAATGTCCCAACCAAAAGATATAGATAGACTGGCTGAATGAATGTAAAAACAAGACCTATATATATGCTGTCTACAAGAGACCCACTTCAGACCTAGGGACACATACAGACTGAAAGTAAGAGGATGGAAAAAGATATTCCATGAAATGGAAATCAAAAGAAAGCTGGAGTAGCAATTCTCATCAGACAAAATAGACTTTAAAATAAACATTATTACAAGAGACAAAGAAGGACACTACATAATGATCAAGGGATCAATCCAAGGAGATATAACAATTGTAAATATTTATGTACCCAACATAGGAGCACCTCAATACATAATGCAAATGCTGACAGCCAAAAAAGGGGAAATTGACAGTAACACAATAATAGTAGGGGACTTTAACACCCCATTTCACCAATGGACACATCATCCAAAATGAAAATAGATAAGGAAACACAACCTTTAAAAGACACATTCAACAAGATGGACTTAACTGATATTTATAGGACATTCCACCCAAAAACAACAGAATACACTTTCTTCTCAAGTGCTCATGGAATATTCTCCAGGATAGATCATATCTTCGGTCACAGATCAAGCCTTGGTAAATTTAAGAAAATTGAAATCATATCAAGTGTCTTTTCCCACCACAACTCTGTAAGACTAGATATCAATTACAGGGGAAAAAAACTGTAAAAAACATAAACACATGGAGGGTAAACAATACAGTACTAAATAACCAAGAGATCACTGAAGAAATCAAAGAGAACATTAAAAAATACCTAGAAACAAATAAACAACCTAACCTTACACCTAAAGCAATTAGAGAAAGAAGAAACAAAAAACCCCAAAGTTAGCAGAAGGAAAGAACTCATAAAGATCAGATCAGAAATAAATGGAAAAGAAATGAAGAACACAATAGCAAAGATCAATAAAACTAAAAGCTGGTTCTTTGAGAAGAAAAACAAAATTGATAAACCACTAGCCAGACTCATCAAGAAAAAAAGGGAGAAGACTCAAGTCAATAGAATTAGAAATGAAAAGAGAGAAGTAACAACTGACACTACATAAATACAAAGGATCATGAGAGATTACTACAAGCAACTCTATGCCAATAGAATCGACAACCTGGAAGAAATGGACAAATTCTTAGAAAGGCACAACCTTCCAAAACTGAACTAGGAAGAAATGGAAAATATGGACAGACCAATCACAAGTAATGAAATTGAAACTGTGATTAAAAATTTTCCAAAATTTTCCAATTTTGCTGGTGGCGCACTGGGTGAGAAGCCACCTGCCAATGCAGGGGAAACAGGTTCAATCCCTGGTCCAGGAAGATCCCACATGCCACGTGTGGCATAACTACTAAGCCTATGCTCTAGAGCCCGTCAGCCACAACTACTGAGCCAACGCACCTAGAACCCGTGCCCCACAGCAAGAGAAGCCACCGCAACAAGAAGCCTGCAGGCGGCATGAAAGACCCAAAACAGCCAAAAATAAATAAATTGATTTTTTTAAAAAATCTTCCAAAAAACAAAAGCCCAGGACCAGATGCCTTTACAGGCGAATTCTATCAAACTTTTAGAGAAGAGCTAACAGCTATCCTACTCAAACTCTTCCAAAATATAGCAGAGGGAGGAACACTCCCATAATCATTCTACGAGGCGACCATCACCCAGATACCAAAACCAAACAAAGATGTCACAAAAAAGGAAAACTACAAACCAATATCACTGCTGAACATAGATGCAAAAATCCTCAACAAAATACTAGCAAACAGAATCCAACAGCACATTAAAAAGATCATACACCATGACCAAGTGGGGTTTATCACATGGATGAGAGGATTCTACAATATATGCAAATCTATCAATGTGATACACCATATTAACAAACTGAAGGATAAAAACCATACAATAATCTCAATAGATGCAGAAAAAGCTCTTGACGAAATTCAACACCCATTTATGATAAAAACTCTCCAGAAAGTAGGCATAAAGGGAACTTACTTCAACATAATAAAGGCCATATATGGCAAACCCACAGCCAACATCGTTCTCAATGGTGAAAAACTGAAACCATTTTCTCTAACATCAGGAACAAGACAAGGATGCCCACTCTCACCACTATTATGCAACATCGTTTTGGAAGTTTTAGCCACAGCAATCAGAGAAGAAAAAGAAATAAAAGGAATCCAAATCGGAAAAGAAGAACTAAAACTGTCACTGTTTGCAGATGACATGATACTGTACATAGAGAATCCTAAAGATGCTACCAGGAAACTACTAGAGCTAATCAATGAATCTGGTAAAGTAGCAGGATAAAAAATTAATGCACAGAAATCTCTTGCATTCCTATATACTAATGAGGAAAAAAATCTGAAAAGAAATTAAGGAAACACTGCCATTTACCATTGCAGCAAAAAGAAAAAATACCAAGGAATAAACCTACCTAAGGAGAAAAAAGACCTGTATGCAGAAAACTATAAGACACTGATGAATGAAACCAAACACAATACAAACAGATGGAGAGATATACCATATTCTTGGATTGGAAGAATCAACATTGTGAAAATGACTATACTACCCAAAGCAATCTACAGATTCAATGCAATCCCTATCAAACTACCACTAGCATTTTTCACAGAACTAGAACAAAAACTTTCACAATTTGTATGGAAACACAAAAGACCCCGAATAGCCAAAGCAATCTTGAGAAAGAAAAACAGAGCTGAAGGAATCAGGCTCCCTGAATTCAGATTATACTACAAAGCTACAGTAATCAAGACAGTATGGTACTGGCACAAAAACAGAAATATAGATCAATGGAACAGGATAGAAAGCCCAGACATAAACCCATGCATATATGGTCACCTTATCTTTGACAAAGGAGGCAGCAAAGTACAACGCAGAAAAGACAGCGCCCTTAATAAGTGGTGCTGGGAAAACTGGACAGCTACATATAAAAGAATAAAATTAGAACATTTTGTAACACCATACACAGAAATAAACTCAAAATGGATTAAAGACCTAAATGTAAGGCCAGACACTGTCAAACTCTTTAGAGAAAAAGCTAGGAGGAACACTCTTTGACATAAATCACAGCAAGATCCTTTTTGACCCACCTCCTAGAGAAATGGAAATAAAAACAAAAGTAAACAAATGGGACCTAATGAAACTTAAAAGCTTTTGCACAGCCAAAGAAACCATAAACAAGACGAAAAGACAACCCTCAGAATGGGAGAAAATATTTGCAAAAGAAGCAACTGACAAAGGATTAATCTCCAAAATATACAAGCAGCTCATGCAGCTCAATATCAAAAAAGCAAACAACCCAATCCAAAAATGGGCAGAAGATCTAAATAAACATTTCTCCAAAAAAGATATACAGATTGCCAACAAACACGTGAAAGAATGCTCAATATCACTAATCATTAGAGAAATGCAAATCAAAACTACAATGAAGTATCACCTCACACCAGTAAAAATGGCCATCATAAAAAAATCTACAAACAATAAATGCTGGAGAGGGTGTGGAGAAAAGGGAACCTTCTTGCACTGTTGTTGTGAATGTAAATTGATATAGCCACTATGGAGAACAGTATGGAGGTTCCTTAATTAACTAAAAATAGAACTACCATATGACCCACCAATCCCACTACTGGGCATATACCCTGAGAAAACCATAATTCAAAAAGACACATGCACGCCAATGTTCATTGCAGCACTATTTACAATAGCCAGGACATGGAAGCAACCTAAGTGTCTATCGACAGACGAATGGATAAAGAAGATGTGGCACATATATACAATGGAATATTACTCAGCCATAAAAAGAAATTAAATTGAGTTATTTGTAGTGAGGTGGAGGGACCTAGAGCCTGTCATACAGAGTGAAGTAAGTCAGAAAGAGAAAATCAAATACAACATTCTAACACATATATATGGAATCTAAAAAAAAAAAAATTGTTCTGACGAACCTAGGGGCAGGACAGGAGTAAAGATGCAGACATAGAGGATGGACATGAGGACACGGGGAGGGGGAAGGGTAAGCTGGGACAAAGTGAGAGAGCAGCACTGACATATATACACTACCAAATGTAAAATAGATAGCTAGTGGGAAGCACCTGCATCTCACAAGGAGATCAGCTTGGTGCTTTGTGACCCCCTAGAAAAGTGGGCTAGGGAGGGTGGGAGGGAGATGCAAGAGGGAGCGGATATGGGGATATATGTATATGTATAGCTGATTCACTTTGTTATACAGCAGAAACTAACACACCAGTGTAAAGTAATTATACTCCAATAAAGATGTTAAAAAAAAAAAGTTCCATAACTGGAAATACCAAACCCTTCTCTTTTAATTGCTTCAAGAAAAACTAAGTGTATTACCATTTAGCACTTCCTAGTAGGGGTCTCAATGTAGGAGAAAAAAAGAGGTGAAAAGGTGACAGAAGAAATAAAAAGAGGGAGAGGGGCAACTGGTCTCTAGGATTAAATGTTCAAACCACCTTCAAATGTTCAAAGCAGCTTAGGATTGGAAATTGTTATTGCTTCCAGAGACAGAGGACGAAATCAAAAGTGCAGAGTGGTTTACAGTGTAATTTTGGGTTTATGAAGCAAATACAGTCACCTCATAAAGCAGAAATGGTAATCAGGTCTCAAATTTACTTCCTGGCCAAAGGAACAAATCACCATCTATATGTTTCCCATAGACTAAAGTTAAAGTTATTACCTCTCTTCCCAAGTGTGCTCTAAGGAAGAGAAAGACAAATGCATCATGGATTGTCAGAGTTGGAATAAACCTACCAGATCATAAGGGCAACCTCACCTGTTACATACACCTGCAGGACAGGGACTATTTCTTATTTGTCTTTAAATCCCAGCACCTAGCACATATTAAGCACCAAAATAGTTTTGGAATGAAAGTGAAACTCCTTCCACTTTTATATACAGTTGACCCTTGAACAACACAGGGCTTAAGGCCACTGACCCTCCATTTAGTCAAAAATCGGTGTATAACTTATAGTAAGCCCTCCACATCTGTATCTGCAGTACCTCCATATCCGCGGTTCAGCATCCTCAGATTCAACCAACCTCAGATTGTGTAGTATAGTAGTATCTACAATTGAAAGAAATCTGCTTATAAGTGGACCCATGTAGTTCAAACCTATGTTGTTCAAGGGTCAACTGTATAAGGAAAGGGACACAGAGAGAAGTTAAGGTCACTTAGAAATAGCACTAAGTCTGCCGATGCATGCCCTGGCTCATGACCTTAACTTTATATATTTAGAAAAAGGCACCAAGTGATGACGCATTCCACGCAACATCACTGACACTGTTTCAATCTTCATGCCAGAAACATCAATTCTGATTCTAGAACTGGTACTTATACATACTTAACCAAGAAGGATAAATCTGAGTCCCTGTCCTACATCACACTTTAGGACTTGACTGACTGCTGCTCAAAGGATGATGTTTCACCGCTACTAAAACAAATGCTCATTAACTAAGTCAGTCAGCCTTTAGTAGGGGCGCACTGTGTGCTCGATACTGCACTAGGGATGAGAAATACAAAGCTGAATAAAACATGTTCTCTGCCCTTGAAAAAATTCACAGACTACTGGTTGAAACAAATGTCGAGCAAAATTATTTCCATAATGTAAGACATGCTATAATCATGGTGCTAAGGGAACAGAAAGAAGGTGCAGCACCTACCTCTCCTGGGAACAAAGCAGCTGATGTCTGCCCTGAGTCTTGATGGATAAGTCACAGAAAGAAAGAGAAGTCGCTAAGCCAGAGGGAATACATGCAAAAACATTAAATATGAAAGGCATGGCCTGTGCTAAGCACAAGTGGCTGTATCTGAGATAAAAAACCAAACAGGCAGGAAGGAGCTTGTGAAAAACCTATATACAGTCAGCACTCCATATCCATGGGATCAACAAATTGCAGATCAAAAACATTTGAAAAAAAGAAAATTACAAAAAGTTCAAAAGGCAAAAGTTGAACTTGCTACACACCAGCAACTATTTACATAGCATTTCTGTTGTATTTACAACTATTTGCCTAGCCTTTACATTATTAGGTATTATAAGTAATCTAGAGATGATTTAAAGTATACAGGAGAATGTACGTAGGTTATATGCAAATACTATACTATTTTATGTAAGGAACTTGCGCATCCTCAGATTTTGGTATTGATCCCCCACAGATACCAAGGGATGACTGAACAATGCCATGGGCAATAAGAAGCCACTACAGGGTTAGGCATACGTGGTAGACAGAGTAATCCCACCCCTACCCCTCAAAGATGGCCATGTCCCAACATCAGAACCTATGAATACCCTACATAGCAAAGGGGGAATTAAAAACGGAATTAAGGTTGCTACCAGATGATTTTAAAACAGGGAGATTACTCTAGATTATCCAGATGGACCAAATCTAATTACGTAATTCATTAAAGCTGAGACACTTTCCCAGGTGGGTTAGAGAGATGAAATGGAAGAAAGGAGATTCAAAGCATGAGATGGACTCAACCTGCCTTTACAGGCTTTAAAGATGGAGGAAGGGGAATATGAACCAAGGAATGTGGGTGGAATCTAAAAAGCTGAGACAACCCTAAACTGACAGCTAGCAAGGAAACAGGGATGCCAGTCTCACGAATGCAGGGAATTGAATTCTGCTAATAACCCAAATGATCAAGCAAACAGGGTTGAGTCTCCTCATTCTTGAACACACAACATGTCTCCATTTATTAAGACCTTCTTTGATTTCCTTCACCATGATTTTGTAGTTTTCAGCATAAAAGTCCTGTACACAATTTGTTTAGACTTACACCAGAGTATTTTGTTTGTTTGTTTGTTTTGGAGCAGTGGTAAATAGTGTTGTTTTCCAAAAGTCATTGCTAGAATATAGAAATACAATTGATCGTTTTGTTCAGGTAAAAAACAGATAATATAAATTTACCCTCTGAATATTTAAGTGTTCAGTACAGTACTGTCAACTGCATTCCCACTGTTGTACAACAGAGCTCTAAAACTTTTCCTCTTGTGAAACACAATTGATTTTTGTTTATCCTGAATCCTGAAATCTTGCTGAACTCAGTGATTAGTTCTCGTTCAAAAAGTTCTTTGAACTTTTCTGTGTAAACAACTATGTCACCTGTAAATAGGGACAGTTTTATTTCTTCCTTTCTGATTCATATGTGTTTTATTTCATTGTGGCATCATTGCTCTGGCGAGAACTTCTAGCACTGTGTTAAGAGTGTTAAGAGGGAAAGTCCCTGCTTTGTTCCCAGTCAGAGGGGAAAAGCATTCAGTATTTCACCACTATATACCATAGTAGCTACAGGACTTTTGTAGATTCATGTTATCAAGTTAAAGTACCCCTCTGTATTAGTTTCCTAGGGTTGCTATAACAAAGTACCACACAGTGGGTGACTTAAAACAACAAACTTATTCTCATAGCTCTGGAGTCTGGAAGCTCAAAATTAAATTGTCAGCAGAATCAGGCTCCCACTGAGGCTATGGATAGAATCTTTCTTTGCCTCCTCTTAGCTTCTGGTGGTAGCTGTTAATCTAGGATTCCCATACCTCTGTCATCACGTTGTGTGCTCCCGATGTCTCTTTTCTTCTTATAAGGACACCTGTTATATCAGATTAAGAGTCCATTCTACTCCCTATGATCCCATCTTAATTAATCTGAAATAAAGTCACATTTCTAAGGTGCAAGTTAGGACTTAAACATATCTTTCTGGGGAACACAATCCAATCCATAACATCTATTCTTATTTTTATGACAGTTTTTATCATGAAATAGGGGTTAAGTTTTATCAAATGCTTTGTCTGCATCAATTGATACGATCAGGTGACTGTTCTTCTCTAGCCTTGTCCATATAGTATATTACAATAAGGATTTTTGTGTCTATATTCATGATGGACATTGCTCTGTAAAGGTGGAGGTTTCAGGTTTGTTTTTGTTTTGTCTTGTTATTGTTTTTGTCTGGTTTTGCTATCTGTACAAGCTTCATAAATTGCAAACTGTTCCCTGCTCTTGTATTTTCTGGAAGAGACTGTGTAGAATTGATATTATTTTTCTTCAAATATTTGGTAAAATTCTCTAGTGAAATCATCTGTACTTGATCTTTCAAGGAGTTTCAAATTAGTAATTCAATTTCCTTAATAGAGGACTATTCAAATTTTCTATCTCATATTGGGAATGTTGTAGTACTTTATGCTTTTCAAAGAATTGGTCTTTTTCATCTAAGTTGTCAATTTTGTGTGTTTACAGTTGTTTGTAGCATTCCTTTATTACTCTCTTGATGTAGGGTCTATAGTGATATTCTCTGTTTCATTCCTGATATTGGTAACTTGTGTCTTCTCTTTTTTTCCTCATCAATATTAACAAAGGCTCGTCAATTTTATTAATCTCTCCAAAGAGCCAGCTCCTTGTTTCACTGATTTACTCTATTGTTTTTCTGGTTTCAATTTAATTGATTTCTGCTGTTTATTATTTCCCTCCTTCTGCTTGCTTTGGGCTTACTTGCTTTTCTTTTTTTTTAAGATTCTTTTTTTTTGGCGGCACCACACAGCTTGCGGGATCTTAGTTCCCTGACCAGGGATTGAACCCAAGGTCTTGGCAGTGAGAGCACGGAGTCCTAACCACTGGACCACCAGGGAATTCCCTATTTTTTTTAGATTCTTAAGGTGATAACTGAAATTACTAATGTGAGCCTTTTCCTCTTTTCTAATGTATGTGTTTAGTGCTATAGTACTGCTTTAGATGTGTCCCACAAATTTTGAAATGTGGTATTCTCATTTTCATTATGCTTGGTATATTTTTTGTTTCTTTCGAGACTTCTTCTTTGACCCAAGGACTAGATAGAAGTGTGTTGTTTACTTTTCAAATGTTCAGAAGTCTTCCTGTTATCTTTCTGTTAGTGATTTCTAGTTTGAGTCCATTTTGGTGAGAGAACACATTTAGTATGATTTCAATTCTTTTAAATTTGATGAGGTTTGCTCTGTAGCCCAGGATATGGTCTGTCTCGGTATATGTTCTGTGGTAATAAGAAAAGAATGTGTATTCTTTTATCATTGGATGGAGTCTTCTATAAATATATGCTTTTGCTTGATGGTGGTGTTGAATTTTTTATACCCTTAGTGATTTTCTGTCCACATGTTGTATCAATTGTTGACTTAGTTGTTAAGTCTCCATATCTAATTGTGGATTTATCTATTTTTCCTTTCAGTTCTATTATTTCTTGTTTCATGTGTTTTGCTTATCTGTGATTTGACACATACACATTTAGGATTGAGCTTTTGGTGGTTTGACTCTTATTATATAGAATCAATCTCTTTTACTTCTTTACTCTGAGGTCTAAATTATATTAAAAATAGCCACAACTGCTTTCTTTTGATTAACATTTGTATATATGTCTATTATGCTTTTACTTTCCATTTGCCTATATCAATATATTTGAAGTAAATTTCTAATAGAAAATATATAACTAGTGATATTTTTAATCCAGTCTGCAAATCTCCTTTAATTAGCATATAACCTTTACACCTAATGTAATTATTGATATGTTAAGGTTTCAGTCAACCTTTTTTTTTTTGGTTTTTGTTTGTTCACTTTATCTTCTTTTTCCTGACTTCCCATGGTTTACTTCAACATGTTTTAGAATTCCATTTTGATTTACCTAATGTGTTTTCCATGTATATCTCTTTGTATGGACTATTCAGTGTTTGTTCTAGATATTGTGTCATAATATGTCACAGTTTATTGGTGTCACCATTTCACAAGTTTGAGTGAATTATAGAAATTTTGCCTCCTGTTACGGACTGAAAAGTATTCCTCAAAATTCATATGTTGAAACCCAAACCCACAATGTGACTATATTTGTAGATACGGCCTTTAAAGTGTTAATTAAGGTTAACTGAGGTCATAAGAGTAGGGCCCTGATCCAGTATGACGAGTGTCCTTACAGGAGCAGGAGACACCAGGGATGCAGAGAAAAGGCCAAGTGTGGACACAGTAAGACAGTGGCTGTCTACACGTCTAGGAAAGAGGCCTCAGAAGAAACCAACCCTGCTGGCACCTTGATCTTAAGGTTTCAAGCCTCCAGAACTGTGAGAAAATAAATTTCTGTTGTTTAAGTCATCCAGTCTGTAGTATATTGTTATGACAGCTCTCCCTTTACTCTTCCCATTTATAGAATCATTGTTTTTTAAGTATTTCTTCTACATGGATTCAGAACTACATCAGACAGCATTATAAATTTTGCTTCCACCATCAAACATAATTTACAGAAATCATGAGAAGGAAAGTATATTATATATACCCTTATCTTTACTTACAGTGTTCTTTTTTTCTTCCTAATATTCCAAGGTTCCTTCTTTTATCTTTTCCTCTGCTTAGAAAATGTTCTTTAGTCATTCTTTTAGGTTAAGTTTACCGGCTACAAATTCTCTTGGTTTTCTTTCATCTAAGTATGTCTTGATTTACCCTTCATTCCTGAAGGATATTTTCACAGTATGTAAGAGTCTGAGCTGACTGTTCTTTTTTTTCTTCATTTGAAAACTTTTACCACTTGCTTTTGGCCTCCATAGTTTGATGAGAAATCCAATGTCATTCAAATTGCTTTTTCACATAACTAAAGTGTCATTTCTTGCTGCTTGCAAGATTTTTCTCTCTAAAAAATCTTAGCTTTCAGAAGTTTTACTATGATTTGTCTTAGCGTGAATTTCTTTGGGTTTATCCTGTTTGTGGTTCATTCAAGTTTCTTGAATCTGTAGGTTGATGTCTTTTGCCAAATTTGGGGAGTGTGCAGCCATTGTTTCTTCAAATAATTTAATATCCTGCTCTCTTTCTCAAATCCTTCCAGGATTCTGAAGACAGCAATGTTAGATCTTTAGTTATAGTACCATAGGCCCCTAAGGCTCTGTTCTTTTTTTTTTTTTTTATGTTCTCTCTATTGTTCAGATTAGGTGATTTTTAAATTTAATTTTTATTATTCTATACTGCAGTTCACCAATCCTTTCCTCTCATTCCTACATTTTGCTATTGAGCCCCCTTCAGTAAGTTTTTTTTTTTAATTTCAGTTGCCATATTTTTCACTTCTACAATTTCCATTTGGATCTTTAAAGAAGAATACAGGAAAAAAAAAAAGAAGAAGAAAGTTTCTCCTATTTCCTTGCTGAAGCTTTCTATTTTCTCTTTTGTTTCAGCATATGCATAATTGCTCATTAGAATAGTTTTATGATGGCTGCTTTAAAAATCCTTGTCAGATAATTCTAATATCTACGTCATCTCAGTACTGGCATCTATTAATTATCTTTTTTATCTTATCAGTTTGAGATCTTCCTGCTTCTTGGGATGACAGGTTTTTATATTGAATCCTGGAAATTTGGGGTACCAAGCTAGGAGACTTTGGACCTATTTAAATCTCTTATTTTTAAGCTGGCTTCTTGTGATACTGCTCCAGTAGAGGAGGGAGAGGCAGCACATCAAGACTGCAAGCTGGGAACAGAAGTCCAGGTTCTGCACCTGGCCTCCACTCACATCTCTGACGAGAGGTTCCCTGTTACTGTGGACATGGTGGGTGTGTGGGCTCCCCACCTGGCCACCATGGTACCTCCCTGGCAGGGAAAGATAGGACTGCCTCATTATGCTCACCATGGAACTTCCACTGGCACCAACAAGGGAGGTAGGGAGGAGGGTTATCTTGTTAACCAATGGATTGTGGTGCAAGTTTTGACTCTCTACCTGGTGCCCTATGACACCATCGCAGTGGGGAGAGGGAAGAGCTCCTCGCTATTGCTGTCTGGGGGTCTAAGTCCAGGCTCCCTACTAGGCTTTGATGGTGAGGGTGGGGATGGGGCACTATTTTTCTTCTGTGGTATTTGGTAGGCATACACTGGTTACTGTCACAGTTTTCTGTCTTGCTGGCTGCCCCTTTCATGGTCCCCTGGCTTAAGAGTAGTAGTAGCCTTTTATTGGGATTTTGTCTACGCTTATTAGTATTTCTAGGTTGCTGACTTCTTTAGGTCCAAATCTGGGATCGAAGAGGCAAAAAGAAAATTCACAGAACTCACCACCATGTTGTTCCTTGGGTCCCAAGTTCCCTAGCCTACGTGCCATTTTGTATTTATTTCATATACAATGTCTTATTTTTTTAGTTGTGCTTAGTGAGGAATAGGTAAAAGTACATCTACTTCATCTTCTTAGAAACACAAGTTTGAAACATTTACAGTTAACATGTGAGAATGGGCAGAAACTCCCAACCAAGGCACCTGAGAAAAGGCAGTGAAGATGACATCAAATCTTAAGGAATACACCAGAAACTAATACAACATTGTAAATCAATACTTCATAAATAAATAATTTTTTTAAAAAAACAAATCATAAGAAGAGAGAAAATAGATAAGAGTCAAGGGTCAACTGCTGAAGTGAGGTCAAATAAAAACTGAAAAGAACCATTAAAAGCTGAATTCAAGACCAGTTTATAAATAACTCTGTAATAGTAAAATTCTGATTGCAGAAGAATTAAAAAAAGAAAAAGGGTGATTAGAATAGACATAATAAATGTAATAGGGGATAAAGATTTAATGGGAAAAATCTGAAGGAGAAACAAGAAGAGGTAAACAAACAAATAATTAAAATAGGGTATAACAAGCATTAGGACAAACGTAAGCAAAGGATGCTAAAGAAGCAGGTAAGGTAAGTACCTAATGTGGCAGGGGCTAGAAAAAAATCCGCAATCAAAGAAACTTTTACGCCTACAATCTTCACATGGAAAGATGCTAACATATCTTCAGTTTAAAAAGCAGATATGGTAATACGGTAATTTCTACTTTTTTTCAAAAATATGTGTTTTTGTTCCTTTATAGGAAATGTGTCACGTATGCGGAGCTATACAGACACATTCTTAATTATCTCCTACCTAATCAGCTCACTCATTTACCTGCTGGTTTCCAATCCATGTATGAAACACTGGCTAACATCCATTGCAAAATGAGCATTCCAGGCAAGTGTTCTACTCTCTCATACATCCACATGCTTCTGCTCCCACCAAGAATCAGATGGATTGGTTTCCAAATCCATTTTTGCCAGTTGTACTTATTGCTATAATCATGTAATTTAAACTACATAAACAGACAACATATCATTGGGAAAAGTGTTGTTGTTCCTATGAAAATTAAGTCTAATGCTTTGGAAACATTTTTTAAAAGATGACATTTAAACAGTGCTATAGAAGTAGATGTAGACGCAAGCGTAAATATATTGAGAGATCATCAAAAAGACTTTTTTTTAAAGAGTAAGAATTCTATTCTCAGGTTACTTTGTAGAGCCCCCACTTTCCTGTTCCCCAGTAAAACACCATCATGAGGGCGACAACGCATCATGACTGTGGTTTATGCAGTCAGCCTTTGTCTCCTCCAAGAACAGCTCTGGGTTCCACATCGAATATCTACAGAAAAAAATGGATGTTTATGTTTTGAACTTTTTAAAAAAAAGGGTATATGTGAATCATTTAGTTTATGATTCCCTGCTTTAACCAACTTTTTTCAAATAAACAGCAATAGAGGTAAACAAGAGAACCTCCTCACACACACCCACTCCTACCCAAGAAGTTACAGTGTCCAAGTAGGTGATGCTAGTCATTTCTCCTTCATTTTGCTTTTGTGTATTGTTTATTTTCCTGCCATGAATTTATATTTTTAATAGTAAGACAGCATTTTTTAATTACGAAAAACAATAATTTTACATGAACGCCTAGGGAAGCACAAAGTTATTTTGCTAAAAATCAACATAAGGAGCTTCTTAAAAGAGGAAAAAATACATCACCGGTCACATGTGACAAAGTAACAAATTTCAGACCTTAAACTTAGAAGGTCAGCTTTAATATGTATAATATCCAGATCCAATTTACATTCCCATGTCAGAGCAATATATCACCAATGCCGAATATAATTATAGCTTATTTTAAGCTTTCATTTTTACCTACTCTTAGCAAGGTGACTAATTACTTAAGATGAAGAGTTCTGGGGAGAGTACAAAGCAATTAACATGCTCTGTAGGGCAAAACAAACATACACCTACATCCCATTCAACAGGCCATCCACAAAAATGACACTAAATTATACAGGCGGATAGGGAATTTAGGAACTAAATAATGTTCTGATTGTAAAATCTACCAAACTTCAAAATACAACCATTAACGTATATTTTCTAGGAATTGACTTTTAAAGAAATTATGTATTTAAAACTAGCTATTTATTCCCCCCTCTAATATTAGATGAAATAATGAAGTAACAAACTGAATAATCCATTCTCATAGTTACTTTTTAGCTACAACATATTCAAGGGTATAAAATGTCTAGAGAAAGTATTCCAAATAAAATGTAAAGAAAACCAGATGAACTGCAATGACGAAAAACAAAGCACTTTATACAAGAAACATGAGTTCTTTATCTTTAGATGAAAAGATAGTAGGAGAACTACAGATTTAAAATAACATAATCACTATGCACTCTAATGAAAACTTAAGCCTACTATTAAAAGTAACATATTGCAGAAATTGAAATAGTTTAAAACTATTAAATAGTTTAAGTATTAGTAAGCAAATTTCTTAGTATCAAATGCATCGTTACTTTAGGAAAGCATTAACTGAATTATTCATTTTAGTATTAGTAAGCAAATTTCTTAGTATCAAATGCATCATTACTTTAGAAAGCATTAACTGAATTATTCATTTTAAATACAGACTAATTTGACAGCCAACAAATGGGGAAAGAAAAATTGTCATCACACTTTAGGCCTTCCACCATCTGTTCCCACCCTAAATACTTGCTACTACCGCCCAATACTAGTCCAACAGATCAGATCAGTCCATAAATTTAATTATTAAGTCCATAATCTGCCCTTAATTCTGTCAAGTTCATTCCTAGCTTCACTCATAATGCTCCCCTGCACAGAATTACCTCTTCTCTAACCAATGAAACGATTTCATCTTTCAAGGGCCAGTTCAAGTTTCCTCCTTGTTTGAACTCTCACTAATTTAAGTTTCTCCATTTGCTCAAAGGGTTTCATTCTCGTGATCCCAGATATTCCTCCAGTTACTGTCCATTTATTTCTCTCCTTTCTTTTATAGCAGAAGGTCTCAAATGATTTCATCACAGGTGTAATCAGTACATCTTCATCCATTCACTCCATCTCACTTCAATCTGGCTTCTGCCACGCAGACTCCACAAAATTACTTTTCTCAAAGGTCACTAACAGCCCTCCCCTTGCTAATTCCCACTGTATTACCTTGCCCCACCTCAGCAGCATTCTATGTGGGCTGCCACCCCCTTCTTTTGAAACACTCTTCCTCTCTTAGGTTCAGGAAATCAGCCTCCTGGTTTTTCCTCCTCCCCACCAGCCAGAGCTCAATCTGTTTTCCTGGCTTCTCCTCCCTTTCTGGGCCACAAATAATTGCTGAGTTCCTCAGAGCTTCTTCCAGGAACTCTTCTGTACCTTGCTCTCTTTCCAGATGCATGTGCACAGATACACACACCCCAGCCCTGGATCTCTGCCATTCTCAGAGCTTTATGTACAATCCACATATAAACAACAGTACATATCTCCACTCCACAGTTCTCCACTGAGCTGCAGACTCACATATCTGGCTCCTTGCCCGATATCTCAAATTGTGAAACTCTTGGACATATCAAACTTAACATGTTTAAAAGAGATATTTGATTTTCTTCTCCAAAATTCATGGAATCAGTAACAATCATTTTCCTCTTTCCCAGCATGGATGACGAATGTCGCCTGCCATGCACAAAGGATGTTGTAGACATCAGCCTCTGTAGCCACCCCCAATGGTGCACCTTGAGGGGATTCAGGATGGAGAAAAACATGATACTGGCCCTGGATAGTTAAGGTGCATATCAAAGAACAATTTCGACAAGCCCAGACTCTTGCATCTTCCCATACACAGAAAACTGCTAAATTCATTAACTTGAGATGTCTGGTTTTCTTTAATTAGCAGTAATTTTTAGATATTCTGACTACCTGGGGTTTTTTTTTTTTTTTTTACAAAAGTTCCTATATATCCTGGCTCCTCCCTTACCTCTTCCGAACAGTCCCTCAGAGCTATCTGAGAGGCTGTCTCCTGGGCTTAAGTCCTCAGTAAGTCTGCTAAATAAAACATAACTCTCAACTTTTAGGTTGTGCAATTTTTTTTCAGTCAACACCAGTTAACAGCACTGCTATCGACCTCTTTGCTCAAGTCAAAAATCCAGGTTTTGGGTTCTCCTTTTCATTCACAGCCTACATCCAATCCATCAACATGTCCTACTGTTTCTACTTCACTTTATCTGCAAAATCCACCCAGCTCCTCGCCCACTACTACAATCCTTATCCAAGTCCCCTCATCCCTCCTGTGGCTACTTCCACAGCCTCCCTTCTGCTCTCCCTGTCCACTCTCTCCCATCTTGAATCTATTCTCTCCACAGAGCAGAAGTGATCTTTTTAAACAGGTAAGTTAGAATACATCACTTCCTGCTTTAAGCTCCTTAATAGCCTCCCACTTACTTAGAATAAAAATCCAATTTCCCTACCATGACTTTAAGACCCTCATGACCTGGCCACTGCCTACCTCTCTGACGGCCCCATCTGCCTGCCACTGTTTCTCCACCTCAGGTCTCTGCTGCCCAGGAGATGCTCCAGGACCAGTACCAATGCCTAAGCTTCTCTTATCTAGTTCCTTGTCCTCCTGATCTCTTAAACTTCACCATCTCAGACTTTCTCTGACCAGCTTGCATCTGAAAGCTCTCTATGCTTTACTGTTGGTCCCATACATTTTCTTGACTGAACTGATGATATCTTTTATTTACTTCTATTTTCTATGACTTTCCCCAGTATGCCTCTTGTTACTGTGGTACCTCACACAGGTAGAATATTACACCCTCGGCTGTACTCTAGTGGCATGTTATCCATGACACATACTTAAGGACTTAATTAGATAAGAGCTGGTGGTACATTTATTCTTTAGTGTTTGTTAGGCATTTCTCTCCAAATGGAATCTGAGCAATGTGAGGACCAGGAGAAGTGCTTGCACCTCTTCTAGTTTTGTAACAGGGAGGTCCATATAGGCACTAAAGTACCTGGCCTTCTACCCTGAAGAATGAGCAAGACAGGCTCATGCATATCACTTCATTTCATGCTTTAAGTTCCCTATTCTCTCCTTACTATTTAAGTTCATTTAACCTGCACTCTGATATTCTCTTCTGAGCCCCATATTAAGGTTCTACAACAACAGAACATTTTGTCCCCCTCCTCAGAAATTCACAGCATGACAGAGGAAGCAGTCATACCTAGACTCAAGAGTGAAAAGGCTCAAAACAAATGCACAAGGAAAATTACATGAATTTCTGATCTCTACAACTGTGTTGTCCAATAGGTAGCCACTAGCGACGTGTGTATACTTAAATTAATTAAAATTTGATTGCTCAGTCACAGTAGCCACATTTCAAGTGCTTCATAGCCACCTGTGATGAGTTCGAAACACCATAGACACAGAGCATTTCCATCGCTGTACAAAGTTACTGGACTTCTGTTCAAATGAGCCTAATTTCTCTTTGGCCCTGCAGAGACACTCCAGGTGACCTTCCTGGTTCTAAGCTTAATGTGAGTGTTTCTTTTCTGTTACCTTTTATAAATTTTAACATACAAAAGATGTTTAACATATGAAAAGTATACCTATTTCTTTCTGATGTACATTACACCTGTAACAAAATAAACAGAAATCTGTGGCCAGTATAAAATTGAGTTTTACTCTATACGATTTTCTGAATCTAAGAAATTAAAACTTCCTTCTATTGCCAATATATTGTGCCTCCTTTAATATTAAGGCCTTTCTTTATTTATAGTTATATATTTCTCTATGTAGAGTTATGTCAGAGAATATCAAGACAAGGATCAACTTACTTAAATTCTTTACTTAACCCACTCAGCAATATACTCAACACATAATGTCAAGACCAAAAAATTAGTCTCAGAATTAAACTATATAAATTTTCGTTTGTAGGATACCAAATAACTAGAAGCTTTAGTGCCTGCAGTACAAATAATTTTTCCACTGAAAATATTTATCTTTACCAAAGAAACCAAAGTATTCAGTAAATAACATCATACTGATAGCTATTATAGATTTGAACACAGAAGGTTTACATTTCTGAAAATGCAGACAATTATCACCGAAAAGAAGAAAGTTTCTTATATTTTGCCTTTACATCCATAAAAAATTGTTTAAGATTAACAGCAGTTTTTTTTCCCAAATTGCAGTAATCGAATCTTTTCAAATAGTTTTCATTCATATATTCTCCCTTTTATGCCTGAATATCAAACTACTCTATTTTAAAAGCAAAAATTTGAGACTCTATGTTACATTGTAACTGACTTTATATTTGAATAGGATTTTTTTTAATTAATCTTGGCTATTCAAACAGCAATTTATATTTCACTTTGAATAGACTGGGAGACATATATTTTAAAATAGATTGGCAGCACTTTACAATTCTAGGACTTTTCATGTCAAGTATAAACTGAGCTATATAGCTCTTATTCACCATTTGCAGAAAATATGTATTTCTCTGTTAAAAGCAATTACTCTATTTTCGATGTACTCTACTTTTATTGTTAACCTTGCATTCAAAGTCAAAGCTTTAAGATACAGGTAAAGTTAACTTTGAAACCAAATAATTATACTACATTTTAATATATCTATGAGCCAAAGCCAAGCTACAGTATGAATGACAATACACAAAGGAGAAAGCCTCCCAACTAGTGGGGAACATTCAACCTTCTAGAGAATCTCTCAGAAAAATGACACCAGCTTTGGAGCTGTTGTGAAAAATGCATTGGAAAGTAATGGCTTGCCCTTCAAAAATATCAAGTTAGTATTCACTTGAAAACATTAATAACTATTTTCTTCCAGGGCATGTTTTATTAATATTTCATTCATTTAAAGCACTTTGGAAAGAACAGCAAGCAAAATGGCCTAAAATTAGAGGTAATTCTCAACAAATATTTCTTTAATAAGCAATACTGTCATAAAAGTTACAAATCCTGAATGATAATTTACACATAAATAATGCAAGGCATATCCCAAGATATATGGCAATGTCTAAAGAGGTAAAGAAGAATATTAACATCCTACCTTACGCTTTGACTTCTTACTGGAAAACAACCTGGAAAAAATGCTTGTAAGAGGTAAAAGTAAGCACATCTCTGAGGAAATTTCTGTTTAAAAAAACCACGAACCTCACTAATATTTTTACTCTACCAAAGGGGATGTTTCTATGATGTGCCATATTGCCTATTTCCTCATCCTGACCACAGGTAGCCAAAGTGAAGGCCACCATGGACCAAAGCTATAGCACTCTGTCAGACCAGCCTCTCCTTTCCTTTCCTACTTTTTATAGTTGGTATGAAGCCCACTCCCTTAGCCTTATCCCACCAAGACTACAGTCCCTGCCATAGGCAGCCTCCCTTAGATCACTCTTTGATTCTCTTGATATGAATGTCTACTCATCCTTGGAGGTTTTAAAATATAAGCTTTAGTCTTTAAGACTTTAACTTCATATGTATTCTCATAGTCTTGAATATAACTTTGAGAAAATAATAATCATGCAACAAATATATCAAAGAAATATGCAGCTACTCAGAAGAACCAAGGCATTTAAGCAGCACTGTATAATAAAATATAACAGAAATGGTATGTATGTGTTGTCCAATATGGTAGCCACAGCCACATGTGTCTACTGAGCATGTGAAATGTTGCCCTTTTTTTCATTAAACTTTAATTAATTAAATTTAAATAGCCACAAGTGACTAGTAGCTACTGTATTGAACAGCACAGGAAAGAAAACACAGAGTCATCTACATTACTAACCTTTCTGACATCATTACTGAAGAGAAAGAAAGAGAAAGAAAGGAAAGGAAAAGGAAAGATGAAAACGACAAGAATGTACATTACCAAGGAACACCTTTACTCCTCTTGCCCATTCAGAAATTATCACTGTAAATATGTATAAACTGCTAGTTTTTCTAAGGCTGATTTTCAAAAAAAAACTTTTTATCTCATGTCTTAATTTAAATTCCAAAACACCACGAGAATAAAAATAAACTGGAGCATATTATTAAAGAACATTATCCTCCTTCCCTCATTTCTACAAAGGGAGAGGTCTCCTACTATATTCCCCATAAAGCAACATTGGGGGTTACTTCTGGTCACTCCCTCTACCTCGTTATTGGAATATCCCCCAGGAAAAATTACTTTATCCAATTGGTGAAAGCGGAGAAAAAAACAGAACGCTCCTACCTGCATAGGAACCTGGCCTGCAGTTACCTATTCTCTCTACCTATTACTACATGATAAGTGATTCAGTGGGAAGAAGTAAGAAGTATATTTCACCTTCAAGCCCCAGTTTTGCTTTTCACTCTAGCTTTTCCAGCAGTACAGCTGATTTTGTTTCTTACCCTGCTTCTGTATCTACTTTTTAAATGTATTTCAGAATGCAAAAGCAAAAAGACGGTGTAATTAGCATCACCATAAAACCCAGTATTTTGCATGTATACGTGTCAAACAGGACAGAAGTTGAATTACAGGAAACTGAATAAATGGTAACAGGTCTCTTTTTTGTGGGATTTAGGGGTGAGTCATAGAGAAAGAAGACTTTGGGAGGCCAAGCAAAAGAAAGATACTGAAAAAGTGCTGAAGCAAATGCAGGACCTGAGAGATGACTGTTTATTTCACTTGACCAAGTTGACTGTGTTTAAGTAGAGGTCGTTTCAAGAAATTCAGAGCAGGGTAATCCTTTGTATCTTAGAAAGTTTTTGACCTGATTCAAGTCCTGAGGCACACTATAAAAGCACTTTTGTTTACATTTTCTAATACTAAAATAAAGAACCTAAGTGTCCAATGAAACTAAAAACTGGAAGAAACAAAAATTTAACACTTATTGACCTATTATGTATCCCAATAAATAATGCACTGGTACTCAGCCCATTTCTTCTCACTCCCCTTCCCCACCTCTATTCTGTTCTGTTCTTGTCTCAAAGGGGCTGAACCTGCAGGCTGCAGTTCCCAGGCTTTGTAATCAACTGCTCTCTGCTAGGTTTGACCAGAGGGAAGGTGAAGAAAGAATAACAAGGCCTCTCTCTCTCCCTTGGCAGGTTCTCTGCAACAGTTGCATCTGCCCCATGGATCCAGTTTCTTCCACTCAACACCAGGCTGTGAGCTTCCAGAGCATTGCCTTTCCCTCCAGCACAGGGGTGGAGCAACTTCCGGCTGTTGCGAACCTCCACTACCTCACTGCTCCCTATTTGGTTTCTCAGTCTTTCCATCACCCATTTAACCAATTTCTGGCATTAACTTCTTTTTTAAAAAGCGTATAGCATGCGCTCTGGTTCCTGTTTTCCTCTCAGGACCCTGACAACATGTATAATACACACATATACATATATGTGCATTACAGTTTGATTCCGATTTCATCTCCAACTTCTTCCTTGGAAAGCATCTTTGGTAAGAACAAGGGAAGGAACAGAAACTCTTTAAGAATCATAATATGGTATAATAAAGCTTTAAGAAGAGAAACGTTTGACTTGTAGATGTTTTAGTTTGAGTGCTCTAAAGAGCCTGCACCACCCTTACCCCACCACAATGTCATTGATAGAATCCACTGACCAAGACGAGGGACTCTGCAGGCACAGTTGAAGGATGTGAAGGCCTGCAGGGATTGGCAGTGATAATAAAGGAGGGACAAGAAGCCTTCCTCACTCAAGTAACACCCAATCTCTACATCATATTCATTGTCCCTTCCCTCAACTATGGGAGGGAAAGGGGATGTAGGAAACCCAGACTTTTACCGGGTTCACTCTCTCCATGAATTTCTTGGATGTTTCTGAGGAATATTAACACACCCACAAATGTCTAATGTCAAAGTATGATTTTCAGAAAGATAAAAACATTGCTCACCCCAATAAAGCCAGCAGTGTCAAATACTTACCACATTAATGAGAGAACCAGCAAGATGGTGAGGCTGGTTCAAAAAGAATTGGAAAAACATCAGAAGATATATAATGACTTAAAGAAAGGATAGTAGAAGAAGAACAATAATTTAAATATAAAACTAATTAATATCCTTCAGGGCAATAAACCTGCAACTTCTGGGGTTTATCTTTAAAAAATAAAAATTTAAAAAGCAAGCAACAGTAAGGTAAAATAACATACTACTAACATATGCATTAAAAATTTAGGGCAAAGGCACACAAGACCCTATTAACAGTTCACCACTGAGCAGCAGGCTTTGACAATCAAATGACAAAAGAGATGAAGACTTTTTCTTTTCTGGTTATACCCGTCTAAGAAATTCAGATTTTTGACATAAGAATACAATGCCTTTATAATTTAAAATTTCTTATCCAACTTTCTTTTTCCTGGTATTAAACTAGATATCCATGACCACCCTCCCAACAACAGTCACTGAGACATGATTTTAAAATTGTGTCTGAGGTGACAAGAAAGTACAGTCTCCTCAAAAGCAAAATTTAAAGAGAGAGAGAGAGGAATTTAGACAGGTAAGCCTGCCTCAAGCCTCATCTGCTCTGGGGGACAAACATGAAGCCCTGGAAACCCAACATCTCCTTTGTGGTAGCTGAGCAGAGCGAATAGAACAAGTGTTACAGCCTCAAGCCTGAGAAACGCCGGCAAAAAGCAAGGCTCTCAAAGGGCCACACCTTAAGTAAGAAGGTGACCTAGCAATAAACCTGCCCCATAAAGGAGGACATCAAGGCAAATTTCTTCTGATAATTCATAACCCAGTCACACACATATGTGGAGGAAAAAAAAACGAAAAAACAAAAACCTCAAACTGGTCATTTTAGTTTAAGGCAGCCCTGGATCATTACGTTCCTAGTAGTAGAAAAGCATTAATTCATTCTAGCAAAATATCTTCAAAATAAATCTCAAAGAAAAAGTTCCAAGGAATAGGAGGTCACACTCTAAAATTACAAAACACACAAAGAAACAAGAAATGAGTAAAGGTGAAAACAGTAAATAAACAAATAACCACCACCAGGAGTAGGCCTAGGAAACCTTTATTTACTAAAATTACAGAGAATATAAAATATTTAATATGTTTAGAGAAATAATAAACAGGATAAAAATAAGCAAGGAGGGGCTTCCCTGGTGGCGCAGTGGTTGAGAGTACACCTGCCGATGCAGGGGACATGGGTTCGTGCCCCGGTCCGGGAAGATCCCACATGCCGCGGAGCGGCTGGGCCTGTGAGCCATGGCCGCTGAGCCTGCGCGTCTGGACCCTGTGTTCCGCAACGGGAGAGGCCACAACAGTGAGGTGCCCGCATACCAAAAAAATAAAGTAATAAAATAAAATAAGCAAGGAGTATTATGAAAAATCATGAAAAAAGATAAGGAGTTTTGAAACAGCCAAAAATATTATGAGGATGAAATTATAATAATGGAAATTTAAAATACAACTTATAAATTAAATAGCAGATTAGACAATGGTGAAGAATTAGGAAACTAGAAGATATTACAAAGTATTCCCAGAATACAGTACAGAGAGACAAACAGATGGAAACTTCAAAGAGATTAGGAAATAATGGTGTATGGAGTAAGAAGCTCTAACACATACAAAACTGAGAGAGGGGGGAATCAATATTCAAAGAGTTAATGGCTGAAATTTTCACAGAACTTATGAAAGACACTAATCATATTCAGGAAGTCCAAAAAAATCCCTAGTAAAAACAAATAAGAAAGAAATTCCACCTAGACACATAGAACACACTATAGAACACCAAAAACAAAACATAATAAAACCAGAGAGAAAAGGCAGATTACCTAGAAGAGCATGAGTTTTAGATAAAAGAGCCTACCTCTCAAAAACAGCAATGTAAGACAGAAGAAAAAATAATATCTTCAATGGACTAAGAAAAGATATCAGAAAACCTTAATTTCATGCCCTTAGGAAAACTATTCTTCAAAAGTAAAGGTAAATAAAGTCGCTTTCAAACAAGTAAAACAAAGTTTTACCATCAAAGGACCCTCACTACAGGAATGTAATGATATACTTGAGCTAAAAGTAAAATCAGAAAAAAATGTGCAAGAACCAAAAAAGGATGAGTATGCATGTGTATAAACACATATACATAAATACATATTTGTAGTATATCTCAGTAGTAACAATAGCTAATTTACAATACAAAAAAAGAAAAAAGAGAAAATTAAAATATCACACAGAACTAGCATACAAATCAAGAGAGGATGATTGGTGTTAACGTATTTTAGGTTCAGAGGAAGAGAGACTGCTTTTTTGTGTCCCTTTTAAGTACACGCCATGTACAGTTTCCTTTTTAAGCGTGTGCATGATAAATTTCTCTTCTGTTTTAAGATCGAAGAGAATGTCTTCCAAATTAGTAAATGAGGAAAAATGAAATGAGAAATTTAAAATCTATCAAAAGAATTTGAGGAAGAAGAAGGAAGAATACAGAAAAGAATGGGGGAGGGGTGAGCAGGAGGAGGAGGAAGAGGAACATGGAAAAGCAGCATAAACTGAAAATTTTAAATGGAATGTCATATAAATCCCAATATATTTCTACAATTGATATGAACAAAGATTATCAGACAAGATTTTTTTTAAAAGCATCCATGTACTATTTACAATGGATGTTCCTAAAATATAAGAACAAGGTATGAAAAATGATTAATTGTGATAAAATGTGAGTAGCTGCACACAGCATACATAAATATATGAAATACTGAGAGGAAAATGCAAGTCTTCAAAGAGCACATAGAAGATGATGCCATTTAAATAATGTTCAAAAAGATATAAAACCAAGCAATATATTAGGAATACATATATGGTAATCTATAATGCAAAGAAATCCAAAATTCATGACAGTGGTCACCACGGAATAGTGCAAGAAAAGGACACTGAATTAAGGAGGGAGGCATAGAAGCTTCAGAGTTATAGGCAGTAATCTATATGCTAGCCTCATTAGTAGGTGAGTGGGCACTTATTTCACTATAATGACAAACAGCCTTTTTTTATATGTTTAACAGTTTATAAAAATAATTTTTATAGTAAGTCAAACTATTAGTAACTTCAAATTTTTGTCTTGACTTTTTCTCTTCAGATCAGGTTGACATCAAGGAATACAGTGATCTCGTTGCTTGCCACAAGCCTCCTGTCTCTATCCTCATGTGCAGTACGTGGCACAAAACATTCAGCAATCCAAAGATAAGCTCTCCTACCAGCTTTATGTTTTCAAGCCCAGAAATGCAGGAAAACTACACTCTAAACATAGCACTGATTAAATGGAATAATGACACATACAGGCTGCTTACTTGCTCTGCAGTAAACATATATTTTACTGCAAAATTTTCTAAAGTGATCTTCTAGAAGTTACAGTTAACTTAATCAAATCTAGTTCCAAAACCTCCTTAGAAATCTTCTAACAAAATGATAAATTGTAAAATATCTCTTGTAAACTTCAAAATGCACACATTAAACATGAGTAAAGGAAGATAATGCCTAGGGCTTCCCTGGTGGCGCAGTGGTTGAGAATCTGCCTGCCAATGCAGGGGACACGGGTTCGAGCACTGGTCTGGGAAGATCCCACATGCCGCGGAGCAACTAGCCCCGTGAGCCACAATTACTGAGCCTGCGCGTCCGGAGCCTGTGCTCCGCAACAAGAGAGGCTGCGATAGTGAGAGGCCCGCGCACCGCGATGAGGAGTGGCCCCCACTTGCCGCAACTAGAGAAAGCCCACGCACAGAAACGAAGACCCAACACAGCAAAAATAAATAAATAAATAATTTTTAAAAAAAAGATAATGCCTAATATCACAAAACACAAAAATCTAAGAAGACTGGTATTTCTGAGACAGAAACCTTATCCTTGACGACCACATCAACTTGAGCAAATGAAGATGCATTCTATAACTAATTTGCTATATGCAAAGATGAGTAATGGACTAAAACGCTTAATATCAATCATAATGATGTTAGTGGCTACCTTTTTATGTTTCTACCTCCACGTATTTGAAAGCTCAAACATAACTGTTGACTGTGTTGAGATCCACTAAAAGTTATGTTTGATAATTTGAAGAAATTGGTCTTTTCACTTGTGTTCCAAAAATAAAGCTTCTATGTCTTTAAGCTCAAAACTGTCCTTGATGTTGAATAATCAATAAAACTTCAAACAGAAGAACTATGTGATCTTCAAATCAAGTCTTTATAAAACAAGGCCAATAATTTGGCATTTAAAGTGCTGGTTTTCACATATTTCACTATGCAGATAGCCAAAGGATGACATGTCTCATAATCGTTACGCAGACTTTCAGAGGTTGGTGAATGGTTCTAAAATACTGCATATCAGGGATGGGGTGGTGCAGGGGTGCTCTACTTTTTCCTTGATTTTTTTTGGGGGGGGGTACGCAGGCCTCTCACTGCTGTGGTCTCTCCCGTTGTGGAGCACAGGCTCCGGACGCGCAGGCTCAGCAGCCATGGCTCACGGGCCCAGCTGTTCCGCGGCATGTGGGATCTTCCCGGACCAGGGCACGAACCCGTGTCCCCTGCATCGGCAGCCGGACTCTCAACCACTGCGCCACCAGGGAAGCCCTCCTTGATTTTTGATTTAAATAAATCCTGATCCCAAACCAGCACTGGAGAACTGTCATTAATTAGTTCACTTGCTTCTTTTTCAATTGTATTCACAGACATTAAAGAATTTCACTCTGATTTTCTCAATAATACTACAGTTCTAATAATAATCTCAAAAGCTTACAAAAAGTTGGAATTCCTTCTCTCTTGAAATTTAGTCACATACTGTACATAAAAAAGAAAATATGAAAACTGACTTTATCAGCAGACACATCATAACTAACTGCAAAGTCCAAAGATTTGATCAGAAATAGCTTCAAGTTTTACATGTTCAGCTAAGTCATTCCTCTAATTGGAGCACTGGGCACAGAAATACTCATGTCTCAATTTTCTATCTACATAAAGTGCCATGATTTCAGAAAAATTTCTCCAATGACATGGTTTTCTATTCTTTCCAATTAAAAAGACTACTTTGTAGGAAACAGCAACATTTGTGAATTGCTGATAATATATTCTATTGTACGTATATTGGCTCAATAGAACTGGCCACTCTCAGGGAAATAATTCCACAAATTATTATTTTTGAAATATTTATTCTTTCAAATGAAAGAAACATACAGCATTATTTCCCACTGTCTTTATATGGAATCACAATAAATAACTGTATCCATTGTAATATGCCTGAATTCATACATAAAATCCTCTCACAGTTTTTCTTTCACTATCATGTTCATCTACTCAAAATATGAAAAATTAGAAGAGGTAATGGCAGGGTCTATTTCTTATTATACTGAAATTCCATGGTTATTTCCAGTGTCCAGTAGCTGCCGGATAAACTGAAAAATGACTGTAGCTCCCCAGTTGACCCCAAAATACCCTCTTCCTACATTTAAACTCCACAGGAACAGGGCCTGGACCTGCTTTGCTATTTACTCAAGCCCCACGTCTAAGATGGTACTTGGAAACAAAACATTGGTACTTGGAAAACAGCAAGTGCTCAATAACCATTTTTTAAATGAAAACATTTAATAGGTAAAGATTAAGATGGAGACCAGAGCTCTTCATGTATGACTATACCTGTCAAATAAACAAACTCCTAATTCAACTTAGTTTCTAGCAATAGCCAACATAAAACTGAAGAAGGTTAAAATTGTTTCAATCAAATCTTCACTGAGCACTTTCTATGTGCTAAAAGCACTGTGCCTGGTAAAGAGAGGTATATAAGACATATGAAATCCCTGGTCTCATGCCCACCATTAATTTACAGCCTAGAGAACACACTGAAAGTGGTAAAATATGGAAAAATAAAGATAAAATTGAAATAATAGAGATTCTTTGTTTACTCTTCATGCTCCTTACTTAAATCTCACTTTCATGTCTCTCAGCAGGTAGGGTCTTTTTATTTCAAATACTTATACTGTCAAGGATCTTTATCATACTGTAGCCAAACTTCAGAAACATTCGGAATATCAGAATACCAAAAAAAGTCTTTTATATATCATTAACCTCCAATCATAGTTTTTCATTCTGGCCCTCTAGCCCTTTGTCTATATTTTATACACACACACACACATATATGCATATATATATATATATATGTATATAAAGAGAGGGCTAGAAAATATTCATATATATTTATGCAGAAATAAGCATTCATTATACAATAAGAAATCAAAACTAATCTACCATAGACTCTTGCAGCTCAGAAATTCTGATTCTATGACTGTTCAGACATTTTAAAACAATTCCTACTTAAAATTTTTCAAGAATATGCTGGACTAAAAGGTCTAAAAACTGATTTATCAAGACACCTATTGTAGTGTGGCTAGATACAGGGTACCCAGTTAAACGTGGAATTCTGGAAAAACAACAAATAATTTTTTAGCGTAACTACGTCTAAAACCCAGATTTTACTGGGCGTCCTATATTTTTATTTGCTAAGTCTGACAACGCTAACCTCCTATGGGCTCCTACAAAGATACCAATTCCAATAAAGGAAATAATAAATTAATGGTATTTCTTGTATATCAAACAGGAATGAGCCAATATATATGTACAATACCAAAATTCAGAGTGAAACTCAGCCCCATTAAATTGACAGTTTCTGATGACTGTTCTCTTTTGAAAAACGCCTCAAGTTTTTAAAAATTCTAAGAAAAAAAAAAAGAATGACTTTTTTAAAAGTCCACAGGCTACATATCACTCAGTAATAAACACAAAAGGTACTATTAAGACTGTATTTCCACATGCATATAAAAATTATGTATTCAATTTTTACCTTGAGAAGTTGTTGAGGTAGACCACCTATTTACTCACAGGCACCATGAAGTACTGCATAAAAGTGGCAGATCATGGCATCTGTTTAATTCAGTAATATGCCCTCATGTTCAGAAAGACGAATTACCTCACGGGATTACTCGTCAAAGACACGCGGAGGGACTCCAGGCACGTGAAGAGCCTTTCATCTGCAGACTCCATCTTCAGTTCATGGATGAATTCCTGAGGTGAGATCTGTCGACTACTCTTAACACTTCCCTGTAAAATAAGTTAAAAATTTTTAATTCATGTTGTGTGAAGATTATCCATTAAAATAGTAACTACATTAATCCCACCTTTCATATTAACAGCAGCACACAACTACTCTGAGTAGCATTACTTTGAGAGGATGATTTCCTTACTTCTGTCCATAAATCTATAAATTCATAATCCATGGTATCCACAAAAGATAGCAACATAATATCAAAAGGTTTTCAAATTAAAATAATTGCTTTGTCAAATCCAGACTATCGTGGAAAACATAGGAAATATCTGAAAATATACCAATGTGTTTTAGGCACATGTAAAATAAAAACCAAAACTTAATACAAGAATGACCCTATTAAAATTAATATTCCAAGCAACACAGAAAAAGCTGTAAATCTTTAAGCACCTAGTTCTAGGCAATACAGACACAGAGATTATCAAAACCTAAGTCTGGAAGGAGAAACGCAAGCAAGGAAACAGTACTATTCAGAGCAGTCTAATTCCTCTAACATGCCACCAAGGGACCAAAGGAGGAACACCCAACTTGGCAGAACAGACAAGGGAAGCCAAGGGGAAGGTAAGTAAGAGGGAGGCAAAGACTTAGACAAGAATACCTTTCAGGCTAAAACATCACACAAAAGCACACACCCAAAAAGAAAAACAAAAGCACATAGCACATATAACTGAGGATAGACGCCAGGTCCTGGAGTGGTAAAGCACTACCACACAAACAGCTTTTCCAGGGGGGTTGGAAGGATCACACTGGCAGCAGTATGAAATACATATGAGAAGAGCTGGAGTTCATTCATTATTCAACAAACATTAATTCCCTACTAAGTGCCTGTCGCTGTGCTAAGTGCTGAAAAAAGACCAGTGAACAAGAGACAAAGATACCTACCTGCACGGAGCTTTATTCTCCACAGGGAAGAATAAAGAATGACAGACAATAAATGTAAAATAATTAACATACATCTCACTGTAGTGTTAAGTGCTATAGAGAAAAATAAAAACAGGAGGAGGAATAAGCAGCATTAGGAGGTGGGATGCAATTTCAAACAGGGTGGTCGAAGAAAAAATAAAGTCTCACGGAAAAGACTCTGAAGGCCTCAAACCTGAATGTTAGAATAAAGGTTTGAAGGAGGTGAGAGCTCTAAACATGCAGATATCTGGAAAAAATTTGTGATGGAGGGGACTGCAGTCCTTACAGGCCACCAAAGAACTTGACTTTTACTCTGAGATCAGAAGCATCAGAAGCAGAAAGACCTGTTGAGAAGGTATGTGTATAGTCCAGATGGGAAATGATGAGGATGCCCAACTAATAATAAACTCCAGAATTATATCTATTTAAATTACAGATTACAAATCTAATGGGAAGAAAAGGAACTGTACATGCCCAAAAGCAGCTAAGTTGAGATGGTAGGAAATTAGATGTATTTTTTCATTTCTTTTTATTTTTATTAATTTGCTACAGCATTGCACAAGGAAACATTCCCAATAATGCAAAACAAATTAGCCCTGGGAAACAGGTGATTTTCATAAATAGCAAGTCATAATTTACTAAAGAAAAATATGCCATTCCATGAAATGGGAGCTAACTGAATCCACATTCTATGGGATCCTTACAGCAAAGTTCCTAAAGAGATGAGTTCAGGCATCCAAAAACCCTAACAATAATTTGCCTTAATGACCCAGAATAGGGCACTTAATGAACAGAATGTCCCCATTAGTAAAGTCTTCCAGCTATTATAACTTCCATGTTGGTCAAATCAACATGTTGGTCCCCCTAAAATTGGGAACAAGAGAAGAAATGTCAGCTCTCACCATTCCTATTTAGTATTGTAGTGAAGGTCCTAGATAGTGCAGTAAGGCAGTAGCAACAACAGACACACAGATTAGAAAGGAAGAAGTAGGTATGTCTATTAGCAAATGAGATGATTATGTACATGAATTTAGCAAACTCACAGAATAAAATTCAATATAGAAAAACAATTTTTTTCTAACTACTACCAGCAATTAGAAAATAAAACTTTTAAATATATCGTTTTCTAACAGCATCAAAAAAATACAAAATCATTAGGAAAATTTTTAACAAACGAAGGGAAATATCTATACACTGAAAACTATAAAACATTGTGGAGAGAAAAACGACCTAAATAAATGAAGATGCTATACCATGTTCCTGGATCAGATGACTCAATATCAAGAAATCCATTAATAAATACATTTAAAAAATAATAATTTATAGATTCAATATAATCACCATCAATGTTCCAGCAAGCTTTTTTGAAGAAATTGAGAAGCAGTTTCTAAAATTAATATGGAAATGCAGAGAACCTACAATAGAACAATTTTGAAAAAGAATAAAGTTAGGGGCTTACTTTATCTGGTTTCAAGATTTACTGAAAAGCTACAGTAATCAAAGTAGAATTAATGGAACATTAACAGAACAGAAGAGAGTACAGAAATATATTGAATCTATGTAGTCAATGATTCTCAACAAAGATCTCAATGTAATTCAATGGGGTAAGAAGAATCTTTTCAACAACTGGTGTTAGAATAATTGAATATCCACATGAAAGAATGTGAACCTAAATGCTAGACCTAAATGTAAAAGCTAAAATTATAAAATGTCTAGAAGAACACACAGTGAAAATCTTCACTACCCTGAGGAAGGCAAAGGTTTCTTAGGATACAAAAGCACTAACTATAAAGTTGGATTTCATCAAAATGTAAACCTTCCACTTTTCAAAAACCTCTTTTTTTATTAAGATAGCTTCATTAAGAAAATGAAAGGTAAGCCACAGACTGAGAAAACATTGCAATATGTGTCAAGAACTGTACAGAGGCTGAGATTTTACCCCACATACAAGCTAAGTTAGCCTGTTACTATTTCATGAATTCCGACAGAAAACACAGGACTCCTCAGTTAGAGACAAAAGGACTCTATTATACATGTTGGTTCCCTAACCCACCAACCCACAGGGATGATGCAGAGATCCCTGATGAATGACGGATACTACACACACAGTGGACTGTATAACAAGGGAAGAACACTGAGCTTCGGGCAATCACCACTTTTATAGTGAACAGTAACAAACCCGCTCATTATCCACAGAGATATAACTTCATCTCTAAAGTTGCTTCACTGTAAATGCAGTCCTGAGAAATGACCTGGATAAAGAATGGTCAGGCCTTGCATGTTGGCATAACCAGAAAGAATATACAGGGATATCCAGGGCCCATGGTAGACTGGCTCTCCCAACGATAAATATATCTCATAAACAGCAGTCCCCAACCTTTTTGGCGCCAGGGACCAGTTTCGTGGAAGACAATTTTTCCACAGACAGAGGGGCTTGGGGGGATGGTTCAGGCAGTAATGCAAGTGATGGGGAGCAGCAGATGAAACCATTTAATGAACTCCTACAATTCAATAGTAATAAGACAAACAGTCCATTTAAAAACGTGAATAACAGACTTTGCAAAAGAAGATGTATGAGTGGCCAATAAGCACATGAAATGATGTTCAAGATCATTTGTCATCAGGGAAATGCAAAATAAAACCAAAAACAAAATAATGCTACATACCTCCTGGAATGGTGAGGGTGTGAAGCCCCTGGAACTCTCCTACACAACTAGTGGAGATGTAAAACAGTACTACCACTTATAAAACAGTTTAGAGATTTATTTTAAAGTTAAATATACACTGACTCAGCAAGTGCACACTGACTCAGCAAGTGCACAAGCAGGAGGGGAAAAAATCCATACAACATTCAGAACAGCTTTATTCATAAAAGCCAAAGACTGGGAACAATGCAAGCAATCATCAACAAGTTGCTGTGTATCCATACAATGGAATACTATGCAACAATAAAAAACTTCACTGCTGATAATGCAACAAGATAGATGAATCCAAAAAACTATGCTGAGTTAAAGAAGTCAAAACAAAAAATAGAGCATAATGTATGGTTCCCTTTATAGGAAAGACCAAGACCAATCTGTCAATCTTTTCTCTGGGGCCACTCTGGTTCAAGACATAGAAGCTGAGCTGTTAATTATCTGTGTGTTTGATTAGAGAATGAAGGTAAACGCAGACAACATCTTAAATGGGGCAACAAGTAGACTTTCCCAATAAACACTGGGAAAAAAAGAATAAACTTACTGGCAAAAAATAATTATTTATTTCAACCATATTAGGTTTTTCCAGTTTGAAACATTTACTGTGTAAAGGTCTCTGCATTTTCACCTGAGATTCCTGCCTTAACACCCTCCCCTCTTACCCAAACCCGCAGCATCACTACTATGCAGGTTCCTCGTGCTGGCTACTCGCAGACATCAGTTAGATCTGGGCCAAAACTAACTTCCCGGAAGGATTTTTTTATAAGCCACACAAACTGAGTCCCCCCCACCCCATCTATGGATTTCTTTTTCAAAACACTCACCACTCTGTATTGTAATAACTTTAATTGCTATTTATTGCTTAAAGGATATATTGAGTACCTACTGTGTGCCGACATTGTTTATATGATGTGGCTACACTGGTGAAATAAAAGTCAAAGATGACTCCTAGGTTTAGGGCCTAAGCCAAAATGTAGTGCTAACTACTTAAATGGGAAAGGTGGAAGAAAAAGAATGAGTAATAGAGGAAGCAGCTATTTAAAAGTCGTAAGTTTGATCAAATGACATTTTTTTCTGTCTAGGAAAATAAAATCAGAGCAGAGACCAAAATAAAGAAAAGCAGGGAACATGGGCATTCTGGAAGAAGGGTATTTCAAGCAAATAGAAAAGCAAATACAAAGCCCTAAGGTAGGAATGAACTTGGCATATTTGAAGGACAGCAAGAAAATTCATCTAAATCCCAGTGAGTGTGACAAAGAGTTATAGATGACAAGGACAGATAAGACAGGCAGACATCTAATCCTGGAAGCAGGGGACTGACAAACCACAGCCAAATGTTTTTGTATGACTTGAGCTAAGAATGGTTTTCACATTTTGAAAGCTTGTAAAAAAGAAGAAGAAGAGGAGGAGGAGAATGCGGAGAAAGAAGAGAAAGAAACAGCAGCAGAAACAACTGAAAGCATACATAACACCCTAGCCTAAAATGTTTACGATCTGGCCATTTAAGAAAAAGTTTACTGGCCCCTGATAAGGTCTTAAAAACCATGGTAGAGACTTTAGCTTGTATTCTAAGTGGATGGAAAAACATGCATAGAAATTATAAGATAGAGCAAACATTTTTAGAAGATTATTCTAACTACTGTGTGGCACCAAACTCTAAGTGGCAAAACGTGAAACAAGGAAACAAAGTAGAAGCCTTCTACATTGTCTGGTCAAGAGTTGACAGCAGGGCTTCCCTGGTGGCGCAGTGGTTGAGAGTCCGCCTGCCGATGCAGGGGACACGGGTTCGTGCCCCGGTCCGGGAAGATCCCACATGCCGCGGAGCGGCTGGGCCCGTGAGCCATGGCCGCTGAGCCTGCGCGTCCGGAGCCTGTGCTCCGCAACGGGAGAGGCCACAACAGTGAGAGGCCTGCGTACCGCAAAAAAAGAAAAAAAAAAAAAGTGTTGACAGCAGCCTAGTATATGACGTCAGTGATGGAAGGCATAGATTTGCTCAATATGAAGGAAGATCAGATCAGACTTACTGATAGTTTGGATGTGAGGGGTGAGGTGTGAAAGAATTAAAATTCAAAGATGATGACAAAGCTTTTGTTCTCAACAACTAAGGGAATGGTGTCACCATCTTCTGATTACTGTGACCCTGACAAGAGCAGCTTGAATGGTGGATTGGAGATAAGCCTGAACAGAAATTCAAGGGAGAAAGCAAGAAGAAGAATGGACAACTCTTGAGAAGATTCTGTAAATGGGAGCAAAGAACAAGGGCAGTAGCTAGAAAGGAACCTGCAGTGTGATTTGGGGTGTTGGGGGGAAAACCACAACATGTTTGCGTGCTGATGGGAATAACCAAGCAAAGAGGAAGAAACTGATGATGCAAAGCATAGGTATAGATGCAGGAAAACAAACAAGTGAACAACAACAAAAAACCCTTAAGTAGGTGACAGAGGATGTGACCTACTATACGAGAGGAAGGATTGACCTTACACAATTGCAGGGAAAGTGGATCATTCTAAGAAGAGCAAAAGCAGAATCTAAGGGAACAGATTCAGGTAGCTTGTTAGATCTGGTGACTAGGAAGTAAGGTACGGCAGTTCTATTCTGATTACATCAACAGTCTCGGTGATAGAAGCGGCAATATAACCAGCTAAAAGTGAGGATGCAGAGCTAAAGGTATGAGAGGAGATATGAAATCATTTTCAGAAAGTAAAAAAGCACACTGACAAAGGCCATGTGGTAGAATATCTGTTAACGTAATCTGTTAAAGGCTCGCTTTGCCAACTGTGGTCATTCAGAAAACACTAGTCAGTGTGGCTGTGTGCTTCCTCCCAGATGTATGCTGTGCTGATGTGTAAATGCAGAGGAAGTGGGAAGTTCCATTTAACCAAGGGCAGAGTTCATATGAACAGAGAGGCAAATGAACTGAAGATTTTATGTAAGATAACAAAGGACTGTGTGTCTAAGGTCAATAAGACAAGAAGTAAGAGCATGGTGAGGGTGGGGAGGAGATGGACATGAAAAAATGGTAGAGTCAACAGATTAGCAGTTCTAAAAGGGTTATAGAATTCTTAACGTGGGAATGTTAAGTAAGTAAGTAGGTCAGGAAAGGAAGTTTGTAAACCATATTTAGAGGTGGTATTTTATCAATATTATCCAAGGTAATGGGTGGGTGAGATTGGGGGGAAAAACAAAGATTGTTGGGAGTGATAAAGTAAAGGAGATAAGAGGATGAAGTATTAGATTGATCATCTATGTGAATGATCAAGTCAGGAAGGATGATGACAGTGGAGGGAGCAGGAAGAAAAGCAATAAGCTAGGTCAGCAAACCTCCTGGGAATAGTCAGCACCTCTGTGTGGTATCATCTTCTCCATTAGAACACATCTACTAGGGCAGCGTCTGCTTCTGGGAGCCTAATTCAGCACTGCGTCATCAGTCCCTGGTAAAGTGCCTAGCATTCAATGAATGAATGAGGTTATAAAATGGAAGGCACACATGGACTAAGGATTACAACAAGAAAGGAGAGGCAGATAAGTCACACCAAAAAAAAATTCTGAAGAATGAATGCTTAGCTAGAAAGGACTATTTCAATGTAAAGACATAGGAAATAGACCAGATAATTGGGAGATTAGTTTTCAGCACCATTTCCCCCCTTTTATTATATTACTACCAAATACAGGTACAAAAGAAAGGAAATTGAGGGGAGAAAATATTATGTTACATGAGTAATCAGAAATATTCCTTTTAAACAAAGCCCTTCCAGTGTTTCTTTCATTTTACATAACTTCAAAGGAAGCAGGCAGCCAGGAAGAGGAGGATACTCACGTCTGCCTATCTCTAAGTCCATTAGCCATGAAGATGAAAATACTTAGAAAGCTTTATCCCGTGGCATCAAAACACATTAGCGAGAGAAGGATGTCTGCCTGACATCACAAAAATTAGAATGATATTTATCCAACATAGTTTTTAAACCTTTTTTAATCCCTTAGTAAATTTTACTCTAAAATACCATATGCAGGATAAAAAGAAAAGTACATACACTACTCTTGTCATTTTTTATTAAAAAATATTCTAAGGTACAAAAAGTAATATACCCTTTCACAACTTATTTCCCTTACCTGTTCTATTTCTCTAAAATCAAACATTCATTCTTTTGCTATGTAACTATTAAAGGTAATAGTAACCATTTCCTTTGACCTGTCTTAGAACAGATTCATTTGTACCTGCCTCGATGCCTGCGTTTCATCTCAGTTTAGGTGTAAGACTTATTCAGCATATTTCTTCATTATTCTGTCTCATTTATTTGTTTGGAGAGTAATTTGGAATACCATTTCTATGACAAATTAAAAATACTGTATTGTATTTTGTTTTGTTGTATTTCCGAGTTACTAGTGAAAAGTACTAAAGAGCTGACTTTCTTTCCTTTTTCAAATAACTGAATTATTTCTATACAACCATGGTGAATCCACCACTTAATGATGACCTGATTTTTAAAATAATAAAAGTAAAAAGCTAAATCTAGAAAGTCTGCATGCTCTGCAGGAAGCCGACACAGCATAATGCCCACGTGGGTGAGGACAATGGCCTTTTAGTCCCTAGTAGAGTGTTTAACACATGGTAGGTTGCTTTAAGCAAAACTTTGCCTACATTATCTGAGACATCACAGAATTCAGGAACTGTATCCTTAAAATACTATTCCCATCACTGTGAACTATTGCTCAACTTGTTAAATCATATCTTATTCCTCTCAGAAAGTAGGTAGCCTATACCAAAATTCACCGTGCAGCATCTCCAACTGCAGGGAATTGTTCAGTTTTTTTATTATACCTAAACCTATCAAGAAAAATCAGCATTTCTTAACATGAAGACCCAAAATATAGCCTCTAGAGATTAAAAAATTAAAATATTGGGGGACTGTAGAATAGATTGAAGATTTAAGTGCTTTTTGTATGAAGATATGAAGAGTTACTAGACTCAAGATCCTTCTCCATGACATTCACTTTGTAATTTTCAGCAGGTTAACTTCAGAATACAGAAAAATTCCATAAACAAAAAGCCAAAATAGTCAAAACACCTAAGTTCTCATAGTATTGAGTATGTGTACTCTTGCATGGGTGTGTATATGTCTATCTCTATGTCTGTTTATTTATGTCAGTAACAAATTAACTGCCTCAGACTCTCTTTAGCATTGCAATTCCCAAATTCCTGGTACCTATTCAGATGATGAGACTTGTGAAGATAAATAAGATAATATGAAATATGGAGAGTATTCAAAGAAAAAGTTTGCATTGATAATGACAACATTTTAAGAAAACAGCAGAGTCACCACTGTACAAAAAAGGGGTGGCACAGTTGCTGCCAAGCGGGTAATTAAAATCTAAATTACTATCATGTATATTGCTATTAAAATGCATTGTGACAATTTCCTTGCATTTTTCAAATGATTTCTAGCATCTCTAATGTTACTGATCAAAAGAAACACCAACCTGTCACTGCAGTATGAATTACTTGTTTTCAGAACATTTGTGATCCCAATAGATCTCCACTGCCAATAAAACCTGTCATTCAGAGATGATATTACGCTATTATGCTATATTATGATATTAAGATATTGTTTCATAGTAGAAACAATGAGCGATGAAAAGTACTGCAGAAAGGAGCATTCACTAACAAAATTAAGTTTAGCAAAGAACTCCCTTAACGAGTTATTTTTTTCCATAAGCATTTAATGAACACCATTATGAACCAAAAATTCTGCCTATAATTTTGAAAGCTGCTTTTAGTGTACAGTAAAAATAACATATGTTAAAAGTTTAGAATTACCAAGTACATTTTACAAAGAAACATGATAAAATACAGAAAATCTACTGCTCTTCCCCCTCAGTTTCTAAAATATCTTTATAGAGGAAAAAAAAAAAAAAACTGATTGACCCCATACTAATTTTAGTCACTAAGAAGTTAACTTGAATAAATAATAAAAGAAATTCAACACACTATATTTCTCTTATTATCCATCAATACCTAACTAGCATCGATTTCCCTTCCATTCACAAGGAAAGCTTTCCTTTGCTGGCCCATTGCCTTCAAAAGACACTTGACTATTTAGACAATTTTATGTATTTAAAAAGTGTTGCTCCAACTGCTGAATGCATTATAACATTTCCACCTGCTTACCATGACCAGAACTAAGGTGTTCTTTAGCTTTTAAGCCTCAAAAAGGATATACCATAACAGTTAACAGTCAGCTGCTTCTACCAGAGAATAGTTACTGAATAAACCACGGTGAGCCATACCCCACAAACACACTGCAAAAACTATAGCACCACACACCGTGAACACATAGCATGAAATACAACATGCAGTTATAAAGAATGAAGATATCACTATGAACTGACATGGCATGCTTATCAGAACATATTTTGAAGTGGAAAAATTATAAAAGAATATCTGTAGTATAATACTTTGTATATTATAAAAGAGAAATAAGAAAATATACATGTATCTGTTTATTTGTACAGGAAGACACAGGAAGGAATAACCAGGAACTAATGAGACTATCCCTTCCAGGGGTGAAAGGGAACATAGTAGATAAGATGGGAGAGTAAGACACCTAAGAGAAAGGACGGTAAGTGACAAGTCTCAGAATATACCTTTTTGTATAGTTCAGATTTTTGGAACTATGGTGATGTTTCATATACTCATAAAGAAAAAAATCAAGAACAATGGGAAGAAAATCCTAAAATGAAATGAATCCAAATACAAATGGATTTCAAATGGATAATAATGGCAGAGAAATAAGCAAGAATATGAAATTTGAAGGTGTGGTTTTGGGAGGGGGGTATTTAGATAGATACAGAGACAGAGAGATACATAAATAGATAAAGATAGAGAATGAAATATATGTAAGATCCATGTCTGTATACACATAGCATGTGTATTCCACATATGGATATACATATATTATATATGTACACATTATACATACATATATGCAATATCCAAATATGCACACTATATATACGTGTCATACATACAAGCATATACATGTATGTATGTATGTCTACATGCACATACATACACATGTTTATGTCCTAGCTCTGTCTGAAGGGCCTAGAAGTAAAGCCATCCTATTAGTAGAAGACCTAGAACCCAGATAATGATTTTTAAATTGCATTCTCCACAAAAAGGATAAGGGCTAGGACAGAACAAGATGATCTTGGAAGATTTTATGCAAGACAGTAAGGAAGTGCTCAAAGAATGAAGGGGATATGCCGAAGGACAGAAGAACCAGCTTGAAAGGGTTTCTACTGGTCAAATATAAAGGGGGGATAGGGGATGTAGAGTGACTGCTTAAAGGACATGTGGTCTCCTTTGGGGTTGATGAAAATGTTCTGGAACTAGATGGTAGCAATGGTTCCACAACACTGTGAAGATAATAAATGCCAATGAATTGTACACTATAAAATGGTTAAAATGATGAATTTTATATCACCACAAGAAACTTTTTAAAAATTTATAAAGCAGAAAAAAATAAATTTGTTGTGTTAGAAGTCAGAACAGGAAATATCTTGGGGAGGAGGAAGGGGAATGACTGGGACACTGGAGCTTGCTAGTGCAGTCCTAGTTCTCCAGCTGAGTCCTGATTACATGGGTGCATTTACTCTGTAATAGTTTATCTAGCACTAGACTAAAGATATGTGGACTTTATGAATGTAGAGTACTAAAAAGCCATTTTCAAATTTGCTAAGTTTGATGCCTTATGCTATTTCTAAGGTTAGACAGGTACATGCAAATAGAATTCCTTTTAAATCTTTAATTTACATTTAAAAATCATGCCATTTAGGAGGAGCTTCAAGATGGCGGAAGAGTAAGACGTGGAGATCACCTTCCTCCCCACAAATACATCAAACATACATCTACATGTGGAACAACACCTACAGAACACCTACTGAATGCTGGCAGAAGACCTCAGACCTCCCAAAAGGCAAGAAACTCCCCACATACCTGGATAGGGCAAAAGGAAAAACAGAGACAAAAGAATAGGGAAGGGGGCTTCCCTGGTGGCGCAGTGGTTGGGAGTCCGCCTGCCGATGCAGGGCACACGGGTTCGTGCCCCGGTCCAGGAGGATCCCACATGCCACGGAGCAGCTGGGCCCCTGGGCCATGGCCGCTGGGCCTGTGCATCCGGAGCCTGTGCTCCGCAACGGGAGAGGCTGCAATGGTGAGAGGCCCATGTACCGCAAAAATAAAATAAAATAAAATAAAATAAAATAAAATAAAATATGGACGGGACCTGCACCCGTGGAAGGGAGCTGTTAAGGAGGAAAGGTTTCTACACAATAGGAAGCCACTTTGCAGGCGGAGACTGCGGTGGTGGAAGGGGGAACCTTCGAAGCCACAGAGGAGAGCACAACAACAGGGGTGCAGAGGGCAAAGCGGAGAGATTACCGCACAGAGGATCGGTGCCGACCAGCATTCACCAGCCGGAGAGGCTTGTCTGCTCACCGGCCAAGATGTGTGGGGGCTGGGAGCTGAGGCTTGGGCTTCGGAGGTCAGATCCCAGGGAGAAAACTAGGGTTGGCTGCCTGAACACAGCATGAAGGGGGCTACTGTGCCACAGCTAGCCAGGACAGAGTCCGGGAAAAAGTCTGGAGCTGCCGAAGAGGCAAGACACTTTTTCCTCCCTCTTTGTTTCCTGGTGCACGAGGAGAGGAGATTAAGAGCATGAACCCCAGAGACGGGCATGGGACGCTAAGGCTGCTGCTGCTGCCACCAAGAAGCCTGTGTGCAAGCACAGGTCACTACCCACACCTCCCCTCCCAGGAGCCTGTGCAGCCGACCACTGCCAGGGTCCCGTGATCCACGGACAACTTCCCCAGGAGAACACACAGCGTGCCTCACACTGGTGCAACGTCACGCTGGCCTCTGCCACCGCAGGCTCGCCCCACATCCGTACCCCTCCCTCCCCACGGCCTGAGTGAGAGAGAGCCCCAGAAACAGCTGCTCCTTTAACCCCATCCTGTCTGAATGAAGAACACACGGCCTCAGGTGACCTACACACAGACGCAGGTCCAAATCCAAAGCTGAACCTCAGGTGTTGTGCGAACAAAGAAGAGAAAGGGAAATCTCTCCCAGCAGCATCAGGAGCAGCGGATTAAATCTGCAGAATCAACTTGAGGTACGCCGCATCTGTGGAATACCTGAATAGACAATGAATCATCCCAAATTGAGGAGGTAGACTTTGGGAGCAACGATATATGTACTTTTTCCCTTTTCCTCTTTTTGTGAGTGTGTATCTGTATGCTTCTGTGTGATTTTGTCTGTATAGCTTTGCTATTACCATTTCTCCTACGGTTCTGTCTCTCCGTTTTTATTTTAATTACTTTTTTAAAATATTTTTAATAATTATGTTTTTTTACTTTAATAACTTTATTTTATTTTATTTCATTTTATCTTCTCTTCCTTTCTTTCTTTCTTTTTCTCCCTTTTATTCTGAGCCGAGGGGATGACAGGCTCTTGGTGCTCCAGCCAGGCATCAGGGCTGTGCCTCTGAGGTGGCAGAGTCAAGTTCAGGACACTGGTCCACAAGAGACCGCCCAGCTCCACATAATATCAAACGGGGAAAATCTCCCAGAGATCTCCATCTCAACACCAAGACGCAGCTCCACGCAACAACCAGCAAGCTACAGTGCTGGACACCCTATACCAAACAACTACCAAGACAGGAACACAACCCCACCCATTAGCAGAGAGGCTGCCTAAAATCATAATAAGGCCACAGACACCCCAAAACACACCACCAGATGTGGACCTGCCCACTACAAAGACAATATCCACCCTCATCCACCAGAAAACAGGCACTAGCCCCTGCCACCAGGAAGCCTACAACACCCACTGAACCAAATTAACCTACTGGGGACAGACACCAAAAACAACGGGAACTATAAACCTGAAGCCTGTGAAGAGGAGACACCAAACACAGTAAGTTAAGCAAAATGAGAAGACAAAGAAACACACAGCAGATGAAGGAGCAAGGCGAAAACACACCAGACCTAACAAATGAAGAGGAAATAGGCAGTCTACCTGAAAAAGAATTCAGAATACTGATAATAAAGATGATCCAAAATCGTGGAAATAGAACGGAGAAAATATAAGAAACGTTTAACGAGGACCTAGAAGAACTAAAGAGCAAACAAACAGTTATGAACAACACAATAAATGAAATTAAAAATTCTCTAGAAGGGATCAATAGCAGAATAACTGAGGCAGAAGAACAGATAAGTGACCTGGAAGATAAAATAGTGGAAATATCTACTGCAGAGCAGAATAAAGAAAAAAGAATGAAAAGAACTGAGGACAGTCTCAGAGACCTCTGGGACAACATTAAACGCACCAACATTCGAATTACAGGGGTCCCAGAAGAAGAAGAGAAAAAGAAAGGGACTGAGAAAATATTTGAAGAGATTATAGTTGAAAACTTGCCTAATATGGGAAAGGAAACAGTTAATCAAGTCCAGGAAGCACAGAGACTCCCATACAAGATAAATCCAAGGAGAAACACTCCAGGACACATACTAATCAAACTATCAAAAATGAAATACAAAGAAAAAATATTAAAAGCAGCAAGGGAAAAACAACAAATAACACACAAGGGAATCCCCATAACGTTAACAGCTGATCTTTCAGCAGAAACTCTGCAAGCCAGAAGGGAATGGCAGGACATATTTAAAGTGATGGAGGAAAAAGACCTACAACCAAGATTACTTTACCCAGCAAGGATCTCATTCAGACTTGACGGAAAAATTAAAACCTTTACAGACAAGCAAAAGCTAAGAGAATACAGCACCAGCTCTACAACAAATGCTAAAGGAACTTCTCTAGGCAGGAAACACAAGAGAAGGAAAATACCTACAATAACAAACCCAAAACAATTAAGAAAATGGGAATAGGAACATACATATCGATAATTACCTTAAATGTAAATGGATCAAATGCTTCAACCAAAAGACATAGACTGGCTGAATGGATACCAAAACAAGACCCATATATATGCTGTCTATGAGGGACCCACTTCAGACCTAGGGACACATACAGACTGAAAGTGAGGGGATGGAAAAAGATATTCCATGCAAATGGAAATCAAAAGAAAGCTGGAGTAGCAATTCTCATATCAAACAAAATAGACTTTAAAACAAAGACTATTACAAGAGACAAAGAAGAACACTACATAATGATCAAGGGATCAATCCAAGAAGAAGATATAACAATTATAAATATTTATGCATCCAACATAGGAGCACCTCAACACATAAGGCAAATACTAACAGCCATAAATGGTGAAATCGACAGTAACACAATTATAGTAGGGGACTCTAACACCCCACTTTCACCGATGGACATATCAACCAAAATGAAAATAAATAAGGAAATATAAGCTTAAAATGATACATAAAACAAGATGGACTTAACTGATATTTATAGGACATTCCATCCAAAAACAACAGAATATACATTCTTGTCAAGTGCTCATGGAACATTCTCCAGGATAGATCACATCGTGGGTCACAAATCAAGCCTCGGAAAATTTAAGAAAATTGAAATTGTATCAAGTATCTTTTCCGACCACAATGCTATAAGACTAGATATCAATTACAGGGAAAAATCGGTAAAAAAAAATACAAACACATGGAGGTTAACAATACACTACTTAATAACCAAAAGATCACTGAAGAAATCAAAGAGGCAAGCAAAAAATACCTAGAAACAAATGACAATGAAAACACAACAACCCAAAACCTATGGGATGCAGCAAAAGCAGTTCTAAGAGGGAAGTTTATAGCAATACAATTCTACCTTAAGAAACAAGAAACATCTCAAATGAACAACCTAACCTTACACCTAAAAAATTAGAGAAAGAAGAAACAAAAAACCCCAAAGTTAGCAGAAGGAAAGAAATCATAAAGATCGGATCAGAAATAAATGAAAAAGAAATGAAGGAAACGATAGCAAAAATCAATAAAACTAAAAGCTGGTTCTCTAAGAGGATAAACAAAACTGATAAGCCATTAGCCAGATTCATCAAGAAAAAAGGAAGAAGACTTAAATCAACAAAATTAGAAATGAAAAAGAAGTAACAACTGACATTGCAGAAATAAAAAGGATCATGAGAGATTACTACAAGCAACTCTATGCCAAAAAAATGGACAACCTGGAAGAAATTAACAAATTCATAGAATTGCACAACCTTCTCAGACTGAACCTGGAAGAAACAGAAAATATGAACAGACCAATCACAAGCAAAGAAATTGAAGCTGTGATTTAAAATCTTGCAACAAACAAAAGCCCAGGACCAGACGGCTTCACAGGCGAATTCTATCAAACATTTACAGAAGAGCTAACACCTATCCTTCTCAAACTCTTCCAAAATATAGCAGAGGGAGGAACACTCCCAAATTCAGTCTACGAGGCCACCATCACCCTGAAACCACAACCAGACAAAGATGTCACAAAGAAGAAAACTACAGGTCAATATCACTGATGAACATAGATGCAAAAATCCTCAACAAAACACTTAGCAAACAGAATCCAACAGCACATTAAAAGGATCATACACCATGATCAAGTGGGGTTTATCCCAGGAATGCAAGGATTCTTCAATATATGCAAATCAATCAATGTGATACACCATATTAACAAATTGAAGGAGAAAAACCATATGATCATCTCAATAGATGCAAAGAAAGCTTTTGATAAAATTCAACACCTATTTATGATAAAAACCCTCCAGGAAGTAGGCATAGAGGGAACTTTCCTCAACATAATAAAGGCCATATATGACAAACCCACAGCCAACATCGTCCTCAATGGTGAAAAACTGAAAGCATTTCCACTAAGATCAGGAACAAGACAAGGTTGCCCACTCTCACCACTCTTATTCAACATCGTTTTGGAAGTTTTAGCCACAGCAATCAGAGAAGAAAAGGAAATAAAAGGAATCCAAATTGGAAAAGAAGAAGTAAAGCTGTCACTGTTTGCAGATGACATGATCCTATACATAGAGAACCCTAAAGATGCTACCAGAAAACTACTAGAGCTAATCAATGAATTTGGTAAAGTGGCAGGATACAAAATTAATGCACAGAAATCTCTGGCATTCCTATATACTAATGATGAAAAATCCGAAAGTGAAATCAAGAAAACACTCCCATTTACCATTGCAACAAAAAGAATAAAATATCTAGGAATAAACCTACCTAAGGAGACAAAAGACCTGTATGCAGAAAATTATAAGACACTGATGAAAGAAATTAAAGATGATATAAATAGATGGAGAGATATACCATGTTCTTGGATTGGAAGAATCAACATTGTGAAAATGACTCTACTACCCAAAGCAATCTATAGATTCAATGCAATCCCTATCAAACTACCACTGGCATTTTTCACAGAACTAGAACAAAAAATTTCACAATTTGTATGGAAACACAAAAGACCCCGAATAGCCAAAGCAATCTTGAGAACGAAAGAAGGAACTGGAGGAATCAGGCTCCCTGACTTCAGACTATACTACAAAGCTACAGTCATCAAGACGGTATGGTACTGGCACAAAAACAGAAAGATAGATCAATGGAACAGGATAGAAAGCCCAGAGATAAACCCATGCACATATGGACACCTTATCTTTGATAAAGGTGGCAGTAATGTACAATGGAGAAAGGACAGCCTCTTCAATAAGTGGTGCTGGGAAAACTGGACAGGTACATGTAAAAGTATGAGATTAGATCACTCCCTAACACCATACACAAAAATAAGCTCAAAATGGATTAAAGACCTAAATGTAAGGCCAGAAACTATCAAACTCTTAGAGGAAAACATAGGCAGAACACTCTATGACATAAATCACAGCAAGATCCTTTCTGACCCACCTCCTAGAGTAATGGAAATAAAAACAAAAATAAACAAATGGGACCTAATGAAACTTCAAAGCTTTTGCACAGCAAAGGAAACCATAAACAAGACCAAAAGACAACCCTCAGAATGGGAGAAAATATTTGCAAATGAAGCAACCGACAAAGGATTAATCTCCAAAATTTACAAGCAGCTCATGCAGCTCAATAACAAGAAAACAAACAACCCAATCCAAAAATGGGCAGAAGACCTAAATAGACATTTCTCCAAAGAAGATATACAGACTGCCAACAAACACATGAAAGAATGCTCAACATCATTAATCATTAGAGAAATGCAAATCAAAACTACAATGAGATATCATCTCACACCAGTCAGAATGGCCATCATCAAAAAATCTAGAAACAATAAATGCTGGAGAGGGTGTGGAGAAAAGGGAACACTCTTGCACTGCTGGTGGGAATGTGAATTGGTTCAGCCACTATGGAGAACAGTATGGAGGTTCCTTAAAAAACTACAAATAGAACTACCATATGACCCAGCAATCCCACTACTGGGCATATACCCTGAGAAAACCAAAATTCAAAAAGAGTCATGTACCAAAATGTTCATTGCAGCTCTATTTACAATAGCCCGGAGATGGAAACAACCTAAGTGCCCGTCATCGGATGAATGGATAAAGAAGATGTGGCACATATATACAATGGAATATTACTCAGCCATAAAAAGAAACGAAATTGAGCTATTTCTAATGAGGTGGATAGACCTAGAGTCTGTCATACAGAGTGAAGTAAGTCAGAAAGAAAAAGACAAATACCGTATGCTAACACATATATATGGAATTTAAGAAAAAAATGTCATGAAGAACCTAGGGGTAAAGCAGGAATAAAGACGCAGACCTCTTAGAGAACGGACTTGAGGTTATGGGGAGGGGGAAGGGTGAGCTGTGACAGGGCGAGAGAGAGTCATGGGCATATACACACTAACAAACGCAGTAAGGTAGATAGCTAGTGGGAAGCAGCCGCATGGCACAGGGATATTGGCTCGGTGCTTTGTGACAGCCTGGAGGGGTGGGATGGGGAGGGTGGGAGGGAGGGAGACGCAACAGGGAAGACATATGGGAACATATGTTTATGTATGACTGATTCACTTTGTTATAAAGCAGAAACTAACACACCATTGTAAAGCAATTATACCCCAATAAAGATGTTAAAAAAAAAAAAAAAAACTATTAATACATTAGGGCAGTTGGTTAAAACAATAGTTACACTCATTCATTCATTCAAAAATATTTGCAGAGCATCTATTACATGCAGGCAGTGTTCTATATGTTAAAAATGGTGAAATGAACAAAACCATCAAAACTTCCTATTAAGTTTTGGAAATGTACTCTTGAGATTTTTACCTATTTGGTAGGTAATTCTTTCCTTCCCAGAGTAGTTCCAGTATCACTACTACTTAGACAGTGATTCAGCATATTTCCTTTCAATTACCTCCTAAACCTTTCCTTCAGGTATCTACCAAGCACTGCCCCTCATGAACCTTATGGATAAATAAGAATATCTGTCCTGGTAGAAAGGATAAACATGTCAGACTCTCAAACTCTGTGGTAGTCTGGAAGAATATGAACATAAATACTACTAGTAAAAAATAATTAATACAAGTTCCTCGTGTTCTCAGACCCGACCTTATATTACATATTTATTGATTATCTGTCTCCTCTATTAAAGTACAGGCTACGTGAGAGCAGGGATATGGTCAGCTTTGTTCATCACAATAACCCTACTGCCTAGAACAGTGCCGGGCACAGAGCAGTATTTCTTTAAAGAAAAAAGAAAATGAATTAATGAATGGACGAATGAATGAGAGTTAAACATCTCTATTATCCTAAGAGATACACTGGTACTATAATGACTCAAAATAAAGATCATGACTTGGAGACCAGCCCTGTGTCAATCCATCAACATTTTTCATCTCTGGACTGGATCTTAAAAAACAATTTTCGGGGCTTCCCTTGTGGCACAGTGGTTAAGAATCCGCCTGCCAATACAGGGGACACGGGTTCGATCCCTGGTCCAGGAAGATCCCACATGCCATGGTGCAACTAAGCCCTCATGCCACAACTACTGAGCCTGTGCTCTAGAGCCTGCGAGCCACAACTACTGAGCCTGCATGCCACAACTACTGAGGCCCACACATCTAGGCCCCATGCTCCACAACGGGAGAAACCACCACAATGAGAAGCCCATGGGCACCGCAACAAAGAGAAGCCCCTGCTCGTTGAAACTAGAGAAAGCCCACACAGCAACGAAGACCCAATGCAGCCAAAAATAAATTAATTAAATAAATTTTTTTCAAAAATCCCCTGGGTAGTTTATAAATAGGCCACCTTCCCAGCCCCTGTCATTAACTTGTACTGTCATCACTGCTAACACAAGAGGAGGGTAAATCCACTCATCATAGCTTTGAGCAACAAAACACAGTGCTCCATAAAGAACTGTACACATTCACGTATAGGAAGGAGATAAGGTAATTAAGTATCTAATTTGTCAACAGAAAACCAATGAGAAAATACAGTGGTCCTGAAAAGGCATTATTTAATCACTGCTTTGATTGATATATTTCAGAATGATGAATAATGCTCACGATCTGTAGAAACTTATACATTCCCTACAAATTATTACTAAATAGCAAAATAAAATATGACTTTTAATAAAACATATTTCTTGATAAACAGGCTAAGAAAATTCAAGTAGATAATATTAATTTACAGGAATATAATTTTAATGCCATTTCCATTCACTGATATGTATCATAAGCATAGGTCACTTACTAAGCATAAACTGGGATTATCATTGAAATACTACCACACCCAAATGTATTAATGGAAAAGCAATAAATTCACACTTGAATTTTTAAGTAAGAATGCATAAAACAAAATTATAAAGTTTTAAGTATAAGAAAAGCAAATATCCTGTATGTTATAAACATGTTACACTTGAATTCCTGATAAAAAAACTAAATTCTGGAATATATAATTGGTTTTCCCTTTTTTACAGCTACCACCTCACAGGTCATGACTTATAATTAAATACAGTGGCGTTGCTGGTAAATGTTTTACAACCATCTCTCAGGGAAAGAAAAACAACTTATTGGTAGTATTTGCCAATGTATGGGATGTAAGTACTCCCAAATGGCCGATTACAAGCAACAAATGCAATGCCACCAAATGTGACAGAGAAACTGGCTCTAGACCACCAGTGAAAAATACACTGTGCTAGACTAATTTGTGTTTGGCACATACTGTACTTATAAATCATGGATTTATTCATCAGTAACTTACTGTACATGGAGGCATGATAAAAATTACACAATTCCTGCCTTCAGTGAAATTAGAGTTCTTGTGAAAATCGGAATGGCACAATGGCATGTAATTTCAAATTACTTAAAAATCTAAAACAAACATATTTCTTTCATCTTCACATTTGCAGCAGCTAATATTCATTTTAGGTTGCTCAACCACCAATCTCACTTCATCCTGTCTCAATATTAAGTAACAAGTTAACCTAAATATAGCAAAGTGACAATGAATTAAAGATTTCTTCCTAAGAGTTTTATGCTTATTACATGTATGTAATCAGTACTCTAAATTATATTTTTTTAATTATTTTCTTTCTAAAAGTCTGATTCTCTTTTAATTTGCATCTTCCAATACATTTACTCAACCAATATTATTAAGCATTTTATATATGGGGTGGGGGAGGGGGAGCACGAGCATGCCTGGTGTGTGTGTGTGTGTGTGTGTGTGTGTGTGTGTGTGTGTGTGTGTGTGTGTGTGTGTGTGAGAGAGAGAGAGAGAGAGAGAGAGAGAGAGAGAGAGAGAAAGAGAGAGATTCATTAGGCATATACATTTCTGTGCCACCAGGGAAGCCCGGCATACACATTCCTTTATTCAACATTTATTAAATGCCAGATATACATATATACACTGATAGCAGACCCCTTGCTAGGATAAAAGATACAAAAGTGATTAAGATATATCACTGCCTCAAGTTTATTTCCTTCACAGTAAATCTATTAGTCATCTTCAATTTATGCCCAAAGATCAGGGTCTTCAATGTTTCTCAACTTCTTTAATTTGAGTAGTGGGATTTAAAACATAGCATTCTCAGAAGGAACTGGGGGGTGGGGGTGGGTAGGTGAAGGGGATTAAGAGTACAAACCCCCAGTGTTATTATTATATAATAAATAAGTCATGGGGATGTGATACACAGCATAAAGAATATGGACAATAATTTGTAATAACTTTGCATGGGTACAGATGGTTGTTAGACTTATCATGGTGATCATTTCATAATGTATGCAAATGTAAGTCATTATGTAGTATACCTGAAATACAATATTGTACATCAACTATATTTCAATGTAAAACATGTTATTGATAAATGTGACATTCTGTAATCCTTTAGTATAATTTCTGAGTATAACCAAACCTGTATTGCCGTCTTGATAAGGTTTTCATAATTTTTAAAACTCTTAATTTCTTTATTCATGTGTGTGTGTATACACATATATATAAAACTTCTCATAAATCCATAAAAGTGAAATTTTTTACCTAGCTGCTCTTTCCCCACCTTCCCATTGTAAGGTAACCCATGTAAAAAGCCTGGTTTATATAACCTTCCATATTTTAACCCAGGCTCACATAATTTCATACATATATACATACATACATACACACACACACACACACACACACACACACACACACACACACACACACACACAGAACTATACAGGTAGAAAGTTTATTTATTTATTTTTTTTGCGGTACACGGGCCTCTCACTGTTGTGGCCTCTCCCGTTGTGGAGCAGAGGCTCTGGACGCGCAGGCTCGGTGGCCATGGCTCACAGGCCTAGCCGCTCCGCGGCATGTGGGATCTTCCCAGACCGGGGCACGAACCCGTGTCCCCTGCATCGGCAGGCGGACTCTCAACCACTGCGCTACCAGGGAAGCCCAGAAAGTTTATTTTTTAATGTTATCATCTTACATAATTTTCTTTTCAGTTATTGTCTTGTTCATCTCTGTTTGTTTGTGCTTTAGTTCTTCTAGGTCCTTGTTAAACTTTTCTTGTTATCTTCTCAATCCATGCCTCCATTCTTTTCCCAAAATCTTGAATCATCTTTACTTCGGAATTCTTTTTCAGATTGATTATCTCCTTTTCATTTAGTTGTTCTTGTAGGTTTTTATCTTACTCCTTTGTCTGCAACATATTTCTTTATCAACTCATTTTGTCAAACTTTACTGTGTTTGTGGTCTCCTTTCCACAGGCTGCAGGACTGCAGCTCCTCTTGCTTCTGGTGTCTGCCCCCTGGTGGGTGAGGTTGGTCCAGAGGCTTGTGCTGTTATCCCCTTGACAGGGGGTTTTTGTTGTGGTGACCAGAGCCTGCCCTAGAGATTGATTGGGACCTCCCCTTTGTTCTGTGGTTGTCACTGTCAGGGGCAGGGGCTGCTCCCTAGTTGCTGCAGTTGAGGCCCCCGGATCTGTTTCTCAGCTGTGATTCTGATCTACGGTGTGAGGTAAGTGGGACTGGAGCACTCCCACTAGGAGAGAAGCCACTGAGTTTTCTCCCTTTGGAGCTGTTCACCTGCAAATGCGCTCTGTTGTGTCCCCTTTCACCTGTTGCGCAGGCTCACAAAGTACACTGTTGTTGGCACTGCTCTCAGTCCTGCCTTAACTGGGGTTAGGCCGGCAATTGGCCCTGGTGACCCTCAGGAGTTGTTCTCACTCGGCCACCAGCACAGGTCCACTGAGGTCAGGTCCCAGTGCCGCACTAGTCATGCACCTGGACCCGCTGTGGGAGCTATGGAGGCCACTTGAACTCTGGCCTGGCCCAACCCCCACGTGTACGCGCCCACAGAGCCCACAGCTGCTAAAGCCAGACCCGTCCCAGCTGCAGGAGCACTTGTCCTTTCGGATGTTTCACAGCCGCTGAATTTAGGAAGCCATCAGCAGGGGTGTAACTCTGCAGTTCATGCAGCCACAAGGAGAGATTTCAGCTCTTTTTCCTTAGTCACATAGCCCCTGGGGCTCAGCTGTGGTTTCAGCCCCTCTTCTGGGCAAATTTCCTAGTGGGGGCACCTATCCGCACCCTCCCGGGCCAGCAGGGCAGGTCCCAGCACCCACTGAAAGATTTCCTAGTAGGGAGAGCTATCCGTGCCTCATGTTACATAATTTTCTGCATCTTGCTTTTCTGTGATTTAAACCTCATGGAAGTTTCTCAAATTATCTAGTATAACTTTAATTCATTGTTTTTAATATTGGCATAATACTCCCCAGTATGGCTACCCATAATTTATTTAGCCATTGCCTTTTGTTTCCAGGTTTTTAACTTAGTAAATAATAATGAAAGAAGCATCCTTGTGCATATGTCCTCATCTATCAGTGCTTTTGCTCCTTCTTCACAGATTCCCAGGAGTGGAATCCCTGGGTCAAAGAGCATGTATATTTTCCTTTTTTCATAAACATTTAAGATAGCTTTCCAAAAATGCTGTATTCATTTTACAGCTCCACCAGCAACATATGAAGGTACTTTTTCCCCACATTCCCACTTAAACAGTAAATATCTGATGGATATAGTTACTTTAATTTGAATATCCATAACTACAAATCTTTACATATGTATTTATCTTCTTGGATTTGTTCTTCTTAAATTGTCCTTAGCCCATTTTTCTATTGGATTTTTTTCTAGTCAACTCATGAAAGCTCACCATAGGGTAACAGATATTAGCCCTTTGTCAAAATCATTAGTAATATTTTTTACTACATCTATTGTCTTTTACCTATGCTTAGTTTGCTATACAAATTCTTCTTTGAACACTTGATTATGCCTATGTTTTCTTTTAGTTTCAAGGTTTCCATTTCTGGGGGAAAGCTGTTCTGTAGTCAGAAGACAACACCAATGTTCAGAGGCCAAGGGGAAAGGGAAGAGAAGGTCCTGGCATTAGATCTTCATTTTAGCCATCCCTTCTCTTCCAGGTAGGAGTCAATAAATCAATAAATTGCCTTTTTTGCTCAAGTTAGTTCAAGGTAAGCTTCTATCACTGACAACTAAAATAGATTTGATTAATACTGCAATGTTCTTACCCAAATGAACTGCTAAGTTTGACACAATGTGGGTTTTATGACAGTACCAGAAAATCAGTACTATATCAATTATTTCCTATTCTCATTACCCATGTCAATGTTCCTAAGTCTCCACATATTTATAAAGAGAAAATATCACTACATGGTTTAAGAAAAATGAATCTAATTATTTCTTAATGCACAACAGCTAAAGCTTTTGAAACTTATATATAATTGACAGTATTATTTAAATTACCCTTAAGAACTACAGTAAAAGTACACTCAGAGTTTCCATTTGAAAAATGTGTCTTTTTCTTAGCACACAATTTCACACAATTTTTATCCTTTGAATCTTATCTTTTTATACCATAAGTGAAGTAAGCTTCATTTCCAGATACTGGGCTAGAAAGTTATGGATATGACGCCTAATCCTTAATTTTAGAAAGTACAATTTTACATGGCTGTTCTCATTTTAAAACTTAAGATTCCTGAAGGCCTTGTTCCTATATATATAATTCTACAATTCTTCCTCTTAACAATTAGAGGAAGATGAGAAAAGAAACTTGGGCTACATAATAACCATTTAATAACAACCACATAAGGCAAAATTTATGTCAACACTTTGCTGCCCCAAATACCCAGTGCTGAGATCCTCTCGTGCTGGGAGGAAAGGAGTGAGAATTCAGACACGCAGGCTCAGCACACAGGAGCTCTGAATCTGGGCAAAAACAGAGCCATGAACCCTTATCAAGATCTCCAGGCAGTTTTAATAAAGCCCACACTGCATTTACACAACTTGATGGGCTATTGCAAGGCCTTCCGTGAGTTTGCAAGCCACATTTCAAGGCAGCAGCAGACTGACGGAAGCACTGAGCGCTGTTTGTAGCACCCGCGCAAGGGGATATTGAGGAAGCCTCCAGACACCTCCTCTCAACAATGGCCAAACATAAATCCAAAAGCAACATTTGTCTTTAGTCCCCAGACCTCATTCCCAACACCAACACCACACTCAGACTTATCCATACCCAGTGGTATCACAAAGATGGGATGACGGCCAGTCACTCAGTACTGACCTCATCCGTTATACTGTTTCTGCACAACTTCTCTTTGACTCCCAGACTTCTGGAAGCACTTGCTTAACATGAACCCCTCAGAACCACATGTTGCTTCCTTCTTTGGATGATTTCCTAGGCATGTATTCTAGCTTCTTACTTGAACTTCTGGTATTTACTTGCTCCTCAGCCTGGCCTTAACCTGGGAGTCACTTGAATTGGTGCTATTTGCCGGATCAGAATTGTTTTGGCCCATTTGTAGTCAAAGGGAAGATGATATCAAGGTTCTAATTTATCATCTTCCTTTACTGTGCCTTCTACTTGTCCCCTATCAGGACAGGTTATGTTAGTCTATACTGTATCCCCTGGAACTCTAGGCTTCTGTAGACGTGGTCAGAGTTGACCACAGGAGGGTTAACCATGGCCTCTAAGGCCCACTACTCTTTTTCAACAGAACAGATCCACTTTTATTTTTGAGATATGATGGGGGAGTAGTGAGGGAGCTATATAAGACTATATAGTCACAAAAAGGTTCTTACACTAAAGAGAATTTTCATTAGTATTTGTTTATATTTTCCAACCTCACATGGGGCCTCAAGAAGCTTTCAGATATTTTTATTCATATTCCATTCCTTCAATACCTGTTTAAATCCCATCGGCTCTTTTCAAAGCTCTATCCCTGTCTCTGCCCTATTCTTAGCGTTATGACTTTCCCCTTAATTCACTAAGAACAGTGAAACTAGGCAGTTGACTCAACTTTCCTCTTCCATCAAGGAAACAGTTTTCTTCTATCTTTACCAGACTCCCTGCCCAGAAAAACATGTGTGCTTCTTTATTCTTATGACTTTTAACATTAAACCAGCAGTCTAATCCCAGTCCTTATTTCCCTCTTTCTCTGTAGTGATTCCTTTTCTACAAACCTTTCAACCAGACCCACCCTCTCACCCAAACCTCCCTCAATTCTGCTTCCCCTCAGGCTACTAATTCATTTCTTTTTTTCTATCACCACTAAAACACTGACAAGTATGGTGTGTATTCACTTTCCCCCCTTCCTCAATATGCATTCACTTCTTAAGCCTTCATAGATTTGCTTACCTCTGCCCTCATCAGCCCTCTCCCAGAGTTTCTCTTACAAATGACCATCAGGGAACTCCTAATCCATGTCTCTTTTCGGTCCCCCTCTGCTAGTCTCCCTGAAGCAAAACGTTTTTTGTATTTTCCCATCTGAGCCCTCCTCTCCCTAGACTATCCCTTCTAATTCTTCTCTAGCTGTCTATATCATATCTCTAGATGAAGATACAGCTGTAGCACCTTTCCAGAATCTCCTCCTCTATCCACTTAACAGAAGCTTTCACAATGGTTCCATCATTTGTCTCTTCTTGCTAAGTTAACTTCATTGAGAAGTTTTCAACCATGTCTTTTTACCAAGAAACATGAAAACTAATCTCTGGCATGACCAATTTCTGACATGCCATGACCAATTTCATGAATTTCAGGAAAAAATATGTACTTCTTGAACTTCTATATACACAAACACTAAAATTTTCTTGAAATGGGACATTGGATAATGCCAAAAAACACTTAGAGGACAAATGTATTTTTTACAAAGAGTATCTTATACTACTTACTATAAATTACAGTTACTAAGGGTCTCTAACCAGTCTCAGAACAAAAGGAGTTGGAACATAATTAGGACAACATTAAAAGAAAAAAAAGAAAAACATCAGAAATAATGCTGACACTTTAGAAAACAAAGAATATACCTTTCATTAGTACTACTAGATGCTTTACCTAACATATATGCCAGATACCATGTGTGTGGTAATAACACTCCGTATTTCATTCTTTCCACAACTACATCTTGAGGTTGGTATTCTCAACCACATTTTCCATTCTGAATAAAAGTAACCAAAAATGTTTAACAACAGTTATCTCTAGTGAAGAAATTGTGGATGGTTTTCATTTTTTCCTTTTTGGTTTATATGTATTTTCTGCAATGATTATATATTACTTTTGAAACGTATTAAGATGAAGACATCAAGTTTTTGAAAGCAGGAAATCTAACTGAGAAACATTTCCTGGTAAAGGAAGGAATCAAAGAATTTTCAGAAATGAAAAGTAACTTAGATGTTATCAGATCTATCCCCCTAATTTTTCATATTGAAAAAAAATCAATTTTAGTAATACTTAATAAATTCTAAGGCAGACAGAAAAATCACATGAAATACTTCAAGTATAAATAATTATTTTCATATATTTTAATGTAGTAATACACCTCTTATGAGTCAAGTCTCCAAGGTTTCCTATATTTTTCATTTATTATGGTATTTGCATCATCCAGCATTGTCACACATAGGTAAGTGCTTAATAAACACTATTTGGCAATGATCACAAACTGAACATTTAAATTATTCATAGATTTATCCAGATGTTTCCAAAACGTAAGTTCTGTAAATAAAAGTGATTATTAAATGAGTGCCAATTTACTACAAGAATGTAAAATGAATCTGTGTGCTATTCCAAGTTACATTTAAAAGCTCTGCAAACAGCATACTATTAGCTCTGCTGATTTGTTTTTATTTTCCTAATTGAAATGTGGTCCGTGTTATCAGGCCATCTGCGCCATGGCAAAATGACTTGGTAAACAAGATAAAAATGGTATTTTCTGTTAGCAACAACATCAGATTTTGTTTCTGCTAAGAAAATATTATTCTAAAAAGACAGTTTCTGGTACCAGTACCGAAAACTTGGATAAAGGAAGCCGCAGTAGGAGCAGCCCGTAGGAGACTGCGGAGAGTCCAGGGTCTCCCCACTAACCCTCCCAAGACAGAGTATGAGGCCTTCTCAACATGGCTGCAGGCAACAATCCAGCACTTTAACATGCACTTAGGGCCCATGTATTCCACTGTACTCGTTTCACCTGCCGATACACTTTGTCTCTACTAAACTGTGAGCTCCTTGATGTACTTGAGACCTTGTCTTAACTGACATTAGCTTCTCCAAGTTTCTCGCATGTAGTAGAAGAAAGACCAGATCACTACAGCTTAAAATCAAGGAGCAAGCACTTGGCAACATGCAACAGTCTGATATAATCTGGTAGATGGTTGTCCCACTCTTCCCCCCATATCATCCTCTTTGCTTTTTGTCCAAAAAAAAGCCCTGTTCATCTTGAGAAATACACAAAAACATCAAAAAACAGGTCACCCATAATCCCACTACTCCTTTTTGTTTGAATATGAGAGGAAATGGGAATTCTTTCCTCAGTTTCTCCAATTCTAGGCCAAAATGACAGACAACTGTGAGTGTTTTAACAAGTTTGGTTAGAATACATAGAGTTTTCCTTTAAATGAATAAATACACACAGGTACCAACTCATTCACATATACATGTACATCCTCACACAACTTTCTTTAAACAAAAAGTGGTTCATACTATACATGTGCTTCTATACCATTTTCTATATCAGCTAACTTTCCAAATCATAAACTCATTCATTTTAATAGCTGTATTATCGATCACTACATGAATGTGCTATAAATTACTTAATCATTTCTCCATTGATGGTTATTTTGGTTCTTTTAAATTTCTTTGACATTTTACCCAGTGCTACAAGGGACAACCTCATACATAGATCTTTATATATTAAAGCTATTGATAAAAACAGATTCAAAATCTGGGACTGTTAGATCAGTAGGGTATGCAAGTTTTTTATTTTGAAAGATACTGCCAAATTATACTCCCAAAAGGTTGAATTGCTTTGTATTTCTACACTCTCACCAAACACTTACTGTCAGCACTCTTTTTTAGCTTTTCTATTTTGACAGATGAAAAATGCTCTCCATACCTATTTTAATTTACATATTGAGATTGAACATCTTTTCAAGTGGCTGCTTGCCATTTGTATTTTCCTTGGGCAAATTGCTTACTCATACTAAGTAAAAAATTTCCTGTTGGGTTATTCATCTTTTTCCTAATGATTTGTAGGTGTTCTTTACACGTTAGTGATACGTTAGCAACTATTTTCTTCCAGTTTTTTATGTCTTCTAATTTTGTTTACTCCCTCCCTCTCCCTGTCACTGCCCATATAGAAGTTTTGAGTTATTATATTAACAAATGTACCCATCTTTTCCTATACAATTTCTGGATTTAAACTTGCTTAAAAACACTGTCTCACTCCAAGCTTATTTTTAGTAATATCACCCCAGAATGATGTTCTACATTTCATATAACTTACCCAGCCTAGCAAAGATGAGTTTTTCTTACTGAAGAGATAGGCCTAATCTTAAAACTTCAATCTTAACTAACTTAAAGTTCCCCTTTCCTCAGTGTGGCCCTCACTCGGACTAGGAAATCTATAATGTTGGACAGGGCTGTGGATCTTCACTATCTTCCCACCTTGTCCTTCAATTCCATCATCCCTACTCACCACGTTTCCTCCAACACCTTCAGGGTTGAAAAGAGAGAGAGTAGGGAGGAAAGAAAGTTAAGATGTAGAAAACTGCTGTAATCAGGTATCACTGTCACACGCCGGTGCCACTGTCCTCTGGATATGGCTGATAGGCAAATGCTGCCTCCTTCTGTGGGATGCGCATGTGGGTTACTCAGACTCCCTTGCTGAGACTTGGCAGTCCACTCCACATACTCTCTCTGTTGGGGGTCACTGCATGTGCAGGTGGGCCCCTTGGGCAAAACTCCTTCCAAGACAACTCAAAGTCAACTCCCTTCGGAGAGGTCCACATCCAGTCAATGTTCTGGTACAAGTCCAACTTGTTCCAACAATAGGTCTAAGCCGTTCTCCTCGCTCTGCCACCAAAGCAGTTCACATAGCCCTTACCTTTAGAGCCACCATTCACAAATAGAGCCAGTTTCTAATTCCTATGTCCTTAAATTGGAAAGGATACAGTCAGCTTCTCTCAAATGTCCACTCATTTGGTTCTACTCCCTTAAAAGGTGTCGGAGATAATGCCATAGCTGACACCTGTATCTCCAAAGAAAGCCTCTATCAATCTTCTATTTTTTACATATTTGTTAACCTATTCTTATAGAGCCTGGAATTCAATGAGCTAATGGTAGCACAATCCATTTCACAATCACTTTTCATGGCCACACTGCTCTGGTATCTGCTATCATTAGCCCACTTGCTATCCTTGGCCTTTGTACTTCCGCCAAAATGCTAACACAGTAGAAGTCACATTAAATATTTCTGCTATAGAAACCTTAGTTTTACTGTTATAATAATTCCTTTTTAGACTTTTTCAGAATCAAAACATCCTTAATACTGTAGCTGAATGCCTTATCTTGGGTTGATAGATTTTTTTTTCTTTCCTTCTTTATAATGTCTTATACTTCCTAAATTTTCTGTAACAATGCATTGTTTTTGAAATAAGAAGAAAAAAGATTGTTAAAATTGTTACAGTTTAAGTACCTTTATTCAGTCCATTCCCCATTAGGCACATTCTTAACTTAGATTTTGTTATTAACTTTAAATAAGCTTTATACAAAAGTAAATAATTGCTTACAGCCATTCTATTCATTCATTTATTTATTTCTATTTTGTTTTAAGATGATATTTGAATTCTGATCATATCTCACAAGAAAACCAGGCCTCTACAGAACTTTTAATGTGAAAAGTATTTAGAAATCATATACTTTTCTCAGTAAGGAAGAACAGACAAAACAACAGGATAGTACCATATGGGTTGAAGACCACCTCATTAAGTGATACTCTGTAGCTTTTTAAGATGTATCTTTGATTTTAATAATTTAAAATTTGAGCATCTGAATAAATGAATGACACTTAAAATGTTACTTGATTACTAAATAAGTTGATCTTAGAATTTCTAATCATTTTGATTAAACAGCCTTTGTCTCCTAAGAATTTTTTTTTAAATGACAGGGGGAAATATATAAAGATCAGAAGTTATAAAAATAAAAATTCTTAGTGAAAGAGTAAAATGAGGACACCAGTTCCTGTCACTTTCTCCTCTAAAAGGAGTTAAGAAGTGAACCTCAAGGGAGGTACATTTTACCAACTGTTAAGATACCCCCATATCTTAAATTACAACTGACTTCAGATAATGAATTAGGAAAAATCAAAATATAACAGATAATTAGCCTCCTATTAAAATGACCCAAGAGATTACACATGTGCACCAAGATCAAGAATTTATTTTAATTACAATAAAAAGTATGGCCTCCAGAATTGCAGGGTACTCTAACAGTGTTGAGTATGTGCTATAAGAGGAAGCAGTCTGCAGGCCTACCTGCAGACATGTCCAGAGACCCAGAGTTCTTCAGAGAGCCCCACTAAGACTCCCCAGAAAAAGGGGTGCCAGAAATATTAACACAATCATCTAATTTGTGCTGCATCATGTATTCCCTGCCTTCATGGGGTTTCTAGTCCATCACATTAACTCAACTAATTTAATTTATACATGAAGTATGAGGACAGTTCAGATAGGAAAAGCATATGATGCTATGGGCACACACCCCATTATCCTCATAGTGGATCATCAACAAACCAAGTAAGCAACTCTCTGTCATGTGGCATCCAATACAGACTAGCCTAAAAAGAGAGAAGAAAATAGAAGAATTTTCTCCTTAATAATAGCATTTCTGATTACGGATTGTTAAAGTGATATTTGGATTTTAATACATCAGTCCCTATTAGCTTAGATTGTATACCTGCCCACAAAATACATACTGAGTCTTAGAATGTTGACCAGTCAAGTTTGTGAGGCTTCAAAATCCATCACCTGTAGACAGTCATGAATTCACAAAGGTAATACTGTCACAAAGGAATCTACCTTGTCCAGATAACTCATGAGCTCGATGCATGTCTTTCTTCTGTCTTTTTCCTCCAAGTACAATACACAAAGGCAGAGCCAGGGCACGTTGTACCTTCTCTGGGCCCTCAAGCACTAACCAAGTTGGCAAAGAGAGTGGCAGTACTGAGGTCAAAACAGCACAAACTGAGTCTTAAATTAAATGTGGCTAAGTGGAGGATGGGAGCTAGATAGCGGTACAAGAATAGAGGAACTAGTACAGGCAAGAACAAAAAAGGGTTGATGTGGACAAGATGGAAGTCAACAGGAACTTCGGGGAACAAAGGTTTCCCCATGAACAAAGGTTACTGCAGGTTTGGACGTGCTCCCAGAACATTCCTGAATGGGTATGATAGATTCCATTATAAGAGGATGAATATAATGGGTAACTAAATTTAAAAGGAGATTTAAAATTGGGGGTTAGAGTATAATTTTTAGAAAACTGATAAAAAAAAATTTTTAAGTTAAAAGTTTACTTTTAAAAAGGCACCAAGCCCAGAAAGTTGTATAGTTCTTGAAAATAACAAGTCATCAAGTAATTTGTAGGTTGTGCAAAAATATGTGAGTAGGGAAAAAAGGCATATTTATCTGTTTGTCATGAATCTAGCATAGTTAAAGTGTGATAAAAAATAAACAAAAGGGCTTCCCTGGTGGTGCAGTGGTTGAGAGTCCGCCTGCCGATGCAGGGGACACGGGTTCGTGCCCAGGTCCAGGAAGATCCCACATGCCGCAGAGCGGCTGGGCCCGTGAGCCACGGCCTCTGAGCCTGCGCGTCCGGAGCCTGTGGTCCGCAACGGGAGAGGCCACAACAGTGAGAGGCCCACGTATCGCAAAAAAAAAAACTAAACGAAAAAAGAAAAACCACATGGGTTTGTGAATGAGGCAAAATTTTCTAATGAATTATTAAAACTTTGATTTATAAATCTTAATGATATCTTCAATTCATATTATATATTAGGGATAAAATATTAATACATTAATTTATATTACAGTAAGTCCCCTACATACGAACCTTCAAGTTGTGAACTTTCAAAGATGCAAATGTGCGTTCGCATGTCCAATCACGTAAGGTGTGAGTGAAATTGCAGCTTTCCCTCCGTCTCCTATTGCTGACAATCCTTCAGCTCTACCATCTCCCACCTCCTTCCCCTCCTCTAGTCAGTAAATCTTCTTGCCTGTTCACTTGATGCCAGCCCCTGTATGCCAGCTGTTGTACTGTACCACTGTACTTTTCAAGGTACTGTACTGTAAGATTAAAAATGTTTTCTTTATTTGCTGTGTTTGTTTTTTAATGTATTATTTGTGTGGAAAGTATTATAAGCCTACTATAGTAGAGTACTATATAGCCGATTGTGTTAGCTGGGTACCTAGGCTAACTTTGTTGGACTTACAAACAAATTGGACTCTTACGAATGCACTCTCCGAACAGAACTCAATCATATGTAGGGGACTTACTGTAATATATATGAAGTATTAATACAATGGACATGTTTATAATAAACGTTTATTGGCTTAGTGGCATATATGATCAGCTTTTTTTTAATTGATAGGGTAAGTGATCAAAAAATTTTGGAGACTACTGACCTAAAATACAGGAAACAAGCCAGAAGCTTCTGTTAACCATCTAGATATACCATGGAAAGAACCTGCGTGAATAAAGCCAAGACATAGCGAAACAGTGCTAAGAGATACGGAAGACCGAGTCCTTACGTCACCTGAGAACTTAGATCCAGGCCGGCCTGAAGCCAGCATATCCCAGGGCTTCCCAGATGCAGGAACCAACATGTTCCTGTTTTTCTGAGTCACTTGGAGCTGAGTCAGTCACTTCTAACAGAGGGTAGAACATTCACATAGGGTAACAAATAAAACAAGTTACAGAAAATTGTATTTTTACGACCCCACTGGAGAGATAAAGGAAAGAAAAAAATAAAGTTCACCGGAGTGTGACTTGTTTAAGGTGCTAGAGACAGACATCCAGTATCAGGCTTTCCACTAGTCTGTAATAGAGTGATTGATGCCCAAAGTATGCTGTAGGCGACACAGTTACTCCTATGAATCAAATTCTGTAAATACCAAGAGGTGATTTTTTTAAATAAACCCCAAACTGTTTATGAAGTATGATAATATCATTCTTGTTAATGTAATAATATACGAGAATGAAAAGAGTTGTTTCTGTAACAAATTAATGCTTAGAAACATCAAGATTAGGCTGAGTTGCTTTAAAAAAAACTTGTTTTCAAATTAGGTATGATCAAGAGAACTGAAAAGATCTCACTGTAAAAATCATACAAATTCTCATAGGTCTGAACTTAGACTCTTTTTACAAGTATAAATTCTTGGCTGAATTAAAATACACAAGTGGTGATCACAGATGATGCTTCATGCTTTATGTAGGAAAAATCAAAGTAGGAACAACTCCTACTCAAAGAAAAGGGCTTGGCTCTGTATTCAAATACTGAGATGTGAATATATAATTTTATGCTCTAAGTAGAAAAAAAGATTGTATGTATTTTTTTATGATGACCAGTTTTAATAATTTGTATTTAACTTTTTATTCCAATATAATCAGATTTAAGAATGCTTCATCTGTAGCATTCACACAGTCCCATTTTACACTTTAAACTTTGATAAGATGACTTATCAAGAGATTTAAGATAAAGATAACATAAGAGACTTTATTTAATCATTGCCCTACTTCTCATACCATAATTCTCATAAAAACACTCCTAAATTTTATTATTTGGTAAACTAAGTTTTCAAGAGGCATAATGAATTTTCTGAAATCACAAAGCTAGAAGTAGCAAAGCTGGATTCTCAACTCCTAAAAACAAAGTATAGTGTGCCGTGATGAATAAAATAACCTTTTATAAAATATTGTAGAACACGGCTTTAATTCACACCATCCAGAAAAAAATATAATGTATTCTTTGTTCCTATTTCAAATCATTAATATTACTATACTATTTCAGTAATTTTCTTAGTATTTAAAAATAGTATCTAAATATACTCACCATTTTTGTAATTTATTTTACTACTATATATATAATAAAGTCCTAATGTCCATAACATTTTACAATGTGTTACAGAAATTGATGAGTTTAATTACTTAATGTGCACAGATCAATTTGAAATAAATTGAAAATGAGCATGCCGTACACTCTACTTAATCTTGTTACAAACTTGTTTCAAAATTCACTTCCTAATTTGCAACCCAGTAGGTTATATATTAAAGTAATAAATAGAAAACTTTCTTTTACATCTCAGCAGTTTAAAGCCAAAGCAACTAAAGGTAAGAAGAGTCCTACTAGTCAAAAGATCTGACCTCAAGGGGAAAAAAAGTCCTATGCTTTTATTATCTAAACCAACACATCCGGCTTGTTATACTCTTTTTCTTCTTAAAAATGCAAATGAAGTAACATTATACTTCCTTCTCTGTCTATAGAATAATTTTCAAATGAATTACAGGCATAAAAGGTAGAAAAATTGGTAGACAAATGAAATAACGAAGGAAAATAATCATTCAAAGTCAATTCTAGTTGGTTAAGGATGGCACGGAAGTACATACGTAAGATGAATAATACATTTTCATTCTAAGTAATACAGGTATCTGCATAAGGGGTCACACATCACTTCTCACATTGCTAAACCATTTTAAAGCACAAGGTGATAGAAACTCTCAGATGCCTATGAACTCCATTTACATGGAGTACATCGCTATAATTTTTTAAATGCATTCATATTCAAATCTGAGAAACATGATTCTGAGGCTCATCAGGCCTGCTTAATTGCACCAACATCTGCAATCAATTTAAATTCTTTAAGATAGTCTTTCAGCACTTGAAGTGATTTCATGCTGTGATAGATTTAACACACTCACTAATTTATAGACACACACAAGCAGATGAGACCTATTTTTCCAGGGGTGGGGTTAAAGTACTGAAGGGCAGTCTGAATTTCCCAACTATCAGTGGGATATAAGAAAGAATGCATTTTGCATAACTTATTTAAATTATATAAGATGATAGCACTGCACAAACATAATATAGAAATTAAGACTAAAACTAGTGTTTTATTTAATTCTATTTGTAGGTCATGGACCATTAAGAGGTTTGATGACAGTTTACTGGTAAAATAAACAGCAAAATCTAGAGCTATCATTTGACATTATATAGGAAAAAGTCATGAATGAATATATCATCATTTTCTCCACTGAAAGTCAAGAGGGGCTGGGGGAGAGCAAGAGGAAGAATACCAACAATCCAGAGATGGTTTTTTTTAACCAAACATATAAACTGACCTAAAATGAGGAAAATAATTCAAAAATCAGAAGACTAAAGGACCTGGGCAGATGGCAGCAGGAGCATAGTTTCTGAAAGTGCCTGGATCTCCACAGAAAAAGAAACAAAACAACTAAATAGCAAAACCAAAAACCTAACAATATTGAGCAATAAGGTATCTCCATGATCCTCAAAATACAAGCAGCTGGAGAGAAACCACTAACAGTCACACGATCTGCACAGCATCACGGTCTGTGTGGAAAGAAGCAGAGAAATAAACAAGATGTCTGATGATGTGAAAACAGGAGAATTCTAAAGTAGCCCAGAGGTATTCTTTAGCAATTTGAGAACAGCAGCTGAAAATGATTGGGGTTTGGTGGATGAGCGTAGGAAGCAGAAAAGAGCTGAAGAGACTGGAACTGTCAATGTCCTCTGAGTCCCAACACTGAGGTCAGGGCTCCCTTCCAGGACAGGACCCCACAATGTGGAGAAAGTGTTGAGAGTGAAATCAACACGGAGCTAAACATTCCTACTGACCACAAAAACATAACCATAAAACACAGCAAACTGTCACTTACGTTTCAAAATGAACTAAGAGACATTTAAAAAATATATAAAACATGAAAACAAATACCTAAAGCAGAATTAGAAAAACTCAGACAAGTGAGGAGAGCAAACTCAGGAAAAAGAATGGAAATAAATCACTTCAGAAATGAAGCTTGAACTAGAACAAAAGAACAAAAAATAATAAATCATATTATAAGAGATTTAGAAATGAAATACAGAATTTTTTTTCAAAAAAAATCAAAAAGAAATGAATAAGGTAAAAGGATTTGGGAAAAAGTGGCATATTGAAGATATATAAAAATCCAACATACCGATAATAGGATCCATGAAGAAGAAAACCAAAGTAAGTACATAATGAAAGGGTATCTGCATATTTTATAATCCCAAGTCAGACATATAAATAAAGAGAGCTAGTAATCTATAGGGAATGAAAATTAGTTATCTGCAGACCTTTTAAGAGCAATGCTGTCATGCTTTATGCTAGAAAAATTTTTAAATTGTGGGACTTCCCTGGCAGTCCAGTGGTTAAGAATCTGTGCTTCCACTGCAGGGGGCATGTGTTCAATCCCTGGTCAGGGAACTAAGGTCCCACATGCCACAAGGCCAAAAATAAAAATAAAATTTAAAAAAAAAGAAAAGGGAAAAAAATTGTAAATTTAAGATCCTACAGGAAAAAAACATGTGAGCCAAAGTTTTTATATCCAGTAAAACTGACTAAACAATAATGGGCAAATACTGTTATCAACATGAAAAACTCAGGGAATACTGTTTCCATGACCTCTTCAGACAAATCTACTAAAGAACAAACTTCAGACAAACAAAATGACTAAGAGAAATATTAACAAAAGAACTGGTTGTGAGCATTAAAATACAGTTACTCAGAGAATTAAAGACTAAATAGGGGTTAAACACAGTTAGTAAATGCTAAGGGAGTATAAAATGTAATGGCTATATGCTCCATTAGTACAACAAGAAAAACAACAGCTGGAGATGTGGGCAGCACATGCGAAAGAAAAAGATTTTAAATACATACACATAAATACATACGCATACTTTTTTCATTTGCTCTCTCTCCACTGAAAAGGCCTACAAACAGTGATTAACCCAATAGCAATAAGTATCCTTGACCCCCAGATTGTTCTTGAAATATCATTTCCCACTAAAAGAAATGACAGATTCCAGGTCTAGTGTGGGAAAAGAGGGGAGTCTGCGTAATCTTACCTTACCAGATAGAAATGAAACAATGTAAAATAACAGGGCCATGCCAACCAAAATGACTAGAAGCCAACTGGGCAAGGTCCCACTGGTTGCAGATGGGACAATTTAAGCTTCACTAAGAATAATAATATTAAAAATAATATATCACCTTTAGAGGATGATAGGGAACCAATTCAATATCTTGAAAACTGGCAAATAAAAGAATCAAGCATTTATCCTAAATTTCCTATATCATAAGGTAATCAGTATTTGTGAGAAAATGTCTCTTTATAAATATATTCTAACTAATAAATGAAAATAAAATTACAGAATTTTAATGATAAACTGGATATGAAGTACTCCCTAATACAGAACATACCTCCTACGGTCTTACCAAAGGGATCAAACCTGAGTCTGATCAAGCCTCTGGATCTAGCTGCGTCTTTGCAGGAAATGCAAAGGAAAGAGAAACATGTTAACTTTACCACGAGTATGCAATCGGCAAAATACAGACTGCCTTAGATAAAATAAAGGGAACCTGAAGATTAAAAAAAGTTAAAGATATTCCAATTTTAAAATATAAGCAACAATAAACTATGATGTCTAGTGGTATAATTTTGGGAGATAAAATTAAAGAAAGTCAAGGAAGTAGTTCCTATAAAAGTCAAGGTAGTGATTTAGGAAAAAAGCAAGATTTGAGACAGGGTAGATGGAGGGCTTTCTAAGTTGGCTGACAAGGTTCTCTTTATTGATCTGGGTGGTGTTCTTATGAAAACTTATTAAGCTACATATTTATTTGTTGGTGTTTTCTATAACTGTGTTTCATTTTGTAAATCAAAAGTTAAAAAAATCAGAAACCCTGGTTTCTAGTCCTAGCTACTAACTGGGGGCTGTTGCACACTTCATTTGCAAAATGTAGAGATGCTCTAAGATAATTCCAGACCTAATATAAATTAAAAAACACCTCAGGGCTTCCCTGGTGGCGCAGTGGTTGAGAGTCCGCCTGCCGATGCAGGGGACACGGGTTCGTGCCCCGGTCCGGGAAGATCCCACATGCCGCGAGGAGGCTGGGCCCGTGAGCCATGGCCACTGAGCCTGCGCGTCCGGAGCCTGTGCTCCGCAGCGGGAGAGGCCACAACAGTGAGAAGCCCGCGTACAGCAAAAAAAAAAAAAAAAAAAAAAAAAAAAAAAAAAACCCACCTCAGTAACTACAAAAATCTCTACTAAATGAAAGAGTATAACAAAGCCATCCTTAACAAAAAAAAGCCAGAAGATGATTTTTAACTCACCAAAACAATGCAATACAGCTTTCCCAAAGGCTACCAAAGAAAAAAGAAAAAAAATCTAGCGTAACAGTAATAATATACAAGGAGTAGACAAAACCTAAGACTGCCTGAAGTTTCTTTTGGACAATTTTATTTTCATACCTCAAAGAATCCCAAGGGCAGGGTTCCCAGTTTATGTAAACTACCCTGGAAAACTTCTGACAGTAAAAGAATTTGAAATAATTTTTACATTGAGGGTAAGAAGCTATACCAACCACACTTATTTTCTTGAGGGTGGGGAGAAACCATTATATTGTACCAGTTAGGAAATGGGAGTAAATCAGGGAAGCATGAAATTAGGAATGAATACCTTTTGTACATCAAGATGATTAACCCATTATGGATTTTTAAAGTATGTATAGAATTTATTCTCTTTAGGAATAAGAACTGAAAGGATGTCTCTCAAGTACAAACCAAAATAAAGAGGGGTTTAAGTTTACTGCCACCATTAAAGCTTTAAAACCAGACACACTCTTCTCCTCCTTGTTCATACGTGTTCTACTGGGCATCCTTTTCCAAAAAAGACCAAGTTCTTCCATCTGTTACAGTAGATAACCTTCCCCCCTTTGATGATTTTTACAAGAGGCCAAGTGTCGGAGAATTTCTTCGTAGTTACAGTATGCCCTTTGAACACTCATTTTGACGTTATGCACGTGCAAACTAGCGTGGAACCCACAATGGCTTGATAACAGTTTTATGAGTAATGTTCACCATGTTCAGCCTTTCAATCCTATTAACTTCTAGTCTTTGGCTCAATTAACGTTACACTAAAAGACTCTCATCTTGTCCAGCCCAGTTCTCATCCTTGACTGTACCCTAGAAACACCGAGAGAACATTACTAAATACTGATGCCTGGGGCCCACCTGACTTAATTGTAAATGACAGCACCCAGATATCAAGATTTTTAAAGCTCCCCAGATGATTCTAATGGATATCAAGGTTGAGCGCTACTGTTCCTGGCAACTTTTTTTCCTATTTCTTCAATTACCTAATAGAAGAAATTTTCACATATTGAGGTACGGGGACATTATTCTGGTTTATACATGAGTTAATTTGTATTTTATGCTGACTAAAACAGTCTGTTTGTGGCCTATCAAACATACATTGTACAATTGCTTTAATCATTAAAGAAAAGTGTGCACTGACCAGGAGTAAAGAATGTCCATGTTAAAAATAAAGATTAAATGCCTCCCTACCTGGGAGGCCAATGCTGATACTCCTTAAATGATAAGACTCCCTTCCCAGATGCCAAGGCCGTACTGTGTACATGCTGATCTGTGTTTTGGGTATTTTTTTGAAACCCTGAAGGAATGTATCCCTGACTTGTTTGATGTTCTTTGTTCTGACGAGACATAAAACTGTGCTGAAAACCATGCTTCTCCAGAGCAGTTCCTCAGAGTTATCTGAGAGGCTGTCTCCCAAGCTATAGTCTTCAGTTTGGCTCAAATAAAACTCTTTTCTATTCCCATTATAGATCATTTATTGATTATTTCCACTGACATACCTTTTCCATTCATTCACTGAAAAACAACTGTACATAATACATAGCATTTTTCTCAATTTTTCACTTATTCCTTCAGAACTGTTCCTTCTTTCAAAAGGTTCATTCCATATGGATATTTGCTCTTCACTTTCATCTCCATTATAATCACATGCCTCTTCTTTCTGGCACTTTCAAAGTTTTCACTACTTTTGCAGTTATCAGAAATAAGCTTAATTATATTCATTAAAGTCTAAAAAGTAAGCATGAACATAGAAAAATATCTTAGATTAAGAAACAACTCAATAACCAAGATGAAAACAACCTCAGATGACCTCTAATGCCGCAACTGGTATAAGCACCACTGGCCCTCTCAGGCTCTAAAATTCTAGTAAATTTTACTAGTAACTAACAATGTTTCTATATCTGGCGAATCTTTTAAAAAGTGCTATAATGAAAGAAAAGATGTCTTAACGAGCCATAACATTTTTAAAAGACCCAAAATACACAATTCTAGTTTGAACCTAATATAATTTCATCCTATATAAAAAAAGAAAAGATGACTGCTTTCTTCATATTCATCTCCTGCCTAAACAAAAACACAATGCAGTAACATCAGAGAACACTATACACCACTGGTGCTGCTCAGAACGACGTGTAAGAAAGCTGGATGAATCTGAGCTGTTAGAAGATAATTTTAATTGTACATAAATAAAACCTGTCCTATATAGGCACAAATGGAAATTAAAATGCCAGACAGATTAGGAAATACTCTCAAGAAGAAGTTGGTTCATTGCCCTGAGGCTCTGAAATTTTCTCCTAGTCAGCAAGCAAGACGTGGAGACAAACAGGCAAAGTATTGTAAGGGTACTGATGATAAACAGATAAGTGTCTAATACTGAGCTCCAGCCCCTTTTACCAAGTTTTTATGTGGCAGGGATGCTTTGATCAAATCCCTAACCTGAAATGTAAGCCAAAAAATAACCCGTGTTTATTTTACCAAGAATGTGTAACTATTTATGGTTCATCTAAGTTTCTAGTGGTTAAAATATATAAGCTTTTTAAATAACAACGATGACAAAAAATAGAGGAAATAAAACAAGGACAACAACAACTTGATTTACCTGTATCTGACAATGTTTCCAAAATTTACATATGAAACTGAAATCTAAAAAATAAAACACACACTGAAAGTTATGAAAACACCCTCAATCAAGTCTAGATTTTCTACTTGGAGAAAACGTTCATACATACAAATGAACACACAACTAATATTTCCTCAAAACACAGTTCTCTTCTGATCAAAATATGCCTAGAAGGCTGATACTGCAGAAAACTCTGTCCTCCATGTTTGAGAACACCATGACCTACTGAGCTAGAACAAGTGATGATACCTTTCAAAATACTTTTAACACTACATCTACACACCTACATACATACACATATGTGAAAGTCTATAATCCTGCACTTACGAACTCAATTTACACTCAGTCATTTCATCATGAGAAACTTTTGTTACAATCTTTCTATGTGCCTTTTAAAATTATGTTCTATAATACTTGTTATTTAACTTTATTTTTTGTTAAAGAAGACTAAGCAAGAACTACAGAAATACTTAAGAAAGGATTCAAGGAGTAAAGCTAAACGCCATCCAAACTTTTCTAACAAATGCCTCGGAGGAGCCCTTGAAGTCACTTGACTGCAGTCTGACTAGGAAAGAAAAAAATTAGAAACAAAGTCAAAGGAAGCTAGTAAACTTCCAGGAGCACTTATAAAAGAGGATTTCTGCTTCATTCCCTGGAAAAAGAAATCAAAAAGGAAAAAACTAAATACAAATAGGGAATAAAGGATGGATGTTATAATTATGCACCTTAGAAATGTGAGATTAGGCCTTTTTTATTTCATGTCAGCCCACCTAAAATGAGCTTGTTACTTGCAGCTGGGATACAGTTTCCTATGACATATTGGGGGGCGGCGGGGGATGTCAAGGAGCCTGTGAGAACTTTGGATTCCAACCTAGTGCAATCCTCGGGAACTAGAAGTATGCATTTTGAAGAGAGATTTTTAAAGCATTATATCCACACCTAATGGTACAGCCAAAAAAGACCATGTGCTGATAAGTCATAGTTGTAGTGGTTGTAGTCTGTAAAGAAGTAAACTGCCTGGACAGTGTCGTCATCTCAATGTATAAAAATAAATTAGGAAAAAAAGAAGATGAATGGTTCTTAGAGACATAATCGTTCTTAAAGACATCATAAAGGTGTTATACTACACAGCATAAAACAAAATGTCCCTCAAAACTCTTTAAATGTCTCTCTCTCTCTCCCCCTGAAACTCCACCTCCCCACAGAGGACCAGATATCTTTCTGGTTCTCCTGTCCTATCGCTCAAACACGCCTGGCTGATTCTCCTCTTCCTCCTTTCACTTTCTGGGATATAGGTTTTGGCCTCTCTAAGTTGTCTCTAGTTTTGAATTGCCACGCATCACCCTGAAAAAGCCTAGAAGTGGAACAGCAAATTTTTTCTTCTCAACAAATAGAAAAGAGATTTTATTTTTACTAATCCTTTGCAATGCGTTGGGGTGGGAGTAGGGGGGTGTAGGCAACTCATTGATCTAAATCCTACTCTCTACAGCTATCCTCTTTAACACATTCTTTAGTTGCATATAAATTAATCCATGGTTTTCTGTTAACCCTGTCATGGGAGACTTCCATATTACCCAGACAAAATACACCCAGAAAATGAACACAACATATACACTGATGTCACAGATAAGGGGTATGGTACACCTAAACAAAGAAGAAATAAGAAAAGGAAAACTTGGTGAAGGCAGCAACTCTATTAGGATATATCTCCCAAGCTTGGTTGGTTCCACTCAAAAGAATCTTGACTACAAAAATCATCACTTAATATCTGAAGGGGGCTTTAAAAAATGTTTAAGGAAAAAAAGGATTAAAAATAATTGAACCACACGTAATAAAAGAGAATTATACTCACAGTTGGGTTAAGCATAATTAAATACATTTATATGGTAGATTTGTATTTTAAATTCTAGCTCACTTCCATTTAGAAAATAGGAAAATTCTTTGGCAATTGTGGTTTAAGAGATCCTCTCTTGTTCTAGAATTTTCTTCATCCTACCTTGTTCAGGAACTGTGGGTTCTCTTCTATTTGGACTATCATGTCACATCGTACTTATAAGGTCCTTACCACTAATTGCAGAATAGTCTTACCCTCCAGCAAGTCATAGTACATAGGTAAAATCTGTATCGTTCTTTCTTGAAAGAAGTTTTCTCCAATAAACTTGCTGCTAAGCACAAGTCATTTACCAAGGGATGGGCACCTGGCCTTGTAGTGCCTCCCCATCTATGCTCTGAGTATACTGGGTGAGGGGAGGATCTTTTAAGATACTCCTTTGGATGGAAAAAGAAATTTCCAGAGTGAATTAAAGAGATAGCCCACGTAGGCCAAAATGTATCTGGATGGTCTATCAGGATGTTTACAGCAGCAAAGCAAAAACCCAGCTTAAAGCAGCTTCAATAAGAACTGGCATCACCTCATATAATGGAAGAGTTGGGAGGCAGGACTGCACTGGGCCAGAGCAGCAGCTCCATGACATCAGGCGTCAAGCACCCCACACCCCCTCACAGCCACGACAAGTAGCAGGGAATGGCAGCTTTCCTGCTCTGGACCCTTTTACGAGGGAGAGAAACCTTTCTCAGAAGCCCCCACCAGACCTGGCCATCAGACTGTACTGGCCAAACCTGGATCACATACCCATGCCCTAGGAACTTAGAAACACGTGAATCTGGCATTTTTAGCCTCAAGTATGATATTTGCTTAGTAAATTTTAATAATCTTTCCTAACTGAAGAAATTCAGTCTTACTATTTGGCCACCTAAACTGAAACCTACTAAGATCTTGGAAACAACCTAGTTTGATCGATGGTTTTTATTGTTTTTTTGTTTTTTCCTATTTTAAAGCCAAGCTGATCTACTTTAGGGCTAGTTTGAGCGTTAACATTTCAAAAGCATTTTCAAAAAATCAACTGTAGGCATCAATACTATTTTCCAAAAAATAATATTAATGCTTACCCACAAAAGAGAATCTCAAAGCAAATTCTAAGGCTAAAATGTTAACATCTGACAAAGTCCCCACATCCTCTCTAGAACAACCTATCTATGAACTATGTTTTTCTCAGAGAAACTTTTTCAGTACTCATTGACCTAAATATACTGGCATAACAAAGTCCATATCCTAGAGTTAATAAAATGTGTTTTTACTTCCAGAGCAAAGACAGATGACTGGTCAGCTTGAACTTTCTACAATGTTAACCATTTGCTGAATTATTCAGAATCCTCCTAGGAAAAGCCATGACTCTCCACACACCAATTAAATGCTTCAATCATACTTTAGATAACTAATCTATTTCAATCCTGATAACCTAATTACTTAATTCTGGTAAATAAATTCCAGCCCAAGTCCAAAATAGAGTATTAAACTTTAAAATCAGTGAATGTAAGCTGAAACAGATCCACTGTGAAGAAGTTCAAAATGTTTTATTCTATAAAAAAGTCTGTTTATCTGAAATTCCAGAATTAAACTGCACTATTATGCTAGGGTTTTCTATACCAGTTCTAACTAATGTATTATCTCTTGTAATTATATTAAGTGGATTCATGCTTGTTAGATTTAAAATTCCCTAACAGGAGACTCTGCCCTGATGACTCTACATAAAACAGGTACACCATCTCCACTCCCCCTGCATTTTTTTCCCCACATCACATTTCACCTCCCATTACATGTGTTTGTGTGTTTCTGTCATGTGTGTCTCACTGCTCCATAGGAAACAATGACACACTATCTTGGTGCTCAGTCGCCGGGGCCTTAAATACAGACACTTTTATTAAGTGCCTGACATACAGACGCTTAATAAATGTGTTGAGTGAACAAATGAACGTCTTAGAAATGTAGACTCACTAATAAGAAATTTGTATTTTTACTGAGGTACATTTACTTATATTTTTAATTGTGGTGTAATGATTTCAACAGTAAGAATTTCAACAGTAAATCACAAAGAAAAATAAAAAACAAACAATTGCTACTACAACCACTGCTACCACAAGAGGCAGCCACCAGTTAAAAATCTGTTACGTTCTAATCACAGAATAAACAATTTAATTCTAACAACAAGCCTATGGTGTAGGTATTAGCCCCATCTTATGGACGAGGGGATTGAGGATCAGAAAGATAAAATAAGATGTCCAAGATCAAACAGAGGATAAATAGTCAATCCAAAACACGGAGCTCTGACTCCTAAATCCCCACTGTTAATTTGTGATGGCCAAGTATCATCAAGGGACAAAAGCAATTCACATCTCAATGGCAAGATACAGAGCCCATAGAAAGAACTGGGAAGAGCACAGTACTCAGTGAGTTCTACACCTGATCATCAGGCAGCCAAAAAATGAGACATGTTTAAAAATTAAACATCACTTGAGTCTTTCCTCCAAAAGAAATACCTCAGAATCACTGACTGGTCTAGTAGATAAATGGAGTTAAAGTATAAATAACTTACATTCTTATAAGCTGCCCTTGGGTTAAAGTATCCAGTGAAAACTACAGTGTGTTTAGTTATTTTTCTCTAATCCAATTCTATTTTATGTTCAGTCAAAAGCATTTTCTACTGTCTTTCTCCCGAGCCTTGCTTCTTCATTAGCTTCCATCTCATATTTTTCATCCAATCCACTTAGTCGCAATTTTTTTTATGACAACAAAGCTCATTTGTTGTTCCATGAAATAAATATAATTGATTCTGTGTGCTGGTCATGTTTCTCAGACATTTAGTTATTACTTCCACCCACATATTTCATGTTTCCCTAGAAAAGTGGCAGCCACGTGGATTCTTAACGCTCCTTTCAGTGTCTACATTTATAATTTGTTACAAGCTAATTTTATCCACAGGGAAACTCACATTAAAGATAGGCCTCTAAGCCACTACTATGTATCCTGATTTAGGTAGTTAGAGTAAAATCAGTCTCACTTTTCTACAATACAAGTATTATCCCAGTTTATAAGTGACATTAGAAATCAATACCCATCTTAATTCACTAACAAGGAGGGGTGTCCTAGAGTGAGTGGACCAAGCAACCACAGTGCTTCTTAACAGTGTGAGTGGCCAAACAGCAAAAGCAGTTTAAGTTATAAGGTGAGAAATACTTTCAAATTAAACAAACTTATTATAATACTTGTACCTTTAATTATACATACAAAAGCTCTATGATTACAGTTGCCCGCAAACTTAGGCACTTCATTAGGCAAATGTATTGTTTTCCATACCACAACGTGCTTCAGCAGTACTTCTCAACTTGACAGTTTTACTTACTGTCTTGGAAGCAGTATTAATGTACTGTATCACCATTTCTTTTTTGATACTGAAGTCCTTTTCCCGCAATGGTGCCTTTTTATCTTCATTTAAATTCATATCTTCCTGGAAAACACAATTAAAAAGCCTCGTTTTAGAATCTAAGTAGAGCAACAGTTCTACATACACAATGAACAGAAAATCAATAATTTGTGACTAAAGCAGCATTAACTGTTTTGGAATGATTTACATGTAGCTCTGCCAGGAGAAAAAAGAGAAAGGACCTGGAGATACAGAGAACAAAGTATTCTAGATCATTTTAGCAGGTAAAACACTTACCAGAAAAACTTTTTAAATTCACAGCAGGCTAGTAAAATTACATTCACATCACTATAGATAATTAGACAGTTGAAGATTTCTGCCTTCCATTAGCTTATTAGGATTCACAATTTATATATAATTGTGAAATATATATATTACATATAAAAATATATTTATCTATATATATTATAGTCGATATATAATATTTATAATTTATATAAATATATTTTAAAATATAAACATATTTTTACAACAGCTGTACCTGAAGCCATCTTGCACCATTCTGAAAGCGCTCCTCCATATATCATAAGAATTAAAAGCCAATCCCTTTTCAGATTCTGATAAGCTACAAGCACATACCAAATACCTAATACTGATCCTAGCAAAAGGTGAAGCATCCTACAGTTTTAACTGTCTCTTCTCCACCCCTATCAAAAATATTCATTAATTAATTTATTGCATGTTCTAAATCACATAAAAGTGGCACTCATAAAAAGAAGTACCACCTAAAAACCTAACATTTCTCAACAGCACCAATCAAAATAAAGGTTTAGGTAAGCTAGATCTTGCTACAGGCCTAATTCTGACTAAAAACTGCAAGTCAATAATATCCACATAAAGATATGAATTGCGACCAGAATCTATCAGCTCAGTTGACAAAGGAAGGGAGGCTGAGGTAAGACAAAAATGGCTGAAGGAGAGGGCAGCTCAAATGGATTTCTTCCTGATCTTAGCCTTGGGTCATCTGTGTGCAATGTAGGACATCTTAATGTATATAAACTAGATATCCACTCAGAAACGTGCCCATAAAAATCAGGACTTTGGATCACCTAGGGAGCCCAGAAAGTTAAATTTCTTCTAAGTTTTATAAGGGTTCTACAATTCAAACACTGTAGTTTATGCCTTTAGCTGACTCAGTTTTTGGCTACCAAAACTGTGAAGCAATTAAAAGTCAAAATTCCCTTCATTTCACCTTGATACAAAATTTAAGATCTTAGAAGTTGTCCCGTTTGATACTCCAATAAAAGGTAGCAATTAGTAATGTCACTCTTGGCTATTCTGGTTAGAAATATCCTATTATGTGAATAATGGTTTAGTTTGTTTCTTTTTTTTTTCTCTAAGCCAGTGATTTTCAATACACCTTAACACCACTTAGGAAGCATTCCGGAAATGTCTCGGGGCATTTTGGTTGTCATGGTGACTGAGGTGATGCTACCAGCATTTACAGGGGAAAGGTGTGCTAGACATTCTGCAACACATGAGCTAATCCTACACAATAAGAAACTGTCCTGCGTCCCACAGAGAGATACACAGAGAGAACGAGAGAGGGAAAATCATAATTATCTACGCCTAGACTCTAATTCAATGAAATTAGATGTACAACAGAATTAATATGTAAATTGTTACATATTTAATACTTTATATATTATGTAACTTAATATACATTGAATTTTCCAAGAATCCAACTACTCTGTAAATTATAGTTGCACTGTTTTTGTTTTAAGCTTTACCATCATTTGTGTTCCATTTCTGAAATTTAGGTATCCCAGGACAATGCTGCTTGTGGTATCTGAATCAACAGAACAACACACCTATACCAACCTACATCGTAGCTGTTGTACTCACAGTGGCATGAGGCAAAGACTCCAGAATGTGACTTTATTGTGCCTTCTTGAGTAGTCGATGGCCAACTGTTTACAATGAAATACATACTGTTTTATTATATAGTACAGTAGGCATTATATGTTGATTTTTTTTTAATTATGAGTGGAGATAGTTTATATAATCTACAAAGAATTGAACTAAGAAAAAGTAATGAGGAAGTTAAGGAGCAATTGCTCTAAAAGGTGTGTGTGAGGGGCACCTAAGAGCACAGAGAACATCTGTTTTAAATTATTCACTGTATTTTTTATTTTCTGTCTAATGGCCAAATGTGACCCAGCCTCTTTAACCAGCAAATTAAAATACTTAACAGATATAGAAAACTAAAAAACAGAAAACCCATTAGCTGTGGCTGAAATCAAAATAAAATTTTAAGGTGGAGAGTTGTAAGAAAGAAAAGACTACTGCTTTCTTTCTGGAAAGGCATCTTCACGATAACATGAGCTTATACACAAAAGTTGTATGTTTGGAATTAAGGAAGAAACGCAGAGTTCTCCCAACTTCTTTCCTCTGGCTTACCCCACCTCTCTTGTCTAAATATGACACTCAACACCATAACGAAAGTTTAATGACAGTGGCTGCTTAAAAACAAGAGGAAACAAAGAAGAAATGATACTACAGAAAAGTTTGGAATCACCTACATAATCGCACAAACCTTCCAGGATCACTCACTAGGTATGTAACTCATCTAACAGATGGTCCTTCTCTTTACATCCAGGAAGAAATGGCACTCGAAAGAGTAAGAAAAGTTCTGCCCTTTACAAAAGGAAAAAGAGAAATAAGGGAGTGATGGAAAGAAAAAAAAATGTATGTATCTATGGAATAGGGTACAGGATTTTTAGAATGGATTTTGAATCTTTATCAGTGGAGAACAGGGCTAAAAAAGAAGAAAACTCTACAAGACACTGGCACTGAACCTCTGAGGGCCACAGAGTCCTAGTGAAATGTATTGGAAGCTTCTTCCCAGAAAATGCACATCCATATTTTATGTTATAGTTCCAATTCAAGTTAAGCTGAACATCTTCCAAGGCTATCCAAGAACCTGGAGGTCGGCGGCAATGTGGGAGCCAAGCATCTCTATTTAATAAGCCCCTGCCTTAAGGCAAAACCTTCAGCATGAGATTTTGAATATCACATAGTCTAAACTCCATGTATGTATTACACAACAGAAAATACAGGCTCAGAGAAATGAAATGACTTTTCAGAGTTATCTGGTTGTTAGAAGCTTGAGAACTGGAGCCCAGACACCCAGTCTAGTGCAGTTTCCAGATAACTGTAAAGGGTCTCTTGTGAGCAAGTCATCAGTTTTCACATTAGTGAGTTCACAGCTGGTTAGTATGATCATATCGCATTTCCGTTGTCTTAGGGCACGTTCCCTAGAGGCAGACCTGGGACAGGGATGCAGGTGCAGGTGATTAATGAGGGGGATGCTCTCAGGAAAAGGGGACTGAGACAGGGACATTCAAAAATGTGGCCTCCGCTGGATTCTCGCTTCAGCCTGAAGTGCACAGCAGTAGATAGTACCTGAAGGGAGAGGCCAGCCTTAACACCACCCAAGTCAGTCAGCCATTAGCTGCAGGACCCCAGTTCCCTGAGGCCAAATCTCTGGATTAAGAGGGCAGATGTGAACCACCAGGAGCCAACACTCACACCTGGGTACGCCCGTAACCAGCCTGGTGAAGGGGGTCTTGGAGGGGCACCAACAGTGTCCACTACAGCATTTGAAAATAACTTACTTTATATTATAATAAGGCTTCTTTCTAAGCAGAACTGAATAATACAGAAACCCACATTTATGGCCTACACAAGCAAACCTCTGTGTGTTAACCAGTTCTTCCATTCAAACACAGGTCAGGACATGTAGTACACTGTATGGATACAGAATGATACTGTAGCTACAGATTTTATAACAGCCCTGAAAAACAGCTTACTTCAATATATATATCTATATATTGATATATATGTAACTCAATAAATATCTGTAATAAATAAAATAATAAACAGCAAATACATAGAACACATAACTGTACAAGGCCTGAGGAATGATTTGAATGAGGCTAATATTTCAGTGGGTATGAGATAAATTCTATTTCTTTAAATGGAAAAACCTTATCAGTTGGCTATTTAACTGAATATAGCTCATTTAAAAATATTTTTTGAGTAGTCATCAATCAAAACTTTAGTGTCTGTCAATCTGAAGAGTAATTATTGGTTTTGTTGTGAAAGTTCTATTAATACCTTAGCAACATACATAATGAATTAACTCACTTATAGCACTACCTTCATATACATGCTTAAACACAGTTTTTTGCCTGGGGAAATTGGGAGTTGCAGCATCAAAAAGTAATTTTCCTCTAGTTAATTACTTTCTAATTAAAAACTATACTTAAATTGAATCACTGTGCTACTTCACTATGTGAGTCTGACTGGCACTAGGGGCAGATTTCAGAAATACAGGGAGGAAATACTGAAGAAAAAAAAATTAAGGGGCATGCTAAAAAATAAGCAGGATTCTTGGAAAGTGTCAAGGTCATGAGAGATGAGGAAGTACTACTGATCAGGAGATGAAAGAAACATGGCAAACCAAACATAAGATGTGATGCTGGGCTGTAACCTAGAACAGGAAAAGCACATCAGTGAGAAAACTGCTAAAATCTGAATAAAGTCTGTGGTTTGGTAACTACTGTACCGACATTAATTTCTTAGTATTAATAATTGCACTGAAGTTATATAAGATGCTGGCATTAGAGGAAGTTGGGTGAAGGGTATAAAAGAATTCTCTGTACTATTTTTGCAACTCTTCTGTAAGTCTAAGATTATTTCAGAATAAAGTTTTTTAAAAACTAAATTAAAATATTCATAAAACTTCTGCTTTAAAAAACTAATTTGAAAAGAACAAGAAAAATGGAACATCTTACATTCTTTAAAAATACAGTAGTTTTTTAAACGTCCACTAAATAAATGTTTGTAGTGTATTGGCCACAATAAATACACACAAACTTGATGGAGGGGAGGGAAGTAAAGAAACCACTATCAAGACAAATCTGAGGCTACCGAGAGGAAGAGTTAAGACACAGGTAACAGAAGCACATTCAAAATCTTTTAAAGGTCAGGCATCCTTCGGAATTTTCCAAAACACAAAGTTCAAGTTGTTCACATGTCTTCCCATTTTCATTCCAAATCTACTCTCTGAACCATCCTTCTCATTCATTCTCAAAGCAACACTTGCTACACCTTTTCACAAGGACCTGGTATTTCTATAATCTTAAATAACGGTTAAGTCTGAGCCAGGCATTGTGCTATAATACTTATAAGCACAATTCATTTAATACTCAGTAACAACCCTTTGAGGTATGTACTATCCTCTCTTTATTGATGAGAGAACTAAAACTTAGGGAAATCCTGTAAGTTGGCCACAGTCCTGTAGCTTAGATTTGTCTCTCCATTCTTATTTCCATATTATTTATCTCCATTATCTAAAATCCCACTTCCGGGCTTCCCTGGTGGCGCAGTGGTTGAGAGTCCGCCTGCCGATGCAGGGGACACGGGTTCGTGCCCCGGTCCGGGAGGACCCCACATGCTGCGGAGCGGCTGGGCCCATGAGCCATGGCCGCTGAGCCTGCGCGTCCAGAGCCTGTGCTCTGCAACGGGAGAGGCCACAACAGTGAGGTACCGTGTACCGCAAAAAATTAAAATAAAAATAAAATAAATAAAATCCTACCTCCTCTGGGCCTAATGCCATCTGACATGCTCGGCAGCCAACACCTTGTGTTGACTCCTCTGCCAGTCCATGCCTTCACACCCACAACCAGCAATCTTCATTTCCACTTTCCTCAGCCTCGGTCTTCATGACCACACCTGGGCCTTTTCATTAGCTAAAAACTGTTCCACCTCTAGTATCATCATAATCCCCAAGATCCTTTTCTCTGACCTCAATCTTCTATATTTTCACTTCTCCCACTTCCAAGCCATCTATTTTTTGACCTCAATAAAACCTCCAGTGTCGTGATCCCCTCCATTTTCTCCCAATTAGTCTCTTATGGTCCATCACTTCCTACAACATTGATGGAAAATCCTAGTGGTCTCTCCTCACATTCCCTAGAGTACTCATTTCAAACTTGCCATTTCCAGGAGCTATGAAACCATTGCTTCTACCTACCATTTTCAGTAAGCAAATTTTAATTTCCTCCATGAAAAGGAACCTATAATTCAATTTCCTGTTTCCTCTATTACCAATTTATTTGCACACTAATTTTTCTGTGCCAACTCTTGCCTCTATCCAAAGATAATCCCATTCATTTATGCTCTGGATCCTCTTTCCTTTCACCTCCTAAAAGGTCACTGCACATCAGTTACCCTGTTTTAATCCCGTTTCACTAAATTCTTCTCAGTTCGTTGGGTCTCAGTATATAAACATGTTAATCCTTAATGGATTAAAAATTAAAAGAAAAAAGCCTCCCCTCAACCCTAGCTCTCCTTTGTATATGCCTTTCTTTTTCCTCCTTCACAAATAATTTTTAAAAGAACTTTTTTCTACACTTGCTGTCTCTTTTACATTGCATATACTTTTTAGATATTTGTCAAATGAGATATAACAAAACTTCCCAAATAGAATTTGCTAATCCTATTTTGGGACAAACATGAAATGCAGGGAATTTTTTGGGAAATGGAGATGGAGCCAGAGATAACACTCACAGCCCCAGCCTTGAAGAGTAATGGAAACAAAGTCCAGCTCCAGAGGCAGGGTCTCCAGGCAGTGGCACTGGCACGGGTAAAACTGGCCAAGCTAAAATCCATCATGTCTTCAGGGAGCACTAGCAGAACCACACACAACCTCTGTGACCTGGAACCGTCAGTGTGTGGTTGAGCTGTGCAAAGCAGCACCTGCTTGAGAGGTGAATAGCACTGAGATCCTACCAAGACTTCACTCACCAGGCTGTGTGACTTTGTGTGGTGTTGTGTCCTCTCAGAGGAAAGAAGGTGTACACATTTTTCTAACTTGCACAAGGACACCAGATGGGTAGCTGTGGCCCTGACCTGGAAACCAGGTCAATGACATGTAGTCAAGCCAGCAGCTTTTAAGATGCTCCAAAGGATTTTTCCTATGTGTCAGATGGGGCCAGAAGTTCTCACAAACCAGGAAAATCCAAGTTTGCTACTATCTTTAGACACCTTGACTCCATCCTAGGCTGATAAAATACCAACACAAAATAAATACCTTCTACTTCTTCTCTGGCAAAACTGAGAGAAAAAAAAAGATGTAATCTTAATACTCATGCACATACATGCAACTAGTGAGCACCAAGGTGTAATCAAGCAGAGAATGGCAAACAGAGAGTGGACATTTTTTCAACTGAATTACAAACATTAGACTCACTATTTTCATTCATGGATGTGGATTTTACAAGACAGCATGTTCATTAAATTTACACACATCAAGTTGAGTGGGATAGTTAATGCCATGGAGAGTCAGACTAAATTTAAAATGATTGACTTATTTGGAGAATTAAGTGAATATACAAGCAGCAAATTGAAGATGGTCGGGTGTGAGGAAATTTACCCAGAAAGGAAAAACACTACAGACAGGCAGAAGCACGACTAGAGTTATAAAACGGATCCTGGAAAAACAGTACAATAATGGATCAAAACATTCATAAGGATCAATAAGCATAATATTAAAAGGTAAAAATTGGAAGCACAGCAATAGCAAAACCAAACATTCTTATTGTCAACAGCTATCATCTCATTTCAGTAGTGTTCAATGCTTTGTTTCATGGGTTAAAGCCAAAATAATTGTTCTTGGTAGCAGTTTTGCTAATTTTTTTTTCACTACAGCCACAAATTGGTTATACGTTTTAAGAGGTCCACAGTGATCCCCTAATTACTTCTCCTGGGACCTCAGAGCTCAACATCCTACCAGAGCAATTTTACCCATACTTCTTCTAAAAGTATAATTCTGTCCTTCACCACACTGGAATTCATCTTCCATATCACACAATGTCAAAAGGTCTTGCTGATGTGTATCCCTACTGAGGAATGTTCTTACTACCATGAGTGGTTTAGTGCCAAATAAAAACATCAAAGATTTCATGATCTCATTCCAGGTAATTATATACTCCCAAATAGTGCACATTAACTGAATCTCATGTAGTTCTGCAATTTAATATATTGTATTCTTAGATTAGGCTTAAGTAAAATTAGAAAACCTGTAAAAGATAAATACAACCAAAACCCTGGAACTTGGAATTAACTTTATTACTACTATTTCTTTTAATAAATTTATTTTTTTTGTTTCTTTTATTTATTTTTGGCTGCGTTGGGTCTTCATTGCTGCGCGTGGGCTTTCTCTAGTTGGAGGGAGCGGGGGCTACTCTTCGTTGCGGTGCGCGGGCTTCTCATGTTGCAGAGCATGGGCTCTAGGTGCGCGGGCTTCAGCAGTTGTGGCACACGGGCTCAGTAGTTGCGGTTCACGGGCTCTAGAGCGCAGGCTCAGTAGTTGTGACGCATGGTCTTAATTGCTCCGTGGCATGTGGGATCTTCCCAGACCAGGGCTCGAACCCGTGTCCCCTACATTGGCAGGCGGATTCTTAACCACTGCGCCACCAGAGAAGCCCTATAACTATTTTATATTGAAGATGCCCATAAATATGCTAAAGCTATAAAACAGCTTATCTTTCTTTGTCCATCATTTTTACTATGTTCTTATATTAACCTTTATATAATCGTTTCATTTCCTTTACATAACTTTGATTATAAAGAGGTCAGATTTTTTGGTTTCACCAATAGTGGGGTTGGATTCACTGTTCTATCCACAATGTCCTTACTCAATTCCAATTAAAATTAACAGGAAATCAGATAGCTAGCTCATTAACAGGACAGCAGCCATAAAATAGCATTTACCCAGAGATTGACAACAAACTCATAAACATTGTTATTCGACCGAATATTCTAACTGGAGCTTATAGAAAGAGTGCAAACTATTTCAATTTGAAACCAAATTACAATTTAACCTAATGCCAGTATCAGGGAATAAACCAACAGAGAAGAAACTTAAATATCACATTTTTCTCACATGCTATAAATTTTAGCAGAATAGACAAGAAATGAGATGAATATGCAGCATGCTGCACAACTCTACTTTGGAATATAATCTGGCTGAAACTGTTCAAGCTTATGCATAAGCACCTACAATCACAGGCAACTGTTACGTAATCCAGCAGAAAAGAACACTGCTACTTATAAAAAGGGTTTCATTCACTTATTTGCTTTTCAACTTTTCTAAACAAATGGCCATTCCTTCATAAATTACATAAAGGATAAAATGGTTATTTCACAAAGCACAAAGGCTGACTTTTCTAGAGAAGAAAATAAGAATTAAAAAAAGCCTTCATCGTTTGGAAAGGCTGTACCTGCACACTTCCTAATTAGTGAAAGAGCAAGCTTAAACATTAACATAACCTTTATCCTTTTAAAACTCTCCTTTCTAATCATTTGACTGGTTCCACGAACTCCCACCAGGCAAAATCTAAGGCTCCTAAATCATTTATTTTCTCATTTATCTGGATCTAGAAGAAACAACGAGGCACTGACATTATCCCCCTGACAAACACAACCCATGAATCAAGTTGACAATAGCCTTACACTTCTACCCTCTCTTCCTCCTCCTCCATTTGGATTATTATTTGGATTGCTTTTAAACAACCTTTCCCTGAATTTTTCAATTTCTACCTGAAGGAGAGGGAGATGGGTGACAACTAATAGATCAGAACAAAGCATTACCACAGAACCTCTCTCGTTTTATCTGGTCAACCCAAAATATACTTTTATAGTTTATAAGAAATAAAAAACACCCATGATACGGAAAAGTAGATTTGTAAAAAATGCTAATACTTGAAATGAGCGAACTGCTAGTAGGAATCTATAGCAGTCAATTAGCCCTTAAAGAACTAACACAAACGAGTTTTCCTTGGTGTTTCATTCAGACTCCTGGTGACCCTTAAGACATCACTTACACATTCAACACAATAGGTGTTCATTTGTCTGACTGAAGAAATAGCTATGCAAAAATCTTTAACACCAACAATGAAAGCGGAAAAAAAGATTTAAAAAGAAAAAAGAAAAATTATCTTTAGCGTGTACCCAAAGAGTGGCAATGTGGAATAAAGATAGCAGTAAGAACCCTCCTCCCACCAACTGTACCAAAAAGAATCAAATTCAATTTTATCAGTTCACTTGAGCTCTTCTTTCTTCCTCTGGACCTTAGTTTCAAAGATATCTGAGTTGACTACAAAGCAAAGAACTCAAAGACATCTCAGTACTCTATGTGTACTAATTTATATCTTTTCTTGCTTAGACATGGTATTCACCAAAGCAGAAGAAACAGACTAACTCATTCAACAATACATGAAGTATGCACTGTGAAGACACGAAGGGAACAAAGATGAATAAAGTTAAATGTTCATAGTCCAATAAAATAGAGTTCTTATGAAAAGATTAGAAAACTGATCTAATGACATAATAAATAAAAGAAAACAGAAATGTATCATACATAGTCACTCATTTAATCAGTAATGGAGGATATACTCAGTTTAAAGGATAAAAATTAGCAGAACTACACGTCAACCCCATTGGAAGGCGAGTCTAGTGAAGGGCTAGCCAACTTAATACAAATAACTGAAATGTAAAATGAAAAAAAGGCCTTTACCAAATACTTCAGGAACAGGAAAAAAAAAAAAAAAAACTCTTTTCTGGGCTTTTCTACTCCAGAAGGAGTAGAAAGGAAAAAGAAAGGAATAAGAATAGGAAAAGATACAAAAATTAGTCACAGATATTCTGATTACATACATAGAAAACTATGAGGAACTCTACAAAGAATAAAAACTGAGAATTCAATAAGATTACTGAATACCAAAAGCAACACACAAATTAATAATCTTAGTAAAAATGTTAATTTTTTTAAAATACTAGTTACATTTTAGAAATAAACCAAGGAATAAAGCTCATAAAAGATGTACACGACCTCTAGGGAGAAAATTATAAACTTTACAGTTCAGGAACAGAGAAAACCAAAATAAATAAATAGATATAAGATATCCAATGTTCACAGAAAAATTTAATATCACAAAGGCATTTATCCTGTCTAAATCAATAAATTTATTGCTATTCCAGTCAAGATCCCAACAGGGTTTATAATAAAACTTAACTATTTGATTGTAAAATTAATATAAAATCACAAAGGGGCCAAGAAGCGCCAGGACAATTTTGAAGAAGGGAAGGGGGTCCTAGATATGAAGGCTTATTATACAGTTATATTAATTAAGACAGTGGATATAAATGCAGAGCTAGACAAACAGACCAATGGACAAAATCAAACCTCAGAAACAAACCTACATATGAGCAATACCTTGATGTATAACAGTGGTGTTATTACAAATGATGGACAAGAATGGCTATTCAATAAATTCTGCTAGAAAAACTAGTTATCCATGTAGGAAAAGTATTGGATCCAATCTCTCACGTCAGACATAAAGATATCATAATTCTAACAATTTTAGGAATGTAGAAGAACAGATCTATAATGTCAGGATAGAGAAGGATTTCTTAAATAATATACTTATGACATATTTAAGACCGTTTAAAAATCAAAATGGAGAAACTATGGCTCAGGCATCCAAAATGGAGCCAGACCATTGTTGATGTGGTTTCAGGCACATTCCTGCATCTCTAAGAACTTGAATTTTCTCTGAACTGTATCAAATTCAAGAACAGGACCAGCCATTTCAAAACAATATCTCCTAGTGTCTGCTAGCTGCACCCTTGTAGTTTTCTAACTGAGAAGAACAAACCTGACTCCATATTGTATCTATTCCTTTAGCTCTAACCTCTGTGCTCTGTTGCCTTGCTTAGTCATGCTGACTGTGCACCTTTGTAAAAGAAGTTGCCTATAGCCTGAAATATACATGATAGCCCATTCTTAAGGGTCTGCCTCCCAGGCTTGACCTTTAAGGTATAAAACTTTCATTCCTACAGAGATAAAAAGTTCCAGAACAGAAATAACATTTGTCTTGTTGAAGATTTACAGGAACATTGTGATCAGACCTAAGTGGACAGCTGCAAGAACAAGGGATTCCTGCACCAAGAAGTTTGCAAAACCAGCCACACCTCCACCTTTTTTAGTATAGAAGCCTGAATTCTAACTCGGGTAAGATGGTTCTTTGGGACCCTAGTCCACCATCTTCTAGGTCTGCTGGCTTTCTGAATAAAGTCACTATTCTTTGCCCCAGCACCTCAGTCTCTCCATTTATTGGCCTGTCATGCAAGGAGCAAGTTAGCAGCTTGGACTCCGTAGCATTTTCAAAGTCTGTCCCCCTTCACAGTTATGTAATCAGTTCAGACCCCAGCCAATCCCTGATTAACAAGCACCCTTACTTCTTTCTAACTCCAGTCCTAATTCTTGACAGACAACTTATGTAAATAACCTTGCAGGTTTTTTGCCTTTATAACCCTCCCCAATTTTGTGGTCCAAAGGAACACAATTCAAATGGTCCTTGAATCTTTATCTCCTGGGCTGCAATCCTAACAAACCCTAAATAAACACCTGTTTATTCAATCAGGTCTCTGTTTCTGAAATTTTGGTTAACAATACAAAAAGCAGAAACCATAAAAGGATTTATAAATCTGGCCACATTGATTTTTACATTTCTATACTTTCATCCATCCTACCACCCCCAAAAGGAAGTAAAAAGACAAGACTCAGACTGGGACAAGATACTTACAACTCACATAAACTGACACGAGCATTAAGGATATGTGATGAATTCTACAAATCAATAGGAAAAAGAAAAAAACCTCAACGGAAAAAACTGGCAAAAGATATGAACAAGAAATTCACAGAAGAGTAAACCAAAGGGCCAATAAGTGTGTCAAGAAATGTTCAACCTCACTTATGATCAAAGAAAAAAAAATGTTTAAAGTATTAGGTAACCTGTTTATATCCAACAGACTTTCAAAACTTAAAAAGCCTTATTATACCACTGCAAACTCAGTGACATTCTACAAATTAATTCCAATCACTTGGAATCTTCAAGTGTCAAATTCATAAGATACAAGATTAAGGACCTCTTCTAGACTGAGGAGATTTTAAAACATGACAACTGAATACAACACACAGTTCTGAACAGGATTCTTTTGCTATAAAGAGCACTGCTGGTACTACTGGTAAAACTTAAGAGCGTGAGGATTAGTTGACAGAAATTGATCAGTGTTAGCCTCCTGATGGTGGTGGTTATATTGTGGTTAAGTAGCAGGATGTCCTTTTTTGTAGACTAATACTAAAATATTAAGGGATTATGAGGCATTGAGTCAGCAACTTACCAGCAAGTAGTTCAGAAAAAGTTTTTTCCTGTACATTTATCATTAAGACACAGAAAACTTTTTATTTTTTTTTAACATATAGGAATAAAACCAACAGATTCAGGGTATTGTTCACCTTCAGGAATTAAAGAAGAATGTGACTGAAAGGAGTACACAAAGTATTTCAATTAATTATATATGTTCTATCCTTTTTTGTATACCTCACATACCCTATTTAAAAATACCACTCGGGCCTTCCCTGGTGGCACAGTGGTTGAGAGTCCGCCTGCCGATGCAGGGGATGCGGGTTCGGGCCCCGGTCCGGGAAGATCCCACATGCCGCGGAGCGGCTGGGCCCGTGAGCCGTGGTCGCTGAGCCTGCGCGTCTGGAGCCTGTGCTCCGCAACGGGAGAGGCCACAGCAGTGAGAGGCCTGTGTACCGCAAAAAAAAAAAAAAAAAAAAAAAAAAAAAAGATAAAAATACCACTGAACAAAAATAGATTCAACTTGAAAGTACATACTGAAAATTGTTTCAAAATTAACTTTTGAATGCCTTTAGGATTATCTATACTATGTTTCCCCACACTAAAAGCTAAAATATGTATTAAATAGTAGGTCATCTAAGCTCTTAATGTCAATAAACACTTCAAACACATGCTTAAGAGATAATGCTGATGGCATTTTATAAATGTGCTCCCTCCTACATTACAATAGAGCCTAGTAAACATCTTCCCAAGAAAAGATTAGATCATTACTATTCATACTTAAGTATTCGTGCAACTTTATTAGACCATTTCTTCCATGCTTACAAATGATGACAGGAAGTCCAGAATTTAAATAATTTTTGTTAGAGTAATTCTGTCATCATTGGCATTCATTTAATGCCTGTTGATGATCACATCTTGATAGATGACCTTTCTTGCAGCTTTCGTTCTCTCAACAGATAGTGAAAGTGAGAAAACAAAAAAAAGATATGAATGCATGAAATCTCTCTTCCTATTCATTATTTTAACATTTTTGTGTTATTTAGCAAACTGGCAATTAAAGCTAATTTCCACCTAAACACAGTATTGAAGGTGAAAAGAAATGTAAAGTCTTAGAAATCTTAAAAGTTAGAAAAATGCACCTAATTCAACAGGCAGTTATTTGCAATGATAAACCAGTTGGATGGTGCTGCATGGATTTAATCTAGCAGAGAGACATATCAAAATAATAAATAAAGGATAAATTACACAAGGGACTTATACACAAGCAGCTCTGAGGGGTGAAAGATCTGTACACTGAACACTGTAAGTCACTGATGAAAAAAGCTGCAGAAGACACAAATAAAAGGAAAAATGTTCTGTGTTCTTGGGTTGGAAGAATTAGTATTGTTAAAATGTTCATCCTACTCAAAGCCATCTATATATTCAATGCAATCCCTATCAAGATTCCAATGGCATTTTTATAGAAACAGTCCTACAATTTGTATGGAACCACCGAAAACCATGAATAACCAAAGCAATCTTGAAAAAGAACAAAGCTGGAGACATCACACTTCTCAATTTCAAACTATATTACAAAGCTATAGTAAGCAAAACATTATGGTACTGGTATGAAAACAAACACAAAGAACAACAGAACAGAATCAAGAGTTCAGAAATAAACCCATGCATATATGGTCAACTAATATTTGAAATGGGAGCCAACAATACTCAATGGGGAGAGATAGTCTCCTCAATAAAGGAGGAAAAACTGGATAATCACATGCAAAAAAAAAAAGAAAGAAAGAAAGAAAAGAAAGAAACTGGACTCCACCTTATACCACTCACAAAAATTAACTCAAAATGGATTAAAGACTTAAATTTAAGACCTGAAACTCTAAAACTCCTAGAAGAAAACATAGAGGAAAAGCTCCTTCATGTTGGTTTTGGCAATGAGTTTTTTGAACATGACACCAAAAGCACAAGCAACAAAAACAAAAATAAACGTGAAGGATTTCATCAAATTAAACAGCTTCTGCACAGCAAAAAAAAAAAAATCAACAAAATTAAAAGGCAACTTATGAAATGGGAGAAAATATTTGCAAACCACATATCTGGTAAGAAGTTAATATCCAAAATACATAAGGAACACATATAACTCAAAAGCAAAGAAACAAAATCTGATTAAAAATGGGAAGAACTAAATAAACATTTTTCCAAAAAGGTTAAACACATGGCCAATAGGTACATGAAAAGGGACTCAACGTCATTAATCATCAGGGAAATGAAAATCAGAACCACAATGGTTATATCACCTCACATAGTCAGAATGGCTGTTTTCAAAAATATATATATCAAGTGCTGGGGAGGATGTGAAAAAAAGAACCCTTATGCATTGCTGGTGGAGTGTAAATTGTTATAACCACTATGGAAAATAGTACAGAGGTTCCTCAAAAAATTAAAAATAGAACTATCATATGATCCAACAATTCCACTTCAAAGGATACAAATTTACAGTTATAAAATGAATAAACTGTCAGGATGTAATGTACAGAATGGTGACTCTAGTTTAAAAAAATATTATATAGTTGAAATTTGCTAAGAGAGTAAACCTTAAAGTTCTCACCACAGGGAAAAAAATGATAATTATGTGAGGTGATGGACGTGTTAACTGACCTTACTGTGGCAATCATCTTAAAAAATATACCTCTATCAAATCATCACATTGTATACTTTAAGTTTACACAATGTTAAATGCCAATTTTATCTCAATGAAACTGGAAAAAAATAAGAAAATAAGTTCAGTTTCTGGTTTGTTGAGGTTTAACATCTCTTAGAGAGCTTGATTATAGCTGCTCTTTGTAGAAGACACAGCAAAGGGTCAGAATATAGGGAATATTCTACAGTATGAAAGGGCTCCAATCCCCTAGAAGGAGTGTGTAGGGAACAATTGATAAAGAAAAGACAAGAGGGACAGAGGCAACACTCAGAGGAAATAAAAAGAAGAGGAGGCATGGAAAGTAAACTGGTATGAATTGGCTAGAGAGGAGAAAAATCAGGAAAAGGAAAAAAGTGTCACGGTACCCAAAGGAAAAAGAGAAACACAAACAAGAGGTCAGCTGTGCTGTGTTACATGTTGCAAACAGGATCTGATGATTGGAAAGCCACTTACAGTTAGAGGGGTAAACATCTACAGCAAAACAACAGCAAAAATGAAAAGCTATTGGTAGAAAGAGCCAGAGTAAACTATTCTTTGTGGAGGACAGGCTCTGAATGGAACAAGATAAAGGACAGGAGCTGTGGTAAAGGACACATGAGCTTCCCATGGACAGGATATGGATCCCAGGGAGAAGCAGGCCCGGGCCATCTAAGAGATACTGCATCCCAAAGGTAACCCCACCAGAGGAATGGTTTCATGGAAGCCTGGGGCAGAAGGCCAAAGGAGACATCACCAGTGACAAGGGAATTATAGGTGAGACTGGGAGCAGGGGAGCCATGAAAATACCATAGGAGAAAGGAATCCACATTTGTAATCCCCTAACCTCTGACAGGCAAAATGGTCCCCCAAAGATATCCATGCCCTAAGCCCTGGCTTCTGTAAATACGTCAAATGACATGGCAAAAGGGACTCTGCAGATGTAATTAAGGTTACAAACTTTAAAACAGGGAAATTATTTTGGATTTTCTGGGTGAGCCCAAGCTAATACATAAACCCTAAAAAGCAGAGGACTTTCTCCAGATGGAGGCAAGAGATGCCGCAGAAGGGGAATTCAGAGAAATTCTAAGTGTGAGATGGATGTGATGTATCTGAGATGTAAGGGCCCATGTGAAGGATAGGAAAGAGGCCTCTCAAAGCTAAGGCAGCCCCCAGAGGACAATCAGGGAGAAAACTGGGACCTCAGTCCTACAACATCAGGGAACTGGACTCTGCCAACAAAATGAAATCAGAAGAGGATTCTCCCCAAAGCCTCTGATAAGAGCCTCTGACACCGACTTCAGCCTTGTCAGCCTACAGAAACCAGCTAAGTCGACCTGGACTTCAGCCTACAGAACTATGAGACAATACAATGGTGTGGTTTTAGCCACCAAATCTGTGGCAATTTGTCACGGCCAGCAATAAAACTAACACAACATCCCACGGCACCAGCGCTAGATTATAAATACCCTCAGCCAGCAAAGTATTTTTATTCCTCCTCCCCTCATCTCCAATGTCATCCTGGAGGAGATAGGTTCAGTCTGGAGAGCAGGAAAGAAGGGAACTGCAGTGTGGGGAAACAGAGCAGAGCCCACCAGAGCCCCAAGCACGGCCCCAAGCATGGCCCCAAGCATGGCCCCAAGCACGGCCACAACCACGGCCACAAGCACAGCCACTACCACAGCCCCAAGCACAGCCATGACCACAGCCCCAAGCACGGGCCTGACCACAGCCCCAAGCACGGCCACGACCATGACCACAGCCTGCACTGGAGGCTTTAAGTGGAGCAGCCTTGAAAGAGGGAAAGTGAGAGGCTTTCTCTGGATAAAAGTTAACTTATTTAAATTAAACTAGGGTTTTCATTATCTGAAAGCAAACAGAAAACTCTGGGACCTACGGTGAATTTTATCCAGGGGCAGGAAAGAACAAGCTGAAAGAGCTGGTTTAAAGGGGCAATGGCTGGAACAAACAAGTCACTTTCAATCTGTACCTACCATGTTCACCTCGGTCAAAAAGCCAGCTACACAGATCTACTGTGAGTTCAAGAGCAACCACTGAAATTTGACGTCCATAAATCAAAGCTGTATACACAGCAATGCTCACACAACTATTTCACATATCTAAGATCTAAAGAGAAACCAAGATGAGCTTTCAGATAAAAACTCTGCTTTCACTGGATGACAAACAGGAAAAAAAGCCCTTAAGAAGTAGCATAACTAAAAATTCATCACTACTTTTAAAAAGTGCACTGAAAATGTTACCCAGCGACCAACTAAATTAATTTCCTAAATAAAAGTGAAATGAGTACAAATGTTGAAGGATTACACTGTACTTCGCATTCATTAAGTAATCAAGTCAACACACTGTCTTTCAAAGGACCGTCTTGAGGAGGGAAAAGAGGTGTTCTTCAAAACAAAGATTTTACTTCATGTAAAAAATCATCTAAGTACCTTTGATAACGTTAAACAAGATTTTTTTAAACTGTACAATGCCAAAACAAAGAATCTAGATACAACTTCTAAATGAAACCTCATTTTGGCAAATGCCAAAAAATGAAAATGGCAGATTATTCAATGTTGCTTCCTCAAAAGAATTTTTATTAATAAAAATGGTACAGATAGGTGCAAGCCAAAAATAAAACCCAACCTAAATCTAGCATCCTCCCCAGATATAAAAACAGCTTTAAATTTGTCAAAGATGTGGTATCCCACCTGACAAGCCTGAGAAATATCACTAGTCCACATTTAAAGGAGAAAGACCCTTCTCAGCTTTAGAATCTCCAGCAGGTTTTCCCTGCATTGACCACTGTGATATGGTCAAGGTATCAGAAAGGGAGAAAAAAAAAAAAAAAAAAACCTTTATTTTTTTTAAAGTCTTTAGTTGTGACAAACTCACTCATTAGCAAATTGGGCAGCCCTGAGAAAGCAATCATTCATTTTACTTCTGCTGAGTAAAGTGAGTTTGACTGCAAAAGGTCTTCTGCCAACAAGGAGACTTGTTTAAGCTTTAACAAGTGGGGCTTCCCTGGTAGTGCAGTGGTTAGGAATCCGCCTGACAATGCAGGGAACACAGGTTTAAGCCCTGGTCCAGGAAGATCCCACATGCCACGGAGCAACTAAGCCCATGCACCACAACTACTGAGCCTGCGCTCTAGAGCCCGCAAGCCACAACTACTGAAGCCCGCGTGCCTAGAGACCGTGCTCCACAACAAGAGAAGCCACTGCAATGAGAAGCCCGCACACTGCAACGAAGAGTGGCCCCCGCTCACCGCAACTAGAGAAAGCCCGTGGGCAGCAACAAAGACCCAACACAGCCAAAAATAAATAAATAAAATTAATTAATTAATGTAAAATTTTTTAAAAAAAGATTTTAACAAGTGATCTGACCCAGTTATTAAAATGTGTAAACACTTCAAAAATGCCAAAATCCATCTGCCCTGTTCATACAATTAAAATTGATACTCTTAGCTAGGAGAAGGGTAAGAAAGACTAACAGAAACATACTTCTAAAGTCATCATGTTCAGAACAGAATACCATCAACTATGTTCTGTACTTCCTAGGTAGTTGTACTTTAACAACTACTAGCTGCGGTAAGCCTCCATAAATGTCTAACATCACTGGCCTACTTGCTTTACTTACTCAGATGACACCAGCAATTATGAACCAAAAGAAAAATTTTTCTTAACAAGGTAGTCACAAGTGAACCAAAAAAGTACCATTCCAGAATCTCACAGATAATTTAGGTAGTGCTTCCACATATGATACGTGAATGAGGGGGCACTTTATTATCGTGAGTCCTCAAAGGTAGTCTTGAAAAAATCTACCTTATACAAGTCTCATTGACAGATGCAAAGGCTAGCAAAAATGGTTACGTTCTTTTGTTCTAGACTGAAATTATATCAACTTGTGGTGATAAAAGAATTACAAAGGCACACCCCAAATTCAGTGAGTTCAAGTGCAGATTTAACTGTTGCAGGACTATGCAAACCTGGTTATCGTGAGAACTGAGAAAGGACTCAAACAAGGTCCAAAAATCAGCACACTTAACAATGCACACAGCAGAGAGCTGTGACCGTCATTCTCAAATGCAACCGACCCAGACAGACCACTTAGATAATCCATTTAAGGCAAAAAGTATATCATTTGATACTTTAGAGGTTTACGTTTTTATGTATTTCTGTGTAAAACAACTGGTATGACATTTTTCTTCGGATTCTTAATTTTGTAATCCTAAAACTCTCTATGCCTTAAGTACTATCTTAGTGACATCAGAAATCACCTATGGAACCTGAGTTTCAGACATGTGTGGTTCCATTAACATGAGCCGAAGCAAAGGCTTTTTTTTACATCAAACGTTATATAAGGAATCAAAATTCTTACCATCATCTTTTCAAATAGCTCTAAGATTTCCTTCTCTGACAGTGGCTTTGGAATGTTTTCATTCATCTCTGAAGAGCAATCATTGCTTGAAAATGCAGTCTTCAGGTTGGAAAGTGGAGTCCTTTCTTTCTTGCTCCCTGGAATTCTTATGCTGGCAAATCTGTCCAGCTATGAAGAAAGATAAAATAAATAGCACACACGTAAGTATTCTCTTCTCCAACATTATTTACCTAATTCCCAAAATGAAAAAACAAACAGGGTCAATTACATTATCACTGTGATTTCATCAGGAGGCTTTCAATTAATTCAGCACTTAATCTTTAAAATTAAAAGAAATAATAAATATAAAAATAAGAGTCTTCATAACCATCCTGTCTAAAGGCAGAAGAGATATACAACCTCAAAAGATTCCTTCTAATCTTAAGATTATAGAATTAAGAGTCTAATGAGTGATGTTTGCTTTACAGATTAACAAATTAAGCATTTTTACAAAGGTAACTTAGCTAATTTAGTGGTTGGCATTCTAACTAGTACTCAGTGTCCTGCCCCCCAGCCCCTCATCCAGTGTCCTTTTCATAGTACAGACTATGGGGTGGGGAGGTGGGGGAGCAGGGCATGATTTAGGCATTTTAAAAATTGACTTTTACTTACACCTCCATAACTTGTTGGCCTGATAGACATCACATTTCTCTTTATTCAGGTTGGTCTGTATTTGAACTTCATGAACAACTATAGAGTAGCTAAAGCCTCGGGAAATAAAACTGGATTTTTGCTGCAATGAGATTTCTTCTACAATTATATCATCAAATAGTCCACGGATATTTGAAAATGCATAGACTAGTTTACAAAGTTAATTGTTCATTCATTGAAAATTGCTTGAATTTCACAAGTTCTATTCCTAACAGAGAATCCAGACACATACAGTGTTTCAAGTGGTAACCAGCAAAAAAGGTAAAGAAGTGTGTACTTAAAAAGCACAATGATTCTGGAATTGTTCAGCATAACTGTGCACACATTAAGCTACTATTTTCACCATATATATGTGTAGTACATAGTCCTGTACTATTCATTGTAGTAGCTACTAGCTATGTGTGGTTATTTAAATGTAAATTAAATTTTTTAATTCAGTTCCTTAGTTGCTCTAGTCACATACCAAGTGCTCAAGAACCACAAGAGACTAGTGGTTCCCGTATTGGCCAAAGCACACAAAGTACTTTTCTATCGTGACAGAAGGTTCTACTGGATAGGGCTACTACAGCCCATTAAAGAAATATAACACTTAAAATTCTGTTTAAAAGGACAGTAAGTCACAGTATTGATTATTCACTTCACTAAAGAAATAGGACTTTTTTCAAATAATGATATGCAAAGATAATAATGTTTATCTTTCAAAATAGGTCTTGAAGTTCACTTTGGAGATAATCCCTAGGAAAAACACCATGTACTATACACTCACACATGGTCCATCTAACATGAACTAAACATTAAAGTACTAACAATATGACAGCTTCTGGCAGGATTACAAAGTAGTCACAAAACACCACTGCTCTCATCCTAACAACAAAAGAAGCCAGATACCCTACAAAATTGTACTTGCTACTGTTTTCAACCCATCAGGAAGCTGAGGAAACAAGAAAACCTGTAAGAACTAAATACTGGGACGTGACAAACTGCTTTTATCCCTGACGAACAGCTGAAGAAAAATAAAGGTAAAGAAAAACCAGCCAAGTCTTTTTTATGAACTTTGACAGCTGCATGGGTACTGGCATGAGAGATTAGAATTCCAAGGGCCTCGGTCATGAAGCCCCAACCATGGAGCAAGTCTGCACCCTCCTACCAACTCTTTCCCTCAAGTCTTCACCAGCTACACGGGGTAGGAGGCCAATGGCTGGGGGCAGAGCAGGAAAGCTGAGCGAGATGCTTGCTCCCTGAAGCATGAAAGGTCTCTCCCAATGCAAAGGAGCTGCTCTCCGAAGGCTCTGGACCAGACAGAAGACCTGAGAGAAATCTAGGCCTTCTGAGAGCACACAACAGCTGAGCACAGCTGACAGAGAGCACACGAAGGCTGGGAGCAGGATAACAGGTCTCTCTGAAGAAACAGAGAGACAGCAATGGAACTGAAAACAAAAAAGAGAATGCTACAGTAACCCTAAAGATGGGCATCAGGACTTTAAAGCAGAAAGAAATATTCCACGGTTTTCAAAGCTAAAGTTCAGTTGTAATGTCAAAAAGCAGATTTCCAGAATCTCATTAGCACTCAGATCCTAAGCCCTCAAAACATCTGAGGCCACAGATGAGCTGAATAAAAAACCGAAGCAGCAGGAAACCAAATGCAGCTCAACTAGAGATCACAGTGACTCAGACCCCATTCCAACAGCCTGAAAGAAGGGCATGCCCTTTCTTGGAAGCAAATATTATTTAATTTCTACTGTAATTAAATAAAATGTCCACCATACAATCAAATATTGCTAAACACACAAAGGAGCGAGAAATGCGCCCATAGTCAAAAGAAATCACCTAGAGATGGCCCAGAGGGTAGAATTACTAAACAGACTACTTAAAATAAGATTTATAAAAATATGCTAAAGGATATAATGAAGAGTGGCCATCATGCATGAAGGATGGAGAATTTCAGCAGCAAACCATGGATACTATTTTTTTTTAACTATTAGAATGAAAAATGTATCAGAAATGAAGAGTTCATTAGATGGCCTTAACAGAACCTGAACATTGCTGAGGAAAGAATTGGTGAACCTAAACACATATCAATAGAAAGAATCTAAACTGAAACAAAAAGGAAAAAAAAATGGGAAAAGGGGAAAAAAAAGAATAGAGTAACCACAATCCGTGATACAATATTAAATGTTGTAACACGAGTGTAACTGGGGTCCAGAAGCAGAAGAGAGAGGATAGATAGATAGATAGATAGATAGACAGACATATACATATATCAATTCACAGATCCAAGAAGCTCAGCAAACCCCAGAAAGAATACTAAAATAACAAACAAAAACCAAACAAACAAAAACAGCTAGGAGCCTCATAGTCAAACTGCTGAAAATTAAAAATAAATGGCAAACCACAAAAGTACAGCCAGAGAAAAGAAGACATTATATATAAAACAAAAATGATACAAATGAAAATTTCTCACCAGAAACAATGCCAGCAAAAGACAATGGAATGGCATCTTTGAGGTACTGAAAGAAAAATACACTTATCCTAGAATTCTATGTTTAGTAAAAATACTTTTCATAAATAGAAGCAAAAGAAAGACATTTCCAGACAGACAAAAGCTAGAGAATCTGTCGGCAGCAGATCTCCTCTACAAAAAGTGTCAAAAGAAGCTTTTCAGGCAGAATTGATGGAAATGGAATCCCATATTTACAAAAAGAAATGAAGAGCAATGGAGAGGTTGCTCTATTAGAAGTTGGTAATACAAAGATAAATGAGCTATTTAGAACGTAAATAACAAGTAACAGTCCAGTGGAGGAGACAAGCACATAGACAGGTAATTATAAAGCTATGTAGACAATGTAGCAAGAAGTGTATACAGTGTATCACAGTAGCAAAGAAGAGGGCCCTCGAACTCACCAACATAAACTTTCCCTGCTTTGAAATAACCCAGAAACATAAAATTATCTCCACATGAATATATGTCCAGAAGTTATGTCTCTATGTACATCAGTACTCCAATCCTTGATACTTGTTTTAAAAAACTAGGGACACCCAACAGCTGTTTTAAGAAATGGGGCTGGTTCCTCTGTCTTCTGAAACACTACTTCATTGCCATCATTTCTATACATGTAATATCAATTCTTGAGTGTAGAAACTATGCTAACTCCTCTTCACACACACACAAAAAAAGTTAATTAATATGCTAAACTTATAATGAAGTGAAATTAAGCAAAACATCATTAATGCAACATCAATATTATAAATGTAAACATGTCAATGAATGGGAATAGTAAGTTTAAGCAATTCACAAGCTAATTTGTGAATACTTAACTTCCAACAGTGTAGAAGAAATCAAAATTTTAGTTTTCACCAAAAGTCACAATTTTTTTAAATAAAAATCTCTGAAAGTCATAAAAATAACAATGACTAATATTTATTGAGCCCCTTCTGTATCTACACACTGTGCTAAGAGCTTGAAATGAAGCATCAGGTTGCATGTATTTGTTTAATCCTTCAATGAGGAAACTATATGTTTAAATAACAAAGAACAAGCTCCAAAACACTTTTAAACATAAAAATGGCATAGTATTTAGCATAAAAAATAGCATAAAGAAAAAAAAATCAACCCATTACGTTTTTAGATGTAGGACTGCATTTGTATCAATAAACAATACCAGAATTTGTACAATAATACAAAATCAGCACACCTCCCCTACATGCTTAGCACCTAAACTCTGCAGGAGGGTTGCCTTCTATCCAAGTGTTAAAACAAATGTGCACTGGACCACTAGCCTAGCTAGATAAAGGCAAGATAGGAAAAATTAGCATATTCCTTTTCTAACTTCTAACTCTATAAAGATGAAAAAAATCAGTGTTTCATAATTTCAATGCTTTTATTTATTTTCCCTGATTAGAAAGGAATGAAAGACAAAATAAGGAAGGAGCCGTGGGAGAAAAATAAATACAATCCTTCTATATTAGAACAGTAAACTTAATTTGTTGAATACCTCGGGCTTAAAGTAAAAGCATTCCCAGGTATGTGATGCTCTATTGAGCACTACAAGTAGTTTCCAAATAATCTGGGCACTATTACAAGCTAGGTACAGAGTGAACATTACTATCAAATCAGTGTAAATGTTCTAAAGAAGTTTCATTTATTTTAAGGGATGATACTATGACTCCACACATAAATGGGGGGAAAAAAACCACTCCTAATTTATCTTTCATGGAATTACACATACAATTTGCTTAAACCACGACACAAGAGAACATAAAAGCAAACTTTTAAAACACTTTTGTACATAAAAACACGATAGAAATCCCCATCATACTAACTGTAAGTCGATTGTTATTTAATTTGGCAATTTCACTGCAAGTGTATGTGTTTTACAATGTGCACTTGGACTGCTGCTCCTAATTTCACCTGAAATTCTCTTAAAGTTCAGCTAGAAACACAACCCAAGCAGGTGAAGTACACAATCTGCCTTTGTTGAAGAACTGGTTAAATACGCAGAAGACTCAGGGAATCCTATTATAATGCTGTTTGGAGGTGGTACACAACACAATTAATATGGCTTCAGCTGTGTCTGGGGTGTACTGGGTTTTGTAAATTAATATCACTTATCTTCAGGGGAAGGTAAATGAGCACTCTACTGAGTATTATCTCATACTGATAATCAGTAATGACAGTTTTAAAAAATTTAAAACTCTATCTGGATGTTTAGCTATTGTATAACACTGTAAGAGTGAAAAAACAGTTTTTACTGTTACAATGTTGTAAATGCTAACAGAGCAGTGATTATTTTTAATTTAAAAACAAAAGGCAGGGGAGGAGCTTCAAGATGGCAGAAAGTAAGACATGGAGATCACCTTCCTCCCCACAAATACCTCAGAAATACATCTACACGTGGAACAACTGCTACAAAACACCTATTGAACGCTGGCAGAAGACCTCAGACCTCCCAAAAGGCAAGAAACTCCCCCACGTACCTGGGCAGGGCAAAAGAAAAAAAGAACAGAGACAAAAAGAATAGGGACGGGACCTGCACCAGTGGGAGGGAGCTGTGAAGGAGGAAAGGTTTCCACACAATAGGAAGCCGCTTCACAGGCGGAGACTGCGGGTGGCGAAGGGGGAAGCTTCGGAGCCGCAGAGGAGAGCACAGCAACAGGGGTGCGGAAGGCAAAACGGAGAGATTCCCACACAGAGGATCGGTGCCGACCAGCACTCACCAGCCCGAGAGGCTTGTCTGCTCACCCACCGGGGCGGGTGGGGGCTGGGAGCTGAGGCTTGGGCTTCGGTCTGATCGCTGGGAGAGAACTGGGGTTGGCTGTGTGAAAGTCTGAAGGGGACTAGTGCGCCCTAGGTAGCCAGGAGGGAGTCCCGGAAAGTCTGGAGCTGCCGAAGAGGCAAGAGACTTTTTCTTACCTCTTTGCTTCCTGGTGCGCGAGGAGAGGGGATTAAGAGCACCACTTAAAGGAGCTCAGGAGACGGGTGCGAGCCGCGGCTATCAGCGCGGACCCCAGGAACGGGCATGAGACGCTAAGGCAGCTGCTGCTGCCGCCACCAAGAAGCCTGTGTGCAAGCACAGGTCACTATCCACACAGCCCCTCCCGGGAGCCTGTGCAGCCCGCCTCTGCCAGGGTCCCGAGATCCAGGGACAACTTCCCCGGGAGAACACATGGCACACCTCAGGCTAGTGCAATGTCCCGATGGCTCTGCCACCGCAGGCTCGCCCTGCATCCGTACCTCTCCCTCCCCTAGGCCTGAGTGAGACAGAACCCCCGAATCAGCTGCTCCTTTAACCCCATCCTGTCTGAGCGAAGAACAGACGCCTGCAGGAGATCTACACGCAGAGGCGGGGCCAAATCCAAACCTGAACTCCAGGAGCTGTGCGAACAAAAAGGGAAATTTCTCCCAGCAGCCTCAGAAGCAGCGGATTAAATCTCCACAATCAACTTGATTTACCCCGCATCTGTGTAAAACCTGAATGGACAAGGAACCATCTGAAATTGAGGAGGTGGACTTTGGGAGCAACGATGTATATATATTTTTTTCTCTTTTTGTGAGTGTGTATGTGTATACTTCTGTGTGTGATTTTGTCTGTATAGTTTTGCTTTTACCATTTGACCTAGGGTGCTGTCTGTCCGTTTTTTCGTTGTTCTTATATTTTTTAATTAAAAATTTATTTTCTTAATAATTATTTTTTGTTTAAATTATTTTATTTTATTTTATTTTATTTTAATCTTCTTCTTTTCTTATTTTTTCTCCCTTTTATTCTGAGCCATGTGGATGGAAAGGCTCTTGGTGCTCCAGCCAGGCATCACAGTGGGGCCACTAGGTGTGAGAGCCAAGTTCAGGACACTGCTCCACAACAGACCTCCCAGCTGCACATAAGATCAAATGGCAAAAATCTCTCTGACATCTCCATCTCAAGGCCAAGACCGAGCTTCACTCAACGACCAGCAAGCTACACTGCTGAACACCCTATGCCAAACAACTAGCAAGACAGGAACACAACACCATCCATTAGCAGAGAGGCTGCCTAAAATCATAATAAGGCCACAGACACCCCAAACATACCACCAGATGTGGACCTGCCACCAGAAAGACAAGATCCAGCCTCATCCACCAGAACACAGGCACCATTCCCCTCCACGAGGAAGCCTACACAACACACTGAACCAACCTTAGCCACTGGGGACAGACACCAAAAACAACGGGAACTACGAACCTGCAGCCTACAAAAAGGAGACCCCAAACACAGTAAGATAAGCAAAATAAGAAGACAGAAAAACACACAGCAGATGAAGGAGCAAGGTAAAAACCCACCAGACCTAACAAATGAAGAGGAAATAGGCAGGCTACCTGAAAAATAATTCAGAATAATGATAGTAAAGATAATCCAAAATCTTGGAAATAGAAGAGAGAAAATACAAAAATCGTTTAACAAGGACCTAGAAGAACTAAAGAGCAAACAAACAATGATGAACAACACAATAAATGAAATTTAAAATTCTCTAGAAGGGATCAATAGCAGAATAACTGAGGCAGAAAAACGGATAAGTGACCTAGAAGATAAAACAGTGGAAATAACTACTGCAGAGCACAATAAAGAAAAAGGAATGAAAAGAATTGAGGACAGTCTCAGAGACCTCTGGGACAACATTAAACACACCAACATTCGAATTATAGGGGTTCCAGAAGAAGAAGGGAAAAAGAAAGGGACTGAGAAAATATTTGAAGAGATTATAGTTGAAAACTTACCTAATATGGGAAAGGAAATAGTTAATCAAGTCCAGGAAGCACAGAGAGTCCCATACAAGATAAATCCAAGGAGAAACATGCAAAGACACATATTAATCAAACTATGAAAAATTAAATACAAAGAAAAAATACTAAAAGCAGCAATGGAAAAAAAACTCATAAGGGAATCCGCATAAGGATAACAGCTGATCTTTCAGCAGAAATTCTGCAAGCCAGAAGTGAGTGGCAGGACATATTTAAAGTGATGGAGGAGAAAAACCTACAACCAAGACTACTCTACCCAGCAAGGATCTCGTTCAGATTTGATGGACAAATTAAAACTTTTACAGACAAGCAAAAGCTAAGAGAACTCAGCATCACCGAACCAGCTTTGCAACAAATGCTATAGGAACTTCTCTAGGCAGGAAACACAAGAGAAGGAAAAGACCTACAATAATAAACCCAAAACAATTAAGAACATGGTAATAGGAACATACGTATCGATAATTACCTTAAATGTAAATGGATTAAATGCTCCAACCAAAAGACATAGACTGGCTGAGTGGATACAAAAACAAGACCCATATATATGCTGTCTACAAGAGACCCACTTCAGACCTGGGACACATACAGACTGAAAGTGAGGGGATGGAAAAAGATATCCCATGCAAATGGAAATCAAAAGAAAGCTGGAGTAGCAGTTCTCATATCAGACAAAATAGACTTTAAAACAAAGACTATTACAAGAGACAAAGAAGGACACTACATAATGATCAAGGGATCAATCCAAGAAGAAGATATAACAATTGTAAATATTTATGCACCCAACATGGGAGCACCTCAATACATAAGGAAAATACTAACAGCCATAAAATGGGAAATCCACAGTAACACAATCGTAGTAGGGGACTTTACCACCCCACTTTCACCAATGGACAGATCATCCAAAATGAAAATAAATGAGGAAATACAAGCTTTAAATGATACATTAAACAAGATAAACTTAATTGATATTTATAGGATATTCCATCCAAAAACAACAGAATACACATTCTTGTGAAGTGCTCATGGAACATTCTCCAGAATAGATCCTATCTTGGGTCACAAATCAAGCCTTGGTAAATTTAAGAAAATTGAAATTGTATCAAGTATCTTTTCCAACCACAACACTATGAGACTATATATCAATTACAGGAAAAAAATCTGTAAGAAATACAAACACATGGAGGCTAAACAACACACTACTTAATAACCAAGAGATCACTCTAGAAATCAAACAGGACATCAAAAAATACCTAGAAACAAATGACAATGAAAACACAATGACCCAAAAGCTATGGGATGCAGCAAAAGCAGTTCTAAGAGGGAACTTTATAGCTATACAATCCTACCTTAAGAAATAATAAACATCTCAATTAAACAATCTAATCTTAAACATAAAGCAATTAGAGAAAGAAGACCAAAAAACCCCCAAAGTTAGCAGAAGGAAAGAAATCATAAAGATCAGATCAGAAATAAATGAAAAAGAAATGAAGGAAACGATAGCAAAGATCAATAAAACTAAAAGCTGGTTCTGGGCTTCCCTGGTGGCGCAGTGGTTGAGAGTCCGCCTGCCGATGCAGGGGACACGGGTTCATGCCCCGGTCCAGGAAGATCCCACATGCCGCGGAGCAGCTGGGCCCGTGAGCCATGGCCGCTGAGCCTGGGCGTCCAGAGCCTGTGCTCCGCAACGGGAGAGGCCAAAACAATGAGAGGCCCGCGTACCGCAAAAAAAAAAAAAAAAAAAAATCCTTAGTAAAAAGTTGGTTCTTTGAGAAATAAACAAAATTGATAAACCATTAGCCAGACTTACCAAGAAAAACAGGGAGAACACTTAAAACAATAGAATTAGAAATGAAAAAGGAGAAGTAACAACTGACACTGCAGAAATACAAATGATCATGAGAGATTACTACAAGCAACTCTATGCCAATAAAATGGACAGCCCGGAAGAAATGGAAAAATTCTTAGAAATGCACAACCTTCTGACACTGAACCAGGAAGAAATACAAAGTATGAACAGACCAATCACAAGCACTGAAATTGAAACTGTGATTGAAAATCTTCCAACACACAAATGTCCAGGACCAGATGGCTTCACAGGGGAATTCTATCAAACATTTAGAGAAGAGCTAACACCTATCCTTCTCAAACTCTTCCAAAATATAGCAGAGGGAGGAACACTCCCAAACTCATTCTACGAGGCCACCATCACTCTGATACCAAAACCAGACAAAGATGTCACAAAGAAAGAAAACTACAGGCCAATATCACTGATGAACATAGATGCAAAAAACCTCAACAAAAACCTAGCAAAGAGAACCCAACAGCGTATTAAAAGGATCATACACTATGATCAAGTGGGGTTTACCCCAGGAATGCAAGGATTCTTCAATATACACAAACCAATCAATGTGATACACCATATTAACAAACTGAAGAAGAAAAACCATATGATCATATCAATAGATGCAGAAAAAGCTTTCGACAAAATTCAACACCTACTTATGATAAAAAAAAAAACCGTCCAGAAAGTAGGCATAGAGGGAAATTTCCTCAACATAATAAAGGCCATATATGACAAACCCACAGCCAACATCATTCTCAATGGTGAAAAACTGAAACCATTTCCACAAAGATCAGGAACAAGACAAGGGTGCCCACTCTCACCACTATTATTCAACATAGTTTTGGAAATTTTAGCCACAGCAATCAGAGAAGAAAAAGAAATAAAAGGAATCCAAAACACAAAAGAAAAAGTAAAGCTGTCACTGTTTGCAGGTGACATGACACTATACATAGAGAATCCTAAAGATGCCACCACAAAACTACTAGAGCTAATCAATGAATTTGGTAAAGTAGCAGGACACAAAATTAATGCACAGAAATCTCTTGCATTCCTATACACTAATGATGAAAAATCTGAAAGTGAAATTAAGAAAACACTCCCATCACCATTGCAACAAAAAGAATAAAATACCCTAGGAATGAACCTACCTAAGGAGACAAAAGACCTGTATGCAAAAAATTATAAGGCACTGATGAAAGCAATTAAAGATGATACAAATAGATGGAGAGATATACCATGGTCTTGGATTGGAAGAATCAACATTGTGAAAATGAGTCTACTACCCAAAGCAATCTACAGATTCAATGCAATCCCTATCAAACCACCACTGGCATTTTTCACAGAACTAAAACAAAAAATTTCACAATTTGTATGGAAACACAAAAGACCTGAAATAGCCAAAGCAATCTTGAGAAAGAAAAACAGAGCTGGAGGAATCAGGCTCCCTGACTTCAGACTATACTACAAAGCTACAGAAATCGAGAGAGTATGGTACCGGCACAAAAACAGAAATATAGATCAATGGAACAGAATAGAAAGCCCAGAGATAACCGCACGCACAGATGGTCACCTTATCTTTGATAAAGGAGGCAAGAATATACAGTGAAGAAAAGACTGCCTCTTCAATAAGTGGTGCTGGGAAAACTGGACAGCTACATGTAAAAGAATGAAATTAGAACACTCCCTAACACCATACACAAAAATAATCTCAAAATGGATTAAAGATCTAAATGTAAGGCCAGACACCATCAAACTCTTAGAGGAAAACATAGGCAGAACACTCTATGACATAAATCACAGCAAGATCCTTTTTCAGCCACCTCCTAGAGAAATGGAAATAAAAACAAAAAGAAACAAATGGGACCTAATGAAACTTAAAAGGTTTTGCACAGCAAAGGAAACCATAAACAAGATGAAAAGACAACCCTCAGACTGGGAGAAAATATTTGCAAATGAAGCAACTGACAAAGCATTAATCTCCAAAACATACAAGCAACACATGCAGCTCAATATCAAAAAAACAAATAACCCATGGGCTCCCTGGTGGCACAGTGGTTGAGAGTCCGCCTGCTGATGCAGGGGACATGGGTTCGTGCCCTGGTCTGGGAAGATCCCACATGCCACAGAGCGGCTGGTCCCATGAGCCATGGCCGCTGAGCCTGCACGTCCAGAGCCTGTGCTCCACAATGGGAGAGGCCACAACAGTGAGAGGCCCGCGTACCGCAAAAAAATAAAAATAAAAAAAAATGACCCAATCCAAAAATGGGCAGAAGACCTAAACAGACATTTCTCCAAAGAAGATATACAGACTGCCAACAAACACATGAAAGAATGCTCAACATCATTAATCATTAGAGAAATGCAAATCAAAACTACCATGAGATATCATCTCACACCAGTCAGAATGGCCATCATCAAAAAATCTACAAACAATAAATGCTGGAGAGGGTGTGGAGAAAAGGGAACCCTCTTGCACTGTTTGTGGGTATGTAAATTGATACAGCCACTCTGGAGAACAGTATGGAGGTTCCTTGAAAAACTGAAAATAGAACTACCATACGACCCAGCAATCCCACTACTGGACATATACCCTGAGAAAACCATAATTCAAAAAGAGTCATGTACCAAAATGTTCATTGCAGCTCTATTTACAGTAGCCAGGACATGGAAGCAACCTAAGTGTCCATCGACAGATGAATGGATAAAGAAGACGTGGCACATATATACAACAGAATATTACTCAGCCATAAAAAGGAACGAAACTGAGTTATTTGTAGTGAGGTGGATGGACCTAGAGACTGTCATACAGAGTGAAGTAAGTCAGAAAGAGGAAAACAAATACCGTATGCTAACACATATATATGGAATCTAAAAAAAAGGAAAAAAATGGTCAGAAGAACGTAGGGGCAAGATGAGAATAAAGATGCAGACCTACTAGAGAATGGACTTGAGTATACGGGGAAGGGGAAGGGTAAGCTGGGACAAAGTGAGAGAGTGGCATGGACATATATACACTACCAAACTTAAAATAGATAGCTAGTGGGAAGCAGCCACATAGCACAGGGAGATCAGCTTGGTGTTTTGTGACCAACCTAGAGGGGTGGGATAGGGAGGGTGGGAGGGAGGGAGATGCAAGAGGGAAGAGATATGGGGACATATGTATATAATTGATTCACTTTGTTATAAAGCAGAAACTAACACACCATTGTAAAGCAATTATACTCTAATAAAGATGTTAAAAAAAGGAAGATATGTAATTATTAGTCATCTTAGAATTTGAAAAGTCAGAAAAACTATTTGTGATCATAAACATACTTCCTTAGAACCCAGAAGGGATTATTTGCATGCAACGCAGGAGAATTATTAAGCAAATAACAGTTCATTTTAAGTAATGAATTAATTCTATTTGAGGGACTTCCCTGGTGGCGCAGCAGTTAAGACTCTGTGCTCCCAATGCAGGGGGCCTGGGTTCAATCCCTGGTCAGCGAACTAGATCCCACATGCATGCCTCAACTAAGAGTTCGCATGCCACAACTAAGGAGCCGGCGAGCCGCAACTAAGACCGGGTACGACCAAGTAAATAAATAAATAAATAAATATTTTTTAAAAGTTCTATTTGAACACATATACCTGAAATCCAGAAAAATATATCACTTAAAATTATAAATTTTCATGTAATCTTGTACTACATTTAAGAGAAGGAAAAACCTTAACAGCTAAAATAACTTGGCTTTTTAATTATCTTTATTACTAACCAGGCAACTTGCTGATTAAAAACATGGCTCCAGAGTCTGACTTCTGAATCCTGCCCAGCCCCTTGCTTGCTGGGTTACCCTAACCAAACTACTTAAAATTTCCACGATAGTATCTTTGGTGAAGAACTGGTTAGATATACAGAAGACTGAGGGAATTCTATTACAGTGCTATTCGGAGGTGGTACACCATACTTAATTAATATGGCAGTGAGTTGTTAATAGGAAATAAAACTACTTCTCACCTTTCAGCTTCCCTTTCTCTGTCACAGCACACGGTTTATTTCCCTTTCTCTGTCACAGCACTCCCCTTTCTCTGTCACAGCACACGGTTTATTTCCTTCATACGTCCTGACATATGACTTACGAAAACCTATAATTTTCATATATTTTGTAATTGTTGACTCTGCCTTTTTCCCACCAAAATGTAAGTTCCATGCTAGACAAACCATCAACTGTCTTAGTTGTGGTGGCCAGTCTCTAGGACAGCCCCCAATGATCCCCTGACTTGTGTAACCAACAGCACACTGTGAAAATTATGGAGTGTCATCTCCAAGACTAGGTCATAAGAGACATTACAGCTTTTGTCTTGCTCCCTCTTGGATCACTCACTCTAAGATATGCCAGCTGCCAGATCACGAGGACACTGAAGAAGACCTAGGGGGAGGCCCAAAGGGCAAAGAACTGAGCTAAAGAAGCCAGAGAAGCAGGGAGGCATCTTGCCGACAGCCATGTGCTTAAGCCATCCCAGAAGCCCCAGTCAAACCTTCAGATATGAGAGCTCTAGACAACCTCTTCACCGCAACCTCCTGAGACACCAAGTCAGAACCACCCAGCTAAGCAAATTCCAAACTCCTGACCTACAGAAACAATATGAGATAATAAATGTTTGCTGTTTTGGCTTAGTTTGTTACAGAGCAGCAGGTAACTGTTACAGCCACTGTTGTGTGTTCAGCCTATGGAACAGTTGCTGGCAGAAAGCTAGCAGTCAATAAGTACTTGAAGGTATGGATAAATAAGCAATTACTAGAGATAAAACACATAAAACATAGTGCCATCGCACAAATGTTTACCACTTAAGGGAAAAATATAATAACAAATTACAAATAAAGTATTGTAAATGCCCTCAAGAAAATCATAAGTAAATTAGCAACAGATAGAGACCAGCGATTAATTCTGGGGTTGAGAAGGAACCTCAAGAGAGGCTTTGGAAAGGGGATACACAGGGAAATCTGGTGAGGCTGATATGAGAATTACAGGAGATGGTGCATGTTACAAGCTAAGCAGTATACCTGCGTTGTTCCATGGTCTTTACTAAAATGCAAGTGACATCACTATTACAAAGAGACATCATCGTGGGGAGGAAAACTGGCCGTTCATTGTTTCAGGTGTGATAAGCTAACCACCCCAGTCATAGGTTCACCCAATAACAATTCCCACAAACCCACCAACTACCTCATTCTACCTTCAATGTTCCTAAATATTACTAATGGGCATTTCCCACTTTTAACTTGTATTATTGAAATTTATGAAAAGTTCTTTAGCCAGACGCTTCTTTGAAAAGATGAAAAAGTACCACCCCCCCAAAAAAATTAACTACTTACAATGATTTGCTCACATTTAGATTTCATATAGTATTTTAATATTATTAAATGAAAAACATTATATTATTGAAATTCCTTTAAATTTCTTGAAAATAAGTTACCACATGCAATACGTATTCCACAGCCAAATGCCATGTGCAGAGCAGCCAATGGAAATGCCCACGTAGGGAAGAACGAAGGCCTCAGTCTTTCTTTATCTGTGATAAAGTCACAAGTCCAATCCTAGCGTGCATGTGTTCGGTTGCTCATTTGTTTTTTTGTTTTGCCTATGTTTATAATTTTTTTAAATACTAAGTTTCACTTAAAGGTTAATTAAAAAGATTTAATCCTTTCCCATTAAGTTCAATAACACCATGAATTCTACCACAGACCCCTTGGTGGTCCATAGACCACAGGTTAAGAGTCCCTGGTAGGTAGATATGGAATAATAACAGAAATAGTGGTGGAAAAGAAAGCAACTCAAGTTCTAATGCTTGCAGTGAATCAATGGGAGGGACTAGATGACCTACAGTTGAGACCAACATGGAGAAATGAAATAAAAATGCTCAAGAAGAGCTGGAAGTTTTTGAATGAAGAGCTACCAGGAAAATAAAGTCCTCAAATAACCCCTAGGTTTCAAGTAGAGCAAGAGGAAAGCAAACATTCAAAGATAACAGGCTTTGAGTTCCAAAGAACAAAGTAGGAGGGTTTTCGAAGGCTGGAGAAGTTGGGAGATACTGTCAGATTAGAAAAATAAACAGACCTGGATGAGGGAGAAGCACATAGGTGCTTAGTGAAGATGTGGATTGATTATGACTTCTGATGTTGACTCTGGTCAGTAGAAAAGTGATTTTAATTGTAATAATTTTAATGAAAATTAACTAGGAAACATAAATCAAACCATGTGGACTGTATCTTCTCAATTTATCTTCTCTGCCCTCTGCCCCTACTGCCACTACCCTAGTTCAGGCCACCTGGACAATTGCTGCAGCCTCCTAACTTGTCCCTGTGTCTTCACTGCCCCCTACCTCTACCCCTCCCCGAGCTACTCCCTGCACTGATGTCAATTTGATCTTACCGAAACGCAAATCAAATCATGTCCCTCACTCCTGTGCTTAAAACCTTCAGCCTTTGTAACCCCATTACTCAGAGGATGACCCTCAAATATCTTACCATGGCTCAAAGGTCCACTTTAAACTAAATCTTACTTCCTCTCCAGACAATCTCTTCACTACTCCACCACCCTTATATGATCTAGATGTAATGAATAACCTAGAGTCTTCTACACATGCACAAGCTATCCCTCATGCCTAGAACCTATCCACACCCACAACTTCTATCCCATCCCCTTTATCTGGCTAATTTCAACTCAATCCTTAGCTTTCAGTTTGAACTACATCTCACATAGGAGCCTTTCTGACACCTCAAGACTGGATTAGATGCCCACAGACCTAGTGCTTTCCATTATATTATATGTATACTACTCTGAAACTGCCTTTCATCATACATATGTTTACTCAACAAACCTTTAACTCCTTGAGAACAAGAATTGTTATTTTATTCACTAAATGTTCCTGGAACTTGGCATGGTCCTAAGCATGTAGTGGGTGTTCTATTAATATTTGTTAACTGGGTTAATTAATGAAGAGCTTCCTACCTTCCATGCCCAGGACACAAGCTACTGCATCTTACACTTCTAAATCCTTCTCAACGATATTTTAAATAAGGAATAATTAACACAGCATATCACGGAGAATGCCAGACATTATGCCTTTTATATATTAAATTTAAAAACCCAGACTCTTCCCAACACTGTTATTTCAAAGTGCAGTCCCCTACACTAAAAACAAGTATGAATTTCTGTAATTTAATACCATGGTATAAGATAGTAAGGAAAATACCCACTCAAAGGAAAAGAGCACAATACATTTTAAAAGAATTTAATATTCAAAATACCTCAAAGTTATATATACCCACATCTACTCAAATAGTTTCTAATTGCATATATTCAAATATTATAATACTATATGCTTGAAAGGAAATATAAATTAGCTCTGTAAATAAGTATCAGACTATTTTTAAGACATAGACCAATACTACCCATACACAAAAATTATCTGAAGACATCAACAATGGCTTTCTACTTGCCAACCTGACACTTCCACTAGGAATCCATTCCACTGATATCCAGGAAGTAAAATTATTACAGGGTAAAAAAATTACTACCACTCCTGCCAGCCTGTATTCCAACCTGTCCTTTAAAACTCAGCTGAAAAGTCACCTTCTCTATGAAGTCTTCTCAAAGACCAAAGTTGACCACACCACTGTGCCATTCCAGCCCATATCACTGCACTACAACTGTACACTGGTTGTGTACACATCTGTTTCCCCACTGTTCCCAGAGGGCAGAGACAGATTATTCATTTCTGTATTCCTATACTAGTACTAAGCCCTCAATAAAGGCTTCATGAATGAATGGATAAAAGGATGAATAAACAAGTCTGCATACCCTACTACATCTTAGCATATTCAACTCTGAGAGCTCTTGATCTTATTCCCAAGTTTCTACTGATTTGAAGAGGAGCTCTCTAAACCAGTCCATAAATATTTAAAAAGTCCAAGATAGCACTTAAGTGTTACTACTGAAAATCTAAGTACAGGAAGCTCTAATTAACTCATATTAATGGACTCAGAAAGGCCCACCCAACTTAGTAAATAGTTTAAGTTTTATAGAACTTATTTTCACGTATATTCAGTTGTCCCAGTCCATGCTGGTATACCTACTTCAGACAGAATATTTTTAATATATAGTTTTACAGAAAAGCTATTGAATATATTATCATACTTTTTGCTTTATCATTCGTTTTTAACTTAAAAAGGAAAAATAAGAATAAAAATGCAAAATAAACAAATTACAGTACAGAAAGCTTTATATCTTACTAGGCCAATATAATTATTTTAAATTATTCTTTTCCATTGAGCATTTTTTGTAAAGTTAATGATTTAGGTCCCGTGACCGTACTTGCGAGTTAGACACAAATTCAGATAATCAAAATCATTTTATTTTCTTTCATAAGTATGACATCTAATTTAACATATATCCCACAAGACACAGCACATCTAGGTAGGCACAGGAATACTCTGCAGGTAGACAAAATCCAAGCCTGTCAGGCACATCCATCTGGAAACTCATCTTCGAGTGAACCAGTCTCACAGAAAACACCCAGGAATATGCTGGAGTGGTCTGGCAGCAGTTAGTTATACTGAGTGAGTCTGAAGGCCCACGGAGAACAGGGAAATCTTCTCAAAGCACCCATCAGGATGCACACCCAGACCATGAACCCCTCAGCGTCTCTAAGACCCCATTCCCGAGGGGAACCAGGAAAGCCTGCACGTATACCTGGCAGCAGGCTGCCATTGTTGCTAGATCTGTGATTTCCATACAGAAGTTTTTCTACGCCCTTTGCAATTAAGAAACCTTGTATCCTTTACCCGTTGCCATCTCTCAGTCACACATATCATTATTCCTTTCGGACAGACCTTTTTCAGTTTTGTTTACTAGAAATATTCAAAACAGTTCATTTCTTATCACAGAAAAATTCTTAGATACACTATGTCTTTACAATTATAATTTTCTCAGGATTAAGATCGATGGCTATGATACAACTTTCCCTTGTCAGTTCAAGGTCAGTAGTCTCATATGGGTGGCTGCAAGAGAAAAGCAGAAAATAAGGAGATATATTGAATACGTCTAGATTTTACACTGGCACTCTGAGTGGAGAAAGGGATAGGACTTAAGTGGCAGTATAACTCTCTTGGTAAAGATCATGTTCTCTGGGGCCAGTCTGCCAGTTTTCCCAGCTGCCTCATGTGACTTTGAACAAGTTACCTATACTATCTCTTGCCTCAGTTTCTCTGTATTTGAAAAAGGGAATAATAATAATGCCCACTCAGAGGCTTGTTGTGAAAACTGAATGTGTTTATAAAGCTAACATTTGGAATGCTACTTGGCACATAGCTAGTAATTAACTGTCCTTACCATCACATAACACTCCTTTTTCCAATCAGCAGCTGTGTTTCTACATTCTCTAAGTAAATTCTCCAGCAACTTATCTTACATCTTTCTATTCCCTGGAAGATTCCTGCATGTTGACTGAGAGACGTATACCAAGTTAGAGAAGCAGGGTTCTACCATGGAGGCCTTATGTGCCATGTCAAAAAGCTTTAGGCTTGACCTATAGATAACAGGTGCAATTAAGCAGTTTCAAATAGGATAAAATATGGTCAGACATGCAATTTAGATAGGTCATTCTGGTTTCTGTGCAGGAAGTTGGCTTTTTAGGAAGCAATAGAAAGTTGTGAGAGTCCTGACGAGATAATAAAGGGACTAGTGCTGTCATAGAAGACTTGAGAGAAGAGAATATATTCAAGAAATAATCAGAAACACTGGAAGGGTGAAGTTACCGTCTATGAAAATATAGGAATAGAAATGTGTTTAAGAGGGAAGTAAAGCGTTTAATTTGGGGCACATAGATATCCCCCGGAAGTTCTACCCGGGCTGCCGCGCTATGGATCGCGCGCTACAGCTCCTCGCGCGTTCGCGTTTCCTCTCGCGCGCTCCAGTTTCCGACCCCCGCCCTGGCCTCGGCCCGGGTGGCGCGGCACTCCTGCTGCTTCGGCCTCCGAACGTCGTTCGAATGGCAAGCCAAAATTCTTTTCGGATAGAATATGATACCTTTGGTGAACTCAAGGTCCCAAATGATAAGTATTATGGCGCCCAGACTGTGAGATCAACAATGAACTTTAAGATTGGAGGGGTGACAGAACGCATGCCAATCCCAGTTATTAAAGCATTTGGCGTCTTGAAGCGAGCAGCTGCTGAAGTAAACCAGGATTATGGTCTGGATCCAAAGATTGCTAATGCAATAATGAAGGCAGCAGATGAGGTAGCTGAAGGTAAATTAAATGATCATTTTCCTCTCGTGGTATGGCAGACTGGATCAGGAACCCAGACAAATATGAATGTAAATGAAGTCATTAGCAATAGAGCAATTGAAATGCTAGGAGGTGAACTTGGCAGCAAGAAACCCGTGCATCCCAACGATCATGTTAATAAAAGCCAGAGCTCAAATGATACTTTTCCCACAGCAATGCATATTGCTGCTGCAGTAGAAGTTCATGAAGTACTGCTACCAGGACTACAGAAGCTACATGATGCCCTTGATGCAAAATCCAAAGAATTTGCCCATATCATCAAAATTGGGCGTACTCATACACAGGATGCTGTTCCACTTACTCTTGGGCAGGAATTTAGTGGTTATGTTCAACAAGTGAAATATGCAACAACAAGAATAAAAGGTGCCATGCCAAGAATCTATGAGCTCGCAGCTGGGGGCACTGCTGTCGGTACTGGTTTAAATACTAGAATTGGCTTTGCAGAAAAGGTTGCCGCAAAAGTGGCTGCACTCACAGGCTTGCCTTTCGTCACAGCTCCAAATAAATTTGAAGCTTTGGCTGCTCATGATGCTTTGGTTGAACTCAGTGGAGCCATGAACACTGCTGCTTGCAGTCTGATGAAGATTGCAAATGATATTTCTGGGTTCTGGTCCTCGCTCAGGTCTGGGAGAACTGATTTTGCCTGAAAATGAACCAGGAAGCAGTATCATGCCAGGCAAGGTGAACCCCACCCAGTGTGAGGCACTGACCATGGTTGCAGCCCAGGTCATGGGCAATCATGTCGCCATTACCATTGGAGGCAGCAGTGGACATTTTGAGTTGAATGTTTTCAAGCCATTGATGATTAAAAATGTGTTGCACTCAGCCAGACTGTTGGGGGATGCATCAGTTTCCTTCACAGAAAACTGTGTGGTGGGAATCCAGGCCAACACAGAAAGGATCAACAAGCTAATGAATGAGTCGCTAATGTTGGTGACAGCTCTTAATCCTCATATAGGGTATGACAAAGCAGCCAAGATTGCTAAGACCGCACACAAAAATGGATCGACCTTAAGGGCAACTGCTATTGAACTTGGCTATCTCACAGCAGAGCAGTTTGATGAGTGGGTAAAACCTAAGGACATGCTGGGTCCAAAGTGATTTAAATAAATTCATAATAAAAATGATTGTCATATAAAATAAAAAGTGAAACAGACTCCTTATATTTCTTAAAAATGGATAAATGTGAAAGGAAACTGCTATTGAACTTGACTGTCTCTAGCAGAGCAGTTTGGTCAGTGTATAAAACGCCAGGACGTGCTAGGTCCAAAATGAATTTTAAAAGTATAAAATAAAATAATTAAATTGTATAAAATCAAAAGGAAAAAAAAAAAAAAATTGGGGGCACATAGAGTTTCAAGTACAAATGAGACATCCATGTGAAGGTATTCTAGGTCAATGCATGAATGTCTCAACTTGAGGGAAAGATCATAGACAGAGATATACACAAAGATATACCAAGTCAAGTACTATATACACAGGAAAGGAGCAATGGCTTCAGGAAAGCAACCTGAGAAATGACAATAGTTTTAAGATAGGCAAAGGAAAAACACACACAATACAGATAGAAAAGGAAAAATCAGAGGGATATGAAAACCTATAGTTTGGTGCCACAGAAGCCAAGAAATCTTTGTTTTTCAAAGAGGAAGGAAATAACTGTATCAGGCAGAGCAGAGAAATCCATTAAACTTCCAAAGACTAAAAAGTAATGAATATCACTGGGGATAAAAAGGATTATTTTATAATGATAAATTGAAACAACAATCCAAAATGTATATGCACTCAGTTGCAGAGCTTCATAAAACATGAAGCAAAAGCTGAAAGAACTAAAAAGAAAAATTAAAAAACCCAAAATTATACTTGGAGATTTCAACACTCCTCAATAATTTTTAGAAAAAGCAAACGGAAAATCAGAATATAGAAGATGTGAACAACACTATCGACCAACTTGGCCTATTAACTATTTATGGACCAATTCTAACAAAAGCAGAATATACATGGAACATCCACCAGGACAGACCACATTCTGGGGCAGAAAGCAAGACTCAAATTGAAAAAGACTAAAATCATACAAAGTATGGTCACTGGCCACAAGGGAATTAAATTACAAATCAGTAACATAAAGATATCAGGAAAATCTTCAAATATTTGAAAATTAAACAACATATACCTAAATAATCAATGGGTAAAAGAAGAAATCAACAGGAAATTTAAAACTATTTTGAATATTCAGAAGATTAGCAGCTAAAGCAGCTCTCAGAAGGAAATTTATAGCATAAAATTCTTATTAGAAAACAAAGTTCTCAATTATTTAAGCTTCCACCTTAAGAAGCCAGAAAAAGAATAAAGCAAAAGTATAGAAATGATAAAGATTAACAAATAAATGAAAATAAAATAAAGAAAATCAGTGAAACCAAAACCTGGTTCTTTGAAAATATCAATAAAATTGACAAACCTCTAGACAAACTAATCAGGGGAAAAACAGAAGACAAATTATCAATATCAGAATTGGAAAAGGGGGAAATAAATATAGATCCTACATTAAAAAGATAAGGAAATATCACAAATAATTCAACAACATAGATAATATGGAAAAGAATTCCTTAAAAGACAAACTACCAGGTCTCACTCAAGAAGAAACAGAAAATTTGAATAGTCCTATATTTAGTAATAGACATTTCATTTCAAACAAGATAGGAATGGCAAATAAACACATGAAAAGATGTCCAACATAATTATTCACTGGAGGAAACAATTTGTCAGTGTCTTATAAAGTTAAAACCACATGACTCGCCCTCCAAAATGAAAACATATGTCCAAAAACAACTGCACTCAAATGTTCATAGCAGTTTTTCCTAACAGCCAAAAACTGCAAACAACCCAAACTGTTGAATATATAAACCAACTTTAGTATTATCAAACAAGGGAATACTATTCAGTAACAAAAAGAACAAATTTCTGATACACCCAATCACTAGATGAGTCTCAAAAGCATTATGCTAAGTAAAAGAAGCCAGACACAATGGCAAAATACAATGTAATGCCATTTATATGAAATTCTAGAAAATGAACTACTGTATAGTTCAGAAAACTGATCAGTATTTTCCAAGAGCTGGGAAGGGGGAAGAGAACTGACTGCAAAGGACACAGCGGAAACTTTCTGAGGTGATGGAAATGTTTTATATAACTGTAGTGTATGCATGATTGTATACATTTGTCAAAATTCAGACTGCACTTTTAAAATTAATACATTATATTATATGTAAATCATACCTCAATTTTTAAAAGTGCATATTACTAATCACTAATATTGTGAATGCATGGTTTACCAAGCATTTTAGTATATATTACTTAATTTAGCTCTTATAAAAACCCCTATAAACAAGGATGCCAAGGCTCAAAAGCTAAATGGCATTCAAAGCTAGTACATGGCAGAGCTGGCACCCGAACCCCGCTCCCCTACATTCACCTACATGTAATGAAGAGCAGACACTAATGGAGATCTCAGAACTTCCTCTAGTTGCTGTACAGGACGATGTCTGTTTTGCTAGCTGTAATTGTGGACTACCTGGTGTCTTGAAGTCAATTTAGTGGAATGGATCACCTTTCTTTTTTTTCATGGAATGGAGAGGAGTAAAAAGGAGTGGAAAGGGGCTTCCCTGGTGGCGCAGTGGTTGAGAGTCCGCCTGCCGATGCAGGGGACACGGGTTCGTGACCCGGTCCAGGAGGATCCCACATGCCGCGGAGCAGCTGGGCCCGTGAGTCACGGCCGCTGAGCCTGCGCGTCCGGAGCCTGTGCTCCGCAACAGGAGGGGCCACAACAGTGAGAGGCCCACGTACCGCAAAACAAACAAACAAACAAAAAAAGGAGTAGAAAGGAAGGAAAAGAAAATGATTAGAGTTCATTATGCTTAGAAACATTAAATATTGGTTCTTAAAAAAACTTTCGTTTTGACAGAGAGAATTTCTGTATGTGTGCTGGGCTACAAAATAAAGTGTGTTTCTCACTGTGGGTCCTAGTCAAAAAAGCTTGAAAACCATCGCTGCAGGCCACACAAGGGATTACGGCAGTAACGTTGGCTGCAGAGATATGAAAGGGGAGATGAAGATCAGCAGGAGCGCTGTACTTTAGGCAAATAGTTGTGAGGGACAAGGGAGAAAAAAGCAGGTCAAAAATAACGCCTGCCCCACAGAAACACCCAGTGGACACTTTGATGGAAAACTCAGCATTGTGACATCCACATTCAATTTTGTCCAGCTTACCTTTTCACACATGCCCCCCTTCACTGTCCTCCTCCCAACCTTTTTGCCTCTACAAGGAAAGCTTTCCTTTCAACCCAGGTATAAACAATGAAGCGTTGTAAGCTAAATGATTTTTTTCACCTTTATATTACCCTAGCACCTTGGACAGCACTTTATACCTAGCGGGTGCCCAAATATTCGTAGAGCAAACGCTGTTTAAAGTATATTAAATCTGCCTAGGGGCCTCAAGGCTACAGTAATACTTCATTCCTTTAACCCAACAGTGTCCTATGAAATTAAATTCTGACAGTAATTTAAGAAATAACCTTGAAATGTGAAGTACTTTTGCAGGCCTTTAACAAAGCAACCTAAAGAGATGGGTTTCTAACATTAATGTTTCCCAGGATGTTTCAATCTAATGTTTTTAAAATACTGTTATTCAAACATATGACTACAGCAGATGCCATTCTTATATTTCTTCTCTCAAGTCCTGCCCAAAAAAGGCTATTCACTTTAGGAAGTTCTAAATTAAAAGCACACATGCAACACATGTTGCAGGGGTGGCAAACTTTAATTACAAAACATATCGCTAGCACACATCAAAGCATAATGGCAAATGTTTCCCTGCGCTCTGACTCACCAGAAATAGTTTAAAGAGCCCTCAAAATATCCAGCTATCCTCTCCCTCCTCAAAGCTCTGCATTGCTCTGTAACACACATACCCTGTAAGGGTCAACTGCAAATAAGTCAGTCACACCACCCCTCTGTCCATACATCGGGAAGTATTTTTTAAAGGGGGTAAAAATGGACAGAACTGAATGCAGTAGTCAAGATACTTGAGCTTAAATGAGACTCACCAAAACCCTGTGAGGAAGGCAGAGAAGGCATAAAATTAGTCCTGCTTCACTGACAAGTGAACAATCTAATAATTGATCTGCCAAGGTCACAGAGCTAAGTGGTGAAGTTCTGTCTTCCAACGAGAGTCTTCTGATTCCAAGTCCAATTCTCTTTCCACACGGCATCAATCAACAATGACCAAGAAAGAACTGAGTTGTCAGTGTCTCCTGTTCAAGAGAGCCGTGCTTATTCTCTGACCTCCACAACAATGGGCCAGCTGCCTAAACTAGACTGCCTGCTCAATCTTTCCCTGGAAGGAGAGGGTAGCAAGGAATCCAGGACAGTCAATCATGTGAACATCTAAGATGAAGGTAGGTCAAGGCAACAGTCAGAAATCCAGCCAGGTGGTCAGAAAGGCTGACATCAGGTCCTGGTCAAAGCTTCTCTACTCTGTGCAAAGGCAAGACTCCATCTCCAGGAAGCTTGACCAGGACCAAGCCAGGCCCAGATCCCAGGAAACCACAATACCAGGCAGGTTATCAAAAGAGAGACTCGTTCTTTCATTTGTTGAACTAATTTATGAAAATGCTTAACATGTGCCAGACAACATGCCTGGAAGTATTAATAACAACTCACTGTCTCTGTGTTCAAACGGTTTAAACCAGTGAGAAAGACAGACCATAGGCCAACATCAAAAAAATCTACAGGGCTTCCCTGGTGGCGGAGTGGTTGAGAGTCCGCCTGCCGATGCAGGGGACACGGGCTCGTGCCCCGGTCCGGGAAGATCCCACATGCCGCGGAGCGGCTGGGCCCGTGAGCCATGGCCGCTGAGCCTGAGCGTCCGGAGCCTGTGCTCAGCAACGGGAGTGGCCACAACAGTGAGAGGCCCAAGTACCGCAAAAAAAAAAAAATCTACAAACAAATAGATGCTGGAAAGGGTATGGAGAAAAGGGAACCCTCCTACACTGTAAATTGGGAATGTAAATTGGTATAACCATTATGGAGACCAGTATGGAGGTTCCTTAAAAAACTAAATATAGAGCTACCATATGATCTAGCAATCCCACTCTTGGGCATATATCTGGAGAAAACCATTATTCGAAAAGATACATGCACCCCAATGTTCACTGCAGCACTATTCACAATAGCCAAGACATGGAAGCAACCTAAAGGTCCATCGACAGAGGAAAGGATAAAGAAGACGTCGTACATATATACAATGGAATTTTACTCAGCCATAAAAAAGAACTAAATAATGCCATTTGCAGCAACATGGTTGGACCTAGAGATTATTATACTAGGTGAAGTAAGTCAGACAGAGAAAGACAAATATTATATGATATTATATGTGGAATCTAATAAAAAATGATACAAAGGAACTTATTTACAAAACAAAAACTGACTCACAGATCTGGAAGTCAAACTTATGGTTACCAAAGGGGAAATATGGCAGGAAGCAATAAATTAGGAGATTGGGATTAACATATACACACTACTATATATAAAACAGATAACTAATAAGGACCTACTGTATAGCACAGGGAACTCTACTCAATATTCTGTAATAACCTATATGGGAAAAGAATCTGAAAAAGAATGGATATATATATATATATATATATATATATAACTGATTCACTTTGCTGTATATCTGAAATTAACACAACATTGTAAGTCACCTATACTCCAATAAAAATTAAAAAAAAAAAAAAGACAGACCATAAATCATGTACTGCTTTGATAAAAATATGCACAGGGCACTATGGTAAAACCCAAAAGTTCTGACCCTACCAAGCCCAGGGGCAAGGATGAGGGGAGAGGCAAGGAATGGAGACAGGATGGACAGAGAAAGTCTTCACTGAGGAGGAACCCATTTACTAATGTAAGATCAGAGCACGATGGCTTCCAGAGTGGCCCACTGAAGCCACTCCACAACATGACTCTGTTTCTAGAACTTGGAATAGAGATTATGTGTTGGCAAAGTGCAGAGACAGAGTCATGAAACAAAGGTAAGGGTGGGGTCTGAATGAAAAGAGGAAAAAAAAAACTGTAGAGTGCCCACAAAATATGAACAAACCTCAAGAATATCATAACATAGAATACTATTCAGCAACAGAAAGGAAGCACTCACACACACCACAACATGGATGAACCTTGAAAACATTATGCCAAGTAGAAGAATTCAGTCACAAAAGCGCACGTAAGACTCCATTTATATAAAATGTCCACAAGAGGCAAATCTATAGACAGAAAGTGGACTGGACATTGCCTAGGGCTGAGCGAGTTGGGAATAATTCGGGAGACTATTCACAGGTATAGTATATTTTATATAAAAATTCTATATAGTATATTCTATATAAAAAGAATATATGTATATATATTCTTTTTGGGTAATGAAAATGTTCTTAAATTGATTGTGGTGATGGTTCTACAACTCTGCAAATATACTAAAAACCATTGAATCATACACTTTAAATGGGTGAACTACACGCTATGTGAATTATACCTCAATAAGGCTTTGCAAATATACCACTGTAGATTCTCATAAAAGTTAATACTTAATAATTGCACATGGTTTTATTATTGGCCTTAGGAGCCATCTGAAGGCTAAGTCAGCACAGCAAGTGTGTGGGTTTGGAGCTACATGGAACAAGACTCAAGCCACAGCTACACCACTTGAGAGCTGTGCATACTTGGGTAAGCTACCTACTTAGGCTGCCTGAGCCCCAATGCACTCCGCACTACAATAAGTACATCACCCACCTTGCAGGGTGAGAAGTTATATACATAATCTGCATAAGTGCTCAATATTACTACCATTTCTGAATATTATCCTATGAGAAATAAATGTTATCCAGAAAAGTTTACATAAATATCCTTTTCTTAGATACTATCCAGAGGAATAAAACATAGCATTCTGATTCAATTTTTTAAATTGTGCATGTCCAGATCTACATCTCATTCATCTTTTTATGCCCACCTAAACCACGTGCCTAACATGTTACTTTGGATGTTGGGGGTGCTAAACACTTTTTGAGTGCTCAGTGAGTTCTAGGCACTGTTTCATATTTGACATAAAGTGAAGCTGAATTCAAATCCTAGTTATCGAAGTGCTGTGCTTGGTCCTCCTTATCATGCTTCTGTGTTTTTGGTGCTACTGTTTATTTGGGTCTTGTTGTTATTCTCATTGTTATTTTTTACCGTTAACCAAGAGTTACATTCAAAAATATACCTCTCAGAAAATTTCATTTGAATATATAAGAATCTGTAACGGTGATATAAAATGTTAAGTACTTATAAGAAAGCTGATTATTTTCAGCATGCAGAATATAGGATAAGGCATGCTTAGTTCTCTCGTTTTTAAACAAAACTTTTAAAAACTATATGTGTGATATTTTAGTCTGGTTTACTTTAATTAGCAACTACATATTTTTGAAAAGCTGACATGTCTTTAGCTATCCTTTGTACCTCTTTTTGAAGTGTGCGATTCACCCTCAAAGAAAGAGAGATGATTTGAATGATTCCAAGTTGACTAACAACTTGTGATTAAACAAAATTTTTAAATGAACATATTGACTAGTCCCTTTTACTATTTGAAAGCAACAATCTAATGTATTTCACAACCAGTTCTACCTCTTACTTTAGCACTATAAAGAGAGTCCATTTCCAAAACATGCAGTTTGTAGCAATTTCAAAGGTGTTAGTGCAGCACACCATCAACATTACATGGTTAGTTAAGATGCACAACAAAGGAAACATCAAGGATAATCTTACCATATCATCTGTCAGTGTCCTAATATTTAAATGCTGCAAATGAAAGAAACCAATCATATCAGTAATTTATAACAGCTTTTTTAATATTAGTTAATAGAGTACATTTAAAATTCTACAACGCTAAGTTGAATGTAATTCAATTTCTGACAGTCTGATAAAAATGCATTATATATTGTTTTAATCACTTTCTCAAAAAGATGGACAAAAGTTACCTTGAATGTGATAGTCTCCTAAAATTTCTTGTCTTTGTAAACCTCACAAACTAGAAACCTCACTGTAGAACAATAAATATATTCTCCCAAATAACAGTATTAGCTACCATACAGACTTAGAATGCAATGGATATAGGGGTTTAAATAAGATTTTCAGAAAAGTGTTCAAATTATAAAAGTGAAACTTTAAATCTACCATTAGCATGCAGCATAATAGATAATGAAGTACTTTGCTGGCTAATTAACTTAAACAATTCTAATAAAAGAGAAGAGAGTACTGGAATGACTATTTGCATCTTTAACATCGGTTTGATTTATCACCAGTTATTGACAGTAGACACTTTTCAATTTCATTGCTACTTCTTTGAGAAGCCTTTTGCCAATTTCCTTGCTAGACATACACAAGGCCACTTTAGAAAGTGAATAAATTAGTTTCCTGCAAAGTGGAGTTGAAAGCAAAATTAAGCATTTAGGGGGGAAAAACAATCCAAGTTTTTATAAATTCTGGAGCTGGGGAAGATTTTGTATTTAAGTAGCTGAATCAATTTCCAATTCTCCTTCTTCTTATTCATTGTAGCATTAGACCTTTAAAAGGGCAGAGAAAGTGTCAAGCACATTTCCTAAACAGGAAATTAGGTCAGGTCTACGAAAAGTATAAAAGGATATGTGTTAGCAATCATCATCTAACGGAATAAGTGGCAAATAGGTATCAATAAATTCAATATTTATTGACAGAATGAAATTTATCATTCATGCTTGTAACTAGAATGCACTTTTTTTTTAACATCTTTATTGGAGTATAATTGCTTTACACTGGTGTGATAGTTTCTGCTTTAAAACAAAGTGAATCAGTTATACATATACATATATCCCCATATCTACACCCCCTTGCGTCTCCCTCCCACCCTCCCTATCCCACCCCTCTAGGTGGTCACAAAGCACCGAGCTGATCTCCCTGTGCTATGCGGCTGCTTCCCACTAGCTATCTATTTTACATGTGGTAGTGTATATATGTCCATGCCACTCTCTCACTTTGTCCCAGCTTACCCTTCCCCCTCCCCGTATACTCAAGTCCATTCTCTAGTAGGTCTGCGTCTTTATTCCAGTCTTGACCCTGGGTTCTTCATGAACTTTTTTTTCCTTTTTCTTAGATTCCATATATATGTGTTAGCATATGGTATTTGTTTTTCTCTTTCTGACTTACTTCACTCTGTAGGACAGACTCTAGGTCCATCCACCTCACTACAAATAACTCAGTTTCATTTCTTTTTATGGCTAAGTAATATTCCATTGTATATATGTGCAACATCTTCTTTATCCATTCATCTGTCGATGGACACTTAGGTTGCTTCCACGTCCTGGCTATTGTAAATAGAGCTGCAATGAACATTGTGGTACATGACTCTTTTTGAATTATGGTTTTCTCAGGGTATATGCCCAGTAGTGGGATTGCTGGGTCGTATGGTAGTTCTATTGAGGAACCTCCATACTGTTCTCCATAGTGGCTGTATCAATTCACATTCCCACCAGCAGTGCAGGAGGGCTCCCCTTTCTCCACACCCTCTCCAGCATTTGTTTGTAGATTTTTTGATGAGGCACTTTTATGCTCATGAATCTACCTCGATGATGATCCAGGTTAAAAATTTGTACAGTGTAAATCACTATCCCAGATTCTCCACCCTTTCAGAGAAGATGTTCCTTCTTCTACGGCAGGAAAAACAGTAACTGGAGGGACACAGCATGAGCTTTGCTTATACTAAAGAGAATGCAGCTGGATAAGTGATCATGCCAGTTCTAGACTGAATTACGTGATCAGTAGACCACATATGCTGACCTAGGAGCAAAGAAATAATAATACTGGATTAACAAAAGTTTAATGTTGAATCCTGGGTTGTAAAATTTACTTTTAATCACTATTAACTTCAGCAGTTGAAATTAACAAGTATGCACAGAGGCCCATGAGAGTGGGTGTGATCCTGAGGCACTTAGGGTCACAATCTCATCCCAGAGACCATGACTAGAATTGAACCCAAATCCACATGGCTACTGTCTGTGTGCTTTCCCACCAGTAGAGATTTCCAGTCCACTGCATTTGGTTAACCACATTGCTCTCTCCCTCTCCAACCAGAGGTATCACCCCAGTCACAACTCACATCACACCTGAAAGGGATAATTTCAAGTTCCTCTTACAAGAAAAAAGGAATAGAGCCAACTTCTGACACAACAGCATTCTAAGTGGCCTAATGCTTGAAAAGTAAGGCTAATGAAAAAGTATCATGCAGAAATCCTACTTGGAATAGTATGCCACAATAAAGCGAAAACATGTACTAACACAAGTGAAATATTCCAAAATGCCAGTTTGAGTTGCCTTGAGGAAAATGCCATAAAGTGATGTTAAAGAAGAGAAAAGAAACAATGAAAGCAGACAAACAATTTTAAGAGAAATGACACTAGGGCCTATGTAAGATTTATGAACTAAAAACTGCATAGAAGATACAGAAAGTATTATACAGAAAACGTAGGGAATGTAGGTTGCATGATGTAAAATTCAGAAGATGTAAATAACCAAGAGGAACATTTTTATTTACCTTCAATGGCCTAAAATAGGACAGGCTTTTAAATTAGAGTTGGACTCATAACTTACAGAAAAAGAGTAGTCACTCGAGTAGAAACAAGACACATAAGGATTCATTTTTTTGGTCATAGTATTTTTTTAATTTTTTTTTAATATCCTTAAACTATTTCATTGAGGATCTAGCAACTCAATTAATTTGTTAAATGCTTGGCCTGTTTTTTAAACACTATATAGGCATGCATGTAAGTCCAATTACAAGCTATATTATTATACACAATCTTTCACAAAAAAGAACACGCAATGAATTACAACAGAATTATAATGCTTACATAGAAAAATAAGAAAACTCAAAGGGATGTAAGCATGGGAAGTTTAACAGTCTGAGAGACAAGCAAGAAGTTAAGGTCAGGTTCACTATTCCTTCTCTTCTGGGAAACACTTATCTATCAATTCTTACCACCAGCAAGATAAGCCAGTAGGGCATGATGACAGCAAATTCAAGGGCCCATGACAGAACTAGAGATGTTGACTAACAGAGTAAACAGCTGGAAAACTCATCTAAAAATGTTGGTTTCTATATCCAAACAGTAGAGACAGAATAAGTTTCAATTCAAGATTCAGCTTTCAGAAAACAGAGATTACATAGGTATTTGTTTACCCACATGCAATCTGAAAGAAACCACTAAACACAAGCTAGCATTAAAAAATTTGAGTAGATCTAAGTGTGAGTAATTTCCCCTACAAACTTAAATGTCTAATCACAGTCCACTTCAAATATGATTGGGAAAAATAAGAAAGGAACACTAAATATTTAGTGAAAAAATGTAAAGGTTAGATCAAGTGGCATCCTTTTGTACGATCTTTGAATGTTAATATTAATTCAAGTTTATTGTAAAGTTTACATTATCTCAAAGTCCTACCTGTTTAGATTACAGACTTCTAAAAAGTGGAGGGAGAGGGAGAAGAGAACGACTGACATAAAATCCTCAGATAACTCTGTGGGGTTTTGGCCTTGGTTTTGGAGATACAAAACTACAAGGGTGACATCCTTAATGTATAAAAGAAAAAAAACTTTATTATAAAAAAGTATTGCTTTTATACTAGTACTTGAAATACTGTTCAAATGTCTGGTTAACTAAGACACTTAAAAAAATGAAGTATTTCTGTTTTATAGCTACCAGCATGCTCTTTACTATATGGTCTGGTTGGGGAAAACAGAAACTGCCCATATCAATCCAGTTCATGGGTAGAATTTGCTAACATTCATACCAAGTAGGAAACAGAATCATAAAACCACTATTAAATGGAATCAAATAGGAACACTCTTAAAAATAACAACCTGATAGCAACATTAGGGTTATATTTGCCAGGGGGGAGAAAAGTTAAAAGTATACAATTTTAGATATATTAAAACACTTACACCTAGATGTGACTTTGTGACCTTTAGTTACATTATCTGGCCTATGACTCTATAGTGTTAATGCTTTATGACAATGAGATAGAATAAAAGTGGTGATAATATCAAAATATAAACAACTCTGAACACAGGACCACTGGTAATTAATTGGCTAAGGTGTGGTACTAAAGCACACTGGGGCTGTTTTCCCAAGCCAAACCTCACCCTTCTTCCTGTGGTCCTATGTTTCTCAAACTGCTAATTCTATTTCTCCCTAAAAAGAAAGCAGCTCTACATGTAGACAGGTTTTCTGCTAATGACAGTTCCTAGGATGAATGGTCAAGAGGATCACTCTGGAATTGAAAGAGAGAACAAGTCTTTATAGATTTTTCTTCAAAAGAACATAGAATCAAAAAGGGGGGGGGCAGTTTTGACAGAAACACAGAACATCGTCCTCTATATTCCCATTTAAGCAAGGCATCAAAACCTTTATTGAAGACAGTACATAATGTCAAAAAATAGATCCAGAGCTTACAGAGCACTGTGCAAAATGCTGTCAATATCGAGGTATGGAGAACACCACCACCAACTTAGTTGACAAATAAGTAACAAAGACCAAATAAATTATATAATACAAAGCAACATACAAACCCCTGAGGTTCACATGCAATGAAAAAAAGATTCCAAGCTGTAACCTAAGCGTTTTAGCAAATTTTACATTTTCTTTCATTGGTTGGCACATGTGGATTAGCAGAGAGCAAAGGCTCTGTCCACTGATGTCCTTAGACATGTGAAGGCCCACCAGGCATCAAGCTAGCAGGCTCGGATCACTGTCAGCAGAGGCAATACACAGTAATATTTTAGAATAATCTTTAGCTGTTGCAATTTAATTCTATTAAGTTTACACCACTTAACTGGGTCATTATGAGAAATTAGCAACAAGAGGAAAAATTAAAAAGATTAAAGCCTCCAAACACAAGTGACTTGGACCCAATTCTCATAAACTAGACCCTCCAAACCAAGTGGTTTTCAGCTTGTTAGTGTGCACAAGAAAAACACCAAGACTTTCTTTGTAAAAGTAGATGGCAGGACCTCAGCTTCCCAAGATCCTGGTGCAGTAGGTCTAAGGTGGGGCTTAGGAACCTGTACACTTAAGGGGCTCGAGGGCACTGCTGCTGCAGCGAGTCTGGGACCACACTCCACCACTATCAGCATTAAACATCCCCTGGGCTGCACACAGACCAACATCTGTCACGTGCCTCATTTAAAATCTATGTCGCAGAAACAAATGAAAACAAGGGTGCAGACAGGAAGCACAGAGGATTTTAAAGAAGTGAGAGACAGGGAGCTGGTACGGTTGGGACAGGCTTTAGTGCCCTGAAGTGACTGGCACCAATTAGCACTGATTTAAGAAAATTCAACGATCTCTGAGTGCAGGATGAATCACCAATTGCATCACTTATTCAAATACTTAGTCTCTCTCTAAGGTACAATAATTCAATCTCATAAGCATATATTTAGTACTTAAGTATCAAAAATTGTTCATTATATCAAACCACGACATGACACTATTTGCTTGAAAAAACGGGTGACAGGTTCTGATCAACAGAACACAGTTACACCTTAAGGAGAAAGGGCCAGGCTCAGTCCTCTCTTAATCGTAATCTGTTTAATCATAATTATAATCTGCTCAAAGTTTTGTTTTAAAGTCCAGTTTATTCCCTTCCACTAATACACTTATAAATATGTGTTTTAATCTAGTAACATTTCTTATCCACACACCTGTCTTTATTTTAATATCAATGCCAATTATAAAGATTGTAGCAATGTGAAATAATACTACTAGCAACTGTGACACTAAACACACCTGTGGATGGGTCGAAGAGGTATCTCCCCAGCACCCACACAACACACCTAGATCTGAAAATACTGTTCTTCAAGGGCTCCAGATTTAACAGCTCAGGAGGGTCCAAAAATAATACTGAAGCTTTCCCAGCTCTGAGGACAAGAGTAGAGCTGGCTCTTTGATACTATAAAGTAAAGCTTTTAAGCTGCCTCGCTCTTCATGTGGTCATTTTTTTAGTTTGAGGTGGAGAAAAGTGAGAGAGATGTTACGAACAGGTGAGAATCAGAAAAAGCTCACCAGCATCTTTTAATCTGTTCATTTACTCAAAATTGTAATCCTGCCCATCTTAGGATGATAAACACCTGTCCACTGCCCATTTTCCAAGGCTTATGCACCTTAGCATCCAAGAATCCAGACCTGCCTTCTCCATGACTCCTTCTTTGTGAAAGACCAGGTTTCAGAAGGAGGCATCATTCAACCATTTACAGACATGAAAAGATTCATTTCTAAGAGGGCACAAGGTTTTCAAAAGGATCAAAAGTCTACCACATAACTGCTCGAAAACAACCACCTCTCCAGAAAAACCAATTCTCAAATTGCTACTTGTAACTCTCACCTGAATTACACATCACAGGGGCTGAACACCTAACAAGTCATTTTTTATTCTAGCAGAACTCTAGTGTTCCTTTTCTTTCAAAGAGAAAACATAATGACTAATCCTAGTAACACAGCCTTCATACCTATTTTAAGATATTCTCTTCAGCTGTTCCAGTTTCTTTCACTAAATTACCAGATCAAAAACGCTTCTCCAACGGGTCCAGGAAAAGACAATTCAAATCCCTGAACCCCTTTACAAGTTAGGTCTGGTTCGAGGTCATCAGAACCCAAGACCTTTTTCATTATCTGGAGAAGGCTGAAAAGTAAGATATTAGCTGTAGACGGATTTTAAATGGTCCCAGAGCTTCCAAAATCACCCTGAAGTTTATCTAATTACTATGTTATTTCTGAGAGTGCCTCAGCCTCTTAGATGTCATGTCTAAGACACGAATTTAGACTGGATATTCCTGAGACTTATATAGTACCACGCATCACACTGCTCTATATTTGAGAAGGGTTTTATTTGTTTACATTTTAGCATCACCATAAGGAAATAAATCTGGTGAAACCTTCTGAGAGAACAATTTGGTGAAACAAATCCTATGTTCAACCTAGTAATTCTACTAGTAATTACTCTTTAACCTAGTAATTCTATTTGTAGAATCTATACTTAGGAAATAAGAAATACAATCAAGTATTCTTATACATAGATATATACCACTACAGCATTATTTTAAATAGCTAGAATTGTAATCAACCTAAAACTTCCCAGAATACGTGAAAGATTAAATTACAGTCTTACCATAGCAAAAATGCTTACAATATAATGTTACATGAAACAAAGCTGTATTTAAAATTGCATTTGCAATATAATTCTAACTTCATTAATATACACATTTATGGAAAAAAAACAGACAGGAACCACTGTTAATTTTATATATCTGGATTGTGGGATTTGAAACAATTTTTTTTACATTTTTCTGTATTTTCTTAGCTGTCTGGAATGAGCATATTTATTTTTATAATGAGAAAAGTTTCTTTTAATTACTATGGATATTACTTTTCACACTAAACAGAAAATATAGATTTGTTCCTTTTCAAATAAAAATGTATGTATGAGACAGTAAAAGAAATAAAAATCTAAAAAATCTAATAAATACTGTGAACAGAGACTTTTTAATAGGCTGGATTTTTAATGCATATTTTCAAATACGTCAGAATACATTAAGCACATTATTCATTTGTTTTCTAATCCACATATATAAATTAACCAATCTCAAAAGTCTCCTTGGTTTTGTGAATTATTGATGTTGTCACCTGCTAGAGACTTAATTCCAAGAAAACTATATGAATCACTACATCACAAGCACAAAACCTTTTGACACAAATTCAATTTCTGTGGCAACAATAATATATTGACTTAGCTTTATTTTTCTACTTTGACACTTATTAATGTCAGAAATAAAAGAAATCTATCATTTTTCCTTATTATAAATGTAAACTATCTCATGCCATCTTAAGAAAGCTAAGGTAGGGCTTCCCTGGTGGCGCAGTGGTTGAGAATCTGCCTGCCAATGCAGGGGACGTGGGTTCGAGCCCTGGTCTGGGAGGATCCCAGATGCATGCCACGGAGCAACTGGGCCCGTGAGCCACAGCTGCTGAGCCTGCGTGTCTGGAGCCCATGCTCCCAACAGGAGAGGCCGCGATAGTGAGAGGCCCACGCACCACGATGGAGTGGCCCCCGCTTGCTGCAACTGGAGAAAGCCCTTGCACAGAAACGAAGACCCAACACAGCCAAAAATAAATAAATAAATTTAAAAAAGAAAGCTAAGGTAAATACCACTCACTTGATAACTCAATGCAAATGAAGACATGATAACAAAGTATAAGAAATAAGACATGATTGTTCAAGTAAGACCTAGTCTCATAATCCTTTTTTTCTTTTTTCTTTTATTTATTTATTTGTTTGTTTGTTTATTTGGCTGTGTTGGGTCTTAGTTGTGGTACGCAGGCTCTTTCGTTGCGGCATGCGGAATTCTCTCTAGTTGGGGTGCGGGGGCTCAGTAGTTGCAACACACAGGCTTAGTTGCCCTGCGGCATGTGGAATCTTAGTTCCCCGACCAGGGATCGAACCCACGTCCCCTGCATTGGAAGGCGGATTCTTAACCACTGGACCACCAGAGAAGTCCCTCATAACCCTATTTTTCTACTACGCAATACAATTAGGCTGCCAACATGTGCAAGACACTATATTAAATACAAAGAAGACCCACCCAGTGGTTAAGAATCCACCTTCCAATGCAGGGGACGCAGGTTCGATCTCTGGTCAGGGAATTAAGATCCCACATGCTGCAGGGCAACTAAGACCACGTGCTGCAACTACTGAGCCTGCGTGCCACAACTAGAGAGTCCACATGCTGCAACTACAGAGCCCAATCGCTCTGAGCCTACACGCCACAACTACTGAGCCTATGCACTCTGGAGCCCACGTGCCACAGCTAGAGAGCTCACACGCTGCAACTACTGAGCCCGTGTGCTCTGGAGCCCGAGCACCACAACTAGAGAGAAGCCTGCGCACCACACCTAGAGAGAAGCCACACGCCACAACTAGAGAGAAGCCCACACACCGCAACAAAGAGCCTGCATACCACAACTAGAGAGAAGCCACATGCCACAACTAGAGAACTCACGTGCCACAACTACTGAGGCCGTGCACTCTGGAGCCTGAGCGCCATAACTAGAGAGAAGCCCACGCACCACAACTAGAGAAAAGCCACGCACCACAACTAGAGACAAGCCCACATGCTGCAACAAAGAGCCTGCGCACCACAGCTAGAGAGAAGGCATGTGCCACAACTAGAAAGCTCATGTGCCGTAACTACTGAGCCCGTGCACTCTGGAGTTTGAGCGCCACAACTAGAGAGATGCCCGCACGCCACAACAAAGAGTCCACACACTGCAACAAAAGATCCCACGTGCCAGAACTAAGACCTGCTGCAGCCAATAAATAAATAAATAAATAAATTTTAAAAGAAAAAAAGAAGAGTGCTAGGAGGTAGAGTCAGAGACAAAAGGGATGGGGGGGTGTCTAGGGCCAAAAAAAAAAAATATATATATATATATATATATATATATATATATATAAAGAGGACCCAGTCCCTGCTCTTATGAGCTTACAACCAAAGGAGCAGCAAGACAAGTAGCTGAATAACCAAAATGCAAGACAGTGGGATAAGCACCATAACAGAGGTATTTAATGCTGACAGGAAGAAAAGGCAGCATTTTTAATCATATGTGCATAAATACTTGCTAAGGAACATGCAAACATTATAGCAATGATCTAAAACTAAAGTCAAATTAAGCCATGATTTAGGTAAAACTGGTAGTACAGAATTTGTCCTTTTTACACAATGACAGATTCCTAAAACATTCATTCATTCAACAAATATTAAACATTTCTATGTATTGACAAGGGAACCATCAGTAAATAAAACAAAGATTCCTGTCCTAAAGAAGCTTACCTTCTATTGGGGAACAGACAACAAACACATTAATAAGTTATAGAGGATGTTAGAAGGTGATGAGAGCTCTGCTAAAAATGAAAATTAGCACAAAGTAAGGCAGGCCCAGAAAGCAGGGTTGCAATTTAAAACGTGGGAATTGGGGTAGGCATAAGTCTGAATGGGAAGGTGGCATCTGAGCAGACTGGAGTGGACTAAGGAATCAGGGAAAGTGTTTCAGATAAAAGAGCAGGGAGAACAAAGGCCATTAGGAAAGAGCACCTCTAGGGTTCAAGGAAGGAGGGAGCCAGTGTGGCAACAGCAACATGAAACAAATCAAAGAGGAAGGAGGGGCAGATCCATCCCAGGCCATCTTAAGGACATGGGCTTTTATTCTTCTAACAGAACAGTCACAAATGTTTATGTATAAAAGCATGTTATAAGTAATCAACTTAACTAGTAAATAACAGTTGAATCCACTTTGCCAGCAGCTCTGCTTTGCTGGGTGTCAGTTGTATTGGACCACCCTCCTTTCAGCTGCTGGGGCCTCTCACATGCTGTGATTTTTCTTTGGGGCTGAGAACTCCAAGCAGTGGCAGTTTCCCAGCACCATCCCTACAGCCAGCATGTTGCCTGGGCCTCAGGAGACTGACAGCTAAAGGGGAGAATACAATGTGAGGGAAGAAAACAGACTGAGTAGGTATTGCACATATAAATTTACAGTAAGGGTGGGTGAACCTTCAGTATCATCAAGAAATGAAGATCCCAATTCTGTCCCCCATAGCCCTTTTGTTTACAGTTCCTTGGCCCTGGTCCAGGAAGATCCCACACGATCTTCCCGCGGAGCAACTGAGCCCGTGCACCACAACTACTGAGCCCGCACTCTGGAGCCCGTGCTCCACAACAAGAGAAGCCACCGCAATGAGAAGCCCGGGCACTGCAACAAAGAGTAGCCCCCGCTCGCCACAACTAGATAAAGCCCACATGCAGCAACGAAGATCCAACGCAGCCAAAAATAAAATAAATAAATAAAAGTTACCCAAAAAAAGGAGTTGACCCACTGAGTCCCTCTTATTCCTTTCAGGTGGTAATGGGGAAGCTTGTCATGTAGGTAAGAGACCCCCAGCATGAACAGACTTGGGGCATCCTGGTACCAAAATGCTTTGCATGTATGCTGGTGGTGGTTCAAGACCTGCGGACAGCACGTGTCCTGTGTGTCAGCCTATGCCTGAGATCGCCAGACCCCTTTCACTGCATATCCTTCTGCTATTGCTGTGCTATATCCCTATCCTGTAATAAAAATGTTCTGTGTATATAAAAAGAAAATTCCTTTGGGTCATTGATCACTCACTGTCTTGCAGTTTATGGGTTTGTCTTTTTTTTCTTCTTTCCTTTTTTTTAAAAGTGGCAGGGACCTTGTTTCCCTTATCTTTGAACTCCTAGACATACCACAGCGCAGGGAACATTTAGGCCAGTGGTTTTTCAATCTGAATATGAGAATCACCTGAAGAGCTTTTGTTTTCTTTTCCTAATACAAATACCTGAGTAATATCCCAAACCAACTGAATCAGAATACCCAAAGACAGGGCCTGCCATAAGTACTTAAGCTACCCCCATGGTGACTCTAATATACAGCCAGGGTTAGAAACAACTAAATTGGGCAAGCTCAGTCTTCCAGTGCCTAGCATCACCAAAGTCCCACATGTGCAGATATGGCAGACACCTGTTCGGTTTATCTGTCTCGTGCACACAATCCCTCCTCTATGTCATAGGGGTGGGACGAGCAATCTTCATCATTCTTTGTGAGCCAGCCCTGCCACAGCTGAGGTGAGCAGAGCTCAACACTTAAATCCAAGCAAAGCCAATTAAATCCTCACTCTCCCAGAAATGTGGACTTGGGATTCAGAGATGAGAATCAGGACCAAGAACATATATGTATACCTGGAACTGTGAGACTCTGGGCTTGGCTGTGTGAAAATCAAGGTAGCAGAAGCGATACAATGCAGAGATACAACAGTGGAGCAATGCCTGGTAAGAAGCACCACAAAAATGTATGATCCCAGAAAAGGGAATGAGACAAGCTGCCCGTTTTCAGTTCTCCGCTCCAATCCAAGTGAAGCAGCTAAACTCACTGTGCTTGATCCCAGGAGATAGCCCTGTGCATCTTTACAACTGCCCTTTCTAAGGTTAAACTAGATATTGTTATGTTCCTTTAAGCCAAAAGAGGCCTTGACTGACACAGAACCCGAGACTGCAAAATAGATCCCTAGGTACCCATATCATATAGCCCACATCATCACCATTTCCACCGTCACCTATTGAGCATTACCATAGTTACTAATACACCCAACAATCCTAAACATCAGCCATTATCCCATCTTACCGATCAGTAAATTGAGTGTCACAAAAGTGATCTGCCAGAGCGGATGAGTGGCCGGGCTGGGAATGGAACCTTGGTCACTGTGACCCCAAACCCAGGCTCAATTTCCTTCCCTTCCCTTCCCTTCCCTCAGTCCTCGCCACTCCATGGGACAGCAGCTGTTTCAAACCTAGGGAGGAAGACTTACAGTAGAAATGAAGCAGTTTCTGAGTTGTTTATGAGGCAAAGGAATTGGAAATGAAATCTTAACAAGAAAGGTAAGCATAGGGCTTCCCTGGTGGTGCAGTGGTTAAGAAGCCACCTGCCAATGAAGGAGACACAGGTTCAAGCCCTGGTCCGGGAAGATGCCACATGCCATGGAGCAACTAAGCCCGTGAGCCACGACTACTGAGCCTGTGCTCTATAGCCCACGAGCCACAACTACTGAAGCCTATGCACCTAGAGCCCGTGCTCCGCAACAAGAGAAGCCAGCACAATGAGAAGCCCACTCACCGCAACAAAGAGTAGCCCCCACTCACCACGCGCAGCAGTGAAGACCCAACACAGCCCAAAAAAATAAATAAAATAAAATAATAAAATAAATAAAAAGAAAGATAAGTATAATTCCAATTGAACGGTTATTAAGTGTTATAACACTGAGTACAAAGTCTTATCTTAAAAGTTGAGGTGATAAGAAGCTGGGGGGATTGTAATTTCTGAAAACTGACTAACACAAAAATATATGTTTTGCTAGGGAGTTTCCCCCTTTTTTTTTTTTTAAAGTTGCTTAAGTGTAAAATAGAAATGTAATCAATAGTTTTTATATTTTTATTTGTAGAATTTAAGCGTTAGTACATGCCACAAGCCTTATACACCATGTCCTTCCAAATCAGACTAAACATGAGCCACAAAAATATCCACATTTCAAAATCTCATTCAAAAAAACACACACACATACTGTCTGAAATTAATTACAGGGCAAAAGCTAAATAAAGAAATTTAATTTTTAAATTATTGATGTTTAAACTCTTTTTTAAATAATTAAATCACCACTAAGTTTTCCTGCATAATTTGATTACTACTTTTTATTACTACCCTCTAAATTGGTTTGTCACTTAAGTCAAAAAGGTGATTGCATATTTACAAATTTAATATCTGAAAAAGGAGGAAAAAGAGCACAATTCCAGCTCTTACATGCAGTCCCAGTACTATACATAAAATGTGGTTATGTTTTACATCTCTTAGAAATACTAACCAAGCCAGATATCATTATTGCGCATCTAAGCTAACAAAACATCATGCCCGGCCTGATGCAGGTGCTATAAAACACAGCACCTGCCCTGAAGGAGTTTACAATTCAATAGGTTCTAGAGGAAAACATAAATAACCTGGGTCACTTATTTTCCCTTTTCAGTGATTCAAAAATAATGTAACATAAGTAACCATCATGCCACTGCTACACACACAGAAATACATGGGTTCCTCACCTTAATACTTTTCATTGCACTTCTCACCCAAAGAAATTTGGGGAATTTGGAGAGAAAAATCCTTGAATGGGGTTACATACAGAGCAGTCCAATACTATATCAAACTTACACTATGTCACACGATGACATAGTGAAATTCCAACACATAAAATTCTATCTCACAACTTAGGTTTTGAACACACCAATTTCTGTAGTCAAGCTGCAGGCTCAAGAAACTACAGCCTAAACTGCCCTTGGCAATCTTCCAACAACACCAAGGAGACTTCAGTGATGACTCTCTAGTAATAACCCAAGTATATTTGTAAAGGATTTCTGAAAACACATAGTTTCATATTGATTCATATTCATAATTTCACATTTCATATTGATCATCGCACGATTCAAACACACTAATAAAATGAGTCAACAAGGTTTATGGGGAAGTCAGCAGCTGACAGCAACAGGCACGGGAAGGCCCCCAGTGATCTTAATAACCTATTGCAAATGACCAAGGACTGCGGGTATAACTTACATATAACATTGTGTAAGTTAAAGACATACAATGTGTTGATCTGATACATTTATATTTTGCAATATGATTGCCACAGTAGCTTTAGCTAACCACCTCTATCACTTCACATAATTATCATTTCTTTTTTGTGTGGAGAACACTTAAGATCTAGTCTCTTAGCAACTCGGAAGTTTATGATACAGTATGGTTGACTATAATCACTATGCTATACATTAGCTCTCCAGAACTTATCTTCTGATTGTAAGTTTATACCCTTTAACTCATCTCCCCAAAGTTTATCTCCCTTAACACATTTCCCCACCCTTCTTTTTCAGATTCCACATATAGGTAATATCATATAGTATTTGTCTTTCTCCCTCTGGCTTATCTCACTTAGCATAATGCCCTCAAGGTCCAACCATGTTGTCACAAACGGCAGAATGTCTTTCTTTCTCACAGGTGAATAAACATTCTTTGTGTGTGTGTGTATATATATATATATACCATATCTTCTTTATCCATTCAACTGTTGATGGACACTTAGGTTGCTTCCATATCTTGGCTATTGTGAATAATACTGCAATAAACATGGGAGTCCAGATACCTTTTAGAGGTCCAGTTTTTGTTTCCTTTGGATATATACCCAGAACTAGGATTGATGAGTCATATGATAGTTCTATTTTTAATTTCTGGAAAACCTCCGTACTGTTTTCCATAGTGGCTGAACCAGTTTACATTCCCACCAACAGCGCACAAGGGTTGCCTTTTCTCCACATTCTCACCAACACTTGTTCTCTCTTCTTGATGACAGCCATTCTAACAGGTGTGATCCCATGCCTGTTTCTGTCATCGTTGATGTCGTTTTGCTCATAAACCCATCATTGAGGGTAGCTTCAGAGGCTAAGAAAGTGTACCATCTTTGCCTGAACAAGATGTACAAGTTATCCAGCAGGAATAAACTGTCACATCATTGGAAGGCAGTCTGACCTGTAGATGGCCTGTGCCTGAGGCCACAGGCAGTCCATTTAAACATGAATGTGGGCCAAAGTCTAGCATTAGCCACTAGCCACATATGGCTATTTCAAAAGTTAATTCAAATTAAAAAGTCAGCCCTTTGGTAGTATTAGCCACATATGACTAGTGAATATCAAATCGGACACAGCAGAACAGAACATTTCCATCATCACAGAAAGTTGTACTTAACAGCACTGATCTAGGTGGTAGTAAAAGCTAATGAAATGAATCAGCTCATGCTGGAAGGAGGTATCAAGTAAAAAAAGTAAAAGATCAAAGAGACAGTACTTGGGAACACTAAGAGGGTAGGAAGAGGGATGAGCAAAGATTAGAAGAGAAGAATAAGTTACAGCAAAGGTTTGAAGAAGTGAGGGATCAGTGCTAATACCTTGACATCTAGTAAGATGAACCTTGAAAATCGGCCACTGGGTTGGCAGTTGTTGACCTGCCAAAGCAATTTCAGTGGAATGACAGAAGCAAAGACAGGTTGAGGAGCCTATGGGAGGTGTCTGAATCCCTCCCTTATGAGCGCACTCTACCCTTGGCCGATGCCATCATGACAGCAGCAGCAAGCTAAGAGCTATTTAGTACTTACATGTTAACCCCCATTATAACACATTGAAACATCATGTCTAACCTATAATACGGGTACTACTGTTCCCACATCATACATGAAGAAACAAACAACAACAACAAAAGTAATTTCCCAAGGTCACACAGCTACCAATTTCAGAGCCAGGACTTAAACCCAGGTTAACTTCAGGGCCTGAGTTCTTTAAAACTACACAATATGGACTCCCTGGTAATACCACACACTTGGTCTGTACCACTATTTTCCATGCTAGACTGAATGGGAGCCTCTTGAAGTCAAGAACCAAACTGTACCCACCTGTGCTATGCTTGGTATTAAAGGCCATTCAAATATTTACAGAATAAATGAAAACAGCTAATTCACAGAATTTGGCTATAAGGGAAGGAAACAGCATGGTATTGAGTGGGTCACAGGGTCATGGGAAAGTTGGAGAGGGAGGTTGTTTGGTTTTGCTTCTGCTTTTTCTTTCAGAATGGAAGATATCTGAGCATTCTTACAGGATGGAGCCTGTGAAGAGTGAAACAGCTTCATGGAATGGGACTGGATCAAGATCAGTGGCAAAGGGATTAACCTTGAATAGAAAAACAGACACTTATTCTGTGGATATTGGAAGAGAAAGGATGAAGAGTTGCAGATATAGAAGATAACAGCAGCAGTAGCAGGAAATTGAGCCAGTTCAAGCAGTACGGCCTTTATTTTCTCTCTGAAGAATGTGTCAAGGTGAGTGTGAAGAGTCAGGAGAAACCATCTCTAAGATCATTTCAGCAAATGCTGTGGCATGTTCCTGTGCAGTATCAAGTGGGAGCTTCACACACACAGAGAATATCATTAAAGGATCCAAAAGAAAATAATAAAAGTCATCATTGCCTCTGTATGGGGAAAATCTGAACTGGTGGTCTAGGCTGTAAGGGAGTCTTAGTGAATTTCACTCTGAACTCATACACTGTTGGGCTTTTTAAGAGTTTCACACATTACTTTTTCAATTTAAAAAACGATTTACAACAAAAAGGAATCAGGCCCATAGAGAAGGTAAAAAGAGTGAATACATACAGTCTCAGCATAAATGCTGAGAGAAGTAAAAAAGGACGTAACCAAAAAGCTAGTTCAAAGCCAGGGCTCTGGCCCAGCCTGGCTGCTTTCACATCCATCATTCCCTGTTCCCAGCTGCAGGACCTCAGGACCATCCCCAAACCTCTCTCCCTGCCTCAGTTCCATCAAGTGTAACACAAGGGTACCTACTTCAAAGCATTGTATTAGGACTAAGTGATCAAAAGAGTATCCAGCCCACCAAGAGAGCTGAATAAGCATAGCTATCATGATGATGACTGTGATCAACATCTCTGAAGACCCTGCTAATCAGTGAATCTGTAGATTCCTGATGTCTAAGGGCGTCAGTTCACAGAGCTGGAGGGGTTTCCACCAGGATGCAGCAGCACGGGTCAGCCACAGAGAAGCCTATCAGGTTGTTCCAGTCTTGGAGATAGGAGGCAAGTGGACAAGAAGGCCAGAGCTGCTTTATTTATTTATATTCTACCTTATGGCAGGTTTGAGGAGGCGAGGAACGTGAAGGCATCCTAGTTCAAAAGGAAGCCCTGGGTTACTTTCATAGGGTGTGGGTTTAGTGTAGAGCAAGTGTTGTCAGCAGGAGGCTGACAGAGAAAGAAAGAGAGGCAAGGTCAAGGGATGGAGGTCTAGATGAAACAGAAAGGAGGGGATATATGTCCAGGGACCAAGCCTCTTGGCATGTTCCCCACTGGAATTAAGGTCAGGTCCCTGGACACAATGCAGGTGTCCAGCCGGAATGGAGGAAGGAGGAGGGAGGGGGGAAGCAGAGAAAGGTCAAAATGCTGTCAATAACTGAGATCATGTCACATGCCCTTCAAGATGACCAGCCTGAGAGAATTCAACACTACAGAGGTGGAATCTCCCCTATTTTGGGGTTCGGGAACCAAAAGAATAAAACTACAGTCTCCCACTTACAAAGTTGCAACTTTACGATGATGTGAAAACTATACTCATTCAATAGAAACTGTACTTCAAATTTTAAATTTTGATCCTTTCCTAGGCTAGTGATAGATAGGTGGTAGGATACTCCCTCATGATGCTGGGCGGACAGCATCCGCAGCTCCCATCAGCCACGCGATCACGAGAGAAACAATCACTCTGGACCCACACAACCAGTCTGTTTTTCACTTTCAGTACAGTATTCAATACATGAGATATTCAACACTTTATTATAAAATAGGCTTTGTGTTAGATGAGTTTGCTTGACCATAGGCCAATGTTAAGTTTTCCAAGCACGTTTAAAGTAGCCTAGGCTAACCTATAATGTTCAGTAAGTTAGGCATATTCCATGCATTTTTGATTATATTTTCAACTTACAACAGGTTTATTGGGCCCCAACCACATGGTAAATCCAGAAAGATCTGGAATAACAGCTGTCATGTATTAACTGTTAGGCTCTGTGCCCAAGCTATTGTAACATGCATTACCTCAACTAATCGCCACAATACTACGATTATCTATTCCATTTTACAGATAGGATAACTGAGGCACAGAAGTTAATTTTCCCAAGGACATACAGCCATATTTGAATCCAGCCCAAGCGCTCTTTATCACAGTGGTTGGAGGGTTGGAGGGGGTATTCTAAAGCCATGCTGCCAGGCCCCTGGAGGAGCTTGAGTGGGCAGGTTCAGTTCTCCAATGACCCAGATGTTTCTGGTAGTCTTTACATGCCCTCACCCACCACCAATGCAATCTTTTATAAAAATAAAATAGACATTTAGGGTATATCAATATTATTTAAATTAAAATTAATCATGAATAGATTAATGAACCAGGTGGTGTAAGGTTACAAGAGTAGTTTTGCATAGATTTTCAATTAGCCAAGTGTTCACATCATAAGCTCAAGCCTATATCAGGCACTACCATGAGAGAAAGTGACTTCCAAAAGCTTACAAACATATGCATACAGCAACTGAAAGCAGGCTCGAGATAACATATCAATAAGAGCAAAATGATACCCTCAGAAGATAGGATGAGTGCAGTTAGAACATGGTTTTAATGAAGACCATCACCTTTTATAAAGAAATGAAACTGTCATACTGAGTTTCTGAATGTAGATTATGTGCATTCTATTTTTCATGTTCATTTCTCGGGCTGTCAATTTTTCATTAGAAATGAATTGTAATTGTCTTTATGAATTGCATTCTATCCAATGTTTTGATAAACAAAAACAGTTTAATACTACAGTACAGTCCATAATCAATGTCACCAATTTGTAAATCCTGGTTAAAAACTGAATGTTACAAAGTTTCATTTTTATGACACCCAAATAAACAGCCTGCCTCAGGAAAATGCAGCAATTATAGGATAAACTCCCCCGCATCTTGGGAAGACACCTCACAATAAAATTAGCTAAAGAAATGTAACATTACAGATCTTACAATTAGATTAATCCATGTATCTTACTGAGAGTTTCAAGAAATTCTACACCTTAACCCCAGAAAAGGCATATACTTTTTTTTTTTCTTTTAACATCTAGAGTGACCTAGAATTAGCAATAATTTCCTTGGAGAGCTTTGAGCAGGTTATTTAGCCATCTTTAATCCATGAAGGTTTGACGTAGACCACAGCTACTTGGATATACCCCAAGGCCCTCAGCACACAGGATGCTCTTAGTACATGTTTGATACATTAAATCCCAGTGCCCCCTTTATTTCTGGTATTTAAGATGGGCTATGATGCTCAAAGATAGAGAGATTAGAAAGTTATTGGATATTAATTCCATTCATGGATCTATTTTTAGGGAAAAATACCCTTTTTTTCTGGTATTTAAGATGGGCTATGATGCTAAAAGATGGAGGGATTAGAAGGTTATTAGGTATTAATTCCATTCATGTATCTATTTTCACGGAAAAGAGAGAGATGTATATTGGAAACCCCCACAACAACAACAAAAATACTAATCAAAATTTTTTAAAAATTAAATCCTGTAAGCCCTTACTTCAAAGAAATGAAGAGTAAATATTATAAGGAGATATAAATAGAAAGGGAAGAAATGAACATTTCAATAGAATTTATGATGTTTCATTTCTGAAGCTTACTGGTGAGCAGTTACATTGTGTTCTATACCTCTTTTGTATGATAAAGTATATTGTTTAAAGATTGCAAGGGAAATGTTGACCCTTAGAAAAGCACTTAGAGGTAAACTGTTTTAAAGCACATTGTATGCATCCTTCACTACTGATAAATACTTACTAATCAGTTTTCGCTCTTCAGGAAACAAAAGACTAAACAAAGGTGCAAAACCTTTGCCTGTTCAAGGACTCTCCTAACGTCTTGTCTTAAGGCATCTCCAGGTTCCTCAAACTGAGGTCTGCAGGGCCCTTCCACAGACTCTCCGATTCTATCAGACTTTTGAAACTTTGTATTTTTCCAAGATTATATTAAACATTAGAAATAAAGCAAGCACGTTCTGTACAATCTGAATGACCCCTCTAGAACCACGTTCCATCAGGCACTTTTGGTGACCATGCCTGCATCTGTGTGCTCTACCAATATGGTATCAGCAGGCCCAACAACATGGACATCATGCCACGTACGGTTCACAAGCTCCTGCACTTAAGAAGAATTCAGTTTCGAAAAGTTCTAATTCCAAAATGACACTATTCAAGGAACGATATACCCAAAGCTATGGAAAGTTAAATTTCAAGAGAAAAATGAATATAGAGGCTGGTGGTCTTGGCTCCAATTCTTTCTGCTCTTTATCAACAGTTTCATATAATTTACTAAAAAAAATTTACATATGGCTCTTTTCTTTTTATCATAAGAGTTCATTACTTCACCCAGAACCTCAAGTCCAGACCTTGTGAAAATAACAGGGATGTTAGATAACAGGCCTCCACCAACAGTGTGCAGCCAGATCTTTGGAGCCATCAGTCTGTGCTTAGCCTCCTCAGCTCTGGAATTCCATTTCTATCCAAGAGTCAAGTTGACAAAAAGGAAAACAGCAAACCACACACATAACTTTCCCGTATTAAATCCAACAGTGATGACTTAATTTCAACAAAAATAATTATCAATCACATTAATGTTGTTAATTTAAATTTTATGGGTTTTATACCTTTGTTTTGGATTTTATATGTAAATCTGTTTTGTAAAAGAGCCATAAGCATAAAGAGTTATACTTGGTTTTATATCTATACATATATAAGTAACATTTTTACTATCATTCAATCCACAATGGAGTATCACAAGAATTTTTTTTTTCTAAGTTTGAGGTCATTTCCTTTGCCAGTTTCTTTTTGTAAGTTTCGTTGGTACCTAAGTTTCATAGTTGCATAAAACTCATTTTACAAATAAGAACATACCCCTCAGAAAGCTCCAGAAACTTGCTCTGACCTTTCAGCCATAAGAATCAGAAGTCTGCATCAATGCACATGTCACCACCTGACCTGCCAGGATAAGACCTGGGAACAGAATGCCTCCGCCTCAACATGAGGAAAAAGTCTGCTCCAATTAAGATTTCCCAGTATAAGAAAGTTATTCCAATATCCAATGTAACATCCCCAATGCCCTAAAATCTAGACCAAAATTGTACTACTACTATTACTACTAATGATGACAACAACAAACCTATAAACGGTAAATATTTAGAGGTTACAGTGCTGTTACAGGTCCTGTTCTCCGCCCATCACATTAACTTTTAATCTTCCCAACAACCCCATTTTACACATGAGGAAACAGGCACAGAGAGAGGCTAAGTTCACCCAAGTTCACACAGCTAATATGTGACATAGCTGGAATCGAAGCCCTAAAAATGGTACAAGTCACTGCTTGTAAACATCATTCATAATGCCTCTTCTACAAAAAACTGTGAGAAAGGTTGGCAGTGGGTCCTTTGAAGAATAAAATCTATGGCAAAGCATTTCCGAGTACTTTTCATTAATTAGATAGAAACTTGAATACTCCAGCACCAAAACTTAACTTACTGAAACTCTTAAATTCTCCTCTAAGTTAATAATGATTATGTGATTTGCTATTTGAGAAAATTACTCCCAGTGGTAAGGTATTTCAATGCCACCCTGCTGCTATTGAGAGAAAGTTACCTTTGTAGATCCTGTTCAAAGAAAGCTGGTGCTTTGATCCTTAATATCTCATAAAGTAAAAGGTTATGCTTAATCTATATTTTATAGACCTAAAAGTCAAATTAGTTTCTGGGATAAACAAGCAGAGTGTGATGGTAAGCATATTCTGTAGCATTCATTTCATTCCTAGTTTGGAGGATACTATGTGCTGAGTTAAAGACAATTACGTTAGTGTAATACATAGCAGTTTTTTCTTGTATTATTCTGCAAGCATAAACAAGTTATACACAGGTTAATTTACATTCTATGTAAAAAGCCAATTTTAAATCCAATCTATAAGGCAGTAAATATATAAAGATTCTAGGACACAGCAATAAAGTTATGCCGTATAGTAGAGTTAATTTAAGACAACAATAAAAACATGACAAATTTTCACATTCTACCAACTGCGCAAAGGTATTTCAGGTAACATCTGTTCAGAAGCAATTGTTACAAGACAGACTAGATGAGATGCAAGGTTTCACAGTGCAATAAATGTATGTCAGTTTGCTTCTTCATAATTAAAGACCCAAGTCTTTGAAAAAAGCAATTAAGCCTTGCTCTAAATCTAAGACAATTATCCCTGCTCCCACCCCTTTTTACTCACAAAGAAAAGATCCAGAGTGATCCAGAAGTAATAAATACCATATATTATCTATTTTCAGCAGCTAAATATACTCCCCAAAAGCCACTTGATATATTTTGTTCTCTTGATAAATCATCTATTAACAAATAAAAGTAAACTTATTTTTCCTGTTAGAAGGATAGAAGAAAAGAAAGTCTGGGATGATTCAGAGCAATTTACATTCAACGCTCTGTATCCGCAGGTTCTGAATCTGACTAGTCAACCAAACACGGATCAAAAATATTTGGGGAAAAAAAGTTCCAGGCAGTTCCAAAAAGCAAAACTTGAATTTGCCGCACACTAGCAACTACTTACATAGCATTTACATTGTATTAGGTATTATAAGTAATCTAGAAATGATTTACTGGATAATGTGCATAGGTTATATGCAAACACTATGCCATTTTATGTAGGGGACTTGAGCATCCATGGATTTTAGTATCCAAGGAGGGTCCTGGAGCCAACCCCCCGTGGATAACGAAGGACGACTATACTTAGAAGACTGGACTGAATAAAGTGATTTTTACCTTATGAAGGTTTCAGTGCCTGCTACGTTAGGTGGTATTTTGACATGAATAAAACTCAGGTGCCTAAAGCCTTCAACTAAGAACACCATCTCCAATTCTTGACAGTGTAACTCTAGGACAACTGAGAGCATCACTTTAACTGAGGACTCAATGAAGAAATAAATTCAAAAAGAGCACATAGAAATCACCTGTATCATTATCATAGTTGCTTTATGATAATGATACAGCACAGCAAGATGAATGAAGGTTCTAGTCATTATTCCAGGAAACCAAACTGTGGTTATCTAATATTCGCTCAAATCACAAATCTTCCAAAATAAACGATACCACAGGAAGAGATTTAAATGAATCTGATGGTTCTCCTAAAACATACATTTATAAACTGTGAAACCAAAACTTTCAATGTGGTCATCCTCATAACTGCTGTTAGTTTCCTGTGGGTGCCGTAACAAATTACCACAAACCTGATGGCTTAAAACAGCAGAAATGTGTTCAACTGGGCTAAAATCAAGGTGTCAGCAGGGCCGATCTCCCGATATGGGAGAAGGGTTCCTTGCCTCTTCCAGTGTCTGATGGCTGCAGCATTCTTCGGCATGTGGCTGCAACCCCAATCTCTCTGCCTTGTAGTCACCTCACCTTCTCCCTTTCTGTAGTCAAATCTTCCTCTGCCTCCTTCTCATAAGGAAGTGTGTTTGCATTTAGGGTCCACCCTGATAATCCAGGAAAATATCCCCATTTTTTAAAACTTAACTTAATCATGCCTGCAATGTCCTTTTTTTGTCATAAGGTAACATTCACAGGTTCCAGGAATTAACGTGAATGTTAAGACGTGAATAACTTTGGGGGATCATTATTCAGCCTACCACACCTGCCTCCAAATAAGCCCAAGGAAATAAGGCGAGCAGGCACTATTCTCACCAAGCCCACTACGATTTCAACTCTCAAGTTCCCAGAACAATAAGCAAAAGTTCTCCAACCTGATACCTCTTCCCACCTCACAATCTGCCTATAATCAGGAAATCACTAATTCTATATTCATTAAAGGCATTACTAACTATTGTTAATGGTTCCTGAATGAAAAAAGAAGCAGTAAAACAGTAAAAGTAAAACTCCCACTAGCATGGGAGAGTAATACAGGATAGGGATTAAGGATGTGTACTCTGAAGCCAGCTTGCCTAGGTTCAAATCCCAGCCTCACCCACTGGCAGCTGTGCAACCAAAGGCAATTTAACCTCTGTACCTCAGCTTCCCCTTCTAGCAAACAAGGCTAATTAATACTATCCACCTCATAGGCTTGTTATAAGGATTAAAGCACTTGAAAGTTATGAAGCACCTAGAACAGTGCTCGGCTCACTAAGGTTAACTGTTATTGCTAACAATGACCAAACACAGTAGACATACAGATATTAATGGACATGGTGAAAAACATCTCACAACCAAAACTGATGGTACTGTAATGACATAACTGGACAGTAACAATCTATACAATGGAAACCATGATTAGATAGATGCCAGATTTACACTAAAGTCTGTGAGAACTTAAAGGATATTCCTAATTGAAAAAGAAGAGCTACTCTTCCAGCTTGGATCATGGAATTTACTGGCCCCCTTTCAAAGGGCTGGCACACATCCTAGAGACGGAAACTTCTCCAGAAGCCACACGTCCTGCTCTCACTCTGGATCTGGTAGCCACCACTGTGCGTACTGTGTGTTTCTAATAGTGGGAGGTAAGAATGGAATGCCCAGAATCACTGACAGGCTTTTCACGACGAGTAAGAAACTGTTTTGTTTTGTTCTAGAAGGGAAATAGGACTCGGGTCCAGGTACTGACGCTGTGACCTAGGGCAGGTACAAGTTTAATGATCCTACTGAATTCTATTCACCTTCACAGTCTTCACCCAGGTTCTCGCACTGTCCTTCCAGCCTCCACTGGTTGCAAGCCATCTCCCAGTAACTATCCCAGTAACTTAATACACACACACTGCTTGCCATATTCCCTGCTGAAACCAAGTTGGTTAGTTCGCAAGCAGCTCAAAAGAAGTTGATTCATTACGCAGCCAAACTATCCTACGTTTATAATAGACAGACTTCTACTATTTACACACATCTATGGGGAGAAGTTCTATGCTAGAGATGTTTATAAACAATTCAGAAGTAACTTGAGGCCCACAACCAAACATGCAGTAGAAAACAAGGATTTGTTTGTCTGCTTTATCCAGGTTCAAAGTAAAACAGGATTTTTACACTTTTACACTTTTACCTTCTTACACTAAGACAGGAGTCAGTGGCCAGGTTAGCCCTGAGTTCCACTACCAGTCTGTAGCTTTGTGGTTGCAAACACCAAGCACCTACATTATCCCTACTCCTGTCCCATCACCAACACGCACTACTTGTTCCAGTCAAAAGCAGCTGCCCCAGGCAACTACAGGACCTAATGACTAGGTGACCTGAAGAGATTCAGGCTAGCTAGCATCACTTCATCCCAAATCAAGAGAAAGCCAAGAACCAACTTGATGTCTGGCAATACAGCAGACTGAACAACCGACAATCATTTTTTGAGGCATTGCAGAAATCTCGTGAGGAAGAGGTGGTCTCCAAAGATCACCCTCCAACCCATTAACAAGTGTTACTGGAGTGGGACTGAGAACAGTGAGAAGTAGGCAGACTGGGAAGGGCTGCTCAGAAGGTAACCTTGAGATTGGGATACTGAGCCTAGGCCAGGACAGAGTTAGAGCTGAGCCTGGAACCCCAGGCCCTCTAAGAGTCCAGTTCAATAGGGAGGTGGCACCCCTAGGCTCCTGGTGGAAACAGACTCAGATCATCTCCAGAGAAAACCCTCCCCGGTTAGGCCTCCTAGAAGACAGGTTTAAGACAAAGCAATGAAATTATTGAATTTGAAATTATTGAAATACAAAGTTTAACAAGCGCAGAGGGAGAGACCAAGCTACCATGGGCGCAAGTCAATGTCAGACAGTTCAAATATGCACATACCAGAACTGCCAAATAAAGAATAAAAAGAGTAAAGTAGGAATTGTCTAAAGAAATAAAGGAATAAGAAACAAGGAATATCAGGAATACAGTAACCAGGCAGATTGGAAAAAGAAGCAAATGGAACTTACAGAAATAAAAAATAATTGATAACACACATATTCACAAGTTAAATAGATTAGACATAGCTGATAACAAAATTAGTGAAATGTAAATAAAATACCAAGAAATTACCATGTAAGCAAGAATCTAAATTAGTTTGCGAGATTACAAAGAATCCAAATTACTTCTAAATTAATTTAAAGTTTTGATTCAAATCAGACCCCTATCTAAAAACACAAACAGTATTTCAGATGTCTTTATTAAATTTAAGGCTTAAAAGTGTTGTCTTCAGACATTTTTTTCATCTTTACAAAATACCTAAGAAATGAAAAACAGCACAGACCCTAGAACTCACATCACCTGATACTTTTCTCAAGGAAACTAAACTTAAATATTATCTTAGGTTCTGTTTTCATGACCTCCGTTCTGGAATGAGTCACAGAAAATTACACTTCATGTATTCCAGAGCACAGAAGTCGGAGACCAAATGGAATGACAACATTAACCCAGATGGTAAACTGTAAAAGGAAGAAAAGTCATTGCCCAGTGGATTCTTCTCATATGGGATAGAATCTTTCATTGCCAGTCTAACCCTATCTTATTTATTCCTCAGCTCTGTCAAGATAACAATCAACAACATAGTTGATCCTCCTGTGAAATTTCACCATTCCTATGGCCATGTTGATACTTAATTTTGTGTAATTAATCCATGTTGTCCCTCATTTTCAGTATTCTGATACATCTCTTAGCTCTGCTCTCAGTTTTATTCATCTATCATTTTTAATTGTTATATGTAGCTACTCACTCCTCCTCCAGAAGACTTTATTCCCTTAATTTGTGTATCCTGACTTACATTCCTAACAACTTTCATTTGTTCACAAAAGGCACATGCTGTGCTGTAAAATTTCACCTATGACTAAAATGTTTTTCCATATTCCTAAGTAAAATGGAGGGGTTAGTATTAAATTTTCAATTCCATTGGTCCCACCCCAAATGTATCCACTCTCTATGTGATTAATTTGTGATTTATTTACACACACACAACAAAACAATCTTCACTGTCTATTCTTTCACTAGTTGATGCCAACAGAAAGATTTACAAGGCGCTAATCATGACACTTCCTTTGACTGTTGAAGTGAGTCAGAGAAGCAACCAGAACAGCAGGTTTCAAATACTTAGACTTCTTTCCAAACTAAACATTCTTTAGCAGTGACCACATGACCCGCCAATTTTAAACGAGCTGTTTCAACTTGGAAAATCATAATCTACTTTTAAAAATTCTTCTTGGGATTTAAATATTAAGCAGAAAAAGAAATACTATCACCTAAAAGTTCACTTTGATATATCTCATACCCTCAGATGCTGGGGGGGAAAGGAAAAGTTTAACTTAAAAAAATGTGAAGTCCATAGTGACGTCAATATTCAGACATTTGAACTGCTTCTCACGTCAGCCTTAAAAAATCTGGGGCAACACACTGATCAGGGTATTTGTCAAAGGATCCAAATAGAATTGGACCCTGCCGTCATAAGTCTACGAAGAGATTGACAGCTCTGAAAATCTAGAACAAAATGTAGCCCCCAGTTAGGCCCTGTGGTCCCACCCACGCTGTCAGTCAGGTCAGAGCTGAATGACATTGAAGGACCCGGGACCGAGCCGCAGCCTACCGGCACTGTGGGAGCTGCCCCACCCCCCAGCTTCAGGCCTAACTTACAAACTTAGGGCGTTTCTCTCCAGGCTCCTCGGGGCCTCCGGGCGGCGGAGGGTGCTGGAGGCCCTTCCTGCGCGGCATCTTGCTGTCCCGGCAGCTGCGGAACGAGGCGGAGGAGGGATAGGGGGCTCCGGCGGCCGAGCCCTGCGCCGCGGGGTGCAGCCGTGGCCGGTACCGATCCATGCTTCCCCGCAGCTCCGGGGGAGTAGGAGAAGAAAGAAGGCGGGAGCTCTACAAGCCACAGGCGGGAGCCCAGGCGTCTGCGGCGCACTCGCCTTCCCGGTTCCGCCCCCCACGCCGCCAGTTGGGTTCAGCCCAACCGCTGCCTCCCGGGCCACATCCAACACATCCGAAAATTCCCGCCGCCGCTGACCGCCCGGGACCCGCCAATCGCGCGCTGCGCGGTCAGTGACGGTCCCGGGAGCCGCCCCTTCCGGGAAAAAGTAAACGTGATTGGCTGTTCCGCCCGTTCTTTTCGCTGTTCAAGCTTCTGTTGGTCCAGGCAGCCCACCTTAAGGGAACTGGGCGGGATTGGGTTTGGGGAAGTGTGGAGAATTTATGGAGGTCTCTTGTCTGGGTGTATTTGGAATTTGGAGAATGGGCTCTTGCTAACCTGGGAGTCTGGCGAGACCCGCCCTACACCACCATATGAACAGCGCTGGGATGTGAAATCATCTGCTAATCTTCTCTGCAAGTCTCGGGAGGTCTCGGTGCGATGGCCACTGAGAAAAGTAGTTCTGGGACCCGTACTTGAAGGGGTGCTAAGCGGGAGAGAACCACAGCGCCCACGGCGCTCCATAAGGATGCTTTCTCAACAGATTGTCAGAATGCCTGCTGAGTGCCGGAGTACTGCGAGCCCGCTCAGGGTGGCAGAGACGGCCACCAAATATCAGCGCTGGGCCACGCCCTTAGGGAGCTCGCAGTCTAATGTGCTTCACAAATCCTTACACAAATAACAAAATAATGTAAATGTTACAGCAGTTATTTTAAAAGTTCATTGAGAACAAAAGGGAGAGGAATTGACATTAAATCTGAAGGCGGGGATTTGGAAAGACGAAAGGAAGCATGCCTAGATTTTCTCTGAACAGAAAAGAGTGGCAGGACTTTCAGATAAAAGACGTTCCAGGCAGGAGCAAGGCCAAGAGGAGTGAAGATCAAAGAGTTGAAAAAACTTCAAGGGCATGTAATGAAGGGCCTCGAGCGAAACCATTCCGAAGAGTTTATTGTGTATAGCCAAGGTCGAGATACAAGGCCAAAGCGGTTTTCCCATACATAAGCGTGTTTTCTTTCCCCTTTAAAAGCAGTCTCTCCCTTTGAACTATTTCCTTAAGCTACCCATCTTCTGACTCCATGGAGGTGGTGTGGGTAAACATGCAGTACTGATTTGGGTACAAGAAACAACTCTTAAGAACTCAGGAGATTAGCACAGAGGTTGAGAAAATGGGCCTTAGTTTCAAGTAAGTCTTCACACTACAGTTTTTTTTTTTTTGGGGGGGGGGGTTGTTTGTTTTATGTTTATTTGTTTTTATATTTGTTTACTGTACCAAACTTTCTGTGCCAATCTCTGTCCTCAAAAATCACCTTATTTTTAGGGGAAAGTCCAGGAGAACAGAAAGTTCAGGAGAACTGCAAGTCGTTCCTATGTATGGTGACCGTTAGACCCAGATGCAAATTTTATTCCCGTTATTTACTAGCTATGTGATGTTGGAGGTGATGTTAAAATTTCTTTCTGTTGCCTTTCCATATGCAAAAGGGGATGATAATAATACCTAACAAGCAGTGTTGTCAGGCTTAAATGAGGTAGCATATGTAAAGTTCTTAGAAATGTCTGTGAAAGCCTCTCCCACCAAAGACCACCAGGAGGAACATGTGTAGTTGAACCAGTGGAGTTTGTTACTCATAAAGAATGAGGACATGCACTATGGGATGGGGTTTCTCAGTAAGAGTCCAGAAAAAGAATGAGAAGGGTTACTCTGAATTTCAGCGCTGTCAGGGATTGGGGACAGTTCGATGAGTGTGTAGCTTAGTAAATCTTATCTAGAAGGATGACAGGCTAAAGAATGAGGCTAAAGCTGTAACTGACAAAGGAGGAGCAGTCATTGATAGTCTCGAGAGGTTTGGTATTTAGTGATTTGCCCACTGACCTTATTCTGTATGATGGGTTATTTCCTTGAGAAGAACAACAGGGCCTATCTGTGAGTGTCAGGCCAACTTCTAAAAACACTGAGGCCCAGCTGGAAGTGGCAACTAGTTCCCTCATGTCAAGGGCTGCTTTTTTCTTTCTCAGGTCCTTGGCATGTAGATGGAACTAAATATAAATAAGCAGGAGCTGTTATAATTGATTTTCAGGCTTTACATAGAGCACTCTAACATTTTTCTCATAGAAATTCTTTGCAACCACAATGCACCTGTGAAAATAATACATTTGTCTAAATTTCACATTTTTAAAGTGCATTTTATATGTGTTTATTATTTAGACATCGCAACAGCATGCACTGCCCCTCATTCTGATGCCCCAACAAGAAGGATATGATATACCCTACTGAGTCAACAATTTTGGAAGTGCTACCTTGTGCCAGCCTTGGTACCCAGGGCTGGGACAAAGTTGAATGGCACCAAAGGCAGACCTGGAGAAGCTTGGAATCCAGGAATATGTTTCTTTCCTTTATCATGTCTGTTCATTCTAAACATCTAGACAATTAGTAATGCAATCCTTGTGAGGGTTCACTCTTAATGACTATATAAGAGAGAAAGTTGTGAAAAGTTGAGGGAAGGGATGGATCATTCCCATTCAAAATTTTTTTTTAGTGACAAACAATTTTATGAGATACCATTTTACCCTCATCAGACTGGCAAATATTACAAAGTTCCACATCACCAAGTTTTGACCAAGATGTAGGGATTTCTTCGTAGATGATAAGAGTGCAAAACTGGTACAGCCAGTTTGGGCAGCAACTTGGAAACACCTAGTAATGGTGAAGGTACATGTACCTATGACCCAGCAATTCCATGTCTAAAGTCTCCCTGGAGAAGGCCAAAGATACCGTACAAAGGTATTTCCTGAACATCTGTAAGAGCAAAAAAGGGTAAAGCATTTAGCCATCCTGCAGTCAGGGAATATCTGGATAAATCTCAAAAATAAAGAGGAAAATCAAGTGGCAAAATATATATATATACACATATATATATATATAAATGTAATGTGTATGTGCGTGATAACACTGAAAAAACATGAGGGAAATTAACACAACAACGTCATCTAGTTCCAAAGAGGAAAGGAAGAAAGAAGAAGGAAGGAGTTAAAGCTGAAATGTTATAGCTGAAGTATCGGTAAATGTTTTTATCTATTAAAAGTGAAACATCTGAAGTAAATCTAGAAGAATATTAACACATTTAATCTCAATGGTGGGTATATTTGCGTCTATTTTATTTTTTATTATTTTCTGTAATTTTCTGTTTATTGGAAATGTTTCATATTAAGGGTTTTTGGGGGGTTGAAAATAAGTTTTTTATATATAAGGTTTTTAACAAAATACATAAGCTAACAGAAATAAAGTAACTTTAGAAATAGCTCCCTTAACTCTTCCTATTCCTTCAGAAAATTTTAGTTTGTTGGCATTGAGACCACAATGAGCTATTAAGTTCATGTAAGGAAAAATTAATTTTCTTTTAGGATGACTTTAATTTTTTTTTTAATTTTGAGTAATCAGTCATATTTCCTCCTCCACCTGCCTTTCCACTTTTTTTTCTGTCTTCTCTTCTCACGTGAATTTCCCTTCTCTCCCTTAAATTAGCACAGAGGTGGAGAGCTAGGGAACAAGGAAAACCGCTACATTTCCCTCTTTCAGTTAAACTACAAGTTCAGTTCTTTGCCATGAATACTTTCCAAGTGGTCAGTGCATTAAAACAAGAACCACTTAATAACAAGCCTAATTCAAGCCTAAGTAATTTAACTTTATCATTTTCATCATTGCTTTACCACCTGACTACAGTGGAGGAATGCCTCACTGTACCTAAATTCTGTAGCATTTTGTGCTTAATGACAGCGTATTCAAATAATTGTCTGGCCATTAGCACCGACTTTGCGCTTTCATTCCGAACCCTCAATGACAAGATAAAACAGTGTTCCCTCCTGGACGGGATATGAGGCATGGCTTCTTCCACACTTTCCACATGCTTGTCCGTCTTGGTTAAAATTGCTTCTGTTTTACAATAGAATGTTAGATGAGAAAAAAGCAAATCACATCCTCAGAATGACCACTGATACAGTTATATGATGTATGTGTCTACACCAGTGTTTCTCAGCCTCGGCACTATTAACTTCTGGAGCTGGATAACTCCTTGTTATGGGAGGGACTGTCCTATATACTGTAGGATGTGTAGCAGCATTCCTGACTTTTACCCACTAGTTGTCACCAAAAATGTCCCCAAGCATGGCCAAGTATCCCTGAAGGGCTGAGGAATATTTCACTGTATGGATATAGCACATTTTGTTTATCCATTCATCAGTTGATGGTCATTTGGATTTTTTTCTACCTTTTGACTTATGAATAATGCTGCTATAAATATTCATGTACAGGTTTTTGTGTGGACAAAAGTATTTCTTCTCTTGGATACATGCACAGGAGAGAAATCGCTGGGTCATATGCTAACAGTTTAAGGAACTGTCAGACTTTTCCAAAGTAGCTGCACCATCCCATCAGCAGGGATGGTTCCAATTTCCCCACATCCTTGCCAACAATTTTTTTTTTTTTACCTGACTTTTTGAACTTAGCTATGCTAGTGTGTGTGGAGTGGTATCTCATTGTAATTTTGATATGCTGCTTATTTTTTGTAAAAAAAATGTTACTGAAATACAACTATGCCTGTTCTTTTACGTATTGTCTATAGCTGCTTTTGCTCTACAACTGTAGCATACTTGGGACAGAGACCATATGGCCTGCAAAGCCTAAAATGTTTACTATCTGGCCCTTTACAGAAAAATATTTTCTGACCCCTGCTAAATTATTTTTCCCCCTTGGTGTATCACAATTTGTTTTGTTCGGTTATTTATTTTTCTTCAATGAGAGTAGTATTCCAGTAAGAAGCAAATATTAATTTTGGACAAATGTTCATGATAGAGCCACATTCTTCCCTTTGCCGTATTACACATTTACACAGGCTTTAACAGTTTTTTTTAAGTCTGTTTAGCAAGGCCAAGAAGATCTTGCTACCATAATGAGTCACTGTGGAGAACAGTTGATTCAAGGTAGGTGTGAAAAGGAAAATTATTATATAGATATGTGATTCTTCTTAAAACACATTTAAGTAATTTGTGCTCTGCTAAGTTTTCTCCAGGGCCTTATGCTGTAAGTTCAGATAGAAATTTTTCATAGGGAATATAGTTAATATATTAACACAGTTTAATGTCATGCCTAATAGTTTCCTGGGATTAGAAACTATCAGATTTTGATTAGAAAATTAATTTGCCCATGTCTGTAGATGATAGCGCCGTTTAAAAGGGAACAGGAATATTCCTTAATATTAACTAACTTACATTAACTAATATTAACATTTAACTAAGGTTCAGTTGAAAGTGTTAGATGTCACTATCAGATCACACTCCCAATATTTGAAATAAGTAGCAAAAAGGAATTAAGAAATCATTAAGACTGTTGTAAGATTACAGTTTAATTCTTTCATATTAAAACACAATTACTAACACCCACATATAATTTGTTGAGTCACTTGGATAATAATTTGTCTAACAATAGCAAATAGTAACTACGTAACTCAAAGCTAAAAATACATGTAAAATAAGCTAGAATTCTATGGTACCCTATAGAGATTTTCAAATATTCTTTTTCTTTCATTAATGTCTCTTTCTCATCACCATATATGTTTTTCTTTTTTTAACCTCAGATGAATTTCTGTGTTTTGGACATTCTGTAAAATCAAATGTACATAAAGCCTGTCTTTATTGAGCTCTCTCCTGAAGGCATTCTTTTGTGTGTATTATTTACTTTGGTTCTAATTCTTTAGCTGAGCCCATCCTAATACAATAGAATAAATACAGTTTTGTCAGTTTGCCGTGATTAATCTATTGATGTCTCTATCTGGTCATGAGAGGGTATTGTATAATTAGTTGCAATGGTTAGCAAAGTTAGCATCCTTAGGTTTTTTGCCTATGATGTCTGAAATATTTACAGTTTCCTGTGAAATCAAGCTCTGCCTGCACACTGTTCTGAAACTGCAGTCACAAGTGACCAGAAAATTTTATACTGTCAGGTCTCAATCCTTGATCACCTCTCCATTTGCTGCCATTGATAACAGCATTCTCTTTATTTTTCTTTTTTGACATATAATGTTGTATTAGTTTCAGGTATACAATATAATAATTTGATTTTGTACATATATATATATATATTTTTTTTTTTTTTTTTTTTTTTTTTGGCTGTGCCACGTGGCTTGTGGGATCTTAGTTCCCTAACCAAGGATTGAACCCAGGCCCTTGGCAGTGAGAGCACAGAGTCCTAACCACTGACCACCAGGGAATCCCCTGTATATATTTTGAAATGATTCCACAATAAGTCTACTTAACATCTGTCACTTTATACAGTTACAAAAAAAATTTTTTTCTTGTGATGAGTATCCTTCTTCAACATCTCTACTCGCTTATTTCTCTCATCATCTCTCTAAACATTCTTTCCCTGACCTTTGCTCGAGATAGCATCTCACCCTATAGTATGCCTCAAGGTAGAAAACCTAATTCAGTTCCACTTTTTGCAGAGCCTCCAAATAACAAATGACTGGTGGAATTCATGTTTCTGTGGTACATGCGTGCCTCAGTTTACTCATCTGAAAAATGAAGAGGTTAAATTGTTCTTCAGATATTCCAACTAAGATGCTCAGAGCTCTAATCTTTCATATCAGTACCTCCAGGGCCACCACAGAAGGGGAGGGAAAAGGAAATGGAATGATTCTGGGCCCTCTCCCAAGAGACATTTAAACCAACACTGCTTTTACTTGTACATAGAATTCTTCAACATGAGGTTTCATGTGGAACAAAAAAGGATTTGGAAAAAAGTAAAAAAAATTATTAAATGAAATGGAGTCTAAATCAATTTTTCTCAATCTTTTTTTTATTATCTTTCCCTTAAGGAGCCTTTGTAGACATTTTTCCTAATTGCCTCCCGGTAAAATTTTAATACTTTAGGTATGCCATGTATTTATCAGTGCTTTAGACATAAAGAGAGACCTTTTTTTGCCCCCTAAGAACCAATGTTCATATCTTTGGCATGAGGTACCAAGGGTGATATCGGCTCCCTTCCCATCCTCTAAATGCTCTAAATAATCCACTACATAACTAACTGGGTCACTTTGAGCTACTTACTATCCTCTGAGAATCTCTATTTCCATTTACAAAACAGGAGAAATAATTTACAAGCATATTATCAAGATTAATTGAAGTAACATATACAAAAAGTGTTTTAGCAAAGTGCTAGGTACATATTATATATTCAATGTTATTTTTCCTTCTCCTTGAAAGTCCCATCCATGTTGACATTCTATGATATCTCAATTCTAGTATATTCCCAATTTAGGCATATAACAAAACTGAAGCTCTCACAATCTCCACCCCAGTTGTTAATGTTTGCCAGCACCACTGCTGTTCTTCAATATTCCAGACAGCAATCCTGAAAGTTCTCTTTGACGTTTCTTCTCTTTGACAAATTACACCCGAGTCACGGTGGTACAGGGTGAACAGTGAGCACCACCCCAAAATCTGAAAAGGAGGAATGTTTGCCCTTCTGATAATCAAACTAATTAAATTAACATATAATCAGAAATTGTTGGGTTTTTTCCTACGTTAAAGGACTGATAACTTTGACTTCACGAGTATATTAATCCATGTAAAGAAAAATATTCATCAGAAGGCGGGCAGTCAGAACTGGAGAGGGGAAAAAATGAGACTATCCCATAGACACCTAAAATCCAACACATACAAAAGTGAAATCAACATCTTTGTCTCTTTACCTGCCTCTCACCCAGTCAAGTCACCTCAGCAGATAGCAACACGGCCTACCCACTTACCTTAGCAGAAACCTGCTCCCTTTGGCATCCAGTCTCTAAATCCTGTCAATTCCTAGCCCTTAACACGCCTCAAATCCATTCTCTCCACACCATTGCCCTGCCTCAGACACTGTTCTCCTGCACGGCTGAACCAGCCTCTGACTGCCTTCTCAGACTCTGCTCTGGTCCCACCAGTGTATCCTAGAGGCTGCTGCCACAGAGCTCTCTCTGAAAAGGTTATCTGATTGCCTAATTTCTCCTCGGGTTCAAAATCCAGCTCCTCCAGCTATCACAACTCTCTGATACCTCAGAAGAATAAGACTGGAAACCTCTCAAGTAGAAACTGCCATAAACCAATGTGGCATACGCATTGCCTTGACTGGAGAATGGGCAGCTGAAAAACATTTTAACTAGTTTCCTGATATGAAACATCTACCTTCTCTTGACCTTAAAAGAAAACTTGGGGGCTTCCGGGGTGGCGTAGTACTTGAGAGTCCGCCTGCCGATGCAGCGGACATGGGTTCGTGCCCCGGTCCGGCAAGATCCCACATGCCGTGGAGCAGCTGGGCCCGTGAGCCATGGCCGCTGAGCCTGCGAGTCTGGAGCCTGTGCTCCGCAACAGGAGAGGCCACAACAGTGAGAGGCCCGTGTACCGACAAAAAAAAAAAAAGAAAAAGAAAAAAAAATTTCTTCGGGAAGTCTGTTCAATTTCTCAGTACTAGTCTACTCTTCCTATCATTAGGAAGCCTGATTCATAGCTCTGTGTTGTTTAAATTACTATTTTTCCTTTACTTATTTTCCTAGTTTTAATTTTACTGTAAAATCTCTTCAAGATTCTGCAATTTAGACTCATAATGTCATCTCTTTTTCTTCTATTTTCCAATAAATCTTTACCTTTACCCCAGGTTACGTCTTCATAAATAAGTTTCCAAGATTTTTCTTTTCTTAAAGGCAAATGCTGGAGGCTAATTATCATCTCACCGTATGGTTTCTCTTCTCTTCTTTATTCCTCAAAACTATCACGCAGTTCTCCTGCGATTGCTATCGAAATTCATCTGACCTCTTCCCATTATATTTGTACACCTCTAAACTTACCATCTGTTATTGTCCTTCAGATGGTTACTAAATCCTGAATTCATTTTAAGGTCCTGCCATTTCTCTAACTCTATTTTCACCTCTCTCAGTTATGTGATTCCCTAGACCTAATTTTCACTTCTTACTACCAGGAGGGAGTGAACTGTTGTAAGCAAAATAAAACATCCTCTCTTCATTTACACTATGACAAGGAAGAGCTGCACCTCACCCATTTCCTGAAAAGTGGTCTTAAGCAAGGACAAACTAGGCTGGCAAAGGAAGAAATGAGGAGAGCTCAGAAGGAGGCTGAACAGACAGCTGGGTACACCAGGCCCTCTTAAAGTCTTCAGGTGGGATGGACACACAGGGGACTCCAGCCCAGAAATTTTTTTTCTCCTAATTTTTATATTTTTGACAGATAAAACCACAGGGCTATGGAAACATGTGTTAGCCCTCCACCAAACCTGTGTTAAACCTTAGTGTGCAGTCTTAGTCTGTTTACTTTTAGTAACCACATGTTTCTCTGTCCTTAATAAATTTGCTCAAATGCTTTTTGAAATTAAGTAGTACTTCTAGTTCAACCTAACTTTCTAAACTGAGGTTTTAGAAGACAGGACCTCATTTTAATATTTCAGAATGTAAAGCACATGTTCTTTTTGATCTAATTCATATATATGATTTCGTGTATTTTGACCATGTCCTCTCTTAGTTTTCTCTCTTCCACTTGAAAGAATTCCTGTCTTTGAGTTCTTGTCTCAGTACAGCAGCACCCAACCCCTTCAGCTGTTTTGGTTGATCATAGATGAATTTTTCCCTACTTGTCCAAATCTTTACTAACTTATAATTACCAGTACCACAAACTGAATTTCAGATGTAGGTAAACCATGCTTCTGTAAGGCAGTGGATACAATTTTCATTTGTTTTTAAAATACTAAAATGCAAAATAATTTACCTATCAATAGGCCCAGTAGCTCTATTCAAAATAGAGAACTTCTTATAGTAATATGTTATATGTATAAACATTTTATAAATTGAAAATCACTCTAAAGTATATATATATTATAATTTTCCCTGGCATGTATTTGCCACAGGCTATATAGGTATCAGATATGCTTTTTTTAAAATATATTTTAAGTATTTATATTTTATATAAATGAAACATATATATTTTTAGGAGTTGTTAACATTAGTTTTCATTCCATGGACTATCAAATTGATGTTTTGAAGCTAGCTGAAAGCATGACAGATGGCCAGAAAATAGCACTTAGTGTTAAAACTGTGTCATAAATCATTCATAAGTGAATATCTTACCCTTCACATATGATCAAGGGTTGATGGTATCACAACCTGAAGACCGATAGAAAGTGCAAGTTTGAAGGTATGTTTGTCACAACTGTTTCCGTTGCAAGTCACAAATTCTCAGCTCAGACTAGCTGAAGCACAGAAGGGCATGTCTTTTCGTATAACAAAAAAATACTAAGGAAGTTCACATAATAAAAAGAACTAGATCTCAGAAGCTGGGCCTGGAGATCAGGATTGGCTACATAATTTGCATAATGAAAAAGCAAGATGCCCTGTTTAAAAATTATTAAGAATTTCAAGATGACTACAGCAGAGCAGTCAACATTATGTGTGAGGCCCTTCCAAGTTCAGAATCCTGTGTGACATGCAGGTTGTATGCCCATGAAGATGGTGTGCTAGAGATTCAAGTCAACCAGGACCTTCCTTCTCTCTTTCTTCCTGACATCGCTCACATTCACTTTTCTCTGTTTCTTTTTTCATGTTTTCCTCATTCTTTCCTACTGCAATGGCTGAGCCAGTCTTCTTTGCTAATTCAAGCAAATAATGTTTAGAGAGGTCTCCGACTGGTCATATCTGAGTGAAATGCCTAGGTTTGTTGAGGGGACCCAGCAGGGGAGAGGTGGAGTTACCCAAGTGAGAGAATGGGGTGGGCAGATGCATTCAAATCACAAGGAATTGTTGTGGAGTTCCTTAAAGAAAATTGGGATGCTTGCACTAATAAAGATGAGATGGAACAGTATCCTGAGTAGGCAAAACTGAAATATCCACATAAAACCCATTGGGTTTGACTTGTCATCCTTATTGTTTGTAGTTTTTTAATCTTTCTGATCCACAGTGTAAAGATTATGTGAGATGATTAATACTATAGTATGGACATTCAGTAAATATTAGTTTATTTTACATTCTCTAGTGTAAGTGTGCATCACAGGGTATAAAAATGTCATCATTAATTTGGGATAGTGGTACAGTTTTTGGATTTATATATAAAAAGATAAACTGCACAGTGAGTCTGGCTGGCTCCAAACCTTTTCTGCAAAACTCACATAAGAAACGGTTGAGGAGCTTCCCTGGTGGCTTAGTGGTTAAGAATCCACCTGCCAATGCAGGGGACACAGGTTCGAGCGCTAGTCCGGGAAGATTCCCACATGCCGCGGAGCAACTAAGCCCGTGCACCACAACTACTGAGCCTGCGCTCTAGAGCCCGCGAGCCACAACTACTGACCCCATGTGCCACAACTAATGAAGCCCGTGTGCCTAGAGTCCATGCTCCACAACAAGAGAAGCCACCGCAATGAGAAGCCTGTGCACCGCAAAAAAAGAGTAGCCCCCACTCGCCGCAACTAGAGAAAGCCCGCGCACAGCAACGAAGACCCAATGTGGCCAAAAATAAACTAAATAAATTTTAAAAAAAACAACAAAAAGAAACGGTTGAGAGAAAGCTGGAGGACAAATGGAAGGGCAGTGACAAGAAACTTGTGTTTACAATGTGAAGACTATTACTCTTCTCCAGAGCAGGTTTCATAAGTAGAGCCAGTGCACATTATTTGTAAAGATTTGATCTGTCCCTTAATTCCCCTCAGTACGGATGGACAGTCTGCCATGATAAACAAATCTCTTCTGAAGATTTGGAAATAACAAGAGGGAATTTTTAAAATTTACCAAGTATAACTTTCCTAAGAATCCTAAGAATCTCTTTTATAGACATTCCCTACCTGCCATTACCTATTCAGGTATCCAGACTGTTTCATTTCTTTGCCTTTTTCATTCAGCTTTTGAACTATATAGAGTTTCCTTTCTTTTACACATGGGTATACTGGCTACACCTTTGCCCATGGATTATTGAAAGTTTATGAAGAATAGAAAGAGGCTCTTCACACTCTCAGAGAGAAAGGAATTAAGTTTAATTTCTAGGAAGAGCTGAATAGGGAATTTATTATAGACAAGAGAATTAATAAAAGAAAAACATAAAGGTAGAATCAACATTTTGTTTTTGTTACATAGTCAGGATAACAAGGAGAACTGCACAATCACTAATGTAAATAGCCAGTCATCTTAAAAGCTAAACATTTTGAAAATTATCTATTTAACTAACTTGATTCTTTCCTCTGCTTTACTTTTGTTAATATGGACTATATCTTGAGAACTAAACTAAGAAGGAAAAAAATTTCAATCATGGTAGGTGATTAGTAGGTTTGTGTGTGTGTGGTTGCAAAATAAATCATATAATTGAAAATACAGAGTTTTATATGCACTGGTTCATGGAACCTCCTCTGTATATATTTAATCCTTTATTTTTTCATGAAGAAATCATGCTAAATGTTACATATATAACCAACCTCTCTCTCTCTCTCTCAAACTCTGAGGAGTCAACGCTTTTGTAATAGTTCTGGAAAAGCAACAGTCATAGCTGCAAGATGGATTTTCACATGCATTCGGAGATAGCTGGGACCAAGCAAATAGTCTATTTGCCTTAATTGTCATGTATAAGATTAGACAACAGATGTTTTCTTACACGTGGTTTGCTAATTTATTTCATTCTTTCTGTCCATTTACACGATCCATTCTGAAAATGAGTATTGAGAAAGTGTAACTGAACCCTCTGCTCCTCTTTTTTTTTTGCGGTACGCGGGCCTCTCACTGTTGTGGTCTCTCCCGTTGCGGAGCACAGGCTCTGGACGCCCAGGCTCAGCGGCCATGGCTCACGGGCCCAGCCGCTCCGCGGCATGTGGGATCTTCCCGGACCGAGGCATGAACCCGTGTCCCCTGCATCAGCAGGCTGACTCTCAACCACTGCGCCACCAGGGAAGCCCTCTTCTGCTCCTCTTGAAAAACAAAATCTAATTTCTCACATTAATATGTCATCTTTCAATGCCAAAACTTAGGGAGAAGAATGTTTGTTACCAACCACAACTTTATATCATGCACAAATAAAAAATCTTTATTCTTTAGCTCCATACAGAAATACCAACACACACCCTTCAAAGAACAGCAGCAGCAAAGCAAAAAAACACAGCTGCTATCACACTATCATGCTCTCCAAGGTATTTAACATCTATAAAAGTTTATCTTATTTTTACTCATAAATTCTGGCAAATTCAGTCACTCTCCCAACCCCCACCATATTCATGCATATTCACACATTCTCTGGAAGTCTGGAAATTTACCCACAATTATGTTTAAAGCCATGATTTAAATGTGACTAGTTTTGAATGAAATGAATGACTTCTACTAAAATTACTCAACATCAAGCATGTTTTAGAAAATCTTTTAGATCAGGACCCATTTTTCTGCTATGTCTGCCCGATAGTAATGCTAAAGTTCCTTGATCCACTTAATGAGGAAACTGACACGGTTTTCCATTATGTAGTAGAGCTGACCATAGAATATTTAAATTGGTTTCAAATTTTAGGTTAATGTTCTTCCTGCTGTCCTGCTACTTACCTTAATTTATCTTAGCATTTTATGGTGTTGGACATTACTGTCTGCATAATGATCACAGAAGTTTTAGATGTAGTGCCTCCTCTCTCCTCATTAATGCTGCTACTAAACTTCACTTCTTAAGAAAAACTGATTATATTATATACGTATTTCAAAACAGATAATTATGCAGTTGAATGATTACTGCCGTGTGTGGTACTTTAATTCTTATGTGGTGTGTAACTTGATGGTAATCACCCAGAGAATATGTACTCAGTTTACCATTTTTTTAAGCTATAAAAATAAGTATGGTAATAAAAAAATCCAGTTTACAGAAGATTATAAAGCACAAAGCAAAAATCTCCCATTCTTTACTCCTACTTCTGTTTAGCAGAGATAACCACATTTAACTGTTTTTATTTCAAGTTCCTTTGGTCATTACTTCTGTAATACTGAATATTACACTTACATCTTGTTTTTGCAATTTATAAGTACTCAACAGTATCAACTGACTCTGTTATGAAAGATGAGAAAATTAGCTTACCCCTACCCCTTCTGCTACCTCCTCACTCCAAGGTTTGCTAATTTAACTTTTATTTCTGTTAAATTAGTTACCTTTATTTTTATTTACATATATACACAAATATTTTTACATTTATAATACATAAATGTGATAATATAGTATATCTTTTATCTTAATGCAGTTTTTTCTTTCTTTTTTTTTTTTGCCTAATTTTCCCTCCCTTTATTCAGAAACACAGTCAGTCCCTTTCCATTAACAAATGTTTACAGCCTATAAAGAATCTTTTGATATTTCTTCATGATTTTATAATCATGTAAAACATACACATTGCTCAATGGATATAGAGTTTCAGTTTTGCAAGAAGAAAAATTTCTGGAGATCTATTGTATAATAATGTGGATATGCTTAACACTACTGAACTACACACTTAAAATGGTTGGAATGAGTAAATTTTATGTTATGTGTTTTTACCAAAATTTAGAAATTTTAGAAATACATGATTATATAATCATACACATATGTTCATATATAGGAAGTCTTCACTTTGCACAGTTCCTACATAAACAAATTTCACTTACCACAGTTCAGTTGAATAACACCAGTCTCCCAAGAACATGGTTTAAATTTCAGTTGCCACAGTATATTAACTGTGAATGATTGCATAAAGTACAAACTTCAGGACTTCCCGGGTGGTGCAGTGGTTAAGAATCCACCTGCCAATGCAGGGGACACAGGTTCGAGCCCTGGTATGGGAAGACCCCACATGCCAGGGAGCAACTAAGCCCATGTGCCGCAACTACTGAGCCTGTACCCTAGAGCCCATGAGCCACAACTACTGAGCCTGCATGCCACGACTACTGAAGCCCACACGCCTAGAGCCCATGCTCTGCAACAAGAGAAGCCACCACAATGAGAAGCCTGCACACCGCAACAAAGAGTAACCCCCTCTTGCCACAACTAGGGAAAGCCCGCGAGCAGCAACGAAGACCTAACGCAGCCAAAAATAAATAATTTTATATAAAAAAAAGTACAAAGTTCACTGCTAACTTGTCAGTCTACAAACCATCTTGTAAATAACAAATGTACACCATGATCATAACCAGTCATGGCACTTTTTTCAAAATCTGTTGATTGATTGGTCACTGCACGTCTTTTATTCAGGTCATGCACAGACAGCAAAGCATGTAGTGTGTTGTGTCCTTGTCTCCCCGTGATAAAACTACACGACATTTTACAAAATGAATAATCAAAAATGGAAATGGGCAACAAAGATCAAAGTGCAGCCATAAAAGGAAAAGTCATAATGCTGGTAGTGAAATTGCAACTGAACATAAATCGAGTTATGAAAAAAATAACTGGCCATGGGAATGCTGACACTGCTGCCATTCAAGAGGCTCTAGCTGTGCAGCCAGAAGGACTTAGTGAAGATGAACTTATCAACATAAATAAGGAAAGTGATTGTAATAAAAAGAATGATATCCCTGAGGAAGTGATGTCAATAAAAAAAACTTCACGTTAAAAGCATTTCTGGAGATATTTCACAACACTGAAAGGATAAAATGTCAGAAGCTGAATCAATCTTAAAAAGAAGAATGACATGAGTTCCCTGGTGGCCTACTGGCATGGCCCGGGTTCAATCCCTGTTTAGGGAACTGAGATAGGACAAGCAGCACGGCATGGCCAAAAGAAAAAAATTCAAAAAAAAGAAGAATGATAATTTGCTAAGGCATAGAAAAGATACTTACTCCATATATAAGTTATCCAATGGAGAAGGCAGTAGTCTTCCAATCATCCTTGATAAGTTTGTTTTATAAGTTTTTTACAATGAAATAAAACGATTTAATTCTTAATGCTCCTAATGTTTTAACTTACAGTGTACTAAATATATCGTTTTACATTTGCTAATTTCTCTATACCTAATTGACAGTAAGAGCAATTTTAATGTTTTGACTAAACTTGTTAAGGGTTTCAGAACAATCTTAGTTTTCTCTATTGATTATTAAACCAATGCGTATGGTTTCAGCTTGCACAGTCATTTTTTATGGTCTTACTCTACATGCAAAGAGATGATACTGTAGAAGTTCTTTTGGTCATTGTTTATTTTACAAAATTGAGATCATGTTACCTACACTTTTCTGCATTTTCGTCTTCTCACTCATTTTTTTTTGCGGAAATATCTTTAAATTGATTAGTATAATTGTAAGAGATTCTTTTTAAATAGTTGAAAATTTCATAATATACATGTACTATGATTTCTTGAACCATGTCTTTACTAATGGTCATGAAAAACGTTTTCAGCTTTCTGCCACAATGATCATTGCTGAATAAACATTTTGTAGAAATAGTCTTAAGTACTATTTGATTTATTTCTATGATATAGATTCCCAAGAGTGGAATTGCTAGGTCAAATGTATACTCTTAGATATCGAGATAGCTTCACCAAAGGCCATAACAATGCATATTTCAGTCCCTTGTCACTAAGGTAAGTATCCTTTTACTTTGCATTCTCACTGGAAATAGAAATTAGAACTCTTAAATTGTTGTCAGTCAGATAAGGTAAGGTTATATCTTATTGTTAATTTAATTGACTATTATTGAATATTGGAGAGTTTTATGTTTGCTGGTCATTTGAATTTGCTATTTGTAAATAACCTTTTTTTGTGTTCTTTGGTCATTTAAAAATTGAGGTGTCTTTTTCTTGTCCATCTTGAGCTCTTTGTACATTATATTTTGACTAGCCAAAAAATGTAGAAAGAAAAGCAATTTGGATGGGGTCAGAACTTGCTTTACTAATTAGCTAGAATGTGCATTCAGCAAATCAGTAAGATATTGGTTGGTATAGGAAGAAACAAATAGATCTGCATAACAGAATAGCCTTCAAAAACAAATCCAAGTACATATGATAATTGATTAAATTTATTTTATTTGTTTACATAAGTGGCAAAATGATGGATTATTTAATAAATTTTTCTGGTAAAACTGACTAGGCATACAGGAAAAGTCAAATTGGAAACTCTTCTAGACAAAAAATAAATTTCATATGAATTAAAGTTATAGCTATAAAACTAAAAAAAAAATTCTTACACAAAAATCTTCGATACTCTATGTATAATCTATGGATAGGAAAATAAAATTTCTGGCAAAAAGGATGAGATCTATTTGACTATACAAAAATTAAAATTTTTCCTGTGGTTGTAGTCAAATTACCAACCAGGACATCAGTGTTGTCTGAAGGTTCACTGATGGGGAAAGGATCGCTTGCAGGACTTTTCACCACATTGTCTCACAACCTGGCAGCTGAGCAATCCAAGGAAGCACTCAGGGTTAAAATCACAGTCTTTTTTTAATAATCTATCTCAAATTCACATCCTGTCATTTCTGCTGTATTCTAGTAGAAGTTAATCAATAACCCTAGCCCACACTCAAGGTTAGGAGATAACACAAAGATGTGAATACCAGGAAATAGGGATTACTGGGGCTACTTAGAGGCTGCCTACCACAATATATTACATTCATAATTTAAATAATATGCATACTTAAATCTTGTTTCTTATTTCAACATCTTTAGATGACATCTCTCAACTACCATAAAACGAAATTAGCTCCTTCCACCTCTCTCAGCAGCACCCCTCCTGCCGTTTCTATCATTTAGACTACTGTCTTTACATTGTCAACATTTATAACATTTACCTGACAAATATAATTACATCTATTGACTCTCTTCACTTTAAGGGAAGGAATAGGCAGGGAGTCCTCTTCTCTCCCATCTTTCAGTCTGAGGGAGGCTTATTCTGGTGGATAATCCCCACACTAGATCCTTAGCCCTCCTTTGGCAGGTTACTCCATTTATTTTTAACCTAGAGATGCAAGAGGAAAATTGCACAGCTGTTCTATAGACTTTGCTTCACATAATCACCTTGATTTCCGTCTCACTTTATTTTTAAACTGTCCAATACAGAATCTGAAGTCTCCCATTACTTAGCAGGAAATAACCATACTCATTTCCCCTATAAGATTTCCTGTGCAGGTATTGGTCTGTAGATTCTTCCAGTCCAGATTACTCATAAATATGCTCCAAACTACTCTCTGTCTTCTAAACTCTCTTATCTGTTGATGTTCCCACTCTTCTTTTTGATTCTTTAATGAATGTATTCTCCTATTTGCTTCTTTACTAATATTTCAATAGAATTCTGGGAAGAATAGGAGCTAAATCCCTTTACCCAGTTGGTCACAGTGGAACAGAACCAACCCTATCTATCTACAAAACAGTTAATGGATGCTTGTAGAATAACTAAATTAATTAATACATTAATGGTTGGAGGTGAACGTGATTGTATTAGTTTCCTATTGTTATCACACAAATTACCACAAACTAAGCTTAAAACAACAGAAATTTATTATCTTACAGTTCTGGAAGTCAGTTCAAAATAGGTCTCACTAGGCTGAAATTAAGGTGTCAACAGAGCCCATTCTTTTCTGGAGGCTCTAGAGGAGAAGGCATGTCTAGACTCATGCAAGTTGTTGGCAAAATCCATGTCTTTCTGTTGCAGACTGAGATTCCCATTTCTTCCTGGCTGTCAATTGAAGGTTGGTCCCAGCTTCTAGAGACGACTCACATGCCTCAGCTCATGGCCTTCTCCCTCCATCTTAAACCCAGTAACTGCAGATCAAGTCCCACTCATGCTTCAAATCTCACCTGCCTCTTCATGTGTCATCACATCTGTCATGTGCAGTCATGTGACTCTTTAGTCTTGTCCTCTGTTTTTAAGGATTCACCCCAATTATTAAGTATAATCTCATTATTTTAAGGTCAGCTGATTAGCAACTTTAACTTCATCCGCACCCTGAATTTTCTTTTGCCCTGTAAATTTACATATTCACAGATTCCAGGGATTAGAACATTGACATCTTTGTGGGGCCATTATTCTGCCTTCCACAATGGTCAATACCCATTGCCATTTATCAGGAAAGGCAATTGTACAATTCTACAGTTTTGGAAAAAGTTTATGGAAGTGTGATAGTGATTTCGTATGCACACAAGCAACAGGGAGCAGTAGCTGGAAACAAGATCTTAGTTCCCGGACCAGGAATCCTAACCACTAGACCACAGAGGCCAGCGACTAGGACCTGGATCCCCAGTTCTTGCCTGCCTTGTCAAGAAAAAATTCAGGCAAGGAGGCAGAAGGTAAAGAGAAAAGTAAAAAGTTTATTGGAAAAGCAAAGTACATGCAGAAAGACACACAGGCGAACTTAGAGAGTCGCGCCTTTGGGAAGTTTAAATCCTTTATAAGGGGGCAGTTTTCCAGGTCTTTGTCTTCCTTCTGGCCAATCATCTTGATTTGTCTCCCCTGCCTAGTCTGTCTCAGGACCCTTCCCTTAGGTGCACATGCACTTCTCAGCCAAGATGGATCTCGATGCAAAGGAGTCTGGGGGAAGCAAGACTCGTTATGGCCTGGTGTTGTCCCCTGACTTTTGACCCCTGAGGAGCCTTTCTGAGCATATGTAGTGCTTCCCTTGCCCCAAGGAGGGGGGAAGCGGAGAGCCCTTGATCCTTTACTCAAACAAGGTTTTGCCCCCTCTTTGTTCTTACCATGACTGTTATATTAAGGCATCCATAAGAGACAAAGCCTGGCTATTTACCCTGTCTCTGTTGCTTCCATTTCAGAGAGTAAATTGGAGGCTGATTTTAAATGTTTAACCTGGAGACCATCTATCTCCTGTCTCAGGAAATGCAAACAGGAGACTAGTTGTAAGTGTCTGGCCTGAAGTCCACTTTTTCCTGCCCCATGAAATATAAGCAGAAGGGCAGTTGTAAATGTCTAACCTGGGGCCCATCTATCTCCTGCCTCAATATGATTTCAGTAAGGCGGTGAAGAAGGTGAGGAATATACTTGACCAAGCAGAGCAAGGTATTATGTAGGTGGCAATGAAAATGAAAGCATAGAACATTAATTCTTAATCATAGAGGTAGAATAAATAACTGGGGACAGGATGTCCTATGTCTCGCATATTTTACTTATAAGTAACTAAAATATTCTTATAGCAGAATTTATAAATTTGTCTCATTTACAAATTAAGGCAGATAGTTACCTCAAAGAAATGTATACTACTAGGACTAAAAGTAGGCATGGAAAAAATTAATTTGGTAAGCTTTGCAAAGATATTTCTGGTTAAACTGAATATATGAACCCTGAGATTTCAAATATGTTTCCTTAGAGAGTCAATATATGTATGAAGATAGTGAAAATAACAGTTTACTGGAGTATATTGAAAATGATAATTTTGTTATACAAAATTAACCATCCCCTAAAATCATAAAATCCTTATTTCCACATTTGCAGTATGATAAAGCCAAGTGTCATATTCTGTGAAGTGGTGAATATCATTTTCTCCGTCATAAGGGAAAAAGACATTTTTCCACAGAAAAATACCTCCATTAACAAATTTTGAGAATTTCATTGCTAATACATACAGCACAGAATGGAAGGAAACTTGGCAAATGAAATTTCATAATGGTCTATAGATGAATTTTTCTATTTTACATGGCATAGGGAAAAATATACTTTTAAAATGTCCATTTATTGTTGTTATACTATCATTTGTGTTAGTAAATAAGTTTGCAGTTATGTTACATATTTCCAACTCTGTATAAACTGTTTCACTAATCAATTCTTGCTTCTAATGCCAGGTAAAGTAAAGCTAAAGGATAGGTTCAGACTTTCATTTAAAGGTTGACCATCTGCCAATGCTACTGTACCATGCAGACAAAAACAAATAAATAAGCATGTTCTGTATTTTACTGATGAGCATATAGGTGAATAAAATTCACCCGTAGTGCTAAGTTCACTATATATAGTGCCTACTGAGGTGTCACGTTGCTAAGAAATGTACCTTTAACGTGTTTAAATGCACTCATAAACATTGAAAGCTGATCTGAATATAAGTTTGCTAGTATTTCCTACAAATTGCAGATCTCAAGATGTAATCAAAATAAAAAGTGATTGTACCTCACCAGGTTGAAATATGTACTTAATGCTCATATTTACAGTTCACAATCATAAAAGTTACTCAAAGTAGATTTCAAAATCTTTAGGAATGTTAATTTTATTTAATAAAATTCTTCTGTGTAATTTCTTTGTTCAGATGGAATTTCTAGGTAATATTACTTTTTAATGACTATAATATCATCCTGACATCAAAAGATGGTTGTGGGTTTATGAGCATTTTTATAATGTCAGAATTTTAATATTTTAATTGTGAATCCTTAATAACATGAATTCATTCTTCTGTGCCAACTCTGACATCTTTTCTTTTACAAGGGAATATGTAATTTTATTTTAAGCAGAACAGAGTCAGTATTTATTCTCTTAAAATTACCATTTGTTTCATTTTTGTGCCTCTTATAAAGAGTGTTAGATAAATTGAGAAAACTCTGTTTGTTCTAAGGACTTTATCAGAAAGAGAATAATGACTAAGACTCTCTCCTTTTTTCTTTCTACTTACATTTTTTGAAGACTTCTCTTATGTGCCATCCAAAAAAAATAATAAAATTAAAATCCTGTGAGAAATCTCATTCTTTTTTGTTTTATAACCTTAGATTTTCAACTGTAGTGGACCCTCACTATACCTTTGCAAATTGCTCTATTTCTAAAAACCACCTTTATGCACAATTTGCACCAAAATGAATATATAAATCACTGCACACAAATGTTTTGTGTTTATGAATCACTTTGTGGGTGGCCCTGAAAGTTGCTAAACACAAGGTTGATTTAAACGTGTATGTGGGTTGGTAAGCTAGCCTTACTTACTCGCTAAGGGACAGCTACATTGTAAGACAAAGAACTAAAAATAACACCTGCAGCAAAATGACAAATTATTATATGACATGCAAATTTGAGGTCATCCATAATTAGTGATAAGTGAAAAAGTCAAATGTGTGAATGCTTGAGAATAATTTATTAGGCGTAATTTCCCAACATAAAAGTTTATAACTGTCAATACTATTTGTAAAATCTAAAGAGAAGTCAAGTGAAATGGGAAAGAATTAAGTAGAAGGGAGGGAGCTGGGAAATTTGGGTCAGTCAGAGAAATGTAGTGGTATAATGTGATATACCAGGAAGGTCCTGGGATCTATTAGAGATTAGACAAAAGTTCTAATTCTTCCACATCACATCTTCTCTTAAGCCTCATTAATCCTTTCATTAAATGAAATGTTGTACTCAACCCTTTTGTACCACATCCCTGACAGAACCTTAACGAACTAAGAGCCCAAGACAAGAGCAGGAGAGTGTCAATCTTAGAATGAGACTTAAGGACTCATGCATTTAAAGTTTGGGAAGAAGAACTAGGTGTTGAAATATCCTAGCCATTTCTGTTAGCTTGTTTTTTGTGTAAAGCTCTCTTTTTATTACTCTGACTGCCTTTCTGCTCTGTCTCCTTCAGAACACACCTCCTCTGACTTTCGACTTTGCCTGTTCTCAAAGCCACCACACATAGAAGATGTATTTCATGGCTACTGGTGTGTTGCCTGTGTTAATATCTTCTATTCACCCATCCGGGTCTACTCATCACCCTTCTCTACCCAGCCCTGTGCCCTAGGAGGGTGACCTGCATAAACTATATCTGTGAACTCCTCTGTCCCCTGGCTTTCAGTTGTTTTCAGCTAAGGGGAGATTTACTATAAGAATGGACAGAAGGGGGAGGATGAGCTTGAATTACTGATCTTCCCATGTGTCCCCCATAGCACAAATTCTCCACAGAGGCAATAATAACCTTGTAGAGGGTGAAAATTGGTACATAAGGGCAAAAAAGTATTTAACTAGTTACAATGGTTTGTGGCTGTCTAAATGACCACAGTACAGAAACAGATATACACTAAATCTGTACTACTAAACTTTCATGTGGGAGAAGTGATTAGGTATAAAATGTATGTAAAGGATCTTTGGGTCAGGGAAAGTGACACCCTGTCCTATACAGTCAGTATACCCTGGCTGCATTCTCCAGCTCGAGGTAACAGCTGTTCTGAGACATGGGCTAGGTAGAAAAGAGAGATAGTGGGAGAGAATAGAGAAGCTCTCTTAATTAACTTTAACTACTGAGAAGAGAAAAAAAGAGAACTAAGTCTTCAAAAGAAGAAGGGAAGGCCTCTCTTTTTCCTTGTTTCTCTAACCTCAGTAACTAACACCTAATCTTATTTTAATGTGTACACTTTCCCCCAGAACAAACCTTTACCTATAAATCAATTAACATCAGATTTCCTGATCTCTTACATAAACAATGAGGGAGTGTTAATAAAACTTAATTTATGTAGAATGTGTTGCAACTTACATAGCTCTTTCAATAACGTGTGCTTATTTTATTCTCAAAATTACTTCATATTAACATTTATAGATGAAGACTAGACACAGATCACTTATGTAACCCAACCAAGATAATAGTTAGTAAATTGCAGTACTAAGACTCAAACATTTTTTTAAATAGATTTTGTGATTTTTCCATTTCAACAGGTTAGATCCAAATAATCCTCAGATGCATCATTATGTTCTTAAATTAGTTCTTTATCTTAAATTTTAGATTCTTAAGGTGTTACAGAAGAGATGGAGGGCAATGCCTGTCTTTTCAGGAAATTTTAAAAGATATACTGCTGTTGAAATATAAGTATTTTATACAACATTATGGATATAAAAGCAGATATGAGTAGATAAAATTAACAACTCCAGTATAACAGTAGAGACTTGACTATATAATAATTCATGAAAAAAAAATACCCAACTAATCCAAGTGCAGAGAAAAAAATATGTTAAAATCAAGAGGTGTGAAGGAAATGTTCAATCTAAGAGATTTTAATGAAAACCCAGCTTAACATTTAACTCCTTAAGGAATGAGAACTCTATAGAACAAGTGGCTTGAGCACATACCACTAAAAGATTTTGACGAATGAAATCTATTTGGGAAATGAGATGACAAGGAAGCAATGTAAACACATAAGGAGACAATTTTAGTTGAAAAGATATATGTTTGCAAGCAAGCAAAATATTCTAATAATATAAAGGATTAACACTAATCAGCAGGGTGTTAACAAATATATGGGGGGAAGGAATTACAAAGAAAGGAAGCAAGCTTACTAATAAATGAGGACAAGCATGAAATCAATTATATCCTATGACACTGAAATTGTTTTTTTTTATTTTTCTTTAACAAGGAAAATGAAGAGGAATTTTTGCAATTTAGAAATAATGAAGTAACAAGTGATAACAAGTATGAAACAAAGTAACAAGTGATAACAAGCATGATAAGGAATTTAGGTATTCTGGACACATATAAATCAGCAGCCAAAAATGACTGGCTGGTCAGAGGTGAAAAGCAATTAGACAGAGTTTGTTGAGTTCCTTGCAAACCTCATTGTTAAAAGCTAGTGGATATCTTTGGAAAGAATTTGTTGAAAAGAATTTTTCACTGCTGAAGAGAAAGGTCAACGAACCAAAGCAGGGGAAATGACCATCTGGGAGATATATTGTTAACTATTAACAAAATAATGGTTTCCCCACTACAGGAGGAAAACTATGTATTAGAAAAAAATGGTTCCAAGAAAAATGAATAACAGCACATTATCAAGATAAAAAAAATCCTATTCAGAATTATCTTTTCTATAGGATTATCTAGAAAATGTCTGGTATTTCAACATTCATAGTATTTCCATGCAGCCTTCCTGAACGTTTTATTGGACAAAATGAGTTTGATTTAGATGGAATGTGGCCAAGAGAAATCAAAGCTTTCTGAATGTCTGTAGTAAAGATTATAAGATGAAAATATATCAGATAGTTTTCATACAAGCTATTTGAATTTATCAGTGGAAAAAACATACTACTCAATTTTTAACCAAGCTGTTTTAGCAAAATTAAATTAAAGATTTCTAATATTGAAGATAGAAATTAGATTAGAAATTCAATTAGATTGAATTAGAAATATTCAATATAATAGTTTCTGAGTCAAAGTTATTTTTTTAAAAGTAAGTGCAATTTGTTTCCATTCACAGCTTGACAATTCTTGAATATGTTTATCAGCTGGCTGAAGTACGTTTCAATTGTTAGATGTACATGAGGGAAAAAGTTCAACAAGCATGAATTTTAAATTTATGTTCATTCTTTTTAATAGCTATGTAATATTCTACAGTATCATTTACTTAGTTATTTTAAGTAGGGACATGTAAGTTATCTGGAACATAATTATAGTAGTATTTATTTAGATAATTGTTTATTCATATCAGTTCATCAAGACTGTCTTTGAAGGAGTTACTGATATTTGAAAAAAAAATCCCATGTCAAAACACTTTTATCTATAAAACAATTACATGCTTGAATTTCTCTCCTTACTACTTGCATCTCCCCAACATACACACAGACACACACAAACTCACTCACACACACAAACCTCAGAGAACCAAGGGCAACAGTGTGTTAAAATATCAAGAAATAGAAAGAGAAAGAGAAAGGGGCAGAGAACTTATTTGAATAAACAATAGCTGAAAACTTTCCTAAACTGGGAAAGGAAACAAGATCCAGGTCCAAGAAGCACAGAGAATCCCAAATAAGATAAACCCAAAGAAGTCCACAACAAGACATTCTAATTAAAATGGCAAAAGTTAAAGATCAAGAGAGAATCTTAAAAGCAGCAAGAGAAAGCAACTATTTTGGTAAAGTGGAACTCCCATAAGACTATCAGCTGACTTTTCAGGAGAAATTTATCAGGCCAGAAGGCAGTGGAATAATATAATAAAAGTAATGAAAGAAAAAAAAATCTATAAGAAGAATGTTCTACTCAGCAAGGCCATCATACAGCTCTGAAGAAAAGGAAGAATTTTACAGACAAACAAAAGTTAAAACAGCTCAGCTCCATTAAACTGGATTGACAAGAGTGTTAAAGGAACTTCGCTGAACATAAACAACTGCAACTAGAAATGTGAAAATTATGAAAAGAAAAAAATCTCACTGGCAAACATACAATAAAGGTAGTAGAAAAACCACTTAGGAAGCTAGTAGAAGAGTTAAAAGACAAAGTATTAACAGCAAAATCATCTAAATCCACAATAAATAGTTAAGGGATACACAAAACATTAAAATCTGAACTAAAAAACATTAAACATAGGGAGGTGGAGAGTAAAAATGCAGGGTTATTAGAGTTTGTTCAATCTTAAGAAATAACTACCTGAAAATAATCACGTATATATAATTATATATAATTTACATATATAATTATATATAATGAGTAAATTGTATATAATTTATATACATAATTATATATATAATCTATATATATTATATATAATTATATATATAATTTCTGAAGCATTTATAAATTTTTATGTATAAATTATGTATAATAAAGTAAATTACATATTATAATATAATTTAACTTATAATATATTATAAATAATATAAAGTATTACATATAACTATATGTAATACTTATTTTAATGTAATATATATTATGTATATTATACATATTGCATAATGTCATATATGTTATATATTATGTACATTATAATGTAATAATTATATATTAATATATTATATTATAAATATTAATAATACAAATAATAAAAATTAAATATACACTAAAATTAGATATTATATCTTAATAGATATTATATATACTATAACATATATTATATATATTATATATAATTATATACTGTAATATATAATATATATCATAATATATAACATAATAATATTATACAATATTGTATATTATGAAATATAATATGTAAACATTATATTTATAATATATTATATAATAATATATTAATAAATAATATACCTAATATATAATATTTATATGATACTATATATTTTATTTTATTTTATTAATTAATTTATTTTTTGCAGTATGCGGGCTTCTCACTGTTGTGGCCTCTCCCGTTGCAGAGCACAGGCTCCGGACGCACAGGCTCAGTGGCCATGGCTCACGGGCCCAGCCGCTCCACAGCATGTGGGATCTTCCCGGACCGGGGCACGAACCCGTGTCCCCTGCATCGGCAGGCGGACTCTCAACCACTGCGCCACCAGGGAAGCCCGATACTATATATTTTAAAAACTGTATTACCTACAGTATATTATATATAATACATAATATATATAATATAATATATAATATATATAATATATTATACAAAACATATTGTATATATAATATTTATATATAAGTATGCATTATATATAAAGTATTTTATGTATGTGTAATATATATTTAATATTATGCTATATATATTATATATCATTAAAATTATACATTATATTTAATATATATGATATATATAATTATACATAAAATAATATAATTATATTGTATAACATATAATAATATATAATCATATATTATATGAAATATCTTATGTTATATATAATATATAATTATGTAATTAAAATGATATTATTTTAATATATATAGTATACTATTATTTTAATATATATAGTATAGTATATAATTATAATTATAAATAATATATTATAAAAATATATTATAAATAATATGTAGTATATTATTCATATATTATATATATAATATAATTGCATATAATAAAAATATATGTAAATATCATAAATTAATATATATCATATATATCATATATGTATATATAAAATATACATATAAAATATACATAACATGTGTACATAATATATTATGTACATAATAATATTGACATATATGCATAATATAATATATATATAATTGTATAATATAATTATGTATATATATGCATAATTATTTTAAGTTGATGATATACACACACACGCACATATATGCTTGTATATATGAAGGTCATGGTAACCACAAACCTATAACAGATACACAAAAGAATAAAGAAAAAAGAATACAAACATAGCACTAAAGAAAGTCATCAAATCACAATGGGAGAGACGAAGAGAAGCTAGAAACAGAGAAGAACTCCAAAAACAACCAGAAATCAAGTAACAAAATGAAAATAAGTACATACCTAATGAATAATTAAATGTAAGTGGATTAAATACTCCAATCCAAAGATATAGGGTAGCTGAATGGCTACAAAACTAGACCCATATATGTGCTACCAGAGACTCTCTTCAATCTAAAGACACACAGGAGACTTCCCTGGCCATCCAGTGGTTAAGAATCCACACTTCCAATGCAGGAAGCACAGGGTCGGGGAACTAAGATCCTACCTGCTATGTGGCATGACCAAAGGAAAAAAAAAGACACACAGACTGCAAGTGAAGGATGGAAAATGGTATTCCATGCAAAAGGAAAGGAAAGAAAGCTAGGGTAGGAATATTGATAATAGGCAAAATAGACTTTAAAAAAGAAAGATTATAAGACACAAAAGACATTACATAATGTTAACTGTTTTACATATATATAATAAACAATGATATATATATATGTGTGTGTGTGTGTGTGTGTGTGTGTGTGTGTGTGTATACTTTTGCAGGCTAAATAATACATGACTAAACAACCAATCAGTCACTGAAGAAATCAAAAAGGAAATAAAAAATACCTAGAGATGAATAAAAACAAAAACATAATGATCCAAAATCTGTGGGACGCAGCAAAAGCACGTCTAAGAGAGAAGGTTATCGTGATACAAGCCTACCACAAGAAACAAGAAAAATCTCAAATAAACTAACTAAGTTTACACCTAAAGGAACTAGAAAATTAAGAACAAACCAAATATAGGTTAGTAGAAGGAAAGAAGTCATAAAGATCAGAGCAGAATTAAATGAAATAGCAACTAAAAAAAAAATAGAGGGACTTACCTGGCAGTCCAGTTGTTGAGACTTTGCTTTACAATACAAGGGGTGTGGGTTCAATCCTTGATTGGGGAGCTAAGGTCCCACAAGCCTTGCAGCCAAAAACCCAAAACATAAAACAAGCAATATTATAACAAATCAATAAAGACTTAAAAAAATAGAAAAGATCAAGGAAACTAATAGCTGTTTCTTTGAAAAGATAAACAAAACTGATAAACTTTTAGCCAGACTCATCAAGAAAAAAAGATTGAGAACCCAAATACAATTAGAAATGAAAGAGGAGAAGTTACAACCAACACCACAGAAATACAAAGTATCATAAGAGATTACAACAAACAGTTATATGCCAATAAAGTGGATAACCAAGAAGAAATAGATAAATTCTTACAAATCTCCTAAGACTGAGTCAGTAATAAATACACAATATGAACAGAATTAAACTGAGTTAGAAAACAAAACAAAAAAACCTCCCAACAAATGAAAGCCCAGGACCAGAAAATATCACAGGTGAATTCTACCAAACATTTAAAGAAAAGTTAACACTTATCCTTCTCAAACTATTCCAAAAAAATTGCAGAGGAAGGAAAACTTCTGAACTCATTCTACCAGGCCAGAATTTACATCTTATCTGATAACAAAACCGGACAAAGACACTACACACACACACCCACACACACAAATTACAGGCCAACATCACTGATAAATACAGATACAAAAATCCTCAACAAAATATTAGCAAACTGAATTCAACAATATATTAAAAGAATCATACACTATAATCAGGTGGGGATTTATCCCAGGGATGCAGGTATAGTTCAACATCTACATATTGATTGATGTGATGCACCAAATTAACAAACTGAAGGATAATCATATGATCATTTCAATAGATGCAGAGAAAGCTTTTGACAAAATTCAAAATTTCTCAAAAATTCTCAACAAAGTGGGTATAGAGGGAACACATCTCAAAATAATAAAGGCCACAGTTAACATCATGCTCAATAGTGAAAAGCTGAAAGCATTTTCTCTAAGATCAGAAACAAGGCAAAGATGGCCACTCTCACAGCTTTTATTCAACACAGCTTTGGAAGTCATAGCCACAGCAATCAGATAAGAAAAGGAAATAAAAGGAATCCAAACTGGAAAGGAAGATGTAAAACTGTCACTGTTTGCAGATGGCATGATACTACATATAGAAATTCCTACAGACACCACCAAAAACTATTAGAACTAATAAATGAATTCACCAAATTTACAGGATATAAAATTAATATACAGAAATCTATTTGCATTCTATACACTAACAATGAATTATCAGAAAGAGAAATTGAGAAAGCAATCCCATTTACAATTGAATGAAATACAGTAAAATACCTAAGAATAAATCTAACCAAGGAGGTAACAGACATATACTTGGAAAACTGTAAGATGTTGAAAATGTGTTCATGGTCGATTAATATTGTTAAATTGACCATACTACCTAAAGCAAAATACAGATTCAATGCAATATCTCTCAAAATACCAAACTCATTTTTTCACAGAACTAGAACAAATAATTCTAAAATTTTATGGAAACACGAATAGAGAAAGAAGAACAAAGCTAGAGGAATCATGCTTCCTGATTTTAAACTATTGTACAAAGACACAGTAGTCAAAACAGTATGGTGCTGGCATAAAAATAGACATATAGAACAATGGAACAGGATAGAGAACCCAGAAATAAACCAATGCTTATATGGTCAATTAGTCTATGACAAAGGAGGCAGGAATATACAATGTGGAAAAGACAACTTCTTCAATAATGACATTGGTAAAACTGGATAGCTACAAGCAAAAGTATCAAACTGGATTATTTTCTCACACCATATCCAAAAATAAACTCAAAATGAAAGAAAGAATTAAATGTAAGGCTTGAAACTATAAATCTCTTGGAAGAAAACATAGCTGTATGCTCTTTGACATTGGTCTTAGCAATTTTTTTTCAGTCTATCTCCTCAGGCAAAGGAAACAAAAGCAAACACACACACACACACATACATACACACACAGAGACACAAAACCCCAAAAGACAGAAAACAAATGAAAAACCCAAATGGAACTGTATCAAACTAAAAAGCTTTTGTACAATAAAGGAAATGCTCAACAAAACAAACAGACCACGTACTGAGTGGAAGAAGACATTTGCAAACAATATATCTGATAACAGGTTAGTATCCAAAATATACAAAGAACTCATAACTCAACATAAAAAAAAGCAAGCAATCTGATTAAAAAATGGGAAGAAGATCCAGATAGACATTTTTCCAAAGAAAACAAACAGGTGGCCAACAGACACATGAAAAGATGCTCAACACCACTCATTATCAGAGAAATGCAAATCAAAACCACAATGAGATATCACCTCACACCTTTCAGAATAGCTATTATCAAAAAGACAACGAGGGCTTCCCTGGTGGCGCAGTGGTTGAGAGTCCACCTGTCAATGCAGGGGACACGGGTTTGTGCCCTGGTCCAGGAAGATCCCACATGCCATGGAGCTGCTAGGTCCACGAGCCATGGCCGCTGAGCCTGCGCATCCAGAGCCTGTGCTTCACAATGGGAGAGGCCACAATAGTGAGAGGCCCGCTACTGCAAAAAAAAAAAAAAAAAAGACAATGAATAACAAGTGTTGGAGAGGATGTGGAGAAAAGGGAACCCTCATGCACTTTTAGTGGGAATGTAAATTGGTACAGTCACTATGGAAAAAAAATGTGGTGTATATATGTAATAAATAAATAATATTCCATATATATGTAATATTTCACTCAGCATAAAAAAGAATGAAATCTTGTCACTTGCAACAACATGGGTGGATGTAGATAATATTATGCTAAGTGAAGTAAGTCAGGCAGAGAAAGACAAATAGCATATGATTTCACTTCTATGTGGAATCTAAAAAGCAAAACAAATGAACAAGTGAATCAAAACAGAACCAGACTCATAGATACAGAGGACAAACTGTCAGAGGGGAGAAGGGTAGGGGGTTGAGTGAAATAGGTGAGAGATATTAAGAGGTACAAACTTCCAGCTATAAAATAAATAAGTCATAGGGATATAGTATACAGCATAGGGAATATAGTCAATGGTATTGTAATAATTTTGTATGGTGACATGGTAACTGGACATTAGCATGGTGATCATTTTAGAAATATATAAAAATATCAAATCACTCTGTTGTACACCTGACACTAATATAATATGGTATGTCAATTATAATTCAATTTTTAAAAGTAAGTAATAGTAAGATTGGAGACCTAAATGCAACTGTGTCAAATAAATAAATAAATAAATAAATAAATAAATAAATATTCTCTGGGGGGAAAAAAAGGAAAAGTTTTTATTTCTAAATGTGCCTGCTTAATCCATTCAGATATCACATTCTGCAAATCACAAACAGTACTAAAATTAAAAGCTGAAGTACTAGCTAAATCAGAACATTTAAAAGAATGACTGACATACTTGACAATCTCATGGGGGCAGAGAAACCATAAAAGTAAAATGAAAAGTAAAAATAAATACAAGGAAAAAGATAAGTGACAAGCATGGGGAAAACTGTTGTGATGGCATGTAAAGGCTTATATGAAGAAGGCAATGTAAAAAAATGAACCGAGGATATGATTGATGAATCTAGAGAAGGAATAAAAATGACCAGTAAATATTTAATCTAATAATCAAAGACATACAAAGTAAAATAACAATTTGATATTATTGTTGATCCATTGTGCATAAAGAAAAATTATTAACTCCTGTGATTGGACAGAGCATGGATAAACTAGGACTCTCATACACTTGGGTATACACAAAAGAAAAATTGGTACAATGAAAGGGACAATTCATTTTTACTTCCACCATAAAAGAAAATCAATTTGGTAACAAGTTTCCAAGTGTAAAATGTGCATACACTTTGACCTAGAAAATCTGTTCCTAAGGCTTTTTTTTTAAATAAATGATTTCATAACTGATCAGAATTCATTTCTGCATTTTTAAAAAATATTTATTTGTTTATTTATTTATTTGGCTGTGCCGGGTCTTAGTCATGGAACATGGGATCTTCAATTTTAGTTGCGGCATGTAGGATCTTTAGTTGTGGCATGTGGGATATTTAGTTGAGGCATGCAGGACCTTTAGTTGCAGCATACTAACTCTTAGTTGTGGCATGTGGGACCTATTTCCCTGACCAGGGACCACACCCGGGCCCCCTGCATTGGGAACACAGAGTTTTAGCCACCGGACCACCAGGGAAGTCCCTGCATTTTTATATTAATAAACACTTGGCAACAATCAAAATGTCCATCAAAAGGGAATTAGGTAAATAAATTCCAGAGTAACCATATAATAGAGAATATTCTACTATCATTAAAAATATTGATGGATGACAGATGAATGGAAGAAGATGTGGTACATATATACAATGGAATACTACTCAGCCATAAAAAAGAATGAAATAATGCCATTTGCAGCAACAAGGATGCACCTAGAGATTATCATACTAAGTGAAGTAAGTCAGAAAGAGAGAGACAAATACCTTATTCTATCCCTTACATGTGGAATCTAAAATATGACACAAACGAGCTTATCTATGAAACAGGAAGAGAATCAAAGACATAGAGAACAGACGGGTGGTTGTGAAGGGGGAGGGGGTTATGGGAGGGATGGAGTGGGAGGCTGGGGTTAGCAGATGTAAACTTTTATATATAGAATGGATAAACATCAAGTTCCTACTGTATAACACAGATAACTATATTCAATATCCTATGATAAACCATAATGGAAAAGAATATTTTAAAAAAGAATATATATACTATATATATTGTGTATATATATATATATATATAAATATATATAAACTGAATCACTTTGCTGTATGGCAGTAATTAACACAACATTGTAAATCAACTATAGTTCAATAAAAAAATGTTGATGGAGGTTTATATGAACAGAGTTAAATTATGGTTATATTAACCCAGGTTCTCTCTCCACCTATCATTGAATCAATGCATTTAGTGGCTCAGGAGGAGGGCAAATATAACATAATACATACGTATGTGAATGAAATTTTAAACTTAAATCAAGAAGTTTAGGTTTTAGAAGATGTGGTACACATATACAATGGAATATTACTCAACCATAAAAAGAAATGAAATTGAGTTATTTGTAGTGAGGAGGATGGACCTAGAGACTGTTCTACAGAGTGAAATAAGTCAGAAAGAGAAAAACAAATACCATATGCTAACACATATATATATGGAGTCTTAAAAAAAAAAAGTGGTTCTGAAGAACCTAGGGGCAGGACAGGAATAAAGATGCAGACATAGAGAATGGATTAGAGGACACGGGGAAGGGGAAGGGGAAGCTGGGACGAAGTGAGAGAGTGGCATGGACATATATACACTACCAAATATAAAATAGATAGCTAGTGGGAAGCAGCCACATAGCACAGGGAGATCAGCTCGGTGGGATAGGGAGGGAGGAAGGGAGACGCAAGAGGGAGGAGATATATGTTTATGTATAGCTGATTCACTTTGTTATACAGCAGAAACTAACACACCATTGTAAAGCAATTATACACCAATAAAGATGTTTAAAAATAAAATAAAATAAAGGCAAAAAATAAAAAGTTTAGGTTTTTAAGAGCTGGAGTTTGTGAGAGAACGATGTTTAGTTTGAAAAGTTTGGCTTTGCATATTAGAAGCCAAAGCTCTGAAGTGTTCAAACAAATGATAGATTTGGATGATTGTCCAGTGAGTTTCTTCTCCTTTCTGGGCAAAGAAACAAGTTTATTTTTCACAGACATAGAGTAGAGTAATAAACTTGGCTGCTATCAGTGGTCTCTGAGAAGGAATATAGTTCTCTGCATTCCTGTTGACTAAGCTTTGAAAGTGGGATAAGTGGGGAGAATAGAAATCCAATTTCACTTAAGGTGCACCAATGAAGAGGGTACCTAGGTTTTACTTCTCTAAGTACACCCCAGGGACACTGCAGGTCTTTTAAAGAAACTCTATGTTTAGTGCGTGTATTAGTTTCAAATTGCTGCTATAACAAATTACCAGAAACTTGGTGACTTAAAACAATACAATTTATTACCTCATAATTCTAGAGGTCAGAAGAACAAAATTAGTCTCAGTGTGCTAAAATCAATGTTGTTGGGAAGGCTACATTCCTTCTGAAGTCTTTAAGGGAGAATCTATCTCTTGCCTCTTCTAGATTCTAGAGGCTACCTACATTCATGCGCCCAAGACCCCTTTCTCATCTCTAAAGCCAGCAGTGTAGCATCTTCCAGCCTCTCCCTCTCTCTGCTTCTATTATTATATCTCCTTTTCAGCTTCTGATCTTCCTGCTTCCCTTTTATAAGGGTCTTATGATTATGTTGGGCCTACCAAGAGCATCCAATATCATCTCTGTTTGTAAATATCTTTAACTTAATCACACCTATGATTACTTTTACCATGTAAAGTAACATAATAACAAGTTCTGATGATGAGAATGTGAATATCTTTGGGGGCCATTATAACATGGTACACTAGCAGTAGAATAGAAATGACTGTATTAGATGTGTCAGCAGGTGGTCCCAAGGGTAACGTCAGTTTGGCATTGGAAAAAGCTGACAGGGCACAGGTGATGTTAAGCAGTGGATGTTTGTGTCCCTTCGAAATTCATCTGTGAAATCATAACCCCGAAAGGTGATAGTATTAGGAGGTGGGGCCTTTGAGAGGTAATTAGGTTATGAGGGTGGAGCCCTCATAAATGGTATTAGTGCCCTTATAAAGAAGGCTCCAGAAAGCTGCCTTGCCCCTTCTACCATGTGAGGACACAGTGAGAAGACAGCTGTCTATGAACAAGAAGTGGGCTCTCGACAGACACTGAATCTACTGGCACCTTGATCTTGGACTTCCCGGCCTCCGGAACTGTGAAAAATAAATGTTTATTATTTAAGCCACTCAGTCTATAGTATATTCAGATATAGCAGGCTAAGGCAGATGGGTTGGTGGGCAGACCTGAAGAGACCTTGTGTTTGGTATAAAGTGGATGGAGAATGTACAATCTGACAGCCAAATGTCAAGGAGTGATTCCAACCCTTTGACCAGATGTGACAAGAATGAAAACTGCTGCCTAAAGGGCAGATAAAAGGCAGCATAAGACAGAGGAGGATCATTAAGGATCTAACCTTTGTTTTCTTCTGCCAAGATGATTCATAGCCCTTGACCATTAACCAAAAAATCACCCTGGGTGAAGTGAAGGAGAAAAAAAAAAATCCTGAAGTTCTGTGACTATGTCAAACCATGAGTAATCAAGAAAACAGTGGACTGGGTCCACCATGAATTGCCAAGGTTGACTTTTCTACTAGCTGTGGGTCTTCAGAATAAATTAAGCAGTATTTTACTGTAAGTTTCATACACTTCAGTAAATATTTTGAAATTAATAACTAAAACTTACCTTTATTAATATGTAAATAAAGCTAAAATTTATTATATGAGAAAACACACTATAAAAATGTTATTCTATTTTAATTGCTATATTGTATTTACATGTGTTTATGCATAGAAAAACGTTTAAAGTTTATGCTCCTAATTAATTTAAACATGGGTCTTTCTGGCTGATTGGAGGATGTGATTTTTCTGTACTCTTTTTCTTTACACCTATCCAATTTTAGATCTGCAATGCACATGTATTATTTGAATAATCAGCAAAAATAACAAAGCTGTTTCCATTTTGCCAAAAGCTATGGTAAAAATACTATCATTTATTTTAGATAGTGAGACGGTGTGGATAGAACACTGAACTAGCTGCTGGCAAAATGAGATCAAGTGTCAGTTTTCCAGTATGCTAGTCATGTGACCCTGAATAAGCCACCTACAGTTTATGGGCCCCATCTGGAAACTGGGGACAATGATGCTAGCTATACTACCTCACAGTGGTACCATGTGGAATGCATTGGGCTTGACATTTAATGTGTTATCTAACCCTCAAAACAACTCTTGATGTGTCTATTTTTTTTTTAATTTTATTTTTTTGCGGTATGCGGGCCTCTCACTGTTGTGGCCTCTCCCGTTGCGGAGCAACAGGCTCCGGATGCGCAGGCTCAGCGGCCATGGGCCACGGGCCCAGCTGCTCCGCGGCATGTGGGATCCTCCCGGACCGGGGCACAAACCCGTGTCCCCTGCATCGGCAGGCGGACTCCCAACCACTGCACCACCAGGGAAGCCCCTGTGTCTATTATTACCCTCATTATACAAAATCAAATATAGAAAATACATATTACAGTTCTTTGAAAAACATAATATAAACCTAAGCTATTCCTGCAATATAATCAAGAAGAAATGCTTGCAGTGCTAAGTGTAGATGTGGATGTCGCATAGAAGCTCTTTAAACAATATACAGATAGATTGATTTCCAGTATGACGATCAAATTCCTTTAAGGTATTCAGCAATTTGAAGAGAGATCTGGGAGTTCTCCGCCTGAAGATAGCCTCTTTAAAACCAGACATTTCAGTGGTATCCTATCACTGCCACGGTTCTTGATTTAAGCTTTGCTTCTGAGAAATAGATTGTTGATTGAAAGTATCAATTATAAACCTGTGTTTACTAAATTTGAAGTGATTTCCATAGCAGTTCTGTGTGTGTATTTGAAAACACATAAACATATATCTGTTTTATATATGTATATACACATATTATCATGTTAAGTGCTTAGCTATCATTAATTACCTAGTATTCCAGTTAAGATGAGATATGTTATGGATACAGATGAGGAAACTAGAATCAGGAATATGGACCAAGTATATTGCCATATGAAATAAAAGTGTCTAGAATAATTCTGTATAACCGAATTAGAAAAATGAGTACATACTTCCTTATCTAAAAGCTTTGAGGTTACAAGTATTTTAGAATTCAGAGATTTTTGAGTTTCAGAAGGTAATTAAATGCATATAACTTATGTAATGTGCTGATATGTAATATAACCTCTCCAACAGGTCTGTGCCCTATAATCAACCGTATTGTTATTTCTGCAGAAAACTGAATGAATAGTCATACTATAAGTAGGATAAATAGTCTTTAAACAGTCTTATATCAGTTCAGGCTTTGCTGCCAAGTGAGTTTGCAGCAAGTTTCGGAAGAACTTTTCAGTTCAATTAAATGAGGTGCTTCCATTTCCAACTTGTTTTCAGGTTTTCATTTGCTCTTCATTTGCCTGCTCTTGCTGATGTGCTGAGAAGGGCTCACAGTTGTAGAAAGAGATAATGTGAAGACACTGTGTTAACAGAAGATTCATCACTGATGGTGATAAGAAAGTTGTCTACAGGGAAGGAAGTGCTTGTTTCACAGCATCAATGTGTACTCCATAGATGAATAAAGCATATCCATGTCACTGGATGGAAAGAGCTGATAAACAGTTTCCTATGCTAAAGATTTTAGAAGCCTTTAGTTTGTATGAAAACCTAACGAACTCTTGACCTCTGCTTTATGGGCTCTTGCTGGTGATAATGCTTATTATCAATTTCAAGTTCTGACGACCTAGTTGAAGTTATTGGCAATGTTGATATGCTTAGGACTGTAGATACTTTCATAATTTGATGATTATGTGAGTAAGGTGAATAAAGGGTATATTTTTCCTGGACTTTGGGTAGAATATTTCCATTAGCAATAGGTCAAAAATAAATGGTGACTTACAGTTGAGGAAAGTTCCCTCTATGCCTACTTTCTGCAGGGTTTTTATCATAAATGGGTGTTGAATTTGTCAAAAGCTTTCTCTGCATCAATTGAGATGATCATATGGTTTTTCTCCTTCAATTTGTTAATATGGTGTATCACATTGATTGATTTGCATATATTGAAGAATCCTTGCATTCCTGGGATTAAACCCCACTTGATCATGGTGTATGATCCTTTTAATGTGCTGTTGGCTTCTGTTTGCTAGTATTTTGTTGAGGATTTTGCATCTATGTTCATCAGTGATACTGGCCTGTAGTTTTCTTTCTTTGTGAATCTTTGTCTAGTTTTGGTATCAGGGTGATGGTGGCCTCGTAGAATGATTTTGGGAGTGTTCCTCCCTCTGCTATATTTTGGAAGAGTTTGAGAAGGAGAGGTGTTAGCTCGTCTCTAAATATTTGATAGAATACATCTGTGGAGCCACCTGGTCCTGGGCTTTTGTGTGTTGGAAGATTTTTAATCACAGTTTCAATTTCAGTGCTTGTGATATGTCTGTTCATATTTTCTATTTCTTCTTGGTTCAGTCTCAGAAGGTTGTGCACTTCTAAGAATTTGTCCATTTCTTCCAGGTTGTCCATTTTATTGGCATAGAGTTGCTTGTAGTAATCTCTCATGATCCTTTGTATTTCTGCAGTGTCAGTTGCTACTTCTCCTTTTTCATTTCTAATTCTATTGATTTGAGTCTTTTCCCTTTTTTTCTTGATGAGTCTGGCTGGCTAATGGTTTATCAATTTTGTTTGTCTTCTCAAAGAACCAGCTTTTAGTTTTATTGATCTTTGCTATCGTTTCCTTCATTTCTTTTTCATTTATTTCTGATCTGATCTTTATGATTTCTTTCCTTCTGCTGACTTTGGGGTTCTTTTGGTTCTTCTTTCTCTAATTGCTTTAGGTGTAAGGTTAGGTTGTTTATTTGAGATATTTCTTGTTTCTTAAGGTAGGATTGTATTGCTATAAACTTCAGTCTTAGAACTGCTTTTGCTGCATCCCATAGGTTTTGGGTCATCGTGTTTTCATTGTCATTTGTTTCTAGGTATTTTTTGATTTCCTCTTTGATTTCTTCAGTGATATCTTGGTTATTAAGTAGTGTATTCTTTAGCCTCCATGTGCTTATATTTTTAATAGATTTTTTCCTGTAATTGATATCTAGTCTTATAGCGTTGTGGTCAGAAAAGATACTTGATATGATTTCAGTTTTCTTAAATTAACCAAGGGTTGATTTGTGACCCAAGATATGATCTATCCTGGAGAATGTTCCATGAGCACTTGACAAGAATGTGTATTCTATTGTTTTTGGATGGAATGTCCTATAAATATCAGTTAAGTCCATCTTGTTTAATGTATCATTTTAAGCTTGTGTTTCCTTATTTATTTTCATTTTAGATGATCTGTCCATCAGAGAAAGTGGGGTGTTAAAGTCCCCTACTATGATTGTGTTACTGTGGTTTTCCCTTCTTATGGCTGTTAGTATTTGCCTTATGTATTGAGGTTCTCCTATGTTGGGTGCATAAATATTTACAATTGTTATGTCTTCTTCTTGGATTGATCCCTTGATCATTATGTAGTGTCCTTCCTTGTCTCTTGCAACATTCTTTGTTTTAAAGTGTATTTTTCTGATATGAGTATTGCTACTCCAACTTTCTTTTGATTTCCATTTGCATGGAATATCTTTTTCTATCCCCTCACTTTCAGTCTGTATGTGTCTGTAGGTCTGAAGTGGGTCTCTTGTAGACAGCATATACACGGGTCTTGTTTTTCTATCCATTCAGCCAGTCTATGTCTTTTGGTTGGAGCATTTAATCCATTTACATTTAGGGTAATTATCGATATGTATGTTCCTATTCCCATTTTCTTAATTGTTTTGGGTTTGTTATTGTAGGTTTTTTCCTTCTTTTGTGTTTCCTGCTTAGAGAAGTTCCTTTAGCATTTGTTGTAAAGGTGGTTTGGAGGTGCTGAATTCTCTTAGCTTTTGCTTATCTGTAAAGGTTTTAATTTCTGCCTCAAATCTGAATGAGATCCTTGCTGGGTAGAGTAATCATGGTTGTAGGTTTTTCACTTTCATCACTTTAAATATGTCCTGCCACTCCCTTCTGGCTTGCAGAGTTTCTGCTGAAAGATCAGTGGTTAACCTTATGGGAATTCCCTTGTGTGTTATTTGTTGTTTTTCCTTTGCTGCTTTTAATATTTTTTCTTTGTATTTAATTTTTGATAGTTTGATTAATATATGTCTTGGCATGTTTCTCCTTGGATTTATCCTGTATGGGACTCTCTGTGCTTCCTGGACTTGATTAACTATTTCATTTCCCATATTAGGGACGTTTTCAACTATACTCTCTTCAAATATTTTCTCAGTCCCTTTCTTTTTCCCTTCCTCTGTTGGCACCCGTAGAATTCAAACGATGGTGCATTTAATGTTGTCCCAGAGGTCTCTGAGACTGTCTCAGTTCTTTTCATCCTTTTTTCTTTATTCTGCTCTGCAGTAGTTATTTCCACTATTTTATCTTCCAGGTCACTTATCCGTTCTTCTGCCTCAGTTATTCTGCTATTGATCCCTTCTAGAGAATTTTTAATTTCATTTATTGTGTTGTTCATCATTGTTTGTTTGCTCTTTGGTTCTTCTAGGTCCTTGTTTAACGATTCTTGTATTTTCTCTATTATATTTCCAAGATTTTGGATTACCTTCACTATCATTATTCTGAATTCTTTTTCAGGTAGACTGCCTATTTCCTCTTCATTTGTTAAGTCTTGTGGGTTTTTACCTTGCTCCTTCATCTGCTGTGTGTTTTACTGTCTTCTTATTTTGCTTAACTTACTGTGTTTGGGGTCTCCTTTTCACAGGCTACAGGTTCATAGTTCCCGTTGTTTTTGGTGTCTGTCCCCAGTGGCTAAGGTTGGTTCAGTGGGTTGTGTAGGCTTCCTGGTGGAGGGAACTAGTGCCTGTGTTCTGGTGGATGAGGGTGGATCTTGTCTTTCTGGTGGGCTGGTCCATGTCTGGTGGTTTGTTTGGGGTGTCTGTGCCCTTATTATGATTTTAGGCAGCCTCTCTGCTAATGGATGGATTTGTGTTCCTGTCTTGGTAGTTTTTTGGCTTAGGCTGGTCAGCACTGTAGCTTGCTGGTCGTTGAGTGAAGCTGGCTCTTGGTGTTGAGATGGGGATCTCTGGGAGATTTTCGCCATTTGATATTACATGGAGCTGGGAGGTGTCTTGTGGACCAGTGTCCTGAAGTTGGCTCTCCCATCTCAGAGGCACAGCATTGACTCCTGGCTGGAGCACCAAGAGCCTTTCATCCACACAGTTCAGAATAAAAGGGAGAAAAAATAGAAAGAAGAAAGAAAGAAAGAAAGAAAGAAAGAAGATAAAATAAAATAAAGTTATTAAAATGAAAAATAATTATTAAGAAAAAAAATTTTTAAGTAAAAATTAAAAAAATGGACCAGCAGAACCCTAGGACAAATGGTAAAAGCAAAGCTATATAGACAAAATCACACACAGAAGCATACACATACACGCTCACAAAAAGAGAAAAAGGGAAAAAAAAATCTTTGCTCCCAAAGTCCACGTCCTCAATTTGGGATGATTCGCTGTCTATTCAGGTATTCCACAGATGCAGGGTACATCAAGTTGATTGTGGAGATTTAATCCACTGCTCCTGAGGCTGCTTGGAGAAATTTCCCTTTCTCTTCTTTGTTTGCACGGCTCCCGGGGTTCAGGTTTCGATTTGGCCCCGCCTCTGCGAGTAGGTCACCTGAGGGCGTCTGTTCTTCGCTCAGACAGGACGGGGTTAAAGGAGCAGCTGATTCGGGGGCTCTGGCTCACTCAGGCCTGGGGGAGGGAGGGGTACGGCTGTGGGTTGAGCCTGAGGCGGCAGAGGTCAGCGTGACATTGCACCAGCCTAAGGCGCGCTGTGCGTTCTCCCGGGGGAGTTGTCCCTGGATCCCGGGACCCTGGCAGTGGCGGGCTGCACAGGTTCCCGGGAGGGGAGGTGTGGATAGTGACCTGTGCTTGCACACAGGCTTCTTGGTGGCGGCAGCAGCAGCCTTGGTGTCTCATGCCGTCTCTGGGGTCCGTGCTGATAGCCGCCACCTGCGCCAGTCTCTGGAGCTCCTCTAAGCAGCGCTGTTAATCTCCTCTCCTCACGCACCAGGAAACAAAGAAGCGAGAAAAAGTCTCTTGCCTCTTTGGCAGCTCCAGACTTTTTCCCGGACTCCCTCCCGGCTAGTTGTGGTGCACTAGCCCCCTTCAGGCCGTGTTCACGCAGCTAATCCCAGTCCTTTCCCTGCGACATGACCGAAGCCCGAGCCTCAGCTCCCAGCCCCCGCCCACCCCGGCGGGTGAGCAGACAAGTCTCTCGGGCTGGTGAGTGCTGGTCGGCACCGATCCTCTGTGCGGGAATCTCCCCGCTTTGCCCTCCACACCCCTGTTGCTGCCCTCTCCTCCGTGGCTCTCAAGCTTCCCCTCCGCCACCCGCAGTCTCCGCCCGCGAAGGGGCTTCCTAGTGTGTGGAAACCTTTCCTCCTTCACAGCTCCCTCCCACTGGTGCAGGTCCCGTCCCTATTCTTTTGTCTCTGTTTTTTCTATTTTCTTTTGCCCTACCCAGGTACATGGGGAGTTTCTTGCCTTTTGGGAGGTCTGAGTTCTTCTGCCAGCATTCAGTAGGTGTTCTATAGGAGCTGTTCCACATGTAGATGTATTTCTGATGTATTTGTGGAGAGGAAGGTTATCTCCGTGTCTTACTCTTCCGCTGTCTTGAAGCTCCTCGTGACTTAAGGTTGGAGAAAAGTCTTCCAGCAGTGACTCACACACTTGTCTGCTTCAAAAAGAAGCGGGTATCTATGTATTAATGTCAACACTTTGGATCTAGTAATGGATAGGATATCCATGAAAGATATAATAATAAGAGGAAAGGCTACAGAAACAGTCTTTAATTAAACTCCTTCCCAAATCTTCCAACCATTCTGTCAAACTAGATCCAGCTGTGACTGAAGACAATAGACCGCTGGTATTTATTGGTCTCTAAGGAAGGTGCCTCACCACTGCAGGTTAATGTAGAAAAGTCAATCTGGGCAATTCATGGTGGACTCAGTCAGTCCAGTGTTTTCTTGGTTACTCATGGTTTGCCCTAGACACAGCACTTTTTTTCTCTCTTTTCTCCTTCCCTTCACCCAGGGTGATTTTTCAGTTAATGGGCAAGGACTATGAATCATCTGGACAGCAGAGAGGACAGGGTTTTTTCCTTGATGATGCTCCTTGGTCCTATGCTGCTGCCCTTTGGACAGTGTCCTCTCTTCTTGCAACATCTGCTAAGATGGCTGGAGCAAAAGTTTGGTAGAACCTCTCAACAATCTTGAAAGAGTCATCATCCTACTATGAATGGGGAAACTGAGACCCAGAGAGGTTAGGTACTTTGTACAAGGATCACATAGACATAAATGATAGAGCTTGCAGCCTTGTATAGTTCAAAAAATGGAATGAGAATGATAACTTAGGGATAAAAAGTAGAATTTTATTTAATACATTGTCTAGCAAGCTTCTAGAGATAGCTATACTTTATTAAATTGCACATAAAAATATGTGGGGATACTTCTTCAAGGAAGAAACTGTATACGAATAGCATCAATTTATGATCACAAGAAATGGACCAAAGAGGAGTGAAAAACCCAAGAATGATGAAAACACCTTCCATATATTCAGCATGTGTATTATTTCTATAGGTTTGGAATGAAAAGACATTGTATAACGGTCTGTGTGCTCATCTAAAATGACAAGAGAGTAGGAGATAAAAATCTCCTAACACAAACAGCAGTTTTGTTTCCAATGACAGTGCAAAGAGCCAAGCAAAATCTACACTAGGTAGTTTAAATTACTTTCTTGAGGCTGGCTTTTAAGAGTGATTTGATTCCTACTTTGTGCTAGCAAAAATACATCTTTGAGCCTCTGTGTGTTTTATTCCCTTTTCCTTCATTTAAACTCACACACCCACAATCCACTCACCCTCAGACACACACATAACCCACACAAAATATATATAGATTAAGTCTTCTCTAAATCTAATCACAAATAATACATTTCTAATGGGGGATGTCCAGGCATTGTGATAGGCTTATAAGGAATGATATTTTAGCTAAAAATCCTTTAAGCAGACCTTATGCCAACTGGTCTTCTTAATCAAATGCTTGACACTATAGGAGACTCATCAAATCCTCTTCATTAGTTTTTCATTAGAATAGTGAACAGACTTAATTTTTCAAGGTACTTATTGGTTAAATTGGTTCTCATTTTGATGTTTTCCTGGGGTAAAAAAAGTTGGGGAAGTTGAATTAGATGCTGAACTGAGCCTGTAGGCATGATACTCAGTAAGTCAGACTCACTAAATGGAACCATCAGCAAGAAATCAGAGGGAGGATAAAACCTTATGTGTTGGGTATGTCTGATATATGTGCCTGGCTTGGCATAGTAAAAACAAATAAATATTCAAGAAAATAAATTTTTAAAAATTGGCCTGGGCATCAAGGAATCTAAATTTATTTTTAATTAGATTTGTGACCTCCTGTTTTCCCCATTAAATATGGAATACTTTTGCATGCCAACAGGATAAAGTTGTGAGAAAATAACTGTAAGCAGAAGTGCTTCTAAAACCTGATTTATCCTCCCTATGCCTAAAATACTTTAACATTTCTGGATAATGAAAAATTAGTAGATTAAAATATAATGTTCTGAGGGTTACTACTCTAAAAGCTCATTAAAATTGATAAGAAAAACACTGAGACCCCAATATAAAAATGAGCAAAGGATACGAACACACAGGACACACCAACAGAGATAATTAGCAAGCAAACATATGGGAAAATGTTTAACCTTGTTAGTTACCAAAGAAATTCCAGTTAAAATAACATTGTGTTAATACCGTACCATTTAAATGTGTCAAGGAAATTATATACTGGTGGATTCTACCAAACATTTAAAGGAGAATTAACATCAATCCTTTACAAACCCTTCTAAAAAATAGAAGAGGAGGGAACCCTTTCTTACTCATTCTATGAGGCCAGTATGACCCTGATACCAAAACCAGACAAAAACATCACAAGAAAACTACAGACCAATATGTTTTATAAATACAGATGCAAAAATCTTCAACAAGATACTAGCAAACGAAATCCTGCAACATATAAAAATATAATACACCATGACCAAGTAGGATTTATCTCAAAAAATCATGGGTAAATATAACATACCACATTAATGCAATGAAGGGAAAAAACAACATATCATCTCAATAGACGCAGAAAAAGCATTTGATGAAATCCAATACCCTTTCGTGAAAAAAACACTCAATAAACTGAAAGTAGAAGGGAACTCCCTCAACCTAATACAGGCCATCTCTAAAAATCCACAGCTAACATCATACTTAATGATGGAAAACTAGATCCCCCAAGATCAGGAATAATAAAAGAATATCTGCTTTTACCACGTCTACTCAATATTGTACTAGAAGTACTAGTTAGAGCAAGTAGGCAAGAAAATGAAATAAAAGTAATCCAAATTGGAAAGGCTCTCTATTCTGTTCTATTGATCTATGTGCCTATTTTTAATGCCAATATATGATTGTATCTTTTAAATTATTTTTATATATATACAAGGATGGACAAAGAACATGGACACAGGAAACCAAGTGATTCACTAACATGGTATAATCGTTGGTATCCCACTCCTCCTCATAATTGCATTAATTATGAAGATTATGAATCAACCACAATGTTCTTTAGTATTGTGATGTCGTTATATTTAAAACATTTTGAAAATACTTGAAGGAGGATTTCTGAGTGTTCCTTTGGATATGTCTAGCATATAAAGAAAGATGTGTGGATACTCAGTCTAGAAAATGATTCTGACCAGGATCATAGCAACACTGAAAGATGTAGCCAAGTGCAGTGAGGTGGCTACATCCTCTGCAGAGCAGCCTGGCCAAGATTGTCTCCTGGAGGTGCAGCCAGACCGGGGCTGCAGATGTGGGCCTTCCCACTGACCAAGGCTAGGACAACAGACTGTGTACTATGAAAAGGAAATTTATAATTACAGGGATGGTGACCTTGAGGAATGCTCCTTATATGAATCAGAGACTGGAGCACATCACTGGATCTTTAAACAGAAGTTTTTAAGATATAACATGTTTTTACAGTTTTTAATATTACAGCATGTTGCATACATATTTACAGATAGAAAAGTACACAATTCAAGCCTACAACTAGGTGGATATTTACATAAATATAAGTTAATTTTGCCACTGCCCAGATCAAGACAGAACTTTTCTGGCAGTACCAGCAGGCTCTTGGTGCCCACTCACAGTTGATAACCCAGCCAAAGGCAACCACTATCAGACCTGTATCACCATAGACTTAGGTTTGCTGCATTTGAACTTGACAAATACGGGATTATTCAGGATGTACTCTTTTGTGCCCCCTTCTCTTGCTCAGTATTACATCTGGAGATTCCTCCATGATATGCATGTATCTAGAATCCATTCTGTTTCAGTGCTGTGTAGTATTGTCAATTTACAATGTGGATTTACAATTCCTGTAATCTGCCTCCTGCAGAATGTAGAAAGGCTAACGAATTTCCTTTTATTTAAATTTCACTCTGATGTTAAACACATGCATGATTAAATAAACTATCTTAAGAGGAGGAAGTTTAAAATAATAAAAAAAGAATTTCCCTAAGACTATTTGGTCTTGATAAGACGTCGGATGTAGTCAGCTGGAGAGCTCTTGCTTCTGAATAAATAAAATGGGCAGATGTTTGGGAAAATCTGTAGCATTGTATGATAATCCTGTGGAGAGGGTAGGCAGAACCATGAAGCAGAGGGATTGACCAGTTGGCCAAAGTGGTAAACAAGGGAAATTTCCAAGTCCAGGAGGGTTTGCAGGGAGCACACAGTGATCACACGGCCCTTTGGAGTTGTGGGTTTGAGGCACATGCAGTGTGACTCCAGTGGTCTGTTCTGTCCTATTGTACAGCCATCTTGCCTGTTTCAGGCAGAAGATTAGATTAGGTTCAAATAGAAGTGATGAGGAAAAGGTTTCATTTCAGTCTTAGCTGTCAGTAAGCTGCTGTTTTCAAACACCAGGCTTTCAGACTACAGCTAACGGACTTAGGTTGGAAAAGGAGAATCAATTCCTAAGAACTATAAACCACATTTCAGAGCTTGCTCTGGGAGGACATCAGAGGTTAGATTATGTTAAATAGTAATAGTAGTAATAATATTAGTGTGTAAGTGTGTTCTTATTTAATGGGGAGATTGGGGCATGTGTTTTCTGTACCTACAGTTGGTGACCTTCTCAGTGGTTCCTCTCGCCTCTGCATTCTCTTCTTCTCAGAACTTGGTGTACAGAATCTTTATTTCCTAGAAAGGTAAAGTAATTGTTGACTTGTGAATCTATAGAAGCTGGCAGGTAAGCTTGTTGGCTGCTCACCAATCCAGCTTTCTACTGACAGAGAAAATTTCTTTGTTTGTCATAACTAAACATATTAAGATGTATAGAACATATTTTAAATGTTCTAGCATAAGTTGGCTCTCACTAAGGTCTGTGTGACCTTGGGGAAATTAGATCTTGGAGTCTGAGTTTCCTCAACTGTAAAACTATGATTTTAAATTGAGAACGCTAAAGTGCATGTTTAAATGCTGATATAATTTATTTCTAATTCAAGCCATGTAGAGAATCTCAAAAAAGAAAAAAAATCCCCCTTAGATGTTAGGCTTAGCCTTACAACAGCATTGACTCTAGGAACCAAACATTTGATTTTGAATAACCTTGAATTATATTCTGCTTGAATCTGGGTGCTACATTTGGAGCTCACAATGTACCCCACTGAAGTGGCAGAGAAGCACCAGGAGGCAAAAGAACAATTACTTCTTGAAAAAGAGTGATGAGACCCTGACAATAGAGTGGTCTTTTGGGGATAGATAGAGAAAGTGCCAAATGTCAGATAACATTAGATTAATTTGAGATCCAGAGAACACTTAGGTCAGACTAACAAATTTATCTTTATTTGTGCTCTTAGCAACCTGTGTACCAGGTGTTTATTACTCTTGGACAAGAGCCTTCTGCTTATCTGGGAAGAGTTCATTGAGACATGAGTGTCCATTATGTAGGTGTGACATTAAGTGATAGGAAGTTGGCATGCCAAGCCCATGTTGTAAGGGACCATGTTTTATGAGGAGGAAATGTTCATGATTAAGAATTTCTTAGACAAAATTAGGCTCATGTTTAAATTATCCTGAGTTATAAGATGATCACCAGAGAAAATGTGCAGTCATCCTCCATGGAATTGTGCTTATTTCAGGCAAAATTATTCCTAATGTCCATCCCTCCTTTTAGTGTCCAATATACAGCTGTCAAGTGCTGATGCAAGGCATGAAAATTCCATTTTTCTTTTCTTCTATAAAAAACACGAAAATCCTCCCATGCAATCTTCTAGGCTACTGTCATACAGTATGATTTATGTATTTCTTATATGTTTCTTTCTTTTCAAACCTGGAAGTATATTCTTTTGTTTTATTGGGCTATTTATTCTCTTGACATCCTTGGATGTGAGTTGATGGAACCATGATAAAAGGATAGAGAAGTAGAACAAATAAGCCTGATTGTATAGATTAGGACTTCCTGACAGATTAGGGATGGCAAGGATAGGAACAAAAGATAAAAATCACCTGATTCATGTGCACTGGGATGGTCCAAATAAACCAGTGCTTGAAGGTTTTGCTATACTGTGACTCTGAAAAATAAATGCAGGAAAGATTGGGTTATGACTGTGGAGACTAAGGAAAGATGTTTGCTTTCCTTTAAAAAAATTAATTTTGATACATAAAATGTAAATGCTTAGTCTAAGAGCCTAGCACAATGCTTTGCATTAAATGAACATCTAATAGATATTTGTTAAAGTCAGGGAAAGGAGTTGATGCATGTGGGACTAAGGAGATGGAGTAGGCAGACATCTATTAGTTTGTCTTCCCAGAAGAGTTCCCATCCCCTTTCTGGCCAGGCCCCATTCATGTGGCTAAGATTGGAACATGCCACCATCTGACAGGTCCTGCTGATTCTGATTGGTGTAGGGATGGAAACCCAAAGTAAAATAATCCTGGTGCCTTCTCTCCACAGTGATTGGCCCAGAGAAGTACCCTTAACAAAATCTGAGCCAATTGGAAGGCCTCCCCAGGATTTTTCAAATTGGAAACATGGAAAATCATGGTAAAGCTGGAAGAACGTAAGAGTGAAAATTGCTGGTTGTTACTCTTCCATACTCAGGAGGAAATAAGTCTGACGTGGAGAAGTCAACCCACAGATAGAAACAAGAGAGGGAGAAAAGTCCTGACCACATTTGTCCCTGGTTCTAGCTGTTCCCATGGCCCAGTTTTATCCTTGGCCCTTGTGAGATTTGGTCACTTGAGCCAACCCTGCCCCCTTCACCAAAGCTCAAAGAGTCCTAACTAATACAAGGGACACTTAAAGTAGAAGTAGAACTGGACTGATTTGGAAGTAACTAGATTCTGAGCAATGTGAGGTCAAGGATCATGTCTTTCATCTTTATAATCGCAGTGCGTGAAGTAGTGCTTGGTACTGTTGGTAATCAATAACTGCAGAGTCATTCCAAATACATTTATTAAGTATCCAGGAAACATGCTTAGTGCTGGGAATAAAACAGTGAGCAAGACAATTGCAGTCCTTGCCCTTAAGAAGCTTTCAATCCAGAGAGAGCACAGATATAACCCGGCAATGGTAATAAAAAGTGATGCTTGATAGAGGAGTATTTAATTAGGGTTATTAGGTGACAAATAGCGTAGCTAATCTAAGCAAAGAAGGGAATTATTAACTAACGGGCTATTTCACAGAACCCAAGGGAAAGAATGCAGCCTAGCCTTAGTGAGGACAGGGACAAGAACTGGAGAGACATTGTCCACCCAGTAGTGCTCTTTCTGACTCTCCTCTCTGCTTCTCTTTATCTTTTTTAGTCTTTTTCCCAAAGACTGCCCCCCAGTTTGAGTGCTACTCTAAAGCACTGGTCACAGTTATAAAGCTGGTCACAGCTTCCAAGAACAAACCTGTCTGAGGAAGATAATCAAACTGACCAGAATTCCTCTGAGGAGGAATATCTAGTTTGAAATCATCCTTGGATAAGTTGGTAGGCTGAGTGGGTGAGCCCTCAGGGCATGCTCGAGTTGCACAAGCTAATTGCTGTCAACTCTATGCATAAAACAAGAAGAATGGGTGTGACCCAGGAGAGACAGTTAGGAAGGAGAGGGTTTAGAGAAGAGACTGAATGACCTCCCTACCCTTCACCTCATTAACAACAAAGACTACAAAAGTTAAAAGATACTCAATGACCAGATACTTGTAATGGAAATGGTGATAGAGAGCTGAGTTCTGTCTGGGTTGGAGCAAAACGAGACAGTCCACGAATAGGCAAGAGGAAGACAGCCAAGTTACACAAGTTAGTGGCCCAGCCACCTGGAGAGACTCATTCTCTTTGCTCCTATTTCATGTTGCCAGAAAAGAAACTCTGATTGGCTGATCTTGGGACTGGTCTGTCTGATAGGCATGTACAAAATGACTGTTGGGTCCACAAGGGGGTAGATGGGATAGTTAAGGGGATTCTTGTGAACTGGTCAGATGTTCTAAAAAGCATTTAATACAGGGAAGAAATGGGTGTCAAGGGAACATATAAGAGAGGTGTCTAATTCATGCTAAATATTCTTTGAATAAAAGAATGAGTAAACTAGATTTTCTTGTATGGTTTGTCAAAAGCTGTGATATATACAGAAGGAAGACAAAGCCATGAGGCAGTCAAAGTCAAGAGTAAGAAAAAGCCATGAGGTAGGAAGAGAGTAAGTAGAATACGGGGTTGCAAGAGAAGTAGACGCTGAGACAGAGACTCCAGAGGCTTTGCTGATGTGGGGGAGGGCAGATGATGAGATGCGACCCAGCGAGCAGACAAGCGCTGTTCCTGTTCTCCTCAAGGTCTGACTCTGTGAACGGAGGGCTATTATTCCCAAGACCTGGTAGTTTAAATGCTGGACTTGTCCCTTTTTTTCTTATTTCCTTATTTTCTCCAGTATTCTTACAAGTAACTACCATAGTTGAGATGCCCTGAGCACATTTATGTTCCTGAGAATCTGAAAGAGCTTAATAACAAAACAAGGAAGGAAGGAAGGAAGGGAGGGAGGGAGGGAAGGAGAAAGAAATGAGCAGGATCACGGCTAGCATGTGCATGTTTATAATTGAGTAAGAGTTTCGTTCTCCCCTTCAACCCGGTTCCTTTCTCATAGTTTCTGTTTTCCTCTCCATCCCTACTTCTTTATTCCCTATGAATTCCCTCTCTCAGCCTCCGAATAAAAAACCTATTCTACCCATCTTTCTCCTTCCCCTTTCTATTTAGTTACACATAATGTTGTACAGATGTTCACTGGGTTGCTCAACACTCAACTTATGCAAATTTGACTTTATACAAATTATTACATAAGGCACATAATAAAATTTTAGAGACACAGAAAATTTTGCATTATGTGTGGAAATGAAAAGTATTTTAGTGCATAGATGAATGCTAAGAAGCAAGGCCTAAAATAGCCCCTACGAGGAAAAGGGCAATTGCTCTTCCTCTTCTGCTGTCTCTTAATCCCTGCATTGATAGAGTAACACTCCTCCTCCATCTCCTTTGACTCCACTGTGGTAGGATCTGCAGTGAAGTGCTCAGAACTGGGATCCCACTGCTCTGGGTGTCACATCCTTTTTTTAGCTGAGTGACCTTGGGTAAATCATATAATCTCTCTAAATCTCAATGTCCTACTCTACAAAGTAGAGATAATAAGGTTTCCTTCCTTGGAGTTGTTATAAGAAACAAATCAGATAACCTTTGCATAACGCCCAGCCTGTAATGAATATACTTGCCTGATATTACTCACCCCAGTAACAGGCTTCTTTCTTTCCTGACCTACAACTTAAGTCCTTTTCAACTTCTGAGTCATGAAAAAAACATAAGAGATCAATAGCACAAACTGGGGAGCATCAGTAGTAGAAAATGTGGTCCTGTGGGGCTTCAGATCAAAAACTAATCTTTTTTTTTTTTTTTCGAAGTGAGTTGGATGGATCTGAATTCATACAGCGATGAAGTGAGCTGGAGGTTCCTCTAAAATGCTTTTCCAGGTGTTTGAAAGGGCTCTCAATTCCTTCTTTCCTGATCCCTTTCTTTCATTGCAGGTTCTCCTGCATAAATAAATGTGGGGGGAAAAGCACTTAAATCAGATTTGGAGGAGGAGAAGGTGGGGAGAGTAATAGTCAAGGTTTGTAACCTAAATATTCTCCCTATGAAAACAACTTCCTACAGAAACTCAGGTCACATGCCTTTAAACTGCAGTACAGTGGAATAAAACGGTTCTCAGCTCTTATTGAATGGGGAATTTATCGGGCTGCCTTTTAAAAAAATCTCCTTTTGTGGAACCAGTGAGAGTCTCGGGAACCATGTTCATATCCATAATAATGAAGCCAGATAAGGGTGAACGACTCAGATTCTGCCCATCAAACCATCCAAGCACCATGTGAAAAGTTTTGATAAGGCCCCAGGAAGACAGTTTATGCAGTCCATTTGTCATTGAATATGGTCTCATCCTTAGCACAACATTTTTAAACAGTTTGATTTTTTAAAAAATCAATAGTCCTAGAGTAAGAATGATATCAGGACAACAATCTTCAATTTAATATTGAGGGCTATTTTCACATCTCTTTTAGCTTTAAACCAACTGGCTTGTATCATAGTCTAAATTCCAACAATGACGTTCCAATGCTTCCAGATTAATTCTTTCTTACTTTTGTCATGTAACACAGGTACAGACTCTTTTCTTGCTTACCAGTGGTTTCTGACTTGACTTTTGAGCTGAGGAAACTCTTTTATCAAATAAAACCCTACTCAGAACTCAACAGCCGAAAGGAACTGCTCAGGAAGCATCTGCTATCAGGAAGATCATTGGAAAACCACTACCCTATGCTAAGAATGCTTTGTTTGACTGGCAGATTTCATAGCCAGAATAGAGAAGCAATCAAAATGTAATTTGCTCAAAGTATGGAAATTTGTTAAGTAGCACATAAATAGAACATCATAAAATATAATAGCTACATTTATGAAAAAGTTGCATTACAGTGTTATGCCTTGCCACTAGGAATAGAAATGGCTGCAGGTTCAAGACTGCATTTTCCAGTCTGCATTCTCTACTTTCCCTCAGGTGTGACGGGCTGGAGCTCTGGAACAACCCATGATAAGCAGTAGGCTCTCTTGCCTCTCTCCTGAGTGAGCATCCCCCCAGAAGTTAGAATTTGTACATGTCCTAGGACCAGGCCTTTCAATCCTGGTGACTGATCACTGGAAATGTGGTTCCAGATTATGGCCCATCTGGAAGGAACCTCTAGCAGAGATGGTACAAAGACATTCTCCTAAACTGCTCTGACTTTGACATAAAACTGGGGAGAAAAAAAAAAAAAAAAAACTGGGGAGAATGGAACTTTTCCTCAACCCAAGGATGTTAAATCTTATTTCGTTAAAAGGAGCTTTGATCCTAGAGGCATTACTTTATAATAACAACCCCCTGTATTATTTTTGAGAAAATTAACCATCTTTATGATGAGCTCCCATTTTCCAACTCCAGAGTGGGATCCTTGGTTTTTATAAACCTAGAGGGGAAATTTTTTCAAGTTTCTAAACAAAGTTACCCAGCAGACTAGTGGAGTAGGGCAGATACAGTAGCATGGTCCTACGTGTGCAGCACAAAACTCGATATGTCAAAGCATCAAGAATTTTTCAGAGGGTAAGACAGTCATGATAATGTATCTTACTCTTGAACCCTTGCATCGAAAAGCTCCTTTTCCTCAGTCTTGCATTTCCTCTGCCATTGTTCCTTCAATGCAGGCAGCCACCATCCCTCCAAGCTGCTGCTAGTCCTATCAATAAGGAAGTTTTGCTTCAGGTCTGTCTCCTCATAACCTACTCCTTTTCACTAAGGGTAGTAAGGAGTAGGGTTGTCCTGGAGCTCTGTCACAAAGGCTCATTAGGGCTGACTGTTAAATTTTCAAAATTTTTGCAAGCCACTCTTAAAAATTAAATTGTGTAAACTTAGAACTAAGCAAATTTTTTTAAACTAATAAACACTCAAAATTCATCACTTACTAGTTATTTTACAACTACCTGTACTTTTATGCATTCATTGTATGCGTATGGTGGAAATTTCATAGACAGTTATGCTATTTTGTGACTCTTTCCCATTCTACATTCAGTGATGTCAGGTTGGCAACTTGAAATCAATCATGGTAAGAACATTTATACCATGGAAATTGTTGAACACAACAAAATTAGGGCTTTTTAAATTTTCTGGATAGCTAGTTGTTAAATGTTTGCCATCACATTCTTGGCAAAGACAGTATGAATGGATGTCTATTCCTTTGCAGATGCCCAACAAAACACTGAGTTAAATTTACATGACTAGCTAGTGGGACATTTCACCATCAACTAGCTATTTTTATAATGCTGTGAACTCTGATAGTCACAAGTGGAGTCCCTTGTTCTCTCTTTTTCACCAATGAACACTGTAAATCAGTAGCAGTAAAGAATTAAGTTAGGTTTCAACAAGAAATAAAAACTACGCCAATCAATTGTGTGGGTAGCACCTTATACTGTTAGAAAAGTGGTAAAGATATGAAACTCATAAATCTATTGCGTGAATATATCAGACAGAGATGGAGAGGAAGCTATCACAAGAGGAAGGACATAAATTGTGTTGTGTGAAAGGAAAGGAATGTATTAAAAGAAAGAAATGTACTGCATGGGTTCATAATTTGGTAATAATGTGAACTCATTAGCTAGAGTCTGGGATATTTTTGCTGGGCAGTAAACAGTTTGTCATAGGTAGAAAGAAGACTTTACTGAAGTTAGAATGGTTAGATCATAAAAGAATGATTTAGTGGACATCTAATGGCTATTATCATATGTGCTCACATTCAAAGCCAGGCCCATTTGTATGTGGGGGGATGGGTTCTTTGTAGGTGCCTTTCTGTATAGTGTCCTTCTAGGGATGGAATTGAGCGTTTCTGCTTTCCTGGAATCCAAGCTCTTCACACCTCTGAATCCCAGACAGTGTCCATCTCTGCCTAAGTCCATAATGTATCCCTATTCCCCAGTGCTTTTCTAGAATTAACTTCTTTCCTGGATGATTAATCCTAACAACATTTTCCTTGGTAGATAAGGTGTGTCTGTTTCAAATAGGGCTGGGACTAGGCTGAGGCAAGTGGACTTGCGTCTGGTGCAAAATTTAAGGGGCAAGAAAAAACTTCAAAATACTTCATAATCAAGATAAATAATATTTTAATGCAATGTTTCAAGGTATCAAAATTAATGCAAAAATCCATAATTTATGAAATATCCAAATTTTAAATAATGACAGCATTATTGTTTAGTAAGAAGAGTGGTGTTCTCACTTGTAAACCAGTCTTCCAAGTGGACAGCTCTTGTTCCCATTTTCATGTCTCTCGTGAGAATTTGCCCAGTTAGCTATTTCCTCTCTCTCCTAGATCTTCAGCTTCCTCTTAAGGAAGATTTGCTCCCCAAAACCAACAAACTGCTTAAGTGTCAACTACCTTTAAAATAAAAACAAAGCTAAGACTGCCTCACCTCAATTGCCTTGACTCCGCTACAGCTGGCACCTCCCTCATCTTCCCTTTACACCAAAGTTTCTTTTTCTTTTTTAATATTGATTTTGAAACTTTTTTCTTTTTTTTAAATATTTATTTATTTATTTGGTTGCGCTGGATCTTAGTCGTGGCAGGCAGGCTCCTTAGCTGCGGCATGTGAACTCTTAGTTGTGGCATGCATGTGGGATCTAGTTCCCCGACCAGGGATCAAACCCAATGCAGGGCCCCCTGTATTGGGAGCACAGAGTTTTATTCACTGCACCACCAAGGAAGTCCCTATACCAAAGTTTCTTGAAAAAGAGTCTATGCTCAATGTCTTTGTGTTCTCACCTCCTATTGGCATTTGCTCACTGGACAATGTTGATTATTCCTGTCTTCTTGAGGAATCTCTTCTCCTTTGACTTCTATGATGCCACAATTCCCCTCCTGCTTTCCAACTTTCCTTCTCAGACTTGTTTGCAGGCTCATTTATTCCTGCCCTGTCTTAAAATGTTGATAATCCTCAAGGTCTGACACCAGCACTCACTCTCCTCTCCTCCCTCCCTCGGTGACCACATAACTCCCCTGAGATCACTATCACTAATAAGCACATGACTCTCCTTTCCAGCTCTTAACTCTTTCCTGAGCTACAGATTCCTACGTAAACCACCCATTCACTCTCTTGGCTGTCCCCTAGAAACCTCAAACTCAAAATATCCAAATTGAAATCAATTTGCCATCTTCCCAGTCTGCTTTTCCTATATTATATATCTGGTTGAATGGCACTAAAATCCAACAAAGAAAGAGAAGTCACCCTTGAGTCTTCCCTTTCAATGGTCTAGGGCTCTGGAGCCCCATGTTCTTTAGGAGACGCCACCTCCACCATCAATGGAGCTGCCAGCGGAGGACCCCAGGGATCCCCTTCAATATCTGTGCACAGACCCATAGATCTCCTGTGCTCCTGGAAGGACATCTCACGATGATCTGCCCAGGTCATCCCACTCTTCCTCTCTGCCCTCACCTGCTACCTCCCTCCACCTCACTCCCTCTGTGCCAGAAATACTAGCCTTCTTATTTCCACCAGACCTTTCTTCCCCCAGATGCTCACATGACTCCCCACTTTCCTTCCCTCAGCTCTCTGCTGATACAAAAATCATCAGAAAGGCCATCCCTGTCCACCTGACATAAAATCAGCAACTCACTCCCCTGCTATCCTCTAGGGCCCTATCCTGCTTCATTTTTCGTCATACCACTTATATACACCTGACTTATACTTATTTGTCTGTTTACTGTAACTTCCCCATCAGAATGTACATTTCCTGAGAGCAGAGTCTGTTTTATAAACTCTATATCCTTATCACCTAGAAGTGTCTGACATTTAGTAGATGCATAGTAAATATTTGTTAAATAAATGAATGATTAATTCCTGTCACGTCTACTTTAACATGTATTGTCTCTATTAGTTTCCCCTTTCACACATTCTATAAATGTTGACTCAGGCCCTCGTCTGAGACCTGCACAGTGCTGGTGTTCACCCATCTGCTGCTCCAGACCTCACTCTCTCTGGCCTGGACTCTTGCAATTTTCTCCTCACTGGTCTCCTTGCTTGCAGTCAAGCCTCCCTTTTAACTGTTCATCATGCTGTTGCTAGATTATCTTTCCAACAGAGCTCAAATTGATAGTTTCTCTGTGAAAGCTTTTTCAATAATTTCAGGGGAATTGCTGGACCTTCCCTGTGTCCCAGTGTACCTTGTACAGGTGGTTATCATGACACATATACCACAGCACTTTGCTACACGTATTTACACAACCATCACACTCTACTTGACTGCAAGTCCATTGAGGGCAGATGCTGTCATTTATTTGTCCCTAAGTCTTATTCATCTTCACTACTTAACAGTGCCAGGGGTATCATGAAAGCTTGGTAAATACTTTTGAATAATAATATAATTTTGAATAAGTGAAGTAATAGTGTATTCAATGAGTTATTTGCCTTTATGCCAGAGTCCAAAGCACTTATTCACAAATCACAGTGTGTTTGTCTAACTTTAGAAATGATGCTACCACACACCTCTATATAATATGTAAAAAGCAGGTAGTGTTATCTCCTTCTAACAGAAGGAAGATTGGATTTATATCTGTTTCCTAGGATTAGTTTGCACCCAAAACTGGATTGATAGCATCAAGTCCAGTGTGCAGATTATTAAATTAGATGTTAAGGGATTATCAAAGAAAAGTAGAAACATTCTCTGCCTTCAAGGATTATATTACTTCAAGGACAGGATGACATGCATAGAAAATACATGTTCATCAAACTCCTTTTAACAACGCTAAAAGTGGACCACCCAAATATTAGGACAGAAAAAGTCCTCTTCCAGCCAAGCTGAAACTCCTTCCGCGGGAGATCAGCGTCTTTGTTTAGATGACAGCTGCCTACCTAGTGAGCGGAACTCCAAGCAAGGAACAAGTTGCCTCTTCTAAGCCTGCAGTGCTCCCTAATGGCCAGCTGTCCAGGGCATGCCTCAGAATCACAGCATTCTGACCGTTCAAGTCTCAGCATCACTTCCACAATTCACCTGGAGGGATGAAGCAGCTGGAGCAGAATGCACAGGGAAATGACAATGAATTCCTAAAGACTATTCTACAATAGGTTATCTATCACTGACAAGTAAATAGGTAGATGCTTCCATTTTGAAGGAAGCTGCTAAAAGAAAAAGATAGACTAAGACCATGTTTCTAAAACTAAATCAAAACTACAGTTATTCAACTTCAAAATTGTGATATTCTGGTTTTCTGTGTAAAAAGAAAATGAGGCAGAAAAATAAAGTAATTTATAGGCACCTTTCATGTATTTTGAACTGTTCTTTCAAACCCTGTCCCTCAATTAATCCTCACAACAATACTGCAAGGTAAATATTTCTAGCCCTATTTTTATAGAAGAAGATATTATGGGGAAAAAAGGTCCACATAAAAATATTAATGATTTCTTTCTCTCAGTATGGATCATGGTATTTTATTTTCTTCTATAGGTTATATTCTATTAGTCTCATTATTTATTTTGTGGCTTTCCCGAGCTTTGGTCAGGGGAGCTCCCTCAAGTGAACTCTTGTGTCTTTTTCACATGCCCCCATCAGTTTTGTGGCACTTCCTCACTCTCTGGCACCACAATATATACTTCAGGCTCCTCTTGCATTTTTCTTGCCTCAGTCCTGGAATCAGCCAAGAATATGCACGCTGCTTTTATTGGACAATGGTTTAAAAACAAACAAGATCTGAGTGCCAGGTGGGCTCACTGCTGAGATGTCATTGTTTCTAGGCTCTTGTAGGGAAAAAAGATAAGAAATACATGTGTGCCTAACACATACATTCCACACACACTCCTCTACCTCTCTCTCTCTCTAAATATATTAAAAACTGTGAATTCACACTGATACCTCTGATTCCAAATCCCTAGCCTGCCTCATTTCTTTCTCCAGCAGTGAGAAACCAGACTCTCATTATCCACAACATATTTATTTATTTAATCAATTCTGGAAGGCATGTAAAGAAGTTATTGAATTGCTAACCAATACCTCAGTGAAAAACAAATTTAGTAACAATATTTACTATTGTTCAGTTCTTTGTAGTTAACCTTACAATACATAGTCCAAACACTGTTTTCCAAATTTTTGCTGTGTGTACTTTGAGTTTCCTCTACTCCCTGATTCATTTTAACTATTTATTGAGTATAACTTACATTTAGAATTACCATGATGCCAAAAGTCAAAGCTTTAAAAAAAACAAAAACATTACACCCAGAGCAGTGTCATTCTTCCCTCAGCCTTTCCCCTGTCCGCATTTTCCTATTCTTTCCATCTAGGCCCACCCACCTCCTTTAGGTGACCAAATTAATTAGTTCTGGTTTATGCTTCCTGTGTTTCTGTTTGCATGAATGAGACGATATGGGAATATTTCTCACACTATATTACACATACTATGACACTCTTTTGCACCTGGCCTTTTCACTTAAAAGTATATCCTGGAGACGGCAGATAGCAGAAGCAAGAAGAACTACAATCCTGCAACCTGTGGAACAAAAACCACATTCACAGAAAGATAGACAAGATGAAAAGGCAGAGAGCTATGTACCAGATGAAGGAAAAAGATAAAACCCCAGAAAAACAACTAAATGTAGTGGAGATAGACAACCTTCCAGAAAAAGAATTCATAATAAAGGTAGTGAAGATGATCCAGGACCTCGGAAAAAGAATGGAGGCAAAGATTGAGAAGATGCAAGAAATGTTTAACAAAGACCTAGAAGAATTAAAGAACAAACAAACAGAGATGAACAATACAATAAATTAAATGAAAAGTACACTAGAAGGAATCAATAGCAGAATAACTGAGGCAGAAGAACGCATAAGTGACCTGGAAGACAGAATGGTGGAATTCACTGCCGCAGAACAGAATAAAGAAAAAAGAATGAAAAGAAATGAAAACAGCCTAACAGGCCTCTGGGACAACATTAAATGCAACAACATTTGCATTAGAGGGGTCCCAGAAGGAGAAGAGAGAGAAAAAGGACCCAAGAAAATATTTGAAGAGATTATAGTCAAAAACTTCCCTAACATGGGAAAGGAAATAGCCACCCAAGTCCAGAAAGCACAGAGAGTCCCATACAGGATAAACCCAAGGAGAAACACGCCAATACACATAGTAATCAAATTGGCAAAAATTAAAGACAAAGAAAAATTATGGAAAACAGCAAGGGAAAAATGACAAATAACATACAAGGGAACTCCCATAAGGTTTACAGCTGATTTATCAACAGACACTCTACAAGCCAGAAGGGAGTGGCATGATATACTTAAAGTGTTGAAAGGGAAGAGTGTACAACCAAGATTACTCTACCCAACAAGGGTCTCATTTAGATTCGATGGAGAAATCAAAAGCTTTACAGACAAGCAAAAGCTAAGAGAATTCAGCACCACCAAACCAGCTCTACAACAAATGCTAAAGGAACTTTTCTAAGTGGGAAACACAAGAGAAGAAAAGGACCTACAAAAAAAAAACCCAAAACAATTAAGAAAATGGTCATAGGAACATACATATAAATAATTACCTTAAACGTGAATGGATTAAATGCTCCAGCTAAAAGACAGAGGCTTGCTGAATGGATACAAAAACAAGATGCATATATATGCTGTCTACAAGAGACCCACTTCAGACCTAGGTACATATACAGACTGAAAGTGAGGGGATGGAAAAAGATATTCCATGCAAATGGAGATCTAAAGAAAGCTGGAGCAGCAATACTCATATTAGATAAAATAGACTTTAAAATAAAGAATGTTACAAGAGACAAGGAAGGACACTACATAATGATCAAGGAATCAATCCAAGAAGAAGATATAACAATTGTAAATACATATGCACCCAACATAGGAGCACCTCAATACATAAGGCAACTGCTAACAGCTATAAAAGAGGAAATCGACAGTGACACAATAATAGTGAGGGACTTTAACACCTCACTTACACCAATTGACAGATCATCCAAACAGAATATTAATAAGGAAACACAAGCTTTAAATGGCACAATAGACAAGATAGATTTAATTGATATTTACAGGACATTCCATCCAAAAATAGCAGATTAAACTTTCTTGTCAAGTGCTCATGGAACATTCTCCAGGATAGATCACATCTTGGGTCACACATCAAGCCTCGGTAAATTTAAGACAATTGAAATCATATCAAGCATCTTTTCTGACCACAACGCTATGAGATTAGAAATGAATTACAGGGAGAAAAATGTAAAAATCACAAACACATGGAGGCTAAACAATACATTACTAAATAACCAAGAGATCACTGAAGAAATCAAAGAGGAAATCAAAAAATACCTAGTGACAAATGACAATGAAAACATGAAGATCCAAAACCTATGGAATGCAGCAAAAGCAGTTCTAAGAAGGAAGTCTATAGCTATACAAGCCTACCTCAAGAAACAAGAAAAATCTCAAATAAATAATCTAATCTTATTCCTAAGGAACTAGAGAAAGAAGAACAGACAAAATACAAAGTTAGGAGAAGGAAAGAAATCATAAAGCTCAGACCAGAAATAAATGAAATAGAAACAAAGAAAACAATTGCAAATATCAATAAAACTAAAAGCTGGTTCTTTGAGAAGATAAACAAAATTGATAAACCATTAGCCAGACTCATCAAGAAAAAAGAGTGAGAGGACTCAAATCAATAAAATTAGAAGTGAAAAAGGAGAAGTTACAACAGACACCACAGAAATACAAAGCATCCTAAGAGACTACTACAAGCAACTCTATGCCAATAAAATGGACAACCTGGAAGAAATGGACAAACTCTCAGAAGTGCACAACCTTCTGAGACTGAACCAGGAAGAAATAGAAAATATGAACAGAAAAATCACAAGTAATGAAATTGAGAGGGGTGGGATAGGGAGGGTGGGAGGGAGGGAGAGGCAAGAGGGAAGAGATATGGGAACATATGTATGTGTATAACTGATTCACTTTGTTAAAAAGCAGAAACTAACACACCATTGTAAAGCAATTATACTCCAATAAAGATGTTAAAAAAAAATCTTCCAACAAATAAAAGCCCAGGACCAGATGGCTTCACAGGTGAATTCTATCAAACATTTAGAGAAGAGCTAACACCCATCCTTCTCACACTCTTCCAAAAAATTGTGGAGGAAGAAACACTCCCAAATTCATTCTATGAGGCCATCACCCTGATACCAAAACCAGACAAAGATACTACAGAAAAAGGAAATTATAGACCAATATCACTGATCAATATAGATGTAAAAATCCTCAACAAAATATTAGCAAACAGAATCCAACAACACATTGAAAGGATTATACACCATGATCAAGTGGGATTTATCCCAGGGATGCAAGGATTCTTCAATATACACAAACCAATTAATGTGATATACCTATTAACAAATTGAAGAATAAAAACCATATGATCATCTCAATAGATGCAGAAAAATCTTTTGAAAATATTCAACACCCATTTATGATAAAAATTCTCCAGACAGTGAGCATAGAGGGAACCTACCTCAACATAATAAGGCCATATATGACAAACCCACAGCAAACAACATTCTCAAAGGCAAAAAACTGAAAGCATTTCCTCTAAGATCAAGAACAAGACAAGGATGTCCACTCTCACCAGTATTATTCAGTAGGTATTGTCTTTTGTGTGTGTGTGTGTGTGTGTGTGTGGCCTCTCCTGTTGCGGAGCACAAGCTCCGGACCCGCAGGCTCAGCGGCCATGACTCATGGGCCCAGCCGCTCTGCAGCATGTGGGATCTTCCCGGACAGGGGCACGAACCCGTGTCCCCTGCATTGGCAGGTGGAGTCTCAACCGCTGCACCACCAGGGAAGCCCTCGCCAGTATTATTCAGCATAGTTTTGGAAGTTTTAGCCACAGCAATCAAAGAAGAAAAAGAAATAAAAGGAATACAAATTGGAAAAGAAGAAGTAAAACTGTCACTGTTTACAGATGACATGATACTATACATAGAGAATCCTAAAGATGCCACCAGAAAACTACAAGAGCTAATCGATGAATTTGGTAAAGTTGCAGGATACAAAATTAATTCACAGAAATCTTTTTTATTCCTATACACTAATGATGAAAAATCTCATAGAGAAATTAAGGAAACACTCCCATTTACCATTGTAACAAAAAGAATAAAATACCTAGGAATAAACTTATCTAGGGAGACAAAAGACCTGTATGCAGAAAACTGTAAGACACTGTTGAAAGAAATTACAGATGGTAACAACAGATGGAGAGATATACCATGTTCTTGGATTGGAACAATCAATATTGTGAAAATGACTATACTACCCAAAGCAATCTACAGATTCAACGTAATCCCTATCAAATTACCAATGGCATTTTTTACAGAACTAGAACAAAAAATCATAAAATTTGTATGGAGACACAGAAGACCCCGAATAGCCAAAGCAGTCCTGAGGGAAAAAATGGAGCTGGAGGAATCAGACTCCCTGACATCAGACTATACTACAAAGCTACAGTAATTAAGACAATATGGTACTGGAACAAAAACAGAAATATAAATCAATGGAACAGGATAGAAAGCCCAGGGATACACCCACGCACCTATGGTCAACTCATCTATGACAAAGGAGGCAAGGATATACAATGGAGAAAAGACAGTCTCTTCAATAAGCGGTGCTGGGAAAACTGGACAGCTACATGTAAAAGAATGAAATTAGAACACTCCCTAACACTATACACAAAAATAAACTCAAAATGGATTAGAGACCTAAATGTAAGACCGGACACCATAAAACTGTTAGAGAAAAACATAGGAAGAACACTCTTTGACATAAATCACAGCCAGATCCTTTTTGATCCACCTCCTAGAGTAATGGAAATAAAAACAAAAATAAACAAATGGGTCTTAATGAAACTTGAAAGCCTTTGCAAAGCAAAGGAAACTACACACAAGACAAAAATACAACTCTTAGAATGGGAAAAAGTATTTGTAAACAAATCAATGGACAAAATCTCCAAAATATGTAAACAGCTCATGGAGCTCAATATTAAAAAAACAAACAACCCAATCCAAAATGGGCTGAAAACCTTTATAGACATTTCTCCAAAGAGGATATACAAATGGCCAAGAAGTACATGAAAAGCTGCTCAACATCACTAATTATTAGAGAAATGCAAATCAAAAGTATGATGAGGTATCACCTCACACCAGTTAGAATGGGCATCATCAGAAAATGTACAAAGAACAAATGCTGGAGAGGGTGTGGAGAAAAGGGAACCCTCTTTCAGTGTTGGTGGGAATATAAATTGATACAGCCACTATGGAGAACAGTATGGAGGTTCCTGAAAAAACTAAAAATAAAATTACCATATGACCCAGCAATCCCACTACTGGGCATATAGCCAGAGAAAACCATAATTCAAAAAGACACATGCACCCCAATGTTCATTGCAGCACTGTTTACAATAGCCAGGTCATGGAAGCAACGTAAATGTCCATCGACAGAGGAATGGATAAAGAAGATGTGGGACATTTATACAATGGAATATTACTCAGCCATAAAAAGGAACGAAATTGGGTCATTTGTAGAGACGTGGATGAATCTAGAGATTTTCATACAGAGTGAAGTAAGTCACAAAGAGAAAAACAAATATCGCATATTAACGCATATATGTGGAACCTAGAAAAATGGTCGAGATAAACCAGTTTTCAGGGCAAAAACTGAGACACAGATGTAGAGAACAAACGTATGGACACCAAGGGGGGAAAGCAGTGGCAGGTGGTGGTGGTGGTGTGATGAGTTGGGAGATTGGGATTGACATGTATACACTGATGTGTATAAAATGGATGACCTAATAAGAACCTGCTGTATAAAATAATAAATAAAATAAAATTAAAAAAATATATATCCTGGAAATTAATCCATATCAGTCAATAAAGATCCTCCTCATTTTTTTTTTACAGCTGCATAGTACTTCACTGTGTGGCTATACCATACTTATTCAACCACCCTTTGGTGTATGGGCACATAAGTTGTTTCAAGTATTTTGCAGTTAAAAATAATGCTGAAGTTAATAGCTGTGTGAGTATACTTTTTCATATTATTGGAGATATATCATCAGGGTAAATTCCTAGACGTGGGATTATCAGGTCAAAAAGTAAGCATATATATGATTTTGTTAGAAATTGCCAAATTCCCCCCAAAATGGTTGTACTAGTTTAATTTCTCCCAGCAATGTATGAGAGTTCCTATTTCTCCATAGCTAGGTCAACAGAATATGTTGTCATACTTTTTTTTTTAATTTAATTTTTTTTGTCATATTTCTAATTTAATTTTATTTTTTGGTCATACTTTTTTTTTTTTTTTTGCAGTACGTGGACCTCTCACTGTTGTGGCCTCTCCCGTTGCGGAGCACAGGCTCCAGACGTGCAGGCTCAGCGGCCATGGCTCACGAGCCCAGCCGCTCCGCGGCATGTGGGATCTTCCCGGACCAGGGCATGAACCCGTGTCCCCTGCATCGGCAGGTGGACTCTCAACCACTGCGCCACCAGGGAAGCCCGGTCATACTTTTTAATATCACCAATTACATAAGTGAGAATTTGTATCTCAAGTGCTGTTTTAATTTGAATTTCTCTAATTATGAGTAAAACAATTAATATTTATAATATCATTATATTTTTATTGAACTTATTTTCATATACTATGAACCATTTTTATATCTTTTTGGTGACTTGTGTTTGTGTCTTTTCTCCATTTTTCTACAAAGTTCTTAGTCCTTTATTCCTCAATTTTCGAAGGGGAAATTTAGGCTTCTTTCTATAGGTGTGTCATTTGAAATTCTGTACACATTCTGATGCTTATGTGATAAACTTTCATTTATCTTATATAGTTTTATTTAACTTATATAATCCATATTTTCCCTTAGAAGGAATTTAGAGCAGCACTTCGCATATTTTTTTGTAGTTATACTGTTTGCATTTTACAAACACATTTTGATCAAAATGTGGCTAAATGACAACAGCAGAATCAAAGAAACAAATTCATGCACGACTCCCTCATGCAACGCCTTCATGAGATATTTACTTAGTGAGAACAAATGAAAAATTATTTTTAAGGAAGAAGGTATATCAACTTGTCCATTCTATAATTTTGACACTCATTCTTATAAAAAGCAGGAGAAAGCCTCAGAAATCATTGCACTCAAGGTAATAAATAAAATAAGTGGAAAACATGAAGCAATGGTGAAAAGTACCAAAATGGAGAAGTACCTAGAGATTAAACAGCTTTACTAAGATCGCATACAGAGTCAAAGACTGAGCTGTGAAAATTCTGGTTACTATTTAAAAGGTTTCATTTAATATTCTTATTAGTTTTATGAGAGAATAAATAAAGAATTTATTAAACTTTGCAGATTGTACTAAATGAGATGTTTTCAACAGAGGAAAGAATAGAACATGGTACATATGGAACTAACAAGGTTAGAAACGTGTGGGTAAACAATCATGACGTGATTAATCTTGGGAAAACACCAACTAATGTTCATTGTGGGAAAACATTAGTATTTCAAGTGTAAAGAAATCCAAGTGGATAAAATTCTACAGGGCTTGGGAGTGACAAATAGACCTATTAATAACTAATACCATAAAATCACAGATATTTAAGTTGAAGAAGCTTGAGAAATAAATGAATAATAATAATCAACTGCATTAAGGAGCATTCATCACCTACACAAACAGCTCACAAGTTGTGCCTGGTCAATTCCGTCAACATGTTTTGTTGGGTCCATTACATTTTTTAGAAAACTGCATTTGAATTCACTTAGGTCCTGCCACTCATTCCTTCTTGTTTACATTTGGCAAATTTTACCCATTTACTTATCTCCTTGTCCCCCTGTAAGCACTTGTGTTCATTAAGTCTTTTGTGTACTACAATATCCCTCCCCTCTTTTTAATGCAGTTTATTTCTTGAAGAAACTTGGGTAGAATGTGCCACATTCTGGATTTGGCTGATTGCGTCATTGTTGTACCATTTTAACTTGATCTTATAGCCACTGTATTTCCTGAAAATTGTAAGATAGATCTGGAGCAGGGGTTGGCAAACTTCTTCTGGAAAGGGACAGATAGTAAACATTTTAGGCTTTATGGGCTACAAAGCTCTGTCACAACGACTCGACTCTGCCACTGTAGGGAAAAAGCAGCAGTAGACAATGTTTAAATGAATGAGCATGGCTGTGTTTCAATACAACTTAAATTTACAAAAACCAGTAATACAGTGTCAGTTGGGGTAGAAGGAGTAACAAGACCTGGAGATGAGTGAGAACGTGTCTTTCTTCCTTTCAAATTTCAATCTGTCCCAAATCTTTTTGGTGAGTCCCCATTGGATTGGAAATTCTTTCTCCTCAGTCACTCCTCCCATCATCAGTAGTAAGTCTGGCCGAGTGTTCCTGGTCATTCAGGTAACAGGCTTCTGCTTTTCTCCCCAATTTCACTGCTGTCAAAGGCTCAGTTCTACCAAAGAGCTGATCTCCTCAGGATCCCAACTTCTATGGAGGTAGTGTTTGTCTCTCTATTTTTGTTCTTCTGAAGAGACCTCAAGCCTACAGGTCTCTCTTAGGATTTAGACAGCACTGTCCCTAGGACATGGCAAAGCCAGGAACATCTCTGATTCCAGTCACTCATGGGGTCAGTGCTCTTTCAGAGGCCACATCACTAGGGTAATGTGTGGAGAAATGAAAAAGAATCCACCAGATAGGGCTTCCCTGGTGGTGCAGTGGGAGAGAGCAAGGGACATGCCTGCCAATGCAAGGGACACGGGTTCGAGCCCTGGTCCAGGAGGACCCCACATGCCGCGGAGCAACTAGGCCCGTGTGCTATAACTACTGAACCTGTGCTCTAGAGCCTGTGAGCCACAACTACTGGACCCACGTGCCGCAACTACTGAAGCCCATGCGCCTAGAGCCTGTGCTCCTCAACAAGAGAAGCCACCACAATGAGAAGTCAGCGCACCGTAACCAAGAGTAGCTCCCACTCGCTGCAACTGGAGAAAGCCCTCACAGCAATGAAGACCCAACGCAGCCATAACTAACTAACTAACTAACTAACTAACTAAATAAATAAATTTAAGAATCTGCCAGATAAAGGTCTGGACATGGAAACAGTATGTAAACAGAAGGGCACTGGCCTGGGGCCAGCTTCACCTCCTCTTACACTCCTCCCTCCCTCCCTCCCACACCGCCTGTTGCCTCTTTGCACCATCTCTACCTCTTCTTTCCCCTTTCAAAGCAACTCTAATGTCAATTTTGTCTGCTTTCCTCTGGATGCCAGTGTTAGAGACTGGAATTAGTTCTTTTCTCCAAGGTTTCCCCTTACCCGAGAAGGTCACTCGATAACAAACTTTCCAAACGAATTGTTTCCCACACACCTTTTCAAACACTCAACTAGCCTTGTCTTTTGTAGGTTGCTGTTTCTGGAATGGCTTTCTATGCCTTCTCTTCCTGGAGAGCTCAGCTCAGGTGATAAAGACATCCCTTCCTCTGTCACAGTGTCCCGGGCTCATTTCTCCCTGAAACTCAGCACAATGAGTTCATGCTTCTCTTTGCTCCTCCGTCTCCCCACATAGGCCCTATGATAGCATTTCCCACTTTCTGTTACTACGTTGTGATTAGGTGTTTGCCATTCTGTCTCCCTGACTAGACCTTGACTGCTCGAGGCCTGACATGTTATGTCATATTCCCCTTTGTGCTTCCAGAGCTTTGCCGTATCTGCCGCATGGTGGGTGCTGAGTAATGTTTAAATGATTTCATGAATTATACTTCTTTGTCTCACATGCACATTTAGCACAAATATCGAAAAGGTACAAACACTAAGAGATTTCACACATTCTAATGCAAGACAGGAAACTAAAGCCCAATAGCTAAGTGAGAAGTTTCTGTTTTTCAGCTGTGGAGTATGAAGTATTGCCTCCCTGAAATGGAGAGGGGCACTGAATGAAATGGACAGTTGAGGAAGTTCCACTCTGTATCAATCTACCCCTTGCCTGGTCACTAAGGTTTCAGAACTCAAGGAGGGGTTGGCTTACAGGATGTCTCTTCCTCTTCTAGGGGACAAACTAATAATTTAGGTCTCTCACCGGATTGCATCTCAACCATGCAACTGACTATGAACGTGATCTTTCAGTTACCAAAACCCTGCTGACCTAGGATTCCTCAGAATCCTCAGCTCAAGAAAATAGCATGTCCCAGGAGAGAGAATTTAAAACATAACAAAATAAAACAAAGGAAATCCGATACCCAGCTATGTTGGTATCTTTCTAAAGCCTTACTAGCACCATAGTAAGGCTTTCTGCGTCTGTTTCATTATGTGACAGGCAGGGACTGTAAACACTGTCGGTGGCAGAGAAAACAGTGTCTAACTAAAAAAACTAAAACTAACTAAAAAACTAAAGCTGAAACTGGGAATATGTGCAGAGCTTATGCTTTGGTATTCTGTGGTCATGACAGTTTTTGCTCTTATGAAAGTACTGTGTGTGGTGTTCTTTTTCTCAGTAATGATTTCTGAAACTGTGTGACTTGTGGAATTCGCTTTTAAAAAAATGCGTGAGTGTTTAATCGTTCCGGGTGTGAGTAACCACATTCTGTTCGAGTGTGCTTCCAGCCCTCACTTTGCTCCTTATCAGCGACAGTACTCCAAACACTTGTCTCAATTTTAAGATCAAAGCTGATGAAAAACAGACCTCTAAAGGGTTGAATTGCCTTCTGCATTTTTGTGCATCAGAAGAAAATACCTATACCACTTGAAGGGGCTGAATTTTTTTTAGTGCCTCATCTTCAGATTGTGAATTCTGCTTTGTTCATTTCTTACGCTGTCAATGTCATCTGCTTCGTGAAATGTATCTTTTAATTAATTATTCTTGTCTCAAATTGTCTTCTGTGGCTCACTGTCAGGACAAGAATTCATATTAGTAAAATAGGACCTGTCGATAAAGGGAAATATCTCGGCTTATTTCAGCATGGAATTAACCTCATTTAACCAGTAAATCACCTTAACTGATTTTTCAGAAAAATCTTTTTGTTGTTTATATATTTTTTGAAGTTGCATACAGCATGGCTTTTCTACAAAGCAGCAATTCAGAAACATGAAAACACTAAATTACAGAAGAACCGAGAAGTCTGACTGAGAAAGCATTTGGAGAGAATCCTAAAGCTAGAAGCCAAATCAATAACAACACAACAACAACATCAACAACTCCATTCACATTCTGCTCTATGGGGAATCTCCAAAAAGCATCTCCCTGAAATACATTATTAAATATGAGCAGTTTTCTATAGGTCCTACCTGTCTACTTGGGTTTTTATTAAAATGATGGGAACAACTATAAATAATACAGATAAATGTAAAGGGTGATAAAATAAGCAGATAGGACCTTTCTAAAAGCAACCTTAAAAGCACTGATAAATTTTCAAAAGTAAAATATTTACCAAAGCTAATAGAACCAAACTTTCCTGTGATTTGGAGAATCATAATTTAGTCTATGGGAAAGAAATTGAGGTCTGAGGATTTACATAGATTCCCATACTCTTTTCAATATACTCCTTCAGGAGTGAATATGCAGTCCTTTCTTAAGAATGGGGATGAATGTCACCATTCTTTTAGTCCAGATACCAGGAACACTATGATAATGTGCGGTTTGGTCATTAAGATCAACTACATGGTGTAGAAATATTGTTGGACTAGAAATGAAGACCTCTAGGTTCTTGTTCCAGATGCACCATTAACTGGTTTTGTGACCTTGAGAAAATCAATGAATTTGACAAATATTCCTTAAGCACCCAGATACTATACACAATGTTGGAGATATTTTGGCAATAGGCAAGATTCCTTGATTTCCAAGTTCTTTCACCTTAGTAAAGAGAGACTGTAAAAATAATCACACTGTAGAATTACAGATGCAACAATATGAAATAGATGGGTTGGGGATTGGGGCAAGAGGAGACATTTTGGGAACTTTAAGCCCTTTGGTCTGGCTGGCTTTGAGAGAGTTTGACAAGGTGGGATAAAGATAAATCTGGAGTCGTAGGCAGGAAATAAATTGTGGAGTGGTTTTAACATTATAGTAAAGAGTTGGGACTTTATCATGTATCCAGTCAGTCTCAAATTTTGATATGCAACAGAATTATATGGGGAGCATGTTAAAACACACGTGTCTCCCTTTAGTAATGGCATCAGATTCTTCAGTGGCAGGACCAGGACACTAATGTTTTTGACAACATACACAAAGTTTGCGTCCAACATACACAAAATTTGAGAATAACTGGTATCGTCAGTAGGCATCCAGTGAAGGTCCTGAAATAAGGAAATAACACCAGATTTGTATTTTAGAAAGTTCACTGTACCATGTGTGTAGAGAATGGACTAGAAAGGCATGAGTCTGGGGACAGGGAAACTGATTGAAAGACTATCTTTCCAGTGATCTATGACCCAGTATCCTTTCCTGGGTATGTGTCTGAGAAAACATCCAATATATGTACCTCAGGAGACAAGCACAAGAATGTTCATAGCTGTGATGTGTGTGGTAGCAAAAAAACAGGAACAACCCAGATATCCACTAACAAGAGAATGGATGAATTGTGATATCTTTCAAAAAACAGAATATTCTACAACAGTAAAAATGAGTGAGTATTGTCTACATTCAGCAGAATAGGTGAAACTTACAAATAGAGTTCTGAGACTAAAAGAGCAAGTAAATGAAGACTACACATTATATGATACCATTCAAATAGTTTTAAGGTGAGCACTATTAAACAGTTTGTACACACACACTGTTTTTTTGTTGTTTTGTTTTTAACAAGCAAGAGAACAATTTAGACAAATTTAAGCAATTTAGAATGGTATTTACCACTTGTAGAGCGCAAGGATGCATCAGGTGGAAACAAACAATAGCTTCAATGGTGTTAGTAATGTTTTGCTTCTTTATTTGAAGGGTGGCTTGATGGCTGTTGGTGTTTTGATTATGCATTATGACTTATATTTGGCAACTAGTCTACAAAGATGAACCTCCAATGCACCATGCTTCCCAGTATTCATGCTCCTGTATAATCCCCTCCCACACTGAACCTGGGGATGTAATCAAGAGGATGCAGCAGAAGTGACACTATGTGACTTATAAGCCGAAGTCATAAGAAACTTTGTATCTGCCTTCTTGGCCTCTTAGAGCACACACATCGGGAAAACAAGCCACCATGTAGGAAGTCCAACTACCCCAAGACAACCATATTGTGAGGAAGCCCAAGTTAGCCAAGGAGAGGCTGCATAGAGACAGGGTGATGTCTGACCAGCTGTCCCAGCTGAGGCACCAGATATATGAGTGGAGAAATCATCATGGGTGCCCAGCACAGGTAAGCTTTCAGATGACACCAGCCCCAGGTACCACCTGACTGCAACTACATGCAGAACCCCAAGTGGGAACTGCCCTGCTGAGCTGAATCAATGCTCAGAATTGTGAGCCATAGTAATAAATTGCTGTTTTAAGCCACATGGTTTGCAATAAATAACAAGAATATTATAAATATGTCACATATATTCTTCTATACCTATCATATAGTACAATTACTTTTCAAAATGAGATTACTAAAATAACTTGTCAGAATCAGACAGTTTTGGTTTCAAATCCTGGCCTTGCCACTCAGGCTGTGTAGCCCTAGATAAATCACTTCACCTTTCTAAGAATCAATTTTCTCATCTGAGAAAGAGGGGAAAATAGTAGCTCCTAATTCATAAGGAGGTTGAGAGGCTTAGGAGATATAGAATCTATACATCCTTATCCAGGCATAAGTTAAGGACTTAATAAATTATAGGGACAGGCCACACTACACAAACTTGCTTCTTCTGGATCTAAGGAGGAAAGAAAAAAGCTTTTGCTAATGAAGAGTATAGATTATAGCTCAAGAACTGTAAATATCCATGGTGAACAGGATTCAGCCAGAACAAGTGACTATAAAGTCTTTTCCCACTCTGTGGTTTTATGAAGCTTCATTGATTTCCTGTGGTTTATTTCAGGTATAAAACATTTGAATTCAGATTTCCCAGGGACAGATTTCCCCGGGACAGATTTCCCCAGTTATTTCTCTATTTTTAGCATTATCTCTGTCTTTGGCTTCCCTCTCCTGTGGTGCTCTCCACATTGGGCCCTCATTTCCTATCAGGTGACAGCAAAAAATGTAGGGATAATTCAGTCAGTCCACTTGATGGGTGACTGGTTAATACATCTTACAGAAGGATAGGTAAGGATGGAGGAACATGAGATTGAATGCATGTCCTCTTTGCAGGGTATGAGAAGTCTGGGAAGAGAAGCTGGACAGGTAACTTTAAGAAGCAATCTTGTTTGAAAGATGATTACACTCTGGGAAGGGGTGAAATATGACCATTTTGTGTCCCATAGATATCCTCAGAGTCTAATGAAAGGCAGTTTCTGCCCTTTTGCATTTAGCTTAGTCCACAAGCCACACAGTTCAAGAAGATTAACAACACCAGCTGGGAGGTAAGAATTGCTGTTCTGAAGAGGTTGCTGCCCGTGGAGCTTGTGAACCACGAAACATCAATATCGACGTTGGCTGGAGGAGATCCGCGGGGAATCAGGCATGGTTGAAGCCTGCACAGGTCTGCACAGGGGGCAAGCTCTCTGCCTGCAGACCCCAGAGCTCACAGGATCAGAGGATGACTTCTATCTGTTTTCTTACCAGGACAGAGCAAAGTGATGGGGGTTATAATCCAGCAGGAGGTATTTGGGTCAGATGAGCTCCAGAGGTCTCTTTAAGGTCTAATTCAATGAACAGTATGTTTTTCTTATCTCTGATAAGAGGTAGCATTCTAAAAAAACTTAGTGTACTTCTGAAAAAAAAATTGTACTCGTGAAATATTTGTTGAAACTTCATAAGTGTCTGTACTTAAAAAAACATTTTTTAAAAACCGCAGTTACATAAATGTTCAGACTATGGAACTTTGGGGCTTTATTTATTTATATATATTTCTCTTTATAGATTCCTTCCTTCTTCCACTGAATTTTGAGAAGGACATAAAAGTCATTTCCTTTACAAGAAATCCCTCTACTCCCAGCAGTCCTAAATGTTAGAAGGCAAGATAAGATCACTGGTGGAACCTCAAGGTAGGATTTTTGATACCAGAAAATTCTCTATAGTTTAGTCATAACTAGTATCTAGAGAGTTGTTATTATTCCTGCTTTTCTTGGGGGAAAATATGTAGATTCACATCTCTATCTCGTTGAGCTTTCCTAATAAATTCCAGCATTGGAATCCAGCATTGGATTTTTTTGGAAACAATTTCAAACTTACAGAAAAATTGCAAATACAGTACAAAGATTTTTTTCTGAACCACTGGGCTTAAGCTGCTGACCTGATGTCCTAAAATCCCCCCAATACTTTAGGGGTTATATTCCTATATAACAACAAGTACCTACGTCAGGAGATCAAAATTGATATTTTACTACCATCTAGTCCTCAGATCCCGTTCAAGTTTTTCCAACTGTCCCAATGATGTCCTTTATAGAAAAAGGATCTGGTAGGAAATGAAGTGTGGCATTTAGTTGTTATGTATCCATGGTTTCCTTTAGTTTAGAACAGTTTCTCAGTCTTTTCTTGACTTTCATGATCCTGACACTTATGAAGATTACAATCCAGTAGATTTTTGTGGGGCTTTTGTTGTTGTTTTTTAATTTTTTTTAACAGAATCCCCTTCATTTTGTTTCCCCATGATAAGATTGATGTTACACATCTTTGGCAGGAATACCACAGAACAGAGCTCTGTTCTCCTTGCATTCTATCAGATGGAATGTGATTTTGATTTATCTCATTACTGAAGATGTTAACTTAGATCATTTGATTACAGTGGTGTCTGTAAAGTTACAGGTTCCCTTTTTAATTAATAAGTATTTTGTGGGGAGATAATTTAAGATCACAAAAATATCCTGTTCCTCATCTAAGTTTCTATTTCTTTATTTATTCACTCATTCATTCATTTCAGCATGGACTTGTGGGCCCCTATTTTATTAAATGGATTATAATAAGTTACTGTATTTATTTTGATACTCAAATTGTCCCAGATTTAGCCAGTGGGATCTTCTTGAAGCTGGTTCCTCTGTCCTTTTGACATCTCATCAAAGTTCTTTTAACATTTCCTTACTTTCTGGCACAAAAATGTTCCAGGATTACCTCATCCTTTTGCTGCTCTCGTGCTGGAATCAGCCATTTCTCTAAGAAGCCTAGATCCTTTTAATGGAGGATGGTATTTAGAAACCAAGATTTGGTTTCCAAGTGTGCTCATTGCTGTTGGGGTGTTGTTGCTCACAGCACTCTCAGCTCTTTCAAGCTTTTTATATTTTGAGAAATTATCCATTTGTCAACATGTGGCAAATGCTTTTTCTTAGTTTGAGGTTTTTCTTTTGACTTTATCTATGGTTATTTTGCCTATGCAAAAATAATTGCTCGTATTGTAGCTTTATCAATTTTTTGTCTTGGCTTCTGGGATTCATGTCTAACTCAGGTATTTCACACTTCAGCATTACAAACATTTCTCCCCGTGTTTTTTTCTAGCACTATAGAAAAAGTTTTTTTTTAAATCCTGAAGTGCACCTACCCAAATGTTGGTAAAATATCTGTGTTTCATTGGGAGAGCAAGCTCAGTGCCACAGACTGACACACCATTTGAGGAAAACCAAGACCAAATCCAACTTTTTAGATATGTAGGTATTTTGTGATCTCTTTATACAAACTATTGGTTTTCTGCCCTGGTTCACCATTATCATTACCTTTGAAGCTTTTATAAAATAGACTGCTACCTAGTAATCTACCATACAAAACAATTGAATCAGACCTCTGGGGATTACTGGATAAAGATTTTTTTAAAAATCTCTACAGGCGATCTAATGTGCTGCCAAGACTGAGAACCACTGATCTATTCCTACATCTTCACAGCTGCCTAAAATTCTTCTACTAGCAACTGCTTCCTTTGGATAAGCAATTCCTCTTTGAATATCTTCTTTTAAAACATAAGTGTTTTTCAAAATTTAATACTCAAGTTTCTAATAACTTAGCACTGAGTTTAGCAGACTCATATCAAGACATAAGAATTAAAATTATATGTGTAAAGAAACTACATGTGACAGTAACACATTCATAGTAGGGGACTTTAACACCCCACTTTCACCAATGGACAGATCATCCAAAATGAAAATAAATAAGGAAACACAAGCTTTAAATGATACATTAAATGAGATGGAGTTAATTGATATTTATAGGACATTCCATCCAAAAACAACAGAATACACATTCTTCTCAAGTGCTCATGGAACATTCTCCAGGATAGATCATATCTTGGGTCACAAATCAAGCCTTGGTAAATTTAAGAAAATTGAAATTGTATCAAGTATCTTTTCCGACCACAACACTATGAGACTCGATATCAATCACAGGAGAAGATCTGTAAAAAATACAAACACATGGAGGCTAAACAATACACTACTTAATAACAAAGTGATCACTGAAGAAATCAAAGGGGAAATCAAAAAATACCTAGAAACAAATGACAATGGAGACACGACGACTCAAAATCTATGGGATGCAGCAAAAGCAGTTCTAAGAGGGAAGTTTATAGCAATACAATCTTACCTTAAGAAACAGGAAACATCTCGAATAAACAACCTAACCTTGCACCTAAAGCAATTAGAGAAAGAAGAACAAAAAAACCCCAAAGTTAGCAGGAGGAAAGAAATCATAAAAATCAGATCAGAAATAAATGAAAAAGAAATGAAGGAAACAATAGCAAAGATCAATAAAACTAAAAGCTGGTTCTTTGAAAGGATAAACAAAATTGATAAACCATTAGCCAGACTCATCAAGAAAAAAAGGGAGAAGACTCAAATCAATAGAATTAGAAATGAAAAAGGAGAAGTAACAACTGACACTGCAGAAATACAAAAGATCATGAGAGATTACTACAAGCAACTCTATGCCAATAAAATGGACAACGTGGAAGAAATGGACAAATTCTTAGAAAGGCACAACCTGCCAAGACTGAATCAGGAAGAAATAGAAAATATGAACAGACCAATCACAAGCACTGAAATTGAAACTGTGATTAAAAATCTTCCAACAAGCAAAAGCCCAGGACCAGATGGCTTCACAGGCGAATTCTATCAAACATTTAGAGAAGAGCTATCACCTATCCTTCTCAGACTCTTCCAAAATATAGCAGAGGGAGGAACACTCCCCAACTCATTCTACGAGGCCACCATCACCCTGATACCAAAACCAGACAAGGATGTCACAAAGAAAGAAAACTACAGGCCAATATCACTGATGAACATAGATGCAAAGATCCTCAACAAAATACTAGCAAACAGAATCCAACAGCACATTAAACGGATCATACACCATGATCAAGTGGGGTTTATTCCAGGAATGCAAGGATTCTTCAATATACGCAAATCAATCAACATGATACACCATATTAACAAATTGAAGGAGAAAAACCATATGATCATCTCAATAGATGCAGAGAAAGCTTTTGACAAAATTCAACACCCATTTATGATAAAAACCCTGCAAAAAGTAGGCATAGAGGGAACTTTCCTCAACATAATAAAGGCCATATATGACAAACCCACAGCCAACATCGTCCTCAATGGTGAAAAACTGAAAGCATTTCCACTAAGATCAGGAACAAGACAAGGTTGCCCACTCTCACCACTCTTATTCAACATAGTTTTGGAAGTTTTAGCCACAGCAATCAGAGAAGAAAAGGAAATAAAAGGAATCCAAATCGGAAAAGAAGAAGTAAAGCTGTCACTGTTTGCAGATGACATGATACTATACATACAGAATCCTAAAGATGCTACCAGAAAACTACTAGAGCTAATCAATGAATTTGGTAAAGTAGCAGGATACAAAATTAATGCACAGAAATCTCTGGCATTCCTATACACTAAGGATGAAAAATCTGAAAGTGAAATCAAGAAAACACTCCCATTTACCATTGCAACAAAAAGAATAAAATACCTAGGAATAAACCTACCTAAGGAGACAAAAGACCTGTATGCAGAAAATTATAAGACACTGATGAAAGAAATTAAAAATGATACAAATAGATGGAGAGATATACCATGTTCTTGGATTGGAAGAATCAACATTGTGAAAATGACTCTACTACCCAAAGCAATCTACAGATTCAATGCAATCCCTATGAAACTACCACTGGCATTTTTCACAGAACTAGAACAAAAAATCTCACAATTTGTATGGAAACACAAAAGACCCCGAATAGCCAAAGCAATCTTGAGAACGAAAAATGGAGCTGGAGGAATCAGGCTTCCTGACTTCAGACTATACTACAAAGCTACAGTAATCAAGACAGTATGGTACTGGCACAAAAACAGAAATATAGATCAATGGAACAGGATAGAAAGCCCAGAGATAAACCCACGCACATATGGTCACCTTATCTTTGACAAAGGAGGCAGAAATGTACAGTGGAGAAAGGACAGCCTATTCAATAAGTGGTGCTGGGAAAACTGGACAGCTACATGTAAAAGTATGAGATTAGATCACTCCCTAACACCATACACAAAAGTAAGCTCAAAATGGATTAAAGACCTAAATGTAAGGCCAGAAACTATCAAACTCTTAGAGGAAAACATAGGCAGAACACTCTATGACATAAATCACAGCAAGATCCTTTTTGACCCACCTCCTAGAGAAATGGAAATAAAAAGAAAAGTAAACAAATGGGACCTAATGAAACTTAAAAGCTTTTGCGCAGCAAAGGAAACCATAAAGAAGACCAAAAGACAACCCTCAGAATGGGAGAAAATATTTGCAAATGAAGCAACTGACAAAGGATTAATCTCCAAAATTTATAAGCAGCTCATGCAGCTTAATAACAAAAGAACAAACAACCCAATCCAAAAATGGGCAGAAGACCTAAATAGACATTTCTCCAAAGAAGATATACAGAGTGCCAACAAACACATGAAAGAATGCTCAACATCACTAATCATTAGAGAAATGCAAATCAAAACTACAATGAGATATCATCTCACACCAGTCAGAATGGCCATCATCAAAAAATCTAGAAACAATAAATGCTGGAGAGGGTGTGGAGAAAAGGGAACCCTCTTACACTGTTGGTGGGAATGTAAATTGATACAGCCACTGTGGAGAACAGTATGGAGGTTCCTTAAAAAGCTACAAATAGAACTACCATATGACCCAGCAATCCCACTACTGGGCATATACCCTGAGAAAACCAGAATTCAAAAAGAGTCATGTACCAAAATGTTCATTGCAGCTCTATTTACAATAGCCCAGAGATGGAAACAACCTAAGTGTCCATCATTGGATGAATGGATAAAGAAGATGTGGCACATATATACAATGGAATATTACTCAGCCATAAAAAGAGACGAAATTGAGCTATTTGTAATGAGGTGGATAGACCTAGAGTCTGTCATACAGAGTGAAGTAAGTCAGAAAGAGAGAGACAAATACCGTATGCTAACACATATATATGGAATTTAAGAAAAAAAAAATGTCATGAAAAACCTAGGGGTGAAACAGGAATAAAGACACAGACTTACTAGAGAATGGACTTGAGGCTATGGGGAGGGGGAAGGGTAAACGGTGACAAAGCAATAAAGAGGCATGGACATGTATACACTACCAAACGTAAGGTAGATACCTAGTGGGAAGCAGCCGCATAGCACAGGGAGATCAGCTCGGTGCTTTGTGACCGCCTGGAGGGATGGGATAGGGAGGGTGGGAGGGAGGGTGACGCAAGCAGGAAGAGATATGGGAACATATGTATATATATAACTGATTCATTTTGTTGTGAAGCTGAAACTAACATACCATTGTAAAGCAATTATGCTTCAATAAAGATGTTTAAAAAAAAAAAAAAAAAAAAAAAAAGAAACTACATGTGCAGCAGACCCACTCTTGTGGGCTGGTTGTGCACAGAAGGCAGCAGTTACCTGGATAAAGGGGATACAGTGTGAAAACAGGAAGAAAACTTGCCATCACAATGATCTCAAGAGGAAACTTAAAGATAGTTCTGGACTTCTGGAAAACAAGAGCAACTTGGGAGGAATGTAATATTAAAAACATGGTTCATTATCCGTGTGATTATGGGTAAGTGACTTAACTTCTCAGAACCTCAGTTTCCTTATTGGCAAAAATGAGACTAATATTATTTGTGGGATTATTGTGAGAATTGTATCAGATTATAAAACTAAAGTTCTTTCCATATACCTGACGCACAGTAAATACTCAGTAAATTGTTGCCACAAGTTAGAAAGAGCTACTCTTACTCCTTCCAACTAGCACGACTTCTAACAGATGACTATTTCTGCTTGAGCTAAGTTGTAAACTGTAAATTGGCTTAGATTGACTTCTTGAGGGGCCTTTATATAATATTCAGTGATATCATTATTTAACACTAATCTTATCATAAGAGTTTTGAGCTGAGACAAGTTTTTTAGAAATGAGCATGCACTTCTTGGGCTCCCCTCGTGGTGCAGTGGTTAAGAATCCTCCTGTCAATGCAGACAACACAGGCTTGAGCCCTGGTCTGGGAAGATCCCACATGCCGTGGAGAAACTAAGCCTGTGTGCCACAACTACTGAGCTGGTGTGCTACAACTACTGAAGCCCATGCATCTAGAGCCTGTGCTCTGCAACAAGAGAAGCCACTGCAACGAGAAGCCTGTGCACTGCAACGAAGAGTAGCCCCTGCTCACCACAACTAGAGAAAGCCCATACGCAGCAATGAAGACCCAATGCAGCCAAAAATAAATAAATAAAATAAATAAATTTATTAAACAAAAAAAGAAATGAGCATGCATTTCTTGATTTCTAAGAAAAAGCCAGTAAAAGAAAAACTATACTGAAAGAAATTAGTTTTTAAATAGTTAAATTACTCAGTCTCACTGTTGGAATTGTATTGAGGTAATGAATGAATCCAAAGTGGTAAATATGCTATAATTGTTTATTGCACTAAAACTCCAATGTTGTAACTTTTGCAGTATCTTGTGTAAGTACCATATATTCTGAAAAATAAGTGATATTACAACATGAGTTGGTCATGGATAATACTGAATATAGGAATTTATTATGGAATTTAAATTAGTATGTATATACATATTTCTTATTTTACCTGACATATGTTAAGAGTCAACTGGCCTTGTGACAGTTTGAAATAATAGACAAAGCATTTCAGAAGTAAGCTCAGAATTATGTAGCCTGAGACATGCACAATTTCCTGTAGTGTCAAGTAAAGTGAATATGAAGTACATCCTTAATAAGCAGAAACAGAAACTGATAGCCCTAATAAAGGAGGAATTCCCTTAAGCTTTTATATACATATATATGAAAAATCTATTAACGCAGTTCTTTTATTTAAAGGAAATTGATGGTTTAAGTGAACTGTAGCCATCAATTCTCTTTATAAAGCGCTTCAACAGGGAAAGTTTTGCACCTGTTAATCAGTTCCAAGACACGGTCAGTTGAGGGAATTGTATTGATGCCTAAACCAGGCCACAGGTTGGATGGGTGGAAAGACTATCAGATCTGTTTGCTTTCAGCTAGTGAATTTTTATTAAACATTCAATATGAGCTAGCTCTGTGTTAGGGACTGGGGTAACTCAGGGTCTGTATAATCGAATATGGGATACATGAAATATTACGGAGAAAAAAATTTTTTTTTTTACTAAACAAAAGGGAGATATGTGTATAGATTGAAGTAGTCAGAGAAGGCTTAGTGAGATAGCACTTGACTTGGGTCTTAGAAGTGTTTGGACGGATTGAAGGTGGAGGAGAGGGAAGGAGGCATTCTAGGAAGAACAATGTAAGGACAGAATCAAAGAGGTGGAAATAAGCATGGATGTGTGGGGGCTACATTCATCCATTGTTGCTTATGTAACAAATCACCTCCCAACTTTAGGCCATTTGCTGTTGCCTATTGTTCTACTGATCTGGGTCAGGCCTAGTGGATCTCACTTAGGCTTGTAGTCAGCTAAGAGGTCAGCTAGGGCCTGGCTAGTCTGGAAAAACTCACTTACATGTTAGGCTTGCTGGCTGTTGTCTGAAGGGCTATGGCTGGTCTCCACATGGTGGTCTCTCATACTCCAGCTGGCTAGTCCATGCTCCTCCCCACCTGGTAGGGGTACAGGGGAGAAGAGAAGAGCAGAAGTATGCCAAGGCCCAGACTCACACCTGGCATACTATCATTTTTGCCACGTTCTGTTGGTCAATGCAAATCACAAAGCCAGACTAAAGTGGTGGGGAATTACACTCCTCTTAATAGGAAGAGCTGCAAAATCACTGGGCAAAGGGTGTGGACCACAAGGAGTGGCCATTTTTTTTTTTTTTTTTGCGGTACGTGGGCCTCTCACTGTTGTGACCTCTCCCCTGTGGAGCACAGGCTCCGGACGCGCAGGCTCAGCAGCCATGGCTCATGGGCCTAGCCGCTCCGCAGCATGTGGGATCTTCCCAGACCGGGGCACGAACCCGTGTCCCCTGCATCGACAGGCGGACTCTCAACCACTGCACCACCAGGGAAGCCCCCTGGAGTGGCCATTTTTGTAAACAGTTTTCCACATGGGTCAACCTCACTGAGGTACAGATGTTGTGAAAAGATAAGGAAACAGGGAAAATATATTTTTAGGAAGACTAGCTTGGCAAGAGCTCACACTCAAATTTGAGAAGTCACGGAAGAGACTGAAGGAGATAAGGAGCTGCATCAATAATCCTAGTAAGAGGTATAAGGGGTTTGTCTTTGTTTGGACTGCTATAACAAAGAACCACAGACTGGGCGGCTAATAAACAACAGAAATTTATATCTCACAGTTCTAGAGGCACCTGCTTGGTCACGTCCTGGTGAAGGCCCTCTTCCTGGTCATGGCCAGTGCCTTCTCGTTGTGTCCTGATGTGGTGGAAGGGGGCTAAGGACTCTGTGGTGTTCCTTTTATAAGAGCTTTAATCCCATTTATGAGGGCTCCAGCTAATGACTTAAGCACCTCCCAAAGGGACTACCTCCTAGTACTATCACCTTTGGAGGTTAGAATTTCAAAATATGAGCTTGGGGGGATAAAAACAAATCAGACGGGACTTCTCTGGTGGCGCAGGGGGTATGAATCTGCCTGCCAATGCAGGGGACACGGGTTCGAGCTCTGGTATGGGGTGATCCCACATGCCGCGGAGCAGCTAAGCCCGTGTGCCACAACTACTGAGCCTGCATCCTGCAACTACTGAAGCCTGTGTGCCTAGAGCCTGTGCTCCACAACAAGAGAAGCCACCAAAATGAGAAGTCCATGCACCACAACAAAGAGTAGTTCCCACTCGCTGCAACTAGAGAGAGCCCACACGCAGCAACGAAGACCCAATGCAGCCAAAAATAAATAAATGAATAAATTAAAAAACAAAACAAAACAAATTAGACCAATACAGGTCAGGCCAAAGATAGAGGCAGTATTTTCAGGATTTTTATTTGTTTCTTAAAAGTAACCATGAAATAAATGGTTCTATCCCTTTGAAAATATTTTGGGGCATTTTTGAATTGGTCTTGACTCATAGTCGTGTGTTTCTGAACTGTGTCTTTTGCTGTCCATATCTTTGGGCTATGGCCCATCCTTAGACTCTGGAGGGTCGTAAGTACATAGTATTGTGCTGACTCCCCCAAACAGGACAATATCCAGTAAATCTGCTGGTGTGAGCCCTTCAGGTGTACATTCATCAGCACTCAGCTGTTCAACAACTGAAAGATTTGTGTGTGTGTGTGTGTGTGTTTGCACTCTCTTTAGCTGAGTTTCCTGGGAGACTTGAAACAAATTCCAATCTTGGTTTCTGAGCTCCTGTCTGCAACCTCAAGTATGCTTACTTTAAAACTGGGCCTTTGAAGTACCTTGCTTCATTCCTTTGTTTCTGGGACCATCTCACCATAATGTCATCAACTATGACCTGCCAAACATCATCATGTATTAACCTTAACTCTGCTTAGAGCAATAAATGATGGTGCTCTTGCTTCTAGCAACTCTAAATGTTGCATCAGGTTAAAAAGGAGAAGTGTTTTTATAAATATCCTAAGACTTATATGATAGCTAACTTCTATAAAAATTACACAAAATAGGGACTTCCCTGGAGGTCCAGTAGTTGAGACTCCACACTTCCACTGCAAGGGACATGAGTTCAACCCCTGGTTGGGGAACTAAGATCCCCACATGCCACAAGGCACTGCCAAAAAAAAAAAAAAAGAAAAAAAAGAATTATACAAAATAAAACAAATACCATAATGAGTATGTTGAGGTAACACTGGTTTATAACATTATATGTTTCATGTGTACCACACTATACTTTGACTTCTGTATACACTACCGCATGTTCACCACCAAAAGTTTAGCTTTCATCCATTACCATACAGTTGACCTCCTTTACTCATTTTGCCCTCCCTCCACACCCTTCTCCCTCTGGTAACTACTACTCTGTTCCATACTGATTTTCAAAAGTACATTATTTCTTTAGAAAGTCTGAGGAAAAAAAATAATAATTGAGTTAGGTCTTGGAGAAACCTTAAGAGGTCAGTCTCAGAATGATTGTCTTAGGAGAGAAAAGTCATTTAATGCCAAGTAAAGATTTCAGATACTCATACTTCCCAAATTGATTAAAAAATTTATTGCTTTAATAACTGAAAGTTCAGTTGTTATTACCTACCCTGATATGCTTTTCAAATGGCCACATTGTTTTGTTCTAATGATTTTGCTTTTCTAAAGACTTGTAAATCTTCTATGAAAAGATTTAATTGCTTCCTATGAAGGAAGGAGGAGAGGATGAAAATGCATGGTGTGAGGCTCTAGAAAAACAAAGCATTTATCTCTATTTCTGTCTGTTGGGATGCTTTAAGGTTAATAATTGGGAATTGCTCATTTTAAAGCCACATTGCATTAAAAAAAAGACACATGCTTCCTGCTGATAGAGTTTTCAGACTGCCTAGAATTTATTGTAATTTTATGAGAGAAAAATCTTAATAGCTCAGCAATCAAATACATTATAAAATAATTTTAGAAAACCTAAGTATTTATAATTGTTCCTTGTAAATTTCACTTTTTCCCTCCTGTACAGTTATGTTATCAGGATTTGGAATTTTAATTTGCAGCTTTCATTCATTTTACAACAGTATAATGAATGTTTTATCTTCCCTGGGACTATTATATCCAGAGATAATAAGAATAGTCATCTGTTATATGGTCTGCATTTCTTGAGTTGTCTTCTGTGATTTTGTTGTCAGCCTAGCAAAATTAATTAGATTAATTCCCTAAATTCTAGAGAATATTATTAGATACCAATTAAGCATTCAGAAATGTATATTTTATATACTAGTTTATAGACTAATTTTAAAAGAAAGTAAACCCACCTAGATTCATACATTTTGATGTTTAGTCTTCATAATACACCCTAATATCTATTAATGTGTCATTAGTTTTGTAGGAATCTGGTAAAAAGTCATTTATATGTATTTTGAATAAGATGCTAGCTGACCTTAAGCATTTTTTCCCTGTTTGTTTCTTTATGTACATTTTTCAAATAGGGCTAGACACTGCTATATCCTCAAAAACAAAACAAAACTCTGAAAAAGAAAATCACATACACAAATCAGATTGGCTGCTAGTCCTAAATGTCTGACTGGATGCCCATTTATTTTATACTTTTATTAATTTTTTGAAATAATTTTCAAAAAGCCAATATGCACACAGTTTAACCATCAAGTATAATGATATACAATAGTTCTTTGGCTCACTTCTTCTCAGCTTTACTTACTCACCAGAGATACTGGCTTCAAACACAGCTCTTTTAAAAATTTTGGTAGACAATACTTCCCAGTCTCTCTTGCAGTTGGTTGCAGTCAAGTTTTGAGTTCAGGTGAATGGAAACTGAGCAAAAGTGATGTAAGCCAATTTTTAGGCCCATCAAATATATCCTGTGTACTATTCTCAACTTTTAGCTGAATGGAGATGACCCTGGCACCTAGAGGATGGGGAGTCCTTGAATCACTGTTGGTATTCTATGTGTTGGTTACCATACTGTTTTTCATGTACATTTTTGGTGGTGAAATACACCAGAAAGACTAAGTCACTCCCCAGTGCATGACTTTTTGTCTCCACTATTATGTAAGAAAATGCAAAAGTGGTTTCTAAAAATGTAACATCAAATTTAATAAAATTTTGTACCAGATTGAGAGTTGCATGTCTTTAAATGTAGCTGAAAAATAGTACAGGTTTGCTCCATGGAAATGCTTTGTTTTGAAAAGTCCTGCTAATCATGATGGCTTCACTAATATCCCAAGGAACAAGATACAGTCATAGTGGGGTTAATTGTTAATACTTGTACACGTAAACACGTAGTGCAAATAGTCTTATTCATAATTTAGATTTATTTTTAACAAACTTGGAGTCAGATCTTGGAATCATTATTTTGATGTTACTGTGTAGCTACCAAGACCTCATTCCAGGAATAGTAGAAACATTATCACTGCCACTTGATTGTTCACCTGTATTTATATTCCTAGTGTAATTCTTGATCAGTTGTTTGTGTGTAGGAATCCTTTTAAGCCACTTGTCCATTTTATGAAGCTCAGTTAACATTAGGTAACATAATCCAGAAATCCACTGAGTAATACAATTGCAGTATGTGACAATAAGTTGAAATTTGACATAGGAGAAAAGGTGCCATTGTCAACTCCTCCAAGTTACAGAATGTCCACCACCCCACAGGATTTCTTACATATTACACATGCCATTGTCCAGCAGACAGAGTGAGTGAAGGTACCAGATTTGATCTGTATATTACTGTGCAACATTTAATTTCCTACTTTTGTTCTTGTTGTTTTTTGTTTTTAAAAATAATTGTTTATTTACTGAACCTTGGGCAGATTAGATACACAACCAATTTTAAATTTATATCTTTTAACTCAGTTTTGCAATGTTTTCACACACACACGCACACAAATTGGCATGCAACAGTTGTCCTAAGGTAAAACACAGTCACCTTAAACTGTTGCAAGTATTTTCACCCAAGGTTGAAAAATTGCTTATCCTGAACATAAAAACTTTTAATAAATTTAAATTAGTTATATAAAACTCGTTACTTGTAGTTTTCCCCTTGCAAAGATCCAAAAAAAAAAAAAAAATGTACAAACCCATCATCAGAGACCAAGAGAAAGTCATTTTATTTTATACAAAACAAAATTCACATGTGCCATAAAAGAAAGACCCAGGAAAAACAAAAACAGAAACCCTAATACTGACAGTAATGTTCAGTACTCTAACTTAAACAGTGGCCAAATGCCACTAATCAAAAATAAAACAGTGGCTGTATATCACTGCAAAGAAATCCAAGAGGCTTTTAACCCTTTGGCATCAGAAATCCAGAGTTTTCCAATTACTTGAACGCATACCTCCTATGTGCCAAGAGTAGAGAAAGTGGATGTGCCAGCATAGAAAGAAAAAGAACTATCGTTCACTGCAACACGCAGAGAATTGGCTTTAATAGATACTTCTTACAAGGTTAGGCAGAAACCAAAACAAGGGTCATTAGTTGCGTGTGTCAACAATTTTAAGTGGAGGTGATTGAGTCCTAGGGTTCAAAGTAAAACTATAAGGGGAAAAAGGTTGTTGGCTTAAGTCTTATCTTTAAAGCAAAAACAAGATAGGCAATGTATAAAAGTACCAACCTGGTAGCATATTCTAGTCACAGAGCTCTGCCATTAGGCTGGATAGAAAATGTCAAGATTCAGATTGTTGTTTCTCATAAGGACTCAACAAAATGAATCTTTAATGACTTGAACTGCAGGATAAGGGATCCCAAGAATGCAGTCATTTTAGTAAAGTACTATCCTGAACAAACTGCATTTTATGATGAAAACAAAAGGAAAGAAGATATAATAAGGACTATACACCTATATTCCACTTACAGTGCTTGAGTTCTGGAAGGACCTGTATAATGAAGGCAGAATTCAAATATGAAATCATGCCAATCACATGTCAAACTTCACTATAACTTTCCTAAAAAAGTGTTTTCCCCCAATATCTCTTAATCACAAAGAAACAGAAGCTGTGAATGTACAGTTCAGAAAATAAAAACGTAGAAACTAATGACATTATTATGACCAAGATGTTTGGTAAACAGTGAATTATGAGTTTGGGCTCATCAGGAAAAGGCTTTTTAAACAACCCTCTGGACTGCAAAAAAATCTCTTCAGGTAGTAGATCTGTCCCAATGTCATGGCAACTAGAACAAGAGCTTCAAAGAAGGACCAAAGGACCACTCTGCTGTTTGTGTTGTCATTCATTGCTCTGTGTATTCTCTCCCAAACTCCCCTGTTCATGCTTTACAGCTGTTATTGCCACTGCGAGCTCATTAATCATTTCTTCTAGCTTGTTCTGGTGAGCTTCTGTTTCCATGTCTTGTCCTTAGGGGGCCTCCCCATTATCAATGGTGTACATCACTATCTTTGGAGTCACGGTGGACACCCTATTGCTAAAACAAAACTTATATGTTCCATCCATGTGAGCAGCAAATGTGTATTTCCCACTGGACTCCCTGTCTCCCTTATAAATTCCTTTATTTTCAGGCCCTGTAGCCTCCACATTGATGTCCAGGAAGCCGCCCTCAGCTACCTCGAAGATGAGGCCCATCTTGGTGCCCGAGGTGACCCGTTTGAAGAAGCATTCCTCTGCGTGTGCATCGATGCTGACGAAGTAGCCCGAGACCGTGGCCAGGAAGGCGGCCAGGAGCACGAGAAGCTCAGCGAGCGTTACCATGGTGCTGCTGGGGCCAAAGCCAGCATCGCAACTGTGGCCTCCGGAGCTGCACCACCACAGCCTTCTCCTAATTTCCTACTTTTTTGATAAAGACTATAGATATGTCTTGACATTTCCTTCCCTCACTCCAGTGGAACATTTCCAAGTCCACTCTGGAGACTAGTGCGCTCTAAACCCTTGCTGCTCATACTGTGGTTTATGGACTAGCAGAATCAGCATCATCCCAGGAGCCTGTTAGAAATGCAGCATCTCAGGCCCATCCTCAAATCTACTGCATCAGAGTCTGCGTTTCAGCAAGATCCCCTAGAGAATCATACATCGTTAACTTTTTTTTTTAACATCTTTATTGGGGTATAACTGCTTTACAATGGTGTGTTAGTTTCTGCTTTATAACAAAGTGGATCAGTTATACATATACATATGTTCCCATATCTCTTCCCTCTTGCGTCTCCCTCCCCATCCCACCCCTCCAGGCGGTCACAAAGCACCGAACTGATATCCCTGTGCTATGTGGCTACTTCCCACTAGCTATCTACCTTACATTTGGTAGTGTATATATGTCCATGCGTTAACGTTTGAATGAACCTCTCCCTCGTGCGAAAGAGCCTAGAGGCTGGCATTCTGCATGAAGAGTAGGGCTGGAAGATCCACCTTTCTTTGTGCAGTTTAATGCCCTTGCTTTTGGTTCTGTGCATCACTCTCATCAGGATCTCTGTCTAGTGTCCCCCAAGTCCCCAACATGGTCGATTTCTTCAGAAATGAAATTTCTTGTGGCATCATAGTTTTTCAAGCCTCAGTGTCTCACACAGATTCCTTCCCCTTTCCTCTGCCTGAAATTTCTTTACAATCCTTCTCTCCTTCACATGAGTCCTTTCAAGACCCAGTTCAGGTGGTATGATCTCAGGAACAGTTTCTCTGGCCTGCCCCCCTCTCCATCCCTCTACCATCACAAACCCACAGATCAACAGAAATGCCTCTTTGGGGGCACCCACCTCACCCAGTGCTTACTCCATCTTTTCACAGGTCCTGGTCATTGCTACCTTATCCCTCTCTTCGACTGAACTGTAAGCACTTAAAGGCCTTTGCTCCCTCAATACTTAGCACAAAGCCTGGCACAGGCACACAGGGAGGTTCCTAGTAAATAGCTGTTGAATAAATGTGTCTGAAATGACCTGAACCTTTAGCAGTTCTCTCACTTGTAGTGAAAGCGCAGGCACCTTGTAAACGTGTCTTCGGTTTTGCCCCGATGGTGTGGAGAGTCTCTCCAGGCTTCTTCTGCTCTGGATGGAATTTCTGCTCCCCCTGGTTTCTTACTTGCTGTCTCACATCTGGACTTGGCCTCTCATTTTGGGCTCTGGGGCTGAAACCAGTTAGACTGCCTGCCTGACTTTCTATCTATTAATCTTGACCCTGAGTGCCGATTCTTGACCTCAGTTCAGCACTAGACAGAGAGCACCGTGAGCTCCTTAGTCCTCAGTCCCTCTAGTCAAACTGGGCTAATGAAAGAGAAGAGTGCAGTCAGGGGTGGATGGATTATGTCTAGGGAAAGCTATACTGTGGAAATAGGTCGTTGTTTCATTTTTATATTGTTTTGATGTATAGAGTTTGTTTTATCTTTGCTCTTGCCACATTAACACAGTATTTATATAACCTTGTGTTTCTTTAGAATGACATTTTGTGGGGGCTTCCCTGGTGGCGCAGTGGTTGAGAGTCCTCCTGCCGATGTAGGGGACACGGGTTCGTGCCCCGGTCCGGGAAGATCCCACATGCCGCGGAGCGGCTGGGCCCGTGAGCCATGGCCGCTGAGCCTGCACGTCCGGAGCCTGTGCTCCGCAAGGGGAGAGACCACAACAGTGAGAGGCCCGCGTACCGCAAAAAAATAAATAAATAAAAATAAAATAGAATGACATTTTGTGGAGAATGAGAAATTGTCATTTCATTCTTTCTTAGTCTAACCCTAGGCCACATGCCTGTGATAGAATTTTTTTCTGCAGGCTTTTTGCAGGATTATATGAAATGAACATGAGATTTTTGCATTATTCCAAATAGTATTTCACAAGCTGACCCTATATTTGCTATCCTCAACCTGAGATAAATATGCAAGAATTTACCATTCTGAATATAGTCTATTAATTTTCAACTTAGTGACCTATTTCTACTTCAATCATAAATGCCAAAATGTATTAGCTTAAATTAGCTTTGTGTCTTATGTCTACACTTCTGTGTATTTATAATCGTTCAACTAAAATGATAACTGAGAGACAGTCCCTCAGAATTGAGAAGTTATATGAGAAACTATCCACCTGATACCTTCTTTTGTTAAATTAAACTTTTTATTTTGAAATAATTGTAAATTCACATGCAGTTTATTCACATGCAGAATAAATGTAAATTCACATTGTAAGAAAAAATGCAGAGAAATCCTGTGTACCCTTTATCCAGTTTCTCCCCGTTGTAACATCTTATAAAACTATAATGCAATGTCACAATCAAAATACTAAGATGCCGAACACTTCTACTGGCACAAGTATTCTACATGTTACTTTTGTATAGGTTCACCGCTCGTCCTCTCCGCTATCACCCTCTCCTTAATGGCTGCCAACCACTAATCTGTTCTCCACTAGAGAACATATGGTAGTTGCATGTTTATTTTACTTTATTAAGAAACTGCTAAGCTGTTTTCCACAGTGACTGTACCATTTTACATTCCCACCAGTAATATTATGAGTGACTCAGTTTCTCCATATCTTCACCAGCATTTGGTGTTATCACCATTCTTTATTTTAGGGATTCTGATAGGTATATAGTGATATCTAACTGTGATTTAGTTTGCATTTCTCTAATGGCAGATGAGGTTGAACAGCTCATCATGTGTTTATTTGCCACATTATATCCTGTTTGGTGAAATGTCTCTCCATGTCTTTTTTTTTTTCGGTACGCGGGCCCCTCACTGTTGTGGCCTCTCCCGTTGCGGAGCACAGGCTCCAGACGCGCAGGCTCAGCGGTCATGGCTCACGGGCCCAGCCGCTCCACGGCATGTGGGATCTTCCCAGACCGGGGCACGAACCCGTGTTCCCTGCATCGGCAGGCGGACTCTCGACCACTGCGCCACCAGGGAAGCCCTCTCCATGTCTTTTGTCAATTTTCTAATAGGAATTTTGCTCTTTGGTTTTGAGAGTGCTTTATATATTTTAGATACTAACCCTCTGTTGAATATGTGATTTGAAAATATTTTCTACCAGGCTGTAATTTGTCCTTTGATCTTCTTAACAGGGTCTTTCGCAAAGCAAACATTTAAAAACCTTGATGAAGCCTAATTTATCAATTTTTCCTTTTATGGATCATGATTTTGGCATCAACTCAAAGAAGTCTATGCTTAAGTCTTAGTTATCCAAGATTTTTCAGTTTTTTCCTTAAAATTTTTATAGCTTTAAATTTGTCTGTTATACCTTTTGAGTTAATTTTTTTGAACAAGGTGTGATACTTAGGCCAAGGGTCTTTTTTTTTCTACAGATGATGTCCACTTTCCTTAGCACTATTTGTTGAATGGACTTTCTGTCTCCCATTGTGTTGTTACTTTTGCACCTTTGTCAAAAATCTATAGGACATATTTTTGTGGATCTATTTCTGGGCTCTCTATTCTGTTTGTCTACCCCTCCATCAATACCACAAAGTCTTGATTGATGTAGCTATGTAATACATCTTGAAACCGTGTAGACTGATTCCACCAATTTTATTCTTCTTTTTTCAAAAATGTTTTAGCTATTCTAGTTCCTCTGCCTTTCCACATAAAATTTAGGAGATATATATATGTGTGTGTGTATATATGCATATATACACACATATATATATACCTCCTCACAAAAAAATCTTGTTAGAATTTTTATAGGAGTTGTGTCAAACCTGTATATCACTTTAGGGAAAATTGATATCTTTACTATGTTGACTCTTCTAATCCATGAACACTGTATTTCTTGTTCTTTTTTTTTAAGATTTTTTTTTTTGATGTGGACCATTTTTAAAGTCTTTATTGGAGTTGTTACAATATTGCTTCTGTTTTATGTTTTGGTTTTTTTGGCCATGAGGCATGTGGGATCTTAGCTCCCCACCAGGTATTGAACCCGCACCCTCTGCATTGGAAGGTGAAGGCTTAGCCACTGGACCATGAGGGAAATCCCTCTTTTTTTTATGCAATTACTTTATAGGAATCAAACTACTGTTCATGGATGTTAATAACATAGTTTCTATTATGTACCTGGTGTTTTCTTTTTCTTTTTTTTTGATTTTGAACTCTGTATTTCTATCGACTTATTTAAATCCTTAATGTCTTATATCAGCATTGTGTAGTTCTAGCATACAAATCCTATGCATGTCTTGTTAGATTTACACATAAGGATTTTTTAAAGCTATTGTACAAGTGTTGTGTTTTTCAGTATTCATATGTTCATTGCTAGTATATAAAAAAAAATCAAGTTTCGTATGTAGATCTTGTATCTTGCCACATTGCTGCATTCACCTATCAGTTCTATGAGATTTTTTTGGTAGAATTTGAAATTTTCTACAAAGTCAATCGTGTCTTCTGTCATAGGGACAGTTCTATTTCTTCTTTTCTGATCTGTATGTCTTTTATTTCCTTTTCTTGCCTTATTTAACTGGCTAGAAATTACAGTACTACGTTGAATAACATTGGTGAAAGCAGATATCCTTGCCATGTATCATTAAGCATAAGGTTAGCTGTAGGGTTTTTTTGTAGATGTTCTTTATCAAGTTGTGTAAATTCCCCTTATTCTTATTTTTCATGAAGTTTTTTGAATGGTTGTTCTGCATTGATTGATTTTATCATGTTATTTTTTCTTCTTTTTTTAATATAGTAGATTATGTCAAATTGATTACATTGAATAGTTTTCAAATATTGGAACTGTCTTGCATCCATGGAATAAATCTCACTTGCTCATAGTATATAATTCTTTTTTTAAATATATTGCTGAATTCTATTTGCCAATATTTTGTTAAAGATTTTGCATCTATATTCATGAGGCATATTGTTGTACTGTTGTACAGTTTTCTTGTTTTTTACTGTCTCTGTCTGGTTTTGGTATCAGAGTAATATGAGTTCATAAAATGAATTGGGAGCTATCCTTTGATATTCTATTTTCTGGAGGAGCTTGTGTGTAGAATTGGTGATAATTTTTTTTTTTTAAGCATTTGGTAGAATTCTCCAGTAGAGTCATCGAAGATCAGAGTTCTTTTTTGGTAATTAAAAAAATTATGAATTCAATATCCTTAATAGCTTTAGGGCAATTCACATTATCTATTTCATATTGGATGACTTGTAGTAATCTGTGATTTTTGAGGAATCTGTCCATTTCTCTAAGTTGTCAAATATATTTGTGTAGAGTTGTTTTTAGTACTGTTGACCTGTGAACAGCATGGGGGTTAGGAGCACCAACTCTCCATGCAGTCAAAAGTCCATGTATATCCTATAATTGGCCCTCCATATCCATGATTCCACATCAGCATATTCAACCTATTGTGTATTGTGTAGTACTGTAGTATTTACAATTGAAAAAATTCCATGCATAAGTGGACCTGCACACTTCAAACCCATGTTGTTCAAGGGTGAGCTATTTTTCAGGATGGGGGTGGTAAATGTTTATTTATTTTTCTTTTCTCTTTTTTTATTGAGGTGTAGTTGATTTACAATATTATATGTTTCAGGTGTACAACATAGTAATTCACAATTTTTAAAGGTTATACTCCATTTATAGTTATTATAAAACATCAGCTATATTCCCTATTCTGTACAATATATCCTTGTAGCTTGTTTATTTTATACATAGTAGTTTGTACCTCTTAATCCCCTACACCTATCTTTCCCCTCCCCCTACCCTCTCCCCACTGGTAACCACAAATTTGTTTTCTATATCTGTGAGTCTGTTTCTTTTTTGTTATATTCATTAGTTTGTGATTCTACATGTAAGTGATATCACACAGTATTTGTCTTTCTCTGTCTGACTTATTTCTCTAAGCATAATACCTTCCAAGTCCATCCATGTTGTTGCAAATGGCAAAATTCCATTCTTTTTTATGGCTGAATAGTATTCCATTTTATGTATATGCCACATCTTCTTTATCCATTCATTTGTTGATGAACATTCCCTTATTATCTTTTGATGTCTGTGGGGTTTTTAGTGATAGCTTCTGTTTCAGTCTTGATATGGATAATTTTTCTTCTCTCTCTTTTTCTTTGTTAGTCATAATAAAGGTTCATCAATGTTATTGATCTTTTTAAAGAACCAGCTCTTTGTTCCATTGATTTTCTCTATTGTTTTTCTGTTTTGAATTTCACCAACTTATGTTCTTTATTATTTCTTTCCTTCTGCTTGCTTTGGATTTACTTTGCTCCCTTTATTCCAGGCTCTTGAGGTGGGATGTTAAATTACTGATTTGAGAATGTTCTTCTTTATTAACAGAGATTTTAGTGTTATAAATTTCCCTTTCAGCATTGCTTTAGGAGTGTCACACAAAACTTTTATGTTGTGTTTTCCGTTTCATTCTGTTCATTGTGTTTTTTGATTTCCACTTTCCTCTGACCTTCATGATTTCTGATGAGCAATCCACTGTCATTGAATTATCTTCCCTCATTGATAATATGTTATTTTATCTGGCTGCTTTCAGGATTTTGTCTTTGTCTTTAGCTTTTAGAAGTTTAATGATGATGTGTCTTGTCATGGACTTCATAGAGTTTTTCCTGTTTGGGCTTCTTCAATCTGTAGTTTTATGTCTCTTGCCAAATTTAGGCAGTTTCCAATCATTATTTCTTTGAGTACTTTTTTAATCTCATCGTTTTCTTCTCTCCTCCAGGACTTGGAGGACTCAAATGTTAGATTTTTGTTATAGTCCCCCAGGTGTCTGAGGCTCTGTTCATTGTATTTTTTTAGCTTATTTCCTCTCTGTTTGTTCAAATTGGGTAATTTTTATTGTTTTATCTTCCAGTTCATTGATTCTTTACTCTGTCACCTCTTTTCTGCTGTTTTGTCCACTTTATTTCAGTGATTGTATTTTGCAGTTCTAAAATTTCTATTTGGTTCTTTTTTATATCTTCTAGTTCTTTGCTGAGGCTTTCTATTTTTCAAAAGTTTCAAGAGTGTTTGTAATCATTCAGTGAAGCATTTTTCGATGGCTACTTTAAAATCTTTGTCAGATAATTCTAACATCTCTGCCATTTCAGCATTGACATTTATCAATAGTCTTTTAAAATTCATTTTAAGATCTTCCTTGTTCTTGGTATGATGAGTAATTTTCAGTGGAAACCTGAATATTTTTGTGTTTTGTTATAAGACTCTGGATCTTATTTACTCCTCTTATTCTAACTCTCTTTCTCTGACACTTGTTCTTTTGGGGAAAGAGGAGGGCACTTCCTTGTTAATGCCAGATAGAGGTAGCCTCTGTGGCCATCCAGGCTCGGCTGACACCTGGTCGGAGGGATCCTCATTTCGCTGGATGAGTGGGACTTTCAGCTCAGCTGCGATCTCCACTGATATCACAGTGGAGATGGCCTTGTTACTGCTGGTTGATGGTGAAAGTCCTCACACTTCCTTAGACTTCTTCTGACACTGCCCTAACAGGGAGGAGGAGGAGTGCCTAATTATTGCTGGACCGGGGTGGAACTACAGACTCTTACATGGTCTCCAGGAATATTGTGTAAGAGAGGGGACTCATTACTGGCCAGCAGGGGTAAATGTTCCATCTTCCTGCTTGGCCTTCTCAGATATCCCCTTAGTAGCGGTGTTGGGGCACTTTGCTATAGTGTGTGTGAGTGGAAGTCCCAGCTCCTCACTCCACTCAGTCTTTGCCAGCATGAGTGTTGTAGGGTCACAGTCTTTTCTATGGTGCTTGGCTTTTATTGTTTTCTGTCTTGATGGGTTGCCCTTTTTTTATTGCTTGGCTAGAGAAAGTAGGTTTTGTTGTGGCTTTTTTCCTTGCCTCCATTGGCATTCCCATATTGTTGGCTTCTTCAGCTCCAGGTCTGGATATATGAAGTTAAAAGAAAACTTAGAGAACCCACCACCATGTTTTGTCTCATGTTCCAAAGTCTCGTTTGTCTGCCTTCTTCTCTCTACCTTTCAGTGACATCCTATGTGTTTTATATAAAGTGTTCAGGGTTTTAAAGTTTTATTTTATATGACAAACAGGGAAATGATGTTTACTCTATGTTCCCAGGAGCAGAAATACAATACATTCAATTTTAAAAATGAGGAAATTGAAGTCTTGGGTAAGGATCCACAGCTACTAGTGGCATGACTGAATTAGATTCCTGCTTGCTCAACTCTTTGTTCAGTGTTCTCACCATTGTAACAATGAAATGCAGGCATCTGCCTTGAACTGTGATGGTGCAGAGACAGTGTTATGAGAATCCTGTACAGACTCCCACTGCCTCCTGGCCACGTATTTTACTTTACACGTATTCCTTCAGAACCTTTACATGGTCTTAGCTAACTCACTATATTACTGTCTTCACTGATGGGTCCATAATTCCCACATATGAACAGCTTCGAGGCAGCAGTGTTAATTTAAGGGAGGGCTGAGGAATTAAACACTAACAAATGCTCTCTTTTTACTTAATTATATATTATTGGAGATGGATGGGGATAATGGATGGAAATAGGAGGTGCTAAATAGCCTCAAGCCATCCAAATATTGCCTGCCTTGTATTAAACTCCAATGATAACAATATGCTGATATGGCAGCCTCTGTTGATTTTAATTAATTAATTTAGGACAATGGTGAAATATTTATTTAATATGAATCTGAGGTTATCTTTGGCAATGAAAGATTAAAGAGGACCTTAATAAACAAATTTGTTTATTTTTCCCATACTGTTGGCATTAGAAAAACATCTATAGCCACATGAAAACAGAATCTGTCATTTATGAGTTCCACTTATCCTTGCATAAGTCTCAAGTATCAAAATTGATTTTTAAGAATGTTCATTTGAAAAACAGCAGAGATAAGATTCAAGGATGCTTGCTCTTAGAGAAGGATTATTTATTAAGGGAAAGACTTGTCCTTTGAAAATTATTATCATAATTATCACTAAGAACCCAATTCTATATTTCTTATTAAGGCAAAATCCCTATTGAGGTAAACACAAGAAGGATGTTGATTGCAGTGGGATATCTATCTGAATAGGACTAAGTAATCAGCTTTGAAATGTCACTCAGTGGAATCAGCAGGGCAGAGGCTATTCCCTGGCAGGTTGCAAAACATATTTTTGGAATTGCCAAGGATTTTACATCATCCTTGCATAGGTAATTATTAGGTAACTGCAGAAGCAATATTTAAAACTCAAGGAAAAACTTTACTGGAACAGAGAAAATAGCATAGAAGTCCAAGGAGCTATATCAACTCGTTGACTATGTTGAGAGTCATTGAATCACATACTCTCAGAGTTCAAGCCACTTGGTCTGAACCCACACTGGTGAGTAATTCTACTCCAGAGTCACCTGGCCGTGGTGTTTCTACGTCTCCTCTCAAGGAAATCTGAGACTGGCACAAATGGCCCACTTCAGTCTCTGTGTGCTGTCCCTGTGTCTTCATTTGTTGGGCTTGACTCTATTCCTTCAGGCCATGCAAGTGCTTGGGGAATAAGTAATGAGAATGCAAATTAGCTTAAATCATTTGAAAACATTAAAAACCTCAATACAATAGGCACTTGACATTTTGAAAGGCTACTTCCCAAAACTTTTAATATTCTCCAGACATGGAAAGATCGCTGTGTCGAAAGTATATATCAAGTTTTCAGGTAGCAAACTACAGCCATCCACCACTGAGTTTTCAGATACCGAGCAGCTGACTAGTTTTGCTCACTCACCAAAAATTTTTGTAGAAAACATTATCCCTGTAATTGCCCTCAGCTCACTGATTTACTCTTCACTCATTCTACAAATATTTATTGAAGGCCTAGGTTGTGACAGGTACTGTACTAAGCTCTTTAGATAATAAAACATGTACAATCCCTGTCCTTAGGGTATTAGCAGTCTAGTAGAAGAGGATGTCAATGCACAAGTAAATAAAAAAATATAAAATACAATTTATGATCAGTGCTTTGAAAGAAACAAAGAGGGTAGAGTGATACACGGTACATTGTAGAGAAGGGCTTACTCAGGACTGGTAGGCAGGGAAGACCTTTGAGGGAGTGCCATTTAAGCTGAGAATTGAAAGTGTCAGTTACATAAAAAGTAGGGGACAGGCTATTCTCAGTAAAGGAACAGCATGTGTAAAGTCTCTGAGACTGGAAAAAACACAGAACATCTGAGGGGTTGAAAGGTCAGTGTGGGTGGAGGAAAGTGAGAAAGGTAGATGGGCAGGAGATGAATTTCGTCAGATAGGCAAGGGCTAGATCACATGGGATCTTTGTAGACCATTTGTCTTAGTCCATTTGGGCTGCTATAATAGAATACCATAGACTGGGTGGCTTAAACAACAAACATTTATTTCTCATGGTTCTGGAGGCTGGGAAGACCAAGATCAAGGTGCCAGAAGGTTTAGTGTCTGGTGAGGGTCAGCTTCTTGAATGACAAATGGCCATCTTCTCGCTGTGTCTTCACATGACAGAAGGGGGTGAGGAAGCTTTTGAGGTCTCTTTTAGAAGGGCTCTAATCCCATTCATGAGGGTTCCAACCTCATGACCTAATTACCTCCCAAAGTCCCTACCTCCTAACACCATCATGTTAGGGGTTAGGATTTCAACATATGAATTTTGGGGGGATACAAACATTTGGCATATAACACCATTGTCAGGAGTTTATATTTTATTCTTATGTAATAGGAAGCCACTGACAGGGTTTTAATAGAAAAGTGACATGTTCATAGACCAGGTCAGACTTGTGGCAACCCAGAGTAGCTATTTTACAGTAGCTATAGAATCTGCTTGTTAATTCTAAGGAAAGGCAGCTGGTAATAATTAATGACATATAATGATTACTTTTTGTTGTTATTGTGGAAAAAGCTGGTTGGAGAAAAAACAGGTTGGAGGAGACATGAGTGTCAGTAACCAGCAGAGAAGCCAACAAAATAGTCTATGTGAGATGGTGACTTAGACTATGGTGACAGTGGTGAAAATGAAGACCAGTGAAAGGATTTGACATGCTTTTTCAATGAAATGACAGAGAAAGTGTGTTGATATCAAGCAGCTAGACTGGGTGGATGTGGTGCTAGTTGCTGAAGTGGAGAAGACTGAGGAGACATGGGTGGTGGGCCACATCGAGAGTGTAGTTTTAAACTGATTTGCTGCATTTGAGATGCGGGCAGACATCTGAACGAGGAGGCTGACAAGCATCTGTAAACCAGGACTCAGAGGACAGGTTTTAGGATGTAAATTTGGTATCTGAGGCATAGCTATAGAATTGAAAGCCATGGAAACTGAAAAGATCACCAAGAAAGAGGGGTATAAGAGAAAAGGAAAGAGGGTTTAGGACTGAATGAGAGGTCAAAGAGAGAGAGAGGCGTCTGCAAAAGAGTCCGAAGAGGAATTGGCAAAGAGACAGAAGGAAAACCAAGAAAACAAAGAGTTGAGGAGAGGAGGAGAAGGAGAAAGATGAATGTTCTGCTGTATTGAATGCCACCGAGACTGGTTCTTGACTTCAAAAAGCATAAACATCAAATCAAAATTAGATATATTTAGCATCTGTTATTTCATGTGTTTTACCTGCTAACATGTTTTTCCTGCTCACCTGCAGAAATAACAACTGCTGAGTCATAACACTGTCAAATCACATTCTTTAAAGAAAAGTCTCCCATCTTTTCTTTCTTCATGAATTTTGATTCTCCCTGAATTCTCTGGATAACTTCTACAATTCTCTCCATTTTCTTGTCATACACAGAATCTACAGTCTTCAAAAGTCTCCACTTTCCAAATGTAGAACTATTTTAGATGCAGTTTATTATCTTTTGAAAATTATCCATGTTCATTTTAAAACATATTAGCCCTTCACCTTCAATGTATTTGAATTGCTATGTTGTCGGAGCCTTGAAATATTAAGCTTATCGAAAAGTTAAGACAAGTTTTCCCTAGAGGGCGGCAAGTAGTTTTAAATTCAAAGTGGTAAAAAACAGTCCATATCTTAAAATAGAAGCAAATTTTTTCTCTGTTTCACATTCTCTCAAGATATCCACAATCCTTTTAAACTCTTTATTTATTATTAAATACAAGCAATTTAGCTCCTTTGGGAGATTATGCAAATAACTCATCCAGAATTAGCATTTAACATGCAGTTCTTATATCCACACAAATGTTTTGTATAAAGTTGTTTTAAAAAGATTCAAATCTTTATAATTAGGAAGAGAAAATATATTAATAGGAATAAAGGGATACTCTGCTAATCTCCCATATGTAAATTAGCTTATAATTTTCCATCATTTACTTTAGAAGCAACAGAACAATGGAACTTCTCTTCTTCAATATTGCTGTCTCTTTCTCCTGTCAAAAGTATGTGCTTGTACATGTATATCTAAAAGAAAATGACAAGGAGTGTTAAATACTTTAGTTTTGTAGGAAAGAGAGGGTTGGTAACTTGTGAGTGGACTTCAAGTTGATGCTCTGTGCTTTGGCCTCAAAGGGATGAACTGCAACACAGACCCCCTGGGGTTCTTATTTCAACTGGCTGCTTGTCCTTGTCCTCTTTGCTAGGGGCTAGATCCACTCTTGCCCATCTGACCCTTCCTCTACAGTCTCCCCACCCCTCCCCAATCTTTACATGAAGGACAGTATTGTAGAATACATGGGGAAATTGTTCACTTCCATGGGGAGCACTTCCCTGGGGAAGTTCACTTCCTTTTCACTTTAGTCTCTAGCTTGGCCCTTGGAGAAAATGATCATGCAGGCAGCACATGGACAGTGATCAACAGGGCAGTACTGGGTGAAGTCTTCAGTTTCACTTATCTTCTGGAGCATGACTTTTCTCTTTCAAGTTTCCAGAAGTGCAATGCCCAGTCCTAGGAGTTTAGCATAATTAGGTGATCTAGGATGGTGAAGGATTCACAACCAAGTCAGACACTGAACCATTGAAAGCATTAGGTTGTTGAACCTGGAAGAGGAAAGGGGAACTCTGAAGAGACTTTAAATACAAAATGGGTTATTACAAAAAATTTTTTTTAATTAGAGTATAGTTGATTTACAATGTTGTGCCAATCTCTGCTGTACAGCAGAGTGACTCAGTTATACAAATATAGACATTGTATTTTAATATTCTTTTTCATTATGATTTTTTATTTTCCTTTTTTTTTTAACATAAAGTTGGAATAACTTTCTTGAAAAATCCAATCACAGAGAGCACTGCCTTCACTGATGAAATAGACAAACATGTGAAGCATCAGTGCTATCTAACAGGGCTTTCTGGGATAATGTTTTTTTTTTCTTAAATTTTGAATTTTATTTATTTTTTTATACAACAGGTTCTTATTAGTCAACAGTTTTATACACATCAGTGTATACATGTCAATCCCAATCTCCCAGTTCATCACACCACCACCACCACCCCCCGACTGGTCTCCCCCTTGGTGTCCAGGCGTTTGTTCTCTACATCTGTGTCTCAATTTCTGCCCTGCAAACCAGTTCATCTCTACCATTTTTCTAGGTTCCATATATAAGCATTAATATATGATATTTATTTTTCTCTTTCTGACTTACTTCACTCTCTATGACAGTCTCTAGATCCATCCACGTCTCTACAAATGACCCAATTTCATTCCTTTTTATGGCTGAGTAATATTACAATATATATATGTACCACATCTTCTTTATCCATTCCTCTGTCGATGGACATTTACGTTGCTTCCATGACTGGTTATTGTAAATAGTGCTGCAATGAACATTGGGGTTCATGTGTCTTTCTGAATTATGGTTTTCTCTGGCTATATGCCCAGTAGTGGAATTGGTGGATCATATGGTAATTTTATTTTTAGTTTTTTAAGGAACCTCCATACTGTTCTCCATAGTGGCTGTATCAACTTACATTCCCACCAACAGTGCAAGAGGGTTCCCTTTTCTCCACACCCTCTCCAGCATTTGTTGTTTGTAGATTTTCTGATGATGCCCATTCTAACTGGTGTGAGGTGGTAACTCATTGTAGTTTTGATTTGCATTTCTCTAATAATTAGTGATGTTGAGCAGCTTTTCATGTGTCTCTTGGCCATCTGTATGTCTTCTTTGGAGAAATGTCTGTTTAGGTCTTCTGCCCATTTTTGGATTGGTTTTTTTGTTTTTTTAATATTGAGCTGCATGACTGTTTATATATTTTGGAGATTAATTCTTTGTCCAATGATTCATTTGCAAATATTTTCTCCCATTCTGAGGGTTGTCTTCTCGTCTTGTTTATGGTTTCCTTTGCTGTGCAAAAGCTTTTAAGTTTCATTGGGTCCTATTTGTTTATTTTTGTTTTTATTTCCATTACTTTAGGAGGTGGATCAAAAATAATCTTGCTGTGATTTATGCCAAAGACTGTTCTGCCTATGTTTTCCTCTAAGAGTTTTATAGTGTCCAGTCTTACATTTAGGTCTCTAACCGTTTTGAGTTTACTTTTCTGTATGGTGTTAGGGAGTGTTCTGATTTCATTCTTTTACATGTAGCGGTCCAGTTTTCCCAGCACCACTTATTGAAGAGGCGGTCTTAACTCCACTGTATATTCTTGCCTCCTTTGTCAAAGATAAGGTGTCCATATGTGCGTGAGTTTATCTCTGGGCTTTCCATCCTGTTTCATTGATCTATGTTTCTGTTTTTGTGCCAGTACCATATTGTCTTGATTACTGTAGCTTTGTAGTATAGTCTGATGTCAGGGAGTCTCATTCCTCCCACTCCATTTTTTTCCCTCAAGACTGTTTTTTCGACTCGGGGTCTTTTGTGGCTCCATCCAAATTTTAAGACTTTTTGTTCTAGTTCCTTAAAAAATGACATTGGTAATTTGATAGGGATTGCATTGAATCTGTAAATTGTTTTGGGTATTATAGTCATTTTCAGAATATTGATTCTTCCAATCCAAGAACATGTATATCTCTCCATCTTTTGGTATCATCTTTAATCTCTTTCATCAGTGTCTTATAGTTTTCTGCATACAGGTCTTTTGTCTCCCTAGGTAGGTTTATTCCTAGGTATTTTATTCTTTTTGTTGCAGTGGTAAATGGGAGTGTTTCCATAATTTCTCTTTCAGATTTTTCATCATTAGTGCATAGAAATGCAAGAGATTGCTGTGCACTAATTTTCTATCTTGCAACTCTACCAAATTCACTGATTAGCTCTCATAGTTTTGTGGTGGTATCTTTAGGATTCTCTATGTATAGTCTCATGTCATCTGCAAACAGTGACAGTTTTACTTCTTCTTTTCCAATCTGTATTCCTTTTATTTCTTTTTCTTCTCTGATTGCCGTGGCTAGGACTTCCAAAACTATGTTGAATAATAGTGGTAAGAGTGGACATCCTTGTGTTGTTCGTGATCTTAGAGGAAATGCTTTCAGTTTTTCACCATTGAGAATGATGTTTGCTCTGAATTTGTCATATATGGCCTTTATTATGTTGAGGTAGGTTCCCTCTAAGCCCAGTCTCTGGAGAGTTTTTATCATAAATGGGTGTTGAATATTTTCAAAAGATTTTTCTGCATCTATTGAGATGATCATATGGTTTTTATTCTTCAATTTGTTAATATGGTATAGCACATTAATTGATTTGCATATATTGAAGAATCCTTTCATCCCTGGGATAAATCTCACTTGATCAAGGTGTATGATCCTTTTAATGTGTTGTTGGATTCTGTTTGCTAGTGTTTTGCTGAGGATTTTTGCATATATATTCATCAGTGATATTTGTCTGTAATTCTCTTTTTTTGTAGTATCTTTGTCTAGTTTTGGTATCAGGGTGATGGTGGCCTCATAGCATGAGTTTGGGAGTGTTCCTTCCTCTGCAATTTTTTGGAAGATTTTGAGAAGGATGGGTGTTAGCTCTTCTCTAAATGTTTGATAAAATTCACCTGTGAAGCCATCTGGTCCTGGACTTTTGTTTGTTGGAAGATTTTTAATCACAGTTTCAATTTCATTACTTGTGATTGGTCTGTTCATATTTTCTATTTCTTCCTGGTTCAGTCTTGGAAGGTTATACCTTTCTACAAGTTTGTCCATTTCTTCTAGGTTGCCCTTTTTATTGGCATAGAGTTGCTTGTAGTAGTCTCTTAGGATGCTTTGTATTCCTGCGGTGTCTTTTGTAACTTCTCTGTTCTCATTTCTAATTTTATTGATTTGAGTCCTCTCCCTCATTTTCTTGATGAGCCTGGCTAATTGTTTATCAATTTTGTTTATCTTCTCAAAGAACCAGCTTTTAGTTTTATTGATCTTTGTTATTGTTTTCTTTGTTTCTATATCATTTATTTCTGCTCTGTTCTTTATGATTTCTTTCCTTCTGCTAACTTTGGGTTTTGTTTGTTTTTCTTTCTCTAGTTCCTTTAGGTGTAACGCTAGATTGTTTATTTGAGATTTTTCTTGTTTCTTGAGGTAGGCTTGTATAACCATTAACTTCCCTCTTAGAACTGCTTTTGCTGCATTCCATAGGTTTTGGATCGTCATGTTTTCATTGTCATTTGTCTCTAAGTAGTTTTTGATTTCCTCTTTGATTTCTTCAGTGATCTCTTGGTTATTTAGTAACGTATTGTTTAGGCTCCATGTGTTTGTGTTTTTTTCCTTGTAACTCATTTCTAATCTCATAGCATTGTGGTCAGAAAAGATGCTTGATATGATTTGAATTTTATGAAGTTTACTGAGGCTTTATCTGTGACCCAAGATGTGATCTATCCTGGAGAATGTTCCGTGCACACTTGAGAAGAAAGTGTAATCTGCTGTTTTTGGATGGAATGTCCTGTAAATATCAGTTAAATCTATCTGGTTTATTGTGTCATTTAAAGCTTCTGTTTCCTTATTTATTTTCATTTTGGATGATCTGTCCATTGGTGTAAGTGAGGTGTTAAGGTTCCTCACTATTATTGTGTTACTGTTGATTTCCTCTTTCAGAGCTGTTAGCAGTTGCTTTATGTACTGAGGTGCTCCTATGTTGGGTGCATAAATATTTATAATTGTTATATCTTCTTCTTGGATTGATCCCCGATCATTATGTAGTGTCCTTCATTGTTTCTTTTAACATTCTTTATTTTAAAGTCTATTTTATCTGATATGAGTATTGCTACTCCAGCTTTCTTTTGATTTCCATTTGCATGGAATATCTTTTTCCATACCCTCACTTTCGGTCTGTATGTGTCCATAGGTCTGAAGTGGGTCTCTTGTAGACAGCATATATATGCGTCTTGTTTTTGTATCTATTCAGCAAGCCTGTGTCTTTTGGTTGGAGCATTTAATCCAGTCACGGTTAAGGTAAATATTGATATGTATGTTCCTATGACCATTTTCTTAATTTTTATATGTTTGTTTTTGTAGGTCCTTTTCTTCTCTTGTGTTTCCCACTTAGAAAAGTTCTTTTAGCGTTTGTTGTAGAGCTGGTTTGGTGGTGCTGAATTCTCTTAGCTTTTGCTTGTCTGTAAAACTTTTGATTTCTCCATCGAATCTGAATGAGATCCTTGCTGGGTAGAGTAATCTTGGTTGTAGGTTCTTCCCTTTCATCACTTTAAGTATATCATGCCACTCCCTTCTGGCTTGTATCGTTTCTGCTGAGAAATCAGCTGTAAACCTTATGGGAGTTCCCTTCTATGTTATTTGTTGTTTTTCCCTCGCTGCTTTCAATAATTTTTCTTTGTCTTTAATTTTTGCCAGTTTGATTACTGTTTTTCGGCATGTTTCTCCTTGGGTTTATCCTGTATGGGATTCTCTGTGCTTTCTGGACTTGGGTGGCTATTTCCTTTCCCATGTTAGGGAAGTTGTTGACTATAATCTCTTCAAATATTTTCTTGGGTTCTTTCTCTCTCTCTCCTTCTGGGACCCCTCTAATGCGAATGTTGTTGCGTTTAATGTTGTCCCAGATGCCTCTTAGGCTGTCTTCATTTCTTTTCATTCTTCTTTCTTTATTCTGTTCCACAGAAGTGAATTCCACCATTCTGTCTTCCAGGTCACTTATCCGTTCTTCTGCCTCAGTTATTCTGCTATTGATTCCTTCTAGTGTAGTTTTCATTTCAGTTATTGTATTGTTCATCTCTGTTTGTTTGTTCTTTAATTCTTCCTTGTCTTTGTTAAACATTTTTTTTGTCTCCTCAATCTTTGCTTCCATTCTTTTTCTGAGGTCCTGGATCATCTTCACTATCATTATTCTGAATTCTTTTTCTCAAGGTTGCCGATCTCCACTTCATTTAGTTGTTTTTCTGGGGTTGTATCTTGTTCTTTCATCTGGTACATAGCCCTCTGCCTTTTCTTCCTGCCTGTCTTTCTGTGAATGTGGTTTTTGTTCCACAGGCTGCAGGATTATAATTCTTCTTGCTTGTGCTCTCTGCCCTCTGGTGGATGTGGCTATCTAAGAGGCTTGTGCAAGTTTCCTGTTGGGAGGGACTGGTGGTGGATAGAGCTGACTGTTGCTTTGGTGGGCAGAGCACAGTAAAACTTTAATCTGCTTGACTGCTGATGTGTGGGGCTGGCTTCCCTCCCTGTTGGTTGTTTGGCCTGAGGCAACCCAACACTGGAGCCTACCTGGGCTCTTTGGTGGGGCTAATGCTGACTCGGGGAGGGCTCACACTAAGGAGTACTTCCCAGAACTTCTGCTGCCAGTGTCCTTGTCCTTGTGGTGAGCCACAACCACCCCCCATCTCTGAAGGAGACCCTCCAACACTAGCAGGTAGTTCTGGTTCAGTCTCCCCTGGGGTCACTGCTCCTTGCCCTGGGTCCCGACGTGCACACTGCTTTGTTTGTGCTTTCCAAGAGTGAAGTCTCTGTTTCCCCCAGTCCTGTCAAAGTCCTGCAGTCAAATCTCACTAGCCTTCAAAGTCTGATTCTCTAGGAATTCCTCCTCCTGTTTCCAGACCCCCAGGTTGAGAAGCCTGATGTGGGGCTCAGAACCTTCACTCCAGTGGGTGGACTTCTGTGGTATAACTGTTCTCCAGTCTGTGAGTCACACACCCAGCAGTTATGGGATTTGATTTTACTGTGATTGGGCCCCTCCTACCATCTCACTGTGGCTTCTCCTTTGTCTTTGGATGTGGGGTATCTTTTTTAGTGAGTTCCAGTGTCCTCCTGTCGATGATTTTCCAGCAGCTAGTTGTGATTCTGGTGTTCTCACAAGAGGGAGTGAGAGCATGTCCTTCTACTCTGCTATCTTGGTTCAGGGCTCTGTGATATTATTTTTTATCTATACCTCCAATGTGTGGGTAGTGGCACTTGAAAAGGGGCTAGTGTGTCCCATTTTTTTTATTGGAGTAAAATTTCTTTACAATGTTGTGTTAGTTTCTGCTGTACAGTGAAGTGAATCAGCTATATGTACACCTGTATCCCCTCCCTCTTGGACCTCCTGCCCCTCTCTTCCATCCCCACCTAGGTCATCACAGAGCACAGAGCTGAGTTCCCTGTGCTATACAGCAGGTTCCCACTAGCCACCTTTTTTACACATGGTAGTGTACTTATGTCAAACCTAATCTCCCAACTCGTCCCACCCTCCCCTTCCCCCACTTTGTCTACATGTCCGTCCTCTATGTCTATGTCTCTATTCCTACCCTGCAAATAGGTATGGTTTATCCCAGGAGATTGAATATAATTCCCTGTGCTATACAATAGGACCTTGTTGTTTATCCTTTCTAAATATAACAGTTTGCATCTACCAACCCCAAACTCCCAATCCATTCCTCTTTCCCAGCCCCACCCCCCCACCCCGCCCAATGGCAACCACAAGTCTGATTTCCATGTCTGTGATTTTGTTTCCATTTCATAGATAAGTTCATTTGTGCTATATTTAGATTCCACATTTAAGTGATAACATATGGTATTTGTCTTTCTCTTTCTGGCTTACTTCACTTAGTATGATAATCTCTAGTTGCATCCATGTTGCTGCAAATGGCATTATGTCATTCTTTTTTATGGCTGAGTAATATTCCGTTGTCTATATATACCACATCTTCTTTATCCATTCATCTGTCAATGGACGTTTAGGTTGTTTCCATGTTTTGGCTACTGTGAATAGTGCTGCTATGAACATAGGGGGTGCATGTATCTTTCAAAATGGGTTTAAATATATTCCTTACAGTTGCCTACTGGTAGAACTAGAAAATTGGGTGGAATGTATAAGGGATACACATTTCTCCTTCAACAAACATCTAGGAAACTACTCTGTACCAGGCAGAGAGTGGGCAGACTGGACACAAGATGAAAATAAGCATTTATTCACCTCAAGGAAATTACTGTCTGGTGACGAAATAGACATGCAAGCAAACAATTATAATTGGTCACGTTAAATGTAAACACAGAGAGACGAATAGTTTTCAAAGAGAGAATAGAGGAAGCCCACCTGTATCTGCTTGGGTGTGCCAAGAAAGCTTGACTAACAGTTTACTCTTCTCCATTCCCACTGCCACCACCTCATCCAAAACCCCAGGGTCTCTCATCTAAACTTCTCCAGGTGACTCAGGGCTGGTCTTCCTGTCTCCCATTTGCTGCTTCCTCTTGTTTATCCACATTGCAGCCAGAGCAGTTTTCCAAAAAGGAAAATTGGTCATGTCATTTCCCCCCAAAAAGCCTTCAGTCACTTCCCATTACCACATACTAAAATTCAAACCCTCAGTCTGGCTTATTAGGCATAACTGGCCATTGCTTCCATATCTGATCTCGTCTCTCACTGCTTCCCACCTTAAGCTCCAGTTACAATGATCTACTTGCCATGTTCCTAACTCACCATCTCCTTCTGTGCCCTGGGCCTCTGCACATGTGCATTCTCTCTCTGAAACTAACTAACCTGCCCTCAGATTTCACACATACAGTTATATTGGGCAGGCAGGAGATTGGGGGTGGACCCTGGCTCAGCGGGCCAGGTTTACAGAAGTGGTTAAACTGTGGGCAGCTGGAGCCAAATCTCACTAGGAAAACTCTGCGACCCAGGGCAGGACATGTGCCTTAAAGTTATCCTACCTGAGGGGCAGTTGTATACCAGCTCTGGTCAGACTTTGCTTGAGGGTTCAAGAGGGGAATCAATTCCCCGGCTCTTCTAGCCTGTGTGATGGTCAGCCGTTTATGTTGCCCTTTCTCATATTCATGTATCTTTCAAACCTGATTAGGCCAAAATACTGTAGAGTCTGATCTGACTATGGATCAATATTTACATACCTGTCTACAACCTCGGAAGTTACCGTACAGTAATGAAAGCCGGCAATTACAAAGCTCTTAGCAGAAAAATATTCCTTTCCAGCCCTGAGCTTGTGCCAGGGAGAGTGAACAGAACTCTAAAACCTGTGGAGGTGTCAGCGTCAAATCAGAGACCTCAGAACTGGGATCTTAGTGTTTATCTAATCCCACCACCCAGTGTACCTGTGATGAAGCCAAGGCCTAAGAAGTGCAGTGAGGCGCTCTCAGTTCCAAGTGTGTTCCCAGTTCTCGCCCCAGTGCTCTTTCCACCACATCCCACAACCTCAGAAACAAGGCTGGATGAGGTAACTGGAATTTCACTCCTACCCTCTTGATTCTGATCATAGACCAGATTTTCCCTGAGAGAACGAGTTCCTAATGGGCAGCCCACGCATGTTGCAGCAAATTTGTAGTGTCAAGGCCTCCAAGAGACTGTTTCATTTTGGAGTCTTTCTTCCACTCTCAGATAACCAAGAGAGGCTGCAAGATGTGCTCTTATCTAGAAAGCTAGGCCTCATAGTGCCAACTAGAGTGTGTCTAGGATGGCATCCTTTCCCCAGGCCTGCAAGGTATCGGTTACTCTGCCGTCTCCAGATTCCTATAGCTGCTGTGGGCAGTCACATCCATGCCAACCCCCAGCTGCCCGCAGCCCCACCAAGCAAAGAGGTGCTATTTAAACAGAACTTTCCTCAGGAACGCACTGACTATTGTTAAGTCTGCATGATTCAACCTCTTGTCAGTCATGTAATTCCAAGAGTCCTCCATCAGAAGATAAAGATTCCTTAGTTAATTTCCAAGCTTTACCTGGAAGCTCCCTAAGCTATCTGCATGCCCCCTTTTGTTGGTCCTGAGCAAAAAATTCAGGTCATCTCAATTAACAAGAAAGACAGGGAATGAGAACAACGAGTATTTCAGGGAATTAAGAAAAGGTTTACAACTAGGCCTCATGGATACGGTTTGCTTTCTGGTATTTTGTAGGAATTTCTCTCCAACGTTCATTTTCTGCTTTATGACTCTGGCATTATTAGAGCTTCTGCTTATTTGCAACCTTTACTGCCCTCATGGCCTCTCCAAACAGCCTTCTCTGTGTATCCTTTCACCTCCAACCCCTCTGCTAATTGCTCAGTTCTGGGTTTTGCTTTTTTCACTTTCAAATTTCTGAGAGAAAAATCTCATTGCCCTGCCTTATCCCTTTTTGGAGAAAGCTGTTGTGTCAAACCACCTAATAAACCTCTGGGGAACCTAAATATTTGCTGGCCTTCCGTCACTTGCTCTAGGAGATGGTGTGCTATGTAAAATGTCATATAAAATGCTTAAGGGACCATCGAGACTTGCCTTCCTTGACCAGCAGCTGGGTGGCTGCGGCGGGGCACGGGCAGGGGGTGTGATTCCGAGGAGAGCAGTGAACGTGGCCTGTCTGGTCCGAATCCCAAAGAGCCGTGTGGATGAGGCAATGTTGCTTCTCCTCCCTCTCAGCAGCCTGCATTCACGCATAGAATGGAGTGACCTCAAGGCTTCCAGGCAAATAATAAACCGTTCTGCTCCCCCTGACCACCCCCCAGAAATATTCCGGATCCCGGTTGAAAGAAACTTTGGTAGGCTAAAAAGGGGGAACGTGTATAGATTCCTGTGTGCCCAACTTTATTTCATTTAGTAACTTAGGCAACAAAGAAAAATGGACCCTGGGCCTCTTTGAACCAAACCTTAAATGCATTTTGGTATGTGATTTAGTTTCAGAAAAAGAGACTACTGGCTAAAAACCCTACCTCATGATAATCTAGATATTGAAAATGATGCATTTGTATCTTGGCTACTTTATGGACGAAGGGGCTCCCGAGTTTTGGATGATTCATTCCTTACTATACAGAGCATTTGCCATTACTAACTGAAGATTAAATTGAAGAGACTCTATCCCTTACACATGGGAAAATATTTGCATTTTAACATCTCCAGGATGCTATTAAACATCTAAGAAAGGTCCATAAAAGAAAGTGTGTCCTAGAGCTTGAAATAGTAATTAGAAAAAGTAGAAATAGAGCTCCTATTTTTCAGAAAAGAGCCATATCATCCCATAAATCTTTGAAAAGAAGTTTTCTTTGGCCCTGCTCTAAGCATTCAGATGCTTCCCAGGAGCACCTTGACCTTAAATTAACATTTATAGAGTTTAGCTGACATCAAGCTTTACAGTTTAATGGAAGATGTAAAGTTGAAGAAGGTAAGTAGTCTAAATTGGTATTGTATATTAAGTTCCTAATAAGGATGCATTTCTACAACTACCACCATTTTCATTTATTTCCCCCTCTAGAACAATAGTAACAATTGGCAAATATATGTAATGCATTTTATCTCATGAATAATACATTTTTATATGTTAACCTCATGAATCGGAAACAGTTCAACAATAACAGCAGCATTAATGCTGTCTTCTTAAGAAAGGGTGTATGTGATAATATCTGCACTGTCTGACCTTGATAATGGTGTTTTCTGTAGAATCTGTGATATAAATATAGGTTGGAAGAAATATTAACCAAGTGTTAAAATAACAAAGAGGCATCTTTTAAAGAAGAAAATATACAGTGTCACCTATAGATTCTGTTACAGATCAAATGAAAATGAGATACATTCCATTCTGTTCAAACCAGGAACGTCTTCTAAGTGTAATGTGAATCCTGGAGAGTAATATATAAAGCATGAAGATGGTGTTTCAATACTGCTAATGAGTTTTCCTTGGTTGTATTGCAGATAAAAATGGGCTCCCGATATATATACATATTTCTGTACTGCATGAAGCCCAATTTATAAACACTTGGCATTAGCACACAAAGGAAAAGTCCATTTCTCCAAGTGTTTAGGCTGCCAGGATAACAGTGGTTTGGTCCCAAGAAAAGATACTTTTGAAAAAGCAGGTGACTAGGAGAACTAGTTCTGCCCTTAGACCTGGACAAAAAGCGCTGGGCTTTGGGCCAGGGGAGCTCGGCTGCTTCCTCTTCCTTCCCGCTTGTGCTTGGAGCACCTCCTCAAACGATCTAAGTCCTCCTCCGGTGGCTGTGACCAGCCCAAGTGGTAGTGCCATCCCAGCAGGGTGCCCTGCCCCAGACCACTCTGTGTGGGCCCCAGGCTCCATCGCTCCTCTTTGGGGTGCTCTCCAATACTCACCTCCCAGCCCCCAAGTGTGGGGTCAGCCAGATGCTCTGGGGAACTGCTGGACTCACGTTGGTGAGGCTTGTCCTGGGGCCCTGAGGCTGGTTGCCCATTCCTGGAGGGCAGCCACGTGAGCAAATTGTTCTTGCAGAAAGTTCAGTCTTTCTGTCAAAGGAATGTATGGGCTACCAGAATGATGCTGCCAGACTGATTTTGGATAACTCAAGTTGTTTATACAGACAGCTTCTCTTTGAAAACATATTTGCCTCCCCCCATCCCAAGGTAGGGATGGCCCTGTGGTAAACAACAAGAATTAAAATTCTAGCCAGATTAAAAGAAGACAAGGATGGTTCCCCTTCTTCAAAGTTGATGAGATATCACTTACACAGGAGCTAAGAAGTAAATTAATTCTTAGTAGTGAAATGTCTGGGAAAATAAAATGTTTTACAAAAAAAAGAAAATGTAAATCAGGACCTACTGATAGGCACTTATGATGAAAACACTTACTGTAGCATAGACGGTGAAATCTCTTTTGTAGGAGACTTCCTTGGCCCTATCAGACTCCCCCTTGAGCCCTGCCCCGTGTCCTCTGTCTTGCTTCCCGCTGAAGCCATGGCTACTGTGGACAGGTCTGCACAAGCTCTGACTCATGCTGAAGGAATTGCTTCTCTCACCTGCTCTGGGATCCCTGCCTGTGGTGTGGGACATCTACCGCCTCAGGTGTGAGAAGGAGTTAATTCCCAGTGGGCAACTCTCAACCAAAGGAGTGCCAAGGGAGATCCTAGAGCCAGTGGATAAAGGCTGTGATCCTTCAGGTGGACCGTTCTACTCAGCTACTCAGGAGGTGCCCTCAGGGTAGAACTCCAGAGTTGTGACCAACTCAGTCATGAACACTTCATTTGCCCTCTCCTCCTTCCTGCTTTCACTCTCCCTGGTCCTTCACTCTTGGTCCCTAGGATCACTTAACAGAATAAACTACCTGCACAAAAGCCTAGGGCTCAGGCTTTGTTTTCCTAGGAGGAACTTGGGTTAAGACTACAGGCAAACATCCCAGGTCACTGTAATTATTCCCCTAAGTTCCACATGGCCTCTCTTCCATGAATTATCTATCACTTAAGCATGTCTCAGTGCAGCACAAAGAGCCCTCTGCATGTGCATATATTTACAAAATTTACCACATGATATAAAGACACACGGTTATCCCATCACTGCCTGCTGGAGACTATTGATTAAGAAAGAGGGGCCCATATCTTATGTCCCTTTGGTACTCCTACTAGCATCCAAGACGTTGTTTTACATTCACTGGATAGTTTATGGTGTTGGACCACTGGTAACCTGCAGAAAGTGGCCATATAAATAGAACTGTAGACTTCACTCAATTCAGTCAATGTGGATGGAGGCAAAAAACCATTTTCCTCTAACAGGAATATTACAAACAATGGGTATTATATTTTTTAAGATGCATTTTTTAAAATGCAGTTTTTTATTTATCTTCTACCTACTTACCAAGTGTCATTGGGGTGGTATAAAAATCACTAACTGCTGTGTTTTTATAGAATGAAATGATTGTCAGAATATTCATAAAATTTCAACTTTCCTAGGATTCTGTATTTTAGGAAAAACATTCACAGTTGTGCATAGTATAATTTAAATGACTGAAGCCAGGCTGCCAAAATATTCAAATTTCCTTAAGACTTAAGGACATCTAGGATATATAGAAAAGTGGACAAGTATTTGTTAAAAATAAACAGGCGAGTCAGAAATAGAGTAATGGAAGTTATACACAGTCACTTACATATACCCACACATGATCAATGAGGCCTGTGGCATCTGCAAGCAACAATTTTCCACAGTCCCAAAGGGAGAGTGGGATGATTAAAGTGTTTCCTCTTGGACAGGCATCGTTGCTCTTTAAAAAGGAGAAAACTCTAGTTCACATCTGGTTGAGGTACATTATTGAAATACATTCCAGACATTGCTTTTTTTGGTCAAACAGCTGGAAATCTTTTTTTTTTTTCTTAATAATTTTGATCTGCCTAATCTTCAGCTTCCTCTGGTGGAGAAAAAAGACAGTACAATTGGCAAAGAAATATACCCCTTTTGTGAACACCTCTGTTCCAAGCATGCAATGTAATGTTTTACATATGTTATTTCTAGTAGGGTCACTGAGAAATGCACAATTGATAAACTGTATCTGAAAAGGTCACACTTGCATGCATTTTGTTGTTGTATCTTATATAGTCCCTATTTTTATTGTTAAAATAGCCTATATCAGCTAGTTTTTAGTCAGGAAAATAGACGCCAGAATAAGTATTTCAAGCAGAGGAATTTCATACAGGGAATTATTTACACGAGTTTGAAGTCTAAAAGAGCAGAGGGAAAATGCTGCAGTAGCCCTAGGGTTAGTAACCTCTGGAAGCAGCTACCATCCCTAGGCCTGGGGGAACAAAAGAGAGGGGAAGGGGATCATCAAGACCTAGGACCTCAGGGGCGGCCTCCACTTCACCCCACAGCTGGTGTTGGTCTCCTGAGGTGCTGGGAGTGCCAAAAAAGCCTGAGGCTAGACTGGTGGCTATTGGAGCTAGAGAACAAGATAGATACCTTCTCCCTTCCTCCTGCCTCCATTAGGGAACCTAACAGAAAGTGGACCCAGGGTAGCCTGGGAAGTGCCATTCATAAAATCTCAGCCCCAGCATCCCAGAGCAGGTCACAGAAAGGTGGCTTTGGAGCTGAGAGACAGTATGCAAATCACCAGTCCAGAGCTCTGCAATAATCACTAATTAATATAGTACCTTTGTGTTTAGATTTTTGTACAGAGCAGACAAAATTTACTTTAAGACTCTTTAAAACCAGTTGTAGTTGTTTTATGCCTTGGAGCTTTGAGATCACAAGGGTACAGAGTAAGGTTAAATGCATCATTTGTAGTACTCCTAAAAGATTATTATGAGATGAAAATACTCTGCTAACATTATAAATAAGGTTATGTATTAGATATAAATTAGTATATATAACTATATATTATGCAATAATACATATAATATTTATATATCATATATATTAAATTATGTTTCTAAACTTTTTTTTGCACCTGATCTTATGAATCAGCTGATAGATACAACATTTTAGAAAGTTAGATGAGTTTCTATTGGCTTCAAATATAACATGCTACAAAATTTCAGGAAGGGTTAAGCTTTCCAAATTCCACACCAGAGAACTTGGTTCAAGGTTTACTTTCATTAAGCATCATTGAAGCCAACTTTCTACAGGACCACAATTAGCTTGCATCCTTAATTGGCTCTAAATTAGTAACATGTAGCAACTCTTCCTACCCTCTTCTATTTTTCATCCAGTGGGCTGTTCCCCTAAAACTTCCAGAGTATTAATTTTCTTACATTGTCCCTTTATATATAAAGAGGTGTTATTTATTGACTCAATGTCCAGTGTCAGAAGTAGAAATGCTTTCTTTCTGGAGAGTGGAGATGATGAGGAGAAAAACATTTAAAAGTCAGAAAATTGAGTTCAAGCTCAGTTATGCCCCCTATTATCTGGGGTGTAATCTACACGTGGTAAACTGTTTTTATAGCGGGGTTTCTCAGCCGTGGCGGGGCTGATATTTGAGGCCAGGTTATTCTTTGCAGTGGAGGGCTGTCCTGTGCATTGTATGTTGCTCAGTAGCATCCCTGGCATCTCCCTACCAGATGTCAGTAGACCCTTCAGATCTGTGACAACCCAAAATGTTCCCAGGCACTGCTAAATCTGCCCCAGTTGAGAACCACTGCTCTAGAGTGTATTTCCTCAGCTAGTTGTAGTTACAACTTCACATGGTTGTTATAAGGGTGAGACAGATATTTTATAGGTATCAGTGGTCCTAGCATGGGCTCAAATTAAGCAGATTGGTACACAGTTGGTAAAATGTGGGGTGTGTGTTACCTCTTGGAGGAAATCAACATGTTTTTGACTATGGGGCCTTGCTGCTAAAAATGTGGTCAGATCAATTTGCCTTGCATATACCCAGAGAAAACCATAATTCAAAAAGACACATGCACCCCAGTGTTCATTGCAGCACTATTTACAATAGCCAGGTCATGGAAGCAATGTAAATGTCCATCGACAGAGGAATGGATAAAGAAGATGTGGCACATATACACAATGGAATATTACTCAGCCATAAAAAGGAACGAAATTGGGTCATTTGTAGAGACGTGGATGGATCTAGAGACTGTCATAGAGAGTGAAGTAAGTCAGAAAGAGAAAAACAAATATCGTATATTAATGCATATATGTGGAACCTAGAAAATCGTACAGATGAACCAGTTTGCAGAGCAGAAATTGAGACACAGATGTAGAGAACAAACGTATGTGCCACCAGGGAAGCCCAAGATTTAATTTTAATAAATATATTTCAAAGTATTGCATTAAATACTATTACTATTGCATTAAAATATCTATCTTGATTACTAAGCTTTTTGTCACTCCCTTAAATTTTGTGCCTAGTCCTAGCCCTGATAGATGCAGCCCCAGGCCAGTCTTACTAAATCAGAATTTGCTTTTTAACGAGATCCCCAGGTGATGGAGATGCATAAAAGCTTCCGATGCCCTGCTGTAGTTGCCCCAGAAGCGGCAGCAGGGGGAGGGGGTGGGCATAGGGAGGAGAGCTCCGGAGAGTTTCAGATCTGGGTTCCTCAGATATTCCTCATGCGCTCGTGGGATACTGGCTGCAGGCAAAGCTGTGGGAGTCGTGTTCACGCGGGGTTAGGTGAGACATCTCCTCTTTGGATGCCTAGCAGGTAAAGTGTGACGCAAAGAACGCGACAATCCTCTGAGATGACCAGTCTGCGGCTTTGGAAGCCGGGCGAGTGCTTCTTCTGATAGAGCGCGTTGGCGCCCTCCAGTGGACCCGGGTAGCCACTGAGCGAGACAAGGGCCGGACTCCGCGTGGGAGCCGCGCGCAGGGCGCAGGCGCAGAAAAACAGAGCCGGTGGGTGGGTCTTTCACGTGGCCCAAGGCCTGCTATACGGTGGTGAGGGCAGGAACCCGTTATTCCGGTAACTTGGCTAGTAGCTAGAAACTGGAGAGAGAGAAGAAAACTTAGGTTACATATACTCTTTAATTTATTTTGATTGAAATTTTGAGTGTCTCTTCTGCCCTGAGCAATGGTGGATGAAATGCATGTGGTTAGTTTTCAACAAATATTATTAATTACATAAAAGAGTGAATCCTGAGCTTCAACTCTTGACTTGGCCACATGGGCACTTTTCTCTATGTGAGTACATTATAGACCAGAAATAGTTGTGCATATTATAGCCCTGGACCAGTGGTTCTCAAACCCGTGGAACTCAGTTATTTTGAAGGACATGCCAATTTTTATGCATGCCAAAATTGCATTGACAATTAAAAGTCTCGTGTGCGTGCGTGTGTGTAAAATGATTTTTCTTTAGGTCATTTTTTACACTTAAAATCATTTTCTCTTCTTCTAGTTTTTTCTTTTGTCTGCTGAGTAAGGGCGGCAGAGAGGACTGAGCCCCAGAACAAGAGAGTCTGGGGCACAAAATTCTGATATGTGCTATTAACACTGTATTTTTTAATCATCTGGACAAAACTTAAATTTCTTAGATGGTCCGCATCTGCTAAATATGATTATAAAAGTATAGTCCACACTTTAGGGTTTTCAATATTTTAAGCATAAGATCTCCTTTAAAAATAAAAGCATACAGGGCTTCACTGGTGGCGCAGTGGTTGAGAATCTGCCTGCCGATGCAGGGAACACGGGTTCGTGCCCGTGTCTGGGAAGATCCCACATGCCGCGGAGCGGCTGGGCCCGTGAACCATGGCCGCTGAGCCTGCGCGTCCAGAGCCTGTGCTCCGCAATGGGAGAGAGGCCACAACAGTGAGAGGCCCGCGTACCGCAAAAAAAAAAAATAATAATAAAAGCAGGTAATATTCATACATTTAATATAATTTTGATATATGTGTGTAAGAAATTAGGGTTTTGCTGAGATGATTTAAAAATATACAGTCTTAAAAGCATGTTAGCAGAATTTTGTGCTCCAGACTCTTGTCCTCCAGCTCAGTCCTCTCTGCCTCCTTCACTTGGCAGACAAAAAGTAAACTATGAGAAAGCAAACTATTTTAACTATGAAAGGTGACCTAAAGAAAAATCATTTCAAGACCAAGCTGGTTGCAGCAAAATTCATTAGCCTTCTCCAGTATGAAAGCTGGTGTCTGGGTGACATTCCAAGGTTACTAATGCTTGTCAGTCCAACAACTTTCAGACTCTACGTGATGGGGAACCTTTGGGGTTTGGCATCAAAGGAGAAAGGATGTAAAAATGGCCCTGATGGATGTTCTGAGGTTGTTTGATCTAAATCCAGAGAAAATAGCAGCTATCACAGCTGATGGAGTACCCGCTATAACTGGGAAGACGAATAGTACGGAGGAAAAAAAATTAAAGTCAGAAAAGCTAGTGCCAGACATTTTATCATATCTTTATTTTATTTTTTACAAACCAAGCTTGACAACTTGGAAATCCCTTTGTGCAGTTTATAAAATAATGAATTCTAAATGAAGGCCTGCATTCACCAACAGACCGAGCAATTATGTAAACAATTTCTGTTCCCCAATATGGCTCCCTGTCATTGCATTTTCAAGTCAAGTCACTTCCATGAGGTGGAACAGTAATACATGTGATGCATATCTTTGAAGCGTTAGCTATCAGACATGGGAGGATGCCAGTTACTTGACATCCCAATGACAAGAAAGGTATCTTGTGTTATATTTCTACTTCTGATTTACACTCAGGGAAGAGTCAACTGAAAGACAAAAGTACTACAGGATAATTTGTATTCTTGTATAATTTCTCCTATGTTCAATGGTGTTTATTCTCTGATTTCATTACTATGTGTCTTATTTTCAAGCTCCTTTTAAATACACACACACACATACACACATATACACTCTCACACTCATTCACTCACACACAACTCTTTAAAGTTGCAATTAGTCGTATGCTTTCAGCATGTTTCCTCGTGTTAATGCTTGTCCTTCCATCTGGTTCCAAGCTCCTGGAGAACAAGCACGGTGTATATTATGCCCTTTGTGTTCTCCCCACACAGTGAGTGTTCAATAAAAACTATTGACTGACTGACACATCTCCCCTTTTTCTCTTTGTCTCTGACACCTCTGCTTTCTTTCAGAAATGGTATTTTTTAAGTGGCAGTATTTCCCCACTCTGGACTTAGAAAAAAGCTCATCTCGGCGTCTAACTTTTTCTTTATGTAAGATTTTCAACAATAGACAAAATAGAGGTGGAAGGAAACCAATATTCTACTACCCCTTGACAATAAATATGTTTTTAATTGAAGAGTGACAAGTGTCTTAGAGAATAGGAGCTTTTTCCCCAAGAAGAATGCTCATGTGTACATCTCTGGTAAAGTAGCCATTGTAAAGTGATAATACCTCCTGCCTATTCTATCCACTCCAACTACTCCTGAATTCAAGGCAGGTGTTAATGGATGGCCCAGCTTTATTATTCTTCTGCTGCACAGCGGGTCAGAGACACTGTCTGTATTTGGGGTCTCTGTTGTTCTCACACAGAACTTAAATAGCAGTTTGTTCTCCTTTTGAAATAGAAGCCTAAACCACAATTATTTTTTTAACCTTACCTTAGGAAAAGCCTTGGTAGTTCAGCGATATCCAGAAATATGGACTTTTCAGGAGACATCAAAGTGTACCCTCCATCAATCTGAGCATTGTTTGATCTCACAGAGGCAAGGTAATGTGCCTTTATTACTGTTGCTTTCTCTATTACAGCTATTATGGATTGTACAGTCATGGTAGATTATTATTACAGGGACACTGCTCTCGTGTCACATCCTCCCATTTGCGTCAGCCTCCTGGAAAAGGTGCAGGGGAGAGAATCTCAACCCGACATGGCATCTGTTCTTCATAGCCTCTCTGCTCACGGCAATTATAGCGTAAAGCAGCGTTCTCTTGGTACTGTTTCCGTATCCGTTTCTTTTCTTTTCATACTCCTAGTTGAAAGCCTCTTGGAACAAAAGGATATTCAGAAAACGAGTAGGCCACAAACAAAAGTCATGAGGATTAGTATAGCATGCCAGTGTCTACGGTCATTTCCTACTTTGTTCACCTGCTCACAGGTGCCTGCTTCGTGTTTGCTGCTGACAGTATCTGTAACACCCAGATCAGTGTAACCGCTGGAGTTCCCGAACCTATTTCACACTGTAGTGATAGCACCAGAAGACACCCACTGAGTGTCTTAGTTTGGGTTTCCCCAGAAGAAGACTCTGAGACAAGGATTCTAATGCAAATTTCCCCAGGAAGCCAGGGGAGGTGGTGCCATTTGGAATCCGACGACTCCAGCTTCCCGTAGTGGTAGGGGACATGGGGGAAACAGGTGTCAGTGGTGGGATGGCCCCACTTTCCACATGGTGCTGGATCTGTCTCCCCCTGCTTGGGAGTAGAGGAGTCGTGGAAAGACAGAGTGCAGAGAAGGGCAGCAGGAGAAGAGGTGACTGTGGTCCGGGCCAGCCATCCAGGTCTCTGCCCAGGTGGAAAGTGTATTGTGGAGGAACATCCCTGCCTGGGTCCAGGTTCAGCAGCTAGGGTGAGGATTCTCCCGTAGACACAGCAAAGGCGATCATGAGAGAGCCTCAGAATTCCCCTTCTTGGGACTTCCCTGGCGATCAGTGGTTAAGACTCTGCGCTTCCGCTGCAGGAGGCACAGGTTTGATCCCTGGTCAGGGAACCAAGATCCCCGCATGCTGCAGTGTGGCCAAAAATAAGTAAGTAAGTATGTAAATAAATAAATGGAATTTGGAATCCAACAATAATAGTTAAAAAAAGAAAAAAACCCAACTCATCCACTGGACATTAAAAAAAAAAATTTCCCTTCTCATTTTTGAAGCAGAGAGAGGATGAACTGAGGCCAGAACAAACTTTGATCCTTTATTTGCTCTCTCAACATGTCCCTACACTGTTCTAGGTTCAGGAAGACAATAATAAGAGGTAGTAGCTATGAGACATAGAGCAGGCCCTGGTCTGTGAGGTAGCCACATTTTACAGAGGAAAGCTGAAGCACAGAGAGATTAAGGAACCTGCCCAAGGCCACACAGCTGGGAGGTAGCAGGGCCAGGATTTGAACTCCAGCAGCCTTTCCCGCAGAGTCTGTTCTTGTGACCCCAGCACACACTGTCATGAGAAAATAATGTCTATTTACATTTGTGCTCACTTTCACTTCTTGACGTTTTCCCAACATGAAGGACGAAATGGGGGAGCAGTGTCTTGGGAGATTCATAGCTTCCTTTGGGGAGATTCTTGGATTTAGGCCTCATGTCTGGGACCATCAGTGCCTACTCCCTTACTTGCTTTGTATGATTGGTTTCTATAAGTAAAACATGATTTACCAAAGGAAGCAGGCCCAGAGTAGTATCCTTAGCATATGGCAAAGGGCCTCGTGCTTGGGATTATAAACTTTTCATTGATTGTGTCTTACCTCTCTTATGACTTTATATTTCTATTTCCATGTTTACATACCTATTTTTCCCCATCCAGTTTATCCGTGGAATGAAGAGAAGTGGAAACCATTTCTTTCTCCAAGGCAATGACTACAGAGCTTAAGGTAAATCCAGACATCATAAACCTTCAGTATTTCTGTCGGGAAAATGTGCTGGGCGTGATAATTATTCAGGCAACTTTTTCCTCCCAGGAGGACAGGCAGTTATTTTGACAGCTTATTTCATAGTTACAGATAAAGTTTACATTGTCAGTTAATGGGAATCCACCAGGTAATAGTCATGAGCTCTCAGGGGACAATCTCAAAGCTGTTTCCAAATGTCCTTTATGGCAGCATATGGTCGTATCCTCCACTTCATCACCAGGTCAATCGGCAGTTGCTCTTTAATATGGTATGTTCTTCATGCACCAGTGCAATTTCCAAGTTCCATCACATTTGTTTTTTCCCCCTTGGTGCCTGAAAGTTGCTTAAGCCACTGATTATTGCCTTGCCATGAGCTCTGATCACTATTCTGGATAGTAGGCATTCAGATGTCATCTTTAATTTGTGATATTAATATTGAACACCATCACCGTTCAGTGGTTTTAGTGAAGCATTTACATATAGACTAGCAAAGCATTTGAACAGTGCATTGAAAACTGTCTGTTCCTAATTGGAACTGTAAAGTTTACCACAGCATCTTCATGACGTGGATATGATTTCTGGTTATAAAGTGGCCTTGGAAGTTTTCTTTCAAAAACAAATGAGCTGTGCTTTTGCAGCTCTGTATTTCCTCACCTATTCAGACCATTAATGATTGGTGGTGACAGTGCTTGGGGAACTGTTTTTTAAAACCTCACACACTTTAAGAAAGATTAATTATCTCCAAGAGTTTTTACTGGGAATCACATTTAAAATTAGTGACCTAATTAGTTAAGAAATGTATTACTTTATTATGGAGAGAGAAACCTTGCACCATAATGATGGTGTGAAATGCATGAAAAGTCCTTTTACTTTATGACATTAGAGGACGGTGGATTGTCCAGGAACATTTGGACTGCTATTATTAATTATATGATTTGAAGATCACCTTACCCTGCAAGAAACATGGATATCAATCTGTATCTGAGAGAAGTGGAAGAATGCAAAAGAGAAAAACAGAAAAGAAAAGGGAACATCTTCCTTCTTGTGTTGTTAGATGACCTCATGCCCTGGTCTGTTTAAATTGCTTACTTCCTATGACTCTGTAAACTTCTGCGTTTTCATTTGCTGGATTAGATTGAAGTGTCAACTCTATTTGATGAATGGCATTGGTAATATATGTTCATGTTCGTCTTTGCTCTTTCTGCTTTTATTTATATAGAGTCAGTATAATTTAGTTCTCCTGAAAAAGCTTTCAGCAAAAAAGACTTTTTAAAGTACAAATACCTTTTAACAGGGTTCTGGGGTTTGTGATGATCAAATCACTCATCTTTCCTTCTTCTTTCTAGCTTTTTTTTCTTCCTTACTTTTAAGTCTAGTGACTAAAAAAGAACATAGGAAAGCTCAATGATTGTACCTAAGCAGAATAAAAAGTTAGCATTGCAGACAAGCCTTTAGCTTGGTCGATGCCTATATCAGCTTAAGCTGCTAATAGCATAATGATATGAAGAACTGTGCAATTATCTGGATAATTTAGTTTAACAATACCAGTCTGCAGCCTTCCCTGTTCAAACACGTTTTATTCTCATATAGCAGCCCAAGCATAAGATTGCAGATTTATTGTTGCCCTTGCTGACTAGGAGGAACCTGTTTCTTCTTTCGGAGGTTGGGAAGGACCCCCTGGTAATCTTGAGGTTAAAATTGTGTATGCTGTTAATTGTATAATCAGCTATTCACTCTGTATTTTTGCTTAGATCAAAATGTTATGTTTAGGTCAATAGGCAAACATATCTGTTTCAAAGCTTTCGGAGGGTTAATAGGAAAAAAAGGGAATGATTAAATGGACAGAAATCACAAAGTCAGCCTAGTCAGAGTCTGAAAACTACCTAGCACAGTAGTGGCTAGGAAATGAGAGGCAGCAAAAACATGGGAAAATGTAATAAACACAAAGCTGGTTTTGGAGGAGTCCTTGGTTTCCTTCCTTCCTTCCTTCCTTCCTTCCTCCCTCACTCCCTCCTACCCTCTCTCCCTCCCTCCCTCCCTCTGTCCCCCCTTCCTTCATTCTTTTCTTTTAAAAATATTCTATCCTTATCCTGAACTGCATCCTTCCCTCATTTCTCTCTTCATTCTTTTTGCCATCTAAGAATTTCTCCTGCTAATTGAAATCCAAGGTTCTTCTGTTATTTACCAAAAGGCTGTTGGAACAAATGAAAAATGTGATAAAATGCCAAGTTAAATCAGTTGAATCACAGAAATAATGACATGAATATAATTGTATTTCTGCTTTACAGATCCATTTGTCTCTGATCTATGGGCGTGAGGGTTACCATGACCCACTGGCCTGGGGTCAGCACAATCTGTTTTCTTAGTAGCTTCAGATCTAGACTTCTCTGGGACTCTGTGAAATGAAAGGGGTGATGTACATGCTTTGGAACTCTGGACACATTTGTTCTGACACCAGAGAGTCAAATTAGCTGACTTTAAAATGAAGAGACTATAAGAGTAACAAATTACAGTCCTGCATGACTGAACGCCAGATATAAGCTCATGAATTAAAAAAAAAGTTAGAAATGAGCCAGATTTTATTTCTCAAGTACATGTGGATAAACTGGGATCGATAGTTTTCAATTTCCATAGTCTTGACAACACAGATGACTCTGGAAGTGAAATCAACATTAATCAGAATGGAAGAAAGTGTGTTTTTTTAATGCAAAGATTTCCAAATTATGTGATTAGTATGCAAAGTAAGTTGGATCAAATTCTACCTTTTCTTATTCTTGTAAACAATCTTTGCAGACAGTTGTTATAATTCTTATTCATGTGGGAAAAGAATATGTTAACTTATGGGCTAACATGAAAATAAAGTTAATTTTAAACCACCAGATATTTATATAACCATATAAGCAATCATTAGAGGGGGCTTAAAAATTATGAATATATGAAAATGTTTGTGGACCTGGCTCTGGAATGAATACTATCATTTTGTAATAGTAGGTTATTCTGTCTAGGTTAGTAGGTCTCCTGAGAAAGAACCAGGAATGGTTTTCCTAACATAAGAGAAGCCATTTTTGGCCTAAGTCATTTTGTGATCTAAGCCTGGTCACAATGCTTGCCTTTGAACAGGTCTCAGTAATTAATGATCTTAAGAGAATGCAGGAAAAAAGGAAAAGCAGTCATGAAACAATGGTTCAGTGATATAAAACAGAGTCCTAGTTCCTCCTCAAGGGATATGCCGCACAATCTGATACATATCTTTGAGTTCTGCAGGAACTAAGGCCCCACCCAGGTGGAGGATGGTAACTACTTGCTGAGACCCCAGACTGGTCGAACCTTAGGAATGATGATGTTAACCCTTTCTGGCCCTTGTGACTTCAATCAACTAAAGCTTGGACTATGTCAACATTTGCCCCAATTCTATGCTGATTTCTCCTCTGCTCAAGCCCCTTCATGAATACCCATGTGCCCTTAGCTTAAAACTTCCCCAACTTTGCTGTTCAGGGAGACACAGCTTTGGGAAAGATCCCCAGTGTTCCCCTTACTTGCTGCACATAATACATCCTTCCTTCTCCCCATCTTTGGCTTGGTTGTGTCTTTTGGCTTGACACCCACCAAGAGGCACACCCAGATTTGGGGTAGCAATATTATGACCCTTATGAAACCCAGAAGGACCCTGTTTGGGGCAGGGAGACCTTTCGATGTTCCCAGTTTCTTGTTTGTACAAAATAGGCTTCATTCAGCCTCCTTGATCTTCCCCTAGTTCCAAAGGGCTCATTCAAACCGTTGTTGATCAGGGAAGGGAGAGAATGCAGAAGCAAGGAGGAGCAGCCAACAAACAATACTGCAGCCTTGGGGCAGGGTTCTAGTTCCTCCTCAAGAAATATACATAACAATACTTTTGAGTTCTTCTGGAGGAACTAAGGCCTCCACCCAGATGGAGGATGGTAATTTCAGACTGAGCACAAAATTCCTGGAACATCATCCTGTTACCTCACCACCAACCAATCAGAAGAAAGTCACACACCTTGCAGCCCTCACCCCAAATTTTGCCTATAAAACTTTTCCCCAAAAATTATCAGGGAGTTTGAGGTTTTTGAGCATAAGCCACCCTTTCTCCTTGCTTGGGCGTGCAATAAACCTATCTGCTCCAAACTCTGATGTTTCAGTGTGTTTGGCCTCACTGGCCATTAGTGTTTGGTAACACTTAGATATCTAATAGATGCCTCAAATTCAACACAATCTAAACCGAACTCTTCATAGTTTTTTTCCCCTCACCCTGCCTTGAAATGCTTCTGAAACAGGAGAGAAGGGGGCAGGGTACCACGTTTAAAAGAATGACATAGCCATTGAGGATACAACATAAACTGGTTAGAACCAACTAGGTCCAAGATGGCCGAAAATTTGACTTCCAGTAGACCTTGAGCCTCATTATATGCTCACTGTAATACATTAGCATATGCTAAATGACATGCCCACAAGTGCCATGACAGTTTCAAGGCCAACCATAAATGGCCAAAAACTGAGCAGTGACCCAGCTCCTGGAAATCCCTGCCTCTTCCCCAAAATAGTTGGAATAATCCTCCCATTCATTCATTAGCCTATGAAATTACCCAGCCCATAAAAACTAATCGCCCCATATTTGGGGGTCTCTCACCTTCTGAGATGGCCACACTCTGTCTATGGAGTGTGTATCTCTCTCAATAAATCTACTTCTTACCAATCACTTTGGCTCTTGCTGAATTCATTCTGTGAGGAGACATAAAGAACCTGAGCTTCATTAAGTCCTGAGACCAGGTGTGTGATTTCAGTTAAAAGATCATAGGTCCCAGTCTGCATTTTGGCTGAGTAAAATTCTCAGCCCATGGGTTCAAGTCCCAATCTGAGTTTTGGCTGGGTTTGAGTCCTAGACGTGGGTTCAAGTACCATCTGAGGGTTGCAGTTTCACTTCTATGGCAGTTTTCCCCATGTTACTCTTTCAGTTTTTCATGCTTTTGAAACTGAGAAGGATCCTGTGGAGCTCCTGGGCATGAAAGCCTTTCTGTGTTCCCCTTTTCTTGTTCAGGGAATAGGCTTTCAGACTCCATGTCCTTCCCTGAGTTCCAAAGGGCTGGTTCAAATAGTTGCTAATGAGGGAAGGAGGGGATGCAGAGACAAGGGAAGAGCAGTTAAGAAACAATAGTGCAGCCTTGGGACAGGATCTTCGTCCTGCCTCAAGGGATACACATAACAATATCTTCGAGCTCTTCTGCAGAGCTAAAACCCCCAACAAATGGAAGATGTTAACTACTTGATGAAGCATTCTTCATTCCAGAGAGAATGTCCTGCTGAGATTTATAACCTTGAGAACCACAGAAACTCAGCAGGAGACCACCTGAGGCCAGATTAAAGGAATGCAGGCTCTGCACACACCCTGATATTTATCAGCAACCCCACCCTTGCACCATTGCTGTAAAAGCCCTCATCAGGGACTTCCCTGGTGGTGCAGTGGTTAAGAATCTGCCTGCCAATGCAGGGGACACGGGTTCGATCCCTGGTCCGGGAAGGTCCCACATGCCATGAAGTAACTAAACCAGGGCACCACAATTACTGAGCCTGCTCTCTAGAGCCCATGTGCCACAACTACTGGAGCCCACATGCCTAGAGCCCATGCTCCACAACAAGAGAAGCCACCGCAATGAGAAACCCATGCACCTCAACGAAGAGTAGCCCCCACTCACCGCAACTAGAGAAAGCCCGCATGCAGCAACAAAGACCCAACGCAGCCAAAAAAAACCAAAAAACAAAAAAAAACCTCCTCATCAAATACTCCTAGGTTGGGACACACAGTTTTGAGGGTGCATGAGCCCAATGTGTCCCCCTTTGCCTGGCAAAGCAATAAAGCTATTCTTTTCTACTTCACCCCAAACTTTTGTCTCCAAGATTCGATTCAGCACCAGGGCACAGAGGCCGACTTTCAGCATTACTTTCAGTTGTTCCGACAAAAATCTTCAGTCTTCTTTGACCCTCTTTCCTCCCACATTCCATGTCCAATCTTACAGCAAACACTATTCATTCAACCCTCAAAATATGCCTCGAGCCTGACCACTCCTCACCATCTCCATCACCACCACTCACTCCCTCCCCTCAGTCACCATAACAGTTTCTAACTCCTCTTTCTGCTCCCACCCTTGCTCCTAAAGAGTCTCTTCAACAGAATAGCCAGAATTCTTTAAAAATGTAAGTCAGAGCATAGTTCTCTTCTGCTCAAAACCCTCCAATGACTCCCTTGTCCCTCGGAGCAACAGACAAAATCTTTACAGTGCCCCACAGGATAGGCTCCCTTGACTTCTTTGAACTCACTTCCTATTACTCTCCCCTTTGCTCATTGCACTGGAGTCACCTAGTGTTTTTGCTCTTCCCTCTTCCTGGAAGTTCTTCTTCCAAACATCCTCATTGTTTACTCTATTATCTCCTTTAGATCTTTGCTCAAAGGTCAACTTATCAATAAAGCCTTTCTTAATCACCTTATTTACAATTGCGTACAGTTGTATAACCTCCTGTCACTCTGTATCTTCCTTTCCTATTTATTTTTCTTTATAGTACATTTTACTATCTGTGCATATATATACAAAAATATATGTACATATACATATGTATGCTATATAAAATGTTAGATTTATGTTAGATAATAATGCTATAAAGGCTTCCCTGGTGGCACAGTGGTTGAGAGTCCACCTGCCAATGCAGGGGACACGGGTTCGTGCCCTGTTCTGGGAAGATCCCACATGCTGCAGAGCAGCTGGGCCTGTGAGCCATGGCCACTGAGCCTGCGTGTCCGGAGCCTGTGCTCCGCAATGGGAGAGGCCACAACAGTGAGAGGCCTGCGTACCGCAAAAAAAAAAAAAAAAAAATTCTATGATAGATAGTAATATTATATTGTTGGGCTGCAACCCACAGGCCTACAAGGCCTCTGCTTGCCCAGCTTCAAGACCAAAGAAAGAGCCCAGAGTCAGCAACAAAGACATCAATGGTTTAATGGATAAAGGGATCTTACGCGTCTGAAGCAAGGTCCTGGAGCGACACTCACCATGTGCAGCAGATGGTGGGCAGCACATGGCAGTCTTCACTTCTGAGGGGAGGGGAGATTGCCAGTTATAGGGGAATTGACATCAGGTTGGCTCATCGGTTACCAGGGAAACCAGCAGAGGGGCACTGCCCTCACCGCCCCTTTGATAAGAACAATCACTATCTGGGGCCTGGGGCAAGTATGTAGGAAGGTCAGTTAGGTGAGTAGGGTGTAGGTGAGGCAGGCATTGGTCAAGCAGGGGATGTACAGAGAGCAAGAGAGCAGCCATCTTGAGTGGCCTAACCATACATATGTGTACATATATATTACCAACATACCATATTGTATATTTAATGCTTTTCAGTGTGTATGTATATGTATAATTTATTTATTGCATGTCTTTCTTTACCAGAATGTCATCTCTGTGAGGGCAGAGATATTTGGATGTCCTGCTTACTGTTGAATCCCAGCACCTGGAATTTTACATGCAACATAGTAGAAGCTCAATAAATCATTGTTAAATGAATGACAAAATAAATGAGCTAATCAATGACATGACATAGCTTATTTATTTCTTGAAGCAAATCATAATTGAGACCATACCAAGCCTCTTTTTATTAGGCTGAACACTGAAATTGCTGATATTCTGTTTTTGACCTACACAAATGGCTACTTTATATGGTTCAACTTTAAGTCTACATCTCCCTTCTGTTTCTTACCTGTTGCCTCCTTCTGTCTTCTCACATCTTGTATCATTTCTGGTTTATATTCGTCATACTCACCCAACACTTTTCAATACCATGATCACAGTGAAGAACTGGCTTGGTCAGTGTGCTTCCTGATACTCTCTTCCAATGCTTTAGTCATGGCCTTTCTGAGATCTTTCCCACACCAGCCACACATGGTAACTAAGCAGTAAAAATATTGCGGGAGTCAGATGCATATGGAGATGAAGACCCCTAATTCTACCATTAATCTCTCTTGCATATTCCTGGAGACTCAGGACCAGTGTCTACATTGGCCAAACCACATAGCCAGCTAACCAGCACAGTGTTAATGCTTTCTTCTACATACTTTGATGAATTGATCATGTGTACCAGGTGATCCAAGTAGCTGGGGTACAGTCCTTTCAAATGCAGTAATCACAGACAAGACAGGCCAAATTAAAAAAAAAAAAAAAATGTGCAGCTAGACCCTGACTAATAACAAGGCCTTGCTTTGGCCTGGTAAGAAATTGGAGAAGGGCTTGGCCATGGGGTGGGGCTGGAGTACTGAGCAGTGGAGATTCCACAGGAGCCTAATGGGTCTGCATTACCCAATCAGAGAAGGACACTTTCTTGCCAGTCTCTGGGCAATGGGGTGAGCCACTGAGTCCTGGGCTGGTTTTGTCTAGCTGGGGAGGTTGAGTTGGGGTGTGTGGGGAGGACAGGGACATAAATGAAAAAGGTAGAAGGGCTGACAGGTTGGCCTTCCCTCTCTCCTTGACCCTGGAGAGGGATGCTAGTCCCTGGTATGGGACATATATTTTGTGCTCAGTCCGGGCCCAGCTGTGCCACCTCCTCATAAACCATGGGCTTTGTGAACTTTGTTTCCCCACAGATGACAAATACATAAAAGCCCTAATACATTTCTGGCCCAAAGCTGCACCCACATAGCCCAGTCCTTTTCCTCACACCTCTTTTATGTCATCTTGAGAAAATGAATAAGGTGGAAATCTCCTAGAAGGAGGATAGAAAGAGAACCACTTCCTCTGCTGATAATGTAGATAATCTTTTTCTGACTAATAGGTCACTGGGGACAGATTGAGACAAATTTGTATGCAGAAAGATCTTTTTGTTTGGTTTGGTTGGTTTTTAAAACCTCTTTATACAAGACTCTTAATAAGTTGGAAAAGAGTTTCTGTGTATCCTCCACCCAGTTTTCCCTGTCAATAGCCTCTTTCATAAACATAATACATTATTAAAATCAAGAAGTTGACACTGATAGACTACTATTAACAGACAGAAGGATCTTATTTTATAAGGAAAAAGGAAGAACTTCCATCATAGATTACACTTGTTTTTGCCTAGGGTAAAACAAAGGGACTCCGAGCTGCAGGCTTTTTTCTGCATTTTCCTCTCTTACTAAATTAAAAAAAAAAAAAAAAGTATGGTTGGAAGGTGAGTTAGCAAATGTGCTTAAACCCAATTATGGCATCCCATTTTGCTTCTCCTTGGGTGTTGCCATTTGGTTGGGTTTTTCTTGATCTCTGAGATGCATGACTTTCAAGTCAATGCTCACTATCAAACCACAGAGTCCCAGGTTCAGACATGTGTCAGACCAGCCACAGCAAGTCTTTCGTGGGCTGATTTTTAGTAAAGAACAAGCTGTGCTCTAACTAATGGAGCTTCCATTGCTTTGAATCAGCCCCAGCTATTTCTAGGATATCATGCAGCTTCATCATTTCCTTTCTCTTAACCATCCATCTAGGCTTTATGATTGCAGTCTATACAACCCACAAATTTGATTTCCATGTGAATTGGCTATAGATGGAGGTGGGTGATAAAATTGTGCTTTCAGTATGGGTTAGACTCAGGCGATATATATTCTTCTGTCTTCCTCGCATATGTATAATATTTAAGTTTAATAGTTTCACATACATTACAGCCCCTGAAGTCCAAAAGCTTTCTTGCACCAGCTGTTTTGAACAGCTCTTCCAGGACTTCATGAAGATTAAGAAAAGACTCAAGGGGTCTCCCTTGTAGAAGTGGCACATTTTTCTCCTGGAGGGTTCAACATCTTGTTTGCCTTGAATGTAGCCATAAACTGATAGAAATATCTTGGATCCACATAAAGGACTTGTCCAGAAGTAAGACAATTATTTCACCTGGTGTCACAGTATCATGGGTCACACTTCACTGTGGTTTGTCCAGTTTATGTTATGTGGACTGAGGCTTGGATCACCTTTCTAAATCCACATTAAACTGTTGATATTATTAAAGAAAAAAATTGATGACACTAAAGAATGGTAAGGCAGACTTGATTCAGGAGACTATAGTGATAGATGCAGGGACCACTGCAATGGGGTCTTGCAGTGGGGGAGAGAGATTGGCTCAACTCCAAATACAACAACAAAAAGTGGGAATTTAGAGTCAAGGAGCAGGGTGGGGGTCAGTGGGTGGAAAATTGCTATGAGGAAACATCAGGAGTAAAGGGGAATTCTGGCTAAACTGACCTAACAGGATTCTTGCTGAAGGTACATCGGGATGATCAGACATCACCTGAGGGGGAAGGATGAGATTAGATATTGAGGCTGATCAGATATGGAGAATGAGGGATTCTGGCTAAACTTGGACTTAGCAGGATTCTTGTTAAAACTGGACATTGCAGAGATGAACAGAGAAGTCTAAAAGTTGAGACCTAGTTGAAATAGAGCTCAGAGGAGCCTGATTAGAGTTTGGTCAAGAAGAGAATCTTTGTCAATGTTTGAGGTGTGAAAAGATGCTTATTATTGCTAAATAAACAGGTAAGTTTTGTTGGCAGGATACTTAAAACATCTCTTTATCTGACAATTTTTTTTGGTAAAAATGGAAGGGACAAGATCCTTAAGTTGTTTCCTGGCAAACTGAAAGAGGAGGGCAATTGACTTCACCTTCAAACAGAGCTTCCTTTGGAGCACTGCAGTAATGAGAGTAGAAATTGCAGGCATTTCTCCCAGAATATTATCTTCAGAGACTAAGACATTCAGGTGGAACCAAGGTTTCATGATGATGTGATTGCTGAGAGACAGCCTCATGCATATATGGGGCCCTGGGAATGACCTCTCATCAATCTGAGGTGAACAATTTTTGCAATAGTTGATAACACAGCAGAACTATAGATGAATGCATTGGTTTTTCCACCAGAGCAGATACAAACTATGTGTATCTCTAGCAGTTTAGTGAAGAATATATATGAGAGAAAGCATGTGAAATCTACATAGACAGTTAAAGGACTAAAAAAATTAGTCAAGAGTGTGATCTTTTACATCTTTGGGCAAAGATGTAAAAGGGGAAAGAAAGTTTACCATTTCTTGGGGTTAATCCCAGTCCTGGATCTGTGACAATGACTAATGCTTCATTTGGTTTTGCTTTTGGTTTTAGCCTCCCCCACTTGCCCCTGCCTGCTCCACTCTCAAAAGACAATCTTACCTCCCAATTAATCAGAAAATTGAGGCCACTGAGCATGACCTTTCTTAAATCCTGACCTGCTATGTATAATCTGTTTGCATTCACACCTGCACTCAGTTCCTTTCAGCCTGTCTCAGAGGCTCCTGTCTTTCCTTCTCTTTTTATAAGGTCAAAACCACCACCTGCCTCTTGAGCCAGTCACTTTCTCTCTCTTTCAGGACCTTGTTCCATCTTTACATGTCCTTCCTAAGATTCAAAGCTATGAAGAAATTTCCATGCTAAATTCAAGATTCTGGGGGAAATTTTTTCCCGTCTATTTTGGTTAGCGTTTTTCCATCTATTATTCTATACTAAATTGATATTTAAATTCTCTTTCTTAGGGCCAAAGATACATCCAGAGTGGCTGAAACGCATACAAATGTTCACAACTGCATTGATAACTTCTTTTTGAAACACTTTTATAAAATGCACAAATTTGGTACCTATGGAGAAAGAAATTAGAAACAATCTTTTCTATATTTGAAAAGTACAACTCAACTCCAGTCCCCTATTGTTTCAGGAGGCAATTTTATCTTATATAAACACCTGGTTTTTATAATAGGGCACATATACTCTTATATGCTGGTATTCCAACAATTCAGAGTAATTACACTGGACAAATTTCTCTTTGAAGCATTTTTTAATGTGCAGCTTTCCTCTTTTATGCCAAAATATGGTTATTAATAAAAACATAACATTTAATTAAAAATTCTGTAGAAAAAAAAGTGAGCTTGTTATTTTCTTTACTATCATGTTAAGTCTACAATAAATAGACACAATTGTTTTGGGCCATAACCTCCTTTTTCCCTTTCCATGTTGTTTGACTGAGGCATACTGGCAATATGACCATTAGTGATGAGTGACAAAAAAGTTAATAGTGATGTAGTGTTTTCTCAAGTTGCAGAGTGCATCTTGACATTATCTCATGCCATTTTTTTGATGACAAGTGACATTCATTTATGCAGGTGTCGTTAGCTCCTCTCCACAGATAGGAAAACTGAGACTTAGGAATATTAGGGACACAGCTGGAAAGAGTCAAGGTTGTATGTAAGACCATATCATTTGACATTTAAAACAGTAAAACATAAATAAATATTTTTGAAGGGGTTGTAAGGTGGTAGAACTGTTTCTGGTATAATTCAAATAGTTAAATATGCTCCTTGATTTTCACATTTGTTTATAAATGTGATATGTGATAATAAATGATTTCTAATGGAATTTTTATTAGTTATTAGCTCCCCAATATTTACTTGGTGCTATTTGTTCATATTTTCCCAAATATAGAGTCAGTGTTTGGGAAAGGCTCTAAGTTTTTCTGTTTTAGTTTCTGTTAAGTGCATCTCTGTGAAACTTCTAGAACAGAAACTCTGGCCCCAGTATGTCCCTGATTGCCCATGAGTAATTTTCTATTTTTCAGTTAAAATGAGACTGTGGTTTTCCAAAATTGTTTCTTCTGAGACTTATATTCTGAACCACAGCACCTATTCACCTTTCTTGTCTACGCATTTGAACACGAAACCTAAAAATTCATTTATGCTTTTGATAATGCTACTGCTTTTTGCCCCTCATTCTGGCTTCTCTCACACGCCCTTACTGCCTCCTTCAGTGCGCTTGTATTCCATCATCTTAAGTTTTCATAATATTTGTGAGCAGACCCCTCATTCCATTCTCAGCTTTCGCTTTCTTTCCCATTGTGCAATGTCTTTAAGTTCAGGCTGTAAACTTTGTCATCCTCTCTCTCAATTCTGTATCTGTGCCTCTGATACTCGTATTCTTATCTCTGATTACTTCCTTCAGGTCCTATTCACTCACAGTGGCCCCTTTCCACTCCTGGGCACCTACTGCTAGATCATTCACAGAACCCTGGGAGAGCGAGTAATTGCTTCCTGAACACTTCCATTTCCTTTTCCCATTTGCTCTCTTATCCTTCTGTATTGTACTTAACACGGCCTCCAGTTTTTCAAACAGTTTTTCTCCTTTTTTCAGATTAGCTTTACCCTAATCATTAAAATTATTTGAAATAACTATATCATACCATCTCTATAACTCAGACCCAACATGTGGGCTTTTATAGTCCCCTTTTTGTATTTAAGAATTGCTCTACATCTTTTATTTTGATACAGTTCTTTGTTTTGCATGCTATAAATATTTAAACATAACTTACTCAGATTATTTTTTTTGGACAACAGACGAAAGACAGACTGAAAATTTCCTTTGCGTTACTCTCTGAAAATAAGCCGTATGAAGCAAAACTCTACTGTAAATAAGATGAAGGGAGGGAAAAAGGGGAAGGAATAAATTAGAACTGTGGGATTAATAGATACACACTACTATATATAAAATAAACAACAAGGCTCTACTGTATAGCACAAGGAACTATATTTAATATTTTGTAATAACCTACAATGGAAAAGGATCTGAAAAAGAATATATGTATTATATATTCTTATAATATCATATATATATCTGAATCACTTTGCTGTACACATGAAACACAACATTGTAAATCAACTATGCTTCAGAAGAAATAGATTGAGGGAGCATATTCCAACTCACTGAATTACACTACACATTTGATAATAATTATGTAATTTAATAAACTATAAATGAGTTACCTATTAGCTACCACAAAAATCAAATTTGGACTTTTACTATGTAATTGATTCAATAATATAAAATTTAAAATCATATATACTATTTATATTTCACTCATTTAAAAAGAGCTTTTCCTAAGTTTGCTTTAGAGAGGGTTTGCTTTTGTTTGATTATGTCTTTCTATTGAAGATTTTTGTTCATAATATACTTGCTATTGGGCTCACTTTTCTTCTCTGTCTCCTGATATTATCACATGTTCATTTACATCAAATTCTGACTGTCCAGTGCCTCCTGTCCATATTTTTCTGAGCTATAATTTAAGTTTCAATGACTTTGAGTTTTCATTCCTTATTTTTCTGGAAGGTTTTCTTTTCTTTTCTTTTCTTTTTTTTTGGAGATGAAATTAATACAACATAACATTTAACCTTTTTAAAGTGAACATTTCAGCGACATTTAGAACACATATAATATTGTGAAACCACCACCTCTATCTAGTTCCGAAACATTTTTATCACATTGCACCTATTAAGCAGCTGCTCCCCATTCCCAGCCCCTGACAACCACCGGTTTGCATCTGTCTTTATGGATTTACCTCTTCTGGCTACTTCACATAAATGGAATCATACAATATGTGACCTCTGTGTCTAGCTTCTTTCTCTTTGTACAACGCTTTCAAGGTTCGTCCTTGCCATAGCATGTATCAGTACTTCATTCCTTTTTATGGCTGGATAATATTCCATTGTATTTTTATATACCACATTTGTTTATCCATTCATCTACTGATGGACATTTGAGCTGTTTCCACCTTTGGCTATTAAGAATAGTGCTGATATGGACATGCATGTACATGTATTTGTTGGAGTACTTGTTTTCAGTTCCTTTGTGTATACTCTGAAGAGTGGGATTCCTATGTGGTATGGTAATTCTATGTTTAACTTTTTGAGAAGCTGCCAAGCTGTTTTCCTCTTTAACTTTTTAAGGTTCTATTCAACATAGAAACTAAAGTTGTAGACATCATATCCCTGAAAGTCAATATCCCTTGAATTGCGTCCAGATTTTTGGAATCAAACTCATTATCTCATTAATTATATCTGTTCCTTTGAGTAACACATGATACAAGCTTCCAGAAAGACATCCTTACATTAAATATGATTATATAATAGAATTTCCCCTGGTATGTTGGGCACCGGTGAAGAGGAAGTAACTGATGATTCTGGTCGTTAAAAAAGAATATCTAAATGCAAATTAAAACCACAGTGGCATACCACCTCACACCTGTCAGAATGGCTATCATCAAAAAAATGCAGATAACAAATGTTGGCAAGGATGTAGAGAAAAGGGAACCCTGGTACACCATTGGTGGGAATGTAAATTAGTGCAGCCACTGTGGAAAACAGTATGGATGTTTCTCATAAAACTAAAAATAGGACTATCATATGACCCAGCAATTTCACTCCTGGGTATATGTCTGAAAAAAAGGAAAACACTAATTCAAAAAGATACATGCACCCCGATGTTCATAGCAGCATTATTAATACAACAAACTAGTGAAAATAAGAAAAAAGAAACAGACTCACAGATATAGAGAACAAATTAGTGTTACCAGTGGGGAGAGGCGAGGGGCAACATAGGGGTAGAGGATTAACTACAAACTACTATGTATAAAATAAGCTACAAGGATATGTTGTACAGAACACAGAATATAGCCAATATTTTATAATAACTATAAATTTAAAAGTTGTGAATCACTGTGTCATACACCTGATACATAGTATTGTACATAAACTATACCTCAATTAAAAAAAAAAAAAAAGAATGCCTAACATCTACCTGGGTCACCATAAAACTCATTCAGCTGCATTGTCTGTTACACAGAAAGATTCTACAATCTTCGTAGAAGACTGTAGTAAAGTCATTAGTTTCCGGGAACTTTTATTTCTATTTTATTTACCACCTTTTCTATGTGTTTTTTAATATAACTAATTCAAGCCCTACTTTAAAAATAGCAGGAGAAGAATGCAAGAAGGAAAACAGTGAAGAGGAAAAAGGAGAGAGAGAAAAAAAACTGAGATCAAAAACTCAATGTCACATTAAGAAAACGTTTTTTAATAACAGCTTTGGCAGTCATTTGTCTCATGGCTGCAATTAACCCCATGGATTATTCACATGGGAACCATTTTTAATAGAATACTTCTATACCAGTTCAGTTCTCTTTATTTTTCACAATTAATATTGGTCTTTCCTGTGGGACTTACCTTCTTTATAGAGAATTTAAATATTCAAATAAAAGACCTTTAAATAATTTTAAAAGAAAAAAATTAGCCATCCCTTCTCTTAACTATTTATGTGTCAATCGGGGTATTTAAAATTATTGTATAGATAAACTATGGACGGGCCTTCATATAAGCCTATTCTACTATTGTTTCTCATTGGTAGGGAAAATGCTGAGAAATAATTATCATTCTAGGTGAGAATATTTATTTTCATCTAACTCTTTGTATTTTCTGTAATGTTTTAAGGAAAATTAAATAACCCTTGCGAACCGAAATGCAAGGATGAAATTACGTATTATTGTGGCCATCTATGTTGCATTTTCTTTTATTAAAAATGAATACATCAGTTTAGATTTATTTGACAACGGTTTATGCCTTCAGAGTCCAAGCTTTAAAGGTTCGTTCTGTACAGTAATACTTCAGCAAGATACATCTCCCTTGTCTGCAGGATCTCATTTATAATCTAGGCTCACCTTCTGCTTCCTGCAGTAATAAATGTTCTTTCCTGCAAGATTTTAGATGAGATATTGAGTCCCAGCGCTTATCCCCTTTACAACCTATTGCCCTGTGAGAAGGGTGTTTCTTTTTGTGGCCTTCAGAGGGAAAAAACTCACTTGATTCATTTTTCCAAAGCAGCTTTTTTAATGTGTTTGGAATTGCTTTCTGAATACTGTCTCTCATATTACTATTGAGGTGTTATATGTGAGATAGAAAATAGAAAAAAACATCTAGATGACTGCTTTCTCGATGAAAAAAATATAGCTTCAATTCAATAAAAAATGTTTTTCTTGGGTCTCTATGTCTTTGAAGATTTTGATGTTTAAACAACTTTCATTAACAGCTGGAGAAAAATGTATTTAAATATGTATAGAAAGCAATGTAAAAACTCTACCACCCAGCCACTTCACTTTTTAAAATTTAATTTTATCTGTTTACACAGCAGGTTCTTATTAGTTATCTATTTTATACATATTAGTGTATACATGTCAACCCCAATCTCCCAATTCATCCCACTATCCTCTCCACCCCACTTTCCCCCCTTGGTGTCCATAGGTTTGTTCTCTACTTCTGTGCCTCTATTTCTGCCTTGCAAACCAGTTCATCTCTACCATTTTTCTAGATTCCACATATATGCGTTAATATACAATATTTGTTTTTCTCTTTCTGACTTACTTCTTTCTGTATGACAGTATCTAGGTCCATCCACTTCTCTACAAATGACCCAATTCCATTCCTTTTCATGGCTGAGTAATATTCCATTGTATATATGTACCACATCTTCTTTAAGCATTCTTTTGTCAATGGACATTTACGTTGCTTCCATGACCTGGCTATTGTAAATAGTGCTGCAATAAACATTGGGGTGCATGTGTCTTTTTGAATTATGGTTTTCTCAGGGTATATGCCCAGTAGTGGGATTGCTGGGTCATATGGTAATTCTATTTTTAGTTTTATAAGGAACCTCTATACTGTTCTATATAGTGACTATATCAATTGACATTCCTGCCAACAGTGTAGGAGGGTTCCTTTTTCTCCACACCCTCTAGAGCATTTATTATTTGTAGATTTTTTGATGATGGCCATTCTGACTGTTGTGAGGTGATAACTCATTGTAGTTTTGATTTGCATTTCTCTAATAATTAGTGATGTTGAGAATCTTGTCATGTGCTTCTTGAACATCTGTATGTGTTCTTTGGAGAAATGTCTATTTAGGTCTTCTGCCCATTTTTGGATTGTGTTTTTTATTTTTTTGATATTTCACTCCATGAACCGCTTGTATATTTTGGAGATTAATCCCTTATTCATTGCTTCATTTGCAAATATTTTGTCCCATTCTGAGGGTTGTCTTTTCATCTTGTTTATGGTTTCCTTTTCTGTGCAAAAGCTTTTAAGTTTCCTTAGGTCCCACTTGTTTATTTTTGTTTTTATTTTCATTACTCTAGGAGGTGGGTCAAGAAAGATCTTGCTGTGATTTATGTCAAAGAGTATTCTTCCTATGTTTTCCTCTAAGATTTTATAGTGTCTGTCTTACATTTAGGTCTTTAATCCATTTTGAGTTTATTTTTGTGTATGGTATTAGGAAGTGTTCTAATTTCATCCTTTTACATGTAGCTGTCCAGTTTTCCCAGCACCACTTATTGAAGAGACTATCTTTTCTCCTTTGTATTCTCCAAAAATTGTATTTAAATATGCACAGAAAGCAACGTAAGAAATCTACCACTCAACCACTTTAAAACACACATTCTCGGGAGTGATTTTTAAAATAGAAGATGATATATGCTCTCAGAGCATGCTTACCTATGTGTGCAGGGCAGAAAGTCCTTCCTTGTCCTTCCAGTGACTCTCCTTCCCAGCAGATTAACAGACTCATTTTCCAGCTGTTATTGGTTTAAAAGGCAAAGGAAGCCCTAGCAGTACTCTGAATAGTGCTGGTCCATTTCCCTGTCATGTTTCCTCCAGGCCATCACTTCTCCAGCTCTTTGTGCAGCTCTGCTCCCTAAGGAAGATGCTTTCTGAGACCATACAAGTTTCAGAAGGTTGTAGAACATTTGTACCGTATACAGAGGATTGCCAAACAAATGTGCATTACCCCAGTGATATTGCCAGGAGGAGGTATACAGTAGTGTTTAAGAACATTGGACCAAGGAAGAGCTGTCACCTGAAAACTGTGCCCTAGAACAGGACAGTGAACATCTTGAGTCTCGGTTTCCTCATCTATGTAATGGGGAGAGAAATATCTGCATTGGAGCTAGTTATAAGGTTAAAAGAGTTATTGGATGATTAATAAATGGTAGTTAGTATTATTACTTTATTTTAAATATATCTTTAAAGTATAGAAACTACCATTTAAAACCAAGTTCAATTTCAGAGAATACATAGAATTGAAAAGTCTTTTTGGAGTTAAAATTCCCAAATTCCTCATCTTCCAACATTGTCAAACCAAACAATAGACATAACAAAAGCCTCCTAGGGGAGAACTTTTAGAAATCTCAGTTGGAAACTTTATTTTTTTTTTACGGTACACGGGCCTCTCACTGTTGTGGCCTCTCCCGTTGCGGAGCACAGGCTCCGGACACGCAGGCTCAGCAGCCATGGCTCACGGGCCCAGCTGCTCAAACCCATGTCCCCTGCATTGGTAGGCGGACTCTCAACCACTGTGCCACCAGGGAAGCCCAGGGAAACATATTTTTATTTCCCCTGAATTAATCTGTCTATGCCTTGTCCCTATTTATCCGGCTCTATGCAGCTATATGGTATCTGGAGGGCTTTAAAAGATTTTTATTTTATTTTTTCCTGAGATGATAAATACTGTGGCATAACTGATTCTTGAATGTTAGAAGATTGGAAATGGTGGGATAAAATCAGGCCTTCCAAGTTGTAACTGGAGGCAATATTCTTAGCTCAATTTCCCTTAGTTATGTTTGTTTTAACTGTACAATTTAATTACATTGCAATAAAAAGCACACTATGCAAGTAACCATGCCAGGGGCCACAAAGAGAGCACACTAACATTTTCATTTATTTTGTTGTGTAAGGGAATGATTCCATTATGATTTTCTACAACAGAGGACAAATAATATGTATCAATGGATACTAAAAGCCAGAGTCTCTTACTAAGTGCTGGGCATTGTATTAGATATAGTGTTGTAGATGTTCCATAGGCAAACTAGTCCCTGCCTTCTCAGAGCTGAAAATCATGGGAGAGAAATAAGGCATTTTCACAAATATCAAAACTATAAATCATGTGAGAAGATCAAAAAAGGTAAAAAAAAAAAAAAGAGTCTTTATGGGAACAAAAAATAATTGACGTGCATACTTCCTACTGAGACCTTTAGGAAGGTTTTGCACAGTGGTGGCATTTGAACTGGAAGGGATTTCAACAGAAGAGACAGATGAGGTTAGGGTGATCCAGAAGAAAAACTGTGAACAAAGGCATTGAACAGCAAACTGTCTAGTGTGGCTGAATACACAGGAGCAGTGAGAGAAGGCATACATGTCACAGCATGGGTCACATGGAGGGCACATATTTTAGGGATATTGACAGGACAGGAAAGATGGAGGATTAAGGAGAAAGAGTAAGGAGGGGGAAAGATCTCAGAGCTCATGGTGACCTATCCCAGGAGGGATCATTCCAGTGAAAATAGAAAGAGAAAGTTCACTGCTGGGGTTGAGGGAGGGCAGTGGAATCAAAGGGATAAAGAACAATTGATGACGGACGCCATTACTCTTCTCTGGTCTCGTGGATGTTAATGTGGAGAGGAGAGGAGGTGTAAGAAGAACCAACCAGGAGAGCAACACCCTTTAGCCGGCAGCTTAAGCATGACTTCCTCAAGGAAGCCTTCTTTGTCCTCACCCTTTCTATCTAAATTTTGAAAAATAAATAAATAAATAAATTTGGTCAGATGCCCCAGCTATCTGCTCTGAGTTCTCGGGAGCCTAACAGGAAATAGGTGGCACACTCAACGTGGAAAACTGATGAGCTCAAGAAGAAGATGATTCACCACATGCACGCAGGGTTACAGTACAGTGAGGACAGCCAGACTGTCACGTGGGAGCTGTGCCCATGGCTAGGCCTGGGTGACAAGGGAAGGAAGTGGTTCCCAGGACCTAAAGAGAGCAGTATAACTACTGCCATGCCAGGGTTGGACTGAGAGGGGGCCTGGGAGGTAGTTACCCTGACCTTGATCCCCTTCTGCTCTCCTATATCCTCATGAACACAAAGGGAAGCCAGAGAACAAGGAAACATGGGTGTAGCCCAAAGAGGTCAGCCTCCCAGGCCAGAGCAGAGCAGAGAAGGGACGTTACTGAATCAGTCAACTGGACCCGTGCTGGGGTCCTAGCCCAGGCCGAGACCTTTTCTCCGCCAGGGAGGTTCTTTTTCCGATCAGATTCACACAGCCGGTTATGAAACCAATGCTGAGACTGGAACAGCGCAAGCTTATTCACTGGCCAAAGAATGCAGAAGCTGGAACCTAGTTCACAAATCAACTCCTCAACCCAATTTGGGCAGAGACACCAAATATATAGGAGGGTCAAAGTAAAAGGGAGGGATTTGGAAAGAGTGGGAGGAATATTCATGAGTTTTCTGAGAACACGGGTGTGGTTTGGACCTAGAACTGAGGGCACTCTCCTTTCCAGTCCTTGTCTGGGCTTTTCCTATTGTTGTCATGGCAATCATCAACTTTCATGGCACTGGTGGGTATGTCATTTAACTAATGGATTACAGTGAGGGTATAATGAGGCTCATGGTCTACTGGAAGTTGAATCTTCTGCCATTTGGGCCCAGTTGGTTCTAACCAGCTCTTGTTTTTTTTCTCTTTGCAGCTTCCTCCTGAAACTTTAATAAGAGTAATTGGTTTCTATTGGAGGGAGAGGCAGGGGTATGATTCTGGAAAAACATCTGTGGTAACAGGGAGAGGACTCACATGAAAAGCAAAGAGAGATTGTCTACCCCCATGTGCACTCATAGTTTCTTGGTTTCTTATTTATAGCACTTGTCACAATTAAAGCTAAAAAATGAATTATATAATTAGTAGTTTAGCATCTATCTTTCTATTCGAATGTAAACTCCTTGAGGGCAGATATACTTTAGGTCTTTTTCTCTGCTTACTACTGGTACCTGGCCTAATACCTGATATGCAGAAGCTCTCATTAAATATTTATTGATTGTATAAATGAATGAATGGATTAAAACAATAAACTATTTCTACTTTAATATATATTGTAGGTGTCTTTAAAAAATTAAAGTTCAAAAGATCTCAAATGAGTTCAAAAGAACTCAAATGTACTTTTCATTGAGATTTGGATTAATTTTAAGCTATACCTATGTTAAAAAACAAAATTAAATAGAGTAAATTTAAAGACCTAATTGGCTTGTTCAAAGATTCATGAATCCAGAAGCATCCCAAAGAACAACTGGAAGAATGATCCAAGGGGGTGTGAAAACATGCATCTCAGGTTGGGACTTGAACCCAAGTGTCCAGGACTTGAACCTGGCCATAACCCACGGTCTTCCAACTGAGATCACACACCTGGTTTCAGGACTTAATGAAGCTCAAGTTCTTGATGTCTCATCACAGAAAGAATTCAGTGAGACAAAGTGTAGGTAAGAAGTGGATTTATTTAGAGAGAAACACACTCCACAGACAGAGTGTGGGCCATCTCAGAAGGCAAGAGCCCATACCAGGGTATGGGGTTGATAATTTTTATAGGAGTGGGTAATTTCATAGGCTAATGAGTGGGAGGAGTATTCCAGCTATTTCGGGAAGGGGTGGGGATTTCCAGGAATTGGGCCACTGCCCACTTTTTGATCCTTATGGTCAGACTTGGAAATATCATGGCGCCTGTGGGTGTGTCATTTAGCTTGATGATGTGTTACAATGAGCGCATACTAAGGCTCAAGGTCTAGTGGAAGTCAACTATCTGCCATCTTGGACCTAGTTGGTTCTAATCGGTTTATGTTGTGTCCTTAGGCTATGTCATTCTTTCAAAGGTTGTTTCCTGCCTTCTTCCCTCCTGTTTCAGTTGTACAAAATGGAAGGTTTTATAGGAAGAAGGGTGAACCCAAGGGAGATTTTAGTGCAAGAAAAGAAAGGATTATTTTTAGGCCAAGACATCTTCTTTTTGGGGGGAAGGGAATGACAAGGGTTTTATCATGCAGATTACCTCTTCTTTCTCTGGGGGATGGAAAGGGCCTACATGACCGATTACCTTACTGGTGCTTGACTAGAAAATTCCAGACTGGTCAATTAAGATTACATTTCTGGGAGAAGTTGAAACTGCAATTAGATCAGGTATTAAATCTAGGTTTGGTATCTTGGGCTTTCAGCATGAGTGATGCCATTTTGGGTTTGTGGTTTTCTTTTCAACACCTAGAAGAAAATCTGTCAAGCTGAAAGTTTTTTCTTATAGTTGTGACTATAATTTTACTTTTTTCACTGATTCTCTTTCTTGGATGTAGGCCCATCGATCTTTGTGTGACTAGCAACATAAAGGTAAAGATCCTAATTATTTGTCACCATTTCACATTTAATTATGGCAGCTGACACTACAGGAGAAAATTCTGTCACAGAACCCTTCATGTCTCCAAATCTTAAACAGACTGAAAAAATTGCTTACTTCTGCTTTTTGCCTTATGTTCAACAAATAAAGGTCAATAAATCTATATTGACTAAACATTCTCTTAAATCAGTAACAAGATTCTTTATCAATTACATGTGAGTGAAACCAAGCACGACCCTACAAGGCCCTCCCAGCTACAAAAGCCTTTCTGGGTCTTCCATTTCTTGTTTGTAGTAAAAGACTTTAGTCTCCTAGACCTTCCCTTGGTTCCAAAGAGTGGATTCAAGTAGTTACTCATTAGGGAAATGAGGGAATGCAGAAACAAAGGAAAAACAGTTAAGAAGCACTAGTTCAGTGATAAAAGAGTCCTAGTTCTTCCTCAAGGGAGGTATGTATATATGTAACAATCTGACACACATCTTTGAGTTATTCTGCAGGAACTAAGACTCCCACCCAGGTGGAGGATGGTAACTACATGCTGAGACTCTAGACTGCTTGCAACCAGAAGGTGGATGATTGACATTCCTGCAACTCTACCCTGTTACCTCACCACCAACCAATCAGAAGAAAGTCATGTACCCTGCAGTCCTTCCCCAAATGTTGACTTTAGAAACTCTTCCACAAAAACCATTGAAGAGCTTGGGTTTTTTAAGCAGGAGCCAACCGTTCTCTTTGGTTGGCCCTGCAATAAACACTTCTCTGCTCCAAACTCCAATGTTTTGGTTTGTTTGACCTCACAAGTCTGGCACATGGACTTGGTGTCAACAAAAACATTAATCAGTAGATCTAAGAGAGAAATGGAAAATTTTATTTGACCCTGGGTTATAACCCAGGAACAGCCTGTCAGAAAGCTCCAAGAACTGTTTGCCCATTAGTGGTCAAAGCACAGTTATATGAGATTTTGAAACAAGAGGGCTGTATACTAAATGACATTGACAGTTTATACAACTCAGGTCTACATGTACAAAGCAAGTAGTGGGGCATGTGTCTTCATGGGCCCTTACAAGATTCAGAAGGAAGGTTATCTCCTAAGATGGATGTGTGCAGATGCATAACACACACTAAAAGGGAGGGAGGAGGCCTAAATGGGCAGAGAAAAATTTTATGGTTAAAATTTTATGTTTAAAATTTTCTTGTCTTGCCATAAAATATGAATTTTATTTCATCATTGGGTTGGACAACATGAGGAGAAGCAACTACCAGAGTGACTTTTATAGGTGAACTTCAGTGGTTACAGGGGAGCGACATACAGAGTAGGGAGGGACATTTATCTATTTATTGTCTTTTTGGCTGCTCTGGGTCTTCATAGCCGTTGGTGGGCTTTCTCTAGTTGCAGTGAGCAGGGGTTACTCTTCGTTGTGGTGCGTGGGCTTCTCATTGTGGTGGCTTCTCTTGTTGCGGAGCACAGGCTCTAGGTGTGTGAGCTTCAGTAGTTGCAGCATGTGGGTTCAGTAGTTGTGGTGCCTGGGCTCAATAGTTGCGATGTGCAGGCTCAGTAGTTGTAGCTCATGGGCTCTAGAGCACAGGCTCAGTAGTTGTGGAACACAAGCTTAGGTTTTCTGCAGCATGTGAGATCTTCCCGGACCAGGGATCAAACCCATGTCCCCTGCATTGGCAGGAGACTCTTAACCACTTAGCCACCAGGAAAGTCTGGGACATTTATCTATTCATATTCTGGTTATTTACCAAGGACATCCTGTCTGCTAGACAATCTGTTAAAAGATTTCAATGTAATCATGAGCAAATAAACATATTCCCAGATCTAAAAGAATTTTTAGCATAAAGAGAGAGGCAGAAAAGAAGAAAAAATAGTAGGATAGAGTGGTTGGGGAAGAGCTATGGGGGGAGGGAAGACTACTATGTGACTCTGGGAGGGGCAACTGATTCAGACTTGGGGTGGAGTGAAAGAAGACAGGTCTGGAGAAATTAACATCTGAGCTGCGCCCTAAGGGAAGAGTAAGAGGTAAGGTGATTTGGAGTGTATTGTATGTGTATAATGGGTGCCATTAAAGGATGTGCTAAAAGATCCAATTTTCATTTAAACAGATCACTCTTCCTGGCTGCTTTGTGCAAAATGAATTGAAGAAGGGAAGGAGTGGAAGCATAAGTCCACTTAAGAATGAATTATCGGGACTTCCCTTGTGGCACAGTGGTTAAGAATCCACCTGGTCTAGGAAGATCCCACATGCTGTGGAGCAACTAAGCCCATGAGCCATAACTACTGAGCCTGCACTCTAGAACTTGCAAGCCATAACTACTGAGCCCACGTGCTGCAACTACTGAAGCCTGCGCCCTCTAGGGCCTGCGTGCCACAACTACTGAGCCCACCGTGCTGCAACTACTGAAGCCTGTGCACCTAGAGCCCATGCTCTGCAACAAGAGAAGCCACTGCAATGAGAAGCCCACACACCGCAATGAAGAGTAGCCCCTGCTCGCCACAACTAGAGAAAGCCGGTGCACAGCAATGAAGACCCAACACAGCCAAAAGTGAAAAAAGAAAAGAAAGAAAGCATTATCCTGGAAGACAGTGGCAATTGTAAATAGGAAGAGGAATGGGCAGATTCTATATATATTTGGAGGAAGAAATGACAGGATTTGCTAATGGATTGGATTGAGGAGGAGAAAACAGGATGAAACAAAATGTCCCTTAGATTTCTGGCTTGAGCGTCTGGGCAGATGGTGGTTCCATTGTCCAAACTGTGGAAGACCAGAAGGTAGATGATTTCAAGGGATGGGGAAGGCTTTGAACAAGTCAGTTTTTAGATGCACAGTAGACATTGAAGTAGAAAAAACTGTGGAGGCAGACACCAGGGTGAAATTACTTGAAGAGAAAATGGGAATGAAGAAGTGAAAAAGAAGTAAGAAGTGAGAAAAAGTAAGTGTAGAACATGTTTGGGGGTATTTTGCAGTGAAAAGCAAAAGAGAAATAAGAAGAAATCTGGAGAGAGATGTTGGGTAAAGGAAGGTTGATGTTTTAAAAAGGACACACCAGAGCATGTCTGTTGTGCTGATGGGAACTAGCCAGTAGAAACGGAGAGACTGATGCTGCTGCAGTGAGAGGAAATAGTCAAAGGAACAAAGTCTGAGAAAAAGAGAGACGGTGGCCAAGACAAAAGAGGAAGGTAGTAAGAGGAAGAGGAAATGAGGAAGGCAAAGACCATGAAAGAAGAGAGAGTTCTTAATTCTATTTTATCCATGAAGAATCAGGAAAGGTCATCCTGGAGTGAAGGAGCAAGAAAGTGTGGAAAGAGAGGGGAAGGTGTGAACTAAAGAGCGGCTTCAGATATCGGGGCAGAAAACTCGCCAGGGAAATGTAGTGGGATTGTTGGGTGCAGTTGGATGCCCGTTAGGGTGTTAAAAAATGGTTTAAAAAGACAATTTAGATGATGCAAACAAACTGTGTAACACTTCATGATGTGGATAGTCACCTTTCGGACAACTGCAAAATGGGGTGGAAGGCAGGAAGCTTGTAGAGGATAAAGAATAAAGACTAAGGAAGAGACAAATGAAATATCTGATTGGCCGAGCCCATATTTTCAACTCTGGGGTGAGAAGGCCCAAAGTCAGCTTGGTGTCTAGGGATTGGCTGACTGAATAGACTGTGTTTCTGGTCAGGGGGAGGATTTACAAGAAAACGAAAGTTATCTAAGAAGTTTCAATTTGCTGATGTGCACCCCAGGCAGAAGCGGTTCCATCTTGGGCCTAGAAAATTATTTCAACAGGTGTTTGTAATCATGAGTTGGATTCCACCAGTCACCGCGTAAGTCCTCTGCATCATTTTCCTAGCAGCCATTAGCAACTTCGGTGCTGATATGTGTTTAAGTAGGTTGGGGTTTTGACAGGTGAATGTGATAGAAGAAGAGAGGGCAAGTGTGTGTAAGGTGGTTGTTGGGAGTGACCCACCGTGAAGTCTAAACTGGGAAGCAGGGACATGAAAACAGAAGAGGAACGATGAACAGTAGAAAGTGATCACTTAAAAATGTTAAGAGTGTCAAAGTATTACTACAGTGTATGTAGTGGAAAAGTGAGCTGGAAAGGTAGGAGGTGGTATTTAAGAAGAAGCATATTCAAGTTTGATTTTAGGTGCCATTACCGTGAGGTCAAGGACTAGACTCTGACCTTGGGTGTGGGTCTCTGAGGTGGGGTAAAGGAAATGCTTACTGGAGCTGGGAGGCCAAGGCCAAGAAAGCCAGGATGTGTCATCCTTGTGGATGTCAAGTGTCAGTGAGAGTGGTGACAATTGTAGGCATCAGAAGACAGTGAGCAAAAATCTTCAAAGAGAGAAGCCTAGGAAGGGGGTCAGTAGATGACAGCCAAAGGAGTGAAGAAAATGTAGCAAAAAGGAAGGCAGGAGAATCAAAGGATCTGGGCTTTAAAGGAGGAGAAAAGGCTTACATATGGAAATGAGGAGAACTCTATGCTTTACTTCTAGCCCTGAGATAAAAAGAGTGTGAGGGTTGCCAAGAGTGGTGTCCTCAGGGAACTGCCAGATTTCATTAGACCAGAAGTGCAAGGTATATTCAAGTAGTTGGAGGCAGAGAGGAGTTTGCTGAGCATGGATCTAGAATTCCTCAAGGCATGTGAAGGGCTGAGAGAGAGCAGGAAAGGTGAGGGATTGGGCAAGATCAGCGCTGTATGAGGGAGAGAGTCTGGAAAAGGGACTGAGAACAAGACCGGGGGGCGAGGGATAAAAATGGAGGGGAGATAGTCTTGTGACTATAAATGGAAATTGGGCCCCTGGAAATTGTGACAACTGAGCCAAGGGGAAAGGACGGTTTCTTCTGAGGTCTCCAAAATAAATGTTCCCTCCCCACCCACTCCCCGTTGCTCTGAAATTGATACTGACTCTCTTTTAAGGGATGAAGGGGTTGCCAGAAGAGGTAAAAGGGGAGAGATACTGAAGAGAAGAGAAAAAATACTTCTTCAGGTCATTTGCAAAACAGAGTTATTTTCTGATCAAAATATTATCAACTGTCTTCCTTGACAATTTGCAAGGGATGGAAATTTTAAGAAGTAGCAATCCCTTATTAATATCCCCACTAGAGAATATCACTGCTGGTATTTTTGAAAAATTCTCACCTGTCTTCCCCACACACATACATTTTAATCTTCACTGAGATGATATAGAAATTGAAAATCACAGTGGAGGGGAGGAAAGCTGAGAAAGCTCACTTTCTAGAGACAGGATTTCTCCAGAAAAGTGGTGATATTAGCAGCAGAGAGTGGAAGGAGTAGGGGGACTTGGGAGTGTTAAGGAGAGTTGGCAATATCCACAGTGGCTGCAATGGTGATGTCAAAAGGAAATCAACATGGGATGGATATTAACTGACCAACACTGAGCCTGTAGACCTCTGAATTCTTCCATTTCCCCCAAGATTCTAAAAGTGGGCATTTTACTAACTCCTACTACTCCCCTACACCCAAATTAGGAAAGATGTCATTGAAAGCATCACTTATTCTAGAAAATTCCTAGCAACGTTTGAAAGATCACACCAGCCAAACTGAGTTTCAAATTCTCCCCTGTAACTGCTAATAATTGTCACTGTTCAATACTATGGGATCATTCTCCTTCTCTCCCTAAAGGTTGACTTAACAAATCAAAGAAAGAAAAGAAGAAATTAAAAGAAATAAAAAGTCTTTAATTCAGATCTTGACACATATCAAAAAGGAGGAAATGACTTTTAAAAGAATACAGCAGTCAACTTCTTTTGTCAGATACCACATGGTGAGGTGAGAGGAGGCCTGACTCCCTGAAAAGCAAAGCTGCCCTGCATTCACCTCAAATTAGGTAATGTAGTTGAGACTTACTGTAAAAGTTTATATTTTTCTAAGACAGTGTATTCTTTCAAATGTACTCTGAAAGAATTCTAAAAGAATTATTTTCCTAAACAAAATTTCCACATTTTAAGAAACTGATATGCTATTTTAAAAGTTTTTCTTTTGTACTTGTTGACTGTAATACAACTTCCAATAACTCTGCTATTGGTAAGGGCCTTAATCTCCAAGCCTATGATTCTTGCTCTCACATTCTCTAGACAGCAGCATGGCCCAAGGTGGCAGCAGGTGCATAGAATTGCTGACCTGGAGAGCAGAGAGGTGGACAATGATGGGTGGGAGGGCTGCAGGGCCAGAGCAGGCAGGCCAGGGACAGGCAGGCAGCAGAAGACTAGGGCTCAGACACCTTGGGATCTGAGGCCCCTGACCAGAGGTGGAAGTTGGAGAGAATTAGTGCACAGGGACGGGACTGGGCAGATGCAGATGGAGAAGAGAGGAACTCACCACATCAGAGTAGCTTTATCCTTGGAAAAAACTTCCTGTTTGCCTTGCTTCTGAGTCTCTCTCAAGACAGGGTGGCTATGGGATAAATAAGCAACGCAGACACATGACTGAGCTGAGGGGCTTTTTCCTTAGATGTAGCCTGAAAAAGAAATGCATATCAAATCCTCATGAATCTTTTCCCCTAAGGATTTGAATTTGAGATAAAAATTCTCCTGGGTTTGTTCTTACAGAATGGATAAGGGTCCCAGTGAATAGATGTATTTTTTTTAACCAGGCAATTGTGTTCCTATCCATTATAAAGAGGACCCTCAAAGGACATCTTCTGCCCGTGAAGTTCTAAGTCCTTCAAAAACCAAAGATGTCCTCTTATCTTTCCTTCATTGTATAAAGAGACAGGGACAAAGGAGGAAAACATAGTCAAACTATCACCTATGACTTTATTTTCTTTTCCCTCATTCTGATTCTTCAATGCCTTTCCTTTTTCAGTCCAACTCTAGAGTTTCTGCAAATTTCTCCTCTTATTCAGTGTTCCTGTGTATTTACAGCTGATAGCTAAGTCTGAGAATAATAATAGTTACCTTTATAACAGTGACCTACAAAAAGTACTCAATAAATAATCAACTGAATTAATTTGTAATTGATTGTCATTATTAGCTGAATAAGCACTTACTACCTGCTAGACTCTGCATTTAACATTCATTATTTTATTTATCTTCAAAATAATTTGAGATTGATATTTTTCTCCCCACTTCACAGAAAAGGAAACTGAGCCACAGAAAGAGTATGCTGCCTCTTTCAGCATGTACCAATATGACATGTAGTAAGTGGTGGAGCCAGGTTTGCAACTGTAGCAGTTTTGACCAGACTGTACTCTCAGTCACTAGAGTTTTAAGTCCATATGGTCAGCATTGTGACCTAAGGTGGGGCTGGGAAAAGAAAAGCAGGCGTAAAGAATCTAGGAGCTTTTAATGATATTTTGTAAGAATTCTTTTAATTTTTTATTATTAATATTTCAAATACAAAAAATAAAGAGAATGGTAAAATTGTTACCAAGTCCAAGCTCGGTCTGTTCGCCATGCGACAGGCCAATAAATCAGGAGACAAGGTGCTGAGGCAAGGAATAGCGACTTTATTCGGAAAGCCAGGTGTCCGAGAAGATGGCGGGCTAGGGTCCCCCAAAAAACCATCTTATCGGGGTCTGGATGCCAGTTTCTTTTATAGAATAGCAGAGGAGGTGAGGAAGTAAAGTAAGAAGGCGATTAGTTTTTCCTGGCTTGGCCAGCATCAGGGAGGGGAAGTGTTAATTTCTTCTTTTCTGCAGGCATTCACAGATGGGCAGGGTCAGATTGTCTCCCTGTGAGCTGAACAAAGGCACTTTAGTTTAACATTCAGGCAGAGGGGCAGGGTTCCCGGACAGGCCATTATATATGATAATAATAACAAAAGCAACGTCAAAGAAGCAGATCCAGCATGGAGTCAAAACTGGCCTTTCCCTGTTACGTAAAGAGCATTCTCGTGTCATCACTCAACTTCAAAAATTGTCAGTCTTGTTTCATGTGAACTTGTAGCCCCCACCAATGCCCTAAATCACTTGAAGTAATTCCTAGACATTGTGTCATTTCATCTATAAGTATTGTATATATCTTTGAAAGATCTAACTCTATGAAAAATCCCTCAATATTATTATTTCAGCTAATAGATACAATATAAAATTTAAAAATTAGGCTATTCTGATTATTTAAGTACTTTTAGAAAGTATCAAATACTATTCTGATAAAGTGGAATGAAATAGGAGAAAGCTGTTCTCTAGTGCCCATAGACATTTCTGAGATGTGGAGAGCCTAGGTGCCTATTTTAATGGGGGGTATAATGCCGAAGGTAGGGTGAGGTGTTACAACTAAGGAGAGAAGTTTTGTATTAGGATATACACTGCATTTCAAGTATTGAGATTTTGTCCTTGAATATCATTCTGGGGAAAATGAACCTTAATATACATCTTACCTTTGGAAGATTTGTGATCTTCCATCTTTCAGTGCTACTGGTTTCCAAGGATGCCATGTTCTCCACAAATTGCTATCTGCTGAAGTGATGTTTATTTTTGCTGTATAGGTCTAGAGAGCCTTTGGCTCTACATCTCTGGTATTTTTTAACTGTATATTTTCTGGGACATAAGCAATCTGAAAATGGTAGGCTTTTCTGAACTACACACATTTTAAATTTGTATATTTGTATCAAATGGAGAGGTTCATTTTTAGAAGGTTGTTTATAGAAATTGGGGAGTGACTTTTGAGTATCTTCAGTTTCTTGAAAGGACACTGGATTCTCCATTAGACAAGCCCCCATTATTGTTTAATATTCCACACTTCCTTGTGTACTTAAGTGTCTCTCAAAATATATAGAAATAACATTAAAAAAAAAAAACTGGGCTTCCCTGGTGGCGCAGTGGTTGAGAGTCTGCCTGCCAATGCAGGGGACACGGGTTCGTGCCCCGGTCCGGGAAGATCTCACATGCCATGGAGCGGCTGTGCCCGTGAGCCATGGCCGCTGAGCCTGCGCGTCCGGAGCCTGTGCTCTGCAACAGGAGAGGCCACAACAGTGAGAGGCCGCGTACCACAAAAAAAACCCAAAAAACACTATGAGTAGGGATTGTGTTCGACTCGAACATAAAATGGGGACTAAAACAGACATCGGCTCAGCCCGCTCAGAAGAGATAAACATTAAACATATAATCCTACTAAATAAAGTTAGAAACTGCGAAGGAGAGGAGTAAGATGCTGTAAGAAATAATAATGGAAAAGCCCCAACTGAATTGGAAGAGGAAGGTGACAGAAGCCCATAGTGAGGGAATGATGTATGCTATGACCTGAAGGATGGCTGGAGTCAGCAAGATGAAGCATTTGAGGAAAAGAAAAGAGCATGTAAAGCTCCTGAGGCATGCAGGAACTCAACAAGGTCAAGGACTCAAGCTGAGTCAAAAGGACAATGTGAAGTGGGAGAAGATGAGGTTGGAAAGATAGAGCCTTGTAGGTCATAGTAAAATACTTGAATCTCATATAAAGTGAGAAGGCACTGAAAGGTGTTAAAGCTGGAGAGTGATTTGGTCTTTTGAAATATTTTAAAGATTACCTTGATTGCTGTATGGAAACTTCACAGTAGGGTCTTAAACAGAGGAATAGGGGGGACCAATTAGGAGTATATCACTGTCATCCAGGTAGGAGAATTTGTCCAAGGAGAGAGGAAGAAACCTATAGATGAAGTATATTTTTGGATGTAGAATTCATGGGACCTAATGATGGATTGTTGATCCAGCTGCCAACATAGGGCATATTGAGATCAACATCATCCAGGCTCTTGGGCTTTTCACACACAAATCCTTTCTAAATATTGATGGCCTTGCCACTTGTATGGTCTCATATTATAGCAATAATAATTTATAATATTAATTTTTGGCACCTGTGCTAAGTGCTCTACTTTGATGTTTCATTTAATCCTCCTCCTGGTCCTATGGAGTACTATGATTTTTAGAGATTAGAAAATGAAAATTTACAGAGATCAAGTGAAGTGTCCAGTCACATGGCTAATAAATAACAGATCTGGGCCTCAATTTCTTCTCTCCAACTTCAAAGGTTATGCTCTTACGGGCAATAGGACATTGCCTCAGCATCCCTACAGCAATAATGGTTGTCTGCTCACCCACTGGGGCTGGTGGGGGTTTGGAGGTGAGGCCTGGGCTTCGGAGTTCAGACCCCAGGGAGAGGACTGGGGTTGGCTGCGTGAACACAGCCTGAAGGGGGCTAGTGCACCACAGCTAGCTGGAAGGGAGTCCAGGAAAATGTCTGGAATGGCCTAAGAGGCAAGAGACCATTGTTTCGGGGTGTGTGAGGAGAAGGGAATCAGAGCACCACCTAAACAAGCTCTAGAGATGGGGGCGAGCCGCTGCTATCAGTGCGGACACCAGAGATGGGCATGAAACGTTAAGTCTGCTGCTGCAGCCACCAAGAAGCCTGTGTGCAAGCACAGGTCACTATCCGCACCTCCCTTCCTGGAAAGCTGTGCAGCCCGCCACTGCCAGGGTCCCACGATCCAGGGACAACTTCCCCGGGAGAACAGACAGCATACCTTAGGCAGTTGCAACATGTGCTGGCCTCTGCCACCACAGGCTTGCCCCACATTCCGAACCCCTCCTTCCCCCCGGCCTGAGTGAGCCACAGCCCCCTGATCAGCTACTCCTTTAACCCCCTACTGTCTGAGTGAAGAACAGATGCCAGAGGGCAACCTACACACAGAGGCAGGTCCAAACCCAAAGCTGAACCCCAGGAGCTGTGTGAACAAAAAACACAAAGGGAAATTTCTCAGTGCAGCCTCAGGAGCAGGGTGTTAAATCTCCACAATCAACTTGATGTACCCTGCATCTGTGGAATACCTGAATAGACAATGAATCATCCCAAAATTGAGGCAGTGGACATTGGGAGCAAGTATAGACTTGGGGTTTGCTGTATGTGACTGACTAGTTTCTGATTTTTATGTTTATCTTAGTATAGTTTTTAGAACTTGTTTTTACTGGTGGATTTGTTTATTGGTTTTGTTGCTCTCTCCTTTTGTTTAATTACTTTTTAATTTTTTTATTTTAATAATATTTTTTAATTTTTTATTTTAATAACTTTATTTTATTTTATTTATTTATTATTTTTCTTTCTTTCATTTTTTTTCTCCCTTTTCTTCTGAGCCGTGTGGCTGACAGGGTCTTTGTGCTTTGGCCATGTGTCAGGCCTGAGCTTCTGAGGTGGGAGAGCCGAGTTCAGGACATTGGACCAACAGAGACCTCCTGGCCCCACATAATATCAATCAGCAAGAGTTCTCCCAGAGATCTCCATCTTAACGCTAAGACCCAGCTCCAGTCAACGACCAGCAAGTTCCAGTGCTGGACATCCCATGCCAAACAACTAGCAAGACAGGAACACAACCCCACCCATTAGCAGAGAGGTTGCCTAAAATCATAATAAGTTCACAGACACACCAAAACACACCACCAGACGTGGTCCTGCCCACCATAAAGACAAGATCCAGCTTCATCCACCAGAACACAGGCACCAGTTCCCTCCACCAGGAAGACTACACAACCCACTGAACCAAACTTAACCACTAGGGGCAGACATCAAAAACAATGGGAACTATGAAACCTGCAGCCTGCAAAAAGGAGACCCCAAACACAGTAAGTTAAGCAAATGAGAAGACAGAGAAATATGCAGCACATGAAGGAGCAAAGTAAAAACCTACCAGACCAAACAAATGAAGAGGAAATAGGCAGCCTGCCTGAAAAACAATTCACAGTAATGATAGTAAAGATGATCCAAAATCTTGGAAATAGAATGGAGAAAATACAAGAAATGTTTAACAAGGACCTAAAGAACTAAAAAGCAAAAAAACAATGATGAACAACACAATAAATGAAATTGAAAATTCTCTAGAAGGAATTAATAGCAGAATAACTGAGGCAGAAGAACAGATAAGTAACCTGGAAGAAAAAAAAGTGGAAATAACTACCACAGAGCAGAATAAAGTAAAAAAAAAATGAAGAGAATTGAGGACAGTTGCAGAGACCTCTGGGACAACATTAAATGCAACAACATTTGAATTATATGGGTGCCAACAGAGGAAGGGGAAAAGAAAGGGACTGAGAAAATATTTGAAGAGAGTATAGTTGAAAACTTCCCTAATATGGGAAAGGAAATAGTCAGTCAATTCCAGGAAGTGCAGAGATTCCCATACAGGATAAATCCAAGGAGAAACACACCAAGACACATATAAATCAAACTATTAAAAATTAAATACAAAGAAAAAATATTAAAACAAGCAAGGGAAAAACAACAAATAACATACAAGGGAATCCCCATAAGGTTAACAGCTGATCTTTCAGCAGAAACTCTGCAAGCCAGAAGGGAGTATAAGGACATACTTAAAGTGATGAAAGAGAAAAACCTACAACCAAGACTACTCTACCCAGCAAGGATCTCATTCAGATTCAACAGAGAAATTAAAACCTTTACAGACAAGCAAAAGCTAAGAGAATTCAGCATCACAAAGCAAGCTTTACAACAAATGCTAGAGGAACTTCTCTAGGCAGGAAACACAGGAGAAGGAAAGACCTACAAGAACAAATGCAAAACAATTAAGAAAATGGTAATAGGAACATACATATCGATAATTGTCTTAAATGTAAATGGATTAAATGCTCCAACCAGAAGACATAGACTGGCTGAGTGGATACAAAAACAAGATCAATATATATTCTGTCTACAAGAGACCCACTTCAGACCTGGGACACATACAGACTGAAAGTGAGGGGATGGAAAAAGACATTGCATGCAAATGGAGATCAAAAGAAAGCTGGAGTAGCAATTCTCATAACAGACAAAATAGAATTTAAAATAAAGACTACTACAAGAGGCAAAGAAGGACACTACATAATGATCAAGGGATCAATCCAAGAAGAAGATATAACAATTGTAAATATTTATGCACCCAACATAGGAGCACGTCAATACAAAAGGTAAATGCTAACAGCCATAAAAGGGGAAATTGACAGTAACACAATCATAGTAGGGGACTTTAACACCCAACTTTCACCAATGGACAGATCATCCAAAATGAAAATAAATTAGGAAACACAAGCTTTAAATGATACATTAAACAAGATGGACTTAATTGATATTTACAGGACATTCCATCCAAAATCAACAGAATAAACTTTCTTCTCAAGTGCTCATGGAACATACTTCAGGGTAGATCATATCTTGGGTCACAAATCAAGCCTTGGTAAATTTAAGAAAATAAAAATCGTATCAAGTATCTTTTCCAACCACAATGTTATGAGACTAGATATCAGTTGCAGGAAAAAAACTGTAAAACTGCAAACACGTTGGTGCTAAACAATACACAAGTTAAATAACCAAGAGAACACTGAAGAAATCAAAGAGGAAATCAAAACATACCTAGAAACAAATGACAATGAAAACATGATGACCCAAAACCTATGGGATGTAGCAAAAGCAGTTCTAAGAGGGAAGTTTACAGCAATACAATCCTACCTAAAGAAACAAGAAATATCTCAAATAAACAACCTAACCTTATACCTAAAGTAATTAGAGAGAGAAGAAGCAAAACACCACAAAGTTAGCAGAAGGAAAGAAAACATGAAAGTCACATCAGAAATAAATGAGAAAAAAAGGAGGAAACAATAGCAAAGATCAATAAAACTAAAAGCTGGTTCTTTGAGAAGGTAAACAAGATTGAAAAACCATGAGCCAGACTCATCAAGCAAAAAATGGAGAAGACTCAGATCAATAGAATTAGAAATGAAAAAGGAGAAGTAACAACTGACACTGCAGAAATACAAAGGATCATGAGAAATTACTACAAGCAACTCTATGCCAATAAAATGGACAACCTGGAAGAAATGGACAAATTCTTAGAAAAGCACAACCTTCCGAGACTGAACCAGGAAGAAATAGAAAATATGAATAGACCAATCACAGGCACTGAAATTGAAACTGTGAATAAAAATCTTCCAACACACAAAAGTGCAGGACCAGGTGTCTCCACAGACAAATTCTATCAAAGATTTAGAGAAGAGCTAAGACCTATCCTTTTCAAACTCTTCCAAAATATAGCAGAGGGAGGAACACTCCCCAACTCATTCTACAAGGCCATCATCACCCTGAAACCAAAACCAGAGAAAGATGTCACAAAGAAAGAAAACTACAGGCCAATATCACTGATGAACATAGATGCAAAAATCCTCAGCATAATACCAGCAAACAGAATCCAACAGCACATTAAAAGGATCATACACCATGATCAAGTGGGGTTTACCCCAGGAATGCAAGGATTCTTCAAAATACGAAAATCAATCAATGTGGTACACCTTATTAACAAACTGAAGGATAAAACCATATGATCATCTCAATAGATGCAGAAAAAGCTTTCAACAAAATTAAACACCCATTTATGATAAAAAAAACCCTCCAGAAAGTAGGCATAGAGGGATGACAAACCCACAGCCAACATCATTCTCAATGGTGAAAAACTGGAACCATTTCCAAGAAGATCAGGAAAAAGACACGTTTGCCCACTCTCACTGTTATTATTCAACATAATTTTGGAAGTTTTAGCCACAGCAATCAGAGAAGAAAAAGAAATAAAAGGAATCCAAATCAGAAAAGAAGTAAAGCTGTCACTCTTTGCAGATGACATGATACTATATACATAGAGAATCCTAAAGATGCTACCAGAAAACTACTAGAGCTAACCAACGAACTTGGTAAAGTAGCAGGATACAAAATTAATGCACAGAAATCTCTTGCATTCCTATACACTAATGATGAAAAATCTGAAAGAGAAATTAAGGAAACACTCCCATTTACCATTGCAAAAAAAGAGTAAAATACCTAGGAATAAACCTACCTGAGGAGACAAAAGACCTGTATGCAGAAAAATATGAAAGAAATTAAAGATGATACAAACAGATGGAGAGATATACCATGTTCTTGGATTGGAAGAGTCAACATTGGGAAAATGAGTATACTACCCAAAGCAATCTACAGATTCAATGCAATCCCTATCAAACTACCAATGTCATTTTTCACAGCACTAGAACAAAACATTTCACAATTTGTATGGAAACACAAAAGGCCCCGAATAGCCAAAGCAATCTTGAGAAAGAAAAATGGAGCTAGAGTAATCAGGCTCCCATATTTCAGACTATACTACAAAGCTACAGTAATCAAGACATTATTGTAGTGGCACAAAAACAGAAATCTAGATCAATGGAACAGGATAGAAAGCCGAGAGATAAACCCACACACATATGGTCACCTTATCTTTGATAAAGGAGGCACAAACTTACAATGGAGAAAAGACAGCCTCTTCAATAAGTGGAGCTGGGAAACCTGGACAACTATATGTAAAAGAATGAAATTGGAACACTTCCTAACATCATACACAAAACTAAACTCAAAATGGGTTAAAGACCTAAATGTAAGGCCATACACTATAAAACCGTTAGAGGAAAACATAGGGAGAACACTCTCTGACATAAATCACAACAAGATCCTTTTTGATCCACCTCCTACAGAATTGGAAATAAAAACAAAAATAAACAAATGGGACCTAATGAAACTTAAAAGCTTTTGCACAACAAAGGAAACCATAAACAACATGAAAAGACAACCCTCACAATGGGAGAAATTATTTGCAAATGAAGCAACTGACAAAGGATTAATCTCCAAAATATACAAGCAGCACATGCAGCTCAATATCAGAAACAAAAACAACCCAATCCAAAAATGGGCAGAAGACCTAAACAGACATTTCTCCAAAGAAGATATACAGATTGCCAACAAACACGTAAAAGGATGCTCAACATCACTTATCATTAGAGAAATGCAAATCAAAACTACAATGGGGTATCACCTCACAGCTGTCAGAAAGACTATCATCAAAAAATCTACAAACAAATGCTGGAGAGGGTGTGGAGAAAAGGGAACCCTCTTTCACTGTTGGTGGGAATGTAAATTGATACAGCCACTATGGAGAACAGTATGAAGATTCCTTAAAAACTAAAAATAGAACTACCATATGACCCAGCAATCCCACTACTGGGCATATACCCTGAGAAAAGCATAATTCAAAAAGAGTCATGTACCACAATGGTCATTGCAGCACTATTTACAATAGCCAGGACATGGAAGCAAGCTAAGTGTCCATCATTGGATGAATGGATAAAGATGATGTGGCACGTATATACAATGGAATATGACTTAGCCATAAAAAGAAACAAAATTGGGTTATTTGTAGTGAGGTGGATGGACCTAGAGTCTGTCATACAGAGTGAAGTAAGTCAGAAAGAGAAAAACAAATACCGTATGCTAACACATATATATGGAATCTAGGGGCAGGACAGGAATAAAGATGCAGACGTACAGAATGGACTTGAGGACACGGGGAGGAGGAAGGGTAATCTGGGATGAAGTGAGAGAGTGGCATTGACATATATACACTACAACATGTAGAATAGATAGCTAGTGGGAAGCAGCCGCTTAGCGCAGGGAGATTAGCTCCGTGCTTTGTGACCACCTAGAGGGATGGGATAGGGAGGGTGGGAGGGAGATGCAAGAGGGAAGGGATATGGGGATATATGTATATGTATAGCTGATTCACTTTGTTATACAGCTAAAACTAACACAACAATGTAAGTCAATTATACTCCTATGAAGATGTTAAAAAAAAGAAAAGTTTTCGCAGAAGGAGCTAACTACCGTGGGAGAAAGTAATCTTCATGTTTGGTTTGAATAACCACGGAAACAACAAAAGGCAAATATTTCTTAATTGATGATAAAAGTAAAGGAAAGAAAACTTTTGTTTACACTCTCAGGGGGGCTTGCTTTGTTTTTTTTAAGCAGTGAGTATATGTGTAAATGTGTATATCCACATACACATATTAAATGAAATAGAAATATAGGAAATATAGTAAAAATTCCTTCATTTCATATATCGTTATTGAGTGTCTAATATGTGCTAGGAAAATTCTGAATGTAAGAGATCCACTTCACAATAAGACAAACACAGTCTCTGTGCTGATAAAGCCAAAATTCTCATGGGAGAGACAGATAACTCAAAGTTAAAGCAATAAATCAATAAATAATTACAGGCTCTGATCGTGATTGAAAGTAAAAAGGAGGAATTTTTTACATTGGATGTTCAGAAAAGGCTTGTCTGAGAACCAAAGGAAGGGTGGGGTCAGCTACATCAGGAATTGGGGGAGAACTTTCCAGACTAAGGGAATAGCAACTATAAAAACCCAGGAAAAAAATGTGGAAGGTTCTAGAAACCATGAAAGGTCTGTGAGCCTGGTGGAAACTGGGGGAGATGAGGATGAGCGTAGTCATGGGTCAGATCATTTAGGGCTTTGTAGGCAGGAGAGGAATTTTACTCCAAGTTCAAAGGGAACCCTTCTAAGGTTTTTAGTGTCCAATGACATGATCAGATATATGTTTTCAAAAGATCACTCTCATGGCTGTGTGAAGGGTACCAAACCTGGATGAGAGAAGCTGAGTAGAGCCTATTGCAGTATTTCTGGTTAGAGATGGTACTGGCTTGGTGCGGAGACATGGCAAGAGACGTGAAGAATAATGGACAAATTTGGGAGGTAAGATGAAAAGGACCTCAAGGTGACTTGGGTGTGGGGACTGAAGGAAAGGATGAATCAAGGAAACCTCTTGAGTCTGGTGTTTTAATTAAGTGAACATGGTGCCATGTAGCCTTCTGAGAAATCCCTATGGAGATCTGTGTGTTGAGAGACTCAGGAAATTGATTTTGAACATGTAAAGTTGGAGATTCCTATGAGATATTCAAGCAAAGATGTAGTTAGGAACAAGGATGTATAAGTTTGGGTTAGATATAATAAAAAGCCAATCATATTCTAAGATTAGTCTAAATCTACAAATATATACAGCATGGAAGATTAAACTTGGTAATATAATTCTTTGACTTTAGGGAACTGAAATAAATCTCAGACTCCTTTCAGTTGTTTTCCACTTTTAATTGTAGTCCAAACACAAACCATTAAAACATTTTTTTCTGTTTCATGCTTTCTAATTTTTAATAGTCTCATATTCTACTATAAAATATTTCTTATTTAGTTACAGAAAGGGGGGGAGGTCTATAATTTATAGAGCACTTATGATGAAACAGGCAGGGAAAACATAAAATTATTTCACTCATATTTGTAACAGTCTTCTAATATTATCTTCTTTTTGCAGGTGAGGAAACTGAAGTTTGCATTTAAGTAATTTACCCAATGATACGGTCAGGATTTGAAGCCAAGTTCAAGTTTTTCTTTGGCCCTAAAAGTCATGTCCCATCTTTACAGAGGCTGTAAAGCACAGAGCTTCTCCTTCTGTTTCTCCTTTGGTTTCCATATTTCTTCACACTGTTCTTACACCTCTTTTATTGTTCAACTCAATTGAATGCAAAAAAACACTTAGAGCATCCTTGACATTTGTATTGCTGTTGACTGCATTTCTGCTGAGGTTTGGACATGATCTGTTCCTCACCTCCACCATTTGATGGTATCCTGCCATTGTCTCAGCTACTTAATAAAAAGAAATTCTCAATATCCTTTCTTCTCAGAATGTCATAAATAGCTGCTATTGCCTTGGCAGTTTTCTGGACCTCTGCATCCAGTGAGGATTGGTTGTTACCTAAACTGTTAGTTTTCTCCTGGCCATTATCCACAGGAAACTAGATTCATTAACTCTGAGGCTTGCTTAATGAAACAAACAACTTGACTTTCTTCCTCTTTTCTCTTTGTTCCTCCATAATATAATTTCTTACTATTTTTCCCTTTCTGCTCCTTCACTTTTATTTCATTATTTTCTTTTTTTCAGTGTGCAATTTTATATTTTATTGTTTTCTAATAATACATTGTATAGTGTACAAACATTTATTTATACTATTGTGGTTTTCTTAATTGAAGTATAGTTGATTTACAATGTTGTGTTAATTACTGCTGTATAGCAAAGTGATTCAGTTATACATACATATATACTTTTCTTTAATATTCTTTTTATGTTGTTTTTAAAATAACCCAATGCCCTTTTCTAGCCTTGGCTTTTCCCCCGCATTTCTATTTTTTTTTAGAATAGTACTATTTAAACCTTTCACTACTTATTTATTCACTTATTTAAACAAACTAATAGCCCCAGCACAGGACTTGACCATTCTATTTCAGAAAACAAAACAAAACAAAACAGTATTTGTTGTTGAGAGTTATACTTAATTAGATACACTAGTGAAAGGAGTTCACTAGTGTGAAACACATTAGTGAAACACAAAGAAACACATTGTTTCTTTAAAACAAACTTCTCTGTAACAATTTCTATGGGTCAGTCACTATTACAAGCTGTGAGCTATCACTTAATCCTCCTAGCCACTCTGTGAGATACATACTATTATCTGCATGTTACAGGTGAAGGAACCATCAGAAAAGTAAACAGCTACTCAAAATAGAAAATCTGTATCTACTTTCACACGTGGAAATAGAATTTAACCCTAATCATCTGACTGAAGTGTATATTTGAAGTATTGTGTGATAGGAAGAGGGAAAGAATCAGGAAATGGGGTCTCTTACTATGCAAAGATGTGGTGTGTTCCTAGGAGAAGGGAGTGGAGTTTCAGATGGAAAAAGCTGAAGAAGGGGGCATGACCTGTCCTGTATGCAGGAGAGATGGGCTATGAAGGAAGACCGACTTCCTTGTGAAGGTAGAAGTCTCTGGTGCCATTCCTTTTGACACCAAAAATTTAAAAATTTTATGTTAGCTAGAAACTTATTCTTTCCCTGTTAGTGCTCCAGTAGAGAAATTTTCAAATACTTGCACAGTGTGATGTACTTGTCTGAAGTGACCAAAAAAACATGGTGGCCTCAAGCAAGATGGTATCAGCCTATTGAGTAGACTGTTGGGTCTGAGTTCCAAGTAATGATTAGCAGTGCTGTTGGGCAGTCCCAGTGGGGCAGTCTTAGAGAAGAATTCTAGAGAAATGTAAGCCCAAATATTTGTATTTCATAACTCACGTGAATTGCTTCTACTTTAGGAGAAGAATATAAGCATGATTTCATATTTAAGCTTATGTAATTATATGTAATTTTATGACACCCTGATAATATTTGTAAATTTAAAAAAATCACAAACCCAGAAGTAGCTCATCACCAATAAAGTATCCTTATATGAACAGTGTTTTGGTGAGAGGTACTGCTTTACCAGTAGCAATATGGTTGAGTTCTATTTGAACCACAATGCACACCTGAACAAAAGCCTAGTATTTGGAAAACTATAAATCAAATGAAAATAAGCCTACACTGTAAGCTTAACCAAAGAATGCAAAACAAACTAACGATAATGATTAAGCCAATAGTCCTGATAGGCATACTTGTTTTATTGCACTTGTTTATCATAGATACTGTGTTTTTAACAAATTGAAGGTTTGTGGCAACCCTGTGTAGAGCAAGTCTATTGGTGCCATTTTTCCAACAACATTTGCTCCCTTCATATTTCTGTGTCACAATTTGGTAATTCTCTCAATATTTCAAACTTTTTCATTATTATTATATTTGTTATGGTGATCTGTGATCACTGACTTTTGATGTTACTATTGTAATTGTTTTGGAGTGCCATGAACTATGTCCTTATAAGACAGAGAGCTTAATTGATAAATGTGTGTGTTCTGATGGCTCCAGCCAGAAGTTCCCTTCCCACCACCCTCCATCTCTCTCTTTCCTCTTGGGCCTCCCTATTACCTGAGACACAACAATATTGAAATTAGGCCAATTAATAACCCTACAATGGCCTCTGAGTGTTCAAGTGAAAGGAAGACTCACATGTCTCTCACTTTAAACCAAAGCTAGAAATGATTAATCTAAGTGAGGAAGGCATGTAGAATGCCAAGATAGGCTGAAAGCTAGGCCTCTTACACCAACAGTTAGCCAAGCTGTCAACACAAAGGAAAAGTTCTTGAAGGAAATTAAAAGTGCTACTCCAGTGAACACATGAATGATAAGAAAGTGAAACAGCCTTATTGCTGAAATGGAGAAAGTTTTAGTGGTTTGAATAGAAGATCAGACCAGCCACAACATTCCCTTAAGCCAAAGCCTGATCTAGAACAAGGCCTTAACTAACTCTCTTCAATTCTATGAAAGCTGAGAGAGGCGAGGAAACTGCAGAAGAAAAGTGTGAATCCAGCAGAGGTTGGTTCATGAAGTCAAAGGAAAAAGCTGTCTCCATAACATAAAAGTGTAAGGAGAAGCAGCAAATGCTGATGTAGAAGCTTCAGCAAGTTATCCAGAAGATATAGCCAAGATAATAAATGAAGGTGGCTATATTAAACAACAGATTTTCAATGTAGCTTTATATTGGAAGAAGATGCCATATAGGACTTTCATAGCTAGACAGGAGACGTCAATGTCTGGCTTCAAAGCTTCAGAGGACAGGTTGACTCTCTTGTTAGAGGCTAATCTAGCTGGTGACTTGAAGTTGAAGCCAATGCTCATTTACTATTCTGAAGATCCTAGGGCCCTTAAGAATTATGGTAAACCTATTCTGCCTTTGCTTTATAAATGGAACAAAGCCTGAATGGTGGCACATCTGTTGACAACATGGTTTACTGAATATTTTGAATCCACTGCTGAGTAATACTGCTCAGGAGAAAACAAAAAAAGATTCTTTGCAAAATATTAGTGCTCATTGACAATGTACCTGGTCACTCAAGAGCTCCGATGGAGATGTACCATGAGATTAATGTTGTTTTTTATGCCTGCAGCACATAGATCAAGGAGTCATTTTGACTTTAGTCTTATTATTTAAGAAGTACATTTTGTAAAGCTATATCTGCCATAGATAATGATTCCTTTGATGGACCTGGGCAAAGTCAATGGAAAACCTTCTGGAAATGATTCCGCATTTTAGATGCCATTAAGAATATTTCTGATTCATGGGAAAAGGTCAAAATATCAACATTAACATGAGTTTGGAAGAACGTGATTCCAACTCTCATGGATGACTTTGAGAGGTTCAAGAATTCAGTGGAGGAAGTAATTGCAGGTGTTGTGAAAATACCATGAAAACTAGAATTAGAAGTGGAGCCTGAAGATGTGACTGAAATGTTGCAATCTCATGATGAACCTTTAATAGATGAGGAGTTGTTTCCTACAGATAAGCAAAGAAATTGGTTTTTTAAGATGGAATCTACTACAGATAAAGATGCTGTGAAGATTGTTGAAATGACAACAAAGGATTTAGAATATTACATAAACTGAGTTGATAAAGTAGAGACAGGGTATGAGAGGATTGACTCCAATTTTGAAAGAAGTTTGACTGTGGTAAAAATGTTATCAAACAGCACCACATGCTACAGAGAAATCATTCATGAAAGGAAGAGTCAATTGGTCAATTGATGTGACAAACTTCATTATTGTCTTGTTTTGAGCAACCACCAACCTGATCAGTCATCAACCATCAAAATCTAGGCAAGACCCTCCACCAGAAAAAAGATTATGATTTGCTGAAGGCTTAGATGATATTTAGCATAATTTAGCAACAAAGTATGTTTTAATTAAATGCAAGTACATTGCTTTTTTAGACATAATGCTATTGCACACTTAATAGACTACAGTATAGTGCAAACATAACTTTTACATGTACTGGGAAACCAAAAAAATTGTGTGACTTGCTTTATTGTGATATTCACTTTTTTTTTAAACATCTTTATTGGGGTATAATTGCTTTACAATGGCGTGTTAGTTTCTGTTTTATCACAAAGTGAATCAGCTATACATATACACATATCCCCATATCTCCTCCCTCTTGCATCTCCCTCCCACTCTCCCCATCCCACCCCTCTAGGTGGTCACAGGGAAAAGCTGATCTCCCTGTGCTATGCGACTGATTCCCACTAGCTATCTATTTTACATTTGGAAGAGTATATATGTCCATGCCACTCTCTCACTTTATCCCAGCTTATCCTTCCTCCTATCCGTGTCCCCAAGTCCATTCTCTATGTCTACATCTTTATTCCTGTCCTGTCTCTAGCTTTTTCAGAAACCTTTTTAAAAATTTTTTTTTAGATTCCATATATATGTGTTAGCATACAGTATTTGTTTTTCTCTTTCTGATTTACTTCACACTGTATGATAGTCTCTAGATCCATCCACCTCGCTACAAATAACTCAGTTTCACTTCTTTTTATGGCTGAGTAATATTTCATTGTCTATATGTGCCACACCTACTTTATCCATTCATCTGTATGTCAATGGACACTTAGATTGCTTCCATGTCCTGGCTATTGTAAATAGTGCTGCAATGAACATTGTGGTACATGACTCTTTTTGAATTATGCTTTTCTCAGGGTATATGTCCAGTAGTGGGATTGCTGGGTTGTATGGTAGTTCTATCTAGTTTTTAAGGAATCTCCATACTGTTCTCCATAATGGCTGTATCAATTTACATTCCCACCAACAGTGTAAGAGGGTTCCCTTTTCTCCACACCTGCTCCAACATTTATTGTTTGTAGAATTTTGGGGATGGCCAATCAGACAGGTGTGAAGTGATACCTCATTGCAGTTTTGATTAGTGGTGTTGAGCATCCTTTCACGTGTTTGTTGGCAATATGTATAACTTCTTTGGAGAAATGTCTATTTTAGGTCTTCTGCCCATTTTTGGATTGGGTTGTTTGTGTTTCTGATATTGAGCTGTATGTGCTGCTTGTATATTTTGGAGATTAATCCTTTGTCAGTTGCTTCATTTGCAAATACTTTTTCCCATTCTGAGGGTTGTCTTTTCATCTTGTTTAAGGTTTCCTATGCTGTACAAAAGGTTTTAAGTTTCATTAGGTCCTGTTTGTTTATTTTTGTTTTTATTTCCATTTCTCTAAGAGGTGGGTCAAAAAGGATCTTTCTGTGGTTTATGTCATAGAGTGTTCTGCCTATGTTTTCCTCTAAGAGCAGCTTTATAGTGTCTGGCCTTACATTTAGGTCTTTAATCCATTTTGAGTTTATTTTTGTGTATGGTGTTAAGAAGTGTTCTAATTTCATTCTTTTACATGTAGCTGTCCAGTTTTCCCAGCACCACTTATTGAAGATGCTGTCTTTTCTCCATTGTATATTCTTACCTTTTTTATCAAAAATAAAGTGAACATATGTGCATGGGTTTATCTCTCAGCTTTCTATCCTGTTCCATTGATCTAGATTTCTGTTTTTGTGCCAGTACCATACTGTCTTGATTACTGTAGCTTTGTAGTGTAGTCTGAAATCCAGGAGCCTGATTCCCCCAACTCCGTTTCTCTTTCTCGAGATTGCTTTGGCTATTCGGGGTCTTTTTTGTTTCTATGCAAATTGTGAATTTTTTTGTTCTAGTTCTGTGAAAAATGACATTGGCAGTTTGATAGGGATTGCATTAAATCTGTAGATTGCTTTGGGTAGTATAGTCATTTTCATAATGTTGAGTCTTCCAATCCAAGTACATGGTGTATCTCTTCATGTGTCTGTATCATATTTAATTTTTTTCATCAGTGTCTTATAGTTTTCTGTGTACAGGTCTTTTGTCTCCTTACGTAGGTTTATTCTTAGGTATTTTACTCTTTTTGTTGCAATGATAAATGGGAGTGTTTCCTTAATTTCACTTTCAGATTTTTCATCATTAGTGTATAGGAATGCAAGAGATTTCTGTGCATTAATTTTGTATCCTACTACTCTACCAAATTCATTGATTAGCTCTAGTAGTTTCCTGGTAGCATCTTTGGGATTCTCTGGTCATAGTATCATGTCATCTGTATAGAGTGACATCTTTACTTCTTTTCCAATTTGGATTCCTTTTATTTCTTTTTCTTCTCTGATTACTATGGCTAAAACTTACAAAACTATGTTCAATAATAATGGTGAGAGTGGACAGCTTTGTCTTGTTTCTGATCTTAGAGGAAATGCTTTCAGTTTTTCACCATTGAGAATGATGTTGGCTGTGGGTTTGTCATATATGGCCTTTATTATGTTGAGGTAACTTCCCTCTATACCTACTTTCTGGGGGGTTTTCATCATAAATTGGTGTTGAATTTTGTTGAAAGCTTTTTCTGCATCTATTGAGATGATCATATGGTTTTTCTCCTTCAGTCTGTTAATATGTTATATCACATTGATTGATTTACATATATTAAAGAATCCCTGCATTCCTGGGATAAACCCCAGTTGATCATGGTGTATGATCCTTTTAATGTGCTGTTGGATTCTGTTTGCTAGTATTTTGTTGAGGATTTTTGCATCTATGCTCATCCGTGATATTGGCCTGTAGTTTTGTTTCTTTGTGACACCTTTGTCTGGTTTTGGTAAAAGGGTGATGGTGGCCTCGTAAAATGATTTTGGGAGTGTTCCTCCCTCTGCTATATTTTGGAAGAGTTTGAGAAGGAGAGGTGTTAGCTCTTCTCTAAATGTTTGATAGAATACATCTGTGGAGCCACCTGGTCCTGGGCTTTTGTGTGTTGGAAGATTTTTAATCACAGTCTCAATTTCAGTGCTTGTGATATGTCTGTTCATATTTTCTATTTCTTCCTGGTTCAGTCTCGGAAGGTTTTGCTTTTCTAAGAATTTGTCCATTTCTTCCAGGTTGTCCATTTTATTGGCATAGAGTAGCTTGTAGTAATCTCTCATGATCCTTTGTATTTCTGCAGTGTCAGTTGTTACTTCTCCTTTTTCATTTCTAATTCTGTTGATTTGAGTCTTCTCCCTTTTTTTCTTGATGAGTCTGGCTAATGGTTTATCAATTTTGTTTATCTTCTCAAAGAACCAGGTTTTAGCTTTACTGATCTTTGCTATCATATAGTTCATTTCTTTTTCATTTATTTCTCATCTGATCTTTATGATTTGTTTCTTTCTGCTAACTTTGGGATATTTTTGTTCTTCTCTCTCTAATTGCTTTAGGTGTAAGGTTCGGTTGTTTATTTGAGATGTTTCTTGTTTCTTGAGGTAATATTGTATTGCTCTAAACTCCCCTGTTAGAACTGCTTTTGCTGCTTCCCATAGGTTTTGGTTCATTGTGTTTTCATTGTCATTTGTTTCTAGGTATTATTTGATTTCCTCTTTGATTTCTTCAGTGATTTCTTGGTTATTTACTAGTGTATTGTTTAGCATCCACGTGTTTGTATTTTTACAGTTTTTTTTCCTGTAATTGATATCTAGTCTTATAACGTTGTGGTTGCAAAAGATACTTGATATGATTTCAATTTTCTTAAATCCACCAAGGCTTGATATGTGACCCAAGATATGATCTATCCTGGAGAATGTACCATGGACACTTGAGAAGAAAGTGTATTCTGTTTTTTTGGATGGAATGTCCTATAAATATCAGTTAAGTCCACCTTGTTTCATTTTAAGCTTGTGTTTCCTTATTTATTTTCATTTTGGATGATCTGTTCATTGGTGAAAGTGGAGTGTTAAAAGTCCCCTACTATGATTGTGTTACTGTCAATTTCCCCTTTTCTGGCTGTTAGTATTTGCCTTATGTATTGAGGTGCTCCTATGTTGGGTGCATAAATATTTACAATTGTTATATCTTCTTCTTGGATTGCTCCCTTGATCATTATGTGGTGTCCTATTTTGTCTCTTGTAATAGTCTTTATTTTATTTTATTTTATTTATTTATTTATTTTGCTGTACGTGGGCCTCTCACTGTTGTGGCCTCTTCCATTGCGGAGCAATGGGATCTTCCCGGACCGGGGCATGAACCCGTGTCCCCTGCATCGGCAGGCAGACTCTCAACCACTGCGCCACCAGGGAAGCCCTAGTCTTTATTTTAAAGTGTATTTTGCTTAATATGAGAACTGCTACTCCAGCTTTCTTTTGATTTCCATTTGTATGGAATATCTTTTTTCATCCCCTCAATTTCAGTCTGTATCTGTCCCTAGGTGTGAAGTGGGTCTCTTGTAGACAGCATGTATACGGATCTTGTTTTTGTATTCATTCTGCCAGTCTATGTCTTTTGGTTGGATCATTCAATCCGTTTACCTTTATGGTAATTATCAATATGTATGTTCCTTTTCCCATTTTATTAATTGTTTTGGGTTTGTTATTGTAGGTCTTTTCCTTCTCTTGTGTTTCCTGTCTAGAGACGTTCCTTTATCATTTGTTGTAAAGCTTGTTTGGTGGTGCTGAATTCTCTTAACCTTTGCTTGTCTGTAAAGTTTTTATTTCTCTGTTGAATCTGAATGAGATCCTCGCTGGGTAGAGTAGTCTTGGTTGTAGATTTTTGCCTTTCTTCACTTTAAATATGTCCTTCCGCTGCCTTCTGGCTTGCAGAGATTTTGCTGAAAGATCAGTTGTTAACCTTATGGGGATTCCCTTTTATGCAATTTGTTGTTTTTCTCTTGCTGCTTTTAATATCTTTTCTTTGTATTTAATTTTTGATAGCTTGATTTATATGTATCTTGGTGTGTTTCTCCTTGGATTTATCCTGTATGGGAATCTCTGCACTTCCTGGACTTGATTGACTATTTCCTTTCCCATATTAAGGAAGTTTTCAACTATAATGTCTTCAAATATTTTCTCAGTCCCTTTCTTTTTCTCTTCTTCTTCTGGGACCCCTATCATTCGAATGTTGGTGCATTTAATGTTGTCCCAGAGTTCTCTAAGACTGTCCTCAATTTTTTCATTCTTTTTTCTTTATTCTGCTCTGCAGTAGTTATTTCCACTATTTTATCTTCCAGGTCACTTATCCATTCTTCTGCCTCAGTTATTCTGCTATTGATTTCTTCTAGAGAATTTTTAATTTCAGTTGCTGTGTTTTTCATCATTGTTTGTTTGCTCTTTAACACTTCTAGGTCCTTGTTAAACATTTCTTGTATTTTCTCCATTCTATTTCCAGATTTTGGATCATCCTTACTATCATTACTCTGAATTCCTTTCAGGTAGACTCTCTATTTCCTCTTCATTTCTTTGGTCTGGTGGATTTTTACCTTGCTCCTTCATCTGCTGTGTGTTTCTCTGTCTTCTCATTTTGCTTAACTTATGTGTTTGCCCTCTCCTTTTCACAGATTGCAGGTTCATAGTTCCCACTGTTTTTTGTGTCTGCCACCAGTGGGTGAGGTTGGTTCAATGGGTTATGTAGGCTTCCTGGTTGAGGGGACTAGTGCCTGTGTTCTGGTGGATGAGGCTGGATATTGTCCTGCTGGTGGGCAGGACCACATCTGGTGTTGTGTTTTGGGTTGTCTGTGAATTTATTATGATTTTAGGCAGCCTCTCTGGTAATGGGTGGGGTTGTGTTCCTGTCTTGCTAGTTGTTTGGCATAGTGTGTCCTGCTCTGTAGCTTGTTGGTTGTGGAGTGGAACTGGGTCTTAGCTTTGAGATGGAGATCTCTGGGAGAGCTTTGTCATTTGATATACGTGGAGCTGGGAGGTCTCTGGCAGACAAATGTTCTGACCTTGGCTCTCCCACCTCAGAGGCACAGGCCTGACACCTGGTCAGAGCAACAAGACCCTGTCAGCCTCATGACTCAGAAGAAAAGGGAGAAAAAAAGAAAGAAAGAAAGGAAAAAATAAAATTTAAAAAGTTATTAATTTTTTTTAATTATTAAAAATTAAATTAAAAAGTAATTTAGAAAGAAGAGAGTAACCCCACCAAAAAACAAATTCACCAATTGTAACAGGCACTAAAAACTACTCCAAAAAAAAAAAAACAAAAACAAAACAAAAAAACAGAGAGACAGAGACCCTGGGACAAATGACAAAAGCAAAGCTATACAGACAAAATCACACAAAGAAGCATACACATACACTCACAAAAAGAGAAAAAGGAAAAAAAATGTATATATTATTAAAAAAAGGAAGCAAGTAACCAAATCTATAAACAAATCTACGAATGATAATAAACTCTAAATACTAAGCTAAGATAACAATCAAACCAGAAACCAGTCAGTCACTTATAGCAAACCCCAAGTCTACAGTTGCTCTCAAAGTCTACAGCTTCAATTTTGGGATGATTCATTGTCTCTTCAGGTATTCCACAGATGCAGGGCACATCAAGGTAATTGTGGAGATTTAATCTGCTGCTCCTGAGGTTGCTGGGAGAAATTTCCCTTTCTCTTTGTTGTTTGCACAGCTCCTGAGGTTTAGCTTTGGGTTAACTCCACCTCTGCGTGTAGGTCGCCTGAGGGCTTCTGTTCCTGCCCAGTCAGGATGGGGTTAAAGTAGCAGCTGATTAGGGGGCTCTGGCTCACTCAGACGGGGGGTGGGGGGTGGGGGAAGGCGGGGTACAGAATGCGGGGCGAGCCTGCAGCTGCAGAATGTCATGTTGCAATAGCGTGAGGTGCGCCACGTATTCTCCTGGGGAAGTTGTCCCTGGATCACGGGACCCTGGCAGTGGCGGGCTGCACAGGCTCCCTGGGGAGAGGTGTGGCTAGTGACCTGTGCTTGCACACAGGCTTCTTGGTGGCTGCAGTAGCAGCCTTAGCGTCTCATGCCCGTCTCTGGTGTCTGCGCTAGTAGCCACGACTCGCACCCGTCTCTGGAGCTCATTTAGGCGGTGCTCTGAATCCCCTCTCTTCACGCACCCCGAAACAATGGTCTCTTGCCTCTTAGGCAGTTCCAGACTTTTTCCCGGATTCCCTCCCAGCTAGCTGTGGTGCACTAGCACCCTTCAGGCTGTGTTCACGCAGCCAACCCCAGTCCTCTCCCTGGGATCTGACCTCCGAAGCCCGAACCTCAGCTCCCAGCCCCCACCCGCCCTGGCAGGTGAGCAGAGAAGCGTCTCGAGCTGGTGAGTGCTGGTCGGCACCGATCCTCTGTGCGGGAATCTCTCCTCTTTGCCCTCCGCACCCCTGTTGCTGCGCTCTCCTCCATGGCTCCGAAGTTTCCCACACACACACACCCCCACCTACCCCCGTCCCCCCCTGTGAAGAGGCTTCCTAGTGTGTGGAAACTTTTCCTCCTTCACAGCTCCCTCCCAGAGGAGCAGGTCTGTCCCTCTTCTTTTTTTTCTGTTTTTTCTTTTTTCTTTTGCCCTACCCAGGTACGTGGGGAGTTTCTTGCCTTTTGGGAGGTCTGAGGTCTTCTGCCAGCGTTCAGTAGGTGTTTTGTAGGAATTGTTCCACATGTAGATGTATTTCTGATGTATTTGTGGGGAGGAAGGTGATCTCCACGTCTTAATCCTCTGGCATCTTGAAGGTCCTCTCCCATAGATATAGTTTTAAAGATGGTCCATTTAGACCTAGATCACTGGCTCATTGCGAAAGATAAAACTCAGGAACTGCCAGGTGGGAGAGATGCAGAGGGCAAGGTATAGGGAGAGGGCTTGTAGCTCCCACACCCTTTCCAGGCTGCTTTTCTCCCCAAATCTCCGTGTGTTCGCTGTGATATTTGCTTTATTGCAGTGGTCTGGAACCAAACCTGCAATATCCTCAAGGTATGCCTATAATTAAAGAGTAAGACTAGTAGTGAATGAGAACTGGGACCAACCCAACATCACACAGTTGACACACTGACAATAAAGGATACTTTCAGAAAGTAGGAGGAATTTCAGGTATCTGCAACACACTTTGCGAAGATAAGAGCCACTAGAATACTGATTTAGAATGCTCAGTAAATTCTAGAATAAGTTTAGTTTAGTTTATGAATTACCACATTTTAGTAATTCTCTGTAAGGCGAATGTTTTGGGCGGCACACTACAGAAAACTCCAGCTTAAGTTGGAGTTAAGCTTAAATGGCTTAAGCCATAAGAATATTGCTTATGTAATAAAAACCTGGATGCACATGGTTTGGGGATTAGATCAGCAGCCTCAAATTTTAAGGGCACTTAGTTGATGTTTCTTCCCCACAGCACAAGCATCATGTCTCCAGGCCTCAGAACTAAGAAGCAAGGGAGCGGCCAGGGTGGTGAGAGACCTCCTTGCACATGCCTGTCTTCTTCTGCCAGGGAGGGAAATCTTTCCTAGAAGCCTACCCATGAGACCTCCACTAATGTCACATTGACCAGAACTGGGTCCTATGGCTATGTAAGCTGCAAGAGACACCAGGAAAATATATAGTTTTTTTCAGCTTCTAGAGAGAGAGAATTGGGCAAGGAAGGAGGAAGTTGGGAATGGCTGTTGGTTAGTTCTCTAATCAGTATTGGCCATATTACTCCTTGTTTGAAATCCTTTACTTTCTCTGGATTTCTTACAACATAAAATCAAGACTCCTCATCATGGCACAAGTCTTTCATGAAAGGCCTCCTCTGCCCACCTCTCTAGCCTCATTCCCTACCTTGTCTCACAGGCAATTTAGCTTCTGATCAACTGCAGCTCCTACATCTCAGCATCCTGTCCTACACTTTTCTATTCACCCTTTAAAGACATGGTCTCTGAAGTATTTTCCAGCCTTCTCTGTGACTCCAGGAAAGAGTCATTCTCTCCTCCAAGTTCCCATGGCATCCTGTATTCTGCTAAAGCACTTGATCACATTGTTTTGTACCTGCTTGTTTGTCAGTCTTCCTCACTAAAACCTGAAGGACAAGGATTTTATTACGCTCATCTTTGTGCAGCACCTTGCACAGTGCCAGGCATGTAATAACAGTGCCATAAAAACTTGTTGAATGAATAAATGAATGGCTGGGTGAAAGAATGAATCATTGGATATTACCTAATCCTTGATGTCCTAGGTATACATGTCCTGGATGTAGGCACAATTTTGTTTCCTCTTTCTTTTTCCTTCAGCAGCTTAGTCCTCCTGCATGTTTTGTCCTGGATACTCACCTTACCTGTGTAGCACAGAATGGAGGACTGCTACTTTGTCCTCCGTCATCCCCTTGCAGGCTTCTTCCTAAGCTTAGGCTCAGTCTGACACCTGGCTGCATTTCCTCTCCCTTTATTTACATAGGTCTTTCTGTGTTATCTGTCTCCGATACCAAGGCTGCACAGTCTCAACAGGCCTCAAAAAGACCCTGTCTGCTGAAGTAAGCCAACCTCATCACTTTGTTACTGATTTCACCAATAGCATTTTTCTCACTCTATTCTTTACCTGGAGAGAATGTTTATCTGCATGAGGAAAGATTGTTATAAAAGGACAGATTGGTTTTCTGTCTGAGGATCTTTATCACATCCTTACTTGCCTGGCTCGATTATGCCTGGAATGGAGTGGGGGTGGGGGTCAGCAGGAAACATTTCCTCCTTTCTGCCTGTTATTTATTTATGATTTTGAAAATGCTCTCTGACCCTAGGAGCGAGGTAATGCTACTCTTCCCAAATGTTCTCACCGACTTTCAAATGGCTTACATACTGATTTCTCCAGACTCTTGACCTAATGTATTCTACACAATATGAATCTGAGGCTGAATTTCTAGGTGCCAACAGGGTGTAAGAGGTTGAAAGGCTTTGTACTCTGGGCTCAGAATTAAGGCAAGCTGAAGGACTTGTTGTCAATGGACAGGGGAACAGAAACAGTGCAGAGGTGACAAGGGTGCAAACCTCTCAGCTACAACCTGAGTTTTCATAACTTGAATTGACTTCAGTATGATTGATTAATTAGGGAACATTATTTACATTTATAGATTGCATTGGCTATAATTGGGCCGAGACTGGGAAGTAGAATCAATCAGAACCAAACTGCTGCTCTGGTTGCAGCCAGCATTGTTTAAATGCTTAGGTGATAAGACAATGGATGATGAAGATGATAAGACCTTCTAAAGAAGGTCTTTAGATAAGCACTGTGCTGATGGTAGCTCTGGTAAAGAAAAGCAATTAGTCCTGTGGTGCGGTGGAACTGGGTCTCCATAAATATGGGGGAAATTTTAGTTGTCAAAATAACTGGTGTGGTGTGAGAGAATTACTGGCAATTAGTGGGTGGAGACCAGGGATGCCAAACTCCATGCGATGCACAGAACAGATCTACGCAAGGAAGAATTGGCTTGCTTCAAATTTAAAACACCAAAAGTTGCATGTCCCCAGTCTAGTCCTGCCCAAAGGATAGATATGGCACCTGGAAAAAAAGCAATGCATTGGGTTTGTAGCTATACACAAAATTCTTCAAGGAAAACCTTTATTGCTGACATTTTGAAGTCTGAAAGTCTATGGCTCTCTAACCCTCTTTCTCACTGAAACAAATTTTTTTTTTTTAGTTTACTTTTCACTCATGCAACAGGAGATTTCTTAAGAAGGCAACTAACAACCTCTTTTAGCAGGACAGACAATACACATACCCTTAACCACAAGTGGCTTTACTGTATGTACTTGTCAGTTATCTCCACTTTGGGCAAGTTTTCCGTTGAAAAGAAAACCATGGTTGTGCAAGAGGAAAATGTAGTTCAACTTACACTTCTTTTAGATGTTATAAATAAATCTGGAAGTGTCTTTAATTTGCCCTCACTTTAGGATAAAATTTAGCTCAGTACAGTTATTGTTTCTTGGCACTTTTTAAAAAATTATTTATTTTATTAAAGTATAGTTGATTTATGATGTGTTAATTTCTGCTGTACAGCAAAGTGATCAGTTATACATATATATTACATATATATTATTTTTTTCCATTATGGTTTATTACAGGGTACTGAATATAGTTCCCTGTGCTATGCAGTAGGACCTAGTTGTTTATCCATTCTATGTATAAGAGTTTGGATCTGATAATCCCAAACTCCCAATCCATCCCTCCCCCATTCCTCCTCCCCGTTGGCAACCACAGGTCTGTTCTCTACATCTGTGAGTCTGTTTCTGTTTCGCAGATAAGTTCACTTGTGTCATATTTTAGATTCTGCATATAAGTGATATTATATGGTATTTACTTTGCTTAGTATGACAATCTCTCGGCCAATCTATGTTGCTGCAAATGGCATTAGTTCATTCTATTTTTATGGCAGAATAGTATTCCACTCTGTATATATATCAATACCACATCTTCTTTATCCATTCATCTGTTGATGGACATTTAGGTTGTTTTTAAGTCTTGGCTATGTAAATAGTGCTGCTATAAATATAGGGGTGCATGTATCTTTTCAAGTTATAGTTTTGTCTGGATATATGCCCAGTAGTGGAATTGCTGGGTCATATGGTAATTCTATTTTTAGTTTTTTGAGGAACCTCCATACTGTTCTTCATAGTGGCTGCACCAATTTATATTCCCACCAACAGCATAAGGGGTTCCCTTTTCTCCACACCCTCTCCAGCATTTATTATTTGTAGACTTTTAAGTAATGGCCATTCTGACCCATGTGAGGTGGTACCACACTGTAGTTTTGATGTGCATTTCCCTGATAATTAGCAGTGATGGCACTTTTTTTTTTCAGTGCGTCTTCTCATGCTGCTGAAAAGTCAGTGCTTACGTTAATGCCCATTTTGGAAGTTAATCTGTCTTTTCTCTGTTTACTTCTAAGATTTTCACAGGGTTCTTATGTTTGGTTACTTTATCCTGCAATTTTACTATGTGTTTAAGAGTAATTTATTTTTATTTATCTTGTTCAGAATAATGTGTGCTCCTTTACTCACTTCTGGAAATCTCTTAGCCATCTGACTTCATGCCCAGATCTTTTTATTCTAACTTTTACTTCTCCTAACTCTTCTTTAATATCATCTATCTTTTTATTTCTCTGTGCTGTGTTCTGAGTTATCTCCATAGATTTGTCTTTCAATTCACTAATTTTTTCTTCTATCTAAAGGGATCTAAATTATTATTTAGCATCTATTGATTTTTTTAAGTGACTCTGTTCTTTCCTTTTTATCATTTTTTTAATAGTTCAACTTGTTTCAGTGTTAATGAACTGCTCATTGAAATATATATATATATATATATATATATCTCCACACTATATTTTTGAGCATTTTAAAATTGTTTATATTAAAGTCCCCTTTAGATTTCTTTATTGTCATATTTGTGAAATCTCCAGTTTTTGGTGGGGCTTTGGTTTTTCCACTTCGGGTTCTTTTTTTGGCCACTGAATTTCTCATATAATTACTGCTTATAAGACTCATTTTTCCATAAGACTCATTTTTTCTGGCAGTTTCACATGGGCCTGGAAGGCATCCCTCAGGGGTGGTTTCACATTTCCTGGACTGAGGTTCTGAACTAATTATCATGTTTTTTAGTTTTTTTGCATATTGTGGGTAGAGTGAATTTAGATCCTTTCACTTGAGCATGAATTTGATTCCTCCGTGTCGACTATTTCCTCCTCATCCCCAGGCAGTTGGCTGTCTCGGGGCTGTCAGCCTTCTCACCTTCTACCTTTAGGCAGGGAATGGAGTTCTTGCTGTGCAAGGATCTGCACTTTGAGTCTCATCTCCACAAAGCATCAAGACCCTGATTATGGTATACTGGTACCTCGTGGACAGTGCAACTTTATTTCTTTTTACTCTAAGTTTTTAAATTCCTTCTTCATTTATGTAGCCTGGAGATTTTTTTTCTAGTGTTGAGGTTGGCTACATACTATTAAAGTGATGTAAAATGTTTTATTAAGATGTCTGTATTTTTGTTTTTGTTGGAGAAATAGAGGGGTTTTCCTCTTCTGTGTAGCCTACCATTTTAACTGGAAGTCATTCCAGGCCTTTTTCTCTACCCCAAAATGTTTTATACTCTGAGAGAGAGATTTGGTGTACAAGAAATGGTTGTCAAATTGTTCTATAATTAATGTATGCACTGTATTCTGGCCAATTTGAACCTGTATAAAGGAGCTTCATATCAACATTATGAAAAATACATAGAGCAAGAAACCAGTGCTGATTTGGTGGGGTGTCAATTTGTTTACTCATTTTATAGTGGAATTTCTTTTTCTCTTTTTCACCACTTAATTGCCCGTTAGGCTTATCTGAGAAATTGATTCTTTATAGTTCTGTAATTAAGTGAAGTAGTCTTGGGCTTTGGTCTCAGTAGATTCTGGGTTTAACTCTAACTGTGCCATGTTCAAATGTTCAGGTCACATAATAGGCACTCAATAATCACTTGCTGAAAGACAAAATGAATGAATGAATGATCTTACTGAATATCAGTTTGCCCCAATTAAAATATGAATAATAATAGTAACCACCTTATAGGGCTTTGAGAATCAAGTGAGCTCGTCCATGTAAAGAATCCAACATAATGTTTAGCATAGAATAAGAGCTCAATAAATGTTTTCTATTATATTGCATGGAGTTACATGTAGTGCACACCTCAGGGCACGGACATAGAAGAATTTAAGTAATTATGTATTCTTTACTTTCTCTTTTATTTCCCCTATCACTTCCATTATCTCTCTCTTCTTTAGAAAAAATGTCTACTCTTTATAGGGTTGTGCTTATAGATGGTAATAAGATCCCAATTTGAATTCATAGTTCTGATTTCTCCCCTGCCTAAATTTCTGGGAAAAAAAAATCTGACACTTTGTATATTAATGACAATGGAACTCCAGGTAAGAATTTATTACAGTATTGGAAAAATTGAACGAAGAAAGCAGAAACTAAATAGAAGTCTAGCATCTCTGTCCAGTGGAAATACCATATCATATTATTCTAAAAGAAAAAAAAGGCTTTACTGATTTAATAGATATTAAAAACAAGGGAGAAATTTTTTAAAAACGTTCTGATTTTCACTGGTTACTTTTTTAAAGGGAGTTAAAATACCTGAAAGAAAATTAGATCATAATATAGTTTCATGCCATTATATTCTCTTCAGTATTCAACTACAATTTATGTAATTTAAACTATAAATTTTAGAATTCTATTGTATTTCCTTGCTCAATAATAAATACAGAAAGTTATAGTGCCATCTTGTGAAAAAGATGCAGAACTGCATTGTATTACCTTATTTGACTAAATTGAAATAGGTGGAGAAAGGGCTATAGAGCTAGAGTTGTGTATAATAAAGATTAATCAGCATATTTCTGTTAACTTAGCTAGACTTAATGTTAAAAGAAATAGAATGTAGGTGGGTTTTCCACCCTCCCACATTTTTCTGCAGCATGGATAATAGCCAAAGAGGAAAGGTTAACATACTGAATTGAAACCATGCAAGAGGACTTACCAAATTTCAGACCGTTTTGATTCCAAAGGGAGAAAGAAGAAGATAAATAAATTATGCCTGATGCTCTGAATTACAAAGCTGTGTACATGATTGAACCAAAGTGGTTGCTAAACACAATTGAGAGAAAAGAGAATTGCTCTGGATAAACGCCCGCACTGTGTACACACCAGAGCCTACATGAGGCAAGGACACCCTCTACTTGTCATAGAAAAGAAATCTGGGAGCTGACAGAGGTAATTGTAACTTACAGAAAAGAGTTATCCTATATGAATAAAAGTGACTCCAAAATATTTACTTTGTTATAGGAATAGCCAGGAAATATTTGTTTTTAGGCTCAATATGAAGCACACTAAGTTCCAGGGCCTTTGAATGATTTGATGCAGTAGATGCAAACTGCTACTTGCCCGCTGATTCTGGAGTGCTCTTCTTGCCTGCTTATATTAGAACACCCCACATGCATGCGTGTTGAAACAGCTGGACATTGTCATCGGTGTGGTGCGGAGATCTGGTGAAGGATTTGAATTTGAGCTTCAACAGGGGGCTAAAGGGAAAGAACAAAGAAAGATTGTGCTGTCAAATCAGATCTGGCTGCTCGCTGCTCAAAGATCAGTACTCAAGAGAGGCAAATGTTGGTAGATAGGAAAGTTGCTTTTAATTGAATGCCGGCAATCTGGGGAGATGGTGGACTCAGTGTCCCCCAAAAACACCTCCGAAGATTACGCTTGGCCATGAAAGATTTAAAGGGAAAAGGGGAAGTAATCTCAGTTAATCACTGAGACGGGGGTCAGAGTCGTTGCCATCCCCCACTGTGTGCAGGCTTGTGTGCAGGCTTATTGACTTCTTGTTATTTTTCTTTAGATGCTCTCTTGTTCACTCAGTTTGTTCACACAGTTGGCAAGATTACTGAAGGGAAAGCTAGGGAAGAGATCTGGTCATCTGTTAGTTACTTTTTCTTTACTTCTACTTCTTTTATCTGTGGGAAGAACCAACAGGTTAGGCAAGGTATTGTGTGACCAAAAGATTTGAAAGGTGTGCTCAGCGGAAGATGAGTAGAGTGTAGGGGCGCCTGGTTTAAGGTTAGTGACAAAGCAGAAGGGGCCTCCTGTAGAGAAAGGGCTCTTTCCTGCCAAAAGCTGCTTACAATTGTTCTTGTTAGGATGGACCAACAGAGAGAAAGAAAATAAAGACGAGAAGACAGAATCTGGGAAGCAGTGAGGGTCAGAGGTGGGAGGTGCTTAGGTCAGGTGAACGGGTGGTAATAGCACTCAAAATGGAATCTCACTTTTGTGGTATCATTTTTATGGCCAAAAGATAGCTTCTGGGAAGTATGCTGAAGAAAACACCAAGGATAAAGAAAAGATGAGAGAATAGTAATAATGAAAGTCTTCGTTTGAAAAAAAAAAATTGGATTATTTTTGGATTATCTGATCCCACTCCTATTACCAATATTTTGAGTTCCTTCACTGATTTGAAGGTCCATGGGAGTTGTCAGATAAATAATTTCACTGCCTCTACTCCCTCCTATATGTTTAAGGAAGTGGTCCTGCACATGCAGTGAGGCATGAAACTGAAGAAATTTTATTCCTAAAAACTTGCTTTGAATTTTCTTGCCTTCATGGATTTAACTTAGATCCTTTTATGCTATAATAATTTGGTTTCATATTGAGTGTCCTCTGGGCTTTCATTGTCATTTATTTTTTTAAGAAGTTTTCCATGAGTTCAAAATAATCTTTCTGGTGAAAAGGCAATTCAATTATAGAGACAGCATAAAAGAAACCCAACATGATACAATTCTCTAGTGAGATCAGATCTTCTGCTAAACCCAGATGATTTTATAAAACCAAGATTTGTATTTGCATTTTGAGACACTCGACTGAAAGGCTTGATCAGAGCATAAAGCATCAAATAAAAGTGAATCTTTCATCTATATAAGGCAGAGCTGCATTTAAGAGTTTAATTGACTCATCTAGAGCCATAAGTTGCCATGACACAGCCATTTAACCAGATTTGAAAGCACATTTGATAGACACCAGATCTCCTTCTACTCATAGGCAGAGGAGAAAATGTCCAGTTCCTTCCACATCATGGAGGAGATTTCCCACACCACAGGAATGACTAACACACCTTCCCAAACTTACCACAGTAGTGAGTAGATTTAGTTGTAACTAGTTTCATTTTAAATGGCACCATCCTCTGAAGACCTAACTGCTGATACAATATTTAAACTATGGTTCCACCAGTTAATGGTAATGTGATTTCAATCTCTCTGTTTCAGTTCTATTCAAATGGGATAATATGAGTACCCATTTCATAGGCTTTTATGAGATATCACAGTGCTTGGCATATTTTAAGCTTTTCATGCCTGTTAACTATTATTATGATTATATTCAAAGAATCAACATATAAGTGTAAATGTATAACATGTATATGTTTGTATACTACTAGTGTTCATGAGGATGAGATCATAGAATCTGGCATTGTATGCCTGGAAAATTGAATTTCCTGAGGGTGACTGATAACCATGGATGAGAAATTAGAAGCCAGGATGAAGGAATTCTGCAAAGCTTTAAGTGAAACAAAGGAGAAGTATGAGGGAAATAGTGGTGCAGAAAGATGCTTTTGTAGACATAGGAGAATATTAGTTGGAGTAGGTGTGTAGCAAAAGTTTAGAGTAGGAGTTGATGGCAGATGTTTAAAGCAGGACCAGAAATACTGAAATGAATCAGGAGCAGTCTAGGGGAGGTTACTGAGGAAGCAGTGCAGACCAGAGAAATTTGGGAAACCTCTTTCCATTCTCAGTTTCTCACATATTTATCATAGCATCTGTAACTCTTTATTATTTGTTTATATTTCAATCTTCCTCTATGGCTATTCAAAGTGGACTCAGCTGGGAGACTCTTAGAACTGCAGAATCTCAATCCCACCACTGACCTATTGCACCTGCAGTTTTAACAAATGTCCAGGTGTTTCCTATGCAGTCACAGTTTGAGAAGCACCACTTTCCTAAACTTTAAGCTTCTAGCATGGTGCCTGGCACTTAGTCATGACTATGCTTAATGGAAGTTTATTGAATGAATTAAGTTGAATTCCTGGAGGCCACCAAACAGAGTTTCAGGTGGAGATGGAAAAAGGCATTTTAACGCCAAACCAAAGCCTTCACCTAGAGCTAAACTTCTACAGTGATTACAGAAACTAAAAAAATTCATCTGCCTTGTCCAAGGGGTAGAAATAAGGTTCTGTAAGAGGAAAAATAGAGGGTTGGAGCTGGGATGCAGGTGGCCCTGTGAGGGAAGCCCAGGAAATAGCCCACAGAGACGCTGGGAATATAGCTCCTATCATGAGACTCCTTCCACAGCACTACATGTATTATGTTCTTAAAACAAATGATTCCTTGTGTCCTACACTGAGGGAGACCTTGTGTGGTAGTGGCAGAGACCTGAGTGGGGGGCAGGCAATCCCGCACTACTTCTAGAGGAGGTAGGTTATCAGGGAGCTTTGTTTAGAGAATTGCCTCAGGGATCTGAAATTGCAAAAGGATTAAGTGGAAGAGGCCCCTAACCCATTCCTCCTGGACCACATTTTTAGATGCACGTAGAAATTCCTGCTTAAACAAGATAATTCATCTTAATATCTGCTTTTGGAGTTGAACCTAACTCACTGGGGTGTGCTGACAGGATTTTGAAGTGTTCTCTCAAGATATAAATTTAAAATGTTCATTTTCCAGACTTCCTTTTTAAAAACTGTATCCCTAATTAGGAATTTGGGCATAACATAGACCTGCTATTATATATAAACAACAAGGACCTACTGTATAGATAGGGAACTATACTCAATATTTTATACTCAACTACACTCAATAATACTCAACTATAACTATACTCAACTATACTCAATAATAACCTATATGGGAAAACAATCTGAAAAAAATATATATATCTGAATCACTTTGCTGTACACCTGAAACTAACAACATTGTAAACACTGTAAATCAACTATACGTCAATAAATTTTTTTTTAAGTATCCCTGTGTTTTAGCTTAGCTTTGAAAAACCAGAATCACCTTTCATCCTTTCCCCTAACATAAAATCTACCCTTAATTCTTGCCTAATCTCTGTCTTGCATAAGTTTCTCCTTTTACTTTTGTAGAGGCGCTCCTCTGATTCAGAAGTCTGGAACAGTCTCATCGCTGGAAATTTGGCACCAAGGTTGTGTCTCTGGTGTCGGGTGGAACTGGCCTTGACTTCCTGCTCCATTCTTTGTTATATGCATGACCCTAAATTACTTACCCTCTCTGCTTCAGTTTCCTCATTTGAAAAATGGCAATAATGGTGGCATTTTCCCTCATAGAATTGTCACATAGGGGTAGAATAGTGCTTGTGTGTAAATTAAATGTATATTAGTGGCTAGGAGCACAGATTCTGGAGCTGAGCTGCTTGGGTAAATGCTCCACTACTGCTAGCTCTGTGTCCTTAGGCAAACTGTATCACCAGTTCATGACTCAGTCTTCTTATTTGAAAAATGGTGATAATGATAGTATTTACCTCGTAAAGGTTTAATGAGAATTAAATTAGCAAAGTGCTTCATAGTGTTTGGTGTATTGTAAGTGCTATACATGTGTTTCTTAATTTAAAAAATGTACACAAGATGTGCTCAATAATTGTTTTTCTACTGACTGTCCTTATTTTCATCACTGCATCAATTCATCCCATTGATCCCATACGAATCTTCCTAAAACACCTCTCTCAGCATTAGTTAGAATGGTGTGGCCACAAATAACAGGAAACCTAACCAGTAGCGGCTTAAACTATAATGTATCTACTGTTTACTTAACTGGTCATCTGGGAGTAGGCAGTCCAGGAATTGATTCAACAGTTCAATAATGTTATCAAAGACCCAGGCTTCTCGAATCCTCAGTGTGTGAGAGATCTTTCTTCAAGATTGCTGCTGAAGCTGTAAGCATGGTATCTGTACACAACAGAATTCACAGGATGAGTTCAGCAAGGGGAACCAGATGGAGGAGACAGCAAAATGATTTTTCCCTTTGTATATCTTTCTCTTTAAAAAAATTTTATTTTCCAGAAGCACTCAGTAGATTTTCCTTACAACTCATTGCTCAGACTTGGGTTACATTGTCAGAGCTGGTGGTATTCATCCCTTGAGGCTGGGCAAACCAAAGGAAGGATGGCTGTGGGGAGGTATTAATAGTGCCTGCCACACTTTCATCAAGTCACTTTCTTGCCCTGTTTTAAAACCTTTTCATGGCACCTCATTGCCTGCCAAAAAAGCTCTAGCCTTCTTAGTTAGGTATTGAGACTCCTCCATGAGATGTGGCCCTTCCATTTTCTCCATGGGTTCATCTCCATGGGCCTCTTCCTTAAGTCTATTCCGGGGCCAAACCATCCTATCAGCCATGACCTACACAGCCTTGTATTTTCCTGCCCTCCTCTCCCCATGTCTAATTGCCTGTAATATGTTTGTCAGTTCTCTCTTTCCAACCACAGTGACATACATGCTTCCCTGTTCATCTCTGCATGTGAAAATGCAACCTTTTCTCAAAGGTCCAGATCGAATGCCTTCTCTTCTACTGAAAACTTGCCTTATCCTCCAAAGCAGAAAGACCTTTCCTTCCTTCACATTCCTCATGTTGTTTTATGTTACTTAAATATTCTGTGTTATTTTTATTATGGAAAGAGGCGATGTATTTTTCATTTTTATGTCCCATTTCTCTCAGCTATGCTTAATAATTATAATAACAATTATAAAACTTTATTATTTACTATTTGATGGGCATGTAGGACATTTTGAGCACTTTATATGTATCATCTCATCACACTAACCTTTAAAAAGTGTGAATATTTCCTTTATGACGAGGAGTAAACTGAAGTTAAATGAAATTTAGTGACAACTTAAGGTCACCAGACTTTAAGCAGTTGTGTTTAAGTATTTAGTGGCCTGTATTTTCAAACGGTATACTGTGTGCCTCCTTAATGTAATACTTTTCAAAGCAGTAAGTCCTCATTACATTTTTATTTAAATGAATGAAAGAATATTTGTATAAGTTGGCTAATAAATATCACCAGTCTGCATAATATGTGCCCTGAACCTGCTTCTCTCCCCCCTAAGATTAACCCTGAGAAACAAAATTGTGTTTTTAATGTAGATTATATTATCTGGATACCTCCCACAACCTTTCTCATTTTGCCTTAGCTATGTAGTCTTTTATCCATTCAACAAAAACAAATACCTGTATTAACTGAGCACATATTGCTTGCATGTGTCAAGCAGTGTGCTAAACCATAATACTTTGGGCTCCATCTAACCACTGTAATAGAAAGCAGCTTAAACTACAGTGGTCTCTATTATCTCCCTTAACAATTGGTTGGTGTTTGCTAGGTATGTGCAGCAGCTTAATGATGTTGGGTCTCAGGATTGGTAACTGCAATTTGCTAGAACTTTCCCTCATGATTACAATCAGCTGCTGCAACTCCAGATATCACATCCTCATACAACTTACAGAAGATTTTCCAAACTTCTTGTTGTATCTCAATGGTTAGAATTGGATTACTTACCTGCTCCTAGACCACTAGTCCCATCTTCCCTGAGATCAAGAATCTCTTGAAACCTGAGCTAAATTGAGAGTCTGCTATGTAAGAAAGAGGGGAGGGGAAATGGTTTTCAGTCACCAACAAAAATTGTTTTTCCAAATGAGTAATACAGAGATGAATAAAAGGGGCATAAATCCTGTCCTTATGAAGCTGACTCCTGGCAAGATAGTAAAATTTTTAAAAAAGTAAAATTATATATTGCTATGAATGATGAGAAAGAAATAAACAAGGATCTGTGAAGTAGACTGATGTCTACTTAAAGCAAGGTGTTTCTGGAAAGACCTCTCTATTGAGGTCATATAAATTAAGACCAAAGATGAGAATGAATCAGCTATATGCAGAGCACAGAGGAATGTATGTGTGTGTGTGTGTGTGTGTGTGTGTGTGTGTGTGTGTGTGTGTGTGTGAGAATCATGTTTTATATTTTTTGCGTCTTAGGATGTTTTCGCATTCTGGGTTCTTACAGACCCAGGGAAGTGCTGCCCCTCCCAAGGCTGGCCAATTCTTAGAGGCAGCAAAGGGCTGGCTGGGAGCATGACTTTCATACGCAAACCAAGCAACCAACGTCAAGCTATACACCCAAACACCCCCTTTTGTCTAGTTCTCACACACCAAGTCAATATTTCCCCTGCTCTAAATCATCCCAGGGCCAGGTACTAGGCAACTAGAGACCACTCCTCTAGCCCAAAGCCTGCCAAACTAGCTGATCCTCAACTCTTTACTCTGCCCTGCCTTGTCTTTCCCGTGGAAACATCAATAAAGGCTTTGGTCTAGGCTCTCCTCTGGCTCCTGTCTTCTGCCTTCTGACCAAAGCCTAGCACTTTCCCTTTGCCTTGAGTGCTGTGGTGCATGTGCCCCTCTCTCTTGGGAAATGTAAGTAATAAAAATCTTCTTTCAATGGCATTAACTTCTCCATGTTGTCACTTAGCTACCTTCATAAATTAATACCTGGGCACTAAGCAGTGTGGAAGCAAGTGCAAATACACTTCATGAACACTGGAGAAAATAAAAGAAAGCAAGTGTGGCTCTTGACTAGTTGGTATTACAAGATTGGAGAGGGTGAAGACTTATGGCTGTCTACCAGAACCCATTCTCCTCTTCTCTTACAGCACAACAATGTAGCTGGGTAAACGAATGCCCAACTGCTTTGTGTTTCCCAGGTTCCTTTCACTTATGTGGGGCCAATAGAATGTCAGTAGGCACGATTGGATAATCCTTTAGAGACAATGCCTCAGCCAATGGATGTTCTTCCTTTATCCTCTCTTTTTATCCCTTCCCACCAGCTGCAGTGGCAGTGACTCAGCTTTGGACAGTTGTATGAGGGCAACATTCTAGGACACTTGCTCTCAAAGTGTTGTCCCAGATGGGCAGCGTCAGCATCACTCAGAAGCTTGTCAGAAATTCATGCTCTCTAGTCCCAACACAGACCTACTAAATCAGAAATTCTGAGGATGGAGGCAAGAAATTTGTGTTTTAGTCCAAATGATTCTGGTGCATGCCCAAGTTTGAGAACCACTATTTTAGGCAAAAAAGGAGACATAAAAGGAAGAAACCAAAGTATCTGAATGTCCACATGGCATAAAGCTGTACATATGAATCTGGAGCTCAGGAGAAAGTTGTGGGTGGGAGATTATCAATTTAGGGTGCTATTCAAAGCCACAGGAACACGTGAGATAACCAAGGGAGAGAGTCAGAGAAAGAAGGAGAAGAAGACTGAGGATTGGGGCATGGGTAGCTCCAACATTTAGAGAAAGGGAAGGGGAAGAGGAGCCTGAAAAGGAATCTGAGAAGTGGGGACGAGAGGGGCAGAAAGCAAGCTAAGAGTGAGGTCATGGAAATTAAGAGGGTAGAGTGTTTCAGAGGGGAAGTTGGGGCCCCTCTACTCAATGCAGAACCTCTCTCCTCCTCACTGAGTAGCAGCAATGCCTTGTTGAACAACTGACCCTCACTCAAGGGTGGGTCTGACTAAGTTAAAGTAACCCTCCCCACGTCCTCCACCCCCTGCCACCAATGTTTGCTACGAGAATGAATGTGAGGCCAGTTCTGGCCAATAAGATCCTAGAAATGTACTCGTGACTTATGTGAATATCCTTCCTTCCTTTCTTTTTTTTTTTTTAAATTTATTTATTTATTTTGGGCTGTGTTGGGTCTTTTTTTCTGTGTGAGAGCTTTCTCTAGTTGTGGCAAGCGGGGGCCACTCCTCACTGCGGTGTGCGGACCTCTCACTATCGCAACCTCTCTTGTCGTGGAGCACAGGCTCCAGATGCGCAGACTCGGTAGTTGTGGCTCACGGGCCTAGTTGCTCCGTGGCATGTGGGATCTTCCCAGACCAGGACTCGAACCCGTGTCCCCTATATTAGCAGGCAGATTCTCAACCACTGCACCACCAGGGAAGCCCCCCTTCCTTTCTTTTGATAGAGAACAATAGGAAGCTAATGTCTGTCTCTCCCACTGGATGGAAATAATATAGCCCTTGTTGTTACTGGAGGTCATATCAGGACCACAAAGGACAATGACATCATAATTTTAAGGTCATAAATTTCCTTATTTGTAAAATGGGGATAATGCTAGTACCTACCTCACAGAGGATGAAGCTGGCACTTTGGACACTCATGCAAAGAGATTAAAGGAACTAAAGCCCTTGATGACATGGCTGAGCTGCAAAATCAACCAAAGCAAACTTTGTTTGTGAGCTAATACATTTCCTTGTTTCATCAGTTTAATTTAAGATTTCTGTTACTTGTAGCTGGAAGCAGCTTATCTGATACAGAGATATATGAAGACGATTTCTATTTTTAATTGTCAGTCACCGATTTATTACAAATTCTCAAGAAAGATTATTTGTGTGAAGTATTCTTCAACCAGTGTTGTAAAGCACTTTTCTAATAAAAGGAAATCTACAACTTAATCTTATAAGACAACTACAAAAAAATCAGCTTAGGAATAACTGATTAAGCATTTTACTTACCTTAGAATGGATATATATTTCCTATTAATGTATTCTACAATTCAAGTCATATTTTAATATTAAAACCTCAGTGGAACTAATTTTTTGAACTCTCATTTGGCAGAAAAATGCAAATATTTAAAGTCTATGTCTTATCCCTCCCTCAACCTTGAGTAATTGTAGGGACTGAAAATTAGGTCTAGGAAAAGAACATCTAGAATTTTAAATATGAAAAATACTATAAACATGAAATATATGCACACAAAGTCAATGGTTTGCCTGGTTGAAATATTGATATCTTAATTTCATTGAGAAAATTGATCTATTAAAATACAATGAAACTTAATACTTCAAATTAATTTTATTTACTACTGGAACACAAGTGGAGGTTGTAGAAAGAATGTTAATCTAGAAATCAGGAGCTTTTTGAATTAGTTCCACCCTTCCCACCAGGTCTGTAGTCTCAGATACATAATTAACCTCTTGTTACCTTATCTAAGGAGAGTGAGGAGAGGTTGATCTTGGTAACCTGTAAAGTTCTTCCAGTTCTGTAATTCTATAATTTAAATTGTTATCTTAAATCCCTAAAGTGAAAATAACTAAAGGCACATTTTTATAAACGTGTTCTATGTAATCTACTCTATTTCCAATTCCAAATTGGTAATTGTTTTCAATTCGTAACTCAGTCTCTTTCAAATATTTCTATTTGTAATTATTTACTAGGAGCACGTAGAAAGCTTTCATATGGATGAGTTTTAATTAAGTACCTGTGTGCCATGCACTGGAAAGACATATTTTAAAGAGAGGTGCAAATAGACTGTGACAATGAAAAAAGAAACTTTCCTCTTTCTGGTGCCTAGAAACAGGATTAAAATTAAGCATGACTCTAAAACCAGCAATGTATTTCATAAATCATGAGATTATCATTAACAATATTCTTATTAAAAATGCCACTGTCGACATTCTCACAGTGTGATAAGGGCTGCATCAGCAGGATTAGTTTTGTGGTGTGAAGTGCTTAGTATTTGGTTTGTACTGCAGTGTCTTTTATGACAAACATGCTTCATTCATCCAATGACAGAAGTTAGCCATATGCAAATGTGGGCAACAAAGATGATTTCCTATGTATGTTCCCCAATATTAATAGACAAATGTTATACTTATTTCCTTTGATCTACTGTTAGTTCCTCTTAGCTCTCGCTTCACTCCCTCCCGCACAAAAGACATGTATATTGCACATAATTATTGGGCATTTTCTTACTAAATCCTCTGTCTTCTCTAGTGTTAAAAGGCAGTAGTAGTACTTAACCTTTGGCTTGATAAATGTGATTCAAGTGAGTTAAACTGCTGTTATTCTAGAGCTTAAAAAGTAAAATACCAATATAAATATGTGGTAATTATCACCGGAACTGTTCATTTTTAACTATTAAATTTAAACAAAGAACAATTGCTGTTTGTTCATGCAAAACAAACAGTGCCTGCTTAAGATCTTTTTGATTAATCTGCCTCCCTGCGTGCAGATCTAGGAGAAAACACTGCCTCGGGCTCAGCACACACATCAATGAAATGGAAAAAGCTTTGCTGTCCCAGTCAATTGTTAGGGTTTTCCCAAAGCAGGGGTTTAGTGGTAAACAATTCAGGATTAGCTGGGGAAGGGGATGCCAAATGCTGGGGAACAGGCCAACACACCCAAGGCATGACAAATGCAGCCTAATTCTAGAACCAGCATCAGAAAAAAGGGAGGAAGGTGGTTGAATAGGTGAGAAAAGGAACTGTTATCAGACACAGTGCCAAATCATACTCAAAAGTGCATCGGAAACAAGTGTAACGAGAAGGAGGAAACTTTTTAAACCAAAACTCCTGGCAGAGGCACTGCTGTGAGTATGAGGGCCAGACACACGTCCCTGGGGGTGTGCTCAGCATGTTAGGTCACCTGGGAGGACACCCGGGGGTGAAAAATGCAGATGGATTCAGACAGTAAAGCCTGCATTGGAGACCCTCATGCTCCCAGAGCCTCCCAGCTTGAATAAAAATCCACAGACAATCACAACCTATTTCATTTGGTTGGATTTCTTGTAGAAACTGGTGTAAATGCAGAGATGGATGTTCAGCCTTCTGAGAGGAGTTGAGGGAAGGAGGCTGTGGGGAACCACAGAGAAGGTCCAGATGGGCACTGGCCTGTGGACAGGACTTTCCATTGTCTGAGGGGAAGCGGACCCAGTTGACCACTTTGTTACACGAGAGAAGTGAAATGATAACTGTCTACTATATTTTAGACACTGGCTAAGTCTTTTATGTTACTAGTAACACCAAATCAAGAGAGGGCAGGCTGGGCCCAATCCTCTTGGGGTAGGGCTGGCAGGAGCAGGGTAATGGGCAGATCCCAGCTGCTGGCAAGACACATTGACTGAGCTTCCCTGGGGAGCCAGGGCTCTGACCACTGTGGTTCAAGTTGAATGTGTGGGTGGGTATCCGTGTGTGGGAGGGGTTGGCCAAGACAGAGGAGTCCTAGAAACCCAAGCAGAAGGAGCCAGTTAAGCAGCCTCAACCCCAATTATTTACAGGATTCTCCTAGATAGATTCACGGGCTCACTCACCAACCATGTCTCAGGCTTGAATATTTCATACTCATATTGATTCCTTGGATGAAAAAATTGATATACAGATTCAATATCATCTCATTTAATTTTGAAGCAGCACAGAGCAGACTGTAGACGTGAGGAGTCATCAAGACCACCTAGAAAAGGGATAAGACAGGAACAGGAATTGACATCAAATGGAAATGGACAGAATGTGATTTCTGAATGGAGGGATGAGACTTGTAAATGCCAACTAATAACAGAACAAGTCAAGATACTGTAATGATCAATTGCTATCATGTGACAAAGATGGGATAAGGCACCTGGGGTGGGGGGGATGAATTGGGAGATTGGGATTGACATATATACACTAATATGTATAAAATAGATAACTAATAAGAACATGCTGTATAGCACAGGGAACTCCGCTTCACTGTACAGTAAAAACTAACACAACATTGTAAAACAACTATACCCCAATAAAAAAATAAAAATAAGTAAATAAATAAATTAATTAATTAAATAAAATAAAATTTAAAAAAAGAACTAAGGAATCATATAGCATTGATTCCTGTATTAAATATATTCACATATATATATTCATATATGTATAATTCATATATTAACTATTTTAAATGTTGAGAAAATACCATGGGACAAGAACCATACAAGATACTGAGGACACAAAGTTGAATGACACGATCACTTCTCTCAAGAAGCTCTTCATCTGGTGGAGAAACACATGAGTTAAAGAATAATCAAAGTGTAATGTGTTATATCAGATGTAAGTATGAAGTCTTATAGAAGCCAGCGAACAAACCCAGCTCAGCCTGGGAGCCACAGAGAGCCTCCCAGAGGAAGAAAGTCCCATCAAATGGGATGTCATATACATTTATACAGATAGACATAGATAGCTGGGACCTGGATTACCCAATCCTTTTTTAATCAGTAGTCCTTCATTTCAATGTTCCACAGAGAAATGTATGCACAGAAACTAATGATCAGATTTGGCTCTAAATCAGTTGAAATAATGAGTTAGGACAGACAATGGGAATTACATAAGCCAAGTTGCTTAGAACGAAAGTGGCCTCAAAGTCCTCCTTTGCCTCCTTCTATCCTTCACCCTGGCTCCCACCTAGCTCAGGCCATTGCAGGCTAAGGCTGCAGGAGCAGGCTCTGAGCTCTCTGCACCTCTTCACAGTACATCAGGAGAACACAGTACTGCCTTATGTGGATTCACCTTTTGACCCCTTTGCTCAGCCCAAGGAAAAGCTCCTTTCCTTTCATGGTGATCAGTAAAATGCCTTTGAATGACCAATCTTAACAATATTGCTGTACCCTGGGGGAGAGTTTGTGGAGGAAGGACAGGGTGGAGAGGAGCCTTGACATTCCTGGAGAGTGTGAGAGTGCTGTATGAGCTAAGTTTTGAAGCACAGGGTAATCTAGAAATGAGTATTCTTGACAGAGAGAACCATATGCCAGACCCCCGACATGAGAGATCCTAGCAAGTCTAGGGATTGCCAAGGAATGCAGCATGGTTGGACCCAGGATGTGAGGAGGGATGGTGGGGGCAGCATGAGAGGGAGAATGCTGAGTAGCTGGGGCATTACTGTAGAGATGGATGGGCCACCACAGGAATGAAAATAGCCATGACATCACATGCTTATTGTAGAACCAACACCTGCTCATATAAGAAGCCTACTTAAGCCTATTCTGTACTTTACTACTATCCTGATTCTATCCAGTCCCCAAACTTATTATTATGAGATTCCTATAATGGGTAATTAGCTACAGCTCACTGAAAATTGGAGCATTTTGGAGAGTGTCCAGGAGCAATGAGGCTCTAGTAGTATGAAAGCAGCCTTGTGGCATCTGGGAAAAGAAACTATGGGGCACGTTGGGCTGAAACTCTGGGTTAAGACCACCAAGCAAGGAAGGAGGCATGAGGCCCATTTTAATCTCCCCAGGCAGCATACTGAGGTGAGGAAGCAGTTCAGTCAAAGGAAGAGAAGCAGGGTAAATCTGCTTGGTTCAGGGCCTTGAATAAGGAGTCAATGAGAATGGATACTTTTTTTTTTGGCCTTGCTGCGTAGCTTGCAGGATCTTAGTTCCCCAACCAGGGATTGAACCCAGGCCCAGGCAGTGAAAGTGCCAAGTCCTAACCGCTGGACTGCCAGGGAACCCCAGAATGGATCATTTTTGAGAGTAGTTTAGAACAAAGACATAAGGACTCCCAATCTTGTGGCAAGATTTTGAGCAAGGGGCACTATATTGGTTATCTATCACTGCATAACAAATTACACCAAAACTTAGTGACTTAAAACAATATTTATGATCTCACAGTTTGTATGTGTCAGAAACTTGGACATGGCTTAGTTGGGGCCTCTGTTTCAAGGTGTCTCACAGGATATAATCGAGGTATCAGCTGGGCTGCAGAAATCTCAAGGCTCAACTGGGGAATATCCACTCCCATATTCACCCAAGTGATGGTGACAGGATTCAGTTTCTTGTGGATTTTTGTCTGGAGGCAGCCCTCAGTTTCTTGCCACGTGGGCCTCTCCACAGGGCAACTGACAACATGGTGTCTCCATCTATCGGAGTGAGCAAGAGAGAGAGCAAGAGAGGGCAAGCAAATCAGAAGCCATTTCTAACCTGATCTTGGAAGTGGCATCCCATCACTTTTGCAGCATTCTATTTGCTAGTGGCAGGTCACCAGGTCCAGCCTACTCTCAAGGGTCCAGCCCACCCTCACACATACATATGTGAAGAGTTGGGGATCATTGGGAGCAATTTTAGAAGCTGTTCAGCAAAAACAGTAAAACACAGGAGGAATGAGCCCCATTAGAAATATTTCAATCTGGGGCAACATCAAAGATGGATTCTGAGGTTGTAGGCAAGGGGGAGCATGAGAGCTTGGGTAGAAGGAGAATCCTTCCCTTAAGGCATTGGAAACAGTGAGGGGAAGAGAGCAGATCCTGGAAGGTGGCAAAGAAGGAACACTGTCAGAATTTCTCAGAAAACGTGAGACATCTGTTAAGCAAAGAATTATAAGATTAGAATCCAGTTTTTTTTGTTAATGACTCATTAATCAGAATTCTTCTGTGTCTTGAAAATCCAGGGGGTGAAAAGTCATAGCTGGATGAACGTTCTCTCCACAAGGCTGTATCTTATATATGGCTTCTGATAGTCCCCGACTCCCATCCTCCTGTTTAGTAATACCCCAGTTTTTCTGTCTGTAACATACATCCATGCCATAAAAGGACTTGTTGTCCTTGCTTATGCTACCTGCCCACTGCAGGACCAATCACTGTGTCCAGGAGGTTGTAGTGTCATGATTGGCCTACCCTGAGACTCATGCTTACCTGTATAACTAAAGGCTGAGGGCATTGCTTATAGTCATTAATACAGTTCACCAGATATTTCCACTTTCTTTCCATCACAAGGTAGGATTGCACTTCCCTGTTTCATTGGGGGTAACTTATGGCCATGTGGCTTTGACCAATGAAAGGGAGCAGAAGTAATGGATACCACTTTAAAAAATAACAGCCTTATTGAGGAATAATTCACAAACCATAAAATCCACCATCTTCAATTGTATGATTCAGGGGTTTTCAGTATATTCACAGAGTTGTACATCTGTCACCTTTATCAAATGCCAGAAAGTTTTCATCACTCCAAAATGAAACCCCATATTCATTAGCAGTCACTCCCCATTTTCCTCTCCCACCAGCCCCTGCACATTGCTAACCTATTTTCTGTCTATACAGATTTGCCTATTCCGGATGTTTCATACAATGTGTGGCCTTTCATAACTGGCTTCTTTCACTTAACATAATGTTTTCAAGGTTCATCCAAGTTGTAGCAGAATCAGTATTTCATTCCTTTTTATGGTTGGGTAATATTTCAATGTATAGATTTACTATTACATTTTGTTTATCCGTTCACCCATTGATGGACATTTTGATTGTCTCCACATTTTGGCTATTATGAATAATGCTGCTACGAACATTTGTTTACAGGTTTTTGTTTCTTTTTATTTCTTTTGCATATATACTTAAGAGTGAGACTGCTGGGTCATGTGGTAACTCTATGTTTATCTTTTTGAGGGACTGCTAAGCTGTTTTCTAAAGAAGCTGAACTATTTTACATTCCTACCAGCAATGTATAAGGGTTTCAATTTCTCCACCAACACTTCTTATTTTCTATCGTTTAACTTTTTTATCGTTTAAATTTAAACTATTCATTAAGGTACTTTGTTGTGATTTTGGTTTGCATTTCTTTAATGACTAACAATGTTGAATATCTATCTTTTCATGTGCTTATTGGTCAGTTGTACATCTTCTTTGGAGAAATGTCTATTTAAATCTTTTGCCCATTTTTAACTGGATTGTCTTTTTATTGTCGAGTTGTAAGACTTCTTTATATATTCTGGATACAGGTCCCTTGTCAGATATATGGTTTGCAATTACGTTCCCCCATTCCTTCGGTTGTCTTTTCACTTTCTTGATAGAGTCTTTTAAAGCTCAAAGTTTTTCATTTTAATGAAGTCTAATTTATTTTTTTCTTTTGTTTGTGCCATATATAAGGAAACATTTTTGTTTGTATCATATACAGGAAACCTGAGGTCTTGAAGATTTAGTCCTGTTTTTAAGAGTTTTATAATTTCAGCTCTTACATTTAACTTTACATTTACCTTTTATTTCATATTTCACATTTAGCTTGTACATTTAGGTCTATGGTCCATTTTGAATTAATTTTTCTGTATGGTATGAGGTAGTGGTTCAACTTTATTCTTTTTTATGCGGCTATCTAATTGTCCCAACACCATCTGTTAGAAGGACTATTTTTCTCTCATTGAATTTTCTCTGTATCCTTGTCAACAATCAATTGATGATAAATGTGAAGATTTAATTCTGGGTTCTCAGTTTTGTGTCATTGATGTTTAGCCTTCTGCCAGTTCATGTGTGTCACTTCCTTAGCAAGTTTTAAGAGCCAGTGCACAATTGGCCACACTTTACTTCTTTGCTTCTTCATTGTTCCGGATAGGGGCTGAAATCTTAGCCTGGGTTCCACAGTAAGGATAATGTGGAGAAAAGCTCAGAACCAAAGCACTCTGGACAGAGTGTGAGTGAGAATTCAACTTTTGCTTGAATTCACTCATAACCAAGTTCATGTACTAGCCTGTTCTTAAAAATTCAACACTAAAATTGACAACTCTACATAGAGTGAGGGTGAAGTCCCCAAAAAAGCCTTTAAGAAAGGAAGTGAGAAAGCATTCTAGACAAGAAAAACTTCAGCTATAATTTTAAACCCCAAGGGCTATGAGCTACCAATAAGTATGTTTTATATTTTTGATGTAGCCTGCCAACATCAACACATATTATTGATTACTATGTCCTAGGTACTGGTGTGTAAAATGGCATCTCTACCCTCAGGATCTTACATTCTAATTGGGAGGTAGAATGTATATATCGAATATAAAGAACCATACAAGCTATCATGTAATAAGTGATGCTAGAGAGGTTTAAAGATGAAACAAATATAATCTAGTGTGGTTAAGACGGATTTCATTGTGTTGTGATTTAAGTTGTGCCTGCAGGGAAAAGAATGATTTAGACAATCAAAGAGGAGGAGGAAGGTATATAAAAAGTGAAAAGAGGGGCAGGCAAAGTAGTACCAACTTGCTTGGGAGACAATTAATAAATAGACTAGTTTATCTGGAACAAGAAGATCTTTTGAGAAGTAGTTGTAAAAAGAGTTTGGAGGCAAAATTGAAGTCTGTGAATGATGAATCTAAGTTTTATTCTGTAGGTAGTGGGAAAACATTAAAAACTTTTTTGGAGGAAAAATGATGTTTTTGTGAAATTAATCTTATGGCACTGACTTAGAAGCTGAAAAGGTAGGTTTACTTCATCATCTCTGAAATGACTGCAGAAGGCAGTACTTTAATATATCTAATTTACTATAGTTCATCAGTACAGCCCTGTAGAGACTTGGAAGTGTCGATTACTTCACTGTTGTTCTCTAAGCTAGAATCTGTTCAGGCTACTCTAACAGAATACTGTAAACTGGGTGGCTAATAAACAACAGAAATTTTATTTCTCAAAGTTCTAGAGGCTGGGAAGTTCATGATCAAGGCGCCAGAAGATTCAGTGTCTGGTGAGAGCTCAGATCCTGGTTCATAGATGATGCCTTCTCACTGTGTCCTCACATGGCAGGAGAGAGGAGACTCTCTAGAGTCTCTTTTATATGGGCACTAATCCCATTCATGAGGGCTCCATCCTCATGACCTAATCACTTCCCAAGGGCTCCAACTTCTGATACCATCACACTGGGAATTAAGTTTTCAACATATGAATTTTGGGGAGACACAAATTTTCTGTCTATAGAAATTACTATCTAATATTGGAATTTTCTGTATTGGATAATATAGTGCCAGTGCCTGAATGGTAATGTTTATCAAAATGGTAGAAAAAAAATCCCCAGAAAACATACCAAGTGTGGGCTTTAAATTTTTGGATCCATCCAGGCCTTGAAACTGATTACAGAGACAAATAGTAGACTTCAACAGTGAAAGAAATCAAAGACTCAGCCATCTGAATGTGGTGTTTGTGAGCTGTTTTGAGTGAGAGTTGGCAAATATTTTCCCAACTGTCAATTCTAAGAAACATGCAAAGAGATTCTGTGAAACTGAATACAGCAGTGAAACTGTGTCTCTGTTAAACCACAGATAAATGAAATAAGCTGATATTAAATTTCTAAAGGGAACTTAAACCACCTGCTAAGTTGTAGAATTTAATTTGCAAGATGAATACTTGGCAATGTGACACTTCTTTCATAGCTTCATTTGTTGTTTTAATAAAAATGTTCACAATGGTTTGGTTCCATCTGTTAGAGAAAGTGAAAACAGCTAACTGCTATTCAAACAAAAAATACAGCTTTCTAGAAAACAATATCTAGTGCCACCAAAATGTAAAGAGGTATTTATAAATTTTAAACTTCTAAAAAATGTTGTCATAATTGCACTGCATCTTGGACTCAACATATAAATAATTTATGCAAAAAATTTAAATTAAAATTATTCCCCCACACTCCAAAAGCAAATGAATGTGTTCAAAGTTATTGTGACCTTGAATCTTATTGCATCAGGCTACAGATTTTCATTATAACAATTTGTAAGCAAATATTTGGTTATTTTTGTAAGCCACAAATCTGACTGAAGGAGAAAATGATATGTAATAAATAAAAACCACAAAGTATGTTTGTTGTTACATTTGCAGATTGGAGATAACAATAAGCTATAGTACAACAGCCTCCCTACTTTATTGATTAAATTTCCATAGCTTTTTCTTCAGAATATGTAGATCAAAGTTTTATAACTTTCTTTTGTTTGAATTTTATTTTATTTTTTTATACAGCAGATTCTTATTAGTTATCTATTTTACACATATTAATGTATATATGTCAATCCTAATCTCCCAGTTCATCCCACCGCGACCACCCCTACCCCAGTTTCCATCCTTGTTGTCCATACGTTTGTTCTCTACATCTGTGTTTCTATTTCTGTCTTGCAAACTGGTTCACTGTACCACTTTCTAGATTCCACATATATATGTTAATATACGATATTTGTTTTTCTCTTTCTGACTTACTTCACTCTGTATGACAGTCTCTAGGTCCATCCACATCTCTACAAATGACCCAGTTTCTTTCCTTTTTATGGCTGAGTAATGTTCCATTGTATATATGTACCAAATCTTCTTTATCTATTGATCTGTTGATGGGCATTTAGGTTGCTTCCATGACCTGGCTATTGTAAATAGTGCTGCAATGAACATTGGGGTGCATGTGTCTTTGTGAATTATGGTTTTCTCTGGGTACATGCCCAGGAGTGGGATTGCTGGGTCATATGGTAATTCTATTTTTAGTTTTTTCAGGACCCTCCATACTGTACTCCATAGTGGCTGTATCAACTTACATTCCCACCAACAGTGCAAGAGGGTTCTCTTTTCTTCACAACCTCTCCAGCATTTGTTGTTTGTAGATTTTCTGATGATGCCCATTCTAACTGGTGTGAGGTGATACCTCATTGTAGTTTTGATTTGCATTTCTCTAATAATTAGTGATGTTGAGCAGCTTTTCATGTGCCTCTTGGCCATCTGTATGACTTCTTTGGAGAAATGTCTGTTTAGGTCTTCTGCCAATTTATTGATTAGATTGTTTGTTTTATTTTTTTAAATATGGAGCTGCATGAGCTATTTCTATATTTTGGAGATTAATCATTTGTCTGTTGATTTGTTTGCAAATATTTTCTCCCATTCTGAGGGTTGTCTTTCATCTTGTTTAGGTTTCCTTTGCTGTGCAAAAGCTTTTAAGTTTCATTAGGTCCCATTTGTTTATTTTTCTTTTTATTTCCACTTCTCTAGGAGGTGTGTCAAAAAAGATCTTGCTGTCATTTATGTCAAAGAGTGTTCTGCCTATGTTTTCCTCTAAGAGTTTTATAGTGTCTGGTCTTACATTTAGGTCTTTAATCTATTTTGAGTTTATTCTTGTGTATGGTGTTAGGTAGTATCCTAATTTCATTCTTTTACATGTAGCTGTCCAGCTTTCCCAGTACCACTTATTGAAGAGATTATCTTCTCCATTGTATAACCTTGCCTCCTTTCTCATAGATTAGTTGACCATAGATGTATAGGTTTATCTCTGGGTTTTCTATCCTATTCTATTGATCTATATTTCTGTTTTTCTGCCAGTACCATATTGTCTTGATTACTGTAGCTTTGTAGTCTATTCTGCAGCCAGGGAGTGTGATTACTCTAGCTCTGTTTTTTTTCCCTCAAGATTGCTCTGGCTATTCAGGGTCTTTTGTGTCACCATACAAATTTTAAGATTTTTTTGTTCTAGTTCTGTAAAAAACTGCCATTGGTAATTTGATAGGGATTGCATTGAATCTGTAGACTGCTTTAGGTTATAGTCATTTTCACAATATTGATTCTTCTAATCCAAGAACATGGTATATCTCTCCATCTGTTTGTGTTATCTTTGATTTCTTTCATCAGTGTCTTATAGTTTTCTGAAAACAGGTCTTTTACCTCCTTAGGTAGGTTTATTCCTAGGTATTTTATTCTTTTTGTTGCAGTGGTAAATGGGATTGTTTCCTTAATTTCTCTTTCTGATCTTTCATTGTTAGTGTATAGGAATGCAAGAGATTTCTGTGCATTAATTTTGTATCCTGCAATCTTACCAAATTCATTGATCAGTTTTAATCATTTTCTGGTGGCAACTTTTGGATTATCTATATATAGTATCATGTCTTCTGCAAACAGTGATGGTTTTACTTCTTCTTTTCCAACTTGGATTCCTTTATTTATTTTTCTTCTCTCATTGCCATGGCTAGGACTTCCAAAACTATTTTGAATAAGAGTGGTGAGAGTGGACATCCTTCTCTTGTTCCTGATCTTAGTGGAAATGGTTTCAGTTTTTCACCATTGAGAATTATGTTTGCTGTGGGTTTGTCATATTTGGCCTTTATTATGTTGAGGTAGGTTCCCTCTATGCCCACTTTCTGGAGAGTTTTTTTTTTTATCATAAATGGGTGTTGAATTTTGTCAGCTTTTTCTGCATCTATTGAGATGATCATATGGTTTTTATTCTTCAATTTGTTAAAATGGTGTGTCACACTGATTTATTTGCATGTAGTGAAGAATCCTTGCATCCATAGGATAAATTCCACTTGATCATAGTGTATGATCCTTTTAATGTGTTGTTGGATTCTGTTTGCTAGTATTTTGTTGAGGATTTTTGCATCTATATTCATCAGTGATATTGGTCTGTAATTTCCTTTTTTTGTAGTACCTTTGTCTGGTTTTGGTATCAGGGTGAGGGTGGCCTCATAGAGTGAATTCAGGAGTGTTCCTTCCTCTGCAATTTTTTGGAAGAGTTTGAGAAGTTTGGGTGTTAGTTCTCCTCTAAATATTTGATAGAATTCACCTGTGAAGCCATTTGGCCCTGGACTTTCGCTTGTTGGAAGATTTTAATCACAGTTTCAATTTCATTACTTGTGATTGGTCTGTTCATATTCTCTATTTCTTCCTGGTTCAGTCTTGGAAGGTTATACCTTTCTACAAATTTGTCCATTTCTTCTAGGTTGTCCATTTTATTGGCATAGAGTTGCTTGTAGTAATCTCTTACGGTGCTTTGTATTTCTGTGGCGTCCGTTGTAACATCTCCTTTTTCATTTCTAATTTTATTGATTTGAGTCCTTCCTCTCCCTCTTTTTCTTGATGAGTCTGGCTAATGGTTTCTCAAGTTTGTTTATCTTCTCAAAGAACCAGCTTTTAGTTTTATTGATCTTTGCAATTGTTTTCGTTGTTTCTATTTCATTTATTTCTGGTCTGATCTTTATGATTTCTTTCCTTCTACTAACTTTGCATTTTGTTTGCTCTTCTTTCTCTAGTTCCTTTAGGTGTAAGGTTAAATTGTTTATTTTGCTGTTTCTTGAGGTAGGATTGTATTGCTATAAACTTCCATCTTAGAACTGCTTTTGCTGCATCTCATAGGTTTTGGATCATCATGTTTTCATTTTCATTTGTCTCTAGGTATTTTTTGATTTCCTCTTTGATCTCTTTAGTGATTTCTTGGTAATATAGTAATGTATTGTTTAGCCTCCATGTGTTTGTGCTTTTTACATTTTTTACCTTGTAATTTATTTCTAATCTCATAGCATTGTGGTCAGAAAAGATGCTTGATACATTTTCAATTTTTGTGAATTTACTGAGGCTTGTTTTGTGACCCTAGATATGATTTATCCTGGAGAATGTTTCATGTGCACTTGAGAAGAAAGTGTAATCTGCTGTTTTTAGATGGAATGTCCTATAAATATCAATTAAATCTACCTGGTCTATTGTGTCATTTAAAGCTTTTGTTTCCTTAATTTTCTGTCTGGGTGATTTGTCCACTGGTATAAGTGAGGCTCTAAAGTCCCCCACTATTATTATGTTACTGTTGATTTTCTATTTTACAGCTGTTAGCATTTGCCTTACGTATTGAGGTGCTCCTATGTTGGGTGCATATAGATTTCTAATTTTTATATCATCTTCTTGAATTGATCTGTTGATCATTATGTAGTGTCCTTCCTTGTCTCTTGTAACATTCTTTATTTTAAAGTCTGTTTTATCTGATATGAGTATTGCTACTCCAGCTTTCTTTTGATTTCCTTTGCACGGAACATCTTTTCCATCCCCTCACTTTCAGCTTGTATGTGTCCCTAGGTCTGAAGTGGGTATCTTGTAGACAGCATATATATGGGTCTTGTTTTTGCATCCATTCAGCAAGCCTGTGTCTTTTGGTTGGGGGATTTAATCCATTCACATTTTTTTTTGTTTGTTTTTGCACTACATGGGCCTCTCACTGCTGTGGCCTCTCCCTTTGCGGAGCACAGGCTCTGGACGCGCAGGCTCAGCCACCATGGCTCGTGGGCCCAGCCGCTCAGTGGCATGTGGGATCTTCCCAGACCAGGGCATGAACCCATGTCCCCTGCATCGGCAGGCAGACTCTCAACCCCTGTGCCACCAGGGAAGCCCTAATCCATTCACATTTAAGGTAATTATCAATATATATGTTTCTATTACCATTTTCTTAATTGTTTTAGGTTTGTTTTTTTAGGTCCTTTTCTTCTCCTGTTTCCCACTTAGAGAAATTCCTTTAGCATTTGTTGTATAACTGGTTTGGTGGTGCTGAATTCTCTTAGCTTTTGCCTGTCTGTAAAGCTTTTAATTTCTCCATCGAATCTGAATGACATCCTTGCTGGGTAGAGTAATCTTGATTTTAAGTTCTTCTCTTTCATCACTTCAAATATATCATGCCACTCCCTTCTGGCTTGTAGAGTTTCTGCTGAGAAATCAGCTGTTAACCTTATCGGAGTTCCCTTGCAAGTTATTTGTTGTTTTTCCCTTGTTGTTTTTAATAATTTTTCCTTGTCTTTAATTTTTGTCAATCTGATTACTATGCATCTCGGTGTGTTTCTCCTTCAGTTTATCCTGCCTGGGACTCTCTGTGCTTCCTAGACTTGAGTGGCTATTTCCTTTCCCATGTTAGGGAAATTTTGGACTATAATCTCTTCAAATATTTTCTCGTGTCCATTCTTTCTCTCTTCTCCTTCTGGGACCCATATAATGCGAATGTTGGGGTGTTTACTGTTGTCCCAGAAGTCTCTTAGGTTGTCTCCATTTCTTTTCATTCTTTTTTCTTTATTCTGTTCTGCAGCAGTGATTTCCACCTTTCTGTCTTCCAGGTCACTTATCCATTCTTCTGCCTCAGTTATTCTGCCTTTGATTCTTTCCAGTGTATTTTTCATTTCAGTTATTGTATTCAAATAGTTACCTCTGTTCTTTAATTCTTCTAGGTCTTTGCCAAACCTTTCTTGCATCTTCTCGATCTTTGCCTCCATTCTTTTTCCAAGGTCCTAGATCATCTTCACTATCATTATTCTGAATTCTTTTTCTGGAAGGTTGCCTATCTCCACTTCATTTAGTTGTTTTTCTGGGGTTTTATCTTGTTCCTTCATCTGGTACATAGTCCTCTGCCTTTTCATTTTGGCTATCTTTCTGTGAATGTGGTTTTCGTTCCGCAGGCTGCATGATTGTAGTTCTTCTTGTTTCTGCTGTCTGCTCTCTGGTAGATGAGGCTATCTAAGAGGCTTCAAAGTCTTCTTATAACTTTCAATAAGAGTTGTTCCTCAATCACAAACTACAGTACTTAACACCATGTTGGCATGTGGTAGGCATAAACTACTTGTTTGTTGAGTCAAAGAAGTGCAACCGTAGTCAACCTTACATCAAAGAAAGGCAATGAGGGGAGAGACAGAGAGGTAAGAACAAAATGGAGGGAAAAAAAGGAAGAAGAGGATTTCCCATTCTCTGCCCCATGGAATTACCTCAGACATTGGTTTCAGTTTGTCTTACCTTGAGTTGCTCCCTTCTGTGCAGGGAGGGGAACTAAGGCTGAGAATGACACAGCAGGGGGGGGCGGTGTCCATAGAATGTCCTGTTATACTTGCAGAAAGGTAAGGTTATGAGAGTCTCATCTTGTGTTTCAATCTTGTGTTTCATTCAAGATGTCATGGTTTTGTCTCAGTTCAGTATGTACTGAGAATTAGTCTCATTGAATATTTGTTTTAGATATTTGGGTTTAAGCCTGGCCCTTATAAAGGGAAAGAAACTTTGATCCATGAAGTTGAATAACCAGCTAATTAACCACTGAATAGGAAATAGATCATATTAATGTCAATTAAGCAAATATTTCCTTTAGATAATCCCAAATTCTATATAAGTTAAAGTTCATATAAGAAGGAAATGAATAATAGATAAATTTACTCTTTTATTGAGTCATTTCATGACAATAACAAAAGTTGTGTCTCACTGGCAATTTTAAGATGGGTTAAAAGCACCTAGAAGAAGAATACTTATGCTAAGTACAAAGAGAGGTATTAATTTCCATATACTTGGTAGTGAAGTCTAGACTTGGAGACTAGGTTTTACTCACTTACTACTTGGAAACATTTTACAATCTGTTTGATCTCAAACATACACCTGTGAAAAATATATAATAATTATCCTATCTGGTTCACCAGGTTGTGGTAGGATGAAAATAAAAATAAGATCATGTGTCAAAGTGCTTTTTAATTGCATGGTGTTAAATTAAGGTATCTTTGGCAGTGTAGTTTTAATAACAATGCTCTGAACCCTTCCATAGGAAACAACTGCAAATAACCAGTACAGGGAAATCTCACAAATTAAAACTGACAGAAAAGAAACTGACACAGAATTGATAAAACGATACTATAGAAAAAAGATAAAAGTGATTAGCAATATCAAGAACAGAATGCTCTCCAAAAATAATGCCATGGAATAGTTGATATTTGGTACTAAGCACTTCATAATAAATATTTTTAAATGGTAAAAGAAATAATTATTTCTGTGAAACAAACCACAAAGAATTGAACTTAGCTAAGTTGGTGAGTACGAAATGGAGACCCTGAGCCCCCTCTCCCCACAGGCACACCAAAATTACAACTATTTACAGAACAACTATTGATGAGAAAGACCAAAATCTAGCAGAAAAGATCTTCTACAACTAAAGGTATAAAGAAGGAACCAAAATGAGATGGGTAGGAAGGGTGGAGCCACAGTATAGTAAATACCTATACTCCCAAGTGGGAAACCTACAATAAGAGGATAATTACAATTGCAGAGGTTCTCCCAAAGGAGCAATGGGTCCAAGCCTCACATGAGATTCCCCAGCCCAGGGGTCCTGAACCAGGAAGATGAGCCCCCAGAACTTCTGGTTTTGATGGCCAGGAGGGCTTACTTTCAGGAGAGCCAGAAGGTTGTTGGAAATAGAAACTTCACTCTTAAAGGGCACACACAAATTCTCAAATGTTCTTGGAGCCAAGGTAGAAGCAGTAATTTGAAAGGGTCAGACCCACCGGCTGATCTTGGAGAGTCTTCCATAGAGGCAGGAGGCAACTGGAGCTCACCTAGGGGACACAGATGCTGGAGGCAGCCATTCTGAGAGCTTGTTCTACCACAAGGACACTGGTGTTGGCAAGGGCCGTTTTGGAATCCTTCCTCTAGCTTATTAGCACTGGGACCCGGCCCCTTCCATCAGCTTGTTGGCACCAGTATTGAGAATGCCTCAGGCCAAGCAACCAGTGAGGTGGAGACACAGAGCTACCTACCAGCAGGCAGGCTGCCTTAAGACACCCTAAGCTTACAGCCACCCCAGGACACGGCCCTGTCCACCAGAGGGCCCAGGACCTGGTTCCACAAGCAACAACATGGATGGACCTGGAGGATATTATGCTTAGTGAGATAATTCAGACAGAGAAAGACAAATACTCTATGTTATCACTTATATGTGGAATTAAAAAAATAAAACAAAGGGATTAATATCACAAAACAGAAACAGACTCACAGACATAAGGAAAAAACTACTGGTTACCATTGGGAAGAGGGAAGGGGGAGGAGCAAGATAGGAGAAGGGGATTAAGAAGTACAAACTATTATGTATAAAATAGGTGTCTCCCCACAACTAGGGTGCTTACCAGACACTGGTGGGGGACGTTGACACCCAAGGGGTTGGGAGGAAACCCCAAGCAATTGGGTAGGATGTGGAGGGAATGAGGGGGTAGGAGAAGTGGAGGCCAGATCCTGAGGGGTAGCTGGGGGAGTGGAGGAGTTCCCACACTTGGAGGGATCTTTGGGGGTTTGGAGGATCGTGGGGAATGCACCTAGCATTTCCCCTGTGCACTCAGGCCCTGGGCAGCCTGCTGGACTCCCAGGCATGGTCCTCCACCCTCCGAGGCCCCCTCTGGCAGTGTGAGTCCTAGAGGCATAGGAGAGAGGGAGGAGGGAGGAAGAGGAAGGGAGATGGATGGGAGGGACCCTCCAGGACTGGAGGATCAGGGGAAGTGTAGCTGGTGTTTCCCCTGCCCACTTGGGCCCTGGGAAGCCTGCTGGCTCCAAAGGCAGGTCCTCTGCCCTTCAAGGCCCCCTACAGCCGCCTGGGTCCTAGGGGTGTGGGAGGGAGGGAAGGGGGTAAGAAGAGAAGAGGCAGATGGGGAGGGACCTTCCAGGATGGGAGGATCAGGGGAGATGTGCCTAGTTTCCCCCACCTACTCAGGCCCCCGGAAGCCTGCTGGGGTCCTGGGACTGGTCCTCTGCCCACTGAGGCTGGAGGCACTCTGGGGCCCCTCCGGTCATGCTGAGCCTAAGCTCTGACCCATAGCACCTCCAGGGCCTTTTCCAGTGGCATGGGTTCTAAGCCTAGACCCTGACTGCTGCCTAAACGCTGCCCGCTGCCTAAACCATGCCCTCCACGGCCAAGGCCTTTTCCGTTTTTGTTTTTTTTTTGCCTCCTTTTTGCTACTGTGGTTTTGTTTTACCTTCTGGTTGTTGTTTCCTCTATATTTTTATTTTTTCTAACCTATCTGTTAGTTTTCTAATCTTACTTTATTTTTTACTCTTTGTTATTGTTCTCCTTTTTTTCTTTTTTCCTTTTCTTTTTTTTTTTTTTGCTGCGCTGCACAGCTTGCGGGACCTTGATACATGAACCAGGAATCAGGCCTGAGCTACTGTGGTGGGAGCTCCAAGTCTGAACCACTGAACTAACACAGAACCTCAGACCCCAGGGACTATTCATCAGAGTGAGGTCTCCCAGAGGTCCACATCTTGGCACCAAGACCCATCTCTACTCAATAGCCTACAAATTCTAGTGCTGGAAGCCTCAGGCCAAACAACCAGTAAGACAGGAACAAAACCTCACCCATCAAAAAAAAAAAAAAATGAGATGGCAAAAAAAAAATGTTATAGATGAAGGAGCAAGGTAAAAACCTACAAGACCAAATAAATGAAGAGGAAACAGGCAACCTACTTGAAAAAGAATTCAGAGTAGTGATAGTAAAGGTGATCTAGAGGCATGGATCGAGAAAATTCAAGAAGTGCTTAACAAAGACCTAGAAGAACTAAAGAACAAGCAGAGATGAACAACACAATAACTGAAATGAAAAATACACTAGAAGGAATCAGTAACAGAATTACTGGGACAGAAGAATGCATAAGTGAGCTGGAAGACAGAATGGTGGAAATAACTGCTGAGGAACAGAATAAAGAAAAAAGAATGAAAAGAATTGAAGACAATATCAGAGACCTCTGGGACAACACTAAATGCACCAATATTTGAATTATAGGGGTCCCAGAAGAAGAAGAGAAAAAGAAAGGATCTGAGAAAATATTTGAAGAGATTATAGTTGAAAACTTCCCTAACATGGGAAAAGAAATAGCCACCCAAGTCCAGGAAGCACAGAGAGTCTCATACAGGATAAACCCTAAGAGAAACACACCAAGACACATATTAATCAAACTAACAAAAATTAAATTTAAAGAAAAATATTAAAAGCAACAAGGGAAAAGAAAACAATAACATACAAGGTTATCCCCATAAGGTTATCAGCTGATTTTTCAGCAGAAACTCGACAGGCCAGAAGGGAGTGGCAGGATATACTTAAAGTGATGAAAGAGAAAAACCTACAACCAAGATTACTCTACACAGCAAGGATCTCATGCAGATTCAGTGGAGAAATCAAAAGCTTTACAGACAAGCAAAAGCTAAGAGAATTCAGCACCAGCAAACCAGCTTTACAACAAATGCTACAGGAAATTCCCTAGGTGGGAAACACAAGAGAAGAAAAAGACCCCCACCCCCCAAAAAAACCCTAAAATAATTAAGAAAATGGTAATAGGAACATACATATCAAAAATTACCTTAAATGTAAATGGATGAAATGACCCAACCAAAAGCCACAGACTGCCTGAATGGATGCAAAAACAAGACCCTTATACATGCTGTCTACAAGAGACCCACTTCAGACCTAGGCACACATACAGACTGAAAGTGAGGGGATGGAAAAAGATGTTCCATGCAAATGGAAATCAAAAGAAAGCTGGAGTAGCAATAATTGTATCAGTTAAAAGAGACTTCAAAATAAAGACTGTTACAAGACATAAGGAAGGACACTACATAATGATCAAGGGATCAATCCAATATATATATATATAAAAATATATATAATTATAAATATATATATATACCCAACATAGTAGCACCTCAATACATAAGGCAAATGCTAACAACCATAAAAGGGGAAATTGACAATAACACAATAATAGTAGGGGACTTTAACACCCCACTTACAACAATGGACAGATCATCCAAACAGAAAATAAATAAGGAAATGCAGCTTTAAATGACACAAAAGACTAGATACACTGAATTGATATTTATAGGTCATCGCACCCAAAAGTGGCAGAATACACATTCTTATCAAGTGCACATGGAACATTCTCCAGGATAGATCATATACTGGGTCACAAATCAAGACTTGGTAAATTTTAAAAAACTGAAATCATATCAAGCATCTTTTCTGATCACAACACTATGAGACTAGAAATCGATTACAGGAAAAAACCCATAAAAAACACAAATACATGGAGGCTAAACAGTGTGCTACTAAATAACTAAGAGATCACTGAAGAAATGAAAGAGGAAATTAAAAAAATACATAGAAATTAATGATGACCCAAAACCTATGGGATGCAGCAAAAGCAGTTCTAAGAGGGAAGTTATAGCAATTCAGTCTCACCTCAAGAAACAAGAAAAATCTCAAATAAACAATCCAACCTTACACCTAAAGTAACTACTGAAAGAAGAGCAAAGAAAACCCAAAGTCAGGAGAAGGAAAGAAATCATAAAGATCAGAGCAGAAATAAATAAAATAGAAATGAAGAAAACTATAGCAAAGGACAATAAAACTAAAACCTGGTTCTTTAAGAAGGTAAACAAAATTGATAACCCTTTAGCCAGACTCATCAAGAAAAAAAGGGGAGGATGCAAATCAATAACATTAGAAATGGGGCTTCCCTGGTGGCACAGTGGTTAAGAATCCATCTGTCAATGCAGGGGACACGGGTTTAAGCCCTGGTCATGGAAGATCCCACATGCTGCAGAGCAACTAAGCCTGTGCACCAGAACTACTGAGCCTGCACTCTAGAGCTCATGAGCCACAATTACTGAAGCCCGTGTGCCTAGAGACCATGCTCCACAACAAGAGACACGCGCAGTGCAACAAAGAGTAACCCTCACTCGCCGCAACTAGAGAGAACCCACACACAGCAACGAAGACCCAATGGAGCCAAAAATAAATTAAAAATAAAATAAATAAATTAAAAATTATTAGACCAGATGGTTTCACAGGTGAATTCTTTCAAACATTTAGAGAAGAGCTAACACCTTTCTTTCTCAAACTCTTCCAAAAAATTGCAGAGGGAGGAACACTCCCAAAATCTTTCTACAAGGCCACCATCACTCTGATACCAAAACCGGACAAAGAGGTCAAAAAAAAGGAAAATTACAGACCAATATCACTGATGAACATACACGCAAAAATCCTCAACGAAATACTAGCAAACAGAATCCAACAACACATTAAAAGGATATACATGATCAAGTGATTTTTATCCCAGTAATGCAAAGATTTTTAGTATACGCAAATCAATCAATGTGATACACCATATTAACAAATTAAGGAATAAAAACCATATCATCATCTCAATAGATGCAGAAAAAGCTTTTGACAAAATTCAACACCGATTTATGACTAAAACTCTCCAGAAAATGGGCATAAGAGGAAAACTACCTCAACATAATAAAGGCCACATACAACAAACCCACAGCAAACATCATTCTCAATGGTGAAAAACTGAAAGCATTTCCTCTAATATCAGGAAAAAGACAAGGATGTCCACTCTTGCCTCTCTTATTCAACATAGTTTTGGAAGTCCTAGCCACGGCAATCAGAGAAGGAAAAGAAATAAAAGGAATCCAAATTGGAAAAGAAGAAGTAAAACTGTCACTGTTTGCAAATGACATGATACTATACATAGAAAATCCTAAAGATGCCACCAGACAACTACTAGAACTAATCAATGAATTTGGTAAGGTTGCAGGACACAAAATTAATGCACAGAAATCTCTTGCATTCCTATACACTAACAATGAAAGAGCAGAAAGACAAATTAAGGAAACACTCCCATTTCCCATTGCAACAAAAAGAAAAAAATACCTGGGAATAAACCTACCTAAGGAGGCAAAAGACCTGTACTCAGAAAACTATAAAACACTGATGAAAGAAATCACAGATGACATAAACAGATGGAGAAATATACTATGTTCTTGGATTAGAAGAATCAATATTGTGAAAATGACTATACTACCCAAAGCAACCTACAGATTCAGTGTAATCCCAATCAAATTACCAATGACATTCTTCACAGAATTAGAAAAATAAATAAATAAATAAATAAATATTTTTAAAAAAAGAATGTTAAGCACTTAATACTTTCTGTGTTGTCATTTATCGAGTATTTGTACCCTACAAGTAAGGCTGAGATTGCCCCCTTGACCTTGGCTGTAGTTACAGGTTAATCAAACCTTCGCTCCTCCTGACTTGTTTTAGAAACAGAGAAAGGTTTGTGTGTTGGGCTGCTAGGAGGTATCTTGCTAGGTCCCCCTTCTGCCCTATGAATTGATTTCCCTGGCACAGTGGTGGATCCGGGCATGAGGGCGCTATTTGTGCCACCTTATTCCAGGAGATGGACAAATGACTCAAGATGAATTCATTGAAAGTTCCCCATGATTTGAGATTTCCTTTCTCCTGATAATATAAATAATTTTAAACAACCTGAGTCATGGGTCAAAGAAGAGCTATAAACTGAAGTTGCAGAATTTCTAAAATGCAATGATAATGAAAACTATATATCAGTGCTCAAAAATGTCATAGCCCTAAATATTTACATTACTTAAAAAAGAAGGAATAAAAATAAATGAATTAAGCTATTAACTTAAAAAGGTTTGAAAAGGAAAAACAAAATAAACTTAAGAAAACAGAAGGATGTATTAGTAAAGATAAAAGCAGAATTAATGAATTAAAAAAATAGAAAATTGAAGTGATAAATAATTTAAATCCTCAGTCTTTGTGGAAAATAACAGAGTACATAAATTAGTTAAGGAAAAATATAAGGGAAGTATAACTCCATAGATTGATAAATGACAGTAGGAAAGTAACCACAGAAAGGACTTTCAAGAATTCTGAGATTACTCTGCTTAACTCTATGCAAACAAATTGAAAAACCTGGATGGAATGAATAAATTACCATAAAAAATAATGAATATATAAACAGACCAAATTTCAAAAAGAAATAGCAGCTGTCAAAGCATGACCGTCTAAAAACATTACCAGACCCAGGCAATTTTACAAGAATTTCATAAAATCTTAAAAAATGGTAACTCCGGGCTTCCCTGGTGGCGCAGTGGTTGAGAGTCCACCTGCCAATGCAGGGGACACAGGTTTGTGCCCTGGTCTGGGAAGATCCCACATGCCGCGGAGCGGCTAGGCCCGTGAGCCACGGCCGCTGAGCCTGTGCATCCGGAGCCTGTGCTCCGCAACGGGAGAGGCCACAACAGTGAGAGGCCCACATACCAAAAAAAAAAAAAAAAAGAAAAAGAAAAAAAAATGGTAACTCCAATGCTATTGGAACTATTCCAAGAATGGAAAAAAGTAAAATCCCAAACCTATTTTTTCCATAAGTTTGCAAGTCCTCTATGAATAAAACATTTAAATACAAAGGAAAGACACATATAGAGCACTTGAATTAATGGAAAGACATATCATATGCTTGATTAGGATTCAAATCAGTTTCTGCTAAGTTAATTTGCTAATTTAATGTGGTCCTAGTAAAAATACAACAAATTAATTTTTTTCTATACAAGTTGTTCCTAAATTTTACCTAGGAAATTAAAAAGTAAGAATAAAACATTAAAATTCTTTAAAAAAAATGAATAGTGATGTAGAACTAGCCCTACCAGATATTAAAATATTACAAGGTCTTCAGACAAACCAATAAATCAGAATAAGAATTCCAGAAATACAGCCAAATAGATACTGAGAAACATATTATAAATTAATATATGATAAATGTGGCATCTGAAACCTGTTAAAAAGAGAATTATTCATTGAGTGGTGTTGGAAAAAATGGGGTGCTTTCTGGATAAAATTAAGTGAGATACTTCACTTAACTTCAAATGGAATTAGGAAGAATTCTAAGATGACCCCCAAGATTCCTGCCTTTCAGTGTACACTTCCTGTATAATCCCCTACACTTGATTGTGGACAGGACCTGTGAATATGATGGGTGTCACTGCTGTGATTAGATTAGATTACATGGGAAAAGTGAATAGATTTGTAGATGTTATTAAGGTCTCTAATCAGTTGACTTTAAATTAATAAAGAGGAAGATTGTCCTGAATGGGTCTGACCTAATCAGCTGAGCCCTTTAATAAGGGGTTTAGATGTCAGAGAGTCTTCTGCTGACCTTAAGGAAGCACAACTCTCTGTTGTTAGAGGTCCTCTAAGAGGGCAACATAGCAAGGAACTGCAGGGGTCTCTCAAGGTTGAGAATGACTCATGGCTGACAGCCATTTACAAAATGAAAATTAACTTATTCTAAGTTAATAGCTTAATTCATTTATTTTTATTCCTTCTTTTTTAAGTAATGTAAATATTTAGGGCTATGACATTTTTGAGCACTGATATATAGTTTTCATTATCATTGCATTTTAGAAATTCTGCAACTTCAGTTTATAGCTCTTCTTTGACCCATGACTCAGGTTGTTTAAAATTATTTATATTATCAGGAGAAAGAAAATTTCACATCATGGGGAAGTTTCGATGAGTTCACCTTGAGTCATTTGTCCATCTCCTGGAATAAGGTGGCACAAATAGCGCCCTCATGCCCGGATCCACCTCTGTGCCAGGGAAATCAATTCATAGGGCAGAAGGGGGACCTAGCAAGATACCTCCTAGCAGCCCAACACACAAACCTTTCTCTGTTTCTAAAACAAGTCAGGAGGAGCAAAGGTTTGATTAACCTGTAACTACAGCCAAGGTCAAGGGGGCAATCTCAGCCTTACTTGTAGGGTACAAATACTCCATAAATGACAACACAGCAAGTATTAAGTACTTAACATTTTTTTTTAAAAAAATATTTATTTATTTTGTTGCATTGAGTCTTAGTTACCCATAACCCTTAGTTAAGGGTTCCTTAGTTGTTGCAGGTGGGCTCCTTAATTGCAGCACGTGGGCTCATTAGTTGCAGCCCGTGGGCTCCTTAGTTGTGGCATGAGAACTCTTAGTTGTGACATGCATGTAGGATCTAGTTCCTGGGCCAGGGATTGAGCCCAGGCCCCCTGCATTGGGATTGCGGTGTCTTAACCACTGTGCCACCAGGGAAGTCCCAGTACTTAACATTCTTGATTCATTATCTCTTTGTAAGAATAGTTTTTCTCCTATTATCTTTAATCTAGAGTCAACTTAATTTGATTTACTGATGATAAGCTTATCTAATTCTTATTTTCAGGCATCATTCTTTTTTTTTTTTTTTTTTTTTTGCGTTATGCGGGCCTCTCACTGTTGTGGAGCACAGGCTCCGGACGCGCAGGCTCAGCAGCCATGGCTCACGGGCCCAGCCGCTCCGTGGCACGTGGGATCTTCCCGGACCGGAGCACGAACCCGTGTCCCCTGCATCGGCAGGCAGACTCTCAACGACTGCGCCACCAGGGAAGCCCAGGCATCATTCTTTAATATATTGTGAGCCATGTTGTTAACTAAGTGTAGAGAATTGTAAAATGAAGATAATAGGGTGATTACTTTGAGCACAGAAAGTACAAGTTAAGTTTTAACAGCCCTATGGTGTATATAAATATTTCTCTGAATTATCCATTAAAGACTTACCCCATTTAATCATGGCACATTTAACATGCTTTTTTTTAAAATAATAAATTTATTTATTTAATTTATTTATTTTTGGCTGTGTTGGGTCTTCATTGTTATGCACAAGTTTTCTCTAGTTGTGGCGAGTGGGGGCTACTCTTTGTTGCAGTGTGCGGGCTTCTCAGTGCAGTGGCTCCTCTTGTTGCGGAGCACGGGCTCTAGGCGCACAGGCTTCAGTAGTTGTGGCGGGTGGGCTCAGCAGTCGTGGCTCGTGGGCTCTAAAGTGCCAGCTCAGTAGTGTGGCACACGGGCTTAGTTGCTCCGTGGCATGTGGGATTTTCCCAGACCAGGGCTCGAACCTGTGTCCCCTGCACTGACAGGCGGATTCTTAACCACTGCGCCACCAGGAAGCCCTAACCTGCTTTTAAATGAGTTAAGGCTGCTAACTTTTTCAATTTTGTTTTAAAAGTTAGGTAAATTTGTTTGAAAAGTCAAAACGGTGAAATAGAAATGATTAGTCTATATGAAATTTAACTCTGTGTTTGCACCTTACAAATGTTAATTGTTTTACCAATGAATTGTAATTCTACCTAGCAACACTCCCTTCTTTCCATTTTTAATTTCTAAGAGAAGATATGTCTGAGTAATTACCAGTAAATTGCTCTGAACTGAATACAATGTTTGGAACACTTATGGCTTATATTTACAAAAAGTCTTGGTAAAGAAAGTTAAAACTAAGATGTGTCAAATAGGTTCATATAAATGTTTCACAGTCTGTCTATTGGGCTCAAGAACAAATGACAGGGGAAGGAGGGAACAAAGGGACACAAAAAGTTAAAGAAACTGTCAGGATTATTTTATTCTTTTATAAAACCATGTTCTGATTCCCATGTACTTACTGTTGTATGGACATTATGGTCATTGTGGAGATCAATTATTCTTATACTGTAGATCTTAATGGGAAAAGTCTACTTGCCTTCTGTAGATTACTGAGTTACAGCTAAAGGATAAAACCATGAATTGAACAGGGTAAATCACTGTGGCCATTCTAGGTGTTTGGGAAAATCCTAAAGACTCCATCCTCACCCACATGTGTGGGTGCAGGCTCTCTCCTTACACACAGGTTCGCTCCACTGTGCACTCTGTTGCATCCTGGCCACCCTCCGTGCTCTGCCTCCAGAAACACCCCCTCATCCTTCGCGGCCTCATGGCTGACCCATTCATATACATTCTGCTCTTGCTCTCCACTCAGCCGTGTAGATCTGGATCAGCTCTCCTGGGCCTCAGGCCTTTATTGGCACCTAGCTTAAGTCAGTAAATATCTGTTTAATCAAAGTTAATTGTAATAATGAGTTTTCACTTCTAAGATAAACATTTAGTGTTTACAAATTTGTTGTTGATATAATTAATTTTGTTGATTGTTTCTTCCTGTTATAATAACCTTGAATTTTGTGGATAAACCTCTTGTTTATAGCAAAATCTTTATTTATTGTGTTGTATTGTCTTTAGATTTTACAATTATCCATATATCTCTTCACTGATTTACAGTTTTAAAAGAACTAGAAACAAAGCATTTGTACTAGTTTCCTATTGCTACTGTGACAAGTCACCACAAATTTAGGAGCTTAAAATAACACAGATTTATTATCCTACAGTTCTGGTGGTCAGAAGTCTGAAATGAGTCTCACAGAGCTAAAATCAAGGTGTCAACAAGGTTGCATTCCTTCTGGACGCTCCAGGGGAAAATCTGTTCCTTGCCTTTTGCAGCTTCTAGAGATTGCCTGTATTCTGTGGCTTGTGGCTGCATCACTCTTACCTATGTTTTTGTCTCACATCTCCTTCTCTGACTATCTTGTCTTCTTTATATAACTACCTGTGTGATTATACTGGGTCCACCCAGATAATCCAGGACAATCTTTCACCTTAATGTCCTTAACTTAATCACATCTGCAAAGTCCCTTTTGCTGAACAAGGTAACACACAAAAATTCTTGGTAAACAAGTTAAAACTTTCTGAGGATTAGGACATAGACATTTTTGGGACATCCTTCAGTCTACCACAAAATTCATTACTGCTATACCAGACAAGCAAAGAAATATATAAAATTGGGACCAGATTCTAAAAGGTTAATTAGACTTTAATATTAACTAAAAGACTGAAGTTGCATAGAAATAAAAATATTAAGATATTTAGTAATGAGATTATGTGAAGTCTAAAGTTAACATAGTAATTAATAAAATTCAAGCTTAAAAACCATAAATGCCATATTTGTTTGAAGCCAAGGTCTATGTAATCCAGTAACTACACAGAGATAATTTGTTTGAGACTTTAGCATTTTATAGTATCAAACTGGATACCCAAACATACTCTTCAAGCCGTGTTCATTTTTTTTTTAAGAAATGTAATACATACATGGTAAAAAAAAAATTAGAAAAGTCTAAATGGTGTATAATGAAGAGTAAATCTCTGACCCTCTCTGCCTCCCAGTCACTCAGGTTCTGTCAGAGGCAGCCAAGTCACTAGTTTTCTGTTTATTTTTCCAGAAATTACTTGATCATTTTAGTTGCTTCTCTCTAGAATCATTGAGCCATTAGGAAGTTAATCCATACATACATTTTATTTATAAGACTGTTTCTATACTAGTTAGACAGCCATTAGAAATAATTTCTATTAATACCTGAGACCCTCTTTCCACAGTTTTTATTGTTTACTATCTAAAAAAGTATGTACTGCCTGATAATCTACAGTATGTCCTTTGGTATTTAGATCCTTGATCACACTTTAATTTTCTTTATCCTCCAAAGGAGTGGGCTCTCAAGGCAGCCCCTCAGCTTAAAGTTTGTCTTTCCCAATTTCAGGTTGATTGACTTTGTTAGCTGACTAACTAGTTGAACTCTTTGGTTTTGCTTTCTTCATGTGTAAACTGGGCATAATAATAGTACCTACCTCTTAGGGTTATTGTTAGAGTTAAGTTAAACACTTCATAAGGCATCTGGCATTTACTAGGTATTTAGTAAACAATTGTCTTCATGAAGAACTCCAGCAGATGCACAAGGATTATCTTCTTGCATTTGCTCCATTTATCTTAGTTGCTAGTCATTACTGTTATTCCACTGTTAACTAATTTACTGAGTATGGAAGGATTACTGGCCCGTAATGCTCAAAGCTAGCACTGGGCTCTTCCTTAAGGAGAGTAGCAGCTAATGTTCACTGAGCATTTATTGTGTCCTAGGCTCTGTGCTGTGCACTCTTGCTGCATTAAACTTTTCTGAGTTTTCCCAAACCTATGAAGTTGGTGGTGTTATTTCATCATCCTCAGCTCAAGGTTGAGTATCCAAGGATTAAAGAGTTTGTGTAACCCCCCAGGTAGTTAGGAACAGAGCCAGGATTTGAACCCAATTAGTCCAAGTCCAGTGCCCATCCTCTTAATTATGAGTTATATTGCCTCTTGAGGAATGTTTGCTCTGGCATTTCACTAATCCTCAGCCTTTACTCCCTCATCCTTCCTTCCTGCCTTCCTTCCTTCCTTCCTCCCTTCCTCCCTTCCTCCCTCCCTCCCCCTTCCTTTCTTTCTTTCTTCCTTCCTTCCTTTCTTTCTTTCTCTTTCCTGTCTTTCTTTCTCTCTCTCTTTCTTTCTCTCTCTCTTTCTTTCTCTTCCTCTCTCTCTCTCCACTTCTCTCTCTCTCCCCTTCCTTCCTCCTTCCTTCCTTCCTCCTTCCTTCCTTCCTTCCTTCCTTCCTTCCTTCCTTTCTTTCTTTCTTTCTTTTTTTCTTTCTTTTTCTTCTTTCTTTCTATAGAAAAATAAGCATTTATTGAATGCTTATTATGTGCCAGGTACTCTCAAAGGCAATAGGTATACAAAGATAATAGAGCAGTGTGCCTGTCCTCGGGCTCATGGTGGCTAATAGCTGACAGCGACACCTTACAGAGTCTTGAACTACCAGAACTCACTACTAAGTTGAGGCTAGTACATGTGATTGCCAATATTTGATATAGTACCTGCTACCTTTCTTTTTCAAAGACACCATGGAAATGAGAAGTTCCCTTAAGTCTTTTCTCTGATTGAAGCAAACAACTAACTTATTCTCTCTCTATTCTCCTCTGTACATGTATCACACTGTGGTTATTAAGTGCCTCTCTAGCAAGATTCCTATCTTTCAATATTTTAACAACTTGTCATTGATATTTTACAATTTTATTAGTGTTTTGAAATTAAAAATTTTACTTTTAGATAGTTGTAGATTCACAAACAGTTGTAAGAAATAATATGCAGAGATCCCATGTACACTTTATCCAGTTTCCCTGATGGTAACATCTTGCAAAACAATAGTACAATATTACAACCGGGATATTAACATGTTAACATGAAGCAATCCATCAATTTTTATTCAGATTTCCCATTTTACTGGTACTCTTGTGGTGTGTGTTCTTCTATACATCACTGAGATATTAATTCACGGTTAGCCTTGGATAATTTTTCCTCTCATAATTGTATTTTCACCTGATCTTCCCGTGAGAAATCTTTATATTTTTAAAGAAATGCTCTATTCCTTTCTGTGACAGCATCTTTGATATTGCATTATTTTAGACATTGCAATCAACCATGACGAATTTTTTTCTTCCAGAAATCTGGTCTTTTTAATTCACGTCACACATTTTCTTGAGCTTCCAGTGAGTTATTTTTAAATTATCTGCAAAGAGCCTGTGGCTTATTTCCATTAAATTAATCCATGTTTTCTCCATAATAAATGCACTTGTTTCATTATATTTGTAACATGTAGTAAAGGTACCATAGTTTTTTTGAGTTTTCCTGAGTTGAATCGTGTTATAATAGCTCATATAATAGTGGTACACTTTCAGATTTTCTATAGATAGAACTTCATATTCTTACTTCCAAATCTAAAGTAATTTATTTTTTTCTGGGTACTAACATTACCTATTCTAAAAATCAGAGTATTGAGTAATTTATCCTACATAAAAACTTATCCTCAAAATCTCATCCACATGAGGCAATTACAACCTAAGTATTTTATAGCTCTCTATTGGTTTTTGTCTCTCTACCCAGCTTTTGAGATGAAAATGAGAGCAAAATTATCACCTTCAATTCCAATTCCAATCCCAATTCAATGCAATATAATAATTATATTACTTGGAATTTGAATCTCTCCATTTTGTTTTTAGAATCTATTGTTATTAAGTAGGCAGTATTAGTCCCACCATCTCATATAAAGAGATAGGAACCCCAGATCTTCTGATTCCTGAAACAACAACTTACTGCCACACAGAGTCATGGGGACATGAAGATCCCATATATGGTAAACACCTGGCAGAGACTACAAATTGGTGGCCCATAAACAACATCCAGTTTACAGCTATTTTTTGCTTGACCTGCATGGTATCAGCCAGCATGTTTTTTAAAAAGTTTCAGTTAATTGACAAAACTTAAAAAATCAGGAGATTTCACATGAAAATCCAGATTTCCAATTTCCCTTGAAAAATCAGGATGGCTGGCAGCAATCCCCTGGAGTAGAGGGGCAGCTCCCCAACTTCGTCCTGTCCCCCTGACCTTAAAGGTGGGTGGCACTGATGCTGTATCAGGGCACTCATGCTTTACTTTCCTTAGGCCTGGGCTGACTGGATCAGTCATGTTATCTGCCAGATGCCCACAGCCACTGTAATATGCAAGTCTGATGCCTGGGTTTTAGTCAAAACTCCTATCTGACCACGTGCTTGGTGAAGTAGTTGGACATGAGATCCATGAGAATTCCTTCAGATTACACCAGAGGTAGTTTGGGGGCTTGCTCCTAGGTCTTTGATTGACCCTAAGCACCTGAAATTTTCCCTGTGAAGCTTGGCAGAGAAAACAAGAGCCCTGTCTTTAAGGACTGGAGAGGAGCTTGCCTGTCTCCTCTTCCTGGTCCCACCCTGCTGTCCACTAGACCTTACAAAGTTAGGGCATCCTCAATAAGGATTCTGCTGGTAAACAGCCCTCTGTTTGCTTTTGGATATCCCAGCACCCACAAAGGACTACACTGTTTAAATTGGGGTAGTGTAGGATTCCCATACAGGAAATACCCTCAGGCTTTACCTTGATGTATTCATCACAGTGGGGGGAAGAGAATGTAGAAAGCCAGCTCAGTGGCATAGGAAGGCAGGATGATGGTCTCATTTGAATTCCATTGACTGTATCTTTGCAATTTCCACCAAATTGTCCTCTCCTGATATCAAAACCTAAATTGTGTGTACTTGGGACTCCATTTTGCCCTTGACTCTTTTCAAGGGGTTTGGGAAGAACTCTGGTTTCCCATAGAAGTTAGTAACTCTTGGGGCTATTAAAATTTCTGAGTGTCAATTGCTATTCTCTACTTCACATTGCTTGTGTATGCATGGTTTTAAACCTTAGGCTTCTGGCCCATTAAATACTGCAAACGTTGATTTTTGAACTGTCCGCAGGGTTTTGAGAACTGTTTGTTAGTCTCGCTATTTTGATACTCACCAGGGAAAATATCCAACCTGCTATGGAACAGGATCGTTAACTGAAGCATCCACTCTGAGAAGGAAAGTGCATAATGTTATAAGTGAAGTCACTGCCATGAAATAATACCGATGTATTCTTTTCAGTGAATTCTGTGCAAACACCTAGTCAAGCTGAGACTTCCCTGATTATGTACAGGGAATGCATTTCAGAAAATCACCAGCTGGGTTTTTCAGTGGTTTAAAAGCTGCTGTTCTATAGCATTCCAGAATAAAATAAGTAAATACCACCTACCAACCAGTCAAGTTTTTTGATGTAACATCCCTTTACTTCAAAGCTTATAATGAAATTGATTTTCATTGCTTTTTCATTTCAACTTGCAAGCCCCATGAATAACTACTCTAAAATAATTTCAACTTAGGGATGTTCAGGAACTGGTGAGAAGTTGATAGTGACTGTTTTATTCTTAGCCAAAAGATATTGAATAAAAATGTAAAGGAAGAACTTACTGTGTTTAGATGAGAAGAACTATATGATAAGGAAGCAAAGAGCCAGAACATTATTTTCCATGATAACCAGAGTTATTTAAAACTTTCTTTAATTTTGAGTGGGATTGAACCCTCAAACAAATGAGATTTCATAGCCTGGAGAACTGGCAGAGGCTGTAAATCACATTCTAATTCTGAAATGTCATTCATTGATTATGACTATCTGAGGAGATAGTCATCCTGATGAGAAATTTTTAAAAATACAGCAAATCATCCAGATATTTGGAAACTCCTGGATAATAAAATTTCTTACTTTGCACTCAAATAGATAGAATTGTATTGATATTTATTTTGAAGGTATATGTGGATCCATGTTTTGTGTATCCTGAAGCTTATGCAATTTGGGGAGGGGGATTTCTTTAAGAAAAAGAATACAAAGTAGTGAATATAAAATTTGGTAATAAAGTGATTATTATTTAGAAAGTAGAAATTGCAGCAAGTTACAAATTTCAAAAGTCTGAAATACCAAAAAATCACAAAATCCAGAAAATTAACAAAATTATTTTAATTGATGGACTTCCTGATACATCTCTGTAATACTTTTTTCCCTACACTTTTTAGCAGCATACTCATTAATGATCTCTTCATACGACAATAGTTTCAGAATATAGTTTTTTATCTAGAGAATAGAAAAATAATTCAGACTTTCCTCTAGCATAGTTAACTTAAACTTGTTTATTCTTATTAAAAATTTAGAAAAGTTTCAGCTTCACAACTCCTGTAGATCACATCCATATACAATTTTAATATTGTTGCTAAATTTGGAAAATCCTCTATCAAGTTTCTTTTATACATGAGTTATTGGATTTCAAGGCATTTCAAGATCTCTTAAGCAGTGACTGATCTGATAGCACTCATTAACCAATTTGTAATTGATATTCTTGTATTATGATGCTGGGTGGGTCTGCACAGTGGGATGAAGGAAGATTCCGGGAAGTCATTCCACACTGGGACAGCCAGCGATAACAGCTATCCAGGGAAGTGTCCACAAACTACATAAATACATGTCTCCAAACCCAAACTAAATGTACCCCCAACTCAGTTCCCCTTAGGCAAATCCCCAATATGTAGAATTCCAATGCAGAATAGAAGGAGACAGTGGTTTTAACTGATTGAGATTAAAATATCCTTCTTTAGAAAATTTTACAAACTGGGCACAGTAAATCAACTTCTATCTCATGGGGAAGGAACTTGAAGCTAGAGGACTAGATGTAGCATTTTACTTAATTTTATCTATGCTCTGAAAAGTGCCCTCCGAGCTCTGAGTGGGTACTGGTCTAGCCCTAGCACAGCAGACTAAGAACAAATGTTCCCTGGATTTCTGCATTTCATTCAGTGCCTACATTAAGTTTCCTTAATATACAAAGTTGGTGACTAATTTCTTCTATTCAAACAGATGTCTTTCTGAGACTACCAATTGAGTTCTGATAGTTCAAGAGAAAATCTGAGAATTAATCTGACCCTCATGTGTTAGAGGGAACAAAAAATTCCTTATGAGTATGAGAATGGGAAGATGAAATGTTAAAGAAACTCATTGTTTAAGAAAAAGAAAAATGTAACATCTTTGTTCATTGAAAGATCAAATATATTTTATGTTATAGATCATTAAATATAAGAAACAGACGTATTAATTTATGTATGGATTATAATTTACCTGTAACAGATGATACTTAATTACCTTATGTAAAGCTTTGTCATAATCAAAATTTCATGCTCTTTCAAGACACACTTTGTTTAACTTATGCGTTTAAAAGAAGTCACTACAATTGTTGCAACAATTTGGCAAAGTGGGAGTTTCACTACAATTTTGGTTTGAGGGACACCAAAATGTCAAGTTGTTCCAAAATATTTCTATGTGCCATGGCAAAAAGGGATCTTTTACTAGAGCATGTTCTTCTCCTATTATAATAATATAAATTATTTAATTATATAAGCTATTGATATTTATTATCTTGATTTTTGTAGTGACAAGAAATCTGACAGGTCTGAGGGTCAATAAAATTGAATGGAACATGGCAGAGACAAGATCTTGATGGCAACAGATTTCTGACCATAGATGACAGGGCTGCGGTGATATCACAGAAACTAGCCATTATAGAAATCTCAATTCTTCAGCTTAATTCAATAACATAAATATGCAAATTTTGCTTTATGCATTATTTTTTTTGGAGTTTTTGAAATGGTAGCAGATAGGGAATCAAGTAATCAGTATTCTATCTTTCCTGAATGTGATTTGATTTTTTTTTTGAAATGTTAGTATTCCATTTAATTAAAGAAGTAGATTGTGGCTAGGGGAATCTGAGAAAACTTAAGTATAAAAAAATATATATAATTTAGTGTAAAATTTTTCTCTTTAATTTGAAATTAGCTAAGAGAAATATGTACTTGAAACAGTTTTAAGAGGTAAAAAAATCCTATTGAAACTGGTTAAATAACTTATTGACCCGTGTAACAATTTCTTCAGGTTTGGCTTGATCTAGTGGCTAAAATAAATCAATTTATCTCTTTCAACCATGCCATTCATTGTGGGGTATCATTTTAAGGCACTGAATAGTGGCTTCTGGATCTCCAGGCTTATATCTCCCAAGATTCAAGTCCAGAAGATAAGGGAAAATACCTCTTGCTAGTAACTCAGCAAAAGTGATAGACTTCATTCTTACTGAAACAACTGGGGTCACATTCTCATGGTAGATCAAATTATTCTCTAGAGGAAAGCAGAAGTCTATTTGGAAGGGCCTGAGTCACATACTTTTCCCTGGAACAAAAGGTAAAATTATGCCACACTGCATGGATGAGAATGAAGAGAAATGGGCACCCAAAAGAAATCCAAATATAACACTGTTAACAAAAGAGAGAGAATGACTGTTAGATGGAGAAAATCAAGCGGCGTCTACCTTTTGGTAACTCAGCTCCAATACTCATCTTTCTCCACAAATATAAATTTCCAAACATGTCTTAGCTTGGCACATAATGACACTCCTGTCCTTCCCAAAGGGAGACAACTGAGAGTTTGGTCCAGTTACTGCATCTAACTCTAAATTTAAGATATCTGGATAATGCATGTTTTCAAATAGATCCTGATATAATTCTCATGATCTGAGAACCAGTGGATAAATGCAAAACCTAAGTAGTTCCAATTAACTCAAAATGCAATTGTAGATTAAAATAGCCTAATTTCAATTTAGAATTCATATAGAGAAAGGGATAGCATAGGAAACAACCAAGGCTGGTCACTGATTCAGTAGTATATATCACATCCTCCAGGTAAGGACCAATATGGACTTTTGCTTGGGGAGTAAAAGAAAATCCTTGGTCATATACAATCTGCTAGCTCTCTCTCTGGAAGGATCTCCCTAGTCTAGTATCCTCCATAGATAATGACCATTAAGGACAAATCCTCTTCTGGTGAAGTTATGTCTGTAGCAGCCGACTTTCTGTTGGTGCAAAGAAGGCAGGGGTGTGAGAGCTAATTGTGTATATCTCTTGCCAACTCTGAATCCAGTGACATATATTGGCAGCTTGAAATGGCCATGGTGGGAGTATTTATACTACAGAAATCAGCAAATGCTATGAATCAAGGTCCCCCTCCCTGCAGCCAGTTTTACCGTTTATCAGGAAATCACTCAGAGGAGGTCTAAGGATTACTTAGGACTTAGGAATTAAGCAATCACCACCTTTTAGGACTTAGGAATTAAGCAATCACCACCTTTCTTTACTAAATTTGAGATTTCTCTAGCAATGCAATCTAAAAATTTAGTTGACTCTGAGTCTGCAATTCCATGGGTTAATCACCAAATCTGTTTAATCTTGTTAAATTAGTCATTCAACTTAGAATCTGAGCAGGGATTTGTACTTCTTAGCAACCACCTTCAGTTTCTTCTTTATTTGCCCAGATCTCAGTGTCAAGACCTTTATCTAGTCCTTTGTCTCACAGCACAGTGAACATATGGTCTGCAAGTGAATAGGCAATAACTAAGCAGCTTTTAGCCCCCAAGCTGCAAGCCCACTGAATATTTGCAATTACAATGATTATTCCCTTTTGCAAGAAGAGAATTCATAACAAGAGATGCTAGGGAAGAACCTGAGCATCAGACTTCTTTTAAATGCCAATTTCTTCTCATGCTAGTTTTCCCATCTCCTGCTTTGTTTGCATTTCTCTAGTTTGGTGCGGAGAACTTTGTTTTTATAATATTTCAAACCTTCAGAGCAGTAGACCCTCAGGCATTTCAGATTATAGGAGATTGGCAAAGGCTGCCTCTCTGAGCATAGATACATTTTTTAATCTTTCAAATGGTTCAATTGCTATGAAGTTCTTTGTTTTTCTTGTAGGAGAAAAATCAAGAGTGTAGTATCCTGCAAGCCGAGTGAAGAATGTGTACCAGGGAAGAAGAGGTGCTCAACTGTGTTCAGGGTCAAGGCTGATAAATCAATGTGCTAAATGTCAACGCTGATAGGTCAAAAAGGGTGAGAAAGACTGAGCACTGCATTTGGCAATATGGAGGTCTGTGATAACTTTGACAAGAGCAATTTTAATGGAGTTATGGGGGCAAAATGGAATGGGTTTAAGTGAGAATGGGATGAGAGGAACAGGAGAAAGTAAGTCTTTGTCAGGGTGTTGCTGGGGAAGAAGAGCTTTGAAGATTATTTATAGCTCTGTGAAGTTTTGACTATATGTCCCTGAATGTATTTTCTTTGATGAGAAAGGTGTGTTTCTACATTCCTGTAACAAGTCTAGTGAGTCCTAACTTATTGCCACTTGATGGCACCTACAGATGCTACAAAGATGAATTAAAAAAAAACAACCCTACTTTTTTTCAATTAGTCACTATTATAACAAGGCTCTTAGCTAGGGTTAGGGTTAAGAATTTGTGACAGCTAATATAGTTATTGACTTGAATTGCTCAGGATCCCTGAGTTCTCCATTTAATGCATTCACCATCAAAATTACCAAAAGACAGCTACCTAACTTCATATATATATATGTAAATATATATATATACATATGTATATATATACACATATATGTATAAAATTTTTTCATTACTAAAATGAAGATTAAAAGATTACCTATACAATGCTGCAACAAGAACAAAAAATATACTTAATAGTTTGAGGTATAGTTGACAAAAATGATATAAATTCAAAGCAATACTAATCTATTTACATTTTTATTCATTACATTTAATTCTGCCTATTAATACTTACTGGGAAATCTCATTTTATTTTGCTAAAGTCAGAATATCAATTTTTAAGCTATCATTTGCTGGGAGGTCTAAATTTGAGAATGAATTAATTTACTTAGGTTTTTCTAAGAGCCTTGAATTTTAAAGGCCTTAACAGTTTATATATAATAAGGATCAAACCCCCTCACTATTTGTAGATAGAGTGTGCATGTCGAAGTAATACCATACTGGCTATTTGCTTGACATTTCTGAAAAGAGTTTAAGTACAAGAAGAAATGAAGAGCAGTGATAATGGAGGGAAATGTTGAACAGTATTATTATTCAGCTCTGTTCTTACCTCCTACCTCTTCCAAGCTGTTTTTAAGTAGTAGGCTCTGTCTTCGGTGTTACTTCGCTTTTTCATGTGGAGGCGAAAACAGTGTCTTCAGTCCCTATGCAAGAAAATGTTGGCATGGATGGGAGAGAAAGGTTCATTTTTGCTCTATTTCCTTACACCCTCCAGTTCCCCTGAGAAGGACTTCTGACTTCTCTGCCCTACATAGACATTTCCACCTCATTCAGCCACTCTCCTGTTCAGGACTATAGCTTGAGCAGTTGGCAGCCCACTATTATTACTGTCCAGGGCCATGAATAAGATTAGATCCAGTCAGTTATCCAGATTAAATTCACTCTAAGGTGAGTTTGGTATTGAAAAATGCAAAATGTTTCAAGCTCCTGGCCCTGTAGCAGGAGCATGATTAGATTCAAGGCAGAGTTCACTTGCTCTCCTGCACCGAACAGGTCACAAACTTGATTGTGGCTTTTACTGTGTGATCATGTTTCCTGTGAGCCTGTAGATGCATATTCTGGAATAATGACTTCCGCATTTTTTAGTATAAGGCTAAGCATGGTGCCAGTGCTATTATATAAGAAAACACACAAAAAACTATTCCTTCATGGTTCCTACTTCTTTACCACTAGTCACTATTTCTAAAGATATTAAATAGTTGATATATTTTGAATATTTCAAAATATATTTGAATATATTTTCTATAATAGAAAAATATTTTTGTATTTAAATTTTACCAAATTAATTTAAATGTACCTCTTTATTAATAAGAAAAGACTGTGGGGAGTGAATTTGGTATAAGTTGATAACTATGATGATGATGATCATTTTGTGGTTTTGAGGGTGTTCTGGAAGAGGTTAAGGTATTGAGTCAAATAATATCTCCATGGATTCTTTGTATTATTGCCCATGATGTGTTGGAAATTTGTTGGGTAACATTCATAAGTGCATACAGTTCTTTTAATCCAGAGAAGACAAATGGTATCTGTAAACTAATTTCAGTCCATTAGTCTGATCTAACCTAGAGTAAACATTTCAAGTTAATCAGATGACAGCAAACATTTATTACATTCAGTAGCCCAATGTTTATTGAGTACTCTGTGTATGTGTGTTTTAATTCATTTAATCTTTCAAGGATTCCTGTTAGTGTGGTCCATTAGGAGATAATGAGGGTCAGAAGCTAAGTATCTCTTCCAGGAACACACTGCTAATGAAAGGTAGAGCCAGAATTCAAACTTGGATGTATAACTTCCAAGTCCATACTGTTGACCACCAAGCTCTGTGACTAGCTGGGTAGGAAAAGGATGAATTAAAGTGCCTGCCTTTAAGCACTTCACAATGTGAAGGGAGAAATGGGTGGATGTGTACACAAATGATATCAATGTGTTACAGTAAGAACTGGAGAAAATGGATATACAAAATGGCATGTGAGCACAGAGACAGGAGGCAGCAGTTGTATCTGGGTAAATCAAGTGAGGGTTCACAGATGTGAAATCTGAGACACAAAGGAAAAGAAGGGTATTCAAGGCTAAGAGCATTGTAAGTAAAGAGCCGCTAAAGAGGAAAAGACATTGCACATTATGTAAATCATGCAAAGTTTGGCATTGGGGTAGAGGTGCTTGTGGCAGGAGCATTGGAATTAAATATGACAATACTCTGAATTTACTCTATTGAATAATTGAATATTAAAATAGTCTGTAGGGATCACGGAGCATAAGCTAAAGGTTAAGTGACTAAGACAGTACTTATGACTTGCTAAGTTTTAAGCTAGGTCTATTTCTCTAGTTATTTTAATTACTTTGTCAGCATCCTTCAGAAGACATCCTTTCTGTAGATTTTTTGTTTCAGGTCAACAACTTCGTGTGCATTTCAGCTAATGCCTCATTATTATGCTAACTGTATTTTCTTTGCTGAAACTCTATATTACAGTGTGTTACTATATATGGCAGGCTATGATTTGGCCTTACTGAACTTTGGGCCATTACCAGTAGCTTCAGATTGAACAGGGTTATTTTGAGGTCATACACTGACACTACAAAGGATTGAATTATTTATGACTTTAATATTCACCAGTGTTACTAGCGCAAGATCCAATATACCACTTACTATTATCTGTCAACAAAACACTGCATCTGTTCCATTTGTTGATGACCGATAAAACAAAGCAGTTTGAATTGCTGCTTTGAACTCCACATGGGTTGAATTTCTGCCCCAAGTATTTCAATAATAATAATGATGATATTTGTAATAAATATTTAAGATATTTATTAAAAATAATAATATTGTGTCTGAGACTAGCACCAATCATAATGAATGCATAAAATTAAACATATATATCAATATCTATGTGTGTATACATATAATTTTACTGTATTATTATATTACTATTTTTATTTTTGCATAATAGAGATTGAGTGGGGGAAATAGGTATCTTCTTCAAACACTAGCTATAAGCCCAGCTGCATTTCTGTAAAAACTCAGGATTTGGTATAAAACATATTTTTAAAAGATTATAAATGAGAATATTTCTATCTCATTTGACCACTTTTCCCCTTATACTTCTTAGATTCAGCAAAGCTTAAGAAAAATGGATATTAGTTATTGTGAAAGAAGAGGTAGAAGAAGAAATATTTTATAAAACTAAAATTCCTCTTTTTAAGTGGCACCCCAAAAATAAATATATTGATAATTTTAAGGAATTAAACCTTAGAGATGGAAGGCAGTTTAGAGTTCAATTTTAATCATTTAAAAATCTTTTTTTCAAGACATCAAAACATTCTCTCTGAGCATTAACCCTGAAATGAGTTTTCATTACCTCACAGTAGGTTTTCCTTTGTAAGAATCAGGTGGCACAGGGCATTTCCGGGAACAGCACTAGGAAATGGAACATCTTAAAGTCTTATTTTTCCCAAGGGACAATGTTATATCTGGGGGTTGCTTTACTGACAAAAACTTAGCATAAAATAAATCACAGGTATGTCTAATAATATAGCATAAAAGCAAATATTGAGTCATGGTGCAGACTAGAGGAAATGATGCAAATGAGTTCCTGTCACACAGTAGGCAATCCATACATGTTAGCGTCTCACATCCCAGGTTCTGGTTACTTTGGCTGCCTCAAAGACTACTCCAAAACTTAATGGCTTAAAATAATAATAATCACCTATTTTCTCTTAAAGTTCTGAAACCACACAACTCCGATGGGATTTGAACCCAGTGAAAACTCAGATGGAACTTGAACCCATGGGCTGGGACTTGAACCTACTGTCCTTTAGTCCAAATTGCTCACCTGGTGTCAGGACTTAACTGAAGCTCAGATTCTTTATGTCTCATCGCAGCAAGAATTCAGTGAGAGACAAAGTGCTAGGTAAGAAGTGGATTTATTTAGAGAGATACACATTTGATAGAATGCGGACAGTTTCAAAAGGCAAGTGTGGCCCCAGGGCATATGGTCATCTTGGAAAGTGAGAGTGGCCATGGGAGAAACACACTCCACGGACAGCATGTGAGCCATCTCAGAAAGCGAGAGGCCCCAAACCCTGGCGTGGTTAGTTTTTATCGGCTGGGTAATTCCATAGGCTAATAAGTGGGAGGATTATTCCAACTATTTTGGAGAAGGGGAGGAGATTTCCAGGATTTGGGCCCTGCCCACTTTTTGGCCTTTTTATGATTAGCCTTGGAACTGTCATGGTCCCTGTGGGTGTGTCATTTAGCATGGTAGTGCATTACAGTGAGCATCTAATGAGGCTCAAAGTCTCCTGGATGTCAAATCTTCCACCATCTTGGGCCTAGTTGGTTCTAACCAGTTTATGTTTATCCTAATGGCTATGTCATTCTTTTAAAGGTTGTGCCCTGCCCCCTTCCCTCCTATTTCAGTTCTTGTGGGTCAGGAAGCAGAAATCAGACATGGCACCATAGGCTCAACTGTTCTCTTCTCCATGATGTCTGAGGCCTCAGCTGGAAGAGCCAAGGCCTGAAGTCTGAATCATGTGAAGGCTTATTCACTCATATGTCTGGAAGTTGCTGGGGATTACTGAAGGAGGGTCTAACTAGGGCTGTTGGCCAGAACACCTACACGTGCCCTCTCTGTGTGGCCTGAGTTTCTTCACAATATGATGGTTGGGGTGTAAGGGCACGTAAGATAGATAGGGAGATACTGAGAGAGGGGGAGATACTACACTGAACTTGTTTTTGCCTTTTATGATCTAGTCTCAGAAATCAAGCAGCCTTACTTCTGCTACATTTGAATGGTCAAGGAAGTTACAGGGACTCAAAAGGAGGAAGTATCAAGTCCACATGTCAGTGGAGGCATGTGAGTGCCACACTGTAAGAAGAGCATATGGCATGTGTATATATTGGTGCAGCCATCTTTGAAAAAACAATTTGCCAACCTATCAATAATCTGAAATAATAAAATTACACTTGAAATCAGGAATTAGGAGGGTCTGCAGGACTTTAAAATCCAATTATTTGGAAATCAAACCCTCTAAAGAAAAAAGAGTCCCAGAGAAATAAATTATCTGAGTGGGGCCATTCAACTGGTTATTCTAGTGTTAGGAGTTTAACCCAGGATTGTTGAATCTCAATTCTATAGTAATTTATCATATAAATATCCCATAAAATTTGTCTGTTTGTCCACTGATTAGAAAAATGGGCTTAATGTATTTAAAACTATCCATCTGTATAAAAAAATACAATTCTTATATACGAGAAAACTAGATTATTGAAACTAATATTGGAGGAGAATGTTTCCCAGCTGGGGTTAAAAAAGTGTAGATGTGTCTGATAAACAGGCTGACTCATGACCTCCCTGACATCTACTTGCATGAGCGAGAAGTACGGGGTTTCAGCAAGACAACAGAGTGGAGGGGACAGTGCAGTGTCTTTTCCTCAACCCTGTTCTGTGCAGTTTCTTGTTTGAGCTTTAGGGAATCTGAGGGCTGAAGCAACTGCTGTTTCAAAAGGAAAGTGTAAGACCCACTGAGTAAGCAGAGCTTCTCTGGGTCCCAGGTGTCCCAAGTGCAACCAGGATTTGGAGAGGGGTAGTCCCCACTTTACGCAGAGGACGTGGTGGTGGGAACACATTGTGGTCTGGCATGTTGAGGTTTTGCTGGTTTTGGGTCAGTAATAAACAATCTCCTAGGCAGAGAAACAGAGAAAAAGAGAGGTCATGAGATGATTATAATATCCAAGTACTTTCCCCTAGTGGGTTTTGAGCCAGTGGACGAAACAAGAGGCTAGAACAGAAGACAGTGGAGGAATGTTGCTGCCCAAGTGTTAACGCAGCTCCTGAGGAGTCTTTGCAAAACTAGAATTTGTTATTTGCTGCGGTGGCAATAAGTAATGCGTTAAGTCCCCTGTAGTTATGTTGTGAAGAGTGATAGTAAAATTGGTGTAGAAATGCTAATGTAGATGCATTTGAACCTGCTGGCAGATAAGGTCCTTGAAAATTTGGATCACACTAATAAACTATCTATAATTATCATTTAATTAGCAATAATTTTATTTGACTTCTTAGAATTTTGAAGGATATTTGGAGGAATGATTTTGATAACTTATGTCTAAAAAAATGAACTGCTACCTTCTCTTCCATTCACTCTGAGTCAAGCAGAAGTTTTATAAAATTACTCCATTTACTACCCTTTTCAAAAACATTTACTGAAGCATCTATTTGAAAGTATCATTATATGCTTTTTTGTTGCTGAAATTTAGAGATCCAAAACCTCTTCAATCTGGTTGTCCCATTTATTGTTTCATACTTTGCAAGGGTTAAAAAAAAATAAAAGAAAAGAAAAAAGAAAAAAAAGAAAAAAATCTACCATATGAACAGGATAATCACATGAAAGGCATTGCTTGGATCAGTGCTACAGAAAGAGTGACAGGAATGTAGGGAGGAAAATAAGTAACTGATCGCTGGCACCAAGGTTATGATTAAGGATTTCACAGAGCACGGGAAGATATTTAACACAATGTAGTTTTTCCTAATTTTAGTCATTTACATGCCACCCTCAAAATTCTGCCATATCCACATGCTTCCAGTATTTTTGTTTGCTTAATATAAGTTTTTGAACAGAGCCACTGTTAAAAATCTTATGTGTATTTAGACAGGAAACTTTACCCACTACTATAAATAGAAAAGCCAAATAATTTGCCATAAACAGAAACTGTAAAAAATAAACACAAAGAAAACAAAGCAATGTTATTATAGTTAGAAGTTATCATCTATAGAAGATTTTGACCTTAAGGCCTGCTATCTTTTTTGTTAAAAATGGAGGTTGGCAAGTGTTAGAGGGATGTTAGAAACACTTGCTCCAAACTGATACCTCCTCTTTGAGGCCATGAGACAAACTGAAAGAGAATTGGAAAGGGGTATAACTTTCCTCTACATGATTGGTTTAATAAATATTTACTAATGTTATTTAATATCATGTTCACAAACATGATAGAGATGTTTATGATAGAAACAGAAATTTCATGATAGAAATCTAGAAATGTTCTCCATCTCCACTTGTCCCATATTTTGGGAATGGTGTATTGGTTAAGAGGGTGGTCTGAGTGCTGGATAGACATGGATGTAAATCCCAGTTTTGTCATTTAATGGCACAGCTATCATGGAAAGGTAATTTTACTACTATAATCCTGTTTTCTCATTTGTATTTAAGCAAACATTTAGCACAGTCAATAAATTTTGTTGTAATGATAATGAAATGATAATGCTCATAAGGTAAAAATGTACAGGATGTGCTAAGGAAGGGACTATAGATATATTTCTATTGTTTTATTAAGGCATTGTCTACAGGTTGGTTGTCAAGCAAATCCATTCTGACTTCAGTTCCTTTGTTTTAAAAATCCATCCATATTGTTTGTCCTCCTAGCATCATAGTCCTTCTAGCAATCTGACTTACTAATAGCTCCTCTATTTCTCTGCTACTTCCTCTTTCTCCTACCTTTTACTGTGATTTTTCCTTAGGTTCAATCTTTGAGCCTCTTCTCAGTTTATACATTATTCCTCAGAAGCCTGGTCATTTATAAGTCTTTAACAATCTGTTGTAAGAAGATGACTCCAAAAATCAGTATCTCCAAATCTGCCCTTCAGCTGTTTACAGCCCAATTACTACTTGGTATTTGGCACATCTTGTCACTTTAGATTAGACATGACTGAAGTCAGCACATCCGTTTCATCCTCCTCTCCTTGTCAAGGATCCCACCACTTTCCAGTTTATGAGTGTGAGGCCTAACTGCATGTGTTTTGGAGTCAGAATACTATGGAATCTTGGCTCTACCATTTACTAATTTAACTGAAAACTACTCATCAACAAGATTCAAATATATATATTTGGTCAAAACTTCCCAATACTTCAAGAAAGTGAATGCTGGAAGAAATAGTCTGTAAAGAAATGTAGATAAAATACTTTTTACATTGAATTTCATTACTTAACTGGCCATTCTAAAGGGAGGATTTATCATCAGACACTGAAAGACTACAAAGACTTTTTGGGGAGCATTTTCACTTCTCTTTAAAAACATATCATCCTGTGGACTGTATCAGATCACGCCGTGAACATAAAATACATATGGTGTCTTTCCTAAATAGTTTAAAAGGTAAGTTCAATGGCTCTAAGGAATATGGCAACATTTAGTACTTGAAGTGCATTAAATGAAATAACTAAAATATGTGCAATCTAATTTTGTGATATGAAAGCAAAACAGGCTAATTCCTCTTTAACATACTTATGAAACTTGCTCATGTTGAAAAGTTGTTGGAAAGTGATTTTTATTTAAATGAGTGATTATTGGAAAACTGAAAGTTATCCAGAAGATACATTAAAATTGTGGTGATTTATTTTATAAGTGGGTGCAACTAGCATTCTTTTAAATGGAAGTTTCTTTGGGTAATTTAAAATATAATACATGACAAAACATTGATTTCTATACAGTTAGAAGGAATACAGCTGTGGTAGATATCTTTTGGAGTGTCTGCTTGGGTAAATATCCCCTTAGTTACCTGCTTCTTGCATGTAGTAATCCTCTAGCAGTTCTGTGTGAAACGTGACCCCATCATCTGACCATCTTGGTTGAACTTGTGGTGGGCTTCTTACCCATGCCATGCCATGCCATGGCATGCCAGAGTGCTTTTACTGAAATTTCCCTTTGGGGTCAAGAGTGAGAGTTAATCTCTCTGGGGCCTGGAACTGTAATATGTAAACTCAGGAGTTAAGGACATATGCTGTCATGCAAATTAGGAAGTAAGGAAAAAGAAAGAAAGAAGTTATGCATGGAACAGCAGAGATGTAGAGACAAAATTTTGCCTGGGAATACAGTGGCTTTCAGCTATTGCTTTCAGTCCTTCTTAAGGTCTGCTACTTCTCTGCTCATGGGTTGAATAGAATCCCCTCTGTCTTTATACATACATTCTACTTTCCCTTAGGTGTTATTGAAACCAAAGAGCCCTAAGACAACTCCTATTGCATGTTCTGCACTTTCAGTGGTATATCGAAACTACATTAATACAGCTATGGAAATGTTTAGTGAAATATAAGGTATTTGAAGTACTCAGTGACTTATAGGAAATGACTACATAAAAAGGTTATGTAGAATATCTAGGTCAAGTAAAGTATTAAACTAGAAAAATAGTATTTCAAATATATAAATATAATTCATGATACCCATAACAAAGAGAAATAGCATAATCAGAAATATAAAATATATGTCATAAGAAGTGTTGCAATGTATTAGATGATAAAATCCTTAACAAGGGTAGATAGAAGAATCTTCGAATTGATACAGCTACCAACAGTATTGCACGTATATGTGAAACTCTAAGATTCCATAGAATAAAAGATGCCATATAAGTTCACTCTGCCATATACTTACTGGTTCTTATAAAAGTAACACTGTATTGGAAAATATGTATATATTTAAAAAGGATATAAAATCCTCCTCCTATAACCACCTAGAGGGCTATACTAGTAACATTCATGCATATGCCCTTTCAATCTTTTTCTTCACTTACAACTCATGTTGCTGTATTTGTGGATAATAATGCTCATATAATGCTCATATAATGCAAAATAATTGTATTATTTTTTAATAACTGACAAAACCCACAGTGATCACCTAAAATATTCAACTTACTAAGTAAAACAAATTGTTTCTCCCCTAAACAGTTAGAAAGAAAACTCTACGAGGGCAGATTCCATTTTCTTAATCACTGTATCTCCCCACGCTTAGCCCCTAAGTAAATTTTTGTTAAAGGATATTTGCATAAATAGACAATCAACAGTTACATTCAAGGACACACATAAAATACATAGCACAAAATCAAATTCCTTAAAAATTAGTCATTTTAATAATGAAAACATGGATTCATAATATTACACATAAGATCTCAGGTTTGGTTTGATATCTTCATAGCACTTGCTACAATTGTAACTAAGTAACTGCATATAATTAATTTAATGTTTTTATTCTCAGATAGACTATAAACCTCAAAGGCAGGGCTCATGACTGCTAATCTCACCTGCAGTGCCTGGCACAGTAGTTGGCTCATAGTGTGGGCTCAAAAAATCCCTGTTGAATGAATGAATGGCTTACTCATCTAGTCTCATGGTTCCTAAACCTTCTTTTTAATTGTTGAATCCTTTATTCAAATTAAAGCAGATTAAAGAAGTGCTGTTCTGCTTTGAGGGGGCTTAGGGGCTTAGACTCCAGCTTGCTGCCCCTTTTCCTTGCCACATACTGTGGTTCTTCAGGCACCAAGTGGAGCCACTAGGGCTCCTTAGAAAATCCTTTGTGATCCACTGAACCAGTCTAACTGCTTGGATTCTTTCCTGTAATGTTCGTACCAATTAATCATCTAACGGAAGCCTGAATCGTCTAACTCTGGGGAACTCACCCTGTTCTAAGACTACCTGTTTCCTTGTTGGACTGCCTCTAGATTAAGATTCTTTATTAAATTAAGTTGAAATCTTTTCTTTAGGACTTAGGACTATAGGACTATAGTCCTTAGGATAGTCCTTAGGACTATCATCTGGGATTGACAAGGACAAGTCTATTTTCTTCCACATTTCAAATTTCTAAGGTCACTATTATAGTCTTTTTATTTGCCCTCCTTTCCCTTTTATTTTTTCTTCCTTGTTATTTTTATACTGATTATATGTATATGTACACTGATTATATGTTCATTATATTAACAACATAAAACAATATACTGTAGAAAATGAAAGTGTATTACATATATTATTTTAAAGTATCATGTAAAACAACAGTGTTACAACTTGCTTTTTTGATATATTTAAAATGCAACCAAAAGTATAAATAATAATTTTTAAAAATCCATATTTTTACTACTCAAGGAACAGTAACTAATATATTGTCATAATTGCTTCTATTCCTTTTAAAGGAATAAACCTTACCAACAAAGCAAAATTCCTCTCTGGCAACTTCCCTCAGATGTATTCCCTTTCTCCCCCACTTCAACCAGTATTCTGAGTTTGTTGGGTATCCTTCAAATGTATTTTCATCCTTCTACAATACATTTGTGTGCACCTATACATCCAAACATAAATATATCTATGCTGTCCAGTACGTAGCCACTAGCCAGTGTGGTTATTTAAATTTAAATTAATTTAAAAAAATGTTTTAAAAATCAGTTCTTCTATTGCACTAACCATATTCCACGTGCTCAGTAGCCACATGTGACTAGCAGCTCTGTTGTGATATATGTATTTTAGTATGTGCGTTTAAAATTTCACATAAGGTAGTACCCTGACTATGTTTATCAAGCTGCTCTTTTTTTTAAAAAAAAAAACTTGGCATTATGTTGTCAAGATCCACCCAAACTGACATGTAAGGAGGTCTAGTTTATTTATTTAAACTGGCATAGATCATTCTATTTTTTGGTAGAAAAAAATATATATAACACTTTTTAAAATCCATTTCTCCCCAATTGGACGTCGGAGTTGTTTTCATTCTTCTAGTTTAAACAATGCGTCAATGAACATTTTTCTCTGGAATACGTATCTAAAAATGAAAATGCTCAATCATAAGGTATGCACCTTTTCGGTTTTGCCAGATACTGCCAAAATACTCTCCTAAGTGGTTGTATCGACTTTACTCCCATGAGCAGTGCACTAAAAATTTCCCCATATCCTTGCCGTTTAATTATTGTCTACTAGTTTTTACCATTGGGTTGGTGAAAATGGAATTTTAGCGATATCCCATTGTTTGTTTGTTTGTTTTTTTTTCGGTACGCGGGCTTCTCCCTGTTGTGGCCTCTCCCGCTGCGGAGCACAGGCTCCGGACCGGACCTGCAGGCTCAGCGGTCATGGCTCACAGGCCTAGCTTCTCCGCGGCATGTGGAATCTTCCCCAACCGGGGCACGAACCCGTGTCCCCTGCATCGGCAGGCAGACTCTCAACCACTGCGCCACCAGGGAAGCCCTATCCCGTTGTTTTAATTGTCATTTTGTGCTTATAGATGTGGTTAACCATTTTCACATATTTACTGAATGCTTAGATTTTATTTTTGTATATTGACTATACATATACTTTGCCCATTTCTCTATTGGAATTTTGCCTTTTTCTTAATGATTTATAGTAATTCATCACATTGAAACTTGCTTTTATTTTTTTACTCCGCATATGTATCTCACTAATATATCTTAGTTCATAGTGATCTGTTAAATTTTTTTTTCTTTTTTCTCTTTTTTGGTAATGTCTACAATCGTACCCACTATAACTTATTTAAATATTTCCCTTTTGATAGATATTTTGTTTATCTTCCGGATTTTGTTTTTTTTTTGTGGTGTTACTGCACCACATTGACTACCACAGCCATTAATCTTGCTCACTGAATAGTTCTGGATCCTGGTGTTTGACTTCCTGTGTTGTCATATATCCAGTCCTGGCAGAGCATTTAATTTCCAGTGTGAGATCCTCCAGAGTCTTCTTTTCTCCTACTTCTTCAATCAGCAATGTTCCAGATGGTTAGTGCTTTGTCAGGGTCCTGGAGTGAGAATGATCAAGGCCTTTCTCCCCACTCTCCAGACATCCACATTAGACATATAATGTGAAAGAAAAATAAACATGTTTTGATCACAAATCACTAATATTTTGTGGTTGTTTGTCATGGCATAACCCAGACTCTCTTGATGGCCACCTATTTCTTATACTCAGTAGTTAAGAAACTTTTTTTTTTTAAAGGAAATAAGTTCATTTTTTCATAGAATTCTATGAGTCAAACAATCTTTAGAGGTCAGCTATTTCAATCCTCTGCCTACTAAATCATTTCCTAAATGATGAGTTCTAGAACCATGACAAAATGGTTAACAGCAAATTCCTTGGTCTTTAGTTTGTGGAACCCCACTCCTTTTATTGATCTTTTCATGAGTTGATGGACACTTTGATTATTTTTTCCACTTATTGGCTAATATGAATAATGCTATGAACATCCACGTACAAGTTTTTGTGTGGTCATGTTTCCATTTCTCTTGGGTATACATACCTAGAAGTATATATGAGTTGCTGAGTCATATGAAAACTCATTAAGTGAACTTTTTGAGACCTGCCAAACTCCTTTCCAAAGTGGTTACATGATTTTACATTCCCACTGGCAATGTACGAAGGTTCAAATTTCTCCATGTCCTCACCAACACTTGTCATTGTCCATCATCTTTTTAACCATAGCCATTCTAGTGGGTGTGAAGTATCTCATGTGCTTTTGATTTGTATTTCCCTAGTGACTAATGATGTTGAGTACCTTTTCATTTACTTATTGGCCATTTGTATGTCTCCTTTGGAGAAATATCTGTTAAAATGCATTGCCTATTTTTAACTGAGTTGTCTTTTTATTATTGAATTATAAGAGTCTTTATATATTCTTGATACAAACCCCTATTTTCTCCCTTTCTGTAAATTGTCTTTTCACTGTCTTGATGATCTTCAAGTCACAAAAGTTTTAAATTTTGATGAAGTCTGACTTATCTAATTTTTCTTTTTTTCAATTGTGTTTTGGATGTCATATCTATTGCCTAACCCATGGTCATGAAGATTTGCTTTTACATTTTCCTTTAGGAGTATTATATTTTTAGCCCTGCATTTAAATCTATAATCAGTTTTGAATTAATTTTTATGTATGATGTTAAAAGGGTCCGACTTTATTATTTTGCATGTGAATACCCAGTTGTCCCAGCACCATTTGTTGAAAAGACTCTCTTCCCTTTCTTAAAACTGAAAATAGTTTTTTCCTGTTTACAGGTTTCTAGCACATTTCCTGAAAAGCTCAGCAGTTCTTCAAACCTACCTGGCATTGGCTCATCTAAGTTATTCACAGGTTATTTTAGTATTCTCTGGGTTGTAAATGGCTTAAGGTCAAAAGATTTAATGTGCCTCCGAGGGGCTAGTTACTCTTATAATACCACTTTTTTAATTATGGTTTTTACCTCCTCATCCATGGTCTTCTATCATTTTCAATCTGAGAAACTTTTCCTGAAGTTTCTGAAACGAAACTGAATGAAATGAAAGGGGCAAAACATAGTTGAATGGATTTGCAGTCTCTCTTCTGTTAATTTATACCATTGACTCCAATACATTTAACTCCTCCTTTTTGTCCTCTTGTACCTAACAAAGCTCTTTTGTCATCCTTAGGCTCTCCCCCAGCTTTCAGTTCATTGTAGACTTTATATTTTCTGTAAATCAATGATTCATCTATTAAAAATGGAAATATAATTTTTTTTCTAGTCAGCTCCTACCATATCCCATGGCACTAACTTATCAATACAGAATATAATTCCAATTTAAAATTTTTGATGTGAAAGAAACTAGTATAATCCATGCTTTTTTCCTTAAATTTTTATTTTGAAAAGTTTCAAACTTAGATAAAAATTTTAAAAAATATATGAGCACCCAACCATCTAATCAGATTCACCCATTTTAAACATTCTGCCACATTTGCCTTCTCCCTCTCTTTCATATATATATATATATATATACATACATATATATAATAGTAAGTTGTAGACACAACTTTTCAGCCATAAATGTTTGACATAAAATTTCTAACATTAAGGACAACATTATCACATCTAAGAAAATTATAATTCCATTGTACTATCTGATATCTAGTCCATTTAAATTTGTGCTTTTGGCCACAAAAATCTCTCCTCCTTTTCCTTCTCCTTATTCTTTTTAAATCCAGGGTTGCATGTTGTTGTCATGTCTCTTTACTCTCTTTAACCTGGAATAATTTTTTTTTTTTTTTAGTTGAATTGGCTCATTTGAACAGCCCAGGCCAGGTTTCTGGTAGAAGATGCCACATTCTAGATTTATTTGCCTGTTTCCTTATGTTTTACTTGTTCCAACATCTCCTACATATCTTAGCCTTGGCACTCCTGACATCTTGGATCAGGTGGCTATCTTGTTCATTGCAGGATGTTTAACAGAATCCCCCTCCCACCAGGTTGTGACAACCAAAATGTCTCCAACACATGCCAAATGTGCCCAGGAGATGGGGGTGGGGTAGGGATCCACTTCCTGGTTGTGAACTACTGTCTAGAAGCTTGCTTAAATTCAGGTTAAACAATTTTGGAAAGAATATTTCTCAGATGACGTGTATTTCTAATTTCATTATATCACTAAGCACATAATATCAGATTGTGCCATTAGTGATTCTAGCCTTGATCACTTATTTAAGGCAATGATTATTTTTCTTTAAAGTAAAGGTATGTTTTTCCCTTTTGTAAGAAGTAAGTTATGGCTTGATACTTTGAGACCATGTGAAGATTCTATACTCCTACAATCTTTCACCCAATGCCTTTTAGCATCCTCTGATGGACTCTGGCTGAATCAATTGAGATTGACTTGGAATATGGTGATTTTCTAATTCTATTATTTGTTCTACATTTATTCTCTGGTATTTCTTTGAAAGAAAAGTTTCATCCCCCCTCCTTTTATTTATTTTTACTGGCACTCTGAATTCTTGCATTTTCTTTATCCTTTTTAAAAAATTCAACTATTGTAATTATTCTTTTTGATGCTCATATTATCCCAAATTCCTCCGAATCTTCGACCCATTCTTTAAAGCATTTCTTGAAGTAAGGAAATTTAGTGTTTTGTGGAGCATTTTATTAAAGTTATTTTAAGTACCACACAATGGTAAATTCTTATTGTACACACTGCATATGAGACCAAATGTATAAAGCCTTCACATTTAACCAGCAAAGAATTCTGATGATTGGGACATTTTTTTTTTTTTTTTTTTTTTTTTGCGGTACGCGGGCCTCTCACTGTTGTGGCCTCTCCCATTGCGGAGCACAGGCTCCATACGCGCAGGCTCAGCGGCCATGGCTCACGGGCCCAGCCGCTCCGCGGCATGTGGGATCTTCCCAGACAGGGGCACGAACCCGTGTCCCCTGCATCGGCAGGCGTATTCTCAACCACTGCGCCACCAGGGAAGCCCTGGGACAGCATATTACTTTCATAGTTAATAAGTTACACTAGTTGAAAAATTCAATTGGTAAGAGAAAATTCTACAACCAATAAAAATTATTAGCAATTTAATTTTGAGTCATCTATTTAGCTTCAGAATGGTAAATCTTTTGCTGACTCCTGGATATTTTGCATGGTGCCTATAAATTGAAATACACATGTAGTATATCTATGGACTAAACACTGTATACTACTGCAAAATGTAGGGACAAGGATATAGTTATTTCTGATTCTAAAAGTGCTTGGAAACATGTTTCATTAAAATCAGGATCTAAGCAACGTGCTTGAACACACATTTCAGGAGCATCACAGCTAAGCAAAGCATCGTGAAAAAATTTTGCATTAAGGAATTTAACTCCACCCAGTGTAATTATCCTCTTCCTTACTGTCAGTTTCCTCCGCAGTCCCAGGAGCGGCTCTGCCCAATTCCGCAGTCTCTGCTCTAAGTCCACGTTGATGAGGCAGCCCCCGCTATAGGGTTGAAGGTTTTAACAGTCTCCCCAAATGACTTGCCACGTGGGACCAGAGCCACTCGATAGAATGTTTCTCCCCAGCAGCCACAAGACTGGAAAACCGGGGAGGGTGGAGCAAACTCTCAGTGAGCGTCTCCCGGGCCCAGCTCCCCTTCCGCCTGTTCCTCCGATTGGCTGGCGTGAGTCTCGGCCGCCCAATCGCGTTGGAGTGTCTCCTGCGCGGCTTGCGGCGCCGCCGCGCATGCCCACTCGAGAGCCGCCCCTACGCTTCAGTCCCCCGGAGAGCCAAAGAAGGGCACCGGCAAGCGGCGGGTGGGAACTGCGCCTGGCAGTGCCCGTGCCAATATCAGAGGGCCGTGCCGGGACCTGGATGGGCCCAGTGGGAGAACGACAGGAAAAACAAGCACCGACAGAACTACCCGAATTTCCCATATCCCTTAAGTGCAGGTTTTCCCTGGGTTGACCCATTCATTTTTATTGTAGTGTGGGAGTTGGACAGTCCGATTTAGCTGTGGGGAGTCGAAAAAATCCGATTATATTTCTTTTCTTTGTATCCGGGCAGATCGAAAAAGGGAGCAAATGGAGCGAATCTTAATAAGAAAGTAAACTTTTCTCCTGTGTGGAGTGGACTGGGAACACCCTTCCTTTGACTTTCCCTGTACGAAATGTGGCCTTATTAGCGCTTAACTGGAAGCGCTTTTCCGCCACCGCCCGAGCGTTTCAGCTCTAGCGCTGTCCTGCCCTCTCGGAGGTGGCCGCCTGTGGGCGCTGGAAACGGTGCCTTACTTTCTGCTGTACAAAGAACCGCCCCACTAGTTTCCACGGTGTGCAACTCAGAAAAGTGACCCCGAACGAAAAGCAACCGCCTTCGGCGGAGAGGCCGTGCCGTGCTCCTTACCGACAAACTGGCCCCGACCTGCAGAACCCGGCCTGTCCTAGGCGAATCGCCGCTGTCGGCGCGCCACAACCTCGCAGCCTCACGCCAGGCCGGCCCCTGCGGCCGCTTGGAAAACGCGGCTAGCGGAACCCGCACGCGGAAGCGCCGGGCGCACTGAGCATGCCCAGTTGCAGAGCCGACCACAGGAGTTTTTTTCTTTTCTTTTCTTTTTTCTTTTTCTTTTCTTTTTTTTTTTTTTTTGGTCTCAAGCAGCAGGCCTTCTCCCCACCCCCACCCGAGCCCCCCACCACCCCCGGCCTAAGCAGCTACCATGGCCGAGGTCCCCGGCGCGGTGTTGTCCCAGGCGGGTTGGTAAGTGGCGAGTATAATCGGCCGCGGGCGCGGGCCGGGCCGGAGTAGGGTTGGGGTTGGGGCGGTGGGGTGCGTGTCGGGGTAGGCGGAGGCCGCCGCCCGCCCCCGGCCTCTCCCCGGGCCCTCCGGGCCGGCTCCGCCCCCGGCGCCACGCGGAGCCCAACGAGTCCCCCAGCTCCCCTCGGCGTGGCGGCGCGGCCTGGGCCCCGGGAGGCGGGCGGCGCGCCGGGGAGAGGCCGGGGGCCGCGGGCAGGGCGGCGGGGCGGGCGGCGACGCAGGCCCGAGCCGAGCCGCGCGGGCGGACCCTCAGCGCCACCGCGCCGCTCCGGGGGTTGTTGCCGCGGCTGGACGAGAGGAGGCGAGGGCTGGAGAACGGAGTGCGGCGGAGAGGGACGAGCACGGCCGGAGCCCGCGGGCCCGCGGGAAGTTGACGGCACAGCACAGCCCGGGCTGTTGCCGAGCCACCTCTCCGTCCTCCTTATTACAAAGTACAGGACGGAGCAGGGGAAAGCCGCCCTCTGCGGCACACACACAACTTCTGAAGCTGAGAATGACCATATTAACTCGTGTGGATGCTCCGTAGAAGTTTTCTTGAAAAGATGACGGTGTTCGGATTTTTAAAGACATGTCAAGATTTTAGGATCTGAAAACAATAAAAAAAAATTATGCGAATTAAGCAGTTTCTGCAACTTCGGCCATTAGGGTTGTAAACATCCAGTTTAATTTACTAACGCTTTAACAGGCCTGCATGGGCACAGTCTGGGATGAAGGGTGGGAAGGAGGTTGAAAAAGATTTGCCCCTGCTCTCTGGAAGTTCACTATCTTAGCGAAAAGAGGGGAAGGAGGCATTAAAACAACAAACACAAAAACGGGAAATTGTGGTAAACTGTACAGAGGTGCAGGCAAATGTGGTATGGAATTGGAGAGGAAGGAGAGTTAATTTCCTGGAGAAGTGGGCTTTGGGAGATGGTGAGGAAAAGGCTTTGTAGATACAGAGCCGCTGGAGATGAGGCACAGAGGTAGGAAAGTGCTTATTGGTTTGCAGAATTGATATTAGATCCCTATGGTTCCTCGAAGTAGAAGGGGGTCCAGTGAAGATTAAGACCTTAAAAGTTTGTGGCCAGGTTATGGAGCCTACAAGTGCCTAAAGAATGGATTTGATTTTGTGAATGAAATTTTTGATTAGAGGGCTGTAACACCTGTGTTTTGAAGACGCTGTGCCTGGCTCTACTGGCACCTCATTTTACAGGTGAAGAGATTGAGGCACAAAATTGTTAAGTAACTTTCCAAAAAAAACGACATAACTGGAAAGTGGTGGAGTTGAATGGTGAGCACAGAGGGGCTGGTTCCAGCTCTGGTGCTTTTAACTGTTACTGTTCTGACAGTTTTTGCTTTTAACTGTTACTGTTCTGACAGTTTTTGCTTAGAACACCATTGACATAACAAACTGTAGTGTTAAAAACTCACCTTTTTCAGTTTTATTATTGTTCTTCTAACTGGAATTTCTACATTCAGTTTGTTTACCTCACAACGCTATCCTGAAAAATTTCGGATCACTCTTTTTGAGTTTTTCCCCATTCTTCGTTTGATTAACCCTTAGTTCTTCAAACTAGTTGTATGAATTCGTTTACAGTCTTTTACTGCTTTCCAACATGATCCCACCTGTGTTAGAAAGGCCAGTCTCAATATTTTGATTCCAAACACATACTAAATTGTTTTTCGGACTCTAAGATCCTTAAGGGTGGGTAAACTGCATCTTATGTTTCTGTATATCTGTAATGCCAGGGAGCTCACTACCTTGTAGGTTCTTTTTTTTGGATTTTTGAATTTTATTTTTTTATACATCAGGTTCTTATTAGTTATCCATTTTATACATATTAGTGTATATATGTCAATCCCAATCTCCCAATTCATCCCACCACCGCACCCCCGCCCCTGCCACTTTACCCCCTTGGTGTCCATACGTTTGTTCTCTACATTTGTGTTTCTATTTCTGTCCTGCAAACTGGTCCATCTGTGCCATTTTTCTAGGTTCCACATATATGCGTTAATATACGATATTTGTTTTTCTCTTTCTGACTTACTTCACTCTGTATGACAGTCTCTAGATCCATCCACGTCTCCACAAATGACCCAGTTTCGTTCCTTTTAATGGCTGAGTAATATTCCATTGTATATATGTACCACATCTTTATCCATTCATCTGTCGATGGGCATTTAGATTGCTTCCATGACCTGGCTATTGCAAATAGTGCTGTAATAAACATTGGGGTGCATGTGTCTTTTTGAATTATGCTTTTCTCTGGATATATGCCAAGGAGTGGGATTGCTGGGTCATATGGTAATTCTATTTTTAGTTTTTTAAGGAACCTCCATACTGTTCTCCATAGTGGCTGTATCAATTTACATTCCCACCAACAGTGCAAGAGGGTTCCCTTTTCTTCACACCCTCTCCAGCATTTGTTGTTTGTAGATTTTCTGATGATGCCCATTCTAACTGGTGTGAGGTGATACCTCATTGTAGTTTTGATTTGCATTTCTCTAAAAATTAGTGATGTTGAGCAGTTTTTCACGTGCCTCTTGGCCATCTGTATGTTTTCTTTGGAGAAATGTCTATTTAAGTTTTCTTCCCATTTTTGGATTGGGTTGTTTGTTTTTTTAATATTAAGGTGCAGGTGCTGTTTATATGTTTTGGAGATGAATCCTTTGTCCATTGATCCCTTTGCAAATATTTTCTGCCATTCTGAGGGTTGTCTTTTCGTCTTGTTTGTAGTTTCCTTTGCTTTGCAAAAGCTTTGAAGTTTCATTAGGTCCCATTTGTTTATTTTTGTTTTTATTTCCATTACTCTAGGAGGTGGATCAAAAAAGATCTTGCTGTGATTTATGTCGAAGACTGTACAGTGTCCATTTAGTTCTGTAATCCATTTTGAGTTTATTTTTGTGTATGGTGTTAGGGAGTGTTCTGATTTCATTCTTTTACATGTAGCTGTCCAGTTTTCCTAGCACCACTTATTGAAGAGACTGTCTTTTCTCCATTGTATACCCTTGCCTCCTTTGTCATAGATTAGTTGACCATAGGTGCGTGAGTTTGTCTCTGCGCTTTCTGTCCTGTTCCATCGATTTATATTTCAGTTTTTCTGCCAGTAACATAGGGTCTTGATTACTGTGGGTTTTGTAGTACAGTCTGAAGTAAGGGAGTCTCATTCCTCCAGCTCTGTTTTTTTCCCATAAGACTGCTTTGGCTATTCAGGGTCATTTGTGTCTCCATACAAATTTTAAGATTTTTTGTTCTAGTTCTGTAAAAAATGCCATTGGAAATTTGATAGGGATTGCAATGAATCTGTAGATTGCTTTGGGTAGTATAGTCATTTTCACAATATTGATTCTTCCAATCCAGGAACATGGTATATCTCTCCATCTGTTGGTATCATCTTTAATCTCTTTCATCAGTGTCTTATAGTTTTCTGCATACAGGTCTTTTGTCTTCATAGGTAGGTTTATTCTTAGGTATTTTATTCTTTTTGTTGCAGTGGTAAATGGGAGTGTTTCCTTAATTTCTCTTTCAGATTTTTCATCATTAGTGTATAGGAATGCAAGAGATTTCTGTGCATTAATTTTGTATCCTGCAACTTTACCAAATTCATTGTTTAGCTCTAGTAGTTTTCTGGTGGCATCTTTAGGATTCTCTATGTATATTATCATGTCATCTGCAGACAGTGACAGTTTTACTTCTTCTCTTCCAATTTGTATTCCTTTTATTTCTTTTTCTTCTCTGATTGCCATGGCTAGGACTTCCAAAACTATGTTGAATAAGAGTGGCAAGAGTAGACATCCTTGTCTTGTTCCTGATCTTAGGCGAAATGGTTTCAGTTTTTCACCATTGAGAATGTTGTTTGCGGTGGGTTTGTCACACATGGCCTTTATTATGTTGAGGTAGGTTCCCTCTATGCCCACGCTCTGGAGAGTTTTTTTGTCATAAATGGGTGTTGAATTTTGTCAAAAGCATTTTCTGCATCTGTTGAGATGATCATATGGTTTTTATTCTTCAGTTTGTTAATATGGTGTATCACTTTGATTGATTTGCGTATATTGAAGAATCCTTGCATCCCTGGGTTAAATCCCACTTGATCATGGTGTATGATCCTTTTAATGTGTTGTTGGATTCTGTTTGCTAGTATTTTGTGGAAGATTTTTGCATCTATATTCATCAGTGATATTGGTCTGTAATTTTCTTTTTTTGTAGTATCTTTGGTTTTGGTATCAGGGTGAGGGTGGCCTCATAGATTGAGTTTGGGAGTGTTCCTTCCTCTGCAGTTTTTTGGAAGAGTTTGAGAAGGATGGGTTTAACTTTTCTCTAAATGTTTGATAGAATTCACCTGTGAAGCCATCTGGTCCTGGATTTTTGTTTCTTGGAAGATTTTTCGTCACAGTTTCAATTTCATTACTTGTGATTGGTCTGTTCATATTTTCTATTTCTTCCTGGTTCAGTCTTGGAAGGTTATACCTTTCTTAGAATTTGTCCATTTCTTCCAGGTTGTCCATTTTATTGGCAAAGAGTTGCTTGTAGTAGTCTCTTAGGATGCTTTGTATTTCTGCAGTGTCCGTTGTAACTTCTCCTTTTTTATTTCTAATGTTATTGATTTGAGTCCCCTCCCTCTTTTTCTTGATGAGTCTGGCTAATGGTTTATCTATTTTGTTTATATTCTCAAAGAACCAGCTTTCAGCTTTATTGATCTTTGCTATTGTCTTCTTTGTTTCTATTTCATTTATTTCTGCTCTGATCTTTATGATTTCTTTCCTTCTACCAATTTTGGGTTTTGTTTGTTCTTCTTTCTCTAGTTCCTTTAGGTGTAAGGTTAGATTGCTTATTTTAAATTTTTCTTGTTTCTTGAGGTAGGCTTGTATAGCTATAAACTTCCATCTTAGATCTGCTTTTGCTGCATCCCATAGGTTTTGGATCGTTGTGTTTTCGTTGTCATTTGTCTCTAGGTATTTTTTGATTTCCTGTTTGATTTCTTCAGTGATCTCTTGGTTATTTAGTAATGTATTGTTTAGTCTCCATGTGTCTTTGTTTTTTACATTTTTTTCCCCTGTAATTGATTTCTAATATCATAGCATTGTGGTCAGAAAAGAAGATGCTTGATATGATTTCAAGTTTCTTAAATTTACTGAGGCTTGATTTGTGACCCAAGATGTGATCTATCCTGGAGAATGTTCTGTGTGCACTTGAGAAGAAAGTGTAATCTGCTGTTTTTGGATGGAATGTCCTATAAATATCAATTAAATCTATCTGATCTATTGTGTCATTTAAAGTTTGTGTTTCCTTATTAGTTTTCTGTTTGGATGATCTGTCCATTGGTGTAAGTGAGGTGTTACAGTCCCCCACTATTATTGTTTTACTGTCGATTTCTTCTTTTATAGTTGTTCGCAATTGCCTTATGTATTGAGCTGCTCCTTTGTTGGGTGCATATATATTTATAATTGTTATATCTTCTTTCTGGATTGATCTGTTGATAATTATGTAGTGTTCTTCCTTGTCTCTTGCAACATTTTTTATTTTTAAGTCTATTTTATCTGATATGAGTATTGCTACTGCAGCTTTCTTTTGATTTCCATTTACATGGTATATCTTTTTCCATCCCCTCACTTTCAGTCTGTATGTGTCCGTAGGTCTGAAGTGGGTCTCTTGTGGACAGCATATATATGGTTCTTGTTTTTGTACCCATTCAGCGAACCTGTGTCTTTTGGTTGGAGCATTTAATCCGTTTATGTTTAAGGTGATTATTGATATGTGTGTTCCTATTACTGTTTTTTAATTGTTACGGGTTTGTGTTTTGTAGATCCTTTTCTTCTCTGTGTTTCCCACTTAGAGAAGTTCCTTTAGCATTTGTTGTAGAGCTGGTTTGGTGGTGCTGAATTCTCTTAGCTTTTGCTTGTCTGTAATGCTTTTGGTTTCTCCATCAGATCTGAATGAGATCCTTGCCACATAGAGTAATCTTGGTTGTAGTTTCTTCCCTTTCATCACCTTAAGTATATCATGCTACTCCCTTCTGGCTTGTAGAGTTTCTGCTGAGAAATCAGCTGTTAACCTTATGGGAGTTCCCTTGTATGTTATTTGTTGTTTTTCCCTCTTTGTTCTCAATTTTTCTTTGTCTTTAATTTTTGTCAGTTTGATTACTATGTGTCTCGGCATGTTTCTCCTTGGGTTTATCCTGCCTGGGACTCTGCACTTCCTGGACTTGGGTGGCTGTTTCATTTCCCATGTTAGGGAAGTTTTGGACTATAATCTCTTTCAATATTTTCTTGGGTTATTTCTCTCTCTCTCATCTTTCTGGGACCCCTATAATGTGAATGTTGTTGTGTTTAATGTTGTCCCAGAGGTCTCTAAGGGTGTCTTCATTTCTTTTCATTCTTTTTTCTTTATTCTGTTCTGTGGCAGTGAATTCCACCATTCTGTCTTCTGGGTCACTTACCTGTTTTTCTGCCTCAGTTATTCCACTATTGATTCCGTCTAGTGTATTTTTCATTTCAGTTGTATTGTCCATCTTTGTTTGTTCTTTAACTTTTCTAGGTCTTTGTTAAACATTTCTTGCATCTTCTTGACCTTTGCCTCTATTATTTTTCCGAGGTCCTGGATCATCTTCACTTATCATTACTCTGAATTATTTTTCTGGAAGGTTGCTTATCTCCACCTTATTTAGTTGTTTTTCTGGGGTTGTATCTTGTTCTTTCATCTGGTACATAGCCCTCTCCTTTTTCATCTTGTCTATCTTTCTGTGAATGTGGTTTTTGTTCCACAGGCTGCAGGATTGTAGTTCTTCTTACTTCTGCTGTCTGCCCTCTGGTGGATGAGGCTATCTAAGAGGCTTGTGCAGGCTTCCTGATGGCAGGGACTGGTGGTGGGTAGAGCTCAGTAAAAGTTTAATCTGCTTTTCTGCTGATGGGTGGGGCTGGGTTCCCTCCCTGTTGGTGGTTTTGCCTGAGGTGACCCAACACTGGAGCCTGCCCCACTCTTTGATGGGGCTAACGGTGGACTCTGGGAGGGCTCATGCCAAGGAGTACTTCCAGAACTTCTGCTGCCAGTGTCCTTGTCCTCACGGTGAGCCACAGCCACCCCCTGCCTCTGCAGGAGACCCTCCAACTCTAGCAGGTAGGTCTGGTTCAGTCTCCTATGGGGTCACTTCTCCTTCACCTGGGTCCCGATGCACACACTACTTTGTGTGTGCCCTGCAAGAGTGGAGTCTCTTTTTCCCCCCATCTTGTCGAAGTCCTGAAATAATCCCCCTAGCCTTCAAAGTCTGATTCTCTAGGAATTTATCCTCCTGTTGCCGGACCCCCAGGTTGGGAAGACTGATGTGGGGCTCAGAACCTTCACTCCAGTGGGTGGACTTCTGTGGTATAAGTGTTCTCCAGTTTGTGAGTCACCCACCCAGCAGTTATGGGATTTGACTTTATTGTGATTGTGACCGTCCTGCCGTCTCATTGTGCCTTCTCCTTTGTCTTTGTATGTGGGGTATCTTTCTTCCTGAGTTCCAGTGTCTTCCTGTCAATGATTGTTCAGCAGTTAGTTGTGATTCCAGTGCTCTTGCAAGAGGTTGTGAGTGCACGTCCTTCTACTCCGCCATCTTGAACCTATCTCCTACCTTGTATATTCTTGATAAAGTCTGATAGAAATGGACCTTGGATGCCCATGCTCCTGCCAGTCAGAATTCTCTAACCAGGGTCTCTACCCAAGCTTAGTGTTCTTCCTGTCTTTGTTATTTTGTTATAAACCCTCAGCAATGTTATATTGTGACATTTTCCACTTTGTGTTGCAGTTTATCTGTTTACATGTTTCTTACTCTAGAGTGCTCCTTTTGTGTGGCAGGGACTCATAAAGGCAGGAGGAACCTGTGGGGCTAACAAGACTATATATCTACAAGTTTGGGAGTAATTCCTGATGGGTCTTGAACCCACTAGACTTGTGAAGAAAACAAGAGGATGTCCCAGTCTTATCCGTGACTTGTATTAGATCTTATATTTAAGTAGATATTTGTTATGTTAACATACAGAATCTCAAAGGTGTATGCAGAGAAGAGTACTGGAAGGAGAATTTTTGACCATAGAGCAGCTTTGACCAACTCATTCCAGTTCTGACATCCTGAGTTTCCTTTGACTCTTGGGATTCTCTGTTATTGTCGCTGACAAAATCATTTTTTTAGTACTTAGTACTCACTTAATTATTTGCAGGACCTCAAAAGTAATAGATGCTAAAGCACTTAAACTATTATTATCTGTCTTGTCAGTTTCACCTAAAATAGCAGGTTAGGGAAATATTTAGTGCTGAAAAGCTTATGTTTCTGAAAATGTGATCTTCATGGGGTGCAGATGATCTGTATAGACTGATCTATATTCTAGTTTATGTTATTTTATGAGCTCATTTTTTTCTTTTAAGTCTTTAATCTTCATTATAACCCCCATAAAAATCTGTGTTTTAAAATGTAACTCCCAATAGGAGCCACCTTGGCTGACTTTACAATAATGTTCTTCCTTAGTAGCCAGTAGCACGGAAGGTGTTAGGTTTGCTGATCTGAACTGAAAAGTTCTAGAAACTTTTCCAGTATAGTGATTATGTTTAAATATTGCAGGAAATCGTACATTGGTCCTTTGTAATGCTTACTTATATGCATGGAATAACTACTGAGAGAAGATATTTGACTCTAGATTTGTCTGCATAACAGATTTACTTCACTCTTTGCCTTTTTTTTTTCTCTTGAGATTTCCTTAAGGGTGAATTTTGTACTTCTATTAACCTTTTGGATTTTTTTTTTTAAAGCCTTTCAGAACTTTTTTTTTTTAATAGAAACATGTTAAGGAAACATAATCAACTGTGTTTAATTTTGAAAAAGTTTTTTTTTTAATAGAATTAGTGATTGTATAGCTTAACTCCCTCAGTGTGCAAATAAGGAAGCTGAAACACTGGTATCAACAGTTTGCTCAGAGATACAAGCGGCAGAACCATGAATACAGCCCAAATGTCTGGAATAAAGATTCAGTACTGATTTCCACTGAGTCCTGGTGACCATGTTTAATTTAAATTGTTTGTCAAATATAACACATTTGAAAATTGAAAATGGGATTAAAGCATTTTTTGTGATGTGTAAATTTCCTTTCCTCTTTGGGAAAGATAGGTGCTTATACTGAGGAGTGATACTGTTGGAATCAAAGAAACCTTTACCTTGTGGTGGTTCACCTAATTGCTGATTAGGCTTATCTAAAAATCTGTTTAATTCTGTATTTTTTGAAGTCTAAGAATATCTGAAAAAGTAAGGCACTCTGTTGCATGTATTTGCCTTACCCAGCAGTTTTGAGTTGAAGAAACCATAAGGAAGCATTAGAAGTAGTGTGTTTCCATTTTATTCTGAAAGAACATATTTTCTAAGAAACCCTGGGTTTCTAACATCTGAAGTTTAACTTGGTTGTGCTTTGAGGTGGGTTTTTTTTTTTTTTTTTTTTGGGTGGGTAGGGCGAAGTTGGAGGGGTAAGAGAGGGTGAACATAAAGGTCTTCTTATCTTGTCCCCCTTGAATTTCACCTTCCCTTTTGGAGTTATCTCTCCTTGATTACTGGTACTACCCCCATACTGATATCCTCTGGCCCAAGTGTATACCAAACTTCACTCCCTTGGTTTCACCTTTGAACAACTAAGAAAGGCTACAAGTATACATGTCTTTATCAAAACACTACTAGAGGAGAATATTTATTTATGGGATAAATGGAGAAAAGAAGATGCACAATGGCAGCATAGATTATAAAGTGATGGTTCTCTTGTCTTGAGGAGCATGCCCTGCTATTCCACATATTGCCTTGAGATAGCTGCTCCAGAGAGGTGGGACAACTTCAGGATATTTTGCTGGGATTTCTGATTCTTAGCTTTTGACCTGCCCAGAGATGGAGAGCTGTTTTTTACATCCCATCACCTAGAAACTTCCTCCAAAACACATCAAGACCAAGAAAGTCAGATTCCTGTTGTGTAGCCACCCCTGCACTTATCTTGTTTGTTTGTTTTTTCTGAGAAACACGCCAATTCCCCAGGAGATTGCTGGTAAATGAGCTCAATCTTCAAGTGAGAAACGTTCTTTGTAGCATCATAAATATAACTATACCTTCATATAATATATTGTTGGTAATAGTCATGCATAAGAGTTTATGCAAAGGGTATCAGCAGTTTTGTTCCCTCATATTATTCCAGCATAACTCTTAGGCATAAGTGTATTTGTAAAGAATTTTGGTAGTTCTTTCTAAGGTTATGTGCTAAGTGCAGGATTCTTTTATTTTCTAGAATTATAAAATACTTCATCATTACCACTTTGATATATATGTATTCTTGGTACTCTCTTTTGGAAAGGATCAGAAACATTAAGACACTTTTTAAGTGAAACAGAATAATAGACTGTGCTGAAGAACACTAGAAGAAACCAGCTACTTTATATTTGGTTTTGGGGAGAGCTTATTGGAGACATCTTTCCATTTTGAAATATTTCCTGTTTTTTTAATGAGCATTTGTTATTGTATCTTTGGTTTATGTTGTTTGTGAAGTTATAATGTTCAAATGTAATAAGTGTTGTTGACCGTCTGTCTCAAAATATGTTACATATTACCTGGTTGCTTCTGTTGATATTGTAAAGTGTCATTAATACACAAAAAAGACTGTGTATTCTGTTAAACTGTGCAAGTTTTCAGGTTCAAAGGTGCTATTTGCAGTATTTTTTTTGGTGAATAACCTATAAATCTAGTTTTAACTGCCTGTCTTTGACTGCCTCAAGCATAAAGGGGGTATAAAAAGAAACTTGCTACCTCAGCAAGTTGAAAATAATTTTCTCCTCATACAGCAGCATTTGCTAGATCGAGTAAAAATTGCATAGTAACATTTCAAGAGCCATAAAAATATAACGTATGTATTTTTTGGCTTATGCTTTCTTCTTTTGACAAAACAACGATATTGGCATTTTGTCTTATCATGTTAAGTCCCATGTGTCTAGAAATTCTGACTTTTTGAAAGGTATAGAATCTGGAACTAGCTGAAGAACACTTTATCTCTGTATAATTTTTAGAAGAAGCAGACTGCACTTTCAGCAATGCAAAATTTTTCTTGTAAAAATTGAGAAAACATCGTGAAGTCATAGAATGACAAAGAAAAGCAGAGAGATAGCAGGAAATGTGTGGTGATAAAGTAATAAAGTGAGTCAAAGATACTCATAGCAGAAGCACATTGCGATGTAGAGAAAGAGGAAAGAACAGCCCTGCTCTGGGGCTGGACAGAGCCTACATGTACCTTAGTACTGTAATCTCTGCATGTTTCACACCCTTGCTCGATGGGTGTGAGTCTGTGTGCAAATGTGAGCGCTTCTCACTCATTTTACAGTTTACAGCCTTTAACGTGGATACAAATAGCTACCTTCATCTTAGTATAGTGCTACTGAAGGTATGATATCTTTACAACAATAAGTAAGTCTTTGCAGTAATGCAGGGAAATATGTAATCCTATAGTAATGTGTATACTGAAATACAAGTAGTAAATATTTGTACCTCTTATACACAAGGCACTGTGTTTGTTGTTAGGATGATGTACAAGACAGGCAGAATTTAAACATTTTATACACTGGTATTTTGCTTCCAGGGTGTTGTTGAGAGCAGTTAACCCCCACTTGGGAAGTATGAAAGGCTTTCTAGAACTAGTGATGTATAAGTAGGCTATGTTATATATACCAACTCAATATGGTGTCTAGTCTTTGTCTATGGAAAAAAACAAGGCAGATTCATTGATGTACTCATTCATCAGATAATTATTGAACATCTTTTTGTGGCAGGCACTTTCTTTTTTTTTTTTTTTTCAGGGTTCTACTGCATTTTCACTCACTTTCCTGAAATTAGAGAAAGAACTAGATCAGGTCTAGGAAAAACGTTTTCCTTTTATTACAAGGTAGTATTTTTTTTTTGAGTTGAATAATACATATTATTTTATACTGCAGGTTCTTGTTAGTCATCAGTTTTATACACATCAGTGTATAAATGTCAATCCCAATCACCCAATTCATCACACAACCACCTCCACCCCCCTCACGGCTTTCCCCGCTTGGTGTCCATACATTTGTCCTCTACATCTGTGTCTCAGCTTCTGCCCTGCAAACCAGTTAATCTGTACCATTCTTCTAGGTTCCACATATATGCGTTAATATACGATACTTGTTTTTCTCCTTCTGACTTACTTCATTCTGTATGACAGTCTCTAGATCTATCCACGTCTCAACATATGACCCAATTTCGTTCCTTCTTATGGCTGAGTAATATTCCATTGTATATATGTACCACAACTTCTTTATCCATTTGCGTGTTGATGGGCATTTAGGTTGCTTCCATGACCTGGCTATTGTAAATAGTGCTGCAATGAACATTGGGGTGCATGTGTCTTTTTGAATTATGGTTTTCTCTGGGTATATGGCCAGTAGTGCTATTTCTGGATCATATGGTAATTCTAGTTTTAGATTTTTCTTTTTTCTTTCTTTCTTTTTTTTTTTTTTTGTGGTACGCGGGCCTCTCACTGTTTTGTGGCCTCTCCTGTTGCGGAACACAGGCTCTGGACGCACAGGCTCAGTGACCACGGCTCATGGGCCCAGCCGCTCCGTGGCATCTTCCCGGACCGGGGCATGAACCCGTGTCCCCTGCATCGGCAGGTGGACTCTCAACCACTGTACCACCAGGGAAGCACTATTTTTAGGTTTTTAAGGAACCTCCATACTGTTCTCCTTAGTGGCTGTGTCATTCCCACCAACAGTGCAAGAGGGTTCCCTTTTTTACACACCCTCTCCAGCATTTGTTGTTTGTAGATTTTCAGATGATGCCCATTCTAACTGGTGTGAGGTGATACCTCATTGTAGTTTTGATTTGCATTTCTCTAATAATTAGTGGTGTTGAGCAGTTCTTCATGTGCTTCTGGGCCATCTGTATGTCTTCTTTGGAGAAATGTCTATTTAGGTCTTCTGCCCAGTTTTGGATTGGGTTGTTTGTTTTTTTAATATTGAGCTGCATGAGCTATTTATGTATTTTGAAGATTAATCCTTCGTTGATTTGTTGGCAAATATTTTCTTCCATTCTGAGGGTTGTCTTTTCGTCTTGTTTATGGTGTCCTTTGCTGTGCAAAAGCTTTGAAGTTTCATTAGGATCCATTTGTTTATTTTTGTTTTTATTTCCATTACTCTAGGAGGTGGATGAAAAAAGATCTTGCTGTGAGTGTTTTTCAAAGAGCGTTCTTCCTATGTTTTCCTCTAAGAGTTTTATAGTGTCTGGTCTTACATTTAGGTCTGTAATCCATTTTGAGTTTATTTTTGTGTATGGTGTTAGGGAGTGTTCTGATTTCATTCTTTTACATGTAGCTGTCCAGTTTTCCCAGCACCACTTATTAAAGAGACTGTCTTTTCTCCATTGTATATCCTTGCCTCCTTTGTCATAGATTAGTTGACCATAGGTGCGTGGGTTTATATCTGGGCTGTCTATCTTGTTCCATTGATCTATGTTTCTATTTTTGTGCCAGTACCATATTGTCTTGATTACTGTAGCTTTATAGTATAGTCTGAAGTCAGGGAGTCTGTTTGCTCCAGCTCCGTTTTTTCCCCTCAAGACTGCTTTGGCTATTTGGGATCTTTTGTGTCTCCATCCAAATTTTAATATTTTTTGTTCTAGTTCTGTAAAAAATGCCATTGGTAATTTGATAGGGATTGCATTGAATCTGTAGATTGCTTTGGGTAGTATAGTCATTTTCACAATACTGATTCTTCCAGTCCAAGAACATGGTATATCTCTCCATCTGTTGGTATCATCTTTAATCTCTTTCATCAGTGTCTTATAGTTTTCTGCATACAGGTCTTTTGTCTCCCCAGGTAGGTTTATTCCTAGGTATTTTATTCTTTTTGTTGCAATGTTAAATGGGAGTGTTTCCTTAATTTCTCTTTCAGATTTTTCATCATTAGTGTATAGGAATGCAAGAGATTTCTGTGCATTAATTTTGTATCCTGCAACTTTACCAAATTCATTGATTAGCTCTAGTAGTTTTCTGGTGGCATCTTTAGGATTCTCTATGTATAGTGTTACGTCATCTGCAAACAGTGACAGTTTTACTTCTTTTCCAATTTGTATTCCTTTTATTTCTTTTTCTTCTCTGATTGCTGTGGCTAGGACTTCCAAAACTATGTTGAATAATAGTGGCAAGAGTGGACATCCTTGTCTTATTCCTGATCTTGGACGAAATGGTTTCAGTTTTTCACCATTCAGAATGATGTTTGCTGTGGGTTTTGTCATATATGGCCTTTATTATGTTGAGATAGGTTCTCTCTATGCCCACTTTCTGGAGAGCTTTTATCATAAATGGGTGTTGAATTTTATCAAAAGCTTATTCTGCATCTATTGAGATGATCATATGGTTTTTATTCTTCAGTTTGTTAATATGGTGTATCACATTGATTGATTTGCGTATATTGAAGAATCCTTGCACCCCTGGGTTAAATCCCACTTGATCATGGTGTATGATCCTTTTAATGTGTTGTTGGATTCTGTTTGCTAGTATTTTGTGGTTGATTTCTGCATCTATATTCATTAGTGATATTGGTCTGTAATTTTCTTTTTTTGTAGTATCTTTGGCTGCTTTTGGTATCAGGGTGATGGTGGCCTCATAGAATGAGTTTGGGAGTGTTACTTCCTCTGCAATTTTTTGGAAAGTTTGAGAAGGATGGATGTTAGCTCTTCTCTAAATGTTTGATAGAATTCGCCTATGAAGCCATCTGGTCCTGGACTTTTGTTTGTTGGAAGATGTTTAATCACAGTTCCAATTTCAGTGCTTGTGATTGGTCTGTTCATATTTTCTATTTCTTCCTGATTCAGTCTTGGCAGGTTGTGCATTTCTAAGAATTTGTCCATTTCTTCCAGGTTGTCCACTTTATTGGCATACAGTTGCTTGTAGTAGTCTCTTAGGATGCTTTTTATTTCTGTGGTGTCTGTCGTACTTCTCCTTTTTCATTTCTAATTTCATTGATTTGAGTCCTCTCTGTCTTTTTCTTGGTGAGTCTGGCTAATGCTTTATCAATTTTGTTTATCTTCTCAAAGAACCAGCTTTCAGCTTTATTGATCTTTTCTATTGTCTTCGTTGTTTCTCTTTCATATATTTTTGCTCTGATCTTTATGATTTCTTTTCTTCTGCTAACTTTGGGATTTGTTTCTTTTTCTTTCTCTAGTTCCTTAGGCATAAGTTTAGATTGTTTGAGATTTTTCTTGTTTCTTGAGGTAGGCTTGTATAGCTATAAACTTCCCCTTAGAACTGCTTTTGCTGCATCCCATAGATTTTGGATTGTCGTGTTTTCATTGATTTGTCTTTAGGTATTTTTTGATTTCCTCTTTGATTTCTTCAGGGATCTCTTGGTTATTTAGTAACGTATTGTTTAGCCTCCACGTTTTTGTGTTTTTTACATTTTTTCTCTGTAATTCATTTCTAATCTCATAGCGTGGTCAGAAAAGATGCTTGATATGATTTCAGTTCTCTTAAATTTACTGAGGCTTGATTTGTGACCCAAGATGTGATCCATCCTGGAGAATGTTCTGTGTGCACTTGAGAAAAAAGTTTAATCTGCTTTTTTTGGATGGAATGTCCTATAAATATCAGTTAAATCTATCTGGTCTGTTGTGTCATTTAAAGCTTCTGTTTCCTTATTTATTTTCATTTTAGATGATCTGTCCATTGGTGTAAGTTAGGTGTTAAAGTCCCCTACTATTATTGTGTTACTGTCGATTTCCTCTTTTATAGCTGTTAGCAGTTGCCTTATGTATTGAGGTGCTGCTATGTTGGGTGCATATATATTTATAATTGTTATATCTTCTTCTTGGATTGATCCCCTGATCATTATGTAGTGTCCTTCATTGTCTCCTGTAACATTCTTTATTTTAAAGTTTATTTTATCTTATATGAGTATTGCTACTCCAGCTTTCTTTTGATTTCCATTTGCATGGAATATCTTTTTCCATCCCCTCACTTTCAGTCTGAATGTGTCCCTAGGTCTGAAGGGGGTCTCTTGTAGACAGCATATATATGGGTCTTGTTTTTGTATCCATTCAGCAAGCCTGTGTCTTTTGGTTGGAGCATTTAATCATTCACGTTTACGGTAATTTTCAATATGTATGTTCCTATGCCCATTTTCTTAATTGTTTTGGGTTTGTTTTTGTAGGTTCTTTTCTTCTCTCTGTTTCCCACTTAGAGAAGTTCCTTTAGCATTTGTTGTAGAGCTGGTTTGGTGGTGCTGAATTCTCTTAGCTTTTGCTTGACTATAAAGGTTTGGATTTTTCCACTGAATCTGAATGAGATCCTTGCCGGGTAGAGTAATCTTGGTTGTAGGTTCTTCCCTTTTATCACTTTAAGTATATCATGCCACTCCCTTCTGGCTTGTAGAGTTTCTGTTGAGAACTCAGCTGTTAACCTTATGGGAGTTCCCTTGCATGTTCTTTGTCGTTTTTCCCTTGCTGCTTTTAATAATTTTTCTTTGTCTTTAATATTTGCCATTTTGATTACTATGTGTCTCGGCGTGTTTCACCTTGGGTTTATCCTGTATGGGACTCTCTGCACTTCCTGGACTTGGGTGGGTATTTCCTTTCCCATGTTAGGGAAGTTTTGGACTATAATCTCTTCAAATAGTTTCTCTGGTCCTTTCTCTCTCTCTTCTTCTGGGACCCCTCTAATGCGAATGTTGTTGCATTTAATTTTGCCCCAGATGTCTTTTAGGCTGTCTTCATTTCTTTTCATTCTTTTTTCTTTATTCTGTTCCACAGCAGTGAATTCCACCATTCTGTCTTCCAGGTCACTTATCCTTTCTTCTTCCTCAATTATTCTGCTATTGATTCCTTCTAGTGTAGTTTTCATTTCAGTTATTGTATTGTTCATCTCTGTTTGTTCGTTGTTTAATTCTTCTAGGTCTTTGTTAAACATTTCTTGCATCTTCTCGATCTTTGCCTGCATTCTTTTTCCGAGGTCCTGGATCATCTTCACTATCTTTGTTATGAATTTTTTTTAGGAAGGTTGCCGATCTCCACTTCATTTAGTTGTTTTCTGGGGTTTTATCTTGTTCCTTCATCTGGTACGTAGCCCTCTGCCTTTTCATCTTGTTTATCTTTCTGTGCATGTGGTTTTTGTTCCACAGGCTGCAGGATTGTAGTTCTTCTTGATTCTGCTGTCTGCCCTCCAGGCACTTTCTTTTGGTATGATCAGGTGTAGTCTTAGGGGAGAAAGCCATTAATTATATATTCAAACATATTGCATCCATAAAATATATTAGAGAGGAGAAGGGATATGGCTCCATAAGAGCATATAAAAGGGAAATTTGGTGTCTTCCTGGTGGTCAGAGAATGCTTCTATGAGACCTGGAGGGTAAGTGGCAATTAGACCAAGTAGGGGGAAAGCAGCATATGTGGAGATCATATGGCAGTAGGGAGCATGGTGAGTACAAAGGATTGAATTACCAGTATTAATGGAGGTCAAGACAGAGAGGCAGTATAGTAAGGTGGGACTGGGAGATACCCAGGGACTAAATCATGTAGCTTGGGCCTTGTAGGTCACGGTAAGTTTCATTTTTATTTTTAGGCAACAGAAATCAGTCGTAAAGTTTTATTACGGGGTGGGAGGATTGAAGTAGGAACGAGATCTTAGTTACATTTTGAGGTATCCTTGCATTGAAGAAAATGGATTGGAGCTAGGTAAGAGTAGATGGACGGAATGGTGGTGATGATTGAGATGGAGAGCAGTAGATTGATTTGAGCGATAATTTATGAGGTAAAATCGACAGAACTTTATGTGAGTAAGAGAGAAGGAAGTGTCAAGGGTTTGATTTCTTGGTTTCTGGCTTGTATACCTGAACTGAATACGGTACAGTTAGACTATTAGAAGAAGACCACATTCTTGAGGGGTGGATCTTGAATCAAAGTTGGACATTATTTGAGTGTGAAGTGCCTTTGAGTCATCTAAAGTAAGATGCCAGTTGGGCATTAGGAAATATTGGGCTGGCCAAAAAGTTCATTTAGGTTTTTCCGTAACAGCTTAGAAGCGAACTTTTTGGTCAACTAAATACTAATCTTGCACTCAGCAGAGAAGACTGGGTTAGAGATATACATTTGTGGTCATTTGAGTATAGTTGATGGTGAAGCAGAGCAAGGATGAGATCATCTAAGGCTGCACTGTCCAATATAGTAGACATTGGCCATGTGTATCTACTGAGCACTTGAAATGGGTCTAGTCCAAATTCAGATGTGATGTAAATGTAAAATACACACTGATTTTGGAGACTTATTACAAAAAAGGAATGTAAATATCTCTCATTAAGTTTTTTATATTGTTTACAGTATTGAAATAATATTCTCAATATATTGTGTTAAAACATATTATTAAATTAATTTCACCTGTTTACTTTTTAAAATGTGGTCACTAGAAAATTGAAAATACATATGTGAGTTGCATTATATTTCTGTTAGACAGCAGTCATCTATGATCTAAAGACCAGGCTTTGAGTAGGAAGAGGCTAGGTTCAAGCAATGACAAATTTCAGCATTTTTAGAGGACAGTTAGCCTTTAAGGAGCTGCCAGAGGGGGAAAAAGCATATGAAGTCATTGACTTTTCTAAGAAGAGAAAATGGATATAATCTCTTAAGAGTTCTGTGACAAGATTATTTGATTAGGTCATCATTAGTTTATTGACTTGCTGGTATTATAGATTGAGAGCAGTTTTTAAGACAGTCTTTATAAATTTAAGGTATCTGAAGGTCATTTTAAAAAAATTCTCCCCAAATCTCCCCAAAAGTCCTCTAGATATAAAATGCAAGTAAAACTCAGTTGCAGCTTTTCAGAAGACAATCTATCATAAATATTAAGTGAACATGTTAAGAAAAAACATTTTTATTTTGCTAAATTTCTAAGCAGGACCTTGAGAAGTTTGATAAATACCTAATGTGAAACATTAAACATAAGTATTGATGGAAGAAGTTGCTAAATAAGTTAAGCCAACATTTTATAACGGATATTGGAATTGTATTGTTTTGAGAGGTTTTTTTGGCTGTGCTGAGCGACATGTCTGATCTTAGTTCCTGGACCAGGGATCGAACCCACACCCCATGCAGTGGAAGCGCAGAGTCCTAACCACTGGACAGCTAGGGAGTTACTGAGAAATAGTCGACGCATGTAAGTTTAAGTGTCCAGAAAGTTGATAGGTAATCATGATAAAATTAATGAAATAATTTTACCTTTTTCTCTAGATATATTTTTGATTTTATATTCAAGCTAAATGAATATTTGGCTTTTCTAATTAGTTAAAGTAGTTTGATTGATGCCTTGTTATTTTGTAAGCTCCAGTAAGGCAAGGATCCAGTCTTTTCATTTTTCTGTAGTATTCGTAGCATTTAGCAGGGTGTGAGGTATACAGTAGACACTTAAATGCTTGTGGAATGAATGCTAGTGTCATCTTAATTAGTCTCAGTTATCTTTCATCATATTGTTTTTGTGTTTTCCAGGAACACAAAATTTCTTCAAGCTTTTTGTAGACTAGAAAATTGTTATTTCTGAAGTGAATGTTGTGAAATGAAAAAAAAAACCCAACAGTTTTATAAAGAACGTAATCTCCTCAGAAATATAGGAAATAATCTTACACAAATACTTCTCTATTTTGATACTTATTTCTAACTGAATATAAAGACATATACCTACAAGTTTAGATGTAAATTTTGAAATATGTTGATAAAATTTCTTTGCTTGGGACGACCAGCTGTTTCTGTAGGGGCTTTGAAATGTTCTTTCTCAAAGCAGTGTTAATTAGAAACTTTTCAGAAGCTCATTAAGTTAGTATATGTTTGTCCTAGGCCCTAATTATTTCTTTATACATTAGATATTTTATGAGATATGCTACTAATTTTTACCTGTCTTTTTGATATTTTAGAATTGTTAGCTTCGGGTCCCTGGTTAGAAAGGTGTTAGGATGACGAGATTGTAATTCATTCATCATTTTGCCTTTGATGAGGCAAAGAAGTAGGCATTTAGGCACCTTGTAGCCTAGTAAGCTGGCATAGGCTCCCAATCCACCTGAAGACACTGCCAAGCACACGTTGCTCTTTTGTTATTTAAATTATGAACACCAAAAAGGACCATGTATATGTTACTAGTTAGAATACAAAGCGTGTGAAATAGGCTCCTTCTCAGTATCCTTTTTCAGTGCCCCTTTCTGCCTGAGCTGAGAGCCCAAGTTGGTACAAAGGGGCTCCTAGTCTTATTGGTTTACCATGATCTTTTGTCCAGGCTGTTTGCTGATTTCTCAGTTTGTGTCACTGTCATCTATGAGTAATAGTGAGATTTCTTCAGGGCTATGTTTATTTGACTTCTTTTCTCAGTTGAGCTTCTTGGGGAGGGATGGGGTAGGTTAATACCCATGCTCCGTCAGAATCTTCTTTCCTTGCTACATTTGGAAGTTTTACAGCATCGGCATGTACTGTTTCCTTATTTTGGTTGCTGATAAATTTTTTGACTTGCTTTTTCTGGCTGTGGTTGTTTTCTTTGTTTTTACTGTTTTTTCCCTTGTTCACTTAATTAGTTACACATCCATCAGAAGTTCTTATGAGCATATATTAATTAGGTGTTTCTTTGATAATTAAAAATTGATAAAGAATAAAGTATTATGTATACCTAATTAATTGCTATACCAATACCATGAAATTTCGGTGCCCTGTTTTGTGTCTTTGTTTACATCCTTGTTGTTGCAAAGTGATCACCTAACATAACTTTTAACTTTGTTGGTAGACATACTTAGCTGCTCTTTGCTACCATTATGCTCATTACATTTTCTACCAGTTACATAGACAAGGTTTGTTTTGTAGTGATAGTTCACAATTAAATTTTATCTTCATAAAATTAGATGTACATCTTAACAAATTGAGAGTTTAACAAATTGAAATTTTGATTTGACATCATGAAAAAGATAATCCAGTGTAGTGGTATAGAATTTAATGGGTACAGGGTAATGAGAAAGGACTTAATATTTGAGTGATACATGACAGAAATCATGTATACATACTGAAGTCTGATTGAAAATGCAGTAGGGCCTCGAAGTTTTTGCCAGTTTATATTTATGTGAATGAACATTTACATTGATATTATTTTAATTAAAATACAAAAACTGGCCCAAGATAGACACTTGTAATATTTAGAAAACCGCTCTGTATTAGTTAGATTGAAGGCTAGGCTGCTGTAATAGAGGCCCCTCATTACAGAGGGCTCAAGAATGTAGCCTCCTTTTCTTCTGTCACAAAACAAAGTGATGGGGAATTTTGCTTTGTGCTGTCATTTAGGGACCTGGGTTCCTTACATCTTACTGATTTGTTGTCCTCTTACCCCTGCTACTTCAAGTGAGGTCCTCAGACCAACAGCATTGGCATTACCTCATAGTTTATTTGTAATGTAGAATCTCAGATCTCCACTACAGACTTAGTAAATCAGTACCTGCATTTTAACAGGATTCTCTCCGTGTTTCTTCTGTACATTACAGTTTGAGAAGCACTGCTCTAGGGCCTTGTCATTGTCATCATGGTCAGAGCCTTATCTGAGTTTCAGGTAACAGGAAAAGGAAAGACAGCAGAGAGCCATAGAGTCGTTGTTTCCTGTTGGGGAAGGTGGCACACATCATGTCCTTGGTTTCCAAGAACTTTCGTCTCAATCTGCCTGTAAGGGATTCTCAGAAATGTAGTTTAGTTCAGTGATTCTCAAACTATCTGCCAGTTTTAAAAATATCCAGTTTCTCACAGATCAGTAATTTTGTAAACTGTGAAATCTTTCAGCAATATCAGATTGCTTCTAAATGCTTACCTCAGTTTCTGTACTTATCCCATCATGGTGCACTAACAAAGAGTTTGAGAATTGGCAGTGCACCGACGCATGGACACACGGGTCATGTATTCTACCTGGATACACTTTCAATTTTTCACTCAGTGATGCTGTTCAAATTATGGTAATGTTACATGAATTGGTATGAATGAATGAGGCACTGTATTTTTGGCCTTTCATACTTTTTGATTTGATTTACTTGCTAATATTCTTCTACTTAAAAAATTATATTATTTTATTTAGTTTTTGCCACTCTGCATGGCTTGCAGTACCTTAGCTCCTGGACCAGGGATTGAACCCAGGTCCCGGCAGTGAAACCACTGGACCACCAGGGAATTCCTGAAAAATTATATTATTTTAAATGATAATCTTATGTTTGTAAAGGACTTCTCAGCTTGCAAAGCCCTCTTTCCCTAATTATATGTCATTCCATAAAAAGAAGTAGTATGTATGTATTATATTTGCTTATAAAAGGGTATTGTAAGCTTTCCTCGTTTAATCATGTTGCTGATACCTAGTATGGCACGTCAAAGGACGATGTTCATGTTTGTTATGAGATACCTTTCTAATGTATTTTGTAACTTGCTTATACTTTTAGTTATGAATTAATACAAACTAATATTAATTTACAATTGGTGTTATGAGACTTACCTGTGTCATTATCATATTGGCTTGACATGGTTTGAATTATTCCTGCCTCAACATGTTTTTATGGAAAATAAAATTGAATTGGACTGTTGGTAGTCTTTTAAAATGTTTTACCTTATCACAATAACTTTCATGTGTAAATTGAACTATTTATAGTTATTGATAATGCTTTATGCAAAAGTATATTTTTAAAATGTATGATTATGTATTTCTACATATTAAAGACACATACTTTTAAAGTGGAAAGTAGCCTAATGTTTGACTAAATGTTTTTGTTATATTCAACATGCTTGTTGTTGTTTTGGCCTGCCCAGTGTTGTCCTGCAGCACCAATTCTTTTCCCCTCTAAGTACCCAGTGTACATGAACTAATAGGTCAGCAGAAAGTCTGCATAGTGAAATTGCCTAGAAACAGGCTTGCAAGCTTGAATCAATTTGTGTTTGAAACTGAGATTAATAAATTACATGGTTTTGAATAGTTAAAAGTCTATATTAGAATTATTAATTAGAATTAACTGGATTATCATGAGGGATTACTAAGGAAAAAATGTTACAGAAACACTACTATGTACCCTTGATCTTCAATTAGATTTATACCTACTTTTTTTTTTTTTTTTTTTTTTTGGCTGTGCTCTTGCAACTTGTGGGACCTTAATTCCCCAACCAGGGATCGAACCCAGGCCCTCAGCAGTGAGAGTGCGAAGTCCTAATCACTGGACTGCCAAGGAATTTCCAAATTTATACCTATTTCTTGAGAAGCAGTATGGTTGGTGGTTAAGACAAGGGCTCTGAAGTCCAAGTCTCTTGAGCCAGGGTCAATCCTGGTTCTGCCACTGAGCAGCTGTAAGCCTGATCACATTAATTAACTGCTTGCTGCCTCAGCTTCCTCATCTGTTAAATGGTGTCAATTGTAGCACCTATCCCATAGTATAGTTATGAGGATTAGTGAGTTAATACACACAAAGTGTTTAGAACATTGCTTGTCATATGCTAAATGCTCAGTAAATACTTGCAGTTCTTCCTATTGTATGTTAAGCCTGGACTCTCATAACTTATGTGATTTGCACATATATGGATTTCTGATATTGTTTCACTTTTGGGAAAAGTTGTCCTTTACTCTGTTTTAGAATACGTTATTTAGTCTCTAAAAGGGTTCCTTTGATAAAGAAAAAAATCTTTATGTCTTAAGGATTTTGAATCTCGTAAATATATTCTTATCATTTGGTAATCTTATAAATAATTAGTGTTTCAAGTTAAAGATAAAATTGTACAGATAGAATATTTATTTCATATAATATTTAATTATTTCATTTGTAAAGAAAGAATAGAAAGACATTTGAGAGAAGAAACTATCAATATGTAGACTCATTATGGATTTGAATTTAGTAATTATTTGCCTTTATTTTTGTAAATAAGGTTTTTACTTAAGGAGTAATGAGATGTCCTCCTCAAAAATTAAATGTTTGGAACCAGCTGTGTAATATGTAAATTTATGGGACAATATAATTTTTTTTAAATTAAATACATTTTGAGAGAGGTATCTTCTGAGTCTAGTTTTTGAAGAAAGAAAGATTGTGTAGCTTTACCTTAAGTAGGGAGTTGGCAAACTATGGCCCGTGGGCCAAATTTGGCCTGCTGCTTGTTTCTGTAAAGTTTTATTGGAACACAACCAGACCCTGCTTTTGGGCCGTGGGACAGATTTGAGTAGTTGTGACAGAGATCATATGGCCTCAAAAACCTACAATTTTTACTATATGACCCCTCATAGAAAAAGTTTGCTGGTCTCTACCTTAAATAATTAGTAAAATAGATTAGTCCATTATTACTTAGAAAACACTGAAGTTTGCACAACTAGTACATGTTACTTGTCCAATATTTGGCAAAAATAACTTTCCAAAACAATTACAGTTCTTGTTCTTGTCCTCACTACTAATGATTGGTATGAATGGTGCTGGCTCACAGATTGGTAAATCCTCACTATTTGATAGGAATGTGCCGGTACTTGCAATGGAGCTTTCTATCAAATACAGAATTGTCAGGTGTTTTTGAAATGGTCTAATGATTTTAATAGACCTTTTCCGTTATGTCCTAGGACAGGTAGAAATCCTTCATTGGTTTCAACTGAGAATTTCTATCACAGCTGGACAACTTTTGGATTTTATAGAAAACCTAGAACACAGGTAGTTTTTAATCAAATCAGTACTGCTTAAGGGAAGGAAACGGTGTGAGGTTGAAAAACCTCTTAAAACATATCAATCCTGAGTAAAATATAAAAGTTTGTCTTTAAATAACAAAATATATGTGGTAGCCAATCATTTAAATTAGCCTGATTTATCTGTAACAAGCTGATTATTTTAGGTTAGAAATTGAACTTATGAAAAAAATAACTCCATGCCTTGATTTGACAAAGTTGGTGAAGTTTTCTAACAGTGGTCCAGGGACTAGGCATGAACGGTCTAATATAAAATGCAATTTTTCAATATCTGTTGCCATCCTCATTCATATTTTTCCTTTTTGGAAATGGGTCCTCACTCTTGTAGAATTACCAGTCCCACCATGTAGATTCATGTTTGCTGGGATCCAGTGCACAATATCCATTTTTTGACATTACTTTGATTACCGAAGTTACTGTTTCATCAGAACTTTTACATTTCATCTAACTACTTTGGTGTACTGGGGCTATAACTAATATGGTGATTATAAGCAAACATGCCTTTAACAAATGTAACCACTAACAGGCAAATGCCATTATTGAGAAAACTGGGCCTTGAATTTTAGCTAAGTTAAACATACCAAGGCAGTCTTTATAGCTCATCCACACACTTAAATAATATAATAATTTTGAAGAATACATTAGTTTTTCTGTACAAATCATGATTAATTTTACATGTCAAATTGTGAGATGTAAACAAATAAAATTGCTTCCTTTTCTCAAATGGCCAAACTTTGTATGGATGACTTGATGGATCTCCTGGGAACCACCCTGGTCCAGAGACCTGTGGAAAGTTTTAAATCAGGGCAATGAAAACATCAGATTTGCTGGGTTTAAAAGATCACTCTGGTTTTTATTTCAAGCATGGGTTAATTGTCAGGCAGGGACAGTTTGAAGAAAAAGTCTTTAGAGGTAAATGTCATCAATGAATTTTTTTCTTCGTTCCCTTAAGAATTGAAGAAATGGAAAACTCTGGTTGGCTGTCAGTGTCTTTGACTTGTCTCCCTACCCTACTCTGCCCCAGTTTAAAACTAAAATCAGTTAATACTGTTTACTCAGTGTTAGTGCTGGTTGTTTCTTGGTGTCCTTTCATAAGGGTTTATAAGTTTGTTGGATGCCTAAAAAATTGTGCTTTGTAAGTTGATAAGTAGTGATGTAAGATTTAACATGGTGTGATGTCAAGTCATGGCAAAAATGACCTACTTTATTTCAACTGATCCCTTCAATAAATAATGTATTTCTCTAAGTGTAAAGGAAGATGAGGAAGTCCATAATATGGTTTTTAGATCTAAATTTCTGAAAAGTAGTAGGGACATTATTTTTCTTAACTGATCAACCACTAATTCCATTCTTATTTTAGTGCTATTTCCAGGCCAATATGTGAGTGAGGCTATATTTAAAACATTCATTTAATAAGTAGATATTTATTAAGGAAGACTTTTTTTTTTCTTTCAAGATCTGAATTTCTTTTTGAAGAAATTATTTTGTGAATGCCTTTTCTGGTATTTTTCTTTGGTTTGAAAGTTACTGTTGTAATATTGAGCACATGTATGATTGTGTGCATATGTAGAATTCTTTGAACCAGTCTTTATATTACTTTCTACCTTTTTACCCTTATTTACTGTTCCATCTGTTGTCTGCTGCAGTCTGGCTTGCGCTTCTTCCATGCTACTGAAATGCTTTTGCTGAGGTTACCAGTGACCTCCCAGTGAAGTACATTTCAGGCCTTTCCTTACTGACCTCTGTTACATGGGATGGTATTGGTCAACCTACTTGAAATTCACTATTCCTTGTATCCCCTAACACTGCAGAATTCTTGTTCTCTTCATCCCTTTCTGATTATTCATTTGCTGTCATTTTATGGTATTCTTGTCCCGCCCTTCTCTGCCTTTTCTTATCTTTCCTGTTGGTACTACCAAAACTATGTCTTTGTTCCACTTTCTCATTCTTTTTACTTTAACTGATAAATCTCATTTGTTTTCATATTGAAACTAATTTTTATATGCTAATGATTCCTAATGCCTAGGCCTGTATTTGAAAAGGCACCCTTGTATATGAAACACTTGCTACTTAACTAGGTATCACAGAGGCACTTCAAACTCCCCATGCCTCTAACTGTGCTTCTCTTTCCCACTTCTTCTCTTTACACTTTGTCTTAGTTTGTGGCACACTCATCTTACCAGTCACATGGGAGTCATTTTTGACTCATACCATTCTCTTACATTTAAATTAGGTGTTGGTCCTGCCAGTTTACCTTCTAAAGATTATTCCACTTCAGGCCTTCATTCCTTGGGAACACATTAGTAGCCTCCTCACTGTTTTTTTTTGTTTCCTCTTTTAAATCCATCTTTTCTATGGCTGTTAGTATGAGTTATCTAAAATGGTTGTCTAATCTTCAGATCTCTTGTTACATACAGGATGAACACTGTCTTCCTTACACAGGTTTATATGGCCTCTTGTTCTTTCTCTGGCTTCCTTTTTTGCTCCTCTCTTCCTGTAGTGTGTGCTGTAACAACATCAACCTGCTTGTGAATCTTTTGTGTACATGGTATCTTGTGTCCTGCCATTGTACCATTTCTCATAATGCTTTTCTCCATTTGAGTTCACTCTTGCCTATCATTTTAAGCTGTCACCTGTTACTGGACTTCTTTTCTGATGGGAGGTCCTTCCTCTGAGCTCTTGTAACATTCTGGCTCTAACTCATTGGGTTATAATTATTTATATGTGTCTCTTCAGGTTAATTAAACATCACTGGAACTGAACTTATTCGAGGTCAGTGACCATGTTCCTTTCATCTTTGAATTCCCAGGACTAGAACAATGTCTGTCACAGAGTAGGGAGTCAACAAATGTTTACTGAATAAAGTGATTAGATTTATGTCATGTGATATCACTTATATGTGGAATTAAAAAAAAATAGTTCAAATGAACTTATTTGCAAAACAGAAATAGAGTCACAGAAGTAGAAAACAACTTATGGTTACCAGGGCCGTAATGGAGGGTAGGGGTAAGTTGGGAGATTGGGGTTGACATAGTCACACTACTGTATATAAAATAGATAACTAATAAGGACCTACTGTATAGCACAGGGAACTCTACTCAATACTCTGTAATGACACGTATGGGAAAAGAATCTAAAAAGGAGCAGATATATGTATAACTGATTCACTTTGTTGTACAGCAGCAAAAACTAACACAACAGAAACTAACACATCATTGTAAATCAATTGTACTCCAATAAAATTAAAGAAAGATAAAGTGATCGGACTTTTCTTTTTAAATTTCAGCATGATTAACATACATTATAATGTGCAGCTTTTAAGTGTTTAGTGCAATAGGTTTTGATACTTGTATACACTTATGCAGCCACCATCCCAAACAAGAGACAAAACATTTCCATCACCCAAGAAAGCTTTCTCATGCTCTGTCCTTTCCACTGGCCTGTTGCCCCCAGGTCATCTTTTTCTGACATCTGTCATCCTGAAATTTTTCCTGTAATTGGACATCATAAAAATGGAGTATTTTTTGTCTGATTTTTTAGAAACTTAACATAATGATTTTGAGATTCATTCATGTTCTTGCCTGTAGCAGTAGTTCATTATTTTTTATTGTTGAGTAGTACTACATGTTTGAGTATAGCATAATTTTTAAGTCATTTTCCTCTTGATAGACATTTTGGGCTGTTCCTAGTTTCTGGTTATTAGAAATAAAACTGTGACCATTCTTGTACAAGTGTTTTTTTGTGGGCGTGTGTTTTCATTTCTCTTGGATAAAATATCAAGGAGTGGAAATAGTTGCCCATAGGGTAGATTTATGTTTACCTTTATTTCCAAAGTGGCTGTGACATTTTACACTCCAGCCAACAATGTATGAGAGTTCTGGTTTCCCTATTTCCTCACCAGTGTTTTCAGTCCTTTTAATTTTAGCCATTCATGCTTGAGTGAAATGATATCACATTGTGGTTTTAATGTGCATTTGCTTGATGACTGAAGATGTTGAGTATGCTTTCATGTGCGTATTGGCCGTTTGTATACATTCTTTTTAAAAAATTGTATCGAAGTATGGTTGATTTATAATGTGTTAATTTCTGCTGTACAGCAAAGTGATTCAGCTATATGTGTATGTATATATATATATATATTTTGTATTCTTTTCCATTATGGTTTATCACAGGATATTGAATATAGATCCCTGTGCTATACAATAGGACCTTGTTGTTTATCCATCCTGTATATACTAATTTGCATCTGCTAATTGCAAACTCCCAATCCTTCCCTCTCTCACCCCCCTGCCCCCTCACCAGCAACCACAAATCTGTTCTCTATTTCTGTGAGTCTGTTTCGTAAATATGTGTATATATTCTCTTTTGAAGTATCTATTTGAGTCTTTTGCCTATTTTTTTAAAAATTGGATTGTTGGATTTTTTTTTTTTTTTTTTTTTGTACGCGGACCTATCACTGTTGTGGCCTCTCCCGTTGCGGAGCACAGGCTCCGGACGCGCAGGCTCAGCGGCCATGGCTCACGGGCCCAGCCAATCCGCGGCATGTGGGATCTTCCCGGACCGGGGCACGAACCCGTTTCCCCTGCATCGGCAGGTGGACTCTCAACCACTGCGCCACCAGGGAAGCGCGGATTGTTGTATTTTTAATATTGATTTGTAGAAGTTGTTTATATGTTCTAGATACAAATCTTTTGACTGATACACATACTATGAATACTTTTTCCATCTATGGGTTTTCAATTTATTTTCACCAATGTTATTTTTTGATATTAGAAATGTTTAGTTTTGGTGAAGATCAATTTTATCAGTTTTTTCTTTTATGATTATTGCATTTTATGACCTGTCCAAGAATTGTTGCCTATCTTAAGTTTATGAAAGTGCTCTAAAATTTGCTTGCAGAAGCTTTAGGGTTATATTTAGGTATGTGACCAAATGAATTTTGGTGTGTGAAGTGGGAAAGAGGCTGAGTTTTATTTATTTATTTTTTTATACAGGATTCAGTTTTTTCAGTAACATTTGTTAAAAAGATTTTCTTTCCCTATTGGATTGACTTGGCGTTTTGGTTGAAGATCTATTGACCATATTTTGTGCATCTATATTTAGTTTCTATTCTGTGTCATTGTTTTGTCTGACTATCCTCATGCCAATATCACAGTCTTGATGAATGAAGCTTTATAGTAGTATTGATATCAATTAGTGCAAGTTTTCATCTCTTCTTACAGTATAATTTGCCTATTCTTGATCCTTTGCATTTCCATATGAATTTTAGAATCAGCTTACCTATTTATTGAACAAAGCTTGCTGGAACTTATGATAGTTAGAAAATGATGGTAGTGTAGTTAACAGCCTCCAAAATCGCCTCTCAAACTATACGTAAGAAAATTCTATGTAAAAGCTTACTCTCAACATTATGTGAAGGTGGAGAATGCTGAAACTATTAAATAGCTGAGGGTAAGAAAGAAAGTTAACAAACACCAGTACCATTGTTCCACACATTCCCACTTCAAACTTGTCCCACTGTGGGGCTTGATGATTCAGGGCTATAGGGAAAGCAGAGGAGAGATGCCAGTGGCTTGAGGGTGAAACCAGAAAGATGAAATCTACCCTAAAACTGAAAATACTAAAGTAACTTGACATGTCAGGAAGGTATTTCAAATTATGCATATATTAAAGGGACAGGTTCCAAATAAAGGGCCAGGTGGGAGATTTAAAGAGATAGTTGTTGTATAATGGGCCAGGCATGCAACTTAAAGAGATAGATGGTTATATAAAGGAACAGGTATGTGATTTAAAGGGATAGACTCTATTTAAAGGGTTAAGATTGATTTCAAAGAGCATGCACTATTCAAATGCATAATCTCACAAATACATAGCTTCTGGGAGACAAAAAAGGCAAAAGTGTAGGAAGTAGTTTCCTTTGGCATTTGGGTAGTGGAGAGGAAAAAAATAAGGGGAAAGTTAGAATCTTACAAGACAACTGAATCACAAATTGCAGGATTTACAAAAACTACTTTGGCCCCCCCCTCCCCACCACTTAAGGAAACAGACCAACCAACCACCCCATTATAGTACCTGGTATTGATAGGAAAGGGTGACATTAGACTAGAAATACTGTAAAACAGGTCAACAGCACAAAAAATGAAAAAAAAAGTTTCTAAATCAGGAAACAAATTTGTACACAAATTAACTGAGGAAAATTCTCCTCAAATACACACCATGAAGTATTAAAAAAACTGTAAATTGATACTTCAAACAGAATTAAATTTACTCTAATAAACATTTGAGAATATGAAAAATCAGTTTAATCAGAAATTCAAAAACTGAAAACAGAAATGGACAATAAACTTGTCCATTAAAAAAAGAAATTAAAAAAAGAATTGATGGAGTTCAGAAAAGAAATAGAAGAAAATGTCAAAATTATTCCAGAAATGAAGAATATATTCCAAGGTGCCAAAGGGATAATAGACTAATATGAAAATTTAATGAGCATCAAAAAAAAAAAAAAAAAAAAGGAAAGTAACCATGAGAATTAAAATGACATAAGGAAGTAAAAAATGTCAGAAAAAAAGTAGTGGAAATTGAAGAATTAGTTAGGGAAGGAATAATATTTCTTTTCTTGGAATCTCTGAAGAAGAAAACCAAAACAATTGAAAAGAGCTAATACCTGAAACTGTAATTCAAGAAAACTTTCCAGATAGAAAAGATCTGAATCCACACATTGAAAGTATACCAAGAACCTGGAAAAATTAATCCACAACATGTAACTCTAATACATGTTAGTAAACTTATTATATTAATATATCAAAGATAATAAACTCCTTAAGACTCCATGTAAAAAACCCAAATAACTTAGAAAGGCAAAAAATTATATAGTTAACCTTTAAACAATGTGGGGGTTAGGGGTACCGACTCTCCACGTGGTTGAAAATCCACGTGTAACTCATGGTCAGCCCTCTATATACACAGTTTTGCATCTGCAGATTCAACTAACCACAGATAGTATAGTATTACTATAATATTTATTGAGAAAAATCTGTGTATAAGTGGACCTGTGTATAAGTAAGCAACAACCCATGTTGTTCAAGGGTCAACTGTACTAGCATCAAACTTTTCAAAACCAACATACAAAGCAAGGCAAAGTGGAACAGTGTTTTAAAAAAAGTCAATGAAAAAATAATTCCAGATTTTATATACAGTGAAGCTGGCCTTTAAATATCGTTATATAAACATAGTTTTCAGCAAACCAGAACTTAGGGAAATATCTACCCCTCAGTCCTTCTTGAGGAATCTAGAAGGTGAGCTTCATCCAACCAGCTGGTGATTGGGAAAAATTCACCAAAAGGACTGATGATGAGCATTTAAAAAATGTATAAATATACATATAACACTAAAACAAGATTGGTGTGAGAATGGACTACTAATATAAAAGTATTATATATTGTGACAGCATTAGAAATAATGTAACTGGAAAACAGGAGGGAAATGGAGAGGGGAGGGGGAAAATAGGGCAGTAGGTATTTAAGAATATCAACAGTAGGTATTTAAGAATATCAACATGATAAATCATACATTAAAAAGTTAAATGAGAAAATGAGACTCAAGGGAATTTAAAAAAGGTATAAGTACAAAGGCACTATGAAAACAAAAATACAGACCTTTGTAAAAACCAAAAAAACTTTCTTTAACAAAATAGCAAAGAATACACATCCTGTGGATAAAGAAACATGCTAAAAATAACAAAATACACAATTTATAAACTATGATGAAATTGAGACCAAATATATCAGTCATAACGATCAACGTAAATGGGCTTTACTGAAAAATTAAAAAAAAAATGTTGGTTCATGTAACAAAACCCAATATGCTGTTTGTAAGAGACATAATGTGATTCAGAATAGCTGAAAATAAAAGGATGGATAACAGTATACCAGACAAATGGAAACAATATGAGAGCAGGGATAGTGATTTTTATATCAGATCTGGCAGAATCCAAGAACATTAAATGTGACAGAGAAGGTTAATGCTTAAACCCACACTCCACAGTTAAGATGTTACACTTATGAATATTTAGTTTATCAACCACCTTTCAGAAATAAAACCCACAGGAGATGCAGGGACACATAGATAGAAACATACCAATAATAGATTTTAAACTACCACTTTCATTAGTAGACAGATGAAGTGTACCAAAAAAAAAAAAAGAGATAGAAGATCTAAATAATAGAGTCAATAAGATTGGTATTTGGTGCATACAGAGCACTACACCTTGGAAACAGAGAATACATATTTCTATTGAGTGCCCATGACACATTGACAAAATTGGTTATATATTAGGTCTCAAGACAATAATTTTCATAAAGTAGAAGTATTACAATTATTGATTACAATGCAATAAAACTAGGTTTTACTACCAAAAGCAAAAACAGCCTCTTCCACCCAGAAATTTAAAAATTGATTGAACAACTCCTTGGTAAAAGGGGAACTAGAACAGAAAGTCCAGAATTGGACTTCCTGTTTAGACACAAAAACAATGGAAACTTAGTATATGGCAAAGGTAGTGTATCAGTCTGGTTCCAATAAGGAGAGTGAAACCAACATGGTAACTTGAACAGAGAAAATTTCATATAAAAATTACGAACTGTAACAGGAGATTGGAGTAACGAGGAGTTCTAAGAAGCAAAGAGAATTTAAAAAAATATAGCAATAGAGGATATTAAGGAGCAGCTACTACGCCTGAGGAGGAAGAACTTGCCTTGTCCTGGGGTCTGAGATTCATTCCTCATTGAAGAGGGTACTGAATGGGAGAGAAGTTGCTGTGGTCCTGCACTGGCAGAACCTGCTGGAAATCACTCCTTTGGAACTTCTAAATCTACCTTCTAAGGTGTCAGGGAAAGCTGGTCACAGGAAAGCTGGTCTTTCCTGTGGTTTCATCTTGTATTATTTTGCTTAAGATCAATAACCTCTTATAGCATTTCTTGTATTGTGTGTCTGTTAGTGGTAACTTCTCTCAGCTTTTATCTAGGAATCTCTTATTTCATTTTCCTTTTTGAAGGATATTTTCTCTGGATATAGATTTATAGGTTGTTATCTTTTTCAGTTATTTAAAGATACGGTTTTATTTTCTCCAGAATGAATTGTTAGTGGAAATTCTTATATTTTTTTCTCAGTATATGATGTGTCTTAATTCTCTCACTTCTATTAAGATTTGTTTTTTATTATTTTTTCCCCCAGCAATTTAACTGAGATGTGCCTTGCTGTAGTTTTCTTTGTGTTTATTCACTGTGAACCCCAGTGTTGAGTTTTTGCATCTTTGGTTTGGTATCTTTCATTGGTTTTGGAAATTATGCAGGTGTTATCTTTTCATACGTTTCTTCTGCCTCATTTTCACTTCTATTTCTTTTCTAGGACTCCACTGACATTTCATGTTAGACTCTGTCATCTTGGATTTTCCATTCTGTTAATTTTCTACCTTTTTTTAGTTATCTACTTCCTTTTTAACCTATGTTCAAGTTCACTAATCCTTTCCTCTTTTGTGTCATGTTTACTGCAAAGCCTATCTATGAATTCTTTATTTCTAACTTGTATTTTTTATTTTTAGCATTTCTATTTTTTATAGTTTATATATCCTTTGAAAATCCTCAGCTCTTCCTGCTTACTGTTCAGTTTTTTCCATGAGATCTTTTTATTTTTATCATAGCTAGCTTCAGGTGCCTGCCAGTTTTGACATTTGCTTTATCTATGGTCTGTTTCTACTGCCTATTTCATCTCTTGATTGTTATATATATATATATATATATATATATATATATTTGCTTTATGGTATGCCATATAATTTTTGATTGCAGGCTAGACTTTTTGTATAAAAGAACTGTAGAAAATGAAATAAATAGTATTCATTTCCATCCCCTTCTAGATTTGGAAGAGGGGTGGGATGGGGAAGCCTGAGGTAATGAGATTTGAGGTTATGATGGCTTTTTTTCAGTGTTAGTTTGAGTCAGGTCACCACTGGTTTCAGGTGCTTTGAGGATAGGATCACAGTTTTCTCTTCGGCAGGACCTGGGATCTTAGCAGTGTTAACTTCCAGAGTTCTGCTCTTCCTTCAGCTAAGCTGCCAGCTATGAAACTGTGGGAGATCTGTTTCTCTGTTTTGCTGCCCAGCTCTCAGATTCATGATTCATGTTCTACTTTCTATTGCTCTTTAAACCCTTTTGCCTGTTTACTCTGTTAAAGCCTGGAGAGCCTTGGAGTAGTTTCTTTCAGCTCTCCTATCTCACTGCCTGTAGTTTAAAGCTTGGAGTGCCTAGAGATGTGGGAGTGAGGAAGGTGGGAGGAGATGAGAAGTTCTTGCTTCTCACTTATCCTGCCCATAGTTATTTGCAGTTGAAAGCCTGAAGTGTTCAGAGGGTACCTTTCAGATACCCTGCTCTGGACCCAGCCTTCTGCCTTCTGTACCTGAAAGCCCAGATTGCCTCTGATGGACTTTCTCTCCCCCCACCCCCACCACCTCCAATGCCCCCTCTTCCCCTGCCTCCAGCTTTTGGCATACAATGCTTGAGCACTTGGTAAAAACCTGTGTGAGAGTTGGCCATTAATTGCAGACTTGCTTGTGGCTGTAAATCCTTGGGATTCTTTTTTTTTTTTTTTTTTAACATCTTTATTGGAGTATAATTGCTTTACAATGGTGTGTTAGTTTCTGCTTTATAACAAAGTGATTCAGTTATACATACACATATATTCCCATATCTCTTCCCTCTTGCATCTCCCTCCCTCCCACCCTCCCTATCCCACCTCTCTAGGTGGTCACAAAGCACCGAGCTGATCTCCCTGTGCTATGTGGCTACTTCCCACTAGCTATATATTTTACGTTTGGTAGTGTATATATGTCCATGCCACTCTCTCACTTTGTCACAGCTTACCCTTCCCCCTCCCCATATCCTCAAGTCCATGCTTTTTTTTTTTTTCTTAGATTCCATATATATGTGTTAGCATATGGTATTTGTTTTTCTCTTTCTTATCTGTGAAACCAGACTGTATGTGGCTGTAAAAAGTTGAAAGTCTGGCCGATTTGTCTTTCTTCAAGTGTGGTAAATTCCTCTTTCTTCAGAAAGGATGGAACAATTTTGTGTCTCTTTTATGAAGGACTGGCCACCCTCTAGAATTTAGTTCATGTAAGTTTCTTTGTGGCCTCATTGCTCTGATGGGTTTAAAAACTTGTGATTTTGTAGTTCATTCAATTTGTTTTGTTCATTTGGTTGAGAGTGACCATCTCTTGCTGCTTTGTGGAACACAGTGTTTCTCTTTATATTTCTAATTTTGTAGAACTTTCTTAATGGTAAAAGAATGTGGAATTAATAACCAATGAATCATCCTTTTAATTTTTAAAATTTCCTTACAGTTTCCTTAAATGTTTCAAGTTTTGTACACTTGAAGCAGAATATTGACTAGGTCTACTCTTAATTTGAAAAAAATGAAGGCTAGCTCATTGCCCTAGAGTATCATTGAGCAAAGTAATGTTATTTTGAATGTATCTCTTCATAATTGTGACTAGGAGGTTCTGAACAGGAAGCTACTTGGTCATGTTGTCCAATCCCTTTATTTTACCCATGGGAAAATATCTTTATGTTCTAGCTGGTCATAATGAGTTTGAGTGTGTTATCTAGTTATCTATAGCCATTGCTTTTTTGTCCTTTAGCACAATGTTTATATGTTTTAGACTTCTACTTTGTAATTTTTATCTGTGGTGAATATTTTATTTATTCAGAATTTAATTTGAATTTTAAAATGTTTAGAAAAGACAGATTATTTCTCTGGAGTATTAATTATTAGTGTTTATCTCTTCTATAATATAAATGGGATATACATATAAACGGATTTGTGTTACATAGATATTTACTAAAACAGTACATAATATTGTGAATGTAGTGGGTTATTAAAGTATAGATAGTAGTCATGAATAATATTTTCCTTTGAATTGTTTTATGCAGCAGAATATACTTTTTCACAAAAATTGGACTTTGATATTAATTTTTTTATTGAAGTATAATTGACATACCATAATAGTTTCAGGTATACATCGTAGTAATTTGGTATTTATATGCCTTTTGAAATGGTCACCATGATGAGTCTAGTTAACCATCTGTATCATAAAAAGTTATTGTAATATTATTGACTATATTCCCTATGCTGCACATTACATCCCCATGACTTATTTACTTTATAACTGGAAGTTTGTACTTCATAATCCCCTTCACTTATTTCACATGCCCCCAGCAATACTTTACTCCCCCTCCATGTTTTATGTTTTTTAATCACATTTTACATCTTTTTATTTTGTGTACCCCTTAACATTGTAGTTATAATTGATTTTACTACTTTAGACTTTTAACTTTCATGCTAACTTTATAAGTGGTTGATCTACTACCTACTGTATACCTGCCTTTACCAGTGAGATTTTTTTCAGTGATATTAATTTTTGAGATATATGATTCCAGTGCAAATAATTTAAATTTCTTTTAATTATAAGAATAAGCTAATCTTCATTTCAGATATGTAACAAGTAATTAGGAATGAATGGCCACTTGTTTAGTCAGAGAAAGGTAAAAGTATAAAGTGCAGTCTTTCAGGAATAGATGCCAGCACAAGTTTTGTTTGATAGTTTTATAAATGATTGAGAGTGTAAGACAGAAAAATTTTTAGGTTGCCAGAAACTTTTCTAACTGGTAAAGTGCTAAATTCATGGGAATAAAGATAAGGAGGATTTTTCAATGAGCACATATTTGCAAATAAAGGCTAAATCTTATTAAATATAAGATAAATATATTTTATGTATTTATTTAAACAAGCTACAGGCCCAGTCTTTTCTTCACTCTTTTCTAAGAAATGTTGACTGAGTTATAAGTGGCCTTAGATAACTGGAGTCTCATGTACCTTTTACAGAGAACATTGCAGTACTGTGACTTTTTTTCTTATACCTGCCATAAATATACTTACAGAATGTAAAGTTTCCTTCCACTTTCCTTCTACCTTCAGTTAACTCTGCTTATTTCCTTCTGCCTCAAAACCTTTATGGTATGAAGTGAGGTATGATTACTGGGTCAGTAACCAGATGATACAGTTCCTTAGGCTAATAGAATAGTGTTCAGCCCTCCCTTCCTCCCTCCCTTCCTTCCTTCCTGTTACTTTCCATTTACAGTTATTATAAAATATTTCTATATTCTTTGTGTTGTACAATACATCCTTGAGCCTATTTTACACCCAATAGTTTGTACCTTTACTATCTCCTATCACTATGTTGCCCCTGACAACTGGTAACCACTAGTTTGTTCTGTTTTCTGTGAGTCTGCTTTTTTGCTATATTCACTAGTTTGTTCTATTTTTTAGATTCTCCATATAAGTGATGTCATATAGTGTTTGTCTTTCTCTGTCTGACTTACTTCACTTAGCACAGTGCCCTCCAAGTCCATCCATGTTGCTACAAATGGCAAAATTTCATTCCTTTTTATGGCTGAGTAGTATTCCATTGTATATGTATACCACATCTTCTTTATTCATTCATCTGTCAGTGGATACTTAGGTTGCTTCCATGTCTTGGCTATTGTAAATAGTGCTGCTGTGAACATAGGGGTGCATGTATCTTTTAGAATTAGTCTTCTCTGGATATATGCCCAGGAGTGGGATTGCAGGATCATATGGTAACTCTATTTTTAGTTTTTTTAAGGAACCTCCTTACTGTTCTCCATAGTGGTTGTACCAATTTACATTCCCACCAACAGTGTGGGAGGGTTCCCTTTTCTCCACACCCTCTCCAGCATTTGCTGTTTGTAGATTTTTCGAGGATGGCCATTCTGACCAGTGTGAGGTGATACCTCATGGCAGTTTTGATTTGCATTTCTCTAATAATTAGCAATATTGAGCATCTTTTCATGTACCTCTTGGCCATTTTTATGTCTTCTTTGGAGAAATGCCTGTTTAGATCTTTTGCCCCTTTTTTGATTGGGTTGTTTGTTTTTTGATATTAAACTGTATGAGCTGTTTTTATATTTTAGAAATTAATCCCTTGTCGGTCGTATCATTTGCAAATATTTTCTCCCATTCAGTAGGTTGTCTTTTTGTTTTGTAGATGGTTTCCTTTGCTGTGCAAAAGCTTTTAAGTTTAATTAGGTCCCACTGTTTTTGTGTTTTTATTTTTGTTTTTATTTTCACTACTCTAGGAGGTGGATCCAAAAAAATATTCCTGCACTTTATGTTGAAGAGTGTTCTGCCTATGTTTTCCTGTAAGAGTTTTATAGCATCTGGTCTTACATTTAGGTCTTTAATCCATTTTGAGTTTGTTTTTGTGTATGGTATTAGAGAATGTTCTGATTTCATTTTTCTACATGTGGCTGTCCATTTTTCCCAGCACCACTTATTGAAGAGACTATCTTTTCTCTGTTGTATATTCTTGCCTCCTTTGCCATAGACTAATTGACCATAAGTGTGTGAGTTTTTTCTGGGCTTGTTCTCCTGTTCCATTGATCTATGTGTGTTTTTGTGCCAGTAGTAGTAGTAGTAGTAGTAGCTTTGTAGTATAGTCTGAAGTCAGGGAGCCTGATTCCTCCAGCTGTGTTCTTTCTGAAGGTTGTTTTGGCTATTTGGAGTCTTTTGTGTTTACAAGAGAGTGGCATGGACATATATACACTACCAAACATAAAATAGATTAACTAGTGGGAAGCAGCTGCATAGCACAGGGAGATCAGCTCAGTGCTTTGTGACCACCTAGAGGGGTGGGATAGGGAGGGTGGAAGGGAGGGAGTCGCAAGAGAGAAGAGATATGGGAACATTTGTATATGTATAACTGATTCACTTTGTTATAAAGCAGAAACTAGCACACCATTGTAAAGCAGTTATACTCCAACAAAGATGTTAAAAATAAAAAAACAAAAAAAACAAAAAAAATTTTTTATTTGTTCTAGTTCTGTAAAAATGCCATTGGTATTTTGATAGGGATTACATTGAATCTGTGGATTGCTTTAGGTAGTATCGTCATTTTAACAATATCGATTCTTCCAATCCAAGAATACGGTATATCTTTCCATCTGTTCTTATCATCTTCAGTTTCTTTCATCAGTGTCTTAAAAGTTTTAGTGATAATTCTTTAGCCGTTCTTTTACTGAGTTTGCCATTTCTCTCAGATACCATGTTATTATGGTATTATTTTCTTATTTTGTAAATGGGAGTAAAACAGTACTTTCCTCACAGGGCTTTTATGACAATTAAATGACATAATACATGGCAAATGATTAGTGTGCTATCTGACATTTAAAAGCACAGTAAATACTTGCTGATATTGTTATCATCATTAGCATCGTCATCATACCCACCCCATCATCATTTCCTTTTGTCTGTTCTGACAATTACCATCGTATTTTACACAGTACTTCTTATCACATTGCATTTGAACTTGTGCAGTAGCCTCCTAACTGATACTATTACCTCCAGTTTCTGTCCCATCCATGTGGTTTATTTACACTTTTCAGACAAATCTACCTAAAATAGAATTTTTAATCAGGACACTGCCCAGTTCAAGAATCTCTCTCCATTTTTCATAGACTTAAATCTTGCTTTGGTTTTTAAATAACTCATTTTACTTATTTAAACTTTATAGTAGGTTTTTATTAAATATTTGTTGAATAAGTTGAATCAATGGTTCTATTATAGCACTTAAAAATTAGGTTACAGTGCAATTTAAGTGTATCTGTGGTTGATGTTAGTATTCTGTTTTCATTTATGTAAATTTCTTCTTGTAAAAGGTAATCATTGATTTTTCTAAATGTAATTATTTCTAAACATGATTGTTAGAACTTCTATCAAAGTAATGTATCTTTATAATTTAAAAAAATATAAAATGATACTGAAGGACTTGTAACGAAAAACAGTAGTTCCTGGCCTAACCATCTTTCTCCCCCTCCCCCATCCTACTTTAACTCTTAAATGTTTCTGATGGTTGTTGTCTTCTTTTAATATAATATGCTTTTATCAAGCTGTCTTGACTTTATAAGTTTTAATTTTATTTATCTGCCATATATGAATATTTAGCCTTGTTCTATGATTTATCTGTCCTTTCTAATAAATTATATTATTATTTTTAGGAGCCCATTACTTGCTTCCCTTCTTACTTATCTGTATATAGTATCAAGGTAGATGATATGTACATTTTGTCATGTAACTACAATTAAATCATTGTTATTTTTCCTATTGGTTGACACTGTAGCTGCAGTTTATAGTGTTTTTATTAATGTGACTATAAATTTTCTTTTACAAAATCATGTAGGGCTTCCCTGGTGGCGCAGTGGTTGAGAGTCCGCCTGCTGATGCAGGGGATGCAGGTTCATGCCCTGGTCTGGGAAGATCCCACATGCCGCGGAGCGGCTGGGCCCGTGAGTCATGGCCCCTGAGCCTGCGCGTCCGGAGCCTGTGCTCCGCAACGGGAGAGGCCACAGCAGTGAGAGGCCTGTGTACCGCAAAAAAAAAAAAAAAAAAAAAAAAAAAAAATCATGTAAATAAGCTCTGATTTTATATTCTTTCTTAAACAGCCTTTTGTATCTCCTGGAGTTTCTAATTCCCTTTTTTTTTTTTCCTTGCATTGCTTGGTATTATCATTTCCTTCTGTTAAGATAGTCGTTCTCAATTAATAGCAATTTCCCCAACTCTCCGCCTCCTTCAGGACACTTGGTAATGTCTGGAAACATTTTTGGTTGTCCCAACTTGGGGAGTGCTACTAGCATCTAGTGTGTAGAGCTCAGGACTGCTGCTAAACATCCTGCTCTGCACAGGGCAGCTTTCTAGGGTTGGGTCCATTTTCTGGTTTTGTTCTCTTTCTTAGTTTATTTTATTTCCTCATTAGATTACAACCTTATGTAATTTAATTTCCTGTGATGGAATTTAATTTCCTATGAATGGATAAAGGTCAATTTCCTGAGGTATTCCATATCTGAAACTATGTTTTGCCCACACACCTGAGTGATATTTTGGATACCTATGGGGTTATAAGTGGAAATCATTTTCTTTCATCTTTTTGAGGACATTAATCAGAGTAAATTTGGTGTCAGCCTCACTCTTCTTCCTTCTTGCCTTTTTCCCCCTTCTTTTAATTATGTCTGTAAGTTTTTTAGTATTCTCTCTCTATATCCCCTGCATTCTGAAAATTCAGTTACATGTCTGGGGTCCCTCCCACACTTATTGTATTGGGAATTTTCCCTTCTTACTGAGTTTTCTCAAGTCATTAATTATGTCTTATGTTTGCTTTGGGAAATTCTCTTATTTTTTTCTTTGCTAGTTTCTTCAATACTGTTTTTTGTGTTTAGAACTTTTATTAGGTAGATATAGAATCCCCCTGGATTAGTCCTTTACGATCTCTTCTTTCTGGAAATAAATAAAGCAGAGAGATTAATATACTAAAATCAGTGTTTTAAATACCCAAAATTGACTATTGTTAGCTAGTTCAATGATTTTTTTAAAATTTTTAATAAAAAAGGGAAGTTTCAGATAGAAATTCCCTTTACCCTTTCCCTTACACATGTTCAGACTGGTCCCCTTCTTTCCCTTTCCAGAAGCAACCCTGTTATGATTTTTGCATGTATTCTCTAAGGTCATTAAAGAGTGTATTTATCTATATGTGTAAATAAATAACATGTAGGATTGCTTAGTAGATAATTTAAGAATTTATATAGTTACTGTTTTACAGCCTGTTTTTCTGTCTTCTGTCCATGCTGGTGTATATAGATCTATTTGTAAGCTCCCATGGACAGGGCCTTTGTCTTACTAACTGTGGAATCCTCAGCACCAAGAACAGTATCTGGCATATAATAGGTATGATGTATGTATTTATTTTTTTTTTTTAACTTTTTTTTACTTTTTAAGAAATTTAAAATAATTTTTTCTTTTTCTTTTTTATTTTTTTAACATCTTTATTGGAGTATAATTACTTTACAATGTTGTGTTAGTTCTGCTGTATAACAAAGTGAATCAGTTATACGTATGCATATATCCCCATATCCCCTCACTCTTGTGTCTTCCTCCCACCTTCCCTATCCCACCCCTCTAGGTGGTCACAAAGCACGGAGCTGATCTTGTGCTATGCGGCTGCTTCCCACTAGCTACCTATTTTACCTTTGGTAGTGTATATATATCAACGCCACTCTCTCACTTCATCCCAGCTTACCCTTCCCCCTCCCCATGTCCTCAAGTCCATTCTCTACATCTGTGTCTTTATTCCTGTCTTGGCCCTAGGTTTGTCAGAACTTGTTTTTTTAGATTCCATATATATGTGTTAGCATACGGTATTTGTTTTTTTCTTTCTGACTTACTGCACTCTGTATGACAGACTCTAGGCCCATCCACCTCACTACAAATAACTCAATTTCATTTCTTTTTATGGCTGAGTAATATTCCATCGTATATATGTGCCACATCTTCTTTATTCATTTAAATAAAGTGTCGATGGACACTTAGGTTGCTTCCATGTCATGGCTATTGTAAATAGTGCTGCAGTGAACATTGTGATACATGACTCTTTTTGAATTATGGTTTTCTTAGGGAATATGCCCAGTAGTGGGATTGCTGGGTTGTATGGTAATCTATTTTTAGTTTTTTAAGGAACCTCCATACTGTTCTCCATAGGGCTGTATCAATTTACATTCCCACCAACAGTGCAAGAGGGTTCCCTTTTCTCCACATCCTCTCCAGCATTTATTGTTTGTAGATTTTTTGATGATGGCCATTCTGACTGGTGTGAGGTGATACCTCATTGTAGTTTTGATTTGCATTTCTCTAATGATTAGTGATGTTGAGCATCCTTTCATGTGTTTGTTGGCAATCTGTGTATCTTTTTTGTAGAAATGTCTATTTAGTTCTTCCACCCATTTTTGGGTTGGGTTGTTTGTCTTTTTGATATTGAGTTGTATGAGCTGCTTGTATATTTTGGAGATTAATCCTTTGTCAGTTGCTTCATTTGCAGATACTTTCTGCCATTCCTCACAATGTTGATTCTTCCATTCCAGGAACATGGTATATCTCTCCATCTGTTTGTATTGTCTTTAATTTCTTTCATGAGTGTCTTATAGTTTTCTGCATACAGGTTTTATGTCTCTTTAGGTAGGTTTATTTCTAGATATTTTACTCTTTTTGTTGCAGTGGTAAATGGGAGTGTTTCCTTAACTTCTCTTTCAGATTTTTCATCATTAATGTATAGGAATGCAAAAGATTTTTGTGCATTATTTTTGTATTCTGCCATCTTACCAAATTCATTGATTAGTTCTAGTAGTTTTCTGGTGGCATCTTTAGGATTCTCTATGTATAGTATCATGTCATCTGCAAGCAGTGACAGTTTTACTTCTTCTTTTCTGATTTGGATTCCTTTTATTTCTTTTTCTTTGACTGCTGTGGCTAAAAGTTCCAAAACTATGTTGAATAAGAGTGGTGAGAGTGGGCAACCTTGTCTTGTTCCTGATGTTACTGGAAATGTTTTCAGTTTTTCACCATTGAGAACGATGTTGGCTGTGGGTTTGTCATAAATGGCCTTTATCATGTTGAGGTAAGTTCCCTCTGTGCCTACTTTCTGGAGGGTTTTTATCATATATCTGTGTTGAATTTTGTCGACAGCTTATTCTGCATCTATTGAGATTATCATATGGTTTTTATCCTTCAGTTTGTTAATATGATGTATCACATTGATTTGCGTATATTGAAGAATCCTTGCATTCTTGGGGTAAAACCCACTTGATTACAGTGTATGATCCTTTTAATGTGCTGTTGGATTCTGTTTGATAGTATTTTGTTGAGGATTTTTGCATCTACATTCAACAGTGATGTTGGCCATAGTTTTCTTTTTTTGTGACATTTTTGTCTGGTTTTGGTATCCGGGTAATGGTGGCCTAGTAGTATGAGGTTGGGAGTGTTACTCTCTGTTCTCTATTTTGGAAGAGTTTCAGCAGGATAGGTGTTAGCTCTTCTCTAAATGTTTGATAGAATTCACCTGTGAAGCCATCTGGTTGGGCTTTGGTTTGTTGGAAGATTTTTAATCACAGTTTTAATTTCAGTGCTTTTGATTGGTATGTGTATATTTTCTGTTTTTTCCTGGTTCAGTCTCAGAAGTTTGTGCTTTTCTAAGAATTTGTCCATTTTTTCCAGGTTGTCCATTTTATTGGCATATAGCTGCTTGTAGTAATCTCTCATGATCCTTTGTATTTCCGCAGTGTCAGTTGTTACTTCTCCTTTTTCATTTCTATTTCTGTTGATTTGAGCCTTTTCTCTTTTTTTTTGATGAGTCCGGCTCATGGTTTATCAATTTTGTTTTTCTTCTCAAAGAACCAGCTTTTAGTTTTATTGATCTTTGCTGTCGTTTCCTTCATTTGTTTTTCATTTATTTCTGATCTGACCTTTATGATTTCTTTCCTTCTGCTAACTTTGGGGTTTTTTTTTCTTCTTTCTCTAATTGCTTTAGGTGTAAGGTTAGGTTGTTTATTTGAGATTTTTCTTGTTTCTTGAGGTAGGATTGTATTGCTATAAACTTCCCTCTTAGGACTGCTTTTGCTTCATCCCATAGCTTTTGGGTCATCGTGCTTTCATTGTCATTTGTTTCTAGGTACTTTTTGGTTTCCTCTTTGATTTTTTCAGTGATCTCTTGGTTATTTAGTAGTGTATTCTTTAGCCTCCATGTGTTTGTAATTTTTACAGTTTTTTTTTCCTGTAATTGATATCTAGTCTCATAGTGTTGTGGTTGGAAAAGATACTTGATATGATATCAATTTCCTGAAATTTACCAAGGCTTGATTTGTGACCCAAGATATGATCTATCCTGGAGAATGTTACATGAGCACTTAAGAAGAAAGTGTATTCTGTTGTTTTTGGATGGAATGTCCCATAAATATCAATTAAGTCCATCTTGTTTAATGTGTTATTTAAAGCTTGTGTTTCCTTATTTATTTTAATTTTGGATGATCTGTCCATTGGTGAAAGTGGAGTGTTAAAGTCGCCTACTATTATTGTGGTACTGTTGATTTCCCCTTTTATAGCTGTTAGCACTTGCCTTATGTATTGAGGTGCTCCTATGTGGAGTGCACATATATTTATAATTGTTACATCTTCTTGGATTTATCCCTTGATCATTATGTAGTGTCCTTCTTTGTCTCTTGTGACAGTCTGTATTTTAAAGTCTATTTTGTGTGATAAGAGAATTGCTACTCCAGCTTTCTTTTGATTTCCATTTGCATGCAATATCTTTTTCCATTCCCTCAGTTTCAGTCTGTATGTGTCCCTAGGTCTGAAATGGGTCTCTTGTAGACAGCATATATACGGGTCTTGTTTTCATATCCATTCAGCCTGTGTCTTTTGGTTGGAGCATTTAATCCATTTACATTTAAGGTAATTAATGTAATTATGTGTATTCCTATTCCCATTTTCTGAATTTGGGTTTGTTTTTGTAGGTGTTACCCTTCTCTTATGTTTCCTGCTTACAGAAGTTCTTTTAGCATTTCTTGTAAAGGTGGTTTGGTGGTGCTGAATTCTCTTAGCTTTTCCTTGTCTGTAAAGGTTTTATTTCCTTTGTCGAATCTGAATGAGATCCTTGCTGGGTAGAGTAACTTGTTTGTAGGTTTTCCCCTTTCATCACTTTAAATATGTCCTGCCACTCTCTTCTGGCTTGCAGAGTTTCTGCTGAAAGATCAGCTGTTAACCTTATGAGGATTCCCTTGTATGTTATTTGTTGCTTTTCCCTTGCTGCTTTTAATATTTTTTCTTTGTATTTAATTTTTGATAGTTTGATTAATATGTGTCTTGACATGTTTCTCCTTGGATTTATCCTGTGTGGGACTATCTATGCTCCTGCACTTGATTGACTATTTCTTTTCCCATATTAGGGAAGTTTTCAAGTATAATCTCTTCAAATAATTTCTCAGTCCCTTTCTTTTTCTCTTCTTCTGGGACCCCTATAATTCGAATGTTGGTGTGTTTAATGTTGTCCCAGAGGTCTCTGAGACTGTCCTCAATTCTTCTCATTCTTTTTTCTTTTTTCTGCTCTGCAATGGTTATTTCCACTATTTTATCTTCCAGGTTACTTATCCGTTCTTCTTCCTCAGTTATTCTGCTATTGATTCCTTCTAGAGAATTTTCAATTTCATTTATTTTGCTGTTCATCATTGTTTGTTTGCTCTGTAGTTCTTCTAGGTCCTTGTTAAACATTTCTTGCATTTTCTCCATTCTGTTTCTAAGATTTTGGATCATCTTTACTGTCATTACTCTGAATTTGTTTTCAAGTAGATGCCCTATTTCTTCTTCATTTGTTTGGTCTGGTGGGTTTTTACTTTGCTCCTTCATCTGCTGCGTATTTCTATGTCTTCTCATTTTGTTTAACTTACTGTGTTTGGGGTCTCCTTTTTGTAGGCTGCAGCTTTGTAGTTGCTGTTGTTTTTGGTGTCTGCCCCCAGTGGGTAAAGTTGGTTCTATGGGTTGTGTAGGGTTCCTGGTGGAAGGGACTGGTGCTTGTGTTCTGGGAGATGAAGCTGGATCTTGTCTTTCTGGTGGGCAGGACCGTGTCCAGTAGTGTGTTTTGGGGTGTCTGTGAACTTATTATGATTTTAGGTAGCCTCTCTGCCAATGGGCCGGGTTGTGGTTCTATGTTGTTAGCTTTTGGCATGGGGTGTCCAGCACTGGAGCTTGCTGGTCATCGAGTGGAGCTGGGTCTTAGCGTTGAGATGGAGATCTCTGGGAGAGCTCTCACCGATATTTCGTAGGGCCAGGAGGTCTCTGGTGGTCCAATGTCCTGAGCTCGTCTCTCCCACCTCAGAGGCTGTGGCCTGACAGCCAGCCGGAGCACCAAGGCCCTGTCAGCCACATGGCTCAGATGAAAAGGGAGAATAAAAAGAAAGAAAACAGTAAAATAAAGTGAAATAAAGTTATTAAAATAAAAAAATGGTATTAAAATAAAAATGTAATTTAAAAAAGAGCCACCAAACCAATAAACAAATCCACCAATGATAACAAATGCTAAAAACTGTGCTAAGATAAACATAAAAATCAAAAACTAGTTAGGCACATACAGCAAACCCTGTCTACAGTTGCTTCCAGAGTCCACCGCCTCAATTTTGGGATGATTTGTTGCCTTTTCAGGTATTCCACAGATGCAGGGTACATAAGTTGATTTTGGAGATTTAATCCGCTGCTCCTAGGCTGCACAGAGAAATTTCCCTTTCTCTTCTTTGTGCAGCTCCTGGTGTTTGGCTTTGTATTTGGCCCCGCCTCTGCATGTAGGTCGCTCTCTGGCATTTCTTGTTTGCCCAGAAACGGGGGGGTTAAAGGAGCAGGTGATTAGGGCGCTCTGGCTCACTCAGGCTGGGGAGAGGGAGGGGTACAGAATGGGGGGCGAGCCTCTGGCTCAGAGGCCAGTGTGATGTTCCAATAGTCTGAGGCATGCCATTTGTTCACCAGGTGAAGTTTTCCCTGGATCACGGGACCCTGGCAGTGGTGGGCTGCACAGTCTCCTGGGAGGAGAGGTGTGGATAGTGACCTGTGCTTGCACACAGGATTCTTGGTGCCTGCCACAGCAACCTTAGCATTTCATGCTTGTCTCTGATGTTTGTGCTGAAAGCCGCAGCTCGTGCCTGTCTCTGAAGCTCATTTAGGCGGTGTTCTGAATCTCCTCTCCTCACGCACCCTGAAACAATGGTCTCTTGACTCTTACGCAATTCCAGACTTTTTCCCGGACTCTCTCCTCGTTAGCTGTGGCCCACTAACCCCCTTCAGGCTGTGTTCATGCAGCCAACCCCAGTCCTTTCCCTGGGTTCTGACCTCTGAAGCCCGAGCCTCAGATCCCAGCCCCTGCCCGCTGCAGCGGGTGAGCAAACAAGCCTCTCAGGCTGGTGAGTGCTGGTCGGCACCGATCCTCTGTGTGAGAATCTCTCCGCTTTGCCCTCTGCACCCTTGTTTCTATGCTCTCCTCCGTGGCTCGGAAGCTTCCTGCACTTCCCACCCCGTTTCCACCAGTGAAGGGGCTTCGTAGTGTATGGAAACCTTTCCTCCTTCATAGCTCCCTTCCAGTGGTGCAGGTCCCATCCCTATTCTTTTGTCTCTGTTTTTTCTTTTTTCTTTTGCCCTACCCAGGTATGTGGGGATTTTCTTGCCTTTGGGGAAGTCTGAGGCCTTCTGCCAGGGTTCAGTACGTGTTCTGTAGGAGCTCTTCCATATGTAGATGTATTTCTGATGTATTTGTGGGGAGGAGGGTGATCTCCACATCTTACTCCTCCGCCATCTTGAAGGTCCTCCCGGTATATGTACTTCTTAGGTAAAGTAATATAGTTTATTTTTAACTGCTAAGTAGTAGTCAACTGTATGAATATACCCCATTTCACATTTTATTAATTTATTCCCTTACAGATTGACAGTTTAGGTTGTTTCTAATTTCCATTTTTCTTATTACAAACACTGTTGTAGAATATCCTTATATGCATCTCCTTGTACGTATGTTTGAGATTTTTATCAAGAGTGCTTATCTAGGGTTGGAGTTGCAGCATTGTAGAAAATAAACTTTATATTTATCTAGATACAATGAAATTACTTTTCATAGTTTCTTGGTTTTAAAATCATGGTTTTAAAACAGGTTCTCTTCATATTTTTTTTTCTTCCTTTAAGTGCTCTGCACCCTGGAACAATAGTTTTATCTTATTTTTCCTTTCAGATTATCAACTTTTCAAAATGATTATGTGAGGCATCAGGATCCATTCTTTTGAAATCCTTAGAAGAGTTAACCTTTGATTTTTAAGTTATATTGCCAATTATTCCTCCCTTTAAAAAATAACTTTTTGAGGTAAAATATACATAACATTAACCATTTTAAAGTGGACAATTTAATGGTTCTCTTCCATTTTCTCTCATCTGCTTCTCATTTTTCTTTTACTCCCTGAGAGATTTCTTTGATGTTTTCCAAACTTATTCTTGGGTTTTTGATTTCGGTAAGTATTTTTAATTTCTAGGAATCCTCTTTGTTCTTTAATGTTTTTCATAACACCCTATTCTTTTATTCATGTTTCTTTTATAGATGCTTAATAATTTTCATGACACTCTGTTTTTATTTGATATCATTCTTGACTTTCTCTGAGGTTGGTAATCAGAGATCCTCTCCCTTTCTGAATTACTTCTGTTTCCTCTAGTGCCATTTTTTCTTTTTTTTGTATTTTTTATTCTTGATCTCTGTTTCATGTTACAGATGTTCCCCAATTATCCATGGTATTTGGTTATTAGTTCACATTTGAGAATGAATGAGGAGAAACAGTCTTTATCACTGGGAGTGGCTTTTAGCCTGAAAGGCTTTGCTCTGGAGTGAGCAAGTGGATCACTTAATAACTCACTTTAGGACCCGTAAAAGCTAGAATTGGGGTGGGCTTATTTGTTCTGTGGTACTCATATTTGCTATCTTGTTGCTTCCCAGAGAGAGCATTCAGTTTCTTTAAAGAAAAACTCTGTGTGTGTATTCCTTTCTTTTTTGTTGTTTTTGTTTTTTATTGACAAACACTTGGTTGCCAGAGTTTGCGAGTCTGCCCTTGAGTAATGGAGGGTGAGAGAATGTTGACCATTTTCCTTCTTTACCTTTTTCCCCCTCTTATTCCTCTCCTCTCCCTACTTCTCTTTTGTTTCACATATAATCCCACCCTGAATCCATATTCCAGTCTACTAAATAATAGACGTTTTAAAAATTTCAAGAAGTTTCACCCCAGTGATGGGTAAAGCCCCAAGCTGAAATATCATAAGGCAGTGTGACTGTCAAATGCATGAAACACAACAAAGTGTCAAGGATGTCTGGATTCCGCTCTGAATAAGGAAATTAATAATGGGATACCTTACAGGGTTCTGTATCAGGGCAGGCCTTAACATTTTGGAATTCATCTGGGAAAAGAGGCAAACTGAATGAAGGCTCTTAGGGACTTTATAATTTGATGCCAGACTTTCTCAGGCTTGATTTTATTTATTAAGTTTTCAAGCTCATTTATTAAATTCTTCTGTGAGACAGGCACTGAAGTAAGCACTTTTCACATGCTATGACATTTATTCTTCAACCTTGTTGAAGAAGGTAGTACTATTTTCATTTTACAGATAATAAACAGAGGGGGGCTCAAGGAAATCAACTAGTTCCTTTAAAAAATTATTTCTTTACGTATGCCCTTTCACAAAATGTGTTCAGTTTATCAGATATTTATTAACTACTTCTTGTGAGGCAAGTGTGGTACTAAGGATATCTTACCTTAAGGAACTCTGAAGTGGAGAGGACTGGTCTTTTATACAAGTAACAAAATACGGTGACAAATTGTGAAAGAGCAGTGATTGAGAAGAATGTTCAGTTGAAGCCCAATCCTGATCAAAGAAAGGCAACAGAGGAGGAGACTTTTAAACTACATCTTGAGGAACGACTAAGGATTTGTTGGAGATGGGGTGAGGGAAGGGGGAAAATAAAAGAAAGTGTAAAGGTGAATGACATGGTTTTGGAGTAGTTGGTAACTTAGTGTAGTCTAAGGTAACTTGTTGGTCAGGGCCCGGTGGTGACATGTCTGGGAATGAGGCTGGAATGGATGACTGGAGCCAAAGTGTATGTAGTTGTCTTCCTGTATGCCTTGTAGATGACTTTGCTGGCTTTTTTTTCCTTTGTTGGTCTTCTTTTATTCATTCAATGAATATGTATTGAGGACCTACTACATGCCAGAAGTTTCTGTTCTAGAGGCTTCTCTCTTCTCACTTACATGCTTGCTCTGGGCTACGTAGTATCTTATTAAGCCATATTTGCCGTTTTCATGCTGACAATCCTCCACTCTTTCTCTCTAGCTGAGAATAGTCTCCTGAACATCAGCCATCTGCAGGACATTTCCATTTGACTGACTTGCAGACATATCAAATCAAACCTGCCCCAAACTGAAATCATCATCCTTCTCCCAAAGCTGCTCCTCACCAATGATTCTCACTATCCATTCTCGCTCTCCCTCATTTCCCCTGAGTCACCAAATGCTATAATTTTTTTTGTCTAAATGTCTCTTGCCTCTGTTAATCTACATCACCCCCCACCCCCATCACTGCTCTAATCTAGTCCACCATCATGTTTGATTTGGACTGATGCAGTAGCCTTCCAATTGGTGTCGGTCTCCAGTATTGCTTCCCTCCAGGCTGGTTTTCTGTTGTATGCAGCCAAAAACATTCCTAGTTGATTCACTTGGTAGTTTAAAAAAAACAAAGAAACCTCAGTGAGGAAAGGATTATTTCTCAAAAGAAAGATTTTTCTCAATATTATCCTGAATCGTAAAATTCAAGTTTTAGAGTGGCATGATGAAGTGCTTTCAAGGAAATGATTGAAGAAAAAGAAGGAAAAGGACCAGCAAGGCTAGAAGGTGAACCTATAGTTGTTGGAAACTGCATAAGGTATATTGTGATTCTGAAAGCTTTAATCAGACCAGATGGGACATAAAAGATCATGTCTTCTAGCTTTCTTATTTTATTTTATTTTTTAAATATCTTTATTGGAGTATAATTGCTTTACAATGTTGTGTTAGTTTCTATTGTACAACAAAGTGAATCAGCTATATATATACATATATCCCCATATCTCCTCCCTCTTCAGCCTCCCTTCCATCCTCCCTATCCCACCCCTCTAGGTCCTCACAAAGCATCAGCTGATCTCCCTGTGGTATGCAGCAGCTTCCCACTAGCCATCAGTTTTAGATTTGGTAGTGTATATATGTCAGTGTTACTCTCTCACTTTGTCCCAGCTTCCTCTCCCCGCCCCCTGTATTCTCAAGTCTGTTCTCTATGTCTGCATCTTTATTCCTGCCCTGCCACTAGGTTCATCAGTACCATTTTTTTAGATTCCATATATGTGTGTTAGCATATGGCATTTGTTTTTCTCTTTCTGACTTACGTCACTCTGTATGACAGATTTTAGGTCCATCCACCTCACTACAAATAACTCAATTTCATTTCTTTTTATGGCTTAGTACTATTCCATTGTATATATGTGCCACGTCTTCTTTATCCATTCATCTGTCGATGGACACTTAGGTTGCTTCCATGTCCTGACAATTGTAAATAGTGTTGCAATGAGCATTGTGATATATGTATCATTTTGAATTATAGTTTTCTCGGGGTATATGCCCAGTAGTGGGATTCGTGGGTCATATGGTAGTTCTATTTTTAGCTTTTTAAGGAACCTCCATACTGTTCTCCATAGTATCAATTGTGTATATATATATATATATATATATATATATATATAAATGTATATATATATATAAATTTACATTCTCACCAACAGTGCAGGAGGATTCCCTTTTCTCCACATCCTCTCCAGCATTTGTAGTTTGTAGATTTTCTGATGATGACCATTCTGACCAGTGTGAGGTGATACCTCATTGTGCTTTTGATTTGCATTTATCTAATGATTAGTGATGTTGAGCATTAATTATATCATGTGTTTTTTGGCAATCTGTATATCGTCTTTGGAGAAATGTCTATTTAGGTCTTCCACCCATTTTTGGATAGGGTTGTTTTTTTAGTATTGAGCTGCTTATGTATTTTGGAGATTAATCCTTTGTCTGTTGATTTGTTTGCAAATATTTTCTCCCATTCTGAGGGTTGTCTTGTTTATGGTTTCCTTTGCTGTGCAAAAGCTTTGAAGTTTCATTAGGTCCCATTTGTTTATTTTTGTTTTTATTTCCATTACTCTAGGAGGTGGGTCAAAAAAGATCTTGCTGTGATTTAAGTCAGAGTGTTTTGCTTGTTTTCATCTAAGAGTTTTATAATGACTGGCCTTACATTTAATTCTTTAACCCATTTTGTGTTTATTTTTGTGTATGGTGTTAAGAAGTGTTCTAATTTCATTCTTTTACATGTAGCTGTCCATCTTTCCCACCTCCACTTATTGAAGAGGCTGTCTTTTCTCCATTGTATATTCTTGCATCCTTTGTCAAAGATAAGGTGACCTTATGTCCATGGGTTTATCTCTGGGCTTTCTGTCCTGTTCCATTGATTGATATTTCTGCTTTTGTGCCAGTACCATACTGTCTTGATTACTATAGCTTTGTAGTGTAGTCTAAAGTCAGGGAGCCTAATTCCTCTAGCTCTGTTTTTCTTTCTCAAGATTGCTTTGGCTCTTTGGGGTCTTTTGTTTTTCCATACAAATTGTGAAATTTTTTGTTTTAGTTCTGTGAAAATTGCCATTGGTAGTTTAATAGGGATGACACTGAATCTGTAGATTGCTTTGGGTAGTATAGTCATTTTACAATGTTGACTTTTCCAATCCAAGAACATGGTATATCTTTCCATCTTTTTGTATCGTCTTTAATTTCTTTCATCAGTGTGATAGTTTTCTGCATACAGGCCTTTTGCCTCCTTATGTTTATTCGTCGGTATTTTATTCTTTTTGTTGCGATGATAAATGAGTGTTTCCTTGATTTATCTTTCTGATCTTCCGTTGTTAGTGTTTAGGAATGCAAGAGATTTCTGTGCATTAATTTTGTATCCTGCTACTTTACCAAATTCACTGATTAGCTCTAGTAGTTTTCTGGTGTCATCTTTAGGATTCTCTATGTGTTGTATCATGTCATCTGCCAACAGTGACAGTTTTACTTCTTCTTTTCCATTTTGTATTCCTTTTATTTCTTTTCATTCTCTGATTGTTGTGGCTAAAACTTCCAAAGTTATGTTGAACGATAGTGGTGAGAGTGGGCACCTTTCTCTTATTCCTCATCTTAGAGGAAATGCTTTCAGTTTTTCACCACTGAGAATGATTTTGGCTGTGGGTTTGTCATATATGGCTTTTATTATGTTGAGGTAGGTTCCCTCTATGCCCACTTTCTGGAGGGTTTTTATCATAAATGGGTATTGAATTTTGTCAAAAGTTTTTCTGCATCTGTTGAGATTATCATATTGTTTTCATTCTTCAGTTTGTTAATATGGTGTATCACATTGATTTGCGTATATTGAAGAATCCTTGCATTCCTGCGATAAAACCCAGTTGATTATGGTGTATGATCCTATTAATGTGCTCTTGTATTCTGTTTGCTAGTATTTCATTGAGAATATTTGCATGCATGTTGATCAGTGATAGTAGCCTGTAATTTTCTCTTCGAGTGACATGCTTGGCTGGTTTTGGTATCAGGGCAATGGTGGACTCATTGAATGAGTTTGGGAATGTTTCTCCCTATGCTGTATGTTTGAAGAGTTTGAGAAGGATAGGTGTTAGCTCTTCTCTAAATGTTTGATAGAATTCACCTGTGAAGCCATCTGCCCCTGGGCTTTTGTTGGAAGATTTTCAATCACAGTTTCAGTTTCAGTCCTTGTGATTGGTCTGTTCATGTTTTCTGTTTCTTCCTGTTGCAGTCTTGGAAGATTGTACTTTTCTAAGAATTTGTCCATTTCTTCCAGTTTGTCCATTTTATTGGCACATAGTTGCTTGTAGTAGTCTCTCATGATCCTGTGTATTTCTGTGGTGTCAGTTATTACTTCTTTTTCATTTCTAGTTCTGTTGATTTGAGTCTTCTCCCTTTTTTTCTTGATGAGTCTGGCTAATGGTTTGTCAATTTTGTTTATCTTCTCAAAGAACCAGCTTTTAGTTTTATTGCTCTTTGCTATCATTTCCTTCATTTCTTTTTCATTTATTTCTGATCTTATCCTTATGATTTCTTTCCTTCTGCTAACTTTGGGGTGTTTTTGTTTGTTTGTTCTTCTTTCTCTTATTGGTTTAGGTTGTTTATTTGAGATTCTTCTTCTTTCTTGATGTAGGATTGTATTGCTATAAACTTCCTTCTTAGAACTGCTTTTGCTTCATCCCATAGGTTTTGGGTCGTTGTGTTTTCATTTTCATTTGTAACTAGGTAGTTTTTGATTCCCTCTTTGATTTTTTCAGTGATCTCTTGGTTGTTTAGTAGGTATTGTTTAGCCTCCATGTGTTTGTATATTTTACAATTTTTTCTCTGTGATTGATATTTAGTCTCATAACGTTGTGGTTGGAAAAGATACTTGATACGATTTCAATTTTCTTAAACTTACCAAGGCTTGATTTATGACTCAAGATGTAGTCTATCCTGGAGAATGTTCCGTGTGCACTTGAGAAGAAAGTGTATTCTGTTGTTTTTGGATGGAATGTGCTATAAATATTAATTAAGTCTATCTGTTCTAATGTGTCATTTAAAGTTTTTGTTTCCTTACTTATTTTCTGTTTGTATGATGTGCCCTTTGGTGTAAGTGGGGTGGTAAAGTCCCCTACTATTATTGTGTTACTGTGGATTTCCCCTTTTATGATTGTTTGCATTTACCTTATGTTTTTAGGTTTTCCTATGTTGGGTACATAGATATTTACACTTGTTATATCTTTTTCATGGATTTATCCCTTGATCATCATATAGTGTCCTTCCTTTTCTCTTGTAATAGTCTTTATTTATTTATTTTTTTTTTTTCTGTGGTACATGGGCCTCTCACTGTTGTGGCCTCTCCTGTTGAGGAGCACAGGCTCCAGACGCGCAGGCTCAGAGGCCACAGCTCACGGGCCCAGCCGCTCCACAGCATGTGGGATCTTCCCGGACCAGGGCACGAACCCGTGTCCCCTGCATCGGCAGGCGTACTCTCAACCACTGCGCCACCAGGGAAGCCCCAGTAGTCTTTATTTTAAAGTCTGTTTTGTCTCATATGTGTATTGCTACTACAGCTTTCTTTTGATTTCCATTTGCATGGAATATCTTTTTCCATCCCCTCACTTTCAGTCTCTATGTGTCCCTAGGTGTGAAGTGGGTCTCTTGTAGACACCATATTTGGGTCTTGTTTTTGTATCTATTCAGCTAGTCTGTTTCTTTTGTTTGGGGCCTTTAATCCATTTACATTTAAGGTAATTATTGATGTGCATGTTTCTATTATCATTTTCTTAGTTGTTTTGGATTTGTTTTGTATATCTTTTCCTTGCTTTGTGCTTCCTGCCTAGAGAATTTCCTTTAGCATTTGTTGTAAAGCTGTTTGGTGGTGCTGAATTCTCTTAACTTTTGTTTGTAAAGCTTTTGATTTCTCCATTGAATCTGAATGAGATCCTTGCTGGGTAACATAATCATGGTTGTAGGTTTTTCCTTTTCATCAATTTAAATATATCTTGCCCCTCTCTTCTGGCCTGTAGAGTTTCTGCTGAAAGATCAGCTGTTAACCTTAGGGGCTTCCCTTGTATGTTATTTGCTGCTTTTCCCTTGTTGATTTTAATGTTTTCTGTGTTTAATTTTTGTTAGTTTGATTAATATGTGTCTTGGCATGTTTCTCCTTGTGTTTATTCCTGTATGGGACTCTCTGAGCTTCCTGGACTTAATTGACTATTTCCTCAACCATGCTTGGGAAGTTTTCAACTATAATCTCTTCAAATATTTTCTTATACCCTTTTCTTCTTCTTCTTCTGGGATGCCTATAGCTCGAATGTTGGTGCGCTTAATGTTGTCCCAGACTTCTCTGAGACTGTCCTCAAGTCTTTTCATTCTTTTTTCTTTTTTTCCTCTGTGGCAGTTATTTCCACCATTCTATTTTCCATCTCACTTATCTGTTCTTTGCCTCAGTTATTCTGCTATTGATTTCTTCTAGAGTATTTTTAATTTCAGTTATGTTGTTCATTACTGTTTGTTTGCTCTTTAGTTCTCTAGGTCCTTGTTAAAAGTTTCTTATATTTTCTTTATTCTATTTCCAAGATTTTGGATCATCTTTACTATCATTACTCTGAATTCTCTTTCAGGTAGTGGCCCTATTTCCTCTTCATTTATTTGGTTTTGTGGTTTCTTATCTTGCTCCTTTGTCTGTAAGATATTTGTCTCCTCATTTTTTCTAATTTACAGTATTTGAGGTCTCATTTCCCTAGGATGCAGGGTCGTAGTTCCTCTTGCTTCTGTTTTTGCCCCTGGTGGTGGGGTTGGTCCAGTGTCTCATGTAGGCTTCCTAATGGAGGTACTGGTGCCTGCGTTCTGGTGGGTGGAGCTGAGTCTTTTCCCTCTGATGAGCAGGGCCATGTTAGGTGGTGTGTTTTGGGGTATCTGTGAGCTTAGTATGACTTTAGGTACTCTGTGTACTGATGTGTGGGTTTGTGTTTTTGTTTGTTGTTTGGTGTGAGGCATCCAGAACTGGGAGCTGCTGGTAGTTGGGTGGAGCTGTGTCTTGCATTCAGATAGAGGCCTCCGTGAGAGCTCTTGGCAATTAATTTCCCCTGGGGCTGGGAATTCGCTAGTGGTGCAGTGTCCTGGACTCAGTGCTCCCACTCCAGAGCTTCAGGCCCTACTTCTGAACCCCACAAATCACTCTTCATGGCAATAAAGGGCATTAAAAAAAAGAAAAAAAGACTAAGAAAACCCCAGACCAATGGTTAAAAAGTAAAATTAAATAAATAGAAAGAAGGAAACAGGCACACACAGAAAAGAAACAAAAATAGAACCGAGTAAAGTAAATAGCAAGAGATCCAGCAGGCAAACAAAAGAACCCAAGAACGAAATCAAACAAGTAAGGAGAAAGCTGACAAAAACCCAAAACCAAAAAACCAAAGCAGAGTTCCAACTGAAGAATGAAGCAAAGAAACAAAACAAACCAGCAAAAATGATGTATATATATATAAAAAAAAAAGAGCAAGGGGAAAAAAGACAGAACAACAGAAAAGCAACGTAGAAAGAGAAATATTTTTAAAAAAGTAAAATAGAGGGTATATTAAAGAAAAAAAAAAAAAGACAAACAGAGCCCCGGGGAAATGGTAAAAACAAAATCAAACAAACAAAAAACGAAACGAGGAAACACGCGCACACATAAAAGAAACAAAAATAGAGCCAAATAAAACAAAAGGCAAGAAAACAACCAGACAAATAGAAGAACTCAAAAATGAAATCAAAGAATTAGGATTAAAACTAACAAAAACACATAATCTTAAAACAAAACCAAAGTAGTGTACCAAGTGAAGAATAAAGCAAGGAAACAGAAGAAATGGATAAAAATGATTAAGAAAATAATAGTTATAAAATAAAATGAAAAGGAAAAGCACAGGACGTCAGAAAAGCAAAGTAGAAATGGAAATATTCAAAAAAAAGAAAGAAAAATATATTGAAGAAAGGAAAATAAATACGGGAAAAGAACACAGAACAACAGAAAAGCAAAGTGAAAATAGAAATGCATAAAAAAATAAAAGTAAAAGATAAAAATATGTTATAAAACACGGAGATCCCAAAAGACTAAAAAAATCCAAAAAAGCAAACAAACAAAAAGCAAGAAACAAAAAAAGAAAGAAAAAGAAACCAAGAAAAAAAAAGCTAGAATCAACAACAGAATGAATCAAAACATAATAAAATTAATAGTAATAATTATGTTTCCCTGGGTGTCTGCTGTGAGTGTCCTTGTACATGCTGTGAGCCATAGCCCACCTCCACCTCCCCAAGAGGCCCTCCTCTGCCTCTGGGCTGGTCTCTGGACCTGCTGTGTGCCCTGTGGGGACCACTGTGACTCTGATCTGGCCCAGTTCCTGCATGTGCTTGCCCCCAAAAGCCACAGCTGCCAGAGATAGACAGTTTTCATTTGTGGGAATGCTCATTGTCTATTCAGATATTCCATAGATGTAGGGTCTTCCTAGCTGATCATGGGGATTTTATCTGCAGCTTGTACAGCTGATGGAAAGATTTTCGATCTTCTTCCTTAGTCACCCTATCCCTGGGGTTCAACTTTGGTTTTATACCCACCTTTGGGTGGTCCACCTGTAGGAGTCTGGTTCTGAGGCAGCCTTGGAACTCTTGGGTCTGCCTCTGTGAGGGCTGGGTGCAGAGGTGGTATGACTGCTTGGATCACGGGAGCACTAGTGGTGCCAAATGCACAGGGAAGCCGGCAGCCATGTGCGCAAGAGATATGGCCCTAGTGAGGGCCTTTTCTGGTGACCGGCATAAGGCATGTGAGGGCCAGCCCTCGCCGGGGTTTTTCTGGCACCTGGCAGTAGGCATGTGAGGGCCAGCTCTGAGGGGGCTTTTTTTATTGTCATCAGCAGGTGCCAGCGTGTGGGGAGAGAGAAGCTACAATAGTGAGTCTTCTCCCTGCCTGTGATTCAGCAATAGCACCCTGCTTCCCTGGCAGTCCAGTCTTCCTCCATAGGCATTCCCTACTGCAGATTTCCTCCCTCCTGTCCCCTCACTCCATCTCCCCACAGCCAACAGCAGTTCTTGTTCTGGGCCTGTTCTTCATTCCCCACGCACCAGCTCCCAGCCCCCTTGCACACCTGTGAACACACATCCCAATCTGGGGCACATAGGGCTGCAGTATGGACCATCTGTGCAGTTTTCACTCTGTCCTGTCTGCCGCAGATCGGCCACTTTTTCTTCCAGCAGCCTCAAATGCTTCCCTTCTGTCCCAATCTGTTTCCCCATCGGAGAGGGGTTTTCCCCAAATTCGGGAATCTCTCTTCTCCTTCAGCTCCCCCACCCCGGGGTGCAGGTCCCATCCTGCTTCCTCTCCTCCTCCTTCTTCCTTTTTTTCCATCCTACCCAGTTATGCAGGGATCTTTATAGTTCTTTCTGGTGTCCAAGGTCTTCTGATAGTTTTCAACCGGTGTTCTGTGAGTATTGTTGCATCTATAGATGTATTCCTGATGCATCGGTGGAGAGATGAACTCCATGTCCACCTACTCCTCCGCCATCTTGAATCCACCCAGCTCTCTTACTTTATATATGACTAACCTAAAGCACAGCAGTGTGAATTCCTTATGTCCCACTGGGTTAGTGCAGAATCCAGGTTTCAGACTCTAAGCATTTTTTAAAACTCTGGGTTCAAGTGTCATTACCAAGAGTATAGACTGGAGCCAGACTCCTGGGGTTAACATGCCAGCTCTGTCATTTGCAAGCTGTGTGTCCATGGGCAACTTAATTAAGCTCTTTGTGCCTGAGGTTACTCATCTGTAAAATGTGTAATAATATTACCTACCTCATAAAGTTGTCATGAGGATTAACTAAGTTAATATACATACAGCACTTAGACCAGTGTCTAGCAAGCAGTGTTAGCTGTTGTTTTTGTTACTGTAAGGCATCCTGAGTTGAGTTATATATGTGGCATAATTTATACATTGTGTTACTTCATACTTTCATTTTGAAATATAGGAAAATAGCCATTGTGCTTATAATACAGTTTTTATATTTTATCGGAATTACAGTAGATATTGATATTAGTGAAGGATATGGCCTGATTTCTCTGTGACTACCATATGGAATACTGAAAAGCGGCACTGAGATGTGGATATCTGGTGGTTGGCTAAGTCTTCTGTGACTCACTCCCACAAAGCAGCCATTCAGCAGATGTGCTTCACATTTGTGTTTTAGCAAAATTACACATTACTATGTTGAGTCTTGGGTTACTTACAAATAGTTAAATCCTCAAATACTAAAATGCTAATACAAAATATGTTCTGAGGATGTTAAATGGGAAAGTAGGTTCCCTTATCTAATTAACTCTGCATTAAAAAAAAATAGAAAGAAAACAGGTTGTTTATTTCAGGTTCCTCAAGGAATTTAATATGTTATGTTATCCTATCTTATGATTTTCTTAAAGGGCAATAAGATTTGTAGCAAACTTATTTAGTCCTGAGGCTGGTTGTTTTAGCATATGGTGATCTACTGGAGTTTGTAGAATAATAATCAACTGCCTTAGAATTGTTTTAATATGCCTCATTTATGAGTGAGCTCTTCCTTTATTAGGGCAGAGGATGTTCAGTTGAGGAAGGCATAAAATTCACAACTGATACCTTTCTTACTTATTGCAGACTTTTGATGCTATGTCCATTTTAACGTTGCAGTTATAGAATATATTACTGATGTTGCAGTTTGGACATAGAATATACTTTTGACTACTACAATTTGTATACTTATCTCACAGCCCTGAGCTTTTTTTTTATCATGCAAGGTTTATCATTCTCAGGAATGACTGATAGTTTTGTTACTAATGAGAAGGAAAACTGAGCATTACATTTTTGGTGTCCTAGTTGCAGGGTTGTGTTCTTTCTAATCTCAGCCCATTATACCACTTCCTCCTTAGAGCCTACCCTGATCTTTCCACACAGACTTAGCTGCCCAGTTCATCTTATTCATATAGGGTACCTTAGAACATTTTTGCTTCTTTTTACTATAGTGTCTTGTTTTCATGTCTGCCAGTTCACTGGATCATAGACTTCTTGAAAGTGGGTCTGAGCTTTTAACTTGAATTGCTTTTGGTGCCAAGTAAGTCCCAAATAAAAATTTTATTGAAGGAAGGAGAAAAGAATTCATGAGACTGACTGAATTAAAGGAGACAAAAAAGAAAAAAAATTCCTTTGTTAAAGTTTTTGGCCATGTAAAAGGCCAAATTCTTGTCCCCTAATTGACATATGAGTACCATTACACACAATAGAAATATATTTGCATCTATATCCATTTTCAATGAAATACCAGATTTTTTAACAGATAGAATAACAAGGTTTGTCTTTAAAATTACCTGCACGATAAATGTACTGCAAAAATACGGGTTTCATATTTTTCTAAATTATACAAGCTAAAAAAGTGGATTCACAAAATACAGTTTTGTCAACATACAGTTTTTATATAGGCATGCCTTTAGAATAATACTTCTTCAAACAACCTGACCTCTTGCCAGTTTGACTTTATTCATTTTAGGATTGTTACTACCATAATTGTTTGATAGAAATACACATATTTAGTTACCTGTATTATTTGATTAAATATCATCTTTGTTCATATGTACAACTTGAAAGTGAGAAAAATGTTTTCATTGGAAAATGGTGATGACTTTGTGCTTATAAAGGTTGAGACTTAATCCAGCCCCCAACCCCCTTCTCCAGGCTGAATAGCCAACTATGTGGGAATCCAGCACCATCCACCAGGGGGCCAGCACCAGCCCTGACCCTGCACCAGCTTCCCAAGCACCCAACCCTGCCCAACAGCAGGCCAGCACCAGCCCCAGGCCCCCCGAGCCCCACAGCCAGCCATACCAGGACCTGTTTTGGCCAACCAGCAGTCTGGTACCAGCCACAAGACTTCCTCAGCCCTACTACCAGCTGTGTTAGGACCTCACCCTGCCCACCACTGGGTGGGCAGCATCTGCAAGAGGCAAGGCCAGGCAGTCAACCAGGCTCAGGGTCAGCCCCACCTACCAGTGCATCCACAGTATTCAGCCCCACCACTACAGAAGGGCCCACACAGGCCACATGGGGGAAATCCCTAGAACATATAGGTCTGGTGGCCAGAGGGGAGTATGTGACGGGGTCCCATAGGACATCTCCTACAAAAGGCCACTTCTCCAAGATTGGGAAATGTAACAGACCTATCTAATACATAGAAGTAAAAACAGAGAATTAGGCAAAATGAGGTGACAAAGTAAGATGTTCCAAATGAAGGAACAAGATAAAACCCCAGAAGAAGAACTAAGCAAAGTGGAGCTAAGCAATCTACCTGATAAAGAGTTCAGGATAATGATTTTAAAGATGCTCAGCAAACTCAGGAGAAGAATGGATGAACACAGTGAGAAGTTCCAAAGTTAACAAACAGTTAGAAAATGTAAAGTAAAACCAGAGCTGAAGAATACAATAACTTAAATAAAAAATACACTAGAGGGAATCAAGAGTAGATTAGATGATACAGAGGAACTGGAAAACAGAGTAGTGGAAACCACTCAAACTGAAGAGAAAAGCGTAAAAAGAATTAAAAAGAAACTGAGGATAGTTTAAGAGACCTCTTGGACAACATCAAGCATATTAACATTCAAATTGTAGGAGAAGAGTGAGAGAAGGGGGCAGAGAACTTATTTGAATAAGTAATATCTGAAAACTTACCTAACCTGGGAAAGGAAGCAGACGTTCAGGTCCAGGAAGCACAGAGTCCCAAACAGTATCAACCCAGAGAGGACTACAACAAGACACATTGTAATTAAAATGGCAAAAGTTAGACATAAAGAGAGACTCCTAAAAGCAGCAAGGGAAGAGCAACTATTTACATATTTACATACAAGGAAACTCCCATAAGGCTATCAGCTGACTTTTCAGCAGAAACTTGGCACACCAGAAGGGTGTAGCATGATATATTTAAAGGGGTGAAAGGAAATAAACTACAATCAAGAATAATCTACCTGGCAAGGCTGTCATTCAGATTTGGAAGAGCGATAAAAGTTTTATAGATAAGCAAAAGCTAAAAGAGATAAGCACCACTAACCTGGCTTTACAAGAAATTTTAAAGGGATTTTATTAGTGAAAAGAAAAGAGCACACTAGAAATATGACAATTATGAAAGGAAAAAATTCTTGTTGGTAAAGGCAAATATACAGTAATGGTAGTATATCAACTATTTATAAGGCTAGTAGGGAGGTTAAAAGACAAAAGTAGTAAAACCATCGATATGCACAGTAAGTATTTAAGGGGTACATAAAACTAAAAGATGTGAAATATTATGTTGTAACATTGAACGTTGTGAGAGGAATAAAAATTCAGGATGGTTAGAATGAGTCTTAACTTAAGAGATCATCAACTTAAAATAATCATGTATATGTATAGGTTGTAATATATAACCCTCATGGTAGCCACAAATCAAATATCTATGATAAATAGACACATAAAAAAGGAAGGAATCCAAACATAATACTAAAAATAGTCATCAAATTACAAGGGAAGAGAGCAAAAGAAGGAGAAAAAAAGCAAGAACTACAAAAATAACCCCAAACAATTAACAAAATGGCAATAAGTATATACTTATCAATAATTACTTTAAATGTAAATGGACTGAATACTCAAAAGACATAGAGTGGCTGAATGTATAAAAACAAACAAACAAAAAACAAGACCCATATATATGCCACCCACAGGATACTTCAGATGTAAAGACACACACTGAAAATGAGGGAATGGTCAAAGGTATTTCATGCAAATGGAAATGAAAAGAAAGCTGGGGTAGCAATACTCATACCAGACTAAATAGACTTTTAAACAAAGACTGACAAAAGACAAAAAGGATGTTACATAATGACAAAGGGATCAGTCCAACAAGAACGTATCACAATTATAAATATGTATGTAGCCAACATAGCATCTGAATAGATAAAGCAAATATTAACAAAATGAAGGGAGAAATTGACAGTAACACAGTAATTGTAAGGGACTTTAACACCCCCACTTACATCAATGGACAGGGCATCCAGACAAAGTTAATAAAGAAACACTACCCTTAAACAACACATGAGACAGGATGGGATAAATATATATGTATAAAATGTTTGACCCCAAAGCAGCAGAATACACATTCTCTTCAGTGCACGTGGAACATTTTCCAGGATATATCACATGTTAGGCCACAAAACAAGTCTCAATAAATTTAAGGATCATGTCAAGCATTTTTTCCAACCAATGATATGACACTACAAATCAACTACAAGAGAAAAAAAAAAACTTCAAAAAATACAAATGTAGATTAGATTCCTGGTCTGGGAGCTAAGATCCCGCCTGCCATGTGGTGCAGCCAAAAACAACAACAACAACAACAAAGAATCGTGGAGGCTGAACAGTATGCTACTGTACAACCAGTGGGTCACTGAAGAAATCAAACAGGAAATTTATAAATGCCTTGAGATAAATTAAAATGGAAACACAACAATCCAAAATCTATGGGACACAGCAAAAGCAGTTCTAAGAGGGAAGTTTATAATGATACAAGCCTACCTCAGGAAACAAGAAAAAATCTCCAATAAACAACCTAACCTTACATCTAAAGGAACTAGCAAAAGAACAATAAACAAAGCCCAAAGTTAGTAGAAGGAAAGAAATCCTAAAGATCAGAACAGAAATAAGTGAATAAAGAGTAAACAATAGAAAAGGTCAAGGAAACTAAGAGCAGGTTCTTTGAAAAGATAAACAAAATTGATAAACCTTTAGCCAGACTCATCAAGGCAAAAAGGAGATTGCCCAAGTAAATAAAGTCAGAAATGAAAAAGTTACAATTGACACCACAGAAATATAATGGATCATAAGAGATTACTGCAAACAATGATACACCAATAAAATGGACAATCTAGAAGAACTGGTTAAATTCCTAGAAATGTCTAATCTTCCAAGACTCAATCAGGAAGAATAAAAATTTGAACAGACCAATTACCAGTAATGAAATTGAATCAGTAATCAGAAAATGCCTAACAAATAAAAGTCCAGGGCCAGTTGACTTCACAAATGCATACTGCCAAATATTTAAAGATTTAACATCTATCTTCCTCAAACTATTCCACAAAATTGTGAAGGAAGGAAAACTTTTGAACTCATTCTGTGAAGCCAGCATTACTCTGATACCAAAACTAGTGAAAGATACCACACATACAAAAATTACAGGTCAATATCACTGATGACGGTAGATGCAACAGTGAAAAGCTGAAAACGTTTCCTTTAAGATCAGGAGCAAGACAAGGATGCCCACTCTTGCCACTTATATTCAACATAGTATTGCAAGTCCTAGCCACAGCAGTCAGACAAGAAGAGGAAGTAAAAGGAATTCACATTAGAAAGGAAAAAGTACAACTATCACTGCAGATGACATGATACCATGTATAAAAAATTCTAAAGATGTGACCAAAAAACTGTTAGAACTAGTAAATTAACTCAGTAAAGGTGCAGGTACAAAATTAATGTACAGAAATTTGTTGTGCTTCTATACGCCAACAACAAACTATCAGAAAGAGAAGTTAATAATTTATTGACCGGAGAAGTATTAATACATCTTTTGCTACCCAAATGTTATTGACCAGAGACATATCAATATGTTTTTAGAGAGTGATACAATTAACATCACCATGCGAAGTTGTTAGCACTTAAAATTGATCAAGGTTTCATTATACAGCTTATTTTGCTCTGTTAGGTTTTTGTCCCAATCTTGTATATTATAAATACAAGTTAATTACCGTAAAATTTTCAAAAATGGCACATCGCGAAATTGAAGAATTTTTTGGTGAATTTTGTGCAGATACTTTCTCTGATTGTCCAAGTGACATATATGCTGGTGTCTCAGAAGATGATAGTTCTTCAGAAGATAGTTCTGATTCAGATGATGTGAATATTAGACCAACAAAAAGACAAGAAAACTTAGTGATTGACTCTGATGCGGAAAGTGAAAATGAAACGGTTTTAGAGAATGCTCATTTGCTTCTACAGAAGAGTGGATTGAAGACAACGTTTCACAGAAATTGCATGAGTTTACAGGTGTGTCAGGTGTAACTGTTGAATGTAATAACCCTCCAAGTGTTAGTGAAATAACAGAATTAATTTTTGGTAATGACTTTCTCGAGTTGGTTGCTTCTCAAACAAACTTGTGTCACCAACAGAATGAAAAATCATATAAAAAGTATAAGGCTTTAAAATGGACTGATGTAACCCATAGTGACATGAAGAAGTTTCTTGGATTAATAATTTTGATGGGACAAATAAAGTCACACTGGAAAGAATATTGGTCGACTGATCCCTTACTTGAAACACCTGTCTTTCCAAAGATTATGATGAGGCAAGGTTTGAACAAATAATGACATTTCTTCACTTTAATGATATCTCAGAAACTCCACTTCCTGCAGACAGAATTTCAAAAATTAAACCTCTTTTGGATTATCTTCTACCAAAATTTCAATCGACCTATATACCCAGAGAAGAGCTATCACTTGAGAAGGCAATGATAAAGTGGACAGGACTCAGATTCAAAACCTATAATCCTGGAAAATTTACAAAGTATGGAATTTTGGTCAGGATGGTTAGCGAAAGTGAAACTGGATATATATGCAACCTTGAGATTCACATGCATGAAGGAAAGAAACTGCAAGAAACAATATTATCAGTCCTACAACCTTATCTTGGTTCATGGCACCATATTTACCAAGACAATTGTTATAACAGTGTGTCCACATCTGAAATATTGTTGAAAAATAAAACCAGAGTTTATGGTACTGTAAGAGAGAATCATGGTCTACCAAACTAATTAAAGGAGAAATCTAAAAATCTACAGAGGGGAGAAATGACATTCTTATGGAAGGGAGAAGTGATTCTTCTTGTATGGAAAGACAAGAGGCCTAGTCCGCATGGTGACAACTATTCATGATGCCTCCATAGCATCTACAGGAAAGGAAGACAGGAGGACTGGCCATCTGATAACTAAGCCCACTTGTATATTAGAATATAATAAATATATGAAAGGAGTTGATTGATCTGATCAATATCTTGCAAACTTCAGTATCCTCTGGAAAACACAAAAATGGTATAAGAAAGCGGGTTTCTCTTTGAGTAATTGCAGTTTATTTAGTGCATTTAAAATTTATTGTAGCCTTAATGAACAGAATAAAATGACTTACAAACAATTTTTTTTAGCAGTAGCTAGAGAATAGGTAACTGAACATTCTGGTGAATGTAGTGGTGATCCCGCACCTGGTCCTTCTTGTGGCATTTCTAAAAGAGCCCCCCACAAAGATCCACCTTGTCGACTATCAGGTAAAATAAAAGAACATATTATAGAGGAAATAATAGCCACAGGACTAAAAGAAAAAAATGCTGCCAGAAAGTGTAGAGTCTGCTCTTCCAGGGGAAAGCACAGTGAAACATAGTATATATATATTTTTTTTTTTTTTTTTTTGCGGTACGCGGGCCTCTCACTGTTGTGGCCTCTCCTGTTGCGGAACACAGACTCCGAATGCGCAGGCTCAGTGGCCGTGGCTCACAGGCCCAGCTGCTCCGCAGCATGTGGGATCCTCCTGGACCGGGGCACGAACCCGTGTCCCCTGCATCGGCAGGCGGACTCCCAACCACTGTGCCACCAGGGAAACCCTATTATTATTATTTATAGGCTTAAACTGATCAAGTTCACTGAACTTGATCATTCAGGGAGAGTTAATGAATCAGGGCATTTTAAATTGAATAGAGGACTTTTTTTAGATTCTAATATAAAGGATGGCTTTTCAAAAAATAGGTTTTTATTTAATTGAATGAGTACTTTCAAATTACTTAAATTCATAATAGGTGTATCAGTTTCCTGTGGATGCTGTACCAAATTACCACAAGCAGAGTGGTTAAAACAATAGAAAAGTACTCACAGTTCTGGAGTCTAGAAGTCTGAAATAAAGGTGTGTGCAGAGGGTCTAGGGGAAAATCAGTTACTTGCCGCTTACAGCTTTCTGGTGGTTGCTGGCATTCCTTGGCTTGAGACCTCATCACTCCAGTTTCTGTGTCCATCTGTGTCTCTCTCTTCTGGGTGTTATGTCTCAAAATTCCCTCTGCTGTTCTCTTATAAGGACACTTGTCATTGCATTTAGGGCCCACCTGGCTAATCGTCTCAAGATCTTTAACTTAATTACATCTGTTAAGATCATTTTTCCAAATAAAGTAACATTCAGTGGTCCCAGAGATTAGGATATGAACATACAATTTGGTGTACCACCATTCAGTCCACTGCAAAGAGATGGGTATACATTTAAATTGTTTTCTAAGCTGGAAAAAGAAAACTTTTAATGTTTTTGCAGCATTTCAATTTCAAAAATTTAATCAATACTAAGCATTTTATATTTTAAGATGCATTTTAAAGAAATGAAAATTAGAATTATTCATATTTATTGACTAAGATATATGTATGAGGGACTATTTCACTCTTTTGCAAAAAATTCATTTATATTTACTTAATTAGCTTAGTAGCATATTTAAGTGACTGCCATTTTTTATTTTAGGCATTCTATTTTCATTTCATTTTAATTTTTGGAGAATTGTTATGCTATTAAACGGTAAGCTATATGATGACATGCAATAGAAACATAGGTATTTGTCATAATTACCTATGATAATTGAAGTAGTAGGTTTTCATTTTTAAAGTTTTGAATAAATGGTATTAGTTTAAATAAATTATGAGTGTAAATTATAAGATGTCTAATTTTAAAACATATTAAAATTGTAATTTTAATACAATATAATTCTGTGCTATAGAATATTAAACTTATTACTTACCAGCTGTTTCTTGACATCATTATTTAAAATTTTGACATAAATGGCAGATTGAGCAAAAATGGTGGCAATATATTTTGCACTGAAAATTCTCTTTGAGGCAGAAATATTTGCACAGTCTCATGGAATAAGTTTTTTTCTTATTGTTAAAAACTATGTCTATTCATCCAATATGTAAAATTGGAAAAAATTAAATAATAAAAATCTTTTCATCTTGCTGACACCTTCCTTCATTTCTTAGTGAGCTCCATATGAAGAGCATGTTGGAAATATGTAGTTTAGGCTTTCTAATAAGGAAAGTTACATACTTTTGACTATTAGCTGTAGCCTTCAAGTAAATTCCCTTTATTGGTTGGCAGATTTCATTCTTTTCCTCCCTTCATTTTTTTCTTTCTTTCTTTTTTTCATTTTTAAATATAAGCTTTTCCCCATCGAAAGTGGAATCATACTTCATGTGTTACTTTTTTTTTATTAGTTACCTATTTTATATATATTAGTGTATATATGTCAATCCCAATCTCCCAATTTATCCCACCACCCTCCTCCCTTCTAATAACCCAGAAGAATTTTTTTTTGAACTATAGTAGATTCAATTACTATATTAGTTTCAGAAGAAGGCATTTTTAAGGATCATTATGTTTTGGAAATATTTTCCAGAATAGACACAAAGAGTACAGCATTTAAGAAGGAAGAAAACTAGTTTTTATTTAGCATCTAACTTCATATGAGGCATATGCCAGGTATTTCATTTATTCTTAGAACAGGTCTTAAAGATTAGCATTTTTTTAGAACAACTCTATAGATTTTTTTTTTTTCAAGTAGGGGAGGAAGCAGGCACAGAAAGATTGAATAAATTGCTTTGTATCCCACATTTATTAAATGCTGAGACTGAGATTTGCATCTAGTTCCATCTCACTAAAAAGTACAGATCAGATGACAGTCTCTCCAAGCTATTCATAAAATGCCTCCTAATATTTGTTATCATATCTTACATTTTAAAGTAACAACTCTCATGTAAACCTAACTAAGTACATGGTCTGGGGTTAATCCTGGGAGGCCTTTGGCCTGGCCTCTACAGGCCTTGATTCTGTATTGCAGTAGTCAGTGCACAGACATTAGGCCTAAAGTGAGTCTTTCCACATGATGTATGGTTTTATAACTGTCACCTTTGTGCTGAAGTAGAGATGACAGAAATGTCAAATCACATATTTAAAATATGACTTATTAAAAACTAACTTCAGCTCTGCTTCAGAATTTAAGTATGAAAATGTTGAATTAGAGGAAGGACATAAATTAATGAAAGTAAAAATATCCAGGCCTTCATTTATACTTTAAAAATATGTGAGGGTTTGGTTTACAAAAATGAATAATAACATAGTTAGGTTCCCATTGCCACTAATCCTTGTAGTATATCAATTATGGAATTTCAAAGGAATTTTTACTTGCTCAGATGTTAATTACTTAATACCAAATAAACATTCCAGGACTAATGTCTTCATGGGTTGGATTATGTATAGGGAAAATATTGCTGAAAAAAGATCAAAAAATAGAAGTTTGTGATTTGTTGTCACCTGTCTTCCTATAGTTATCTTAAAATTGTCATAATTATTTGTTTTGATGTCAGAGAAAAACAACTATTGAAATAATGTTGAAAATACTGTTTGTAACTATTCCACAGAAAAAAAGCATTAATCTCTAGTAATTTATGTGTACTTTTTATAAGTTTCTATTTCCAAAGGATGAACATAGGAGAGAATAAGAGAGAAAATTGTCTATTGATATGCTTCAGTTTTTTTTTCCATGTGAGATATCTCGAATGTCTGCTAAATGAGTTTCTTTTTTAAATCCTGAGTGATCTTTATAGCAAACACAAATTCTAAAATTATAACAGTCTATTTTATTTTTGATATATCTACTAGCCACCAAAAAAAACCCAATAAATGTTGGAAACCCTTATTTGAAAGCCAGTTTAGTACATCTTTGGAGTCTTAGCTTCCAGTAATGGGCTGATGATATTATGCTTGTGAAGCAAGGTTGTCATCTAGTGGTGTTTTCAAGTAGTACATTCTTCAGAATTAGCTCTCTAATGCATCTTTAGCATTTTAAAGGAAATGCTTAACAAAAACAAATCTAGGTTTCAAATTTTCAGAATTTAAACAGTTTAAAATATTTTACATTATATATGACTTTACAAAGGATTATCCCTAGAACCTTTTCTGATGTCCGTATCTTAATCTTTAATATTGGGCCCCCAGATTTTTGTCTGGCCACTGAATTGTTGAAGTTTGAGTAATACAGATGTTAATCATGATGTATCAAGGCATTTCATAATGCTTCATGTCTCTACTGAAGTTACTTGCTTAGAAAAAAGATCCTTATGTAGTACTAAGCAGATTTTATTTTTTACTTTTTGCATATTTATCCTTTCCATTTTTGTGGAGGTTAATTTTTTGAAACATTTGCACATAAAATGTTAAGGTTTTAAGGTCTTTGCTTTTGGTGTTTTTATTTTTGTAATATAAAAATTTGGAAAGTTAGCAGAGAAGAAATTAAAATAGATTTTCCCATGTGTAGAAAAAATTTAATATCATATTAGCTAAATGGTGGAAGTAATATACATTTGTGCATGCAAAGAAATCATAAAAGCTAAAAACTGAAAAAGAGATGCATTTTTAAAGATAGTTTATATTTGAATAAAATAAATCTTATATAGAAAATAGTTCACTCACTAAGATGAACACTAATTACTTGTTACTTAGAGGTCCTTTATATAGTACATATCTTTATTTGATCCATTCATACATAAACCATAGAGAAAATTAAATTTTAAGCTAGTGTTGACTCAGGTCCTTATTGTAATTGTTGGAATAAAGATTGTGGTATTCATTTTGGCATAGTAGGTGGCCACTTAACCTAAAGAAGGGAAGAAAATGGTAGTGATAGAAGTGGTACTTTTTTAGGGAAATGAAATAAAAGACCTCTTTTTTCCTTTTTTGCCATTTGGGTCATAGGACTCCCCCCTTCTGAATTACTTTTAATAGAATTCTGATCCTCCTGTTTGCTGTGCTTAATACCATAAATTCATTCAACTTAATGCTGGTGTACCAAGTTACATTCTGGTTGGTGACTCCCCCCCCCCCCCGCGCCCCCTCACCAATGTATTTATAAATTGTATTGAGTATATTCATTTAGTCTGTACCAGGTTATTTGAAGCAAATTTTGTGCCCCAGTTTTTTAAAAAAGTATTTATTTATCTGGCTGCATCAGGTCTTAGCTGAGGCACGTGGGATCTTTGTTGCCACGTACAGGATCTTTAGTTGCGGCATGTGAGATCTAGTTCCCTGATCAGGGATCAAACCCGGGCCCCCTGCTTTGGGAGCATGGAGTCTTAACCACTGGACCACCAAGGAAGTCCTTGTGCCCAAATTTTTATTAGCCTTGTTACCTTAACTAATCTTATTACTCTGTGGTTCATAAATAGGAGTTCATAAGCCATTTTCCTTTATCCTAAAGGAGGGAATTAGCAAGTTATCATTTCAGTGTTTTTGACTGGGTACAGCAAAAGCCTATAAGAAGCCTATAGCAAAACCCAAAATTTTCAGCAGGCATGTTACAGACCACTTACACTGTGGGGCTGGAAACAGGATATGCAGAGTGAATAGAGAGACCTTTGGGTAGTTTTTAAAAATTATTTTTTTAATGTCCTGGGAATTTTCAGTAGGTTGGCAATGTTCATATTTGCTAAGATGAAAGATACCTTTTAATATAAGTGATTTTAAAAATTACCTGTCATGTTTTATTCTCTCCTGTCCCTCTATTGGCTTGAGTAATTGGGAGTTAGTTATTATTTTCTTTGTAGCTAAGTAGGGATTCATTTATAAAATTCCCATTTTGGTATTTGGATAACCTATGTGGGCTAGTAATCTCAATGTACCAGCAAATAATCATGTATAGATCAGAGACCACAAAAACCACATGAGGCCATGTGATTTGGGTTTTCTTCAGAGACAGTTAAGACCATCCTGTAGCAGTCATTGTCCAGATATGTCCTTTATTTTTGATTGAGTCCCTATCCATTTGGGAAGAATGTTTTCACTCTTGATTTCCTTATTGGCATTTTAAAGAATTTTCATGTGTCATCAGCCTAATTTGTATGCGTGATAATAGATTCTGTTTTTGATTATCTTAGGAATTCATGTCTCAGTTCAGACTTGAATGGGTATTCATTGCTTGGACGGGTACAGGTAGGTGGAGGGGAAGAAAACTTCAGTGTGCTTTTTTAGTATTTCTGGCCAATTAGAACATTTTTCCCCCTAAAAAATATATGTAGTCTGGAAATCTAGGTAAGGATGAGTTATCATATGTGCAGTTTGAAGATAATTTAGGCCAAAGTAAATGATTTGATGATAAATCCCGTAAGAACACTATTTACATGCACAAATATGTTTATTGCTGTACAGGAGTCATACAAAGTGACCTAAAAGACAGTTCTTTTTCTCTTTTGCTTGAAAAGGATGTCAGTCATGGATATTATATCATTTGAGAGACACTTAGGGCACAACCCTGCATGTCAAAGACAAGTTGAAAGTGTATAAGAGCAAACAAACAGATAACTGAAATAAACCAATATGATTAATACGTACAAAGTGTGTGTGCCACATGCAGACTGAAGCCTGTTTTGTTTGGCTTGTACATTGCTTTGCAAAAAACGAAAAGCTAAAAATGAGATCTGACAATGGCTGCTTAACCTATCCTCATACAGATAGTCACTGGAGCGCCCCCTTTAGACGGGCGTGTACTCTTCAGTTTGTTGCTGCCCTCCTCATTATGTGTACATCATAGTCAGTAGTTAAGTTAGACTCAAGGATTTTACCTACTTCCAGAGGAATGGATCAAAGGAAAATTGGCACTCTTTTCCCTTGCAGTTAGGAATCCACTTACTGGTAATGGTGATCCACTATCTGGATCTAACAAGTGATATTGAAACAATAGTATTTGTTTTTATCACAGTTTTCTGTCAGTTGAGACTCTTGAACTGTAGTTTGGGAATGTCTGTTTTATATGCCCAAGTAACTTTAGAACATGAGGTAAAGATGGTTTTAGCAGTGAGACCCTTCTTATTAAATATATTTTCATTATTTGTAATAGGAAACCACCTCTCCCCCAAATTGGTGGATAGTAATTAATTTTAAAGCTTTTACTTCTTAAGTAAGAAGAGTTGCTCAGTGCTAAAATTAAATGACTCTGAGAAAGTCAGAATTTTAACATTTATTTATGAAAATAAGAAGCACTTTCCAAAATCTTTTAAAAAAATTTGAGTGTTTATTAAACTGTAATTTAAAATAGAATTATTTGAAGGTAAAATTAAGGAGAAATATTAGTCTATTCCGTGAGTATCATGTAGGAATTTAGCCCTTTAGTGCCTTGCTTGTCAATAAAATGTATTCCGATGTATTTTTAGTTCAGAATAGTAATGAGTGGTTTTATAATGTTACTGTGCTCAAATCTCCACCAGAGGAGAAAAAAAGTGTGTGCTTTGGGGGCTGTTGTAGTCAACAAGAGCTCTCTGGGGTTTGTTTCTTCTATTTAAGGTCCATGCCCTTGGTTTTGCATGCTCAAAGACGGCACACGGGAACTGATTATGACTCACTTCCCTTGAGGTCCATCGTGCAGATGTGCACAGGGATCAGATCTGACACGCCTGTGCCAATTTTCAATTCCTTTTTTTCCCAGTGACCACATTAAGGCTGGTGAATCGTGTGTTGTTTTGTTCTTTCAGTTGCTGTGTTCCTGTTGTGCATCTTGAAGCGGATTTGGACATAATACCTTAGTTTTATCACATTTTTTATTCATTGATGATATTGGAGTCTTAAATGTTTACAAAAACAGAAAGATTAATTTATAAATCTCAAGTTACAGTTAATTTAGATTTAGTCCTGTGAAAATGGTCCAGTATTGACAGAAGGATCACCAAGATGTTACTGGGGAGACCTGTGAATGGGTCTCCTGTTTCTTGATAATTACAAAGTAAAGCTGTGAGGCTCAAGTCCTTTGATTTTTATTTATTTATTTATTTATTTTTAATGTGAAGGGTGAGGAAGGGAGACTTGTAAAACTTGGAAATTGAGACTGAGCCATATTTTATAATTTCTTATATTCAGGAAGCCTTCTCCAGGCATCGTTTGGAAGAAATCACATGATATTTGATTTATACATGGATGAAGTCAAATTTACACCCCCTTATCTCTTCTGCCTTCAGAATTTTTGTTAGATAGATGTTTCCTTTTTATATTTTGCAGGATAGGTATTTTTATTGTTGTAACAATTTTTGAATCTCTTAATCGTAGTTAATATTAGTTCCCTGATCTTTTGCTATGAAACTAGGCCTATTCTTATTTAATATACTTCGGAGACACTGATCGAATTTACCTAGTTGTGCTTTTTTGTGTGTGTGGGTAAAGTGTCTACTTGATTAAAAAATTGATCTGTATAGATGTTGACTTTTGTTTATGAGAAAAAAATCATATTCCTGATATTAGCATTAGTTGTTGATAAATAAAAATAGTGTGTTGTAATGAAAAGACTGCTAAACTGGGAATCAGGAGGCATTTTTGTTTTAACTTTTCATAGCTTAAGTTTGTATTTTGGGGCAAGTTTAGGTTAACATCTTGGGGCGTTCTTCATCTGTAAAATTGAAGAGTTAAACTTTGATTATTTTTTAAGATCATTTCCAGTTCATGTGACATCCTATAATCTTTTAATTCTAAAGAGTTGCCTTTCTAGAAAACAAAAGTATTTTATTAGTCATTGCATATTATTTCCCCACTGTAGGAATTTTGAAAGTTGTGATTTTGTAATTACTCAACATTTAGTCAACATTTAATATAGCACCCATATCCCTCTATGCGCTGTTGCTTCCTACAGTAAATAAAATTCGTCTCAACCTATACTGACCTCTCATCTCTTCCCCATTTTCCAGCCGTAACGTTCCAAGTTATTACCTCTAGAATGTGCTTTATACTTTTTACTTCCATACTATTCCCTTTCTGTGCACTCTTTTCCATTCTGCAGCCACTTTGAGCCCCCATAACATTTTGTTTATAGTTATTTTGGCATTGTATGATAGCTGTTTACATGTTGTGTTATTCTTTATGTGAGACTGTAAACTCCTTGAAGAAAGATGTTTATTTTTCATCATTTTACTGATCTTATTACTGATTCACATAGTGCTTTTCACATAAAGGGGGAGTTAATTAATATTTGTAGAACTGAGTTTGTAAGATGGTTAGTGCCGGATACAGTCAATGGCTATGAATGGTGACAAATTATCAGGGTAATAAGGAAATGAACTTAGCCATTCTGAATTAAAGCAGTGTTTTAGCCATCTCTGCTGACTGCAAACATTGTATTCCATGGTCACTCATGTACTATTTATTCCTGCCTCCCATCCATTCATTCTTACTGACTCATCTACATACTTAACACTTCTATTTTTCTCTGTAGCCCACTTAACTCCTTGCCTTCATTCATCATTGTAGTTTAGCACTGCCATGGTCTTCAACTTTTAATAGTATCTAACTTTTTTTAACACATTCTTGCTTTGATTTATATACACATTCCTTTCTTTTACCTCCTTGATCTTATGCATAGGTTTATCAGCTTTAATTTTCTATTGCTTTTTGTACTCTCCTATTCACATTTCTTTTCACTTGTCCTTTTACTTTTGAGAAATCATTCATCCTATGTTTCTTAAAGGTATATGCTCTTAGGTTGCTGTCTTCAGGTAAAGTTTACATTGACAGGTGTCTTAGAATCAGCCTGATTCTAAGAATCAACCTGAATCAGGTTGGGGTTGATGGTGGAATTGCTGGCCATCAGGAAGAGCCGGAGTTAGCTCTGTCAGACTAGCACTCCTGTATCTTTTTCTTTTTTCATCTTTATTAGAGTATAATTGCTTTCCAATGTTGTGTTAGTTTCTCTTGTACAACAAAGTGAGTCAGCTATATGTATGCCTATATCCCCTCCCTCTTGGGCCTCCCTCCCACCCTCCCCATCCCACCCCTCTAGGTCATCACAAAATACCGAGCTGACCTCCCTGTGCTATACAGCAGCTTCCCACTAGCTATCTGTTTTACACATGGTAGTGTATATATGTCCGTGTTACTCTCTGAGTTCATCTCACCCTCCCCTTACCCACAAGTCCGTTCTCTAAGACTGTGTCCACAAGTCCGTTCTCTAAGACTGTGTCTCTGTTCCTGCCCCGCCACTAGGTTCATCAGTACCATTTTTCTAGATTCCATATATATGCGTTAATGTACGGTATTTGCTTTTTTCTTTCTGACTTCCTTCACTCTGTATGACAGACTCTAGGTCCATCCACATCACTACAGATGACTCAATTTCGTTCCTTTTTATGGCTGAGTAATATTCCATTGTATATATATGTACCACATCTTTTTCATCCATTCATCTGTCTATGGACATTTAGGTTGCTTCCGTGTTCTGGCTATTGTAAGTAGTGCTGCAAGGAACATTGGGGTACATGTATCTTTTTGAATTATGGTTTTCTCAGGGTATATGCCCAGTAGTGGGATCTTTTTTAGTGGGAGAATGTCTACAGTGGCAATGCTAGCATCAGACCTTTGGTTAAAGGAGTATCTGATACTGATTACAAAAGATGCTGAATGTTAATGGGCATTTTTACAGGTGGACTTTTGGGGGGATGATATCTGAATTGTAGAATTTATCAAAGAATTTCAAAATGACTGTATTGGGTGTGGGTGAATTGGTAGAGATGATTTTTCCCCCCTTTGGATTCAATAATCTTTTTACTCTTGAATTAATTATTATCTGCTACAGATGTATGGTTGGTTTGGACTGAATAAAAAATAACAAAGGGCAATAAGACAATGAGTAAAAAAAACTGAAAAGAGACAGGAAAAGTGAAAGATATAAGGTAAAAAGTTGCCAATCTTTGTGCTATTTGGAGTCAGTAGTATTTATTGAAAGATTCTTGGGAACATTATGTTAGAGAAAGGGGACTTGAGAAGATAATGTGAGAAAGGAGCCCAGAAGAAAGTTTGTTGGACTATATTTAAATCTATGTTGTTTTTGGTTCTATTTTTATAGCACATCTTAATCTCTTAAGAGTTTACTGTATTACTAAATATTTAAATTGGATATTGTATTTGTATAATAGTAAAGAGGAGCTCATTCATTCCTTAAGAAGTATATTGATGGTTAAATAGCTTTTCTCAGAAAACATATGGATACTTTTATTAACACAGTATCCCTTTAAAGATATAAAAGAGGAAAAATACGCATTGTCTATCCTGTTCTATCAGATAGTAAATAAACAGGGAGTATCCAGGATGCTTTTTGCCTCGTATTTGTAGTGGAAGCATTTTATAGTAGAGAACAAAATTACATGTAGACTTAAGAAAATAATTTTGGTTAATTTTGATTTTAGAAAATACTAAGCCATTTATTTTATTTTAACAGGTATCTTTCAGATGAAGGCATTGAAGCATGCACAAGTTCTCCTGACAAAGTCAATATAAATGACATCATCCTGATTGCTCTCAATGTAAGTTTTATTTATTAACTTATAAATGTTTTAAATCTGGAAGCTATATTTATGAAAAATATCTCATAGAATAAACTATTATTCAGAATTCAATGAAAAAGGGAAAAATGCAGTTAAAACTCCTTTTTTTTTCCACCCTGTGATCCATTACAGAATTTCATTACATTTACAGTAGCTATGTAATAGCAGTAAAAACTGATCATATTCATGAAAACAAATTGACATTTAATTTACATAGAAACTCTAGCTAGGTTATAGCTTCTTGACAGTTGTATTTTTTCTTTCAAAGTAACTTTTCCTGTTGATAAAAGTAGTATATATGGTACCATACGACTACTTCAGAAAATACAGAAAAGTAAAATAATAAAAACAAATAATTACCGTTAATGTTTTGGTGTATATTTCTTTCCAAGCTCTTTCCCTCTACCCATTTGTATAGTTGTATCTTATCTATAATTGGGATTGACTTTTGGATGTTTTTGAAGAGTTATAAAAATTGTTTGAAGTACAGCTGTAAGTAAATTAATATTCTTTTTTCAATCTTGCAGTTACCCTATGGGAGTTTTTTTTGTATCGCCTTTGCAGTCACAGTCTATTAATCAACTTCATATACTATGATACATAATCAGTGAAATTCAGAAGAGAATTACTGTCTGATAAATCCATTATGTCACTGCAAAGTAGGTTTAGCATAAAGCAGAAAGGGCGACAACTGATAAGAGCATATGAAGTATAAATAAATATATAACTGTGTATAACTTTTCAAATTACTTAAATTTATATTTACATAGTTAAACTTGGGTTTAAACATAAAATTTATATTTTGAAACCTGTGATTTTTTTTTTTAGCTGCTTTGAAATTTTATTCAGTAAGACCAACAGGTTTTTTTAGAAATTATGTGTGTTATCTGTGACTACAAATGGGAATAGACACTTTAACTTCCCTTGATTTGCACCCAAATTAGTGAATTTTATTTTCAAAAAATGGTATAAAGAACCCTAGTTTCGGGCTTCCCTGGTGGCACAGTGGTTGAGAGTCCACCTGCCGATGCAGGGGACACGGGTTCGTGCCCTGGTTCGGGAAGATTCCACATGCTGTGGAGCGGCTGGGCCCGTGAGCCATGGCCACTGAGCCTGAGCGTCCGGAGCCTGTGCTCCGCAACGGGAGAGGCCACAGCAGTGAGAGGCCCGCGTACCACACACACAAAAAAAAGAACCCTAGTTTCTTTGTTTATTAAAAAAAGTCCTAAAGATGATAGGAAAAAGGCTTTGTGACAATCTTCTGTTCTTCTTTATTTTTCTTATTTATATACATAGGTAAATAGCATTGAGCTATGTATAAATTGGGTATGAAACTAAGTAAAATAAGTCAACATGAAGTATTTGTCCTGTGTACATAAGAGGTACATGATTATTATTATCTTAGTGAATTAGTCTTTACAATTTTCTTTAAAATATATAGTTAAATATTGCAGTCCAAAGCTATTATGCGATATAATAGGATTAAAAAAATACTTTTAATCGGGATGAAGTCTACACCAGACAAATAAACTAAGGTTCAAGTTTATAACCTTTAAATAAAATCAAGTATATACAGTGTTTCTGTTGAAGTTTTTTAACTTTCGAGTGATTGTGGGATGTTAATCACTAATTGAGAAAGACTTGCATTATTAGTTCTTACATATAACTTATTACATATTGGGAGAATAATCCATGCATAAGCTTGCTTATGTTCTCTTCCGCCAGTGGGAACACACTGAATTTGTTCCTTTATCTAGCAGTGAACAAAGCAATGGTATGTATATGGTTTTCCTGCCCAGGGAAGTCCATTAGGCTATTATTGGGCTGTTAAGAAGGTACTCTCTGCTTAGCATGAAATAAAATTCCAGACTCCCCCCCTTAAAAAGCAGGTGTTTACCATAGATCACATTGTTAACACAAATAATTTAGGCCGTGAACCACAGTTTCAGTTAGGGAATGCCAAGTGCCAAGTTCCCAGATGACACCTTCGGGCCAACTTTGTAAGCTGGCCCTTCTAAAGATAGCAGCCTCAGAGCTGCTATGTAACTCTTTTCTGCATGGGTTTTTATGTTGAAAGGAGGGAGGTTCTTAATTTTTTCCTCTGTAGAATGAGGAGTAAGGGTATTAAGAAATAACCTTGAAATTCAACATGTAGTTTTGCATTCAAATTCCTGAATTATTCAGAAAAAAATTAAATGATAGCCTAGTCTTAAATTACTAAATAATATGTAACAGTAAAAATTTTGAAGATTATTTTTAAATTTGTTTTAAGATTCTGTGTAATACAAAATGATTTGCCTAATAGATATTCTGCTGAACTTACTTGAAGAAATAGTCAGGAATCTTTTGTGCATGTGCACACGTGCGTATTATATATTTCTCCTGCATAACTGCTTATTCACTATAAATGTATTTTTGGACCCAGTTATCCTAGTGACCCTGATATAACAGCATCTGAATCATAGAATTGCCTTTGCAGAACTCATAAATTGACTTTATATTTAGGATGTTTAAAGATTTGGTAGGTCATTTTCATCTTGCTAAAAGAACAATGAAATAACATTCCTTATATGTGTGTAAGGCACTTTGAATATATTGTCTCCTTTTAGCCTGACAACAGCTTTGGAAGATAGAATTGGTAATATATTTTCCATGTTACAGAGGAATAAATTAACTGGATTTAGAGAATTTCTGACGTGTCCCAGGTCATATTAGTTAATTACAGTATGTAGTAAATCAAAGTTTAGGATTTTAGTCTAGTGCTCATTTCTCATTTATATTAATGCCTCATTTTATTTTAATTTTTAAATTAGTGATAAAAACCAGAAATGAAGGACCATGATGTATCATAAAATTTTTATGTATTCTGTTTTTTATACATATTTAAATATTTCAGCTTTTGAGTGACTTCAAGATAATGCTTATGTTTTTATGAACTGTTAGTTGTATTATTGACTTGTACACGTTCAGATGATAACAATATGCATGTTTTATATTCGCTAAAGTAAACATGATAGCTAACATCCATTAAATGCTTACTGTTTGCAAGTCATTGTGCTGAATGCTTTACATGCATTATTTAATCTTCAAAACAATCCTAATATAGGAAATGCTAGTATAGGAAAGTATTTTTTTCCCCATATGTTGCTTAGTATTTTCAAAGTCAAAGACATGCAACTTGAGGTATGGTTTATAATTCTTTCACTCTATTATTGGGTGGAGGCTGCAAAAAGGATAAACCTGAAACATTGTTAAACAAGTATTTGGATTTGGGGCTTAGTTCACCTGGCAGTTCCATTCAGTGAGTTTTACTTAGGAGTGATGCTTGCATTACATTGAGAAATAAATTATAAATCATTGTAGTAAAAGACTGGAAAGGATCTGTGAGGGTTGTATAACATGTATGCTTGTTTCTTAAGCTGACCATATATGGATATTTCAAGTAAGAGGATATTCTATTATTGTAGGTGTTCAAAGAAGACTATCCTACTTCTCTATATGTAATCCTTTTATAATACAGTAATTTTAATCATCTAGTATTTTCTCCTTAAGTGTAATATAAATTTCTCCCTTATAAATTTTGTGATTAAATACACTCTAAGTCTGTTTTGTTTTGCTCTTGAGGCAATGAAGAGCTTCTCTTTACTATATTTAAGGAATAACAAAACAATACAAATTTAGTTATTAATCTAACCTCACTATCTCAAGCAGCGATATAATTTCTTAGCTTAAATAATTAGGCCTTTTTCATGAGTAGTATTAGTTTTCTTCTGAACAAATTTCTTACTTTTCCTTTAGTTTTCACTTCTTCTTACTTAAAGAAGACAAAATCCTGAAAAAGTCTGTTTTTTTTAATGTAGACTGTGTAGTTGAAGTTCTGTTTTTATGTCAGAAATCCTACAACTTTATCTTAGTCCTATGTTGTTCTTTTTTGTTTTGCTTTAGTTTGCTAAATAATATGTACTTGGGAATTTTCATGTGGTTAGTCATTTGTTCACAACTTCTGTTTCTGTAATTTGTTTAAAAAGCAAATGAAATAAGTATTTACTACAGTATAGTCTTACGATTTCTTGCTGTTGCAGTGGTATTGTTCTCTGGGATATTTTTATGTTGTGTAGCTTTGTTATGTCATAAGTATCACAGCCTATAGAGTAATGTGTTTTCATGTCTCTGCATATCAAGGTTAGATAGAATTTAGTTGTCAAAAATATACTCTGTTTATATGTTCAAAGTAGTCATTTAGTTTTGGATTGTGGCATTAATTTTTTAGTAAGACTATATAGTTTCATAAAATCAAGTTTTAGATTTTAATAAAGAAGACTTAGTAAGTTAAAAGGGTATCTAGAGAAGTATGACCAGATATAAATAAGGCCTTTGATGTACTTTAAACAATGTATGTATGGGACTGTGTTATTAGAAAAGATTGATTTTATATATATATAGATCTCATAATCAGTTGAAAGACATTTATTTAAAGTTTGTTCCACACACCTTAAGTAATTTTATCTTTTGTTGGTGAGTGAAATTAGATTTAGATTCACTTTTCTCTATAATTTTATGTTAATAATAATATTTTTATTTTAGACAGACTTGAGAACAATTGGCAAGAAATTCCTCCCCAGTGACATCAATGGTGGAAAGGTGGAAAAGGTAATGAAAAATGTTAACTTCCTGAATTATGCTAAGTACAATAAATATGAACATCTACTAAATTACTGGAATTGTTTTTTGTCAATGAAGACTGCAACTTCAAAATATTTTGGAGGTGAACAAGTCACAGAGTTATCATTATAGTGACTTCCTATATACATGGAAAATTATTAAAGCTTAAACTTTTAAACTTTTGGTGACTTTTCAACATTAAAAAAAAACTTTTGTTTCAGGAATTGTAACTATGACACACTTACTTTACATGTGAGACTTACCAGATATTATTGGTGCTCAGGAAAAGGACCTTTTTGTATCTTTTTATTTTAGTTACCTGTTAACCATATTTGTTTAATGAACTTATTAATATAAAACTATAAGATTGGGAAAGAGTGTTAGAAGCATTTTGGCAAAGGTGTGCATTTGGTGCTGCTATCATTTTGTGTAACACATATGTATTCATGTTATGAATTTTTTCAGTGATGTTTTTAAAATACAAGGATACAATTTTTAGATACCAACTAGTCAGTCTTTTACTTCTTATTCATTTGTATTCAATTTCTTCTTTTTATTTGAAAATACATGTAAATTGCATCAACCAAGAATTTTATATGTGCTACTGCTCACTTTTTGAACTATTACGGAACATCATTATCTATAGTTTAAAGAAATACTTTGAATGTATATGTTTTGTGTTTGAGTAAGTATTCTTATCATTTTAACACTCAGATATTTAAGATAGTTGCTGTACCTCAGATATTTTAAATTTTAGATAATTTTAAAAGGTCTGAAATGTAACAACATATTTTTCACATTTTCCCTTATGCAGTAGATGGTAATCATTTAGATGGAAAGAAAACAAGAGTTTATTTTATAATTTACAGTAGTTTTTGAAGCAGATACTCAGAGAAGAAAGTTCTACAAACTCCTCAGCAATTCATTTTAATGTTTAACAACACTCTGTGTCAGCAAACTTTAATTGTATTTTAACCTAAATTTCTTATGATGCAACTTGAAGTCCGTAACGTCTTCTTTGTCTTCCCTCAGGGGAAATGGAGAACATCTGGTTACCTTCCCTTGTGAATAAGTCTTCATATACTTGAAGCCTTGTAAATGTCAGTACCACAGGTTTCTTCTTGCTAAAGCCATCTGTCTTGGTTCCTCTGTGTATTCTGTCTCAGGCATTCCGTTCATCTTCATTGTTCTTCTCAGAGTCCTCTCCAGTTCCTTACATTTCTTTTTCTGGTTGTGGTCGTAATTCTCAGAGTTCAGCATACATCAGAATCATCCTGAGGCCTGGCTAGAACACACATTGCCAGCCTCTAACCTCTCCTGCTCCCACACCTCTGTCTCCATTGAACTGGGATAGAGCCCGAGAATTTATATTATGAACAAGTTTCTGTGGGATGTTGATTCTGCTGGTCTGGGAACCATAATTAGAAAACTTCTGGGGTATAGAACTCCAAATTATGCAGCAGTCTTGGACAGGTCTGATGAATGCAACAGTTCTTTAAAGGAAAAGTAACTAACATCAAAGCAGCGGCTGCGCATCCTTATGCTAGTTGATTTAAGAAAACTAGCATTCTGGATTATTGATTTTCCATTGTTTCTTCGGATGTCTTTAGGGATTCTCAGAACCTATCTCTGCTATAAGCTCATGGGGAAAGGTACTGATAAGAGTTTTCTCTTCCTCCAACTTCTCAGAGCATTTTTTAAAAAATACTTTATCAGTTATCTATTTTATACATATTACTGTGTATATATCAATCCCAATCTCCCAATTCATCCCACCATCGCCCCCCAGCCCCGCTTTCTCCCCTTGGTGTCCATACGTTTGTTCTCTACATCTGTGTCTCTATTTCTGCCTTGCAAACTGGTTCATCTGTACCATTTTTCTAGATTCCACATATAAGCGTTAATATACGGTATTTGTTTTTCTCTTTCTGACTTACTTCATTCTGTATGACAGTCTCTAGGTACATCCACATCTCTACAATGACCCAATTTTGTTCCTTTTTATGGCTGAGTAATATTCCATTGTATTTATGTACCACATCTTCTTCATCCATTCATCTGTCTGTGGACACTTAGGTTGCTTCTGTGACCTGGCTATTGTAAATAGTGCTGCAATGAATATTGGGGTGCATGTGTATTTTTTTTTTAATTAATTTTATTTATTTATTTATTTTTGGCTGCGCTGGGTCTTTGTTGCTGTGCATGGGCTTTCTCTAGTTGTGTTGAATGAGAGCTACTCTTCATTGTGGTACATAGGCTTCTCATTGCGGTGGCTTCTCTTGTGGAGCACGGGCTCTAGGCATGTGGGCTTCAGTAGTTGTGGCACACAGGCTCAGTAGTTATGGCTCACAGGCTGTAGTGTGCAGGCTCAGTAGTTGTGGCACATGGGCTTAGTTGCTTCGTGGCATGTGGGATCTTCCTGGACCAGGGCTGGAACCCATGTCCCCTGCATTGGCGGGTGGATTCTTACCCACTGCGCCACCAGGGAAGTCCAAAAGGTACATGTGTCTTTTTGAATTATGGTTTTCTCTCGGTATATGCCCAGTAGTGGGATTGCTGGGTCATATGGTAATTCTACTTTAGTTTTCTAAGGAACCTCCATACTGTTCTCCGTAGTGACTGTATCAATTTGGCTGTTTCAATTTACATTCCCACTAACAGTGCAAGAGGGTTCCCTTTTCTCCACACCCTCTCCAGCATTTGCTGTTTGTAGATATTCTGATGATGCCCACTCAAATCAGTGTGAGGGGATACCTCATTGTAGTTTTGATTTGCATTTCTCTAATAATTAGTGATGTTGAGCAGCTTTTCATGTGCCTCTTGGCCATCTGTAAGTCTTGTTTGGAGAAATGTCTACCTAGGTCTTCTGCCGATATTTTGATTGGGTTGTTTGTTTTTTCAATATTGAGCTGCATGAGCTGTTTATATATTTTGGAGATTAATCCTTTGTCTGTTGATTCGTTTGCAGATATTTTCTCCTATTCTGAGGGTTGTCTTTTCATCTTGTTTATAGTTTCCATTGCTGTGTAAAAGCTTTTAAGTTTCATTAGGTCCCATTTGTTTATTTTTGTTTTTATTTTCATTACTCTAGGAGGTGGGTCAAAAAAGACCTTGCTGTGATTTATGTCAGAGAGTGTTCTTCATATGTTTACCTCTAAGAGTTTTATAGTGTCTGGTCTTACATTTAGGTCTTTAATCCATTTTGAATTTACTGTGTATGGTGTTAGGGAGTGTTCTAATTTCATTCCTTTACATGTAGCTGCCGAGTTTTCCCAGGACCACTTATTGAAGAGACTGTCTTTTCTCCACTGTATATCCCTGCCTCCTTTGTCACAGATTAGTTGACCATAGATGTGTGGGTTTATCTCTGGGCTTTCTATCCTGTTCCATTGATCTATGTTTCTGTTTTTCTGCCAGTACCATATTGTCTTGATTGCTGTTTGTAGTATAGTCTGAAGTCAGGGAGTCTAATTCCTCCAGCTCTGTTTTTTTCCCTCAAGATTGCTTTGGCTGTTCAGGGTCTTTTGTGTCTCCATACAAATGTTAAGATTTTTTGCTCTAGTTCTGTAAAAAATGCCATTGGTAATTTGATAGGGATTGCATTGAATCTGTAGATTGCTTTGGGTAGTATAGTGTTTTTCACAATATTGATTCTTCCATTCCAAGAACATGGTATATTTCTCCATCTGTTTGTGTCATCTTTGATTTCTTTCACCAGTGTCTTACAGTTTTCTGAATACAGGTTTTCTTTTTTTTTTTTTTTTTTTTTTTTTGTGGTACGCGGGCCTCCCACTGTTGTGGCCTCTCCTGTTGCGGAGCACAGGCTCCGGACGCGCAGGCTCAGCGGCCATGGCTCACGGGCCCAGCCGCTCCACGGCATGTGGGATCTTCCCGGACTGGGGCACGAACCCGTGTCCCCTGCATCAGCAAGCAGACTCTCAACCACTGAGCCACCAGGGAAGCCCTGAGTACAGGTCTTTTACCTCCTTATATACATTTATTGCTAGGTAATGTATTCTTTTTGTTGCAAGGGTGAATGGGATTGTTTCCTTAATTTCTCTTTCTGATCTTTCGCTGTTAGTGTATAGGAATGCAAGAAATTTCTGTGCATTAATTTTGTATCCTGTAACTTTACCAAATTAAGTGATTAGCTCTAGTAGTTTTCTGGCTGCATCTTTAGGGTTACCTATGTATAGTATCATGTCATCTGAAAACAGTGACAGTTTTACTTCTTCTTTTCCAATTTGTATTCCTTTTATTTCTTTTTCTTCTCTGATTGCCGTAGTTAGGACTTCCAAAACTATATTGAATAAGAGTGGTGAGAGTGGATATCCTTGTCTTGTTCCTTATCTTAGTGAAATGCTTTCAATTTTTCACCATTGAGAATGATGTTTGCTGTGGGTTTGTCATATATGGCCTTTAATATGTTGAGTTAGGTTCCCTTCCCTCTATGCCCACTTTCTGGAGATTTTTATCATAAATGGGTTTTGAATTTTGTCAGAAGCTTTTTCTGCATCTATTGAGATGACCATATGGTTTTTTTGTTGTTGTTGTTGTTGTTGTTTTTGTGGTACGCAGGCCTCTCACTGTTGTGGCCTCTCCCGTTGTGGAGCACAGGCTCCGGACTCGCAGGCTCGGCGGCCATGGCTCACAGGCCCAGCTGCTCCGCGGCATGTGGGATCCTCCCGGACTGGGGCACGAACCCGTGTCCCCTGCATCGGCAGGCGGACGCTCAACCACTGCGCCACCAGGGAAGCCCGATCATATGGTTTTTATTCTTCAGTTTGTTAATATGGTATATCACATTGATTGATTTGCATATTTTGAAGAATCCTTGCATCCGTGGGATAAATCCCACTTGATCATGGTGTATGATCCTTTTAATGTGTTGTTGGATTCTGTTTGCTAGTATTTTGTTGAGGATTTTTGCATCTATATTCATCAGGGATATTGGTCTGTAATTTTCTTTTTTTTATAGTATCTTTGGTTTTGGTATCAAGGTGATGGTAGCCTCATAGAATGAATTTGGGAGTGTTCCTTTCTCTGCAATGTTTGGAAAAGTTTGAGAAGGATGGGTGTTAGCTCTTCTCTAAATGTTTGATAGAATTCACCTGTGAAGCCATCTGGTCCTGGACTTTTGTTTGTTGGAAGATTCTTTTTTTTTTTTTTTTTTTTTTTTTTTGCACTACGTGGGCCTCTCACTGTTGTGGCCTCTCCCATTGTGGAGCACGGGCTCAGAACACGCAGGCTCAGCGGCCATGGCTCATGGGCCCAGCTGCTTCGCGACATGTGGGATTTTCCCAGACCAGGGCACGAACCCGTGTCCCCTGCATCAGCAGGCAGACTCTCAACCACTGTGCCACCAGGGAATCTGTGTTGGAAGATTTTTAATCACAGTTTTAATTTCATTACTTGTGATTGGTCTGTTCATATTTTCTATTTCTTCCTGCTTCAGTGTTGGAAGGTTATACCTTTCTAAATTTTTGTGCATTTCTTCCAGGTTGTCCATTTTATTGGCATAGAGTTGCTTGTAGTAGTCTCTTATGGTGCTTTGTATTTCTGCGGTGTCCATTGTAATTTCTCCTTTTTCATTTCTAGTTTTATTGATTTGAGTCCTCTTCCTTTTTTTCTTGATGAGTCTGGCTAAAGGTTTCTCAATTTTGTTTATCTTCTCAAAGAACCAGCTTTTAGTTTTATTGATCCTTGCTATTGTTGTCTTTGTTTCTATTTCATTTATTTCTGCTCTGATTTATGAAATCTCTCCTTCTACTAAGTTTGGGTTTTGTTTGTTCTTCTTTCTCCAGTTCCTTTAGGTGTAAAGTTAGATTGTTCATTTGGGATTTTTCTTGTTTCTTGCTATAAATTTCCCTCTTAGAACAGCTTTTGCTTCATCCCATAGGTTTTGGATCATCGTGTTTTCCTGGTCATTTGTCTCTAGGTATATTTTGATTTCCTCGTTGATGTCTTCAGTGATCTCTTGGTAATTTAGTAACGTATTGTTTAGCTTCCATTGTTTGTGTTTTTTATGTTTTTTCCCCTGTAATTTATTTCTGATCTCATAGTGTTGTGGTCTGAAAAGTTGCTTAATGTGATTTCAATTTTCTTAAATTTACTGACGCTTGATTTGTGACCCAAAATGTCATCTATCCTGGAGAATGTTCTGTGTGCACTTGGGAAGAAAGTGTAATCTGCTGTTTTTGGATGGAATATCCTATAAATATCAATTAAATATCTGGCCTGTTGTATCATTTAAAGCTTATGTTTCCTTATTAATTTTTCATCTGGGTGATCTGTCCATTGGTGTAAGTGCAGTGTTGAAGTCCCCCACTATTATTGTGTTACTGTCGATTTCCTCTTTTATAGTTGTTAGCATTTGCCTTATATATTGAGGTGTTTCTATGTTGGGTGCATATATATTTATAATTGTTATATCTTCTTCTTGGATTGATCTGTTGATCATTATGTAGTGTCCTTCCTTGTCTCTTGTAACATTCTTTATTTTAAAGTCTATTTTATCTGATATGAGTATGGCAACTCCAGCTTTCTTTTGATTTCCATTTGCTTGGGATATCTTTTTCCATCCCCTCACTTTCATCCTGTATGTGTTCCTAGGTCTGAAGTGTGTCTCTTGTAGACAGTATATATACACGTCTTATGTCTGTATCCATTCAGCAAGCCTGTTTCTTTTGGTTGGAGCATTTAATCCATTCACACTTAAGGTTATTATTGATATGTATGTTCCTGTTCCCATTTTCTTAATTGTTTTGGTTTTGTTTTTGTAGGTCCTTTTCTTCTCTTGTATTTCCCACTTAGAGAAGTTCCTTTAGCATTTGTTGTAGACTTGGTTTGGTGGTGCTGAATTCTCTTAGCTTTTGCTTGTCTGTAAAGCTTTTGATTTCTCGATAGAATCTGATGAGATCCTTTTCAGGTAGAGCAATCTTGGTTGTAGGTTCTTCCCTTTAATCACTTTAAATATATTGTGCCACTCCTTTCTGGCTTGTAGAGTTTCTACCGAGAAATCAGCTGTTAACCTTATGGGAGTTCTCTTGTATGTTATTCGTTGTTTTTCCCTTGCTGCTTTCAATAATTTTTCTTTGTCTTTAATTTTTGTCAGTTTGATTATTATGTATCTCGGCATGTTTCTCCTTGGGTTTATCCTGCCTGGGACTCTGCGCTTCCTGGACTTGGGGGCTGTTTCCTTTCCCATGTTAGGGAAGTTTTTGACTATAATATCTTCAAATATTTTCTTGGGTCCTTTCTGTCTCTCTTCTCCTTTGGGACCCCCCTTTATGTGAATGTTGATGCATTTAATGTTGTCCCAGATGTCTCTTAGGCTGTCTACATTTCTTTTCATTCTTTTTTCTTTATTCTGTTCCACAGCAGTGAATTCCACCATTCTGTCTTCCAGGTCACTTCTCCATTCTTCTGCCTCAGTTATTCTACTATTGATTCCTTCTAGTGTATTTTTCATTTCAGTTATTGTATTGTTCATCTTTGTTTGTATGTTCTTTAATTCTTCTAGGTATTTGTTAAACATTTCTTGCATCTTCTCGATCTTTGACTCCATTCTTTTTCTGAGGTCCTGGATCATCTTCACTATCATTATTCTGTATTCTTTTTCTGGAAGGTTGCGTATCTCCACTTCATTCAGGTGTTTTTCTGGGGTTTTATCTTGTTCCTTCATCTGGTACATAGTCCTCTGCCTTTTCATGTTCTCTATCTTTCTATAAATGTGGTTTTCGTTGCACAGGCTGCAGGATTGTAGTTCTTTTTGCCTTTATGTCTACCCTTTGGTGGATGACGCTATCTAAGAGTCTTGTGCAAGCTTCCTAATGGAGGGACTGGTGGTGCGTAGAGCTGGGTGTTGCTCTGGTGGGCAGAGCTCAGTAAAACTTTAAACCACTTGTCTGCTGATGGGTGGGGCTGAGTTCCCTCCCTGTTGTTTGTTTGGCCTGAGGCGACCCAGCGCTGGAAGGGACAGGCTCTTTGGTGGGGCTAATGGCAGATCCAGGAGGGCTCATGCCAAGGAGTACCTTCCAGAACTTCTGCTGCCAGTGTCCTTTTCCCCGTGGTTAGCCACAGCCACCCCCCACCTCTGGGGGGTAGGTCTGGTTCATTCTCCTATGGGTTCCAACAGTAGCAGGTAGGTCTGGTTCATTCTCCTATGGGTTCACTTCTCCTTCCCCCTGGGTCATGATGCACACACTACTTTATGTGTGCCCTCCAAGACTGCAGTCTCTTTTTCCCCCTGTCCTGTCGAAGTCCTGTAATAAAATTCCACTAGCCTTCAAAATCTGGTTCTCTGGGAATGTCTTCTCCTGTCGCCAGACCCCCAGGTTGGGAAGACTGATGTGGGGCTCAGAACCTTCACTCCAATGGGTGGACTTCTGTGGTATAATTGTTCTCCAGTTTGTGAGTCACCCATCCAGTGGTTATGGGACTTGATTTTATTGTGATTGCGCCTCTCCTACTGTCTTGTTTCGGCTTCTCCTTTGTCTTTGGATGTGGCGTATCTTTTTTGGTGAGTTCCAGTGTCTTCCTGTCGATTTTGCAGCAGTTAGCTGTGATTCTGGTGTTTTCGCAAGGGCGAGTGAGCGCACGCCCTTCTACTCTGCCAGCTTCTCACAAAGTTTTATAAGTGGTCTCTTCAGAATTTCCTTTGAATGTAGCTAACAAAAAATATATATAACTTAGAATATTTGAATCTAGAATTTTCTTTGCCAAATTTTATCCTTTGAAATATTTTTAATGCTGATGTAGATTTAGTTTATACATAAAATGAAAAGATAGAAAATAAGCTCTGTTCACATGAAACAGAAGTAGAGTGGGATTAACTGCCTGTCTGCTCTTCCCATTTATATTTTTCCTTCAGACGCCAAGTATAATTCTCTTCACATTATTCGTGAAAATGTTCTGAAAATTAATTTTAATAGAATTTTTAGAAGCCAACGCACGGGAATTACTCATTTTATTTGCCTTTGGTTAAAACTGCATACATTATATAAAAATATAACTACTTTCAGGCAAAAGTAAATGTTTAAGGAATGTATTTTTGACATGAATTACTTGTGTGTCTGTCTGTAAAATAAGACTAATACAGTAAAAGTTGCTTTATTTGTGCCTTTATTGGAAAGCTTTATTACCCAGCACTTCATCATGTTAATGGTGACAGAGTCATTAAGACATGGGTCTAGACACTAAAATTATATAATAGTTCTTATTTAAAATAAATTTTAAATAAAAAATTTTAAATAAATTTTATTTTAATCTGTGCATAAGATAAGCAGAGTATTTGAATAAGTAATCTTCCTGTTCCTTGAACATGTCAGATTTTGGTATAAAATAATATTATTTTCTAATTTTCTTTTAATAGTAAAAAAAATAGCAAATGAAAGAAAGAACTGTATTACCTAGTGGTTTTCCAAATAGATCATACTAGAAACTAATTTTGCAAAAACTAATTTAGACAGGAAATTTAAAGTGTGAGATAGACTAGCTGTCCCAGGAAGCAGAGGCATGGTTTTGCTGTGCTTCAGATACGATGTGGAGAGGGAGCAGAAAACAGTAAGGGCTGGTAACATATTGGACAGATACAGATTTTAGAACTATTGGACTAGATTTAAATCCTCATTCTTCTGCTTATTATGTTTTTGTGACTTCTGTAGTTATTTAATCTTGCCAGATTTTAATTTTCTTATCATTCAAATATTATGTCCCTTATGACATTGAAGAATTAAGTGACATTATCTATGTGACATCTTAAATGTAGCGCAATGTGTATGGCAAGTATTGAGCATTATGAGACATTTAGGACGGTATTTTTGTCCTGGAGATCTAAGAGTGCATGTTTATTACCTCAGTTTGTTATCTTGTTACTTAGAGATCTCCAAGGGAATGCAGTAAATGAAGTAAGGCAAATGGATACTTCATTATTGACTGTGTTTTAGCCCCAGCCCCTAATGCAGAACTTTATCACTTGAACTAGGTTGATCTTAGTATAATAGAATCAAAGTAGGTCAAATTTCTGCTTTATTTCTACTAAGTTCCATGCTTGCCTGTGATATTACCACTCCTAAGAGAGAAAGCCAAAGAAAAAAGAGTTGGAGAGCATTTGCCCCAGTATTTAAGAAGCAAATCCTTAATAAGCAAGAGAAGAGAGGAGACTGTCTTTTTAGGAGCTACTTCCATTAGTTTTGTGTGGGTCCTTTAAAAGAGCCGTAGTCCTGTGTCTTCTATCCCCCTTGGAAGCTTATTCATTAGGCCCCAGGCGCCATCCAATGTACCAGAGATTCTGCAAGACAGAGCAGTAATCCTCTTTAGAAGTAGATTAAAGGACTGTAGAGAGGAGTCTTCAAACTTCTTCTCCTGAGAGGCCAAAAGTAAATGCTTACATGCTGTGTATTGTTATTATCATAACTAATAAGACTTGGATAACAGCATTTTCAGCATTTGAAAAGGAAGTGTAGAGAGAGCTATGATCCGGTAGGAGAGATGGTAGGTCTGTAGTTAGGAGAAGAGAGTTAATCCTGGAACATTGTATTTACATCTGTTTTGTCCTAAGGCAAACTGGGACCTTCAGAAGGGCATTGTCATCTGAAGTTTGAAACTGAAGTTTGAAATAATTCTATTAGTTATCACTGATTATTTTGTGAGGAAGTAGGATGGCCAAAAAAATGCAAGTAACTTTGTAAGTTCTGTTCACATTCTTTTCTCTTTCCTCCCATCCTCTTTTTTTTTAACATCTTTATTGCAGTATAATTGCTTTACAATGGTGTGTTAGTTTCTGCTTTATAATAAAGTGAATCAGTTATACATATACATATGTTCCCATATCTCTTCCCTCTTGCATCTCCCTCCCTCCCACCCTCCCTATCCCACCCCTCTACCATTCTCTTCTTAATATTATTTTGCAGTTCCCATATTTTCTCCTTAAGGTTGCTTGTAACCTTGATGCAAAGGTTTCAGACAAATTTAAAAAGTAGTTAGAGTGGGAAGATGACACTTTTCTCCAGGGTTCTAAGCCTAAGCTAGATTTTCCCATAAGCAGTTTATGTTTGACTTTTAGGCCATAAAGGTTTTTAGAGTGGAGCAATATGTGCCGAGGAAGCTATTATATGCTGCAACTTCTGAGTTTTTCAGGGCAGGCTTTGTATATCTAGATATTACAAGGTTCTGGAATATTTAGCTTGTAAGGTAAAAATCATGGAAAGAAGTCATGACAAAATTGAAGTAAAACTATGCTTCCTATAAAACTGTTTAATATTTTTCATATTCTTCTCCAAGTTTAATATTTTGTTGTAGTTATTTTCATAGCTTTAGCCTTTGAACCAAGGTGTAGAAGTTAATTATAAAATATAGGTTAATGTAAAAATGCTTTATTACCAGTCTAGCTGTGTGAGGACTTTAATGCATTACTGTGAAGCCCTAACAGGAAAGGCTTTCCAGATCTGTGTTTATTTTTTCATCTAAGTTTTAGGACTGACAGGTTATATATGCATGTTTTTTTTTTTTTTTTTTCCGGTACGTGGGCCTCTCACTGTTGTGGCCTCTCCCGTTGCGGGGCGCGGGCTCAGGGGCCATGGCTCACGAGCCCAGCTGCTCCGCGGCATGTGGGATCTTCCCAGACCGGGGCACGAACCCGCGTCCCCTGCATCGGCAGGCGGACTCTCAACCACTGCGCCACCAGGGAAGCCCTGTATATGCATTTTTAAATGTGAAATTGCGATTAAAGGCCTAATCTTTCCGGAGAGAAGTGACCTTCTCAAAGCCTTAGCAATACCAACATCAACCACAAGATGGCTTCACTGCCTTAAAATTCAAACTGAATGCCGTCTCACCCTCAGACAATATAGAACTTGGATGTTTTCAGAAAAAAATAATTGAAAAATGTTTTAAGTTAAATAAATTGTGTCATGTTTTATATATGTTAATAAATAATACAATTTACCAGTGTTTCTTTTAGTGAGTTATTAAAGTTAAACATGCACTTTTAATTTTAGAAAAATGGATTACTAAAATTCTGATATTACTGTGCTTTATTTACAAGCACTTATTGGTAATTATTAGTAGGACTTCTGTGTAGTTTGAAAGCAACTGCACAAAACAATCTATAGAATATATATTAGATACTCTAATAATAATTGAAAAACTGTTCACTTTTTTTTTTTTTTTCTAATTCTCCCAGAAAACGAAAAGCTATAGCAGTGAAGGATGGAAATAGGCAAATGACACATTGAAAGAAGTGTTACTTTTGACTGGAGTCCCACAATGTTTTTCTTGTAATTGATTGACTGTAATTGCCCTGATTGAATAAAAGCAAATTATCTGCTGTGCTGTTACTTTGATGTATAAAGTGATGTTTTTTCAGGCGATCTCAAGTTTGGGAAAACCTATTCAATATTTTGTTGTCTTTTTGCCTATTACTAGACATTTATAATACCCTGTTTTTAAAATTTCTAAGGGGTAGAAACTTTTAGATCTTCTAGTAGGTATACCACCATATTTATGATTCAGGAAGTTTTTCTTTTATTATTATTTATTTATTTATCCATTTAAACTCTCTTGACGTATATGAATATCAATTGAAAAATTTGAAATCAGGATTAGGGACTACCTTCCCAAAGCTATTTCTTTCAATGTTCCTTTTGCTTTTTTTTTTTTTTTGCCGTACGCAGGCCTCTCACTGTTGTGGCCTCTCCCGTTGCAGAGCACAGGCTCCAGACACGCAGGCTCAGTGGCCATGGCTCACGGGCCCAGCCACTCCGCGGCATGTGGGATCCTCCCGGACTGCGGCACGAACCGTGTCCCCTGCATCGGCAGGCGGACTCTCAACCACTGCGCCACCAGGGAAGCCCTCCTTTTGCTTTTAACCTGCTTTCTTCTTGACTTTTATTGGTACAAGCCCCTAACTTACCTAGGAGAACCCTGGTTTTCAGTAAACACTTCTTCTTTCTCTTTATTGAGAACCTACTTTGTGCCAGGTCCCATGTTAAATAATCTGTGTAATCTTCAGAACAGCATTGAAAACTAGAAATCATTACCAATCTCTGTTTTACTTTAGAGATGAGGGAACTGCAGCTTTTCTAAAATCATAGTCTTTTGTTGCTATAGGGCCTTAATAATTGCCATGTGAATGGAATGTTCTTCCCTCAGCTGTCAGGAAAACTGCTATTTAGTCTTCAAATTCCAACTTGAATGCCACTTCTCTTCTAATTTTCTTGACCTCTTTTGAACAGAATTAATTTTTAAGAGTTATTCCCACTGTCCTTTATACCTACATGTTTTTAGTATGTAACAAATTTTATCAGTTTTAGAATGTATGAAACAAAGAAGACAGACTTTGGTATGTGGCATATCTGAGTTTGAATTCTAATTCTACCTCTTACTGGCTGGGTAACCTCTGTCAAAATACTTTATCCTCTGCTCTCAATTTTCTCATTTAAGACACACAAATGATCCTAATATACTTTTTAGTTCTGGAGGTAAATTAAATAACTTATGTAAGACTTCCCTGGTGGTGCAGTGGTTGAGAATCCGCCTGTCAATGCAGGGTACATGGGTTCGAGCCCTGGTCCGGGAAGATCCCACATGCCGTGGAGCAACTAAATCTGCACCACAACTGCTGAGCCTGCGCTCTAGAGTCTGTGAGCCACAGCTACTGAAACCGTGCGCCTAGAGCCCATGCTCTGCAACGAGAAGCCACTGCAGTGAGAAGCCCATGCACCACAACGAAGAGTAGCCCCCGCTCTCCGCAACTAGAGAAAGCCCATGCGTAGCAACAAATACAGCCAAAAATCAAATAAATAAGTAAATAAATTTATTAAAAAAATAACATGTAAAAATCCTGCCACATTTTCTGGTGTATCTAGTAAGTGCTAAATAAATTATAGTAAAAACACAAGGTAACTTTTTTATCAAGCAATTTTTGAATGTATATATGTGCTAAGTGCAGGGGCTGCAGAGATCAACAGGACAGCCCCTGCCTTCTTGAAGCATATACCCTAATAAGATCAAGAAACCAACAATGTCAGTATAGTGGAACAAATGCTATGTCAGAAGTACATACAAGGGAGGGGTAGCCATCTCAGCTTGTTAAGCTTAGTGAGATAAGGTGGAGAGGTTGCTTTTCTTGCTAGACTGTTAGTTTTTAGACTTTTAATTCTCAATAAGGGAATAATAGGTAAATCTCCATTTGGGGGAATATTTAACATCTTACAGTGGGAGAGTGTATCTGGTGTGTATATAAAGATTATACATGTATACACATGCATACACACACACACGTATTATTTATATTTAGAAAATAAAACTACCCCAAAAAAGGTATTTTATTATACAAACTATAGAAAATAGACCTTGACAAAATCTTGCCTGATAATAATACATGGAAGATAAGTAAGTTAACATTTATACTTCCTAGAACCTGAATTCTCTTCCTTTGTTTGGGGGAATTTCCCATTTTCAAAGTCTTGGTGGTGGAAAAGAAAATGCCGGATACTTTTTCCCCAGCCTCCTTTGCACCTATGCCGTGCACATGTACCTCAGCTTTACTAGTTCAGGTATAGCTGCATAGGACACGGGTTAGTCACACAAAAAAGCAGGAACTGTGGTGAATCCTCTCTGGTAGTGGCAGAAGCTACAGCAGGATTGAGTTTCTAGGGTAATAGCTGCCAACAGTGCTGGGGTCAGTGTCCAGGGCTAGTGAAATTGATAGTACGAGGTGTAGAGCTAGATGCTTGAGTGTGCTGGATCTAGCTTGTTCCAACTGATGAAGGCCGAATGTCAGCATCTCTTCCCTGTTTAGAGGTGAGTAGTTGAAATCAGCCATGGAAATTGGAAAATGCTACAAATTAGGGCTTCTTCTCTACCCTTCCTATCCCAAACTGTTTCATCAACATACTACTGCCATTAAACCAGTCTGTGGTTTGATTTTCACTGTTATTCTTGCTGTGAAGTCTACAGACTTAGTTCTCTAATACTCCTGACACTTCTGTGAACTACCCAATGTCTTAATTTCAAAATGTTATGTAAATTATTTGAGCAATTTTAATGTAATATTGGATATATACAAACATATCTCTTTTGAAGCTTAAAAATGAGGTGAGCACCTCTGAAGCCTCAGCCTGTTGTAAGAACTAGAACATTACAATGCCATTCTGTCCTACCTCTTCCTCTCCCAAACACCAAGAAATGATTGTTGTGAATTTTGACTTTAGCTTTTCTTGACTTTTGGAAGAAATATTTTAGTTATATATGTAGTTATTTCTGTATAATATATTGTTTTTAAGAGAGAGGGTTTTTTTTTAAAAAATTTAATTAATTAATTTATTTATTTTTGGCTGCATTGGGTCTTGGCTGCTGCAATGGGCTTTTCTGTAGTTGCGGCAAGCAGGGGCTACTCTTACTTGCGGTGCGTGGGCTTCTCATTGCAGTGGCTGCTCTTGTTGCGGAGCACGGGCTCTAGGCACACGGGATTAAGTAGTTGTGGCACGCGGGCTCTAGAGTGCAGACTCAGTAGTCGTGACTCATGGGCCTAGTTGCTCTGTGGCATGTGGGATCTTCCCGGACTAGGGCTCGAACCCATGTCCCCTGCATTGGTAGGTGGATTCTTAACCACTACGCCACCAGGGAGGTCCTACTGTTTAGTTTTTAAGCTTTACAAAATGTTAACAGATTGTCTGCTGTAGCTTGCTTTTATCATTCAGTGTGATGGCTGTAACTTATGTCCATGTTGTATATACCTAATATTCATTTTCACTTTTATATAATATTAAGCTATCTAAATGTACCATAATTTACTTATTCATTCTCCTGTTGATGGATATTTAGATGTGTTTCTTTTCTCTTCTTTTTTTTCTTTAAATAATAGATGCACTACTACTACGTCTAGGAACAAACTTGTATATTTTTTCTGATGCATATGTGTAAGAGTTTCTTTAGGGAATATAACCAGGAATTGAATTATTGTATGCTAGAGTAAGCCAGTGTTCAACTTTACCAGATAATGCCAAATTATTTTTCAAAGTGGTTGTACCAATTTGTACTACCTTCAGTAGTGTATGTGAGATCCCATTGATCCATGTCTTTTGTGGCACTTGATATTATCAAATTTTTCTAATCTTTTGGTTGTAACATACATTATTCTTCCTCAGGCTATTCTGTCCCTGATGACCTCCTTCCCCGATATACATTTTAGAATCAAATGATCAAGTTTCTTAAAATGGGTCAGAGTTTTGAATGAAATTGCATTGAATCTGCATATCAGCTTAAAGACAATTGACATCTTTATGATAACTAATTACAAGTGAAATGCTGGTAAGCTGCCTCTCTGAAGAGGAAAAAATAAAGCCCTAATATGTAGTAGTTGCCACTATTTGTAGTATAAAAATTCCTGCAGTGGCTGATTATAAGTTATACTATGAAATCACCAAAGCCGGAATTGGGAAGAAGTGCTTATAACAGGCACTTGTGAACTGGCCTGAGCTGGGTTCAGCACACCTTTGGATGTATCTCTTCATTTATTTAGTTTTGTCCATGAAGTTTTATAATTTATTGAAAGTATATAGGTTGTGTATCTATATGCAAACTTTATGCTCGGAACTTCCTATTTTTGTTGTTGTAAATGGTGTTTTTTAAAAAAAATACTGTTTTTTTCTCTGTTAGGGGTACATAAAAAGGTAACCAATAATTGTATGCTAATCTTAAATTTGCTGTCTTGTACTTATTATTCTTAATAATATATCTGTGTATTATTTTACATTTTCTCTATAAATATGCCTTTTGTTGACACTTCACATGAATGGGATCACACAATATATACTTTGTTGTATCTGGCTTCTTTCACTTACTGTCATGTTTTTGAGGTGAATCCATGATGTAGCATGTATCAGTAGTCTGTTACTATTTATTGCTGAGTAGTATTCCATTGTATGGACTTTACTTTTTCCTTTCCATTCTCTAGTTGATGGACATTTAGATGGGTATGCATAGGTCTCTTATTGTTTTTTCATTGCTACTGAAAGTATGTTTGTGTTTTTATTATTATTATTACTCCTTAGATTGTTTATTTGCATTATTACTCTTTGCTTCCTGGTCAGTCTTGCTCAGTATCAGTTTCATCAGTCTTTGCAAAGAACCAATGCTAGACTTTGTTAACCCTCTTTACTGTATTTTTAGTTTGCTATTTCATTAATTTATCTTTATTTTCTTCTTTCTTGTACCTTATTTGAACTCATTCTGTTGTTCTTTTCCCAACTTGTTAGTTTGACTCATTTATTTACTTTGTTTTCTAATATAAGCATCTCGAGGCTACTAATTTTTCTTCTACCATTGCTTTAACTATATCCCAAAGGTTTTACACATGGTATTTTCATTATCATTCGGTCCTAAATATTTTTCAGTTTATATTAAGATTTCTTCTTTGTTTTAATAATAGAACATTATCTTTTTTTTTCTTTTTGTTACAGATTTCTAATTCAGTTAGATTGTGGTCAGAGAATTTGGACTGAAAGATAGCTGTATTTGAAGACGCTTACATTATGGCTTGATATATATTTATATGTCACATGCTTGCTTAAGGGGAATATTTTTTCCCTAGTTGTTAGGTTCACAGTTCTATATAAATTCTCTAGATTAGGCTTATTGTTTTATAGTCTGTGTTTGATAATTCCAAATTCTCAACTCCTTAGAGTCTTAAATTTTTTTAAACATTAATATTTTTATGATTCTCAGATTTTGTAGCTTATTTCCTTGTATCATATGTTCTTGTAATTTTATATTTCTTTATCTTTCTGCATGGAAATCTTGGGCACCTGAATCAGGAAAGCTGATAGAAAGGATTATGCAGCTAGTGTGGTGCTACTAACTGACAGTGAGTTGAGATTCTGGCTAAGGTTAACTTTGCTACTTTTCCATAAGCTGAAAGCTGAGGGTCTCAATTGCAGTGTTGTTTCGATCAGAAGCAAACATAGATTTTCTCTGGAGGAAAATGTCCTCCAAATTGAGGCTTACCATAGATGCCTGCATGGGTGACATGGGGAAAGTTCTGAAATTTCTAACATTATAATAAACAATTCTCTTTTGTTCCAGTTTTCTTGAGTCTGATACTATCCTTAGGATGGTACAGGGTGTCACAAATGATACTTTTTTTCTGATTTCTTCCTGTCCCACCCCCATGTTTATTAATATCAAATTTTGTTAAAATGATATTGAGTTATTTCAACAGAGCAAAGAAGTAGATGAGAAAGAGGGTGTCATAAAAATTTATCCCTCAGGCGTTTAAAGCAGCTGTAGGCAGAACCACTATTTCATATTCCAAGGCAACTTACTTGAATCATTACCCAGTTGCTTGGATCCTCAGGTAGAGATGTGAATAGTCCAGCAAAAACTTCTCTTGATATAAACATGAGTGGATGAAAAAATGAGCCCTAGAAAATCTCTGCTGAAGCCACTGGAAATGCTTTTGGAAGTAGTAACAGAGTAAAGAAATAAATTATGATTTTAAGTACTTAAAAAGGACTGTGGAGAATGAAACTTTTTTATTCTCTTAATTTTAACCCACTTTGCAATAATGATGGAAGATTTATCAGAACTTAATCATACTCATAGATTCCTTCTGAGTATATGGCCCCATTTCTAGGGTTGATGGAAAATGTGATGCTTATGTTGTTAGGCATAGATAGAGTGAGAAATTTATTTCTCAAGGAAATTGATAAGATTATAAAAAGAAATGGCTGGCAGATTTTTCATAGTATCATAGAATGTCTAAATTTAGATAGTTTCTTGATTCCTCAAAAATTCTCAGTTTTAACCGTTTATCTAGGTGTGATCAGACTATAGATAAGTGGTTCCATGTCATCCAAACTTTGGAGAGTCTGATTGTAAACAAGAATGTTATTTAATATGATCAATAAATTAATAAACTAATACAGTCATTTAAATCTGACATTCCATGTCAATTGATATGACTAGTTAGGAGTTCAGATGATAGAGAGGTCCATCTACCTAGGGAAAGGAAGGAATGAAGCCTGGATGACTTTTTCTGGCCCCAGAGAATATCTCTGGTGTATACTTGATATTGTTTATTAGAATTAGAGATCTTCAGCTCGGTGGTTTGTGACCACCTAGAGGGCTGGGATAGGGAGGGTGGGAGGGAGGGAGACACAAGAGGGAAGAGATATGGGAACATATGTATATGTATAGCTGATTCACTTTGTTATAAAGCAGAAACTAACACACCATTGTAAAGCAATTATACTCCAATAAAGATGTTAAAAAAAAAGAATTAGAGATCTTTTTTCTTAACTATTTAAATTTTTTACAATAATTTCTTTTACTTGCTCCTTATTGCTCATGTAAAGGTGAAAGTCAGACATTAAAGAAATCTTGGGCAAAATTAATCCTTGATTTTTATTATTGTCATTTAAATATGATATCTTTTTTCACTTTGGGGTTGCTCTTGATGCTAGATGAACAAGGATTTTGAAGTTAATTCTCATTCAGTTTTGTGGATGCTTTTAGATGATTTTAGATTTAGGGTTAAAGTTAGGATTTAGGATCTTAACATTTTATTCTGCTATTTGTGTTTTATTTAGATCCAGTACTTCCCTATTTATTTTTTGACCACAGAGGATAATAAACTGAATATTGTAAACGTAATAATGAAAAAAATCGTTATATCTGCAGTTTTACTTGTAGAATCTTTCTGAATTGTGGAACTAGTCTTAAGGCCTGTTGATTCAAATTGAGAATTGATTATAAAAAGACTGTGTGTAATTTGGGAGTTTCTAAGGAGAGTCTAATAAATAATACCTTCTTTTTTACTTTGGTTCTGAATCGATTGAGAAAGAAAGAAGTGGCAGATGTGGGCCAAAGTATCAACTTTACTACTGATAAAAATTAATTTGGAAGATATGGCTTGGTGGGAGAGCCAAATGGATGCATTAATTGAACCACAAACGTGTCAGATTTGTACACTCACTTATTGCAGTGCCAATCCAGTGAAGAGGCTGAGTAGGTACCTCCTCCTCAGGGTCCCTACCTAGATCCCAAGAAAGGAAGGGTGAGGATGAGCCCAAAATATACAGTATATTCCTCCCAATCAGATAAGTCATTTCATAAATGGGTGTGTTAGTTTCCTGAGGCTTTTGTTACAAATTCCCACAAACTTGATGGCATAAAACAACAGAAATTTATTCTTTCACAGTTCTGTGGGACAGAAATCTAAAATCAAGGTGTCAGCAGGGTTGGTTCCTTTCGGAGGCTCTGAAGGAGAGTCTGTTTCATACCCCTCGCATAGCTTCCAGTAGCTGTGGGCAGTCTTTGGTGTTCCTTGGCTTGTAGATGTGTAACTCCAATTTCTGCCCCCATTTTTTTCTTCCCATGGCCTTTATACCCAGTGTCTTGGTGTTTATTTCCCCTTCTCTTCTAAAGAAGCTCATCATTGTATTTCTCCTAATCCAGGATCATCTCATCTTTAGATACTGATCTTAATTAGGTATGCCAAGTCCCTTTTCACAAATAAGGTTATGTTTACAGGTTCCAGGTAGACATATATCTTTTGGCAGGACCACTATTTAATACCCTAAAAGGGATGGAGAGGCCAGGAGTTGGAGTAGTTAAATAAGTAAGCTTGCTGCTTGCTAGGAAACATCAAGATCTGGGAGCAGGTGTTCCTCCCTAGCATTCCTAGCTTTTTGTTCTCATGGTCAACCGGTTGTAGGAGATCAGCAAAAATGGTCCTGTTCCCCCCTCTGTGATTACGTTGTTGGCATTATCTTCAATTTGTGTTTCTTTGGCAGAATCTTTTAAAGCCACTTGTCCATTTTGTGATCATTAATAGTTAAAACTAGGTAATATCTGTATATCCATTTAACTGCACACAAATAAATGTCAGTTTGTCACAATACATTGAAAGCAAACAAACCAGTGAAGGTACCATGTCAACACCCTTGAGATGTAGATTTCCCCAAATTCTATAAAGATGCCTTGTTACCTGTATGTCATATGGACTGAATGAGAGTGTCTTTGTTGCTCTGATTATGAAGTATTAGGAACATTTAATTTCTTTCTTACTAAGAATTAAATAGAAACAATTGTTTTCCTCCCACACTTCAACGGATGTGCACTCCCTAGTATCATTGTGGAACACATAAGTCTAGATCACCACTGATTGTCTAATAGAACTTTTTGCAGTGATGTAGGACAGTCTGTATATGTGTTGTGCAGATATGGAACACTCAAAATGTGACCAGTGTGACTGAAGAATTGAATTTTTAATTTCACTCAGTTTTAATTAATTTAAGTGTAAATTTAAATAGTTATATGTGGTTAGTAAAGCAAAGGCTAAATATTTGTCAGTGTCTAGGCTAAAAATATTGGGAGTAGTAGAATATAGAGAATGATGAACATTGTAAGAACCGTTAACATGCCCTCTGGTTTAATTTAAATGTCTTTATTTTAATGGCATTAGCAAAAGTAAAAGAAAAAGTTTATCCTGAATTAGTAGCTTATCTACATTTGTTAAAGGTTTTAGACTTATTTCAACTTAGAATTTTTTTTTCACACTTGAAAATTAGATGTAAGTTTCGTATCTTTTCTCTAATTATATTCTCTAGGGCTAAATTTATAACAAAATTACTGCTTTTCAGGAAAGATACTGGTAAATATGAAGTGGAAATTTGTCAACCTGGGAACATGCTTACTCAAGAAATTGTGTAAATGTTATTTCATATTTCTCTTTGCTGAAAATATAAATTAAACTAATGCATACAGAAAGATTTTACTTAAAAAGCTATAACAAAAAGCTTTTTTTTCTTTGTAAGTATGATACTACTTAATGGATATAATATTTTATAATGTAGAAAGTGTTACTTTATGTTAAATTTATTTTTCAGACATGTAAGCAGATTTTGCTCTCATTCCCCAGTTATACCATAAGTGTTTTATTATATAAAATCTTTTAACTTAATATTCAATAGCTAGTTAGCCCATCAATTTTCTTTTTGTCTTTGATTAAAATATGGCTAGATAGGATGTTTATTCTCCTTACTGCCAATGAATAACAACATAGCATTAAACTCATTTAAAAAGGAAATGTGACAATAAGTCAAGTATAGTTCACACTTCTTAGATTTTATATGGTTTAAATTTTGGAATATGTTTTTTTTTTTTTTTTAATGCCAGAAGAAGGTATACTTTAAACTTGCTGTTTTTGAGCAGAAAACATTCCTTTCAACTACTGCTGTAAAGTTGATGTCCCTTAAAAAATTACCAAGTTCTTTAATTCTAGAATGTCTGTTAATGTACATGGGTGGAACGGGGGGGGGTATATGTGAACAATTTAGAGCACATAAGACTGAAAACATCTTTTAATATACCTTTAATTCAGAAAAGTAACTTTTTCCCTGAAGTTCTTTCCTGTTATTTTCTGAAAATGAATTCAGAATTATATTTAAAAAATTCTTCAGGAGACGTTTTTGAAGTTTTATCTTTAAATACAAAAGAAAAAAAAACCCACCCTGATGTATATAACAGTTTAAATTTTGAACTTATTTAATTGAATTATCACTATAAATAATAAAGTAAGGAAAAAAGAAACATTTTAAGTGAAAACAAAGCTATGGCTAAAAGTGCTATTTATTCCTTTGTCTTTTGACAGCTTGAAGGTCCATGTGTTTTGCAAATTCAAAAAATTCGCAATGTTGCTGCACCAAAGGATAATGAAGAATCTCAGGCTGCCCCAAGAATGCTGCGTTTGCAGATGACTGATGGTCATATAAGTTGTACAGCAGTAGAATTTAGTTACATGTCAAAAATAAGGTAATTGGCACTTTATGGTGTACATTGTTATAAGTGTTTAAAGGTACTGTTCACATTGGATTTTGTTTTTAAGACCTTTGAAAAGAAGGAATGAACTCTTAAGTGCATGTTACAGTTTTTCAGAATAAATTAAAGAGTTTGTAATTTTACTTTATCTGTAAAGAAAAATAGTTTAAAATGGAGTTAATTGCTCCTTACTTTTAAAGTTAATAATTAAAAACAGAAATTTAAGGTGTTCTTACATGGAATGTAAGCTTTTCAATTTTATCACTAAATTTTAGGTCATTAAAATTTTTTCAGAACAAAAATTTCTTTAAATATGTCACAATTTCTTCCTTGACAGTTAGTTGTATCTAGACTGTTTAGCAGTCTAGACATGGTACCCTGATAGCAGATGAGTGAAAAGTTACACTTGGAGGAGCATAGGTGATTGGCATTGTGGTATGTGGGAGGAGATGTGGTAGGTTGAGGCCTTGTATGCCATGTTCAATGATTTCTTTTTTTCTTCCTTCAACTAGTGTCTGCCTTTAGTGAGGGAGGCTCCTTCCTTAGAAGATATATTTATTCGTCTAAAATGTTGATTTTCATATACAAAGGGGCGTATATTGACTTTGTGATTATGTTGTCTTGTTTTTGAAGAGTAGAAAGAGTCCTACTTTTATGGAGAAACTTCCATAAAAGGAAACGCAGCCTTTCCTCCTTTGACAAATTTAATCAGATCCCCTCCAAGGGAGTTCACAGATGCCTGAGAAGAAAGACTTGCCATGTAATGGCTCATTCTCTCATTTTACTGCTGTATATTTCTCTGAGGTAAATGAAGACACAGGATCAACCCAGAGAGGAGGGTCCCTTACGCTGTTTTCTTTTGTTGAATTTATTACAGTTTGACAGTTGAAAAAAAAATGTTGCTACTTTCTCATGCACTCATCATTGAAGTAGCATGTCTACTTTTGGTGCTGTAAAAACAACAGCTTACAGAAGTGTTCTCACATATGAACAATTTGGGAGACCATTTTCAAAATAAGTTTGATTATTGGTTATCTTAGAAGAACTCACTAGAGAGGATAAACCAGGAACTGGTGTAGAATGTGTTTTCTTTACTGGACATTGCATTTCTCTGGGGTGCTTCTTTCCATTCATCTATCCTACCTCCAGCCCCACTTCTCACTGTATTTTTGTTTTTGTTCTGTTTTTTGTTTTTGTTTTTAATTTCAATGAAGAGAGAATAAAGGAACTTTGGAGTGTGAATAAAGTATTAATTAAGCCACAGTATGCTCTCTGAGTAAGAGTTAGTTATGGCCCTGAAGGTGATGTAATAAAAATTATATTAAAATTTTAGCAACTATTTATTCTTTTGTGGGAATAGAACTGTAATTTAATTTGGTGAATAGAACTCTTTATCAATTATCTTAATGAAATTGTATGTCCAACTTCAAGTAATTCACCATGTTTTCCTTCTTAACCTGTTAGAGAAAGAATTTGGGAAAGGTACAGTTATTTTACATAAAAAATTAGTTCATTATCTGCTTTCAGATTAGCTTTTAGTTTTAAATATCACAATTTAAATGCCTTTGTAATTTGCTTGCTATTTTTTAAGGTCTTTTGTAGTTTCTTATGTTGCTAATTTGTGTTTTTTACATTTTCATTTCATTTCCAATTTACTAATGTGTTAGAAATTATTGGTGAAAAATGGTTTTAAAGAACACATATTGGTCTTATATAAATGATGTAATTCATTAATAATTTCTTTAGAGGTAAAGAGTATAGCAGCCTGGTACCCTTGGTGCTTAGTTTTTTTATTTATCCCTAAATGATGACTATAGAGTTAGAAAATCTGTATCTGCTGATTACCTGGAATTGGGAAAAACTTCACTTAGTGTAAGTGTATTCAGTTGTTGCTGATCTTGAAGTTTGATAGACATTGTGGTAAGTTGCCTACATTTACCACCACACAGCTCTCTACTTAAGAGTTAGGTTAGGCAAGGCTGTCCATGACCATTTGTATTCTAAGTTACATAGGATGACTAAGAATGATTAAGCTTGGAGTCCTGAGAATAATTTTTACCAGATAATGTCTTACTCCATATGGGCTCTTTGAAATCTTAAAAATAGGCATATTCTATTTCTTCTTGTTAATAACTATTTTATCAACCGTCTTTCTTAAAAATAGACCAGAGATACCAGTGCTTTCATTGATTTGCTATTGCACTTATCGGCACATGGTGAATTTTATAAGCTTTTAAAAATGTGACAATGTAGGGGGCTTCCCTGGTGGCGCAGTGGTTGAGAGTCCGCCTGCCGATGCAGGGGACGCGGGTTCATGCCCCGGTCCGGGAGGATCCCACATGCCGCGGAGCAGCTGGGCCTGTGAGCCATGGCCACTGGGCCTGCATGTCCGGAGCCTGTGCTCTGCGGCGGGAGAGGCCACAGCAGTGAGAGGCCCGCGTACCGCAAAAAAAAAAAAAAAAAATTTGACAATGTGAAGTCTTTCAGCATGATTTTCTAATTTATCCCAAGTGTTTTAGGACTATCTTTATTCCTATTTGGAGTTCTTTACCCCTTGCTGTATGTGCGAAGAGATGCAGTGGGGCTTGGTATATGTGCTTTTACTTTAGAATAAACCTATGTGATGAAATGGATTTCTTCCACTGTTTCCTTTATTAAAAGATTGATAGGAGGTGTTTTCTCTGGTGTTTGTAAAAGGGGTCATGGTGTTATAATGTTTGCCCCACATCTGATAATGTTACCCTATTATGAAAAAATACTTTTGAAGTCAGTATGCTTTAGAGTAAATAACTGTCATTTGATCTTTAACTGGATAGTTAACCAAAAAGAGCATTGTTTCATGTGGATTACAGTAACTCACATAGGTGTTCAATGTCTAAGATTATTACTGGTTTGATATCTCTTCTGTATTGAAATTTAATTTTATAATATAGTATATCTTTGCAATAAAGCACAAAGCTCAGAGGGGGGAAAAAAAGGGCAAATCTTACATTTATACAACATGGCATGGTTGAGAAAGTACTTTCATATCTTTTACTCTATTTATCTTTACCATAAGTTTGTGAGCTGTGATTTTTATTATCCAGATTTTTTTATTTGTTTGTTTACTGACTTATTATTTATTTATTTATTTATTTTGGCTGCTCTGGGTCTAGTTGCAGCACACGGGATCGTCGTTGCAGCATGCAGGATCCTTAGCTGCAGCATGCAAATTCTTAGTTGCGACATGCATACGGGATCTAGTTCCCCGACCAGGGATCAAACCTGGGCCCCCTGCATTGGGAGCACCGAGTCTTACCCACTGGACCACCGAGGGGGAAGTCCCTATCCATATTTTTTTACATGTAGAAAAAAATTAAGGTAGAAAATGGCAGTCTTGTACCTGGTCTTCTGACTTCCTCCCTGATGACCTATTCACACTATATAGCCAGTCACCTGAAAAATAGTTTTCACATTAGTGCATTTTGAAGAATTTTACCAGGTCACAGTATAAGACTGAATTCCAGTTTGGGGAAGGAGCTTAAATGTGTTTTAACTCTTTTTTTTCTCTTTGCTTTAGCCTGAACACACCACCTGGAACTAAAGTTAAGCTTTCAGGCGTTGTGGACATAAAAAATGGATTCCTGCTCTTGAATGATTCTAACACCACAGTTCTTGGCGGTGAAGTAGAACACCTTATTGAGAAATGGGAGTTACAGAGAGTAAGTGTAAACTAAGAATGGTTTGAACTTTTAAAACACTACACTCTTTTTATTGTATTCTCTGTTTTAAGGGATCTTTCTATAATGGCTAGTAAAATTAGTTCTTTATGCCAGAGTTGAATAGAATGGAACACAGTGATCTTTACAGAAACTATCTACCTTTGTTTAACCATATTGTTCTTCTAAAACAGATGTCATTTTCAGTATTTGTTACATTTTATTACATATTTTAAAGGCCATTCTTTACTGAGGAGTTTTCAAAACTGCCAAGATACCAGTTGTAAGATATGTGTAATGTATCTGTATATAATTCTTTCTTCAGAAAACAAGTGTTTGTGCATATATATGAATAATGTATGTGTATTTGTCTTATTTACACACACACACACACACACACACACACACACACAGATACAAGTGAAAGCAAATTAGAATTTCACTATAATGAAAGGGTTCTTGTTGCATTTGTCTTCCTAGTCACGTTAGTTGATGTTTTCACCATTTATGTTAACAGTATCTTTATCCTCCTAGTCATCTAGGTTATCTAGTAATTGTCCTTCTACTTTGCTTCTAGCCACCAGTTTTATTGATCCTCTGCAGTCAGATCTCTTGTCAATCCCTTGCTCTCAGGTTCCATTGCCATTATTGTAGTTTAGGTCTCTGGCCTGGACTACTTGCAGCCTTTTAACTGGTTCCACCATATACCCTTTCTCCATCTTCTAACTTATTGTACTTCCGCCAGATTATCTTCAGCATAATTCAGATCATGCTACACCCTGCTTTTATTTCACATACCTTAATCTGGGATTCAGGTCATTTATAATTTAGCCCTAGTTCCAGCTTACCTTTTCAACTTTCTTAATTTTTTCACATAGGTTTTGTTTTAGCTAAATGGAACTACTTACTCTTTCTTTGATTCTCTAAGCTTTCCTCAGTTGCACTTTTGAAAAAGAAAAAAGATTTTCCCACTTTTAAGACATTCATCTTAGTTTCTCTCTCATCCCCATGCTTTTAGACTCAAAACAAGTGCTCGTTTTTTCCACAAAATGAAATAATTGCTCCTTTATTGAATTCTTAGAATACTTTATTCATTGTATTAAGAAGTATATTACTTTTTATCTAGCACTAAAATTATATTTATTTCTTATCTCCTTTGATTGTAAGCTTTTTGAGGTCAGAATTCTTGTTTGTGTTATCTTTATTCAATTCTAGAAATATTTGTTGAACAGTGTGTAGGTCTTGAGCTGGGCGCCTGTATCTGTATATCATGTAATTCACCTAGCAGTCTTGTAAGAGTGTGTTATGTCCATATGGATCAGAAAATAGGCTTTAAAAAAAAAAAAAAAAAGAAAATAGGCTTTAAGAACCGTTAAACTTATTTTATGATTAGACCACTAATAGGTGATGGATCTGAGCCTTCCTGTATCTCCAAAGTGGTGGCCCTGAGTCTTATATGTAATAACCATCATAATAAATAATAGTGAAATAAATGAATTACAAGCACATAGAGCTAATTACTCTTTGAGTTAGAATTCATGTTTTTGTGCCACTCTCAGATCTTGTCTGTTGTCTAAAGTGAGTCAAGGGGCCTAGCAATATTTCAAGCTTTTGGTATTTTAAGATAAATTACTCTTTTCTATCTTCTAAGTTTGAAAGTGCCTCTGTTTGGGATGTAAATAGATAAGGAAATTTAGGCACATTTTTTATTCCTTAGTACTCATTCCTTATGATACTAATGTGCTACACTTTGGGCTGCTGTGAAACATGATACTATTATATACTGTATAAGATATTATGAAATATAAGATAATATTCCATAACTGCATTGTTTGATTGAAAATGTTGCACAAGCAAGTAAATCAGAAGTGGTTTGATAGTTTTATATAAATAGCCAAGTTTATGAACTTAGAATTTCCTGGAGAAATCCCACCCATTTCATGTGATCTTTTCCTTTCACAAATTAATATATTGTATTTTTATTATCATTAGAGATTTTTAAAAGTGTGTTAAGTTGTTGTCAAGTCAGACCAACATATTATACATAATTTTTACAACCCAGCCAGAACTACCTTACTAATTGTAAAGTCAGTCAGACATTCCTAGGAACTTCCTCACCTCCAGCACACACACATACACACACACAAACACATACATGGATCAGTAGTACTTTGACAGTTATTCTTGTAATGTTTTATTATATATTTTTGCACTTTGTTTCCTGAAAGCCATGCTAGTATTTCTTGTTAGGGGGCAGTAAAAATTTACATGAAAAAGAGTTTAAAAACATCTTAATATGATAATAGTTCTCTTTGGTTTTATAGTTCTTTTGATTTTGGTAACTATAATGTTGTAGAAATCATGGAGAGTTCAAATTACTTGAGCATCTGGCAGGTGAAACACATAGAAATCAAATGTACACATAGAAATAATAAACCATAGAGTTAATTTTGGAAGTAATGGGGTCCTAGGCATTCTTGCAAAATAAATAGAGGGGGAAGAGAACATTGGATAGTATTTAAAGCATGTGTAGGTGTTGTAGTTGTAGCAAGTTGGATATAGACAGGTGACAAAAAGAAAAACTCAAACCTCAAAGTATGATAAAGATAGGTTTTGGAGAGTTCTGTAGCAGATATAATTTGTAAAGTAATGTAGTTCTATAACATTTTAGTGCTCCCCCCCTCACCTCCTATGACAGATAATTTTTTTTAAATTTTTTCTGTTTTTAAAAATTGTAAAGTATACATAACAAAGTTTAACATTTTAATCATTTTTAAGTGTAAAATTAAGTGGCATTAAGTACATCCTTATTGTTACACAACCCCCTCCCTCCAGAATTTTTTATCTTCTCAAATTGAAACTCTGTACCAATTAAACAATAACTTCCCATCCCCCCCTCCCAATCTCTGGCCACCTTGTACTCCAGCTATCTCATAATAGTATAGTCATATAGTATTCGCCCTTTTGTGTCTGGCTTATTTCACTTAGCATAATGTCTTCAAGGTTCATCCATGTTGTAGCATGTGTCAGAATTTACTAACTTTTTAAGGCTGAATAATATTCCGTTGTATGTAAATGCCACATTTTGTTCATTCATCCACTAATGGACATTAGGGTTCTTTCCACCTTTTGGCTATTGTGAATAAAGGTGTTATGAACATGGGTGTACAAATATCTGCTTGAGTTCCTGCTTTCAGTTCTTTTGAGTTTATACTCAGAAGTAGGATTGCTGGATTGCATAGTAATTCTGTTTAATATTTTGAGTAACTGCTATATTGTTTTCCACAGCAGCTGCACCATTTTACGTTCCCATCTGCAATGCTTAAGTGATCCAATTTCTTGACATCCCTGCCAACCCTTGTTATTTCATGTTTTTTGGATAATAACCATCCTAATAAGTGTGAAGTGGAATATCATTGTGGTTTTGATTTGCATTTCCCTAGTGCGTAGTGATGTTTAGCATCTTTTCATATGTTTACTGGCTGTTTGTATATCTTCTTTGGAGAAATGTGTATTTAAGTCCTTTGTCTATTTTAAATTTTTTTGTTGTTGTTGTGTGAGTTTTTGATTTATTCTGGATATCAATTCCTTATCTGATATATGATTTGCAAATATTTTTCACATTCCATTGGTTGCCTTTTCACTCTGTTGGTAGTGTCCTTTGATGCAAAAGCATTTTAAATTTTATTGAAGTTCAGTTTTACCTGTTTTTTTTCTTTTGTTGCCTATGTTTTTGGTGTCATATCCAAGAAATTGCAAAATCCCAATGTCATGAAGCTTTTTCTCTATGTTTTCTTGCTGAAGTTTTATGGGTTTAGCTCTTTGGCTCTTAAATTTAGGTCTTTGATCCATTTTGAATTAATTTTTGTACATGGTTTAAGACCTTTGCATATGGATATCCAGTTTTCCCACCCCCATTTGTTGAAGAGAATCTCCTTCCCCTATTGAATGACCTGATCTCCCTCATCAAAAATCATTTAACCATATTTTTTTTCTTTATTTTATTTCTTTATTTCTTTATTCTATTAGTCTGTCTTAATGCCAGTACTGTTTTGACTACTGTAACTTTGTAGTAAGTTTGTAATCAAGTAGTATGAGCTTTTTTCAGGATTATTTTGACTATTCAGGGTCCCTTGAGATCCCATATGAATTTTAGGATGGATTTTTCTGTTTCTGCAAAAAGCATTCTTAGGATTTTGATAGGAATTGCATTGAATCTCTAGATCTGTTTGAGTAGTATTGCCATCTTAACAGTATTAAATCTTCCAACTCATGACCATGTGATGACTTTTCATTTATTGGTGTCTAATTTCTTTTAGCAATCTTTTGTTGTTTTCATTGTATAGATCTTCTTCTTTGTGTAATTTTATCCCTAAGTATTTTATTCTTTTTTATTCTAGTATAAATGGAAGCTTATAACTTGCAGTTGCTTTTTGCTTAGCCTAGTTCTCAGCAGTGACTTAAGGGAATTCCTATACAGGTTTCCAGAGCTTCATTTCTGTGCAGGCCTTTCTTTTTCAAAACTCTGCCCCAGAGCTTCCAGTTATTTCAGCCTGGCTTGAGCTGTGAGACATTTTCTCAACTCAGAACTCTGTGCTGTCTGTCTGCATTATGCCTCCAAGCAGAAAGGCAGAGTTCACCTGTTTGTTTGTTTTTTTCTCTTTCTCTTTGGGATTACAGTCCTGTGCTACTTCTTGCCCTATGTCTTAAAACAGTTGTTTCCTACATGTTGTCCAGATTACTAGTTGTAGAGGGAGATTAAGTCTTGTCTCTTACACAGTCATAGGATGGGAAGTAGAAATCCTGTAATATGCTTCTAATTATATACTGTGTATTGAGAGATGGTATTATTGGCAGCTTATGTGAGCTTTTAAGGAAGTCATGGCATAAACTGAAATGATTTATTGCTCTTTGAATGGTCTTTTTCTTTAATCTAAATTAAAACTGGGGAAAGGACCCCTAGATAAGTTTATGCATTTGCTGTTTTTTCTTAAACTAGGTTAACATCTTAAATACAGCTTATCAAGAAATGTGATATTCATATATAGTTTAAATTGTTCTTTGATTAATTAACTGAATATTACTGTTGTCTTTAGTCTTAGTTTTTTTCTATAACTTATACAAAATATATAGTATTCCTTTTATAATGCAGGGACTCTAGAGTAGGTGTAAGGTACATATGGTAATTTTTTAACTTATTTTTCACCATTTAAAATATTTTAAACGTAACATTTTCTATAACAATAATCATTAAAAATGCACAAAAAACTTCAGAGTCGAGAAGGTGTATTAAGTGACAACCAGTGCTTAACAGATATATGTTAACACCTCAAAGATAAAACAGATAGGAGGACTAGATGGGTGAAAAGATTCCTTATGGCATTTTTTTTTTAACATCTTCATTGGAGTATAATTGCTTTACAATGGTGTGTTAGTTTTTGCTTTATAACAAAGGGAATCAGCTATACATATACATCTATCCCCATATGTCTTCCCTCTTGAGTCTCCCTCCCTCCCACCCTCCCTATCCTACCCCTCTAGGTTGTCACAAAGCACCAAGCTGATCTCCCTGGGCTATGCGGCTGCTTCCAACTAGCTATCAGTTTTACATTTGGTAGGGAATATATGTCCATGCCACGCTCTCACTTTGTTCCAGCTTACCCTTCCCCCTCCCCGTGTCCTCAAGTCCATTCTCTAGTAGGTCTGCATCATTATTCCCATCCTGCCCCTGGGTTCTTCATGACCATTTTTTTTCTTTATATTCCATATATATGTGTTAGCATATGGTATTTGTTTTTCTCTTTCTGACTTACTTCACTCTGTATGACAGACTCCAGGTCCATCCACCTCACTATAACTCAACAAATAACTCAATTTCGTTTCTTTTTATGGCTGAGTAATATTCCATTGTGTATATATGCCACATCTTCTTTATCCATTCATCTGTCAGTGGACACTTAGGTTGCTTCCATGTCCTGGCTATTTTAAATAGAGCTGCAGTGAACATTGTGGTACATGACTCTTTTTGAATTATGCTTTTCTCAGGGTATATGCCCAGTAGTGGGATTGCTGGGTCGTATGGTAGTTCTATTTGTAGTTTTTTAAGGAACCTCCATACTGTTCTCCATAGTGGCTGTATCAATTTACATTCTCACCAACAGTGCCAGAGGATTCCCTTTTCTCCACACCCTCTCCAGGATTTATTGTTTATAGATTTTTTGATGATGGGTATTCTGACTGGTGTGAGATGGTATCTCATTGTAGTTTTGATTTGCATTTCTCTAATGATTAATGATGTTGAGCATTCTTTCATGTGTTTGTTTGCAACCTGTATATCTTCTTTGGAGGAATGTCTATTTAGGTCTTCTGCCCATTTTTGGATTGGGTTGTTTGTTTTTTTGTTATTGAGCTACATGAACTACTTGTAAATTTTGGAGATTAATCGTTTGTCAGTTGCTTCATTTGCAAATATCTTCTCCCATTTAGAGGGTTCTCTTTTATCTTGTTTATGGTTTCCTTTGCTGTGCAAAAGCTTTTAAGTTTCACTAGGTCCCATTTGTTTATTTTTCTTTTAATTTCCATTTCTCTAGGAGGTGGGTCAAAAAGGATCTTGCTGTGAATTATGTCATAGAGTGTTCTGCCTATGTTTTCCTCTAAGAGTTTGATAGTGTCTGGCCTTACATTTAGGTCTTTAATCCATTTTGAATATATTTTTGTGTATGGTGTTAGGGAGTCTTCTAGTTTCATTCTTTTACATGTAGCTGTCCAGTTTTCCCAGCACCACTCATTGAAGAGACTGTCTTTTTTCCTCTGTATATTCTTACCTCCTTTATCAAGAATAAGGTGACCATATGTGTGCGGGTTTATCTCTGGGCTTTCTATCCTGTTCCCTTGATGTATATTTCTGTTTTTGTGCCAGTACCATACTGTCTTGATTACTGCAGCTTTGTAGTATAGTCTGAAGTCAGGGAGTGTGATTCCTCCAGTGCCATTTTCCTTTCTCAAGATTGCTTTGGCTATTTGGGGTCTTTTGTGTTTCCATACAAATTGTGAAATGTTTTGTCCTAGTTCTGTGAAAAATGCCAGTAGTAGTTTGATAGGGATTGCATTGAATCTGTAGATTGCTTTGGGTAGTGTAGTCATTTTCACAATGTTGGTTCTTCCAATCCAAGAACATGGTATATCTCTCCATCTATTTCTATCATCTTTAATTTCTTTCATCAGTATCTTATAGTTTTCTGCATACAGGTCTTTTGTCTCCTTAGGTAGGTTTACTCCTAGGTGTTTTATTCTTTTTGTTGCAGTGGTAAATGGGAGTGTTCCCTTAATTTCATTTTCAGATTTTTCATCATTAGTGTTTAGGAATGCAAGAGATTTCTGTGCATTAACTTTGTATCATGCTACTTTACCAAATTCGTTGATTAGCTCTAGTAGTTTTCTGATGGCATCTTTAGGGTGCTCTATGTATAGTATCATGACATCTGCAAACAGTGACAGCTTTACTTCTTCTTTTCTGATTTGGATTCCTTTTATTACTTTTTCTTCTCTGATTGCTGTGGCTAAAACTTCCAAAACAATGTTGAATAATAGTGGTGACAGTGGGCAACCTTGTCTTGTTCCTGATCTTAGTGCAAATGGTTTCAGTTTTTCACCATTGAGGATGATGTTGGCTGTGGGTTTGTCATATATGGCCTTTATTATGTTGAGGTAAGTTCCTTCTATGCCTACTTTCTGGAGGGTTTTTATCATAAATGGGTGTTGAATTTTGTTGAAAGATTTTTCTGCATCTATTGAGGTGATCATATGGTTTTTCTTCAATTTGTTAATATGGTGTATCACATTGATTGATTTGTGTATGTTGAAGAATCCTTGCACTCCTGGTGTAAACCCCACTTGATCATGGTGTATGATCCTTTTAATGTGCTGTTGGATTCTGTTTGCTAGTATTTTGTTGAGGATTTTTGCATCTATGTTCATCAGTGATACTGGCCTGTAGTTTTCTTTCTTTGTGACATCTTTGTCTGGTTTTGGTATCAGGGTGATGGTGGCCTTGTAGAATGAGTTAGGGAATGTTCTTCCCTCTCCTATATTTTGGAAGTGTTTGAGAAGGATAGGTGTTAGCTCTTCTCTAAATATTTGATAGAATTCACCTGTGAAGCCATCTGGTCCTGGGCTTTTGTTTGTTGAAAGATATTTAATCACAGTTTCAATTTCAGAGTTGTGATTGGTCTGTTTATATTTTCTGTTTCTTCCTGGTTCTGTCTTGGAAGGTTGTGCTTTTTGAAGAATTTTTCCATTTCTTCCAGGTTGTCCATTTTATTGGCCTATAGTTGCTTATAATAATCTCTCATGATCCTTTGTGTTTCTGCAGTGTCAGTTGTTACTTCTCCTTTTTCATTTCTAATTCTATTGATAAGAGTCTTCTCCCTTTTTTTCTTGATGAGTCTGGCTAATGGTTTATCAATTTTGTTTATCTTCTCAAAGAACCAGCTTTTACTTTTATTGATCTTTGTTATGGTTTCCTTCATTTCTTTTTCAATTATTTGTGATCTGATCTTTATGATTTCTTTCATTCTGCTAACTTTGGGGTTTTTTGGTTCTTCTTTCTCTAATTGCGTTAGGTGTAAGGTTAGGTTGTTGATTTGAGATGTTTCTTGTTTCTTACCGTAGGATTGTATTGCTATAAACTTCCTTCTTAGAACGGCTTTTGCTGCATCCCATAGGTTTTGGGTCATCGTGTTTTCATTGTCATTTGTTTATAGGTTTTTTTTTTCATGCGGTACACGGGCCTCTCACTGTTGTGGCCTCTCCCGTTGTGGAGCACAGGCTCCAGACGCACACGCTCAGCGGCCATGGCTTACGGGCCCAGCTGCTCCGCGGCATGTGGGATCTTCCCGGACCGGGGCACGAACCCGTGTCCACTGCATCGGCAGGCAGACTCTCAACCACTGTGCCACCAGGGAAGCCCTGGAAGCTTTTTTTTTTTTTTAATTAAAGAACAATCTGTTGAATACTTCTTTTAAGTATACATTGATTTGTAAAACAAGACTTTTATTAAGGAAATTTTACTGTAATTGAAATTATCCTCCATATTATAAACTATAGCGGTCTGATCTCTTTAAATAGTTAGAAATCACTTTTATCAGTATTCCTATGAACTGTTTCTAGTTAACAGCACTTCTGACACCTAGTGTGGAGTTTTCTTTTCCACATCAAGCAATTCTCCAGTTCTCTCCACTGGGATACCAGGTAGATGTCCTAAAATTTAATTCAGTTCTGACACTAACTACCTGGATTTAGTACAGACCCCGTAGGTTAAGAACTCAGTCTCAGAAGACTACCCCTCACTTCAGGTGCTAATTGAAAGTAGTAGGTCCTGATGTTATCCACTCTTCTGTCCAACTTGGCTATAAATTAGGGGTTCTCAGGATCCCCTGCTCAGATTTGATAATTTGCTATAATGGCTCACAGAACTTAGGGAAACACTTTACTTGCTATTACTGGTTTATTATAAACGATGTTATAAAAGATAAACAGCCAGATGAAGAGCTTAATAGGGCAAGATCAGGAAGGGTCCTGGACACAGGAGCTTCTGTCCCTGTGGAGTTCGGTGTGTACCACCCTTCTGGCACATGGATGTATTCACCAGCCTGGAAGCTCCCTGAACCCCATCGTTTATGGGGTTTTAGTGGAGGTTCATTACATAGGCCCGCTTGAGTTAATCACTGGCCACTGGTGATTGACTCAATCTCTAGCCCTCTAATCGCATGGTTGGTTTTTCCAGCTACCAGTCCCCACCCTGGAGCTTGCTAGGGGCCCATTAATAGTCACCTCATTAATATAAACTCAGGATGCTCAAAGGCGCTTATTATGTAGAACAAAATGTACTCCTTAACCCTGTGATTCAGGAAATTTCAAGTGTTTTAGGGTCTCTGTTCCAGGAACTGGGGACAAAGACCAAATATATATTTCTTATTATATAACAGTATCACAAATATGTTTTTTGCTAATAGATTTTTATGTCTAAAAATTTCATTTTGAAGATAATTTCCAGATATTTTTCTGTCAGATTATTGTTTTACTATGCATTAAAATGAAATTCTTGCTACCAAAGTTTATCATCTTTGTTGAGAGGTTTTAACTGTGTTTTCTTCTTATGGGAGCAACTTGGCAAATACTTCTGAAAATCATGTCAGTTTGGGTTTTGGAAAGGGGAAGTAAGGGGAGAGTCTTTGCCTAGTTATTGAAGTTAGGAATACGATAATTTATATAGTTTGAAATTAATAATAGAAGGCTTTTTTTCTATTTCCTATAAGAATCTACTAAAATGAGTAGATTCCTGGTGCATTATAAGTGTTGTTAAATATATTTTTAATGTATAATTTCTGTTTTACAACTCACTTTTCTCACAGAGCTTGTCAAAACACAATAGAAGCAATATTGGAACCGAAGGTGGACCACCTCCTTTTGTGCCTTTTGGACAGGTAATGACTTTCATTTTGGCAGATGAATTTTAATCAGCAAAAAATGTTTTTCATTTGTATTCAAGCTGTGTTTAGTTTTGTGCTGAACTGTTCACTCAGAGGTCATAGGAGTTATATGGAAATATATTAACTACAGGAAATCAATAATTGTGGGTTTTTTTCTCGTTATTGTAATTAAAGTTTTTGTGTAGATTCTTTTCTCAAAAGCTGTTAACCCAGGGCTTCCCTGGTGGCGCAGTGGTTGAGAGTCCGCCTGCCGATGCAGGGGACACGGGTTCGTGCCCCGGTCCAAGAAGATGCCACATGCCGCGGAGCAGCTGGGCCCGTGAGCCATGGTGGCTGAGCCTGCGTGTCCAGAGCCTGTGCTCCACAGCAGGAGAGGCCACAACATTGAGAGGCCCGCGTACCACAAAAAAAAAAAAAAAAAAAAGCTGTTAACCCAAAGATTGAAACAGTTAAGAGACACACCTGAAATGCAGCTTAAAATTAATATCAGATGGTGGTGGGGGCATTTTTTTTTGAGAGAGAAATGCAGAAGTAAGAAGACAAAAATATGCTATAATTTCTCACTTTGTTCATTAAAAACAAAAGAGGGAGAAAAAATAAAAGCATCAACAGAAAGATTGACAGGAGACAAAAGAGTGAGAACATGAGGCAGGGAAGGGCATCAATGCACTTTAGGAGAGCCTGCTGTCCCAGCTGCCCCTTCCGAGATTCTATTCTTCTGCCTTGATCCAAATGCCCATCTCAGTCAGGTACTTAATTTTATTTCCAGTTGGTATTTTCATTTTCAACTACAGCAGCCCTGATTCTTCTCTCACATAAGCTAAAGGTTTTCCTTCTGTTTCCTAACTTTCAACCCCCTTGCTGCAAAATGTTACCCTGAGGTACCTCCTCAGCTGACCAATATCATGTGTCTTCCTGGTTGTGCTAAGCCTCAAATTGCCTTTAAAACAGTCTCCTCCAGCTTGTCCCTGCTTTATAACTGAAGAATCTGAGAATAATCCCTGTGGCTGCTTGCTCTTTGCCACGTGATACCACTAAAATTTAGCTCTTGGTAATCTGCCTTGCATTTGTGCTTTATTTTCCTTCAAGAGTGCTGGCTCAAAGTGAAGATGAGTTGGGGACACAACAGCTAGGAAACAGACCTATATCTCAATAACAATTTAAAAAATTTTGGTATGAAAAACAGATACCTAGTTGATCAGAAAATAAGTGGGCAGGATCAATTGACTGGCATCCTCTTCAAACCCCTTTTTGGAGGGTCTACTCAAAATTAAATAAGACATTCTTGCATCGTGGCTATTTTGAAAGTATTTAAAACATATGTCATTTTTTATTGTGCTTTGGAACATGGGACAGTCAAGATAAAAGGAGGCATGATCTGTGCTGATGATATTCTTATTTCTATCAGTGAAAAACCCCAAGAATGAAAACAGAGTGTAAACATTTTAATAATTTATATTTGAAAATAACAAATGCTGTGTTTGTAAGAATTTTCTTTCCCCTTAAACATTTTGGTGATAATATTTCTTTCAAAAATTGCTCACAGAGACTTATGATTTAATTATTTTCAAGAATTTGAAGTGTGTTTATAGCTTTTTTTTTGTATTAGGAAGTATATTAAAAGTTATAGCTTAAATAATATTATTTGTTTATGAAGTCCATTGTGAAAATCTGTTATTCAGCATCTTAGCCTTGAACATGGGTTAAAGACAGAATATGCTTGGCTGTGTGTTAGAGTCAGCTATTTTATATTTATATTATTGAAAATCAAAAATCTGTATATTTGTATAACACATTTATTTGAGAGCATATTTTTATTCCTCTTTAAAATTATCAAGTTGAAAAAGGTTCATTTTATAGGATTTTTGCTGTTAGAATTAGAAGAGAGAACAGAATTCAGGACTTATTTTTAGACAATGATGGCTTTCTTAATTTGTCTTAAGAGACTAAAAACCTAAAACTTTGCAGCCTGATTAGGGGGAGGGAGTATGTTTTTAGCTTTCGGCTTATAAGATGAGAGACACCTTTCTATATGTTAAAATAACTATAAACCCTCATGGATATTGTGGCATAATGTGGAAATCAAGGGCTTAATAAAAAACTGAATTTACTTCTTGTGCAATAGTCTAGACTGTTTGAAATTTAAAATTATTTTAAGTCATTATCCTAAAATGAAACTTAGATCTTTTGGTTTGATGTATGTTTTAAATATTGGGTTAGCCAACATGTTCATTCATAAGATGTTACAGAAAATCCCGAACGAACTTTTTGGCCAACCCAATATGTGCCCTGTTTTAGATTGCCTACATTTAGTGTAGCTTTCATTTACCAGTTACAATTACTTAAAAGTTACTTCAATTAGCTTTCTACCTTTATTTTTAAATCTATGGGAAATAATTGTATTTTTATGGGCTCTTAGCTGTTGTGATACAAATATTTCTTTTGAAGACATTACTTTCTTATGAAAAACTTGCATCTCTTTTGGAACTACTGAAACAATTTATTTTTATTTATTATTGCCAGAAGTGTGTATCTCATGTCCAAGTGGATAGCAGAGAACTTGATCGAAGAAAGACATTACAAGTTACATTGCCTGTCAAACCTCCAAATGATAATGATGAATTTGAAAAGCAAAGGACTGCTGCTATTGCAGAAGTTGCAAAGAGCAAAGAAGTAAGAAACTAAATCATTATGAATTTGTCTTATTCCTTGCCATTATGTTCTATTTAGATTACTCACAATCATTATTGTCTTTTCACATAAAGTAACTAATTGAACAAACTTTTGACATTCTTTTTCTATATTCCATCAGTAGAAAATGCCCTGGTGCCTTTTGGAGTCTTATGGTTACACATTTTACTCATAAACATTCCTTTTCCAATCTCCTTAACAATTCCATTAAGTGACCTTTGCTAGCAAACCACCCTTCTTTTCTCCCACTTTCTTTTCTTCTTAACAGTATACAAATGAACACAACTTTTTTTTTTTTTTTTTTTTTTTTAATGGCAGAGGGTTTCCCATTATTAGTTGGGATAGATGATACTTTTTGAGGATAATTTTCCCCTATAATAGAAATTTTTGAGGAATCCAGGTAAACATTAGAGGGTAAATCAATGGCTCAGGATTCACATTTTTAACATTCTTAAATCTAATGTATAGTAAAAAATAATTTTTATCTTTGGATCATATGTGCATTTATACATACCCTCCTTTATCAAAAGGTTTTCTTTTCATTATTTGTAATTGCTTGCTTATTTGAAATAGGTGTTTTCTGTAGTTATTTATTGATTTTTAGATTTTGACAAGAAATTTTAGTTCATGAATTGGTTGCTTAGATAGATTTTTCTTAACCAGTGGTATTGAAATAGGTTTCTTTATTCAGAACCAGTAATAAATCTTAGCTAACAGCTGTTTTCCTATTTAAATTCAAATTTTAAGTAGGAGACTTCTTGAATTTTGGTAGTTCTTCCTGCAGTGTCTTTCTGTCCTGTTTATGTAGGGGACAAGAGCACAAATTCTGGAATCAGGCAGACAGGAAACATATCCTGCTGACAACCTTGGATAGGTTACTTAAGTTTTGTACCATATTTACTTTATCTATGAAACTGTGAGAATTAAAATTGCTAATCTTTAAAACATTTAGAATACTACATGGCACAGATCATGATATAGTTACTGAACTCCAGTTCGGCAGCTTGTCACTCAAGAATCCAATGCTGAGAGTGTTGGGTTAAAGGAAAGATAGCTTTATTGAGGAAGCCGGGAATCCTGGGGAGAAGGTAGATGTATGTTCCAAAAAACCAACTCCCAACTCGCTAGTTTTGCTTGGAGATTATATAGGGGAAAGAGGAAAGGGCTACATGCTCATGGGGAGGGGGCTGTCTTCCATTTTCAGGATGTTTTTCTTGATCACACGATTCCAAGTAGCTAGCAAGTCTCGCTTGTGGTTGGAACATTAAGTCATAAATCTTTGATTAGCTGTTCCTGGAGAATAAGGAACAAGGGTGAGGCCTATAGAATAACTAATCTTCAGTCTCGATATACATCAACAGCTTTCTTCATCCAACAAGCTAAGCTAAGTTAATGGTAAACTAGGGTAGAAGTCAGGCATAGTAAGCATAAGATCACAGCCATATCCTAACTAAGAAATAGAGTTGGAATAATGCTGAGAAGCTGAGAGCCCCTAATTATAGTCTCACTGCCTCAGTTAAAATAGTCCTTTGCTAAAAGCCTTCAGTAAATGCGACTATTGCTATTCCTCAATGTTTTCTCTATTCTAAGACATTTAAAAATCATTTTTAATATTTCTGAAATTAATTCATTTTGCACAGTTTACATAAAATGCATTTCTTCTTTCCCAAAAAGCTGTTAAAATTATGGAGTTTCAGAAAAGGATATTGGGAGTATATCAATTTCTTAATGATTATAGGAAAGTTGTTCTTTTGATTTACATTTTTCTCAGACAAACTGTCTTTCCAAAATCTTGTTTGATGTCTATTTTCTGGAAGATGGGAATCAGACAAGTTAGGAAATTACTGAAGTAATCCAGGGGGAGAAAAGTTTTTGGTAGCAATGGCAGCTGTGTAGGTGGTACAAAGTGTTCAGATTCTGGTATTTTGAAAATACAGCCATCAGAGTTTCTGAGAGATTAAAGATGGAGCTTGAGAGAAAAAGAGGTATTATGAATGACTTCAAGGGTTTTGGCCTGAAAAATTGGCTGGTTAGAGTTGCTTACTTTGTACTGGAGAAGACCAGGGTGGAACAGGGTGTTATTAATATAATTAGTATATTAATACTGAGGTACCTCTTAGGCATCCATGTGGTAATGTTTAATAGGCAGTAATACAGAGAAGAGTGTAGCTGAAAGGTGAGTTTTGGATTGGATGTATGCATTTGAAAGTGGTAGGCATATGGATTATATTTAAAATCATGAGGTCAAATGAGATCACCAAGGGAATGAGAGCTGAAGGGAAGAGAAAAGGAGAAGGAATGAACCCTGTAGCATTTCAACCTTACCAGTTGAATGAAAGAAGTTGAACCAGCCAAGGTGTGACCAGTAAGACAGGATCAAAACAAGAGAATACAGAAATTATTTCATGGAGGATGATGTATTGAATTTATCAAAGACTGTTGAAAAGTCATGTAAGATGTGGCCTGAGAATTAATGTAGAGTTAGAGGAGTCATTCATTCTCTCCACATTCCTTTATCATTCATGTAGATGCTGGTAAGATAAAGTATAAGTGTGCAGATATCAGTGGGTGGGTTGATGTGGTAAAAATCTATGTAAGTTCTTTAGTGATTATTTCCATTTTTTCAGTGAGGAAGTAAGCATGGTCAAACAGGCACAATGAGGGAGAAGATGTTTGAGATTTGAGGAGTGAGGAGAACATGTAAAATAGTGGTTTTTATTATTTGTATTATTTGTCTACTTTCTTAGATTCTAGAATCCTATTACTGGATCATGAACATAATGTAACAGATTCCTAGATAGGTTTGGTGCCTTGCTAAAGAAGATTGGGAGGGTGAATGGGCTAAGAAAATGTAGTAAGATTGCAAGACAGCATTAAGGCCCACTTGGGGTTTATGATGGTGATGATGTCACAGATGCCTAATTCACATAATATGGACGGGATGGTGTGGCTCATACACGACAACATCAGTTACCTTATGGGTAATGTTTAAGTTGTGATGTTTCTAGATATTTGTATGTTTAGTGGGTAACAACTGTTTTAAAGCAGTGAAAAGCAATTCTGAAAATGCTATTTATCCTATTCCTTAATCCATAAAATGGAAAGAAAATAATAAGGAAATGCCTCCAGAAGATGGGACTATTTCACTGGCACCAAAATAAAAAGCACTTTTGGAGTTACATAATTTAAATTCCAGAAATATATTTAATTTGGAACAGGTCAGGATCCAGACTTTTCAGGTAACTATGTTCTAATATATTAAGCAAAACAGTAATATTGCCATCTGTTATGAGTGTTTACTATGTGCCAGTTATTGAACTCATCACTTCATGTTGATGATGTCACTTAATCCTCACAACATCCCAGTGAGGTAGGTGTTTTTGGGCCGTCCGGCGGCTTGTGGGATCTTAGTTCCCTGACCAGGGATCGAACCCCTGCCCCCTGCAGTGGAAGCGTGGACTCCTAACCACTGTACCACAAGGGAATTCTCTCGTCCCTGTTTTAAAGATGAGAAACCCGAGGTTCACGGAGGATAGAAGTTAAGTGACTTGCCTGAGGGCGGGAACTAGGAAGTGGCTCAGTACAGATTTAGTCCCAGCCTTGTGTAGCTCTTAAGCCTGTATTCTTACCTGTACTACATTGTCTCCCAATCTAATAAACTTTGTATCACATTAATATAAACTCACATTTTTCCTTGTGGTTATGTAAGCAGTGACTATCAAGACATTCCAAAGCTATATTTTTTCTTTTTTTGCTGGGATTGCAGAAACCAAAAACTGAATGAATCCAGTAATGGGTCTTTGGTCTTTGAAGATGTAGTTTTAATTTTGATTTGAATTAAACTTAAATATTGTGGTGTATCAACTACCTAATAGAGGTATTTAATATGTTGTCCATTGATGCTTATCTCACATCATTTTTCTATTTTTCAGGTTCTATTTCTTTACATTTTCATCTGATTCAAAATAATTTCCCAGTCTTATATAAATGTATATCTAGGATGTTTTCTTATTGTAATCATTTTAAGATACATTAAAAAATATTGATAATTATATCTAATAAAAATCAAGTCTTGGCTTCTGCTTTTATTAGCTCTTAGAAAACTATAAAGATATTATATAACCAGATATTTAATTTAATATTGTACAAATAACTGCGGAATGCTTTTCAGTCATGAATTTGTATCTTTCCTAACCGATGTTTTTTATGTTCTAGTCTTTCCACTGTAGTTTTGACAAAACAAAAATGAGATCAAATTCAAATTTGATTACACATATAATTATTCAAATAAGTCAGACAAAATAAGAAATATGGACTTTAAAGCTTTTATACATAGTTGGTAAGATATAGTATATGTGGTAATTAATGTAAATAATAAATTAGTAATGAGACTTTTAATCCCATGTTAAAATTTGTATTATTTGTCTACTTTCTTAGGTTCTAGAATCCTGAACATAGAATCCTGAACATAATGTAACAGATTCCTAGATAGGTTAGGTGCCTTGCTAAAGAAAGCCTTGCCATGTAGCTGGATTTGTCTCATGATATCAGTCAAGTATTTTACCCTAGAATAATTTTTGACACCTAATCTCCATAATACTTGTGCTATTTTCTTTTCTTTTATATTGTTGTCTACTTAAGTTTATTCTGATGATTTGCCGTGGAGATTTAAAGATTATAATCATGTAATTTTTTTAATTGCCTCCCCTGGACTTGTGAGATTATGACTAGTAGATATTTAGAAAGAATTAGTTAACATTTCATTTTTTTCCTGTAAAACATAATTAAGAAGCTTAACTACTTCAGATTTTAGTCATAGCTTAGCCTTTAGAGCTTTTTAAAATGTTATTTATTTACATTTCTTTTATCTTTCTGTTATCTGAAGACCAAGACATTTGGAGGAGGTGGTGGTGGTGCTAGAAGTAATCTCAACATGAGTGCTGCTGGCAACCGAAACAGGGAGATTTTACAGAAAGAAAAGTCAAACAAATCAGAGGGAAAACATGAAGGTGTCTACAGAGAACTGGTAAGGCTGAAGAACCAACCACAAAGTTTATGTCTTTTTTTCTTTAATAGCCTTGGATTTTTTAATTCTTTCTCAGAACCACCACTGGCTTTTTGCGTATATTATAAATAGGTGTCACAACTCTAAGAAGGCTTTCATTAAGGAGTCCAGTTAATAATTTCCAGTTATTCCATGGAAAATTTGGATTGGTTGAAAAATAATTTACTTAAGTAAAATTTACGTTTTACTTAACTTTCTAATGTCTGAATGATGTCTTTTAGAATGGATTGATAAAAAGTCATCAAATTAAACAGAAAACGCTCAATGGAAATTATATTCTAAAAGATGATGCCTCAGAACCATACAGTTATGGGCCATTCCCTACCTTCCCCACATCTTTTCTCAAATTTTGTCTAAAGTGATTTTGTTTTGTTGTGTTCTTTGGGAAAAATATTGAAATGGAAAATGTATATTATAGACTCAATTGCAAAATATTCCTGGATTTTTGAGATAATGGGAGGAGTCAGAGATATTTCTGGTATGCTACAGTGTCCTCAGATATAAGGGAACTGACAGGAATTCATTTTCCTCTGCCTTTAAAGGTTAAATGACTTTGGGTGATTTTGTCTGTAGAGTGCTAAGACTAGCTTAACTAATGGGGTTTCATCATCCCATATAACAAGAGATTTGGAGATAGATGGTTACAAAGATTGGTAAATTCAGCAGTATAACAGTGTTGGAGCTCTGGTGAGCATCTCTCTAGTTTCTTGGTTTTCTTCTCTGGGTTACAGGATTCTCTGTGTGTTAAATCTTCATGCAAAAAGTTCAGAGGCTAGAAGGAAAGGGTACATTTATCTGGGTGTGGATCTGTTTTATCAGATAAAAAAATAATTTTGGAAATCTCCAGTAAATTCCATCTATGGTTCATTGACTAGAACTAGGTCACATGCCCACTCCTAAATCAATCACTAGCCAAGGAGAATAGGTTTATAACAGAGCCAGACTATCTTTTCCTTGAATACATGATCATCTCTTTCTTTAAAAAAAAAAAAGTCAGTTTTCAGGTTTGAGTGGATACAGCAAGTTGAAAACTACACAGTCTCTAACTCAAGAAGCTCTTAAACTTGAGTGAATTGAGAACCCTCATCTGGGGATGTCTTGCCATAGAACACCAAAGACCAGCAGTTTGGGATTGTTGTGAGGAGTAAAAACATATGAAGGGAGTGATATCACAAAGATGGCAGAATGGAAAGCTCCAGAAATTGGGCAGTCCACCAAAACAACTCTTAAGCTGACAAACATTGTCTGAAGCAACTATTTTACAACTCTGGAGTCAAATCAAACTCTTGCAGCATACAGAGTGGTGATTAATGAAGAAAGAGGCTGGTCACTGGCTGACCAGGGAGATAATGGAACAAAGGCTCCAATGATCACATGTCACAAGGAATAAAATCCTTACGAAAGGAAATCTGGAAAAGTTGCTAAGCAAACTTACAGCTGCAGTCTTCATTAAGTAACAACAGCAGTCCCTGAGGAGGAGGGAGAATCTGATTTCCAAAATTACCATCAATACAGTATTCAGAATTTTCAGTTCTCAACAGAAAATTACAAAGCATACCATAAAACAGGAAAGTATGATCCACTCACAGGAAAAAAAAGAAATTAAAAGGAACTATCCCTGAAGAAGCTCAGGCATTGGGATTACTAAACAAGAACTTAAATTAACTGTCTTAGAAATGCTCAGAGGTGTGAAGGAACCATTGACAAAGAGCTAAAAGCAATCAGGAGAACAATATAAACAAGTAGGGAATATCAATAAAGATAAATTGTAAAAATAAACAAAATAGAAATTCTGGAACTGGAAAGTACAGTAGTGGAAATAAAAAATTTCATTAGTCAGGTTCAACATCAGACTAGAGCAGGCAGAAGAAAGAATCAGTGAACTTTAATATAGGGCAATTGAAATTAGCCAGTCTAAGATGCAGAAAGAGAAAAAAATGAAGAAAAATAGAGCCTAAGGGACCTATGAGGTACCATCAAATATACCAACATACACATTATGTTGTGTATGTTCTCTTCCCAATAGAAGAGAAAAGGGACAGAAAAAATATTTGAAGAACTAATGCCCCCAAATTCCCAATTTGATGAAATCTACAAATCTAAGAAGCTTAGTGAACTCCAATAGGATAAACTCAGAGACACACCAAGACACATAATCAAGTTGTTGGAAGGTACAGACAGGAAATCTTGAAAGCAGTGAGAGAGAAGCAACTCATCAAATACAAGGGATCCTCAATAAATAAATGGCCAATTTTTCATCAGAAAGTATGGAGGCAAGGAAGCAGTGGGGTGATACATTGAAAGTACGGAAAGAAAAAAAACTGTTCACCTGTAATTCTGTATTCAGAAAAACTGTCATTTAAGAATGAAGGAGACTATCAAAAGGACAGTTTGAAATTTTAATGACCAGGAACCCTGTTCTTTTTCATGTTGCATGGTATTCAGCTCTTTATTTTCAACAATTGAAAGAGGACTTGATTGGGATGTCAGTTGACAGGTTCTTAAAATAATTTTTGATAATAGGTGGTATAATAGGTTGAATTGTGTCCCATCCATCACCCCCATGCTACCCCCCTGCCAAACAAGATAGTTTGATGTCTTGACCACCAGTACCTTAAAATGTGACTGACTCTCTCCGGAAACAGGATCTTTGCAGAGATACCAAGTTAAAAAGAGGTCATTAGGTTGGGCCCTAAGCCAATATGACCCTAATTTAATCTCCTTATAAAGAGGGGAAATTTAGACACAGAGATAGACACTTACAGAGGGAAGTTGACCTGAAGACACACAGTGAGAAGATGGCTGTGTGACTGGAATGATACATCTGTAAGCTAAGGAATGCCCAGGATTGCCAGCAAAGAACAGAAACTAGAAGAGGCAGGGAAGGTTCTTCCCTAAATCTGTCAGAGAGAGCATGGCCCTGCCAACAGCACTGAATGAGAGTTAACTGGTTAACTGCAAATCAGGTTAACAAGAAAGGTACAATAAGTTATACCAAGGTTGGATATTAATTGATTCTTGAGTGTGTTTGGTTAAATTGTATGGGATAATATTCTTAATTAGATATTTACTTGGGAGATAATTGGGAGAGGGAAAGGCTTTGGAAGGATTTTTTTTTACATTTAGATAAGTTTTTGAATAAGAAGGATGAATTATAGTTTTAATGTCTAATCCTTTTTACATTTACTTTAGTATATCTACAGCAGGGATGTAAATTTTCTCTTATGTGTCAGCTCTGATCTGTTGATCGTTGCTACTATATTTAGAAAGGATTTTGTCTTTGGAAGTCACAAAATCAGGGTTTGAAAAAAAGTCAGGGTTTTAAAAACAGGATTTTTTAAAAAGTGCTGTGCTTTTAACAACGTCTACATGGGTATCAGAGTAGCTGTCTGCACCATGCATGCCATGTGTAATGCTATCTTAAAGCCTATCCATCTTAACTCTTAAATGTGTAAAAGTTAGTTATGTATTCCTCAGCTGGTTATGATTCAGTAATTTCTTCATGGGATATGTTTATGTTACTTAAACAGTTCTTTAATTCTACTCAGGTCTAGATTTTTCAAGATTTGGGGTTCTGACATTTGTAAAGTAGATTTTTTATTTGGGGTACAGGCTGTCAAAGCTTCATAGATAGTATTGCTAATAAATATAGAGCAAAGTACTGAAACAATAGAGAGTAGAAAAAAAACCAAGCTACTGAGATGGTACCATTTTGTTAGCTTCTTTTTATACTTTGCATTTTTGGAGAGGTGCTATATAAATTGCAGTTCCTTAGGACAGAGAAGTATCAACGATGAAAATTTTTCATTAGGTAGTTTTCACTGCCTGTATTATTTTCAAAAGCCTTATTCTGACATATAAAATTTCTTTTTTGTTTGTTTTGCGTTTGTAATGATACAGAGAAAGTACTCAAGGCACAACCCTGCATATCACAGATCCTTCCTTGACTATTGGTATGAAAAAACAGCAAGTGATGTATTAATATCACATTTTGTCCATAAACATCAGATGTAATTTTTAGTTAAAAAACAGCATGTAGTTAAAAACTTACACCTTGCTTGTTTATTGGCTATCAGCATAACTTTTCTCTTCGTTCTTTACAGGTTGATGAGAAGGCTCTGAGGCACATAACAGAAATGGGCTTTAGTAAAGAAGCATCAAGGCAAGCTCTCATGGATAATGGCAACAACTTAGAAGCAGCACTGAATGTACTTCTTAACAGCAATAAACCGAAACCTGTTACGGGTCCACCTCTGAGAGGTATAATTCATTAAGCAATGTGCCAGACAGTATTATTTGATTTTCAGAGAAATATATGTTGTCGACAAAGACTGGGTTTTGTTGCTGTGAAGGCTATAACTTCATTTACCATTATGGTAAGTGGAAGGAGCAGCAGTTTGGGAACCACAGTCTTATGTAGGTTATTCTTAGTCTCATTGTCTTCATCTTTATATAAAGTAGGTCTAATACCTTATTTAACAAGGCCATGAATAATACAGAAAATATGAAGTAACTAGCTCTATTAACTATTTCTAGAACTAGGCCATTTGTATAAATGACTAGTCTATAAACTTTTAATAATTAACAGGAACATGACTTTTATTTAATGTTATTTTAAAATTATTGTATGGTCAAATGTATTATGTGATTTTTCAAGTCCCAGTCCTATATTCTTTTAAAAAAATAAGTGGTTGCTATACAGCAGAGATTGGCACAACATTGTAAATCAACTATACTTCAATTAAAAAAAAAATAAGTGGTTAAAGAAAAATCATATAAAAATGATTTATTTTCCTTAGAAGATAATTTACATGAACAAATTCAAATTTCCAGATAGATCATTTACAGGATTAAAGGTGCTACTTAATATAGTCATTTAAAAACATTTTTGTTTTAATGGATGTAGAATATACAGAAAAATATGAAAAGATATATATAAAGTTCTACTTAAGATGTCTGCTGATTATATTTTAGTGTATATTCTTCTTTTGTTTTTGCATGTATAATGTATATGTCTTGCTTTACTTCTTAAGGTAAAGGAAAAGGCAGGGGGCGAATAAGATCTGAAGATGAAGAGGAACTGGGAAATGCAAGGCCATCAGCACCAAGCACATTATTTGACTTCTTGGAATCTAAAATGGGGACTTTGAGTGTGGAAGGTAAGCCAGCTTAAAGTAGATTTCTTTTTTATTATTTATTTATTTATTTATTTATTTATTTATTTATTTTTGGCTGCGTTGGGTCTTCGTTGCTGCATGCGGGCTTTCTCTAGTTGTGGCAAGCGGGGGCTACTCTTTGTTGTGGTGCGTGGGCTTCTCATTGCGGTGGCTTCTCCTGTTGCGGAGCATGGCCTCTAGGCGCATGGGCTTCAGTAGTTGTGGCATGCAGGCTCAGTAGTTGTGGCTCGCGGGCTCTAGAGCGCAGGCTCAGTAGTTGTAGCATACGGGCTTAGTTGCTTCGTGGCATGTCGGATCTTCCTGGACCAGGGCTCAAACCTATGTCCCCTGCATTGGCAGGCAGATTCTTAACCACTGCACCACGAGGGAAGTCCCTAAAGTAGATTTCTTTTTGAAACACCAAACTTTATTTGGAATTGTACAAAAAAGGTATAATATACTGACAGTGTGAATGTCTACTCTTGGGTATTTACAAATTTATTTAATTACAAATTTCCTGTTTGACAAAAGTACAGAAGAAAGTTTTAATTGTTGCATTCTGAAAATATTAAAGCTTATTTTGCCTCTAACTGTACGATGGGCAATATCACCAAACTCTTTCCCTCAGTTTACTAGATGACAGATTTAGCTATGAAAGCATATTGTTATGTTGGAGAAATTACTATATAACTTTGTATAACTTTTTTGATTGTGAAATTGGTCTCTTTTTTCTCTACATATTACACGTTGTATGAAAATATGTGGTTATGGTTAGGGTTAAATGAGCACAGTGAGTGAGTATGCTCCCACATTGTGATATATTTCTTAGTATGATATATTTTAGTGATTAACATAATACTGAAAGAGATATAATCATGTTAAATGTTTATTTTTTAATTGAAGTATGGAATATGATAAATATTTTCTAGAATTGTAAGATTTTAATATATGATTCCAAAAAGTTAGGGAAATATTCTTTTAGATTTAGTTTTCTCTTTCAGATATATTTCAAATTAAATTTAAGCTCAGAGATAAAACACTTTTATAACAAATTTGAAGTTTACAGATTTCATGAAAATGGAATCTTTTGTTAGATGACAAAGAAAAGATAATGCATTGTTTGAAAAACAAATGTTGGATGTAGAATGTAGATGAGATTTGTAAGTAGACACATGTAAGAGCAATATTTTCTTACTTTTAAAGTATGATGAGGGCTTCCCTGGTGGCACAGTGGTTGAGAGTCCGCCTGCCAATGCAGGGGACACGGGTTCATGCCCCGGTCCGGGAAGATCCCACATGCCGCGGAGCGGCTACCGTGAGCCATGGCCGCTGAGCCTGCGCGTCCGGAGCCTGTGCTCCGCAACGGGAGAGGCCACAACAGTGAGAGGCCCGTGTACCGCAAAAAAAAAAAAAGTATGATGAATTCATTTCCTGTTGCTGTTTCACAAATTACCAAAAGGTCAGTGGCTTAAAACAATGCAAGTATACTATCTCATAGTTTCTGTTCTGGTTCAGGAGTCAAAACACAGCTTACTTGAGATCTCTGATCAATGTTTCACATACTAAAATCAAGATCAAGATCAATGTTTCACATACTAAAATCAAGATTTCAGCTGGGGCTGTGATCTTGCCTCAGGCTTAAGGTCCTCTTACAAGTTAACTGGTTGTTAGCAATATTCACTTCCTTGTGGATGTAGGACTGACATTCTTGCTTTCTTGTTTGATGTTTCCTGGGGAGTGCCTTCAGCTCCTAGAAGCCCTCAGGTCCTTGCCACGTGACCTCCTCCCTAGGCAGTTCACATGTTTGCTTCTGCAAGGTTAGCAGGAGAATCTCTACTGCTTCTTAAAATCTGACTTCTAGATATTTTTGTCCCAACCTTCCTTTATACTATCCCAATCAGAGCTCCTTTGATTTCCTTTTATCCTTCTGTCTCCCTACATTTGCTTTTGACTCCTAGAGTCTACTAAATCCTAATGAAGTTGAGACCAAGAATAGTAATCTACGGTGACCTGTGTGTCTATCAGCTTTCAGTTCTCACAGAACACATCCTATACCAACAAAATGTAGTATACTAGCATTCCACTTGGGAAAAGGTATTAAAGTTAATTAAGATACATGACATGAATAATACACACCAAACATCAGTGTTAGAGAGATTTACTTCTGAGGGAACAGAAATTTATAAACACATATGTTAATATTGGATATTGTTTTAGTAGACTGTTTTGTATTTACATTATTGTTCTTAATATGGTACAGAGTCAGCTAGAATATGAGAAAGATATAGACATTATAATAGTATTTCACACCCTAGATTTTCACAAGGAATATAACCTGTGACCTTCATAAATCCCCAAATTAAAAAATTAGATATTTCTAATGTTTGTAGAGGCTCTTAAATTTTATCCAAATTCACATGTTCCTTTGATCATCCTAACCCCAGAAATTACCCTCTCCAACTTACATTAGAGTTTTCTGTCCTACTTGATAACCACTGTTCTCAGAGAAGCAAATTTCTGTTCTTTCCTAGAAGTACTGTGTGGGGAAGCCAGCTAACCAAGATGGGAGATAGGCAGAGGCTTCTTAGAGTAGGTGGCATTTAGACAGGTCAAAGGAGGAGTGTTGGGGGAAGGGCGGTCCAGATGTAGGGAACTCTGCATGTCCAGGCTTGGAGGCAGCAGAACGCCAGTTCCTATGCTTGGGAGGTTATGGGAGAGGTAGAGGTATAAGGCCAGATGTAAAAGTGGTAGTCTGGAGCCAGATCAAGAGGATTTTGTCCTAAGGAGTTTTTACTGTATCCAAATGACAGTGTAAAGCCATGAAAGGGTTTGTGGCATGACAGTAACAAAGTTTGGTGCTTTCAGAAAAAATATTTGTCCATTGGCAAGGTGGAAAATGGGATTGAGACTGAAGTGAGGCTACAACTGTATGTGTTGTAAGAAATTGTTCATTCTATATATGCAGTATTTTATGTAGTATTTATTTGTACCTGGTCTATGATAAGCAGCAGGGGTACAAAATTTAATAAAATACCTCATTCAGAAAATTCATGGAAATAGATGGATTTTGTAGCTCTTGCCCCAAAGAAGCTTACTGTTAGTTTGTGAGACAGAAGAAACCACAAACTTAAAAGGTCATAGGAATGCTTATTAAAAAGAATATTATTATTTACTTTGTGTAAACCTTTTTATCATTTACTTAGTGTAAGCAACACTAAACAAAATATAAAGACTTAGCAGAGGTATTTTGAATACAATAGTCAAATCTGATCTGGCGTTTTTGTAATCTGTAATAATATTACATTCTTTATTTCTAAGTTTTATTGCCAAAATAAGGCTAACTAGTTGTTTTGAATGGCTAAGAAATCCTTTAAACAGGCAGCCTTGAAAATACTGCTTGGTTTGCTATTTCATTGTTTTAAATGTTTGAGCAGAGAAACTTATCCTTTCAGTAATAGCTCTTCTCACCCTAAACTCTTTCTTTCATGATGCTGACATCACATCAGAGGAGATTAATGATAACAAACATGAGCACAAGCAGCGGGACAATAAATTGATACATATATGGACTGAAGATTATCATGCTTGTAGATGTTTCTTATGCAGGCATGCCTGGAAGATATTGCAGGTTCGGTTCCAGACCACCGCAATAAAGTGAATATTGCAATAAAGCAAGTCACACGAATTTTTTGGTTTCTCAGTGCATATAAAAGTTATATTTAAAAAAAAAAAGTTTATCCTATATTGTAGTCTGTTAAGTGTGCAATAGTATTATGTCTGGAAAAACAATGTACATACCTTAATTAAAAATGCTTTATTGTTAAAAAAAAATGCTAACCATCATCTGAGGCTTCAGCAAGTCATAGTAGTAACATCAAAGATCACTGATCACAGATCACCATAACAAATATAATAATGAAAAAGTTTGAAATATTTTGAATTAACAAAATGTGACACAGGGAATGGAAGTGAGCAAATGCTGTTGGAAAAGTGGTGCCAGTAGGCTTCCTTGATGCAGGGTTGCCACAAGCCTTCAGTTTGTTAAAACAAAAATGCAATATCTGCAAAGCGCAATAAAACGAGGTGTGCCTGTATTCTCTTGGCTCTGTCTTCATGTAATCCTGTTACAATGAAGGTGACAGGATTAATGGAAATGCTTGATGTGTTTTTCAGGTATGTTGCAAAAAAAAGATCATTCTGTTATTCCTTCTCTTATTAATTCTCATACTATTGAGGTATTCCTAGGTGAGCTGAGGTTCATAGTAAACAGTTGAGGCAAGTTAATGAATTGTTTTTCTGCTTACTTCATGATTTCATGTTTCTTTGTAATTGAAAATAAAGCCCAGAATAACCTCTTACTTTTGAAAAATTGAATCTCCACTTTGGTTTTCCCTCAGAATTTGGTCATTGTTCCATAAATCTTACGTTCTAAAATTAACTCTGCATTGATGGGAGAAAATATTGGCCATTTTTCTAAGGAAAATCTAGAAAGCGTTTCAGGATAGAGTCTCCATAAATTTTAATGGTTAAATGCCTTATGGACAGCTAATGAAAATAACTATGGGCTTTTAATTTTATTCATGTTCATATCATCAGTGTCATTATTTGTGTCTGTTACATACCTAAATTGATTATAAAGAAGTTATCATTATTCAATGATGTGTATATTTGGATTTTTTTTAAATGTTTGTTTCTAATTCAGTTGAATTATCAAACCTCTCTTGCTTCTATGTTTTGTATCATTTAAGCTGTCTGAGGATTTTGTTTAGTTCAGGTAACCCTAAAAGTCATGTTTAGCTGAATAAGCCTAGGCCTGGATGGACTTGTTATGTCATATCTAATTCTGTGTAACGTGTTAGGCTTGTTGGAAAAAAAAAATACATCCTCTAAGAATGTGTTTCTTACAGATTTAATGCAGGTAAGTAACACATTTACTTTCACATTGTATTATATAATTTTCTCTAAAAGAACAAAGGGCACTATAATTTCTTTATCCTGATTTTTAGAAATTTCCGTCAGAGATACAGGCTTACCTTGGAGATAATGCGAGTTTGGTTCCAGACTTCTACAATAAAGCAAACATCACAATAAAGCGAGTCACACAAATTTTTTTTGAATTTTCAGTGCATATAAAAGTCATGTTTACACTATACAGTAGTCTGTTAAGTATGAAATAGCATTATGTCTAAAAAAACAATGTACATACCTTAATTAAAAATTACTTTATTGCTCAAAAATGCTAACCATCATCTAACAAATTCAGAGTTGCCACAGATCTTCAGTTTGTAAGAAATGCAGTATTGGCAAAGTACAATAAGGTGAAATGCAGTAAAATAAGTAGTGTCTATAATTGATCATCACATGTACTTTCCCTAGAGATTTTCTTGTATCATTAATGTTTTTGTTGTGTCTTTTAATTCAAGTCAAATGTAATTCTAATTGACATTATTATCAATATTCTGAAAAAAATGAGGTTGGACTTCCCTGGTGGCACAGTGGCTGAGAGTCCGCCTGCCGATGCAGGGGACACAGGTTCGTGCCCGGGTCCGGGAAGATCCCACATGCCGCGGAGCGGCTGGGCCCGTGAGCCATGGCCGCTGAGCCTGCGCGTCCGGAGCCTGTGCTCTGCAACGGGAGAGGCCACAACAGTGAGAGGCCCGCGTACCGCAAAAAAAAAAAAAAAAAGATGTTGGATTACATTGTTTTATGAGAGTAATCACTAAAGTGTTCTATGTGATATGTAATAATTTGATGTCAAGTTGGTTGATATCAATATTCAACTGATGAGTTTGTGATAGGGTTGTGTTCAAAAGGCTCATATATAGGCTCTTAAAAAAAATTTTGGTTTCATACACTAGATAGAGTTCATGGCCAGATTATCAGGCCAACTTTCAACTTTACATACCTTAAGTTTATCAATATATTACTTCAGTAATACATAACTACCATTTGAAACAATGCCCACTAGAAATATATATTTTAAGTTTCAACTTGGGACAAAAAGAGTAGGTTTTATTCTTTCTATTATCATGGAAGATATCTGGGTTGGCCAGAGATAGAGGGAGGGGTTGCCTTAAGACAGTAACTTTTTACATCTAAATAAAACCAGGAAAACCTTCATTTTTCCAAATGGGGAACAAGAGGCATTGTGAGAAAAGTGGACAGAGTAACTTTCTTAAATTCATACTCCTCTGTTTCCTTGTTTCTATAGCTTATTTTGTAAATTAAGTATGTTACAAGTTTTATTTATGTTTCTCCGTATTTTGTGTCAAAATTTTAGAAAGTAGACTAGAGAATATGACCCAGTTGTATAAAGGGTAAACACTTAGAAAAATATGAACAGAATTCAAATAGAGATATTTTTTATGAAAAGGATAAGATTTAAATTAAACAATTATAGGAACTAAGAACTCATCCAACATTCATAAATGTTGGACATGGTCATAGGTGATCAAGCTTCCCCTTTCCAGGACCCAGTCTCATCTTCTACTTTTCCTCTTTTATTCCTTGGTTCATAGAATTCTGTAATCTCTCAAGAAGCATGATTATCTGAGTCACAGTCCTTTTGGCTTGTTGGTATAATTGAGAAGAGCACCTCATAGCTAGTTCCATCTGTGTCCTTTCTACTTTCAAGCTTGCCAGCTTGTTGCTTTCTTGTAGGACTTACTGAAGGCAATAAGAAGTAACCAACACCTTTCATCGCCCTGACATTTTCATACCAAGTTCTCTAAAGCATTGGCCTCATTAGTTAGGTGGTCTCAGTTCCAAGACAATAGGCTACAGTTTAACCAAACAATGAGGAGTGCCAACTTCTGTTAGGGGATGAAGCAGCTTTCACTACCTTGTACCCTTCCTTTACTAAACAAGTTTTACATTTTAGGTCTGTCACTTGTATCACTCTTTTTCCTGGCACTAATTTCTGAATTAGTTTACATTAAGCTGTAAGCCACAGAAATCCAAATATGCAAAAAAAGTAATTTATTGGCTTATATAAGTGGAAGGTCTTTCTCTGTCTCTGAATTGTGTGTTGATGGTCTGTCTTAACGTGGAAGCAAAGATTGGCCCAGGTAGCACCAGGTATAGCATAAGGCCAATGTATATAAGGGGGCATAATGACATATAAAGATAGGTACGTAAAAACACTTATCTTAATTTTCCAAGCACATTTTTTCTGGGAAAAGATAAATACCTTTCATCATATGATTATTGATTCCCCAAGCTCAACTCCCAGTGGAGATGCTGGCATTTGTGTGTGTGAAGCAGCTGAAATAGGAGTACAAAGAGACTTGGATGGTCTGCTTGACAGTTGTTGGTGTCAAATCTCCATTCATAATATGAAAAAGTAATAAAAAAAAAATTTCTCAGAAACAATCAAATGGCCCTTATACCTGGAATATCAGACAGAAAAAAGACCTTCCATCTTCTAATGTCTATATCTGCCTCCTTCTTAGTCAGGAGAGCTTAGGACATCTTAATTGATTCTGGATTATATGTTAAAGGGGAGGGAGTAGTTATCACTGAAAGCAGAGTTCTTTTACCAAAAGAAGAGGAGAATTGAATGGATGCTGTGGCAGATAAATACAACTGATTCTACCACTAACTTAACTCACAGCTCTTGTATTTTACTAGTTGTATGTCTTTGGGAAAGTTATATAATCTCTCAAACCTTAATTTCATTATTGGGAAATGGGGAAACAGTAGCACCACCTAAGTTTAGAGTTATTGAGAAGATCAAATTAGATTATGCATAAAAGTGCTAAGCACAGTGTTTGGCACATAGGCCTCCATATAATGGTAGTTCTAACACCACCGCCACCACCACTATCATCATCGTTAACATCATTGTGATTAGCAGTAGTAGCAATAGCATCCTCCACTCATTGTGTCCTCATCTCCTCCCCTACTACCCAAATTTAGGCCCTCATCAACCCTCCACTGACTTTTTGCAGAACTTTATCATCTCATCCTCCATTTTTGCAAACAGTGATCTTTCAAGACACAAATTTGATCCCACTACCCCCTTGCTTAAAATGCTCCATTGACTCTTGTTGGCAGAATAAAATTCAGATTATATTACATATACTATTTTTGTGGAGTTCCATTTCTTTATTTTCTGTGGATTTTGTGAGAAGTAGCATTTTTCTTGGTTAATGGTACTGCATAATTTCAAATTCCACATAATATTCAGATTTAATGTATTTAGATGGTAGCAGGTATAATATTAATGGTTGGTGAATAATGCGTATGAAGTCGCAGCTTTGGATGGTTGGTAGGTGTCTTTTTTGGTTTTGTTTTATTTTCATTTAATCAAGTTTCAAGTCAGTTTAAATAGTTTGACTTATAGATTTATAGCTTGAATTTTAAAGAATGAAGAATAGGGATACAGGAAGGGAATATGATAGAATGGTAACAGTTTTATTGGAAGGCCAGAAAACTAGGTCAAGAAGACAAGGAGAATGTGTATGTGTTAGCCTAGATGTTCTTGTGAAGGATTTCCTCAAGAAAGGATTGCCCATGTATTGAGTATCGTGTATGTTTACATCGCCCATGTATTGAGTATTGTGCATGTTTACATCCAGTTGCATCAAACAACATTCCTCCTCATTTCCCTATGCAACTGATTGATTGAAATTGATGGTGGAATGCTTACTTGGAAGCCAGGGATGAATGATTGCTATGTGAATAGTCATAAGCTGTTAGCAAAAGAGAGAAAATATGTAGTTATCTATCCACTGCCTGTCACTTTCTCTCTATCCCTAACCACCAGTATGACCTTCCCAGTCCTTGATTTTTTCTTATAGGACTGATTTCTTTCTACCATTCCTTTTTTTTTTTTTTGGAAGTGCAAATTTACCCCACATATCTAGATAGTGCTTTAAGATTAACTTGAGATAGTTGTTTCTAATTCCATAATGTGGACTTGTTACCTTAACAGTGAATAGTCTGTACCAGGGATACTGGTATAGTGTCTGATTTTGAATAAGTACAGATAAGTACTGAAATTGAGAGTAAGTATTCAGAAACTCTTTTAGCAGTTTGTCAATGCCTCAATATTTGTTACTGCATTTTACAAAAGTGACAGTCAACAGTTGATTGGAAATTAAAACCAAAACCAATAACTACAACAAAAACCCTGGTCCTTAGCTAGAATTACTTTGAAATGCTCTGATCTGTGTTGTTATGACATTGTGGTCCCTAGATTTTTAAGCATTCTGACAGCATAGCACCTGACATTATCCAGGTAGTTTAAGGTTCTAGATAAAATAGGTGGAAAGTGAAAATATGCCACAGTGCTGCACAGGTAATGTCCGGATTATTAATGTAAAGTTCGTAGTTATTTGAATTTAAAAATTAATTGTATATAGAAATTTACATGTGGATTTAGGGATAACTTTAGTGAAAAAATTTAAAGGTAATGTATAGAAAGTTGGTGAAAATTGGCTTACTGTGAATTTGAAATACACTTTTTAAAGATATGTTTTTAAACAATCAAGGAGAGATACTCAGCAGGCAGTAGAATTTAGAGATTGAATAGAGCTGGAGGAGTCAGCAAAGGAAACTGAGAAAACAGCTGCCAAAAAGTAGGAGGAGTAGAAACAGAGGTAAGGATGGGAGGTGTCCATTGGGTTTACATAGCATTAAGAGTGTGTTGGTGAATGTTTAACAACTGGCTGTGGGGGAAGAGGTGGGAGGCAGGGGAGGGATGCTCTGATTTTTAGCTTTTCCTGATTTCTGTGGTGTAAATATTCCACTATGGCTAATTTCAAGCCATCAAAAATTAGCTAATTTCAATCTGCAACCAGATTGCAGATTTTCTGAAAATTTAATAATCTGTTTTTGTTCAATATTCAGACTGGCTCCAACACACCACTGATTGGAGACCTTGACAAAAATAGTGTCAGTGAAGTACTGGGGTTAGAAGACAAGCTGAAGGATATCCAGTAGATAAATGTTCTATGGATGTTAAAGTGATTATTTTGAAGAGAGTGGTAAGAAAGGACGTATTTAATATAGCATGAAAAAGTTATGCTTTAGGCTTGGGGTGATGGGCAATTTCTCTTCCTATAACATAATATTTTTAAAAGGCTACAGTTTATTTTTTACTATATGGAGAACATAATCATTTAATAACCACTTGTGTTTATATGTACCTGCTAAGAATGAAACATAGTTCCTTGTCTTAACCTTTTTAATCTAAGTCAGAATTCATACAGAATAAATTTATAGAGGAAGTAACTTTTTACAGAGGACACAAAGTATAAATTTTGAGCTGATAGATAAAATTTTATAGCCAAAGAGTTTTGTGATCATTACAGAATATACACAATATCTAATGATATTTTACACAAAAGCCCTGATTTGTATAAATGAGAAAATTAGTTGAAAATTTTGATGTGAAAAAAAATGTAATCGGGTTTATATATAAACATAGAAATATTAGAAAATGTTATTCTTCTGTTTTAATGTGAATTCATGTACTAATCAGTTAATACCATCTTTTTGTAACAAGTATCTTTAATGATTTGTTTTTATTTTGCTTTATTTGTTGAAGGATTACTCAGCAATAATTTTAACCATTCTTCTTGAATTAATGTCTGCATTAGTAGGTAACCTGTTATACTGTGGTACTATGACTTTTTAAAAATAGTATCTAGCCCATAAATGGCCATTCCTTTGGTTTTGCCAAAGAGCTTTTGTGATTTCTGCATTGCACCAGAAATGAACAAATGTAGGTGATAAAATTGTAGTTAACATGTTTGTTACATCCTGTTTTGTTCCTGTGGGCAGGCAGGTTGGCATAATGAGAAAATCGTGGGCTTTTGCTTCAGTTAGATTTGAGTTAAGCTCTGGCTTCAACATTTTCTAGCTGTTAGCCTTGCTTTCTGTTAATTCACTTGTAAAATGGGGATAATAATATTGCCCTTCAGCGTGGTTGGGAGAATTATATGAAGTAATGTAGTCAAAAGACCTTAAAGTAGAGTCAGGTACGTAGTAAAGTCTTAATTAAGTCATTTCTTCAGGTAGGTGTCTCAGAATAAAATGAAGAGTCATCCTGGGAAACAAAATATACCTGTTTTTTTACTATTAAAAGCAGGTACAACTGTGACTGGAGAATGAATACTCTGGAAAGAAGTATTAATATTTTAAGATACCTGATTAATTAAGCATATTCTTATGTACAAACCCAAATAATTTGTGACAATTAGTAAATTCATTCTTAATGATCCTTGCATTTCAAATCATGGGGCTGTAAAACATTGTAATCAATTATCTTGTAAAGATGAATTTTGAAACTCATGATCTGGTCTAATAGGAACATTTTATTACAAGGCAAATGAAACTCATGTAGTAGTCTTTGATTAATTTTATCATATGGACTTGTATCACTTTAATTTTTTAGATGTTTTCACAGTTTTATCTATTTTGTGATGAATTTTTTTGTCATTTTTTTTGCTAATTTTCTTTTTTTTTCCTCCTATTTAATATCAAATGTTACCAATTTCCATTTATGCTTTTGTTTTGTTTCATCTTTCCCCTTCAGGTCATTAAAAAAAAGAAAAAAATAGTGATGCATTTTATTCTCCTTCCTATACAGAAGAGTGTCTCAGTATATTCCTATTAGAGTGACTGTAGACCTGGCCCCTGGTGCCAATTAGTATTTTGGTGGCTTGGGATGATCATGCCTCCTCACGAAAGGTGGCAGAGAGCCGCTAGATTCAGAATTGAATGATGCAGAATTGAGGAATGATGCAGATTCAGAATTGAATGATGCAGAGTTGAGGAGCTTTCTATTTGACTTTTGGGCTATTTCTTAATTTATTTAAAATCACCATTCCAGAATTTAGTGATTGAGCATATTTTTTTATTTATTTAATAGATTAGTTCAGTTTCAAAATATTTACTTTATATCTGACATCATTACTTAACTACCTAAGATAAAAGGTATTAGGTTTAAGGAAATCCAAGAATGATGAAACCTTTAAGGACCTTCCTTGGCTTACTGTTATTTTATTTTGGAATTAAATGGATGTATATGAAAACTATGTGGGTTTTTTGGGGGGTTTTTTTTGTTTTTTTGCGGTACGCGGGCCTCTCACTGTCGTGGCCTCTCCCATTGTGGAGCACAGGCTCAGTGGCCATGGCTCACGGGCCCAGCTGCTCCGTGGCATGTGGGATCTTCCCGGACCGGGGCATGAACCCGTGTCCCCTGTATTGGCAGGCGGACTCAACCACTGTGCCACGAGGGAAGCCCGAAAACTATGTTCTTTTAAAAGCACAATTTTATCTTCTGCCTCATCGAGTTTATTTTTTTTAAGGTGTTCTTATTTAAAAAGATTCTTCTCTCACTACATTGCCTCAGCATAATAATGCAAATGAAGTATATTCTTTAGTAGTAAAATTAATTGTTTTATTCTGTAATCTAATGTACATCTTCAGTTAAAATAGATTAGGAAATCTTTACCTTTTTTCTTCTTTTAGAAGAACTGAAATCAAATTCTCCCACACCTACCAAGCCTAATTGAAGCCTTCATTCCGTATATATGGTTATTCAACTGCCATTTGTAGTCCAGGATACTCAGTTACTCTCATGATGACTTAAGTTATTTGTATTTCCTGATCATCATAGATTTTGGTGTCCCTAACTGGAATAATTTTGAAAAATTGATCCCTAAACACAGATCTAAAAAGCTTACTCCCCGAATATCTATTCAAACCTTGTCAGGAAATAAAATACCTTCATATTTGATTTATTTTGGAAGCTGAAAAATTTCTTCAATTCAATATATAAAGGACTTTACCTCTCTCTATTAAATAAACCCCACAATACCTGTATGTTACGACTACTGTGGGGACTATTGATAATGTGTATAAAGTGCTAGTGTGGGGTACCTAATACATAGCAGATTGTCAGCAAGAGACGGCTGCTGCCTTTATTCTCTAATAATGACTGGAACAAATGCCGAAACATGCTTTCTGCTGAAAATGCTCATTTGTGTCCACTTCTCTCTAAAGAAAAAATTAATATTGACTACAGTGATTTAAAAATAAGATATTTGTGTTATATTTATAAAGCCCATCTTGGGAAAAAGTGATTTTGTAAAAATGTCTCTGTAGATGGTCTTGGCTATTATTTGAGATCTTGCATATTTGAAAAATTTTTATTCTTTGTCACAATTAATGGGTGGTTTGGCTGAATATAGAATTGTACTTAGAAAGTAATTTTCCTTTAATTTCAAAGACATTTAAAGTCTGTTAGATTGCTTTCTAGCTTCCAGTGGTTCCATTGAGAAGTTTCTTTTCATTTTGAGCCTTGATCTTTAGTCTTGACTTGCTTTGTCATTCAGGAACTTTTAAAGGTCTTCTCTTTATTCCTATTGATCTAAACATTTTATCTGGTACTTTTTTTCCTCCAGTGGGTGTTTGGAAATGTATGGAGACAGTTTGAGTAGTCACAGTGACTAGGAATCCTGAGGGAGAATGCTTTAGGATTTAGTATCTGAAGGTCAAAGAAGTTAATTTTCTTGCAAATACAGGAAACATTCTCACCCAGAATGTCAATAGTGCCCCTGTTAAGAAGTATTGTGACCGTGGGGAAATGTAAGATTAATCCTGATCTGCATATTGATTATAGTGTATGACAAGAGAAACAAGATGTGTACACCAAAGACCAGTCAATATGATTGGTAATAGTGTTATAGACATGCTGTGTGAAACAATGGAGGAAGAAAGAGTAAGTGACACAGTACAAACTGAAGTAGAATAAAAATCATTATGTGAAATATAACCATCAGATTATGAGTATATATTTACCATGTTACTGATTTTGATTTCTAGTTGGACATTATCTGCACTATTTTGCTTAATCATATCTTTGACACTTTTTTCTATATTTCCAAGTAGTACCTGTTCTTAATTACTTTGATAGGTCTATAGTAAATATCTAATTGTAATCCAAACACTTGGCAATTCCAGATCCAGAAAGATTTGAGAAAAATTTTTTTTTGCAAAGACTAGAACTTGACTGACAATGATAGCTATACATTTTAAATGGAACTGGGATTCAGAAAGGACTTGAGCAAGGGTTGTACTTGTACAGTTTTATAGCAGCTTCTGTGTTATCAGGTTGCAGTTCTATTTCATTACTGGCTTGGGAAATGAATTACCAGAATAGCATATATAGATTGGCTATGTTATAACAGTGCAAATATTCAGTGACAAAGACAACTTGTTTTTGAATTATCCACCATTTACTCATGGTTCATATCATTGCTTTACTTCACTAATGTGGCTAACCAGGCAAACTGTACGTTAGAAATACAGGACTCTAACAAAGTAAAGAGGGATTAAGATAATGAGGTGGGAAGATAGTGGAAGATGTTAAAATAGTAGTTTGATAATTAAGTATTAATACAGAGTCTTCATTTTAATATGCATATGATATACTTTTACTTTTCAGAACCTAAATCACAGCCACAGCAGCTTCATCAAGGACAACACAGATTGTCAAATACTGAGCAAAATGGAGTAAAAGATAATAATCAACCAAGATATCTTCCTCGAAATGATACCAGACAGCCAAGGAATGAAAAACCTCCTCGTTTTCAAAGAGACATCCAAAATTCAAAGTCAGTTTTAGAAGGCAGTGGATTACCTAGAAACAGAGGTTCTGAAAGACCAAGTACTTCTTCAGGATCTGAAGTATGGGCTGAAGAGAGAATCAAGTGTGATAGACCATATTCTAGATATGATAGAACTAAAGATACTTCATACCCTTTAAGTTCCCAGCACAATGATGCTGCATTTAAAAAAAGGGATAACTCTATGCAAAGCAAATCAGGAAAAGTTCCATCCTATGCAGAGGCAAAAGAAAATCCACTTCCTCAAGAATCCATAGATTATAATAATCAAAAACGTGGGAAAAGAGAAAGCCAAACAGCAAATCCTGATCATTTTTATGATAGGAAACCACGAACAATAAATAATGAAGCTTTTAGTGGTGTAAAAATTGAAAAACATTTTAATGTAAATGCTGATTACCAGAATCCTGTCCGAACAAATAGTTTCATTGGTGTTCCAAATGGAGAGACAGAAATGCCACTGAAGGGAAGGCGAGTAGGACCTATTAAGCCAGCAGGACCCATCACAGCTACACCCTATGATGATAAAATATTTTACAATAGTGGGCCCAAAAGAAGATCTGGGCCAATTAAACCAGAAAAAGTACTTGAATCATCTATTCCTATGGAGTATGCAAAACTGTGGAAACCTGGAGATGAATGTTTAGCACTTTATTGGGAAGACAACAAGGTATGCATGTTATAAAGTTATTAAATACTAATAGTACTGAATGTAACAGGCTAGTGAGACCATAGAAAGCCATTACTTTGGGACTGAGTTGTGTTCTATGATTGTACTAGTTTGTAAAGTCTTTGAATAGATGTATACATATATAACTTATCAAAGGGAAAACAAAATATTTAATATTTTTTATGGAGGCTTAGGAGTCCCATAGGATTTGGTTATGTTAGGTTTGATTTTCACCCGCATTTCAGAAAAGTATTGTAAAAGTGATTAAGTGAAGTTGATGAGTTACTTCAGTTATCATCAACTGAACTATTAATATTTTCTTTCTAGTAAAATTATACTGATTCACAAGGGAGAAAATCAGTTGAATGACACAAATTCTGCAGATTTCATTTAATTTAAAGATAAATACACAGTCAGCCTACTTTAAAAAAATTAAGAGCAGGAAGGTTAATTATTTAGCTAATAATAAATAATCTAAGAAACAAATCATTTAAACAATCTTCAGTTCTACATTATATTCTGGCTAAAAGGGAAAGAGGGAAATCGTGAAAAAAAAAAAAGATGAGGTTGAGAAGGAATACAGTGCATCAGATAAAAGAGCCTGGCTGAGAGGGAGAGGACCAATACAGTGCAAACAGGAAGGGGAAGAGGACAGAGGGACCCTCAGAGAGAAGGGCCTTTGTACGTGTTTCCCCTTCTGCCCAACATGCTCTTCCACCAACTACTCTTCTGATCCTTGAGGACTTGGCTCAGATACTTTCTAGAAGAAGCCCTTCTTTTCTGCCCCCTCATCCCTTCTACATTATTGTCTTTCTCAATCAGTGCTTTGTTCACTTTCTAAAACTTATTACAGTTTGTAAGTATTTTTGGTTTTGGTTCCTGCATTGATAACTCTTTCCCCTACCATGATTTTAAGTTCCTTGAAGGCAGGACCATGTATATCTAGTTTTTCCTCTGTTGCCCTGTTCCTCTCATAGTGTAGGGATTTCATAATTATTTGTTGACTTTGTTAACTAGTTCATTCTCAAGGGGGCACTTACACAGGAAAAATGTCGAGTAGTTAGGGGACTGGAGATATTAGCAAGGTAATAAAAACAGAGGTGAGTTATAGTGTGAGGGACCTAGGTGGATGTGAGGATCAAGTCAAAAAATATTTGAAATAAATATTTCATATGTAGAGTAGTTTCAGTTGATAAGGGTGTGCCTGTGTGTGGCTAAAAGGAGTGGTGGAAGTAAAGTTAACTGAAAATTTCAAGGAACTGAAATTCAGGCTAGGAAGTGTGGTTGGATCTTTTAAAAGATGCTGTAGGGCTTGGAATCAGGAGGTGTTATCTAATGATAGCAGCAAGGAGGGGTCCAGGTACAACTAGATGGCATAGTCTTTTAAGGTTTTGGTATGAATGTGAGATAACATTTGTCTAGAAGCAGCATCTCTACTGTCAAGTTTTTATTCAAGGCTAAAAGCAGAGGAGGAGACAGCACTAGCTGTGTCTTTTCTTTTTTTCAAGAAAAGCAAAAGCCTTCCCAGAAATACCAACAGACAAATTTCATTGGTTGGGAACTGTTTCACTTGGCTTCTCCTTGGCTATTAGGGAGACTTGGAAAGCAAGTACAGGCGTTCTTCACTATCTAGACTCTTACTCTTGCAGCTGAGACCACTCACTTTCCAAAATACAACAACTGTTTGATTTGGCTAGTGAGGGGTTACTTATGCTTAACTGTTTCTCCATTATGGTAGAGGCAAGAAGTAGTTGGAAATCAGTGTTAGTTTATAGAACTAACATGGTCTACCTTGGAGGGTTCACTTCTGTCAGATGCTTCTGTGAAAGGTTAAGATGAGGATGGAAATTTTAGTTTGCATTGGACAGTGTGGAGTTGATGGTGACCTTGACGAGCAGAGGAAGTAAATGATTAATAATTAATCATTAATAATGTTTGAAAGGCTTGGTAAAAGACTCAGGCTTTCCATTGAAATCCCATAAGGATTGTGCCCTAGTAGTAAGTGCAAAATACAAACAAGCCAGTACAATGCCTAAAATCAGCCCTTTACATGATTAAGGATATCTCCTTGTACTCTATCTGCCTGCCCCCCAAAATATAATCCTCTTTTGGGGAAAAGTAACATTTTCTATACAGATCCTCTTCATAGTATTTCATCTACAATGTCTGGCATCCTATAAAAAATTATGAGGCATGGTTAAAAATACAAAGAGAGAGAGAGAGAGAATATGAAAGACCAGAAACAAATAAAGCAACAGAGAATAACAGACCTAAGATATTTAGATATTAAACTTAGACAAGTTCTTCAACAAATATTGAGTATTCAACAGACCATAATTGAGTAGCTGCTAAGCGTTAGGTGCTTGGGATATATCAGATAGTTTTGTCTGTGCTGTTACCCAAATGCCTTCAAATACCTGATGAGATTGTTATTAAAGCTTTACTTTCAATTGTAATTTTCTCAGAAAATCAATGATACTGAATTCATCTATTGCCTCTACTGAATATATTCAAAGTAATGTCATCTAGCTTCTGAAAGATAGTGCCTAATATTTCCCAAAATGTTTTGAGCTTTTAGAGTATTCTTAGAATAATTGGATGATTGTCTAAGATGACTACTTTGAATTTACGTGGATGTATACATTCAGTTTAGAGTGAAGGACTGTAGGCTCTGTATAGATGCACCTTTAAGCAAATAAGATAAATATTCACTCTCTGAAAGAGATGGCATTAGTTATCTTCTGAAACCACCTAATTTAAGAGATAACTTTTAAGTGTTTTTTCAAGAATAGGCAACTTTCCAATTTTCTAGCCAGGGACTAAGGTAAAGATTTAAGGAAAGCATTGCCTATAACTGTCATTAAGAAAGCATAATCTTAATTGCATTGTAATGATGTTCTGGAAATAATCAGTTAGTATCATTTAAAATATTCCTCATGATAGCTTTTTTTTTTTTTTTTTTTTTTTTCCCTCCTCATGATATCTTGCCTTCTCTCAAGCTTTACTTCCATAGAAGGATTTGAGCATTTGGGACAATGCTTTTTCTCCCTGTATGTCTGCCATAACTAGTTCAGCTCTTTCAACTGGGGTATTGTAACAGCCTCCAAATTGGTCTCCTTGCCTTAAATCTTATTCCTCTTAAACTTGTCACTGAAACTGCCAACACTGTGATCTTGGTCTTAGAGCATATGTCATTCTTCCTAGTTAAAATCTTTCACTTGTAGTCTCTAGCATGCATATAGAGCCTCTATCAGCTGGTCCTTACCTTCTTGTCCTGTTGGTTGACCCATCATGCCATAGTTAATTTAAAACTGCTTGTTGTTTCCTATACTTTTCTTCATGTTTCATGTCTCTGTAACTTTCCCTGGAACACCCTCCTCAGTTCTTAACTTGGCTAAATACTCTTCATCCTTGAAGACCGTATCCATTGTCATCTGCCCCAGGAACTTTTCCTGAACTCCTTAGCTTTATTAAGTGCCATATCACTACACCTTTATTGCAGTACTTTCCACATTATATAGAATTCATTTTTCACATGTAGTTCCTGAAAGGATGCCAAGTTATTTGTTTTCCTAGGATGTATTATGACTGGCTGTCATTGTTGAACTTACCTGTTGAACTTACCTGAACTGACATTAATTATCTAAGAAGCTTACACCTGAAGCATGGGTCCAGAAATACAGCAACTTACAGAACACAGAAGCGTAAGGCTAAGAAATAAAGGAGGAAGGGAGAGATGTGAATGTATATTAAGAACTCTAAGATAAGGAAAATTCTAGCATGGTATCTCGAAATTTGCTAGCATCCAGATCTGGAAAGGAAAATATGATGGATTAACTTAATAACTTTTGTAGTATGAAGTATACTAGTTAATCAGTGAAAACAGGGACTTCCCTGGCGGTCCAGTGGTTAAGACTTTGCCTTCAAATGCAAGGGGTGAGGGTTTGATCCTTGGTCGGGGAGCTAAGATCCCACATGCCTTAGGGCCATAAAACCAAAAAATATAAAACAGAAGCAATATTGTAACAAATTCAATAAAGACTTAAAAAAAAAAAAAGCATCACTTATTTAAAAAAAAAAAACTCAGTGAAAGCAGGTTCTTTCCTGGTATACCCAGAGTAACTGCTATTTTAGAGGATTAAGAATAAGAATTTTTTTGTGTTTAGTATTTTTTGATTCTGGTGAGCCTATTAATGTTACTGAACTCAGGCTTTTCTGTTCATAGCTTGAAAGCCAAATCTCGAGAGACAAGTGTTGAGTAAAAGGAAAGATGGCTTTATTGAGGAAGCTGGCAGTCCTGGGAAGAAGATGGACTCGTGTCCCAAAAAACTAACTCCCCATTGCTGATCAGGGGGCAAGAGCTTTTAAAGTGGACTTTCAGGGATGTACGTGTGGAGGGAGGGGTTGGTGGAGGGGAGCTACATGCAGAACAGTAGTCAGCTCCAGCAATCATCTTGAAATTGGTCATAAAGTGACCTGATCAGCATCATATGATTGTTTTAAGTACAAGTAATCTTCAACTCCAGCGTCGGTGTGTTCCCATTTTCTTGAGGCCAGTTCTTGGAATTGTGTAAGATGGAACAGCTTATGTCATGGCTAGTCATCATGTGGTTAACTTTTTCTTTTTTTTTTTTTTTTTTTTTTTGCGGTACGCGGGCCTCTCACTGTTGTGGCCTCTCCCGTTGCGGAGCACAGGCTCCGGACGCGCTGGCTCAGCGGCCATGGCTCACAGGCCCAGCCGCTCCGCGGCATGTGGGATCTTCCTGGACCGGGGCACAAACCCGTGTCCCCTGCATCAGCAGGCGGACTCTCAACCACTGCGCCACCAGGGAAGCCCGTGGTTAACTTTTTCTATCTGGTGGGGGTTTCAGTATCTGCAAAGCAGCTCAAAGGATACAGCTCAGAATATTTATCTATAGCCCTGGAGGAGAAACTAAAGGTCCTTGACTTTGCTTAATGGCTAAACTATCAATATTATTTTTTTGTCTTGCTTGACTGTTTTCCTTTGTTTCTGCATTTTCTCACTTCTCTGATTAAATTTATTCTTTGGCTAAAGTTTTTCTACAGACAAGGGGCAGGTGGAGGACATGGAGGGAGAGGGGTGTTTGTCCTGGGAAGGTCCTATAGGGTCCTGTTATATTAAGGGTTACTGTTCGAGTGTTATATTAAAGCATCCAACTGCCCTAGTTTGAAGAAAACATTTCTTAAGAGTAAATAAGAGTTTTATGAGTTTTTCGTTTCCATATCATATTCACTAAGCAATGTTCAGATGTATAATTTGAGTCCTGAATGGGTTGACCTATAGTGGAGAGAATACTCCAATCAGTTGACCTACTCCCAGTTACCTCAACAGATAAATTTAAAAATTGTAGTTGTTACGTAAATTCAGTTCCTAGTGAGTTTGTTAATGTGTGTTGCTTCCAAGAGCCAAGGAACACTGGGTAAACAGATGAAATAAAAGTGTCCGGTCTTACAATGTCTCAAATCCTATAAATCCTGGGTATAAGTAATGTGCTTACTTTTTACCTGAAAACGCTCCTTCACCACAGCTGCCTGTATGACTGCAACAATGAGCCTTTTTCTTTTTTTTTTTTTGTCATATATTTCTGTTTTTTAAATACATTGCTCCATACTTAAATATTCTGATTAGTACATAAGAATCATCTTACCAGTGTTAGTCAAAGGGCTTCAATGGCTAACAACAAAACATAACACTAGTTCTTTTTACACCCATTAGCATGTGAATGTTCTTCTCTATTGACCCTCTTAGTTCTGAAATCTTACTACTGCTCAGTGTACGTATATCAGAACTCACATGGCTGAGAGAATTTCTCTCTTTTTCTTAGCCAATTTATGATTATCCAAAGGTAAGCTTTCTTTCTTAAAAATATTATTCTCTTAAAAATTATTTTCTTTAACATATTGTATATTTTAAAGTTGCTAAGAGTGTAAATCTTAAAAGTTCTCATCATAAGAAAAAAAATGTAACTGTGTGGTGATGGATGCTAACTAGACTGATTGTGGTAATCATTTCACAATATATACATATATCAGATCATTATGTTGTCCACTTAAAACTAATACAATGATATATGTCAATTATGTCTCAATAAAAATTGATTTAAAAAATGAGCTTTCAAAAAATACAAATATTGTAACATTTTGAGTATTTACATTTCCATCATGTATCACCCTTTGTAGACAATATTGATTGTCATATTTAAAACTCCTTTTTGTCTCCTCAGTTTTACCGAGCAGAAGTTGAAGCTCTTCATTCTTCAGGTATGACAGCAGTTGTTAAATTCATTGATTATGGAAACTATGAAGAGGTGCTACTAAGCAACATCAGGCCCATTCAGACAGAGGCATGGGTACGTGATCCAAATTCTGTACAAAGGCATAAGCTGTTTTGAAGGAAATACATAGCTCTAAAAGATTAGTCATAGTAATACGAAATTTGCCAGTGGAAAAATATTTTGAATTTGCTTAAAACCAGCTACTCCTAAAGTAAGATTTTAATTTAATAATTACACTGAACTACAGTAAAAATGAATGCATTGCAATTGCTTCTCTTGTATAATGCTTTGTTATATTATGCTTTGGAAATAGGTGCCCTTATTTATATGTTGGCCAAAAATGTGTATATGTTTTTATGGGTTCTTATGCATATTTTGTTCTTTCCGAGTTTGTTACTTTAAATTTGACTAAATTATGTCCAGCAGTTGTCAAATTTAAGTCTCTGTTGGATACATGTATATTCTTTATTATTTTAGTTACATGTAAAATTAAGAAAAACACTTTAAGTTATATATGAACTCATACTCCATTTACTACACGTATATTTATATATGTATATGTGCAGATTAAATTTAAATATCTTTGTTTAATAATTATTTGATTAATTTTGTCGCCAAATGTTATGTCAAAGCTGTGATGATTTTGTTGATGTAATTTAGACTGTATTGGCCTCATGGAGTCCATTTTATACAGGACTTATGTGACTTTACATAGATAGATTCTCAGCTACATTTAGGCAAAAACAGGAGGACAAGGCATATTAGAATTTGTTTCATAAAGTTTTTTTCAAAATTTATTTCCTTTCTGTAATTTGTGGATACCTGTTAATAAACTTATCACTAGAAGCCTAATTTGTTGCTGTTTCCCTAAAATGTAAAAATATACTAGAAAACTATATCATCTAGACAGTAGCCTTCATCATTGAAGCATACATTCTCATGAGCTGCTTTTAGTTTAGTTTAGCTTTGGTCTTTCTAGATTTTTCTGTCATGACTTCTGTGTCACTGCTCCCTCTCGCCTCCCCAAAAAAGATAAATAAAACAACAACAAAAAGCCTAGTAGCAACAATCATATTTGGGTCCATAGATCTTTATTCTTTACCTTTTTATTCTAGAAAAATGATCATTTTTTAGGTAGCTTATTGTTTCATGTTTTACAGTACAACATTCATACGTTTAAGAGATCCTTTCCTTCACTCTCATCCTCTAAAGTTTAGCTGCTTTTTCCCTAAAAGACTGAAATACCATCAATGTCTAATTTATATCTTTTCTTAGAGAAACTTGATGTAACTATATCTTTTGCCCTTTTGATTCCCATGTGATGGCTATTTTTATTCTCTTTTCATTTATTCTCTTTTTCATTAATACATCTTAATGTAGTTTTGATGGTAAAAGTATTTATTGAGTCTTTATTTGTAGAAGTTGAACCCTAGTTTGCTATTCATCATGTGATCCCAGTGTTTTTGGCCATTACAGTTAGAGTCAAAATAAAATTTTTACATTTAGTGTTTTTTTAGGAGATTTAATAAAAGATTAATTTTATTCTTTTCTCCCTAAAGAAAACTTTAAGTTTCTTTACTTTGTTTCTTCTCTACTTCCTCTTTCTGTTCCAGAGTGGACATAACTTATGAGCACATTTCTCATTCCTCACTGTAGCTTTTCCATTCAGAGGTGTTTGGTAGTGAAGTGATCATTTTCTTTCTACAGTCAGTGACTTTTCCTTTTTTCCCCTTAATAGTCCTCGTTGCTTTATTATTGATTTTAGGTCTTTGTAAACTTAGCTGGACAATAAATTTATCACGTGACAGCCCATGTAGTGATTCTGAACCACAGCAGTACTTTCATATCCCTGCCTACTTGTGAATACTCTTCTAGGCTTTATTGTGCTATTTTTTTTTTTTTTTTTTTTACCTATTTACTTTTTCTGCAGTCAACTTAAAAATCTTTCATAAGATACGTGAAATATTTTTCAGGTAGAAGCAGGATAGTATTACTAAATCTTTTGGAGATTCTGGTATTTCTTTTCTCCTATTTACAAGTAACCAAGTGATTGTTGATGTTTTATGATTTTGCATAAATTAATACAGCAAATATTTTTGGATCATGAACAGTGTTATTGAGGATAAGATCATCCTTTCTTCCTTATCTGTGTGAATAATTGACTTAGTTGTAGAAGCAGCTCCTTCTTGATAAATAGAAGCCACCAGCTTAACGTATCTTAACCCATCTCCTTTTTTTTTTTTTTTGCGGTCCGCGACCCTCTCACCGTTGTGGCCTCTCCCGTTGCGGAGCACAGGCTCCGGACGCGCAGGCTCAGCGGCTATGGCTCACGGGCCTAGCCGCTCCGCGGCATGTGGGATCGTCCCGGGCTGGGGCACGAACCCGCGTCCCCCGCATCGGCAGGCGGACTCTCAACCACTGCGCCACCAGGGAAGCCCACGCATCTCCATTTAAAAAAAAATACATATGTGCACATAGACATAAAAAGCCTCTGAAGAAAAACAATCTATGTGGCTGTCAGTACATTTAACATAGAATTAGTGTAGAGTTCTCTTATCCTCTGAGAGTGCTGATGTTGGGGTCTATGAGCACTTTTTCTTTTTGTAACTTGGGAATTGTAACAAGTTTTAAGTTAATTCAAGCAAAACATTCACTATACCAATAAGAAGGTAACTCTAATTGATAAGTCATACTAGAAAAATTAAAGAGCTGCAAAGGTATAGCAAGGTGTTAGAAGCCTTAGCACAATTATTCACTCACACTATGGACTGTGTAATTTTTAATTTTTTTCAACTCTTGCACTACATATGTACATTACTGTTTTTAATTATGAAATGATTTTGTATATTTTATTAAGGTTTATGTTAGTTATTGGCACAAGATTCTGGAAAACCTCTTTTTTCCCTAAATGTAGCAATGATCATTCATTGAAATTTTTTTAATAGTTTGCAGGAAAAATAACCAAGAAGCCTGCATATAAACCAAAAATCTTTATAGAAATCAGTTGTCTGTATTGTCTCTTAAAGGTGTAAGGATAAATTATTAAATAAAAAGCATGAAATGAGATTCAATGACTAAGTTAATAGTTTCTTATGTGGAAAATTAGAATAAAAATCAAGTTAATAGTTTAAATCTAACTGTTAATATTTTTCTCATGAAGTTTAAGAACTAATTGCCTTAAATCAGTCTGTAGACAAATTTCTATTTTCCCCTTCTATCTGGATGTACCTTTTTACTTCCAGAACATACTCAGTGATGATATTTTAGATGGCAAAAATATATGTTCTGATTATGATTAAATACGTTATTTCCTCCTGATCTACTGAACTTTTTCTTATGTCATACTTGATTTTTTTTTCTAGCTAGATTAAACCTGGATCTTTTAACTATGGTAAAATATTCTGTCTTAATTTTAGTGTCTTTATTATAGTAAACTCTCTATCATATATTAATGTGAGATTCACAGCTCATTCTTTTTTTTTTTTTTTTGCGGTACACGGGCCTCTCACTGTTGTGGCCTCTCCCGTTGCGGAGCACAGGCTCCAGACGCACAGGCTCAGCGGCCATGGCTCATGGGCCCAGCCGCTCCGAGGCATGTGGGATCTTCCCGGACCGGGGCACGAACCCATGTCCCCTGCATCGGCAGGCGGACTCTCAACCACTGTGCCACCAGGGAAGCCCACAGCTCATTCTTAACTGGATAAATCCTCTTTTTTTTTTAAATGTTCTTTGTATATTGCAGGATTTTCCTTATTTTACCAAAGTAAATGAAGCATTATGGAATCTCATATTATTTGTAAAACTATGTAGGGAGAAAACCATAATATTATTTTATATTTCTGACCACTGTATGAGAAAACATTAGGGGCAAAGGAAACCTATTTGTGTTTCCTGCAGGTGCTTTTCAAATTTATTCTTTTTAACTCTAAAACTAATATCAAGAAACCAGTAAAAAGATGCCACAGGCAATTTGGAATTACTGTAAAATACCCTGGCGTTGCTGCTCAGACAAATCTTTTGTGTTTTTAGAGTGTTGTTGCTTCTGAATCACTTTTCTAAACCTGGAAGGACAGTGTCAAGTCCTGATTTCCCAGAATATTTATGACTTGTATGCCACTGAGACTTATATATCCCAAGAAATGTTTTAGAACATGCTGATTTCTAAACTTTCTTTTTAAAGGTTCATAGTATCAGGAAATGATCTTTGTTCAGTTAATGTTCCAACTAGAAAAATTATGATTGTATTGATAATGGTTAGTTCTAAGACCTTAGCATACACATCAACTTGGGCAGTAATTCTGGAAAGTGACAGATGGATTGTTATTGTCTTTTAACCTACCTTAAATGTTTTTCTGTACCATATTTATTTATTCAACAAATATTCATTGTATGTATGTTAGGTGCTAGGCATTGTTCTGGGTGAGGAATATATGTTAGTACTCAAAACACACAAAAGTCCTGCCCACAAAGTTATAAGAAAGTTATATTTCCAGTTATGTGAAACAAACTTAAATATCTCATGGGAGTGTTCATTCTTACCTCTTGAAGCTTTAAAACAAGATATAAGTGGGAAAAATTTTGTTTACTGATTTTTAATTTAAATAATGTTTAGATCTTTATTTCACCTTATTTGAAGATAAAATTATTACAGAAGAAGAAAGTGTCATTTAATGAATTTTATCTATTTAAAATTTCCTGTTTATCTACTTGATTTAAAAAGTAAATTTCTTTTTAGATGGGTTTGGGTTTCTTTTAAAAATAATTATAATGTATATCTTTTTCAGTTTTAGCATACTTTAAAAAAAGAACTATCAGTTTCAAGTTTTACTTTTGAAGTAACTTTGTGCAAAATTTATTTTATAATGACATCCTGGGAAGCACATTTGAAAATTACCTTTTCAAATTCAAATAATGTTCAGAAAAAAACAAAGTATTCTACCACTAATAAAAATATTAAAGAGAAACATATTACCCCCAAAAAAATCCCTAACCTATTTAATGAGGAAGGAGATTGAGAGTTTTGATATGTAAATTAATGACTTAAAATGGATCCTAAATGTATTAGATGTATTAGTAAATTTATTAGTAATGTAAAATGTAAATTTATTAGTAATGTAAATGTATTAGTAATTTTAATGATATAGTAATAAAGTTAGGCTATATCTAGTTTGTATTTGATATCAAAGATCATAATAGATATTAAAAAGAGGACAGCTGTTATAGAAACCATTAACTTCAAAGGGAAATTAGAATTATGTAACAGTGAGGTTCTGCCAATTAGTATCCAGTAAAAAGTGCAGGCACCTAGTTGATCATAGTCCAGAAGGTTTTTCATTTCTGATAATAAGTTCTTAAATAATTTAGTGGGTATAATTTACCATACTTAAATTTCTGCACTAAAAGCATAATTTGAGTAAGGTCAGTGAAATACTGAAATACATTTTCTTCCACTATACATATTTTGGGACACTTCCCTTTCTGAGATTGCCTTATAGGCAATGCTCATTTTCTTTTGCAGTGTAAACACAGAGTAAATCAAAAGGAAACTGTACAGCTAGTTCAGCCCCATTTAAGAACATAATTTTCACCTTATAGGTGATGGAATTTGGGGGATTCCATGTAATATCTTTAAGCTCTGTTTTAATAAAGTTTGGTTGTATTTGATATGCTTTATTTATTTCTTAATCTATCACCCAGCTTTTCACAATTCGCACGGGAGGTTGTGGATTATACAGAAGGACTTTACTAGAGATATGAAAGCTTCTGACATAGAGGGAGAGATGATTCATTCATAAACGATGCCATATACATTGATATATCAACTTAAATACTGTTGACATCTACCTCCTGAGTCCCAAATTCTGTTTGTGAATTTGAGATTATTATGAAACCTAAGAGATTATTATGAAAATCTCGAGATCTAGTTTTGACCGGGCTATATTATTCAAGAGACATTTTATTTCACCATTAAATTAATACTAAGAAAATAGTATGCTATTTTAAGAACCTGTACAAAAGTACTGCTTGAATTTTGCTATCTGATAATTTAATGTATTGTAATCTATTCAAAGGAACTGTATATAAAAGTATCTTTAAAAGGTTTCTGGGTAATCTGAGTTTTCCTTTATTGAGCAATGAAAGTACATCATGTTATTATTTCATGTTCCTTTTTATTGAAGGTAAAATAACTCCCAAAGTGAAATAACATGGTAGGGTATTACCTAAGATGTGCTGTCTTTTTGATTTGTTTCTAACTTTAATTACAATTCATAAAACAATTTAAGCCTTATATTATTTAAATATTAAGAATCAAGTTAGCATAACTGTTTGAAAAATCTTTTTTGTGTACATGAATAATACCAGTAGCTATTATGTTAATCTTTTATCTTCTAAGTCTCCCCTTTATTAATAGCAACTTAAAGGATGGACTCCTGGATTATGGTGCTGGCCAATTGAGAAGTAAATTCTGAGATGCTTTAGACTTATGCTAAATGTTGTATAATTTTTATTTTTTCTTCAAAGTAGTCTTAGGAGGCATCCTGGGTATGATCTACAGCTGAAGGGGGCTAGGATTGTCAGATGAACTTATTTTTTCTTTTGACATTTTTGATTTAATAGACGCAAGGTTTGTTCTCTTTCAAGTGTAAATTTTATTTTTTCATTTACTTTACTTACCCGGATTTTTAAAACTGTAATTTCAAACTGCACTGAATTTTACCATTCCTTCACATATGTGTGCAGAAGACTTGCTAATATACTCATTGCACAGGAAATAAAGTAGTAAAATAAATGAATATGAGGAATATTTTTGTTTTGTTTTATTTCTTGTTCCCAAAGATGTTAAAGTATCATATTGGGCATGTGCCTTGACTAGGCACTCATGTCAGTATGTTTTAAAGATTTTTATAAATCTGAAGAGGCATCCTTCTTGAATTAAAAAAAAAAACAACAGTGCACACAGTTCTGTTTTAGTTTCTAGTGAATTTCTGAGCCTCTTCCATCTATACCTAAAAAGCCAGAAAAATATGTTGCTTATTGCACCATAGACTTTATTCCCTTTCAGATGGAGCTCCTACAATGCATCTTTCCAATTCTAAAGTCAGTGGTTGTGAACTTTGTTGGTGATAGGCTAAAAGAGGATTTATGATACATATTTGATTGCGTACCATAACGAGTCGTCAGTCGTCCATTTTCTTTTTTAACCTTACATGGTTATTTGTGTTTTTCTGTACTCTTGCTTTTGTCACCTTATTTATTAGTCATCTCTCCGTGTTTTCATTCTATTTCTTAAACATCATTGTATCCTTTTGACTTTGTTTTTTAAACTTTATTTTCTTTTCACATTTAGTGGGTGGTATCTCTTGATGTATTTGTTTATTACCCCTTCCTACTGATCCTAATTTCCTGAACTTTACTGGACCTATGCTGTTTGTTCTAGAATCATGTGCAGTAGGCTTCACTATCACACCTCTAGAAAAAGAGTGGAGTTGATCTGTCTCCTTGTGAGAAACACTCTGGTGTTAATAGCTTTCAGTTCCATTAAACTTGGGAAATACTGGCAAGAGTTTTACACCTTAGTTTCAAATAACTCCCTTAGTAGTGGCCTGTCGTTGGCTGAGAGCTCCATTCAGAAGGGACAGGACGTTCTGCAACAGTGAGTACATTTTATTTGCCTTAAAAAAAAACAAAAAAATCCCATATAGTTTGTTAAGAGTAAACATAATGATGAGGTTCTAGTTAAGTAGCTCAGGCCATCATAAGAATTTAAAAGTTATTATTTTTTTGTACATACTTCTTCATGCCTAGCCCATCTAGCTCAGGGTTAGTTCTGTTTCCTGGTTAAATAAATTTGGAAAACGCTGGGTTAAAAAATTAAGTATGCTTTTTGATTACAGAACTTCTTTGAGCCAGTAACAGATTAATATGTATTTTAAATCTCCAAGAGAGAGACATATATAGTGTTTATTGCTTCACAAACTTATTTGCTCATGGGACCCTTTTTTTTTTTTCCTGTATAAAATTTGTTATAGAAAGTCTACAGGAGGTACTTTGAAAAACATCATACCTCTTTTCTTTGTAGTTTTCAAATTTCACATTTTTAAAATAGGGTGAAGATTTATCTTCAGAAACACTGTTTTAGATGTTCCAGACTTCTTCTTAATAATATAATATTGTACTTTTATGTTATAAATAGACTAAATATATAAAAGGCAATTTTTCCTCAAACATGTTCCATGATTCTTTACCTTTCTATGAATAGAGGACAAAATATACTTCTGAAAATTTATGTCCCTTCTAAGTACTTATGCCATTAGTAGTAGTGTTTTAATTACATAAAAATAAATTTGAGATCTTCTTTTACATGTAATTATACACAACTCACTGGTCATTTAATTTAATTTTAACTTAACTCTAATTCTAGAAACATTTATATATTAACTTTTTAAAATTTTCATTCATGAAAACTCCCATTGTAGCTTTTATAATATTGCTGTTTCTTTTCTGTAATTCTTGCCTAATAACCCACATGATCTTTATATGTTTCAGCAGTCAGGCATTGCCATGATTTGTTTGGGTATTGTATTTGTTTTTCTCCAATAATCTAGCCTAAAGCAAAATCTGAAATCCTTTTTTTTGTTAAACTGGCATTGGCTACTGAATCAAAAGAAAGTATCAAAGCAAGTTAATTCCACTGAGTGTGTGGGCATTCTTAAATGAAGAAGAGGACTCCTAAAATACCAAAAATTCTGTTTTGTTTCAACGTTTGTATTGCTCCTTTACTAATAGGCTAGTGTGTTCTCAAGCCTTTAACTAGTATTATTTCAGTTAATTAAAAGCTTGTTAAAAGCCTCAGAGAAAACAAACTATTAAACTTAACTGCTCTTGGTCTTCTGTTCAAGAGATCAGAAGATCTCTCATTTTCCTTGTAACAGTTATTAAGATGAATTGATAATCTTGGATCTAACTCCAGAGCTCACTTGAGAGATCTAGAGGGGAAAAAATTATTATTTTAAGAAACATATCCTTTCCAGGCACTTATAATTATAAACAAGGGCAGAATGTATGGTTGGATAATAGCTAGTGAAAGTACAAAGGAACTCTGTTAATAAGCAGTAGGTATAAGTACCATTTGTTTTAGAGCTTAAGGGGATTTGATTTTAAGTGAGCATATGAACTGACTTGGTGGCTGAAACAGTGGAAAGAGGTCAGTAATTATTTGTTGAATGATTAATGTAGTCCTAGTGGTCACCCTTATTACTTCAGACATGAAGCCTGAGTGTAACAGTTTAATATGATAGTTTTTCCACAAGTATTCTGAGTGCTTTTTGTAACAAAGCTACTTTAGAAAATAGATTGGCATATATATGCAAGGGATTAAAAGGATATAAGACAAGTAGAAGATAAATTTCCTTCCTTCCAGAAGCCACATAATAAATATTAATAAGGCCTCTATCTGGCTGGCATGGTTCCAGTCTGGGAACCATTGTTGGCATGGTTCTTGATTATAATTTTGTTATGCTTGTTAAATGAATGGTATGGTGTGAAGGAAGTAAGTGGAGAAGGCCAAAGTTGACTTTTGAAAACTAGTGTTAACTTTAACAACTTTTTATTGGAATTTTTATTTTGCCTGAAGTGTGCTCATTTTTTCCCCCAGATCATGTGATTGGGAAATTAGGCTCAACCCTCCTGGTCATGCTTACCCAAGAGCTTATTATTCAAAGTAAGATACTAGAAGTCAGTTTCATTCTGTTTCTATATGGTTCAAATTCTAAAATTTATGGACTTGTTATCTTTTTTTAATGTTGGTAGCCATTTTTGATACTATTTAATGAATGATTAAGGAGAATATAATGAGCATTTTATCTTGAAAAGTTTTAAGTAAATAAGGCTTAAAATAATGTGGAGAAAAGTATTCTAGTGTATTTTTTTCCTTATAAAGTGATCAGTTAATATGAATCTTATTAAGAATTCCTGAATTTGACCATCACTACTCAAAACGAATGTTAGATGTAATTAGATTTTTAAAATACGGAATTGAAGTCTTAAAGCAAATAGATAAGGGAGACAGATCAAGAACTTGAGAGTAGTAGTTCAGAAAGCCTCTAAAAGCTTTGGGCACAAATAAAGATATCCCTGGTTGATCTTTTATGTGCCCTGATTAGTGTTAATGCATACTAAGCACTTGGCCTTACTGATAGTAGTTCTCATAAATAGAAAGACTGTTTGAGACTGAGATGTAGTGGAGCTGATTACAAAATGATCTAGAAATGCTAAAACATTGGTCACATGCCCAGTCCATTTAAATTGTATCCTTGTATTCTTAGGAAATAAGCAAAGCAAAGAAAAATTCTCATTGAATGTGTTTAAAATTAAAATATATAATTCCCTAAGAAAAATTAAGGAATGATACAAGAAACTTGAGACTGAGAACTCTAAATTTTTTTATAGAAAATTACTTATAAAAGGCTACAATAAAAGCATTTTAGATATAATTTAGAAATGAATATAAGATTTAAATTTCAGGAAAATGATATGCACATTTTCCTATTGATTTATTAAAAATACTTAAAATTGGCTACGAAAAGACTGAATATTCCGTTCATTCTAATGATTATAATTGCTTTAATGAAATTAATGACTGAGGGAAGGTATTTAAGATAGGAAAAAAAATGACCACAGAGTAGGTTAAATGTAGATTTGGTATCTTGATTCTTAAGCATTTTTCAAAATAATTTTCATAATGGTATAATTTAAAAGGTTTGACTTAAACTGCTAAACAAAAATTTTTTAAACAAACTGCTTTAAATAATTTCAATTATAAGAACAAGTTTTGCTTTCTGAAATGATAATTGCTATTCTTTGAAGTTCCAATAAATTTCACATAAATGGCAAAAATACTTCTGACATTGTCTACTGCCAGTTGCCATTCTTGGACCCGAGGCTGAGGAACATTTTCAGATTCTGTGTGCTTTATCCTGAAAGAATTTGATGAAAAAGGGTCACTGAGAGAGTGAAATGTCTGCTCTGCTTGGCCTTTGAAAGAAGGGGAGAGGGCAGGGCTAGTCTTGGGCAAATTACTTCCACCTCCCTTTTTGCCCCTGCTTCAGCTCCAGGGGAGCTGGAAATGCACAGAAGGAGTCAGAAGACCTGGGTCGAGTCCTGGCTCTGCCACTTACTACCTATGTGACTTTGGGTAAGTTATTTAATGTCTCTGGGTCTCAGCTTCAGTACAGGGTTGTTGTGAGGATTAAGTAATATGATCAAAGGAAATGTGCTTTGTAAACTCCCAAGGTCTATAGAAATTTAAAATTTTATTATCATAACCTGGCCTTCTTCTTCCCAGTTCTTCCATAGTCTGGTATCCTTGGCTATGCATTTTTAAAGCAGCCCAAAATGACAACTCCTTTTGCTTTTCCCTGTATCCTCTCCATATTGGAACTCTTATTCCTGTCCTCTGCATGCTTCAGACTTAAGTATTCTAAGAATATTAAACCAGACTGGTTAAATTAATCTTCATTGTAGAGTGTGGATTGTGTTGCCCCTTTTTACCCTTCCCACTCTCACCTTTCTTCTTTAATCTTCTCAGAATTGTGCACTTAGAAACGTCGAAAAATCTCCAGTGCATGGAAGTTCGCACAGTGTTGGCAGAAGTCCCTTAAATCGTGTTACCCAGATCACTTCTCCATTAGTTAGTAAGGTTGATTGGGTAAATGGGAATATGATTATGTCTCTTGTCCTTTCTTTTTCTCTGTGTGAAAGGAGATGGAAATAGTTCAGAGTTAAAACTTCTTCTGAAATCTCACTGATAAGCTAGATCCTAAATTGAGGAATAATCATAGAGAGGAGACAAGGGATTTAGTGGCCATTTCTTTGGTCAGCTCTTTGAGTTGTATCTGACTTGGCCTCATCTTTGATTCTCAGTAAACTCCAGCCTACCCTCAGTCAAACTAAATTTATAACACCTGTTGTCCTTCCTGGGTGCTCAGTTGATAGAGCCTGCATGGAGATAAGGAGGAAAGAGAACTTGCCTTCTGCATCACGTCTGGTTTCAGATCAAGGGATCTTTAAGAGGCCATAATGAGAGCTTGTAGCTCTACTTGATCCAGCCTTCCCACATAATCTGAGAATGCTTGATTTGGCTATGTGTCAATAATAGTAATAATAGCCCTTGATGTTAACTGCTTGCCATTAATGCCTAATTACCATGGAGCACAATAACAGTTACTCATGTCATGATTAGATTAACTTTCTTAAAATTTTTATTTTATTTCATTTTTACAGCCTTGAACCATTGACTTATGCTCAATATGGTTTCTTGCTGAAGTAGCAGTGTCATCTTTCTTAACTAAAAATTAGAAATATTGAACTCTAGTGGCAATCAAATGCAAATTGAAATGATAACAGTGTTAAATGTGTGAATTAATGGGAAAAAATTAAATGATAATGTTCATGCTGGCAAAGATGCAGTGACACGAGTACTTTTATACATTGCTGATGGCAGTGTAAATTGGTGTGATCTTTCTGATTTTTTTCCAAGCCTTAAAAGTGTTCATTCCCTTTAAACTAACAATCCCACAGTTGTTAATCTCTGCTAGTGAAAGATCAAAGGAATAAGTGAATTTCTGAGAGATGATCATTGCAGCAATAACAGGAAAATCTAGAAACTACTTAAATGCCTAACAATAAGAATGGTAAAATAAAGCATCATTCATCAGCTGGGTGAAATATTTTACAATTGTGATAAAAGATCATTATGAAGGCTGTAATATCATGGGAAATATTTATGATGACTGAATGAAAGCAATTTATAGAGTTGAGAATGCCCTCAAAGTAGTGGTTGTTTTAGTGTAGTAGAATTATGTACAGACTCTGTATATGTGTATATACTTATTTTTCAATTTTATAAACTTTCTATAATTTTGCATTACATTTTTTATTTGATAAAGTAACAGCAAGCAAAATAAAATTAGCAAGAAGAAAGTTGATCATGATTAGGGAATTTTAGTCTTAAAAAGAAATCCCTAAAATTTGCAAAAAGGATCTGAAAATATGGGAGTTTACAAAAAGAGATATGAATAAAAACATAACTTCTTTCTAATTTTGCCCTTTGCCTTCAGTGAAGTTAACAACAACATGATTATGGTTTTCCATGATAAAGTACCATGATCTTTGAACTTGTTCCTGTCTATAATTAGTAAATGAAATACTCCTACAATTAAACCAGTAGACTTACCTATACAAATTACCACCTTCATTCAGTCTATCCATACAACCTACTTTCCAATTCCTTGCAAAATTCTCTCTTAATCACTGTCCACAGAACACATCAGAATTCAGTCTCTCCCAAGTGCTTTCAAATGCACAGCAAAATACATTTCTCCTATGAAATGTTTATTTAATCCATACAGGCATACCTTGTTTTATTGCACTTCAGTTTATTACGCTTTGCAGATACTGCATTTTTTTACAGGTTGAAGGTTTGTGACAACCCTGTGTCGAGCAAGTCTACTGGCACCATTTTCCCAACAGCATTTGCTCACTTTGTGTCCCTGTGTCACATTTTGGTAATTCTCACAATATTTCAAACTTTACTATTATATTTGTTGTGGTGATCTGTAATCAGTTATCATTAATGTTACTACTGCAAAAAGATTTCAACCCATTGAAGGCTCAGATGATGGTTAGCATTTTTTAGCAATAAAGTAAATTTTAATTAAGGTATGTGCTTTGTTTTTTTTAGACATAATGCTGTTGCACATTTAAAGACTACAGTGTAGTGTAAATATAAATTTTGATATGCACTGGGAAACCAAAAATTAGTGTCACTCCCTTTATTGTGATATTTGCTTTATTGCAGTGGTCTGGAACCAAACCTGCAATATCTCAGAGGTATGCCTGTACTTACTTAACATTCATAATTTTGGGAATATGTTAGTTTATAATTATGATACTTTGACACTTTGTCCCTGTTTTTTTTGATACATTATTAAAATATTAACTGTAAAGTGATATTTTTATATTTGAGGTTTTCTTACTAACTTATAATTTCAAATATATTTTAATCTGTTTCAAAAATCTTTTTGAGCACTTACTATGTGACTTTATCTCTCCACCCAGAACAGTGCCCAGCACAACACATTTCCTTAGAATGATTGCATGCTGGACAATGGCAGTGCATAGATGAGCAGTCTCTACACTAAAAGAGTCAGACTAGCAGAGGAGCCCAGCAAGTAAAGCACCATAGATGGAGCATGTTTAACTCAGTCAGGAACTGACTCATAGAAGAGACGAGGCCTTCCCTAACTATCGTATTATAAAACAGCAGTGCGCCATCACACAAACTCTCTATCCCCTTTGCCCGCTTTATTTTCTGCATATCCTGCCCCTCCTTCCAACCCCTAAGTGAAAGCAATGTGAGAACAGGGTCTTTGTCTCAGCTAATACTTCAGCATTCAGAACAGTCCCTGAAACATAAGGCTTTCAATAAGTACTTGTTAAATCTGAATGAATGAAGTTTAATGTGAGTCTCGAAAGTTTTGAAAGACTTAGCTTGGGAAAAAAACGTGTGAGAGAATAGCAAAGAGTGTAAGAGGGCATGGTAGGGTGAGGTATTTTGGTAGCAGTATAGGTTGGGTGTAACAAGTGTCAACAGATGAGGCTGGCTGCAAAGGCAGGTGGCTTGAAGGATGGGGAGTCAGGTGGGTTACAGTAAGGAGTTGGAATATTTATATCTGAGAATAGGGACCAATGAAGGATTTGGGGTAAGGGAATGTCATGATGTGATTTTGCTTTAAGAGATTATTTCCTGTGGTATAGAAAATGGGTTTCAGTGAAAGCAGAGAGCAAGGAGACCAGTTATTGCAATAGTTAAGGCAAGAGGTGGGGACTTTGGAGTCATCAGAGTCTAGGCAAAAGTAGAGTATGGGTGAGATTGTGTGTAAAAAGAAAAAAGAAAGTGTGTAAAAAGAGAAAAGACGAAGACAGGGTCAACTTCCAGGGAATTTCACAGCTGAGGGGTGGGAAGGGACATTGAGAAGTAGCTGTAGTTTAAGAGGACAAGGGGTTGGGCAAATGGGGAGGGATGCTTAATCCACAGTATAAAATGCTGGAAAGGTCAAGGAAGATGAGAATTGAAAAGTGGCTGTTGGATTTGGCAATTGACAGGTTCTTATAACTGTAGAATGCACTTTCAGTGGAATGGTGGATGTGCGTGACAATTTGTGGCTTCTTGATAGTAAGTGGGACATAAGAAAATGAGGTTTAGGCTACTTATAGGATCTTGGTTGTGAAGATAAAGAGGATAGAAGAAGAGAATAAGGAGTAAAGGAGCTCAAGGTGAAAATCCAAGCATGTTTACATCAAAGGCAGAGTGAAGAAAAGAGAGAAAAAGAGGTTGTAAAAATAGGTGTAAGGATTAAAAAAAATCCAGGCTGTGGTGAGAAAGTGGGGTACGATCACTTTGGGTGACTTTGGGTATGTTGAGGAGTACTAAGGAGAAGAGAGGAAGGAAGTAAATATAGGTGTGGATGAGAGTAAGCTGGGTTTCAGGGAAGGAAGGTGAATAATCCTTCACTAATGAACTCTTTTCTATCAAGTAAAAGCAGGTCATCTGTTCAAAGTAATGAGGTCAAGAATAGGAGAGGAATTTTGAAGAGAGATGTAAAGATTTAGAAACCACCCAGGAAAATGGGAGAAGAAGCTGACCAAGAATGTATTTTCACAGCAGAAGTTTTCAACCCTTAGTAAAACTTACGCGCAAAGCATTCTGTGAGAGTTCATTCTCAGTTTCTGGTCTTTTAGTAGCTGCAGGAAAAGTTTAAGTGGATATAAAAATGAGAAGAACTTTACAAGTTTATTAAGTAGAAACAAACAAGTTAACCACTCAGCCCATTTTCAGTAGAGGTTCTCATTAAGGACCTGATATTTGAAAGTCTGCACAGTCATAATGACTATGTTATTGCCCTAGGACCTCAGCAGAATTCAGTATTGGAAAATGCCCTGTGAAAATGGCTTTAAGCTCTTGCTAGTAACATTAGTATAATCCTAGGAATGTTAACAAAAGTTTCAGGCCTTCTTGAGCTAATCTTCATGCCAGGTAGTGATACATTAAATAGATAAAAATGTTAATTCGGTATTTGAACATTCGAAGACGCAGTGACCCTGTGTATGTTTGGGTGTGCAAGTGTGCAAGCATGTGAGAGATATCATTGTTTAAAAAATTGTGATAGTTACTAAAATGTTCATTTAGAGTGGCTTATCTCAGTAAGGAGAAAAGAAGAAAATAAGGTAGAAAATTTTTAAACTCCTGTTTAATCTCTTAAAACCTAACCTATTGACTTTTCTATTAACTGACCTATTTACAGAAGGAGATTTTCCTAACATGGACACAGTTTTAAATAAGGAAAAAAATTTTAAATGCTCATCATAATATTTGCATGACAGTTATAAAGAGTTGTCTAGCTATGGAATTATAAAACAAAATCCAAATATGAAACCAGTTAAGAACACATGCTGTTCACAATCATAGAGTTAATTTATAAGCTACCATGGAATATTCTTATTCTGCTATTGAAGTGGACAGCCCTTTCTCATTGCTACCATACCAAAATATTGATAAAGATTTCTGAAAAAAGAGCCTCAACAACTTACTTTCAACTTTCCTAAGAGAGCTTAGGAAAGTTATCTGTCTCAAAGTTTATGCCACAGAATGTGATAACACTCATTAAACAGAAACAATACTATGAGGTTTATCAAATTATGAAATTGATGAACATCCTTTATTTAAAATGTATTATAAGTTCTTAGGTAAATTTAGGAACTTGCCAATTACATATACAAAGCAGAATTGTTTGTATTCATCTAAGCCTCTGAGGGTAAATGTCTTGGAACATGTAATAGTTAATGGGAAAAATCTGATGTGAAAATATTTGTATTGCTGAATTTTACTGCTTTATTATACTTTTCCTTCTCATTAGTAATATTTTTCAGAAGAGTCTCCATGTCTGTGGATACCAAGGGTGGGGGACACTAAGTTGGATGAATTTCATAAAGACAATTACAGTGAGCCCTCTGTATCCACAGGTTCCACCGACCGTGTATCAAAAATATTTTAAAAAAAAAATTATAGGAAGTTCCAAAATGCAAAACTTAACTTCGCTGCATGCAGGCAACAATTTACATAGCATTTACATTGTAATAGATATTATAAGTTATCTAGAGATCATTTAAAGTCTACAGGAGGGTGTGTGTCAGTTATATGCAAATACTATAGTACCATTTCATATAAGCACGCACAGATTTTGATATGATGGGGTAGTCCTGGAGCCAGTCACTCATGGGTATTGAAGGACAAATGTACTGTATTTGGTAAGCTAGTAGGATTTGTCTCAGTAAAGAAGATTGCCTCTGGGTTCCTTTCTTCACTGGAAGAAAAATGAACATTCTGCTAATTGACCAGATTCTCAGCCTCACTTTTGTATTACATTGGTTATTGACACCAATAATTGTAAAATCACTTTGTAAATGTAGAGTGCCACATCAAGGCTCGTTTAGCCTTATGTGTTCTCAACCTCTGTAACTCACTAGAATAATGCAAATTGCTTGACTCAAACCAATAAAAGAGAAACTGTGTTGTATGTGACATTATAAAGAATGGAACTTTACACTTGTGAAGGAGTAATGATAGCTAACTTTATTGAACACTTAATGTTGTACCCAACATTATTCTAAGCTCTTTACTTAACACTAATTTATTTAAAGTATAGTAGCTGCTTATTGATAGTGTAGCCATTTCAGGGTAGTTCATTCTCTCATTGAATGATTCACAGTAGGCGGTGCTCAGAGTAGATAGCATTGTGGATAATTTGTGTTTTATAGTAAGAACTATAGCACCTAAATGATATCACATCCATTTTGTTTTATAATTTCATGATGTATTTAAAATGTAAATGAGATGGAAAGCACTTGATTTTGATCTATTTATATAAGCCTTGTAAAAGTTTAACATGATAGGCAATTCTCTCCTTCAGCCTCTGTATCTACTGGGATGTGTGGAAAGAGCATGGATTTTAGAGTCCAGCATAACCTGGGCAAGATACATAATCTTTTGGTTGTCTTAAAGAACATAGTAGCTCCTCAATAAATATTTTGTTCAGTCATCAAATGATTGAAATGCCTGGCACATAGGTTCTTAATTACTTTTGTTTCCATTTCTTTAGTTTTCCTTCAAGGATTTAGAAATAGCAACCTCCCTTATTGTTCACTTCCTCAGAGTAATATTTGTTGACCCTTGACTGCCGCAGCAATTACTGATTGGAACTTCCAGATCAGGAGTTGGGAAGGAAACTGAAACTGCTTCCTTGTACCATCTTTTTCTTTGAATTAATTTTTTTTCCTTTTATATTTCCTGTTAAAGTTTTCTTTTCTGTTTGAATGTTACTAGGATAACAGACTTTTGTATTAAGAGTCTTACAATATAGCCCTAATAGAAAAATTCACAAGTCTTTTAAAGTAAACTAGTTTTTCTCATAAAGTAAAAGAACTGCATTCCCTTTATATTGCCTGCAAAGTTATAAAAATTTCCATCATTTTCTTTCACACTTTTGAAATCCTATGGTTTATAACAGCCTTCATAAATTGGCGACTTCCATCCCAGCTCTGACACAGAGCTTTTCAGCCTGTCCTGCTGTCTGTGTACATGCTGCTTGACATTGACAGGATTCTTGTCAAAATGGAGCTTTTGCATAAATTAGTGTTTAACCCTGGACAGGCTTTTCCTCCTCATTTCAATACAGCTTTTAAGAGACTGTGCTGCTCTTATCCATAGATAATGAAAGTGAAATTGGACTATTTTATCATGCATTTTACACTCTGAAGGAGTACCATAAACTTTACTAGTCTTATTTATTTTTCTTTAAAAAAAAAATGTATTTATTTATTTATTTTTGGCTGCATTGGGTCTTTGTTGCTGTGTGCGGGCTTTCTCTAGTTGCCGCAGGAGGGGGCTACTCTTCGTTGTGGTTTATGGGTTTCTCATTGCCGTGGCTTTTCTTGTTGCAGAGCATGGGCGCTAGGCACACGGGCTCAGTAGTTGTGGCTCATGGGCTCCAGAGCGCAGGCTCAGTAGTTGTGGCATATGGGCTTAGTTGCTCTGCGGCATGTAGGATCTTCCAGGACCAGGGCTCGTACCCATGTCCCCTGCATTGGCAGGCGGATTCTTAACCACTGCGCCACCAGGGAAGTCCTCTCACTGATTTCTCATTAAGCCCTAATTAGTAATTCTCAGTGTTACCAATTCTTGTACAATATAGACACCATCAGTGATAGCCTACTGTCCCTTCTTGTCCAGAGGACCTATTTGCCTTACTTTTTATTTTAATAAGCAGCTTACATTGTATGTGGGGGAGAAAGTGAGAGGAAGGGGAAGGAGTTTCGAGTTGCATAAAGGAGTACACTTTAAATAATCTTATGGATGAATTTAGAAGTTTTAAAAAGTTAATTGTTTTACCTTAATACTTTCCAGAAGGTACATATTAAGCATTGTGGATAATTTGTGTTTTACAGTAAGAACTGTAGCACCTAAATGATATCACATCCATTTTGTTTTATTAATTTTATGATGTATTTAAAATGTAAATTTTGATCTATTTGTATAAGCACTTGATTTTGATCTATTTCTTGGGTATTTGAAGCACCCAAGAAAATCTTTTGACTCTAACGCAGAGACTTTGTACCTTCCTGATTTTTTCTTACCATCATTGTTCCAGCCATGGCTGAATGGAGAAGGACCAATAGCTTCATTCTTGAACTACAAGAATATTTACATATTCTTGAACTACAAGAATATTACATATGAAATATCCTACATATTTACAAAAGTAGGAACAAACATTTATTTGCTTTTCCTTTGGGTATGATGATGAGCAAATTATTCTCCATAGTATATTATCAGTTCCCCCAGCCTCTGTTGAACATCTCAGATGTTTCAGGTGTGGAATTACATGTGACTAAAAACATGGTTCCTGAATTTCAATAAACCTAGAAATAGTATTATTACAGCAAAATATAATATGTTTAGTAGCCTTAATTAAATCAGGTGATATGTACTGTCTAATTTTTCTTTACCTAAGTTGATGGAAATGAGTTTATCTCCCTTATTATTCTTGGAGAAAAGCTTTGTGATACCTTTTCTTTCTTCAACAGTCTAACCATCAAAAATGATTGAGAAGAGAAGCTGAGCTTGGAAAGAAAATGATTTCTTTTAAAAAAAGCTAACTCTTCATATACCGAACATTTTGAAATCTCAACATGAGGGAAAAAACCTCATAAATTTAAGCATACTAAGAGTAATTTATACTTAGTTAACAGAAAGACGATATGTTATATCTTTACCAACATATTGAAATAATTAGAATAAATGATTGAGAATGTGAAGATTGGAGTTCCTTCTATACAATGCCTGCTTATAACTGGAACGTATACGCCAGGCACCGTATATGTCTGTGTTAGCTGATTTAATAACTACAGGAACCCTATGAAATAATTATTAGTATTCCCACTTAATACACATGAAAAAGTACAAATCCAAGTTCAGAGCCATTAAGAAACTTGCCTAAAATCATAGAGCTAATAAGTTGTAGAGCTGATGTTCAGTTTGCAGACTTGCTGACATCATAGCACATGATTTTACACTTTACCTGTAAATGGAGATAAATGATACCAACCTACTTTTTGTATAATGTATATAAAAATTTCATCATAGCAGTAAGTTTGTACTCAATATGTGATACACAGTTTTGGTAAAGTAACTATCAACTATTTAGTTCATTCAGTCTTAATTCTCTCTTTAAAATTTAGAGAATTTTAAATTGAGAAGCAAAGATGTATATGCAAGAGGTATTTCTCAAGGGGCTAGAAAATATTTTACAAAGAGTAGAAAAAGAATCAACCTATTCCTTTAACCTACAGTTCTATTCCTAAAAGCTTAATCTTATACTGTGAATCTCCTTTTATCTTCTAAATTTCACTGGAATCTAGTTTCAGGGTTAAACTACATTTTAGCCACCCATGTATGTTTTAGGTGGTAATCCTCCAATTTCCACTAGGCAAAAAAAAAAACTAACAAATTACCAAGATAATTTTATTTTAGAAAAACTGACTTAATATTATATAGTTATTCAGAACACCAATGATAAAACTATGCCAAAGTAATTAGTATCTTTCAATAGTGCATATATTCAATTACAGTTAAATTTAAAACTTTAGGTTGGGAAAATAATTCTCTTCAAATATACAATGAAATAGACCTGGGAGTAGGTTATAGACATTTCGTTTGTTGACAAGTACAGTATGAGCAAGGAATGATCAAGCAGCTGCTAAAAACATTAAAGCAAGGTCAGATTGCACTAATGATTATATAGAGTTTGCTCATCATGGGAAATAGTAGTATTATGTTGCAAGCAGACCATACATGCAATATTATTCTGAATACTAGGTTACATAGAATAGTAAATATTAAAATGTATAAAGGAAAATATGATCAAGATGATGGGAGATAGTGGAAATAATGGTATTTGACAAATGATTCCAGGAACTGAGTCTTTTGATTTTAGAAAATAGAAGACTAAGAGAAAGGCATAATACTTGTTTTAAAATAATTTAAAATCTTCCATATGGCAAAGGACATAGGCTTAACTAGAAAGCCCGGGTAGTTTGCACTTTCTAGAGAAGGATACAAAGGAGTGGGGTTGGCTGCCTGAGAAAGCCTTAGCATCCTTCACTTATTTGAAGGAGACAGAACCATCACACCACCTGTGTGTGATGTGTGGGGATGAATTTTGTACCTTGTAGATCAGATCATTGACTCCTGGGGCACCTCACAATTCTTAAACTACAGCTTTTATTAACTAGCCTGATAAAGACTTTTAAACATATTTTCTTCATGTTTCACTAAAGAGAAATCATTTTACTTCATTATGCAGACATTGTTAATATGGGTTGCTGGGTATGTATGGGATTTAAATGTGAAAATGATTATTACATTGTAATCTTATAGATAACTATAAATAATTTATAAATAACTATAAATAATCTTATAGATAGCTGCTATAAGATTCAAAATTTTAATTCTTTTCCTGTCAATCTTATGTTCCTTAGGGGTGAAAACATTAGCAAATGATTTTATTTTCTGTACTGTTAGATATTGCAAACCTTTTCTTAAAGTTATATAAAGCATGTCAAGTCGTCTCCTTTCCCTACTCCAACACTCAGTACTTTTTAATAGCAAAGATCTGGCCTGTATTTTATCAATTTGACATGGAGTTTTTTTTTTCTAATTCTGTTTCTTTAGCCTGTATTACAGGTCACTGAAGCACACCATAAGTACTTGTCTCAAGTGGTCAGTTACATAAAATGTACTGGGCTGACTGTTTTAGAATAAAAAGCAGTCTGGCATTATGATGTGGTAATTATTACTTTCAGAGAAAGAATTAGTTAATTCATTCTTAAAGTATATTGTATTAGTTACAAATTTAAGATGTAAAAATGGTATAACTTATGAGGGAGTGAAATGATTAACCACTTGTGATTAGTGCTCATAAGTTTTAACCGTAAAATATTCTAAAACATATTTGCTCAATTAGCATATTTGGGAAAGCAGTTGCTTTTGCAAGGGTAATTTATAGGCAATCACCTGAAAACATATCAACAGGCATAGATAAGCATTTTTCATTATTAATCATCATTGCTATACCTCTGCTGTTTAAATAGTGTTTCTGTTTTTTATGACATTTGATAAAATTGTAAGGGTATGGTCTTGGTATTAAGGCAAGATGTTCAAAGAGGTTAATCACGTTTATTTTTAGCTTTTTCTTAAAATATTCATATTTTAAGCAAATAATATCTTTAACTTTTGATTAATCATTTTCAGTAATGTGTCTTTGCTAATTTTCTCCTTTTGTTTGTTTTATTTGCCCTTTTTCTCTATAATTAAAAAAGAAGACCTCTTCCTAAAAGAAACAAAAACAGTGGTAACAATGGAATGATTTATAATGTGAAATCATTAGTTTTTGTGTATAGATGTTTTTCAAATTTCTGAAGAAATAAAAGGCAAGCAGGTGACAAGAGTCTTTCTCCTTGCATTGGCTCTTTCATTTTCTTCAGTGGCTTTTCCACTTTCCTTATCTGACAAAAGCAATTTGAGGAATATTCTTAACAGCAAACCTGATTTTTAGCAAAATCTGTGAGTCTTGATAGTTCAGTTGAAGTGAGCATGTATATATTACTGTCAAAGAATTACTTAATTCAGAATAATAGACAATGTATATGGCTTATTTGCTAAACTCTTTTTGGGTATTATCTCATGTAATGCTCCTTGTAAACCTATGAGTTGATTACTGCTGTCTATGTGAGAAAACTGAGATGTAGAGAAGTTGAGTAACACATGTAGGAAGTGGTGGAGTCTAAACTCAGACTCAGATCTGACCTAACAGACTGAGGTCTTAAATACCAATTCCATGATAAGGTATCTCTCAAGGGAATCTGAGTAGATTGGCATCTTTTGGAGCAGAAATATGCTTCCTACCCTGACTTCTGGACAAGCTTTGGAATCTATTTAACCTTTAGCTTTAAAAGAGGAAATGAGTTGGAGAGAGGTACACATTTTTACAAATCATATATTCATTCTTTGGACTTCACTATGGCATTTCAACAAAGATGCTGACCATTAAATGTTTATACTAGCCTCAGGGCAGAAGCCATCTACTTATTTAAAATTAATCTTTAGCCAGCTATTAGAAAAAAATAAGCAAAACTATCTGAAGCAAGAAATGTAAAATATACACTATGTGATGCCATGAAAAGAACTTTGGAGTGGACAGCCCAGGGGTCTTATTGAAGCATGGCCACTTACATAACTTTGGGTAAGTTACTCTGAGCCTTAGCTTGTTCATCTGTAGGATGAGATTAAGTAATTCAAAGCATTGTTGCAAGGATTAAATGAGATAAAATGCCAGGCACATAGTAGCATAATCATTCCCCTTTTTTCTATTCCAAGTTTTAAAGAAAGTTGGGTGTGTTTTTGAATGGAAGAGTATCAGTACTTTTATTATTTGAAGTTTGAAAAGGGTGACGTTTTCTAGTCTCTTTTGTATTATATTCTCCTAGTTGAAATATGGATGCAGCCTTTTGATGTTGAGTTGCATTTTCTTGAGTGTCTAAGCTGCCAAAAATAGCTTGTTTACTTTGTATTAAATAGTAGATCTTAACAATGTTAGAGGAAAGACAATGGTGGATAGTACTGTATTTGCTTTAACTGTCATTGAAACATCCAGTTTTCTTCCATGTTAAAGTTTAGTTGTCTTATTTAGGTAGTGCTTTAGTTGGCAGAGTACAGAATAAAACCCTTGAGGTAGGGATTCAGATGATTTCCTAATATCTGATAGAATCATCAATAATCCTTACCTAATTCTTATGTAACTTTAGAGAATATCCTCTTTTCTAAAAAGAGAATATCAGAACACAGTGAAATGTCTCAGAGTTCTCCTGAAACATTGTATTGCCGTTCCTCCCTGGCAGCCAGGCGCGCCTCCAGTCCTCCCCTCGGCCCCCAGCAGCGGAACAGCGGCTGGGAGGCCTTCCGGCGCCGTTAGCCGCGTGGCCGCCTCCTCTGCAGCGCTACGACGTACTGCGAGAAGTGGAGCTCCGGGGTGGAGATGTGTCTCTTCCTTGAAGACCTGCGGGAGGGCTCCTACATCCTCTGCCTCTGCTCCAGGGCGTTTGTGGAAGATTGGAAATTGTGCAGTTTGGGATTAAAAGGCTACTACGTTAAAGACGATGGCAACAGTGCAGGAGAGCAAGCTACAGAAGAGGAAGAAGGTGGTCGTCCCCAGGGCACTGCAGAGTCACGTGACAGCAAAGACGTAGGCCCAGATGAAAGTGAACTTGATTCTGAGGCTGAACTCATGAGAAGTATGGGACTGCCTCTTCAGTGTGGTAGGGTGTCTGCACATAAGAATTTTGAGGTATCTATGAATACTAGAAACAAAGTTTAAAAAGAGAAAAAACATCAAAAGAAGTACTTAGATGAAATTAAGAGAGAATCTTGGAGACAAGAATGTGAAGAAGATGACATTTTGGCTTCAGATTCAGATGATCCATCTTCATCTGAGAATGAGAACACCAGAAGGTATAAACTTCGAACCAAAAAAGACATTGAAGGTGAGAATCTTCCTGCTGAAAATACGTTATCTCCAAAGCTGGAAATTACGGAGCTCTGGGAGAAGTACTGGAAGGAATACCAGGGGGAACTGCTGTGGCAAAGCTGGCAAGAAAAGCATGCAGGTCAGACGCCGTCCTCAGAACCCTGGAACATCCCTAATACAGAGGCGGAATGGGAGCAGCATTATAGCCAGCTGTATTGGTATTATTTGGAACAGTTTCAGTATTGGGAAGCTCAGGGTTGGACTTTTCATGCTTCACAAAGCTGTGATACAGATACTTGTGTGTCTAAAACAGTAGTTGACAACAAGAAAGACGAAAATCCCACGAAAGCAGATGAACTTTCTTCTCCATCTTCATCAATGGATAGCGAAAGCTCTAGTTCAAGTGATAAAGATCATAATGAAATTCTTGATGGACTTAGTAATATAAGTCTGAATTCAGAGGATGTAGAACAGAGCCGATTAGATCCCTCTGTGAGTTGTGATGGACAGCAGAAGAGAATGCCTTGCTTAGGGCCAAAGTGAACCATGTAATGGAGGAAGCAAGGAAAGCAGCTTGTCTGGGAACAGAAGCACAAGCCAACCAGCTCAGGATTCACAAGAGTCATCAGAAGCAAACACAATCACAGGCAGACCACACCTCATCGGCACTGATGGAGATGAGAGTGGCAAAGATCCACCTGAACAGAAGCCAAGCAAATTCAAGAGGAGCCACGAACTGGACATTGATGAAAACCCGGATTCAGACTTTGATGTCGACGGTTCCCCTCTAGGATTCAAGCATGGCTCAGGACAAAAATATGGTGGAATTTCAAATTTCAGTCACCGGCGGGTCAGGTATCCACACAAGAATGTGAAGTACAAGTCAAAGTACTTGGACATGAGAAGACAAATCAATATGAAAAACAAACACATCTTCTTCACTGAAGAGCCAGGAAAAACTCTTTGCAAGAAAAGCAAAACTTTGAATAAGGTAGAAAAATTCCTAAAATGGGTAATGAACCAATGGATGAGGAAGCATCGCAGGAGTCAGTTTCTCATAACAACGTTCAAGATACTTGCACAAGCAGTGGTTCAGAGGAACAAGAAGTGTCTGTTGAAAAAGGGGATGACCCACCGGAGACGAGTGAGCCAGAACCTGGAAAGCGTCGTGCCATGTCTTCAGCTGGGGAAGTGGGAACAGAGAAAACTGACAGGGACAGCACAGAAGCAGCAGTGACAGATGAGGGTGACTGCCCCACCCAGGCTGCACCAGACCATCTTCAGGTAGAAGCCGGAGCTTAAAATAAGAAGAAGAGCAAGAACAGAAAGGGAATTGGTCTGCCTCCTGAGATCACTGCTGTGCCCGAGCTGGCAAAGTACTGGGCCCAGAGATACAGGCTCTTCTCCCCCTTTGACGATGGGATTAAATTAGACAGAGAGGGCTGGTTTTCAGTTACACCCGAGATCGCTGAGCACATTGCTGGCAGGGTCAGCCCGTCCTTCCAGTGTGACACCGTAGTCAACGCATTTTGTGGAGTTGGAGGAAATACCATTCAGTTTGCCTTAACAGGAAAGAGAGTGATCACCATTGATATTGATCCTGTTAAGATCGATCTTGCTCACAGTAATGCAGAAATTTATGGGGTAGCGGACAAGATTGAGTTCATCTGTGGAGATTTCCTGCAGCTGGCTTCTCGTTTAAAGGCTGATGTTGTGTTTCTCAGCCCTCCTTGGGGAGGACCACACTACACCACCGCCGAGATCTTCGACATCAGCACCATGATGTCTCCTGATGGCTTAGAAATTTTTCAGACTTTCCCAGAAGATCACTAATAATATCATTTATTTTCTTCCAAGAAATGCTAATATCAACCAGGTGGCGTCCTTGGCTGGGCCTGAGGGCAAGTGGAAATAGAATAAAACTTTAATAATAGATTGAAGGCAATCACTGCTTATGTGGGGGAACTGATCCGCAGATCAGCCTCTGAATCATAAGTGAAGTGGTATAGAGATCAAAAGATCATAGCGGTCAGAACACTATTCACTTGGAATTTCTTCTCTGTATTCACTGATACTTTGTACCCATAATCAAATGGGTATTTGTACCCTAATACACTTTTTCCCCACATTGATGCAGTACCATCCAGAATTTGCTTTTAAACATCCATTTATTTTATAAAGTTAGTGTTTTTTAAGTTTCTATTTGAAAAAAATATGAAATATATTTTGTAATATAGAAGTTTATATTCTTTTTCTATTAAAATGGCAGTGAAAGGAAGAAAAAAAAAACCATTATATTCTCAGCCATGCATTTTGGACCAGTTGCTTAGTAGTTAGATTTTGAATCCGATTTTGTTTCTTGTCTTGAATCAGTGTGTTTTTTTTTAATTAAATTTTATTTTTTTATACAGCAGGTTCTTATTAGTTATCCATTTTATACATATTACTGTATATATGTCAATCCCACTCTCCTAATTCATCACACCAACACCACTACCCCCACCACTGCCCCCCTTGGTGTCCATACGTTTGTTCTCTACATCTGTGTCTCTGTTTCTGCCCTGCAAACCGGTTGATCTGTACCATTTTTCTAGGTTCCACATATATGTGTTAATGTACGATATTTGTTTTTTTCTTTGTGACTTACTTCACTCTATATGATAGTCACTAGATCCATCCACGTCTCTAGAAATGACCCAATTTCATTCCTTTTTATGGCTGAGTAATATTCCATTGTGTATATGTACCACATCTTCTTTATCCGTTCGTCTGTCGATGGGCATTTAGGTTGCTTCAATGACCTGGCTATTGTAAATAGCGCTGCAATGAACATTGGGGTGCATGTGTCTTTTTGAATTATGGTTTTCTCTGAGTATATATGCCCAGTAGTGGGGTTGCTGGGTCATATGGTAATTCTATTTTTAGTTTTTTCAGGAACCTCTGTACTGTTCTCCATAGTGGCTGTATCAATTTACATTCCCACCAACAGTGCAAGAGGGTTCCCTTTTCTCCACACCCTCTCCAGCATTTGTTGTTTGTAGATTTTCTGATGACGCCCATTCTAACTGGTGTGAGGTGATAGCTCATTGTAGTTTTGATTTGCATTTCTCTAGTAACTAGTGATGTTGAGCAGCTTTTCATGTGCCTCTTGGCCATCTGTATGTCTTCTTTGGAGAAATGTCTATTTAGGTCTTCTGCTGATTTTTTGATTGGGTTGTTTGTTTTTTTAATATTGAGCTGCATGAGCTGTTAATATATTTTAGAGATTAATCCTTTGCCCATTGATTCATTTGCAAATATTTTCTCCCATTCTGAGGGTTGTCTTTTCGTCTTGTTTGTAGTTTGCTTTGCAAAAGCGTTTAAGTTTCATTAGGTCCCATTTGTTTATTTTTGTTTTTATTTCCATTACTCTAGGAGGTGGATCAAAAAGATCTTGCTGTGATTTATGTCAAAGAGTGTTCTTCCAAAGTTTTCCTCTAAGAGTTTTATAGTGTCTGGTCTTACATTTAGGTCTCTAATCCATTTTGAGTTTATCTTTGTGTATGGTGTTAGGGAGTGTTCTAATTTCATTCTTTTACTTGTAGCAGTGTGGGGTTTTTTTCTGCCACAAAATATTTGGTTAAAATAAATTATTACCGGACGTGGTATATTAAACAGATCATCTTAGAGCTGCTCTGAGGGAAAGAGGGATTATAATTCTGCCTTACACTTTATTCTAAAATGGTATCTTATTTCACTCAAAGTTTCAAAAACAGATAAATTAGTTTATTAGCATAAAATTTGCTTATGTTTAATGAAGGCTGAGATTTTTATTTTTCCCCATTTAGGTATAGAAGGTGAGTTTGTATTGTCAAATGAGAAATTTAATTCATAGAAGTCAAAAGCAGGGTTTAGATTTTCCCTGTGATAAAACGCAAAGACAACGGTCTCTGAACTGAGTCAGGGGCCTGTGTTCCCGTTCCTGTTCTTTCAGCAGTTCATTTTCTTATATTAATCAAGCCACTCAACCTAGCTGGTTCCTAGTGTACAGCAGAGGTTGAACCAGGTTGGGTTTTAGTTTTTGTGCTTTAGGGGTTACAGAACTTGGAAGAACTAAAGAAGAGAAAGCCAAGGGGATACTGCTTACATACACATGTAAAAACACCCACTGTAACCTGAGCCCATCTATTTTATATTGGAATTCTGTATAAAATTTCATTTGAAAGAAGAGTGTCACATTTACCCCAAAAATAGATGATGATTTTTAAAATTTAAATTTGCTCAATTAGATTATCCCCAAATCCTCTTCCAATTCTGGCATTCACTGTGTCTGTATTTTTTGTCCTCATTACTTGGAAGCATAGTGTGAAGGGCAGACAGGACTATGAATCAGAAGACCTACTAACTCAGGTTATGGTACTAATTACCTGAGCAAATTATAGCTTCTTAGGTTTTTGGACTAACTGTTCTTTACAGAAACTATCTGTTTTGTAGTCTGTGGTTCCAGGCTACCACAGACAGACCCAGTTTATTTTGTGGTGGAGTTGTAAATATGGAATTGGAATATATTTTTAAGCAAGAATAATTGGTAAACTAAGGTCAGTGTTAATCATAATACTTGAACCTGTAGGCACAGCTGTTATCCATAATCTTCAATTACTTTATTACTCTCCAATTTTCAGTTGGTCTAATATAATAGAATATTAGTATAATTGATCTAAAATAGATTACTTAAAATATTTTTAAGTTCTACTATTGGAATCCATTACATGAATTTTTGTTTTTGTTTTTGAATGGGGCAGAGGTACTTTATTTCATTACTTGGACTAAAAAGTAAAATCAAAGGTTAGAGTTTTCCAGTGGAAACCAAGAGGAAATGTTATGAATATCCAAGGTATAATCAAAATTATATATACAACCTAGAGCCAATTCAGAGAGCTCAATAATCTTCAAAGTGGTTTTCATACATTAATTAATGCTGATGGCATCCCAAGGGTGAAAGAAATTTAATTCTCATATTTTAGTTACGGATAACCACAGGAAGACTCTGAATGGATCAAGATGTGCCATTTTAATAAGGCAGGTCAACAAATATTTCATCAAATATCTACCACATCAGCAATATATGAGGCGCAAAGTATCCCACTGATGTGGCCTACTTTACAGCCTGTTTTTTTTTTTGTTTGTTTTAGACTTTATTTTATAGAGGAGTTTTAGATTCACAGCAAAACTGAGAGGGGTATGGGATTTCCCACATACTCTTCGCCCCCACACATGCATAGCCTCTCCCGTTTATCAACATCCCCCACCATCTATCAGTTGTACATATGTTACAATTGATAGACCTACATTAACTCATCATTATTTTCCAGAGCCCATAGTTTACATTAGGGTTCACTCATGGTGTGCATTGGGTTTGGACAAATGTATTGGGACATGTATCTACCATAATAGTATCATACAGGATAGTTTCACAGCCCTAAAAATCTTCCTGTGTTTTGCGTATTCATCCCTCCATCCCCCCTAACCCTTGGCAACCAATGATCTTTTTACTGTCCCTATTTTGCCTTTATTACATGATGTTTTGGGAAAGCAGGTTTGTCTTTAAAATTATTGTTTGCTTAGGTTTTATATTAAAATTAGTTGCTATTTCTATAAACTGACTACACAAGTTAACCAGACAGGCATAGGTGGTCTGGAAATTCATAAGTAGTTCATATGTGAATCACTCAAGGAGATATGTACTCATTAAGATTTCAGTGTTCAAAATATTCAGAGTTCAAGGATTATTGTTGAGGGTACGTTGTATACATTTTGTATGCTGGCTTGTGTTTTTGTGACTACTGTGCAAATTGTTAAAAGGAACTGACTAGAAAAATTTTTATTAAATTTCACACAAAGTAGCTATTAGAGGTGACAATATCAGTTAGTTTTTCCAAGTTTTTTGTGAGAGAATTGCCATCCCTGTTCCCTACTCCCACCAGTAATCAATAATCGTTTTCTCCTTACAAAGTCATTGCTGTGCAAAAATGCTGAAGAAATGGTAATGTAAGATGAGGCAATTCAGTAAGTTAAGTAAGTATGAACATGTTGCTGAAGCAGAGGAAAACATAGTATTGTCAGCGAATAGAGACCTCCCCACAGAAGTTCCATAAACGCAGCTTTTAGGCATTAGAGACAGAGGCAGAAGAAATATCCGAAAAGGAAAAGGCAAAGGGTGGCAAACCCAAACTTCCTGAATTTCAGAATTATTTTCCAGGCTGTCCTGGCACTTAGGAATAGGAAGTTTCCTCCTCTTCCATTTGCCTAGAGAGCATCCTTGGCCTCTACCTACTGGATGTAGTAGCAACTCCCCCCACCTACTCCTTCAGCTTGTAATAACCAAAAATGTCTCCAGACATTGGCTACCTCCCCTGCCTCCACACTGTGGGGTAGGGAAATCACTCCCATTTGAGAACCACCAGATCCACCACCTTCTTTAGAGTGGTGGTTTATATGCTTATCTGCACATCACCTTTATTTGTGGAACAGAGAACCTGACCTGTATTTAAATGTGTTTCACACCTCCTACTGAAGTATGTTCCAGGTTCGAAGTAACTGATTTACAATGAGCTTTTCCAACAGCTCATTTATAAATGAGGAAATAATGTATTTGTCTGTATTCTCACTCAAGATGTAGTTTGTGCTATCGAGAGACTAAAAATGATATGCAGGAAAGTTGTAGTTGTGACCCGTCAAATGTGTTTTATAGGTGAAGTTGTGTATCTCCTTTTTGCATTGGTGCTGTGACTCTTTTTTTCCTTTCAACATATCACTTCATTCATGTTTGGTGTCACAATGATTATTGAATATGTATCTTTTCATTAAAAGGAGTAATAAACTACTAAATATTGGCATAAAAAGAGGGCACATTTTGAATATTATTTATTTGGTATTTTAAAACCAGGTAAATCTGATAGCATGGTGAGCAAAAATCTGAGTCCCAATAAAATGGTTCTAAATCTCAAAAGCTTTGTTGAAGATGGCATTGGTCAGTTCCATTTTTGTGAACGTTATCACCAATCTTTTAAAGAACATTGTCTGAGTTAGAAACAAAATGGCCCTGGTCTGGACTCTTTCTCTAGTGAGCTCTGTGACTTGGGAAAATCACCTCTCTGGGTTTAGAGATTCCTCATCTGTCAAATCTAAGGGGACAGACCAGATAGCCTTCCAGGACTGTGCCAGCTCAAAATACTGTCAGATTTTTTTTAAATGTTCATGAACTGTGAAATTAATTTTTTTTTTAGTTCTAAAGCTGTTACAGAGTAGTGAAACTAAAGGAAGAAGATAAAGGTATAAATTTCATTCAAAGATGACTCCAAATAAACTGATCTATTAAATTGAGTTGTGTGTTATATGGAAAGGGGTGCTCATTCAGTGCTAAAAATTACTAGCTCTAAACTGTATGAAGTGATTTTTGTGGGTAACCAGGTTTGCCCCCGACTACTCTGTGGGAAGAATATTTCAAAGTTAAAAAAGCAAGATTGTGCCTTTGACAACTGAAAACCAAGCTGTCAGAATTATTTTTATTTTTTGCTTCCATTTTGTATAAAATGATTGTGAAGACATCAAATAATGTCAAAGAAATCTCATGGTTGGTCATCTCTATAAAACCATTTAATCGGTTATGGTTAGTATAGTCTGAGATTCTTTTAAACAATAGAGATAGTTTTTCAAATAGCAATGGCATATTTATTATATAAATCAAGGTCACTCACTCAGTAAATGTAGTGTCCTACCTTTAATACTATATTTTATTGATAAAGTATATAGGTTTTTAGATGTCCTCTAACCAGTTTTGCAGCTGGGTGTGGAGAATAATATTCCATTCTAATTCCTAGAATAATTACTTCACCTTCTATAGCAGCAAACATATTTTTATCCTTCTCAGTTAATATGCACAGTTGCAAATGTCATATATCATAAAAATAGTTTCTTTTCAAATTTAGCTATAAGATTTGACAATAATCATTCAGAGCAGTGACCATATTAATAAAAAAATATTTCTCTTATTTTCTGAGCACTTTAATTTTTCTTCCTGCATCTTGATTGCTTTACTAAATTATAGACATAATATCTGATACTTCTAACCATTTTGAGATTGATTATTAATGAAAGGGGCATAGAGAAAGGAGAACTAATCTGGAAGTTTGTCTCTAAAATGTTGTTATTGAGTTATGACAGATGTGTTGTCAGATTTCTCTATTCTCTTATTTAGGTGATGATGGCCCCTTAAGGGTGATCATTAATTTTGGGCAATTAGTTTATTTCTTTTACATGCAGACTGAGATGTAAGGATTTAAATAGCAGTGTCTGAATCAAAACTCAGATTTATCTTCGAAGTATTAGGGCAAAGTCACAAAGCTTTCCTGGACTTCAGTGTCCTTTATATAAAATGGAGATAACGGTTCTTAAGAATACTGTGGAGAATGCCTATTAATGAGTGATATGTTCGTGCCAAATATTAAATATCATTTCTAAATAATAGGATTTGATCAAATTATCATAGCATCTTTCTACTTGCATCAAGTAAAATTGCGATAGTTGATCTGTAAAAATTAAAGAATAGAACTCAGTCTTTCATATAACTCCATTTGCTTTTAGGGTCAAAGGAAAGCAATCTTTTGGGACAGAAGATTCAATGATTAAGGAGGAATAGGAAGAAATAGGATAAATTTCCTAAATCATGCAAATTATTGTGCTCTGATAATTCAGCTGGAATTTAAACTCTGCTTTTGAAATAGATACTGTTTCTTTCATAAACAAAAATGAGAGCCAATTTTTTTCTCTCTATGAAGGGAACATACTTCACAGCTGCATTAATTTAAAACACTACAATAACAGGGTGGCAGCACTCAGTAAGAAACCAGTGTGGCTTTTGGCTACATTTCTGTTGCTTCTAAGTCCTTTTCAAATATTGTAATTAACTATACTGTTTCTGCTGTTTATTCTGCTTATACTAATTTATCCATGCCATTCCTTGAGTTGCTGGTTCTACCCCCTTAGTAAGAAAGAATATGAGAAGAAAACAGTTTGCGTCTTACTGTGGCGATTGCTGTGTCTTGCATGAAGCTTTCTTTATATGGAAATTGTATTTCTCTCCTCATTCCAATCCATTATTTTTTTCCTGTCTCTAGATGTAAGGTTCTTAACGATGTTGGAGATTTCATCAGATGAGGACAAACAGCTGGTGAACATTCTCTGGCTCCTCAATCCCTTTTCCATATCTTACTAAAACCCCTTTCCATGATAAATACCTGGAAATATTTAGAAGCCCAAATATTCAATTAAAATTGTATTACGTTGCTCGCTTTTCTGTGTTTTCACCACATTGTGTCAAGTCATTTGAGGAGATAACCATAATATTATGTGGAAATAGTTTCCTTTTCTAGAATTAAATTTGATTCTAATGTTACTACTATAAATTTCATCCTACTATTAACAAGGACCAAAAGAGTTTTAACAATGTCCTTGCCTTTTTTTTTCTTTCCCCTGCCGCCTACTATTATAAAAATTGACAGATGTGAATCCCAGGGCAGCTTCTAAGAGGGTATATCAAAATGGGGACCATAAAATGTATTTAATGTAGGAAACTTGGAACTGTTTTGAACATGTTAAATCACTACTCTTTGCAAATAGGAAGAAGAAGCCACCTATGACCAAACTCTTGAATTCCGTAGAGGAGGTGATGGCCAGCCAAGACGATCCACTCGGCCAACCCAGCAGTTCTACCAACCTCCCCGGGCTCGGACCTAATGTGAGAAGGTAAAGTTGACATTGTGAGGAGCTTTCCATGTAAAGAAAGATACTATCATGTTAAATACATAAGTCCAGTTATATATAATATTATATATAATAATATATAAATATTATATATATATATATAATATTTCATAATAACATATAGACCTACCTCATTTTATTGTGCTTCATTGTATTGCACTTCACAGATATTGCATTTTTTACAAATTGGAAGTTTCTGGCAACCCAGCATCAAGCAATTCTATCAGTGCCATTTTTCTAAAAGCATTTGCTCACTTTTCTGTCTCTGTGTCACATTTTGGTAATCCTCACAATATTTCAAACTTATTATTATTATATTTGTTATGGTGATCTGTAGTCAGTGATCTTTGATGTTACTATTGCAAAATGATTATGACTCACTGAAGGCTCAGATGATGGTTAGCACTTTTAGCAGTAAAGTATTTTTAATTAAGGCATGTACATCGCTTTTTAGACATAATGCTATTGCACACTCAATAGACAACAGTATAGTGTAAATATAACTTTTATATGCACTGGGAAACCAAAAACTTAGGGTGATTATTTTATTGCGATATTCACTTTATTGTGGTGGTCTGGAACTGAGCCCTCAGTATCTCTGGGGTTTGCCTGTAATAGAAGAAAATTAATGTTTTAAAACTACTTTCAATTATAAAGTATTTAAGATAATACCATAATTACAAACTACTTTTTCTCCAAACCTTTCCCTGCAAATGCTATCCCTAATCCCCTTTTTTCTCTATACCTACTCTTTTCTATTGGAGGTGATGACAATCAGTGAAATGACTATAGGTTTGAAAGCAGGAAGAAGATGAAAGAAAACAAAGGACTAAATAATTATCAACCTGGGTAATTGAGTTTATTTTTTGTTTAATTGATTTCAGTCCTTTTTAAGAAAGAGGAAATGTTTCATATATATCTTCAGGAATTGGATGAAGACAACATGACTGCTTATTGAGATGTAATTTTGGGGCCTTATGCTGTCAGTACAGAAACTTTCATCTTAGAGTTTCAGAAAGAGAGGTGGTATCTGAAAATCATCTTCAGTAGGAAGGAAGAGAAATATAACAGTGTCAACAAATTATAGGACCAATCTAAGACATTCTCATTTTGATGAACAAAGACCTTACTTCTTAATATGTTTTTAGAAAGAAATACTTTCACCATCTTTGGTAACATTTCTATTTTTTCCTTATGCCAGGGTTTTTGAATATTTTTTTTAATAATTAGAGTTTTCCCGTTACAGCTTTTGTTATACATCACATAAGACTATTTTAGACTTTATATCTTTTTTCTTAGTCTCTTCTTAGTAGCAAGACTATTGAGAATTTTTAAGAAATTGTTCCCAATTCCTTATTTCAGCTGTTCATTCTGAAATGCTGTTATCCACATTGTATTTGTCCCCTACTGTGTGACTCTCAAACCAGCCAAGACTGTTTAGCACTTGAAATGCAGCTAGCCTGAATTGAGATGTGCTATAAATAAAAAATGCATACCAGATTTCAGACTTAGTTTGAAAAAAAACTCAATAATTTTTATTATTTATATATCAAAATGATAATATTTTATAGATTGGGTTAAATAAAAAGTTATTACAATAATTTCACCTGTTTATTTTTACTTTTTAATGTGGCTACTAGAAAAGTAAGAATTACGTATGCCTCACATTATATTTCTGGACAGCAATGTTCCAGAGTCTTATATCTCCTGCAGCTTCCCCAAAGCTCTTTCATTGGTTAAAAATTAGTTCTGTCATCCTAAATGAAGAAATGTTTTCCTGTATTTTCTAGCCCTTTGCTCCTTATGTAATAGTGTGCCTGGAGCAGAAGCCTGATGCTATTTGACTTCTGATTTACCCGAGTAAGCCAGTATAGCACCTTTTTCCTCTTATCGTTGGTTTTTCTTTGCACTTAATACAAGGCTGTCAAGTAAACAAACGTGACCTTTTGCCCACAGTATCACAGAAGAGCTACTTCTTGACTTCGGGCATTTTTCTGTAGCATGCAAGAATTGACCAAAGCAGAATCAAAGTATACGTAAGGACTTCAGCAACTTTACATTGTGCACGGTTGAACATCCACTTTTAAAATAAGCTCAGTGTGCTTATAATTAAATCTTATTTAAGGTAAATGAAAACAGAATTCCCTGTTAGCTTTCCAGGGTCTTCTAAATTGTTTACAACAGGTTTTAAAATGAGGCCAAAGGTTCTCAACCCTCTGATTGCTCTAGGACAGTGGATGCAGGACTCTAGGGCTCTTCAAGGGTGCCTTAGGGCTGTTGATGGGAGGGCTAGAAGTAGAGAGAAGATGGTGGGAGTGAGTAAGAGTGTAGCCAATGGATAGAACTCTCAGTCCTCTGGCCTCTTCTTTAGTGTCTTTCATATGTTTTATACATTAGGGTTCCATCAAAAATTTCCTTTGAAAAAGAGTACACTGCTTAAAAGTAAATTATAAACCATAGCCCTGGGGTAATTGTAGCTTATTCGTATCAAACTGTACAGTGCAAATTGTTCCTAATCAACTAAAACGTTACAATCTTGTACAGTGCAAATTGTTCCTAATCAACTAAAACGTTACAATCTAAGTGGTTCTCTATGTTCCCTGAGCTAAAACTTCCATCTTTCCCAGATGCTTGCTTTGGATTATACTGTTGACATGGAAATCCTCACAGTAAGAAAATTAATTTTGGTGGGGGACAGTCCCATGATGGTATCACTAGAAAAACCTCACTGCAAAATTTACTCTAAAAATTAATTAGTAAGACACGTGATCTTTTTTTTTTTTTTAACATCTTTATTGGGGTACAATTGCTTTACAATGGTGTGTTAGTTTCTGCTTTATAACAAAGTGAATCAGTTATACATATACATATGTTCCCATATCTCTTCCCTCTTGCGTCTCCCTCCCTCCCACCCTCCCTATCCCACCCCTCCAGGCTGTCACAAAGCACCGAGCCAATATCGCTGTGCCATGCGGCTGCTTCCCACTAGCTATCTACCTAACTACGTTTGTTAGTGTGTATATGTCCATGACTCTCTCTCGCCCTGTCACGGCTCACCCTTCCCCCTCCCCATAACCTCAAGTCCGTTCTCTAGGAGGTCTGCGTCTCTATTCCTGCCTTACCCCTAGGTTCCTCATGACATTTTTTTTTCTTAAATTCCATATATAACACATGTGATCTTGGTTGAAAAAACTTATTTATTCATTTTTGTACTTAGTTCAAACATATGTTATGAAAAATTGTGAAGTAGAATTAAATATACTATCTTTGAATGGGAGGTTCAGAAATAAGAATTATACTTTTTGCTTTTGTCACACAACTGAATATATTATTTTCTTTTTTTTTAAGTTGATACATATATTACTTTTTTTTCTTAAGATATAATTTTAAATGAAAGGTTTTTAGCATAGGACTTTTATTTTTTTATTATTTTTAATACATCTTTATTGGAGTATAATTGCTTCACGATACTGTGTTAGTTTCTGTTGTACAACAAAGTGAATCAGCCACATGCATACATGTATCCCCATATCCCCTCCCTCTTGCGTCTCCCTCCCACCCTTCCTATCCCACCCACCCCTCTAGGTGGTCACAAAGCATGGAGCTGATCTCCCTGTGCTTCCCACTAGCTGTCTATTTTACATTTGGTAGTGTATTTTGTTTTTATTTCCTCATTCCTGGTTTCCATTTAACTTAAACATTTAAAAAGAAGATATACACTGTATCCAGCCATTTGACTTCCAGCAAATATAAGCATGAATTCTAACATATGCTGAAATTTTTGTAAGATTTTGTTATTTAAAATTATTCAAGATAGTAAGAAACACTTAAGACACTTTCTTTTATCAGTTCTAAAGAACATAATTTCGTAGTCATAATCTTTATGTTTTGGGTACTTTGCTAGGTGATGAATGACCCATAGTAGCTGCGAAGTAAGTGTTTTTTAAATCAATGTATTAAATCCAAGATTTAAAGTTGTTGATGTGTAATTTACATTCTTTGATTATCCTAAGAAGGTTTTTTACAAGCCTTCTATACCATCGCCACCACCGCCCACCCCTACATACTCATATACTTCCCCAGAAGTGGAAAGGGAATTAGATTCTGCTTGAGCCTGGTACTAAGGACAATATCAGTGCTTAGCAAAAGCAAGAGATAGCTGGGAGTTAGGGCTCAGTGGAGGAGGAGGTCTCTGGGGGCAATGTGGGAAATAGGCCTAGGTCTGAGAGAGTGCTGGCAAGTCAGATTCACCCCCTGAGGGGAGAGAGGGCCCAAAACCTCTAGTTCCTGGGCTCGTCATTGTTACAGACAACTTAGAGATAAGAGCATGTATGGATAGAGAAAGTATACATAGTTATTTAATCAGTGAAAATGACCAGAACTATGTGCATTTGGAGAAGTCTCTGACATTATTGGAGTCCTAGGAATTAGATACCAGTTATTGGTGGTGGCAGAAGAGTACGGCTTTAGACACGTTAAGAGTTTGACTTTGATGTGTTTGGTGCTATCATGAACTTCTGAATAAGAATTATATGATTAAAATTAAGCTTAAGAAATATTGCTGTTATGACATATATGTACTACTAGGTATAAAATAGAGAACTAATGAGAACCTACTATATAGCACAGGGAACTCTACTCAATGCTCTGTGGTGACCTAAATGGGAAGGAAGTCCAGAAAAGAGGAGATATATGTATACATATGGTTGATGCACTTTGCTGTACACTTGAAACTAACACAACATTGTAAATTAACAATACCTCAATTTAAAAAAAAAAGAAATAAATATTGCTGTTGGATGTAGGATGGATTACAACACCAGGAGGGAAAGAATCTAAGAAGCTATTGCACTGGTCCAGTCAAAGAGTTACAGCCTCGTGTCCTGCTGTAAAAGGAGAGAAATGGCAGACCTGTGTAGAAAGACCTTGTCACACACATCAGCAGGAAGCTCCCTAGTGCCATGGAGGTTAAGGCTAAGTATGCAAAGTGGTTTAATAAATGGTGACTCACTTTTAATTTTATTTCTAGTTTCTTATTTGTTTCATGAAAGAGTAGTCTTCACAGTTTTGCATATTAACCAGAAACCTTGAAACCAATAGCTAAGCATAGACTACTATATAAATACCATGACTTTGTTTATTTTCTAAGGTCCAGGTTTTAGCACCATTTGTAGCTGGTAAAAGATGGATTTTTAAATGGCTTTTTTTTTTTTTTTTTTTTTGGCAATCTAGATCAGCATCTTTTTGCAAAATTTTTCAAATCAAGGTCAGGGAAGTGATTGCCATAAAGACAGCTATTATTACAGGACCCCGTGATGCCAGCTGGATAGGCATCGTGTGAGGATAATAGTACCCAAAGCTCTTTATTTTCTAATCAGGAGACTATTTACCTCAGAAGACTTCTGCGCTGTTTGAATGCAGCCGTGGGAATGCTACCCATCCCTGCCCAACCATTCTTTCATCCATGAGACTGAAATAGGACTGAAGCAAACAAGGCTTCTCTCACCACCTCTCTCAGCCTTTTCTGTTGTCACCACCCAGAGTGTTTCTACTAGAGTGGTATCTGATAAAGGTGGGGGGCAGGCAAGGGGAGGCGACAGACTCAAGTAAATTACTTGTGAGACTAAACCAGCTCAAAGGTGTTCAAAGGGGAAATGGAGGTAGGTAGAATGGGGGTAGAAGTGCATTGGCAGACTGCATCATTTTTAGGTCATCCTCTGTTAAACTCTACTCAGTTAATCCGAATTCCTGAAGTGCACATGCTAGCAATAGAGGGACTAACAGTGACAGAGATGTACTTTAAGAATTTCTAGAAGAAAAAATTATTTAAAATATTTTGCTTTTTGTTTACATACTGATTTATAGAAATTATAAATCAGTTTATTTATAAATCAGTATGTTTATGAATTAACAGTGTCCAATTTGCTCTACTTGTGATCTATTGATACTTATACAAACACTTCACATTTACAGGTAAGTTTCAGCAGTGTATCTTGCGTATGGAAAAGTCAATTTGAGGGTCCAGTTTCACTTTCTTCCTCTCTTTTTAAATAGAGTCTTTGTGAAGAAAGGAGCTGTTGACTGAAACATCCTGGTCAAAACCTGTTGATAGACCTCCTACTTGCCCTTCAGAATAAGATGGAGCCATGGTGGATATTATTATTTGGAGAACTAAAAGACAGATTTTAGGGGCAAAAATTCAACCCACATAAAGAATGGGGGAAAAAATACAATAAATTAAGCAAATACCTTTTACAAGTGAAAGAATTTTTTCTTCTGCCATCAATAAAACCAGTGCACTATTAAATACATTGTTTTGCTGTATGTTTTATTTGCTGAATGTTATTTTTCTTGTTCATCTGGTACTAACCCCATACTAATTGCCTTCTGTAGAATGGCAATTACAGCATACTGATGCCTCCCTGTAATTACAGAATAAACTGACTTACACAGCTTGCCACATTTCTTACAAAACAACCTGAAGCCAAATAGCAGTTCTTAGTATGGTAACACTACTAAATATGACAGCAAAAAATATTCAAAACTTGTATATGTTGTTTTAGCACTCTATGAATGTAATTTGATTGAAAAACAGGCATTCCCTTCCTTATAAAATGTGCAGTGGATCTCTTAAGATGCATCTGGTTGCAGATAACAGAAAACACAGCTCAAACTGGCTTAAACACTAAAGTACTGACTGACTTCACTACCAGAAGCACAGTAGATTTCAGCTGGTTTAATTTAGTGACTCAGAGTTGTCATGAAAGGTCCTGATTCTTTGCATCTCATTTCTGCTTTCTCTGGCATAAGCATTCTACAGCAGGCTGCCCCATGTGAGCCCAGGATGGCTACAGCTTCCTGAGCTATTAAATCCAGGGATGCGGTTGGGGTCCCTTCCAGAAGTGCACTTAGAAGAGAAGTGAAGCTTTCAGACTCAGGCCACATTTACCTGTATTGTGTGACTTTTCAACCTATGAACCAGAAACTTCAGCAAGGGTCTGTGGGTTAGTTTAGGCCTGATCCAAGTGTCCCACCCTTACAAGTGGGGGCCATCTGCTTTCCTGGAAGCATATTCGATTTGAGGCAGAGGATATATATCTGAAAGTCAGGATACTTGCCGAAAGGAGGGGGAGAGGTGTTGAAGAAGCAACCAGAATGTCCATTACAGAGAACCAGTACGTCTAAACTACAAACTCTTAATTTAATAGGACAAAAATAATAGTCTTAGTCCTATGAAGTAAGAAGTGAGTAGTTAAAAAGAAATAAGGAGAGGACTTCCCTGGTGGCGCAGTGGTTGAGAGTCCGCCTGCCCATGCAGGGGACACGGGTTCGTGCCCCGGTCCGGGAAGATCCCACATGCCGCGAAGCGGCTGGGCCTGTGAGCCATGGCCGCTGAGCCTGTGCGTCCGGAGCCTGTGCTCCGCAACGGGAGAGGCCACAACAGTGAGAGGCCCGCGTACTGCAAAAAAAAAAAAAAAAAATGGAATCTTGCCATTTGCAACGACATGGATGGACCTAGAGGGTATCATGCTAAGTGAAATAAGTGAGACAGAGAAAGACAAAGACCATATGATTTCACTTACATGTGGAATCTAAAAACACAACAAATGAATAAACATAACAAAAGAGAAACAGACTCATAGATACAGAGAACAAACAGGTGGTTGCCAGAGGGGATGGGAGTAGAGGGAGGAAAGAAATAGGTGAGAGATTAAGAGGTACAGACTTTCAGTTACAAAATAAATGAGTCATGGGTGTGAAATGTACAGTGTGGGGAATATAGCCAATAATTATGTAATGTCTTTGTATAGTGACAAATGGTAACTAGACTTATTATGGTGATCATTTTGAAATGTACAGAAACATCAAATTACTATGTTGTGTACCATGAACTAACATGGTATTGTAGGTCAATTATACTTCAAAAACAAATTCATAAGAAAAGAGATCAGATTTGTCATTACCAGAGAGGGAGGAAGGGGGTTGGGGGGAATTGGATGAGGTGATCAAAAAGTATAAGCTCCTAGTTATAAGATAAATATGTACTAGGGATGTAATGTACAATATGATAAATATAATTAACCCTGCTGTAGTTATATATGAAAGTTGTTAAAAAAGTAAATCCTAAGAGTTCTTGTCAGAAAGAAAAAATATTTCTATTTCTTTAATTTTATATCTGTGTGAGATGATTGATGTTCACCAAACTTACTGTGGTAATCATTTCATGATGCATTTAAGTCAAATCATTATGCTATACACCTGAAACTTACACAATGCTTTTCAATTATATCTCAATAAAACTGGAATTAAAAAAAGAACGTAGGGTTATAATCAACTGCTTCAGTAAGAGAGGCCTCTGAAAGGGTCTCTTGCATTCTCAAAACAAAGCTTACTAATTAGTTTTAAGTGTTTCCTAATCTGAGAAATGACAAGAATGAGAAAGAGACATATTTGGGGAACATTTTTTTTCTTCTCATTCAATTTCTCTCCTTTGAGAGCACAGGTATGAAACATACTAGTAGCACAGTGACTGCTTTGAAGGATTTGGGATCCTTCTGGGCTAGAGAAATACCAGGAAAAACTGGGTTGCTACTTAGAGAATATGGGGCTTAAAGAGGTGCTACTTGTTTGTTTTGTTGTTTATTTGCTTATATTAGAGATTCTGCCCACAAGAGCATGGGGTGAAACAGCGGTCAAAGGGAAAATGGAAAGTTAAAAATAAGGATACAGATAAAGGAAAGAACTCTTAGGGAAATACTTGAAAATGAAGACAGGCTCTTTCAGCCCCCATTTTCCAAGAGGGCAGGTTGTCTGCATAATGGAGAACTCCCACCCCCATCCAGAACGTAGAAATCTTGGTATTAAAACTTCTTATGAGATTTTTTCTGAGTCATCTGAGGGTGTTCTCTGGGCAGTAGCGTGGATTCTTCTGGCACATGGTGAGGTCTTTTTTCCTTGCTAATTTTTCCATCTTCCTTCTTTCCAGATAATAGAAAGTCAATTTTATGACCATGGTTAGACTGACCATGTAGGTTAAAAATATCAAGACATTGCTTGCTGGTATTGTCAGGTCCACATTATATAATCCAGATTCATAGACATTATAATTTGAGAGAATTATGATGGCATCATATTTAGTTTCACATTGGGATGATCTTAACTGAAGTCATATAATGACTCAGTTCAGAGATTGCTGGGCTCAACCTCAATGAAACTTTTATAAAAGGCTTTGAGAGACTAGCTGCCCATCTTGCAGGGTCTAAATAGTTTTTTAAAAAATAAATTTAGAACAGCAATAGTAAGAAAATGTAGCCTCATGAAAGGGCAGACAACTTTTTTTTTTTTTGATACCTATTTTTATGTCATCTGGTTTAAGAGATACAGAAATACCCATAATTTTCACAGGCTGTTAAATGCTTTGAGGTTTATAGGCAAAGAACAAAGTTAGAGGAATGTGGTGACATATTCCAACTTCAGGTGTCATATTCTTGCCCTTTCGTCACAAAAGAAAGGCTGTTTTGTTAAAGTTCGAGTTCACGGGATTTCTGCTTGTGTCAGGATAGAGCAACAGAGGAAGGCTTTACCTTCCTGCCTGAAACACATAAAGAACTGGACTAAATACATGAGACATTGGAACTCAAGACATTGGACATGGGCAACAAGGTACAGTGACTCTTGAGAGATGAGAAGCAACTGGGTGAGCCTTACAATTGCTTCAGCTTACTGCCTGGAGGAAGTTTTAAGGCCATGGTGAAGGGAGGAGGAACCCAGGTGGTACCTGTCAGTCTCTGTGAGTTGAGAGATAGAGGGGAGAGCTTAGGGAAGACAGGGTTGGTAGATTTTGCAGGGCAGAATACCAGAGAAATGTTGTTTGACCTAAATCTAATATGTAAAACTATAAAAGATCTGGGAGAAAACAGGAAATCTTCATGACCTTGTGTTTAGACACAGTTGTTATGTATAACATCAAAAATATGATCCATAAAAGAACAAACTGATAAATAGTACTTAATCAAATTAAGAACTTACGTTTCTCAAAGACACTGTTAAGAAAATTTAAAAGAAAACAAGCCAAAGATTTGGAAAAAATATTTGCAAATTACATATCTGATAAAGGACTTGTATACATAATATATAAAGAGTTCTCAAAACACAATAAGAAATCAGTCTTATTGAAAAATGGGCAAAAGATTTGAACAGTTGACCAAAAAAGATATACAGATGGCAAATAAGACAATGAAAAGATGCTCAAAATCATTAGTCATTAAGGAAATGCAAATTAAAACCATAATGAGGTAACCGGTACACACCTATTAATATGACCAAAATTGAAAAGACCCTCCATACCAAGCGTTGGCAAAGATGTGGAGGAATGGAGCTCCCATACACTGCTGGTGAGAATGTAAATGATACAAACTGCTTGGAAAACAGTTTGACAGATTCTTAAAAAGTTAAACATACATATACCCATCGTATGACCCTGTCATTCCACTCCTAGTTATTTACCCAAGACAAATGAAAGCAGATATTCATACTTAGACTTGTATATAAATGTTCATAGTATCTTTACTTGTAATAGCCCCAAACTGGAAACAACCCAAATGTCCTTTAACGTGTGAATGCATAAACAAGTTGTAGTATATCCATAAATAAAATACCACTCAGCAATGAAAAGGAATGAGCTGATCAATATTTCATGCAACAACAGAAATGAATCTCAAAGTAATTATGCTGAGTGAAAGAGGCTAGATGCTCCTGCTTAGAGGGAGGGGAAAGGGAGGGACAAAGAGGGGGGAGAACAATTGCTATACGCCAATCATACCTCAATAAAGCATCTTAAAAAAAATTGTAAACTCAATGTGGATGTTTTCTTGCTCTTCCCCTAACTCACTGAAATAATACTGGACACTACTGCTGCATTCAATGAAAAAGTCACATTATAACCTTTTACTCTTCACTGGGTTGCGGTGACAGTATTCTGACAGATATAATTGGCTTTGTTAGAAAATATTTAACCTCAAAAATATTCTTTCTGATCATTTTAGAGATATGGAATCTTTAAAATTGCCACTGTCATTTGTAAAGCTCTTAATTCTCAGAGGCCAGATAGGTCATTATAATTATTGTTATTTTTGTTGTGTTAGTACTACTTAGACTTTTAAACTAAGGCTTCTTGGGGCCTGGGTTTTATATATATGTATGTGTACCTAAATTTTCTATTTTCAGACTTTTATCTTTCAGAAGCCTCAGGCATTTCTTTAAAAGGACTAGGGTTTTTAATAGAAAACATTTGCTTGTCTGAGCCCTTTTGTTTTTCCCTTTTATTTATTATACAATTTTCAAGTACTGACAGAAGTAACTCTAGTACCTGTGGCCTAATTTGCTACTTAATAGGTACATGTTTTAATTTCATAAATCCTTTAGGTCTTTAGGGAAAATAAACCCATAAGTGGTTAACTCTGGCATTTTTACAGTACATTGAATTCTTCTAAACTTTACATGGCACTTTTTCAAAATGAAGTAAGTTTTCCCCCTTCTATCTTATATTGCATCTGTATGACATATACATGCTAAAATAAAGACAGTGGGCTTCCCTGGTGGCGCAGTAGTTAAGAATCCACCTGCCAATGCAGTGGACACGGGTTCGAGCCCTGATCCGGGAAGATCCCACATGCCACAGAGCAACTAAGCCCGTGCACCACAACTACTGAGCCCATGCCACAACTACTGAAGTCCACACCTGTAGAGCCCGTGCTCCACAACAAGAGAAGACTGCAATGAGAAGCCCACACACCCCAAGGAAGAGTAGCCCCTGCTCACTGCAACTAGAGAAAGCCCGCGTGCAGCAACGAAGACCCAACACAGCCAAAACTAAATTAATTAATTAATTAATTAATTTAAAAAATAAAATAAATACATTTACGTGGTAGCGTTTACACACTATCGTAACTCTTCTGTTATTGGTACTCAGGTTTATGTGCACTGAATAAATAACTCGTACATTTTGTCTTAACCTGTTGCTTTCAATGTATAACATGCTAAAACTCATAAACTCAGATGCATGTGATAATCACAAGGTTGAAGATTTTTATAACCATTTTATAGGAAACACTTTATTTTGAGATGGAACATGGTAATTTTTCCATGTCTTCATGGTATTTGCAAAACGATACCCTTTATATACAAATGTTTCCAACTAAATTCTTCTTCGTATCTCTTAAAAATGTTTTGGGAACACATTTCTTTGTCCTGCTGAATAACAAGGCCCAGGGAATTCAGGCCATTTACTATTTTCTCGTTCATGAACATGGGTAGAAACAGATTCTGGGTAGGCCAGATTACAGTTTAGTCATCTACTAAAATAATTTCCTCTGTGAATAATTCAATCAACTTAATACAAGAAAATTGTGCCGTATGCTGTAAATAAGCTGCTTATATGAAACCAGCTTTTTCCAACAGGAATTGTTCCTTCCAGGTGCCATTTATATCACTTCTTGGAACTTAATTCTTGGACTCCTTACAGTGAACAGTTCCTACTTAAGTGTCATGGTCATGTCCAGTTGCTCAGTTAATATTTCCTGGGTTCAAATGTTTCTACTTCAACCCCTGAATCTGATTCTTAGATTTTAGACACCAATAAAAGGAAGCTACTTATACTATCAGAGTAACACTAAAACACTGCACCAGTGGAATTACTTACTAATTCACATTTGTAAGAAAGTGGACACCTTTTGGATTGTTTATCCAGCCCCCTTCTCTTGGCACTGCTTTTCCCCCTATCTTTCATACTTTCAGAAAGAACCATTATGTTTGTATATTATTTACAGCAGGGAGGAAGTAGAATCATGAAGTAGCTGGGATCAAAGTCTCTACCTCTTCTTGACCTTGTGAACTTAAGTAGCTTAACCTTTCTAAGTCTTTGTTTCCCCATTTGGAAAATAGTAGGACTTACTTTGTAGGATTATTGTGAGACAGATAGAAGCAGCCGCTGACAGCCAGGTGCTGGCCTGGAACTCAACTCAACTCTCTTTTTGCCCATAAACAATTTCACAGAATATCAACAGCAGACAAAGTCACTTAAAGTCACTTGGAAAATGAAGAAGCAAGAAAAAACAAAAACACTCTATAATCATGTCTGAATACCAAACGAAAGCAAAACACCAGAGAAATAATTTAAAGAGCCAAAACCAAAACAAGAATTTGTCCAAACCACAAAAATGACTGAACTTCTCCCTTTTCTGGCTAATTTGAAAGACTGCTGCTCCTTTACCAAGTAGAGTTTCAGCTCTGCTTCATTCATCCCACCACCGAGATAACAAGTATGAAGATATCCAATCAAAGAATTTTCCTGCTTCTTGACAACATCCAATGCTGAGCAAAGCCTATTTTTCTTGTACCATTCCAAAAGTCCCATAATACAAGGCCAAATTCTACTGTGTTAACCACATTTTCTGGTTTCTGTATTTGATGTGCTGACCTCTGGGACATTGCTTTCATACCATTCCAAAGTCCACTTACCCTCGTGAGACACTAATCCCCTGCCCTAATCTTCCCAGGGCTAGGCAGCAGACAAATAGGGGCATCCTCTACACCCCAGAGTCCACTGAAATTGTTTAAACTATTGTAAACCTGGTCAGCCCATCCGTTCCTGGGAAAACCACAATACATGAAAGCTCTTCCCAGTTTCCCTCACTCTCTCTCTGCCTGACACCAACCTTTGTGTTCTCTCCTGTGGCCTGTCCTCCTATTCTTGGAAACTGTGCATAATAGACTATCTTTTCAATGGCACTTGTCTTCTAATCTGCTGTCCACACCAAATTTGAGTAAAACCAAAATCCCAGGTACATTTTTAAATACCTATAACAAGTCCTTTCTAGCATCTTCTTACTAAGACATCACACAGTTCTCCATGACATATGGTCTCTTTCATTGCAATGAGCCAATAAACCAAATTTGTTCAACAACAGGTATATTTCTGGAAGTCTTTGGCTGGTCCTTGGTTGATCATCAATGCTTTCCAAAGAAAGATCTCAATCAAAAGGGGGAAATGTGAAAGGAAAATCAGATTGGAGTTGGTATTGCTAAGAGAGCTCTCTAAAATGGAGCTGGGGGACTAATGAGGAAGTGAGAATTATGCACTTCTCAACCCGGATGGAATCTGAACTTTTGACCACTTATCAGGCATCAAGAACATCTGCTCAAAGTTCCAGAAACTGAAGATACTTATTGGATCCTTACCCTAAATAACTTGTGACATCCTATCCTTTAAAGGCAAATCTTCCTTTTTGCATCACAGCTAATCATAATTCTTGCAAGGCAACTTTAACAACCTTGTGGATTTGCCTTTATGAGCCCCTGACTCATTCTCTTCCTTGGAACACTCTCAGTTTTACCCAAATAAGTGTCTCCTGAATTGTAATTCCTAAGACCCCAGATAAAGCTCTTTGTCCTTTGCAGCCTTGATGCTGATTACTGTTTGACATTACATGACATCAGAAGTGGGATCCTAAGTGATTTACCTTTACCTCTGGTGCTGCCGTGGTTACTGATTATTGTTTGACACCGTCGCTAATTTTCTCAGTGTTTTATTAGGACCCTTCAAGAACTTGTTATATTTACCACAAATATAGAGATGCTGCTGCTAGTGGTGCCATGGGGTGGTTGTTATGCTTCCTTCTTTTGATCTCTTTTACTTGTGAGCTGTATTGCCCTCTATGGCACTAAGTTTGTTTAAGGTCTCAAGCCTTCCAATCTTTCAGGCTATGCTTTATAACATGTTTGTCCACATACTCCCTGAACATGAAAATAGAACAAAACTAAAAAACTATATACCTTCTAGCATACAGTTAAAGAGAAAAACTGCAGGCCTCAAATGGTGTCACTTATGCTAAAGCCAAACCTCGATTTAATACCTAACCTAACTGCAGTTTCAACTGTCACCAGAAGTATAAACTTAATCCACTAGTCTAAAATTTACTGGTCAGCACCACTGAGGTAGTAGGTCTTGTGGGCCCTCTTCATCCCCCAAAGGAAGAAGAGGCAACCTGCATAATAAAACCCTTGCCATTCTCTTCCCCACAAAAGCAGATGTCCTGACCTAAAAATAATCCTTTCTTTTCTTTTGCTAATAGCTCCCTTGTCCCACCCTTCTTTCTGTAAAAACATTCCATTTTATACAATCCCTCAGAAGGCTCTTCCAGTTGCTAGAATAGATGCTGTCTGATTTATGAATTGCCTAATAAAGCCAATTAGATCTTCAGATTTACTTGGCTGAATTTTGTTTTTAACAATATTGTTAAGTCAACATAAAAAATTTTTACATGTACTTTTAATATCTTTATATATTTGTAACAGGGAAGAGCCAATTTTGACCCCATGTTGGATCTGTTTCTTTTACTTTAACCTCTGTTTTTCCTTGTTTTTGTTATTATAATCCCACATAATGGCCTGCCTCAGGGAACCCTGCCTCTCTGCCTGAATGTTAAACTAAAGCGCCTTTGTTCAGCTCACAGGGAGACAATCTGACCCTGCCCACCTGTGAAAGCCTGCAGAAAAGAAGAAATTAACAGATCCCCTCCCTGTGGCTGGCCATTCCAGGAGATGTTTGCAAGACTTATGGCCTTTTTACTTTACTTCCCCACTTCCTCCCCCTCTCTGATCTATAAAATAAACTGGCATCCAAACCCCAATAAGATGGTTTCTTTGAGACTTCAGTCTGCCATCTTTGTCAGTCGGCTTCCCGAATAAAGTCGTATTCCTTGTCTCAACACCTTGTCTCCCAACTTATTGGCTGTTGTGCAGTGAGCAGAGCGAGCTTGGACTCAGAAACATATATTCTTCAAAGCCTTGGAGCTACACATTTAACTCATTCAGTTTTTGGACAGTGTTGTCATTTTCCATCAGTTAGCTAAAGCCAGTCCTCAGGTCAGACCAGTCAGCCAAATAAAAGCATAAGGTTTGGGGGATCAGAAAGCACCTAACTTTGTTTTCTTCCCCAACTCAAACAAACATGGCAATACCTTTCTTTTAAGACATTCACCTCACTTCTGAATTCTAAGATAGATGGAGCCTGGCTGTGAGTTTGTTGTCATGATGAAAGAAGATAACTTGAGTACTTCATGGCCAAGTTCTCTTTGCTTAGCTGCTCCAGGATCCCCCTGCAAGTTGCAAAACTACCTCCAGCCATAAAAATATGAGAAGTTTTTTTTCTCCACTAGATACGGCTGATAAGCTAACACAGTCACCCCATTTACCACGTAAGTCAAGGATGAACTATGTTTGACAAATGGTACTGTCAAGTACCTTTACTTGAGGACTAGTTATTGTTTGTCTGAGAACATGTATGTAATGGGTTCTATGCTTGGCTATACAAGGGGGTCGGATTTTTTTTTCTGTCACTGCAATTTCTCAGCAGACTACCTGTGGTGTGTATCACATTCTGATTTAACTTTTATTCATTAATGTACCTGTTTTCTGTCTCCACCACCTTTGTGGAGAGGTTTTCTGGGTCGGAAGAAGATTTTTTTTTAATGCTATTTCCCCAGCAGGTGCAAATAGTTCTTTACACAGGTTCCCCAGGGTAAGTAGTAAGCCTGACCCCCCTGGGAATCCACAGCACTGGGGAAGCTCTGTTCCACTGCCTGAAGGCCCATGGGGTCAGCCTGTGAGGGCTCCCCTTGGGCCACAGGGTCACCTTGTTACCAAGTCCAAGCTTGCTCTGCTCACTGCACGCCAGGCCAATAAATTGGGAGACGACGTGTTGAGGCAAGGAATAGCGACTTTATTTGGAAAGCTGGGCATCCAAGAAGATGGGGCTAGGGTCCCCCAAAAAAACATCTTATCGGGGTCTGGATGCCAGTTTCTTTTATAGAACAGAGAGGGAGAGGAGGCGAGGAAGTAAAGTAAAAAGGCCATTCGTTTTTCCTGGCTTGGCCAGTCTCGGGGAAGGGAATGTGCTAATTTCTTATTTTCTGTAGCCATTCACAGGTGGGCAGGGTCAGATTGTCTCCCTGTGAGCTGAACAAAGGCACTTTAGTTTAACATTCAGGCAGAAGGGCAGGGTTCCCTGAGGCAGGCCATTATGCGTGATTATAATAACAAAAGCAAGGAGAAGTAGAGGTTAAAGTAAAAGAAACAGATCCAACATAGAGTTCCATTTTGCTCTTCCCTGTTACAACGTCCTCTGACTTGCTTGTAGTAATCCAGGCACCAGGGCACCAGTTAGTGAATGCAGGGCCAGCACTGACATGACACACACTGCTTTTCCTGACAACCGCCTCTCAGAGTTGGCTCTGACAGCATATCTCAGCCTCCAGATTCCCTGGCTCAGTGGGCGGCTTCCTCATCACCATGGGAACTGCTTTGTGGGAACTCTGATTTGGGCTGTGAAGGAAAGCTTCTTGAAGAATACTACTGGGGCGACCATCTCTTGGGAAGGACAAGTCTTTTCTCTGTGATTTTTCTCTCTATTTTTTCCCCTCTTCAGAACTTGCCTTTGCCTTGTTTTGCTGACATGTTTTAAAATATTCTCTCAGTGGACATTAAAAGCTAGAAAAGGCCTCACCGTGTTTAAACTTCCCTTTCCTCCTATGCACTTCCCTTCCCTGCCTGATCCTCACCCTGGGATTCTGCTTGCATCCTGGGCTCAGCGCTTCCCTGGGAAGCAGGATGGAGCTGGATACTGGCAGGTCAGGAACATCCACACAGTCTGATTTGAGGAGTACTGAGCCCGCCCACCTCCAAAGCTCTAAATTCAGTATTCTGGAACAGTAGCACTTTAAGCAACTTGCCTTTCAGCACAAAGAGGATCTCCAGATGAATTTGCACTTTAGAGGCTATAGTGCAAGGGGGAAAAGCTGGGTTCAGATCTAGGCTAGCTATTTGCCAACGGGGACAAGTTATTTTATTTTTTTAACCTCATTTTCTCATCTCTAAAATGGAGAAAATTACCCATCTTGCTCTTGTAAGCCCTATATTGGTGCTTTAGAGTAACTAAGATGTTGCAGAGGCTCAGACCAGACAGCATGCATTGGCTCCTCTTCAGGTGAAGAGCAGGCCCCTGAGGGTGCTGAATGAGAAACAGGGCTGAGGAGCTGGGGAAGAGCTAAGTCACCACTGAGGGAACACCTGGGTCAGCATGAAGGGAAAACCTGCCTCAGATGGGGAAGAGATATTGTGGGAGGAAAATCAAAGTGGAGTTGGTATTGCTAAGCGAGCTCCCTAAATGGAGCTGGAAGGCCATTGAGGAAGTGTGACTTATTATTGTCCTAATGAAGGTATCCAGAACATCTGCCAGAAACTCAAGATACTTAATAGAACCTTACCCTAAAATAACTGGTGACATCCTATCTACTTGTTGGACTCCCAACCCTAAAATAACTTGTGATTCCTTAAGGGTAAATATTTTCTGATTCATGTCAGAGTCTATCACAGTTCTCACCAGGCAACTTTTAACAACCTGTGGACAAAGGTCACCTGCCATTTCAGTAAACAAAGCATATTGCTGCCATAAAGCTATTGGCCACTGCAGCCACCACCACCAATGCACCCAGATGGGATTCAGGGTGGAGAAAAACAGGATACTGGCCCTAGATAGTTAAGATACCTATCAAAGGAATAATTTCAGTGAGCCCAGACTCTTGCATCTTTCATATATAGAAAGGCACTAAAATCATTAACTTGAGATGTTTGATTTTTTGTGATTAGCAATAATCTTTTGACGTTTGACTATGTTTTTTGTTTTGTTTTGTTCTTCAGCAAAAACTCCTGTATATCCTGGCTCTCCCTTACCTCTTTTGAAAAGTTCCTCAGAGCTATCTGAGAGGTTGTTTCCAAGCTATAACCCTCAGTAATGCCCTGAATAAAACATAATTCTCCACTTTTAAGTTGTGCGTTTTTTTGTTTTTGTTTTTTTCAGTTGATAGTTTTGGCAACCGGTGAAGGGATTCAGAGCAGACATCTCTCCTTTGCCTGAACTCTATGAAGATCTGGAACCTGGCACAAGCAGAGGCCTCTTGGGTCTGTCCGCCTCCTGAGGGAGTCCAGACAAATTTGTGTGAGTCTCTCCTGGTTTTCAGATGTCCCATTATTGGCTGATGATCCTAGGTTTTATTCAGTCGTATTAAATTCCTCTCTGGAGGAGTAAGTTATCCTTGAAACTTAGTTTCAAGAAGAGGTACCTGGGTTATCCTCAGTTGAAAGACACTGAGAAGATTTTTGCCTAATTTAGACAATGAGTAGGGTTGGTCTGGGTAATTAGATGGGAGACTGGCCTGGCATTTTTCCTTGAATGGGCTACTTTAATAGGGTTTGTTGGAATAAAAGTGAAGATATCTCATGAGAGCTTTCAACTGTGAATAAGGAACATCTTCTTCCCAGCTGATGAAGGCTTTCTCAGGGAACTGAGAAACTTTTGAAAGTGGTGGCAGCAAGTCCTCATACCATGCAGCTGTCCCTATAGAGAAACCCACTCATTTTAATTAAAAACTTGCTCTGCTGGGGACACACATGAGAGCTGGCCACTCAGTGATCTGAATACCCACAGTGGTCTTATACTACCCAAGAGAGAAACTGAGACATGTAAGGGGGTTGAAACTCCTAGAGGAGTTAAGCTCACAAAGAGCACATTGGTCCACTGCATGATCATCACTAGCAATTTATCTTGGCAGACTGACCTTGGAATGGAGAACAAAGTTTTCAAAACAAAAGAAAAGGAATGACAGATTGCCAGCTTCCAACTAATACCCCAGGCAGGCTTTTGTATGTATGTACAAAACTTATATTTGCAAGGAAATCTTGCCCTGAAAATGCCCAAGATGTGGCTCTTTTATTACATACACAGTTAAGTTAGAGAAAACTGGCTTCATAAAACATCTTCTCAGAATTCTGACCTTAAAGAAAACAAAAACCCTTTCATTTCTCTCCCTGTGTCTTTGAGATGTAAATGTTCTACCAGATCTTAGGCATTGTTTGCTGTTGTTGTTTTTTCCTTTTCTGTGTTTTGAGAGTTGATCTCTACCATCCAGAAAGTACACATATAGTGTACATTTGGCAGCCAGTCAAATAGACTGGGATTCTGAGCAGTGTTTTGTCTGGCTCTGCCAGCTCACAGGGGTCTTTGTCACCTTAACTTTTGTTGCATTACCTGTATAACAAAGGCCCTTTACTTTCTTAGGTGGTTTTGGGAGTAAACTTTCTAGATCTTGTGAAGGCTGCATCCATTGCACTCTCTTGTGGGGATGCCTCCTGCGACCTGAGCTGCTATTTAGATACATCTCATCAATGACCAGATGATAGACCCTTTAAATTGAAAAAATTTCTAAATTGGTAAATTTTTAGAGAGCCCTCATTATAAATAGCTGGTACCTATTGGTGAAAAAAACAAATTAGAAGAACATCATATATGTATCTATATATATAGATATATATTATCTATCTATATCTATCTATCTATATATATATAGTTAACCTAAGATCTCCCTTAGTTTAAAACAAATAAAAAACCAGTTTGAGAAGCCTTATTTGTGGTCTCCACTTCCCCTCAATGGGCCTTACAGATGCTAATAAAAACATTAGGATAATTAATGTTAACTGGGTTAACAGGGAAATAAGAGAAAACTGAAGAGAAAGTCTAGAGACTTCTTCCCAAGAAGGTGGAAATTTTAAAGGAACTCATCTCAAAAGAATAAAAATCTTTAGATGGTTATTAAGAAATAGGACATTAAATAAAATGAACATTAATGGGATTAAAACAAAAGGTTTTTATACAACATGACCTAAGGTTGGATGGGCCAAAGGGACTCCCTATTGGTCCCAACATTAAAGGGCCCCAAACAAGTTCACTCTATTGACTCCAGTTAAAATCTATATATTTAAAAGGCTGGAAGAAAATTACACTGAGATATCTGATCAACAATTGCTTGGGGCAAAAGGCCAATTAATCAAGTTAAGAGATTGACAAAAAGACCTGAGTCCCTCGGCTCAACCTTTCACTGGGGATCCCAAAGCCTTTATACAAAAATAGATAAAATGGCTGGGGAATTAAAAGGAAAGCTTCTACGATTCCTTATAAGACCAAAGCTTGCTGATGGGGTCTTAATGGAAACTAAAGTTAAAGGTATTAAAGTTGACAGAATTGAGAAAATTTATAAAAATTGGTATATTTAAATGGGCTTTATATAAAATGGTTACATTACTTTTGCTTAATTATATTGTGTGATAGACATTATGTCTCACTGGGGTGCTTCACCTCCCCTTGGTATTATAAGACAGGGCATATAAATGTGCCCTTCAGACAATAGTAATTAAAAATACTAAAAGAAAACAAAAGGATCACTTGAGCCTGCACAATATGAAATAAAAACTGAGAACTAATATTCAGGGGCTAATGAAAACAATAATAGAAATTATTTTGCTCTGGGTTTAACTTGTACCCTCAAAAAGAGGTCCTTTGTTGAATGCCTTGCGCAAAATTCCGAAAGCATGATAAATTGATCCTTAAAGTTCTAGAACAAAGAACTCTTGATTTTCAGTTTATTTGGGAATCTTCTCACTGATATAAAAAAGCAAATTAATGAAAATATAGTTGGGCAAATCAATCTTTTAATATCATTTATGTGGCAGACCAGTTCTTTGGGGAATTAAAGCAACTGTCTTTGTCTTGCAAATCAGAAATGTAGATACAGCCCACAATAACCTGAGACTGAGTCTAATTAGTTCAATCATGAAACCAAAGTTTTTTAAAAAAGGAAAAAAGTTCCCTTTTAAAACTCAAACCACTGGACAGACTCCCTAACACAAAATCTAATTCACAGCTTCCTTAAGAATTTATCAAGAACAAATATATATCTTAAAAGTCTTTTCCACAAATAGTAAAGACTTAGTCATCTGAGCAAATAAATTTAACGTATTCCAACTGTTCTTTAGAAACTAATACGTTTATATTGTAGGACCTGATTCATCACTAAATAAATGTTAAAGTGAAGCTATGAGATCTCTAGTTTTGTCTGTTTACATGTTTGTGTGCACATTATACATATGAGATGTCTCTATCTCTGGAAAATATTATCAAAATTAAATTTATAGAAGAATTCTATTTAATTGACTTAAAAGTGTTTACAAATTAAATATTTCTAAATATAAAGAAAACTGGCCAGAATGAATTTCAGGTTATCCAGGAAATATTCAATATTAAATTAATATTTTGCATTAAAACTAGCTTAAACTTATTGGGTTAATCAATATAGACATGTCTTACTTTTATTGTACCTAGGTTTACTAAAGGTCAATAAATTCATGTTATTTCTGTTACAGAGTTCTTTCAGAAAGGAGAAATTAACTTGGTATGATATTTTCATAAGTTATAAAATAATGGTAAATGGGATAAGAGTTTTCAGGTGAACTCTTTAGGAATAATTATGTTTTGGGTACATCTATCTAAAATAGTTTCTCCAGATTTTTGGTAACTTGAAATTTTAGAGTTTTACTAAGTTAAATGATGGGAACTCACTGAGTATCTAGGTCATTTCAAATAAGATGAAATACTAGAACATTAATTGCTAAACAGGTCTAAATTTACCTACTTTGTCTCCTTATGAGAGGGAAACTGAAGATGTTTAGGTTTATTAGACGCACATCTTATACCACATGGAGGAAAGAAATTATACTATGAAAAGGTGTACATTTCTAGAGGTTTTGGAATGTTCCTAAGTGTTTGCCAATCAAGAAATTCTGGTATGACAAACAGTTCACAATTGCTTGCTGCTTGTAGGTTTTTGCTGGAGATCAAAGTTTTTAAGGGTTAAAATTGTAATATGTAATTAAGGTTACTGAAAATAGTAAGGGAAACATTTTAGTTTGCAAGGAAAGTAGGATGTGTGTTTTCAGCAAAACAAGGTATGAAGAATAGAAATACATTTTGTTAAGGGGAAAGATTAATTTTGTCCTATAGCTGGTTATATCTGGATGGAAAAATGAGCAACAAACTAATATGGATACAGAAAGTTGTGGAAGGTTTATAGAAAGAGAGCCCTGAAAAAGGGTCCTTGTTCATGGTTAGGCTGAAACTGAATTGAACTGAATTAGGTAAATGAATTTAGTTATTGAGAGTGGGCTGGTGCAGGACTGGAGTTGGTTTCTCCCTCTGTTAAGAGAACAAAGTTTTCTTGCAATGTTGATCTACTTTTGATAACAGACTGTGAGTTTCTTTGCCTTCTAAATGATCTGTATTTGCCTTAAAGAAACTTTTATTGTCACTTTGGTTGAGTGAATAAGTATTGTTTCATAGTGACCTACGATCCTATTTGACCAACTGTTTCAAAAAACTTTTGAGGGGAATTCCCTGGCAGTCCAGTTTTCAGGACTCTGTGCTTTTATTGCTGAGGGCCTGGGTTAGATCCCTGGTCAGGGAACTAGGATCCCACAAGTCACACAGCACAGCAAAAAAATAAATAAAATTTAAAAATAATAAATACTTATTATTATTTATATAATTAATAAATATATTTATTATTATATAATAAATACTTATTATTATACTTGTTATTAAAAATAACAAATGAAAACTTTTGATAATATTTTTTGACAGACTTCCCAAATATCAAATTCTAATTAAGATTCTTTTGACCTCCAGCTAACTTTGAGTTGCTTCAAAGAGTCCCAGAAACATCTCAAAGAGAGATATAAACAATTTAGATTTATTTGGTACGTTAAGTCACATGGGAACCATTGTCAAAGAAGTGGTGATAAAAATCTTTGGTTATATTGTTTGGATAAATGTGCAAACAGATATTCCAAAATTTATGTGGAATTCCTAAAATTCTGTTATGTCCTGGTATAATATTATTAGTCATAATTCTAGTTATTATCTTAAAATGTATGTCACAGAAATAACCAAGTTTCTTGTCAATTGCATTGTAATCAGATATTTAACCATGGTATTTTAAGTCTTTTGTCATTTATAGACAATTACTGTTTTACTCTGATGTTTTTATAAAATTAAGATCTTCAAGAAGATTCATAACAAGGACTTTTTGACAAATATGAGTTTCTGATGATTCTTAGATCATATTACTGAACTGGTAAGAAATTATAAAATTCTAATGGAAAACCTGATGGTTCATCCAGATCAACAGGAATTAATTACATGGGACTGAATGAACTGATCAATATGATTTATTATTTTATGACATTTTTACTGAAAAATACTGGCATTTAATATTTGTTTTCCAGGAAAACTTTCCTCTTATGTTAACTATGACCTACAACAACTTGATAAAGTATATTTTTGTAAATAAAGATGAAACATTTATCTTTTTCTCTCTACATGATCCCTCCAGAATTTTGTTTCTCCAGCCAGCTCCCCTGTGGACTTGATGGCTTATTGCAATCAGATTACAACTAGTTATACTAAACATTGTTTTAATTTGTTTTCTCTTGTTTTCAAATTAGTTATGCCTTGTGCCTGTCTCTGCTGTACTGTGACTTTATTAATGTTACAGCTGTATTACTTATATCCGGTCTATTTTATAAGATTGTTGTCTCTTGCATTACCCAATGTGTAACCAGGCCTCCAACAAAAGTAATGATGGCTAAATGTCTCGAGGCAATCAATCACATATATAACTCTACATAGAATCATTTTAATAGTGCAACTCTAGATATGGGAAGAAGCAATAAGGGAAGACATTTCCTGAATCATAGTAGACTAGTAAGACAGGTGATCCAGAGAATTTTAGATTATAAACAGGGCCTAATCCAAAAATTAGCACTTGAGGGGTCTGTCACCAGAATGTTTGCCTGATCTAGGAATGAGCCTTCTTGGCATCATGGAACAAAATTGGTCATGAAATGCCTCCCAAACATTGGTCGAATTTATGACCAAGAGGAGGCACTATGGACCAAGAATGGTACCTGCCGTTTCAGTAAACAAAGGATATCATGGTCATAAAGCCAGCAGCCACTGCAGCCGTCCCCAACAGTGCACACAGAGGGGAATTCAAGATGGAGAAAAATAGTATTCTGGACCTTGATAGTTAACATACATTTCAAAGGAATGATTTCAATAAGACCAGACTCTTGCATCTTCCCATACATAGAAAAGCACTAAAATCATTAACTTGAGACGTCCGTTTTTTTTGTGATTAGCAATAATCTTTTAATGTTCGACTACATTTTTTCTTTTTTCAGCAAAAACTCCTATATATCCTGGCTCCTCCCTCACCTCTTTGGAACAATTCCTCAGAGCTACCTGAGAGGCTGTATCCTGGGCTTAAATCCTAAGCCCACCAAATAAAAGGTAGTTCTCAAATTTTAGGTTGTGCCTTTTTTCAGTTGACAAACCTTGTGGTCTTTATAAGCCCCTGACTCTTTCTATTCCCTGGAACTCTCTTTCGGTTTTACCTGAACCTGTGTCTCCTGAATTGCAATTCTTAAGACCCTGAATAAACTCTTTTCTTATTTGCAGCCTCCTGCATTGTGTTTTGGTTGACAGTATAGAGAAAGAGTTATGGAAGAAACACTTGTACAGCTTCATAATTTTACCAATCTTAAGGCACAAATATTGTATCAGATCTAACTGGCTTATTTTCTGTAGGTTGTCACATGTGTTGAATTAAGAATTTAGAAAATTGATAATGGAATGAATGTTTACTTTGCTCTAAGATGCAGTTTGATGTGGACATTTTTTGACAAAATCCAGTGTTTAATGATGTATACGAAATAGAGTTTTTCAAGAAAATACCAGTCTAAAACCCCATATGTTTAGTTTTGAAATTAAAAAATCTCTGAAAAATTTATTAATAAATTTGTGGCAAACATTTTTGGCATCAAAACCTCACCAGAGGGCTTCCCTGGTGGCGCAGTGGTTGAGAGTCAGCCTTCCGATGCAGGGGTCATGGGTTCATGCCCGGTCCAGGAAGATCCCACATGCCGTGGAGCGGCTAGGCCCGTGAACCATGGCCGCTGAGCCTGCGCGTCCAGAGCCTGTGCTCTGCAATGGGAGAGGCCACAACAGTGACAGGCCCGCGTACCGGAAAAAAAAACCAAACAACAAACAAACAACAAAAACCTCATCAGAAATGACACGAAGTTTCACATAGAACTTATTTATCCCACTTAGTGTCAATATTCATATTTCATGGTAGAAATATTAATATTTGATATGGATGCTGCTTCTGTAAAAAATTAATAAACAGAGACCTCAATTAAATAGACTTGAGAAACCGAATGGGGAGTGCTTACACCCTGCAACAATAGGAGAGCCCAACAGGAAGAAGAAAGAGTTTTTCTTTCCTGTCAAGGACTCAGCCAATGAAAAGCTGTGGACTCTGTTTACTATATCCCTTCCAAGTTCCTTTTTCTCTGTGAAAGCATTCTTCCTTCCTTGCCGGGACCTGTAGGTGGTTCAATAGGATTGCAGACCCTGAATTGCAATTCACTGTTGATTCTGAATAAACCCATCTTTGCTGGGGAAATATGTGACAGTCTATTTCAGGTCAACATTTCATATGCCATTTGAAGGTGTCATGTAATATAGTACTCTATTACTTTACTAACATCCAAAAAATTTCGAATTCAAAACACATCTGGCCCATAATGTTTCAGGTGAACTATTGTGGACATAGTTTCATCACAGTTAATTCTTTTTTTTTTTTTTTTTTGTGGTACGCGGGCCTGTCACTGTTGTGGCCTCTCCTGTTGCGGAGTACAGGCTCTGAACGTGCAGGCTCAGCAGCCATGGCTCACGGGCCTAGCCGCTCTGCGGCATGTGGGATCTTCCCTGACTGGGGCACGAACCCGTGTCTGCTGCATCGGCAGGCAGACTCTCAACCACTGCGCCACCAGGGAAGCCCTACAGTTAATTCTTGAATGTGGAAAAAATTTAGTATAATTTGTAAGACAACGTTGGTGTGTGTGTGTGTGGGTGTGTGTGTGTCCTTTTACAAACTAATACCAATATTTTTCCTACAACTTTGCAAAACATCAGGAGCATTTTTTCACATGCTCTGTTATCATATGAGATACAGATATATTATCCATCAAATATATCTTTTTTTTCAGGATTCATAATTCTACTACCATAATCACTATGCTCAAGTATTAAAGAAAGAACACCTGAATAGATCTTCGTCCCAGGATCTTTTGCTTTACCTCCATTCTTACTCCAGTGAACTATCTGGACAACCTAGAAGAAAACTAAGTGTACTTGTAAGTCTCAGCAGTAGAGTGGATCTTGGCGGAAGACACTCCATAGTGTAGCAGAACTGGTTATAGTGGAACTTGGTAGAATACACTTTAGTTGTAGAGTACAGCTTTGGAGATGGCAGTTGGAAGTTTGACTCTCATGTCCACCACTCCCTGACGAGACATTGTTCACAGGTAAGCCTCAGTTCAGAGGGCATAATAATCATACCCACTGGGAGGGTGGTTGTGAGGCTTAATGGAAGTAGCTACATATCAGATGGTAACCGCTCTGGCAAGAGCCCAGTCTAATCATCCAGTGTCCAGCATTTTATTTATTTATTTATTTATTAAAGATTTATTTAATATTTATTTGTTTATTTTTGGCTGTGTTGAGTCTTATTTACGTCAGGCGGGTTTCTCTCTAGTTGTGGCACTCAGGCTTCAGGGAGTGTGGGCTCTGTAGTTTGGGGCATGCAGGCTCTAGTTGAGGCACAGGAGCTCAGTAGTTGTGGTGTACGGGCTTAGTTGCCCCATGGCATGTGGGATCTTAGTACCCTGACCAGGGATCGAACCCACGTCCCCTGCATTGTAAGGTGGATTCTTTACCACTGGACCACCAGGGAAGTCCCCCTGCATTTTGTAAAATTGAGGTATAACTGACATAACATTATGTTAGTTTCCAGTGTACAACACAATTTGATATTTGTACATATTGCAAAATGATTACAACAATAACTAGTTAACAAACATTACCTTTTTTTTCTTGTGATGAGAACTTTAACAATTTCTTTGACCACTTTCAAATATACAATACAGTATTATTAACTATAGTCACCATGTTGGACATTACATCTCCATGACTTTTTCATTTTATAACTGGAAGTTGGTACCTTTTGACCAACTTTGTCCGTCTAACCCCTCCCCCCCTCACTCCCCACTTCTGGCAGCCACCAGTCTGTTCTCTGTATCTATGATCTCGGTTTTTCCTTTTTTTAGATTCCACATATAAGAGAGATCATACCTTCAGTGCCTGGCATTCTTGGCTCTAAACTGAGCCCTCTCACATGTCCAATATCAATGATGTCCCATATATGACAACTATCCCATACTCAGGGACTACAGGTTTCACTATTCCCCCTCAAACCCATTGTCTGTTATGCTTTATGCTCCAAGGAATCACCTGTTGCCACTTACTCCCAGTCTTTTGCTGTCTGAATGATCCACTTGTTTTGTATTGTCAATTTCAATTCTCTGCTGTGTGTCTTCACCCACTGAGTGGACCTTATCTTCTTTCTCCCTAGTGAGGGTCAAAAGAAGACCTAATAAAGTTTACTGAACAAATTTCAGGAGAAAAAGCTTAATACTGCTTTATGATCCAAAATTAAAATTCTCGAATTGCATTGTATATTCTAAAGTACATTTTAACAAATAGCAAGGCAGAAGTTGCCAGGTTTTTAAAGTACTAAACAGCAACTTATTGTCTTTTGAGAATTCATTTAACTAGCACTTTCTAACAATATATGAAAAATTTGATTTTATTATTAAATTCAGATGCAATTTCATTTAAAATTATGACATTTAAATATATTGTTTTAAAGTGGCTAACTGCAATTAAATTTCTTACAAACTTTATGGTTTAAGGAAAATAGAGGCAAAAATAAATTTTAATTTCCATGTGTACTGTAAAATCAATTAAACAAATTAAAAAATACCAAAGGAAATCTTGCAGATATTACGCTTCTGCAAATAGAAACCCAAATCCTGCTCTACAGCTGAATGTTTAAACCCTAGTTTCCCCGCTAACTTGTTGTATTAGTAAGAATAAGAGAGGTGTTAATGAATCCATCCATCTGTCCATCCATCATTTTATTCATTCAGTCAGTCACTAGTTAAAACTTAACATTTAAAAAAATTTTTTTAATTAAATTTTATTTTTTTAATAGATCTTTATTGGAGTATAATTGCTTCACAATACTGTGTTAGTTTCTGTTGCACAACAAAGCGAATCAGCCATATCCATACACATGTCCCCATATCCCCTTCTTCTTGAACCTCCCTCACATCCTCCCTATCCCAACCCCGTAGGTCATCGCAAAGCACCCAGCCGATCTCCCTGTGCTATGCTGCTGCTTCCCACCAGCCAACTATTTTACATTCAGTAGTGTATATATGTTGATGCTACTCTCACTTCGCCCCAGCTTTGCCCTCCCACCCCATTTCCCAAGTCCATTTTCTGTGTCTACCTCTTTATTCCTGCCCTGTAACTAGGTTCATCAGTACCTTTTTTTTTTTTTAGATTCCATATATATGCATTAGCATATGGTATTTGTTTTTCTCTTTCTGATTTATTTCATTCTGTATGACAGACTCTAGGTCCATCCACCTCACTACGAATAACTTAATTTCATTTCTTTTTATGACTGAGAAATATTCCATTGTATATATGTGCCACATCTTCTTTATCCATTCATCTATCTATGGACATTTAAGTTGATTCCCTGTCCTGGCTATTGTAAATAGAGCTGCAATGAACATTATGGTACATGTCTCTTTTTGAATTATGCTTTTCTCAGGGTACATGCTCAGTAGTGAGATTGCTGGGTCATATGGTAGTTCTATTTTTAGCTTTTTAAGGAACCTCCATACTATTTTCCATGGTGGTTGTATCAATTTACATTCCCACCAACAGTACAGGAAGGTTCCCTTTTCCCCACACCCCTTCCAGCATTTATTGATTCTAGATTTTTTGATAATGGCCATTCTGACCGAGGTGAGGTGATAGCTCATTGTAGTTTTGATTTGCATTTCTCTAACAATTAGTGATGTTGAGCATCTTTTCATGTGCCTCTTGGCTATCTGTATGTCTGCCTTGGTGAAATGTCTATTTAGGTCTTCCGCCCATATATATATATATATTTTTCACACACACACAATGTATTTTATTTTTAAAAGAGATAAATAAACTGACACCAAGCATTGTAAATGGATGACCACAACAAAACAACGATTGCAATTACCAAACATGAAACACACTCATACTATGTCATAATATTGACATTCAGTCCAGTAATCCTCCACTTTAACAGCTCCTTTACTTTGCAGTGAAAATTGATTTGTGTATTTTTTGCCTCTCAGTCCTTGTGGGATTTATTATTATTATTATTCAAACAGAAAGCCACAAAAATTATAATCATCCTCATCAGTTCACTCAGTCCCATGTAATTAATTTTTTGTTTTCATCTTGATCTTTTGTTAGGACTTTTATGAATTCATCAGTTTTCCATTAGAGTTCTGAAAATGCTTATTCATTCAGTTCAGCAGTATAGTCAGTTACCAGAAACCTGTACTTGTCAGAGTCTTTTCCATGAATTCCTTGAAGATGAAACCCTTTTATAGGAACATTTTTGCAAAAGCATCAGAGTACACCCAGAACTTTCTGTAATGACAAAAGACTTAAAAATGACCACGGTTAAAGTTCATAATAATGCAATTGACAAGGAAATTTAGTTACTTCTGAGATATACATTTTAAAGTAATAACTAGAATTATGACTTATGACATTATACCAGAACATATAAGATTTTTAGAAATTTCATGTAATGTCTGAAACATTTATATTAACATATTTCCATAAAAATAACCCAAAGAAAGTTTAATATTAGTTGTTTTTTTGTTTGTTTGTTTTTTATACTGCAGGTTCTTATTAATCATCAATTTTATACACATCAGTGTATACATGTCAATTGCAATCCCCAATTCAGCACACCAACATCCCCACCCCACCACGGTTTTCCCCCCTTGGTGTCCATACGTTTGTTCTCTACATCTGTGTCTCAACTTCTGCCCTGCAAACGAGTTCATGTGTACCATTTTTCTAGGTTCCACATACATGCATTAATGTATGATATTTGTTTTTCTCTTTCTGACTTACTTCACTCTGTATGACAGTCTTTAGAACCATCCACGTCTCAAGAAATGACTCAATTTTGTTCCTTTTTATGGCTGAGCAATATGCAATTGTATATACGTACCACAAATTCTTTATCCATTCGTCTGTCAATTGGCATTTAGGTTGCTTCCATGACCTGGCTATTGTAAATAGTGCTGCAATGAACATTGGGGTGCATGTGTCATTTTGGATTATGGTTTTCTCTGGGCATATGCTCAGTAGTGGGATTGCTGGATCATATGGTAATTCTATTTTTAGTTTTTTAAGGAACCTCCATACTGTTCTCCATAGTGGCTGCATCAATTTACATTCCCACCAACAATGCAAGAGGGTTCCCTTTTATCCACACCCTCTCCAGCATTTGTTATTTGTAGATTTTCTGATGATGCCTATTCTAACTGGTGTGAGGTGATACCTCATTGTAGTTTTGATTTGCATTTCTCTAATAATTAGTGATGTTGAGCAGCTTTTCATGTGCTTCTTGGCCTTCTGTGTGTCTTCTTTGGAGAAATGGCTCTTTAGGTCTTCTGCCCATTTTTGGATTAGGTTGTTTGTTTCTTTAATATTGAGCTGCATGAGCTGTTTATATATTTTGGAGACTAATCTACTGTCCGTTGATTCATTTGCAAATATTTTCTCCCATTCTGAGAGTTGTCTTTTCATCTTGTTTATGGTTTTCTTTGTTGTGCAAAAGCTTTGAAGTTTCATTAGGTCCCATTTGTTTATTTTTGTTTTTATTTCCATTAATCTAGGAGGTGGATCAAAAAACATCTTGCTGTGATTTATGTCAAAGAGTGTTCTTCCAAAGTTTTCCTCTAAGAGTTTTATAGAGTCCAGTCTTGCATTTAGGTATCGAATCCATTTTGAGTTTATTTTTGTGTACGGTATTAGGGAGTGTACTAATTTCATTCTTTTACAGTTTTCCCAGCACCACTTATGGAAGAGGCTGCCTTTTCTCCATTGTGTATCTTTGCCTCCTTTGTCATAGATTACTTGACCTTAGGTGCGTGGGTTTATCCCTGGGCTTTCTGTCTTGTTCCATTGATCTGTGTTTCTGTTTTTGTGCCAGTACCATATTGTCTTGATTACTGTAGCTTTGTAGTACAGTCCAAAGTCAGGGAGTCTGATTCCTCCAGCTCCGTTTTTTTCCTTCAAGACTGCTTTTGCTATTCGAGGTCTTTTTTGTCTCCATACAAATTTTAGGATGATTTGTTCTAGTTCCGTAAAAAATGCCATTGGTAATTTGAAAGGGATTGCATTGAATCTGTAGATTGCTTTGGGTAGTATAATCATTTTCACAATATTGATTCTTCCAATCCAAGTACGTGGTATATCTCTCCATCTGTTGGTATCATCTTTAATTTCTTTCATCAGTGTCTTATAGTTTTCTGCATATGGGTCTTTTGTCTCCCTAGGTAAGTTTTTTCCTAGTATTTTCTTCTCTTCGTTGCAATGGTAAATGGGAGTGTTTCCATAATTTCTATTTCAGACTTTTCATCATTAGTTTATAGGAATGCCAGAGATTTCTGTACATTAATTTTGTATCCTGCTATTTTACCAAATTCATTGATTAGCTCTAATAGTTTTCTGGTGGCATTTGTAGGATTATCTACGTATAGTATCATGTCATCTGCAAACAGTGACAGTTTTACTTCTTCTTTTCCAATTTGGATTCCTTTTATTTCTTTTTCTTCTCTGATTGCTGTGGCTAGGACTACCAAAACTATGTTGAATAATAGTGGTGAGAGTGGACATCCTTGTCTCATTCCTGATCTTAGAGGAAATGCTTTCAGTTTTTCACCACTGAGAATGATGTTTGCTGTGGGTTTGTTTTATATGGCCTTTATTATGTTGAGGTAGGTTCCCTCTAGGACCACTTTCTGGAGAGTTTTTATCATAAATTGGTGTTGAATTTTGTCAAAAGCTTTTTCTGCATCTATTGAGATGATCATATGGTTTTTATTCTTCAATTTTTTGGTATGGTGTATCACATTGATTGATTTGCGTATATTGAAGAATCCTTGAATCCCTGGGATAAATCCCACTTGATCATGGTGTATGATCCTTTTAATGTGTTGTTGGATTCTGTTTGCTAGTATTTTGTTGAGGATTCTTGCATCTATGTTCATCAATTATATTGGTCTGTAATTTTCTTTTTTTGTAGTAGCTTTGTCTGGTTTTGGTATCAGGGTGATGATGGTCTCCTAGAATGAGTTTGGTAGTGTTCCTCCCTCTGCAATTTTTTGGAAGAGTTTGAGAAGGATGGGTGTTAACTCTTCTCTAAATGCTTAATAGAATTCACCTGTGAAGCCATCTGGTCCTGGACTTTTTTTTGTTGGAAGATTTTTCGTCACAGTTTCAATTTCATTACTTGTGATTGGTCTGTTTATATTTTCTGTTTCTTCCTGCTTTAGTCTTGGAAAGTTATTCCTTTCTAAGAATTTGTCCATTTCTTTCAGGTTGTCCATTTTATTGGCATAGAGTTGCTTGTAGTAGTCTCTTAGGATGCTTTCTTTTTCTGCTGTGTCTGTTCTAACTTCTCCTTTTTCATTTCTAAGTTTATTGATTTGAGTTTTCTCCCTCTTTTTCTTGATGAGCCTGGCTAAAGGTTTATCAATTTTGTTTATCTTCTCAAAGAACCAGCTTTTAGTTTTATTGATCTTTGGTATTGTTTCGTTTGTTTCTATTTCATTTATTTCTGCTCTGATATTTATGATTTCTTTTGTTCTGCTAACTTTGGGTTTTGTTTGTTCTTCTTTCTCTAGTTCCTTTAGGTGTATGGTTAGATTGTTTACTTGAGATTTTTCTTGTTTCTTGAGGTAGGCTTGTATAGCTATAAACTTCCCTCTTAGAACTGCTTTTTCTGCATCCCATAGGTTTTGGATCATCGTGCTTTCATTGTCATTGGTCTCTAGGTATTTTTTGATTTCCTCTTTGATTTATTCAGTGATCTCTTGGTTATTTAGTAATGCATTGTTTAGCCTCCATGTGTTTGTGTTTTTTATGTTTTTTTCCCTGTAATTCATTTCTAATTTCATAGCGTTGTGGTCAGAAAAGATGCTTGGTGTGATTGCAATTTTCTTAAATTTACTGAGGCTTGATTTGTGACCCAAGATGTGATCTGTCCTGGAAAATGTTCCGTGTGCACTTGAGAAGAAAGTGTAATCTGCTGTTTTTGGATGGAATGTCTTATAAATATCAATTAAATCTATCTGGTCTATTGTGTCATTTAAAGCTTCTGTTTCCTTATTTATTTTCATTTTGGATGATCTGTCCATTGGTGTAAGTGAGGTGTTAACGTCCCCCAGTATTATTGTGTTACTGTCGATTTCGTCTTTTATAGCTGTTAGCAGTTGCCTTATGTGTTCAGGTGCTCCTATGTTGGGTGCATATATATTTATAATTGTTATATCTTCTTGGATTGATCCCTTGATTATTATGTAGTGTCCTTCCTTGTCTCTTGTAACATTCTTTGTTTTAAAGTCCATTTTATCTGATATGAGTATAGCTACTCCAGCTTTCTTTTGATTTCCATTTGCATGGAGTATCTTTTTCCATCCCCTCACTTTCAGTCAGTATGTGTCCCTATGTCTGAAGTGGGTCTCTTGTAGACAGCATATATATGGGTCTTGTTTCTGCATCCATTCAGCAAGCCTGTGTCTTTTGGTTGGAGTATTTAATCCATTCATGTTTAAGGTAATTATCGATATGTATGTTCCTGTGATGAATTTTCTTAATTGTTTTGGGTTTGTTTTTGTAGGTCCTTTTCTTCTCTTGTATATCCCACTTAATGAAGTTCCTTTAACGTTTGTTGTAGAGCTGGGTTGGTGGTGCTGAATTCTCTTAGTTTTTGCTTGTCTATAAAGCTTTTGATTTCACCATTGAATCTGAATGAGATCCTGCTGGGTAGAGTAATCTTGGTTGTAGGTTCTTCCCTTTCATCACTTTAAGTATATCGTGCCACTCCCTTCTGCCTTGTAGAGTTCCTGCTGAGAAATCAGCTGTTAACCTTATGGGAGTTCCCTTGTATGTTATTTTTCGTTTTTCCCTTGCTGCTTTCAATAATTTTTATTTGTCTTTAATGTTTGCTAATTTGATTACTATGTATCTTAACATATTTCTCCTTGGGTTTATCCTGCCTGGGACTCTCTGCTCTTCCTGGACTTGGGTGGCTATTTCCTTTCCCATGTTAGGGAAGTTTTCGAATATAATCTCTTCAAATATTTTCTCTGGTCCTTTCTCTCTCTCTTCTCCTTCTTGGACCCCTATAATGCTAATATTGTTGCGTTTTTTGTTGTCCTGGAGGTCCTTTATGCTGTCTTCATTTCTTTTCATTCTTTTTTCTTTATTCTGTTCCACAGCAGTGAATTCCACCATTCTGTCTTCCAGGTCACTTATCCGTTCTTCTGCCTCAGTTATTCTGCTATTGATTCCTTCTAGTGTAGTTTTCATTTCAGTTATTGTAATGTTCATCTCTGTTTGTTCTTTAATTCTTCTAGGTCTTTGTTAAGCATTTCTTGCATGTTCTGGATCTTTGCCTCCATTCTTTTTCCAAGGTCCTGGATCATCTTCACTATCATTATTTTGAATTCTTTTTCTGGAAGGTTGCCTATCTCCACTTCAGTTAGTTGTTTTTCTGGGCTTTTATCTTGTTCCTTCAACTGGTACATAGCCCTCTGCCTTTTCATCTTGTCTATCTTTCTGTGAATGTGGTTTTTGCTCCACAGGCTGCATGATTGTAGTTCTTCTTGCTCCTGTTTTCTGCCCTCTGGTGTATGAGGCTATCTAAGAGGCTTGATGGAAGTTACTGGTGTTGGGTAGAGCTGGGTTTGCTCTGGTGGGAAGAGCTCAGTAAAACTTTAATCCACTTGACTGCTGATGGGTAGGGCTAAGTTCCCTCCCTGTTGGTTGTTTGGCATGAGGCAACCCAACACTGGAGCGTACCTGGGCTCTTTGCTGGGGCTAATGGCAGACTCTGGGAGGGCTCCCACCAAGGAGTACTTTCCTGAACTTCTGCTGCCAGTGTCATTGTCCCCACGGTGAGCCACTGACACCCTTCGCCTCTGCAGGAGAGCCTACAACACTGGCAGGTAGGTCTGATTCAGTCTCCCCTAGGGTCACTGCTCCTTCCCCTGGATCCCAATGTGCACACTACTTTGTGTGTGCCCTCCAAGTGTGGAGTCTCTGTTTCCCCCAGTCCTGTCAAAGTCCTGCAATCAATTCCCACTAGGTTTCAACGTCTGACTTTCTTGGAATTCCTCCTCCTGTTGCCAAACCCCCAGGTTGGGAAGCCTGACGTGTGGCTCAGAACCTTCACTCCAGTGGGTGGACTTCTGTGGTATAAGTGTTCTCCAGTCTGTGAGTCACCCACCCACTGATTATGGGATTTGATTTTACTGTTATTCTGCCCCTCTTACCATCTTATTGTGGCCTCTCCTTTGTCTTTGGATGTGGGGTAATTTTTTGGTGAGTTCCAGTGTCTTCCTGTCAATGATTGTCCAGCAGCCAGCTGTGATTCTGGTGTTCTCGCAAGAGGGAGTGAGAGCACGTCCTTCTACTCTGCCATCTTGGTTCCTACTCAAAACTTAACTAACTTTTGAGATTGCTAGATTATAAAGGAATTAACATTATGAGACTATTCTTACAAAGTTTAAGAAAGAAAACGAGGTATGGTGCAATTGAAGAAGAATAGAGTTCTTTGAACTTGGTGGTAGCAATTGGAAAGGTAGAGATCATCTTTAAAGGAAGAAGGACAGAAAAAAAACAGGGGCTTTGAAAGCAGAAGACCTGAGTTAAATCCAGTGCTACTCTTTGCTAGCTATGTGACCCAGGGCAACCTGCTAAAACTCTCCAAGCTTTAATTACCTTGCCTATAAAATGGGAGATATAGTTTTACCTCACAAGTTTGTTCTGAAGATTAATTGAATTAAAATAAGCAAATCACAGTACTTTGCACATAGTAAGTCTCAATAAATTCCATTTGTACCCCACTCAACTGATTTCTTTTAGTTCTGATCTATGTTATTAATATTTAAGTCTTTGGATTATTTCAGTTATTCAGTCATTTAAACATTCATTGAATACATACAATACACCTGGCACTGTGATAGGTGCTGGGAATCTAAAGATAAATAATTCAAAATCCCTCCTGCTGGGTATAATCATTTACAAGAGGAGAAATACAAATAAATAAATTAATAGAGTAGAGGATAATAGAAGAATAGAACAGTGCAGGGGTTCAGAAGAGAACACATTGCCCCTGCCTGGAAGGTGAGGGCAGGTATATATCATAGATCTGTGGCTTCCTTGGCAACTGCTACTCCATAAATGTGTCCAAATGGAGACTTTTTTCAACCAAACAGTCCTAGTAATTCTTTAAAGAATTCTCCCATTTATTAGACACCAGTGAAAAGTGATAAGGAAGTCCCAACCACAGGGGAAGGCAGAATTGCCAAGTCCAAGTGCCTGGGTCAGTATCCGTGTTCCATTCTTTATTAACTGTGTGCCCTTATGCAGGTAATTTAGCCTCTCTGAGCATGTTTCCTCACCTGGAGATGATAATTGCACCTACCTCATTGACTACTAAAAGAAGAAAATATTATGTGAAACATTGAACTCTGTGGTATTAAGTAGTCAGTATTAGCTGTTGTCTAAGAATTCTCACAAACATTAAAATAGATGGTTTCTTATTTAAAAAACATGTTCCATTTATAACAGCAAAAATAAAAAGGCCCATTCAAACCTGTTACTCACAAGTTCTCTGAGTTACCTGCTCTCCCTCTGTGTGACACACTGCTACTTTGGGGAAGCAGCAAGAAAACGAAAAACTCTACGGAAAGCTCTACTATTCCCTGTCCTCATAAGTTCACTCACAGAAACAGTTACCCCGCTATAAAGTGGGAAACTGGTCATACTTAGGGAGGTCCTAGGAGTGGAAGCCTCTGTGAAAGTGCCTCTTTGAAGGACATAATTGTGTTTTGATTCAAAGTTTAGTTATGACCATTCTGAACACGATTTCCCACGAGTCTCTACAATATAAGCTCTTTTGAGATTACATTTATTTACTTTTTTGGGGGGGACGTGGGTCTCACTGTTGCGGCCTCTCCCACTGTGGAGCACAGGCTCCGGACGCGCAGGCTCAGCGGCCATGGCTCACGGGCCCAGCCTCTCCACGGCATGTGGGATCTTCCCGGACTGGGGCACAAACCTGTGTCCCCTGCATCGGCAGGCAGACTCTCAACCACTGCGCCACCAGGGAAGCCCAAATTTATTTACTTTTTATTCTTCCCTACCACGTGGCATGATGCCTGATACATAAAAGATGTTCCCAAATGATGGTTAAACGTAAAAGTAAAGTTATATATATGAATGCAACCTGCACCAAAGCCATGTTCAGGAATAATTTATTTAAAAAAAATTTTTTTTTAATCACTTTTTAAGTTGAAGTATTTAAATGCAAACATGTCATTCTCTGGTACCAGCTGGGTGTGTGGTTCCTTTGGCTTTGTTTTCACATCCCCGGTAAACTGGACATGGACAGAGACACACACATACTTGTTCTTTGTTGTTTTAACAGCACATGGTGCTGGTGGTTGAGGTTTGGCTTTGGTTTTCGGTGTCACAAAGTCGGCTCCTGGACTGCAGTACGACTCCGAGCTCAGAGGCAACAGGGACAGATGCCAAAGCCTTAACTTGCGAATAATCTCTGCTTCCTCCTCTCAGGAGCTCACATAATTCATGGATCTGGAGAGGCCTGCCACACCTTTCAGCTGTATTAGGTTGTAATTCATCGTCAGAACCAGAAGATTCCAAATGTAAAGGCCAAACTACTCGGAAGCTGCTCTAACGAAATGATTCTGTGGCCTAGGGCAGCTACCAACCCTCCAGGTGGGCCCGAGCAACTCACAAAACATTTTACCCCCAAAGCGTTGTGAATAGTATTACCCATTCTTACAGGCCATCAAATACAGGTTGGGCTTGACTCTACTGTCAAAGAAGAGGGAGGACTTTGGCTCACAGTAATGATTGCATCCTACCCGCACCCCCCAACCCTCTAGGTGCAGGACCCAGGTCGGTCCCTGACTGCACAGGCTTTTCTTGGCACAGACAGCAATGGCTTCGGGCCGCTTTCCATTTGTCACTTGCCAGCAGGCTGCAGCCAGTGTGCAGTTCAAGTGCCTGGCTTGAAAGCGTTCCAGCGTAGTGTGCTGTGGGTTTGAGGTTTGTCCTCACTCGTTCTCACTGTGTGTGGGAAGTTCCCCTGGGAAATGAGGTGGTGGCTTGGCATGCCAGACTTTTCAACGATCTTCCGCTGTGGGTCTGAGGCCAGCTCCACCAGCAAGTGGAAAGTGGCCAGGCTCTCTGAGGAGGCCTCTGCCAGTTATTTTCAAATGCAGTTCAGTGTGTGTTCCCTTCTTCCAATTCTCAAGTCTGAATAGGGCAAGTTGTTTGTCTCTTTTTCTTTCTTCCTTCCCTCCTCCCTCCCTCCCTTCTTTGTTTTTTTTTTTTTTGGCCACGGCATTGTAAGTCCCAGTTTGCATTTCCTGATTATATTCCCTTTGTCAAATTTGCAACATAACAAATTTCAGATCCGGCAGCATCACCTGTTAAAAATCTCCTTACCAGTAAATACTTGTTAAAGGACTCCATTTCCCACTTCCCTCCCTGTTCAGGGTTTTATTTCTAATTAGCATTCAAATATTTCCTTTATTAACATCAGAAATTTAACTATGTACATATTTGAAACCTGAATGCATTAACTCTATAGATCCCTTGAAAATGCTGTTTGCCAGGTGTGCAATCACAGTGAATGTGCAAAAATGTCACACAATTAGTTTTTAAAGCTTACCTTAAAACATACTGAGGAACTAGCTTTTTAGGTAGAGAAAAATAACTCCCTAGGCATTAGAAGAAACAAGGAAAATGCATGAAATGAGTGAGAAATGAAGAGGATTATATTCAAAGGAAAGATATTTGGGAGAGGGAGACCTTAAAAGGAAGGAAGGAAACAGAGACTTTCCAATGCAAACATGAGCAGATTTCATTTGTCAAGAAAGGCGCCGGTCAGAATGGCCATCATCAAAAAATCTAGAAACAATAAATGCTGGAGAGGGTGTGGAGAAAAGGGAACCCTCTTGCACTGTTGGTGGGAATGTAAATTGATACAGCCACTATGGAGAACAGTATGGAGGTTCCTTAAAAAACTAAAAATAGAACTACCATATGACCCAGCAATCCCACTACTGGGCATATACCCTGAGAAAACCATAATTCAAAAAGAGTCATGTACCACAATGTTCATTGCAGCTCTATTTGCAATAGCCAGGACATGGAAGCAACCTAAGTGTCCATCAACAGATGAATGGATAAAGAAGATGTGGCACATATATACAATGGAATATTACTCAGCCATAAAAAGAAATGAAATTGAGTTATTTGTAGTGAGGTGGATGGACCTAGAGTCTGTCATACAGAGTGAAGTAAGTTAGAAAGAGAAAAACAAATACCGTATGCTAACACATATATATGGAATCTAAGAAAAAAAAAAAAGGTCATGAAGAACCTAGGGGCAAGACGGGAATAAAGACACAGACTTACTAGAGAATGGACTTGATGACATGGGGAGGGGGAAGGGTAAGCTGGGTTAAAGTGAGAGAGTGGCATGGACATATATACACTACCAGGTGTAAAACAGATAGCTAGTGGGAAGCAGCCGCATAGCCCAGGGAGATCAGCTCGGTGGTTTGTGACCACCTAGAGGGGTGGGATAGGGAGGGTGGGAGGGAGGGAGTTGCAAGAGGGAAGAGATATGGGGACATATGTATATGTATAGCTGATTCACTTTGTTATAAAGCAGAAACTAACACACCATTGTAAAGCAATTATACTCCAATAAAGATGTTAAAAAAAAAAAAAAGAAAGGCAGAGGCTGCTGGCTCTTCCTCCACTCTTGTGTTTCCTGGGCCTTGTCTATCCTGATTCAGTCACCCCTCTTCTGCATGTACATAATCACCTCCTCCTTGTGAGTCTGTTTTCTTATGTGTTTAATTTTATGCTTCAATTATCATCATGATTTATTAAGGTTTCTCTCACTAGACTACAAGCTCCTCAGGGGCAGGAATCATGACAATTTCTAGGACTACTGGTACGACTAGGGTTAGTTGTTGGGAGGGTAACAGTGTCAGTGGATATGACCCCCTTCAAAGGAGGACTTCTATCCTGGCTGCCACAGTGCTGTCAGTCAACAGCTTCAGCACTCAGCCCATCTGAAACCAAGGTCACATCATTCCTGGGTGGTCGATCTGCAGTGACAGGGGCCACCATCCTGGGTCAGCTTGGGGGAACTCTGAAGGGCCGCTCTAGCTCCAGAGCTTCTCTGTGGGCTTGGCTGAGCTCTCGGGGGCCTGCCTCACCACTCGACTTTTCTCTGTGTCCACTTCTGTTTCCTCCCCTCACTTCCACAGATGTTTGTCCCAAGGGCACTCACCAGTGAAAGAGTCATGAAGAACTCCACCGGCAATCACTTTTAGCTGAGGATACAAAATAATTAGGAAGTGGAGGTAGAGATTTTAGGGGGAAGTATTTTATTATCTTACATAGTGTGGAGTTCTAGAGGAGTATAAACAAATGTAAAGACCAAGAAAATAGTGCAGTCTGCTGGAAAGAATAATCATCAGGGAGTCCCCAGACTCAGTGCTCACGCCGGCTTTATTAAGAACTGACTGTGTGCCATTGGGATGGTCACAGCATGCCCTGGGCATCCATCCCTCCTCTTCTTCAAAGGGAAGGAGTTGGAACAGAATATCCCCAAAGTTTCTCCCTTAGAAGAAACAACTTGGCTGTGAGCAAAAGGTTTTCAAAGATGACCAGAACTGTACATCCAGGTGCAAACCTGAAGGAAAAGAAAATGTACCATTCAGAGTTGGAGGTGACGATGTAACATCCCTCTGAGACTGTCATTCTGACAACTTGCAGATGTGTGTGAAGAGAGATTCCTTTGATAGCTGCTTGTCTAGAGGTAACAGATGCCTTTCAAGAGGAATGAGGAGAGAGGACGAAGAGGGCATGGGCTGGCAGACAGTGGAGATTAGGATAGAAGCACCATGGGAGAGTAAATCAGATCATAAAAAACATAATCACTGACATTTAAAATGAAGAGATTGACAAAGAGGGACATTTTTCAGTCACTTAAGTAAAACATTGCCAGTCAAGAAGTTTGGCCCCAAATGAATGTTGGAATCTTATTCAGTTTATTTCATTTTGGTTTCAGGATCCTCTGGTTTATAGGTTAACTTTGGTCAAAACAATAGTCATTCAGCAAATAATTAAATGCCTGCTTTTATCAGCTAGGCTTCTTTGATGCACTTGATAAAGGAACAAAATATAAAAGAATTTATGGTCAAGATAGAAGGTGGCTCACAGAATAGAAGGCAAAGCTGAACCAAGTAGGCCTCCAAGACAAGACCCAGGGAAGCTCCAAGGGTCTAACAGCAGGAGCTAGAGAGAGACTTTCCTGGCATCCATGCTTCCAACCTTTTCACCCTGTGAAGATTTAACTTTCCAGGAAAATGGGAAAATGACAAACTTGAGTCAATTCTCACACCTTGGTGGGAAGGATAGGACCCCTTGACTGACAGTCCTACCACAATTGCATACACTGGGGCCATTCCCCAAAGGAAAATCTATGTTCTGTAACCAAAAGAAGGCACAAAATACAGATGCTTGGCCAGCAAAAATTTCAGATGTTCTTCCCCTCTAGGTATTGCTCCAGTAAATGGCATATGTTGGTGAGAGGCATGGACATGAGCCTTGTTTTCAGGGAGCATATAGTCTAGTAAGAAAGTACAATAAGTGTATGACAGATACTGTTAAATCACTACTTACAGCCATTCCGAGCCTAGCTTTTTTTTTTTTTTGCACAATTCTACAGTTTGGCAAACACTTTCCAAGACTCTCTAGCAGCTAGGAATGGCCAGGTGACATAGTTTTGGCCAATATATATGGGCAGATGTCTGTAAGAGGGTTCAGGGGGAAAAAAAAACAAACAAAACCTTTTGCTTTCTCTGGTAAAAGGGACAGATGCCTCTGGCACTGTTCTTTCCTCTTTCTTCCTACTTGAGACATGATGTCGGGTGCCACAGCAGCCATTTTGTGTCCATGGGGATGAAACAAACATCAATTAAAATAGTGGAGGAGAAAGAATGAGCAAGCCTAGAGTCTTAATAGCATCATTAAGAGGCTTCCTTGTTATTAGTAATTCACTGTTTTTTTGCTACTTGCAGCTGAATGCATTTCTACCTGATATACAGAGAACCTTATTTAAACTATGAAGTCTGGGATGGAATTTCTGAGGAAGTGAATGGGATATAAATAGGTGTTATCTAAGTAGCAGGTGTGAATTGGAAGGAAAAGATGAGCATTCCTGGTGGTCTAGGAGTAGGAACATCTGTGCCCACTTCCTACATAATACATATGGCCTGGACCAGGCTAACTTTTCTCAGGCCAGTTTCATTCCACAGAATCCACCTTCTCCTCCTTTACACTAAACTTAGGGAAAATGTGGCCTTTTTTAATTCAAGGAAGATCCCTCCACTGAGGTCTGATGCAATTCTCTCCCAGCTATTCCAGGAAATTATTAATTATTTTTTCTGTTTTTACAATATCTCCCCCTCTACCAGCTCCATCCTCATAGCCTGCCCATATTCTCAAGTCTCACATTAAAAAAAAAAAAAAAAAAAGAAAGAGCCTCTTCCAGCTACTGCATTGTTTTTCTTTTTTCCTCAAAAAGTATACTCTGCCTTATATTTACCTCCTCACTTCCCTCTAACTCTGTGCCTATTGCTGTTAGGCAGCTACACTTCACCACTGCATGAAACTGTTCTGAGAAAGGTCACTGTCATTAGAAGGTAACTTCTAAGAGGGCAGGGGTCTTCTCTATTTTGTTCCCCACTGTGTGTTCTGTCCCTAGAGTAGTGCCAGGTACATAATACCTGCTCAAGAAATGAATAAATATCTTTCTAATCATCAAAGCAAAGAACTTTGCCTTATTATCTTACTTAACATCTCAGTAGCCTTGTCAATTTTGACTACTTCCATCTTGAAACTCACTATCTCTTGGTTTTGTAACTTAATTCTTTCTCTTTCTCTTTAAAATTTTTGTTATGGAAAATTTTAATAAATGGATATAAATGTAAGAAAAATAAAATAACGAAGGCCCAGAAGCATCACCCAGCTTCAACTTACAGCCAATTTTGTTTCATCTAAACCTTCATTTACTCCCTCTGATATTAATTTGAAGCAATTCCAGACAGCGTTTCATTTCACCCATGCATATTTCAGCTTGTACTGCCAAAAGAAAATAAATATTTTAAAAAGCATAATTGCAGAACTTTTCCCTGGTGGCACAGTGGTTAAGAATCCGCCTGCCAATTCAGGGGACACGGGTTTGAGCCCTGGTCCGGGAAGATCTCACATTCCGTGGAGCAACTAAGCCTGTACACCACAACTACTGAGCCTGCGATCTAGAGCCCGTGAGCCACAACTAATGAACCCGCGTGCCACAACTACTGAAGCCTATGTGCCTAGAGCCCATGCTCTGCAGCAAGAGAAGCCACCAAATGAGAAGCCCACGCACCGCAACGAAGAGTAGCCCCCACTTGCAGCAACTAGAGAAAGCCCGCGCACAGCAGCGAAAGACCCACTGCAGTCAAAAATAAATTAAAAAAATAATAATAAAATAAAAAAAATAAAAGTATAACTGTGATATCATCATTATACATAAAAATTAACAAGGATTCCTTAGTATCAGCAACTTCATTCTTTCTTGATTTTATTTTTAACTCTTTTGATTGTTTTTTTGGTTGGTGGAATATTTTTCTGTTTCTGTTTCTTTTACCTGGACCTTATCTTACAGGTAAATTGGGGAGCTGGAGCCAGGCCTGGTCAGGCTCTTCTGAGATCTTTTGAACAGTATCCAGTTTGCAAGAGTCCTGCACCTCTGCCCTAGTGAGAAGGGAAGCTCTCAGGGCATGCACTGCCTGCAGTTTGTCCACCTCTGCCATGCCTGGGCAGGCAAGTTAAATTCAGGGTGGACTTTTAGGGAGCCCATCTGCTTTGGTCAGTAATCAAGCTGATGCTTTGATCTTCAGCCATCTGACTTCCTGTGCCTGCCTCCCAATCAGTACTGAACTCAGAAGGCAGAATGATGTTAAGCCCCATCAACATAACATTAGTATTATTTAGAAACATCGTGATAAATACCAGAAGAAAGAGCTAAGAGTTGAAAGTGATTGCTTCTGAGCAGGGGAGAAGGCATAGGAGGTGGGAGGGCACCAAAGACTTCTTTTTGACTTAAGCCTGTGATATGTGACTCTTTAAGGTATATACAATGTGTTGATAACTACAAAAATTAACGAACACATATCATATCATAACATATTAAAAAAACATATAAAAATTCAAAATCCCCTCCTCATACCTGGCCCTGCTTCTCTTAGGGAGCACTGCCATCCTCCAGAAATCTAGGAGTCCTCCTTCTTCTCTTTCTGCTTTTCCCTCCCAGATCTAGGTGGTGACCAGGTCCTTCTTAATGTAACCTGTGCCTATCACTACCCCTGCATCCCCAGCGCTCTTGCCTTGTTCATGCTCCTGTCTATTTAGCTGGACCATTGCAGCATACTTTACATAACTTATCTGTTATGGGTTGAATTACATACCCCTGAAATTGCTATGCTGAAGTTCCAACCCCCAGTACCTCAGAATGCAACTGTATTTGGAGATGGAGCCTTTAAAGAGGTCATTAAAGTAAAATGAGGTCATATTTATGGGCCGTAATCCCACAAAAGACTGAGTCCTTATAAGAAGAGATTAGGACAGAGAAAGACACAAGGGGAAGGTTATGTGAGGTCAAAGAGAAGACCATCATCTACAAGGCATGCAGAGAGGCCTCAAAAGAAACAGCCCTGCTGACACCTTGATCTCAGACTTCAAACCTCCAGAACTGTGAGAAATTTCTGTCGTTTAAGCTGCCCAGTCTGTGGTACTTCGTTATGGCAGCCATGACAAACTAATGTCATCTCCCTGCCTTCTTTGGCCATGATCTGATTCATCTTCCAAAACAATGTTAAAGGAAGCTTCCAATAATGTACATCTAACCATTATTTCCCTGCTTAAAATCCTTAAATGACTCCCTGTCACTGCTAGTTAAAACCTAGCTACTTAGCACGAGATGGAAAGTCCTCATTTATCTTCTCTTGCTTGACTCTTCTTTTGCTGAAGCCCCAGGCTTAGTGGAGTACTTGTCCTCCCGAAGGTGCCACCTTAAGCTTTACTATCTCTGCAGGTGTATCTTCCTTCCCGAAGGTGCCACCTTAAGCTTTACTATCTCTGCAGGTGTATCTTCCTTTCCCAGAACACCTTCACCCTTCTCTCTCTCCTTCTCACTAAGACTCTCAGGTCAAGCCCATTTCCTCTGGAAAGCCTTCCTCAGCCCCTCCCTCCATATAGAATTGACTTCTTTCCCTTATGTCCACTCTGGACCTTATATAGAATTCATCCTAGATTTACAGCATTTTTATTGCCATTATCTTATCTTACTCATCTAGTCCTTAAAAGCAGAGACTATGTTGTAACTATGTGTACAAAACCTAACATAATTCCTGACACATACTAGGCGCTCAAAAATTGTTGACCAAATAAATGCATCTGTAAAATTTAAATAATTATGTTAGTATAACATACTTCAAGAAGCGATTCTCCTATAATATATGTAGAAATTTTAAACAATTTAATTACAATGTAAGTAATTATTTTTGAACTCTTAAAGATGAATTGAAATTGCAATTTATTACTTAATGGTGAGTTTGAATGTGCGCTGATAATAAGTCATTTCCAACACTTAAAATTAGGTTGGTTCTTCTTAAAACATGGAATCAAGAAAATATATTGCTGGAAAAGGTATTAGAGATGATCTGATCCAAACATTTCATTTTATCTACAAGGAAATTGAGACACAGACTGTCTGCAGTCACACAGCCCACTGTTATCACAGCCAGGACTTTGATTCTCTGTCTGATGCACTTATCTTGCCTCTGATGAAAACAGAAACACTGCAGTTAAATTGGTTTGAGGAAAAGGGAATTTAAATGTAATTCAATGAAGAAAAAAAGCCACCCAACTGACATTTATAAAAGTAATAGAAAGACTCTTAAGTTGTTTCTAAATAAAATTATAAATAAATAAATAAATTGTGAATGAACTTCATCCAATATTGATATATCCTTTGGCAGTGGGACATTTTTGAGTATTTATTTGTTACTGTGAAAAATTACATTTGAATAATGTATATAACAAGATGTATATCCAAATTGCCTTTGAATAATATATAACAAGAAAGGTTTTCTTTATACGTTTAGTGCCTTTCTTTCAAGGAACTACAAGACAAATGCCTTATGCACTTCAGGTTAAGTGTGGCTTGTTGGATACATGCTTTTTCACTTAATCTTCACATTTTTGACACCCAGCAATGGCTTGAGCCTATAAGAGTAGTACTCAATAACTCAAGGGACAACATCTTGACAAAGTAACAAATTTACATTATCTACCCATCCATCAGCAAAATTTAGAAGCACCATCTTGGAATTGAAGAATGGGTGAACTTGAAGTTGCTTCTGTTGGTGGAATTCAGATATTTCTGAACTTTTGGGGGAGTCTATAGGTCCAGCAGTCCATAGGCTTCTGTGCACAGGCCTATTGTGGTGTCCCAGTGATAATGCATGGCCACAAATGAGAATGGTGAGCATTCTCTCCACTGCTTCCAAAACACAATGTTCACCTCAGCAAGGGCTGTGGGAAATGTGCCACAGCTTTACTGCTTCGGAGATTCAGGAGCTTCATCCGTCCTTCGCATAGGCAGAGGGTGGTTATAGTGGTTGTGGGGCTGGCAGCAGGGGTGGGTGGGAGGTGCCCTCAAGAATGATTATGAACAGCAACCATCAGCAGGGCAAAGACCTGAAATGGCTATTCATGAACTCATGGGAGACACTCCTGAAAACTTCTCCAAATTACTGGGAAAGACTTTCAAGGGGTGCAAAGGTCCTATATTGGTACAGTGGAATAAACTCATTCAATCATTGACAAATCTGGGTTGGGCACTCTTCTTGGGGTTGGAGATGCTGCAGTGAACAAAACAAAGATTTCTATTCTTGTGGAATTTACACAAAGTTTTGGGGGGTGGAGATGATAAATGCTATGGACTGAACTGTGCTCCCCTAAACTTTACATGTTGAAGCCCTAATCCCACAGTGTGATGGTATTTGACCCTGGAGCTTTGGGGAGGTAACTACATTACACAAAGTCATAAGAGTGGGACCCTCATGATAGTGCCCTTTAAGTATAAACACCAGAGAGCTTGCTTCTTCTCTTTCCACAAGTGAGGACACAGTGAGAAGGTAGTGTCTGCAAACTAGGAAAAGGACTCTCACTTGGAATTCCCAGCCTCCAAAGCAGTGAGAAATAAATTCCCATTGTTCAAGTCACCTAGTCTATAGTATATTTTGTTATGGTAGCCCAAACTGATTAATACAATAAATAATAAATATAATATTACCTAGTATGTTAGGCAGTGATATGTGCAATAAAATGTCTTAAAGAGCAGAATAGTGAGATTATGAGTGTATTTGTGGGGAAAGTAGGTGGTCAGAGTAGGAATCATTAAGAAGGGGATATCTAAGCAAAGAATTGAAGGAGTGAAGGAATTAGTCAAGCAGGTACCTGAGGTAAATGTGTTCTATGCAGCAGGTATAGCTAGAACAATGGCCCTATGGTGGGAATGTGGTTGGCATATTCTAGCAACTCCAAGGAGGCCAGAGGGGAATAACAAGGAGGGAAATAACAAGGGGGAGAGTAGAATGACACGAGGTCAGAAAAATGATCTGGGGCTGGATCACAAGTGCCTTTGTAAGGTCTTGATTTGAGTGAATGGAGAGATACTGTGGAGTTTTGAGTAGAGAATAACAGGATCACATTTATTGATAAGTTTAAAAGGATCTCTTGGGCTGCTGTGCTGAGAATAGTGTCCAATCTAGGAGGCCAGCTAAGATGATATTGAAGTCGTGTAGATGGAAGCTTGGACCAGTTGGCAGCAAAGGAAGTGGTAAGCAGTGGAAGTCTATGACTGGTTAGATTCTGGATATATTTTGCAAGTAAAGCTATAAGACAGTTTGTTGTGCTAGAGAGAGGGAGGTGTCAAGGATGGCTGACTTGAACAGTAGGAAGGATGGAGTTGCCATCAGATGAGTTAAAAAGATGCAAGTGGTACAGATTTGGGGGGTTCAGGAGTTTGGTTTACCCATATTGAGTTTGGAATGTCAAGACTTGATTTTCAGCTAGTGTGAACTCATGAGTACCTCATGTAATTAATCCTGAGGGAATATGGGTTACATTCACAACATGCCCTTAAAATAGCAAGTTTTGAAGGAATATTTGCAGAAGTGGCCGCTGTGACTTGTTATAAGTTGGATGCCTCCATGACACAGTTTGATAAGTGGCTGGATTTTCAGCATTGGGTAACGACATCTCTCTGCAATCTAAAAACTTTGTAAAAAGATCTGACTTCTTCTAAGAAAAAACTATTTTGGACCCACTTATTTTCTTTAATAAAATTGTCTTTTCCTGTGTTTGCCTCTCCCTTTTGATGATGAGCTCCTTGAAGGCAGGGACTGTGTTTTCTTTATTCTTGTTTTCCAAGCAATTGGCAATCTAGTGTCTAGAAGCAACCAGTAAATGCTTATTGAATGAACAAATAAATGAATTTTTGTCTACATGAAAATAATTAATCATTTTGCTTAAGTAAACTATTTTTAAATATTTAAAGTCATCTATCTTCCACTTAATGTCCTTAATTAGTTCCAATAAAACAGGGCATAAGGTAAAAAAAAATTAAGCAAAATATTATTACTATATGCAAATGTATTGTGGGTAAACACAGTGTATTATTGTCTCCTACTGAGGTCTGTCTCAAGGGAAAATCTATATGTTATGTGACTGATAAAATGGATGCTCTGCCTTGCTAAAGTATTGTCCTCAGACCATTAGCAATGGCATCTAGTGGAAGCTTGTTAGAAATGCACTCTCAGGCTCCAGTGTAGACCTGCTGAATCTGGATCTGCTTTTCAGCTAAATCCCCAGGTGATTCTTAGGCCCATTAAACTTCGAGATGCATTGCTCTAGAGTAGGGGTTGGCAAACTACCACCTGTTTTTGTAAATAAAGTTTTATCGGAGCACAGCCATGTCCTTTGGTTAAGCATTGCTTGTGCTGTTAAGGTGCCAGAGCACCAGAGCTGAGTAGACATAGTTGCAACAAGGACTACATAGCCTGCAAAGCCTAAAATATTTACTATTGGGATTAACATATATACACTAATATGTATAAAATAGATAACTAATGAGAACCTGCTGTATAGCACAGGGAACTCTACTTTACTTCGCTGTATAATAGAAACTAAAACAACATTGTAAAACAACTATGCCCCGATTAAAAAAAAAAATTTACTATTTCACCTGTTAAGAATTGGTTTGCAGACTCTGCTTTTGGATTGCAGTGTTGTTATGGGAAAACTTCCCTGAGAGATCACATGCCCAGTGTGAATGTAGTGGCCTAAATACAAATGTAAAGATTTATTTATCTTTTATTCTTTTTTATTGGGAAAATTGTTCAATGATTTTTTTAAATTTATTAACTTATTTATTTATTTTTGGCTGTGTTGGGTCTTCCTTTCTGTGCGAGGGCTTTCTCTAGTTGTGGCGAGCAGGGACTACTCTTCATCGCAGTGCGCAGGCCTCTCACTGTCGCGGCCTCTTGTTGCGGAGCACAAGCTCCAGATGCACAGGCTCAGTAGTTGTGGCTCACGGGCCTAGTTGCTCCGCGGCATGTGGTATCTTCCCAGACCAGGGCTCGAACCCATGTCCCCTGCATTGGCAGGCAGATTCTCAACCACTGCACCACCAGGGAAGCCCCCTGTTCAATGACTTTGAATGCAGATATGAATTCTTCTGAGGTAATACAGGATAATATAAGGTAATTGTAAATACCATTCATGTTCCAAAAAATTTTGTTATAGTTTATCTTTTTCTGATTATAAAAATAATACTTGCTTATTATTGGGATTTTGAAAAACAGGGAAGGGATGAACAAAAGAAATACTGCCTAGGTTTTAACACACATTTTTCACATAATTAGAACAATACCATTATTGTATATTATATTCTGATTTTTCACTTATCATATTGCAAGTCTTTTCTCAAGACATGAAAAATTATTTTGAAGCATCATGCTTAGCAGTGCCTAATCTTCCATATTGTGGCAATTGTTTAGTTTAGTTTTCTTAACGATTCTCCTATGGTTGGCTATTTAGATCAATAACTATTTAAGAATGAAAATTAGTGCTTATTATAAAAGTGACTAGCAAACGATGTGCTCTGGCCATTCTACTAAAAAGCACAGGCAAGCAACACAGGATGAAAGTCCAAATTAATTAGCCCTTTTGTATTGATGTGTCTTTGTATGTATAGGAGAAAGAAATGATTAAGGAGACATAACTGATTGAACATCATGGAAAGTAAAGATAAAAGCTGAATCCCTTAATAAAAAACTATGTGATTTGTGAAAAAGAGAAGGTGTAACAAACACAATGCAGTGAGGATAGTTTTGACACAACACAAATGAGAAGACATTATGCCCTGAATTGTAAGACTAAAAAACAAGGCTAGACTACCAACAGGCAATTAAAATATCATTTCCCAAGCAACATGGCATTTACAGGCAAAATAGGCTATTTCTTCCTGTTGACAATATAGCATCTTGTAAGTTAGTGAATCTCCAGGCCGTGGTTTAGTTACTTGACTCAGATAAGTATGCTCACCTTGCTTTGATAGGTGTGAACTTTCTCTGAAATAGCACTGAGGAAAGTGCAAGAAGACCACCTGAGTCCATGCTCCTTGGGCCTCCGCAAAGCTGCCTTACCTGCCTTACCTGATCTCAGTGGAGATCTGCTAGATCTATTCCTGCAGGGGGCAGCTGGTCTCTGTCCTAGGAGAAATTGCCATCATCCACTCTACTCCTTATGTGGATTTACTTATTTGTTCTGAGCCTTAGACTACACTCCATCCTCACCCTCTGTAATGAACTTTTGGTTCATGCCCTTCAGCTTGGATTTTAACCCCAGCTGGCTAACCTGGAATACTTGCTCCCTACTAGCTGCTCAGAACTCTTGACTCTGACCTTAGCATGCTCTTGTGATTTGTAGTGCTCACAAGCCCTTCCTTGAAGAACCACATTTTCTAATGGGATTGTGAATTGTATAGCAGTTAATCTAGAAAGTCCACAGTCCTATGTCCAGCTGAACTAACTGGTAGTGAAGGGTTCATGGCTTGCTGACTGACACTGTCAGGATCAGAATGATTTCTGCAGTCTGCTGTGTTACCATTAAATATACAATGGAAGAAGGAAGTCTTCACTCGAAGAGACAGTTGCAGAACTCTCTTGGCTCTGTGGTTCAGCAGTGCTCTAAATTGGAAGTAGGAGGGTCTGGTCCTGCAGTGGTTAGGAAGTGTGTTAGTTTCCTAGGGCGGCTGTAAAAAAGTACCACAATCTGGCTGGCTTTTGACAATAGGAATTTATTCCCTGACAGCACTAGACCAAAATCAAGGTGTTGCCAGGACCGTGCTCTCTCTGAAGTCTCTGAAGGAGGATCCCTCCTTGCCCCTTCAGCTTCTGGTGGCCCAGATGTTCACGGTCTTGTGTGGCATAAATCCAATCTGCCTCTGTGGTCACATGGCATTCTCTCCTATGTCTCTTTTCCTTCTTTTAAGGGGACTAGTCATATTGTATTAAGGATCCACCCTACTCCAGGATGATTTTATTTTAACTAATTACATCTGCAAGGACCTTATTCATAAATAAGGTTACATTCTGAGGTATAGGGAGTTAGAAGTTTGACATATATTTTGGGGGACAATTCAAACCATAACAAAAAGGTAAAGCAAATGACTGTGCAAGAAAGTATGCCTTGTTTGCAGACTGAAGTTTTAGGAGTATTCTTCACTTCTATGATGGAATAAGATCTATTCCATTTTTCTTGAAACAATCAACTCTCTTGTTCTACTTTTGTTTTTCCTCTATGGGTATAGAGAAATATTTCATTTTCTTTTTATTGCTACCTTTAAAAATATACTATACTATAAAAAATTGCAAGTGCAGTAGTGAATGGCAACTAATCTGGGTCTCCACGTCAGGGAGACATTGGAGTGTAGTGAAGAAGATTTTAGTAAATTTGCGTGTGCATATGTCTTTAAAGAAATAAAGACATATTTAATAAAGCTGAGCTACTCAACTCTTGCAGACTCCTGCTAAAAATAAACATGGGCCCAGTGATGTTCCCTTCTGTAAATGGATTATATATCCTATGCTATGAACTCAGGCATGTGATATGTGTCACTTCCAGGCAGAAGCTTTAAGAACAGTGATGGTTCTGTTATGCTCTTTTTCCTTCCTTTCAAATCATGGGGACATGTTTTGGGATAAAGCCTCTGTCAGTCTCCTTGAGTGGTAAGATAAGCAGAGGCTCTTTCAGCCCACTGAGAACATATAGCATGAGTAAGAAATAAGTGGAATTTTTTCTTTAATGTTGAGTTTATGGTCATTTGTGTCTCAAACTAACCCATCTTGACTGATACAAACCATACATTTTAATTTTTATGTGAAATCTCCTAATATTTACATATTACAACCAATGAAAATTTCTAAAAATGATAGTTATTTTTTTATGAAAATAGCACATACTGGTTAAAAAATCGCATGGTATAGAAAATGTATACTGTAATAAAATAGAGACAGGTCACCCTCTCCCACTCCTGACTTCTCCCTGGAGTGGGTCATATTCGTCATGTCTGTGCACATTTTGCTCCTAGATTTGCCCTTAGCAGGTCCTGTGTTAGGGCCCCTCTATCCCAGTGCCTCCTCCTCCTGTGTCTGGTTCCCTCATTTGCTCTGTTGAAGTGCCGCAGCTGCTGGCTTCTAAAGAAAGTGTGTGAGAGGGACATTTCTTGTCTTTGCGTGTTTGAAGATTTCTACTTTCATACGTATTTAGTAGTTTGGTTGGGTAAAAGAACTTGAGTGTGAAAAATATTTTTTTCACTCAGAGTTTTGAAGGCCACTTGACTGGATTTTAGCATCTTATACTCTTATCGAGGATTCCAAAGTGATTCTGATTTCTGATTCCTGATCCTTTGGGTGGTTTGAGTTTCTCCTCTGTAAAAGCTCTCTATTCTGGTTGTTCTGAAAGTTCACGTTTATTTCTGGGGCCTGGGCATCTTTTCATTCTTGGTGCTGGGCACTTGGTTGGCCTTAGGTATAAAAACTCCTGAATGGGAAATTTTCCTGTATTAATTTCTTGATAGTAACCTCCCCACTCCTTTTTGGAATGTCTTTTTTTTCTGGAATCGTTGATTGTGGAATCCCCTGGACTGATTCTCTGACTTTCTTATTACCTCTTCCCTGTTGCCTATCTGTGTATCTTTTTGCTCTGCTTTCATGGAGATTTCCTGTCTTTATTTTCCATCTCTTCTATAGATTTTTAAAAAAATTAATTATTTTAGTTTTGGCTGCGTTGGGTCTTTGTTGCTGTGCGCGGGCTTTCTCTAGTTGTGGTGAGCGGGGGCTACTCTTCATTGCAGTGAGCGGGCTTCTCACTGTGGTGGTTTCTCTTGTTGCAGAGCAGGGTCTCTAGGCGTGTAGGCTTCAGTAGTTGTGGCACACAGGTTCAGTAGTTGTGGCTTGCGGGCTCTAGAGCACAGGCTCAGTACTTGTGGTGCATGGGCTTAGTTGTTCTGTAGCCTATAGGATCTTCCTGGACCAGGGCTCAAACATGTGTCCCTTGCATTGGCAGGCAGATTCTTAAACACTGCGCCACCAGAGAAGTCCCTCTTCTATAGATTTTTAAGAAAAATTTCAGCTTTCAAATTTTAAAATTTCTGATCTCTTTCTTGATCTCTGATTTTTCATTTTTACAGCTATATATCTCATCCTTCTCTGTTTCTTCTGCTCCTCCCATTGAATTGTTTTTTGGAGTCCTTAATTTTTTAATATTTTTGTTTGTTTTGATCTCTTGAATGTTGTAGGATTTTCTAAAATGTTTTGGTGCTCTTTGGTGGTCTATTGATACTTAAAGTGAAACATTGAGAAGCCATTTATAAGTTCTATATGCAAGGGCAGGGTTGACTGGTTGGTGGGTTTGCCATGGGGTTATTGGGCGATACCTGATTTTTCTTTGGAGCTCTTCAATGTTAACATCATTATGTCTTTCCTTTGGGGTGGTTCAGGTTTTCAAAGAAGACTTCCTAGTTGTGTGAGTCTGGCTACTGGTGCTCTAGGACTAAGCAGGAGAAGAGAAGAAGGCTTTGAACTTCTCAATAGTTCTGTATGTAGACTTTCAATTAATCCCCCTGCCTCAGCCCTACACTGAACAGATGTCCCTAAGTCTAGGATGGCTCAGATTCAATTCCCCAAAAGAGTAAACATTTGGTCTTCTCGGTGGGTGAGCATAAGGGGAATTGCCTAACCACACAGACTGGGAAAGGGGACTTGAGGGTCCAGTTGTTCCTGAAAGAGGCTTTCCACCCATCCCAGTATTAAGACTTCAAGTGCACTTTGAACTCTGTGTTGCTTTTCAGGTCTAAGACCTTCTAACTTTCCAAAAAGCATATTGCATGAATACTACTGTTGTCAACTGAAAGCACTTAAGTTTCAGCTTTTTCTTTGCTAAATTTGTTACCACTCCTCAATTCACTTTCTGTCTTCCAAAATTTTGTTGACATCTCTTATACTCTACCACCTCTCTTCCTGTCCTCTTCATCATCAGGGTTCATGCTATTTTTATTACTTTACTATCACTTTAGTGACATTTTATGAGGAAGTGGATGTAAACACATGTGTTTGGTCTGCCATGTTTAACCCTAATTGAAATTAAAAACAAATAAACCAGAACTATACACTGTCTGGGCCTCCTTATCTTGTGGGCTGCCAGTTTGTGATAACAGGTCTAAATTAATATTTTGTTTCTACAGAACTTTATCTCTGATAAACATGACTCTAGGCAAGTAACAAATTAGAGTCTAGAGGTTTCTATATTCTTGAAGTATTTGTTTATATGGGTTGCTTTTCTATTTTCTCCACTGGTTTTATTTTAATGTCTTATATAAATATACCTATCAGGTGAAGAGTCTCCAATCCTGACATCAACATCTTTGGCATTCTGAAACAAATTAACAATGTACAGCATTACTTGAGTGTCTGGCATAATTGGGACCAATTGGATTCTACAGCTATGGATGCTTTTATGTTGAAAATCTCTGTACCCCCGAATGATTAACAAGGCGTAGCTAATGCCTATCTTGTTTCTGTGTCAGTGGAAGTTCACGGTAATGAAATCTGACTGGTTTAATGTTAATGAATCACACTCCGTGGCTAGGTGCCTGCCTTTTGTCTTAAACACTAAAGTCAGACTTACAGCTCTGTTTGTCATTAAGCAGATGCTTTGCCTCACCACCCATCTTTCAGTTGCAGAAAATATGTTTCATTGCAAAATTAAATTGGTATGTTTGTCTAATTAACTGCGAGAATCTGGACAAATTCTTTCCCTCTCTTCTCCTTTTATTCCATAATCCTATTCAAAACCAGATCCCAGAAGGAGAGACAGCACGTCCTCACCAGCTCAGCAAGGCTTTTGTGAAGCAGAGCTTCTTTCATTCCAGGCTCTGCTGCTCCAACAAAGAGGCCAGAATGTGAATGGTGACTCCAGTGACCAAGGGAGTCTGATCTGCTCTCGAATCCTAATGTCCTAATGTGTGAGGCCTGGGGATCCCACTTCATCAGGAATCTGTCTAAGGAGAGGTCTCAGAACACACTATGTTGTGTAGTATGACCAACCAACCCAGTTTTCCCAGGACTCTGGAACATCTCAGGACATAGGACCTTCAGTGCTAGAACCAGCAGAGGTCAGTCAGCCTGGCTGTCTCAGGCCAAGGATCACATGCGACATTTTTGGCTGAGGACTTACCTGAGTGCCACACTAGGTGGATGAATGCTGGGCAACAACTGGAGAGACTGGCATCGGGAAACCAAAGACCAAGCTGCCCACTGCCCAGCTGTCTGTCGGATCTGGGCACGAGGTGGCCTTGCCTTGTTGGGTAAATTCTGCTGTCCCCATGTGGAGAGCTCTGCACTCCAACAGCTCTTGCTCACTTCAGTGTCCCACCACTAGCGCCTGTTCAGTTACAGGATGTGGAATGTGCTGCGGTTATGTTTCCTGGAAAGAGACATATCACCTACATTCAGAGTAAGAGCAAATAACTTTAGATAACCTAGTACTGTGAATTTTTATCCATATGTTTTGATAGATTTGAGCACTCCAAGAACCATGCACTTACTGACTACAGTCAGCAAAAAAGAAAGGAACAAACCCAAGAAACAAGTGGCAGGGATTTGTTTCCACTCCCCTCTCTACACCTGGCTCCTCTATACATGGCTCTGTCTGTCTGTCAGGAAAGTCCTTCTTCAGGACGGATGTTGCTCACTACCAATGTCACATCATTGACCACCTGGGCTCCCGTTTTCAGGAGCTGTTCTGGCCCAGGAGAAGTCCCAGTGAGGTGTCGGTGCTCAGAGTGCCCTCCAAGGGAGCACCCCTGCTTGGGGCCAGGTCTGCACTGCATGGACTTCCTGCTTCTCTCCATCAGAGCATGGGGTCACTTCCCATGTGGTGGTTTTGCTTTCATTAAATTAGTTTCTCCTAAGGCTCATTCAGAGACAGGGACTTAATTATTATTGACTCGATTACACTATCTTACCTAGGAATTAAAACACTTTTATGACCAGGTAATGCTAACAAGTTCCAAACGCTCTCTGATTCACTGCAATAATCCAAAACATAATAATCAGAATATAATGAATATGAATCTCATTCTTTCTTACCCCACAGTGTGATAATCACAAACAGGACTTAATAAATCGTCTATATAGAGATAAATGCTAGACTCTTCCCCGTATTATTGTCATGAATGCATTTTTAATTATTTGATCTGCTTTATGAATTAAAAGGGGAAACAGAACAAACATTTATTGAGCACCCATTACATGTCAAGCACTATTATTTAAACAATACAACTGTCATATCCCCATCTTCTATGAGTAGTTGAGTGATTCACCTAAGACCACACACCTAGTAATATAAGAGCTATGCTCCACCTCTCATGGGCCTACCACAGAGGTCACCTACAGCATGCTGAGTGGTGCTAGCCCTCCTTCTTGCTCTGTTTTTGGGTGGCCCTAACACAAGGTATGTGAGGAGGTCAGGGTACTTCTCCAACAGAAGTATGAGAGAAAGGGGGAAGGCAGTGGAAGGAAGATGGCATTTGTGAAGGTTAATTCTGAGTGTCAACTTGTCTGGGCTAAAGGATACCTAGATATCTGGTAAACATTATTTTTGGGTGTGTCTGTGAGGTTGTCTCTAGAACAGGTTAGCAATTCAGTCAGTAGATGTGAGTGGGCATCATCTAATTCACTGAGGGCCTGAACAGAACCAAAAGGCAGTTTCTCTTGAATTCACTTGAGTTGGGACATCCATCTTCTCCTGCCCTTGGACATCAGCACTTTAGATTCCTGCACTTTGGACTCAGACCCGGACTTCTACCATTAGTCTCCTGATTCTCAGGTCTTTGAACTGAATTACACTATATATATACGTATACACACATATATGTATATACGTATATATGTATATATACGTATATACATATATATGTATATACGTATATATATACATGTATTTTTCTCCCTATTCCCCTGTATCTCTCTCTTTCCATATGTATGTATATATGTATATATATATGCACACACACACATATAAAGAAGGATTGCTGTATTAATTGGGGTTCTCCAGAGAAATAGAACCAATAAGTATATCTTTCTCTCTTTTTCTGATGTCTGAGTCCTTCTCTGTATCATTCAAAGTCAAGTTTTCCAGCTTGATATGAATCCTGAACTAGACCATAAATATTCATCTCCTTTAATTCCTTAACATTTGGCTAATCCTTTCTTTTGTTCATCTTGTGCTTTGTAGTTTGCCCATTTTCCACTATGTTCCTAGTGGGTCCAGGGAATTTTGGTTTTCCCTAGAATCCCTAAGAAACTCTCTGATCCCTTCTTCATTGATTTTTTTGTTTGTTTGTTTACATATCAATTAGTATTTTAAATCATCACCTCATTTAACTGTAAATTCTACCCAGACTCAGATTCAATAATACCCTGTACCTGCCTGGGACACTACCAGTGCATCCTGATATGATTATGGGGTCCTTTTCAATATTTTTTTTCTGAGTCCTTGAAATTTAAAGCAGTCCAATGGTTACCCTTTTGTATTTAAGATTTTTATCTAATTTGGCCTTTGTTATTGTGTAGTTCTCATTTTACTATTTTCTTTTTGCCATTAAAATATGTTAATTCATGTGCTTATGATTTGGTTACTTTGTTATTTGGATTCATATAACTGCCATTTATAATCTTTTCTTCTGTCTTTCTCAGGCGTTTGCATATTCTCCCAGTTTATTATCATCTAAATGTTTCATCAGGTGTGTTATATGCTCCTTTTCCATTAGTAGTGTTCAATGTTTATGGATCTTTGAGAGGCTCAAGGCCTGGAAATCCCAGGGGAAAACATAATACATGTGCTCAGTACAATCTGTTGAAAATGATTCCAGGTTAGTAAAATAGTTTTAAAAGTTTTAAAAAGTTTTGCCACTTCCTTTTTTGGTATTGCTCCCTTATCCCTGTTGTCAAGGAAACATATCAAAACTTATTTCATTTTAAGATCTTTGGTCAATTCTGAGTACATATGTAGCAAGCGTCAATGTCTCTAATTTCAAGAGACAACTTCCTCAATATATTTGGGAAAGAAATTATTTATCATGTATTTGTCTGTGAGTTGTCCACTTGGCAGCTAATTCTCTGAATTGCAAGTTCTTCTGAAGCTCCTCTACAGTGAACACCACTCTCTTTGTTCTTGGTCACTGCCTGGACTTGCAGGACCATGTCTTACTCAGTGCAGTGTTGCCACTGCTTTGCTTTTATACCCAATAGACTAAGCTCTGTGAGGCAGGGCTGAGTTCTTATTGAATATTTTCTGATCATCACATTCTCAGTACTCAGCATAATTTCCATCCCATAGTAAATTCATAAGAGATCTATTTTGGGTGAATAATTTTGTTAATTGTCTGTTATTTGTCAAGCACAGTGATGCTGGGCACTGAGGATCCAATGGTTATCAAAAAGTCCATGCTTCTCATAGCCTGTAGTTTCACAGGGAAAATAAAGTATTAAATAGACAATTAGGATAATATATGATAAGTGATATGTCAGGTTGGTGAGGCAGAAGGAAAATGGGGAAGGAAGATACAGGTAAGGGTTGAAGCAAGGGTCTAAGGATTGTAGGTGGGTAGGGAAGATGTGAAGATAGAGCATGGTCATAGAGAGGAGAGGGGTCTATGACCTGGAGGAAGTGTTAAATGAAACAACTGGGAAGATTGATACTGTACTCAGAGAATGGGGTATTGGTTTCGTTATTTCAAAGGTACAGAAGATCCAGGCAAAATCTATGCTCATGGTGTGCTGGGGGAAAGGATAGCCTGGAGGAGAAAGTTACTATCCAGGAATAGGTCAAAGAACTTCCAGGTCAGAGAACTCGTATCACCCAGTCCATTTTGCATGGCATCCACAGCCATGCAAAATGTGATCCATAGCGTGTTGGCTGGAAGTGGGGAAAGCGTGTTACACAGGGAAATTGAGGTATAGTTATCTAAAGAAAAATAAGTGGATTCTGGGTGGTAGTAACAACAGTTATTTCTCTTATGAGACCAAGAGGTACCAGCAACAACTTCAAGAAGTTCAGGAGCTGGATCTTGTTTGTTCTTCAGAGTCATCACTTAGATGTTTTTGAGTGAAGATCACCTGCCTTTGTTCCTGATGAGGTGGTCGATTTGACTTCCTGGAATCTCAGGGTAGCTGAAATGCAGAGTTTGGAGGTTTCTGGCTGTGGGTCACACACCTTGTCCTTCCAGCAGCCCCTTTGATCTATGGTGGTAGGAGCACTGTGGCTACCATAGGCAGCCTCCTTTCTGGAAATCCCCTTGAGACACACAGATGGAGACTTGACAGAGACTTCCTATTGAACTTAGACCTGCAAGGCTTCCAGCCTCACTGCTGAAAACAACTATCTTGGAGGTGAAAGAAGGGTAAAGGCACAGGGAGTTGGGGAGGGGTGTGTGTGTAGAAGTGAAACTGAAATCTGTAGGTGAAGAGGAAGGTCCACAGTAAATTTCAGGATGATAGGAAAAAGAGAAGTCTTCCCTGGTCAGTGTTAACATCTTGGAAGCCGGAGCCTAAATCTGCTCATGGCACTTAGCCATGTGTAGTGATCTAATCATCAGAATCCTTTACAAAATGTAAAAAGCCTCATTAGTAGGGAAAGTAACAAAATCTATTTTAGAAGAACTTAAGCAAATCTGAGAAGGGAAAAAAATAAAGTGATGGACAAGTTATTATATGAAATAGACATGAGCACATTATCTTAATCTCCTGGCCAGTATTCTCCTAGGCTTTGAGCCATTTTAATTCTCTTCCAACTTACAAATTACTTTATCATTTCTAAGGGACACTGATGTGTCTTAAATTGATAAGTGGAGTGTCAAGCATCACTTCCAGTAACAGGAAAAGAATCCACAGTCTTTAATTTTTATGTCTAGTTGACCTCAGTAGTCAAATGTATATTATTTCTTAATTTGACACCTTCCATTTAAGAGGTCTTTTTTATATGCACCAGAGTCACAGGTGTGTAATTAGTCACTGGGAAGGCTAACTGTTCCAGATTCTTTTGACCTTACGGCTGGAAGAAATTGAATTGTAACCTCATAAAAAGAAAAGAATTCTGGTCACTAGGGAAGATGATTACATAGTCATTGACAATGTTAACTTGAATAGCTACACTAGCTCTTTAATTATAACGAATCAAGAAGAAATGTTCAAGGTTGGAGAGCAGGCACTTGATAGGGGATAATGACCAGTACATAGGCAACTGGTATCAGCATGGACAGGATGAAGAGGCTGGAGCTTCCGGCCAGCTTGAGATTTCAGCCAGGAAGAAGTACAAAACCTACAGAAGATTCAGCATCTGTCATTAAAACTACCATGTAAAGCGACACATTTCTCTTCGCTAAATCTCATGGTGGAGTTTTCCTTTGTTAGGATGGTGGTTCTGTTGTCTTTTCACTCTTGAATTTTTCATGCTAATTTAGTGTTAATTCCTTTAAATGTGAAGGGGGGGAGGGAAGGAAAAAGAATAGCTGACAGCAGCATGTCAAAATCTTCCAGTAACCAAATTTTCTTGAATTTTCTTTATATAGGTCTCAGTGGAAAAAAAAAAGTTTTGTTTGTTTTTTCATTCCTAGTTGTGGCTTCAACATCCATCAGCTCAAAGCACCCAGGGCAGTTCTCAATGCAAGACTAGATGAATAAATTAGTAATTGAACTAATGGATGATTATGGGGACGTGAATGTTGTGAAGGACAAATGAAAGAAACTAAAAACTGAATTAAGGAAACAGCTTTAATAGGAGATCTCAGTTTATATACCTTTTGTAACACTGAAAATAGATGTATTTATTGGAATTCTTTAAAGAAAGTCTGTTGAGAAAACTTGTGAGATAATCCTTTTCAGTCAGTGATTACTTAATAAAGGTAAGAATATATAAACAGCTTTTGCCACCCACAGGCAAAGTACTGTTGTTTGTCAGGGTAATGAAACTGGTTTCTGTTTATAGAAAACTAGGCAGTCCTCACTGGAGCTCCTGCTTCTCAACAATGAAAAAAAGTTCCAATAAAAAAATGTGTGTTTTTTTAGAATATTTCTTCCTCAGTTCTAATGCTTCCTTCTGTGTGCATAGAACTTCTACTACAATAACATCTCTCTCCTTCCCTTGTTCCTTCTCTCCAGTTCACGAGACTTTATTTGGTATGTCAGTCTGGGAGAAGAAACTGACCCTCACCCTCATTTCCAGAGCTACTCTGCCCACAAGAAGCCTCTAGGTCAATGGTTTGCAAACTGTGTTCTTGAACAAGCAGCATTAGGATCCCCTGGAGACAGGTTGTATAAATGAGCTAAAGATGACCTTTGTATATTGGTCCTATGTTGTTCACTTTTTCACAGCAGCCTGGGACCAGTTAACCTAAAAGTACACTGGCACCCAGCTCCATTTTTACGTATCCATTTTTTTCTTCCAGTTTTATTGAGATCTAATTGTTATACAGCACTGTATACGTTTAAAGTCTACAGCGTAATGATTTGATTTGCATACATCATTAAGTGATTATCACAAGTTTAGTAAGCACTCATCTAGATACAAAATTAAAGAAATAGAAAAAAAATTATTTTTCTTGTGATAAGAACTCTTAGGATTTACTCTCTTTACAACTTTCATATGTAATGTACAGCAGGGTTAATTCATTACATCCCTAGTACTTATTTATCTTATAGTTGGAAGTTTTCACATTTTGAATGCTTTCATCCAGTTATGCTCCCTGCCCTTACCCCCACCTCTGGCAGCACAGATCTGATCTTTTTTTATGACTTTGTTTGTTTTTGAAGTATAATTGACCTACAACACTATGTTAGTTTCTGTTACACAACCTAGTGATTCAATATTTCTACACATTTCAAACTGATCACTGGGATAAATCTAGTTACGATATGTCACCATACAAAGATATGACATAGTTATTGACTATATTCCCCATACTGTACATTTCATACCCTGACCCATTTATTTTTATGCAGCTGGAAGTTTGTACCCCTCAATCTCCCTCATCTATTTCTTCCCTCCCCCTCATTTCTCTTCCCCTCTGGCAAGCACATGTTTGTTCTCTGTATCTATGACTTTGTTTCTGTTTTGTTTTTAGATTCCACATATAAGTTAAATCATATGGTATTTGTCTTTCTCTGTCTGACTTATTTCACTTAGCATAATACCAAGTGTGTCCATCCATGTTGTCACAAATGGCAAGATTTCATTCTTCCTTATGGCTGAGTAATGTTCCATTGTGTGTGTGTATCTATATACACACACACACACATATATATATACACACCACACTTTCTTTATCATGTCCATTTTTTAAAGTACAGCCCTAATAAGCAGATTTTTAACCATATGGATCCTGCCTGCTTTGTTTATCCCATGAAATTGCACCCTTCTGCTAACAACAGAAAAGATAAGGTAAATTCTGCAACTATAAATAAGGCTCCAAGCTCCTGGTGACCTTCAGAGCTCTGTGACCCAGGGACTCTCTGTTGGGCAGCTAAACAACAGATAGACACACGATCCCCTTTCTGGGTGGTAGCCTCTGGATTGACTTAAGCTGTGAGGGACTTTTCCAACATGCAAACATGTCAAAGTGTCACTCAAATAAAGCTTGATGATCTTATGGTCACATCTTTTTCCTTGATCAGATCCCTGGAACTCACCACAGAATTGCAAATCTTCAGGCCCTGCCTCAGATCCACTGAATCAGAAACTCTTGGTTGGGGACCAGAAATCTGTGTTTTGATAATCCCTTCAGTTGATTGTGTTGCATGCTGAAGTTTTACTGCTGCCTAAGTTTTACAGGGCAGGAACCCCTCCGTGAGGACTACAGTTCTCCAGCAATTTTGCTATGACCTGGTAAGTAAGTTTCTGTATTATTAATCTGTTGCAGTATAACAAATTACCCTCAGAATTTAGTGGCTTAAAACAGTAAACATTTTTATCTCACAGTTTCTGTGGGTCAAGAATTCGGAAGCAGCTTAGCTGGGTAGTTCTGGCTGAGAGTTTCTCATGTGGTTACAGTCAGGATGATGGTTGAGTGTCAGTCAGCTAGGGGCTCGACTGGGAGTGTCTCTCCCAGGATGGCTCACTCCCATGGCTGCTGGCAAGAGGCCCCAATTCCTCACCATGTGAGTCTCTCTGTCAGGCTGCTTGGGTAACCTCGTGACATGTCCCCCAGAGTGAGAGATCCAAAAGAGAGCAGGATACAAGTTGCTACGTCTTTTATAACCTAGCCTCAGAAGTCACATTTGCCATTTTCACAGTATCTTATTGGTCACGCAAGTCAGCCCTGTTCAGTGTGGGAGAAGGCTTCACAAGGACATGCATACTAGGTGGCAGGGATCTTTAGGGGCCATCTTGGAGACTGACGACCATATTCTCTCTAAATCAGGAAGGAAACATTGGCAACATAAGTTTCCCAAATGTCAACCTAAATAAAGAGTTAAACTGAGGCAAGATGAAATTATGAGAAATTGAGTTTATTAGGGAACAGCTGAGGAACTGCAATTCTGGAAATGCATGCTGTGGCAAGTTACAGGCGAGTCCTTTGAGGGTTGGGGGTGGGCTATATGTATGGAGTGCAAAGTGGAGGAAGTACAGCCAGAGCACGAGCAGTAAGTTCATTGACTTGGAGATGGGGAGAGCTTCTTGGCAGATGTTCATTGGTCAGGAGATAAACCTCAGTCTTCCATAAATCAAGCATTTAAAGGAAATCAGTCCTTCCACTCTTAAATTCTGTTCTTCTGGGGGTACGTGTATGAGATTCTCTATTTCATATCCTCTGGTTCCATTTTAGATTGAAATCCTTTCACATGAGCATGGCATGTATCTATAATCAAAGGGGATATTTTTTCTGTCTGTTCATGCCCCTGTAATTGACCTCTCCAAACCCAAGATATAAAAAACTGATGACAATTCCTCTTTTGTGTTTTTTCTAGTTAACTCCCTACTATATACATCTCTGCCAGGATGTCCCACAGCACCTCAAGCTCAAAATTAAATTCCTGATATACCCCGCTAAACCTATTTAAAACAAAATTTTCTTCTCATAGTCAAAAGCACCACCATCCATCCAGCTGCCCAAGTCAGGAACCTGGGAACCTCTCTGAACTCCTGCCTCCCGAGTCCTGTTACTCAGCAAATCCTGCTTACTTTATCCCCTGAATAGCTCTCAAACTGTTCCACCTCCCTATTTCACGACCACAATCTTTTTATCTCAACGCAACTGATGTTGCAGCCATCCGCTGGTCTCCCGTCTTTCCCTAGTTTAGAAGTGGGACAGAGTCGGGGCAGGGAGGCCAGCTGGAGGTTGTGGTGTCATTCCTATTGAAAGAGAAAGGTTGTGATGGTGAAGAAGCAAAATGACTAATGTGAGAGCTACTCAGGAGATAAAATAATCAGGACTTCGTGATTTTTCTAAAGTGTTATTTTCTTTAAACCCTTAGATAGTTCACTTTTGTCCTTAAAGTCCCAATTCACAGTATGCACGCAACACCTTCTTGACCCCCAGTGGATTTTATCTCCACTTCTTCTCTCGCACACTACACTCAGCAAGTCTAAGCTTACTTCAGACCCATGATTGTCAATTCCTACTCACACCAAACCTTTTTGCTTTTCCTCCTCCATCTGAAATGCCCTTGGCCTCATCCTATTCATTTGCGGAGTTTTTGTTTGTTCTCTGGGGCTTGGTTTAGGTGTTCCCTTCTCTGTTAGGTCTTTTCTGACTCCCAAGTTGGGGGTAGAAGATTTTCTGTGGTTTCCCTCAGCACACCTGGTTAACTAAGCCTAACATTTACCAGTATTGAGATGACGTTACTTGCAGCTCTCCTCCACTAAACTCTACATTGCCCAAGGCCAGGACCATGTCTTACTAAGCATTGTGTGCCCAGCCCCTGACACAGGTTCAGTTTGTTGAATAAATGACTACTTTCATATTATCATTTAATATGTTATTATGCTTCTATTCTCAGTGAGAGGTTTTCTCCTTTGATCAACGGCTTATTGTTTCCCTTTGTATTCTCTGCCCTCCCTCTCTCCCTTCTGCCCCGTACCTCCTCCCCTCTTTCCCACTTCCTTTCTTCCGTTCATCATTTCCCAAACATTTATTGATCTCCTACTGTATTCCAGTAAGTGGTCTTGTGACTTCTACTATTTCTTCACACTTTCTGCCCTAGATTTCTCCAGTTGCTACTTTCTATTTTAACCAAGAATATGGATAATTTTCAAGATCATTCTAACATATATCTAACCTTATAATAAGTATAGTAGACAAAAGGCTTTGTGTTGAATCACAGATGTGATGCATTTGACTCATGGTGATGCACATCTTGTTTTATTTTCTTTCTTAAACATATAAACATACCTGGGTGAACAGGTGGACAGAGTTCCTTCTAGAGGACTATGCTTGTGAGGAAAAGTGTACTAAGGCTATCTGCAGAACTTCACAGTGTGTGAGTAGAAGTTAATGTGTCTGTGTCCAAAATCACAAATCATGGAGACTTATGTGACAGTAGTGTGCTGGTAAACGGATTCTCTGAAAAAAGAATCCCCGATATATAGCATTTGCCAGTTTTCATGGTGTAAATACTCCTACCATAGTTGATTTCGAGCTACCAGTATCACATCATTGAACATGGAGTTGGGAAGTGAGGGTAGAATCAGTTCTCACCAACTGGTACAAACTGGTCCAACACATCACTGCTGTATCAGGGGCCATAGGCTTCTAGGAAGGGAGTGCTTGTTGCTATTATTAGTTTTCTCAACACCTTGCTCTCTTTTCTGCTTTTTTAAAAATTTTATTGAAGTATAGTTGATTTACAATGTTGTGCTTGCTCTCTCTTTTTTTTTTTTTTGCAGTATACGGGCCTCTCACTGTTGTGGCCTCTCCCCTTGTGGAGCACAGGCTCCGGACGCACAGGCTCAGCAGCCATGGCTCACGGGCCTACCCGCTCCGCGGCATGTGGGATCTTCCCGCACTGGGGCACAAACCCGTGTCCCCTGCATCGGCAGGCGGACTCTCAACCACTGCGCCACCAGGGAAGCCCTGCTCTCTTTTCTGAAACTTACCCTACCCACTGCAGAATTGTCAGCCAGATTTTTCTGATTGGATCAGGGATGCTCCACTCAAGTTGGGCTGAGCAAAGTACTTTTTAGAAAACTTGGATTTGGAATTATTCTGGCTGATTTCATGAACAGAGGTATAAATCAGGGGTTAGTTACAGTGACCGTTTCCTTCACATGCGCTTAGGATAGAATAAACCCCATCTGCAGCAAAAGAGACATAGCAACAGGATACGGAGAGAAGGGAATGGCTGTGTTTCCATAGGTCTTTAGCATCTGAGCATGAGGAGTGTTCCTCCCTGTCGATGGATGGGAGAGACTCCCTCATTCTACCTCACCTTTGCTTCAGCTAGTCCCATGTTATTTGAAAATAGAGATGCTAATAGCAAAAAGGATCTGGATGAAAAACAACAATTTATCATGCTTTTCTTTCTTGCATTCATCCTCCCAACTATTTATCTAGATATTAACTTCTGAAATCATAAATTCTTGATTAAAGATTTAAGAGAAGGAATGGTTCTTAGAGAGGATTTCTTTCATTATATCAACTTCCAATGGACTGGTGGTTTTCAGAGCATCTTTCCTGAGAGCCTAGCATTTCTCTGAACTGCCTCAGGGTCTGGAAGGACAAGTACAGTGGGCAGAGGTCCAGGCTTCAATTGTAGCATCAATCAGAACAGCTCTGGGCTTATCTCTTTTAAATGTTTTTTGTTCTATTTATGATTTCATTTACTTAAGTGTTTGCCCTGCTGAAGCCTTAGGTAAAATTGTGGGGAGATCAGAACCCTTAGTGCTCCTTCCTGCTCCTGCTCTTCTCTCAGGTATTTGTGTCCTCTCACACTCCTCATTAGATCTGTTCGCCACTGCAGCTCTCAGTAAAGGGATAGATAACTTAGAACACGCAAGTATATAATTACCTTTCTAAGCCTACCTGCATCAAAGAGGAGGACAACTGGAAACCTAGAGAAGCAGCTATAATACTAATACTAATAACAATAATAAAAATGTCATCCAAAGGATTTCCCTGGTGGTGCAGTGGTTAAGAATCCACCTGCCAATGCAGGGGACACGAGTTTGACCCTTGGTCTGGGAAGATCCCACATGCTGCAGAACAACCAAGCCCATGTGCCACAACTACTAAGCCTGCGTGCCACAACTACTGAAGCCCGTGCACCTAGAACCTGTGCTCCACAGCAAGAGAAGCCACTGCAGTGAGAAGCCCGTGCACTGCAACGAAGAGTAGCCCCCACTCACCACAACTAGAGAAAGCCTGTGTGCAGCAATGAAGACCAAACCCAGCCCCCCCAAAAAGAGAAAATATATATACATATCATTCAAGATATGGAGAAAGTACATTTTTGGTAGATGTGGGTACGTGATGTAGTTGAGTTGGGGATGATTTTCCAGAACTTTTGGAATTTACCAGGTAGGTGAATAACTCTTCTGGGAAGTCATAAGATCTGTTCTGAAGTCAAGGGCGTGATTCCCCATCCTCATCCGGAAATTGAACTTGAGATGAACTGACATGAACTCACTGGAGATGAACTGACATCTCCAGTTTTTACGCTGGTTTTTGTTAGACAAAGTACTTGAATTATTAGTACTTTTCTTTTTTTTAAAGTTTCATTTTTCAGTAGAAAACATGAATGAATGTGCTGAGCTGTGGTACATCTCTAATGGTTTTTTTGAGACAACAGTCCTTAATGATGTTTAACTAGCTCTTACTTTTCTTTCTTGGCTCAAGATTTGAGAACGCTTTCTAATAGACCTCACAGGTCTCTAGGTGGTGGTGACTCATCAAAGTTACAGCATTAGTAAGATAATCAGCAGGAAAATGGGCATATGAATCTGATACAAAACAAACCAGAACCAAAACCAGAGTACAGTCTTGAGCATAGACACTTAAGGCACCGCACTCATTGTGGAAGGGAGAAAAAGGAGGGAAGTACACATGGGCTGAGGGGTTCTAACATGCCTCAGGCTTCCCATGGAATAAAATACACTCCTCAGAAACCTCCGGGAGAGGAGATAGTATGACATTTTCCACATGTGTAAAGTGTGGCAATTGCCTTCATTCCCATGGGCTTTCTTGCTGGCCTTAGAAATGTAATCACATATAATAGAATTTTGTGTTGAGCCCATCGACTTTGAATGTGTTCTCTGTAGCCCCTGGATTTTATTGTGTATAACCTAATTAACAAAATATTGAATAGATGCAATAGTACATTAAGGGCAATTGCTAGTTGAATGCTGAAAAGTTTTAGGAAGAAATAGAAAAGATGATTTTATTGCTAAGTATATATGTAATATAAAATATCTTGCACTTTCTTGTTTTGTTTTGTTTTTGATTTGCCATGAGTATTTTAGCTCTGACATCTTGCTGTAGGTTTTGTTTGTGGGGACTGTTACTCAATTGGACAATTTATGTATGACTTTAATTTTAATAAAAATTTCTCTCTGAGAATGATATCTTGTTTGCCTATCTTAAATATACAGGCTAAATTTTGCTCAATTAACAATCATTGTTTCCTATTCCTTACTTTTCCCTTAGGTAAGGTTCTTTTTCAGATTTTCTTTTATAGTTATTTTAATGTCACTGCTTTACTAGAATGCCTATTATCTGGTGCTATGATTTGATCTTTTCCTATGAACTTTTTTGCAGTGATGAACTTTCCTATGAACTTTTTTGCAGTGACTTTTTCTACCATCAGTTTGTTTTCATCATTCCCTCTTTCCCTGCCCCTGGGTGCAATTTGATTGTACATGGACAACTATATTTTTTAGAACTTGACATCTCCTTTCATATGATTTTGGAAGGCTACAAGAGCTAAGATTGATTAACATATAAAATCTTTGCCATGGTCAGAGCTTTCTTTAAGTTCAACAAACATGTTGACTAAGTATTTGCTACCCTTCTTCCCCATACCCCTGGGATGAAAACAGTTACCAACATAAGCTGGAACTGAACATTTACTGAGTATCTACTTAGTGGTAACTACTAAGAAACACATCTGCCATTTCCTTTACTCTTTATGACAAACCCATATTTGAAGTAGTAATATCCTCAGTTCACCCATGAAACAACTTTAGTATGTATCAAGTGAATCATACAAATTGCACAGGGCTGGGCATTTCCTACATGTTTCTCTATATAGTTTAAGACTATCATAGGAAGATGTGTGCTTTAAGAGTATCAAACAGCATTTCTGACATCCTGATGTCCTTGCCCCTGCACTCTTTCTGAAATTCCATCTAAATATTGGTGGTACCTTTGATTTATTCTTTTCTCTTTGTGAAAAGAGGCTGAAATGAATCCAATTAAGAGGGATTTTTATAGATACCTGTTACTTCTTCGTATTTTCACACCTAATTTTTTTTAATAGTAGAGACTTCTAGAACTCAATATTGAGGATCCATTGGGGTTGACTTGTTTACAGGAGGGCAAAACCATTTATTAATTTAGTAAGTGTTTACAGAGAACTGAGTGTTTGTGCATGTAAAGTTATTTGTTATTTCTAATTCTCTGCTGTCTCTAAGGAGACTGGATCCCAACTGGAAAAGCCAGAGACAGACAAATTTTTCTGAAAAGAAAAGGGACATAGAAAGATGGGGGCATAAGGATGAAGCTGGTAAGATGGAGGTTGGAGGGGTGCATGAGAATCTGCATTTTAACAAGGTCCATAGGTGATTCATAAGGCCATAATAGTTTGAGAAGCATTGCCTAAGGCAATTTTAGGCTCTCAGGTGGATTAAAAATACCAAAGACCACCTTTACTGGTTTGAGCTTGCTTGTAATCGCGATGAGCTGAAAGCACATGAACTGGCAATTAACCAAAGGCGGTAAGAGTTCAGCTGTAAGCCAGTGGTACCAGCAGAAAGGCTGTAAGTGTTGGGAGGAAAGAGCAATCACAGCCAATTAGGTCCACCGGGAAGATTTCAAGCTGGCCGCCTTCAGGCATTTTAAGTTCTTTGAACTTGCACTTGCACTGACCCCTGCTGCCATAGGGGCCAGTGTGGGATAGTAAAATCCAGATTGGGTCTCCTCCCATTGTTCCTTTCAGTAGCCCCGTGACCTTGAGAAATCAGTGACTCATCTCCCTGAGCCTCAGTTTCCTCCTGGAAGACTAAAATAAAACAACTCCTTCCTCACAGATTTGTGGTAAGGATTGAAAGCAAAGTAAGTAAAACATCTAACACATATTAGGTACTCAGTTTCTTCACTCAGCGCTCTAATTCACAGTTACCTAATTCATACTAGCAATGGAGAAAACTATACTTTTATTGGCGCTCAAAGATTGTTAAAATGTTATGTTGAAGCAGGTAAGTTTTGGAAGAAGTTGTGGGCAGCGGCTAGCTTGACTGACAGCGAAGTTTTCCAGAGGGTGGTGCTCTTAAGTGGTTTCTCCCGCTGGGAGCTCAGCAGCGAGAGAGGTTCAGCCCCGTGCTTATAGCGACTGTAGGAACTCAGAAGCTGGCTTCAGCGTCCTGTGATTTTCTTGCCTTTCCAGGCAGGGATAAGCCCAAAAGCATGTTGCAGCATGGCAACCCCTGAGGCTCAGCTTTCCAGAGGTGGTTCTCCAGCTTTGTCGGCAGAGTAGAATCACCCAGGGGTTTGTAAGAAGCACCGGTTCCCAGGGCCCACCTGAGGGCAGCTGAAAAGAATCTCTGGGGTGGTATTTTAAGAAAGCACTCCAGGTGATTTTAAGGTGTTGCCAAGGTTGAGAACCACGATGAACTGTGCTTTACAGACTTAGTACCACTGTGAACCATTCATTACAGGCTTAGTACTTAAGTGCTGGTAAGTGAGGACTTCGTGCCAAGGCTGTGGCTCCTCTGGCTATCAACACGCTCCCGTGGGTCTCCTGGCTCCTAAGAGAGATTTCAGTTTAATCTGTTTTGGAGTGTGACAGCTGAAAAACAAAACAAAACTGAAATAAAAGCTGAGTTTTACATATCCAGATGTTATACTCTTTTTTTTCCTCCCAGTTTTAAGTGGGATGTTTGGATCCTGGCTGGTTTCATTCTGTATACTCTACAACATTTGAAATACTTGGTAATAAAGAGTTTATTTGCTTAGAAATTTGCTTGCATTTCTATTTCCTATTTATCTCCTTGTAATAGAGAAATCGCTCATTCTCAGTCTGCTGGGGGAGATGTTGATTCTTTTACCCAATGTGTTTTCTAAATTTTTGTTGATCTTGATTGGCTATTTTTACCAAAATTAATCAGCAAAGACACTTAAGATCAAAGCATGTTTAAGGCAGGTTACACGCACTGTTTGATGTCAGTGTGGCTTCAAGCTCCTTCTAAAACCTGAAGCTGGGGCAACAAAAAACATGTTTGAATTCATGTATAGTGAATGGGGATAATTAAGAGTAACTTCCTCTCAGGGTTAAACCAGTTAATATTTGCAAGTGTTACGAGCAGTGTTGGTGCCTAGTAAGCATTGGCTTATTTTATTATTCTAGGAAGCGGGGTCAGAGAGAAACAAATGTTTTGGGAAATAGGGGCACAGGTTAGTTGGCTGTGGTAGTGAAAGTCTTTACTTTTCTATCTATGAAAATTTGAAACTTAGGGAACAAGTAAAATAATTACACATTTTACAGTTTATACAGATGATCGAAAGTGTTTGTGATATTCTGACATGTTTCTGATAGTTCTATGTTTTTTCCCCAGGAAGAAGTTGTGTGACTTAGAGTGGCCTGGGCAGTACTGTCAGTGCTATGAAAAATAAGGAGGTTTTTCTTTTTTCTTTTTTTTTTTTTTTGCGGTACACGGGCCTCTCACTGCTGTGGCCTCTTCCATCGCAAAGCACAGGCTCCAGACGCGCAGGCCCAGTGACCATGGCTCACAGACCCAGCCGCTCCACGGCATGTGGGATCTTCCCGGACCGGGCCATGAACCCGCGTCCCCTGCATCGGCAGGCAGACTCTCAACCACTGCGCCACCCGGGAAGCCCAGGTTTTTATTTTTTAATGTCTGTAGAACTTTATGAAGACAGAGAAATCAGTTGAAATAACTGAAGCATCCTTAGAGAATGAGAATTGTATACATTTTTGATCTGTTACTGTTTTATGTAATTTTCTCTGACATAATTTTATCTTCAGAACAGACCTTCAATCTCCTCACTTTGTTTCTGACACTGCTACAATCCTAGTTCTACCCTCTACTTCTCTTCAACTCTACTATTATCACAGTAATTTCTTGTTTCTACTATTCACCAAATAACAAAGTAATCTTTTACAGCACAAATTGAATCATGTGGCTTCTACACTTAAACTCATTCCATTTCTTCCTATTGATCTTTGAGAAAAAGAATCAGACCTCCTTAGCATGGCCTTCAAGGCCCTGCATGATCTGGTTTCAGCCTCCTTTCTTTCAGTCCTACTTTTGACATTCTCAGCATTCCACCATTCTGTTCCTCAGTTATTAGATGCCAAACCTCTTCTCCAGGCCTTGGTAGGTGCACTTCTCTTGGCCTGGAATCTTCCTTCCTCTTGCCTCCAACTCCTTGCCTGTCCCACTCTTCAAATGGGGCCCTTTCTCCTCTTTCAGATCTCACTTTGCATGCCTTCTCTTCAGAGAGGCTCTTCCTGGTCAACCTGTGGAAGGATCCAACCTATTCTAAACACCTGTTCACTGTTATTTTCCACTCCTGCATCATGTTTCTTTTCTTTTTTAAAAAAATAATTAATTTATTTTTGTTAAAGTATAGTTGATTTACAATGTTGTGTTAGTTTCAGGTGTACAGCAAAGTGATTCAGTTGTACATACATATATATCTATTTTTTTCAGATTCTTTTCCCTTATAGGTTATCACAAAATATTGAGTATAGTTCCCTGTGCTATTCAGTAGGTTCTTGTTGGTTATCTATTTTATATATGGTAGTTTGTATATGTAAATCCCAAACTCCTAATTTATCCCTCCCCCAACTTTCCACTTTGGTAACCATGAATATATTTTCTATGTCTGTGGGTCTGTTTCTGTTTTTGTAAATAATTTCACTTGTATCATTTTTTTTTAGATTCTGCATGTAAGCGATATCAGATGATATTTGGCTTTCTCTGTCTGGCTTACTTCACTTGGTATGATAATCTCTAGGTGCATCCATCTTGCTGCAAATGGCATTATTTCATTCTTTTTTATGGCTGAGTAATATTCTGTTGTATAAATATGCCATATCTTCTTTAGACATTCATCTGTCAATGGACATTTAGGTTGCTTCCATGTCTTGGCTATTGTAAATAGTGCTGCAATGAACATTGGGGTGCACATATCTTTTTGAATTATGGTTTTCTCTGGATATATGCCCAGGAGTGGGATTGCTGTGTCATATGGTAATTCTATTTTTAGTTTTTCAAGGAACCTCCATCCCATTCTCCATAGTGGCTGTACCAATTTACATTCCCACCAACAGTGTAGGAGGGTTCCCTTTCCTCCACACCCTCTCCAACATTTATTATTTGTAAACTTTATGATGATGGTCATTCTGACTGGTGTGAGGTGATATACCTTATTGTAGTTTTGATTTGCATTTCTCTGATAATTAACAACGTGGAACATCTTTTCATGTGATTTTTGTCCATCTATATGTCTTCTTTGGATAAATGTCTATTTAAATCTTCTGCACATTGATTGGGTTATTTGCTTTTTTGATATTGAGCTGTATCAGCTGTTTGTATATTTTGGCGATTAATCCCTTGTTGGTTGCATTGTTTGCAAATATTTTCTCCCATTCTGTGGGTTGTCTTTTTGTTTCATTTATGGTTTCCTTTGCTGTGCAAAAGCTTTCAAGTTTAATTAGGTCCCATTTCTTTATTTTTGTTGTTTTCTATTACTCTAGGAAAGGAATCCAAAAAGATATTGCTGCAATTTATGTCACAGAGAGTTCTGGGTATGTTTTCCTCTACGAGTTTTCTAGTATCTGGTCATACATTTAGGTCTTTAATCCATTTTGAGTTTATTTTTGTGTGTGGTGTTAGAGAATGTTCTAATTTCATTCTTTTACATGTAGCTCTCCAGTTTTCTCAGGACCACTTATTGAAGAGACTGTCTTTTCTCCATTGTATATTCTTGCCTCCTTTATAAAAAATAAGGTAACCATATGTGCGTGGGTTTATCTCTGGGCTTTCTATCCTGTTCCATGGATCTATATTTTCAGTTTTTGTGCCAGTACCATACTGTCTTGATTACTGTCCCAGCTTTGTAGTATAGTCTGAAGTCTGGGAACCTGATTCCTCCAGCTTTGTTTTTCTTTCTCAAGATTGCTTTGGCTATTCAGGGTCTTTGTGTTTCCATACAAATTGTGAAATTTTTTGTTCTAGTTCTGGGAAAATGCCAGGGGTAGTTTGATAGGGATTGCATTGAATCTGTAGATTGCTTTGGGTAGTACAGTCATTTTCACAATGTTGATTCTTCCAATTGAAGAACATGGTATATCTCTCCATCTATTTGTATCATCTTTAATTTCTTTCATCAGTGTCCTGTAATTTTCTGCGTACAGCTCTTTTGTCTCCCTAGGTAAGTTTATTCCTAGGTATTTTATTATTTTTGTTGCAATGGTAAATGGGAGTGTTTCCATAATTTCTCTTTCAGATTTTTCATCGTTAGTGTATAGGAATGCAAGAGATTTCTGTGCATTAATTTTGTATCCTGCTACTTTACCAAATTCATTGATTAGCTCTAGTAGTTTTCTGGTGGCATCTTTAGGATTCTCTATGTATAGTATCATGTCATCTGCAAAGAGTGACAGTTTTACTTCTTCTTTTCCAATTTGTATTCCTTTTATTTCTTTTTCTTCTCTGATTGCTGTGGCTAGGACTTCCAAAACTATGTTGAATAATAGTGGTGAGAGTGGACATCCTTGTCTCATTCCTGATCTTAGAGGAAACGCTTTCAGTGTTTCACCACTGAGAATGATGTTTGCTGTGTGTTTGTGGTATGTGGCCTTTATTATGTTGAGGTAGGTTCCATCTATGACCACTTTCTGGAGAGTTTTTATCATAAATGGGTGTTGAATATTGTCAAAAGTTTTTCCTGCATCTATTGAGATGATCATATGGTTTTTATTCTTCAGTTTTTTCATATGGTATATCACATTGATTGATGTGCGTATATTGAAGAATCCTTGCATCCCTGGGATAAATCCCACTTGATCATGGTGTATTACCCTTTTAATGTGTTGTTGGATTCTGTTTGCTAGTATTTTGTTGAGGATTTTTTTTTTTTTTTTTTTTTTGTGGTACGCAGGCCTCTCACTGTTGTGGCCTCTCCCATTGCAGAGCACAGGCTCCGGAAGCATAGGCTCAGTGGCCATGGCTCACGGGCCTAGTGCTCTGCGGCATGTGGGATCTTCCCGGACCGGGGCACGAACCCATGTCCCCTGCATCGGCAGGTGGATTCTCAACCACTGCACCACCAGGGAAGACCTTGTTGAGGATTTTTGCATCTATATTCATCAGTGATATTGGTCTGTAATTTTATTTCTTTGTAGTATCTTTTTCTGGTTTTGGTATCAGGGTTATGGTGCCCTCATAGAATGAGTTTGGGAGTGTTCCTTCCTCTGCTATATTTTGGAAGAGTTTGAGAAGGATAGGTGTTAGCTCTTCTCTAAATGTTTGATAGAATTCACCTGTGAAGCCATCTGGTCCTGGACTTTTATTTGTTGGAAGATTTTTAATCACAGTCTAAATTTCAGTACTTGTGATTGGTGTCTTTATATTTTCTATTTCTTCCTGGTTCAGTCTCAGAAAGTTGTGCTTTTCTAAGAATTTGTCGATTTCTTCCAGATTGTCCAGTTTATTGGCATATAGTTGCTTGTAGAAATCTCTCATGATCCTTTGTGTTTTTGCAGTGTCAGTTGTTACTTCTCCTTTTTCATTTCTAATTCTAATGATTTGAGTCTTTTCCCTTTAATTCCTGATGAGTCTGGCTAATGGCTTATAAATTTTGTTTATCTTCTCAAAGAACCAGCTTTTAGTTTTATTGATCTCTGCTATCGTTTCCTTCATTTCTTTTTCATTTATTTCTGATCTGATCTTTATGATTTCTTTCCTTGTGCTAACTTTGGGGGTTTTTGATTCTTCTTTTTCTATTTGCTTTAGGTGTAAGGTTAGGTTGTTTATTTGAGATGTTTCTTGTTTCTTAAGGTAGGATTGTATTGCAATAAACTTCCCTGTTAGAACTGGTTTTGCTGCATCCCATAGGTTTTGGGTCATCATGTTTTCATTGTCATTTGTTTCTAGGTATTTTTTGATTTCCTCTTTGATTTCTTCAGTGATCCCTTGGTTATTAAGTAGAGTATTGTTTAGCCTCCATGTGTTTGTATTTTTTTATAGATTTTTTCCTGTAATTGATATCTAGTCTCATAGCATTGTGGTTGGAAAAGATACTTGATACAATTTCACTTTTCTTAAATTTACCAAGGCTTGATTTGTGAACCAAGATATGATCTATCCTGGAGAATGTTCCATGAGCCCTTGAGAAGAAATTGTATTCTGTTGTTTTTGGATGGAATGTCCTATAAATATCAATTAAGTCCATCTTGTTTAGTGTATCATTTAAAGCTTGTGTTTCCGTAGTTATTTTCACTTTGGATGATCTGTCCATTGGTGAAAGTGGGGTGTTAAAGTCCCCTACTATGATTGTGTTACTGTCGATTTCCCCTTTTATGGCTGTTCGTACTTCCCTTATGTATTGAGGTGCTCCTATGTTGGGCGCATAAATATTTAAATTGTTATATCTTCTTCTTGGATTGATCCCTTGATCATTATGTAGTGTCCTTCTTTGTCTCTTCTAATAGTCTCTGTTTTAAAGTCTATTTTGTCTGATATGAGAATTGCTACTACAGCTTTCTTTTGATTTTCATTTGCATGAAATATTTTTTTCCATCCCCTCACTTTCAGTCTGTATATGTCCCTAGGTCAGAAGTGGGTCTCTTGTAGACAGCATATATACAGGTCTTGTTTTTGTATTCATTCAGCCAGTCTATGTCCTTTGGTTGCAGCATTTAATCCATTTACATTTAAGGTAATTATCGATATGTATGATCCTATTACCATTTTCTTAATTGTTTTGGGTTTGTTATTGTAGGTCTTTTCCTTGTCTTGTGTTTCCTGCCTAGAGAAGTTCCTTTAGGATTTGTTGTAAAGATGGTTTGGTGGTGCTGGATTCCCTTAAGTTTTGCTTGTCTCTAAAGGTTTTAATTTCTCCATCAAATCTGAGTGAGATCCTTGCTGGGTAATCTTCGTTGTAGGTTTTTCTCTTTCATTACTTTAAATATGTCCTGCCACTCCCTTCTGGCTTGCAGAGTTTCTGCTGAAAGATCATCTGTTAACCTTATTGAGTTTCCCTTGTATGCTTTTTCTTGTTTTTCCTTTGCTGCTTTTAATATTTTTTCTTTGTATTTAATTTTTGATAGTTTGATTAATATGTGTCTTGGTCTGTTTCTCCTTGGATTTATCCTGTATGGGACTCTCTGCACTTCCTGCACTTGATTACCTATTTCCTTTCCCATATTAGCAAAGTTTTCAACTATAATCTCTTCAAATATATTCTCAGTCCCTTTCCTTTTCTCTTCTTCTTCTGGGACCCCTATAATTCGAACGTTGGTGCGTTTAATATTGTCCCAGAGGTCTCTGAGACTGTCCTCAATTCTTTTCATTCTTTTTTCTTTATTCCGCTCTGCAGTAGTTATTTCCACTATTTTATCTTCCAGGTCACTTATCCGTTCTTCTGCTTCAGTTATTCTGCTATTGTTCCCTTCTAGAGAAGTTTTAATTTCATTTATTGTGTTGTTCATCATTGTTTGTTTGCTCTTTAGTTCTTCTAGGTCTTGTTAAATGTTTCTTTGTTTTCTCCATTCTATTTCCAAGATTTTGGATCATCTTTACTATCATTATTCTGAATTCTTTTTCAGGGAGACTGCCTATTTCCTTTTCATTTTTTAGGTCTGGTGGGTTTTTACCTTGCTCCTTCATCTGCTGTGTGTTTCTTTGTCTTCTCATTTTTCTTATGTTACTGTGTTTGGGGTCTTCTTTTCTCAGGCTGCAGGTTTGTAGTTCCCGTTGTTTTGGTGTTTGCCGCCAGTGGCTAAGGTTGGTTCAGTGGGTTGTGTAGGCTTCCTGGTGGAGGGGACTAGTGCCTGTGTTCTCTTGGATGAGGCTGGATCTTGTCTTTCTGGTAGGCAAGTCCACATCTGGTGGTGTGTTTTGGGGTGTCTTTGACCTTATTATGATTTTAGGCAGCCTCTCTGCTAATGGATGGGTTTGTGTTCCTGTCTTGGTAGTTGTTTGGCATAGGCTGTCCAGAACTGTAGCTTGCTGGTTGTTGAGTGGAGCTGGGTCTTGGTGTTGAGATGGAGATCTCTGGGAGATTTTCACTGTTTGATATTACACACTCACAAAAAGTGAAATAGAGAAAAAAAAAATATATATCATTGCTCCCAAAGTCCACCTCCTTAATTTGGGATGATTTGTGGTCTATTCAGGTATTTCAGAGATGCAGTGTACATCAAGGTGACTGTGGAGATTTAATCCAGTGCTCCTGAGGAGGCTGGGGGAGATTTCCCTTTATCTTCTTTATGTTCACAGCTCCTGGGATTCAGGTTTTGATTTGGCCCCGCCTCTGTGTGTAGGTCGCCTGAGGGTGTCTTTTCTTTGCTTAGACAGGACGGGGTTAAAGGAACAGCTTATTCGGGGCCTCTGGCTCACTCAGGCTGGGGGCATGTAGGGGTACAGAGTGAGGGGCGAGCCTGCAGTGGCAGAGGCTGACGTGACGTTGCACCAGCCTGAGGCATGCCGTGTGTTCTCCTGGGGAAGTTGTCTCTGGATCACGGGACCCTGGCAGTGGCGGGCTGCACAGGCTCCCTGGGGAGAGGTGTGGATAGTGACCTGTACTTGCACACAGGCTTCTTGGTGGCGTCAGCAGCAGCCTTAGCATCTCATGCCCATCTCTGGGGTCCGTGCTGATAGCCATGGCTTGCGCCCGTTTCTGGAGCTCGTTTAAGTGGTGCTCTTAATCCCCTCTCCTCGCGCACTGCAAAACAAAGAGGCAAGAAAAAGTCTCTTGCCTCTTCGGCAGTTCCAGACTTTTTCCCAGACTCCCTCCTGGCTAACTCTGGTGCATCAGCCCCCTTCAGGCTGTGTTCATGCAGCCAACCCCATTCCCCTCCCTGGGATCTCACCAAAGCCGGAGCCTCAGCTCCCGGCCCCGTCCGCCCTGGCGGGTGAGCAGACAAGCCTCTCGGGATGGTGAGTGCTGGTCAGCACTGATCCTCTGTGCGGGAATCTCTCTGCTTTGCTCTCCGCACCCCTGTTGCTGCGCTCTCCTCTGTGGCTCTGAATCTTGCCCCCCTCTGCCACCTGCAGTCTCCGCCCACGAAGGGACTTCCTTTTGTGTGGAAACTTTTCCTCCTTCACAGCTCCCTCCCACTGGTGCAAGTCCCATCCCTATTCTTTTGTCACTGTTTTTTCTTTTTTCTTTTGCCCTACCCAGGTACATGGGGAGTTTCTTGCCTTTTGGGAGGTCTGGGATCTTCTGCCAGCGTTCAGTAGGTGTTCTGTAGGAGTTGTTCCACATGTAGTTGTAGTTCTTACTTATTTGTGGGGAGGAAGGTGATCTTTACGTCTTACTCTTCCACCATCTTGAAGCTATTCTGTTTAATGAAGTCATATCTCTCATGGCACTCCATCATCACCAATACAACCAGAAAGTTCAAATGAAAATGACTGGTATTATCAAGTTTGGCAAGAATGTGTATAATCCTTGAATCTCATTCACTGCTGCTGAGGATGAAAATTCATACAAATGTTTTGAAAATATTTAGAAGTATGTGGCTGTAGGTAGGAGGCCTCAGTTCCTTGCCACATGGATCTCTCCTTAGGGCTGCTTGAGTGTTCTCATGACATGGCAGCTGGCTTACCCCAGGATGAGAGATCCAGCCCACGGTCCCCAGGACTGTCACGGCTTTAGTTGCTGGGGCCCCTCTTGAGCCAGCAGCTTCAGTGAGGCCGCCCTCCTCTTGGGCTCTGGGGCAGTTCAGTGACAGCGGAGGGAAGAGACCCTGAGCCAGGAGTTCCCATCTTCCTTTTATTACCCAAGTGGTAAATGGTGTCAAACACAAGCTACTTGACAAGATACTAAAATGATAATAATTCTTTAGATCTTTTGGGTATTTTACAAAGGGTAAATTTTTTCCATTTCATTTTATTTTTTAAAATTTGATTTTTACTAAGTTTATATTGAAATCTGAGCTAGTTTTATTAAGTACCATAGAAAGTACTGTCAAAATACAAAGTACATGTTTTCAGATAGCTTCCATTTTTATTTTATTTTAGAGAAATAGGTCATACACACAAAGAAATATTTAACATGTTTGTATACCTTTAAAATAGCAAAATGAACAATGAGATTCATTAGTAAATAAAACAAAGCATTAATTTTGAATACCCTTGTATGTCCTCTATAATTTCATCCCTTTCCTCTCCCCTCCAAAAGGGAACTTCAATTCAGAATTTTGTTTACTGTTTGCTTATTTTTTTAAATGTTTTTTATCACACAGGTATGTTTATCTAAGTAATAGATTGTTTAATTTTGTTTTTGACCTTTATATATATGGAATCATACTGTGTATATTCTTATGTGTCTAGTTCTTTTCACTCAACAGAACTTTTGACATTCATGTCTTGATAAATGTCATATAGTTCATCCAATTTTACTGTGGTACAGTATTCCATCACATGACTACAACACCTGATTTTTTTTTTTCCATTCTACTCTACTTGGACAATTGGGTTGTTTTCAGTTTTTTGATTTTATAATAAAATATTTGATAATATTGCTATATTTTTAGGTATATCTCTTGGAAGACATATGTGAATTTCCCTAAGATGTATACTCATATAGAATTGAAGAGTCATGAAAAACGCATATATTCAACTTTACAAGAGAATGCCTGATTATTTTGCAAGTTGTACCAATTTAAACTCACTAATGATGTCTCAGATTTAATTTTGTTTTACATCTTAGTCAATACTTTTAAATTTTTATAAATCTCATGAGAAATAAAATGATATATCACTGTGTTTTTACTTTGCTTTCTCTTGATTAATATTGTTTGAATATCTTTTCATATGTTTAATGGCCTCTCATGTTTCCTTTTCTGTAAAATTCCTGTTGATGTATTCTGACCATTTTTATAAAGGATTATTTATCTTTTTCTTATTGTTTTGTAGGACTTACTAATATATTCTGGATACAAACCTTTTAGCAGTTATATATGTTGCAAATATCTTCTTGGAAAGTGTGGCTTTTTACTACCTTTATTGTGTGTGTGTGTGTGTGTGTGTGTGTGTGTGTGTGTGTGCATTTGTGTATGTATGTATGTATGTGAGATTTCATGAATAAAAGTCTTTAAGTGTAGTTGAATTCATCTTTTTCTTTATAATTTTTACTTTTTGAGTTATTTAAAAGAAATTCTTTCTTATACTGAAGTCATCAAGTTATTCCCTGATATTTTTTCCTGAAAGTTGTACATTTCTTAGTCCTTGGTCCATCTGGAATTGATTTTTGTGAATGGAGAAGTGGATATTTCAATCCATTTTTCCCATAAGAGTAACAATTTTCCCAGCTTTTCTGTTCAGTCCATTCTCTGCCTAATTAGCTATAATGATAGCTCTATGTTATATTAAGTTTTTATGTATGCATGGTCTATTTCTGGGTTCTCTACTCTATTCAATGGTTTGTCTATCCCTGTGTCAGTACTTTGGTGCCTAAATTACTCTATAATTAAGCCAATACCCAGAAGAACAAATACCTCTGATGTTATTTTTCCTCTGCCTCAGGAGTGTTTTAGTTATTCTTAGACCATTGATCTTCCACATAAATTTCAGAATCAGGTTGGCAAGTTCCACAAAATATACTATTAGAATTTTTATTGCAATTGCATTGAAACTACAGAACATTTTGGAAAGAATGATAGCTTTACAATATTGTTTATTTCTGTCCGTGAATACGATATATCTCTCTATTTAAGTCTTTAATATTTTAAAGAGTTTTTATGGTTTTCTAAATAAAGGTCTTACACAACTTTTGTTAGATTTATTACTAAGCATCTCACTTTTTTGTTGCAATTTTAAATGACATTGCTTTAAAAGCAGATTTTTCTAACTTCTACTGATTTACTGAGATACAATAGGATTTTACATAATGATTTTATATCCATCGATCTTGTTAAACTCACTTAATATTTCCCATATGTTATCTGTACATTCTTTGGGGTTTACATGCAGGCAGTCATCTGGTACTGAGTTTTGTTTCTTCCTTTACGATCTTTGTTTTAATTTCCTTCTGTTTCTATTTTGCTTGCTAGGAGGGTATTGTTTAGTTGTTAGGAGCACAGATTCTGGAGTCAGTTTGTCTGTGTCAACCCACCTCTGCTATTAACTTGCTATCTAACCTTGGACAAGCTATAAAACCTGAGTTTTCTCATCTGCAAAAGTGGATGAAGGCACATCTATCTCACAGGATGTTGTGTGGATTAAATAAATTAATTCCTGTAAGGTGCTTAAATCAGTGCCTTGTATGATAATGTTCTAATAAATGTTCAATGTAATTATTAGACCCTCTGATATAATGTTGAAATAGCATGTACTGGGTTTTGTTTTTATTTAATCCAGTTTGAAAATATTTGTCTTTTAACTGTAGAGTTTTTTCAAAGTTTTAAAAAACTCTGTGAAGTGAGGAAGTTATATATTGCATTTCTCTTCTTTTAGTGAGTTCACTAACGATTTTAAAGTTCCTTTGTAACTTAGCCAAGTCTAAAGTTAATATCATTATTTTTCGCCTAGGAACCATTCTTGTTAATAGCTTGCTAGTGTTATGCCATTGAGGTATGCTAGTTTTACTTTGCTTTTATAAAAACCTTAAAAATTAAACATTTTCCTGATTATTGTATGGTCGATATTTATGTTTACCTCATGTTTATCATTTTCTAGGCTCACGATTTCTTTTTGCATTTTAGATCTTCCTTCTGAAATAATTTTTCTTCTTTCTGTTCTTCCTTCTTTGGAAATTTCTTTGGAGTTTCTGTTGACACTAAACACTCAGTTTTTTTTTTTTTTAACACAGTTTTCTTGTTCTCATAATTCTTTATTATTTTCTTTTAGCATTTTGAAATGCTAAAGCATTTCCTCTGGCTTCCATTGCGACTATTAAGGTTCTCTTTCATTCTTTTGTAATTTCTATTTATGCCATTGGTCTCTTTTTTTTTCCTGCTGGTTTTTAAGATAGTCTCTTGGTCCCTGGTGTTCTGCAGTTACAATATAACATGCATTTATTTCCACTTATTTTTGTTTAAGATATGTTGTTTCTGAATCTGAGATCAAGTCTTACCAATTCTGGAAAAATTCAGTCATTTTCACCTTGAATATTCCCTTTAGTCTATTCTTTTCATTCTTTCCACTTGAAATTCTGTACTTTCTGCATCTTTGATTGTGTTAAATTCTGGGCAGTTTCTTCAGATCTATGTTCTCGTTCATTATATCACTTTTATGCTGTGTCCTATCTGCTGTTTAATCTATAATTTAATTTTTAATTTAATGTTAGATTTTTATGTCTAGTGGTCAAATTTGTGTCTTAGTGCTTCTGAAGTGCTTTGTTCCATTGGCATACTTTTAATAACTTCTTTTATTTTTAAAATGTATTAACTAATTATAACAAACTTATAGCTTTGTGAATCTTATTCTATAGTCTGTTGTTATGATTGACTTTTGCTCATGTTACCTTGGTCCTCACATGTTTATGAATTTTGTTTCTTATCTCTATAAAATCTTTGAAGTGTGGGTTTTAAGTACCTTTTCTCTTGTAGGATTGTGTTTGTTTCAAGTGCTAGATAATACTACCAACCTGAGTCCATTTTCAAATAATTTTAGCTTGGGATATAACTTCTAGTTTTAAATGTGTGTGATATGGGCTCTATTCAGACCTAAGCAAGTATCTTCCCCATCTCAATTTGTCCAAAGGGACTTTTCTCTAGATTACTCACTGATATTGCCTTGTGAAAACCCTAGCTTCATCTGATTATCTCTGATACAAACTTTTGCATTCTTCAAACCCCAGGCTTTGCCTCCTGTCCCCTCAGTCATGGGATCCTTTACAACTTGGGATCAAAACCACCAGAGATTGTCATATGCTCTCAAAGTAATGCCTGCTCCAGAGTTTGCTTACCTCTTAGGAAACACACTTTGTACTTTTTTCCTGGCACCTGTAGATTTCCCTTAGCTTGCCATTAGCTCAGCCATGTAGTTAAAATGTGGGATAAAGATTTTTAAAAAATATTTTCAGGTGTTCTGTACTAGAAGGGCTCTCTGGACATCTAGTCTGACATATTCACAGCACATTCCCAACCTCAACATTTTAACTACTTCACAGAAGTATGTTTTTAAATTAAAATAATAGTAGCTAATATTTATTTATTTTACTTAAGTATCAAGATTCTGCTAAGTGACTTACATGTGTGATCTAATTTAATGCTTACCACAATCCATCCTAGTATATACAATGGTAGTCTTTATTTTAGAGATGAGAAAACTGAGGTCTAGAAAGGTTAATATAATAGCTTCTCCCAGTTCACACTGCCTGACTGTTTGGAGCCAGACCTCAACCCAGGGTGATCTGACTCCATTGAAGGTTTTGTTCTCCTTTTCTCCCTCTTTTTATAATGAAATGTTTCAAACACTGAGAAAAGTTGAAATAATACAATTAACTTATACCTTCAACATTCCAATGTTGTAAACATTTTGTCGTATTTGTTTTCTCTTTCTGTATGTACATACATATTTTTTGCTGTTCCATTTGAAGGTAAGTTTTAGATATCATGACATTTCACTTCTCAGTATTGAGATTTCATTTGCAAAGTGACCTTTTAGCTATCTTCAAAGTGGTCCCTTTGGTGAATTCTTATTGCTTTCCTGGCAATGAGGAAAATTTTTTACTTAAGAGGAAGGAATCTTTTTTCTTTGAAATTCAAGGTTTAGTAAAGTGCCTGGCACTTAGGGGAATCAATGAATTTACCTAGGTGAATAGGAGCAGAGGTAAAAATTATCTAAGATAAAAAACATGTTCCAATTTAAATGGCAGGAAAAAGAAATACATTGAAGAGGCTAGTTACCTATCCTTGAGAATTATGCTATAGCATTTCACCCTGACAAGGAATGCAGAGAAAACTTCCATGTGTATCTATGTGGAAACAGTTATTCCCCTGTCATGCAGTATTTTGTCCTCTATCTAGATGGTGATCCCCTGAGGTAGGGGCTCTGTCTTCTGTTCCTGGTATAATTGAATCAATGAATCCATACCAATGTACTATTTATAGTAGATGTAATTTCTACCTTATTATTGCCACTGTTCCTGATACTGAAAACCAATTCTACTGATATTGTTACTGCTACTGAAACTATTACTATTTCTATCATCAATATCTTTCTGAGGAAGACAGAGCCAACCAAGGGATTTTATTCCCATTTTATAGTTAAGGAAGAATTGAAGCGAATTAGCTCAAACTTGAATCTAGGTATTCTGTCTCCAAGTCTAATGTTTCCTCTGTGCCATTCCTTTTGATTTATCATTTGTTGAACTCTCACTATGTACCAGGAACTATTCTGCAGGTTAAAGTAGCCAAGAAACTAAGAGCAGAAACAGTGTGTTTGCAGAACTGCTGATTTCACTAATACCTGACATCCATGAAAGGGCATGACTGGTATCAGCTGCTTTTTAAAACGAAGCTATATAAGTGATTATGCACATATTAAGAGAATATGAAAATATACTTTTAGATGAATATATATTTAGATATTTATATGTATCACCTATGAAACATAAGTATTATTTATAAAATGTAATATATATATTACATATATACATATGTGTGTATGTATATATATTTATTTATTTATATTCGTGTGTCTCTGTGTATACTGCAGTGGCTTGTGTCTAACTCTGTCTGGGAATGGGTGGGAAAATCAAGAGGCAAGGAAGCTGACGAATCAGGGAGGTCCTGGGTTTCCTGGGGCTGCTGATGAGAGATGAGGGCTAAGGAAGAGTGGGTTCATTGCCTTGAATGTCAGCTGGAGTCAAGCTCTGAGTGTTGGGATCAGTAGGTATCCGGTGTATGAGTTGATTGAGAATATAGAACTAGGGGGTTGTTTGCACACTTTTTTTTTTTTTTTTTTTGCGGTACGCGGGCCTCTCACTGCTGTGGCCTCTCCCGTTGTGGAGCACAGGCTCCAGACGCGCAGGCTCAGAGGCCATGGTTCACGGGCCCAGCCACTCTGCGGCATGTGGGATCCTCTTGGACCAGGGCACGAACCCGTGTCCCCTGCATCGGCAGGCGGACTCTCAACCACTGCGCCACCAGGGAAGCCCTGTCTGCACACTTTTTACCTTGACCAGCTACCAGGGTCCTGCTCATATTGTGGCATGTGGAACATTTGCTAGAGATGGGACACGAAGTAGCAGGGAGTCAGTGAGCATCTGGGCTGATTGCCTTTAATAAGCTTCTGTATTCGATTCCTGAATCTATTCCTACGTTTATACTATTTCTGCCTTTTAGGAGCCTCCTGCTAATGCACCAACTACTACTAGATTGTTCCACTCTGACCTCTGAATTGATGTTCAACTTTTTAAAGAAAAGCAAACACTGCTAATTTCATAATGAATTTCTTGTGTGACAAATTCGTGCTTGATGGTGGTGATCTGGTACATTGGTTCAACATGCTCCCCCAGAGAGGAAGGTGGAAGATTTTCCTGTTCTTAGATCTTTATACTCATATTTGGACAAGAATTTGTTATCTTTCTGGTATTCAGGAATACTTTGTCTGATGTTTATCTCCCTTATCTTCATCATCCACACATCTATTACATGGTAGCAAAGGAATACATATTTAATAACAGGTATCAAGTGTAGAAACACTACATAACTGTGGAAAATCAACTGCAAATCAGCAGTTTTATTTTATGCAACATTCGACCTTTGGGCAATAGCCATCTCTACATAATCTCCAGACTCTCCTCATTGTAAAGTGCTTTCCTAGCAAAAATATAGTAGATAATATAAATGCAATCTGAAAAAAAAAAACTTGGTAATGTCTATAATCCTTTGTATTAGACCTCAAACTTGTTAGGGGAATATAAAATATTGGTGTAGCAAGAAGTGCATTCTTTTTTACAAATTTTACTGAAGTAGAGTTGATTTACCATGTTATGAAGAAGTGTATCCTTAATGGCATCCTTATTTCATTTTTAGGCAGAATGGAAGGAAGCAAAATGGCTCAAGCTCAGACCTTAAATGTATTAACATAGAAATACCACAGGGCATTCTAGATCCTGTACAAACAAGTCAAGCAGTAAAACATCATCATAGAAGAGTGAGGAAATGAGAAGGATTGAGAAATCTTTTATTGGGACTTTATTCATTAGGAATCTATGGACTCCATGGAGGGTAAGAATAATTGCATACTCTTTAAGAGATGGATCAGGTGGCCATCTAATGAAAGTGGCTTCTTGGGACCCGAGGTTACCAGTTCATAGAGTGAGACCAGACCACAGGCCCATCCTCGTGCTACTTTTTATAACCATCTGTCCTGTGGAAGGGAGTTAAGATGTAAGGAGGATTCACACCAAGGTTTTGGTTCTCACTGAATGAAGAGCAGAGGAGACAGGTTGCTGGAGAGTGAGGGAGAGAAAATACAAACAAATAACTCTTATTTAGTGTTTGAATGTTTGAAGTCTAAGTTGGGAGCTGAGAGAGGCTAGGAATGTGGGGCTTAATGAGGAGAACTTCACATGACTCTGTGTTGCTCCTTCCCCAAGAACTGGCTGACTGTTTCACACCATAGAAGTGAAGGCACAAAGCTCAGTTTTGAATATTTGCTGTCACTTAATATTGAATAGCTCTGTGATATTGGAGGATTTCGTGAACCTCAGTTTTCTTACCAAAAAACGGGGCTACTGATATCTACCGTAGAGTTGCTTTGAAGGTTAATACATGTCCAAAAGTCTACCAGTGTCTGACAAAGGCCAGGTACATGATTCCAGTAGCTATGTTGTATTTGCAATTCTTAGTGTGTTTTGTCTCTAATATGATGAGTCCTCCTGTCAAAATCACCCCTGGCTGCTGCACAGCGAGAACAGGACAGTGTCTTACAGAAGCACACGAACAGCCCTCCTGTGTCCCTTCCCTCCAGCTACCCAGGTGAAGTCCTTTGGGTGCAGCTGTCAGTGGAGTCCCAGGGTGACCCCAGCAGTGATGGCTGTGTCCGGGGTGCTGTGTGTGTTGCTCAGAGCACTGCATGCCCTGGCCAGCTCACTACATCACCGCCACGCCAGTTCCCCACTGAAGGGGTCCAAGGCCCCCTCTCACCCTGAATCTCCCTCTTACCTGGCACCCAAGCACAGTCATTCATGTTGCTAAGAAGCTAAGTTCTTAGCTTCTGTCTTTAGCCCCTTCCTCTGCAGGTGCAGTGGTGAGTCTGTGGCTATAGCAGGAAACACACACTTCTCTGTCTCCCATGTTCATTTTCTCCCTCAGGTGCCTGGGGGAAAGCTCATGCTCACAGACCCCTTCCCAAAGGAAGTCAGCTTTCGCGAAAAGGCCCCCTGCCTGCCAAGGCTTGAATTTCAGGGTGGAAACAACTTAGCCTAGGCTCTCAATCCTAACACCTTGTTTTCTTCATTGTTCTCTCCTTGATCAAAATGACCTCATTTGTTAGTGTTCTGCTTATTTCCTATCTCTGCATCTATTCTGTAAGCACCTTGAATGAAAGGACCACTTAAAAAAATTTTCTTTTAAAGTCTCTCCACTATTATGTTCTTAAGATCAAGCACAGTGTCGAATATATGAAAGTTTGGATGAACAAAGGAGCAAATCTTTCCTATCATCTGTGCCTCGGTTGGGTCACATCCTTTTCCAGCCCAGAGGAGCTGTGCTCCCTGCGGAGCACAGGTCACACGGGCCACAGTCCCACCTCAGCTCTGATGAATCTCCTGCACCTGTGCTTGTGTGTCACCTGTGCGTGTCCAGTGCCTCTGTAGGTGGGGAAGGGGTGTGTGGGGTGAAGGAAGGCTTCAGGCTGAGCCGTGGAGGTTACCTTCCCTCTGTGGGAAAAGGGTAGCTAGCTCGCTCCAGTGGCTTCTCTCATCTCGGCAAAGGAATGGAATCAGCTATTTCTGGAATCAATTCTAGCACCAATCTCCACGTCTGTATTAAAAGGTTAATTGCTTTTCACCTGCACATCCCCAGTCTGGCTTCTCCAAGAAAGCAAAACAGTGTGATGAGAGCCGCCTTTCTATTCTAATATCATTTGCTGCATCAAGTGCTCAGAATCTCTTTATCTGAGGCCAAGTGCACATTCCCATTTGAGAGACAGTTGCTACCTGCAGCACAGCAAATAGTGGCGGCTGGACCACTGCTTGTTTGGAAACCCTTGAGGATATTGCTCGGTCTCTCATTTACTGTTGGCTGGTGGAGGTGACTCCATGTTTTCTAAGGGCAATCTTTAATGAGCGCTGGGTGGCTTCTGATGTTGCCCTCCCACACACTGTGGGTAAAGACAGTGCTGGGAGCCGTACATTTTCATCTGTGGAAGTATTTTGTATTGAGCCCTGTCAAAAACAACACTGCCTTTGGGACACAGAAAATCCAATTTGATAGCAGTGTTCCTGCTTTTTTCACTTGGACACATTGTATCAGTTAGGGTGTAGTCTTTGGACCTCAGCTATTTTTCAACCGGAAACTAATTTGGGACCTGGCTCTGTGCTGTTAGTGATGACTTGAAAAAATATACTTACAAGTAGTCCTGTCCTAAAATGACCCGAATTAATACCTAGCATTGTAAAGGGTGGGGAGAAGAAAGGAGGAAAGTAATCAGCCCATATGCTTTCCTTGGGAACTCTCCATGTGCATAAAGCACTCAGGAATTTCATGAGGATGCTAGTCCCTCAACTGCTCCCTGCCCAAAACATCCTTCAAGAAAGAGAAAAAAAGATTTGGGGCTGACAAGGGAGGTTCAGGGACCAGGAATTTCAACTCTCTAAACTGGAGATGAGTGTTGGGTGGGGGATTGTTTTCCCAGATCAACAGAGCTCTCATCCTGCGTTTTGCAAATAGTCATTCAGATGACTTGTTCATTAATTAGTCAACATGTATTTAAGGGTCTACTGTGTGTGTCAGGCAGTGCTGAAAAGAGAACACTTGGATCTTGTCTTCAGAATCTTACAGGGGATAGAGATATGTAAGTAAACAAATACAATAAAGCAATATAGGACTGACATTCAGTTATGTGCAGATACAATGTCAGCTTGGGACAATATTTCTCAACCTTGTTTTTTTTCCATTATCACCCCCCCTAAAAGAGCCTTTTAAAAGACATTTTTTTCCCTAATCACTTTTTCTGATATTAAATTTTTATACCAAACATATCTTATATATCTGTTTATGTACCTCATAGAAGTCTCTACTTTATACAGAAAAGACTTTGTTTGGCTCTCCAAAATCAATGTTTGCGTACTTGGATGTGATGTCACCCTCACTGAGAATGTACAGCCTAAAGAAAGGAGAACTCATTTCTCACTCGAGAGTCCAAGAGGACCTTATAGAAGAGCGATGTGTTACCTAAAGTATTAAAATATGCATAGCATTCTATCAGATAGAAAAAAGAGGGACAGCAGTGTGAGAAGAGGGGGCAACATGTGCAAAAGTACAGAGGCATGAAGGGGACTGTTTAGCATGTGACATGCACAGGCAGAAATAAACCTCTTTGAGGCTGAATTCTGTTCAAGGAGCTGCTCTACCTGATTTTCCCATCATGTGCACAAAGATGTTGGTTATAAGAGACAGGTTCTGCCTAGTTTAGGTAAGTATCTATAACAATATCTGAAAATATTCTCATTCATGTGACTTTTTTTTGGACAATAAAGAATTTGTCAAGGATGTTTGAGCTCAAAATCTAGAGTAACAATTATCTTTCTTACATAAAATTCATAGAAGCAGGGGTGAGAGTGAGAGATAAATAGAGCATATAGCATGTTTAGGGCAGTGACACTATTCTGTACAATACCAAATTAATGGATACATGTCATTATACATTTGTCTAAATCCATAGACTGTGCAAAACCAAGAGTTAACCCTAATGTAAACTGTATACTCTGGGTGATAATGACTTGTCAATGTAATTTCGACTGAAACAAAGGTACCCCTCCAATGGGGGATGTTGATAATGGGGGGGTATATGGGAAATCTCTGTACCTGTAGATCAATTTTGTTATGAACCTAAGACTTCCCCCCCCACCAAAAAAAATAAGGTCTAGGAGGAATGGCCAAGATGGTGGAGTAGGAAGACCCTGAACTCAACTCTTCCCATGGACACACAAAAATTACAAATACTTGCAGAGCAACCACTGATGAGAAAGATGGAAAGACTAGCAGTAAAGGTCTATAACTAAAGATATAAAGAAGGAACCACAGCAAGATGGGTATGAGGTGTGGGGAAGTGGTATAGTCAATGTATACCCTGGGTGGGTGATCCATAAATGGGAGCATAATTACAATTGCAGAGGTTCTCCCTGAGGAGCTAGGGGTCTGAGCCTCACATTGGGCATTGCAACCTGGAGGGTCCTGCAACAGGAAGATGAGCCCCCAGAAAGTCTGGCTTTGAAGGCAAGGGGGACTTCCCAGAAGGCTGTGGGAAAAAGAGACTCCACTCTTAAAGCACACATACAAATCTCACAGGCTCTCACAAAATCTCAGGGACCCAGGGCAGAAGCAGTAATTTTAAAGGAACGCAGCTGCTTATCTTGGAGAGCCTCCTGGAGTGGCAAGAGGCAACTGAAGCTCACCGTGGGGTCATAGACACTGCTGGCAACCATTTCTGGAAGCTCGTTTTACTACAAGAACACTGGTCCTGGCAAGCACCATTTTTGAATCTTCCCTCTAGCTTATTAGGACTGGGACCTGGCCTTACCCCCCAGCCTGTCAGCACCAGTACTGGGACACTTGAGACCAAGCAGCTACCCAAGTAGGGACACAGCCCCACACACTAGCCCTGACCCTTTGCGACCAAGCTGCCTGGGAACTAGCCTTGTCCACCAGAAGGCCCAGGACCTGTCCCTGCATACCAGTGTGCCCACCAGTAGGCCAATACCAACTCTGGGAACCCCATCCCCTGCAGGACCAGTGGGCCAGCATGAGCTCTGGGACCAGCTTTACCCACCAATGGGCAGATTCCAGCCCCAAGACTCCCTGGGCCTTGGCCCCACCCACTAGTGGACTGACACACAAATTGTGGGACCCCTAGGGCCCTGCAGCCAGAGTCCCTAGGGCCCAGTTGCACCCACAAGTGGACTGGCAGTAGCCTCAGGACCACCTGGGCCTCGACCCTACCCACCAGTAGGCTGGCACCAGCTTTGGGACCCCCGGACCCTGCAGCCAGAGAACTTAGGACATGGCTCTGCCTACCAGTGGGCCAACACTAGCCCCAGGACCTGGCCTCAACCACCAGTGGGTGGCACCAACCTTGGGATCCCCTGGGCCCCAGCCCCACCCACCAACAGGACAGCACACCAGTTCTGGGACACTTTGGTCTCCTCATCCAGCCACTTCAGGATCTGGAACCATACACCAGCATGTTGAGAGCAGCTTCAGGACACCCTGAACCCTACAACCACTCATGTCAGGAACTGGACCCACCTACCAGAGCAGAAATAAATAAAATAAAGAGTAAAAAAAAAAAAGAAAAAAAAATCAATGAAACTAAGAACTGGTTTTTTGAAATGATAAATGAAATTGATAAATCTTTAGCCAGACTCAAAAAGACAAAAAGATAGAGGGCCCAAATAATCAGAAATGAAAAAGGAGAAGTTACAACTGACACTACAGAAATACAAAGTATCATAACAGATTATGAACAATTATAGGCAAATAAAATGGAAAACCTAGAAGAAATGGACAAATTCCTAGATATATACAATCTTCCAAGACTAAATCAGGAAGAAATAGAAAATATGAAAAGACCAATTACCAGTAATGAAATTGAATCAGTAATAAAATACTCCCAACAAATAAAAGTCCAGGACCAGATGGCTTCACAGATGAATTCTACCAAATACTTAGAGAAAACTTAACACTTATCCTCCTCAAACTAGTCCCAAAAATTGCAGAAGGAATGCTTCCAAACTCATTCTATGAGGTCAGCCTCACCCTGATAACAAAACCAGACAAAGGTATCACAAAAAAAGAAAGTTACAGGCCAATATCACAGGTGAACATAGATGCAAAAATCCTCAACAAAACGTTAGTAAGCCAAATTCAAAAATACTTAAAAGGATCACACACCATGATTAAATGGAATTTATCCCAGGGATGCAAGGATTTTTCTATATCCACAAATCAATCAATGTGATACACCACATTAACAAATTGAAGAATAAAAATCATATGATGGTCTCAATAGAGGCAGAAAAAGCTTTTGACAAAATTCAACATCAATTTATGATAAAACCCCTCAACAAAGTGGGTATAGAGAGAACATACCTCAACATAATAAAAGCCATATATGACAAGGCCACAGCTAACATCATACTCAATGGTGAAAAGCTGAAAGCATTTCCTCTAAGATAATGAACAAGACAAGGATGCCCACTCTCACCACTTTTATTTAACATATTATTGGAATTCCTAGCCATAGTAATCAGACAAGGAAAAGAAATAAAAGGAATCCAAATTGGAAAGGAAGAAGTAAAACTGTCACTGTCTGCAAATGGTATGGTACTATACATAGAAAATCCTAAAGACAACACCAAAAAACAACTAGAACTAACCTATAAATTTGTAAAGTTGAAGGATAATTAATATATAGACATTAATTATACAGAAATAATATATAGAAAATTAATATATATAAATCTGTTACATTCTATACACTAACAATAAACTATCAGAGGAGAAATGGAGAAAACAATTCCATTACAATCACATCAAAAGAATAAAATATTTTGGAATAAATCTAACTAAGGAGATAAAAGACCTGTACTTGAAAAACTATAAAACACTGATGAAAGAATTTGAAGATAAAAACAGATGGAAAGATATATGGAGTTGGTGGATTGGAGGAATTAATATTGTTAAAATGACCATACTACCCAAGGCAATCTACAGATTCAATGCAATATCTATCAAAATACCAATGACATTTTTCACAGAACTAGAACAAGTAATTCTAAAATTTGTATGGAAACACATAAACCCTGAATAGCCAAAACAGTCTTGAGAAAGAATAAATTTGGAGGTACCAAGCTCCTTGATTCAAACTATACTATAAAGCTACAGTAATCAAATTAGTATGGTACTGGCACAAAACAGACAATAGATCAATGGAACAGAATAGAGACCCCAAAAATAAACCCATGCACCTATGGTCAATTAATCTATGACAAAGGAGGGAAGAATATACAATGTGGAAAAGACATCCTTTTCAATAGTGTTGGGAAAACTAGACAGCTACATGTAAAGGAATCAAGCTGGATTATTCTCTCACATCATGCACAAAAATAAACTAAATATGGATGAAACAATTAAATGTAAGACCTAAATTATAAAACTTCTAGAAGAAAACATAGGTAGTATCCTACCTGACTTCAGTCTCGGTAATATTCTTTTGGATTTGTCTCCCTAGGCAAGGGAAAAAAAAGTAAAAATTTAAAAAATGGGACTACATCAAACTAAAAAGCTTTTGTAAAGAGAAGGAAACTATCAACAAAAAGAAAAGGCCACTGACTGAATGGGAAAATATATCTTCAAATGGTATATCTGATAAGGGGTTAATATTCAAAATATACAAAGAACTCATACAACTTATCATCAAAAAAAAAACAAACAAACCCAAAACCCAAACAGCCCTATTGAAAAATGGGCAGAGGATCTAAATAGACATTTTTACAAGGAAGATATACAGATGACCAACAGGCACATGAAACGATACTCATCATCAACAATCATTAGAGAAATGCAAATCAAAATCACAATGAGATATCACCTCACACCTGTCAGAAGGGCTGTTATCAAAAAGACAACAAAAAAGTGTTGGTGAGGATGTGGAGAAAAGAGAACACTTGTTCTCTGTTGGTGGGGATGTAAGCTGGTGGAGCCACTATGGAAAACATTATGCAGATTTCTCAAAAAATTAAAAATAGAACTATCTTATGATCAAGAATATCTACTCCTGGGTATTTATCTGAGGAAAATCAAAGCACCAATTAGACAAGTTATATGAGCCCCTATTGTTCATTGCAGCATTATTTACAATAGCCAAAATATGGAAACAACTTAAGTGCTCATCAATAGATGAATGGATAAAGATGTGAATATATGTATAGTGGAATATATATATATATATATATATATATATATATATATATATATACAGTGGAAAAAAATATATTTTTACATAGTGGAATATTACTCAGCCATAAAAATGAATGAAACCTTGCCTTTTGTGAAAACATGGGTGGACCTAGAAGGTATAAGTCAGACAGAGAAAGACAAATACTATATGATTTCACTTATATCTGGACTCTAAAAAACAAAAAAAATGAAGAAACATAACAAAACAGAGACAGAGTCATAGATATAGAGAACAAGCAGGTGGTGGCCGGAGGGGAGGGAGTTGTGGGGAGGAAATAAATAGATGAGGGAGATTAAGAGGTACAAACGTCCAGTTGCAAAACAAATGAGTCATGGGTATAAAATGTACAGTGTGGGGAATATAGCCAATAATTACATCATATCTTTGTATGGTGACATATTGTAACTAGACTTATAGTGATCATTTTGAAAGGTATAGAAATATTGAATGACTATATTGTATAACAGGAGCTTACATGGTATTGTAGGTCAGTTATATTCAATACTTCAAAACTAACAAACCAAACAAACTCATGGCAAAAGAGCTCAGATTTGTGGTTTTCCATGACAGGGGTTTGGAAGAGGGGGAATTAGATGAAGGTAGTCAAAAGGTACAAACTTCCAGTTATAAGATAAATAAGTACTAGGGATGTAATGTACAACATGATAAATATAATTAACACTGTTATATGTTATAATGAAAGTGATTAAAAGATTAAATTCCAAGAGTTCTCATCACAAGGGAAAATATTTTTTCTATTTCTTTAATGTTCTGTCTACATGAGAAGATGGATGTTCACTAAACTTATTGTGATAATCATCATGATGGATATAAATCAAATCAGTATGCTGTACATTTATATAGTGCTGTATATCAATTACATCTCAATAAAACTGGAAAAAACTTTATTAAAAATCCTTAAAAAGTGTAACTGGAGTAAACCCATAATTTTGTGTGGCTAAGAGTCTAATTATGAGAAGCATGAGTTTGGGCTCTAATAGAGTTAAGTTTAGATTCTGAATCCATCAATTAATTGAATGACCTTGAGTATATAGCATCCTTCAATTTCCATATGTGTAAAATGAGGGAAAATATCTATATCACAGATATAGTATGAAGACATGCTCACCCACCTACTAAAAATGCCACTTGGGAGAGGGTAGTCCAGAAAGCTTTCCATTTACCAAGGCATTAAGAGTACATTAGGGAGGGTTGAACAAGTGTCTTTGAAAAGCTTTGTTGTAGGTCTCTTTGTATATCAGAAAGAACAGTGGGAAAATTGCCACTGAAATAACTCCCTGTTTTTGGTTGGGATAATAGGAATTCCAGAAGTACATTTAGAAGTCAAGGGGGACAATGGTGATCTAATGGGAATAATGGGCAGGGGTCAGATGTTGGTCAGGTGGTCAGATAAGGCAAAGTGGGTATGGTTACTACAGTGAACAGCAGAGCTAAAATAGTAAGAGAATGGTTTGACCATATATATTTTTGGCATTGGCTAATTAATCATACTGTCTATAGGGCTGAAATAGATGGGCAAGCTACTTGATTTGTATTTTACTTGATTTGAGTAAGTGGAAGAGCTCTAGATCTTGCAAACTAGTCTGACTTTAGGCACCACAAAAGAGTGTTGCAGCCCATCAATTCTTTCCCAGATTGAGCCAGTTTATAGATCTAGCCCCTTAAATGAAGGCAAGACTGGGTCCATTTGAGGAAGAATCCTGCTACGATGCCAAAAATTATACTGTAAATCTTTTTCCTAGCCTTCCTTAAAGGGATTGTGGTTCCTTACCTCTTGTCTGTGCACTGGGAAAGGAGATCTTACTAGACTTCATGGCTCTGAACTGACACTAATTCTTGGGTATTCAAAACACCTTCATGGGGCTTCCCTGGTGGCGCAGTGGTTGAGGGTCCACCTGCCGATGCAGGGGACACGGGTTTATGCCCCGGTCCGGGAAGATCCCACATGCCGCGGAGCGGCTGGGCCCGTGAGCCATGGCCGCTGGGCCTGCACGTCCAGAGCCTGTGCTCCACAGTGGGAGGGGCCACAGCAGTGAGAGGCCCGCGTACGGCAAAAAAACCCCAACAAAACAAAACAAAACAAAAAACACCTCCATGGTCCACCTATTAGATTAAGGGCTTAAGGAGTTCATATAATTAATGGAAGTTTGGCTTGTGTCCATCTCAAAGTGGCCTCGTTGGTCCCCCAACTTAGCACATGATATTTCCTCAAGTCTGGAATGTATAGTTGGAGGAGACATACTTAGCCACTGGGAGAATCCCTACACTTGTTCCCTGATTTATGGAGAGAAGGCTGGTATGGTAGGAATGTTTACATGGAAATCACTCGAATGGTTTCTACCTTCCCAAATAGCAAACTAAAAGCTATACTGCATTCCTGGAGGAATTGCAGAGATTTGTGCCATGTTCTGAGGACTTGAAGAATGCAGGTGATTCCCACCACATCCTAATACAACTTACCTATTTGGCCTTTGCAGAGGACAGATAGATCTTGGATCTTAGAGAATGACAGAGAAATTTTATAAACTTAATCAACTGATAAGTCAAATTGTAACTGCTGTTCCAGATATGGCTTCATTACTGAAGAAAACCTTCTGGCATCTTGGTTTGCAACTTGGGTGGGCCGTGAAACTTGGTAGGCCTACACCTACTAATGTAGGTATTGCTGTAAAGGTATTTTGTAGGTGTGATTAAAGTCCAGAACCAGTTGATTTTAAATACAGGAGATTGTTCTAGATAAACTGGGTAGGCCTGATTCAATTAGTTGGAAGGTCTTAAGAACATAACTGAGGCTTCCCTGTTGAAGAAAAATTCTTCCTGTGACAGCAGCCTGGGAGTTCTAGTCTGCCCTTCCCTACAGCCTGCCCTATGGACAACAGACTTGCCTAGCCAGCCTCTGTACTCATATAAGACAAAGCTTTCCATCAGTATCTTATTACGTATCTCCTACTGGTTCTGTTTCTCTGGTTCAGTTCTGACTGATACAGAAATTAATGTTGTGAATCCATTGCATGTGTTAATAAATATTATCAGAAGCCATTTGCTTTCAATAGTCAAAAACAGCAATACTCCTTCAGTGTGTTTCCTCATGGTTAAAATTCTTCTCCAATTCTCTGTTATAATCCTGTCCACAGGGACCCGCTTCTTCATTCCATAAGATACCATGCAGCTCCGCTAATTTGATATCATGCTAATTGGACTAGTAAGCAGAAAGTAACAACTACTCTAGACATCTTGGTAAAACATTCCAAACAGAGTGGGAAATAACTCCCCCAGCCCCCATTCAAAACGGAGAGTAGGAAATAACTGCCCCACAGCCCAAATGTAGAGGCTTATGAGAGTTCTAGGCATCTCATGGTACATTGACATATCCCTCCCAAATTGAAGGATAAGTTGATAGGGACATACCACAAAGATAGGGACATAGCACCTAGTGAGTCTCTTTGGATTTTGGAGGCAACATATACCTATACTCCATTTTGGCATGCTGTTCAGACTCATTGATCAAATAACCTGAAAAGCTATTAGTTTTGTGGAGCTCCAGACCAAGAGAAATTCTGCAGCTGCCATTTAGTCTTTATGATCTAATAGATCCATTTGATGGTGCTTGAAGTAAATGTGGCAGATAGGGATGTTCTGTGGAGCCTTTGATAGGATACTACAGGTGACTCACAACAGAGACTTTTAGAATTTCGGATCAAAGCTATGCAACCTCCTGCAGATAACTATTTTCCTTTTGAGAAACAACTTCTAGCTTGCTACTGGTCCCTACACTTGGCTATGGATCACCAAGATAATCATAATAAACTGCTTGCTGTCTGACTCAAGAAGGGATAACACTGCATGTGTTTGGCAGGATTCTATTATCCATTGTAGGTGATTGATAGATATGAGATCAGGCTCCATCTTGAAAGCTCAAGTAAGCTGCATGGTTAAGTAGTCCAGCTGCCCATGGTCACTACTCCTGCCACATTGCCTCCTCCCTCTGACTGGCACTTATGGTCTCATGGGAAGTTCCCCATTAACTGATGATTGTAAATGAAAATTAAGGCCTAGTTTATAGATGGTTCTGCACATTATGCTGGCATCAGCTCAAGGTAGACAATGACAGCACTAAAACCCCACTCTGGGGTATCCTTGAGGAATAGTGGTGAAGAGAAATCCCTTCAATAGGCAGATTTTTGAGAACCACCCTTGTTTTTTTCATCTTTCTTGGAAGGTGAGATGGTTAGAGGGAGGTGGAGATATACATTATTTCATGGTAAGTGGTTAAAATTTGGCTTGATGGTCAGGGACTTCAATGAGACATGATTGGAAACTAGGTAACTAGGACATCTGGGCAAAGATTTGTGGATGGATCTCTCCAAAATGTTAGAGGATTTGTGTGTTCCATGTGGATGTTCAACAAAGAAAAACCTGAGCAGAGGAGGATTTTATTTACTAGGCCTGTTTTGTGGCTGTTTCCCCAGACACCCCTAATCTTCCCAATGAACTCATGAGCAATGACCATGGTAGCAGGGGTGGAGGTTATGCACGGGTTCAGCAACACGGACTCCCACTCACCAAGACCGATTTGTCTACAGCCACTGCCTCAGTGTCCAACACGCCAACAGAAGAGACCCACACTGAGCCCCTGGTTTGTCACCATTTTCTGGGTTGATTATTCTAGACCACATCCATCTTGGAAGAGGCAGTACTTTGTTCTCATTGAAATAGACATTTGCATGTAGATTTGCCTTTCCTGCTTACAGCGATTCTGACAAATCCACCATCCATGGATTTAAAGAATACCTTATTCACTGTCTCAGTATTTCACACAACATTGCTTTTGGCAAAGCAACTCATCTTACAGAAAATGGGCTTGTGCTCATGGAGTTCACTGATCTTACCGAGTGGGTCTTATAGGCTGGTGGGATGTCCTTTTGAAGACTCAGTTACAGCATCATCTGGGTGGTGAGAGCTTGGAGGGCGGGGATGTGGAATATGCTCTGAATTGTTGAAGAATATATGGTGCTGCTTCTCCCATTCAATATTATGAGAGAGTTTGTTTGTTTCTTTATTGTCAGTTACCTGGCAATTTAGTGTCTCTCATGCCAGTAAAAAGAAAAACAGGCAAAAAAGTTCTTACTGTATTAGGGTAATTTATCCTGACTGTCTAGAAAATAGCTCTTACAAAATTAGGTCAGGGAAGAGTATATGTAGAATGCTGAAGATCCATGGAGCACCTTTTAATACTCTCAGGTTCTGTGATAAAAGTAGTAGAAAACCACCCCAAACTTGCAGGGCCTTCAGAAATGAAGGTTTGTGTCACTCCACAGGCAAGGAACCATGATGAGCTGAAGTAGTTGGCGAGGACAGAGTTCATATAGAATAGGTAGTAGAGGAAGGACACTATAAACACTGATATGACTATGGGACTGGTTATAGAATTTGTAGAGTTATGTATTTTCTTATTTTTATATGAATATATTTATATATACAATTAAATAATTTCTTCCCTTCTACTTGGTGATTGATTACTGTAGCAACTTCTTCTTCTACTCCTACTAACTAATGTAAGATTTTCCTACTAACTAATATAAGATTAATAGTGGTAACTTTTTTTTTTTTTTTTTTTTTGCGGTACGCGGGCCTCTCACTGTTGTGGCCTCTCCCGTTGTGGAGCACAGGCTCCGGACGCACAGGCTCAGCGGCCACGGCTCACGGGCCCAGCCGCTCCGCGGCATGTGGGATCTTCCCCGACCAGGGCACGAACCCGTGTCCCCTGCATTGCAGGAGGACTCTCAACTACTGCGCCACCAGGGAAGCCCAGTGGTTACTTTTATATTTCATTATTTAACTTACAAGATACCAAAGTGAGAGTGTGACTCAGGTGGAAGAGAAATGGGTTTTACCTGAAGATGGATTAAGTATATGTATTCTCTCTGGGGAAGAGGGTTAGCAGTTTTTGGTTGTGGAATAGTTGTCTCGTATTAAGCAGAAGCATCATTTGGCCATTATCTTTATTTGAAAGTTAAGCATGGTTAAAAGTGGTATATGTGGATGCTGAGTTGAAAGGGCTGGAAAGTCCTGGATTGTGCTCTTATCAATTTAGGAGCCATATTTTCTAGAATCCCTTGTATGACTAGATTAGAAGTGGCCAAAAGAGGAACTTGCACAAGATTTAGTAGGCAGGAGTGAATCAGAGACCATTACAATTGGAAGGCTGTAGTGCTCAGATACTGTGATGCTCAGATGTGGAGGTGCCTGCTGGGTCTTAGCTGGTCTTCACTCTCCTCTGTTCCACATCCAGCTTGTCTTCCTAACTGCTGGCCCTGCTGCCCAAAAGTGGCCCCAGGCCAACTACCAGATGCTTGGCTGCGAACCCACACAGGTGGTAGTGACACAGAAACATTCACTTCCCATAGATCTCTTCATGGGCTCCTTTGTGGTTCTAATTTGGCAGGGGGAATGCTTGCCTTCTTGGATTCCCCTGCAAGCTCCAAATTATCCACCCATACCAGCTAAGCAGGCTGACTAGTAACTCTTGCTTTGGTCCTGCAAATTTCCCTTAGCACCTTCTACATAAGTGTAACTTCTAATTTCTGTAGCAAATTCTTTATTCCCATATTAGTCATCATGTCTCTGCTTCACTGACTGAATCCTGAATGATTCTCTTCAAGGACATTGGCATTGCAATTGCCCCCTCTCTCTTCGGCATCAAAAACTATCTCCTCTTTAGAAGACCATTTCGACCAGACAAGCAAAGTAGTTTTCTTCCATTTCTTCCATTTAACAGACAGTCTTAATTCCACACCCTTTTTGGCCACAACCATATTTATTTGCTCCCAGTTATTAGCGAAACTCCTTAAGACATTTTGTCTATCATCAAATGTGTCCAATTCCTATCCTTTCTTTTCTTTGGAATTCATTTTAGTCCGGTTTCTCCCCAACATCTTCCACTGAAATTGATCTTCTCAAGTTCCCCAATGACTCTCCCATTTCTAATTTCAACAGGAAATTATAATCCCTCATATTACTTTACCCATTGATTTATCATTTGTTCCTTCTTGCAACCCTTTCTTCATTTGGCCAAGGTCTCTCTGTATCTATCTCTCTTTGTCTAAAACATAGACTGTTTCTTTTCCATCTGGTTTTCTGTTCCTTATCTTTCCAGATTTTATTGGTGGGGTGTCCCTGGGTTCAGTTGTTGAATTCTTTCAGTCCTTTTTACCCCCACTTCTTAGGTGAGTACATCTAGTCTAATGGCTTTCTTTACTTTCTGTGTGCTTATGTTGCCAAAGTTTAATCCTCCAGCTCAGACCTCAACTCTCCAGAATCCTTTCTCTAGGAGGTTGCTTGACATCTTAATTTGAATGTCTGACAAGGGCTTAAACTTTTGTCCAAAACCAAATTTCTCATCTTTCCTCCCATCCCCTAAACTGTTCCTTCCACAACATTTTCCTTTTCAGACTTTCAGATGCTTAGCCCCAAAATATGGAGTTGTCTTTGTTCCTTTGCATTTCATCCCAAAGGCATCGGCAAATTCTGTTAACTTTACCTTCAAAATACATGCAGAAGCCAACCTCTTCTCACCACTGCTCCCAAGTTGGTCTAAATTGTCACCATATCTTGCCTCGGAAATTTCCATCAGCTCATAGGTATAATTATTCTTCTTGGTTCTGCTCTTCCCCCTCTCCTGATCTATTCTCAGGGTAGCAGCTAGAGAGAGCCTTTTAAAATGCAAATTGAATCAAGTCAGTCTTCTGCTCCAGATTTTCCAGTAGCTTCTCATCTCATTCAGAGTAAGGCCCAAAATCTTTACAAAGTCCTACAAAATCTACTTTGTCTACCATTCTGCCCTAAAACCCCTGGTTCATTCCATTATAGCAACACTGGGCTTCATGTCATGTTTTGGAAAATGCTAAGCATACTGTTGTCTCAAAGAGTTCATACTTGCTCCTTCTTGGAATTCTCTTTCCCAGATATCAACACTGCTCACTGTCCCTCCTTCAGGTCTCTGCTCAAATGTCACTGAATCAATGAGGCCTTTCATGACCACTGTATTTAAAGATCATCTTCTTTAAAGAGCAACCTCATTCCTCCCTGTGGTTTCCTAACCCCTTTTTCTACTGTATTATTTCCTCCATAGAATGTGTGTGTGTCTGTTTGTGTGTATCAAACATCTATTATATGTACTGGAAATAATGTATTCAATATTATACAGTGTATCTATTATTTTTGTCACAGAACATAGGAGTATTAAAAGATGACCCCCACCCCAAGGATCTCATGCATTCCGTGTAAACTCTTCTCTGACACAATTGTTAATAGCTATTCTTGTGATAGTCACAGTTAGTCACCACAGTGCATAACACCTTCATCTCTTCCTCTTCTCTCCCCATCCCCTTTCCCTGCTTCTCTTCCTTCTCTTCCGCTTCTTCGCCCCTTCTTCTCTTCTCCTTTTTCTTTTTTGCCTTTTAGTTCATTGGCAATTGGACAATAATTTATTTTTGTTTATAATTTGTCTTTCTCTTCTAGAATGTAAGCTCCCCCTCCTATAATGTATGTAGTTTCCTTCTTCCCCAAGAGGGGAAGAACTTTTTTAATAAAAATTTTTAGCACAGTTTTATTTTCTTCTAGAAGTTTTATTTATTTATTTATAAAATTGAAGTATAGTTGACATACAATATTATATTAGTTTCAGGTATACAATAGGATCCAACATTTATGTACACTAAGAATTGATCACCATGATAAGTCTAGTGACCATCTGTCACCATACAAAGTTATTATAATATTATTTACTATATTTCCTATGCTGTCCATTACATTCCCATGACTCATATATTTTATAATTGGAACTTTATACCTATCTGTGACTCCATTTCTGTTTTATTATGTTTGTTTGTTTGTTTTGTTTTTTGATTCCATAAATGAGTGAAATCATACAGTATTTACATTTCTCTATGTGCTTATTTCACTAAGCATAGTATCTTCTAGGTCTATCCCTGTTGCCACAAATGGCAAGGTTTCATCATTTTTTTTATGGCTAATATTCTGTTTTATATGTATCCCATATCTTTATCTATTCACTTATCAACAGGTACTTACGTTGCTTCCATATCTTGCCTATTGTAAATAATGCTGCAATGAACATAGGGGTGCATATATTATTTTGAATTAGTGTTTTTTGCTTTCTTTGGAAAAATACCCAGAAGTGGAATTAGTGGATCATATGGTAATTCTATTTTTAATTTCCTGAGGAATCTCCATACTGTTTTCCATAGTGTCTGAACCAACTTACATTCCCACCAACAGTGCACAAGGGTTCCCTTTTCTCCACATCCTTGTCAACACTTATTATCTGTTGGCTTTTTGATAATAGTCATATTGACATGTGTGAGGAGATATCTCATTGTGATTTTGATTTGCATTTCCCTGATGATAAGTGATGTTGAGTGTCTTTTTATGTGCTTGTTTCCATCTGTATGTCTTCCTTGGAAAAAAGTCTACTCAGGTCCTCTGCCCATCCTTAAATCAGATTGTTTGATTTTGAATTGTATGAATTCTAAATATAATTTGGATGTTAATCCCTTATTGGGCATATCATTTGCAAATATCTCCTCCCATTCAGGAGGTTGCCTTTTCATTTTGCAGATGATTTTTTTTGCTGTGCATAAAGTATAGTTTTAGGTCCACAGAAAATTTGAGAAGTAGGTCCAGGGATTTATATTTGCTGCCCCCTCACAGGCATAGCCTCCCCCATTATCAACATCACTTGCCAGAGTGGTGCATTTTTTGTAACTGATGAACTGCCATTGACACATCATTATCATTCAAAATCCATAGTTTACATTAGGGTTTATTCTTGGTGTTGTACATTTTCTATGGATTTTGACAAATGTATGATGACATGTATCCACTATTGTAATATCACAGAGAGTAGCGTATTGTCCTAAAAATCCTCTGTGCTCTGCCTATTCATCCCTCTCTCCCCACTAATTCCTGGCAACCACTGGTCTTTTTACTTTCTCATAGTTTTGCCTTTTCCAGAATGTCATATAGTTGGAATTATACAGTATTTAGCCTTTTCAAGTTGACTTCTTTCACTTAGTAGTATGCATTTTAGGTTCCTCTATGTCTTTGTATGGCTTGATACATCATTTCTTTTTAAGGTTGAATAATATTCTACTGTCTGGATGTACCACAGTTTATCTCTCCATTCACCCACTGAAGGGGGAGTTTTGTTCATTGTTGTAATACTAGGTCCTAAAATACCACCCGGCACATAGGAGGTGTTCAATACACATTCCTTATCCTCATTATGCAATTATTCTTTTTGTGAATGACATCACCCTCAAGTAAGTTGCACAATCCCATAGTCAACTGAAACCAAATTTTGGGGAATTTGAGATTCTTCCATGTGCCCCTTCACTCTCATCCTCTCAAATCTACCTCTTGACCATCTCTTGAATTCATCCTTTTCATCCCCATTGGCAATGACATGACTCAGGCTTCATTAACTTATCCCTAAATGACACACAGTAGCCTTCTGATTTGTCTTTCTGACTCTTATTTATAATCTATGTTCCTAAAACACATACTAATGTTGATCTCTTTCTCAAAATATCCAACAGAGTAAAGTTTAAACACATTTACAGCCATTCGCAATTTCTCCATATCCGTACTTACAATGTGCGCAACCACCTGTTCAGTCGCTCTTTTCCTAAACTTCCACCTCCTACTCTGTGTGCTCTGAGTTATTTAGAGCATTCAAAGTAAGGTGTTGTTGTTTGTCAAGTCAGGAGCACTTGTGTGAGTCCTAAACTTCTCCCTGACTTCTTTGCCGTTTCTCTATTCCTTATTTAGCTGTTTTTGAAATAATCGATTCTACTATCAATTCCGTGTTTAGGAGATGAATTACAAATTAATCATGGAGAAAAATGTGGTGCTCTTAAAATCTGAGGATGATAGTGTTGGCCTCTGTATTTCTGCAAATAGTAGCTGAGTGGCCATTTCGTTAGGTTACAGGTTAGAAGATAGAATTCTTGTAAACTCATAGAAGCTTTGTGGCTGGTACCTACAGAAGAACTATACAAGGAAGGACTCCAGATTTTTCAGTAAGGTCACAGTGAACACTTAGAAACTGGACTGATCAGTCCTTCAAATTAATCTCCATTTTAAAATGCTTATATCATTCATCTTCCATTATTATAATACTCACCATACTGATGTCCGATTTTTATTTTTGTTTAAGTGAAGTGGAAAGAAAATTTTTGAAAAAAATACTTAAAAAGGACTTGAATTCCTGCTGTGAAAATGAGAAAGAATGAGTTTTTCAGATTCTATGAGCTCCCACCTTGCTTTCAACATTACACACACACACACATGCACATGCGCACGTGCAAGTGCACACACATATCATTAAACCTAAGAAGGTTTGGAATAATATTAAGAGCCAAATGTACAAGTTAGTAGAGAGTGAAGGGAAGGATGTCAGCCTATCTTCTGAACAGACAGGGTAATCTATTTTTTTAGTAATAGTTGCATACCCTAGTAACTAAAGGATCTGATGTAATGAGGTACAGTTGAGCTTTGGGAAATTGCATCAACTATTTGATTTCAAGTGATTTCATTCTGTCCTTAACTCACAGCATCGGACTTTGATACTGAAACAGAAATAGAACATTGAATCAGATATTTTTTCTTCTAGTACTTGCTATTTCAAAGAACTTTACACTATTACTGCATCCCCAAGAAGCAGGTAGTATTATTATCCTTATAAAGTACTTTGGTTTTCTATTTTTAGAGTATGAAAAATCCTGAAATGATAAATGACTTGGACATTAGCTAGAGCAAATGAGAGCCAGAACAGTGTTTTAAAATTCAGATTTCTTAGTTTCCAGGATTAGAGTCACTCAACTGATCTATTTTCCTCTACAACTTCCTGGGGTATTACACTTTGGGCTCTGTATGGTTGAAGTTAAAGTCCACTAAGGCTATTTTATCGAGTCAGGAATTTTGAGTTCTAATTCTCATTCCATCTCTTAATTTTCATTAACACTAATATTTCTGAAATTCAGTTGTATAATCTGCAAGGTGAAAATTTTTTTTGATAAATTGATTGGTATTTAGAACTTTTTTCTTCCAGTTTTATCGACCTAAAATTGACATACAGCACTAAATAAGTTTAAGGTGTACAACATAACGACTTGACTTACATACATCATGAAATGATTACCACAATAGGTTTAGTGAACATCCATCATCTCATATAGATAGAACATTAAAGAAATAGAAAAAAAATTTTCCTTATGATGAGACATCTTAGGACATACTCTTTTAACCACTTTCATATATAACATACCATACTGTTAATTACATTTCCCATGTTGTACATTACATCCCTAGTACTTACTTACCTTACAACTGGAAGTTTGCACCTCTTAACTGTCTTCATCCAATTCCCCCTCACCACCCCCAACATCCCCCTCTGGTAACCACAAATCTGATTTGTTTTTCTCTGAGTTTGTTTGTTTTTAAAATATAATTGACCTACAATATACTATGTAAGCTCCTGTTATGCAAATTAGTGATTTGGTATTTCTATACATTTCACACTGATCATCATGATAAGTCAGTCATAATATGTCACTATATAAGATATTACATGTTTTTTTAAATTTTTATTTTATTAAAACATTTTGATTAATTTTATCAGAGTATAGTTGCTTTACAACGTTGTCTTAGTTTCTTGCTGTACAGCGAAGTGAGTCAGTCATACTTATACATACTTATCCACTCTTTTTTCAATTTCCTTCCCATTTAGGTCACCACAGAGCACTGAGTAGAGTTCCCTGTGCTATACAGTAAGTTCTCACTGGTTATCTATTTTATACATGTTAGTGCATATATGTCAGTCACAGTCTCCCAATTCATCCCATCTCTCCCTTCCCTCCTTGGTAGCCATAAGTTTGTTCTCTACATCTGTGTCTCTATTTCTGCTTTGCAAATAAGTTCATCTCTACCATTTTTCTAGATTCCACATAAAAGCAATATTATATGATGTTTTTCTCTTTCTGACTTACTTCACTCTGTATGACAATCTCTATGTCCATCCACATCTCTGCAAATGGTACTATTTCATTCCTTTCTATGGCTAATATTCCATTGTATATAATTAAAGTTTATTGACAACATTCCCCACACGTTACAACTTCCAGTTGTAAAATAACTTTGTTATTTTTACTGCCTCACTACCACACAAGATTAAGTATCTAATTTTAAGATGGAACTATAAATTCAACTGAAAACAGAGTTACCTCCAACAAAAAAAAACCTCTGCAGAATTAACAACAAACAATACTCATAATATTAACTAATTTATCAAGCGTTTACTGCTTTAGGTGGATTATATACATCAACTCATTTAATTCTCATAACATCTCTGTGAGGTAGGTTCTATTATAATATCCTCTCCACAGGTGAGGAAACAGAAGCACATTGATTTTAGTAATTTTCCTATGATCGCACACCTAGTTAAGGCCAGAACTGGGATTTGGGAAGCAGGTTACAAAACCCAAGTTCTTGGCCACTATACTAAACTGTTGAGCCATACACCCTAAATACAAAAGACATTCTAAGCAATGGTGATAGGGGCCCATAATCTATACAAAGAATAGAAATATAGATTATAAGCATGTGCTTTAAAAGCATAATAAATGGGGCTTCCCTGGTGGCTCAGTGGTTAAGAATCGCTTGTCAATGCAGGGGACATGGTTCGAGCCCTGGCCTGGGAAGATCCCACAGGCCGTGGAGCAACTAAGCCCGCGTGCCACAACTACTGAGCCTGCTCTCTAGAGTCCACGAGCCACAACTACTGAAGCCTGCGGGGCCTAGAGCCCGTGCTCTGCAACAAGAGAAGCCACTGCAATGAGAAACTCTTGCACTGCAGCAAAGACCCAACACAGCCAAAAATAAATAAATAAATAAAATAAATATATTTTAAAAAAGCATAATAAATAAATGTGCAGAGGGAGATTACATATATGGTAAATGCATGTCAAGGATGGGATTCACAATGATTTGTCTCCACAATGGAAGTTGATAAGAGTTTTATGTTTATTCCTGATTACCTAAAGAAAATTAAAAATCTAAGAACTATGAAGTCAGTATTTTCCCCCCAATTTCTTCAAAAGTAGACTACTTTACACACATCAAATTCCACATGAATAGAAAAGTAACTTCAAGATTTGATAAATGTTTTCCTCTGTAAAAAGCAAAGAACTAGAATCAGCCTAACTACTGCTCTTTAGAAATCACTTCCTTGGGGAAAACTCCCAGTATTGTCCTAGTCTGAGCTAAATGTCTCTCCACCTCATGTTCACTTCTGCTTGACTCTACACATAAGTTTTGTAATTGGAGGTGAGATTGTCTGTCTCCTTCACTGGTCTGACCTTCAAGAGCAGGGTTTTTTCTTATTCATCTTTGCAGCCATCTACCTAGCAGATGCTTTGTCCATAAAAGGCACTCAATAAATATTTATTGAAATAAAATAAATGTGTGTTGAAACTAGTCTGGAAACTTCTGGAAAGATAATCCTTTATTTATTTTCTTATTCTGTGTCTGACTTTTACTATTTATATTGTGTATCTACTTTATACAGACATAGATATGCAGTCATATCTACCTAGCATATTTATATATAATTTATCATGTGTGGTTAATTAAATTATACTGGAATAGGTTCTTCAGATGTATTAAAGAATTAGAATTAGCTTAGTTTAGGCTAGGTTAGGTTGTGGTAACAAACATGTCTTCAAATGTCAGTGACTTAACACATAAAAGTTTACTCCTCAGTCATGCAAAATGCACTCCAGATCTGGTGACTCTCTAGAGCAGCTCCTTTCCAAAAGAGCTGTGCACTGGCTCCCAAATACTTTGGTCTGGAAATGACACACATTACTTCTGCTCATAGACCTTTGGCAAGAACTAGTCACTTGGCTCTGCCTACTACATGGGGGCAAGGAAATGGGGAGAGAACAGCTGGAAATGCCTCTGCCATAGAGGGAGAGAGAGTGAAGTACGATCCAATTATCAGTATCTACATTTAGTTTTCAGTCTCACGTATTCATTTAAAAAAAATGAAAATTTGTTAATGTTTTGGAATATGTAATACATTATTTCAAGGAATTTGTGACTTAAAATCCAGGAAATACTCCTCCTTCCTCCTCTTTTTCTTCTTTACAGGAGGGCAAACATAGCTGAGTTGGAGCCCACAGTGTGCACTATGTGACTTGGGGTGTGTGGGGGGACTAAGTGTGGGTTCTGATGAAGGGGCAGGGAGGGGATGGGCTGAGATGCTGTCAGAAATCAGGGGTGCTCAGGGAATGGCAGAATCAGGACCAAAACATTGCAGCCAGCACCACTCTTCCCAGAGGAAGCCCCATCTCAGAGCATCTTGGGAGTTCTAGGATGGTCCGCAGGGGCGTCCTGGGATGAGAAACACATGATGCCCTGGGGCGCTGGAGACCCCTTGTCCCAAACTTGGCCCTAAGGAATCTAGCTCACACCACCTATCACGCAAACCCCAGCGCTCTTGGACCGCCCCGTCCCAGTCACAGTGCAGCGGTGTCCTGTCCCAGAGACCTGGCCAGGTCCATGGGAACAGGCTCTGGACCAAATGTTAGGCAGTGGAGGGACCATCTGAGGCCAGAAGGGGGAATAAATTGTGCCTGCACCTGCGCATATCTCCTGTCTGTAGCCTCCAGAAGCCGGAAGGGCCCAGGGCAACAGTTTTGTGGGCATCTGGGGCCGATCTCTGGTGTCAACCCACCAGGACCTGCGGCACCATTCCATTGCACATTCTTGGGTCCAGTTGTTTCTAATGGCATCTGTGAAGCGTCTACAGTTTGTTCCAGGAGACCATCACTACCTGTTCATCTTTCTCTGAATAGCCTGTCTCAGGGCATGACTCTTTCTGACCCAGCCCATCCATCAGCACCCTGCGATGGGGGGGGATGGCACCTTCACTCAAAACCCTCCATCAGGGCTTCCCTGGTGGCGCAGTGGTTGAGAGTCCGCCTGCCGATGAAGGGGACACGGGTTCGTGCCCCGGTCTGGGAAGATCCCACATGCCGCAGAGCGGCTGGGCCCGTGAGCCATGGTCACTGAGCCTGTGCGTCCGGAGCCTGTGCTCTGCAACGGGAGAGGCCACAACAGTGAGAGGCCCGCGTACCACAAAAAAAAAAAAAAAAATGGGCAGAAGATCTAAATAGACATTTCTCCAAAGAAGACATACAGATGGCCAGGAGGCACAGGAAAAGATGCTCAACATCACTAATTATTAGAGAAATGAAAATCAAAACTGCAATGAGGTGTCACCTCACACTGGTCAGAATGGCCATCATCAAAAAATCCACAAATAATAAATGCTGGAGAAAGTGTGGAGAAAAGGGAACCTTCTCACACTTTTGGTGGGAATGTAGATTGATACAGCCACTATGGAGAACAGTATGGAGGTTCCTTAAAAAACTAAAAGTAGAGCTACCATATGATCCAACAATCCCACTCCATATATCTGGAGAAAACTATAATTCGAAGATACATGTACCCCAACATTCATTGCAGCACTATTTACAATAGCCAGGACATGGAAGCAACCTCAATGTCCATTGAAGGATGAATGGATAAAGAAGATGTGGTACATATATACCACAGTAATGGAATATTACTCAGCCATAAAAAAGGAATGAAATAATGCCATTTACAGTGACATGGATGGACCTAGAGATTGTCATACTGAGTGAAGTAAGTCAGACAGAGAAAGACAAATATCATATGATATCACTTATATGTGTAATCTGAAAAAAATGGTACAAATGAACTTATTTACCAAACAGAAATAGAGTCACAGATGTAGAAAACAAACTTACGGTTACTAAGGGGGGAAGTGGGGGGAGGGAAAAATTGGGAGATTGGGATTGACATATACATAATACTATATATAAAATGGTTAACTAATAAGAACCTAGTGTATAGCACAGGGAACTCTACTCAATACTCTGTAATGACCTATATGGGAAAAGAATCTAAGAAAGAGTGGATATATGTATATGTATAACTGATTCACTTTACTGTACAGCAGAAACTAACACAACTTTGTAAATCAATTATACTCCAATTAAAAAAAAAAGTCCTGGGAGAGTTGGGCAAAAAGAGGCTTGTCCATGGCCAAGTGCTGTCAATATAACTTGGTCACTGCTTCTATCTCTTGAGGTGACCTGCCTTTCTTTTCCTGTATTCTAGAAAATTGCCAGTGAAAACATCTGAACAGCCTTAACTCTTTCATTTGGAATGCTGAGAGGTGAGCTTCCTCAAATCCTGAATAGAGAGATTAAAATAGAATGCATACTTACAACAGAATGTAAGATACAAAGACTGAAGAACTCCTAAACTCTAATCCTTTTTATTTGTTGTATCTTATCAAGTATCTGAGGCACCTGGAATGGCCTAAGCCTTGCACTGTTGTAGTTTTCTAGGGGCAATTTCTTAAATCTGTTAAAGGAAACATTGTGAGATGGCAAATGGCCAAGAAAGTACCCTCAGCCTGTTTCTTCCTGATTGTCAGAGTTTCAAGACATCATGGGGAAGCACAAGTGTTCATCAGGGTATTTAATTTCTGAGAGCACATGGCTGAACTACATTGCCCAGGTCCCACATCTCAGTGAGGTCATGTCACTGAAATGTGAGCAGTGATGGCAGTTAAGAGAGGCTGTGCCTTTTCCATCCCTCTTTCTCCCATCACTACTGCAGTAAATGAAGGAGTTGGCAGATGGAAACGGTCTGTGTTCTTGAGTCACCCTGTGGAGGAGCTGCAGGCAGTAGAGACTCCTGGTCCACATCAGACTCTGACGTCAATGAGAAAGAAACCGCTGATGTGTTAAGACTCTGAGATTTCAGGGCTAGTTGATCACAGTGCAGTACAAGCTAGTCTGCTAATACAGACGTGATATATGCATACAGGACATGCAGATGCACAAAATTCAAGAGGTTCAAAAGGTCTCACCATCCCTTTTGCAAGAGGCAAACTCTATTATTAAGTTCTTGTGTATCTTTCAGAGATATGTGCTAATAACAGAAACAGTAATAATTATGGTAATAGCAGCAAACACTTAATAAAAGACTGCTGTAACAATTGACCCTAAAAGTTATTATTCTTCAAACCCAACAGAAAGTTATCTAAAGTCATCAATGAGTGTGTGGTGACCACAGCCAATCTTTAAGGGACCTTCCATAGACAGAGGCCTTGCAGTTTCAGTCTGTGTCTTTGAGACTGACCTGGCAAAGGGCAAAGAGCATAGAAGATAGCACGTAAAAGGCTTTTATGGGCCATGTCTGCCAATTACTGGCTAGAATTCAGTCATATCCTCACCCTCACTGCGAGGCTGGCCAATATAGTCTAGTGTGTACCAGGAAGAAGAGGAAATGTGTTTGGTGATCAACTAGCAGTCTTTGCCTTACTTACATATTAATTTACTTAATTCTTACAACAGCTCTAGACCTAGGGACTATTATGCCCACTTTACATATTGATAAACTGAGGAACTGAAAAGTTAATTCATTTGCTGAAGATCAGCTAGCAAGTGGCAGAGCCTAGAAGTCGCAGAGCTTAGGAATCTAAGCTGGACCTAACCACTCTGCTATATCCTTTTTTTATACAATGTAGTATATTATACAGACTGTTCTAAACCTTGTTACTTTTTTTTTTCCTTAAGGATATCTAGTTGAGATTATTCAATGCTAGTACATATAAGGTTGTACAGTTGACCCTTGAACAATGTGGGGGTTAGGGGCTTTGGCCCTCACAGTGTCTAAAATCCACTTATAGCTGGCCCTCTGTATACTTGGTTCCTCTGTATTCACAGTTTGCATCTATGAGTTCAACCAACCACGGGTCATATAGGGCTGTAGTATTTACTATTGAAAAAAATCTGCATGTAAGGGGAACTGTGCTGTTCAAGGGTCAACTGTAAATATCTTTTTAAGAGCTATATACTAAATTGTATACATGAGTCGTAGTTTAACTCTCTCATTATGATGATTGTTTTAAATTTTTTTCCCCATTTCAAATAGTGATGCAGTGAATAGCTTCAAAAGTTTGTATTTGCACACATGTGCATGTATATGGAGAAAAATAATTTCTGGAAGTAAATTTGCTCAGCCAAAATAGTATACACATAGTTATTTTTTATAAATGTTTCCAAAATTCCCTACAGTGAGAGTATTTTCTTATACAAAAAGTACAATTTACATTCCCATGAACAAAGTATGCAAGTATATATTTCTCCACACTCATGCCACACAAAGATTTTCAACTTTTTTGATATTTGCCAAATTATAAGTAAAAATGGTATTTGATAGTTTTAAGTTTTCTTTTTATTGATACAATAAATGCTAAACATTTCTAGGTATACTGAAGTGCCATTTGAATTTCTTTTTTTTTTGCGGTACGTGGGCCTCTCACTGTTGTGGCCTCTCCCATTGTAGAGCACAGGCTCTGGACGCGCAGGCTCAGCGGCCATGGCTCACGGGCCTAGCTGCTCCACGGCATGTGGGATCTTCCCGGACCGGGGCATGAACCCGTGTCCCCTGAATCAGCAGGCGGACTCTCAACCACTGCGCCACCAGGGAAGCCCCTGAATTTCTTTTTAAAGCGGTTCATGTCCTTTACTCACCACACTTTTGGAATGTTAGATATTATCTTATTGATTTATAGAAGACCTTTATATACACATTTACCTATGATGTATGTTGCTATATTATTTTGGCCAATTTTTAGTTTCTCTTTTGATTTAAGTCATGGTGGATTTTTTCCTATCATAAAATGTCACTTTATTACATATTAAATTCCATTTTGGTCTATTTCAAGGTAGTTCCTATATCTATTTGCATTTTACTACCACACATTTTTACTTACTGTAGATTTAAATGTTTCCATATCTTATTGTAAAAACCCCCACTATTCAAAATTGTCTTGGTTTTTCTTTCCCTTTTATTTTTCCATATGAGTTTTGAACATCAGCTAGAGTAGTTCTTAATAAAGAAGCTTATTGTTATTGTTCTATAGAACCTATACATTTTTAGATTAACTTAGAATTGATGTTTCCTCCCAAGAGCATGTTATACCTTTTTTTAGGGGATCTTCCTTTTAGTTTCTTCAGTTGCATTTTCATGTTTTCCTTGTCTAAATTTTTTAAGCATATTATGTTTAATCTTTTTTTGTTGGTTTTTTCTTACTCTTCCTTTATATATATATATATATATATATATATATATATTTATTTATTTATTTATTTATTTATTTATTTATTTTTAAATTTTTTGCGGTACGTGGGCCTCTCACTGTTGTGGCCTCTCCCGTTGCAGAGCACAGGCTCCGGACACGCAGGCTCAGCGGCCATGGCTCACGGGGCCAGCCGCTCCGCGGCATGTGGGATCATCCCGGACCGGGGCACAAACCCGTGCCCCCTGAATCAGCAGGCAGACCCTCAACCACTGCGCCACCAGGGAAGCCCCTCACAGCCTCTTAATCATAATCATTGTAATGTGACTGAGGACAAAATTTATATACAAAAATAAGTAGCTTTTCCATATAAAAATAACAACCGATTAAAAATATAATGGGGCTGCATCGTGTCCCCTGCATCGGCAGGCGGACTCTCAATCACTGCGCCACCAGGGAAACCCTATAAGAAAATCTTAACCGTGGCTTCAAAGAAAGAAAAAAAGAGTAGAAATAGTACTGCCAATTTTGACACTTTTATATCTTTTCATTTTTTTGTATCTTTTCTCCCCTGTATCCCTATTACTACTCTTAACTCTAGCCCATATAATACCTGGACTAGATTACTATAAGTGCCTGTAAAATGCTCTCTCAGACTCTAATCTTGCCCTCCTTAAAGCTATTCTCTGCACTGTCACCAGAACGATACATTGCCAATCACATTTCCCCTCAACCGAAGTTAGAGCTCACTAGGGTGGCCTCAGGCTCTCCCGGGTTAAACGTCTTACCTCCCCAGCCTGGAATCTTGCTAGAATGCTCTAGCAATGTCAGATGTTCAAAGTTCTCCTGGGCATACTGAAGAGCCTTTTCTTCTTTGTGAATTTGACGGCTCACTGCCCCACTGCCTTCTTCTTCCCCTAGTAAACAGTGCTGTGCCTTATATATGGGAGTTTCTCAGTAGATGTTTGTTCCCTGAAAGAATAAACAAATATCCCCACCTCCTATTTTTTTCAACTCTTAAAACAGCAGTTTGTATTGTGGGAAATCTTTTGAGAAGATTAGTTAAATGGCAGGAATCTTGGCATTTAGTCCTTGTTCTGTCTTTGACTCACTGTGGGATCCTGGACGTGTGTCTGTATGTTTGGGCACATAAGTCTCCAAGAAGATTATTGGGGTAAAATTAGGAGGGCACCAAATAGGCAGGGAAGCTTTGCATATTATTTTATTCAATTTTTACAACAACCTATGGAGTAGGAATAAATATCCCTGTAATGCCAATGGAGAATGTTGATGCAAATAAGCATTGTGCCCAAAGGGAAGAAGAAAAGATCTTTTGATACAGGGGTCTAGTGAGGGAAGATAAGGAAATTCAGGCTGAGTGTCTTCACTGCTGAATTTTTCCCCCACAGGCAAATTTTGGAAAGAAGGCAAAGAGTAGGGAGGAACAGGGAAGTTTGGAGAATCCTGGAGCAAGGGACATTTTTGTTTCTCAGGATAGCCTGAGGAAATTGCAACCTCTTTTGTGAAGTCAAACACTCGGAGTATTTAGTTTGCAGAACTGAAGAAGATTCTAGGCAAATGCCTGTAGAAGATGCTAGGCAAATGAGCCTATGCCAGCACCTCTTGTTCCCATGGCTTGTGTGTGTCATTTGGGAGTCCAAAATTTCTTGTGGCACTTGTAGGTGGTGCACAAATGTTAGGAGGACTAGAGGAGGCATGGGGTCAGGACAAGGAGGCTGCAGAGTATGGGACTGTGTGACTGGAGTCTGGAGAAGGGTCTGCCCATTTCCGTAGTGAGCATGAGTTGGAGACAGGTGGGACCAGCCTCACTCCTGCAGACTGCCCAGTCAGTTGGACAAGCCAGACCAGAGCACATTAGTGCCAGAACATCTCTGCCTCAAGTCTGCAAGGACTTAGAAAGTCCCTGGGGAGGAGGTCATCAGAAGGAAGGAGAAAAAAGATATCATTTACTGAGATTAAATCCCGAAGCCACTGAGATAATACCTGAAAAGCATTGGCTGAAACTGGCAGAGACTGGGTTATGTTCATTGAGGAGTTGGAGATTGTTGTTTCTATTGAGTGGACTCAAAAGCAAGATGAGATTCTTTGTAGAAAATAATTATCATGTTTTGCACATTTGAATTGTGGCGTGTGTCATCAACCCTACTATCTTTTTAATAATTCTTTCAGTCATTCAACAACTATTTATTGGTTAGGTTACTGTATACTAGTTTTTCTACTCATAACTTTTGCTGATGTTTTCAACGCCCTATTTGAAACAACTCTCCCTGTGACCATATGCTCTCTTGGAGACTCATATAGGCCTCCTAAAACCAAGCTTCTGGAAACCCACTCCTATCTTTCCTTACAGCAGAGGTTCTTTACCCTTCATAATCCTCCCTTTAATATTGTTTTCCTGGGGATTTCCATTATGCTTTTCAAGTAACGGACTTAAACAGAAGGTATGGTAAGCCTGTATATATAAATGTATATGATATAAGTCTGACACTTTTGTTGTCACATATACCCAGGTTCCCTTTTCATTAGCTCTGTGGTGACCCCAACTCCTTCCCTGGATGCGAAGGCTAAAGCCCTGAATGGAGGTGTTTTGTAATGTAACTCAAAGCTGGGGAAGGAAAAGCTAGTCCTTTAGCAAAACAAGGTTGAGGAGGTATGCCAGCAGGAGGTTCTCTTTCCTGCTACAGGGCTGCTTGGTTGCTTTTTGGATATTCTACTTGAAGGTCAGGCCACTGTGGAGAATCCAAAGTACCATTTCTGCCTGAGCAATGAGAGAACCAGAGGAAGAAAGGATGGATTAAGGCTCTTCTCTGGAGGCCAACTAGAAGAGAACATGGGACCTAGGATTGGGGTGTGGAGGGTGAGGGGTTAAAAGGAGTGAACGGCAGTAGGAGAGAGTTTGTGGAGGCATCTGGGTGAGAACCTCTTCTGGTTGGTAAAGGGAGAGCTCACATGCTGTCCCCAAGAGCTAAGGAATGTGGTCCCATGCCATAGGTAGGACTGTGATTCCTTTGCAGGAAACCTCCTAGATCTCTGCTCCCACTGTAGACTCTGTATAGTTTGAACAAACAGTAAATAACTAATTGAGCATTTTAAAAGATTCTGGTATATGTGCTTCATGGCCCAAAGAGGTCGTAGATGCTCTTCTCTTCCCCCTTTCCAGCTGATGTTCAGATTCCCTCAGAGTGGAAGGCAGGGTGGTGAAAGACCTCCATGGGACCCCATCAGACCATGGTAGACAGACCGTGCTGTGGCTCCCTTCCACAATAAGACATTTAGTGGCCAGGTAAACCTATGGGGAGAAGCCAAAGAGTAACAACTGTAGTGTGGCGTCTGATTCAACTCAAGAAATTGCTTCCATCTCTCTCATCTTCTTCTGTCTAATGTTAAACATTTGTACTTGCTTCAGGCTCCAAAATTGTCACTCCATCAAATTATACTTTCATATATTGTTATAGAATACATAACAATATATTGCCATGCCAAAGCTTTTTTTTATTGTTACAGAAGTTAGGAATATAGAAAGAAAAAAACAATAAAATAAAATAAAATCATCTGAAACATTTCCAACTTCTTGTTTTTTACATGAGATGATGGAACATTGAGGCTAATTCTTTTCTTCGTGTCCATACAAAGTATAATTTTCCAAGGGCAGTTTTTCTATTACTTGATCATGGGATTTGTAGTGAGTGCTGCAACACAGTCCTGCAAAAATGCTGTGACAAGAAAGCTGAACGCACAGAGATTTGGGGCAAATAGGGCACTGTCTACTAAAGGTTGCTGCTGGCCTCTGCTTCTGTATCCTGGAAGGTTTCACTGGAGGTTGAAGGTGGAAGTTTTATTTCAGTCCCTTTGTGATTGAGTAGACAGAACAAACCTGTTCACAGTTTCTACCATCTTCCTGTGAACATGGGTCTGCCGTTGCTTTTCTTTTCTTTCCTTTTTTTCTTTCAGTTTTCCTTTTCTTAATATCGTTTTCAGCTAGTGAATTATTTAAAGCCAACATCTTTGTAATTACCACCCAGGCCAAGAGACAGAACTTTACCAGCCATCCCAGGAACCCCTGGGTGAGGCCTGACCCAGTTACAAACACTCCCTACTTTTTACTCCCTCTCCCTGACCTTTACAGTAATAATGATCTTACATTCTTAAGAATAGTTTTACCACCCAAGAGTGTATCCTTATACACTATATCTTAGTATTTTCCATTAAAAGATGATGTCTGGTGAAGTAGTGGTTAAGAATCCGCCTGCCAGTGCAGGGGACATGGGTTCGAACCCTGGTCCGGGAAGATCTCACATGCCTCGGAGCAACTAAGCCCGTGTACCACAACTACTGAGCCTGTGCTCTACAGCCCATGAGCCACAACTACTGAGCCTGTGTGCCACAACTACTGAAGCCCGCATGCATAGAGCCCATGCTTTGCGACAAGAGAAGCCACAGCAATGAGAAGCCCGCACACTGCAGTGAAGAATAGCCCCCACTCATCGCAACTAGAGAAAGCCTGCACTTAGCAATGAAGACCCAACGCAGCCAAAAAAAAAAGAAAACAAAAAAAGATGTCTGTAGATTCTCCTTTAATCTACAGGCCTTCTCCCCACGCCTACCTTATCCCTTTCTTTTCCTTATAATTTTCTTGTTAAAGGACCTAGACAATTTGAATTGTCAAGTTTCCTGTTGTCTGAATTTTGCTAACTGTATATTCTTGGCTAAGTTAACATGTTTCTTCTTGCCTATTTCCTGAACATTGGCAGCAGGATCCAGAGAGCTGATCAGCCTCACATATGACACTTTGGCAAGACTATAGAAGGGACATATATCTGGTTATCTCTGTTTTTGTTAGCAGACACTGATAATATATAAATACATTAATTCATTGAGTGGAGGGTGGTTGCAAATGGGGATAGTCAATCATTTAAAAACTTGTTTTTTAGAACATTCTTATAAACAGATAATCCCCTTCATGTATTATTTGGTTACCCAGTGGTATAGTCATATAGGAAAGGCAGAAGAAATGCTTGATTCTTTCTCTTTAGTTACCATCCTTTGAAGGTGATCATTTAAACTTTAATAATTAATTTAAATATTATTAATGAATGGATTTATTTATTTATTTCAATACATGAAAATTATTTTCTTTATTGAGGCTAAATTATCCTATCTTTGGCTGGTGGAAACCTCATAAAGTTGGTTACTGAGTCTTTTTGCCATGTTTCTAGTAATCTTTGCTTCTTTTCTGACAAGGTATATTAGGCTCATCTTGTACATATCCTGCCCTAGACATGGAATCAACCATCTGTCCAAGAAGCCCTGGTTCCTGTTATAGGAAAAGGTAACTCATAACCTTAGTTATCTTATCTTATCGCTAATACTGCTTTTCTGACTTCACAGTGCTCCTCCTTTCATTGTTTCCGAGTACTGTTCATGAACTGGTGGCTTGCTTTCTGTGATTTGCTACATCTGCTTCATCTGGACATTTACTTTCCTTCATTTTTATTTCCCTTGTTCTGTAAAATTTGGTTCAGTTCTTAGAAGTTTCTTTTCAGCATGGGCTCTGTTTCAGAAGAAAACCCTGTTTGATCAGTTTCATAGGGTCTAGACTGCCCTAGCTCCTTTGTTCTTAATACAATTTCCTTGGACTCTCCCACTGTCAGATTGGACAAAATCCCTTCCAGTTTCAGGTACTGTTCTCAGATTCATTTGTCATAATTTCCAGTGAGCATGTGTTGCCTATTATTAGCATTTCGTATGCTCACAGCTGTCAGACATCTTATTGTTTTCCTTTGCTTTCTCCTTCACAAACACTGATACCATGCAGATCTTGTGGTTTTTGGTGTTTGGTCCCCATTTGTTTTGCAATTTAGGGTGTGTGGGGATGCCTTGTTCTTTATAAGCCTTCTTAAACAAATGTTGTATATGAATATTTCTTTGTATCTAGATACTTTACATGAAGATTTAGGAAGATGCAAAAACTATGTGGCCACCATCTTCCCAGAATATTTCTTTTTTTAAAAAATAAATTTATTGGGCTTCCCTGGTGGCGTAGTGGTTGAGAGTCTGCCTGCCGATGCAGGGGACACGGGTTCATGCCGCGGTCTGGGAAGATCCCACACGCCGCGGAGCGGCTGGGCCCGTGAGCCATGGCCGCTGAGCCTGCGCGTCTGGAGCCTGTGCTCCGCAACGGGAGAGGCCACAGCAGTGAGAGGCCCTAGTAACGCAAAAAAAAAAAAAAAAAAAAAAAAAATTTATTTATTTTATTTTTGGCTGCGTTGGGTCTTCGTGGCTGCGTGCGGGCTTTCTCTAGTTGCGGCAAGCAGGGCTACTCTTTGTTGCGGTTCGCATGCTTCTCATTGCAGTGGCTTCTCTTGTTGCAGAGCACGGGCTCTAGGCCCGCAGGCTTCAGCAGTTGTGGCATGCGGGCTCCAGAGTGCAGGCTCAGTAGTTGTGGCGCACAGGCTTTGTTGCTCTGAGACATGTGGGATCTTCCAGGACCAGGGCTTGGACCCATGTCCCTTGCATTTGCAGGTAGACTCTTAACCACTGTGCCACCAGGGAAGTCCCAGAGTATTTCTTTCCTGATGCAGTAAGAATAGGGAGAGAAATAGTTCCAATAATTTTGCTCCTTTACTTCTACTCATTTTAGATCTTTTCCCTGAGTTTACTAGTTAGTTCTATGACTAGTATAACTAGAATTCAATTGATGCATAATCATAGCATGACTGATAATACAGCCACTTAAGAAGATTTTTTAAAATCACAGGATCATCATTGGCCATATTACTGTTGTATGTCATCCTTTATTTTCCTTTTATATATTCTTTTTCTCTCCCTCTTTCTAGATAGTGTCCTACTATTTTCAGGGTGATATATACAACTTTCAATGCTCTATAGCTTTCTTAGAGGCCGCTTATAAAGAGCTACTGATGTACTTCTTGTGCTTCTCCATAATTCAACCCAAGCCTGTCTTTATATAGATAGGTAAAATGCCTCATAGTATAAAATAGTGACTTTATTTGATTAGTCTTGTCCAAGATAATTAAGCAAAATTAGTTTGGTCTGTAAACATAGACATCAATTTGTTTTGCTTTCTCCCCCTGTTTAAATTTTAAGTTTAGTGATTACACATTTTGGACTAGATTGGAGAATTATGGTCAAAGGAAATACCTGCGGAAGGCTGTTTCTCTGGGCCTCTGTAAATAACCTGACAAAGAGACTTGTTGCTTAATCAATACCTAAGGTGTACATTTGGAATGCTCAGATGCTCAATATTATTAGGCATTTACAAAACAAAGGCTGGTTTTCCCCCTGCATTGTAATTAGTGTACTTACAGTTTATATGTGAAGTATCATATATCTATTGTGGAGGTTTTTCAGAATAACAAAGATACTGAATTATCTCACTAAGATTGTTGGTTTAAATAATTAGTTTGTGTAGTATATTTCACAATACTTCACATGAGAAAGTTACAGTCCCTCCAATCAATATAGCATTGAGTGATTTGGAACAAGAATATATTCTTGCTTATACTCCTGCTACTCCAGGCTCACTGGGCATAATATTTATATATGAAATGAAAAACAGACTAGAACAAGATTATAGGATGACATTTTTCCCTGAGTGGCTAACAAGAATAAGCAGGTGTAATGCCATGCTAACCTAGAGAACAAAATTGTAAATATAGAGAGGAGAAAGAGTTTTCCGAGTTTATATTGCTGCTATCTTATGGGATCAACTTTCGTTGGTACCATAATGTGTTATGTTGAAAAGGTTAGACAAGGTGGCTGAGCAGCTGGTTGGAGAGTCCCCAAGAGATTACCTGGGAAACGCAGTTGCAACACGTGTTGGAGCAGCCTCACAAGTGAAAATAAATCCACAGCATGTGGTTATCTTCCTGAGAGTACTTGTCATTCACTGCATTGTTCATCCGAATGGAGCATCTCTTTCAGATCACAAAATGCAAAATGGAAAATGTTATATGTTGTGCACGCCAGCACTGTGTCTGCAGTTTTCTAAACCTGATGTAAAAGTAGAGCCTGTAGATAACCAGGAGCTCTATTGGCCTTTTAGAAAATCATATTATTCAAATGTAGTTGAGGTCCATCTACAGTGGCTCCTATTATTTCAGACCAATGTTTAATTGATATGCTCAGTCTATTTTCTCTTCACTCCCCAGCACCACTATTGATCAAAAGTTACATTGTACCAAGCTGCTATGCACAAAATATTGTCAGCTCTGTTAGCACACTTTTTTCTTTTCCAGTCTTGGTGCCCTTAATTATACTTAACCAAATCACTGTTAAATTCACATAAAATTAGAGTTCATATATAGACTTTTTGCTGTTGTGAATTTCAGAGAGAGAAATACTTTGCAAGAACATGCATATAATTCAGGTGAGTGGGTAGAAAATATTGCAAAAGCAGTTAGTGATGTGTTGTATGGAGACGTGAGAGGTTTCCTGAATCCCTTCATTCTGTCTGAAATTAATGAATGAGTTGTTGCGTGACATATAAAGAAGGTTCAATGATTATAACTTTTAATCTGTGCCTAGAAAATTTTAAATCTTACTTTTACCATTTACCATGGCAAATATTTTACCTCCAATTGCCACTCTTGAAAATTACTTTGTTTTTCAGTTTTGTTCAATAGAAGAGGCAGCTGACTAGTCTTTGTAATTTTTTTCTGTGTCAGATGATTTTCCTTAAATGTAGACTGAATTTATCAGAAGATTATAACCTAGTGCTCTACTCAGTCTTTTTGAAATAACTTAGGCAATAATGCTTTCTAACTAGTGCCTTTCCTTTGGATTACTGACCACTTGAAAGGGTTCAAAATGTTTCATTAGATCTATTTAGTCCTCTTGGAATTGCCAGCAAAAAGAAGAGGGTCAGAGGCAGAGGCTGATGTCACTAAAGCCTTTTAAAATACCTTTGTGAAACTCTTTAAATTTGGCAGCCAGAACCACAAGTTTCTGCTAAGATTATGATCAGACTGTTCGGGAGAAAATGAATAGGAACATGTTTATGGCACATAACCCTTCTAAGTATGAAATCTGTGACTGTATTAAAGACCCACTTTTTCACTGATTTAAACTGGAAGTGCTTTGGAAATCACATATTACACTCCAGGAGATTAAAAAGTTGATTTCTACTACCACTTCCTATGCATCTGAACTAGTAGTCACATGGGACCTGGAAATCATATTGTAAGCTAAATTGTAACACTGGATGGCTTCTGGGTGACATCACAATTAGCATTTATTTTCAAAATTATTTATAGCAAATGAAAAAAAAAAACAATAGTTTTCAGTCATGTTGAGTCTCTCCATAGTTTCTTGCTCAACATGTGTCTCAAAGGTAACTTATAGGTAACCTGAGGTTGACAGTATCAGGCAGGAGCATCCAGTTATGGTCCCAGGTTGCCTTAGATCTGTTTCTGACGAGGAAACGTGTGAAAGAGACATGGAACTGTCCTTGCCCGCACCTGACATGTTCTAGTGCTGTCTGTGAGAAAGTGGCCGCTCAACTGGGGACTGCATTTTCCAGAACTCTCTTGCAATTAGATACAGCCATTGATTGGGTTTTAGGAAATAGAAAGTAATTGGAAGTGATGCACATCATTTTCAAGTCTGACTCATAAAAGCCTCTGTCACACTCTTCTCCAGGCAGGAAAGAATCCCACCAGCTAGTTGGGAAGGTAAGAACCCCCAGGATGAATGTATAAGCTCTGAGGTGAAGATGGCAAAATTTATGTGATCTTGAGTTCCTATGACCTCATGGAAGGGCTGCTCCTCCTGTTTTGCTCAGTATTATTAGGTGAGTAAGAAAGAAATTTTAATTAAATAGTGTCTCTGAAATTTTTGGTTTTCTTTGTTACAGCAACTAGGATTTCTCTAACTAATAAAGCATGTAAAAGCTTGGATGCAAGCATATATAGGCCAAACCTAATAACTGAATTAAAGTCATGGGAAGGTTGATGGAGAGGGAGAAAGAGTTTATTTCGGGTTCCTAGTTCCTGAAGATATACCATGGAAGTTTAATGCATTTTAATTCCAAGATAAGAAAAGCTATCATAAACTAGTTTTAGAATTGGGGCCAATGTAGGATTCAAACATATTCATTCATTCATTCATTCATCCAACAAATGCCTACTATGTGTAGACACTGAACTAGGCATTTAGGATAACTCAATGAGAAAGAGAGGCCCAAAATTTCAGCCTGTCTCCAAACTCTACTGCTTCTACTCATTAATTCTTGTTTTGCTTTTGGTTAATGAGGGGATTCATCATATCTTCAGCCACAGTTGTCATAAGTGAGTAAAACTCCACTGTTGTTTGCCTTATAATTTCAGTTCTTTATGAATGTTGAGCGGTTTTGATTAGGACTCCTTCTGAAGAGGAAGAGAGTGCTGGACCTGGATGTCTATGGTCCTTTCTCCTGGGTCTAGCCTGGTTTGATAGCAGAATAAACAGGGATATTCATGAGGCTGTGAAACAACTGCTGTTAAAATGTGCAGGGTTCAACATTTAAAAGGAATTGCATTTCAATACATGATAAAATTTCCAGATTACCTTGAGAACTGGGGCTGCTACTGTCAGTTATGTTGAAAGCATTCCAGCACGCTAGACTACCTGATGAGTTGTGGTGTTTTATGTGCTGTATTGATATTGGAGTATTTGTTTTGCTTCAGTGGGTACTTAATTATTTGTTTCTTCTTGACAATGTACTAGAATTAATTCATAGCATTATGAAACTGCCTCCCTTTGAGAAAAAAAGCTGGATGTTTTAACCCTGGTGCATCATCTGAATGTTTAGCCCACAGTTTAAATATATTAAATTAGGGTCATGAATTACTTTTAAAAGGAGAGAAGTTATAGCTTTTCCACCCTAGAGGAGATTTCAAAGTTGCAAGATGAAAGGAGACAATGGTAGGAAATGGGGGCTATTATCAGAATACAGGTTATGACAGGCTCGTGGCAACATGGCTTTCAGTGGAGCAAGGAACAACTCAAAGCACACGTGTTTCCCATTAGCAATTAAAAATTATTTTCCACACAAACAAAGCAAAATTTCTGGCTAAGGTCCTTTTGTGCAAAACAAAAGACATAAAATGAGTTGACCAAAGAGTTTATAAATCCTTGGTGTGTTAAATTTCCATTAGTAGTAGCCTATGGGATAGGTGAATTAATATATTTATAAACATATTAATATGTTAATAATTATAATCTCTTTATAATTTAAAAAAACCCAGAAAGTTAAATGTCAATGTTCTTATTTAGTGCTGAAATGCCAAAGATTTTTGTTTTTTGTTATCTGGAAGGTAATTGAGAATGTCAGAAAGTTAAAATAATGTCTCTTAGATATTCAAAAAATGTTTTTCTCTCTGAGGAAAATGAAGCTCTACAAATAGGGAGAATTTACTTCCACTTCCAGAGTTGTGATCCTTTACTGGGTAAGCAGTATTTTCTAATCAAAACAACACTGGAGGGTCAGATTTCCTGGTCAGAAATCTGAACGCCTTAAGTGAGGGCCCATTCTTTCATAGACTCGTGTTAGCAATTTTGAAAGAAAATGGTAGTCTTCCTAATTTACTTTTTAATGAACTCATAAAATGCATTTCTATTTGATTCTAATAATGATACCTTTTTACTGGGATCTCAGCAGAGGCTGTTTTTGAGGGAAAATACCTGTATGAATAAGTCATCCTGTGATTTTCTGAAGTGAGTATTCAGGAGACACTTACAGAAAAGGAAGAGAAAGAAAGAAAAGGTACTCCTACATTCATATGGAGCATGAGTGTTTTTTCCCCTATTGTTATAGCTGCAGAAACAAGCTGGTTATAGGTCAAGAAGAATAATGGAGAAAAATGTTACAAAATTGAAGTCAAAAGTTCAGCTCTTTTTTTGTGCTCCTTAGTGGCGCTAGCATTCTATATATTTTATGATAACAATAGTCATGACAATAATTACACACAGAACTGTGACCTAAGATTCCCCATGCCTGCTCTGTTTTTCCAGCTTTTTCTATTTGTGAAGTGGGCTTGGACAAAATATTGACAGTATCTAAACCTAGCCCCTGCTGTGTTTGGAGAAAGTGGTTTTGTATTAGTTCTGTGATTATAGGTGTAGCTGAAAAAGCACATCTTCTGAAAATGGAAAGCATATTTTCTGAAAATTTTCTTCTGAAAATTCAGAAGTCTGACGTTGTATTTGTTTGCCAAGAAGGGCTAACTGATGCCATTTTTTGGGGGAAACAAAAGGAAGCACATAGGCAGGATATTCGAATCAACAGCTCAAATTCATGGTACTTAAATGTTCCTTTCCAAGTTTAAGGGTTCTTATGGCAGGGAAATAAACAAGGAACTTGTCAATATATGGTATTAAATACTAAAAAGTAACACTAAAGTGAAACTAATAAACATTTTAGACAAAGCACTATTTTGAGAACTGTTACATTTTTCTTAATGTGAATGTAATTTTTTTAAATGTTCGTCTAAAAGCTGGTGGATTTTATACATCTCTCAATGGTATATCTGAGATAGAAAAACAGAAGTCTGTTCTAGTATTATGTAGAAATTGGTGAATGGTATCTTAGTAAATGGAATCAGTAGTTCTTCATGATAAATTTTGGGAAAAAAATTTCAGATATTCTTTCAGTTTCAGCTATTGTAAGAAAAGAAGCCAAAGAAATAAGTATGGTGTAAAAATAACTATTTGAGTCACTTCTTATACTATTCTACCTGACAATAGCTCTAGTACTATTCTGAGAAGAATTTTCATATACTGGAGTTAGTTATAATATATCCCATTTCTGTATACTGAGTTTCTTTTGTGTTTAAGAGAAAATAAGAATGTGATATCACTCCTCTCAACATAGTAAGTTCTGTAATATAATCTTTTATATTAATAGACAATAATCTATAATAAACAGGTTTTTACTATTTTAGGGATTTGATTATGGAAATTTCTTTTGATTATACATCTTTGTAAAGAATATTATTAAATCATAGCAAGGATCTTGGTTGATTTTCAAAGTGAGATTAGGGTGGGCATATGAGTTGTATCTCTTTTATTGTATTTACATTTCTCCAGTATTGATGTACTTTTTCTATGGATTATTCTCTTAGGAGCTGCATAAATAGCAGGACAGTGAAAAAAAATATGTGAGTGATAAGAAGGGAAACATTTTTACATACGTAATTTTCATATCAAAAATGTTTGTTGGCAAAAAGGGAGAAGATTTACTGTAAGAGGAACTTTTTATTAATAGAAAGTAAACATCAGCCACAAGCAAATTATCATAGTATCTTAAAATCCCATAGCAACTCTGTTTCTTAATTTCTACCAATGTATTTTCTCCAGTGATCTGGTCTGTGTTGGACAAACTTTTCATATTGAAGAGCTTACGATTTGCCTTCTAGTGTGTTCTGTTCACCTACCTTTTCTGCTGGTCATTTGTCCCTTTGCCCTTTCGCTGCCCTATTATTGAGCATCAACTGTGATTGGCAGCAAATACACAGAGATGGAATGATCACTTTCTGTTGGAATCTTTCCAAAATGTGTATTGGTCATGTCACTCTTTAGTTTATATCATTTAGAGGTTTCCTTGCTGTCCTAAGTTTGAATTCCCAAAGCTCTGCTCTGAGTTTGCCATCCTCCTGCTTATCAGTCATCAAATGATCCTCATTGCCTATGGAATAGAGTTTGAGTAGGAAATTCTGCTTGGAGCCAGGTTAAAGAGGACCCTGTTGCCAAACCAAAGACTATATTTCATCTAACACGTCTTCACGTGAGCTCCAAAATGAATTCATTGTTTCCCCCAAATTTCAGATCTTTTCTTCTGTCATAATTTTGCCCATGAAATGAGTAGTCTGTCCCAGTGGATTACCTGGGTAAAAAAAGATCTGTGCATAGCTAAATTCATTAGATATTGTTAAATTACTCTTCAAAGTGATTGTACCAATATACTGTCAATATAGTGTATACAATTTCTTATTACTCCATAAACTTCTTGACACTTGGTAATATTAGATGGGTGTGAAATGTTAACTTGTTTTAGTTTTCTTATGTGTTTCCCTGATTTCTTGTGAGGTTGAATATCTTTTCTCTTCCATGATTACCTTTTAATATTATGGTCATTATTATTTTTCTATTGGCTTGCTTGTCCTAGATATTGATCTCTTCTACCTTAAATTGGTTACAGGTATCTTCCTTCAGGCTAAGGCTTGTTTTTTGATGTTTTTTATTTTAATATTGCCATTTGATATGCAGACATTTCTAATTTTAATGTAGTCTAACTTATTAATTTTTTCCTTTATGATTCTTTTTTTTTGGTCTTTTAAAACACAATACTCTATTGTTTTTTCCTTTAAATGTTCTTAAGTTTTGCTGTTCATATTTAAGCCTTTAAACTACTTGGAATTTATTTTTGTTTAAGAGGTAAGGCAGGAAATCCACTTTTTTCCCATGTGTCTAACCACCTGTATGAGCACCATTATTGATTTGTCCATGTTTCCTTGGCTCCTCTGCAAGTTACTAGATATGCATAGGTCTGTTTCCAGACTCTCTACTCCCTTCCATTGGTTTAGCCATCTGTCTCTGCTTAAATATTGTACTGTCTTAAATAATCTAGTTTGTAACAAGACTTGCTATATGGCAGAGTGACTCCCCTCTTCTTCTCTTCAAATTTTTTCTGCTCTTTAATACAAATTTTAATATCAGCTTGTCAACATCCAAAACAAGGCAGACCCATTGGGATCATGTTTGAAATTGTGTTGAATTTATAGATTTCTCCTTTCAAACTGCAAAAAAAAATGGGTCTGATTGCACTTTATTTCCTACCTACCCTCCGAGGAATAACTTTGCATCTTGCATTCAAAGAACCTACAGCCACCCTCGAGGCAAGCTGCGTGCAGACATCAGAGGAGATCTGCTCTATTAGGATGAGCAAGGGGGACTTTCTCACACCTCGTCTCTAACTAACTCAAAGGCAAAAAACCAAACAAGTTTATTCTCTGATGAAGCACGCTGTTAGGGAGATCAAATGAAGACTGGGAAAAAGAACAAATCGGCACAAATCAGTACAATTAAGACAAAGGTATGTAGAGATTTCGTTTATATTCTTTTCAATCCTGTCTGCTTTCTATCTTTGTTACTGTATAATATCATTACTATAGGGAGGAGGTGGGAGGGCTAAGAGTAATGAGATGTAACTTTAAAAAGAGAAGGGGACTTCCCTGGTTGCACAGTGGTTAAGAATCCACCTGCCAATGCAGGGGACACGGGTTCTATCCCTGGTCTGGGAAGATCCCACAGGCAGTGGAGCAACTAAGCCCATGCACCACAGCTACTGAGCCCGCGTGGCACAACTACTGAAGCCCACACACCCAGAGCCTGTGCTTCGCAACCAGAAGACACCGCAATGAGAGGTCCCGCGCACCACAACAGAGCCAAGGCAGCCAAAAATAAATAAATTAAATAAAAATTTTAAGAAAAAGAGAAGGATGAGATATGAAATTGACTTATAAAAGTTTATATTTAGATGTAATTCTAAAGACTGTATAATCTAATCTACTCATTTTATAAATAAATAGAATGGTGGCCCAGAGTGTTTAAGTAGGTTTTTAAAGGTGGCCTGACTAGTTAAATGGAGGAGCCAGGATTATCAGATTATCTTGTTCATTGTCCAATGTTCTTAAATTCAAACATTTAAAAAGCTGTATAATTACTATTATTTTAATTAAAAGAATTTCTGCTTATCATTTAAATTCACCATTTCTACTCATTTTACCATTATTTCTAGTGCCTTCATCTTTTGAATCTCTTACGGTGCAACATACTGCCCTGATAGCTGGCTCACTCATTCTGTCATCTATCCATCTATCTATCTATCATCTATCATCCATCTAGTCTGTTGTTGCATGAATAATACAAGAACAACTATTACATATTTCATGTGTGTGGGTGTGTAGTCATATTCCTGATTGGTCTGTTACTATTAGGAAAGTATTCAAAAGCATTTTGTTTATTAAATACAGGTGGTATAACATATTTTTTCATAAACATTTTCGTAAATGTTCATTTCTACCTACTTTTCTGTTTCCTGGTAAAAAAAATCTGAAAAATTTCTTCTTCTTTTATTACTATTACTAGTTATTCAGACATAATTTTTAGCATGCCGAAAAATTTTGTCTATTTTTTTTTTTTTTTTTGCGGTACGCGGGCCTGTCACTGTTGTGGCCTCTCCCGCTGCGGAGCAACAGGCTCCGGACGCGCAGGCTCAGCGGCCATGGCTCACGGGCCCAGCCGCCCCGCGGCATGTGGGATCTTTCCGGACCGGGGCACGAACTCGTATCCCCTGCATCGGCAGGCAGACGTCTATTTTAAAATTGCAGTATATTTTATCTAAATATGCTTTAAAAATTATGTTAGGGTAAGATAGAATTATAAATGGAAATCATTTAGTCTAGGAAGTTTGAGTAAGATGGAAATTTGGGATACATGATGAATAGAAGAAATGAAATAGCAAAGAAAGATGCTTTTGAGGAGCAAAGTTTGGCACAGAGTGGGCAAGACTGCTTTTAGGGTAGAATCTTGGATAAGGTTTTTTAAAAATCAGTTTTTTGAATATGTGTCAGATCCATAACTTCTCCAGTTTTGTGTATTATAAGTTCAGTCCCACTTGTCTAATTTAAAGTTTGTCCTCTTCTGAGGCTCAGAAACTTGCATGGGGAGGAGGGCAGGCATCTTTGTCCTTCTCCATTCACTCTGCTCTTTCTGGGACCTTCAGGGTCAGAGAGAAGGAGGGGCAGGAACTGGAGGAAAAGGACAAAGGCTTATTGGATGGGTTGTGGGTGACCCGTCATAGGCGCCCTCTGTGAGATGATGCACCAAAGCTGAATCTTTCTCTTCTGGAGCACTTCTGGGTTCTAGGGGACACCTTAGGGGAACTAATAACACTACATTTTTCCCTGATTCACCTTCCTCACACCCTACTTCTTTCTGTAAACCTTACACAGCCTTTTGCTGTGGGGGACCCTGCACCTAGCAGGTAAATTTCTTCATCAAAATCATTCAAGATGACTCATTCCTGGCCACCCTCTACCACATTCATTGGGCTTGTGGGGTAAATTTGACCCCTGTGCCACACTAAATTCTGGAAATTCAGGTCACTTACAATGCATTCCCCTCTCTCTTCCTCTGCTCTGGATACCTGGTCATTTTGGACGTTTTTAGGCACCAGCTTTTGTGCCTTTCAAATACTAGGGTTATGTGTCAAACTCTCAAAATGGTTCTCTTGGGGGAACCATTTGGCTTCAGGTAGCAGTGGGGGTGGGAGAAAGTCCCCAGCATCCAGCATTCCATAGCTCTCCATAGAGTATTCTTGACTCAACAGTTTTTGCTCATTCATCTCCTCATGGCCTTTTCTTTATATAACCTGGAGGTGGGTGATGAGTTAAAGGTGGCCTAACTAGCTTTGGGCCAGCTCTTTGCAAATCATGCACAGGTGTTTTGGCATATCTTTTGGGGGTACTTTACACTGTTTATCCTTAGCTTAGGGCTTCAGCTAAACCTTTGAGACAACAGGAAATATTCCACTAAGTATACTGTTATGTATGCCAAGATACTTTTGGGGTTATTTCAGTATCCAGCATTGGAAGAAGTCAAAATTAATTTCTTGGATGAAGGCAGAGTTGCCACTGCATAGATAACATTGTGATGTTTAGGGTTTATAGCCCTGTATGTGTAGGTGTGTGTGTATGTGTGTGTGTGATGCATGTGTAGTATTGGGAGAAGGGTAGTGTGTTGGTCAGAGTTCTCCAGAGAAACAGAACCCTGTTCTGGAATTGGCTCCATGTAACTGCTTGAGGAAGGCACTGGCTCATGTAATCATGGGAGCTGGAGAATCCAAAGTCCTTAGGGCAAGTCAGCAGGCTGAAAATTCAGGCAAGAGTTGATGTTGCAGTCTAAAGTCTGACATCTCCAGGGCAGGCTAGCAGGGTGGAAACTCAGGCAGGATTTCTAATTTGCAGTTTCAAAGCAGAATTTCTTCTTTGGGAAACCTCAGTCTTTACTTTTAAGGCCTTTAAATGATTCGATGTGGCTCACCCACGTACAGTAATCTGCTTTATTTAAAGTCAACTGACTGTGTTAATCACATGTAAAAAAAGTACCTTCACAGAAACATCTAGACTAGTGTTTAATCAAACAACTGGGCATTGTAGCTTAGTCAGGCTGACACAGAGAATTAACCCTCATAGGTATGTAGCAATATTTGTTTCTATTTCTACCTTTGTTCTGCTTCTCGATAATGACTGAGACCAAGACCAGTCATAATATCCCAGACATCCATATTACACTTTTTTCATGGACAAAGTAACATCATATCACAGCCTGAAACTACACATTAATTAATGTGGCTCTTTATTTAACATCTGTCCTTCCTACTCGCCTATGAGCGACTTAAGAGCAGATAACGGATCTGCTTTGACTTGCCGTTATATCCTCAGTGCCAAAAGTTATTGTTTTTGAAATTGTCCAGCCCATTTTACTGGGGTAGGAAATCAGATGGGGCAGAGACCTAGGAAAAGACAAAGAATAGGAATTTTGTGTAGAGTCCCCCATGTTTCATTCTCCAACACTGAGTGAGGCAGCTGGCAGTTAGGGAGGGCAAAGATTCATGGAATGAGAGGACCCTTAACAAACAAATGGCTCTAGGACATTTTTTTTTTCTTTGCCTGGTCACTATATGTTAAAAGAAGTAGAGAGAAATTATGATGAGCAGACAAGGGACTGTATTCCTATAATTTATAAGCTGAGGATTAAAGTTCACTTGTTTAAACCTGAAGGGGAAGAATGTTTCAAAGGGCTTTTGAAGTTAAGCTGTTTGGAAACTGAGAAGTCAAGGAATCAAGAAAATGGAGAAAGCATTGTGTATATGCCCTAAAGGTGCTGATGGTTGGATCTGAGGCTATTATGTGCCTTGTGGTCGTTGCATGAGAGGAAGCCATGAGATTACAGGAAATAAATCAGACTTTCCTGCCCTTTCTGTTTCTATACACTAATTCCTTTAGTCCTATTCCATTATTTTTCCTTTAAACACCCTCTTACTTCCACCTAATACAGAAACAATAAGGAACACAGGATAAAACAAAAGTGACAGAATAGATTGGCTTGGGTTTTCTGGAATCAATATGTTAGGGCCTCAGACCTTAGCGCCAGCCCACTCTCATCTCCTTTTTCTTCCAGCAGCAGGTTGTGCACTTGGAGAGGAAGTGTTCAAAGACAGTTGGTATCAGGGACAATCACACTTACTCATTGTATGATTGATCCAAACAGTGTAGCGGGTGCTCCATTGTACATCATCTCACTTAATCCATGAAAATTTGGTATTATTATTTAATTGAGAAAACTGAGGTTCCAAAAGTTTTAGCGATTTGTCAAGTTTCTCAACTAGAAAGTGGTGGATTCAGCATGGAAACCTATTTGATCTGATTTCAAAGCCCAGGTTTTTCTTGCTCCTCCAGACTGGCTTCTGCCCTTGTTACAAGACAATATAGATTTCATCTTACTGTCTCCTGTACCAAAGGACAAAGTTCCAGGAATCATATGGCTATACCATATCTCCTAGGAAAAGACAGTTAATTCTGTGATATGGCAAGAAAGAGTATCAATGCCCCAAATAACATCTTTAGCTTTTAATCTATTGCTAGAACATGAAATTAAACTTACACATATATACACACATACTACACACACTTCCACTCCCACCATATCATTTATTTATTTATATTTATTTATTTATTTAATTTTTTTTTTGCGGTACGCGGGCCTCTCACTGTTGTGGCCTCTCCCGTTGCAGAGCACAGGCTCCAGACGTGCAGGCTCAGCGGCCATGGCTCACGGGCCCAGCCGCTCCGCAGCGTGTGGGATCTTCCCGGACCGGGGCACGAACCCGCATCCCCTGCATCGGCAGGCGGACTCTCAACCACTGCGCCACCAGGGAAGCCCAACCACCATATCATTTATTAAATGTGCTAAGCACTTTACATAATTTGCTTGCATTATCACCCATAATCCTGCCAGCCATCCTGTAAGATAGATAGTATCCTTCCTATTTTTGAAGAAGAAATTGAAATTCAGGAAGGTTATTTGTCCAAGGTCACACAACAAATACATAGTAGAGCTGGGATGGATACCCACATATCTGTGACTCCAAACTAAGATCTCTTAATTACTATAGTGTCGTTCATTCATTCATACAGCAAATATTTACTGGATGTCTTCTCTGTGCCTGCATTATGATAGGTAATGTGGATACAACAATGAAAACCATTAGCTTCTACCCTAAAGGAACTCAATTAGGTCGAAGAAACAGACACATAAATAGGCAATGCTAATGACATTTAAAATGCTGGATATATATTCAGGGTCATCACATGCAGAGATATGTGTAGAACCTGTACATATACATACCTCTATCATGGTAGCTCTGTGGGAAGACATCCAGTTTGGCCTTTTTTTTAGGGGGATGGGTGTTGAGGATTATGTCAGGTAAGGAGGCTTCTGGGAGGAGGTGACTCTTCATATAAGTCTTAATCAATGAGAAAGAGTTTACCAGCTAGAGATAACTAAAAGGGATAAAGCACATCACATAAAAAGAATTGTGATAAAAAACACAGAAGACAGACAAATTATGATTCCTGGGAGAAAATAAGGTAGTCAAAGTTGATTTTTTCAAAGAATCATTTTCTGTGTGTGTCCTCAGTCATCTCTGATTTTCCTCCACCTATTTTGGAAGCCATTCTGAGTCATGAATGGTTATCTGAGAGAAGAAGAATGCAGAAGGCAGAAAGAAAGGCACCACCATTTCTTTGGTGCCTACTGAGTACCAGGTACTGGCCAAATTTTATGTCATTGAATCCTCACAATATATCTTCAAACTAGAATTATCCTTATTTTAAAGAAAAGGAAATTGAAGTAAGGCTAAAAAACCTCGTCCAGCTTCACTTAGCAAGCTAAAGGAAGAGGTGAGATGCAAACTCAGGATTGTCTTTTACTGAAGCCCCGTGTGTTAGACATGGAACCTCTCTGGAATGAGAGCAGTATAGTTGTTTATATGACATTTTCCTCTACTTTTACTTAACTGAGATGCTTACCAGAGAAAACCTCAGAATCACTATCACTGAATGCCTGTGTAAGAAAACAGTTTTTTACTTTAATTGTCCATCCTCTGCATTTGGAGTTTTGTTTTTCTTTTGTGGTACGCAGGCCTCTCACTGTTGTGGCCTCTCCCGTTGCAGAGCACAGGCTCCGGACACGCAGGTTCAGCAGCCATGGCTCACGGGCCCAGCCGCTCCGCGGCATGTGGGATCTTCCCAGACTGGGGCACAAACCCGTGTCCCCTGCATTAGCAGGCGGACTCTCAACCACTGAACCACCAGGGAAGCCCTGCATTTGGAGTTTTATTTACCATATGAGTTTTATGTAAGTTCATAAAAGTCAATAAACTCAATATTCCTAAAATAACTTGCAGTTTAACATCTAGATAATTAGGGTAACAAAAAGGAAGTTAATTCAATGTGGGTTTATGATAGGGATTAACTTAGTCCCATTTCTTTCCCTGAAGAGAGGAAGAGTTCAGAAATAAAGTAATGTGAGACTGCTGTATCCAAGGAGATAGATGTAAGAACAAAATATTTGTTATGAAACAGTTAAAATCACAGTGCCCTTTTAAAAAGCTAATTATGGTAGCTTAATTAAAGTTATTTTAAGTAAGTTAATTATGCTTAATTAAGGTAATTATGGAATTAACCAGGGGAATTTGAATGAACCATAATGCAGACATGTTTGGCCTCTGAGGCTCAAGTATACCAGTTTGTATAGATCCTAAAACATCTCCATGTGTGCATATAGGAGAAAACATAAAATAAGGCTGAGATTATAGTTTTGATTACACAGAACTACTACTAACAAGGAATAGATTTATACACATGATGTTGCACAGTATAGTAGTATATTTTCAAAAAGTATAACATTTGAGATTCTGTTGGATTTGATTTCATTTACTGTAGGATTCCTTTTGGGAGGCAAATGAGGATTAAAGTTCTAACAGTCAATGCTGTTTATGTTTTGAGAGTCTACATACTCTTCCCTGTTCACGCATTATTAAATTTATCAGATGCTTTAGGGACTCTGGCTGACTTTAGAAAAGATCTAGCATTTTTACTTGGAGATATAATTTAGACTGAAATATCTAGGTCTGGCATTGTTAGCATCCTGTTCTTGACCCAATAAGGAGCAGGAAACATAGGCAAATGTATAGTCTTCCCTGTGTGTTGGTAGTGTTTTTTGAAAAACGTCCCTAATGCCTTCTTGGCTTTGCTGTGGCTGGAATATATCATTCTGTTTTTTGGGGAAATTCCCAGTGAATTATTTTTATTAGGTCAATGGTTCTTAAAGTACACTGTCCTAGAATATTCCAGGTGCTGTGCCCATAGGCTAATTTTAGTCTGCTTAGGTTAAGTAATTATTTTCCCTGAGATGAACTTCCCTTCCACATGATAGTCTCAAGAAATTTGTGCTGATCCAAGTTTCCACCTAGATTTTTAGGCACCTAAACCTTCTTATTAGTTTTCCTGCTGGGTAATTGTTATTCTTTCTCTTTAACAAGGAGTATTACCAAAAAAATCAGTGATATCTGACCATAACTGAATGTTAAATAGACATTGGAAGATTAATTTTTTTTCTCTTGAGGGTAAATCACGCTGGAATGGAGGCCTCAGACAATCAAGCACTGAAGACCTCATAGAGATGCTTAGTTCTACTACAAGTGCTAACATTTACCATCACCTCTCAGGGAACTGCATCTGTCAGAGGGGCCACAGTGGTAGTTTTCCAGTAGGAGATCACAGCAATAGGAACTCCTAATAGAGTCTCTTACCTCCTCAAAGACCGTCAAACAGTTTATGAGACTCTATGAGGCCCTCTAATGAGAAGTACAAGACACTGATGAGCTTTTATAATCAACATTCTTCTCATTTAAACATAATATTTATTTTATTTAATTACCATTTAATAAAATGTATTTCAAGACCAATGCATGCTTATTATAAAATATCAGGAAAACCCAAAGAAGCACAAATAAAAATCTGCTAACAGTGTGTACAATTCCACAGACCGTAGAGATTGGTTCAGCAGAGGTCTTACAAAAGTTAAGTAGCCAAAACCATATTAACAAATTGAAGGATAAAAACCATATGAAAATCTCAATAGATTCAGAAAAAGCTTTTGACAAAATTCAACACCGATTCATGATAAAAACTTTCCAGAAAGTAGGCATAGAGGGAACCTACCTGAACATAATAAAGGTCATATATGACAAACCCACAGCCAACATCATTCTCAATGGTGAAAAAATAATCTTGTTTCCTCTAAGATGAGGAACAAGACCAGGTTGCCTACTCTCACCATTATTATTCAACATAGTTTTGGAAGTTTTAGCCACAGCAATCAGAGAAAAAGAAATAAAAGAAATCCAAATCAGAAAAGAAGAAGTAAAACTGTCACTGTTTGCACATGACATGATACTATACATAGAGAATCCTAAAGATGCTACCAGAAAACTACTAGAGCTAATCAATGAATCTGGTTGAGTAGCAGGATACAAATTTAATGCACAGAAATCTCTTGCATTCCTATACACTAAATATGAAAATTCATAAAAGAAATTATAGAAACACTCCTATTTACCATTGCAACAAAAAGAATAAAGTACCTAGGAATAAACCTACCTAAGGAGACAAAAGACCTATATGGAGAAAACTATAAGACACTGATGAAAGAAATTAAAGATGATACAGACAGATGGAGAGATATACCATGTTCTTGGATTGGAAGAATCAACATTGTGAAAATGACTCTACTACCCAAAGCAATCTACAGATTCAATGCAATCCTTATCAACTACCAATGGCAATTTTCACAGAACTAGAACAAAAAATTTCACAATTTGTACGGAAACACAAAAGACCATGAAAAGCAATTTTGAGAAAGAAAAACAGAGCTGGAGGAATCAGTTTCCCTGACTTAAGACTGTACTACAAAGCTACAGTAATCAAGACAGTATGGTACTGGCACAAAAACAGAAATATAGGTCAATGGAACAGGATAGAAAGCCCAGAGATAAACCCACGTACACCTTACCTTTGATAAAGGAGGCAAGAATATAAAATGGAGAAAAGACAGCCTCTTCAATAGCTGGTGCTGGGTAAACTGGACAGCTACATGTAAAAGAATGAAATTAGAGCACTTCCTAACACCATACACAAAAATTAACTCAAAATGGATTAAAGACCTAAATGTAAGACCAGACACTATAAAACTCTTAGAAGAAAACATACGCAGAACACTCCATGACATAAATCACAGCAAGATCCTTTCTGACCCACCTTCTAGAGAAATGGAAATAAAAACAAAAACAAATAAATGGGACCTAATGAAACTTAAAAGCTTTTGCACAGCAAAGGAAACCATAAACAAGTTGAAAAGACAACCCTCAGGATGAGAGAAAATTTTTGCAAATGAAGCAACTGACAAAGGATTACTCTCCAAAATATACAAGTAGCTCATGCAGCTCAATATCAAAAAAACAAACAACAGATCCAGAAATGGACAGAAGACCTAAATAGACATTTCTGCAAAGAAGATATACAGATTGCCAACAAACACATGAAAGGATGCTCAACATCACTTATCATTAGAGAAATGCAAATCAAAACTACAATGTGGTATCACCTCACACCAGTCAGAATGGCTATCATCAAAAAATCTATCTACAAAGAGTGTAGTGGAGAAAGGGGAGAGTGTGTGGAGAAAAGGGAGCCCTCTTGTACGGTTGCTGGGAATGTAAATTGATACAGCTACTATGGAGAACAGTATCGGAGGTTCCTTAAAAAACTAAAAATAGAATTGTCATATGACCCAACATTCCCACTACTGGGCATATACCCTGAGAAAACCATAATTCAAAAAGAGTCATGTATCACAATGTTCATTGCAGCTCTATTTACAATAGCCAGGACATGGAAAAAACCTAAGTGTTCATCGACATATGAATGAATAAAGAAGATGTGGCACATATATACAATGGAATATTACTCAGCCATAAAAGGAAACAAAATTGAGTTATTTGTAGTGAGGTGGATGGACCTAGAGTCTGTCATACAGAGTGAGGTAAGTCAGAAACAGAAAAACAATTACCCTATGCTAACACATATATATGGAATCTAAAGAAAAAAAAGGTTCTGAAGAACCTAGAGGCAGGACAGGAATAAAGATGCAGATGTAGAGAATGGACTTGAGGACACAGGGAAGGGGAAGGGTAAGCTGGGACGAAGTGAGAGAGTGGCATGGACATATATACACTACCAAATGTAAGATAGATTGCTAGTGGGAAGCAGCTGCATAGCACAGGGGGATCAGCTCGGTGCTTTGTAACCACATAGAGGGGTGGGATAGGGAGGGCGGGAGGGAGGCTCAAGAGGGAGGGGATATGGGGATATATATATATACATAAAGCTGATTTACTTTGTTATACAGCAGAAACTAACACAACCTTGTAAAGCAATTATACTCCAGTAAAGATGTTAAAAAAATATAAATAAAAAATAAAAGTTCCATATTTGGAGGGGGAAAAAAAAAAAAGAAAATATCTGACTGGCTGGAGCCACATAGTCAAGCTTGTTTGGGATGAGAAGAAACAAGGAAATTAGTGTCCAGAGCTGACTTGGCATTTGGGAATTGGCTGACTGATACACTGCATTTCTAGTCAGTTGGAGCATTTTCAGGGACATGAAAGTTACCTAAATTTCGGTTTGCCGAAGTGGCACTCTAGGTAGGAGAGGCTTCACCTTAGACCTAAAAAATTATATTAACAATACTGATAAAAGTAAAACTACTTTCAGGATAAATTTTTCTCTTTTGTTTGTAGTAAACTCCCTATGTCCTCAATAAAATTTCACTCATTCAAAAAATAAATCAAAATCTGATGGAAGAAAAAAAAAAGTTAAGTAGCCAAATAGAATCTTTGACTGAATTGATATATGGATATGCAGAAATGGAAATGCCCTCATTCATGGGGGTGCTAGGCTGAAAGGGTGAGAATCTGGAGCTCTTGGTCAATCATATTCCACCCCTGTGGAGGGAACCTGTGCAGAATAAAATGAATACAGAAGCACAGCTGAGAGAAGAACCTTAATGGTGTTATTTGAACCCAAAGATTTGACAATTCTAAACAAGTTCACTATTGGCCTTCACAGTTACGTGAGCCAATAAATTCCCTTTTTTGCTTAAGCTGTTTTGAGCTGGGCTTTTGTAACTTGCAGTTGAAAGAGTTCAGACAATACTTGCACGCTTTTGTCTCATTGTGAGGTACTTCAGCATTATGGGAACCCCCAAGGACCTGGGGAATGACTGTTGTGAGGTCATGCTTGAGCCTCAATGTAAAACACACCTGGAAGTATAGGTGAAAGAGAAGGACTTTCTAATATGAGAAATAAAAATAAGGGAGACCCAAACTAAATATCTGCTACAGAGGGGGAAATGGTAACTTTACAGTGGAGAAACCTGGATGACACCACCTTAATCAAGTGACCAAGGTTAACATCACCAGTTAAGAAATATTGGTATCATGTATTCCTCAATATGAAACACTGAGAAGGGCACATCATCTCTCTGGTGTCATAACTGCAATGTGATTATGAGAAAACATTATATAAAGCCCAATGGAGAGACACACTATAAAATAACTCACTAGTACTCTTTGCAAGTGTTAAGACGATGAAAGACAAGGAAAGACTAAGGTCTGTTATGGATTAGAGGAGACTAAAGGGACATGACAGCTAAATGTAATATGAGTCGCAATGCCAATTATCTAATTTAATCAATTTAACGTAATATCAATTAGATCCTTAAGTAGAAAAAAGACATTAGTAGAAAAACTGGTAAAAACTGGATAAAGTCTCTAGTACAGTTAATGGTATTGTACCAATGTTTATTTCTTAGTTTTGATATTTGAATTATGTAAGATATTATGTTAAGGGAAGCTGGTTGAAGAGTTTAAGGGAATTCTCTGTACTTTATAAATCTTCTGTAGATCTAAGATTATTTGAAGATAGAAAGTTAAGATAAACAATGTACATAGCAAGAAAAGGAGTTGGGGAGATGATGAGGGTCATAGAAATGAGAGAGAAATGGCAGAGAAATGGCATTGGCCAGCCTAGAAATCCCCTGTGTGGGGATAGAGTATCTCCCCTGCTTTTGCAGAAAAGAAGAGGTACCCAGTGGGTGTTGTTGGTTGGAATCTATTCCTCTGCCTCCTTCAGATTTTTAAGGCCCTGCTTTCTGTCTCATGACTTCATCATGGACTTGGCTAATATCTGGTAGATCACTGGTCAGTTCCTAGTTTCTAGAACTATTGAAACTCTTCATTTCTCTTTGTGCATTAGTATTTAAATGGAAAATTGTGAAAAGGAAAGCCAGGCATCTGTATTTTCTCATTCTCTTTATTTGGTAGGAATATTTTCAATATAATTCAAGCAGCCCTTTATGCAGATAATGATTTTATTGAGAACAAGCAGCTTGCATTTTTCTTTATCATTCCCGTGATTAGAATAGTATGTGGAACACAGTAGGTTCTCAATAAATGTCCATTAATGTCACTAAAATATTTTTTGATGCCAGCTACACATTTGAAATCTTATTAAATAATTATAAAAATGTTGTGAACTTTTTGACAAATTTATATCTTTTTATTAAACATGTAATATATGCCAACTACTATGTTGAGTGGTTTATTTTCTTAGTCCTCACAACATCAATGGGGCAGATGTTATTGTTATCACTTGAAAGATGAGGTAAATGGGACCCAAAGAGGTTAAAAAACTTGCCCCAGTTCACAAAGTTACTAAGTTGCCAGGCTAGGATTCTAACGTTTCTTTGTCTGACTCCCATCTTCATGTTGCTGACTATGACACTCTACTGCCTTTCTGAAAATATGTGATGCATTTTTAAGTGGTTGCAAGATTTATATATTTAAAATGAATAATTGCATGGCTTTTTAAAAAAAATATAAACGGGAGAATATTATGTCCTAATTTTAAAATTAGAAGCAATATATCAATTCAGCATACAAGTGCTTTGTTATTCTTATGTTTGCTTCAAGTGCATTGGAATAAAGCATATCCCTTATATCAGTGGTCCTCAACCTTTCTGGCACCAGGGACCAGTTTCGTGGAAGGCAATATTTCCAAGGAAATTGGGGGAGGGTTCAGGCGGTAATGCGAGTGATGAGGAGCGATGGGGAGCGGCAGATGAAGCTTTGCTCTCTTGCCTGCTGCTCATCTCCTGCTGTGCAGCCCAGTTCCTAACAGGACACAGACTGCTACTGGTCCACGGCCTAGGGGTAGGGGACCCCTGCCTTATATCTTATCCAACATCATCAGAATAAAAAGACAGAGATTAATATAACTCCTGTTTGGTCTTGGGTATAGTGTTAAGATTCTTAGCCCTACAACACATGTGTGCATGCGCGCATGCGCAAACGCACACACACACCCCCCCCCAAAAGCAGGTATATCAGGTTTTATGTAATATGCATGTATTTTAAAGTGAAGTTTGAATGCTCTTAAATGCTCAGTTGGAAAACACAAAGCACAGAGTCAAAGAAAATTGCTACAAAACTCAAAAAGAAGGTTAATATATTTTAGGACTTTGTCTTGTTAGTTTGTTTTCTTCATGCCCATTTTTTATGTCACAAAATAAGCACTTAGGGAGTCAAGTAGGGTTTCTTTTTCCCTGCAATATGTTATTTCCTTCCTAATTGGTCAATTCTGGGCAAACACATCATTATACACACAGGGGACTCAATATAGCATAAAATTTTGTGTAAGGCAGATCCATCTTGAGCAGTGAGAGCACCTTTAAGTGCCAAGAGGCACTTGCTATAGCTTTGCTTCACCTATTAGAGAGGCCCTCAGCAAGGCAGCCTTATGGGACCTCTTTTGGATGCCAACTGATGAAAATGATGATGAGAATTTCTTCAACCTTTAGAAGTCTTGTATTACGCTTAAGAATAAGATTTTCTGTTGCTGTCACAGGCTGGTATCCAATTAAAGGATTCTGTGGTCATTTTGAAATGAAAAATGAATTGTATTATTCAGGATCTCCCACTTAAGAAGCCAGGGTACTTTGGTGCCATCAGCATAGTGAGAAGCCCTGGGCTCCTCTTGCCTGATATAAAGTTAGAGCCATCTGAGCAGGGCTCACTTGGCATCTTGTGCTGTTTGGAACTAATCCAGTGAATTGGAGAGGCAAGCAGGAGACAAGCTGAAATGGAAAACAGCCAGCCACTGGCCCAGTACCATGAGGCTCAGAACTATTCTGCAGAAAGTGAATTATTTCTTTTCAATGTATGACTCTCTTTGTGAACAGAACATAGTGGCAGGGAGTGAAAAGGAAGTGCTCTATCAGGATTTGGCTGAGTGAGTTATGGAGCAAGTATGTGTGCTTGGAAGAGCTGGGAGGGGTGGATTGGAATAAAATATGATCACTGGTCCAAGCTAGTTCACAGCACTGCACAGCCATCTGTTATCACTCAACCTAGCATGATGGTCAGGCTCCCAAGGAAAGAGACTTCAGGTAGGAATGCAAAGTTGTAGGTGTGTAGGGAGTTCAGGAGAAATAACGACGTTCAGAAAAAATTAAATGAGCTAATCCCTGGGGTTTGACAAGTTAATATCAACACATGGTCATCCAGAAAGGACAGGTCAGCAATTTTTCACAATTAGACATTTTTCCAAAGAGGAAAATGGTTTGATTAGAATTATGTCTTCTATCATTTTTTTTAAATCATTTTATGGTGGAATCATCATTTATGGAAATGAGGACCAACATTTCTTAGGTCAAACTGGATGCTCAGATTTATGTTAAGAGCAGATATTTAGCCCAGGGCCGCTTGTGGCATGACCCAAATGTCTGGAATACAGAGAGAGGACTCTCAAAGGCTAGGGTATGTTTAGGGATGACACAGAGGATATGGTTTAAGCCTTTTAGTTTGGTACTTAGAATTCTCAGTAAAGGAGTATTCTAGATTGTTTCTTAGGAGCTTTGTAGGTATGAGAATGTTACAGTCCCTCTTTCCTTCTGAGGAATCTCATTAATTTTTATAGTAAAATCTTCCATGGTATATTTTTCTAACTGTACCTCCCACCACAGCACCATAAACGGGGGATACAACTCCTTAACCAGCATGAGACTCAATAAACATTAGCTGAATGTGTGAAAGAAGAATGCCATCCTTGTGAATCTAGTGAGAAACAGATAGGCTTCGAGTAAAACCTACACCTCTTACACTGTGTTCCTCCTCCCCTTCAATGTAATCCTTCGTAACACAGTTTATAACTCAATGAATCCTCTAAGTTTCATTTTTACTATTTTCTCAGGTACAGTCTCTTTTCTTCAGAGGTAAGTGACTTTTTTTTTTAACATCTTTATTGGAGTATAATTGTTTTACAATGGTGTGATAGTTTCTGCTTTATAACAAAGTGAATCAGTTATACATATACATATGTTCCCATATCTCTTCCCTCTTGCATCTCCCTCCCTCCCACCCTTCCTATCCCACCCCTCTAGGTGGTCACAAAGCACAGAGCTGATCTCCCTGTGCTATGCGCTGCTTCCCACTAGCTATCCATTTTACATTTTGTAGTGTATATATGTCCATGTTACTCTCTCAGTTCATCCCAGCTTACCCGTCACCCTCCCCGTGTAGTAGTAAGTTACTTTCGTTAGGACTTAGTAGTCCTTCGTGGGTGATAATAGACTCTGCCATTAATGATCCCTAGAGATAAGACCAAAAGTCTGGGAAAGCTGGAGATGAGGTGGAAGCTTGGTGCAGATGAGGGGGACTGTCAGGTCACAGACATGTCAAGACTGGTTATGGCAGTGTATGAGGTAGGGTGGGTTGGAGTCAGAATGTCAAAGCAAGTCATGTCAAGAATGGGTAAGCTATAGAGTACTTCCTATGGATCAACTTCAGTCATTTGTAACTATCTCAATTCTCCATATCTTACCTCATGGTTTGACTGTATTCAGCATCCTCACACAGGGCATAAGACAAACACCACTTATATGATGCATGCAAAAAAAAGTAATAGCCTGTGTCATCAGCTGCTCTTCTGCTTCCGATTCACTCACTAGAGTGGAATAGACTCATGGGTATAGGTGTATTTACCCCTGGGAACTGTGGCTTCGATTGCACCTTCTGAACCATAGCTTAGCTGCACAGGTGTCTTACATCACAGGTAGACCAGAGGAGTAGAATTAGAATTCGGGGCTAGGATGAACAATTGTCTTTTCCCCAGGATGAGGGGGTTTCCAGGATGTGGAGATTCCGTGTTAGAATTGAGGTGATGCTGGGAAAATTATCCTTGTTTTTCCTAGACTGATGAGTCTGGGGGTTAACTGAACAGACTGGCAAGGATTATGGTAACTGACTTGGGATATGATGTTGTATAAGAACTCCCCACTTCACTTTTGTACGTCAAAGCAGGTCAGCCTCTCTCTAACCTCTTCCCCTTGAGGCTGTTCTGTTAGACTGTGTGGGGTTTATTTTTGTCCTAAGGCCATGGCAGAGGAAGCAGGATCTATACTATTGGCTTAACCACTTCATCTTACGTAGGGAGGTAACATTAATACATTAGGGCATCCATCTGGCTGGGTTTCATTGCCAGTACAAAGTTACTTTTTGATTCATGATACATTTGGATCTAAAAACACCCACTATGTAAATTTTGATCAGTGCTGTGCTTGCTTTCAGTTTGAATGTCTCAACAAAAGGAGAAAATATACCTGTAGAAGAAAATTCCCACACGTTTCACCTTTCTCATCCAAGTTTGCATAATCACCAATAGAACTCTAAGAAATATCCTCTGAAACTGTCATGCAAACAGGGGTGAATTCAGAATCAGGAACAAGAATGCCAAGGCAGGAACAAAGGTGAGGGCAGATTGAAAGTGGCAGTCAAAGCAAATGCAAGTCACCCATGGATTCTGCTGTGTGTCACTTCCCGTGAGCCATGATTTCTGCTGCATTTTATTCCACTTGCTCTGTGAGTGGCTCTGATGGCCCTGAAGAGCCCTGTGTGTGCAGAGTGGCTTCCTAGAAGTACTGGATATTTTCTTGTAGAAACAATTCTGGTTCCCTTGGATTGTGTCTTGAAATTCTTTCATGCACATTCTAAATTACCTTTTTTAGTAAAGATTTTAAATCGTCAGTAGCAGCAGAGGGAATAATTGGAATGTGGACATATCACAATTACATTTTGAGCCTATTACCTAATTTCTGCCCTTAGAATTTACTTAATCATGCTAAATTAATGACAATAAAAATCTATGGCTCTGAAAAACATTTTGTGAAATTTTTCTTTTAGTTCATAAACTTTTCAGATTACCTTCAGAAGACCTTGTGGGACAAAGACATTCTGTACTTAGATATCACAATGTGGTTATGAACTCCAGAGAAAATTTTCCAAAGTTCTTTGTGTGTTAACTCTGCAGTACTTCAGTTACTTTCTACTCAAATTGTGGTCTGAGGGCAGGCAGCATCAGCATCACCTGGAATCTTGCTAGAACTGCAAACTCAGGCCTAGCCTCAGAACTATTGAGTCGAATTTGTATGTCAGCATGATTCCCAGGCAATTAGTAAACACACTAAAGTTTGAAAAGTAGTACTGTAGAGAGAATTTGAAGGAAAAATGAGAGGATGGTTCCAGCCATAATATACGAGTCCAAGCAATCTGTCCTGCAGTCATAGAGCCCCTCGCCTTTGGAATGTCCACCCAAGACCTGATGTATTTGCAGTAGAACACAAATTCTGTGATAGAAGAGAATTCTCCCAAGCATCAACGTCCCATGTTTTATGAATGTTTGTGCCACTTTTACTGTTTTTGCAAACACATTACTACATTTGGAACTTGACTTTTGGTCTACTCAAGGAAAACGACAGCTGCAATCCATTTTCCAAAACTTCAGTGCTTTGGGTAAAGTGCTTGTTTTGTTGTTTGGAAGAGACATGTCATAAAGGAGCAGAGTTGGAAGGGGACTCTGCTGAAGTTTTTTCATGGGAGTTCCCATTAAACTTCCAGGAAAGAAATAGGTAGTTAAGTAGGTAGTTAGGACCTATAAGCTCTTAGCATCAAAAGATGCAATGCCTTAGAATTATGCTGCTAGATGCTTAATAAGGCCATAGCAACTCTGTTGTAGTCTGAGATTATTGAGGGGAGAATTAGAGATGAAACACCAGTTCCTTTTATTTTCATGGAAAGTTTTTCTTTTGATCCATACGTAAACCACACAGTACTAAGTTTTCCTTTTTTAATAACTATATTATTATCATTTTAAAATAGAAGTGTAATAGACATATAACATTATATTAATTTTATTTGTACAACATAATGATTTGATACATGTATATACGTATTGCCAACGATCACAAGTCTAGTTAATATCCGTCGTGACACACAGTTACAACTTCTTTTCTTGTGATAAGAACTTTTAAGATCTACTCTCTTAGCAGCTTCCAAAAATACAATACAGTATTATTAACTATAGTCATCATGCTGCATATTATATCTCCAGGACTCAGTTATTTTACAGCTGGCAGTTTGCACCTTTGACCCCCTTCACCCATTTTGACCCACCTCTGGCGATCACCAATCTGTTCTCTGTATCTATGAGCTTGATTTTTTATTTTTAGGTTCCACGTATAAGTAAGATCATATGGCATTTGCCTCTCAATGTCCGACTTACTTCACTTAGCATAATACCCTCGATGTCCATCCATATTGTCACAAATGGCAAGATTTCCTTCTTTTTTATGGCTGAATCATATTCTATTACATATATATATAATATAAATATTATATATATTTACCACATTTTCTTTATCCATTCATCTATCAATGGACACTTAGGTTGCTTCCATGTCTTGGCCATTGTAAATAATGCTGCAATGAGCATGGTAATGCATATATCTTTTCTAGTTAGTGTTTTCATTTCCTTCAGATAAGTAACCAGAATGGAATTTCTAGATCATATGGTAGTTTTTTTTCTAATATCTTGAGGAATCTCCGTACAGTTTTTCATAGTAGCGGCACCAATTTACATTCTCCAGTGATAAGTTTTTGAAGCTGCAGAGACAGAAGACTTGGAGGCGTTAGCAAATTTTTCTCTATTAACATTGTGAACCAGGGTCTCTGAGTACATTCCAGAGCCACTGTGTCACATAACTCTAGGGAGGCCCATTCACATTGTGGTTTATGTGAGTGGGGCTCCCTGGAGTTGTGCATATCCAGAATTCTGTTTACATTTCCCAGTATGGACAGTAGGTAAAAAGGGTATAAACAGAGTTATTTCTTTCATTCAACATCTATTTAACATAATTATGCTCAACTATTGCTGCATATCAAAATCATCCCTAGAACTATAAGAGATATAGGTACCCAGGCCATATTTCTGTAGATATTAATTCACTAGGTCTGGGGCAGGACCTAGAAATCTTTATTTTTATAATACTCTAGGTAATTCTGATGTGCTGTCAACTCCATATTTAGTGCTAAGACAGATGTTTAAAAAATTAAGACACGATGCCTTCAAGGCATCTGTAATTCTGTAAGAGAGACATGAATGTAAATGACACATGATACTATAATATTTTAGAGCTGTGATAGGTGCAAGGACCAAGAGTCCTGGAATGACTGTGACAGAGAATGGAGCTGAACTCTTGGGCACATTTTTGGATGTTTGTGTGCATGTGCATCTCTAAGCAAAATGACCATGACCTCATGGTCATCTACGTTACCTTCCCTCTTCTGTATTCTACACTAACTTGTTGAGCTCTGACCTCTTCCCAGTAGACATCCCTACAGATGCCTGGGGTCTCCAGTCTACTGTTTTAAACTCTGTTAAAAAATGATGTATTTGTTCACACTGAACTGTCTATAATTGGTGATCCTGTTGAGTTGCTTTTCATGGACATTTTTCATGTTAGTAGACTAACCAAGACCGTAATGGGACCTGGAGATTGACAGCCTGCATTGGGGGAGGTGTGTATGTGTGTGTGTGTGTGTGTGTGTGTGTGTGTGTGTGTGTGTGCATGCAAGTCAGGAGTGAGAGTCCCAAGGCTCCTTGTAATCCCACTAGGTGGTCATCTCTTATTACTACATTTCCTGACTCAAAATTTAGCAATTAAGGTAGGAAATGAGGGGAAAGAGAGGAGTATCAACTGCTTCTAGTAGCTTACAGCAGTGTTAGTTTGAAATGAAGCACTAATTCAGAGAAGTGCTGAGCAAGAGGAACGGGGAAATTAAAGAAAATGAAACTCCAATGAAGTTGATCAGGTCTTAACGAGCAGTGAAAATCGATGAGGTAAAAGATGTTTGCTTCCTTAAGAAGATATTTTCCTGTTTTTTAAAATAGTAAGGTGTAAAATGCAGTCTCTATTTTAGTAATGATTAAGATATATTTTCCTTATGTTTCTTCACCCTTACCGTGGCTTTCAAATTGTTTCCTTGAATTCTTATCATGAAAATGACATTGCCTTATTATTTTTACTTCATACATGAATAAACTGAGGGAAATTGTTGTTCTAAGGCAAGCCAGATTCTTGATCATTAAATTCATTTCATAGATTTCTGGGTAACGAAGCCAGAGCGTCAATATCTCGGCCTCATAACTATCCAAGCTGTAGTGATAGGAAGGTTATTAATACCATTTCAGGGAAGCTTCTCTGAAAGTAAATACAAAACAGTGAAGAGTTCAACTCTCTTGTATGAATTGTTATAAGTTATGGAACCCAGGATTTAAACTTTCAGATTTATGTTCATTTTGATAGATTATTCATCCTGTGCCTTACCTAGAGCTTCAGAGAGTGAAGCCAAAGAAACTTGGAACTTTTCCTCTGAGGTCTCTCTCTCACAGATGATCACTTCCTGCTGGTTGACGGGATGCTGAGGATGTTCACAAGTTGACTTTTTGAATTGTCTCAGCCTCACCACCCCGCAAATGGCCATGGGTTTCTGGGCCTTAACTTTGCTGATAACACTGGACAAGAATACACAGGTATTCCAAAATACTTCAAAATATGTTAATCTCTGGTGTGAGGTGAACATGTTGCTTGTCCTAAGATTTCATTTGCAATGATTTTCACACTTTCCTTTCTGGGAGACACTACTGCAGGAGATGAAAAATACAACAAAATTTTTTGAGAAATAAACACATATGCTTTGAATCATCTGTTTGAATTCTTCTAGATTTAAAATCATGGGACCTGTGCAAGGATATTGGTAGGTCATACATATATTGTTTTAGTTATCAGGAGGGTCAACCACAGTTTAAGTATGAGCCTGGCTGATACTGCTGTTTAAAAGCTATGGGGAAAGCCCTGCATGAACTTCTGATTTGTTTGTCAAACTTGTCTGAGAGTATGTACATCTCTGTCTGCTTTTATGTGAGAGACTACAACACAGCTGGAATTCAGAACACTAAGAAAAGTACTCAGTGAAATTTTGTTGATAGATTTTTTTCTTCTTTGCACTTTGAAATGAACAAAGCCATCACTTTACAGTACTGTCAAGATTTGAAAGTCCACAAAAAGTAAGATAGAGGTGATAGTGGGGGATGCCTGTACACTAAATGAATCATCTATTTAGCAGCAACTAATTCATCTGTAGACCACTTTATAGGAAGTACAATAGACCTGGACCTCTTTTGCAAGCTCTCTCTCTTTCTCTCTCTCTCTCTCAGAATCAGGGCATGTCTTCAAAGCAAAAACTTTAAGTCTAAATTCATGGCAAGGTTTCAGGATTATACAAATCCAGGATTCATGAAGTGAATAAAACAAATTAGTCACTCAATAATATAAACAACATGCAGGAGTTTTGCAGTCTATCAATGAAAACTAATTAAGTATACATCAGTGCTCATCTCAGGAGATTAGAGCATTGACAAGCTATAGGGTGTGCAATGGAACTTGTTAAGAGTACTGAAAAACACCCTCTTTACCATTTCCTAATGATTTGTACAATCAAGCCAATGACATATTCTTTAATTGCTTGCTTGCTGGCCTGGAACACTGAATTTCACATTTCATTAGTTTGCACTGTTAGATGTTCCAGTTCCCAGCCATGGTGGTGTCTGGAACAAACAGCCTCAGAAGGGGCAGGTAGATTATGAAACTATGGTTTTCAGAGTGTTTCCTAATTAAATTAGCAAGAATCTATAATATGCCTTGATTTACTTAAACCCTTGTTAATAAAATTTCTAGAGTAACAGGAATATGCTTCACTATACTCTGTGGTAAAGACTTTTGAGCACTGATTCTAACCATATCATTGCCTAACAACAGGAGCCACTTTAATTCCAAAACCCTTATTCAAGAACAGGGTGAAATTAGCAGTTAGTGGTCAATTTCCACTTCATAGGAAGGTTGAATGTGATGACTGTGGGTGCGGTATTTGTCTTACTCCTTTCTCTTGACCACTTCAGCATCTCCTCGGCAAAGGAAGGCAAAACACAGGAATCAGCAAAAATGGAGTGAGAATTGGACAAAACTGAAATAGTTGTGGAAAGAGGACTTAAAACTGTATTATGCATTGACTGTTTACTGACACCATTGTAATTTCGGAAAAGGTTGATAGATTCCATTCAATGTCTTTGTAGTCACAGGGAGTCCCATTTTTAATTCTGTTTCAGTAACAATAGTAACCATAATTTATGTAGTATCTACTATGTGCCAGACACTATGCTAAATGCTTTGTTCACATTATTTTCTCATCTTGAAATCAAACCTTTGAGGTATTTTTTTGGTAATTCTCGGTTTGCTAAGGAGAAAACTGAATCGTTGTTGAATAGTTTGTCCAAGGTCATTGCTAATAAGTGCTAGAGCACTTTAAAACCATGTCAGCCTGACCCCAGAGCCCATGAAATTCCAACTGTCATCTGTTCCACCAACCTACTCAAGTTGGGAGCTAGTAAAATGAGGTGTGTCCTTTCTGAGCCCATCCTAGTGCATAGAAGTTTGATATTTGTGTGGGTGATTGAAAATGCTTTCCTATTTAAAATTCAAATATTAGTTCTTAGAAGTAGATGACTCACTTATATTACTACTTTAAAACAACCAGGGATACAAATGTCAGGACAAGTGGTTTCTGCTTATGGGATTATTCTCAATTTGTGCAAGGGTATTTTACTGCACTGATTGAATTTATTTATTTATTTTATTGTTTATATTTTTTAATATCTTTATTGGAGTATAATTACTTTACAATGGTGTGTTAGTTTCTTCTTTATAACAAAGTGAATCAGCTTTACATATATATATATATATATATATATATATATATATATATATATATATCTCCCCATATCTCTTCCCTCTTGCATCTCCCTCCCTCCCACCCTCCATATCCCACCCCTCTAGGTGGTTACAGAGCACCGAGCTGAAATCCCTGTGCTATGCAGCTGCTTCCCACTAGCTATCGATTTTACATTTGGTAGTGTATATATGTTCCTGCCACTCTCTCACTTTGTCCCAGCTTATGCTTCCCCCTCGCCGTGTGCTCAAGTCCATGCTCTAGTTGGTCTGCATCTTTACTCCTGTCCCACCACTATGTTCTTCATAAAATTTTTTTTTTATATTCCACATATATGTGTTAGCATACGGTATTTGTTTTTCCATTTATAACTTACTTCACTCTGTAGGACAGACTCTATGTCCATCCACCTCACTACAAATAACTCAATTTCATTTCTTTTTATGGCTGAGTAATACTCCACTGTATATTTGTGCCACATCTTCTTTATCCATTCATATATTGATGGACACTTAGTTTGCTTCCACGTCCTGGCTATTGTAAATAGAGCTGCAATGAATAATGTGGTACATGACTCTTTTTGAATTATGCTTTTCTCAGGGTATATGCCCAGTAGTGGGATTGCTGGGTCATATGGTAGTTCTATTTTTAGTTTTTTAAAGGACCTCCACACTGTTCTCCATAGCGGCTGCATCAATTTACATTCCCACCAATAGTGCAAGAGGGTTCCCTTTTCTCCACACCCTCTCCAGCATTTATTGTTTGTAGATTTTTTGATGATGGCCATTCTGAATGCTGTGAGATGATACCTCTAATGATTAGTGATGTTTAGCATTCTTTCATGTGTTTGTTGGAAATCTGTATATCTTCTTTGGAGAAATGTCTATTTAGGTCTTCTGCCCATTTTGGGATTGGGTTGTTTGTCTTTTTGATATTGTTTGTAAATTTTGGAAATTAATCCTTTGTCAGTTGCTTCATTTGCAAATATTTTCTGCCATTCTGAGGGTTGTCTTTTCACCTTGTTTATGGTTTCCTTTGCTGTGCAAAAGCTTTTAAATTTCATTAGGTCCCATTTATTTATATATTTTTTATTTCCATTTCTCTAGAAGGTGGGTCAAAAAGGATCTTGCTGTGATTTATGTCATAGAGTGCTGTGCCTATGTTTTCCTCTAAGAGTTTTATAGTGCCTGGCCTTACATTTAGGTCTTTAATCTATTTTGAGCTTATTTTTGCATATGGTGTTAGAGAGTGTTCTAATTTCATTCTTTTACATGTAGCTGTCCAGTTTTCCCAGCACCACCTATTGAAGAGGCTGTCTTTTCTCCATTGTATATTCTTGCCTCCTTTATCAACAATAAGGTGACCATATGTGCATGGGTTTATCTCAGGGCTTTCTATCTTGTTCCATTGACTTATATTTCTGTTTTTGTGCCAGTACCATACTGTCTTGATTACTGTAGCTTTGTAGTATAGTCTGAAGTCAGCGAGCCTGATTCCTCCAGCTCTGTTATTCTTTCTCAACATTGCTTTGGTAGTTTGAAAGGGATTGCATTGAATCTGTAGATTTCTTTGGGTAGTAGAGTCTTTTTCACAATGTTGATTCTTCCAATTGAAGAACATGGTATATCTCTCAATCTATTTGTAACATCTTTAATTTCTTTCATTAGTGTCTTATAATTTTCTGCACACAGGTCTCTTGTCTCCTTAGGTAGGTTTATTCCTAGGTATTTCATTCTTTTTGTTGCAGTGGTAAATGGGAGTGTTTCCTTAAATTCTCTTCCAGAATTTTCATCATTAGTGTATAGGAATGCAAGAGATTTCTGTGCATTAATTTTGTATCCTGCTATTTTACCAAATTCATTGATTAGCTCTAGACGTTTTCTGGTAGCATCTTTAGGTTTCTCTATATATAGTAACATGTCATCTGCAAACAGTGGCAGCTTTACCTCTTTTCCAATTTGGATTCCTTTTATTTCTTTTTCTTCTCTGATTGCTTTGGCTAAAACTTCCAAAATAACGTTGAATAATAGTGGTGAGTGCAGGCAACCTTGTCTTGTCCCTGATATTAGTGGAAATGGTTTCAGTTTTTCACCATTGAGGACAATGTTGGCTGTGGGTTTGTCATATATGGCCTTTATTATGTTGAGAAAAGTTCCCTTTATGCCTACTTTCTGGATTTTTTTTTTTTAATCAAAAATAGGTGTTGAATTCTGTTGAAAGCTTTTTCTGCATCTATTGAGATGATCACATGGTTTTTACTCTTCAATTTGTTAATATGGTGTATCACATTGATTTATTTGCATATGTTGAAGAATCCTTACATGTCTGGGATAAACCTCACTTGATCATGGTGTATGATCCTTTTAATGTGCTCCTGGATTCTGTTTGCTAGTATTTTGTTGAGGATTTTTGTATCTATATTCATCAGTGATATTGGCCTGTAGTTTTCTTTCTTTGTGACATCTTTGTCTGGTTTTGGTATCAGGGTTAAGGTGGCCTCGTAGAATGAGTTTGGGAGTGTTCCTTTCTCTGCTATATTTTGGAAGAGTTTGAGAAGGATAGGTGTTAGCTCTTCTCTAAATGTTTGATAGAATTCATCTGTGAAGCCATCTGGTCCTGGACTTTTATTTGTTGGAAGATTTTTAATCACAGTCTAAATTTCAGTGCCTGTGATTGGTCTGCTTATATTTTCTATTTCTTCCTGATTCAGTCTCAGAAGGTTGTGCTTTTCTAAGAATTTGTCCATTTCTCCAGGTTGTCCAGTTTATTGGCAGATAGTTGCTTGTAGTAATCTCTCATGATCCTTTGTATTTTTGCAGTGACAGTTGTTACTTCTCCTTTTTCATTTCTAATTCTATTGATTTGAGTCTTCTCCCTTTTTTTCTTGATGAGTCTGGCTAATGGTTTATCAATTTTGTTTATTTTCTCAAGGAACCAGATTTAGTTTTATTAATCTTTGCTATTGTTTTCTTCATTTCTTTTTCATTTATTTCTGATCTGATTTTTATGATTTCTTTCCTTCTGCTAACTTTGGGGCTTTTTTGTTCTTCTTTCTCTAATTGGTTTAGGTATAAGGTTAGGTGGTTTATTTGAGGTGTTTCTTGTTTCTTAAGGTAGGGTTGTGTTGTTGTAAACTTCCCTCTTAGAACTGCTTTTGCTGCATCCCATAGGTTTTCAGTCTTGTGTTTTCGTTGTCATTTGTTTCTAGGTATTTTTTGATTTCCTCTTTGATTTCTTCAGTGATATCTTGGTTATTTAGTAGTGTATTGTTTAGCCTCCATGTGTTTGTATTTTTTATAGATTTTTTTCCTGTAATTGATATGGAGTCTCATAGCGTTGTGGTCAGAAAAGATACTTGATATGACTTCAATTTTCTTAAACTTACCAAGGCTTCATTTGTGACCCAGGATATGATCTATCATGGAGAATGTTCCATGAGCACTTGAGAAGAGAGTGTATTCTGTTGTTTGTGGATGGAATCTCCTATTAATATCAATTAAGTCTATCTTGTTAATGTATCATTTAAAGCTTGTGTTTCTGTAGTTATTTTGATTTTGGACGATCTGTCCATTGGTGAAAGTGGGGTGTTAAAGTCCCCTACTATGATTGTGTTACTGTCAATTTCACCTTTTATGGCTGTTAGTATTTGCCTTATGTATTGGTGTACTCCTATGTTGGGTGCATAAATATTTTCAATTGTTATATCTTCTTCTTGGATTGATCCCTTGATCATTATGTAATGTCCTTCTTTGTCTCTTGTAGTAGTCTTTATTTTAAAGTGTATTTTTTTCTGATAAGAGAATTGCTATTACAGCTTTCTTTTGATTTCCATTTGCATGGAATATCTTTTTCCATCCCTCACTGTCAGTCTGTATGTGTCCCTAGGTCTGAAGTGGGTCTCTTGTAGACAGCATATGTACAGGTCTTGTTTTTTTACCCATTCAGCTAGTCTATGTGTTTTGGTTGGAGCATTTAATCCATTTACATTTAAGGTAATTGTCAATATGTATGTTCCTATTATCATTTTCTTAATTGTTTTGGGTTTGTTATTGTAGGTCTTTTCCTTGTCTTGTGTTTCCTGCCTAGAGAAGTACCTTTAGCATTTGTTGTAAAGCTGGTTTGGTGGTGCTGGATTCTCTTAACTTTTGTTTGTCTGTAAAGGTTTAAATTTCTCTGTCAAATCTGAATGAGAATCTTGTTGGGTAGAGTAATCTTGGTTGTAGTTTTTTCCCTTTCATCACTTTAAATATGTTCTGTCTCTCCCTTCTGGCTTGCAAAGTTTCTCCTGAAAGATCAACTATTAACCTTATGGGGTTTCCCTTGTATGTTTTTTGTTGTTTATTCCCTTGCTTCTTTTAATATTTTTTCTTTGTATTTAATTTTTGATAGTTTGATTAATATGTGTCTTGGCATGTTTCTCCTTGGATTTATCCTGTATGGGACTCTCTGCACTTCCTGTACTTGATTACCTATTTCCTTTCCCATATTAGGGAAGTTTTTAACTATAGTCTCTTCAAATATTTTCTCAGTCCCTTTCTTTTTCTCTTCTTCTTCTGGGACCCCTATAATTCAAATGTTGGTGCATTTAATGTTATACCTGAGGTCTCTGAGACTCTCCTCAATGTTTTCCTTTCTTTTTTATTTTTTCTGCTCTGTGGTACTCATTTCCACTATTTTATCTTCTAGGTCACTTATCTGGTCTTCTGCCTCAGTTATTCTGCTATTGATTCCTTCCAGAGAATTTTTAATTTCATTTATTGTGTTGTTCATCATTGTTTGTTTGCTCTTTAGTTTTTATAGGTCCTTGTTAAACATTTATGGTATTTTCTCCATTCTATTTCCAAGATTTTTGATCATCTTTACTATCATTATTCTGAATTCTTTTTCAGGTAGAATGCTTATTTCCTCTTCATTTGTTTGGTGTGGTGGGTTTTTACCTTTCTCTTTCATCTGCTGTGTGTTTATTTGTCTTCTAGTTTTGCTTAACTTACTGTGTTTGGGTCTCCTTTTCACAGGCTGCAAGTTTGTAGTTCCCATTGTTTTGGCGTCTGCCCCAGCCTTAGCGTCTCATGCCCCAGTGGCTAAGGTTGGTTCAGTGGCTTGTGTAGGCTTCCTGGTGGAGGAGACTGGTGCCTGTATTCTGGTGGGTTGGGATGGATCTTGTCTTTCTGGTGGGTAGGGCCACATCCTGTGGTGTGTTTTAGGGTGTCTTGAACCTTGTATGACTTTCAGCAACCTCTCTGTTAATGGCTGGGTTTGTGTTCCTATCTTGCTCGTTGTTTGGCATGGGGTGTCCATCACTGGAGGTTGCTGGCCATTGGGTGGCGCTGGCTCTTAATGTTGAGACGTAGATCTCTGCGAGAGCTCTTGCCCATTGATATTACGTGGAGCTGGGAGGCCTCCTGTGGACCAATGTCCTGAACTTGGCTCTCCCATCTCAGAGGCACAGGCCTGACACCCAGCCAGAGCACCAAGGCCCTGTCATCCACATGGCTCAGAATAAAAGGGAGAAAAATAGAATGAAAAAAAATGAAATAAAATAGTTATTAAAATAAAAAAATAATTATTAAAAATAAAAAAATTAAAAAAGTAATTTAAAAAAACAAAGAAGAGAGCAACGAAATCAAAAACCAAAACCCCAGTGATAAGAAGCGATTAAAAACTATACTAAAAAAATAAAAGGACGGCCAGACAGAACCCTAGGACAAATGGTAAAAGCAAAGTTATACAGACAAAATTGCACACAGACACATACACACTCACAAAAAGAGAAAAACGAAAAAAATATATACATCGTTGCTCCCAAAGTCTACCACCTCAATTTGGGATGATTTGTTTTCTATTCATGTATTCCACCGATGCAGGGTACATCAAGTTGATTGTGGAGATTTACTCCACTGCTTCTGAGGCTGCTGGGAGAAATTTCCCTTTCTCTTAATTGTTCGCACAGCTCCTGGGGTTCAGCTTTGGATTTGGCCCTGCCTTTGCATATAGGTCGCCTGAGGTTATCTGTTCTTTGCTCGGACAGGACGGAGTTAAAGCAGCAGCTGATTAGGGGGTTCTCATTCAGGCCGGGGAGAGAGGAGTATGGCATTCGGGGTGAGCCTGCGGCCGCAGAGGCCATCATAACATTGCACCAGTGTGAGGCACGCCATGTGTTCTCCTGGGGGAGTTGTTCCTGGACCACGGGACCCTGGCAGCGGCGGGCTGCACAGGCTCCTGGGAGGGGATATGTGGATAGTGACCTGTGTTGCACACAGGCTTCTTGGCGGCGGCAGCAGCAGCCTTAGTGTCTCATGCCCGTCTCTGAGGTCTGCGCTGATAGCCACGGCTCGTGCCCATCTCTGGAGCTCATTTAGGCGGTACTCTTAATACCCTCTCCTCAGGCACCCGAAAACTAAGAGGGAAGAAAAAGTCTCTTGCCTCTTCGGCAGCTCCAGACTTTTTCCCGGACTCCCTCCTGGCTAGCCGTGGTGCACTAACCCCTTCAGGCTGTGTTCACGCTGCCAACAGCAGGCCTCTCCCTGCGATCCAACCGAAGCCCCAGCCTCAGCTCCCAGCCCCGCCTGCCCCGGCGGGTGAGCAGACAAGCCTCTCGGGCTGGTGAGTGCTGGTCGGCACCGATCCTCTGTGCGGGAATCTCTCCTCTTTGCCCTCTGCACCCTTGTTCCTGTGCTCTCCTCCGCGGCTCCGAAGCTTCCCCCCTCCGCCACCCGCAGTCTCCGCCCGTGAAGGGGCTTCTAGTGTGTGGAAACCTTTCCTCCTTCACAGCTCCCTCCCACTGGTGCAGGTCCCGTCCCTATTCTTTTGTCTTTGTTTTTTCTTTTTTCTTTTGCCCTACCCAGGTACGAGGGGAGTTTCTTGCCTTTTGGGAGGTCTGAGGTCTTCTGCCAGCTTTCAGTAGGTGTTCTGTAGGAGTTGTTCCACATGTAGCTGTATTTCTGATGTATTTGTGGGGAGGAAGGTGACCTCCACGTCTTACCCTTCCGCCATCTTGAAGGTCTCCTCCAGAGCTAGCAATTGATTAAATCCTAAAATATAACTTGTCCAAGAAGAAATAACCTTCTAATCTAACTTCCCATTTGATAGCTAAGAAAACAGAGGCTCAGGGGCTGACATGCCTTAACAAAGACCCTACAGCAGGCTCTGATTGTATTTATTGATATCAGAAAAAAATCAAGACTAGATGTGATCAATCTGAAATATGCTAATTATTTATTCTGTGAATATGCATCCACACTATACATAGTAACATTAAAGGAATCTTCACCACACTGTCCATCAATATGTAGCTGTCAATCTGTCAGTTAATTATAATTAATGCAGTTGGTAAGACAGAGCTACAATGCATATTATCAATAGTTTGCATTCCCCAGCCAGAACATTTGCACCATCACAGAGTGTGTGATGAATATACATTAAAAATTATGAATCCTTTTCAGCTAAATATTAATTTTGACACAATGATGACATTTCTCCCTAGTTTTCTAAAGTTATTATATCATTTCTCTTCTCCCTCACAACCAAGTAAAGCAAAACAAAAAAGAAACAACTTCCAAAGGGACTAAGAAACTACTGACTTAATTTCTATGTGCTGAATGAAGAGTATTCTCAAAGCAGCCTGGGAAAACATCCTTGCTGTTTTTGCCCTGATAAGATCAGGGCAGGGATTTTATTTTTGTCTATAGTAGGCTGAAGTTCTTATAAGGAAGAGAATTCTGGCAGAATTTTAAGACAAAAATAATTTAAAAACTGTCTTTTGACAAATTTTTGCCTCTATAAGATTTTTTTCCTGTTACTAATTTATTTACCTTAGCATGTGGAGATTTACTGCATAATTATGTGCCATCCTGAAAATATGGCATATCTGCAAACTGATACAGACATAAGCAAATGGGATTGTGAGAACTCATATCTGAGAAGTCCCCAAAAGTGCCACAGTTGGTCTCAGAACTCTCCTTTTCTTCAGTGATGTAAACACCCTCCACAAGATTCTTTTGGTCCTTTGTAAATGGACTGAGCCAAGTTCTGTAGCATCTCATGTGTCTCAGTGCCTCAGAACTGAGTAACTGCTCCATCCTCAAGAAACCTTTTCTGTTACTTCCCAACATCTCAGCTGCACGAGTGACCTGGAGACCATGGCAATGCTGTTCAAGCCGCACAGACTTTCTATCTTCTTCTCCACTTAAAAAGAAAATTTTTTTCTAATTCGGATTTCCAAAGGGTTGTTTCTCAGAAGGAAGTAAGGAGAGGATGATTTTCTCTAATTCATTTACGCTCTGAGAACTACTTACTCCCTGGGTACCTAAAATCCTCCTCTAGGTTTGCATGCTTTCCGGCTTATGCTCAGGGCAATCAGCAGCTGATTGTCATAAGCGGAAGGTCATTACATAGAAACGCTGGAGCGTATAATTGCGAGTTCAAGGTTCCTGGCAGCTGGCACCCACTGCATCTTGCACCACCAGAAGCCATTGTTAGGAGGTGTACCCCGTGCCATTGAGCTGTCACTATACCAGTCACCTCCTAAGGAGCATGGCAGGGCTCCTCTAAGTATGTTCCAATTCTTTCCTTGCATACAGGGCAGAACAGAGCCTGACAGTAATGTTCTTTCTAGAACAGACTCCGCTTGCCAAAGCACTCGGCTCCTATCTTCATGCTCTTTTCCTTCTCTTATCCTCTTTTTCTCTTCTCTCTTCCTTCAGTATTACATTTTCAGCAAAAGGCTGAGCATGGATAAAAAATAGTATAAATGTAGGGCTAATAGTTAAAGCACTTTAAAACCTCCACTCCTGAAAAAAAGAAAATTGCATGTTTGACCTGATTAAATCTTTTTGAATTATTATAACAATGTACTCATAAGAATTATTCTATTTTTTCCTAGTTAAGAACACTTTACAGTTAAACCCGTTGCATTCTACCAAGCTTTCCTGTTAAGGGATATAACTTATTCTTCAGTCCTAGTCACAGTATGTTTCAATATACTTCCTGAGAATAAATTAATTTTGCTGCCATGTCATCAAATGTTTTTGAAAAGACACATATATGACAAAGTAGATTATTGTTATTCCTATTGAGTGAAAATATAAGAAAATATCTTTTTGTATAGTGACTAAGTTTATGGGAAAAGCTTAAAATACTATTAATATCATGTATCTACCTAAAAATGATATTGAGACTCTACTAAAACATCCTTCTGGGATATTTTTATTTATACCACTTTAAACCATGATTCATGGAAAAAAATAGTTCTTTTCATTAATGATAATTTGTTATTTGTCTGAATGTAAAGAACAGTATTATGGGATATAGATCCTAAGGAGGATGTATATAATTCAAAGCATGTATATAATTCAAAGCATGTCAGATTTTCTTCACTTGTGGTTTATCTATGCCTTGCAATAGAAGGGTTTGTGTTGCATTGCATAGCATGAATTATAGTGATCCTCTGGGCCAGAAGAGCATAATTACTCAGCATACAGGGCATCTACTTACTTAATTTCTGCCTTAATCATCTATTTTCACTACTGTCTTTTCTTAAGAATAAAATAAAAACTTGCAGCTTCTTTTAAATAGATTTAAAACTATTTACAAATCTTCAAACTGTTAGATCTCTATCCTCAAAGACCTCATGACTTTCCTGCATTTCAGTAGGAGTGGGAGTGAGGAAACCAGTTAAGTCATGGCTAATTTGCCATTTTTCAACCAGGTAATAAGAGGAAAACTAGCTGCTTTGAGGCTGAGATCTATGTCAAGTCTGTATTTTTTCCCCACCTACTTTCTCTATAATGTACATTTTGAATAAAAAAATTATCTTGTAGTTCGGGAAATACTTTAAAAAAAAAAAACCCTGATTTGCATAAAAACAGGCACTATAGCATAAGGCTAGGGCACCCCGATGCCATCATACTTCCAGTGCCTTTGAGAATTTGGAGAGAGCTCAGATCCATTGTGTCTTGAAACAAATCATTTCTCTTCAAGGCATTTATAGGAAATGGTTCTTTGTTCATTTCAATAGTGTTTTTCAAATCCTAAGTCTGACAGGGAGGTGAAGGAGGCAGGTATGTGTGTGTGTGTGGGGGGGTGGTCCATAGTCATCTTTTTAAAATCCTTTAAGATTTCATCCTTTTGGAAAATGAATTTTGTGATGGTATTTTTCTTTCATTTGAGTGAAATGCTCTGGAAAGAAGGAAAGGAAAGGAAAGGAAAGAAAAAAAAAGAGCACGAAAAGAGAAGCAAACCAGTTTTTATAGAAGTTTATCTACATAGACTAGGAAGATAAAATAAAAGAATGGCCAATTTATTAACTTTGGGCACTTATGATTGATAATGATCATCACTGATGAATCCATTGAATAGCCCAGGCTGATAAACCATTTATTCTATTGAAATGAGTAGATGGATTTTACTAAACGTTCATTTTGTACAGGTAGATATGACCAAAGTCCGTTGGCTTTCTTGGAATAATGCAAATAATAATTAGGACTAGCATGAAAATCTGCATATATGAAGTCATTTTACCTTTGAGCTTTAACTGACATCACTATCTGTAAGGTGTTACTTTCTCTTCAATAACAATTATTAACTTTTTGTTCATCTTTTTCTTTGTTAATTGCTTACTATGGGAATCTGGTGACATTGCATTCAATTTCAATTTTTGTTTAGAGCACATCTCTTCCCTCTTCCCTCCTGCAGCTTACTCCTAAGAAACCTACCATGATCTTCATCACCATAGTCCACCAGAGGAGAATTAAACATGACTTTGGCTTTCAGAAAAGTGACTATAACTATAATTTTGTGCTATGACATTAAAAAGCCACAGAAAGAAAGTCAGTGCAATTACCTTGAGGGCATACGTGTGTGTAATGTCTGATAGAACTATAAATCAGCAATGCATGACAGGCCAATTCCCATTATCAAGAACTTCATGGGGCATCACAGTTTTACTGTAGTGGAATTTTGTTATTTTCAGAACCTTGCTCAAATTACCCAGTTTTCAGGACTAAAATGTGGCACTCAGTTTCTCTGGAGGTAATAAGGCAGTAGAAAAGCGTTGCCTTCTTAGAAGTAATAAGAATATAGCAAGGTTGTTGGATACAAGATCAGCATATCAAAATCAATTGCCTCTCTATATCCTGGCAATAGCCCATTGGAGAATGGAATAAGAAAAGGATTCCATTCAAAACTGCAACAAACAGGATACAAAATTAATACACAGAAATCTCTTGCATTCCTATATACTAAAAATGAAAGATCAGAAAGAGAAATTAAGGAAAAAATCCCATTTACCACTGCAACAGAAATAATAAAATACCTAGGAATAAACCTACCTATGGTGACAAAAGACCTGTACTCAGAAAACTATAGGATACTGATGAAAGAAATCAAGGACGACACAAGCAGATGGAGAGATATACCATGTTCTTGGATTGGAAGAATCAGTATTGTGAAAATAACTATACTACTCAAAGCAATCTACAGATTCAATGCAATCCCTATCAAATTATCAGTGGCATTTTTCATTGGATTAGAACAGAAAATTTTATAATTTCTATGGAAACACAAAAGACCCTGAATAATGAAAGCAATCTTGAGAAAGAAAAAAGGACCTGGAGGAATCAGGCTGCCTGACTTCAAACTATAATACAAAGCTACAGTATTCAAGACAGTATGGTACTGGCACAAAACAGAAATATAGGTCAAAGAAACAGGATAGAAAGCCCAGAGATAAACCCATGCACCTATGGTTACCAACTCTATGACAAAGGAGGCAAGAATATACAATGAAGAAAAGACAGTCTCTTCAATAAGTGGTGCTGGGAAAACTGGACAGCTACATGTAAAAGAATGAAATTAGAACACTCCCTAACACCATACACAAAAATAAACTCAAAATGGATTAAAGATCTAAATGTAAGGCCAGACACTATAAAACTCTTAGAGGAAAACATAGGCAGAATGCTCTCTGATATAAATTGCAACAAGATCTTTTTTGATTCACCTCCTAGAGTAATGAAAATAAAAACAAAAATAAACAAATGGGACCTAAGGAAACTTAAAAGCTTTTGTAAAGCAAAGGAAACCATGAACAAGATGAAAAGACAACTCTCAGAATGGGAGAAAATATTTGCAAATGAAGCAACCAAGGGATTAATCTCCAAAATATACAAACAGCTCATGCAGCTCAATATCAAAAAAACAAACAACCCAATCAGAAGATGGGTGGAAGATCTAAATAAACACTTCTCCAAAGAAGACATACAGATGGCCAACAAACACATGAAAAGATGCTCAACATCACTAATTATTAGAGAACTGCAAATCAAAACCACAAAGAGGTATCACCTCACCAGTCAGAATGGCCATCATCAAAAAATCTGCAAACAGTAAATGCTAGAGAAGGTGTGGAGAAAAGGGAACCCTCTTACACTGTTGATGGGAATGTAAATTGATACAATCACCATGGAGAACAGCATGGAGTTTCCTTAAAAAACTAAAAATAGAACTACCACATGACCCAGCAATCCCACTCCTGAACATATATCCAGAGAAAACCATAATTCAAAAAGATACATGCACCCCAGTGTTCACTGCAGCACTATTTACAATAGGCAGGACATGGAAACCTAAATGTCCATTAACAGAAGAATGGATAAAGAAGATGTGGTACATATATATACAGTGGAATATTACTCAGCCATAAACAAGAATGAAACTGTTCAATCTGCAGAGATGTGGATAGACCTAGAGACTGTCATACAGAGTGAAGTGAGTGAGAAAGAGAAAAACAAATGTATAACATCACCTATATGTGGAATCTAGAAAAATGATATAGATGAACTTATATGCAAAGCAGAAATAGAGACAGAGAGATAGACAATGGACATATGGCTACCGGTGGGGAAGAGGGGGGTGGGATGAAACGGGAGAATGGGATTGACATATATACACTACTATGTATAAAATAGATAACTAATGAGAACGTACTGTATAGCACAGGGAACTCTACTCAATGCTAAGGTAAGGAAATGGTAAGGAAATCCAAAAAAGAGAGGATATATGTATACATATAGCTTATTCACTTTACTGCACAACAGAAATGAACACAACCTTGTAAAGTAATTATACTCCAATAAAAATGAATAAAAAATGACTTTCAGTAATTAACTCTGATTCCAGTCAAGCTTGCCATGAGTGATTCCTGTGGCAGTGTGCTATAGTTTGCTGGAACCTAAAAACAAGAAAAATAAAATTAAAAAAACCTGCCAAAAACAACAAAATTGCAACAGTATCTATGTAGTATCTGGGAATAAACCTAACAAAGGGTACAAGAATTTTAAGGAGAATTGTTCAATGAAGAAACAAGCTGTAAATTAATATATTCACTATGATATATTTCTATTCAAAATCATCCACAAAATATGCTATTACATTTCAATATATTTATGTAAAAGTATAAAAATGGACTGGAAGGATATACACCAAACTCACAGTGTCTTGGAAATTGAGGTTGAGTATTGGAGTGATAATCAAAGGAAATTTTAATTTTATTATTGGGCTAAAAATAAGATTTTTGGTTTTAGTTGTGATCTTCAAATTTTTTACAGAGAATTTCTTCATATATTGTGCATTAAAAAAAGTTTGTACATGGAGACAGTATTAGAATACTAGAAGCAAGTAGATCTAAACACCAATTTTGTATCCTGAGAATATAGGTGATTCTTATTTTCTTTTCACTTAAAATTTTTTTTTCCAAATCTATTTCCCATTGTCTCAGGGAAAAAAAGTTGACTTGCTATAAACTTAGAGAATATTGGGCTAAAAGCAAAATGCCAAGCAGAGGAGAAAAGAGCCAGGTTCACCATGAAGTGATAGAAAAAAACAAAGCAAAAGCAAAACAGAATCTGGACATATTAAGGTTCAAATTCAGTGTCATTACTCTGGAAATTCAGGCAGAATTTGGTTAGGTTTCCTTAGCTGTCAACTGGAGATGATAATACCTAATATGCAGGGTTTTGAAAGGAGTAGGGGTAATGAATTTAAAGATGCTTGTATCCCAGAGCCACCCTATCCTGTCCCTTCATGGTCCCATCATTCGTTTCCTTCCCCTCCTGAAAGCAAAGTAGCTGAATCTCACAGCTGAGACCAGAGAGTGGACCCAGTGCTTCTGTCTCACCCATGACTGTGGCTCCTGTGCTTTAGAGAGGCAGGCAACTTGACAGAAGCCAAGTTGACCTAGTCTGGACGCAGGCTGATGAGACTCAGGCAATCAGCCCCGTGTGAGTCCTCACCAGAGAGTCCCACATCTCCCACAGTGGGGCAGATGTCACCATTGTAGTTTTGACTGCCGCCCAAGGAAGTGGATTTGGATGAAGGGACCTCACACCTCATGGGAAAACACTGGGACCTTGGCTGCCTCTGCCTCTTGCCTCAGGCTTTGGGTCCGAATCCTCGCAACTCCTTACAGCACTTTACAGTTTACAAGGCACGAATGACTCTTGCTCTCTTGCAGACTGTAAAGTCGGGGGCTTTGAGAGGCTGAAATGAACTGGCAATGGTGGACAGATCACAAAGCAGGTAGGCAGCAATCTGGCCTGGAACCCAGCTCTTACTTTAGTCCACATGGAATGCACAACTGTCAGCAGAGCTAGAGGGTGCTGCTTTATTGATCCATTTTAAAAAAAGAAAGTTTAGAAGGCCGTCTTTTCTAAAACAAAAGATGCATGTTATGTACATACATATTCAATTATGAGAGTAATTCTATTTTTTCAAATCCTTAGGAGTTTGGTGGATAGAGGTATAGAAAATAGTAGGGAATGGTAAAGAAAGAGAAAATTTAACATTTGTTTGATCATCAGTGAGAGCTGTACCCCTCATGCTTGACACATCATTGACACTCAATAAATATTTGTTGAATGAATAAATCCATTAAACATATGCCACAAACAAACAAACAAAAAATAAAGAGGCTTATATAGGACCTGTTACATATGAGATTTTCAAAAAATAAAAATCTGAAGATTAGAATACGAAAAGGGATGTGAAAAATTCAACAATCTTAATTTAGTTATGAGTCTGGGGGAAGCTGAATATCTAGGACAAATATATCCTATAATAAGATTCAGGACCATCCAGACAGGAATTAACCAAAAATGAGTTATATCAACATACACAAAGGGCATTAGGGTTACTACAGGAGGAGAAGCAGGGCAAGTTGGAATTCCAACCAGAAGCTCCTGGCCAATAATGCATATAGGCCCTCAGACTCTCTGCCTCTGTCCTTTGGGGAAAGCCTATTATTTGGTTTTGGAAGGTGAATAAAAACAGTCTAGTGATGGCAGTGGTGGCATTTTGTATGTATATGTATGGGTCACACTTATTGAACACCTACTGTGTGTCAGGAACCGCTTTAAGATTTTTGTGTTCTTAGAGCATTACATTTATTTCTCACAATAATCTTTTAAGATATTTACAGATTAGAAAACAATCCCAGAGAGGTATAGTAACCTGTCCAAGGTCACAGAAATAGTGAATGCCATCTGCCTTGTTACTGAGGTGATTCTGGGCAGTTTACTCTGCCCTCATTGAAACAGCCTTCTCTGGCTCACCCCTAGAGATTATATCTGCTCTGTTTTGTTTTCCTAATGTGATTAGCGATCATTAGGATCCCTCCTTTTTCTTTTATTGTAATTTTTCTGGTATTACAGTTTTCTGGAAAAACTGTCCCCTCTAAAAGTCTTAAAAGTCTTCTTTCCAACCACTTACCTGTTGTCAAGTTTGTACATTTGTGGTTCCTTTTCTAGGTTCAATAATCATGGATAAAAATCCTCAGCTCCATTGATTCATGAATACCTAACACCTTTTTCAAGTGGAGTTCTATTTCTTTGTACCTGATGGAAAGTAGCCTTATTATCCAGAGAATATTGAGACCATGAAGGACCCTGCATGGGAGAGGCAAAAACAGAGGGAGGGAGAGGGAAAATAAAGACTGTAATTCACTTGAGAAATGGCAGCAGGAGAGCATAACTGTGGCTGGGTAAACTTGAAAAGTACAATATGTTAAAATTAGCAGTAATACTTTTTTTATTAGATAGCTTTATATAGGCACTGAAGTGATTGCAATCTTCAATCTGGGAAAGGCAGAGATGAAGCTGAAATGCCCAGGGTTCCAAGGCCTTTTTTTATCGGGTTAGTCAAAATATTAATGGACTCTTTATGGCTGTGAAGCAAAAGTAGGTGTCATTTTCCTGACACAGTGTGTCTCTTGGGTTTGTCTCGTCACCTTCATTCTCTTCTGCTCAGCATCCCTCTCTTGGATGGTCACCGTGGCCTGAGTCTTCAGTTTTTCCTGTTTTGTCTCCCATACTTTGTGCCCAGAGTCCTGGAAACTCATTTTGAATGTTCTACAAGTTGCAGTTCTCAGCTAGTTTTAACTGTTCAACCTAGAGTGTAGACTGAAAGTATTTAAAGAGAGATATCAGGGTGTTCAGCCATTTCACAATCAATCAAAAGCTATCGCTATTACACTGTAAATTATGTCAGTTAGAAAAAAACTATGGCTATGACAAGTAAGGGTCATAGGGATTCCTGCACATTTTGTCTTCTCCTGTGTGGGTGAATCTTAACTATGAGATAGATAAATCCTTTCTATAAAGCACAGACATAAAAAATCATTAATCAATTTATTGATACCTTTACCTATGTTGCACAAATAATAAAACAGAATTTGTTTTCTCCATAAGAGTTTTCTTTTCCCCAAATACAGGCTTTCTCTCCAAATCTTTTCTTTCAGGGCAATAGCAAGAAGTAAGCTTCCAATAGATGTTAATATATTGTTCATTCTCACTGCTGCTAATTCTTATTTTAACAAGTGGGACTGGTTTGAGGAACATCATTATAGCAGCTTGCCTGGACCTCGGGGCTGGGTCAAGAGGGGCCTCAGTGGATGGAAATATATTGTCAGTATTGAGGGTGAACATTCAGAACTGTGAATACAGAGGGCTCCCACCTATCAGTATTTACGAATCTCACATTTATGGATTTGGTCTTATAGTTCAGAGAAAATAAAAGAACATAGAAGAACACTGTTCTATGAAGAACATTGTTCTAAACATTCCATATAGGATATACTTTATGTAACAGCAATGAGAAGCAGAAGTTTTCTGCAAGATAAAATCAGCACATAAAAAAAAATGTTAAACTGAAAATCCATCAGTGAATCAAATGATAATCAGAGAGTATTTTATGAGTTTTTTCCAAATTATGCAGTGCTGATTTGGTCTTAGTCTCTCTGAGTTTGGTAACTGGTTACCATTCCTATTCTATGTTGAGTAAAATCTCATTTGCTAAGCATCATTGGGTAATAACATGTTTTGTATGTACGTGTTCCTAGGTAATTGAAAACTACCCTTTTAAGGATTGAAATTTCCAAAAAAAATTTAGGTAAAACTCTTTTCACTTTATAGTCTTTTAAGATCGAGTCCATTGAACACCATTTAGCATTTTCTTGACAACTAAGATTGATCTTGAGAATATTATTTATTGTATTATGCTGAAATGCAATGATTTTTTCTCAGGCTGTATTGTTTAGAGTGGTTTATGTTTGTATTAAATGATGCTGGATTGTTCTGTTTGAGGACTGCTGTTCTTTTTTTCCCCCTAGTTCTTCTCTTTTATCAAATTGTAAGTTTTATTTACTATTCTTAGTGCATTCTCCCTTCTGATTTGTTCATTATAATTTTGTATGGTATGAGAAACCAGATAACCAAGCATATTAGAAGCAGAAATAGCAGTAAAGATAAATGGGTTCCCAGGAACTCTCTAATGAGTAAAGTTCAAGAACTTGCACAGTATATGTGTTGTGCAATTTGTCTTACATCTTTTAGGACTAACAATCATGCTTCTAGAGAAATTGACCTATATTTTCTACCTCTTAGTCAGTTCCTCATGTTCCTCAATCCACTGATTTTTCTTCTTTTCAGACACTAAGACTACTCTTGCTTTGATTATCAATAACATTTTCTCTTCTGGTTGTCCATTTTCAGTTCCCCTTCAGTACCTCTTCTCTGCCCTCTTATATAACATCACTCTCAGTCCTCATCTCTCTACAGTGTCTTGGTGAGCCATCAGAGGATGACTGCTCAAGGTCCTTTGGGTATAATGTGGGAAAAGAGGATGACTGAGGGGATTGTTAATAGGCGTAAGAAGGAGCCAGAGCTCAAATGTCCCAGCAAAGAAGTGAGCTGTGCCCTTGGGGGAGGGAGTGGGTCCCATGGTCTCATATATAACAGAGTGGTAGAGGAGGGCTAATCTGAGCATATGTGGAAGCTAGAGCTGGACTCAGTTCCCAGATTTAGGCACTGGATATAGTGGAACAGGGAGAGGGTGCTCAACAGCTGGCACAGAGGGGATCCTGGGCACATGCTCACTTCCTCTGCATGGATCTTCGGGAGCTGCTTCTGATCTGAAGGTGGAGAGAATGCAACTAACCTATCCATGTTTAAGCCCAGAGCAGTAGCTAGTCCACAACTCTGCTAGCCTTCTGGGGCTACCCTGTTTCACTCTCATTGCTTTTTGAGACAGGATCAGTGCAGCTGGTGTGTCTATATAGATAACAGATTGAGTAAGGGAAGAGCAAGTAGTAAATATTTTATTTGTGGGAGAAGTGTTATAAAATGCATGATATTAACTGCTACCGAGATACCAATGACTCTCAAATCAATTCCAGTCCAGAGAACTCTGTATAATACAACCAAGTGTCTTGATGCCTAAAGCACAGTGTTCCAAAACTGACCTCCTTCTCCTTCCAGGCTCATTTGGTGGCACCATGATCCACATAGTTGCATAACCAACAAGCTGGGAGTCATTCTAGTCTTCTCCTTTTCTTTCTTACCCCACATCAAATGGTCACTCAGCTCAGCCGCTCTGACTCATAAATACTTTTAATTGCCTTTCTCATTATCCAAATGCCACTACTCTGTACAGATTTACATAATTTCTCATCTGTACTATTATTTTAACTTTAAAAAATATTTATTTATTTTCCTTATTTTTTTGGTTGTGTCGGGTCTTAGTTGCTGGCACACGGGATCTTTGTTGAGGTGTGCGGGATCTTTTGTTAGTGCGCGTGGCCGCTTCGTTGTAGTGCTCTGGCTTCTCTTTAGTTGTGGCATGAGTGTTTTCTTTCTCTAGTTGTGGCACGCAGGCTCCAGTGTGTAGGCTCTGTAGTTTGTGGCATGCAGGCTCTCTCGTTGAGGCATGTGAGCTCAATAGTTGTGGCGTGCGGGCTTAGTTGCTCCGAGGTGTGTGGGATCTTAGTTCCACGACCAGGGATCGAACCCATGTTCCCTGCATTGGAAGGTGGATTCTTTACCACTGGACCACCAGGGAAGTTCCTATTATCTTAACTTTTAAACTTATTTCTCTTTCTTTTATGTTGACCTTAAAATGTACCTTCTCTCACAGTATCTGATCATGCTAATACGTTAAAATATTTGTTAACAAGCCTAAAATCAATGAAGTTGTTAAATTAAATGAAAACATATAATTAATCCTGACGTTATTAAAAGAGTGGATAATTCTGTTAGTGGCCAAGGGTTAAGATTTACTGTGTGATAGATACGTGTTTGGTGGGTCAGTAAATGTTATCATATAAATAAAGTATAGCTAGTAGTGTAAATACATAAGCTTGAATGAAGGCTACTACAAATTCTAGAATTATGAGTCCTAAAATAATAAATGTAATTGAAAGACTAATCAATATTAGGACATAGTTTCTCTAATCAAGTGAATTAATGGATGACTTGCTGTAATGTGTGTTGAATATTACAAATATCAGTCAGTCAGTTAGTTGTAGAGCAAAAGCTATGGGTTAAATAAAAGCCTGATAGTTTTGATAATTATTTGTATAGAGATAAGTGGAATTGGTGGTAAAAAGCATGCCAGTGAGACTCCAGTTTTGTGGCAGAGGCCAGTAGTTACTGTTCTTACTTACAATGGAAATGTTAATTCCCTAATTTCATTGAAAGTTCTTTTGCCTCAACCCATGATCTACGTTCCATATTTATGATCTTCAGTAATTATTGGTGCTTGCTATGTATGGGCTAGGCACTAGGCTGGCATACTGTGGGTATAATGATGGGTTAGCTGGTAAGGTCTTTGTCCTCAAGCTTAAAATTTATTATTATTATTTTTTAAATTATTTTTTTAATTATTTTTTTAAATTTATTTTTTATTTATTTATTTTTTTCATTTTAACATCTTTATTGGAGTATAACTGCTTTAAAATGGTATGTTAGTTTCAGCTTCACAACAAAATGAATCAGTTATATATATACATATGTTCCCATATCTCTTCCCGCTTGCGTCTCCCTCCCTCCCACCCTCCCTATCCCACCCCTCTAGGTGGTCACAAAGCACCGAGCTGATCTCCCCGTGCTATGCGGCTGCTTCCCACTAGCTATCTATCTTACGTTTGGTAGTGTATATATGTCCATGCCTCTCTCTCTCTCTGTCACAATTTACCCTTCCCCCTCCCCATAGCCTCAAGTCCATTCTCTAGTAAGTCTGTGTCTTTATTCCTGTTTCACCCCTAGGTTTTTCATGACATTTTTTTTCTTAAATTCCATATATATGTGTTAGCATACGGTATTTGTCTCTCTCTTTCTGACTTACTTCACTCTGTATGACAGACTCTAGGTCTATCCACCTCATTACAAATAGCTCAATTTCATTTCCTTTTATGGCTGAGTAATATTCCATTGTATATATGTGCCACATCTTCTTTATCCATTCATCTGATGATGGACACTTAGGTTGTTTCCATCTCTGGGCTACTGTAAATAGAGCTGCAATGAACATTTTGGTACATGACTCTTTTTGAATTATGGTTTTCTCAGGGTATATGCCCAGTAGTGGGATTACTGGGTCATATGGTAGTTCTATTTGTAGTTTTTTAAGGAACCTCCATACTGTTCTCCACAGTGGCTGTATCAATTTACATTCCCACCAACAGTGTAAGAGGGTTCCCTTTTCTCCACACCCTCTCCAGCATTTATTGTTTCTAGATTTTTTGATGATGGCCATTCTGACTGGTGTGAGATGATATCTCATTGTAGTTTTGATTTGCATTTCTCTAATGATTAGTGATGTTGAGCATTCTTTCATGTGTTTTTTGGCACTCTGTATATCTTCTTTGGAGAAATGTCTATTTAGGTCTTCTGCCTATTTTTGGATTGGGTTGTTTGTTTTTTTGTTATTGAGCTGCATGAGCTGCTTATAAATTTTGGAGATTAATCCTTTGTCAGTTGCTTCATTTGCAAATATTTTCTCCCATTCTGAGGGTTGTCTTTTGGTCTTGTTTATGGTTTCCTTTGCTGCACAAAGCTTTTAAGTTTCATTAGGTCCCATTTGTTTATTTTTGTTTTTATTTCCATTTCTCTAGGAGGTGGGTCAAAAAGGACCTTGCTGTGATTTATGTCATAGAGTGTCCTGCCTATGTTTTCCTCTAAGAGTTTTATAGTGTCTGGCCTTACATTTAGGTCTTTAATCCATTTTGAGCTTATTTTTGTGTATGGTGTTAGGGAGTGATCTAATCTTATACTTTTACATGTACCTGTCCAGTTTTCCCAGCACCACTTATTGAAGAGGCTGTCCTTCCTCCACTGTACATTCCTGCCTCCTTTATCAAATATAAGGTGACCATATGTGCGTGGGTTTATCTCTGGGCTCTCTATCTTGTTCCATTGATCCATATTTCTGTTTTTGTGCCAGTACCATACTGTCTTGATTACTGTAGCTTTGTACTATAGTCTGAAGTCAGGAAGCCTGATTCCTCCAGCTCCATTTTTCATTCTCAAGATTGCTTTGGCCATTCGGGGTCTTTTGTGTTTCCATACAAATCATGAAATTTTTTGTTTTACTTCTGTGAAAAATGCCAGTGGTAGTTTGATAGGGATTGCATTGAATCTGTAGATTGCTTTGGGTAGTAGAGTCATTTTCACAATGTTGATTCTTCCAATCCAAGAACATGGTATATCTCTCCATCTATTTGTATCATCTTTAATTTCTTTCATCAGTGTCTTATAATTTTCTGCATACAGGTCTTTTGTCTCCTTAGGTAGGTTTATTCCCAGATATTTTATTCTTTTAGTTTTAATGGTAAATGGGAGTGTTTTCTTGATTTCACTTTCAGATTTTTCATCCTTAGTGTATAGGAATGCCAGAGATTTCTGTGCATTAATTTTGTATCCTGCCACTTTACCAAATTCATTGATTAGCTCTAGTAGTTTTCTGTTAGCATCTTTAGGATTCTCTATGTATAGTATCATGTCACCTGCAAAGAGTGACAGCTTTACTTCTTCTTTTCCAATTTGGATCCCTTTTATTTCCTTTTCTTCTCTGATTGCTGTGGCTAAAACTTCCAAAACTATGTTGAATAAGAGTGGTGAGAGTGGGCAACCTTGTCTTGTTCCTGATCTTAGTGGAAATGCTTTCAGTTTTTCACCATTGAGGACGATGTTGGCTGTGGGTTTGCCATATATGGCCTTTGTTATGTTGAGGAAAGTTCCCTCTATGCTTACTTTCTGCAGGGTTTTTATCATAAATCGGTGTTGAATTTTGTCAAAAGCTTTCTCTGCATCTATTGAGATGATCATATGGTTTTTCTCCTTCAATTTATTAATATGGTGTATCACGTTGATTGATTTGCGTATATTGAAGAATCCTTGCATTCCTGGAATAAACCCCACTTGATCATGGTGTATTATCTGTTTAATGTGCTGTTGGATTCTGTTTGCTAGTATTTTGTTGTGGATTTTTGCATCTATGTTCATCAGTGATATTGGCCTGTAGTTTTCTTTCTTTGTGACATCCTTGTCTGGTTTTGGTATCAGGGCGATGGTGGCCTCGTAGAATGAGTTGGGGAGTGTTCCTCCCTCTGCTACATTTTGGAAGAGTTTGAGAAGGATAGGTGATAGCTCTTCTCTAAATGTTTGATAGAATTCGCCTGTGAAGCCATCTGGTCCTGGGCTTTTGCTTGTTGGAAGATTTTTAATCACAGTTTCAATTTCAGTGCTTGTGATTGGTCTGTTCATATTTTCTATTTCTTCCTGATTCAGTCTTGGCAGGTTGTGCCTTTCTAAGAATTTGTCCATTTCTTCCACGTTGTCCATTTTATTGGCATAGAGTTGATTGTAGTAATCTCTCACGATCTTTTGTATTTCTGTAGTGTCAGTTGTTACTTCTCCTTTTTCATTTCTAATTCTATTGATTTCAGTCTTCTCCCTTTTTTTCTTGATGAGTCTGGCTAATGGTTTATCAATTTTGTTTATCCTTTCAAAGAACCAGCTTTTAGTTTTATTGATCTTTGCTATTGTTTCCTTCATTTCTTTTTCATTTATTTCTGATCTGATTTTTATGATTTCTTTCCTTCTGCTAACTTTGGAGGGTTTTTTTGTTCTTCTTTCTCTAATTGCTTTAGGTGCAAGGTTAGGTTGTTTATTCGAGATGTTTCCTGTTTCTTAAGGTAGGATTGTATTGCTATAAACTTCCCTCTTAGAACTGCTTTTGCTGCATGTCATAGATTTTGAGTCATCGTGTCTCCATTGTCATTTGTTTCTAGGTATTTTTTGATTTCCTCTTTGATTTCTTCAGTGATCACTTCGTTATTAAGTAGTGTATTGTTTAGCCTCCATGTGTTTGTATTTTTTACAGATTTTTTCCAGTAATTGATATCTGGTCTCATAGCGTTGTGGTCAGAAAAGATACTTGATACAATTTCAATTTTATTAAATTTACCAAGGCTTGATTTGTGACCCAAGATATGATCTATCCTGGAGAATGTTCCATGAGCACTTGAGAAAAATGTGTATTCTGATGTTTTTGGATGGAATGTCCTATAAATATCAATTAAGTCCATCTTGTTTAATGTATCATTTAAAGCTTGTGTTTCCTTATTTATTTTCATTTTGGATAATCTGTCCATTGGTGAAAGTGGGGTGTTAAAGTCCCCTACTATGAATGTGTTACTGTCGATTTCCCCTTTTATGGCTGTTAGTATTTTCCTTATGTATTGAGGTGCTCCTATGTTAGGTGCATAAATATTTACAATTGTTATATCTTCTTCTTGGATTGATTCCTTGATCATTATGTAGTGTCCTTCTTTGTCTCTTTTAATAGTCCCTATTTTAAAGTCTATTTTGTCTGATATGAGAACTGCTACTCCAGCTTTCTTTTGGTTTCCATTTGCATGAAATACCTTTTTCCATCCCCTTACTTTCAGTCTGTATGTGTCTCTAGGTCTGAAGTGGGTCTCTTGTAGACAGCAAATATATGCATCTTGTTTTTGTATCCATTCAGCCAATCTGTGTCTTTTGGTGGGAGCATTTAGTCCATTTACATTTAAGGTAATTATCGATATGTAAGTTCCCATTCCCATTGTCTTAATTGTTTTGGGTTCGTTATTGTAGGTCTTTTCCTTCTCTTGTGTTTCTTGCCTAGAGAAGTTCCTTTAGCAGTTGTTGTAGAGCTGGTTTGGTGGTGCTGAACTCTCTCAGCTTTTTTTTGTCTGTAAAGGTTTTAATTTCTCCATCAAATCTGAATGAGATCCTTGCTGGGTAGAGTAGTCTTGGTTGCAGGTTTTTCTCCTTCATCACTTTAAATATGTCCTGCCACTCCCTTCTGGTTTGCAGAGTTTCTGCTGAAAGATCAGCTGTTAACCTTATAGGGATTCCCTTGTGTGTTATTTGTTGTTTTTCCCTTGCTGCTTTTAATATGCTTTCTTTGTATTTAATTTTTGACAGTTTGATTAATATGTGTCTTGGCATATTTCTCCTTGGATTTATCCTGTATGGGACTCTCTGTGCATCCTGGACTTGATTAACTATTTCCTTTCCCATATTAGGGAAGTTTTCAACTATAATCTCTTCAAATATTTTCTCAGTCCCTTTCTTTTTCTCTTCTTCTTCTGGAACCCCTATAATTTGAATGTTGGTGTGTTTAATGTTGTCCCAGAGGTCTCTGAGACTGTCCTCAGTTCTTTTCATTCTTTTTTTCTTTATTCTGCTCTGCATTAGTTATTTCCACTATTTTATCTTCCAGGTCACTTATCCGTTCTTCTGCCTCAGTTATTCTGCTATTGATCCCATCTAGAGTATTTTTCATTTATTGTGTTGTTCATCATTGTTTGTTTCATCTTTAGTTCTTCTAGGTCCTTGTTAAATGTTTCTTACATTTTGTCTATTCTATTTCCAAGATTTTGGATCATCTTTACTATCATTATTCTGAATTCTTTTTCAGGTAGACTGCCTATTTCCTCTTCATTTGTTAGGTCTGGTGGGTTTTTATTTTGCTCCTTCATCTGCTGTGTGTTTTTCTGTCTTTTCATTTTGCTTATCTTACTGTGTTTGGGGTCTCCTTTTTGCAGGCTGAAGGTTCATAATTCCTGTTGTTTTTAGTGTCTGTCCCCAGTGGCTAAGGTTGGTTCAGTGGGTTGTGTAGGTCTCCTGGTGGAGGGTACTAGTGCCTATGTTGTGGTGGATGAGGCTGGATCTTGTCTTTCTGATGGGCAGGTCCACGTCTGGTGGTGTGTTTTGGGGTGTCTGTAGACTTATTATGATTTTGGGCAGCCTCTCTGCTAATGGGTGAGGTTGTGTTCCTGTCTTGCTAGTTGTTTGGCATAGGATGTCCAGCGCTGTAGCTTGCTGGTCGTTGAGTGAAGCTGGGTGCTGGCGTTGAGATGGAGATCTCTGGGAGATTTTTGCTGTTTGATATTATGTGGAGCTGGCAGGCCTCTTGTGGACCAGTGTCCTAAGTTGGCTCTCTCACCTCCGAGGCACAGCACTAACTCCTGACTGCAGCACCAAGAGCCTTTCAGCCACACGGCTCCTTAATTTGGGATGATTTGTTGTCTATTCATGTATTCCACAGATGCAGGGTACATCAAATTGATTGTGGAGCTTTCATCCGCTGCTTCTGAGGCTGCTGGGAGAGATCTCCTTTTCTCTTCTTTGTTCTCACAGTTCACAGGGGCTCAGCTTTGGATTTGGCCCCACCTGTGTGTGTAGGTCGCCGGAGGGCGTCTGTTCTTTGCTCAGACAGGACGGGGTTAAAGGAGCCGCTGATTCGGAGCCTCTGGCTCACTCAGGCCAGGGGTAGGGAGGGTCACGGAGTGCGGGGCAGGCCTGTGGCGGCAGAGGCCGGCATGACGTTGCCAGCCTGAGGCGCGCTGTGCATTCTCCAGGGGAAGTTGTCCCTGGATCCCGGGACCCTGGCAGCGGCGGGCTGCAGAGCCTCCCCGGAAGGTGGGTGTGGATAGTGACCTGTGCTCGCACACAGGCTTCTTGGTGGCGGCAGCAGCAGCCTTAGCGTCTCATGTCTGTCTCTCGGGTCCGCACTTTTAGCCGCGGCTCGTGCCTGTCTCTGGAGCTCCTTTAAGCAGTGTTCTTAATCCCCTCTCCTCGTGCACCAGGAAATAAAGAGGGAAGAAAAAGTCTCTTGCCTCTTCGGCAGGTCCAGACTTTTCCCCGGACTCCCTCCCGGCTAGCCGCGGTGCACTAAGGCCCTGCAGCCAGTGTTCACGCCGCCAACCCCAGTCCTCTCCCGGCGCTCCAACTGTGGCCGGAGCCTCAGCTCCCAGCCCCGCCTGCCCTGGAGGGTGAGCAGACAATCCTCTCAGCTGGTGAATGCCGCTCGGCACCGATCCTCTGTGCGGGAATCTCTCCTCTTTGCCCTCCGCACCCCTGTTGCTGCGCTCTCCTCTGCGGTCTGAAGCTCCCCCACTCCGCCACCTGCAGTCTCCGCCCGCGAAGGGGCTTCCTAGTGTGTGGACACTTTTCCTCCTTCATAGCTCCCTCCCGCTGGTGCAGGACCCGTCCCTATCCTTTTGTATCTGTTTATTTTTTTTCTTTTGCCCTAACCAGGTATGTGGGGGGTTTCTTGCCTTTTGGGAGGCCTGAGGTCTTCTGCCAGCGTTCAGTAGGTGTTCTGTAGGAGTTGTTCCACGTGTAGATGTATTTCTGGTGTATCTGTGGGGAGGAAGGTGATCTCTGCGTCTTACTCTTCCGCCATCTTCCCGGAAGTCTAAAATTTCTTAAAAATATCTTTGAAACAACCATTTCAAACAATCATTAAAATAATAACAACATGTTCCTGTCTAACACAGTACAATTGTTCTTCATAAAATCATTTTCCCAAAATGTAAGACCTAAAATCCCATTTGTTCCTACACCATCTCTGAGTGATATTTATTCCTTTTTTACTTTAGTCACAATTCTACTTTAACATATTTAACCTGAGGGTTAAATTTTGAGTTAACCATCAACAACAAGTTTATATAAATTGTTAGAGGGAAAAGAGAGCGGGAAGAGAGAAAGTGGCTAATAATATAATGAAAATATTGTATATATTAAGAACAAAGAAGAATATAGCCCCTATAGTCTTTCTTTCTGCAACTGGTCGTGAGGCTATAATTGGTATTTGTATCTTCTTCATTTTCTATTTTATGTTTCCTTTTTTCCTAAGCCAGCACCTGAGTTAGTTTTTTAAAATTAATTTTTAAACTTGGGTGAGTTGAGATACTTCAAACCTTAGTTCTGAGGCAATGGGGACCTTGACAGTCCTGCTTGTGCTGGGTTGTTCTAGTCTTCCATAAACTTTTACCACTGGATGTGGTGAAAGGAAGGAGATATACTTCTCTACTTTCTTTGTGTAGCACAAAATATTACTCCTTGATAATCAAGAGTAATTACTTAGACATCATAATAATTCTCCTTCTCTCTTTTTTCCTATTTGTTTCATGACTTAAACTGCCGAAAATGCTTATAAGGACCATATAACTGTCTCAACCTCAAATTTAGTGAAGCCAATAATTTGTTCCCTTCTGGAAGCATTCTTCCCTTGGGTTTTAAGGGAACTAAACCAGTAAAACTTAACGTTGTGCATTGTGATAGAAAACTTTTGTTTTGCAATTACATGTAATGATAAGAAGTGCTGTTCCCACCAGGCATGGATTCTACCACTAGAAGAAACCGCACCATATCCAGAGCATATAGCATATCCACTTCTCCAGTAGGAGAACACTCTGAATTTGCAAGGTGTTGCCTCCAAGCTGATGCAGTAACTGACTCTTCAATAAGTCAGTATGTCGTTCTGTGGAGTTACCTGCTTTTGAATGATGATTCATGAAAGTAACAGGAAGCATCACAGGTGTCAGCTGATGACTTCACATTTTTTGGTCATAAAATTCAGTCTTTTGTCAGAAGCAAAACTCCTTGGAATAACATCAGTTCTGGAATACAGTAATAGAATAGAAATAAAGGCATTTCAAAAGTCCATGGATAGTGTTAACTGGTAGAACAGTGGTCTTTATTTTAACGTAGACCATGTGTTCTTCATGATGAGAGGAGTTTAAAACAATCATCTCGCCAGCAGATGGCTGGATAGTTGTTCTAGATGTCTCATCGTGGTTCCCTGTGTTTGGCAGAAAGAGCACTCATAGTACCAGATGAACAATGGTTGATGATCTGATCTATTGCCTCTACTCATACTACCATAACCACTTTTACATGGCCTGCAGATTAAATATTGGAATGGCAGTGAAAATGTGATGACTGACATTCACAGGATGGCTCCCCCTGCCCATTTGTTTGTAGTGACCTCTGATGAATATTTATGTACACACAAATACAGCAGAAGTATTTTCCCACTTTGTGTCCATTCTGTGAAGTCCATTTATATCCCTCTTTCTCAGACCTTCTTGTCATTAATCTTGAATTTTTGTTCTAAGACCCTTGCCACCTAGCCAGTTTCTGCCCACCAATCAGTGTGGAGCCATTCTTCAGACCATCTCCCCTTCCACAAGGAGTGGATGATTGGACATACCACTCAAAAGATCTTCTTCCATTTTGATGGTTGCTCTTCACATTGTCTTTCAGAGCCACCAAGAGTGTGGGATTTGGATCTATGTTGCCTTTATTCACATTGCCATTGTTTTTGAACCTTATTGGTTTGGTAACTAGTGTAATTTGTTGTTGCTGTTTTTTTTAATACATTTCTACTGTTTTTTTTGGCAGTTGAATAGGGAGGAGTAGGTGTTTTAAATTTGCTGTCTTCCTACAAACTGTCATGTGTATATGCAATATTAAGCAAATTTGTATTATATACATTGTGGTTAAAAGAAGAGTGAGTTGATTTCATTTTAGAATCCATTGCACTTTGCCTTATTTAAAGAAAAATTTTGAGAAAATTATGTTTCCTTTTTTGAAGACCACACAGAAAGGGATTCCATTTTAGAATATTTCACAAAATGTCAACAGAGTAAGCACAGCAAAATGCCTTCAGTTTTTGTCAAGGATAAGTCATATGTTGGGAAAAATGTCTGAGCATATGACAAAGTCTTGTAGAAAGATATTGACCACCAGTGTGTGTAGCATTGTGCTCATAAGGATGTGTTCTAGTTGGTGTGATTTTTCTTATTTGTCAACTACATGACAGCTTCAAATTGTGAAACAAATCAGTTAGACTCAGTTTTTAGTATATGGTATTACTTTGAAGATGCTGGGTTCATAAATTGCATGAAAATCAAAATGACATATTTTTATTCTGTAATACAGATAATCTTACCCTAATGATGTTTTTTTAATTAAAAATTTTTTTTAATGTTTATTGAGTTGTCTATGTAGCCTTCAGAAAACAACAATGAACTTTTAAAGGAAAAAAAATAAAACCCTTAATGATGCCTTCTGTTTTGATAAAGACTTTTTACTTGGCTGTCATTTATTAAACACCTTGATAAGAAAGATAGATTTACAGTTGTTAGAGTATACATTTCTTTGTACAAATAGTAGTAAGTTGAAGAGACACACTTTCAATAATGAGATAAAATTTCAGTATTGAAATGAGCTTGACAATTCCATTCATATCAGAGATATAGTAAATGAAATGAACACTATACAAATTGTTCTGCTGAAATGCATGTTTCTTTAATGTGGATTAGCTTATATGCAGCTGACAAATCAGGAGGTGATGTTGGCATAACATGGAAGGTGTGTCATTTTATGTCCCAGAATGTTAATATTTTATAGCTGTCCGATGTAAACTCTTTCACAATCGAGGAGAAAGCCTTAGCAATTAGGAAGACATTAAGAAAACAGCTGAAAAATACTTCAGAAGTGACTTCCTTTCATTTAAGGAAGTGCCTTTCTAGCATAGTGGCTTGAAGAAATGGGATAATTTCTGCCATGAGAAGCTTTTGGGGAAGCTGCAAATGCATGAGCAGCAGCAGATAACACATTGCTCCCGTGTTTAAAAAAGTAATGGAGAAGAGTATTCCTGGATTGAATTTTAAATTTTTATATAATTGACCTCTATTAGAAATAAATTCTGTAAGAATCTACATCTCAAAGTAGGAAGCACAGGCACAAGGCTATAAGATTGCAAAGGACGTATTGAGGGTGATTTTAGGTGCAAATGCCAACAGAGGATTAACTGTACTCATGGATTTAACAGGATTGTGATTGTTTTTGTTTGTTTTCTGATTATAGAGTCTCATAGGTTTTTACTGGTCTGACAAAACCCTGCTTTTCCCATAAACACATGAGGTTTTTCAGGAAGGCATATTTGACCATAGACCAGAAATACCTGTACTTGGACTAGGAAGACTGGAATGAACATCTGATAGTGCAAGGGGCAGAGATTTGAAAGGTGGCAAAGCATCTCATAGGCTTTTGTGTAGATAAAATGAGATTATGTGTGTGAAAGTGCTTTACAAATTTTAAATCATTTTATTTTTTTTAGAAAGTCGCTCAAGACTAAAAGTCTTTATACACCCTTTTTTGCCACTTTTTATTCAACAAGCCTTTAGAAAGTGCTACCTCTGTGTGAGGCACTGTGCTAGATGCTGAGGATAAAATGAGCAAAATTATCACGGTCCTGCCCTTGTGGAGCTTACAGTTCAGTGGGGGAAATGAAATTAAATAATATAATCACAGAAATGATTGTTTAATTAAAAGTTATGAAGGAAATGAACGTGATTTGAGAGTATATAGCAAAGCTTTTTGATCTTGACTGTGGCATTGAGGAAGACTCCTCTGAAGAAGAGATTATCATGAATTGGATTAACCTGAATAGGAATTAATTGAGTGTGTGCACATACATGCATGTGTGTTTATGGGTGTGTGTACATGTGTGAAGGCTAATTCCTGACAAGGGTCCAGGCTTATTGCAGACAAGGAAGCAGTGTGTACAGAGATCCTGTGGAAGAAAAGAGGATTGATGCTTGCAGATTTGAGAGAAGGCCAATGTGCCGTGGTCATGGAAGGGAAGAGTATGATAGGCAGGACCCAGACCTGGCAAAGCCTCATGGTTAGTGGTAATGATATTGGGCTTAAACCCAAGAACCATGGTATTCACTGAGTCCAGGAACTCTTCTTTGAGGGCACAATGCTATACCTGTCGCTCTGGAATAGGATGGTGGCAGTGGAAATGCACAGATGTAGAAACCTAAAAGCTGAATCAACTGGACAAGCTAATTTGGATGTAAGGGGTCAGGGGAAGGCTATAAAGATTACATCTAGGTTCCTGCCTTGAGAAACTGAATGATAGTGGTGCCATTCATTGAGTTGAGCACTAGATTTTGGGGAAAAGAGTGAATTTGAGCTTTGATGTGTTGTGTCTGATACATCTTGAAGATTTCCAAATGACGTTGAGTAGCACATTTGATATATAGGTTGAGTTCAGAGGAAAGGTTTGGCCTGTGTTAAAGTATGAATTTGTGAAACACCTGCATTAATTGCTAATTGAATTCATGTGCACTGATGAGATTGCTGATGGAGAGTACAGGCTGAATAAAAAGGCTGAGCTTCAAGGTAACGCTAAAAACTACATAGAGGAAGATGAGACAGCAGAGGAGAATTTGAATGAATATAGAAATAGGAGGAAGGTATGGCATGGTTGGAGCCAAGGAAAGTGAGTGTTTCAAGAGCTCTCTCTCTCTTTTCATGCTGATGGGATGAATGTTTCAAGTAAGAGGAACAGAGAAGAGAATTTATTGTGTAGGTTTTCTGTGTCTTGGACTCTGTGAACAGAAACTGGCAATGTTTTAGGTTGCATGAGCTCAATATAGACTTGGTTTGTGACACACGTAGGAAATCTACATTTTAACACTTCTGTGAGAATCATGTTCAATAGGATGGCCTTGCTCTTTCAGGCGTTTTATAGAGAGCAGGGCTACATTCTGGCTGCATGCCTTTCTGGATGCTTATGATTTTCCTACATTAGTTATAATTCCATTTTGATGTGTTATAACTTAAAGATTGAACTATAAGGCTAACCACTACGAACAGACATAACCTTAGAAATAGAAAGGGAAAAAACAGTTAATAAATATAGATATACTCCAAAAGCAAGGAAGGAAAAATATATAGCCACTGTTGTCCTTGTGTCTAGCACTGGTCATGTGGCTGTGCTTGGTATTTATGAATCCTTTCTTCCAACATCCATTCCATGTTCTCTTTTCTTACTCCAGTACCTCAGATGGTTAGATTTCTTTACCTGGCAGAGTGACTTAAAATCTTAATTCCTGAAGGGTTGGGGCTGTTAGCAGTCCTTCCTGCATTGGGCTACTGGAGTATCCCACTGACTTTTCACTGGGCTTTTACTTTTTGGATTCTATGCATACTTCTCCCTCTTTTCATTGTTTAGAAGCAACACAATTTCCCCTTAATAATCAGAATCAATTACCCTAGAAATACAGAAATTTATCCTTTGCCAACTCAGTGACATAAAGAATCAGACGTGGCTGGGAAGCAGTCTCAGCCTCTAATTAAAAGGAAGTCTTTGTCTGTTTCCTGGTGGAAGTATTCCTTTTTTGGGAACCAAGACAACCACATCAGTAGAGCATAGAGATGTTAGGACATGGGAAGCAAACACTTTGCAGGTAGGTTATTAGGGATAATAGTGAAGGGAATCACCTTGCTTCCACCATCTAATTCCCAGAAACCATGTGTTTTTTTTCCTGGTTCCGAGCATGTACTGCATTCTTAGGACAGGACTTAAGGTAAACACTGTGGTGCATTATCCAGGTCCCTCTTCAGAAATAAAATACTCATTCCCAGCCACTGAGGGTACAATTGGCAGAGAGCCCTTAGTTTTTGGCTCCTTCCAGGGTTGTTTCTGCTTGAAGAGGTCACATCCCTTTCCCAGGGTCAGCTGCATTGAATGACTGGTTAACAAGGAGGTACAGAGGCCCATCCTCCTGCCCCAACTCTGGACAGTCTCATCTTCAGCTCCCCCTGCAGGGTTAGCTTAGGCTTCCATTCAGCCTGAATTGCAGCTTCTGTTGCTGCTCAACCCTACTTCCTTCCATCTCTTCCACAGAAATTAACCCCAAGACTTCCTTGTGCTAATCACCTTGTCAGGGTCAGCTTCCTGAGGAACCAAACCTACAAGAGATTGTCGCCCACAAGCTAACCCAGCTGGCTGTGTGACCTACTTTTCAGTGGTCTGGTCCACTGCTCTGTCAGGTCAGCTGGTTGTGTTGCCAGGGTAAGACCAATGAATCATGTGGATGTGAGCTTATTTCCCTTCTCCTTTTGCTGAGGAATGTGTTCACTTGTCAGAAGCAGCTGTATGTGGGATAACATGAGGGAATAAGACATTCCCTAAATCTATATTGTGGGTGCTGGCAGAAGCATGTGGAAAGGGAAAGCACTGTCACCTCCTGAATAGTTGCTTACTGAATCAATGCTCCTTCCATAATGGAAGAGATCCAATGTAAGCAACCTGCTACCAAGGGTCTGGCTGGTTTTCCTGGGGAATAGAGCCACATTGAGGGCTCTGAATCTCAAGGGAAAGGTACACAGTGCATTCCAATTAAACTTACATTGTTCAAAATATGTTCAGAATGTCTACTTGGAACTGTCTTCAGAGCTCATAAAGGGATATATTTTTTCTTTTGCCCCAAACATGTTACCTACTCTGGGTATATATTACCTCCATAGATATTATGTGTAGTACCTTCTATACCTCTGATATAAATATTCCTTCTGGTTTTAGATTATTTTGTCACTCAGCTTCGATAATCTTTGGTGATTACCAACCACTTTCGGACATTCCTCAATTTCAACTGCTCTCCATATGATCAGAATAATATAAAAAAACTATGCACTGGCCAAAACAGGAAATATATCAAAATTATACACCAAAATAGTGGATTTGTGAGAGAGATCTTTCCTTCCTTATACTTTTCTGAATTTCTGAAATTTCTGTTAATGAGCAGGTATCTCTTTTAGAGTGAGAAAAAGAAGATTGATCCCTCCCCACACCAAACAAAAGAAAGCTGTTCTTTTCTTATATGTTGGGATATACTATGTTCTAAAACATTTAAATGATACTGTAAAAAGATGGTTTTCATTTTTTCCAACTCGAGCTCCTGGTGACAATTTACCATCTGAGTGTGCAGGTGTGTTTGAGAACAGCGCGGGAACAACAGTTATTTCCACAGTCTGCAGTAGTGACATTTGGATAGTTTTATAAGTTTTTATTATGTTTCTGGCTATTCCTATCAGTTGCTAGAAGGTGAAAGGCTTTCATTATATTTGTTAATTACCTAGGCAATGATTTAAGAATATATTCATACCTTTTTCATTCTTTCCATGAAATGGTATATAGTTTTTATCTTGCCTTAGCACAAAGCAATTACTTAGTTACTTTTTTACCTCAATTACTGAAATCAATATTCATTTCCTTTATAATTTAATAAATAATAAAAGGACTATATGCTGGATTTACTATACACAGCACTTACTATACACAGCACTTCAGGGGTGTGTAATTTCAATATGACAACTTTCCTTTTCCCCACCAATCAGTCATCAATGGATGTTCATCAGAATGCATTCCTAGGAAAGTGACAGATTGAACTTCTTAGAAATTTCAGTTTTATGTGACTAAAACACGGATTTTAATAAATTTGCTGCAGTTTTAAACTTGGAGTAAAGGAGAAGTATCCATTATTATGGCTAAAGGCTGAATAGGCTAATGCTTCCTGCAAAATATCACATGGATTCTGAATAGTTCCACCAATTAGTCAAGGCTGAAGATTTCTTTATTTGATTTTCTAGAATGGTTTTAATAACATAGGTAGTTCATTAAGCACACTCTATCTTTTTTTTAACTAATAGTTTAATTGTCACTGATTTCAAGTAATTCAGGTGATATGGAGATTTCTTCTAGCTTCCAAATGCCATGATTTGGGAAATTTTGATTGCTAACACAACCTAGCTATGGAATCAAGGATTACCTATGGTTACAAAAGAGAACACTTTTTTCATCTATCCTATTCACTGCAGGATACTTGATCTCTTTGAAAGTTCAGTGTGGAATGTAGCTACCCCATGGTATTTTTAAGACAAAATTGGCTAAACCCCTACTGTAGCAATTGTATTTTCCATTCGAAAGTACTGAAGCTTCTGAGACTTGATAGGCTTTAGTAACTGAAAAATAAATGATTCCCCCGGCCTGAGCTTCCTTTTATAAAAATGAAATTTCATTAACTCCTCCTTGTTCTGTTGAGCTCTGCTGGCACAAAGACACCTGAATCCCATCATCTAGCTGAAACAAGTATTTTTGTCCTTGCCTGGGGTAATAGGCAAGAGGGGGTTGATGAACAGTTGTTTTGTTTCCAGAAAGCAGGAGAACTGCTTTGGTGAACTGGGGCATAGGAACACACAATGCACTGCAACATTTCTTTAGGTGGGAAGGATTTATGCCTGGTTCTAAAAAGGATTCATACCTGTTATTAACCTACATTCTTCGTGAGGTCTTTAATCAAACTATACCAGGTCTACAGTGGAAATTTTAAGCAGCTTGCTTTTGAATGGATACAAAGACTTTTAAATGCTGGATCAGGTAAGTATAAGAGTCAAGATAGGCTGTTCCAGATTTTTACCCAAATGGAACTCCTGGCATCAGCTTCATTAGCTTAACCTGGGCTGCTGTGGTTGGAAATGAAAAGCAAACCAGAAGACGTCAAGTGGGATCCAGTTTTCGGATATACCAATTCTCTGTTGCTCTGTTGTAGCAACCTGAGACTCAAGAAATTATATGTTAAAGGGAAGAACATATAATTGTGTTTCTGTGGGCTTGTGAGCCTGTAAGTTAGTGCAATTTTGCTTTTCTAAAGTAAGCCTTCCTACGAGGCAAGCTTTTAGAAATTCTCACTCTAGCAAATTGCAGCAGAATGCTATTCTTGTGAAAAATTATATCACTACTTTTCTTCTCTCCCTTTTTAAGTGAAAGATTTCCTTCAATTGGTGAGCAGACAGAGGAGTTTCTGTTAAGGTTTGCTTTCATGATGTCTTTAAAGTTTTGAACAATATCTTTTATCACAAGTTTATGAATGGGGGGAGGGCATTTAAATTGAGTGATTCACTGACGATGTGCTAATAAATGTTGGTATTCAAAAACTTCAAAATAATAAGGAGGCTTATTTTAGGACATGCACATGTGAGAGGAGGGTGGTGTGCTGCAGAGTGTATGCTAATTATAGTGGTCAATCCAACTAGACCACCATAGAGTCACAAAACATTGTTTCTCAACAGGACAGCACAGAATTTGACTCTGACTACTGCTTCCAAATATGAGGCACTGTGGGGATGCGGGTGTGGGGGCACTGGGAGGTTTCTTTGAGGAGCCTGCAAAGTCATAAAGAAACCCAAGAAGAGCTATTAACCTTCAAAATGGCTTTAAAAATACTAAACTATTCAACCTTGCTTTGTGCTGTTAACATCACACAAAGAATAGCTTAAAGCAATTTGCATGTGTAAATGAAAAAAAGAGGAAAGATACAAAAAGGAAAAAATGAGACGTGGGTACAAAGGTTTTTGAATGAGATTAAAAAAAAAAGGTAGAAGCTGGCAGAAAGAACCTATATCCACAGCAAAGCCTTGAGTTCACTTTTTACACAGGGGCACAGAAATGTTTTGGGTCTTATACTCAAAAGGCTAACTAATGTGAAACCACCCAGAAAGGCATGATGGCACTGCTGGCTATATCACTCTGACTGATTCCACAATTGTGGAAATCTTAGCAGGTCTCATAAGGGCAGCCAAAAATCAATTTGAATATTATGCGAGGATTTCAGAAGGCTGTAATAAGGAAATGGGAATAGTTGAATAGATGGAACTGAAGATTATTTCCAAAGTCATTTACAATGTCACATATGCAAACACAGAAAAGATACAATAAAAGGAAGATTGCCTAGCATATCAGATAACTCTCTCTCTCTCTCTGTGTCTCTCTCTCTCTCTACATATATTTAAAACCACATTCCTTTAAGTAAATTCACTATGGTTTTACTTCTAGTGATCACTGTATTAATTTAAGTCTAAGAAATAGAATTTGACAAGCCTGGCCCTGAGTAAGAATGAACATTAGAGGTGAGTGACAGATGTAGAGATGTGGGAGACACACTGACACACATGCCAAGAATGAATTCCTGTGTGTCATTTGTACTGGCTGAATGGAGTAAGCAATCTGAATATGCTTCAAAGTGGATCCTTCCAGAGTCTCCTGATAAGACCTCAGCCAGCTAATCTGTTGATTTCTTTCTTGTGAGATTTGGAGCAGTGAACCAGCCAAGATCACCTGGAATTCTGACCTACAGAAATATCAAAGGGATATATTGATTAAAATAGTAAAGGAATGAGTTTCATTCAAGATGGTGGAGTAGAAGGACGTGTGCTCACTCCCTCTTAAGAGAGCACTGGAATCACAACTAACTGTTGAGCAATCAGTGACAGGAAGACACTGGAACTCACCAAGAATATACCCCACATCCAAAGACAAAGGAGAAGCCAAAATGAGATAGTAGGAGGGGTGCAATCACAATAAAATTAAATCCCATTACCACTGGGTGGGTGAATCAGAAAACAGAGAACAATTATACCACAGAAGTCCACCCACTGGAGTGAAGTTTCTGAGCCCCATGTCAGCCTTCCCAAACTGGAGGTCTGGAAATGGGAGGAGGAATTCCCAAAGAATCACACTTTGAAGGCTAGTGGGATTTGATTACAGAACTTCAACAGGACTAGGGGGAAGAGAGACTCCACTCTTGGAGGGCACACACAAAGTAGTGTGTGCAGGAGGACCCAGGGGAAGGAGCAGTGACCCAATAGAAGACTGAACCAGACATATCGGCTAGTGTTGGAGAGTCTCCTACAGAGGCAGGGGGTGGTTGTGGCTCATTGTGGGGACAAGGACATGGGCAGCAGAAGCTTTGGGAAGTACTCTTTGGCATGAACCCTTCTGGAGTCTGCCATTAGCTCCACAAAAGAGCTTGTAGCTTCCAGTGCTGGGTCGCCTCAGGCCAAACAACCAACAGGGAGGGAACCCAGCCCCACCCATCAGTAGACAAGCAGATTAAAGTTTCACTGAGCTCTGCCCACCAGAGCAACACCCAGCTCTACCCACCACCAGTCCCTCCTATCAGGAAACTTGCACAAGCTTCTTAGATACCCTCATCCACCAGAAGGCAGACAGCAGAAGCAAGAAGAACTACAATCCTGCAGCCTGTGGAACAAAAGCCACATTCACAGAAAAATGGACAAAATAAAAAGACAGAGGGCTATGTACCAGATGAAGGACCAAGATAAAATCCCAGAAAAACAATTAAATGAAGTGGAGATAGGAAACCTTCCAGAAAAATAATTCAGAATAATGATAGTGAAGATGATCCAGGACCTCGGAAAAAGAATGGAGGCAAAGACTGAGAAGATGCAAGAAATGTTTAACAAAGACCTAGAAGAATTAAAGAATAACACCTAGAAGAATTAAAGAACAAACAAACAGAGATGAACAATATAATAACTGAAATGAAAAATACACTAGAAGGAATCAGTAGCAGAATAACTGAAGCAGAAGAACAGAGAAGTGACCTGGAAGACAGAATGCTTGAATTCACTGCTGTGGAACAGAAAAAAGAAAAAAGAATGAAAAGAAATGAAGACAGCTTAAGAGACTTCTGGGACAACACTAAATGCACCAACATTTGCATTATAGGGGTCCCAGAAGGAGAAGAGAGAGAGAAAGGACCCGAGAAAATATTTGAAGAGATTATAGTCCAAATCTTCCCTAACATGGGAAAGAAAATAGTCACCCAAGTCCAGGAAGCACAGAGAGTTCCGAGCAGGATAAACGCAAGGAGAAATATGCCAGGACACGTAGTAATCAAACTGACAAAAATTAAACACAAAGAAAAATTATTAAAAGCAACAAGGGAAGAACAACAAATAATATACAAGGATATTCCTTGAGGTTAACAGCTGATTTCTCAGCAGAAACTTTACAGGCCAGAAGGGACTGGTTTGATATATTTAAAGTGATGAAAAGGAAGAACCTATACCCAAGATTACTCTACATAGCAAGGATCTCATTCAGATTGGACAGAGAAATCAAAAGCTTTATAAACAAGCAAAAGCTAAGAGAATTCAGCACCACCAAAACAGCTCTACAACAATACTAAAGGAACTTCTCTAAGTGGGAAACACAAGAGAAGAAAAGGATCTACAAAAACAAACCCAAAACTATTATGAAAATGGGAATATGAATATACATATCAATAATTACCTTAAATGTGACAGGATTAACTGCTCCAACCAATAGACAGAAGCTCATGTAATGGATAAAAAAACAAGATGCTAATATAAGCTGTCTACAAGAGACTCACTTCAGACCTAGGGAAACATACAGACTGAAAGTGATGGGATGGAAAAAGATATTCCTTGAAAATGGAAATCAAAAGAAAGTTAGAGTAGAAATACTCATATCGGAAAAAATAGACTTTAAAATAAAGAATGTTACAAGAGACAAGGAAGGACACTACATAATGATCAAGGGATCAATCCAAGAAGCAACTATAACAATTATAAATATATATGCACCCAACATAGGAGCACCACAATACATAAGGCAAATGCTAACAGCTATAAATGAGGAAATCAACAGTAACACAATAATAGTGTGGGACTTTAACACCTCACTTACACCAATGGACAGATCATCCAGACAGAAAATTTATAGGGAAACACAAGCTTTAAATGACACAATAGACCAGAGAGATTTAATTGATATTTATAGGACTTTCCATCTGAAAACAGCAGATTACATTTTTTCTCAAGTGCACATAGAACTGTTTCCAGGATAGATTATATCTTGGGTCACAAATCAAGCCTTGGTAAATGTAAGAAAATTAAAATCATATCAAGCATCTTTTCCAGCCACAATGCTATGAGATTAGAAATCAATTACAGGGAAAAAAACATAAAACACAAAAACACATGGAGGCTAAACAATACTTTACTAAATAACCAAGAGATCACTGAAGAAGTCAAAGAGGAAATCAAAAAATACCTAGAAACAGATGACAATGAAAACACGACTATCCAAAACCTATATGATGCAGGAAAAGATGTTCTAAGAGGGAAATTTATAGCAATACAATCCTACCTCAAGAAACAAGAAAAATCTCAATTAGATAATCTAACCTTAACCCTAAAGGAACTAGATATAGAACAACAAACAAAACCCAAAGTTCGTAGAAGGAAAGAAATCATAAAGATCAGAGCAGAAATAAATGAAATAGAAACAAAGAAAACAATAGCAAAGATCAACAAAACTAAAAGCTGGTTATTTGAGAAGATAAACAAAATTGATAAACCTTTAGCCAGACTCATCAAGAAAAAGAGGGAGAGGACTCAAATCAATAAAATTAGAAACAAAAAAGGAGAAGTTTCAATGGACACTGCAGAAATACAAAACATCATAAGAGACTACTACAAACAATTCTATGCCAAAAAAATGGACAACCTGGAAGAAATGGACAAATTTTTAGAAAGGTATAACCTTCTAAGACTAAACCAGGAAGAAATAGAAAATATGAACAGACCAATCACAAGTAATGAAATTGAAACTGTGATTAAAAATCTTCCAACGAACAAAAGCCCAGGACCAGATGGCTTCACAGGGGAATTCTATCAAACATTTAGAGAAGAGCTAACACCTATCCTTTTCAAAGTCTTCCAAAATATTTCAGAGGAAGGAACACTCCCAAACTCATTCTATGAGTCAAGCATTGCCCTGATAACAAAACCAGGCAAAGATACTACAGAAAAAGAAAATTTCAGACCAAAATCACTGATGAATATAGATGCAACAATCCTCAACAAAATACTAGCAAACAGAATCTATCAACACATTAAAAGGATCATACACCTTGGCCACATGGGATTTATCCCAGAGATGCAAGGATTCTTCAATATATGCAAATAAATCAATGTGATACACCATATTAAAAAATTGAAGAATAAAAACCATATGATCATCTCAATAGATGCAGAAAAAGGTTTTGACACAATTCAACACCCGTGTATGACAAAAACTCTCCAGAAAGTGGGCATAGAGGGACCCTACCTCAACATAATAAAGGCCATATATGACAAACCCACAGAAAACATCATTCTCAATGGTGAAAAACTGAAAGAATTTCCTCTAAGATCTGGAACAAGACAAGAATATCCACTCTCACCACTAGTATTCAACATAGTTTTGGAAGTCCTAGCCATGGCAATCAGAGAAGAAAAAGAAATAAAAGGAACACAAATTGGAAAAGAAGAAGTAAAACCATCACCCTTTTCTGATGACATGATACTATATATAGATAATCCTAAAGATGTCACCAGAAAACTTGTAGAGCTAATCAATAAATTTGGTAAAGTTTTAGGATACAAAATTAATGCACAGAAATCCCTTGCATTCCTATACACTAACAATGAAAAATCAGAAAGAGAAATTAAGGAAGCAATCCCATTCACCATTTTAACGAAAAGAATAAAATACCTAGGAATAAATCTATCTAAGGAGGTAAAACTACTGTACTCAGAAAACTATAAGATACTGATGAAAGAAATCAAAGATGACAAAAAAAGATGGAGAGATATACCATATTCCGGTTTGGAAGAATCAATATTGTGAAAATGACTGTACTACCCAAAGCAATCTACAGATTCAATGCAATCCCTTTCAAACTACCAATGGCATTTTGCACAGAACTAGAAAAAAATATATTAAAATTTGTATGGAGACACAAAAGATCCCAAATAACCAAAACAGTCTTGAGAAAGAAAAACGGAACTGGAGGAATCAGACTCCCTGATTTCAGACTATAGTACAAAACTACAGTAATCAAAACAATATTGTACTTGCACAAAAACAGAAATATAGATCAGTGGAACAGGATAAAAAGCCCAGAGATAAACCCACGCATCTATGGTTAAGTAATCTATGACAAAGAAGGCAAGGCTATACAATGGAGAAAAGACAGTCTCTTCAATAAGTGGTGTTTGGAAAACTGGACAGCTATATCTTAAAGAATGAAATTAGAACACTTCCTAACACCATACACAAAAATAAACTTAAAATTGATTAAAGACCTAAATGTAAGACCAGACACTATAAAACTCTTAGAGGAAAACACAGGAAGAACACTCTTTGAAGCAAGATCTTTTTTGACCCACTTCCTAGAGTAATGGAAATAGAAACAAAAATCAACAAATGGGACCTAATGAGACTTAAAAGCTTTTCCACAGCAAAGGAAGCTATAAACAAGACGAATGGGAGAAAATATTTGCAAATGAATCAAAAGACAAAGAATTAATCTCCAAAATATATAAATAGCTCATGCACCTCAATATTGAAAAAAACAAACAACCCAATCATAAAATGGGCAGAAGACCTAAATAGACATTTCTCCAAAGAAGACATACAGATGGCCAAGAGGCACATGAGAAGCTGGTCAACATCACTAATTATTAGAGAAATACAAATCAAAACTACAATGAGGTATCACCTCACACTGGTTAGAATGGGCATCATCAGGAAATCTACAAACAACAAATGCTGGAGAGGGTGTGGAGAAAAGGGAACCCTCTTGCACTGTTGGTGGGGAAGTAAATTGATACAGCCAGTATGGACAATAGTATAGAGGTTCCCTAAAAAAATAAAAATAGAATTACCATATGACCCAGCTACCCCAGTACTGGGCATATACCCAGAGAAAACCATAATTCAAGAAGATACATGTACCTCAATGTTCATTGAAGCACTATTTACAATAGCCAGGTCATGGAAACAACCTAGGTGTCCATCAACAGACAAATGGATAAAGAAGATGTGGTACATTTATACAATGGAATATAAAGCCATAAAAAGGAACAAAATTGGGTCATTTGTAGAGATGTGGATGGACCTAGAGAGTGTCATACAGAGTGAAGTAAATCAGAAAGAGAAAAACAAATATCGTATATTAACACATATATGTGGAATCTAGAAAAATGATACAGATGAACTGGTTTGCAAGGCAGAAATAGAGACACAGAATAGAGAACAAACGTATGGTCACCAAGAGGGGAAAGCTGCGGGGGGGGGGGGGGTCAGGAAATGCGGTGATGGTGTGATGAATTGGGAGATTGAGATTGACATATATATATACACTAATATGTATAAAATAGATAACTAATGACCTTCTGTATATAAAAAAAATTAAATTAAAAAAAAAAGAATGAACATTAGTGAAAATCTTTGCTCTCTCATTTCCTCTTCTGGTTATGTATCTTCCACTTCAGCTCTTGTTTTTAAGCAACCAGAATCCTCATGGTATCCAGGTCAGCTGCAGCTCTCACCTGTAGGGCTTATGTGTCTCTCCACCCTCCTTGTATTCCAGCCTTCTTCCCTCTCATTTGTTCAGTTCAGTTCTCATTTGTTCACACATAAAATGAATATATATCTCTATATATTCTTCCTTCTATTTACCTCATTCTCAAAGGTTCCAGTATTTTTTCCCATTCCTTTTGCTTCATGGCATTTAGTTGACATGGTACACTAATTCACCAAAAGGCATTGTTGCATGTTGATGGATTAATGTTTTGTGCCTCCAAGGGAGTTCTTGAAGATTTGGCCTTATTCTCTAATTCCAAAATGTTGATAACTACTTCAATAAAGGAGGAGCTGGCTTTGAGTAATAATCACCTCAAGTCACATGTGTGACAGTCAATCCTACCTAAATGTGTGTCAATCCTAGCCTTAAAATTAAGCTGGAGAAGATTTGTATGGGAATCTAGATCTTGGAACTTTCACAATGATTTTTTTTTTTTTTTCGTTCTGTTGAATGTAGATTCAACAGAACGAAAAAAAAAATTGTGCTTCTAAAGCTTTCTAATGGAAGCTTATGGTTATGGGATATGCCTGGTCCTATTTACTCTAAGCTAAGTAGAGTAGCTTAGAGCTATGCTTTTTAGCCTGAGAATTTCAGAAAATCTGAATAAAGAGCTCTGAGAAAGAAATTATATGGAAAAAACAATTATATAGGACATGATAAGCAGGTGACATGGTGGGTGGAATGTCAGACAGCAAGAAACCCAAGTTGTGGCTCTAGCTCATTTATGACAAATCTGGTCTATCCCTTAACCTCTCTGGGTGAGATTCCTCAATTATAAGGTGAGGTGATTGTTGATGCTTCTCTGCTGACCCCCTGAGGCTCCATCCACCAAGTGAAACCCACTGGATTAGATAACCTCTTATGCTTTTTCCAGCTGCCCCAAACCACATAGGTTTTGATTATACTTTCCTATTAGAAACTAAAACTGGGATTCAATAGGGTAACTCCCCTTTATCGATGAGAGATTCTTTGAGATCAAAGAAACACTTGTTTTCTGTGACACATCTTTTACTAGGAATCCTATGATTGAACTCCTGCCAGAACTTCTGGAATTTAAAATTCTCCAAGGTCGGGCTTCCCTGGTGGCGCAGTGGTTGAGAGTCCGCCTGCCGATGCAGGGGACGCGGGTTCGTGCCCTGGTCCGGGAAGATCCCACATGCCGCGGAACGGCTAGGCCCGTGAGCCATAGCCGCTGAGCCTGCGTGTCCGGAGCCTGTGCTCCGCAACGGGAGAGGCCACAACAGTGAGAGGCCCGCGTACCGCAAAAAAAAAAAAAAAAAAAAAAAAATTCTCCAAGGTATATAATGAATACATATTTAGTATTTTATTTCTCCTAGGGACAAACTTCTTTCTCTTTGAATGCACATAAAAAAGCGAAGCTAACATTTCCGTTTGCCTGAGCAGTGACTGTTCTGTAGAAAGTGAGCCTGGGGCTTTCAGGTGCCAAGGCCATTCTTAGCTGAAAGCCTTGTCTCACGTCTCTCTAAGACAATCCTGGATGGGCCAAGTGGGCATTTCCTTGGGGTTTCTCTTTGTTTGGGGGCAGCATCAGATATCTTGTGTTTGCCCAGCTTCAAGACCAAAGAAAGAGCCCGGAGCCAGCGACAGAGTTATCAACGGTTTAATGGATGGGGGATCTTACACATCTGAAGCAAGGTCCTGGAGCAACATCCCACCGTGTGTGGCAGATGGCAGGCAGGACATGGTAGCAGTCTTCGCTCCTGGGGGTAAGGGGAGGTTACCATTACTGGAGCTGGAAGTTACCAGGGAAACCAACAGAGGAGTACGCCTCTCACTGCCCCTTTGATAAGTTATCATAGTGGCTAAAGTTAGAACAATCATTAGCTGGGGCCTGGGGCAAGTATGTAAGAAGGTCAATCAGGTGAGTAGGGTGTAGGTGCGGCAGGCACTGGTCGGGCAGGGGATGTACAGAGAGCAAGAGAACAGCTATCTTGAGTGGTCTGACCATACATATGTGTTTGTCGTCTCCTCAAACTGTCTCGCTCTTTCAGGCCTTTCTTCTATTTCCTGTGTCTCTCAGCCCTTCAAACCCACTCTCTGTGACTTTCCCAGAGGAGAATTGTGACAGGGTATCAGCCATATCCTCTAAGATAACCTGCTTTTTCCCACAGCTCTTCTAGGTTATGATTATTCCAAGTAACACCTCTTTTAAGGACACTCTTCAGAGTCCTATAGATTAGCTTTGGGAAAACAAATCTATATAAATACTCACTGTCATAATCTTAACTGCCCCCTCAGCAACTTTCTCTTTTTCTCTGAAGCAGAGAAATGATCTGTTGATTTCTCCTTTGGGTCAGAGTGTATTCTCAGATACCCAAAGAGTTCCAGGATGTGACGCTTCTCTCTTTGTGGAGGATAATTCAGGAATCTAGGGAGCTTGGCAAAATCCTCCAATTGATATTTACTTCCTTGGGCAAAGAAACACACAATGAATCAAGGCTCAGAAACAGCTCTGGGCTTATCATAGTTCCTTGAGGTAATTATGCAAAGTAAACTCTAATAAAATCATGGGTTATACACATAAGAACAACTTAAATCAACGCTTCATTTAAGCTCATTGTGATGAGCAGATATTTAGCGTTCATTTCAAGGTAGCGTAATTTGTTCTTCAGGGGAAGACAGTTAGATGATGAAGAAAATCACATCCTGAGGGATGACAGGTGACTTGGACCTTGGACTTTTCTAGTGTGTGTGTGTGTGTGTGTGTGTGTGTGTGTGTGTGTGTGTGTAGTTTTCATTGTCTAATCCTTCAAAGCTGAGAGGTGGGAGGGATTCTAATTATGGACACCTCTATGGAAAGGGACCATGTGTCCTAGAGATGGATGTCTCCACCATCTCTGGTGCATGGCTGCATGTCATCAGACCACTACCTACTTTTCCTTGGAAGGAAGAATAATTCAAACTCATAACACTGAAAGGATTAGGAAATTGTCTGAGTCGGTTTGGGCTGTTATAACAAAATACCATAGCCACACTGACTTATAACAACAGAAATTTATTTCTCACAGTTCTGGAGGCTGGAAAGTCAGAGATCAAGGCATGGGCAGATTTGATGCCTGGTGAGGGCCCACTTTCTGATTCATAGATGGAGGTGTTTTTGCCATTAACCGCACATGGTGGAAGGACAAGGTTTCTCTCTACGGTCTCTTTTTGTAAGGGCATTAATCCCGTTTATGAGGTCTCTGCCTTTATGATCCAATTACCTCCCAAAGGCCCCACCTTCCTGTACCATCACCTTGCAGGTTGTGCTTTCAACATATGAATTTTCAGTCCATTGCAGAAATAGTATACTTTGATGTAGTTTTCTGATTTTGTAGGAGGATTAACTGCATTATAAAGGACTTCAAATTCTTGTCCTTGAAGACCCGTTAAGGTCAGTCATTGTGTTCCCTAATTCCACTCATTTTCAGGTCCTACTGTCTGTGAGATAGAGGTCAGTTCTAACCAGGTTAATCCTCAGTAAGGCAGGAGATGAGCATTAGAAGCCTTATCCATTGGCAGGTGAAATCTGGAACCTTGCCACGTGTACTTGGAGTGTGGAAGACAGTCTGCTTCTGACATGCCACAGAGCAGCTCTGAACTATGACATCTGATTGGCACCCACCTCCTAATCTTTCCCAGGTGTCAGGAAATATCAGTTAGGATCTGGGTTTCTTTATTCTAATACTTCAGAGACATGGAACTCATTATCATTTCTAATAGCCAGACTTATGGTTTAAAAAATAATAATAACATGGATGTTGGCTTCAGTTTTATTTAACACATTCATTTAGCATTATGTAGAATGAACTTTTTCAAGCATTTTACGTGGATTATTTTTATTTCATTCTTACAACAATCCTATGAAATGTTTTTTATCCTCACTTTATAGTTCAGAAAATGGAAGCTTTGAAAGTTTGGTTAACCTGTCTGAGTAAGCCAGAACATTGCAAAACCAGTATTGGAAGCCAGACTTCCAGACTCTAGAACATGCCTTGTAATCAATCCTCTAGTTGTCCATTACATCACAAGCTTCCCTTTCTGAGGACCCCGGTAAGAAACTCTTCAAGCCAGATACATGTCGTTCTAGCATCTGGCTTGTTTACATCTGATGGAAACACTACCAATCTCAGGCACCTATAGCTGTGTACTAACATTAAATTTTGGCTTTATACATTTTCCCTGTGCCCGGATCTTCTCATTTTATGATTTTCATTGTGTGGTATGTGTTTCAGTGTATTGGTTAGAGTACTATTTGCAGCTGCTACATCTTTCTCTGGCTTTGCAAAAAGAAGTTCATAGTTTGCTCGCACAGCCGTTCAGTGCTGGTGTTCCCAGCTGGTGGGCTGCCTTCCTCATGGTGATTCAGGGACTGAAGCTGCCTTCATTACGTGGCTCAGCCTTCTCTTAGGGTTGCACAGTCCTCTGTGTCCAGTGGCAAATGGAGAATGAGAGGATGGAGTGGGCACACTTGCTTCTCAAGCAGCGTGGCTGGAAGTGACACACATCAGTCTGCTTGGTATGAACCATTCACATGATACCACTTTGAGGCACGAGGACTAAGAAATGTGATCTTTGGTTGGGCATCTGCTTCTTGGCAACAGCTATATACGCTGAATGGGTGAACCAGAGTCTTTGGTGAACAGTCAGCCATCCTTGCCATGTTTGATAACATGTAGATGCCCTTTGTAAAACGGTTAGGTACAAGTAAATGGTAAAGATTATGGAAATAGCATAGCAGCTGCAAATCTGGAACTAGTATGGCTGCATGAATTCTGGAAAGCTTTGTGCCTACTGGGCCAAAGTCTCTGGATGTGTTTGTACAGTTTATGTGACTGGGCTTCTGTCTTGATGTGGGATTAAGTTCATCCTTCCAGGGCCTGCCAGATAATATGACTGTCACTTGATGCCTTATATCTGGGGTGCTAGGCCACCATCTCTGTCCTTACTTCTGCTCTCTAGGTTCCTCCTTCAAAGCTAGTAGAGCACCCATAACTGTAAAGCTGACACCTACCTGTCTTTGAACACAGCCAGGACCTGAACACTCGATGCCCAGAAATCTCCTCTATTAGGTCCTGGGATGGGGTTTCCTTTGGATGTCCCTTGTTTGCAATGAGTTCTTACTAGTTGGCTTTCTAAGGCCTTGGCTCCAACCCATAGCAGGGAGATATCTCCCTCATATCTTGAACTGACTAGTAGGTTGCTATCTGCATCTAACCTAGCAGATGGTCTTCAGGAAGGTACAACTTCATTTCCTATACTCTTCTGTCTCTCCTCTGACTATTCTGATCTAGCCCCCTCTTCACTGAGTGTCCAGTTCCAAACACAGAATGTATATAGGCCTGACTCAGTCATTTTCTACTTCATGTGCTCTTTTCTCCCATTATTAATACTTTGTCAGATTCTCTATACCCCCATCTGATCATGAACCTGCCACCTCACTAACACTAGGGCTGCTTCATTCCTTGTAAATGTTCATATTCACTAGCCTTTGATTTCCATCTTAACTCAAATGCAGGCAAATACTGATAGACCAGAAGAGAGATACACATCTTAAGTCAGATGACCCTGTATCAGGGAGGTAGCCCAGATGATCTGAGGACTGTGGCTTCATTTCACCTTCCCATAGCAACTCAGTGTTCCCAACACAACAGTGACAGAGAGTAGGTGAATCAAGTTCACTTAACCTTTTCACATATCTGGACTCCCAAGTTAGGTGGCATTAATGATCATGTGTGGCTGGATTCATGGTTTATATTTCTCCCACCTCGAAAACAAGGAGACAAAAAGGAATGAGAGCACCCAAACCATCTTACACAAATTTCTTTTAGGCAGAATGTTTCAGCTAACAAATAAAAAATTCATGCTTTAAAGAGCACAAAGGAAATACCCACCGAAGAGGACTTTCCCCTTTGGATTCTCATCCCGCAGTACAGGGCACAGCTTGGGAGATATTCATGTCGCTGGGTAGGAGACAAGTTAGTAAAGGCTGCTCCTTTGTGCTGATTGTGTTTCATTTTTTACTGTTTGCTCTTTCTGTGTATAGAGCAGTGTCACGAAAGAAAATGTTATTACTCAAAGAAGTGTAACTGTATTCTAGGGTTCAATGCATTATATACTGTGTGGACCCTACACAAATTTCTTTACCATCCAGACTTGAATCGGGGTCAACAGTTAAAAATAATGGAAACAGTGATACAAATAGACTAGCACTGGATCATGCCACCTGTTTAGGAAGCTTTAGGGCCCTTCCACACCAAAGAAGAAGCCTCCATGGCTGAGAAATTTATTTTCCCTGATAACCTCTTATCAATTTTAGTTGCGTTGCCAAGCAGACTGAAAGCCACCTTTCTGGTGATTTATTTGGTTCATACAGTGGTTCTTTAATGTTTGGAATTTGTATGATGTTAGCCAGGATTGTGTTCTCCAGTTCACCACAGACCATTTTCACACTCTCTCAGGATGTGGGGACATTTTATTTGGTAAACTTTCATTTGAAGGGTTTGAGTAAAATTAGTGTTTCCTTGGACACTATGAGAATACATTTAGATGTCATTTAAAGGGGGAAGAGATAATGGAATTAATATTTATTGAGCAGCTACTTTCTGCCAGGTACTTTATTTGTATATTATTTCATTTAGTACCCACAAAAAGGTTTTGAGTAAGCCAATACCTTCCATTTCAGAAATGAGTAGACTAATATTGTATAAGGAGCCCCCATATACTTAGCAGAACAGTACGTGGAGAATGACCTTTCAATCTTATTTCTAGAACTTCCTTCCTTCAGCCTCTGACTCACAAGGTTTATAGGGACTACAGACAGTCACATGCCTATGCTTGTTAAATGAAAACCAGCAATAAATACTAATAATGTGAGAACAAAAATATCATTTTGAAACTAGGGCGTGATACTATGTGTCTTTCCTTCTTTTCTTGAACAAAACACCCACTGATTTCAAAGGCACTTTTGTGTTGATAAAAATCTTGAGGTAATCTTCTAGTCCTTGATTATGAGTTAGGTATATATATATATATATATATATATATATATATATGAAATCATGTTTTCTATTTTTCACGTATCCACAGTATAATAGGAGTAGGTGGTAATTTTGCTGTTTCATGCGGTCACGTTTATGCAGTGCATAGGAATACATGCTGAGTTTTGTGGTTGAAAACATCTAAGTTTGACATAAACCATGTAAACATGGATATTTACCTGTTATTATGCTACCAATACTGCCATTTCCATCTTGCAAAAAATGTATGTGTCAGGTATATAAAAGTATATATACTGATATGTGTATATTTTTTTTCATACTTCGACATGTATTCCATCCATCAGTTATACTTTCTAAGAAGCTTATGGAAGAAGCTATGGTAGTAATACCACACAATAGAAACCCTGTCATTGTAAGATACGAAAAAGTAGCAAGAGATAAATGGTTTTGTTATTGACTGAAGGAGAGTAGAATGACCCCATGATTCAGATCTGATTGACTTAATGACTTCATTGCATATGGACAGTGTCAGAAGGCCATCAGGAAACAATCATTTGCCTTAAGAATGTTGTTACTTTTTAAAGGCATGACTCCAACCTTATCAGAATGTCAGAGCAGCAGTCCTGGCAACTGCATTTGTTGACTGGCAGGAAACCCATCTGTAAGCCAGTGATATGAGAATCTGGCATCTGTGGAATGTGACTTTATTTTACTGAGAGTAAAGAAGCTGTGTCCTTGGAAATGATGAACACTGAATTTGTTAGGGGATTGTGACTGTTGTGCCTTTTCTCTTAATTTCTACCGGAGCTAAGAAAGGACCTAACCTGTTCCCTATAATTCAGATGAAGAGAACTGGGGGCTAGGGCCTGACAAAAGCATTCAAAACAGGATTCTTAACCTTTTTGATACTGTAGCTCCCTTTGTAAGCAGTTACAGCTTGTGGATGTCTTCTCAGTAGGTTTTAAATGCATAAAATAAAATGTTTAAGTTTATAAGGAAAATCAACAATTGTATAAATATATTAAAAAATTTTGTGCTGAAAACAATGTGCTTTTTGATTAATGAAGCATTGATGACTATAAACACCATTTTAAGATCTGAGAGAACAGTAATATGTAAAGATAAGTGATTTCTATTAGTGATAAACTCATAGGTAGTGCTAATACTACTGGGATTTGTTACCTATATAAGTTCATAATTGAGGGGAATTCTCAATTTCAGTTAAAGGCTTTGAAAAATCTAACTTTTTCCCTTGCACATTCACAAACTCCTGATTTCTATTCTTCTCACGTGTCTCTGTACACCAGGTTAAGGAAATCTGCTTCAGAATGGTCAAGGAGGGAGCAAAGGATGGCGGCTCTTACAATTAAGTCCATTTGGGGGATTTTTGAAGATGACTCACTGGTGTATGTCAGTAGCATTTATATTATAAAATAAGGACAGAGGCTTCACTCTTAGTCATGATGCCTCTATAGAAGCATCTTTTAGGATCTAATATCAATTGTTATGAAGAAACATTTAACCTAAGTTGAACGATTCTGATTGTTTCACTGCAGTTTCTTAAGAGGTTGAATTCTAAAAAAAATAATTTTGATCATTTTTATTAAACACCATATCTGACACTATTCTAATTAAAATGTTCTTGTTATTTATAGACTACTTATCTGCATATATACATAGGAAATTATCTGGAATGTTGTTCACTAATAGCTGGTAATGATTATTGCTGAGTGGAGGTTTAGACATTTATTTTTGTCTCTAAGGTGAGTGAATTCAGTCCATTATTTAAACATTTGGTATTGAAGGGAAGCAGGTATATGACTGCAGCTTTAAATGAAAAGGGGAGACAGAAGTGTATTCATGTACAGAGGAAAAGAAGCAATGAAGGGCTTTATTCCACCACTTGTACTTTCTGGCAATTACAATAACCAGGACATGGAAGCAACCTAAGTGTCCATCATTGGATGAATGGTTAAAGAAGATGTGGCACATATATACAATGCAATATTACTCAGCCATAAAACGAAACGAAAATGAGCTATTTGTAATGAGGTGGATGGACCTAGAGTCTGTCATACAGAGTGAAGTAAGTCAGAAAGAGAAAGACAAATATTGTATGCTAACATATATATATATGGAATTTAAGAAAAAAAAATGTCATGAAGAACATAGGGTTAAGACTGGAATAAAGACACAGACCTACTAGAGAATGGACTTGAGGATATGGGGAGGGGGAAGGGTAAGCTGTGACAAAGTGAGAGAGTGGCATGGACATATATACACTACCAAACGTAAGATAGATAGCTCTTGGGAAGCAGCCGCATAGCACAGGGAGATCAGCTCGGTGCTTTGTGACCACCTAGAGGGGTGGGATAGGGAGGCTGGGAGGGAGGGAGACACAAGAGGGAAGAGATATGGGAGCATATGTATATGTATATCTGATTCACTTTGTTATAAAGCAGAAACTAACACACCATTGTAAAGCAATTATACTCCAAAAAAGATGTAAAAAGCTAAGTGCTCAGTAACTTATTAGACAGAGATAAGGACTACTTTCTATCTTTATCCCTCCATTAGAACATCTACCATCACAATTATTATAAAAACAAAATATATACATTTTCTGTAGTAAATGGTAATATTTTCCATCAAAAATTTTCCTGAAGAAATCAGGAAATGTTGACTAGTTTTAGGGAAACTGTTTGGTTTTTAGTTATAGGTTTTAAAGCAAGATGGAGTCTAGTGTTTTCAGCCAATATTTATTAGTGGCCTGACTAGACAACCTAGGGAATGTTTTTCCTTTTTTGATTTTCTTTCACATTTTAATCTGTTTCTCCTATTGAGAGAAATATGTAAAATAAAAAGGTATAAGTGATTTAATTGACTATTTAGGCTCAGGTAGTTTACTTAGGCAATATGAAGATCATTTCTCTCATTTACTTGCTTGTGTGGAAGTACATACCCTTTGAATTTGAATGTCTTAGTGTTCCTTATCAGCACTGTTAATTTAATTCTGGAACATCTTTTATATTAATCAGCTATTGCAGTAATAAAACTGTATAACAAATAACTTTAAAAAAGCTTACAAGCTGTTAGCAATTTACAACAATAGATATTTATTTTTGTGACTTATGAGTCTATGGGTTGGCTAGATTCCTGCTGGACTTGGCTCTGGGTTATAGGTTGGCTTTGGTTATGCCCCACATAACTCATTCTGGGATGAGTAACTACTAGGGGCATGCTTTTCTCATCATGATGGCAGATATGCTAAACGCCAAATCAAGTTATGCAAACATGTGTAAGGCTTCTGCTCACATTATGTTTGCTAATGTAATGGCTGAAGCAAATCACATGACCAGGTCACATTGGCTTTCTCTTATGGGAGGTTCAGCAAAGTCATATGGCAATGAAAGTGTTAAGTATTATTCTCTAGCTAAGATGGAATGAAGAATTAGAAACAATAACCCTCTCTACCACTTTTTGGATAGAGGGTGCTAGTGTTCCTTAAGGAGCTGTCAGCTAAACCTAATCATCGTGGACTGAACTGGGTATTGACTGGGGTGGACTGAGAAAGAAATAGATATCTTTTGCCCCAGAAATGAGGCAAATCCTAATGCTTAGTCCCTGTGTGTGCATGCGCTCACACACACACACACACACACACACACACACACACACACACACACACACTAGCATCAGTCCTTTCAAATGCCTAGGCTAATACTCTGATTTTATAATTATGAAAATGGCCCTGGTTTTCAAGACAAAGAGATTTCAGGGAAATATACCAGAAAAAAAAAAAAAAAAGAGAGATGCCTGTTTCCCCAAAATTCTTCAACTTTCATGCCCTTAACTTCTTGTATATCATGTCTAATTGTGATTCTGTACAATATTAAAATGGTAATGGTCTGTCCCAGACTGAATCCCAGCCAATAGCAGCCTCTATCAACCATCTCCCAGTCTGACCTTTGTTGGAGCAATTATATCACGTGCTTAGACTAGCAAATGAATAAATAGTCTGGAATCATTTTGAGTGTCACCATATTATTTCTATAAAATCTATAAAATTGATCTAGTAAACTCTTGGAGCTATGAGGGTCAGGGATTATAGGTGCCTTTGTTTTTCACCATTGAACCACTAGTCTCTGAAATCCTTTTTTTGGCTGTATCCTTAGGATTGAATGCTGAACTCAAGAATGAATGTGAATAAATGATTTGCTTTTTGGATTAAAAATTTACAAATATTTATAATCCAAAGCCATCACAAACTAGGACCCACCTCTGCTGATGCATTTAGTACTTCTGTTACGGTAAATAGTCCTTTGGTTAAAGATAACAACTCTATTACTGTTTATATGGCAGGTGTTTGGGATTATTTCAGATTTTGACATTCTCCTAAGAGGACACCCAAACCTGCATGGTCTGCAGAGGACTTTTGATTTGGATCTATTCCCTTGACATCCAGGCCTAAAGGAGACTTATTTGCTGCAGTGATGAGCAGGATTTGGAAACTCAGTAAAAGAGGTGGGTGTTTGTGAATCCCAACCAAGCCTCAAGTTGAATGCAGTTCTAGAAAACATAAGAATTGTTTGTGTCACTGTGTCACCGTGTCACCGTGTCACCATCATGCTGATTCTGTCTTGGACACATTAGGCCAATGGTACAAGTGACCTTGGCTACTCGAGGTGATGCTCACTGCCAAAAAACTTCAGGGAGCCATGGGTTGCAATGGAGCAGGCGCTGGGTTGGTGGTCACTGCGTTGTGCTTCTAGGCCTTGTCTCTGGATGTGTTTCCTGGGACTCTGGTACATTCAATGTCCTTGCTGTCCATCTCTTAAACATAGTCCCTATTAGAAAATTGGGTTATTTTGAATAAAAAATTTGCTCCCATAGTGAACCTGAATTCACTGAGTTCATTTGCCAAACCCAGGCTTGACCCCCAGTGTTTCCTACTGAACTGGAAGATGAGCCAAAGCTTGCTTTTGGAGGCTGTAGAAGGAAGAGTTTTCTTATTTCCTCCCTGTTTATTTACAAGATGCATTTGAGGGCACTTGGAAGAAATCAGACCAGTGAGGAGAAATTATAGGCAGAAAGATTTCAGTTTAATATTATTTTTCCCCTAACCACTGGGACTACTTAATACTTAGATTGTTGAGAGCAATTAGCTACTCATTACAATTTTCTATAATAAATATACTATTTTTCATACTGAGCTTGAACTATATTATTTACTCAGTTTAATCTTAACTAATTTTAGCTGAGAATTTCCCTGTGAGGGGAGAGAACCATATTCTCTGGAGGCACAAACCTCCAGAGAAACAACTTTTCATAGGCTCTGGCAAGTGGCTGGGACACCAGGGTCTGTTAAAGCTCCTGTTTTCGGATAGTCTGCTCAGAATTCTGGGTCTCTCTATCCCTTAGTGACCGCTGTGGCTCTGCCTTCATTCTAGGTAGTTTATTTCAGGATGGTGCAGTGGAGGGCATGGGCTGGCAGGTTAGATCTGAGGTTTAGTTCTGACTCTACCATTTAATAGAACATGAGCAAGACATGTATCCTGTCTCTATGATCTAAAAGTTGGCTTCCCTCAAGGTCACTTCTCACTTTAACAATCCATGATCTATATGAAAAGGGTTGAAGATCTCCTAAGGAGAGCAAGAATAGTATTAGTTTCTCTTTCTATTTTCCTCATTCCATTTTTTTCTTGTTTTCCTTCAGTGATGATATTCAAAAGAATGAAGGATGTTAAGACAGAAGACCTAGTTTTCTTTCTTAGATGCAACAGGCTCTTAAATGGTCTCCCTGACTCTTCTTTCTGTCTCCAGTCTCTTCTCCTATGGTTTTTAGAAAGTGCCTCCAACAGTGAAAAACACTTGGATAGTTTTCATTGCCTTTAAGATTAAACCCAAATTTCTTACCATAGTTTACAAGACCACCTAAGAATCTCACCCTATCTATTACTACTTCTGTTCATCCCCCCTTCTTGCATTATTTGCTAAAATATACTAATTTATATCAACTCCTTGAACAGTTGTGTTCTTTCTCAAATTTGAGGCCTCTACCACAGCTCTGGCTTGACCTTAGGTACTTTAACTCCACCCCTTCATCCATCTAACTCCCACTCTTCATGTAGATTTCATCTTCAAGTCACTTTCTTTAAAAGCCTTGCTTGGCTCCTAGGAATATTGCACCACATATTTCTCCTATCATAATACACAATTGCCTTTCCAGCTATATTTCCTGGTATGTTGTAAGCCCTGTGAGGTAAGGCCTATGTGGGCCTTTCATACTGCTGTTTTTTCTTTCTTTTTTTTTTTTTAACATCTTTATTGGAGTATAATTGCTTTACAATGGTGTGTTAGTTTCTGCTTTATAACAAATGAATCAGTTATACATATACATATGTTCCCATATCTCTTCCCTCTTGCATCTCCCTCCCTCCCACCCTCCCTATCCCACCCCTCTAGGTGGTCACAAACCACCGAACTGATCTCCCTGTGTTATGCGGCTGCTTTCCACTAGCTATCTATTTTACATTTCACAGTGTATATATGTCCATGTCACTCTCTCACTTTGTCACAGCTTACCCTTCCCCCTCCCCACATCGTCAAGTCCATTCTCTAGTAGGTCTGTGTCTTTATTCCAGTCTTACCCCTAGGTTCTTCATGACCTTTTTTTTTTTTTTCTTAGATTCCATATATATGTGTTAGCATATGGTATTTGTTTTTCTCTTTCTGACTTACTTCACTCTGTATGACAGACTCTAGGTCCATCCACCTCACTACAAATATCTCAATTTCGTTTCTTTTTATGGCTGAGTAATATTCCATTGTATATATGTGCCACATCTTCTTCATCCATTCATCTGATGATGGACACTTAGATTGCTTCCACGTCCTGGCTATTGTAAATAGAGCTGCAATGAACATTTTGGTACATGACTCTTTTTGAATTATGGTTTTCTCAGGGTATATGCCCAGTAGTGGGATTGCTGGGTCATATGGTAATTCTATTTTTAGTTTTTTAAGGAACCTCTATACTGTTCTCCATAGTGGCTGTATCAATTTACATTCCCACCAACATACTGCTGTATTTTCAAATGTAGCACAGTACCTGGCACATTGAGCAAACAAATAAAGACCTGAGTTTGAATCCCAGTTCTAAGATTTATTAGTTCCATAGCCATTATCTGGCCTTTCTAAAGATCATTCTCCTTATCTTTAAAAATAAGTCTTGAGCTAAATAATCTTTAATGCTATTTCTTCTCTAAAATTCTATAGTATTAATATATTTATGTAACATTTACATGCCAGAACTTGGTGTGGAAAAAACACACTATTTAATAGTAATTTCTATCTTCAGTACCCATTCCATGTGACAAATAATAATAATATTAATAATAAGTATATATATGGCACTTGCCATGGGTACTTTTCTGAGCACATTATATATATCAACTCATTTAATTCTCACAATAGTGTAAGTTAATAGTATAAGTAAATCACTATTATTCTCCCCAATTTATATATGAGGAAACAGAGGCACAGAGAGATAATGTGACTTGCCTAATGTCACAAATCCTAGGCAAAGTTAATATTTGAATGCATCAGATTTCATTCCTGAGTCTGAGCTCTTAAAAACAATATGTGACAGTGCATTTTTTAACTATAGTTAAGAAAACTTCATTTAGTCGACTTCAGGTAAAATTAGTGGAATAATTTCATCAGTCATTTAAGTTTAAACTCAATCAAAGTAGAAAGGGAGGAAATGTGCAAATTCATCATCTTTGTGAAGGAAAAGTATCAATTTTTAGATCTTGATCTAAATCCTATGGCAGGATGTAGTTCCTTATTTATAGTCCTTTTCCATTAGGCCATTATATATATATTGTCTACTTTCTTCTGACCTCTGACAGGAGGGTCCGTACTAGATCACCAGGGCTTTGTCTATTAGATTTCCTCTGAACTTGAGGGTTACACTTGGAGCAACCTTTCATAACCTTTCGGAGAGTCCCAGAGAACTTTCAAATGCTCTCCTATTCCACTCTGGTGCCACAGGAATATCAGGATGTTGTCTCCTGCTCTCCAGTTCTTAGGCCAACCAGCCATGCTCCTATTTCTACTCTACTTCTGCCATGCTGTAAGAGGTTGAATGGCTTCCACAGGAAACATGCAGCATCCCTGGGTCTGACCTAAGAAGCAAGGTACAGATCCACCCTACCTTCAAATTCTCAACATTAAAGAAAGCTTAGTGGTTCCACCTCATGACGACATGGACTGAGATTGAGTTCTCAGGCACAGTTTCTCAAACTAAACTCATTTCCTTTTTAATATCTCTTTCCTTTTCCTTAACCTACCCTTTAGTTTGGAGGAGATGGCCATGGAAAATAGTTTGGCCTAATTAAAAGTTCTCCAATATTTTTCTTTAGTGCCGGTACTGTGATCTTTAACTGAAGCCAAGAATATAATACCTAAAAAATCAAGATTGAATCCCTCCACCTGCTTAGAATAATGCTAGACTTGGTCTATTACATTTATAACTGAGATTCAGAAGTGGAAAGAATAGATAGATTGTTAAGACAAATATGGTGTATATTATCCCTGAGTTCCTTTTTTTAAAAAAATTGAAGTATAGTTGATGTACAATATTATATGTTACAAGTGTACAATATAGTGATTCACAATTTTTAAAGGTTATACTCCATTTATAGTTATGAAATATTGGCTATATTCCCTGTGTTGTAAAATATATCCTTGTAGCTTATTTTATTTTAAATCTTTATTGGAGTATAATTGCTTTACAATGGTGTGTTAGTTTCTGCTTTATAACAAAGTGAATTAGCTATACATATAAATATATACCCATATCTCCTCCCTCTTGCGTCTCCCTCCCATGCTCCCTATCCCAACCCTCTGGGTGGTCACAAAGCACTGAGCTGATCTCCCTGTGCTATGTGGCTGCTTCTAACTACTAGCTATTTTACACTTGGTAGTGTATATATGTCCATGCTACTTTCTCACTTCGTCCCAGCTTACACTTCCCCTTCCATGTGTCCTCAATTCCATTCTCTACATCTGCGTCTTTATTCCTGTCCTGTCCCTAGGTTCTTAAGAACCATATATACATATATATTTAGATTCCATGTATATGTGTTAGCATGCGGTATTTGTTTTTCACTTTCTGACTTACTTCACTCTGTATGACAGACTCTAGGCCCATCCACCTCAATACAAATAACCCAATTTCATTTCTTTTCATGGCCGAGTAATATTCCATTGCATAAATGTGCCACATCTTCTTTATCTATTCATCTGTTGATGGACACTTAGGTTGCTTCCATGTCCTGTCTACTGTAAATAGAGCTGTAAATAGAATATTGTGGTACATGACTCATTTTTAATTCTGGTTTTCTCAGGGTGTATGCCCAGTAGTGGGATTGCTGTGTCGTATGATTGTTTTATTTTTAGTTTTTCAAAGAACCTCCATACTGTTCTTGATAGTGGCGGTATCAATTTACATTCCCACCAACAGTGCAAGAGGGTTCCCTTTTCTCCACACCCTCTCCAGCATTTATTGTTTGTAGATTTTTTTTTTTTTTTTTTGTGGTACGTGGGCCTCTCACTGCCATGGCCTCTCCCATTGCGGAGCACAGGTTCCGGACGTGCAGGCCCAGTGGCCATGGCTCACGGGCCCAGCTACTCCGCGGCATGTGGGATCTTCCCAGACTGGGGCACGAACCCGTGTCCCTTGCATCGGCAGGCAGACTCTCAACCACTGCGCCACCAGGGAAACCCTGTTTGTAGATTTTTTGATGATAGCCCTTCTGACCAGTGTGAGGTGATACCTCATTGTAATTTTGATTTGCATTTCTCTAATGATTAATGATGTTGAACATCCTTTCATCTGTTTGTTGGCACTCTGTATATCTTCTTTGGAGAAATGTCTATTTAGGTCTTCTGCCCATTTTTGGATTGGGTTGTTTGTTTTCTTGATATTGAGCTGCATGAGCTGCTTGTAAAGTTTGGAGATCAATCCTTTGTCAGTTGCTTCCTTTGCAAATATTTTCTCCCATTCTGTCGGTTGTCTTTTCGTCTTGTTTATGGTTTCCTTTGCTGTGCAAAAGCTTTTAAGTTTCATTAGGTCCCATTTGTTTATTTTTGTTTTTATTTCCATTTCTCTGGGAGGTGGGTCAAAAAGGATCTTGCTGTGATTTATGTCATAGAGTGTTCTGCCTATATTTTCCTCTAAGAGTTTGATAGTGTCTGGCCTTACATTTAGGTTTTTAATCCATTTGGAGTTTATTTTTGTGTATGGTGTTAGGGAGTATTCTAATTTCATTCTTTTACATTTAGCTGTCCAGTTTTCCCAGCAGCACTTCTTGAACAGCCTGTCTTTTCTCCATTGTATATTCTTGCCTCCTTTATCAAAAATAAGGTGACCATACAGTACTTGCCCTTGGGAGTGTTCCTCCCTCTGCTATATTTGGGAAGAGTTTTAGAAGGATAGGTGTTAGCTCTTCTCTAAATGTTTGATAGAATTCACCTGTGAAGCCATCTGGTCCTGAGTTTTTGTTTGTTGGAAGATTTTTAATCTCAGTTTCAATTTCAGTGCTTGTGGTTGGTCTGTTCATATTTTCTATTTCCTCCTGGTTCAGTCTCAGAAGGTTTTCTCATCTAAGAATTTGTCCATTTCTTCCAGATTGTCCATTTTATTAGCATATAGTTGCTTGTAGTAATCTTTCCTGATCCTTTGTATTTATGCAGTGTCCATTGTTACTTCTCTTTTTAAATTTCTAATTCTATTGGTTTGAGTCTTCTCCCTTTTTTCTTGATGAGTCTGGCTAATGGTTTATCAATTTTGTTTATCTTCTCAAAGAACCAGCTTTTAAGTTTATTGATCTTTGCTACTGTTTCCTTCATTTCTTTTGCATTTATTTCTGATCTGATCTTTATGATTTCTTTCCTCCTGCTAATTTTGGGGTTTATTTGTTCTTCTTTTCTAATTGTTTTAAGTGTAAGGTTTGGTTTTTTATTTGAGATGTTTCTTGTTTCTTGAGGTAGGATTGTACTGCTATAAACTTGCCTCTTAGAACTGCTTTTGCTGCATCCCATAGGTTTTGTGTAGTCATGTTTTCATTGTCATTTGTTTCTAGGTATTTTTTGATTTCTTCAGTGATCCCTTGGTTATTTAGTAGTGTATTGTTTAGCCTCCATGTGTTTGTATTTTTTACAGATTTTTTTTCCTGTAATTGATACCTAGTCTTATAGTGTTGTGGTTGGAAAAGATACTTGATATGATTTCAATTTTCTTAAATTTATCAAGGCTTGATGTGTGACCCAAGATATTATCTATCCTGGAGAATATTCCATGAGTACTTGAGAAGAAAGTTTATTCTGTTGTTTTTGGATGGTATGTCCTATACATATCAATCAAGTCCATCTTGTTTAAGGTATCATTAAAAGCTTGTGTTTCCTTATTTATTTTCATTTAGGATGATCTGTCCATTGGTGAAAGTGTGGTGTTAAGGTCCCCTACTATGATTGTGTTACTGTCGATTTCCCCTTTCATGGTTGTTGGTATTTTTCTTATGTATTGAGGTGCTCCTATGTTGCGTGCATAAATATTTACAATTGTTATATCCTCTTCTTGGACTGATCCCTTGATCATTGTGTAGTGTCCTTCTTTGTCTCTTGTAATAGTCTTTGTTTTAAAGTCTATTTTCTATGATATGAGTATTGCTATTCCAGCTTTCTTTAGATTTCCATTTGCATGGAATATCTTTTTCCATTCTCTCACTTTCAGTCTGTATATGTCTCTAGGTCTGAAGTGGGTCTCCTGTAGACAGTATATATATGGGTCTTCTTTTTGTATCCATTCAACCAGTCTGTGTCTTTTGGTGGGAGCATTTAATCCATTTACATTTAAGGTAGGTATTGGTATGTATGTTCCTATCGCCATTTTCTTAATTGTTTTGAGTTTGTTACTTTATGTCTTTTCCTTCTCTTGTGTTTCCTGCCTAGAGAAGTTCCTTTAGCATTTGTTGTAAAGCTGGTTTGGTGGTGCTGAATTCTCTTAAGCTTTTGCTTGTTTGTAAAAGTTTTAAGTTCTCTGTCAAATCTGAATAAGATCCTTGCTGGGTAGAGTAATCTTGGCTGTAAGTTTTCCCTTTTCATCACTTTAAATATGTCCTGCCACTCCCTTTTGGCCTGCAGAGTTTCTGCTGAAAGATCAGCTGTTAACTTTATGGGGATTCCCTTGCATGTTATTTGTTGTTTTTCCTTTGCTGCTTTTAATAATTTTTCTTTGTATTTATTTATTTTTTTTATTTTTTTTTTAATTTTTAATGACTTATTAGAACAAATACCTATAGATATCATTATATATATGATATATAAATTAATTATACAATATATCATGTATTAATTATTAAAACATACTCTGGTAAATATTATATATTCAATATGAAACAGGAGGAAAGGGGGCAGGGCACAACCTTTAAAAGAATTACATAGCCCGAGGACACAACATAAACTGATTAGAACAAAATAGGTCCAAGATGGCGGACGAGTCTACTTCCACTAGACCTTGAGCCTCAGTATACACTCATTGTAACACATCAGCAAGCTAAGCGACACACCCACAGGTGCCACGACAGTTCCAAGGATGACCATAAAGGTCAAAAAGTGGGCGGTGGCTCAATTCCTAGAAATCCCCACCCCTTCCCCAAAATAGCTGGAATACTCCTCCCACTCATCAGCATATGAAATTACTCACCCCTATAAAACTAACAACCCCATACCCTGGTGCTGCCCTCGCCTTCTTTTTTTTTTTTTTTTTTATAGGTATACCTGGATTTAATTCTCACTTCTACCACTTGGTAGCTGGATAGCCTTAGGCAAGTTTCATACCTCCCTGAAATTCACTTAATTCAGTCTGTAAAATGGCATAATAACTTATTATAGCATCCTTTTAGGAATTTTAAATCAGTTCTTGAAATAAAAGTACACAATATATAGACAAGTATGGAATCCTCAATAGATGTTTGACCTTTCATTTCTCCAGTATCCCACCCGCATCAAATAAAGAAAAATACTTTTTAAAATTTACGAATATTTCATTGTTGTAAAGTTAAAGCCATAAAAATAATCAAATGGCCTACTATCATACCGTTAGAAGAAAAAAAGAAAGGTGTTCATGAGAGTTCCATATTAGAATACAAGTTTTCCTTAGGCACCTGTTTATGTATGCTATTCTGCTCTTTACAATAAATAATTAAATTTAAAAGACTTAATTCCTCACTTTAAGACCTTATTAGTTTACAAATTACATATTGACCTATGCTAAATTTTATACCGACCCATGCTAATGAATTCAGTACAGAAAACAAAAAACACTGCACTCAAGCAAACTACTATATATATATATATATATATATATATATATATATATATATATATATATAACTTATATGAGGATTGCTACTTCAGCTTTCTTTTGGTTTCCATTTGCATGAAATACCTTTTTCCATCCCCTTACTTTCAGTCTGTATGTGTCTCTAGGTCTGAAGTGGGTCTCTTGTAGACAGCAAATATATGGGTCTTGTTTTTGTATCCATTCAGCCAATCTGTGTCTTTTGGTGGGAGCATTTAGTCCATTTACATTTAAGGTAATTATCGATATGTGTGTTCCCATTCCCATTTTCTTAATTGTTTGGGGTTTGTTATTGTAGGTCTTTTCCTTCTTTTGTGTTTCTTGCCTAGAGAAGTTCCTTTAGCAGTTGTTGTAGAGCTGGTTTGGTGGTGCTGAACTCTCTCAGCTTTTGCTTGTCTGTAAAGGTTTTAATTTCTCCATCAAATCTGAATGAGATCCTTGCTGGGTAGAGTAATCTTGGTTGCAGGTTTTTCTCCTTCAACACTTTCAATATGTCCTGCCACTCCCTTCTGGCTTGCAGAGTTTCTGCTGAAAGATCAGCTGTTAACCTTATGGGGATTCCCTTGTGTGTTATTTGTTGTTTTTCCCTTGCTGCTTTTAATATGTTTTCTTTGTATTTAATTTTTGACAGTTTGATTAATATGTGTCTTGGCGTATTTCTCCTTGGATTTATCCTGTATGGGACTCTCTGTGCTTCCTGGACTTGATTAACTATTTCCTTTCCCATATTAGGGAAGTTTTCAACTATAATCTCTTCAAATATTTTCTCAGTCCCTTTCTTTTTCTCTTCTTCTTCTGGAACCCCTATAATTCGAATGTTGGTGCGTTTAATGTTGTCCCAGAGGTCTCTGAGACTGTCCTCAGTTCTTTTCATTCTTTTTTCTTTATTCTGCTCTGCAGTAGTTATTTCCACTATTTTATCTTCCAGGTCACTTATATGTTCTTCTGCCTCAGTTATTCTGCTATTGATCCCATCTAGAGTACTTTTAATTTCATTTATTGTGTTGTTCATCGTTGCTTGTTTCATCTTTAGTTCTTCTAGGTCCTTGTTAACTGATTCTTGCATTTTGTCCATTCTATTGTCCATTCTATCTCCAAGATTTCGGATCAACCTTACTATCATTATTCTGAATTCTTTTTCCGGTAGACTGCCTATTTCCTCTTCATTTGTTAGGTCTGGTGGGTTTTTATCTTGCTCCTTCATCTGCTGTGTGTTTTTCTGTCTTTTCATTTTGCTTATCTTACTGTGTTTGTGGTCTCCTTTTTTGCAGGCTGAAGGTTCGTAGTTCCTGTTGTTTTTTGTGTCTGTCCCCAGTGGCTAAGGTTGGTTCAGTGGGTTGTGTCGGCTTCCTGGTGGAGGGTACTAGTGCCTGTGTTCTGGTGGATGAGGCTGGATCTTGTCTTTCTGGTGGGCAGGTCCACGTCTGGTGGTGTGTTTTGGGGTGTCTGTAGACTTATTATGATTTTGGGCAGCCTCTCTGCTAATGGGTGGGGTTGTGTTCCTGTCTTGCTAGTTGTTTGGCATAGGATGTCCAGCACTGTAGCTTGCTGGTCGTTGAGTGAAGCTGGGTGCTGGCGTTGAGATGGAGATCTCTCGGAGATTTTTGCTGTTTGATATTATGTGCAGCTGGGAGGCCTCTTGTGGACCAGTGTCCTGAAGTTGGCTCTCCCACCTCAGAGGCACAGCACTGACTCCTGGCTGCAGCACCAAGAGCCTTTCATCCACAGGGCTCCTTAATTTGGGATGATTCGTTGACTATTCAGGTATTCCACAGATGCAGGGTATATCAAGTTGATTGTGGAGCTTTAATCCGCTGCTTCTGAGGCTGCTGGGAGAGATTTCCCTTTCTCTTCTTTGTTCTCACAGCTCCCAGGGGCTCAGCTTTGGATTTGGCCCCGCCTGTGCGTGTAGGTCGCCGGAGGGCGTCTGTTCTTTGCTCAGACAGGACAGGGTTAAAGGAGCCGCTGATTCGGAGGCTCTGGCTCACTCAGGCCGGGGGGTAGGGAGGGTCACGGAGTGTGGGGCGGGCCTGCAGCGGCAGAGGCCGGCGTGACGTTGCAGCCTGAGGCGCGCCGTGCGATCTCCCGGGCGAGTTGTCCCTGGATCCCGGGACCCTGGCAGTGGCGGGCTGCACAGGCTCCCCGGAAGGGCGTGTGGCTAGTGACCTGTGTTCGCACACAGGCCTCCTGGTGGCGGCAGCAGCGGCCTTAGCGTCTCATGTCTGTCTCTGGGCTCCACACTTTTAGCCGCGGCTCGCGCCCGTCCCTGGAGCTCTCTCAAGCAGCGTTCTTAATCCCCTGTCCTCGTGCACCAGGAAATAAAGAGGGACGTAAAAGTCTCTTGCCTCTTCGGCAGGTCCAGACTTTTCCCCGGACTCTCTCCCGGCTAGCCGCGGTGCACTAACGCCCTGCAGGCTGTGTTCACGCCGCCAACCTCAGTCCTCTCCCGGCGCTCCGACAAAAGCCGGAGCCTCAGCTCCCAGACCCGCCCGCCCCGGCGGGCGAGCAGACAAGCCTCTCGGCTGGCGAGTTCCGGTCGGCCCGATCCTCTGCGCTGGAATCTGTCCGCTTTGCCCTCCGCACCCCTGTTGCTGTGCTCTCCTCCGCGGCTCCCAAGCTCCCCCACTCCGCCTCCCGAAGTCTCCACCCGCGAAGGGGCTTCCTAGTGTGTGGACACTTTTCCTCCTTCACAGCTCTCTCCCGCTGGTGCAGGACCCGTCCCTGTCCTTTTGTCTCTGTTTAGTTTTTTCTTTTGCCCTAACCAGGTACGTGGGGGGTTCCTTGCCTTTTGGGAGGTCTGAGGTCTTCTGCCAGCGTTCAGTAGGTGCTCCGTAGGAGTTGTTCCACGCGTAGATGTATTTCTGGTGTATCTGTGGGGAGGAAGGTGATCTCCGCGTCTTACTCTTCCGCCATCTTCCCGGAAGTCCTGTATTTATTTTTGATAGTTTGATTAATATGTGTCTTGGAATGTTTCTCCTTGGATTTATCCTGTATGGGACTCTCTGCCCTTCCTGTACTTGAGTGACTATTTCCTTTACCCTATTAGGGAAGTTTTCAACTATAATCTCTTCAAATATTTTCTCAATCCCTTTCTTTTTCTCTTCTTCTTCTGGGACCCCTATAATTTGAATGTTGGTAGTTTTAATGTTGTCCCAGAGGTCTCTGAGACTCACCTCAGTTCTGTTCATTCTTGTAGAATGAGAATCACCTCAGTTCTGTTCATTCTTTTTTCTTTATTCTTCTCTGCAGTAGTTATTTCTACTATTCTATATTCCAGGTCACTTATCCATTCTTCTTCCTTAGTTATTCTGCTATTGATTCCTTCTAGAGAATTTTTAATTTCATTTATTTTGTTGTTCATCATTGTATGTTTGCTCTTTAGTTCTTCTAGGTCCTTGTTAAACTACTCTTGTATTTTCTCCATTCTATTTCCAAGATTTTGCATCATCTTTACTATCATTACTCTGAATTCTTTTTCAGGTAGACTGCCTATTTCCTCTTCATTTGTTTGGTCTGGTGGGTTACTACCTTGTCCCTTCATCTGCTGTGTGTTTTTCTGTCTTCTCATTTTGTTTAACTTACTGTGTTTGGGGTCTCCTTTTTGCAGCCTGCAGGTTCATATTTCCTGTTGTTTTTGGTGTCTCTCCCCAGTGGCTAAGGTTGGTTCAGTGGGTTGTGTAGGTTTCTTAGGAGGGGTCTGTTGCCTGTGTTTTGGTGGATGAGGCTGGATCTTGTCTTTCTGGTAGGCAGGACTGCATCCGGTGGTGTGTTTTGGGGTGTCTAGGACTGTATTATGATTTTAGGCAGCCTCTCTGCTAATGGGTGAGGTTGTGTTCCTATCTTGCTAGGTGTTTGGCATAGGTTATCCAGCAGTGTAGCTTGCTGGTTGTTCAGTGGAGCTGGGTTTTAGCGTTGTGATGGAGATCTCTGGGAGAACCTTCCCTGTTTGATATTATATGGAGCCAGAAGGCCCTTGGTGGAGCAATGACCTGAACGTGGCTCTCCCACCTCAGAGGCATAGGTCTGAGACCAGGCCAGAGCACCAAGACCTTGTCAGCTGCACAGCTCAGAAGAAAATGGGGAAAAAAAGAAAGAAAGAAAAACTAAACTAAACTAAAGTTATTAAAATAAAAAAATTATTAAAAAAATATTTAAATTAATAAAAAAAGAAGGAAGGAAAGAAAAGAGCATTCAAATTGAAAAACAAAGCCACCAATTATAACAAGCACTGAAAACCATACTAAAAACAAAAAAAAACAACAACAAAAAACTAAACAGACAGAACCCTAGGACAAATGGTATAAGCAAATCTATACAGACAAAATCACACAAAGAACCAGCACATACACACTCACAAAAAGAGAAAAAGGGAAAAAAAAATCTATATATTAAAAAAAAGGAAGAGAGCAACCAAATCAATAAAGAAATCTATCAATGACAATAAACTCTAAATACTAAATTAAGATAAACATAAAACTAGATACAAATTAGATCCAGAAAGCAAACCCCATGTCTACAGTTGCTCATAAAGTGCACTGCCTCAATTTGGGAAGATTCATTGTCTATTCAGGTATTCCACAGATGCAGGGTACATCAAGTTGATTGTGGAGATTTAATCTTCTGCTCCTGAGGCTGCTGGGAGAAATATCCCTTTCTCTTCTTTTTTCGCACAGCTCCTGGAGTTCAGCTTTGGATTTGGCCCCGCCTCTGCATGTAGGTCATCTGAGGGCATCTTTTCTTCGCTCAGCAGGACAGGGTTAAGTTAACAGCTGATTAGGAGGCTCTGGCTCACTCAGGCGAGGGGGAGGGAGGGGTACGGAATGTGGGTCGAGCCTGCAGTGGCAGAGACTGCTGTGACATTGCAACAGTCTGTGTTCCCCCCGGGGAAGTTGTTCCTGGATCACGGGACCCTGGCAGTGGCGGGCTGCACAAGCTCCTGGGAGGGAGGTGTAGATAGTGACCTGTGCTTGTGCACAGGCTTCTTGGTGGCTGCAGCAGCAACCTGAGCATTTCATGCCCATCTCTGGTGTCTGTGCTGATAGCCGCAGCTCCCACCTGTCTCTGGAGCTCATTTAGGCAGTGCTCTAAATCCCCTATCCTCATGCACCCTGAAACAACGGTCTCTTGCCTCTTAGGCAGTTCCAACCTTTTTCCCAGACTCCCTCCTGGCTAGCTGTGACATACTAGCTCCCTTCAGGCTGTGTTCACGCAGCCAACCCCAGTCCTCTCCCTGGTATCTGACCTCCGAAGCCTGAGCCTCAGGTCCCAACACCCACCTGCCCTGGCGGGTGAGTAGACAAGCCTCTCAGGCTGATGAGTTCTGGTCAGCACCGATCCTCTGTGTGGGAATCTCTCTGCTTTCCCCTCTGCACCCCTATTTCTGCACTCTCTTCCATGGTTCCAAAGCTCCGCCCCGCCCCCCCCACCTTCCCCTGTCTCCACCAGTGAAGGGGCTTCCTAGTGTGTGAAAACCTTTCCTCCTTCACAGCTCCCTCCCAGAGGCTGTCCCTATTCTTTTGTCTTTTCTTCTTTCTTTTGCCCTACCCAGGTACGTGGGGAGTTTCTTGTCTTTGGGGAAGTCTGAGGTCTTCTGCCAGTGTTCAGTAGGTGTTCTGTAGAATTGTTCCACATATAGATGTATTTCTGATGTATTTCTGGAGAGGAAGGTGATCTCCACGTCTTACTCCTCTGCCATCTTGAAGGTCTCTTATCATCCCTGGATATTTACACTTTCAAAGTGAATCTTGGTATCTGGTGAGGATGCTTTTTTCCATAACATACAAAAGCCATTCCATGAATCAGTCAAAAAAGCATTTCTAAGCACTTGCTCACAATGGGCTCTACTAGGATAAGGGGGAAGGTTCTGTTATAGCCTCAGCCCTTGAACCCCTTCCCGTGCTTCTTAGATTTTGAAGCATCCACTAATACTTTAAAATCAAAACACTGTATAGGAACACATTGCCAATTCCATGCAATATTTAAAGTAAGGTCTAAAATATATTTTATGCATAAAAGTAAATAGATTACACAAAGCTGAGTAGTTCATGTACAGGGAGGCCTGAGGCTGAAAAGAACTAAATATCTGATCTCTGAAATGATATAATCTGATGTCTTTGGGAAGGGCCCAGTCTATGAAAGATGAAATTGTGAAAACAAATATGAAAGTCTGTTACAAATCAACATGCAACAGAACAAGTGCATCAATCAGAAGCCTTGGTAAATTAGTGCTGTAGAAAAAAAAAAATCACACATTGGAGATAAGCAATGCAAATGAAAAATAAAGCCATGCTTTTTTGCCTTATATGCTGATCTTAAGACAGGACAGTTGAAGTCCAAGGCTTTATAAAGGCAGTCAGGCTTCAGAATATACAACCAAACTATAAAGGAAAAGAAAAAGTTATATATAGCATGTTTGTGTGTGTGCAAAAGGCCAAACATTTTTCAAGCCAAAAAAGAATTCCAAACAGTAATAACTTTTTTTGAAACATTTAGGCCAAGTGATTTGCATTCATCCATTGTGAAATGAAAATAGAATTTGTCAACCATTCATGAATAGGACATAAATCTTTATGACACCTACATGGGAATGATATACAATGCCATGTTAGGTAATAACATCTGGTGGTGGGCAGATGTAAATAAAAGGCTAGACAAGGCAGAAGAGAAATCCTTATGGATTTGTAAGTATAAAATGTGGAAAATGGAATAAGCTATAAGCTTTACTGTTATATGTCCAATATTCTATTTAGTATATTATAAAATATAGTTTGGAGTAATAGTTTGCAACCAGGAATAGAGTCAAGAATATTGAACGCTTTCTTAAGAAGCAATATTTTCTCTGAAGAGATCAGAAGAGAGAAACAAATTGTACTCAAACTTATTTTTAAAAAACCCACACCAAGTAGTGAAAGCATCAATATGTTTCATTCCTGATAAATATTTTAGAAATAAATACTAAGTTTATACAACTGACAAAACACTTGAGAGAATATTATCTATATTCCTGTAGAGAAAAACTGTGATTCTCAAATGTCAAAACATACAGTGTATTTCACTGTAAAAAAAAAAGTACCATTTCCTGAAATATCTCCTGTTTATGACAGGAAAATAAGGTCTCTATATCCTAGAATAAGTTATTACTGCTCACCTGTTTTACAGTATGTCTAAATAGCAGGCAGACCACACCATTATTTAACTTCCGCAGCCAGAGGCTACCTGCTGGCAAGGGGGAAACTGATTTGAACAGCTTCAAATAGGCAAAGAATATTAAAGTCAGTCCTCTCTTGTCATCCTCACATTTATTTTGCTTTCTGCATGGGAACTAAATGTGGACAAATTGTCTTAATGGTGAGAATGGCAACCTGTTCTATTTTTTAGGTCACAGACATTGGGGATTCTTACAACCATGTTGTCATTTGGGGTGAGCTGCTTCTTGCTACTGATCTGGTTTCTTTTTCCATTAGCCACTCTGACTAGAGGCTAGTCCAAATGTATCACTTCACTGGTATAGTTGGAGCTTCAAAACTGTGGTCTAAGGTCGTGCATATGAGGCCTAGCAATGTCACGTACTAACCACCTAGCATCTCAGATCTGCATTTCACCCAAATTAAAATTATATTTGCATTATTAGATTTCCATGTGATGCAAACGTTCTATTAAGTGTGTTAAAATGTTAGTTATTGCTGCTGCATTGAAAGCTTTCAAATGACCTTGATTTTTAGTTAGCTTTTTATTATTTCCACATTATGTTTTTTGGACTCCAGTGACCTTCTTTCAAGTTGATCTTGAGAGCTGAGTTTCCTGCTATCTAAATTCAGTGGAGTACTGTTAAGGCTTTTCTTTTCCTCACCTCTGTTAAGTAGCAGTAGTTTGGGATCTTTGCAGTTCTACTGAACTTAAACCCTATGGTCTTTACTACCATTTATGGTACTGCTAAAGATTATATTCATGGCTTCTGATAAGCTGGACTTTAAAGAACTTTATGGGCATATCACAGTCTGACATTTATTACATTCTTTCCTCCTTCAGTTTTCTGTGAACTTATTAAGGAACCAATTCATGAAACAAAAATCCATTATATTATACTCACTATGGGAAAAGGGGAAATCAGAAAGATACGTTTAAATCTACATATTTCTTTAGAAAAAATATGGTGCTGTCAGGCCAGCTTGCCAGACTAGAACCTATGGGCTCTAGTGCTGTTTTCTGGAGGTTGGTTGTCTATTTCTGTTTCTTTCTTAATGGAGGATATGGCTTCCATCAGATATTCAAAGGCGTTTGTGACACTCCTCCCGTGACCTTCAACCAAGGTAAATACTATGGTTTTATAGCATTATGCCCATTCCAAGCTTAGAAAGAATGAAAATTCTTTAGCAGAACAATTCTTTGTAATTTTGGCCTTCATGTATGATATTTTTGGGCTGAAAAAATGCACCCAATAGTCCAAGGTGTATTTTCAGTATATAAAATATATCAGAGAGGTCACAAATTCAACATGTCTGAAGTTGAATTCATCCTGTTCACCCTATTGTATTAGTCAGACTTCTCTAGAGAAACACAACCAAGAGGATATCTCTCTCTATCTCTATCCATCTATCTCTATCTGTAGATACCTATTTTATATATATATATATATATATATATATATATATATATATATATATATATATATGGAATTGGTTCATGCAATTATGGAGGCTGGCAAGCTCAACATATTCAGAGCTGATATCCCAGTTAGAGTCTGAAAGCCAGCAGGCTGCTGTAGAAACAAGAAGAGCCGATGTCCCAGCTCAAAGGTTGAAAAGTGGGAGAATTCTCTCTTAATCGGGGGGAGGTCAGTCTTCTGTTCTTTTCAATCCTTCAACTGATTACATGAGGTCTACCTACATTAAGAAGGACAACCAGCTTTACTCAGTCTATCAATTTAAATGCTAATCTCATCCCAAAATATCTTCACAGATATACTCAGAGTAATGTTTGACCAAATATCTGAGCACCCTGTGGCCTAGTTAAGTTGACACATAAAATTAACCATCACACTTATAAATGTGGTCTTTAAGGGTCGATCCAGGTTTTGTGAAGAGTAAGGGTTACTAACATTTGGGATAACTGAAGGAGACTGTGGAATTTCCATGTTTATGGGCCTTTACAAGAAGATGAAAGTTATTTCTCTAGGATGGTTTCATTGCGGATTTACTTTGTGGCCAGGCAATTGCCTGTTATGGACCCTTGAGATTTTTTTCTAGGCCAATACAGAAGTATAAAAACAATTCTGTAGCATTTAAATAATTTTGATTTCTTTTAAAAGTATATTTTGTGAAGCAATTGGAAGCCTAGAATAAAAAATTGGTTAATTATACTCCATTCTGAATTGCCACCGAGGTGAAGGAAAAAACACATAAAATAATGTTAAATCATTTGGGGATTGCTTACAAGGAATGCTTACAAGGCAGCATTCTAAAGCCCTTATGGGTTTATTGAAGAAACTATGATTTCTCACAGAAAAGCGGAAACTTTAGAGAAATCAGAGGATTTGAAGCTTTACCTGAAGTAGTCTTGGAAATAAATGTTCTCTTTTTTTCAGTACATTTGAACTGACTGGAAAGAGAGAAATACATTTTAATGCTTTTCAAATCCTCTCTGAGTTTCAGCTACTCCGACTCCTGCAGAAAGCTTCAGGGAACAAGGTTATTGCCCATCTTGTCATTGTTACTTGGGCAGCAGCAGTCAAGGGTGAACAAGTTGTCTTGAATATGGTCTAGAGAGAAAAAAGTCACCTATTGGGATAGGTAAAGCAATGCTGTCAGGAATCCAGTGCCATTATTTGGTAAATACCATGAGGAAGAAAAACAGTACTCAGGTTCTGAGGTCCTGTCAGGTAAGGGGACTAATCTAAGCAGAGGTTCACTGTGGCCTAAGGCAGGGGTCCCCAACCTCTCGGCCCCACACCGGTACCAGTCTGTGACCTGTTAGGAGCTGAGCTGCACAGCAGGAGGTGAGCAGCAGGCAAGCAAGTGCTGCTCCCCTTTGCTCACATTACTGCCTGACCCATCCCCCACCCCTGTCCATGGAAAAATTGTCTTCCATGAAACTGGTTCCTGGTGCCAAAAATTTGGGGACCACTGGCCTAAGGCATTCAGTGGTGAATGACCACAGGGGCAGGTCCTGGAAATCTTTCCCAGATGAGTAGGTGTTCAAGGAACAAAGCTTGGTTGGGAAATTTTCAGGTCAGAAGTTGGGTTTGGAGGCTGGAAAGACAAGTATCAAGATGGAGAGAAAAGGTCAGGCTCAAAGAATTTCTGGTGTGTTCCACCTACTTGTAGCTTTAACTTATACAATTCTTCCTTCTTATATTGCCCTTGCTTTGGGCACTCAAAAATACCCTGTATACTATCAGTTACAAGAATGCCCTGAAATTTGATTTGCTTTTGAAGCTTGCTCTCTATGTAATACTATTTCTTGCTAAAGTCCACACTCTTGGATGAGAAAATGCATGCAACATCCCCCCATGTAAGTATTTGAAAAAATAAAAAATTTGAACCAATTAAATAACAAATGTAAGGGGCCATATTTACTTTTAATCTCAATCATCTCTAAACATTGCATTCATTAATTTTTTATTGAAATATAATTGATACACAATAATTTTGTTACTTGCAGGTATACTACATAGTGATTTCAAATTTATACACATTATGACGTGACCATCACAATAAGTTTAGTAACAATCTGTTCCCATACAAAGTTATTACAATATTATTGACCATATATTTTTTTTGCTGTATATTACATCCCTGGGGCTAACTTATTTTGTAACTAAAGGCTTGTATCTCTTAGTCCTTTCATCTACTTTACCCCCAACCCTCCTCTCCTCTGTCAAACACTCATTTGTTCTCTGTGTCTGTTTTCATTTCTTTTCTTTGTTTTTTAGATTCCACATATAAATGAGGTCATATAGTATTTGTCTTTCTCTATCTGACTTATTTCAATTAGCATAATACCCCCTAGATCCGTCCATGTTGTTGCAAATGGCAAGATTTCATTTATTTTTATGATAATAATAATCCATTGTATACACACACACACACACACACTGTAGCTTCTTTATCCATTCATCTATCAATAGATGACACTTGGGTTGCTTTCACATCTTGGCTATTGTAAATAATGCTACAATGTTCATAAGAGTGCATATATCTGTTCAAATCAGTGTTTTTGTTTTCTTTAGGTAAGTACCCAGAAGCGAAATTTCTGGATCATATGGAAGTTCTAGTTTTAATTTTTTGGTGGAACCTCCACACCATTTTGCATCGTGGCTACACCAATTTACCATCCCTCCAACAGTGCATGAGGGTTCCCTTTTCTCCACATTCTTGCCAATGTTTATTTGTTGTCTTTTTTCTTTTGCTTGTAGTAGTCTCTTATTATGCTTTGTATTTCTGAGGTGTCCATTGTAACTTCTTTTTCATTTCTAATTTTATTGATTTGAGTTCTCTCCCTCTTTTTCTTGATGAGTCTAAAGGTTTATTAATTTTGTTTATCTTCTCAAAGAACCAGCTTTTAGTTTTGTTGATCTTTGCTATTGTTTTCTTTGTTTCTATTTTATTTATTTCTGCTCTGATTTTTATGATTTCTTTCCTTCTACTAACTTTGGGTTCTGTTTGTTCTTCTTTCTCTAGTTCTTTTAGGTGTAAGGTTAAATTGTTTATTTGAGATTTTTCTTGTTTCTTGAGGTAGGATTGCATTGCTATAAACTTCCCTCTTAGAGCTTTTGCTACATCCCATAGGTTTTGGATCATTGTCTTTTCATTGTCATTTTTCTCTAGGCATTTTTTGATTTCCTCTTTGATTTCTTCAGTGATCTCTTGGTTATTTAGTAAAGTATTGTTTAATCTCCATGCGTTTGTGTTTTTTACATTGTTTTTCCCTGTAACTGCTTTCTAATCTCATAGCACTGTGGTCAGAAAAGATGCTTGATATGATTTCAATTTTCTTAAATTTTCTGAGGCTTGATTTGTGACCCAAGATGTAATATATCCTGGAAAATGTTCCATGTGCACTTGAGAAAAAAGTGTAATCTGCTGTTTTTGGATGGAATGTCCTATAAATATCAATTAAATCTATCTGGTCTATTGTGTCATTTAAAGCTTCTGTTTCCTTATTAATTTTCTGTCTGGATGATCTGCCCATTGGTGTAAGTGAGATGTTAAATTCCCCCACTATTATGGTGTTACTGTCGATTTCTTCTTTTATAGCTGTTAACATTTGCCTTATGTATTGAGGTGCTCCTATATTGGGTGCATATATATTTGTAATTGTTACATCATCTTCTTGGATTGATCCCTTGATCATTACGTAGTGTTCTTGTCTCTTGTAACATTCTTTATTTTAAAGTCTATTTTATCTGATATGAGTATTGCTACTCCAGTTTTCTTTTGATTTCCATTTTCATGGAATATCTCTTTCCATCCCCTCACTTTCAGTCTATATGTGTCCCTAGGTCTGAAGTGGGTCTCTTATAGATAGCATATATGTGGGTCTTGTTTTTGTATACATTCAGCAAGCCTCTGTCTTTTGGTTGTAGCATTTAATCCATTCACATTTAAAGTAATTATTGTTATGTATGTTCCTATTCCCGTTTTCTTAATTGTTTTGGGTTTGTTTTTGTAGGTCCTTTTCTTCTCTTGTGTTTCCCACTTAGAGAAGTTCCTTTGGCATTGTTATAGAGTTGGTTTGGCAGTGCTGAATTTTCTTAGCTTTTGCTTCTCTGTAAAGCTTTTGATTTCTCCATCAAATCTGAATGAAATCCTTGCCAGGTAGAGTAATCTTGGTTGTAGGTTCTTCCCTTTCATCACTTTAAATATATCCTGCCACTCCCTTCTGGCTTGTAGAGTTTCTACCGAGAAATCAGCTGTTAACCTTATGGGAGTTCTCTTGTATGTTATTTTTTGTTTTTCCCTTGTTGCTTTTAATAATTTTTCTTTGTCTTTAATTTTTGTCAATTTGATTATTATGTGTCTTGACATGATTCTCCTTGGGTTTATTCTACCTGGGACTCTGTGCTTCCTGGACTTGGGTGGATATTTCCTTTCCCATGTTAGGGAAGTTTTTGACTATAATCTCTTCAAATATTTTCTTGGGTTCTTTCTCTTCACTTTCTGGGATGCCTATAATGCCAATGTTGGTGCATTTAATGTTGTCCCAGAGGGCTCTTAGGCCTGTCTTCATTTCTTTTCATTCTTTTTTCTTTTTTCTGTTCTGCAGCAGTGAATTCCACCATTCTGTCTTCCAGGTCACTTCTCCATTCTTCTGCCTCATTTATTCTGCTATTGATTCCTTCTAGTGTATTTTTCATTTCAGTTATTGTATTGTTCATCTCTGTTTGTTTGTTCTTTAATTCTTCTAGGTGTTTGTTCTTTAATTCTTCTAGGTGTTTGTTAAACATTTCTTGAATCTTCCCAATCTTTGACTCCATTCTTTTTCCGAGGTCCTGGATCATCTTCACTATCGTTATTCTGAATTCTTTTTCTGGAAGGTTGCCTATCTCCACTTCATTTAATTGTTTTCCTGGTTTTTTTTCTTGATCCTTCATCTGGTACATGGTCCTCTGCCTTTTCATTTTGTCTGTCTTTCTGTGAATGTGTTTTTCATTCCACAGGCTGCAGGATTGTAGTTCTTTTTGCTTCTCCTGTCTTATTTGTTGTCTTTTTGATGATAACCATTCTGACATGTTTCAGGTGGTAATTCATTCTGTTTTGATTTGCTTTTTGCTGATGATTAGAGATATTGAGCATCTAAGTCTGCTGGTCATCTGTATATCTTCTTTGGAAAACATCTGTTCAAGTCTTCTGCCTGTTTTTTAATTTTTTGATGTTGACTGTGTTGGTTTTTTAATAAATTTTGGATATTAATCCCTTATTAGATGTACTGTTTGCAAACATGTTCTCCCATTCAGTAGGTTGCCTTTTCATTTTATTAATATTTTCCTTTGGTGTGCAAAAGTTTTTTAGTTTTCTGTAGTCCCATTTGTTATTTTTTCACTTCCGTTTCCCTTGTCTGAAGAGACAGATCCCCCCAAATATTGCTAAGACTGATGTCAAAGAGCATGCTGCTTTTGTTTTCTTCTAGGAGTTTTATGGTTTTAAGTCTTACATTTAAGTGCTTAATCCATTTTAAGTTTATCTTTTATATGATGTGAGAAAGTAGTCCAGTTTGATTCTTTTGCATATAGCTGTCCAGTTCCCCAACATAATTTATAGAAGAGGTGGTCTTTTCCCCATTGTATAATTTTGCTTTCTTTGTTGTAAATTAATTGACCATATAAGTTTATATAGGTTTATTATGGGAATCTCTTCAGTTTCATTGATTAATGTGTCCATTTTTTGCCAGTATCATACTGTTTTGATTACTGTAGCTTTATAGTATAGTTTGAAATCAGGAAGAGTGATATCTCCAGCTTTGTTGTGCTTTCTTGATTGTTTTGGCTATTCTTGGTCTTTTGTGTTTCTATTCATATTTTAGAATTATTAGTTCTAGCCCTGTGAGGAGCATCATTGGTTTTTTTGATAGGGATTGCATTGAATCTGTAGATTGCCTTGGGTAGTACAATTATTTTAACACTATTGATTCTTCCAAGCCATGAGCATGGTATATTTCCCCGTTTGTTTGTGACATCTTCAATTTCTTGGGAAGGCAGCTATGCTCACCACTATACCACCAATGCAACACATGTCTTTAATTTCTTTCATCAGTGTCATATAATTTTCTGAGTACAGGTCCTTTACCTCCTTATTTTGATTTATTCCTAGGTATTTTATTCTTTTTGATACAGTGTACATGGGACTATTTTCTTAATTTCTCTTTCTGATAGTTTATTGTTAGTTTATAGAAATACAACATATTTCTCCATATTATTTCAGTATCCTACAACTTTACATTCATTGATGAGCTCTAGTAGTTTTGGGTGCTGTCTTTAGGGTTTTCAATATATAATATCATGTAATCTACAAACAGTGACAGTTTTACTTCTTTCTTTCCAATTTGTATTCCTTTCATTTGTTTTTCTTGTCTGACTGCTGTGACTAGAACTTACAATACTATATTGAATGAAAGTGGTGATGCTGGGTATCCTTGTCTTGTTCCTGATCTTAGAGGAAATACTTTCAACTTTTCACCATTGAGTATGGTGTCAGCTGTAGGTTTGTCATGTATGACCTTTATTACTTTGGGGTACATTCCCTCTACACTTAATTTGTTGAGAATTTTTTTTATCATAAATGGATGTAATTTTGTCAAAAGCCTTTTCTGCATCTATTGAGATAATCATATGATTTTAATTCTTCAGTTTGTTAAAGTGGTGTTTCAAATTGACTGATTTGCAGATATTGAACCATCCTTGCATCTGTAGGATAAATCACACTTGATCATGTGTATGGTCCTTTTAATGTATTATTAAATTTGATTTGCAAATATTTTACTGAGGATTTTTGTTCCCATGTTCATCAGTGATGTTAGTCTGTCATTTTCTTTCTTTTTTTTTTTTTTTTTTGGTGTCTTTGTCTGGTTTTTATATTAGTGTGATGCTGGCCTTATAGAATGAATTTGGTTGCATTCTTTCCTCTTGAATTTTTTTTTTTTTTTTTTTTTTTTGCGGTATGCAGGCCTCTCACTGTTGTGGTCTCTCCTGTTGTGGAGCACAGGCTCTGGACATGCAGGCTCAGCAGCCATGGCTCACGGGCCCAGCCTCTCCATGGCATGTGGGATCCTCCCAGACTGGGACACAAACCCATGTCCCCTGCATCGGCAGGCGGACTCTCAACCACTGAGCCACCAGGGAAGGCCCTCCTCTTGAATTTTTTGAAATAGTTTGAGAAGGATAGGCATTAGCTCTTCTTTAAATGTCTTTAAATGTCTGGTAGAATTTAAATGTCTTTAAATGCCTGGCAGAATTCACCTGTGAAGGTCCTGAAATTTTGTTTTTTGGGAATTTTTTGATTACTGATTCAATTTCATTACTAATAATTAACTTGTTTATATTTTGTATTTCTTCCTGATTCAGTCTTGGGAGATTGTACATTTCTATGAATTTATCCATTCCTTTTAGGTTGTTCATTATATTGATGTATAATTGTTCATAGTAATCTCTAATAAACTTTTTTATTTCTGTGTTGTCAGTTGTAACTTCTCATTTTTCATTTCTGTTTATATTTATATGGTCCTCTCTCTTTTTCTTGATGAGGCTGGCTAAAAGTTTATCAATTTTGCTTATTATTTCAAAGAACCAACTCTTACTTTCATTGATCTAAATTTTGTTTTTTAGCTTTCCACTAATCTTTATTATTTCTGTTGTTCTACTAGTTTTGGGTTTTGTTTGTTCTTCTTTTCCTAGTTCCTTTAGGTGTAAGATTAGATTGTTAGAGATTTTTCTTGTTTCCTAAGGTAGGCTTGTTTCACTATAAACTTCCCTCTTAGAACTACTTTTGCTGAGTCCAATAGATTTGGGGCCATTATGTTCCATTTTCATTTGTCTCCAGGTATTTTTGATTTCCTCTTTGATCTCTTCAGTGATTCATTGGTTGTTCAGTAGCATGCTGTTTAGCCTCTACATGTTTCTCTTTTTTTTGCAGGTTTCTTATTGTAGTTGATTTCTAGTCTAGTACTGGGACTGGAAAGATACCTGATATGATTTCAGTCTTCTTAAATTTATTGAGACTTGTTTTGTGGTCTAGGATGTGATCTATATTGGAGAATGTTCCATGTGAAATTGAAAAGAATGTGTATTCTGTTGTTTTTGGATGAAATATTCTGTATGTATCTTTTACATCAGATATTAATGTGTCATTAAGGCCAGTGTTTCCTTATTGATTTTCTGTCTTAATAATCTGTCCATTGATGTAAGTGGGGTGTTAAAGTCCCCTACTATTATTGTATTACTGTCAATTTCTCCCTATTTTTGTTAATATTTGATTTATGTATTTATGTGCTCCTATGTTGGATGCATATGTATTTACAACTGTTATATCTTCTTTTTTGAATGATCCCCTTATCATTAAGTAATGTCTTTCTTTGTCTCTTGTAACAGTCTTTATTTTAAATTTTATTTTTTCTGATATAAGTATAGCTACTCCAACTTTCTTTTGATTTCCATTTGTATGGAATACCTTTTCTCATCCTTTCACTTTCAGTCTGTGTGTGTGTGTGTGTGTGTGTGTGTTTGGTGCTGAAATGAGTCTTTTGTAGGCAGCATATATATGGATCTTGTTTTTGTATCCATTCAGCCACTCTATGTCTTTTGATTGGAGCATTTAGTTCATTTATATTTAAAGTAATTATTGATAGCTATGGGCTCATTACCATTTTGTCAATTGTTTTCAGATTGTTTTTGTAGTTCTTTTTCATTCCTTTCTTCTTTTGATGTCTTCTTCTGGGATTTGATCACTATCTTTAGTGTTAATCTATTATAAATGGTTGGTTTGTGGTTCACATATAACAACATATAACATATATATATATATATATATATATATATACATATATATATGACTAATTTAATCTGATGATCTCTTAAGTTGAACACATTCTAGCAACTCTATTTTTTTCACTCCCCCTCATGTTTGATAATTTTGACATCATATTTTACATTTTTTTGTGTGTGTATCCCTTAACTATTTATTATGGGTATAGATGATTTTACTAATTTGTCTTTTAACTTTCCTATTAGTTTATAAGTGGTTGATTTATTACCTTTAATGTATGTTTGCCTTTACCAGTGAAAATTTTTTCTTTTGTAATTTTCATATTTCTAGTTGTGACCTTTTCTTTTCTGCTTAGAGAAGTCCCTTTAACATTTCTTGTAAGGCCAGTTTAGTGATGCTGAACTTATTTAGCTTTTGTTTATCTGTAAAACTCTTTATCTCTCCTTCAAATCTGTATGACAACCTTGCTGGGTAGAGTATTCGTGGTTGTAGGTTTTTTCCCTTTCATTACTTTGAATATATTGTGCCACTCCTTTCTGGCCTTTAGAGTTTCTGCTGAAAAGTCACCTGATGGCCTTATCAGAGTTCTCTTGTATGTAACTAGTTGCTTTTGCCTTGCTGCTTTTAAGATTTTCACTTTAATTTTTGTCTTTTTAATTATTTTGTGTCTTGGTGTGGACCTCTTTGGGTTCATCTTCTTTGGGTCTCTGTGCTTCCTGGATATGGATGTTTGTTTTCTTCCTCAGGTTAGAGAACTTTTCAGTTATTATTTGTTGAAATAATTTCTCTGCCTCTTTCTCTCTTTCTTCACCTTCCAGGACCCATATAATGTGAATGTTAAAATGTTTGATGTTGTCTCAGAGGTCTCTTAAATTATCCTCATTAATTTTTTTTTTCTTCTTTTCTGTTCCATTTGGTGATTTCCATTACTCTGTCTTCCAGTTCACTGAGTCATTCCTCTGTATCATCTAATCTACTGTTGATTCCTTCTAGTGTATTTTTTATTTCAGTTATTGTATTCTTCTGCTCTGTTTTGTTCTTATTTATATTTTCACATATTTGTTGAAATTTTTAGTGCTCATCTATTCTTCTCCAATGTTTGTAAACATATTTATGATCATTACCTTGATCTCTTTATTGGGTAGATTACTTATACCCACTTTGTTTAGTTCTTTTTCTGAGATTTGGTCTTGTTCTTTCATTTGGAACGTATTTGCTGTCTCTTCATTTTTCCCAATACTCTATGCTTATTTCTATGTGTTAGGAAGGTTGGTTGTGTTTCCTGATTTTGGAGAAGTGGCCTTATTTAAGTGATGTCCTATGGGGCCCAGCAACATGCTCCCCTTGGTCACTAGAGCTATATGCTCCAGGGATGCTCCCTTTGTGAACTGCGTGCACCCTTCTTTAGTGGCAGGGCCAAATACTGTGGGGCAGGCCTGGCCTCTGCCCAGTTTGCTGTGAGGCTGTGTCTTGTGTGGTGGCTGTGGGCCTGCTAGAGGGAAGGGTAGGCTTCTTGCATGATTGGCTGTGTGTTCCAGGGTAGAGCAGGGCTGGTGCTGGTGTGCTGGGAAGCAGGGTTGAGTCCTCATGGGCTGTCTTTGTGGTGCTGGGGAGACTCAGGAATGGTGCTTGCCCCCTGGTGAGTGGATAAGCCCCTGGCACTAATATGCTAGAGAGAGGAGTCCAAAATTGTGCTTGCCAGCACTGGTGTTACTGTGGCAGAATGAGCTCTCAAAATGGCTGCCACTAGTGCCTCATCCCTAAGTGGGGTCTTAACTCCTCTTGCCTCTTTGGGATACTCTAATTTCAGCAAGTCTTTAGCTGTAGAAAATCTTTTCTGCTAGTCTTGGGTCATTCTCATAGGTAGTTGCCCTGTAATTAGTTGTAATCTTTGTTCATGAGAGGAGGTGAGTTCAGGGTCTTCCTATTTCACCATATTGATTACCTCTAAAACACTGCATTAAATATTAATTTGTATGTCCTTCCCGCCCACCCCCCGCCCCCTACCCCTGGCACTATTGCTCTATCTGAGGCTTCTAAGCAGACGGTCCTTTGTGAACTAGGTTCTCAGGCTAACTGAGTCAGTTGTTAGATTGGGATGCACATGATATCAGGTGATTTGATGGATGTGGCACAAGCAGGAGTTGAAGAAGAGATTAAAGGTCAATAGAAATCAAACTGGACAAACCTTAGCCATCAAAGCTGGCTGAAAGTGAAATTTTAAGTTAAGCACTATTGATAGTTCTGAAAGAAGCTTAATGTTCCCACACTTGATTTGAAATAAGTGAGCCTGCTTTCTGCTTTGCCTGCCAAGCTTTGATTATTTTGCTCAAGTCACTTCTAAAGTAGCACTGATTTCGTCTTAAGAAGCTATGTTTATGACATGTATTTTAGTGTTCTGATACCAGTGTGTCCAGGGTCACAGCCTACAGCTGTGCAGAATGTACACTGCCCAGCTCCAAGGGTTGCCATTTGTGATGACTACAGTGTGAATGGTGTCCCTTGGGATTACATACTTCCAGCTTCTTGGAGTGTAATTTTCCTACTGAGGATAACCTGCTAGTCATGTTTGTGCACTATGGGTATGACAGTGTTTTCTTTACAGCCCTGTCTCCCTGGCAGGGATTGTAACCAGGACTTGATAATTATGGGATTACTCTGGATATTTATGAAAATTTGTGCTTTGTTTATAGAATACCACCTTAAAATGTCTGCATTCAATTTCATTGGCACCCCAGCCACTCTGGATTTCTTTGTCTCTTGTAACAGTCTTTATTTTAAATTTGTGTTAATTCTTCTTTAAATATTTGGTTGAATTTCCCAGTGAAATAATCTGTGCCAGGAGAGCCCTTTTTGGGGGAGTTTTAAAATTATAAACTCAGTTTCCATAATAGTTATAGAGCTATTAAAATTATCTGTTTCATAGTATGTGAATTGTGATAGTTTGTGCTTTTTGAGGAACTGACCCATTTCATGCAAGTTGTCATATGGATGTGTGTATTATTTCTTACTATCTTTTTGATGTTTATAGGATCTGTAGTGTTATCCACTACATCAATCCTGGTATTTGTAATGTGTGTCTTCTCTCTTTTCTTCTTTGTCAATCTTGCTAGAATTTTGTCAATATTGATGATCTTTTCAAAGGACCAACTCTTTGTCTTCTTAACTTTTTTTCTACTTTTTTCTGTTTTAAATTTCAATTTCTTTTTTTCTTCTTGCTTTAGGTTTACTTTGATCTTCTTTTTCTGGGTTCTTGAGGTATGAGCTAGACTGTTGATTTGAGACTTTTTTCTATTCTATAATGTAAGCATTTAGATCTTTAAATTTCCCTCTCAACACTGGTTTAGCTGTGTAACACAAATTTTGGTGTGTTGTATTTCCATTTTCATTCATTTAATAGAAAATTTTGATTTTCCTTGAGACTTCTTTGAACGGAGTAATGAGTGCCTCATTATGGTTCCCCACTTGGTTTCTATGGACGCCAGGGGTTTATGGCCTCTTTATTGCTGGGAGATAATGAAAGTTGACTCTCCACTAGGACTTCTCTGACACCACCCCAGCAGAGAGCTGTAGGGGATCCTTGTTACTGTCAAGTGGGAATGGAAGTCCATGTTCTGGCAGGAGGTGAGGCATGTTACTGCTTGATGGGATGAATGTCCTGTCTCCTATCCAGCCTTCTCTGACACCATCCTGGAAGAGTGGGGTGAAGTGTCTCATTACAGCCAGGCGAGTGTGAAAGTCTAGGTTTCCCACTCAGCCTTGCTTGGCACTGGTAGAAGTGGAGCCATAGGATTTTGTGTGTGTTTGGTGCACTAGTGCCTTTATTGTCTAAATGATATCTGTCTTGATAGGCTGCCCCTTTCCCAATCCTTGCCTAGAAAGAGCAGGCTTTTGTTATGCCATTTTTGTTTTTACTTATTTATGTTTCTGACTTGTCTTCTTTATCTCCAAGTATGGGATATGTGAAGCAGAAAGGAAACTCAAGGGACTCATCACAGTGCTGTTCCTTGGGTCACAAGGTTCCTAGCTGAGCTGCCTTCTTCTCTCAAAATTTCAGAGTCTTATTACATTTGTTCTGTATATAATGTCCAAGGTTTTTAGTTTTACTTATTGGGGGAATAGGTAAAATAATGTCAACACCATGTTTCTGGAAGCAGAAGTCTCCCCTTTATGATTTTTGATGACTTCTTTATTATATATTGATCTTATATATTATCTTACACATGCTTTTTTATATGATCAGATCTACTAGTTCTGAGCTATGATATTTCATACTAATATAATGAAACTACAACTTTTAAATTTTGTGAGAGTACTTCACCTTAAATCGATCTAGCTTTATAATGTATTTTAATATCTGGTTAAATTAATATTTTTCAGCTTCCTGATGAACTTCAGTGTCAAAATGCCAAAAAATGTTGGACATCATCAAGAACAGTATTAGGAAACAAATCTTTATTATTACCTCTCTTTAAAACTAGAATGCATCTACACCATGAGCAGCTACAGTAGCAGCTGTTGCACTGCCCTTGAGTGGTGTGTTGGAATTAGAAAAGTTCCAAAATAGATAGTGCAAGTAGTTGTAGCTTAGATAATGTAGATACAGATTTACTCAATGAGTCCCCAAAGACTTGGAAAAGTGACAGCCTTTGATACTTTAGTGATTTTTAGGACAATTAAGCAGGACTTTTCACAGTTAATGTAAAATAATGGAGCTCTGTCTGATGCCTCAATATAACAGCTCATCTTCAATTTGGAGCAATTGAGATTAGAACACATAACACACAACCTCTCAGGACAGTGACACTTAATTCTGTCTTTCCATGACTGGCCTTGTCTATCCTTTAAAAACATTGGCAAATATTTCTATACCAGTGTAAGTGCAATAATTCAGATTTATCAATGGCTGATAGTTCTCTTCCGTTATAGAATTTATTGTTTAGAAATAATGTCAGCCACTTTTTTTCTTTCCAGCTCCTTTCTCCCAGTCAGCTGCTCTCCTTTTACTTTTGTGTTTTGAATCAAATTGACAAATTCTTTTCAAGTTCCCATTTTGCCTTAGCATTCAGGGACCTCAGGTCGCTTAAATATTTTCCTGGTCATTCAGCTATTTCCCCACATAATGGATCTGGCAACAGGGTGGAGTTCAAAGGCATAACTAACTACAAATGGGAATCTAACCATACCAGAGACTACATGTCTCTTTCACTTCCTTGCTTTAAAAAGACAGTTGAACTTTGCTTTGAAATGAAATGATAAAATTATACATTCTGCCTTTTTTTAATCCTTCTGGTTAGGATTTTGGGACACTATTGCTGAATTAGAAATGTATGTTAATATGTGCTATTGCAATCATAATTTTAAAATAAAAAGTATTCCAAAAGCCAAGCAATTAAGAATGAGTGTATGTTTATGTGGGGTAAATCAGTTTTTAATAATTAGTGTTTTAAAGGTGGAAACTGAATTAATAATATCTTTCCTTTATATAATGTTAATATGGCTAAATATTTTCCATGAAGATTCAGTTACAGTGATTCAGATTTGGAGATTAAGTTTTTATTTTAGCTATTTTATGATCATCTTCCACTGGGTCTGGAGAATTTAGGTCAAGCAGTTAGAATTTACATGAAATTTATTAGAGTTTTCAATTTTTCCTTCCATGAATTATAAGATATTGTGTAATTAAAAAGCACAGTTAATATTTTGGCATTTTTGAACTTGAGAAGTGTCTGTTCATACAAAATTAAAAAAGCTCATCTCAGAGCTTTTACAGTGATTGACAACATTCTTATTTATTGATATCCTTTTCATTTACATAGCTCTCAAATTTATGTTTCTGTCATTTGTTGACTGAGAAATAAATTTTCCTAAGCATGTAATACACGTGTAAATTGAATAGCTTACCTTCATTATCATTTGAATTATGATAATAATTTCTAGTAGCTATTAAGTGAATTGTGCTTCTTTATTTCTTACTATATTTATTCATTTAAATAATTAACCTGTTAGCCTCAATTATGTGTTTTCCTTTAATTTAAAATTGATTGGACAAGGTGAATTCTCTTTTGCTTTCCTTTCCATGAGCCAATATAATTTTACTAATCTATAGAGACTAGCAGGAGCATAAGGCTCATTCTGACAATCATTGTATTTAAATTAATGATCCTGGTTTGCAAAGTTGGAGGTAGAGGAGGGAGGAGATGATGGCAAGCTCTTCAAGCACATAGCAGAAAGAAGACACAAGATGAGAGTGAAGTGCCTCAGAGAAGGTGAGAACATTGAAAAATGTGGATATTCATATAAAATAGGGTGGTCTAATGAATACAGAAACAATGAAATAATGTGCCCATCCTAAGGGGAGTAAGTTAATTGTGTTGCTCATCTGAAGAAACATTTCATCTAGTCATAATGACTAGATAAAAATTTAATAGATATTAGCATAACTGAACCTGCACTCACACGTGACTCCTCAAACTCATACCTACACTGAGAATGGGACCAAGAAAGATGCCTTGTTCATGATTTTAAATCAGGCTTTTGAAAGTGATTATTTCAGAACATTGGATAAAAACTTGTGAATCAAGAAAATAACCATTAAGAAGTATATGGTTTGGACCTTGTTTTTATCTTCATCAAACCAGAGAGGGCAAAATTTGAAACTAGGGGTGTGATTAAAGGAACATACACTGCCCTTCATAATAAAATAGACTGGCAGCCATACAGATCATCAGGCAATTGGAGACATGCTTATCTTCCTCATGGATCTGGACCGTGCTGTCCCTGAGGAATAGTCATCTTTACCTCGGGTATGAATATGTGTGTTATGTTGGGTATGGTGATTAATATAACCGTTATCTGCTTGACAACTGGAGGAACAAGGCCTATCTGAGGTCACACTGGTAAAGAGATGTCAAGTGAGCCCAGGCTCAAAGCAATACTCACATCCTGACAGTTCTGTAGAACATGACCACCAAAGCCACCTTGGCCCTTCTCTTGCTGGCCCTTGAGCATTTTTCTCAGGCCTGGGAGATGAGCTATTGCCATGAATCAACCACTGTGTTTTGTGGAAAGGCTTCCTCAAAGAGGACGGAGATTAAAAGGAGGAAAGACTGTTATTTATGGAACAAGTAGAGTATTAGTAAGATAGACTTGAGGATTGGGGAGTACATTTAGCAACTTGGAATAGTCACAGAGGGTAAAGGTTTATACTTGTTAGATGATGTCCTCATTGACTACAGGAAAAGTAATGTCAGAGAATTTAATTTTTTCTTTTTCAATATTCCTTGCATCTATTCCCAAGGCTTCACTAAAATCTTGTGTGCACGTAAAAACTTGTGTGCAATGTTGTAAAGAATGAAGTGAAAGAGCAGTAAAGGGAAATATGACCTGCCTTATTCATTTCTGTCCACATTTATTACACCAGTGGAACCCATTCAAAAAGAGTGGTGATCTAGTGAAAAGAATGTATAGAAGACCATAAAAAAATTAAGCAGAGGCCAATGGCAGTGCTGGGAATCATGAAGAGAAACACATATATTGGAGGAGCAACTTTTGGGTCATCCTCTGGAAGGTGTCTGGGAGTGGGAAGTGGAATAGATTGATGTGGGCTGCACAGCTAAATAATTATCAGTGAACATTTTCCTTAGCCCTTATCCTGGTTCTTTTCAATGGTGCTTGACTTGGATAGAAATGGTTCTACTTAATGCTAAGCAAATGTAATTCTACTGTATCCTGAAGGAATCACCTCTAATGATAATTTCTTTTCTGAAATAACATTTTCTACTTTAGGTATAATTTGAAATGAGTTCTTAATGATTAAAGTCTTTAGAATTTAATTTTTATAGAAGGTTGTAATTATGATTCTCTTATTTGTAGCATCTTTTCTAAAAATTGGAGGAATTAAACCTTCACAGGCTAATTTCTGTTATCTGTGATTCAGGTTACTTAGCTTTGCCCTTGGTATTATCACAAGGTGTTTCCCTGGTCCCTTGATTTATATCAGTATGTAATCTATTCTGTTGTTAAAAAACACATTTGAAAAGTTTATTTTCTAGGTCATTTCCCTTATATCCATTCTAAAGACCTTATATAACTTTGCCTTAGAGGATTTCAGTATAGCTATAACAGAAGACTTTCTTTTCTTTATAATGCTTTATCCTGTGGCCATGTGTCTGTCCTGTAACGGACATATGTTTTATTCTCCATAGCAACAATTCCAAATATAGGAATTTTATATACCCTTCAGGGCTTTGAACCACTGAAAAATTTGTATCTTTTTTTTAAAAATTTAATTTAATTAATTTATTTTTGGCTGCGTTGGGTCTTCGTTGCTGCGCATGGGCTTTTCTCTAGTTGTGGCGAGCGGGGGCTACTCTTCATTGCGGTGCGCGGGCTTCTCACTGCGGTGGCTTCTCTTGTTGCGGAGCACGGGCTCTAGGTGCGTGGGCTTCAGTAGTTGTGGCTCGCGGGCTCTAGAGCGCAGGCTCAGTAGTTGTGGTGCACGGGCTTAGTTGTTCTGCGGCATGTGGGATCTTCCCGGACCAGGGCTCAAACCCGTGTCCCCTGCATTGGCAGGAGGATTCCCAACCACTGCGTCACCAGGGAAGCCCAAAATTTGTATCTTAATGCAAATTTTGTACCTCAGTTCTTCTCTGGTGAGAGGGTCTATCTATAGCTTTTATCAGATCATTGAAGTTGCCCATGACCCAAAAAAGAATAAGAAGCCTTGCAACAGAATGTCATCTAGAATTTTTGCAGTATTCAGTGACCTGTGTAAATAGGGATAGGCCAAGCTTGCTCAACACAGAGATTTGTAAGTCAAGGACATTCATTGTGATGATGAGGATAGGGGCTGGTGCAGACAAGGCAAAAAGGAATGGCGGGGGTGTGTGGGTGGAAAATGGTCAAATCTGATGTTGATTATCATTTTTTTCTTTTAAGTACATTTACTCAATGTTTATTGTCAGTGATACTGAAACACTTCATTTTGTGCTTGCAATTTGAGATGTAATTACAAAGATTTATTTCTAAGACAAGAAAGGTTGATATTTTTGTGCAGTTCATGAACTTTTAATGACCTCTATTTGTTTGATTCATTTTTCTTTGCCTTTTGCATTCATGTTGTGTCTTTGATTATTAACACAATAGGTGTGACTCACTAAGTATGTATAAATAAATTTAAATGTAATTTTGCTCAAAACCCCGAGCTTTCTTTTCTTTTTTCTTTTTTAAATATTTTATTGAAGTACTGTTGATTTACAATGTGTTAATTTCTGCTGTACAGCAAATGATTCGGTTATACATATATATTCTTTTTCATATTCTTTCCCATTATGGTTTATCACAGGATATTCAATATAGTTCCCTGTGCTATATAGTAGGACTTTGTTGTTTATCCATCCTATATATACTAGTTTGCATCTGCTAATCCCAAACTTCCAGTCTGTCCCTCCCCTACTCCCCCTCCCCCTTGACAACCAAAAGTCTGTTCTCTATGTCTGTGAGTCTCTTTCTGTTTGTAGATATGTTCATTTGTGCTGTATTTTAGATTCCACATATAAGTGATATCATATGATATTTATCTTTGTCTGACTTACTTCATTTAGTATAATAATCTCTAGGTCCATTCATGTTGCTGCAAATCACATTATTTCATTGTTTTTTCTGGCTGAGTAATATTCCATTGTATATATATATATATATATATATATATATATATATCATATCTTCTTTATCCATCCATCTGTCAATGGACATTTGGTTGTTTCCATGTCTTGGCTATTATAAATAGTGCTACTATGATCATAGGAGTGCATATATCTTTTCAAGTTATAGTTTTATCTGGGTATATGCCCAAAAGTGTGATTGCTGGATCATGCAGTAACTCTATTTTAGTTTTTGGAGAAACCTCCACACTGTTTTCCATAGTGGCTGCCCCAATTTTCATTTCCACTAACAGTGTAAGAACATTCCTTTTTCTCCACATCCTCTCCAATATTTATAGACTTTTTAATGATGGCTCTTCTGACCAGTGTGAGGTGATACCTCATTGTAGTTTTGATTTGCATTTCTCTAATAATTAGCAATGATGAGTGTCTTTTCATATGCCCATTGGACATCTGTATGTCTTCTTTGGAGAAATGTCTATTTAGGTCTTCTGCCCATTTTTCTGTTGGGTTGTTTGTATTTTTTGTTGTTGAGTTGTATGAGCTGTTTGTATATTTTGGAAATTAAGCCCTTGTCAGTTGCATCATTTACAAATATTTTCTTCCAGTCTGTAGGTTGTCTTTTTGTTTTGTTTGTGGTTTTCTTTGCTGAGCAAATCTTATAAGTTTGATTAGGTCCAATTTGTTTATTTTTGCTTTTATTTCTATTGCCTTGTGAGACTGACCTAAGAAAACATTAGAATGATTTATGTCAAATAATGTTTTGCTTATGTTCTCTTCTAGGTGTTTTATGGTGTCATGTCTTATATTTAAGTTTTTAAGCCATTTTGAGTTTATTTTTGTGTATGGTGTGAGGGTGTATTCTAACTGAGCTTTCTTTTCTCTTTTTTCAGATTCAGGAGAAACTTGCAAGTCATCTTTAGCCATTCCATCTTACCCTATCTTACCCACCTTTCCTCTCCATGTATAATGCAAGTACCCTTGAATCCATCTCTGACTCTTCAGGTTTGTTATTGTCATTGCCTTAGTTTAGGTTGGATTATTCAGTGGTTTCCCAACTAGTCTTCTTCTTCCTTGTCTAGCACCCATGAATCCACCTAGAAATGATTCTTCTAAAATGTACCTCTGATCTTTGCAGATTCCCTGCTTAAAACCTTTCAGTGGATTTTTACAACTTTCATGAAAATTTTCAAGCCATTTAGCTTTAGCACATATGAAGCTCTTCATGAAATGGATCTTACAAGTCTCTATCTTCAACTTTTACTTGTTACACTTTAGTCATAGGACCTATATGTAGCATCTGGCATGGCTCACAATACTTTATAGCCATAAAGTTTTGTTTTGTAGAAACAAAAGCAACAATAATAACTTCATCATCTTCAATAAGAGTAGCCAGCATTTGCTGATCATATATTCTGACCCTGACATTGTGTTTTGCAAATTTACATATGTTATTTCATGTAATCACAACAGTTCCACCTAGTAAACTTACTACTGTTAGACCCATTTTACTAAGGGATAAGAAACTTGATGGATGTTCTTAGAATAAGTGAAAGTGAGTCCAACCCAGGTCTCTCTGACTCTTCTCACATACAATTTTCTGTGCCTGAAATGTTTTTCCTCTTCTATATAGTAATTCTTTCTTTCAAAGCAACCCAAATATCATCTTACCTTAGGAACATTTTTTGACATCCCTCACCATTACGATTTAGATGATTTTTTTGTCTTTCTGAGGAGACTTCTAAATACCTCTATTATAATATTTTTTATCATAAATCCAAGGAGAAATACACCAAGACACATATTAATCAAACTGTCAAAAATTAAATACAAAGAAAACATATTAAAAGCAGCAAGGGAAAAACAACAAATAACACACAAAGGAATCCCCATAAGGTTAACAGCTGATCTTTCAGCAGAAACTCTGCAAGCCAGAAGGGAGTGGCAGGACATATTGAAAGTGTTGAAGGAGAAAAACCTGCAACCAAGATTACTCTACCCAGCAAGGATCTCATTCAGATTTGATGGAGAAATTAAAACCTTTACAGACAAGCAAAAGCTGAGAGAGTTCAGCACCACCAAACCAGCTCTACAACAACTGCTAAAGGAACTTCTCTAGGCAAGAAACACAAAAGAAGGAAAAGACCTACAATAACAAACCCCAAACAATTAAGAAAATGGGAATGGGAACACACATATCGATAATTACCTTAAATGTAAATGGACTAAATGCTCCCACCAAAAGACACAGATTGGCTGAATGGATACAAAAACAAGACCCATATATTTGCTGTCTACAAGAGACCCACTTCAGACCTAGAGACACATACAGACTGAAAGTAAGGGGATGAAAAAAGGTATTTCATGCAAATGGAAACCAAAAGAAAGCTGGAGTAGCAATTCTCATATCAGACAAAATAGACTTTAAAACAAAGACTATTAGAAGAGACAAAGAAGGACACTACATAATGATCAAGGGATCGATCCAAGAGGAAGATATAACAATTGTAAATATTTATGCACCCAACATAGGTGCACCTCAATACATAAGGCAAATACTGACAACCATAAAAGGGGAAATCGACAGTAACACATTCATAGTAGGGGACTTTAACACCCCACTTTCACCAATGGACAGATCATCCAAAATGAAAATAAATAAGGAAACACAAGCTTTAAATGATACATTAAATGAGATGGAGTTAATTGATATTTATAGGACATTCCATCCAAAAACAACAGAATACACATTTTTCTCAAGTGCTCATGGAACATTCTCCAGGATAGATCATATCTTGGGTCACAAATCAAGCCTTGGTAAATTTAAGAAAATTGAAATTGTATCAAGTATCTTTTCCGACCACAACGCTATGAGACTCGATATCAATCACAGGAGAAGATCTGTAAAAAATACAAACACATGGAGGCTAAACAATACACTACTTAATAACGAAGTGATCACTGAAGAAATCAAAGGGGAAATCAAAAAATACCTAGAAACAAATGACAATGGAGACACGACGACTCAAAATCTATGGGATGCAGCAAAAGCAGTTCTAAGAGGGAAGTTTATAGCAATACAATCTTACCTTAAGAAACAGGAAACATCTCGAATAAACAACCTAACCTTGCACCTAAAGCAATTAGAGAAAGAAGAACAAAAAAACCCCAAAGTTAGCAGGAGGAAAGAAATCATAAAAATCAGATCAGAAATAAATGAAAAAGAAATGAAGGAAACGATAGCAAAGATCAATAAAACTAAAAGCTGGTTCTTTGAAAGGATAAACAAAATTGATAAACCATTAGCCAGACTCATCAAGAAAAAAAGGGAGAAGACTCAAATCAATAGAATTAGAAATGAAAAAGGAGAAGTAACAACTGACACTGCAGAAATACAAAAGATCATGAGAGCTTACTACAAGCAACTCTATGCCAATAAAATGGACAACGTGGAAGAAATGGACAAATTCTTAGAAAGGCACAACCTGCCAAGACTGAATCAGGAAGAAATAGAAAATATGAACAGACCAATCACAAGCACTGAAATTGAAACTGTGATTAAAAATCTTCCAACAAGCAAAAGCCCAGGACCAGATGGCTTCACAGGCGAATTCTATCAAACATTTAGAGAAGAGCTATCACCCATCCTTCTCAGACTCTTCCAAAATATAGCAGAGGGAGGAACACTCCCAAACTCAATCTACGAGGCCACCATCACCCTGATACCAAAACCAGACAAGGATGTCACAAAGAAAGAAAACTACAGGCCAATATCACTGATGAACATAGATGCAAAGATCCTCAACAAAATACTAGCAAACAGAATCCAACAGCACATTAAACGGATCATACACCATGATCAAGTGGGGTTTATTCCAGGAATGCAAGGATTCTTCAATATACGCAAATCAATCAACGTGATACACCATATTAACAAATTGAAGGAGAAAAACCATATGATCATCTCAATAGATGCAGAGAAAGCTTTTGACAAAATTCAACACCCATTTATGATTAAAAAAACCTGCAGAAAGTAAGCATAGAGGGAACTTTCCTCAACATAATAAAGGCCATATATAACAAACCCACAGCCAACATTGTCCTCAATGGTGAAAAACTGAAAGCATTTCCACTAAGATCAGGAACAAGACAAGGTTGCCCACTCTCACCACTCTTATTCAACATAGTTTTGGAAGTTTTAGCCACAGCAATCAGAGAAGAAAAGGAAATAAAAGGAATCCAAATCGGAAAAGAAGAAGTAAAGCTGTCACTGTTTGCAGATGACATGATACTATACATACAGAATCCTAAAGATGCTACCAGAAAACTACTAGAGCTAATCAATGAATTTGGTAAAGTAGCAGGATACAAAATTAATGCACAGAAATCTCTGGCATTCCTATACACTAAGGATGAAAAATCTGAAAGTGAAATCAAGAAAACACTCCCATTTACCATTGCAACAAAAAGAATAAAATACCTAGGAATAAACCTACCTAAGGAGACAAAAGACCTGTATGCAGAAAATTATAAGACACTGATGAAAGAAATTAAAAATGATACAAATAGATGGAGAGATATACCATGTTCTTGGATTGGAAGAATCAACATTGTGAAAATGACTCTACTACCCAAAGCAATCTACAGATTCAATGCAATCCCTATGAAACTACCACTGGCATTTTTCACAGAACTAGAACAAAAAATCTCACAATTTGTATGGAAACACAAAAGACCCCGAATAGCCAAAGCAATCTTGAGAACGAAAAATGGAGCTGGAGGAATCAGGCTTCCTGACTTCAGACTATAGTACAAAGCTACAGTAATCAAGACAGTATGGTACTGGCACAAAAACAGAAATATAGATCAATGGAACAGGATAGAAAGCCCAGAGATAAACCCACGCACATATGGTCACCTTATCTTTGACAAAGGAGGCAGAAATGTACAGTGGAGAAAGGACAGCCTATTCAATAAGTGGTGCTGGGAAAACTGGACAGGTACATGTAAAAGTATGAGATTAGATCACTCCCTAACACCATACACAAAAATAAGCTCAAAATGGATTAAAGACCTAAATGTAAGGCCAGAAACTATCAAACTCTTAGAGGAAAACATAGGCAGAACACTCTATGACATAAATCACAGCAAGATCCTTTTTGACCCACCTCCTAGAGAAATGGAAATAAAAACAAAAGTAAACAAATGGGACCTAATGAAACTTAAAAGCTTTTGCGCAGCAAAGGAAACCATAAAGAAGACCAAAAGACAACCCTCAGAATGGGAGAAAATATTTGCAAATGAAGCAACTGACAAAGGATTAATCTCCAAAATTTATAAGCAGCTCATGCAGCTTAATAACAAAAGAACAAACAACCCAATCCAAAAATGGGCAGAAGACCTAAATAGACATTTCTCCAAAGAAGATATACAGAGTGCCAACAAACACATGAAAGAATGCTCAACATCACTAATCATTAGAGAAATGCAAATCAAAACTACAATGAGATATCATCTCACACCAGTCAGAATGGCCATCATCAAAAAATCTAGAAACAATAAATGCTAGAGAGGGTGTGGAGAAAAGGGAACCCTCTTACACTGTTGGTGGGAATGTAAATTGATACAGCCACTGTGGAGAACAGTATGGAGGTTCCTTAAAAAGCTACAAATAGAACTACCATATGACCCAGCAATCCCACTACTGGGCATATACCCTGAGAAAACCATAATTCAAAAAGAGTCATGTACCAAAATGTTCATTGCAGCTCTATTTACAATAGCCCAGAGATGGAAACAACCTAAGTGTCCATCATCGGATGAATGGATAAAGAAGATGTGGCACATATATACAATGGAATATTACTCAGCCATAAAAAGAGACGAAATTGAGCTATTTGTAATGAGGTGGATAGACCTAGAGTCTGTCATACAGAGTGAAGTAAGTCAGAAAGAGAGAGACAAATACCGTATGCTAACACATATATATGGAATTTAAGAAAAAAAAAATGTCATGAAAAACCTAGGGGTGAAACAGGAATAAAGACACAGACTTACTAGAGAATGGACTTGAGGCTATGGGGAGGGGGAAGGGTAAACGGTGACAAAGCAATAAAGAGGCATGGACATGTATACACTACCAAACGTAAGGTAGATAGCTAGTGGGAAGCAGCCGCATAGCACAGGGAGATCAGCTCGGTGCTTTGTGACCGCCTGGAGGGGTGGGATAGGGAGGGTGGGAGGGAGGGTGACGCAAGCAGGAAGAGATATGGGAACATATGTATATATATAACTGATTCATTTTGTTGTGAAGCTGAAACTAACATACCATTGTAAAGCAATTATGCTCCAATAAAGATGTTTAAAAAAAATAATAATAATATTTTTTATCATGTCCTAATAAATTTATTAATTTGCTTTTACTGTTTGGCCAGGTATAGGCTCCTGAGACTGCATTTGTAAATTTGTTAACAATTTTCTACAATTGGGTTATTTGAGGGCAGCTGAACTCAAAATATAGTCTCCAGACTAGTAGAATTAATCTCACCTGGGAACTTATTGGAACTACCAATCCTTTGACCTCACTTTGGATCTACTGAAGCAGAAAATCTGGAGGTAGAGCCCTGCAATCGATGTTTAGATTAGCCTTCCAGGTAATTATGATTTACATAAAAATTTGAGAATCACTGTTACATTAGAGACTGATCTAATTCTACTCCAATCTAGGTTATGTTCCCCTCACATGTACCCAACCATCTCCCCCATTCTACCATGTCATGCTTACTTCTGATATAGTATTTAGGAGATTATATTATACCACACTATATAATTGTTTATCTTTCTGACAAGACTGTAATCTCTCTGAGGGTAGGGATTATGATTTACCAATCATCCTATTGCCTCACTCACCTAGTATATAGTAGTTATTTAGGAAGTATTTGTTGTTGAATATAATAAGGTGCATCTGTGATGTGAACAGCTGCATTTCATCTTATTTTAAATTTTATTTATAAAATTAATTGATTAAATTGATGATAAAGATTTTATTATAATTTGTTAATGGCATAAGACAACTTAGTTTTAGGTAAGTTAGGGGAAATAAGAGACAAATACTTTTGGACTTTACTGATGCCCATGAGCATAGCATAAGAGGTTTTCTATTATTTTTGGTTTTATGATAAAATTAAATCACCATAGCTGTAAAACTTAAATCTTAGACTGGATAATATTAATCTTACCAATGTTCTCTCAAAAATCTGTTTGAGTTCCTAGGTGAAGACAAATATACTTGGGTACATTTAAGGACAAATCAATAAATCTTATTTTAGGGAAGAAAGGATTATGCATTTCTATTTACATTTCTACTAGTATTTTTGGCTTTTGTTTTTCACCCATCCTATCACCCCAGGCTGGCAAGACATTACACATTGGGCCACTCACATGCTCTGATCTAAGACCCTGTTGCTTCCTTTGAGAGTCATAAGTTTTTGAAAAGTAGTGGTATGAATAACCAAAATAATAGCAGCCTTCAATTTAATTAAACTCAACATTTATGAACAACCACCTGCATCCTAAGCATGTATTTATGAATTCAGAGATGATTAAATCATACTGACTCAAATGATGTAGTTATCCTTAAGATATTCAGAGATACTTAATGATAATATTATGACCAAGTTACTCTAAGAGCTTAATGGAGGAAGAGAAACATAGCTGAAACAATTTGAGTTGCTTTATTTGAATTGCTGTATTGATTCTTATTCTTCAATCCTATTTTACTTCTGATACAGCCTTAACCCTCTCTCTTTTTTTCCCTTTCACTGTAGTTTGGCCTCTTTCTTTGTTGTGTATTGATTCTTCTTCCTTAGAGGCACTCACACTTAAAAGCTCATTTCTTTTTTGTAGATGTGTAATATTAAATTATGCAGATAATCACACAATTTCAGATCTGGTCCTTTAAAAAAAAAAAAACCTCAAGAATAAGGAAAATGGTTAAGCTGGGTTGCTGCTCAGATCACTTGATAGGCTGTGTGCTTACTCAGTTCAGGCAGATTCATGGACTGATTCAAAAGTAACCACATGTGATTCTGAGTTTTTTCTAGAAAACCACTCAGGAGGCTAAGAGGCTTGTCCTAAAATTAGGGTTACAGGAAATCAAGGCTTGTTACTTCAAGGCTAATTTCATATTCATAAGGATGCACTGTAGGGTTTTATCAACTTATTATCCATTTGGTTTAAGACAGCAGGTGCATGGCACATGGTCCATTACAACATTCTGGATCCAGTTCTTTTGAATGAGTAAAGGCAGTGTGGGGGGATCAAAGGGATTCCAAGCATTCTTTAAAAGTGTGAAATATTTGATATGAAGGAAAACTTTAGGAGGCTTTTCCCCTTCCAACCAATTAAAGACAGTAACCAATTAAAAAAATCATAAATAAGAAATAGCAATTGGTGATTGCTATAAATAAAATACTGAATGGAGAGTAAAAAATTTGAAATAGAATTTGATGTTAGAAGGGGAAGCTTTATGATCATGGTACTTAATGGCAAAATGTATACTTTTCTAGGAAAGTGTTAGGAAAATCTTTTTCTTGGATTATAGAATTTTAGAGCTGGGAAGAGATCTAAGGTATTATTTTTTGCCATTTTCATAATATATACAAGTGGAAACTGAGATTGAATCAGCTCCCTGAACAATTGTAGAATCATTGTATTTGAGAAGTGAAAGAGGTCAAAGATGTGAAAGATTAATCAAACCACCATCTGAGGTCTGAATCAGCTCTTCAATGAGTACTAGAATTTGAGGCTGAAAAGGACACTGCATGATTTTTTTGTTGTTGTTGTCCTTTGATCTGAGGTGTGAAACCTCTGCATGACATCATTCTTAAGAGATTATCAAATTGCTATTTAATAATTCTTGTATTTATGGTACTTATCTTTTTTTAAAGTTGCCTTGAATGCTAAATTAGTGGATACAAAATCATTGCGCCTAGGAGAAATATGGGGTTAGGTTCCTGCCAGCTTCTGGTCACAGCATTTTTGTAAACCAATCAATACATAATTTTCTTTTATGTGTTTTTCTGTTTAAAGCACCTTATTTAATACGTAATGTTGGTTCATTAACTTTGAACTCATGGCCAAAAGCATTATAACCCATGCCTAAGGAAGTTTCTTTAATACATGTGTTTTCTTTGTAAGGCACATCACAGCCTTTTTGTGACTAGGGACGCTAGACAGCCCTTCAGCAGTATGCTTGGGGCAAATTTTAAACAGCGAAATCCCTCCAAAAAAGGACACAAATTTGAAAAATGTGGCACTAAATAGACCATGAAAAGACTACTTGTTTACAGTATGAGAGCTGAAGCAGAAGGCAGGAAGGTGCCTTGTTCTACCTCAGCTGGGAATATGCGTGCAGGTGACTGAGATACAGCTCTGTGCATGCCTATGCCTGGGAATGACCATGACTGTGAAAGCACCATGAGTATTGATTTGGAAGGTACAAATAAATTTAGTGAGTAGGGGATTCACAGATAGGGAATCTGTGAATAATGAGGTATATTTTCAACTTCAGGAAATAATATGAATTGAAGCTGACAACTCAAGTCCACCTTTGGGTATCTCTACCTTCCTGCGAAGTCTGTCCCTGGTTTCTCATTCTGTCCCCCAGGGACACAAGTAGGTATAACATTTTCATCTCCTCTAAGCTATTCAAACATCTGCAGGGAGCCACTCCTAAACCCGTTTTCCTTTTTTTCCTACTATTTTTTTTTTTTTGGCCACACCATGGAAAATAGTGACCATAGATTGATCCATTGCCCTGAATCCTGTAACCCAACTCATGCAAGTTCTCTCACTGCAACAAACCTCCAAGTAGCAATCACCCAGTAAGCATAGGAAAAACCTCAGATTATAGATGATTAGTCACTTCTGTCTTTCAGTTAATCCTAGATCCCAACTATTCACTCTGGAGAGGAAAACAGCAGAGTCAGGCCTAGAATCTCTCTTAAATCCTAGTTATGTGTATACTTGCTACATCGTGCTCCCAGCAAAATAGTTCTGTAAATAACATTTGGTTCCTACTTTAAATTTAACAATAGCTCCAAAAGACTAGCCCACCCCAAACATGTTACTTGTAAAAGAGGAATTTTATGGTCATGGTACTTGATGACAAAATGTCTATTTTTCCTTTAATCTAAACTTTAGTTTTAGGTCAAACAAAAAGAAACTCCCATTTCATTGGTGTTCTTTGGTATCTGAGAAAGGGCTATAACTGCAGAGTGGAGAGGATCAACAGTGGTAGCCCAGAAGCTGGAAACTTGGGTCTTTGGGCCAGTCTGTCCTGCAGAGATGTTTGTTGAGCACATACATTGTTGCCATTCACAGGGTTTAAGTTATTATTACTTCTTTGAATTAGTGGGTATCATTTAAAAATCAAGGAATTTGACACAAAATTCTGGATTTCTGACTTGTCCTGGAAAATCAGATGACTGCACTGGGCTTACTTTTCTATAAGGGAATACTTGATGGAGTTTTGTGGTAGCCACCTCTTTAGATGGGATGTGTGCATTTTGATTTGATACTCTCCAATACGTTGTGTTGTCTCCCCAACACTGAGGTTCTCCCTGACTCATTCCTACAGTTATTTAAGTTTGTGACTCCTGTATTATTAGCTAAGAGAATTGGAATCTTTCATATCCCAATGCTTTAAACTAGTTTTATTTATGCAACGTATCATAGTATTAAAAAGTGTGATGTATATTGAGCGTACTATTTGAGAATCTTTTGATGTACTATAGGTTGAATATAATATTCTTAGTAATAAGCTGGAAAGAAATTTCTAATTAAGTTTATACATCATTAAAAAGCTGTACTGTTTTGTGCTTCCTATTCTTGGCAGCTTTGGTATTCCTTATTGTCAGTTTCTTTCCTGTAGGTGAGCATTTGGAGGCAATCTTCAACACCTACCACCTTCTCAGGTGTGTTATATGAGCAATATAGAAATCATTTTGCATATTCAAAGGCATGCCTTCTGGCCACATGTTGAATAAATGCCTTGGGGGATGTAAAATCCAAAGTCCAAACATCATTGCTTCTTTACTTCTTCTTACTCACTATGTTCAAAGCATAGCCTTTGTCCAACCACAATAAAATGCCTCCAGACAATGGACAGTGACTCAATGAATCAGCGATTAGAGGAGAAAGATCTGTACCTAAAATAACAACAGTAGTAACAGCAACAAAAACAGCCACAGCTGTAAGAGCTGCAACACAATCTCAGACTCTTACCATTGGTCTCTCTCCTCCTCAATATTAACAAGTTGAGAGGGTGGGACTGCCTTCCTGGCCTCCATAATTATATTATGTGGGAGTTTTAGGAAATTTTTCCTCTGTAAGACAGAGTTGATGTTCAAGTTGTCACAATTTTTCTTTTACTCAAATGTCACAGTGGGGGAGTGAACATTCCTTTTGATGATATAACCTGTATCCCTGTCTTCTCTGGGCCAGATATTCACTACTTTGTTTTTGACATGTACATATAAGGATCTTGTTTATTACAAGTTCAAACTTCTGCTTTGGGAATGAGTTTTAAGGATTAGTTTTGTGTTTTCACTTTAGAAATATGTGGTGATGCAAATTTAACAGCTTTGTGATGCAGCTATTGCAAGTAAGTCATGTTGGTTCATGGCCATTTGCCCTTATGCGATATGATCATTAAATACATGATTGTGATGTCAAAGACTCCTTTATCATCTTCTCTGTCATGTTGGAAATCTACCATTTGTTGTGGAAGAATTGTGACTAACATTTCACCAGATTGGAGCACAGATTATGTCTCACCCTCTTCTTTTCTTAAATGAGTTTTTAAATTTTTCTTCAACTGAATGATTGCTTTCTCTTCTGGGCTCCCCTAGTACCATGTGGAATTCTTTTTCTTGCAGCTGTTCTCAAATATAAAATTCAGCACCCATCATGTAAGTTATAAACCACACACGTACACAGAATGATTTTTGTATTATTCTATAGTCAGAGCTTTCTACTGAACTAAAGTAATCAAATATATCTAATAGTACTGTCTCTTGGGTCATTCTGTTAGGAACAGTGGTCATGAGTCATATCTCTTTGTCCTCACCTGTGTAAGCTAGCTTAGGCTGTTATACTACATCCAACATCCCAATCACAATTACAGTGGTTTACAGCAAAAAGAAAGCTTCATTGCTTACTCATGCTACATGCTAATCGTGAGTCATTCATTGCCTATTGCTCAGTTTCACAACGTTTTTATTCTGGAAACTTAAGCCAACAAAGCAACCCTTATGTGGAGCACTGCTGGGCCTGTGGCAGAGAGAAAGAAGAGAGTTGCTAGATTGCAGTGATTCTTAAAGCTTCTCTCTTCAGAAGTGACGTATTTTACTTGGACTCATTTTTTACTGTCCAAGCAACTCACATGACCAAGCCTGACATCAGCAGGGCAGGGAAGTACAATTGTTCCACAGGGAGGGGCATAACATGTTTGGAAACAATAATAAACTCTGTCTTAGTCCACTACTTGGTAACAAAATCCAGTTATCTTCCTTCTGTACCCAAAATATATGACATATTAGAATTCTCTTCCAATGGAAATAATCTAAAAGTCCCATCCAATCAGGCTCAAAGTCCAGGTTTGTATGACAGTCTCCACATCAGGTCCAAGTGTGGTTTCTCTTGAGTTGGAGGCTTATTTCTTTAAAAAAGTCACTCCTTCATGCTCCATATTCTCCTATATATCAATAGAAGAATAGGGACTGGTTAATTATGACAAATAGAGTATTCCCATCTGAAAAAGAAAATAATGGGGGGTACAAAAAGTCATTGATCGCAGCAATTCTGAAATCACATTGGGATAGTGTGAGGGTCCCTAAGGTGAAGATGAGGAACAGCTCTCAATTAATCCCCAGTCCATTGCCCTCCAAGACTCTTGGGACTCTTGGCTCCACCATCTTGGAGGTCCTCCTACTTCCATGTATCCTCTTTTGTCATATCTAAAGAAGGAATTGGAGAGTATGCTCTGCTTGGGGTCTGAGCAGGGGTCTCAACCTGTTTCCTGCTCATTGAAATCAAAGGGACAATTTCAATTCTCAAATAGTCACAGTCTCTCTTAGTTTAAATTCATGATTCTTTTGCTATTACAACTATCTTAAGAACTGAGTCTGCTTTTATTAATTTGATTGATAAAATCAATATTGATCAATATCCACAATTCCTTTTGAGACATGCCCGGTCTTTCCTGACTTAGTTATGGCTACAGTATTAGTTTTCTGTCCCTACTATAATGAACTACTGCAAATTTAGGGTTAAAAGATATCCTTAACAGTAGTTAACAATAGTCTTAATACAAATTTATTGTTATATAGTTCTAGAGGTCAGAAGTCCAAAATGGGTCTCATGGGCTAAATCAAGGTGTTGGCAGGGCTGTGTTCCTTTTAGAGGTTCTAGGGGAAAATCTGTTCCCCTGTATGTTCCAGCTTCTAGAGGCTTCTTCCTCCCTCATACTGTTGGCTAATGGCCCCCTTCCATTTTCAAAGCCAGCATCCTCATCACATTTCCTTCTCTGACTCATTTCCTCTTTCCTTTTTTTACTTATAAGGACCTTTGTGATCACACTGGCTCATTCAGATAATACAGAATAATCTCCCCATTTAGAAGTCTTAATCATATTGCCATGTAAGGTAGTACATAGTCAGTGGGGATCAGGAGGGACATGGACACCTTTGGGGAGACATTATTCTGCCTATAACAGGTATCTTGTATTTGTCAAATGTTCACAGGAGAGCCATACCGTTAACCTCTTTTCCTTGAACAATTTTGTGAAACTGAAAAAATCTGTTGGTCGCCATCTTAATTAATACATAGTTGTTTTTGAAAAAGGCTCTTTAATTTGGTCTTTGAAATGAAGCTGAATTTTAATCAGCCTGTTTTCAGGTTTATTGTTTACCAGTAAGGACTAAAGACAAGTTGCAGCTTGTACTTCAGTAAGGCCTAGAATTTCTAGACTCTCTTCTGGGTCCCCACCCACCCACCCAGTTCTCTTGCAAATTAGCTAGTTCTTTTCTGTGTTCATCTTTTACTTATAGTACCTTGCCAAAAAGTAGCCAACAGCAGCTAATTCATGCTAGCAATATAATTTTTTCAGACTTTTGAATTTGAAGTCACAAGGTGGTCAGGTATATTATCTGCCCTTCAACTTATTACAGGAGTCAGTTTTACCAAATATTTGCTATTGCATAACATAGATTGTTGTCTTTCTCCAGAAAAATTTCCTTGCTGATAGCCGCAGGTCTGGTCCACATATTTTAGGGTTCTCTTCTGGCTGCACTTTACTACCTGTAATAATTTTTCTGTTTAGCTAGCTTAGACTAAAATATATTATACTAATTATACTAACAAAGAATTTGAAAATCTCATTGGCTTTAATAAAGATTTTTTTTCTCATGTATGGTACCTGTATATCATGTTTTTTTGACTGTACCTTATATCTATATTTTTTTCACTAAGGATGCTTGTTGATGAAAATGCTGGGATTGTGTCAGAAAAAACCATGAAAAAGCCCTTCACACTTCTGCTAAGAGATAACTTGTGCCAATTCTGATGACATTTTATTGGCCAAAGAAAGCCACATGGCTAATCCTTATATTAAGCAATGACAGATCTGAATCATGGTCCTTTCCCTTACTAACTCTATGACTCCGGACAATTTTTCTACTTTTTTTTTTTTTATATTCTGATTCCTTATATTTAAAATGGAGTTAAGAATGTCTGCCTTGAAATTCAGTTAACATGACATTGTATATTGTTTAATTACTAGCCAAGTATAAGACTTTGAAATGCATGGCCCAATAAATTGAGCAACATGAAGGATTTTACTCAGAGTAGACTTTTCCAATTTTTAATGGCAAAGAAGTATTTAAATTGATTAAAAGGAGGAAAGGAGGCATTCAGATGATGAAAAAGAATTTGGAATGACATGGGATGTAGGGATAAATAAATTCTGTATAGTACAGCCTTTTAATAATCATTTTTTAAAGGACTAGACAAGAAGTGGGAAGGGACAGAGGAATGAGTTTGATTAGAAGGACATAGTATGTGATGAGTGTTTAATATCCTATTTACATTGTCCTGAGAGTAGATATGATAACTTTAAGGCAGTCAGATTAATTATTACCTAACTGGGCCTATTCCCCATGCCTCAGTTTCCCTTTTTGAGGGTAATGGTATGAGGACCAGATGTCTTCCTACACATACTGGGATCTGCACGCTAGGTGAGGAAGGCTAAAATTAAGAATTTGGGGGCTTATAGAGGAATAATTCCCCCACCCCCTCCCTGGAAGATGGAGAGAAATCACTCTTCCTTAAGAAGGATTCTGAGTTTTTATCCTTTGGAATGTAAATATATGTCTTAGTGGGAAGAAAAGACTATTACCTCTGACATTTCACCCAAGGTTTGTTTATGGTTTTATTCTCTCCTGAAACTCCTGGAAGTTAAATCTCTCTGAAATTCTCATGATCCATTCAGTTATAATTTAGCTTTGTCTTTTAGCCCAGGTACATTTCAGTAAAATTTGCTCAGAAAGCACTAAAAGTACTAACTGTGCAGAAATATTGAAGCATTCTCTTCAGAGCCCCATGATGCAGTGCAAGATGGTGCTGAGGCTGAAACGTAGTGGAAGGAGTATTTGACATGGCAATAACAACAAAACACAGATTCTTATATAAAAGAAATTTCATGGTCAAATTAAGTTTGAGTTACATTGTTTTAGAATTTGTGGAAGAAAGGATATTGGAGACAGAGATAAGTTTTGAAGCTGTGTTAGGATCTATGTTTGAGACATTAGACCTGAATAACACTAATGACATAGAAAAAAGAGAGCAAGGAGCCAAAGACATTCCCTTTACTGTTAGAGGGAAATGGTGAGTATGTGGATAGGCACAGTTGGAAAGCTTTCAGTGAGGTCAGGTCAGTGGAGTGGCTGCAGGTAGAAGGAACAGGTTTTAAATATGTTAAAAAGTACTTTTTTTTTCTATGATGTGGATTGTTTTGAGAAGGACAGAAAGAGGGGAGTGAGGAAGTGAAATTGTCATGTTCCTAAAGGTTTTGAAATTGGGATAGTGCATGTCTAGGTCAGATGTGGGTCTAGGACATGGAGAATGGGGATGAGGAAAACAGTGGCTTAGAAAGGCAGGTTTGGGAACTCACAGGAACGTGGGATGAAAACATGAGAAGATAAGGAAGAATGTCATATACAACATTTGAATGATCATAGAGAATCAAGGGCCAGGAGTGTAAAGGTAAATGCTAGGGGATTGGCAGACATGTAAAAGGGAAAAAAATGCAATGACATGTGAGCATTTACAAAGTGATTAGGTGAAGAAATGTAGACCGGAAAGCTAGGGTGAAAACAACTGAGTTTTGGGACTTAAAGCTACATAGGAAAACATAAACAGAATATTAAGATTTTGTAATCTTTCTCTTTTTGAGATAACATTTTTATCTTATTACTAAAGTAATACATGTTAAAAGAAGGAAACGTTAATTGGAGAAATTTAAAGAAGAAAAAAATACTTGTAATCCCACTTCCTAGAGATTACAACTATTAATATTTCCATATTTTATCTGACCCATATGTGTTTTCAAAATGGCATATTTCACCTACATACTTGTAAGCTCCTCCTCCATCTGTCATTCAGTAACAAACAATATATTTACTCTTGCTGTTAGATGTTTTTCTATAGCATCATTTTGCACAATAATTTTTGTCTTTCCTAACAGAATTTTTGCAGATAGTCCCTCTTCTCCTGAGGTGAATAGAGTGGAAGAAATAAGAGAAGCACATAATTCACATTCTTGCAGTTCCAGGTCCAGGTCATTACATCCCAAGCCTAGTAGTGTAAGTAGATGTTTGGCTCATCACTCATGTCTGTTACAATGTTTCCCCAGAAAGATCAGGACAATACCAGACAATACCAGAATTCTTCCCTTTTGGGGGATGGGTAATATTTACAAATGTATATAGGCATTATATATTCTATTTTCATACCAGCCCAGTAAGGTAGATATTATTATTATCATTTAAATTTTGCAGATGAGAAACTTTAAAGCTCAGAGAGGCTGAATAACTTTTCTAAAGATGTGCAATGCAAAGGTAGTGGAGCCCAAAATAAAATCCATGTTTTCTTTCTCAAAATTGCATTCTTGTCCTTTTACTCCCTAAAGGAATACAAATAAAGGATTATTACTAAAATAGTCTGAGTCTCGTCTATAAAATTGGAAGGATTGCAAATGTCAAGGACCTAGTAACTCACATATTAACAGAGTAATTAAAGCAGCTGGTAGAAATGGATGGAAAGCAACCATTGCAGGAGTCAAATTTGGAGGTTAAGTTCCTATTTGGCATATTTGCTAAATAATTGCATGATGTTCTCACCATTTTGCCCTCAAATGTTTTCTGCCACTGATAATGGGTGTTTAGGTGGTGTACGAGGGGCTTGGAAGTGTACATAACTATTGTAAGGGTAGAAATTACATTACATATTCTTTCTGAACTAGATAGCTTTAGACCACATACTAATACTGCAGTAATAAAAATGTGCTTTATGTTAGTATAATAGCACATATTTATGGAACACTACGTTGAGCCAGGTACGTTCTTAGCTTTAACAAGTTTAACTCACTTTATCCTCACAGCAGTGCTTTGAGGTGGGCGCTATTATTATTTTTCCTCTTTTACAGTGATAAAAGTAAGACACAGAGAACTTAAGTTTGCCCCAAATTATGCAACAACTATGCACTAGGGGCAAGGATTGAGCACAGGCAATCTGATTCCAAGGCTTAAACCCTTAACCTCTATGCCCTATTGCCTCTCTGGACACACATGATCTTAACTATTTACCTCTATGCAACTTACATTAATTTTCCCATTGTAACAGATTACTTAACCAATGTAGTTCCCATTTATAGTCAACTATAATTTCAGTACTGTTTATTCTATTCTTCTACTTGCCTGGAAGATAAATTCATTTTAGAGTATGTCACAGGGAAATATAGATATAAGAAGTATGTCAGGAACTTACCAAGAAACAAGCAGTTTTGAAGTCAATCATGTAATATGTGTGTTCAAATGCAATACACGTATTTGAGTAGTTTCCAGTCTTATTCTTCACTACTAGCCTCCAGAGTCTCTATGCTGCCACTCTTCTCACTAAGGTGATACTATCTTTCAGATGCTCAAACATTTCAACTTTGTTTTTAGTTAAGTCTTTGAAATGCATGTTTGAGTATGCACATAGAGCAAATCTCTGATAGCTTTGGGGGCAGGTTAGTTAAGCTGGGCAGTCTAGCAGAGCAGGAAGATCTTAGGCTTAGGAATCAGTTTTCATTCCAGGTAGAACATTTACTACAATTCAGTGTTTGGCAGTTAATTAATCTCATTGCATTGCCCTTTGCCCATCTGTAAAATGAAGGTATTTCTGACTTCCTCATAGAGTGTTTGTGACAACAGTAACAATATTATTATACAGATTTTTCAACTGGTCAGGCTGCTTTGATTGCCAGTGCATCTATTTATGGATAGATAGTCAAATGATATAGTATTTGAGGCTTTGTGTTATAATAAAACAAATCAACTGGTAAAAGAACTTGATTTCAGAAGAACATTGAAAAAAACTTTTAAAGTTCCTCCTAATCTTTCTATGCATAGTTTAGATTCTTAATCAGTGGTCCCATACATGATCTGTCCCTTCTCTTATTATAGAACATATCACTCTTCAATGTATTTAATTTCTTCACATGTAGGTCTACTAAATATAGGTCTAAATATATCTGTGAACTCTTGGAGAGAAAGGACCAACACCCATCAATCTTCATAGCTCCGGCATCTGCCACACTGTTTGCCACAGAGTAGATGTTTATTAAATGATTGTGTAATAAATAAATGAACAAACTAATTTAAGTACTCAAGGTAGGTATCAGCTAAAACACTGCATTATATTAGATAACTTGATATCAGCTCAGTGATAATAGATTTTATTAATCATACGTAACTGAAGTAAAAAATGTTTTGGTTATTCTCATTTTCCTGAATACTTCATGAAAGCCAGGTTCTTTTAGGACATTCATGCCAAAATGACATAGTTACATCATTTTAGTAATAAGTGTATATATTTTCTATGGTGTCATATTGACAGAGTGATTCAACTGACAAAAACAATGTATAATGCTCTAATGTATTAAGCTAAAGAAAAGTTTCTTATAAAAAGAACATTGTTCCGTTATTTAAGTTGGCATTACAATTTTCTCAAAAGTTGAATCAATGATAATCCCATTTGTGGTATAGATAATTGATGACTAAAATACTTGTTAATTGAATTATAACCTGAGAGGCAAAAATTGTATATTTTATCTTGTATAAATGAGGCAATAGTGGAAGAAAATAGTATTTCTATGATTTCATTCTGACTTGCATATGATAACACTGGAGTGTGTAATGGCTCATGTATACTTTTGTTACCCTAAAATAGGGGGTTATGGAGGAAATAGGATTTTATATCATTATCCTTTACAAAAGCCAGCTCTCAATTAATGAGATGGGATCCATCATTTTTTCCCCTGCTTTTCTCCTGTGGACCATTACCTTTGCTCTACATGAACTGAGGAGAACATTCAGGGATTTGTTACAATTTACTGAAATTTTTATAACCTGAATTGACTTTTCAAGTTCAGGCAGCAACACCCAGGATATTAAACTGACACTTCAGAATTTCCCAGGGCTGCTAGCACACATCTACTATTCATTTTTACACAGTTTATAGAGAGGCTATTTTCTAAGTCACAAGGATCTGCAGAAAGTAGTTGCTGACAGGATTTCTGAACAGAATAGTAAAGGTGTGACACATGCCACGAGATTGTCCCAGATCCTTGATGATATTGGCTATCAGGCTATTGGAAGATTCTTCAACATTACTGTCAGGGTCGTTTTCAAACTGTCTTCAGTGATGCTGAACAGTTCAAATAGGGAGGAAAAGGATGACCAAATAAGTAGCTGGAGTGGAGGTGGTATTGTTTTAGGAATGATCTAGAAGAAATTGCTTGGAATGAAGCAGAGCAGTGAGTACAGGAATGTGTTGTGGTCCAAATGTCTTTTTCCATGAGGGATATACAGTTGGATACACACTTTTACATTGGTAAGATTTTGAAAACAAGGTGAGTTTCTCAGACTAGACGTCCAAAGACATTTAAAGCTATAATGAAAACTGTGCAGTTGATAGGAAGAACAGTAGAAAATATTATTACTATTACCAGACTCATGAATAGGGAAGCTGTATGGAACAGTAGTTAAAAGTTTGAGATTTGTTTTTTACTAGTTGTATGACTTTGGGTATATCACTTAATCTCAGTGGATTTCAGTCTTCTCATTTATAAAATGATAATGAGACTAGTACCTACTTCAGATATTAGTTTTGAGCATTAAATAAAATGGTTTACTGAGAATTTCCTAAAATAACATGAAACACTTAAGAAATTTTAGTTACTATTTTATAATTAATATAATATTATGATTCTGTTGGAAAACAAAAGAGCTGTCTGTAGAGTTGTTTTCAGTTTTTAGAAAGGTCCAAAGGAGAAAATGCAAAGATCACTGAGTTTATACCGTTGTCCAAAGAACAGAAATTATATATGAGGAATACATTAAGTAATCCAAATTTATTTTGCTAACTATGGACTTATTAATATTAACAGAGCTTTTAGAGTGGTATTTTGCTTGGAACTAAGAAAATCCAATGGTTCATTTTGTTTCCTTGTGTTCTTAACGATTCTTCTATTTTTTTAAAATAAATTTGTTATTTATTTATTTATTCTTGGCTGCATTGGGTCTTCGTTGCTGCTCACGGGGCTTTCTCTAGTTGTGGCGATCGAGGGCTACTCTTTGTTGCCGTGTGCGGGCTTTTCATTGCGGTGGCTTCTCTTGTGCGGAGCACGGGCTCTAGGAGCACGGGCTTCAGTAATTGTGGCTCGCAGGCTCTAGAGTGCAGGCTCAGTAGTTGTGGCACACGGACTTAGTTGCTCTGCGGCACGTGGGATCTTCCTGGGGCAGGGATCGAACCTGTGTCCCCTGCCTTGGCAGGCAGATTCTTAGCCACTGCACCACCAGGCAAGTCCCCTTAATGATTCTTAATAACTGCATTATCTTAAATGTGCCAGCAACTTTATTATTTTATTTTTATTTTATATGGGAGCACAATTGATTAACAGTGTTGTGTTAATTTCAAGTGTACAGCGAAGTCATTCAGTTATACATATACAGGTATATATCCTTTTTCAAATTCTTTTCCCATTTAGGTTATTATAGAATATTGATCAGTGTTCCCTCTGCTACACAGTAGGTCCTTGTTGGTTATCTATGTTAAATACAGCAGTGTGTACATGTCAATCCCAAACTCCCAATCTATCCCTCTCCTCCACTCTTCCCCTCTGGTAACCATGAGTTCCTTCTCTAAATCTGTGAGTCTGTTTCTGTTTTGTAAATTAGTTCATTTGTATCATATTTTTTTAGATTCCACATATAAGCAATATCACATGATATTTGTCTTTCTCTGTCTTACTTCACTTGGTGTGTTAATTTCCAGGTCCATCCATGTTGCTGCAAATGGCATTATTTCATTCTTCTTTTAAGGCTAAGTAATATTCCATTGTATAAATGTACCACATCTTCTTTATCCATTCATCATGGCTATTGTAAAAAGTGCTGCATTGAACAGTGGGGTGAATGCATCCTTTTGAACCATGTTTTTCTCCAGATATATGGCCAGGAGTGGGATTGCTGGATCATATGGTAGCTCTATTTTCAGTTTTTTAAGGATGCTCTGTATTGTTCTCCATAGTGGCTGTTCCAATTTACATTCCCACCAACAGTGTAGGAGGATTCCCTTTTCTCTACACCCTCTCCAGCATTTATTGTTTGTAGATTTTAGTTGATGGCCATTCTGACTGGTAAGAGGCAATATCTCATGGTACGTTTATTTGCATTTCTCTAATATTAGCAATGTTCAGCATCTTTTCGTGTGCCTCTTGGCCATCTGTATGTCTTCTTTGGAGAAATGTCTGTTTAGATCTTCTGCCCATTTTTTGATTGTGTTGTTTGTTTTTGTAATATTAAGCTGTATGAGCTGTTTGTATATTTTGGAGATTAATCCCTTGTTGGTTACTTCATTTGCAAATATTTTCTCCCATTCTGAGGGTTACCTTTTTATTTTGTTTATGGTTTCATTTGCTGTGCAAAAGCTTTTATGTTTAATTAGGTCTCACTTGTTTATTTTTGTTTTTATTTCCATTACTCTAGGAGGTGGATCAAAAAATATCTTGCTGCAATTTCTGACAGGGAGAATCCATTTTGAGTTCATTTTTGTATATGATGTTAGGGAGTATTTTAATTTCATCCTTTTACATGTAGTTGTCCAGTGTTTCCAGAACCACTTATTGAAGAGACTGTCTTTTCTCCATTGTATATTCTTCCCTCCTTTGTCATAGATTAGGTGAACATAGGTGCATGGGTTTATCTCTGGACTTTCTATTCTGTTCCTTTGACCTATATTTCTGATTTTATGCCAGTACCACACTGTTTTGATTACTGTAGTTTTGAGGTATAGTCTGAAGTCAGAGAGCCTTATTCCTCCAGCTTTATTGTTTTTTCTCAAGATTCCTTTAGCTATTTGGGGTCTTTTGTGTCTCCATGCAAAGTTTAAGATTTTTTGTTCTAGTTCTGTGAAAAATGCCATTGGTAATTTGACAGGGATTGCATTGCCTTGGCATCTATGGATTGCCTTGCGTAGTATAGTCATTTTGACAGTATTGACTCTTTCAATCCAAGAACATAGTATATCTTTCCATCTGTCTGTGTCATCTTTGGTTTCTTTCATCATTGTCTTATAGTATTCTGAGCACAGGTCCTTTGTCTCCTTAGATAGGTTTATTACTAGGTGTTTTATTCTTTCTAATGCAATGGTAAATGGGATTGTTTCTTTAATTTTTCTTTCTGATCTTTGGTTGTTAGTGTATAGAAATGCAAGACATTTCTGTGTATTAATTTTGTATCCTGCAACTTTACCAAACTCATTGATTAGCTCTAGTAGTTTTATGGCCACATCTTTATGATTTTCTATGTATAGTATCATGTCATCTGCAAACAGTAACAGTTTAAATTCTTCTTTTCCAATTTGCATTTCTTTTTCTTCTCTGATTGCTTTGGCTAGGACTTCCAAAACTATGTTGAATACAAGTGGCAAGAGTGGACATCCTTGTCTTGTTCCTGATTTTAGAGGAAATGCTTTCAGCTTTTCACCATTGAGTATGATGTTAGCTGTAGGTTTGTCATATATGGCCTGTATTATGTTGAGGTAAGTTCCCTCTGTACCCACTGTCTGGAGACTTTTTACCATAAATATGTGTTGAATATTGTCAAAAGCCTTTTCTGCATATATTAAGGTGATCACATGATTTTTATTCTTCAGTTTGTTGATGTGGTGTATCACAATGATTGATTTGTGGATATTGAAAAACTTCTTGAAATCAGGCTTTGGTATCAGGCTTTGGTATCATAGAATATTCCTTTTTTCTGAAATTCTTTGGAATAATTTCAGAAGGATATGTGTTAACCCTTCTCTAAATGTTTGATAGAATTCTCCTGTGAAGCCATCTGGTCCTGGACTTTTGTTTGTTTGGAGCTTTTTAATCATAGTTTTAATTTCAGTACTTGTGATTGGTCTTTTCATATTTTCTGTTTCTTCTTGTTTCAGTCCATGGAGATTGTATTAAGAGTTTGTCCATTTCTTCCAGGTTGTCCAATTTATTCACATATTGTTGCTTGTATAGTCTTTCTTGATCCTTTGTATTTCTGTGGTGTCTGTTGTAACTTCTCCTTTTTAATTTCTAATTTTATTGATTTGAACCCTTTTCCTTTTTTTCTGGATGAGTCTGGCTAAAGGTTTATCAATTTTGTTTATCTTCTCAAAGAACCAACTTTTGGTTTCATTGTTCTTTGCTCCTGTTTTCTTTGTCTCTATTTCATTTATTTTTGCTCTTATCTTTATGATTTCTTTCCTTCTACTAACTTTGGGTATTGTTTGTTCCTCTTTCTCTAGTTGCTTTAGGTGTAAGTTTAGGTTGTTTATGTGAGATTTTTCTTATTTCTTGAGGCAGGATTGTAATGCAATAAATTCCCTCTTAGAACTGGTGTTGCTGCCTCCCATAGGTTTTGGTTTGTTGTGTTTTTGGTTGTCATTTTTTTCTAGGTATTTTTTGATTTCCTCTTTGGTTTCTTCAGTGATCTTTTGGTTATTAAGTAGCACATTGGGTAGCCTCCATGTGTTTGTATTTTTTACAGTTTTTTTTCCTGTAATTGATTTCTAATCTTGTAGCACTGTGGTCAGAAAAGATACTTGATATGATTTCAATTTTCTTAAATTTATCAAGGCTTGATTTGTGACCCAAGATGTGATCTATCCTGGAGAAAGGTCCATGAGCACTTGAGAAGAAAGTGTACTGTGACACTTTTAGGTGGAATGTTCTATAAATATCAGTTAAGTCTATTTGGTCTATTGTATCATTTAAAGCTTGTGTTTCCTTATTTATTTTCTGTCTGCATGATCTGTCCATTGGTGTATGTAGGGTGTTAAAGTCCCCCACTATTATTGTGTTACTGTTGATTTCCCCTTTTATGGCTGTTAGAATTTGCCTTATGTACTGGGGTACTCCTATGTTGGGTGCATAAATATTTACAATTATTATATCTTCTTGGATTGATCTCTTGATCATTATGTAGTGTCCTTCCTTGTCTCTTGTAATGGTCTTTATTTTAAGGTCTATCTTGTCTGATATGAGTATTGCTACTCCAGCATTCTTTTGATTATCATTTGCATGAAATACCTTTTTCCATCCCTTCACTTTCAATCTGTATGTGTTCCTATGTATGAAGTGAGGCTCTTGTAGACAGCATATATACAGGTCTTATTTTTGTATCCATTCATCCAGTCTGTGTCTTTTGTTTGGAGCATTTAATCCATTTATATTTAAGGTAATTATTGATATGTATGTTCATGTTACCATTTTCTTAATTGTTTTGGGTTTGCTTTGTATGTCTTTTTTCTTCCTTTCCTCTTTGTTCTCTTCTCTCATGATTTAATGACTAATTTTAGTGTTGTGTTTGGATTCTTATTTCTTTTTTTGCATGTGTATATATTCTAGATTTTCAGTTTGCCAATACCATGAGGCTTTGATATAGCAGTCTGTATGTAAACAAGGTTGTTTTAAGCTTCTGGTCTTTTAATTTCAAATGCATTTCCAATATCCTGCATTTATGCTCTCCTCACAGTTGCTGGTTTTGATATCATATTTTTGTGCAGATGATTTCCTAACTTTGTTTTATATTTTTCTTACTGGTGAGTTTTTCTGTTCATAATTTTCTTATTTCTAGTAGTGGCCTTTTCTTTTACGCTTGGGAAATTCCTTTAGCATTTGTCACAAAGCTGGTCTGGTGGTGCTGAATTCTCTTAGCTTTTGTTTGTCATTAAATCTTTTGATTTCTCCTTTGAATCTGAATGAGAGCCTTGCTAGGTAGAACATTGTTGGTTGTAGCTTATTCCCTTTCATCACTTAAATACATCATGCTGCTCCCTTCTGGAGAGTTTCTGCTGAGAAATCAGCTGATAATTTTACGGGAGTTCCCTTGTATGTTATTTGTTGCTTTTCCCTTGTTGCTATTAATGTTTTTTCTTTGCCTTTAATTTTTGCCAGTTTGATTAATATGTCTCTCTGCATGTTCCTCCTAGGGTTTATCCTTCCTGGACTCTCTGTACTTCCTGGACTTGGGTGACTGTTTCCTTTCCCATGTTAAGGAAGTGCTCATCTATTATCTCTTCGAATATTTTCTCAGGTCCTTTCTCTCTCTCTTCTCCTTCTGGGACCTCTATAATTCAAATGTTGGTGCCTTTAATGTTTTTCCAGAGACCTCTTAGACTGTCTTCATTTCTCTTCATTCTTTTTTCTTTATTCTGTTCCACAGCAGTGATTTCCACTATTCTGTCTTCCAGCTCACTTATTCATTCTTCTGCCTCACTCTGCTATTGATTCCTTCTAGTGTATTTTTCATTTCAGTTATTGTATTTTTCATCTCTGTTTGTTTATTCTTTGGTTCTTCTAGGTCTTTATTAAACATTTATGTACCTTCTCAATCTGTACCTCCAATCTTTTTCTGAGATCTTGCATCATCTTCACTATCTTTACTCTGAATTATTTTTCTTGTAGATTACCTCTCTCCACTTCACTTATTGTTCTTCTGGGGTTTTATCTTGTTCCTTCATCTGGAACATATTCCTCTACCATCTCATTTTGTCTAACTTTTTGTGATTGCAGTTTCTGTTCCACAGGCTGCAGGATTGTAGTTCTTCTTGCTTTTGCTGTTTACCCTTTTGTGGATGAGATTGTCTAAGAGGCTTGTGCAGGCTGTTTGGTGGGAGGGTCTCATTCCTGCCCATTTTAGGTTAAGCTTACAATCTAGAGCAGGTGACAGATATTAAAAAGTAAGTGAATAAAAAAATATAGTTTAAAATAATTATAAATACTAAGATTAAGGTGTTTATGAAAGCCAAGCCAACATCATAAAAAAAATTCTTCACTGCCCTTTCATCTTTGTTACTCAGTCTAGGTCCAAAATTCCAGGTAGCCTTATCTATTTGGTCTAATATGATCGATTGTTATAGTAATGTCCCCAGTGAACCCCTCCTGCTCTTATTATACCCTAGTGTAGTGTTTCCCACATTGACACTTAGCTTGGTTATAAGACTTGCTATGGCCAATGGGATATAACCAGCATAGGCTTGAAAAATGCTTGTACACTGGGGCTTGCTCTTTCTTGCTGCTAGGAAATTTTCTGCTGCATGTAAAGAGGCCCTCAATAAATATCTGTTGAATGAATGAATGAATGAACATAGCTTTCATTTAAGTTAGGGAACAGACCCAAAATGTTGTATAATTTCAGGACTGACGTGGTGGGGAGAAACCCATGTAGGGGATGGAACTTGAGATGATGTTTAAAGATTGTAGAGACTGGAGAGGTGAAGAGAGAGAGGATTCCAGAAGCTGATCTAAACTTGAACACTGTAAGATACCCCCATCCCCAAATATCTCATTTGCTGATATGACAAAGGGCTTAATTTCCCACCTAGAACAATTCTTTCACTTAAGGAATTGTGTCTTTAAATTACAAATAAATTCTTTAAGAGGAGTAACAAATTTGCACTTTAAAAGTTATTGCCTCAGGCTTCCCTGGTGGCGCAGTGTTTGAGAGTCCTCCTGCCGATGCAGGGGACATGGGTTCGTGCCCCAGTCCGGGAAGATCCCACATGCCGTGGAGAGGCTGGGCCTGTGAGCCATGGCTGCTGAGCCTGCGCGTCCGGAGCCTGTGCTCCACAACGGGAGAGGCCACAACAGTGAAAGCCCTGCGTACCGCAAAAAAAAAAAGTTATTGCCTCATTAGTGCAGATGGTCTGTTCTAACCTGAGCAGGCAGCTCTCATGGTTCTGTATTAATCTGGCTCATGGTAAGGAAGTGGAAGATCTGTGAGGAGCCGAGATGGGCAGGCCTGGGTGGGGCTTCCCTGAGGTGCCTCTGCTGTCCTGGAAACAGTGAGGCCTCTGGGAAGAACAAGGAAAGTATAGAAGTAGAGAGTTGCAGCAGCAGAAACTAGCACTTTTCTACAGAAGACTATATTCCCCAAAGCTATATCTTCCTTTTACAAAGAAACTAGTGATATTCCTTTGATAAAAGTGAAAATTATTGAGGTTTGAGGATTATTTTGGAGATGAGAATTTTTGAGGAGTCATTCACTTATGAAGGTGGATGGATAATTCTTATATTTCTAGAAATAAATTTCTTTGGGAAAGGTGTTTATTTCTAGGTAATAAAATAAAATAACAATCTTAAGATAGCATGGGAAACATTAAATTTGACTCATTCTTTAAATATAGCTGATGGTGTAAAGTAGATTTCATGGTTATTTCATCTTTGTTTTCCCAAGTGTTTAGTTAATATGGATGGCATATTATAAGCCCTCAAAAATATTTATAACTGAATGAAAATAATTGTATCCACAGTGAGTCTCTAGTATAATGAATATCTCATTTTGTAAAATTGAATATTTATTGTATTTGTGAGTGATGTGGCATTCTAAAGCATTTCTTGAGTCTGCTCCTAATGTGGAAACATACAGCAAATGTCACAGAACCATTTGGCAGAAATGGAAGCCAATGAGAATATTGTAGACAACTACAAAGAAATCCAAAATAGGAACTTCATTGATCAGAAAATGTGGAAATTCCAATAAGGAAACTGTGAAATAATAGAAAATATATTATCTATTATATTGGTCTATACATATGCCAAAATATTTATATTGGTCTCTGCCTGTTTTCTGACATAGCATTCCCAACACTTTTAATTTCCAAAGTGATAAGAGCACTAGGAGCATCTTTTGTTCTATTATTTGGCTTTTGACCCGTGTTCCTGACAAAGTGTTCCTAAATCCCTTGGAGTTCCCTAGGTGATAGGAATGTCTTTTGTTCTAATGGGGTGACTCTTGCTGGGCTCCTAGATAACTTCAGAATAACCAGGGGACTGGTTACCAGAAAGACCAAGGAATGATTAGAACCTGGGAACTTTTAGTCCCACCATCCCATCCTCTGGGAAGGGGAAAGGAGCTGGAGATTGAGTTATTGATTCATCATATTTATATAATGAAAGAGCCATAAAAATCCCAAAAGTATGGGGTTTGTAGAGCTTCCTGGTTGATGAGGACATCTATGTGCTAAGAAGGTGACCCACTCGAATTTCAAGAGAACATAAGTTCCTGCACATGGGACCCTTCCAGAACTTGCCCTGTGCTTCCTCTGGCAGTTCATCTATATTCTTTATCATACTCTTATTATATGATAAACTGGTAAATGTAAGTTTCTCTCAGTTCTGTGAGCTGTGCTTACAAATGATCAAATCTAAGAAGGGGGAAATAGGAACTCCAATTTGTAGCCAAGTCAGCAGAAGTTGTGGATAACCTGGTTGCCTGTGATTGACATCTGACGTGGAGGGCTGTCTTATGAGACTGAGCCCTTCACCTTTGGGGTCTGTGCTAACTCCAGTTAGTATCAGAATTGAATTAAATTTTAGGACACCCAACCAGTGTTGCAGAGAATTAGTTGGTGTGGGGAAAAAAACCACACATCTGGTGTCAAAATATTGTGTATGAGTAAAGTGTTTCTCTTATACACAAACAAACTAATACAAAAATCATGTATGTGGTTAGAGGATGGTATATTTTCTAAAGATAGCTTAGTCTACCATTGGTCTGACGTTTCTTTCTTGTTTTCCTTTCTATGTTATCAATAACTTTTAACAAAGTAAACAATAACAAACCCACCTTATGTGGGTAGTTCAGTAAGCATGGTAATATAGGCTGCCACTATCAGTTCTTAATAGTGTGTAAAACTGTGGTAACAAAGGCTGTCCCCAGAATGAATTGCTATGTGTCATTCCTGTGAAATGAGCCTGTGTCTGACCGTAGGTGTGGGAAGGAAAGTCTGCACTTGATGACTTTCTGAGTGTCTGAGGGAAGAGCTGTTGGGTGAGTGCCTACAAATAGGCAATCTATTCCTAAATTATTTCATTAGATTTGTGATTAGATATTATTTAATCTCTGGAAACGGGTATGATGTATCTGGAGAGAGAGAAAGAGTACGTGACCTTGCAGACCTGAAAATAAATGGATTTGAGGAAATAAAACAGAAAAAGGGATCATTAGGAAAGCAGCAATCTGTTGAGAAAACTGTGAGCCAGACACTGTCATAAAGACTTGAAATGCTGCAGCAGAGGCATTTTTCTTTCTTTCTTTCTTTCTTTTTCTCTTTCTTTCTTTCTTTCTTTCTCTTTCTTTCTTTCTTTCTCTTTCTTTCTTTCTTTTTCTTTCTTTCTTTCTTTCTTTCTTCCTTTCTTTCTTTCTTCCTTCCTTCCTTCCTTCCTTTCTTTCTTCCTTCCTTCCTTCCTTTCTTTCTTTTTCTTCTTTCTTTCTTTCAAAAAAATTTATAGCGCTCTTCATTCTGAAAGGTCATGGCAATAAGGGAGATAAAGGGTTATTCTTTATGATCTCTAGTAATTTAAAATACTGTAAACAAATAAATCCTGGGGATGAGAAAATGTTTATTTGCCTTAGAAAACTTAGCAAGAATTTAGTTAATATATTGATACACCAGGTGGTTGAAATTAGAAGGCAAAGATCAGTCCTCAGGAAGCATTAATATCTTCACAAAACACTAAATACACATCCTTATTATGGTAATATACATCTTCTTAAGAATAAGAAGTACTGTCTTTCAAACCTAGATGCCTGACCAACATAGGAAATAGTCAGATCATGAACATGCAATTCCTGGACACAGACACAGGTATTGCAGTTGACAAATCTGGAAAGAGGAACTGGCATAGGGCAATTCTTATCAGACCTCCGCATTTCATGTACACTTTTGACTTGAGCTACAATTTCTGATTCTAGAAGAAATATTTTCTTTCAACAAGTAGAAGAACATTTCTCTTCATTCTTGGGTAAAATTATTATGTTCATACAAATTCTACTTCGAGATCTACATATTGGAAATATACTTCTGAGCATATGTGGGGATCCTTGTGGAACAATGGAGAAGTTTTGGTATGCTGATACTCAATGAGGAAAAAATGTCCTCTCCCTCATTGTAAAAAAGGAGCAAGTGATTTTAGATTAGATAAATGCCCAGAGACAGTGATAGGGTTGTGACCACAGTAGGAATGGGAATCCAGATGGGGTGAGGGCTCAAACCAGACAACCCAAAGGTCCATGGGTTCCAAACTGTCCCAACACATCAAAGTCCCCACACATGCCAAGTTTCTAACTTTGTACTTCCACAGTATATGGGTCTTATAGATGGGTTGTGTCAAGTGGAAATAGACAGATTTAAAGATTGTTGTAAGAAAGGGAAAATTTGGTCTTTATCCTTTGATTCTATAGGGAAGTTAAAATTGGCTCATTTTGAAGAACTCTATGAGATTATTGATGTGCAGGGCAATTATCAGAATTGTAGATTCTTACTGAAGCAACTCTCTAGTCTTAATTGAAGAATAAAATGCTCAGAGGTGTTGCTTCCACTTTAGGAAACAGGCTTTAACTGCACTGCTAACTGGAAAATCAACAATGGCTTCTTCATATTGTGGCTCTCTAGGCTTGACTCCTATAGAAATCCCTGAGATGGAAATCAGGGATAGGAGAGTTTACTGGCCTTTGCACAATAAATTATTATGTCTCAGTCTGGTGAATTTGGTCAATTAGAGAACCTGAGGCCTCAGTTTCCTCACCTGGGAAACAAAAGCAGCGGTAAGTCAATGGTTCTGGAACTTTGGTATGTAGCAGATTTACCTGGAGACACAAACTCACTCACTAGTTTCTGATGAAGTAGGTTTGGGGAGGCCCAAGAATCTGCTTTGCAATAGGTTCCCAGGCCATGCTAATGCTGCAAATAAAGAGACCACACTTTGAGAATATCCGGGGTAGACAGTGTGTGTTGTTTCCTTCACACTTACATGCTATGAGCATAACGAGGCCCAATAATTTCTGTAGTTTTCCTGCTGGAAAAGAAATTCTGCAAAAGCCATTTATCTGCCTGGAAGATATTTGTGTGCAGGAAATTTCTGAGGGATGTTTAAGGGTGTCATTTAATGGCAGCTATTGTGTCTGTTTATGTATGTCAGAGATGCATAAATTTGAGTTGATCTTTAGAAGGTTTGTCTACGGCAAGTCATTTAGAATAAATATTCACCTGAATGAAATGGTAGGAAAGTAATCCCTGAGATCAAACTCCTGTTAAAGTAGCAAACATTTTCTTTTGTAAGACAAAATAGTATTATTGCTAATAATAATTACAGTGTACATTATCTGAATCTAAATATTTAATTTAACTATCTGAAAAGTGTCATAAAAATAAACTCAGTATTTTACTCAACAATTCTATGAGGTTGGCTAAGTAGCAAATAATGCGATGCATGTTTTTTTCTGGCACTACTTAAGGACAGATTTGTTTTAGGTATCATTGTAATCAAGGATGTAATGAGCTCCTATTTTGCTTCCTGCTATCTCCTGTGGTCTTTTCAATTTATCAAAGAAATATATGGCTTGGATTATTCATGTTTGGAAAAATTTTATTTTGTCACTTTTATAATGCAATATTCATGCAATCACTTTTATGATACATAAAGTACAAATGATGCTTTTTCTTTTCTTTTCTTTTCCTTTTAAAATTTTATTGGATTATAGTCGATTTACAATGTTGTGTTAGTTTCAGGTGTACAGCAAAGTGATACAGTTATATGTATATATATATATATATTCATTCTTTTTCAGATTCTTGTCTCATATAGTTTATCACAGAATATTGAGTATAGTTCCCTGTACTATATAGTAGGTCTTTGTTGGTTATCTATTTTATATATAGTAGTGTGTGTATGTTAATCCCAAGCTCCTGATTTATCCCTTCCCACGTTTCCCTTTCAGTAACCATAAGTTTGTTTTTAATATCTGTAAGTCTGTGTTTGTTTTGTAAATAAGTTCATTTGTATCATTTTTAAAAATTAGATTCCACGTATGAGTGATATCATATGATATTTGTCTTTCTCTTCTGACTTACTTCACTTAGTATGTTAATCTCTAAGTCCAGCCATGCTGCTGCAGATTGCATTATTTCATTCTTTTTATGGTTGAGTAATATTCCATTGTATACATGTACCACATCTTCTTTATCCATTCCTCTGTTGATGGACATCTAGGTTGCTTCCATATCTTGGCTATTGTAACTAGTGCTGCAGTGAACACTAGGGTGCATGTGTCTTTTCAAACTATGGTTTTATCTAGATATATGCCCAGGAGTGGGATTGCTGGATCATATGGTAGTTCTATTTTTAGTTTTTTAAGGAACCTCCATACTGTTCTCCATAGTGACTGTACCAATTTACATTCCCACCAACAGTATAGGAGGGTTCCCTTTTCTCCACACCCTCTCCAGGATTTATTTTTCATAGATTTTTTGATTATGGCCTTTCTGACAAGTTTGAGGTGATATTGCATTGTAGTTTTGATTTGCATTTCTCTGGTAATTAGTGATGTTGAGTATCTTTTCATGTGCTTTTTGGCCATCTGTATGTCTTCTTTGGAGAAATGTCTATTTAGAATCTTCTGCCCATTTTTTGACTGGGTTGTTTGTTTTTTTGACATAGAGCTGCATGAGCTGTTTGTAAATTTTGGAGATTAATCCCTTGTCAGTTGCATTGTTTGCAAATATTTTCTCCCATTCTGAGGGTTGTCTTTTTGTTTTGTTTATGGTTTCCTTTGCTGTGCAAAAGTCTTTAAGTTTAAGCCATTTGTTTATTTTTGTTTTTATTTTCATTACTCTAGGAGGTACATTGAAAAAGATCTTGCTGAGATTTATGTTTTAACTTATCTGTTGACTTCCAGTGTAGCAGTGAGAGCTTGTGCTCAAAACAGACAGACCAAGGGTCTAGTCAAAATTCCTTCCTAATTATTAGCTGTGACCCTCTTGCCGTGCATTAATTTTTATTACCTGGGAAATAGGACTAATGATAATCTACCTTGCAAAATTTCTTTGACAGTTAAATGGGATAATGCTCATCATGCCTGCTAGATAAAATTAGTTCATTAAATGTTAGCTATGATAATATCTACCCTGTTTGAGGAACTTTACATACTTTTTCTCTTTTTACAAGAAATATTAAAATAATCATTTTAATACCTATATAAGGAAGAACATAAAATCATAAAGCATCATTTATTCCTTACCTTTGTATCAGAATTTGGGTCACAAATCTGATCTCTAGTTAGAAATAAGTAAATATAGTCCATCATGAAGTCAGACATTCCATCTTTCCTTCCTTTCTTTATTTATCCATTCAAATAATAAAAATCTTTATCTTCTATTTGCTATGTCCTGGAGACACAGCTTTAAGGCACTTACTTTCTAGTAAGGAGACATAAGTAAAGAAACAAATGATTAAAACTCAGTTAATTAGATACTATCATTGACCAAACTTCTGTGAATCCAGAAGAGGGAATACATATTCTGTCTGATTATCAAAAAATACTTTTGCCAGGTGACCAAAATGAGGCTGAGGAAAGAACAATTTTTCAAGTAATAAATGCTTTAAAAGCTATTGGAGATGTGATAGAGTTTGCTATGTTAAAGAAACTGTAAGTCAATGAGTAGATAGAGAAGGGGATTGGAGGAGGAAAAGTGCAGATGTGAAAGATGATACTAGATATTCAGGGGCCAATATATGAAGGTTCTTATAAGAATTATATATAAGAATATAAGAATTATATATTATATATAATTATATAATGATTATATATATAATCATTATATAATTATATATAATATCTAATTATATATATTATATATAATATATAATTCTTATATATAATTAGATATATAATTATATATAATATATATTATATATAACATATAATTAGAATAAGAATATATATTCTTATATATATGTTCTTATATAATAAGAATAATAAATAAGAATAAAAGATAAAGAATATAAAATAAATATTAATAAGAATAAAAGAATAAGTAGAATTCAGACTTTGTCTTGAGAGTGATAGGAGAGTGAAGAATTTTAAGAAAAGCAATGACATGACCTGATGTGTGTTTAACAAAAATGTGGAGAAAAAATCCAACCTAATCCATGTGCTCAAAACAACAATCAGCTAAATGTACGACCTTTAATATTTCCAAAGAGACAATATCTTCAGCAGACTTTTTTTTTTTTTTGCTAAAAGTTAAAGAAGTTTCTCTTTTCAGTTGTGAAAAGGAATGATAATTCTGTCAGAATATCAAGAGTAAGTCTCTTCCTTTTAAAATGTTAAAGCGGTGCTATTGTTCTGTGGCCATTTGGAAATTTAAAATGTGTCAGATATCTGCTGAAAAAAAAGGAGTAAAATGTTGACTATTATGTCAAATGCTGTGAAATTCTTTTGTAGACAAAGACTTTTTTCATGAAAGAGTTTATTTGCTGCATGTACTTAATGCTCGCTTGAAATCATAATGGTCATTTACGGCATTAGATTTTGTTCCCTGGGAAGGATTATGATATTGTAAACAAAATATTATAATTTTGAGTAAAGAAGAATGAGGAACAGATGAAGTCTTAAAAATGCAGATTATATTTTTATGCAAATATCTTTAGTTTTAAAATACTATATAAGTATTTGTCCATTAAAAGTGCTATATAAGTAGCTATGTCTAAATTGAACGAATTTTCAAATTTTCACTAGGCATCTGAAACTCTTAATAAATGTCAACTTCTCTCATTTGAAGAACTTAAAAAAGATACCTTAAAAGATTTGAAATACCAATTTTTGTTTTATGAAAATGACTTTTATAGATTTATCATCTTAAAAGTTAAAATTATATTAACACCTCGATCTCAAAATTATTATTAACAAATCTATGAAAAATAAATTTAAAAAGGCCTTTTGGTGGGTGGGTGTGATGTGTAAGCCAAACATAAGAAATTTTTGCTTATTTGTCTCCTGAAATGACTGGGAGCCCAGAAACTGTACAGTGATATTTAGGAAGTTTTGTTTGAGAAAACACTTTTTTTGTGTGTCCTGAGGTACGTTCTTTTGGGTATTTTTCAATCCTTTTCTACACAAAACCACAGGGTCTCAGGTTTATTTTAACTTGAGAATGGAATGCTACATTACTTTAATGTACGTGATAGAGATAATTTGCCACGTACTCTTTCCTTACAGGAAATTACTTTCAATGCCTTCTGCAAGTTGAGGTAAATTGGAGCCCTGAATATTTTAGGATGACTGTAGGGGCAAAAAATGCAAGAAGATGCAATGGGATTTTTATCATATCTTTAGACACCAATTTTATAGTCAGAGGCAAAAACATCACGGCTCTGAATGTGAAATTGCTTTCTTTCATGTCAAGACTATTCCTAGTGAAATAAAGTGCTCATCTAATAATACTTTGATCTGTTAATAAAGCCTGATAATTTTGTTATGCTATAGAACCATTTAATTATCAGCTATTTTAACTTGGGTAAACCAGTACATTATCAGAGATGCTTTAGTTGTAATTTATAAGATATCAAGTAACATCTGGCATTTTAGAATTATTCTTCTAGGTCTGTACAACCACAGACTGCCCACACCTATAATAAATCAGAAAGATTCCAGAGACATGGTGAGGGTGGATTATGTAATCAGAAGACAAAAGTTCATGGCCTGTTTTGGCACTTATTAGAGGATGAGTTTGGGCTTGTCTCTAATTTTTTTGCTATGCATTTTGTTTATCTTAAAAACTGAAATAATGATGAAATTCTGAGTCATTTTTGAGAATAAAGTTGGGTCATTTATGTGAAATTGCTCTGTAAACTCTAGGACCCTACATAAATGTAAGGTACTATTATAATTATCATTTTGTTATTACTGCCACAATCCATTTTCTTTAAACTGTTATCACCAAGGATGAAAATTTTTATATAAAGTCTGGTTGTCCAGCCCTACTGGTTCAGATACTTTGGAGTTAGTCTTACAGAATTATTGGTTTTGTCTGATAAACCATCCAGGCTTAGGAATCAGATAATTAAAAACATCATTGTCTGAGGAACTGAGTTAAGAATACATTAGTTTTGTATTGTCACATGACAAAATCTGTGTTAGTTGTCTATTTCTGTACTACAAATTAACCCCAAATTTAACAACTTAAAATAACAAACATTTATTATCTTACAGTTTCTGTGGATCTGGGATATTATGAGGGAAGCTTAGTTGGGTGCCTCTGGCTCAACGTCTCTCATTAGGTTGTAGTCAAGCTGTTGACTGAGGCAGTGGTCTCAGTTTAAGGCTGAACTGGAAGAGGATAATCTGCTTTCAAGATTACTCACATGTTTATTGGCAGGTCTTGCTCCCGCGACAGGCAATTTGGGAGAGAGAGAGAAGGAGAAAAGGAGAGAGACAGGGAAAGAGACAGACACAAAGACAGAGGGACAAAGAGAGAGACAGAGACAGAGACAGAGAGAGCACCAATCCAAGATGGGAGCCACAGTTGTTTTATAATCTAATCTTGTCAGTGACAGTTCATCATTTCTACCATATTCCATTAATTAGAAAAAAATCATTAAGTCCAGCCCATAGTCAAGGGGATTACACCAGGGTATGAAAAAGCAGGTACTATTAGAGACCATCTAAGTGGATGCCTGCCATAATTTGTCTTCTGGTCCCCAAACTCATGCCCTTCCCACATGCAAAATACACACACCCCCCTCCCAAGGCCTGTCTCATTCTATTATCCTGGTTGAAAATCCAGCATTTTGTCTCTAAACCAGGACCAGGTATAAATGACATTCCTTGGTTCAGTTCCTTAAGTATGGCTCCCTGAGTACAGTTCATCCTGATCTATAGACCTGTGAAACAAAACTCACAAGTTATCTTCCCCCACACCTGTGATATAATGGTGGGACAGGCTTTAGACATCATATAATCGCTTTAGATATTGTCGCTCAAAAAGGATGAAATAGGAGCCTCCAAGGAGTCTCTAGTCCATAAAAATTCTGAAATCCAACCAGGCAAATATTGGAAGTTCTTCCATTAGGCCTCAAAGCTTAGGAATAATTTTCCCTGGTTCCCAGCTACAGATTCTGGGCTCTTGTTTCCACCTCCATATTTCACTTTTCATAAAAGGCAGCATATATGTGTAGTTGAGCATCTCTCCCAGGCTACTTCCTGTCAGTAAAATTCTGGGGATCCGAAGGCCTCTCCTGGTTCTATATTGTCTCTGTTCTCCTCAGGCCAAACCAGTGATATTGCTACAAAAAAATAGTTATTAAGAACTTTGTAGAAGGTGAGGAAAGATGGCGGAAGAGTAAGACGCGGAGATCACCTTCCTCCCCACAGATACACCAGAAATACATCTACGCGTGGAACAACTCCAACGGAGCACCTACTGAACGCTGGCAGAGGACCTCAGACCTCCCAAAAGGCAAGGAACCCCCCACGTACCTGGTCAGGGCAAAAGAAAAAACTAAACAGAGACAAAAGGATAGGGACGGGTCCTGCACCAGCGGGAGAGAGCTGTGAAGGAGGAAAAGTGTCCACACACTAGGAAGCCCCTTCGCGGGTGGAGACTTCGGGAGGCGGAGTGGGGGAGCTTGGGAGCCGCGGAGGAGAGCACAGCAACAGGGGTGCGGAGGGCAAAGCGGACAGATTCCAGCGCAGAGGATCGGGCCGACCGGAACTCACCAGCCGAGAGGCTTTTCTGCTCGCCCGCCAGGGCGGGCGGGACTGGGAGCTGAGGCTCCGGCTTTTGTCGGAGCGCCGGGAGAGGACTGGGGTTGGCGGCGTGAGCGCAGCCTGCAGGGCGTTGGTGCGCCGCGGCTGGCCGGGAGAGAGTCCGGGGAGGGGTCTGGACCTGCCGAAGAGGCAAGAGACTTTTACGTCCCTCTTTGTTTCCTGGTACACGAGGAGAGGGGATTGAGAACGCTGCTTGAGAGAGCTCCAGGGACGGGCGCGAGCCGCGGCTAAAGGTGCGGAGCCCAGAGACAGACATGAGACGCTAAGGCCGCTGCTGCCGCCACCGGGAGGCCTGTGTGCGAGCGCAGGTCACTGGCCACGCGCCCTTCCGGGGAGCCTGTGCGGCCCGCCACTGCCGGGGTCCCGGGATCCAGGGACAACTCGCCCGGGAGATCGCACGGCGCGCCTCAGGCTGCAACGTCACGCCGGCCTCTGCCGCTGCAGGCCCGCCCCACACTCCGTGACCCTCCCTACCCCCCGGCCTGAGTGAGCCAGAGCCTCCGAATCAGCGGCTCCTTTAACCCCGTCCTGTCTGAGCAAAGAACAGACGCCCTCCGGCGACCTACACGCACAGGCGGGGCCAAATCCAAAGCTGAGCCCCTGGGAGCTGTGAGAACAAAGAAGAGAAAGGGAAATCTCTCCCAGCAGCCTCAGAAGCAGCGGATTAAAGCTCCACAATCAACTTGATATACCCTGCATCTGTGGAATACCTGAATAGTCAACGAATCATCCCAAATTAAGGAGCCCTGTGGATGAAAGGCTCTTGGTGCTGCAGCCAGGAGTCAGTGCTGTGCCTCTGAGGTGGGAGAGCCAACTTCAGGACACTGGTCCACAAGAGGCCTCCCAGCTGCACATAATATCAAACAGCAAAAATCTCCGAGAGATCTCCATCTCAACGCCAGCACCCAGCTTCACTCAACGACCAGCAAGCTACAGTGCTGGACATCCTATGCCAAACAACTAGCAAGATAGGAACACAACCCCACCCATTAGCAGAGAGGCTGCCCAAAATCATAATAAGTCTACAGACACCCCAAAACACACCACCAGACGTGGACCTGCCCACCAGAAAGACAAGATCCAGCCTCATCCACCAGAACACAGGCACTAGTACCCTCCACCAGGAAGCCGACACAACCCACTGAACCAACCTTAGCCACTGGGGACAGACACAAAAAACAACAGGAACTACGAACCTTCAGCCTGCAAAAAAGGAGACCACAAACACAGTAAGATAAGCAAAATGAAAAGACAGAAAAACACACAGCAGATGAAGGAGCAAGATAAAAACCCACCAGACCTAACAAATGAAGAGGAAATAGGCAGTCTACCAGAAAAAGAATTCAGAATAATGATAGTAAGGTTGATCCGAAATCTTGGAGATAGAATGGACAATAGAATGGACAAAATGCAAGAATCAGTTAACAAGGACCTAGAAGAACTAAAGATGAAACAGGCAACGATGAACAACACAATAAATGAAATTAAAAGTACTCTAGATGGGATCAATAGCAGAATAACTGAGGCAGAAGAACGGATAAGTGACCTGGAAGATAAAATAGTGGAAATAACTACTGCAGAGCAGAATAAAGAAAAAAGAATGAAAAGAACTGAGGACGGTCTCAGAGACCTCTGGGACAACATTAAACACACCAACATTCGAATTATAGGGGTTCCAGAAGAAGAAGAGAAAAAGAAAGGGACTGAGAAAATATTTGAAGAGATTATAGTTGAAAACTTCCCTAATATGGGAAAGGAAATAGTTAATCAAGTCCAGGAAGCACAGAGAGTCCCATACAGGATAAATCCAAGGAGAAATACGCCAAGACACATATTAATCAAACTGTCAAAAATTAAATACAAAGAAAACATATTAAAAGCAGCAAGGGAAAAACAACAAATAACACACAAGGGAATCCCCATAAGGTTAACAGCTGATCTTTCAGCAGAAACTCTGCAAGCCAGAAGGGAGTGGCAGGACATATTGAAAGTGTTGAAGGAGAAAAACCTGCAACCAAGATTACTCTACCCAGCAAGGATCTCATTCAGATTTGATGGAGAAATTAAAACCTTTACAGACAAGCAAAAGCTGAGAGAGTTCAGCACCACCAAACCAGCTCTACAACAACTGCTAAAGGAACTTCTCTAGGCAAGAAACACAAAAGAAGGAAAAGACCTACAATAACAAACCCCAAACAATTAAGAAAATGGGAATGGGAACACACATATCGATAATTACCTTAAATGTAAATGGACTAAATGCTCCCACCAAAAGACACAGATTGGCTGAATGGATACAAAAACAAGACCCATATATTTGCTGTCTACAAGAGACCCACTTCAGACCTAGAGACACATACAGACTGAAAGTAAGGGGATGGAAAAAGGTATTTCATGCAAATGGAAACCAAAAGAAAGCTGGAGTAGCAATTCTCATATAAGTTTTTTATATATATATATATATATATATATATGTAGTTTGCTTGAGTGCAGTGTTTTTTGTTTTCTGTACTGAATTCATTAGCATGGGTCGGTATAAAATTTAGCATAGGTCAATATGTAATTTGTAAACTAATAAGGTCTTAAAAGTGAGGAATTAAGTCTTTTAAATTTAATTATTTATTGCAAAGAGCAGAATAGCATACATAAACAGGTACCTAAGGAAAACTTGTATTCTAATATGGAACTCTCATGAACACCTTTTTTTTTTCTTCTAACGGTATGATAGTAGGCCATTTGATTATTTTTATGGCTTTAACTTTACAACAATGAAATATTCGTAAATTTTAAAAAGTATTTTTCTTTATTTGATGCGGGTGGGATACTGGAGAAATGAAAGGTCAAACATCTATTGAGGATTCCATACTTGTCTATGTATTGTGTACTTTTATTTCAAGAACTGATTTAAAATTCCTAAAAGGATGCTATAATAAGTTATTATGCCACTTTACAGACTGAATTAAGTGAATTTCAGAGAGGTATGAAACTTGCCTAAGGCTATCCAGCTACCAAGCGGTAGAAGTGAGAATTAAATCCAGGTATACCTATAAAAAAAAAAAAAAAAAGAAGGCGAGGGCAGCACCAGGGTATGGGGTTGTTAGTTTTATAGGGGTGAGTAATTTCATACGCTGATGAGTGGGAGGAGTATTCCAGCTATTTTGGGGAAGGGGTGGGGATTTCTAGGAATTGAGCCACCGCCCACTTTTTGACCTTTATGGTCATCCTTGGAACTGTCGTGGCACCTGTGGGTGTGTCGCTTAGCTTGCTGATGTGTTACAATGAGTGTATACTGAGGCTCAAGGTCTAGTGGAAGTAGACTCGTCCGCCATCTTGGACCTATTTTGTTCTAATCAGTTTATGTTGTGTCCTCGGGCTATGTAATTCTTTTAAAGGTTGTGCCCTGCCCCCTTTCCTCCTGTTTCATATTGAATATATAATATTTACCAGAGTATGTTTTAATAATTAATACATGATATATTGTATAATTAATTTATATATCATATATATAATGATATCTATAGGTATTTGTTCTAATAAGTCATTAAAAATAAATGAATATTCAAAAAAAAAAAAAAAAGAACTTTGTAGGTCTTCTCTATATGTTCATGGGGTTCATTTCATTCCACAAAAACTGCACCAGAAATGTCTTCAAGATAATGCTTTCTCGCCCTTGGGCCCCTGCTGAATGCTGAGGGATAGAGCCCTGAAGCTTCACAGAAGCCACTCCTTGATTTGTGAGAGCGTCATGGCAGACTCTTAGTCTGTTTTCATTTCACTTATATATACAGTTCAAGATGGTCAAACTAAGCTATATGATTTAGAGAGTCCCACAGAAATACTATAACCATACAGAAAACAAAGGAGCAAATAACAAAAATGTTAGAATAGTAGCTACTCTGGGGAAGAGGGAGAGGGATGTGGAAAGAAGCATAAGAGGGGCTTCAAAGTTGTCTTTAATCCTTTATATACTATGCTGGGGATAGATACACTGGTGTTTTTTTTACAGTTTTTATTAAGATGGATATAAATACATATATATACATGTACATGATATACTCTTTTGTCTACATGACTCATACAAAAGAGCAAAAAAGAAAAACTGTAGTCACTAAAATGCAGTTAAGTTTTCTGAAACCCAAAGAAGGCATAGGAGGATTGCATTTTAAAACTGAAGTAGAACGAAGGTCTAGGGTGAAGTTGTAATACCATTAAAAGCTTGAACTGTATACAGGTGTTAGGTGATCGAACTGAGTTAAATTAATATGCTTTGACTTTGGGCATGTTTTATTAGCTATTTAATAATTTAAAAAAAAAATCAATACATTCCAGGAGAGCAACATTAAACATAATATTGCCATTTATCATATCCAAAGCAGCAGTTTTCTCATTCTATTCATTTTTGTGTTCTATTTCTGCTTTGTGAAGCCCAAGAAAAAAGAGAGTTTGTGAGAAAGAATCAAACTTCTTTTATTGCAGTATTGTGAGAAAATAACTTTCTCAAAGGCAACTATTTTGAATCAATGGTGAGGTTCTACAGACTTAATAAGAGAAAGAGGGGGAGAGGTTTGCTGTTTTCTATGTTCAGATGGAGAACTTGGTCAGATGGTGATATTAAAAAGATGGGAAGTGATATATGTATAGTCAAAGTTTTCTTCCTAAAACATAGTTCTGATTTGTCACTCTTTTGATTAAAATTCCTCAATTGTTTGGTGGCTCCTTGTCTGCTTAGGGTAGGAGGGTTGCATCCTTCATGATGTGACACACACTTTCCCCGCATGCCCTAACTCTTGACTTCCCACCCACTTACAGCTCACAGGACTCTGCAAGCCCCCACCTCACTGCTTTCCAGGACTAAACTCTCCCTCTGCTCATGCTCAGGGCATGTTTTTCGCACTGCCTCAAAGCCCTTTCACTGGCTAATGTCTGGTTACTCTTCAGATATGAGGGAGATTAAATACAGAGAGAAAATGTTCTTGCTGTCCCCCCAAGGCTGGGAGTAGTTAGATGTTGTCTCTGATGGAATTGTATTTACCTTGCTTTCTAAGTCATTTGTTTCCCAACCTTATCTTTAAATCTCCAGGAAATTTATTTTTATGGCCTCATAGGGCCTTGTACCTGGTAAGCACCTAATAAATGTTTGTTGGGTAAACAGATAGATACATTTGGTGGATGACTGGAATAGTTTGGAGAATATTTTCATAATAAAGGAACAGAAAAATAGACTATTTTATTTTATAAAATAGTTTAGTGGAGTGATTAAGCATATGGGTTCTGGAAACTGACTGCCCAGGATGAAACGTTATTTCCATCACTTACTAACTGTAGGTTCTTGGACAATTCTTGCCACAGCTCTCTCATTTGTTAAAGGGGAATCTAGAAATAATACTAGCTTTACTGGGTTGTTGGAGTGATTAAATGAAGTAACACATGTTGTGTGCTTCCGATAGTCCTGAGACCTGGTAAGTAACTCAGTACACTTAGTATTGCTCTGGATGGCAGATCATCAAGTTCAGTTAGCACTCATAAGGGCCAACAGAAGGTGGGTCTGGGAAAGAGAAGAGCAGGGAGCCCCCACCTGTGCACTCAGCACTCTCACTTCCTCCTGTGGTACTGAACATACCACATGGACATTTTGTGTACTAGTGTTCATCTCCATTTCATCCTGAATGTCTGGGAGAGAAGGTCCACATCCTTCTTGGGACTGCTGCATTCCCAATGCCAGCACATGGATATTCCTCAACAACTATTTGCAAATGATTGGCAAGCACAATTTGATGAAATTATTTGACAGACTTTTATGGCCTGAGTTCTAACAACCTTGATCTTGAGTAACTGAGGGTCTTAAAAATTACAGACTAAGCTGAAAACTTAGATATTACAACCACCATATTCCTTAACAGCAGTTAATTGTACCTTGAAATTCTCTTACCTTGAAGTCAAGTTTAAATGTCCTTTTTGCCTGTGTGTGTGATTAGGGGTGACATGAGGTAGGATTGGGACCACCAGAGGTGACGACAATGAAGAGCAGGGGTGAGAACTGAACTTTGGTCCCACTTCCTTGGAATGACAGTGATGTCAGCAGGAGGGGAGCCCAAGGGTTTGGTGGATGGGCCCAGGAGTGCCAGGTATCATGTGGCACACGTAACCATCACAGCCTCCCATTTCATTACCACATTCAAGAGAAACTAAAATATGAGAAAAAAGTGAGTAGGTTTAGGGAGATAAGACAGTGAATTAACACCTCACTATTTGGAAAACATCATATATAACAGCTCAGGACACAAATTTATTTGATAAATGATATCCTCAGGGGATTTTTCAAAAAAAAAAAGTTTTTCAAAAAAAAAGAAGTTTTCCAATTAGTTTCCTTCAGATGATGTCACTTTCTCTCATAAACACACTGTGGTTTATTTCATATTTCATGTGTAGTTTTGCTACAGATTTAGACAAAGGTGAGTGAACCCAACTTTACTCTCAGGATACATATTTCAAAATGGTGTACTGGTTCTTGGATAGGTAACTTCCATCAGCCAGCCCTCAAAGTGAATAAGAAACACCTTGTTGGCTCTTTGGAACACTAATTCTTTCAGGACATTACATTTCATCTCCAGTACACTAATTGGCAATTTGGGAGCCTGAAGCAGTAATGTGTCTGTTAGAAGAGTTGTTCCCTCACAACTAGGGAGTAGTTTACTAGTAGAATCATAGAATAGCATAGTTTGAAGGAATTTTGAGCAGTCATCAATATAGGCCTTGGCCAGAGGAGCACAGGAGAGACGGGAATATTACATGCAGCTCCAATCCCAGAGGCAGCCCTGTAGCTTTGGCATCATCCTAAATTCACTCCTTTCCTCTGTTTGACCAGGAAGGAAATTCCAGGCCAATTCTGGATGGGAGCTGTTAAGTCATGATTAGGTGAGTGGGCTTTGTGTTGTCTTCTTTAATGTCAACAGACAAGTGGTGTGATCCTGACCTTGTTCATTTTTAGGGAGAACTTTCAGAAGAATTTTGTTCAACCTATTCCTAAAATGCACAAATTTAATACAAAATTTCTTGCCAGAATGGTCACAGGTATTCTTCCTAAATTACTAATGTTATATCTTCAATTAAGTCTTATTTTACTCAGAAATCACTGTAATATATTTATTGCAAATACATTTATGAAGTCAGATGGTCAGAGGTTTGAATCCAGCTCTGTCTACTAGTTCATGGCTTGAGGAAGGTTTTATAGCTTCTTCAAGACTCACTGTCCTCCTTTGTAATGTGGGAAAATAATAACAACTTACCTCAGATCTTGGTTGTGAGGATTAAGTAAGATAATACTTGTCAAGCTTTCACCACAGTTCATGTTAGGTCAGTGTACATTGTTATCATTATCATTACATCACAGAACAGTCAGGGTTGAAGTTTACTTCATGATATAAAACATTCTTTAAAAAATTAGTAATCTGGTGCTTCCATGGTGGTGCAGTGGTTAAGTGCCAATGCAGGGGACAGGGGTTCGAGCCCTGGTCCGGGAAGATCCCACATGCCATGGAGTAACTAAGCCCATGTGCCACAACTACTGAGCCTGTGCTCTAGAACCTGCGAGCCACAACTACTGAAGCCTGTGCACCTAGAGCCTCTGCTCAGCAACAAGAGAAGTCACCACAATAAGCCCATGCACTGCAATGAAGAGTAGCCCCCGCTCACCACAACTAGAGAAAGCCCGCACGCAGCAACGAAGACCCAACGCAGCTGAAAATAAAATAAATAAAATGAATTAATTAAAAAAAAATTAGTGGGCCTTCCCTGGTGGCGCAGTGGTTGAGTCCGCTTGCCGATGCAGGGGACACGGGTTCGTGCCCTGGTCCGGGAAGATCCCACATGCCGCCCATGACCCATGGCAACTGAGCCTGCACGTCCGGAGCCTGTGCTCCGCAGTGGGAGAGGCCACAACAGTGAGAGGCCCGCGTACCGCAAAAAAAAAAAAAAAAAAAAAAATTAGTAATGTAAAGAAAGTCTAAGGGAAGTGTTCTAAAACAGGTGATACTTTTATTACAAATTGTTCTAATGTACCATAAAAGTATAATTCAAAAATTTACCCATTAGTGTTACTTTATGTGCTTAAAACAAAACCATATTTCTTTGAAAGTATCTGTTAATTTTGACTTCCTATGATTTAAACAAACTTTTAACTCAGGACAAATGAGTGCTCTTTTCCAGAGATTGTCATTTATTTGTCTTTCCTTCATGCTAAAAATCCTAAGTCTCAGAATTTCAATACAAGGGTAAGAATACTGTCCTGGTTATTATAAAATTTATAAAAAAATTAAATCCTTATCTATGTTACTTTATAGCTGTGTTCTCTGAGTGAGTGTTTGAGCTCTCTGGATCCTGTTTTCTTCTTTGTAAAATAGAGATAACACTTCATAAAATTAAAAATAAAATAATTGGGTTCAGTTGGTTTAACAAAAAAACTGTTAGGAGCTATTTTAATGTAAAGCAAGTTACTCTTCTGAAGTCCAAATTGCTTCTTGTGGTGAAGATGAAGTGAGGCCCCAGGAGGTTAAAGGGCTGGCTTTGGCAATGTCTGAACATATCCTGGGTCTGCCACACCAGAGCTAATCAAAATGTGCTCTTGTGAATATTTTCTCTGTGAGATGCTCTGTGGGAAAGGATTGTATGGGCAAATAACTTCAGAAATATTGCACATTACAACTACCTCACCCCTTGTAGATTCACAGGTTCATTAATTTATTTAAAAACAAGAATTCCTTCAGTAGAGAAACATTTAACTTTGTATAATAGTGTTTTTCAAACATATTTTACCTTGAAACTCATTGATGTTCCTCAGAAGAAAGGATATGCTAGAGAGAGGCTGATAGCTTGAGGTTGAAGGTGGTCAAATTATTCTGACACTAATTCATGACATTGCTTCTAGCAGAGCTCAGATGCCCATATATAAATTAACCCATAGAAAGAGTTCACTTATGGACTTGGTTTATCCAGGGACTGGTTTTTCTAGTGGGGGTCAGTCATAGAGATAGAGAACACGAGAAGAGAGGCATGAATGAGGAGTAGATGACTCCTCTTTTGAACTTTGTGAGTGTGGGCTATCTCTGAGACAGCCAAGTGAGGATGTATGACCAGAGGTTGGGTGCACACATGTGACTCCCAAGAGAGAGATCTGTGATACAAATATAGTTGGTTTTCACTAACTGATATGTTTAATCAACAAATTTGGATATCAAAGCTTAGAGGGGTAGTAGGTGTAATTGTACAGAGAGAGTGCTTTAGGTTAGAAAAAGAAAGGGATCACAACAGACCCACAAGAATCTTTAGCATTTAAAGTATAGGCAAAGGAAGGGAAAGCATCAATTGCTGATGCTTTAGTGGATAGTTCTACTCTATTTTTTCACATTATTGCTATTGATTACTAATACTTTTTCTCTTAATGAGCAGCAAAATCTCAGGAAAGTTATGATATGTCTGAAACAAAGTTGGTACAGTAGCAGCTTTGGCCGTCCAACACAGGCCTCCTGACTCATGCTGACTTAGCTCTTTTCCAACTACCTTATGTCAACATTGTCTTATGCACATGTCCCTGTCTTAGATTCTTGCCCTCATGGAATTTACAACCAAGATACTGAATACTATAAATATCAATGCTGTGGTATGGGTTATAAATCCTATAGGAGTTGGAAGAAGGTTATCAATGGGTGTTTCCATCCCTATTATAGAGCCAATAAAATCAGTAAGGGTCTTATCTAAGCTGAGAATAATAGACGTGTTACTCTGAACCATCATAAGAAGTTAGGAGAAGAAATTAGTTTTTTAGTAAAGCAAGAGATAATTAATTTCATAGTTTGACAATCTTTTTTTTCTTTGCCTTTTGATTAATTTTAAAATTCATTTTTATAGCACAAATATTGAATTTCAATGTTTGTTTTTTAATTGGAGCTTAGTAGCTTTACAGTGTTGTATTAGTTTCTGCTGTACAGTGAAGTGAATCAGCTATATGTATACATATATCCCTTCCCTCTTGGATCTCCCTCCCACCACACCATCCCACCCATGTTGGTCACCACAGAGCATGGAGCTGAGTTCTCTCTGCTATATAGCAGGTTCCTACTAGCTATCTATTTTACACATGGTAACAGAATAGAAATATAATAGAAAAATGTCTGTAATATACATTATATATGTATACATGTAATATTACAATGCATATATTTACACACATGTATATACATATATGTTTATACAACAGTAATAAAAATAAAATTTGATAGTCAATCTAAGAACCAAACTATGGCTGGATTTTATCTTTATCACTCACATTTACACTGTCAGTGCTTAGGGTTTGGTTTTGACTGTTTCCAAAATAGTTATTTTCCACCCATAATAAAATGGAAATGTTTGGGTTTGCTGCAAAAATGTTGAAGATGTTTATGCTGGACAAAGTGTGTGTCTCTTCAGTAAGAAACATCAGATCTAAAACAGTTGTTTTGGTGTTTTGAACTGTCTCAGACAAAGTGCATGCTGATCTAATTAATACTGCAAAAGACATTTTTTAAAAGGAAAAAATAGCTGGGCTTGTTATTGTACATTGTCATACATTAGTAATAACAAGACAATTAATTTTGAAGAAAAGAAAAATGTATCAGTAATTGTCAGTCCTTGATAAACACTGTGCCAAGCAATTCCAACTATTTAGAGACCAGTCTTCTTTTTTTTAATTTTTAAAAATTTTTTAACATCTTTATTGGAGTAAAATTGCTTTACAATGGTGTGTTAGTTTCTGCTTTATAACAAAGTGAATCAGCTATACATATACATATATCCCCATATCTCTTCCCTCTTGCATCTCCCTCCCTCCCACCCTCCCTATCCCACCCCTCTAGGTGGTCACAAAGCACTGGGCTGATCTCCCTGTGCTATGTGGCTGCTTCCCACTAGCTATCTATTTTACATTTGGTAGTATATATAAGTCCATGCCACTCTCTCACTTTGTCCCAGTTTACCCTTCCTCCTCCCCGTGTCCTCGAGTCCATTCTCTACATCTGCGTAAGTCAGAAGGAGAAAAACAAATACCATATACTAACACATATATATGGAATCTAAAAACAATAAAAAAGGTTCTGAAGAAACTAGGGGCAGGACAGGAATAGAGGCCAGTCTTTAATGTTACTTTGTATTTCCCTTACCCCTTGCATAGTTTTCCTTCAACCAGTGTAAACTTTCTCAGAACACTATAATCCCAATTCCCAACTGTAGCAGTTTCCTATGGCTGTTATAATAAAGTACCGTACACTGGATGGATTAAAGCAACAGAAATTGATGGTCTCACAGTTTCGGAGGCTTGGAGTCTGAAATAAGGTGTGGTCAGGACCATGTTCTCTCTGATTTCTTTAGGGGGAAGTCTTTCCTTGCCTCTTCTAGCTTCTGGAGTTTGCTGGCAATCCTTGGTGTTCTTGGCTTATAGATGCATTAGTCAGTCATATGGCTATCTTCTCCATGTATCTTAACATTGTTTTCCCTCTGTTGTGTATGTCTGTGTGTCCAAATTTCTCCTTTTTTATTAGGACACCAGTCATACTAGGGCTCATTCTAACAACCTCATTTTAATTTGATTTCCTCTGTTGACACCCTAGTTCCAAATAAGCTCATATTCTGTGGTACTGGGACTTTGGGCTTAAACGTATCTCTTTTGGGGGAGACATAATTCAACCCATGACACCAATTTTTAAAATTTTGCCTATACACAAAAACAGACATATAGAACAATAGAACAGAATAGAGAGCCAAGAAATAAACCCACACACCTACAGTTAATTAATCTTTGACAAAGTAGGCAAAAATATGCAATGGAGTAAAGACAGTCTCTTCAGTAAGTGGTATTGGGAAAGCTGAGCAGCCTTATGAAAATCAATGAAGTTAGAACACTGCTTCACACCATATACAAAAATAAACTCAAAATGGTTTAAAGACTTAAATATAAGACATGACACCATAAAACTCCTAGAGGAGAACTCAGGCAAAATATTCTTAGCAGATTTTTCTTAGATCAGTCTTCCAAGGCAAAAGAATTGAAAGAAAAAGTAAACAAATGGATCTAACCCAATTTATAAGCTTTTGCATAGCAAAGGAAACCATAAACAAAATGGAAAGACAACCTACTAACTGGGTGAAAATATTTGTAAACTATGAGACTAACAAAGGATTAATTTCCAAAATATACAAACAGTTCATACAACTCAGTATCAAAAAAACAAACAACCTAATCAAAAAATGAGCAGAAGATCTAAACAGACATTTCTCTGAAGAAGATATACAGATAGCCAACAGGCACATGAAAAGATGCTCCACATTGCTAATTATTAGAGAAATGCAAATTAAAACTACAATGAGGTACCACCTCACACTGGTCAGAATGGTTAACATCAAAAAGTCTACAAATAATAAATTCTGGAGAGGCTGTGGAGAAAAGGAAACTCTCCTACACTGTTGCTGAGAATGTAAATTGGTGCAGCCTCTATGGAAAACAGTATGGAGTTTCCTTAAAAAACTAAAAGTAGAGTTACTATATGATTCAGCAATCCCACTCCTGAGCATATATCTGGAAAACTCTAATTCAAAAAGATACATGCACCCCGATGTTCATAGCAGCACTATTCACAATAGCCAAGACATGGAAACAACCTAAATGTCCACTGATAGATGAATGTAAGAAGATATGATATGATATATATATATATATATATATATATATATACACACAATGGAATATTACTCAGTCATAATAAAATATGAAATAATGCCATTTGAGGCAACATGGACGGACCTAGAGATTATCACGTTAAGTGAAGTAAGCCAGACAGAGAAAGACAAATATTATATAATCACTTGTGTGTGGAATCTAAAAATTAGTACAAATGAACTAATTTACAAAATAGAAACAGACTTTAGACATAGAAAACAAACTTATGGTTGCCAAAGTGGAAAGAGGGGGGAGGAGGGATAAATTAGGAGTGTGGCATTAACATATACACACTACTGTATATAAAATAGATAAACAAAAAGGATTTACTGTAAAGCACAGGGAACTATATTCAATATCTTGTAATAACTTATACTGGAAAAGAATCAGAAAAAAAGTATGTATAACTGAATCACTTTTCTGTATACCAGAAACTAACACAATATTGTAAATCAACTATACTTCAATAAAAAAATTTTGCCTATAGAGGTAATGGGATCCTTTTCCTCTGCTTCCCAGATCCTCCTCCTAACTGAAGAAAGTCTGGCACATTACCTGACTTTCCCACTTAGCTGCTCTGTCATTCCAATAAGGAAGAAAGTAGAAACTTTCTTTAGCTTTTTCATGTGAGTTGTTACCTCCTTGTTGGGATAGTGATTGTCATCTTTGAATATTGGAACACTCTCAGGAGCTTTTGTAATCATTCTAGGTTGCAATCTGGACATAAATTTTTTAAAATGTTTCCAGGTGATTCTAATATGCAAATAAGGCTGAAAGTCTCTACATTAAAAATAGTCTTGAATTTATATTTTATTGACTTCATATTCTTTAGATACTTTGCTTAAGGTTACTATTTCATCTTATAGGTTTTTCCTCTTACATTCTAGAGCCTTATGAAATGCTACAGCATATGTGTTTTAGTGCATGAGTACTAGTGAAAAGCCCTAGATAGATAACACAGGGAAGAAAAGATAATCTGATATGCAAGAAAAATCACATTGGCTATGGGAGAAATGTTTATGTTCTAGTTACAAGGAGGCCAAAACCAATTAACCATTTGCCTATTGGCTTTAGAAGTGGGTTTCCTTGAGTCAAAGAGAAAGACAAATACATAAAATCAGGCCCTGAAGGGTATAGAGATGTTGGAGATCAACAGGCCTAGGTATGGTCCCATGAATCTGGTAATGAGAAGAGAAAATACAAAAGAAACACACATGTCCCTTTATAGTAAAATGTGAACAGAGGCTAAGAGGGTTATTCTTTTCAAAAATGAGTATGTTTTAAATTTATCTTGGCTTAGAGAATAAGAGCACTAAAACAGACATTTGGGAAATAAATCAGCTTATTATGTCTAAGGGATTTACTGGAGTAACACTCTATGCACTGTTTTCCATGTTTGCTCCCAACATTTATTTCCTCCTTTGAATGGGAGTGTGTGTGTGTGTGTGTGTGTGTGTGTATGTGTGTGTGTGTGTGTGTTTCAACACCCTAAAGCTATCATTGGCCATATTCCAACACTGTCTTAATTTACCCTCCTTTTCTACACAATTGAAAAGAGTAAATAAAATATATTGGACCAAATAATATCATTATTTTGAAGTATTTGCCCAAGGCTATGTGCATTATATTCTGTATTTAAACAATGATTTAGGAGAAGGCAGCTCTGAAAATGTAGGGTCAAAGCAGGACAGAAACCCATCTCAGAACAATGGTTGAAGCATAGTTTTACTTGATTGATGAACTAGAATATTGGTGAAGATTTTCTAACACTTTTTAACACTTCTACCCCATGGTATATAACATATTTATGTCAATTATAGTCATAATTCCCAAAACTATTGGGTTATTTAAAAATAACACTGTAGACATTTAAGTTATGATTTATTTAAAGAAGTCCTTTGCACAATAAAGTTTATTTAGTTAGGTTATTTCTGAATTATTTTTAAGATAATTTTATTAAACTACAGACAAAAAATAAGATAGCAGATAACTTCCAGGAAGAGGTATATTAATAAAATGCTGGAAAACGTCTGAAGAACTATATTCTCTAGAGGGATATGACCATATACTAGACATATTAGCCTTTAAAGTCACTTTTTACAAAAGTTTAAATAGAGATCTATTAGAAAGGCTGTTTTGAACCCTGGAATTCAAATACAACCTTTTGTATTGTTAAACCTTCTTGAAGTACAAAGAGACAGGAATAAAGAGAAAATTATTTCATCTTAAATTTAGCCCTGTGTATTTTTTCTTTTTAACTCACCTGCCTTTTATGTATACTGCCTATGAACTATTATAGATAATACAAAATAACTGTTTGAAAGAATCCTTATGTATAGCGGTCTGTAGTATATATGAAGTGACTTTATATGTAAAATATCATTTTTAGGAAAATACTGCAGAGAAAGCATGCCATTAATCTTGAAGTAAGAATGTTAACTCCATGACAGCAGGAATCATGTTTACCTTATTTCTATATCTGAAGCACTTAACATAGTGCCTTGTGCATTGTGGGTATTTAATAAATATTTCTGGAGTATCTGGAAGGAAATGGGCAGGCAAAATTGGGATAAGGAGATTTTAGATGTCTTGGGAAGGAGGACTGCAATTTGAATTGGAATGAACTGGAAAACCAGCTAAAAGCAAACTGGAAAAACTGAAAATTGAAGTGAACCTTGAAGAATACATAAGATTGGGACCAAAAAAAGTGGAATGTGTATGGGTATGTATATATGGGGGTGCATGTATGCTGATATGTGTGTATAGAAACAATATGAAAAAAAATCAGAATCGCAGGTATGGACATGCTATTGAAGGAAATAACCATGCATCTGTGGAAGATCTTTTGGAAGTTAAATAGGAAATAAAGCTGAATAGGATGGGTGAAACCAATCTATCAGAAAGTCTTGTTCTTCTCCTTTAGACATTTGAGCTTTGCACTAAAATCAGTGAAGACCCCCTCTCCCAGACAAATATATGTATGACCTACCATTATCAGTTTTATGAAGAAATATTTATACTATTAACATATTTGAAATTTGGATTGCCCATGAACAGATGATATTGTAAGAGAAAGTTTGGCAAATATACTTACACTTTTCTCTGCCTTAATTATGTAAGTTCATAGTCTCAGTTTTTTCCCAATGTCATAGTTGTAGTTAGTATTTTATTGTATATATCATCCAATAAGTAGAAATATGACACTTTCATTTTTCTTCCTTAAGATTTTTTACATTTTAAGTCAATTTTCCAGACTCTACTAGACTAGTCTTTTTTATTCTGCCCAGAAGATTAAAAATCCTGAGGTGAGTGGTTTTTTTTCTTTTTCTTTTTTTTGTCAACCTGCATTATCTGTAATGTTAAACAACTCATTACTTCAGGGATATTACTTATTTTCTGGTAAAGAAACATTCATCCACCCTGAATTATTTATTGAGTGTTACTAGACATTTTTTCTAGGTCCTGGAGACACAGTCACTGATAAAAATCACAGTCACTGACAAAATTTCAGCCCTTTGGGATCTTACATTTCAGTGAAAAGACAATAACAAATATTTTCAAAGTTAATGATAGATGCATAGAGGAAATTAAATAGTTAAGGATGTTATTGAAATTTTAAATAAGGTGGTCAGGATAAGCATAAGTAAAAAGCTGAAAGGAATTAAAGGAATGAAGTCTGTGGATATTTAGAGGAAGAATATTTGAGGGATAAACCTCAGCAAAGGGAAGACCCTCAAGCAGAACCATACTTGATGTGCTCCCAGAAGAGCAAGGAGATACATTTGTGAGAAAAGTAAGAAATAATTTTGGGAAGAATTGTGGGAAGGTAAACCATGTGAGAACTTTTAGCCATTGTAAAGAATTTGGCTTTAATTTGAAATGAATTGGGAAGTCATTGGGTAGTTTTGAGCAAAGCAATGACATGATCTGTCTTGAATTTTACCAGGAATGTTTCTGCTTCCTTGTTGAGAAAGGATTGTGCAGGGGTAAAGGTAGAAGAAGGGACACCAGCTAGGAGGGTAATGTAATGATCTAGGAAAAAAAGATGGTGCTTGGACTAGATTGGCAGTGAAGGTGGTGAGAAGTGGTTACATTCTGGATAGATTTCAAAGGTGGAGTCATTGGATTTGATGGACTAAAATCAATGGAACAGAAAAAGAGAAGAGCCAAAGATGATTAAGATTTCTGCCCCAAACAACTGAAAGAATTGAACTGTCATTAATTAAAGTGGGAAAGGCGGAGGGAGAGGCAGTTTTGTAGGGAAGATCAAAAGCTTATTTTTGGATCTATTAATTCTGAGATGCTGTTAAACTAATTTAGATGGAATTAGTTAAATAGAAATTTGCAGAGTACGTACCAGAGATACAAATTTGGCTGTGCCAGTATGGCGATGAGATTAAACCATAAGGTTGGATAAAATCACCCAAGGAGTAGAGTATTAGAAAACAAAAGAGAAGAGGCTCAAGGACTGACTTTCAAGGACCTCTAACTTTGAGAATTAGAGAAAATGAGAAGAAGCTACAAAGGAGAATGAGGATGAGTAGCTTCGAAAATGAAGGAACCTGGAAGCTGATTGTAGAATCACATGTTTTAAGGATGTTAAATACTGCTGCTAGGTCAAGCTAGGTAAGACTGGAGAATCGACCATTGGAATTAGAATGGGGAAATCATTGTGATAGAGTGATGGGGGCCAGAAGTATGACTGCAGTAGGTTAAAGAGAGAAGAGGAAGAGATGAATTGAAGACAGTGAGTATGAACAACTTTTACAAGGAAATTATTGGCTAATTTCTGATTATAATATGTGAATCATAAGTATAAAACATTAATAAAAATTAGTTACTAATATTTTTTAATATACTGCAATGTTTACCTTCAAATGAATGTTATAACCTACAAAGTAATCATTTTAGACGGCCTTACTTCCTTCCCAAGGACTCTTGGATTATCGATTAAAATAATTTTGAAAAAAAAATTTTTGCATTCCTAGAACAAAAGAATATTTGAAATGTCCTTGCTTGGCACCTGCAATAAACACTGTGCTTTCTTTCACCACACACACACACACACACACACACACACACACACACACACACACACACAAGAATATTTGAAATAGAAAGTACCTGAGAGACATCTCTACAAGCTCATTCTGTCACATTTTCCCCTCTACTCTCTGATTCCTATTTACGTGGCACCCATAATTATTGAGGAAGCATTCAGGAGCTCAGATAATTAAAAAAAATAATATCTTAATGCAGATGAGTGAATAAAAGGCGATTTTGAGTGTCTTAATTCCCAGTTCTCATCTTTACCAAATGCTTCATAGAATGTGGATATTAACATATTGGAGGCCACAAAAGAATTTTCTAGATTTCCAGTCCACAAATAATGACCAAAATGAATACTTAGAAATGTGGTGGCAGTCAGCCTTTCAGTACCACCCTGTTCTCAGATTTCCAAGAACCACAAAGGGAAGGTTAGGAGAAGGGACTCAAAATATCCACAGACATTTTAGCACTGTATAGATAGAAACTGGTGACAGAAAATGGTTAAGAAAATATAAAATATTTTAATGTATTTAACACAACTATATGTAAACAAAATTACAGATGATTTTTCTCATAAGATTCTCTAATTTTAATATATACAAAATTAATATCCTTTTGTCAAACATTAAATTGCATTATATGGCATGGATTTAAATTAAGAAACATGCTAATAAAATAACATTTGTAAAATGAATATATGCTTCCTGTAATTTCCATTTTCACATCACTCACTCATTCTATTTTAGAATAGAACATATTATCTATCCTTTGATTTTACTAATTCGTATATATAGATGTTCTGAATTATAATATGCATTTTGAAACTAAATTGGGATTTGCTAAAAATAACATTTTAATATCTTTTGCAGTTCCTCAAGCATCTGTCAGATGCCTTGTTATACACAGATTTTATGTCAGATCCATCTATAACATTGTTTTTGATTGACATGAAAGATTTTTATACTTGAGATCATTTTATTACTATATGTATGTATTTTGAAAGTCTGGGATTAAATAAATAGTTCTACATTTGGTATTAATATTCTTCACACTTTTTATAGTAGTTGAGGACTAATGTTGCATATAATTTAAGAACTTGCTTAATATGCTTTGCAATTTTACTTAGTGTTTTACCATAGATCTGAGATCTTTAGGCAGGTTCTAGCTAATACCTCTTTCTAGAGACTCCTCAAAGCCATGGGAAGAGAAAGAGAAATTCTTCCAATTATTACAGGACACTTGAAAACAGTCTAACTGGAGAGGTAATGGTAGAATAGGATTTCTTGATGTTTGGTTAAGGGTTAAAAATAGCTAGAAGACTTTACTCTGGCCATAATGCAGAAGCTTGTACCAGACTTGCCCTTCTACCTGTAACTATAAGACTAAACACAATGATCCAACTGTTTTCAAGATCTTTGAGATAAGGGGAAAACAGGAGACAAGTCTACGTTTGCAAAGACTGATTGGGTCCCATTCCCTACTGCAGCACAGGAAGATGAAGTCCAGGCAGAGCATGGTGGCCTCATTGAATGGAGGAGGCAGATGTTAGAGTTTAGGGCTGCTGAAGTGGCTGGTATTTGTAAGGCAGGGTGCTAGAAAGGAGGGAGCTGTACAGAGGGGAGAATCAGAAGTCTATGCGGGGCTTGCTGCCAGCTCTTGGCCAAAGGCAAGGGTGCCACATACAGGGTAGGTCTCCATGTGTCCTAACCAGCAGTAGCTGCTGGTGACCTGAGAGCAGAACTGAGATATCAGAGGTTGCTGGGGTTTCAAACTATGGAAAGACCTTCCAGAGCTCCACAGGCATTTAGTTGAGACCCCAGAGATGCCAACCCTTTGGAGAAAGGACAACCCACTACTGTATGGATAGGACTAAGGACAAACCTGTGATAGTTTCAAAGCAGAAAACCAAGTCTAACATGATTGAAAAAAGCTGCCAGTAATTTAACTACTGCCAACAACAATCTCACAGCCTTTAAAAGAGTCAACATCATCCGTATTCCTTACAATATTCAACATATAATAAAAAAATAACCTGACATGCTTAGAAAATTCAATTAAAAGAAAAACTCAATTGAAAATGGGCAAAACACTTGAACACTTTACAAAAGAATATGCTTGAATTGCCCATCAGCACTTTAAAATATACTTAACGTAACTAGTCATCAGGAAAATGCAAAATAAAATCATGATTAAACACCATTTTATACCACTTAGAATGTCTAACATTAAAAAGACTGAAAATGTCAAATTGTAGAAAACTGGATTGTTCATACATTGTTAGTGGGAATGCAAAGTGGTATAACTGTTCTTATTGGAGAATTGCTGTGCAGTTTCTTATGAAGTTAATCATTCATCTATTCTATAACACAGCAATTCTACATAAATGTCCAGGAGAAATGGAAATGTATCTCCAAACAAGTATTGATACACAGATGTTTGTAAAAGCTTTAGCTCAGTAGCTAAAATCTGTAAAAACCCCAAAACATTTATTAACTGGAGAATAAATTGGTATATTGAAAAAATGGAATACTACTTTAAAAAATGAACACAAAACCATGGGTGAGACTCAAAAACAGTATTAGGTAAGTCTGTTTCCATCCATGAGGGAGTAAGAGGCTACAGAACCACAGCGTAAACAACTAGAAAGAGCTCTTTTCATATTATGTCATGGGACCATGATCCCTGGGAGAAGGGATATGAAAAATTTAATCCCTCCAAATTGACACAGCTTTCTGCCTGGAGAAAATTTTCATTCTGTGGTGCAGAGAGTGAAGAACCAAACTGAGCTTGGCAATTTTGCTGAGTTGAGGAGATAAAGTTCAGAATCTGCAGAAGTCAAGATGGCTAAAATTTGTGGGGTCAGGTACTCGACAAAAGGGAGCTACAGAAAGAAAGGGGTCTAGAAATCTGTAAAGGTGTCCCCTTAATGTTTGACTGAATATGCATGCTTAGGATAATGCTCCAGGGCCAGGAAAAGAGCAACTTCCAGAAAAGAATAATTTCTGGATGAGGGAGGCATATAAACTGAGCAATTTCACAGAATGGGATTTACAGTAGATTAGACTCTGCAAATGAAAAGGTTTGTGAAGAAGTCTGTCAACCTAGAATTGTAAACCCCAAGGAGTATTTTTCAAAGATGAAAGTGAACTATAAATTTTTTTCAAAGAAAAACAAAGCTGAGAGAATTCACTGGCAGCCGACTATACTACAAGAAATGTTTGTTTGTTTTTTAAGTTCTTCAAGCAGAAGGAAAATAATACCAGATAGAAAGTTGAATCTACACAAAGACCAAAAGAGAATGGAAATAGTAAATATGTAGATAGGATAAATAAAGAGACTTTTGCGTTATTGTAAAAATGTCTTAAAAGATAATTGACAGTTAAAAGCATAAATAATAATGTAAACAGTGTTGGGTTTTTAGTATTCATCTTCATTAATTTTCTCCTGGATGTGCACACATGGTACTCTAACCCAGAGATATAGTTCTTATTAATTACCCCACAGTAAATAATTAAGGTGTTGATGCCCACCCCATTTTGTCCCAGGCAAGACATGATTACCCCAAAGTAACACAATGAAAGTGGTGTCAAATATTCTACAAGAGTAGCTAGACACTGTATGGACGAGGGATGAAGAAAAATGATTTTTCTTTGCTTATAAAAAGGAAAAAAAAATAATTAATGCTCCATTAGGAGATTAGGAAAGTTGGTAGCAACAAATTCTCTGTACAATAGCCTTATGTAGAAGTGTACACTTAAGATCTATGCATTTCACTGCATGCAAATCTTATCTTAACAGAAAGTAGCTAGAAAAGAGAAACAAAACCTTTATTTTATCTTAATTTTCAAGTAATAAGTAATAGGGAGCTTTCTATCTGATGGCTAATAAGGAGAATTTGTGGATTATATAAGAAATTTTTCTTTTACCGGGTAAGAAAATACATTATTTATATATTTCACACTTCTATTGTTGGTTCTACCTCGATTGGCATTTTAAATATTTGCAAGGATTATAGTGTCTCTAACAGTAAGGAAAATCATAGATCTTGAACATTAGCATGACAAAATAGTCATTGAATATAAAATACAATCACAACAACAAAAGTCAACTTTTTAGTTACTTTGATGAATAATTTTCTATCAAAGCCATTGTGGGAGAGAAGAATGGGGTTTGAAATCTTGGATTTGACCTATGCCTTCATTATTTTCTAGTAGTATGTCACTGGGTGAGTTACTTCTCTAGATCTCATTTTCTTATCAGTAAAACTGAGATTATATTCCTAATCTTATAAAGCTGTTGTGAATAATATGTGAAAGTACAAATACATATAAAGCGGAACAAAAATATGACTAATGCATAAATCAGTTGGAGCCCATTGAGCCATATAATTTGAACTGTTATATACACAGATATTTTTTGAATCTGAGTTTTTCTGTTGAAGTTTAGGCCTTCATCACATCTTCTTTACTGTTTAAATAATTAACTGGTTTCTTTATCTCCAGTCTTCTCCCATGTTCTATCCTCCATCATGCTTTCAGATAGACAAAAAAGTCTGTGTATAAAATATGTATTGAAAATAAACAGCTGCAACCATGTCATATTAATAGTAAAACTTTCTTGCCCAGTGGCTTCTCACTAAGCTCTGGAGAAAGCCCCAATTCTGTCCTTCTTGTGGTATATATGAGCTCAATTCTGCCTGTCTACCTTCCTAGCCTTCACTTCCACCATCCCCACCTTTCCATAGAACTGCTTCATGGCATGCTAGTTTTTTCCTCTGTGTTTGCCTCCTCTGTTTCTTGTCCACTGGACAAATCCTAAATATGTTTTAACACTCAGAACAAAGGTAATTCCATTGAAGGATTACTTAATCCTCTCTTGATTTGGAGAAAAAGTTAAATATACTTTCATCTATGCCCAGTAAAATATCTTGCACATATCTCTATTAATCACCTAGTATTTTGTATCAAACTTTACTTATCTTCCCCCATGCTACACTCTGAATATGTGAGTATGAATCTTTGTTATATTCTTTTTTCAGTTGCACCTATAGAATGTCACACACATATGTAGCATGTTCTCAGTAAACACTTGATGAATGGGTGGATGAATAGCTAGAAAAGGTATATATCAGATTTTTGTTTCATTTAAGTGGCTTGTTTCTCGTTAAGGGACTAACCTTTTCTGTTCATAACACACTTTTAAAAACACCTTTGAAATAATGAGAAATTTATTTATCAGACCCTTAACTAGAGAAAAATCTTTGAAAGTGTACTGTTTCAAAAGAGGGAGATGTTTGCTGAGACAAGGAAATAAGCAAGATTATTGTTTTCAGTAACTATGTCCTTTCCTTTCCTCAAGATTGTTTTGTCAAAATTATTCAGCTAGATTTTATCTGGAGGCTAATTAGGTAGATGCCAACAGACCAAGCTCACCTCAGCCATGGCACCCTTTTTCAGAGGGTACAGTAGAAGCCAACTTATCTAGGAAGACAGTCTCTGTTGGACAAATTGCTCTTCTTATTTCATGGTCTTTAAATATACAAAGTTACTGATTTCTTTAAGGAGGATTTTTGACTCCCCAAAATATCATTAGGCTATGATACTGAAAAACTAAACTTCATTTAAAGCTCCTTGTGACTCCTCAACCCCTTTGGTCTTACTTTTAAAACCTCATACATTTTAAAGTCTAGAAGGAGCTGTAGGCTTAAATTGGGAAAGTCTGACTCAGAGACGGCTAATGTGTGTCTAGAGAGTACACCTTATCTCCCTGTGCCTTTGTCAGACACCCTTGGTGGATCTCAGTACTCTTTCCTTTTGGGTGCAGACTCATATTCAAAATTCTTCAAAACTCACAACTCCAAGCAGCCACCATCGATCTTTCTCCAGTAGAAAAGAGGAGGACATTCTTTTGTCATCCAAATTATAGAGAGCTAATCATTCCTTTCTATAGCATGGAATTATGTAATTTACAGTTTGTAGTCACCAGAGTCATGCTGTGGGCAGCATAGGCTGTACTAAGATTATTGATTCTGGTTCAAGGTTACCTGGTTTCAAATCTAAACTCTGACTAGGTTGTGTGACCTTGAGATAACTTCAACTGCAACATTGGGAATAATAATAATACCTACATCATAGGATTGTTGAGGGAACTTTATAAATTTCTAAATAGAAGGTAATTATTTCTTATAGTAAGCACTGAATAAGTGTTTGTTAAGTAAGATTATCAGTTCTAGCTGTAAGTCATGACTTTCCTGAAGATAATCACCCTTGGATTGAGGAAAAAACAAGATGATGGATTTTTTTGTCTGTATCATAGAACCCATGTAAATTTATATCTTAAGAAAATACTTTAAAATCTTTTTGCAAACTGAATTCCAAACAAATGTCATCAATGTGCAGGAGTCCATCTATTTCAGTAAAAGTGATTAAAGGACTGAAAAAACTAATGTTTAAAAATGACACTTGAAAGCTAAATAGTTTTGCAAAGAGTTGCATTCAGTGAGTAAATGGACAAAGAAAATATGGCAAGATTGAAGTAAGGAAAAACATCAAATGTCAGGAAAGAAGTACAACTGAATAATTTATTGGGCTATGTAGTTGAACCCACTCCTCAAGCAGGACAGAATCTTCTAGCATTTAGATATATTGTAATGCTGAAAATATAGGAATAATTTGCAAGAAGGATACTTTCCTGTTTGTTATGATGTGTTCCCTATGTGAGGTGCTCAATAAGTATTTGGATATTTAGTGATTCTTTTGGGGTTCATCATCAGAGTTCATATATGACCTTTGAGCAAAAGTAGACAGATTGGAAAAAAAACTAGCAGAGATAGCACTTTGAAAAGGGATTAATTTTTTTTTCTTATTCAATTTGGTTAAATTTTGGTCTCTTAGGAATCCAGGTGTCTAAAAAGATTACCATAATAGTTATAAGAATTAAAAATGTATATTTTAAAACTCAAGATGAGAATGAAAGCAATATGGAAAGAATAGCTAAGGAAATGAATTGTAGACCTGCTTTATACTCTCCAGCTTTCAAAGAATTTAAGAAAATATTTAAATAGGTAGTATAGGAAGCCTTTTCAGTGTATGCCTCTTTAGAATACATGATCTTACACCTATTATAGATTTTTTCATCTGTACTGTGGCTTTTTGGGGGCACTTGTTTTTTTAAGTAAATGACCACATAATTCAGAAAATACATTTTACAATTGATTTTAAGACAGGGCCAAATGGCCTTGACCAAGGATTATCTTGAATTCCAAACATACATTTACACAAGGATTTTTCATTATTTTTCACTAATGGTATGGTTAGCCTTTGTAAATGGGTTATTTTTATGGATTTAATATAGTCTTTTAATGTTAGAACTTTTATGTCCTTTAAATCAATTGGCTCTACTTCTACCTGTGAGTGAAAGTCTTCCTTCAGAAGAGAAATAATTCTTCAGCTTGCTAAAAGCTCTAGAATATTATAAATTATTGACCTGACGAAAGCAAGCTGGGTCCCTGTGTTAGTCCAGATCCTTTGAGAAATAGATGGCAAGACAGCATTATACATGTAAGAGATTTCTTAGGGGAAATGCTTGTGAGACAAAATGGGGAAGGAACTAGGAGAAGCTGAGAGAACATTAGACTGTGGTGCAGGTGTGACCTTGTGAAGGAGAGAAATAAAGAAGGAAGTTTCGATGTAAGAGTCTTAAACTGCAGTACTGTTCAGATAGAATTCAGCAAGGCAAATGGGGAACCCACAAGCCAAACACCCCCATTGGAAGAGTCCCCCATCTCTTAGGAGTAGATCTGCTTTAGGAGGCTTGCCTTGTTCTATCATTGTCTGGGAGCATCACTGGAAAGGTAGCCTTAGTGCAAAAGTGGTAATGGATTTCAGAGCATGGCAGCTGGAGCTGTGGGTCAGTTATGCTCCCTCTGGGGGGATTTTTCATGGTCACTGTCATCTTCCAAGGTGAAACATCTCTCCATTGCCAGGGGACAACTAGACTCATTATTTATATCTATTTGCACCTCACACTTATGAAATTTGGACAACTAGCATTTATGAATCAGTTACTTTCTATCAAGCACTTTTGTATATTTAATCCTGTTCACATTTACACTAGATATAAATATGCCCACACTGATGATAAAAAATTGAAACTTAGGGATTCTGTCCTCCTTGGATAATACCTCTGGCTCTTATCTTTCATTTTTTATTAAAAGTTTTCTGTGAATGGTATTTCTGAGATTGCCCTCTCTTATTATCAAGGAAATGATCTCTGTTAATGTGACAATAGGTGTTAATGGGCACACTCCATTTCCTGACAAAATGTTCTTTTATGTCTGAGGCTTTTGTACAGCAGAAGCACATCCGTGATTATTTGTTTTTTGTTTAATGCTCAGTGTATTGAAAATGTAAATGTAATAAACAGAGCATTTAAAACCATTTGTAGATTTTAAAAATGGATTGTATATTTTAAATTCCATTAAAATCTTAAACTATTATTATGAAATTATTACAACTGATTCATATACCTTAAACAGAAGGCAAAGGACACAGAAGCAGTTATCACTAAACTAATTACCTCATTTACATTCAAACCAATTCTGTGACTTAATAAATTTTTTATTAGTTCTCTATTTGTTTGCATAGCTTTCAAGTATCATAGCTATGCTTACTTTGATATGTTTTAAAGATTTTAGTGATGTTACCTTCATATAATTCCAAAGTTGTAGTTACCTTATTGACTTAAAGGAATAAAGGATACCTTCTCTAAAGAGTCAGGTTTTGGATTCTTGTTTGGGACCTGGATCTGCCTTGCTTCTCCCAAGGGGATTCAAAATTGAGCCATTGATCTTCAAATGGAGCATGTCTTTGTAATGTCATTCACTGTTAGGTCAACAATACTTTTTTTTCAAGTTTATGCCTTTGACATATGTTTTCGTTATTTGCGACCTGCTACCTCCTTTGTTTCATCATTATGATATGTTGATCTTATTAAAAATATATGTGTGGCTTATCAGTTTTTGTGCCATTTAGATTCTCTAAATTTCATAGGATATTAAGGATTGAGTGAGCTGACCTAGCCCTTGTTTATAGTATATTTATTTTATTAATCACCTTAGAACACATGGCTGAAGCCTATTTTGTCATTGGCCTGATTGTCTTGAATGCCCCTTTCTTTTTTTCTTCAACTCCTTGTGATGTATGACCAACAGACCTGATCAGTGTTTTCCATTCTTGGTAATCCCTACCCTTTCCAAGACTATCTTATTTATTCACTATTACTTTTACTTCCCTGTGTGAACAAAGAACGTTGTCTGCCATTTTTTTTTTTTTTTGATCCATGGGTACTTTATTAGAGAAGAAATTAACCATTCATACTAGAGACTACAGAAGGAAATTAACTTAATCTTGCAATTCTAGAACAACCTTCACAATAAGGAATTCTCAAGTTTTCATAGAGTGAGGGGGACAAAAAGGAGAGAGAGAAAATCATTTAGAACAGTGTTTCCCAAATTTGGCTACTTTCACAGACATATTCTTGGAATTGGTGGATACAAGTTTTCTATGTAACATTTAAAATTTTATGTTTTACTTTTGTTTATAATCTAAACAAACTAATACACACTTGTTCAAGATTCCCTGGACAACCATCTTACATAACAGAGTTGCCACGTGATGGTAACCTCTGCATTTATACCTCTGATCCCTGTGGCCCAAAATGAAGACCAACCATGCTTAACTTTTCAGTGGCGTCTCTCAGACTGGGTGCTCAGACCCTTCACGGAATTGTTGAATATTTCCTATGAGATCTATGAGTTGTCACAGTTCAGAACACTGGTTCACAGCAGTGATTCTCAAAGTAGGAGGGGGTAGGAGGTGGAGTGGGGATGGTGGCTAGGGAGACACCCTCTGAAAAAGCATATTCAAAATATCTATTGATTTCTTAATACAAATTCTATAAAGTCAAACTCAACAAAATAATCTTTGGACAGTAGCAGAAAACCAACTATAGATTCAACCCAGGGGGTCTGGGATATACTTGGTTGAGAAACACTGGTGTTGAGGTAGAGGAGCCCCAGCATGTGGAGAATACATAGTAAGGAACACGTGCCAAAGAAAAGGAACATCTTTTGGGTCAGTGAGTGAATCCTAAGCATATCTTGTCTTGGTCTTTTGGAACTCAAAGGGCCAATCCACAAGAAACCCGAGACATCCATCGAACTTCTTAGACCTGTTGTTTTGGGCAAGTTGGTCCACTTTTAATACTAAGTCAAAAGAAAAAAAAGCTGTTTTTGCCCCCAACTTTATTTGCATTAACATATTTCAAAATTTTAAGTAAACAGTTGCTGTAGCTGTGTAAATATAGCCCCAGGTCCATCCAACAGGAAGTGTTGTCATTATCTGCAATGCCATCCAGCTCTCAAGGGGGATATCAGCCTGGGGTCTGCTCTATAATTATTGCAGAGCTCTAATTTGCTTTAGCCGTGTCAACAGCTCCCTTTTCTCATGCATATTTACTAGATCACTGCATCCACCTATGCACTCTTTACCGATGAAGACCCGAGGTACCGTTCTGGCTCCTGTGAGCTGTTGCAAATAATCTTGAATATCGTTGGTGTCACCGTGGGCTGTGATATTGATAAATTCCAAAAGCCCTTGTTTGAAGGGCTGTTGGCTGAGGAGCTCCTGGGCCCTTCTGCAGTAGGGGCAGGTGGGTATGATGAACACAACCACCTTCCCAGGCTGGATTTTGCTGTTCACAAATGCTTGAGCCATGATGACAGGCTGCTATCTCCTGGAGAGGAAACCTCAATTGCTGGTATTGCTCGGGAGTAATGCCTGCCATTTCAGTAAACAAAGAATGTTGTGGCCATAGCTATCGGCCAATGCAGCTGTGCACCTTGAGAGGATTCAGAATGGAGACAGACAGAATATTGATCCTAGATAGTTAAAATGCATATCAAAGGAATGATTTCAGTAAGCCCAGACTCTTGCATTTTCCTGTATGTAGAAAAGTAGTAAAATCATTAAGTTGAGATGTCTGTTTTTGTGATTAGCAGTAATCATTTGATGTTTGACTACATTTTTTATTTTCAGCAAAAACTCCTGTATATCCTGGTTCCTCCCTTACCTCTTTGGAACAGTTCCTCAGAGCTATCTGAGAGGCTGTATTCTGGGTTACAGTCCTCAGTAAGGACTGAATAAAACATAATTCTCAACTTTTAGGTTTTGAATTTTTTCAGCTGACACCTGGGTTTGTAAAAAGAAGCACATACAAGTCTATAATTTAGAAATATATAATTAACAGAATAAATACATCAAATGTGCATATACACACACGGCTTTCTTTATTAAAATAGTCATCCAAACTTACTTGCCTTTTTTTCTACAACCATTTATCTGTACAATTTATATTAACTTTTCTCATTTGAATCTCACCATGTAATAATGTACTAATTTCATTTTACAGATTCATCTTGTCCCAGAACTTATACTAGAAGGTATATTAGTTATTACTTGGCCAAAGGAATCACTTTTAAGTTGATTTCATTTCCCTTACAGCTGTGACTCTTTCTATTCACTAGTATTACTAGGATATTCTGAAATTGTCAATTACCCTCAACAGAATTCTTGCTTCTTTTAGTGGAGACTGCTATTAGAGAAAAAATCGACAAAAGAAGGTACACATGAGAGTTAACGAGAACCAAAAATAATGTTTCTACTACTATTGAGCCAATTTTAGCGACAGAACTTGAAAAAGTATCCTATTTATGGTTATGAGTTTTATTGATCTTTTCAATTTAACTTGTTATCATAGCCTGCTTTTGCATAGTTTTTTTCATTCACACTTGATTTGTCCTCTTGGGTAAGGTAGTTGCATTTTATTACAGCCTTCTGCCTTCAATGAAGGCAGAATTCTGATGTTAGGAACTTCAGCAGTAGTGCTTCACACATGCTTCATGAGTTAAATGTCAGCATCATTCAACCATAGATAATAATTTTAGTATCACTGCAGACTTAATGCACAGGAAGGAATAGCAGCTTCTCATCCCCCCAAAACATGCCATGTTGGTAGCTGTCTACTTCACTGATAAGAGTCCATACTATCAATACAAAGCCAGCACAGTAGGTATCTTAAACATACAGAAGTTTCAAAATTCCTTGATATTGAAGGAAAAGACTTTCTTCATTTTGGAGTCTTGGAACTTAGTGCTTGCACATGAACCTGCTTTCTCCTCTGATTAGTTTTGTTCCTTGGTGAACAACACAGGATGGAAGTAGAAGATAGAGTGTTTGTGAATGTGGAGACATCTGTGTCTAGAATCTACCAAAGGATACCAGGGAGAGTATAGACATAAATCCTAACTGCAGCTGATGGATTAGTAAGGGGCCAAATAATTGAATGGAGAGGAGTTGGAGAGAAGGAATTGAAGAATAGGTAGATAAATTCAAAAAGAAAAAAAGAGCAGCAATATGGCTGTATAGTCTCTCAAAGCTGGATCACAAAGTTGTAATGGATACATAGCTAAAACAACCTGGGATGGCCAAAAGAGCCAAATGATTTCTGTAAATACTTTTCCCAGCATTAAATCTAAAACCTACTTAATTAAGGACCATCAATTTCTTCTAAACAATTACATATACAAGCAGTCCCTGACTTTCAGACATTCTTGAAATCTACATTTTCATACATCAAACATGGAAAAATCGTTCATATGCTGAATTTGGACATTTATATGGCAGCTGGGAAAAGAACATTTTGAGGTGTTGTGAGGTGCCAGTGCTTGCCAAGAAAGTTTGGTCTTTAAGAATTGTTATCTTGTCCACATAGTAGTATTTACATTATTGTTTGAATTTCATTTACCTTTCTTTAGGTTGGAAAAAGGAAAAAATAAAATTGCTAATGATAGTCCTCATGAGAATAGGCCTCATATATGGACTATAATTGGCAGAAGGCTGTTGAGAGAACAGCAAATCTGTAGCTTCACTGAAAGCTCAGTGGACCTAAATTAAGAAAGAAAATGATGATGGAAAAACATGAGCAAAATGCCAGAAATATATTGTCAAATACTCTGAATAAAATAGATATTTAACTAGGGATTTCATAAAATTTTTTTAGCTCTTTGGGACTGGAATCACTCTTTTAACATGGGAACTGGTGATTGGACTTTCATATACCTTTTTAAAGATGCTTTTAGCATATTATTTCTGAAAGTAAGGAATTGCCCATACCTGAAAGGGAACTTATAAGCTAGTGGTCCCAAGAAAATGAACATTTTATCACATTTTCTGGCACATAGAATGTGCTCAGTTATGTTTATTGGAAAAACAAATGAATGAGGTTGCACCATCATTTCTCCTACAAAACACTACAAGTTAAAAATTGAGTAACCAACTAAATTGCGAACCTCATTTTCTTGCTCTCTAACCCAGAAAGTCTGAACCTGTTGTCTAGCAGTTTTAGTTTTGACTTAACCACATCACAGGGCCTCAGCTCTCCTCTTAACCATTATTTGTCAGGACAGCTACAGTCAGGCTACATCTTTTCCTATATTGACTCTCATCATGTATTCAACTTGCATTTGAAAAATGTATACAATGACATAAATAACCAGGTATTTCTCCCCTTTAGGAGAGAATCTGAATAAGCCTCTAATCTTACTTGTCATTTTAGCCATGGAGTTGGGAAGTCATATTCTTTAAGACACAAGTCTTCTCTGTTAGTTAACACAGCTTGAGGTAAATAACCAGAGGCAATAGGAAACAATTTAGAAAGATTAGGTTCTTAGGGAGCTCTTCTCTTTGGAGGACTCTCAGAAGAGGATAAAAGCCATCTTTATCATTTTCCTTTTTCTTATTTTGTTAGAAATTTTTACATATTTGGATTAGTCACACTCAGAGGTGACATACACTACTGATTATTTATTAGTACCAGTAGTGGAAACATGAGATCTTAAATTCTTGTATTTTCACAGTGGCAACAAAATTAAGCAATGCTTGTTACAAATATATTTATAGAGGGACAGTACTTTAATGGAATTACATTTGTGTTTGTATCCAGTGACAAATTATTTTCACCTCTTCATTTCTTTTTTTCTTTGTTTGTTCCAGGAAATAACTTCCTGTGAAATGATTTAGGTTGATATATATCAAAGTATCAACAAGTCCATCTACTCTGCAAGCCCTGTGTTACCTAAAGACAATTCCTTAACGATGAGAGCTGGAGGAGAAATAAATTATTTAGTGTGTTGGCAGAAACTTAGTCATAATTGAACTATCTAGTGATTGAAACTATCTAGTAAGAAACATGACTCAATTTCTAGACATGTTATATAGTTTCACTTATTTGCTTGTTCAATTATAAATTATTTTTTATTGAGTTGTGTCACCCACCTATCTACTTATTAATTTTTGTAGAATATCAAAATTGGATTGTTTGCTTCAACTATGAAAGTAAGATGAAAAATAGAACAAATTAGGGAGCTGAAACTGACCCAGATAGTTTAAGTGGTTTATCTAAATATGCACAGACATTTCATGGCTGACTTCGGTTTATTTGACTCTCAGGCTGACCCATTATATAATACCACACTACAGAGGGCAGGGTCACAACAACGTGTAGGAGGGTAAAAGGGAAAGTAACATTTTATGCTTTGAGTTTTAGTTTCACTAGGAATGTCTCCTCAAGGCAAAACAGAAGAGACATAAATAGCATAAGCTCTGGAGAAGGACAGACCCTGGCTCTGACTGGGTAAACTAAAATTTTAGTCTTTTGGTTTTTGCAAGCTGGTAAAATAATTTCTTCCTGAATTTTTTTTCACCATCTGACACCAAAACCTTTACCCAGTTGATTATTCAGTCTTTGCTTCTTGCTTGGGATACAGAATGGCCTTCCAGCCCATTAGGCAGCACTGGTGGTGTCGCAGCCATACCCTGATCACGTGTTTGTAGAAAAATGATGCTGAAGTTCCTTCCTAAAATTTTTGAAGAGCTTTGCTTAGTTATTTATTCAACAAATCTTTATGAACACCTACTATTTGCAAGACATTGTACCAACAATTGCAAGTAGAGTATTCTAAATATGAGTGAGACATGATCACTGTACAGGATCACCTCATCTAGTACACTTTTTTTGTTTTTCACAGTTAATTCCATATTTAACTAGTTGCTATAAATTTATTGGTAAAAGAAATAGTGTGATTTGGGGCCAGCAAATGTATTTGAAATAAAGAAAGATAAATTTGAAAGGAATATAGAAACTAGTAACGAAAGTTTTAAATTATTTAAAACAATGATTAAACAGATTAAAACTGTACTGAGTGTGTTTATATTTATCATACAAAATTGGACATGTCTAAACCACAATATGTTTTATCTGCAATTCAGATTATGTTTATTAGGTGGAGTCTAAGTAGGCAAGTAAAAGGGATCATTTGAAAATTGATGCATGTAATGCCCAAGATGTTTTTATAAAAAGCAGCATCGTTATGGTTTGAAGTCTAAGTTTTCCACAGAAATAGAGTCTGCAATGAATGTTTTTGGTGAAAATGCTATTACAAGTGAAAATCACTTGCTTATTTTAGAGCTTCTTCTTTAAAATGTGTCATTATTAAAGTCTCTTGGTACATATTCAAATATTTAAAGGAAAAAATAATCTGCAGTGCACCTGGTTGTATATAATTGTCCTTGATTCTAATAGCAAAATTAGCAGAATTGCTCTTTAAAGACGTTCACATTATAGTCACTGATCTTCTTGCTATTAATAGTTTTAAGCAGCTATATAGCACTTTTATGGTGGCCTGCTTAAAAATATATATTTGAAAGTTGCATATGTTTTACATTATGAATTAGAAAGACTTGTAGAATTAGATATTCACCTCCATCCTCTCTTAGTCATTATATACCATACAAAGCTCCTTCCTCCTATAGAACTGTAGCAAGCTCTGAGGCTAATATACTCTTGTTTGAGTAAAAGTAAATGTGTAAAGACATGCTAGTAGTAATATAGTTAAGATTCTGATATATTTTCACTTCTCTCTGGGAAAAAAATTATTCTGGTCAAGATGGGTACTTCCACACACCTCCCAATGGCTGGTTAGTTTTCTCATCTCTGTTTTACTTCTGAGTTGAATAATGGTAATATGTGGTGGAGGTGCAGCAGGAGCAGGATGGATAACAAATTAGAAGGTGAAGCAAGTGGTAGCCAGCGTAAATATGTAAAGTAGGGGTGAGGAGTAGGGAGCATCGGGTGTCACCTCTCAATTTGTCCACAAGACCCTGATAGCAATATGTTCCCATAGCATCTAGTTTTATAATTTAGATATAATTGAGTTATAACAGTATGTAAGTTTAAAGTGTACAAGAAGTTAATATGATACATTTATATATGGCAAAATGATCACCACCATAGCATTGGTTCGTACCTCCAACCTGTCACATAACTACCATTTCTTTCTTTTTTTTGGTGAAAACATTTAAAACTTACTCTCTTAGCAACTTGCAAGTATATAATACAGTATTAAAGATTAATAAAGATTATTAACCTTAATCTCCATGCTATACATTAGATCGCCAAAACTTATTCATCTTCTGAATGGAAGTTTGAATCCTTTGATCAATATTATCTCCATTTCCCATATTCCTTAGCCCTGGTAATCACCACTGTGTTTTGTTTCTATGAGTTTGGCTTTTTAAGATTCCACATGTGATACATACAAGTATTTGTCTTTCTCTATCTGACTTAGTTCACTTAGCATAATGCCTTCAAGTTTCATCCATGTTGTTGCAAATGGCAGAAATACCTTCTTTCTCATGGCTGAATAATATTCCAGTGGGGTGTGTATGTGTGTATTTATTCATATCTTCTTCATTCATTCATCTACTGATCGATACTTAGGATGTTTCCATGTCTTGGCTATTTTGCAATGAGCATGGGAGTGCAGATATCTGTCTTAGATAGTGATTTCATTTCCTTTGGATATATACCCAGAAGTGGGATTGCTGTTATAATGTCCATATTACCCAAAGTCATCTATAGATTCAATGTAATCCTTATCAAAATGGCATTTTTCATAGAAATAGAAAAGGCAGTCCTAATATTTGTGAGGAATCCCAAAAGCCAAAGCAATCCTGAGAAAGAACAAAGCCAGAGGCATCACACTTCCTGATTTCAAACCTTATTAAAAAGCTATAGTAATCAAAACAGTAACGTACTGGCATAAAAATGGACCAATGAACCATAATAAAGAGCCCAGAAATAAATACCACATGTATGATAAGCTAATATTTGACAAGGAAGTCAATAATATGCAAGGGGGAAAGAATAGTCTCTTCAATAAATGGTGTCGAAGGAAAACTGGATAACCTACTTTATACCACTCACAAAATATTAACTTGAAATGGATTAAATAATTACACATAAAACCTGAAACCATAAAACATATGGGGAAAAACTACTTGACATTGCTCATTGCAATGATTTTTTGAATATGACCAAAAGCACAAGCAACAAAGGCAAAAATAAACTAGTGGGACTACATCAAACTAAAAGTTTATGCACAGCAAAGGAAACACCAACTAAATAAAAAGGCAACCTGTGGAAAGGGAAATAAATATTTACAAATTGTACATTGATAAGGGACTAATATCCACAATATGCAAGGAACTTATAAAATTCAATAGCAAAAACCCAAATAATTTGATTAAAAAATGGTAGAGAAACTGAAGAGACATTTTTCCAAAGAAGACATACAAATGATCAACAGGTATATGAAAAGATACTCAGTATCATTAATCATCTGGAAAATGCAAAAAGCAACCATGATGAGGTATCACCTCACATCTGTTAGAATGATTACATCAGAAAGACAAGAAATAACAAGTGTTGGTGAGGATGTGGAGAAAGGGAACATTGGTGGGAATGTAAATTGATGCAGCCACTGTGGGAAATGGTATGGAGTTTCTTCAAAAAAGTTTAAAAAAGCACCCAGTTTTAGTTGCTGTGAAAAGAACAGTAATTTGTCAATAACCTTGTACCCTTTGAAATTTTTGTCCTGTAACTTGAAGAGCTCTTATCAAACCATTTCATGCACTGTTCGGATTATCCTGACAGATATGGCACAATGAACTCTATTACCTGGAAGATAATCAAAAGAACTAGAAGACCATCTGGTGATCTCTGTTATTTCAGCTAACTAGTTATTTGACAGTTCAGTTCACCAGTCAGAGCCAGTTGACCATTAACTAAGTTTACTGCTGTGAGGAAGTCATTCAGCTTCTTTTGGCCTCAGTTTTCTTTTCTGTTAAATGACGGCTTTGTATTTTAGTTCAAATGTTTTTAAAAATACCTTCAAGATCCCAGATTATATGGATGCTTTTTTTCCTTGCAAGTTTCCAAGAACCTTCTCTCCTTAGCCCAGACTTGGTGGAGACTATTGCTGGGTTAGTGGCATTGTATCTTCAGTGATTCTTTTTTAAAATACAGAATTCTAGAGATTCTTAACCAGTAGGTATAGAGCAAGACTATTTGAAATAGCCCCACTATATTAAGATATATTTAAAAATAGTACTCCAGGTGAGTGTGAGACATATCTGAATTTGGGAAACAACTGAACCATTATAAGTTGTGCCATGCATTTGCCAGACCTGAGTGATGTCACAGCAGCCTCCCTGAACTGACAGGGCTGCAGAGAATGCTTTGGAGAGTTATGTGTAATCAGTTCAACTTATCCTAGGGCCTTCAAGTATTCAACTAGTAAATTCACATTATATCATTTTTTAAAAGGCAAGTATATTCCCCACATGACTTACTACTTTAAATATCAATCCAGGTTTGAAAAAGGAATCAATTATATGACTGTAGCTTTAAGGTTGGAGAAATAGAGTGGTAGCTGGTAATTTAACATCCGAGGAGACTAAATGGGTTAGAGCTGATTTAAAATCGGCAAAGGCAGCAGGGACAGATGGCTTCAGCACCGCATTTTATGTGTTTTTAAGGGGAAAAATGTTCTATATCTACATGAGACATTTTAATTTTCTTTTCAAAATGCAGAGCTACTTCCTAAAACATAATGACACATTCCAGAACAGCATAGACGTGTTAGTCCCCAAGAAATGAGATTCATTCTTTATCTATGGGACAAATACAGGCCCAGCAGCTACAAGTCAAATTTTCCCCAAGGTCCCATTAACATCCTTCAAAACAAACTTGAAGAACGGAAAGGGCATTTCATTTTTGTGACAATTTAAATCAAACTTCACTTCTAGAATGGTCAGCAAGAACCCGGTGAGGAAGAATTTGTGTGTGTGTGTGTGTGTGTGTGTGTGTGTGTGTGTGTGTGTATGTGTGTGTGTGTGTGATGAGAGTGTTTCCAAACGAGATCACATTTGTGGTTACCAGAAGTGGGGGGCGGGGGAAGGAGAAGTTGGATGAAGGTGGTCAAAAGGTACAAACTTCTAGTTATAAATAAGTACTAGGGATGTAATGTACAACATGATAAATATAATCAACACTGCCCTATATTACATATGAAAGTTTGTAAGAGAGTAAATCCTGAGTTCTCATCACAAGAAAAAAATTTTTTTCTGTCTTTAAAATTTTGTATCTATATGAGATGATGGATATTCACTAAATTTATTGTGATAATCATTTCATGATACCTGTAAGTCAAATCATTATGCTATACACCTTAAACTTATACAGTGCTGTATGTCAATTATATCTCAATAAAACTGGAAGAAATAATACAAATAAATAAGTGAAATATTTTAGAAAGAAAAAATATTTACTTGGAAATGAACAAATCTCCCTTCAAGGGGCTCTGCCCTCAGTAATTATAAATGGAAAGTCCTGACCTGCTTTAGAGGGTCCTGGCTCTCCTTAACTTAAAATACTAGTAATTATTTAAAAATTAAAAACTACCTTAATTTTCACTAACACAATTATATTTATAATGTGTTTTAAGAAATATTTGATATTTTAGTGTTACTCTTGAAAAGAAAACTTTAACTCCTGTCTAAACCTTATTTTCTCTTTCTGAGTCTAAACTTTTTCAACTATTTCTTTAACAACATTCTCTCTGTCTTCAGCTCTCTTCTCTACCTGATTTGTCACCAGTGGCCCCTTAATTGAAAAGTCTGCAGAATGCCTTAGGTTCTCGTATTATGTGGCCTCTCACAGTATTCAATGATGCAACCAAGCCTTTGTTCCTAAAAGTTTCTCCTCCCTTGACATTTCTTCAATGACTCTTTCCATTCCTCTCTGAATGAAACTCTTCAATTTCATTTGTTTCTTTTTCTCTATTCATTCTTTAGAGCTGATCTCTCCTAAGTTTGACTTTCATTTCTCACATCATATATTCCCCCTGAACAATCTTATCTGCCCTCATGGTTTCAGATATAGCTTATAAGCAGAAAATTTTCAAGTTGGTAGTATTGGCTCCAGGGAGCCTTTTTTTATCCTGAGTGTACTAGAACATTCCACTGGAACATTCCACATGGAAATCCTATATTACCTCATTCTTCACATGCCTGAAAGTAAAATTGCTTCTTTTCCATAAATCTGCTTCTTTTTTCATTCCTTATTTTTGCCTATAGGACCACCATCTTCTTATCCCACTCCCCAGTCTTCCTCCATCTTACCATGGTATCATTAGCTACCAAGATTCTGGAGCGAAAAATTAAGGTCACATCTTTTCTGTCCTGAGTTCATCAGTAAGGGCTACCTTGGAAAAAATAATCTAAATATTGCCACTTCTGTCTACATTCGCAACTAACACCTGAGAAACTTAAGTCTAGAGCTTAGAACCAATTGAGGCATAAAATGTAGGAGATAATCCAATAGAAATAAAAATATTTTTATTACTCCTAATGCAGTTTGAAAATCTTGGCTTAGACACAGAGCAAAAATTAGTATCTCTAAAATTTCCCCCAAGTTTAAGACTTTGTCACAAACAATTTGAATTTAAGTCTCTTTCTCACATCTTCCTCCCATCTTTAAAGGACAGAATGGAGAGAGACAGAGAGATAGAGATAGAGATAAAGAGAGAGAGAGATCAAGTATGTACACATAGCTCTTTACAACACTATCTCAATTCATTTCTCTGCAAGAGCAGGGACTAGTGTTGCTTGTTCAGCTGGGCATTTCTAGCATCTTAAAGAATGCCATATATATTGATAGCTGATAAATATGTTGAATGAATGAAAAAGAATGTATGAAATTTCATATGTTTCTTTGTCTGGACCTAATTGTTTGCTGATCTTGATGCTCTATTACATATTTTTTAGTATCACTATTAAAATAGTTTTCTTTCTATATAACCATAATTTCCTTTCTACATATATGTCTCCCCAACTATTGTGACTTGAGTATTGTGTTTCCCCAAATACATATGTTAAAGCCCTAACCCCCAAACTGATGGTATGAGGAAGTGGGGCCTTTAAGAGGTAATTAGGTTTAGACTGAGTCATGAGGGTGCAGCCCTCACGATGGGGTTATTGCCCTTATAAAAAGAGACCAGAGAGCTTGCTCTCTTGTGCTTTCTGCCATGTGAAGACACAGCAAGAAGATGGCCATCTGCAAACCAGGAGGAGGGCCCTCACCAGTCATCTAATCTGTCAGCACCTTGATCTTGGCCTTCTCAACTCCCAGAACTGTGAGAAATCAATGCTTGTTTAAGCCACTTGATCTGTGGTACTTGTTATAGTAGCCTAAACAGACTAAGACACTGAATAAACTGAAGCTATGTTAGAGTAGGCCCAGCGTCACTCATCTTGCTTTGCTGGAGGCCTGGTCAGTTCTTGGCATACATCCATTTTTTCACTTACCTCTTCTTCATTCAAAAGGTGTTCTTCATTCACAGTGCCTGCTATGTTACAAGCAATACCTTATGCTCTGGAATATAAAAGTAGCTAAGGAACAATCTCCGAATTTGGCAAGCATATAGACTAATAGAGGAATTAGTCTATAGGTAAATAACTAAAAACTCTTCTGCTATGAGAGAATATTGTGGATGGCACTACAAAGTAGGGAATGTGTTCAATTTGTGTTTGTTGAGTTAAAACAGATGAATAAATAGCATTTTCTAAATATTTTGTTTCATTGTTAGCTTATTTTTATAATAAAAATACATCTTACTTTTACATATGAAAATATATTGAGTAACTGCATGGAAATCTTTAGACTTACTAATTCTAACTTTTGCCCAAGTTAGGCACTATAATTCAGATATCTAACTCTTTTAACTTTTTTGCAATGAAATAAAAAATAATAATTAAATATTTTATGTCTTATTATGCAACTCATGTTGTTGTATTGTCTTCTCCACAGCCCTCATTTTATTTGAAAAAAGAAGCCATGTCTTGACAAATGATTTGATAGTTTGCTCAATTTCAGTCTATAGACTCATTTAAATTCAAAATGTCTTTGAACTAGATACTTGTTAGTATTCTTCCAAATCTGAGATTCTATGACTCTAAGATATACAGAGAAACTTTTAGACCAGGTTAATAGTACATAGTAGGAATTGGTGCAGTGATCCTTTTTTTCAGTATTTTTCTGTTTCTTGGTTCTTACAGTTACTATGCTCCTTTGATATTGACCTCTTTCCAGTTGAAATAAAAGCTGCCTGTTCAACAATGATCCTATCAAAAGTGTACATGTAGTGTTTTCCCTTATGGCCTCCCAGCTGTAGAAGTATGTGGACCCCTTTTTAGGCAAATGTTGCTGCCAGTGCACTGTAAATGCTCTTTGAGCTAGGTTGTGGTCACTTCTTTTGGACTACCTCTCAAGAAGGTCAACAACATTGATTCTAACTTGGATCTATAAGAGTTTTAGTTTTGCTAATGATTGCACAGGCATTTTTGACCCTGCTTTTGAGGAACAGTGTTGGAGGCCTGTTTGATACTGTAGGGAATGAGACTGAACTCTGTTGGGTATGGCTGCTGCTGGGAATAATGGTTTCTGATCATCAAAAGCCAGTGGGACACTTTTAATATTGGTATTCATCACCCAGGCTAGGAGCTGGCCCTTGTGAAATTTCTAGTTCCAGGCTGAGAAATTCCAGAGTTGTTCCCCATCTCCTGTGGCACAGAGCTACAAAACTCTTCAGATTTGGGATTTTTATTAATCAACAAGGTTAGAATGAGGGTTAGTTGTGAACCACTGGGACCATCAGTCATATCACTTTTTTTTTTTACCATGTCTAACCATCATCTTATATTTGCTTCCAGTAGCTGACCTTATAAATCTTAATTAAAGGCTTTCTCAGACACTGAGTTTAAGCTGTCAACTATTATAGCTTCCTTGAAATGTCCATATCCATTAAAACCTTATCAAGATGCAACATCTATTACCTTTGTAGCTCATGTTGCATTTATCTCTACAAGTGTCATTAATCTGGGGAGGGTGGATATACACCACCAGCATAACTTTCCCTGACAGGTGGTGGTAAGCAACAATGGCTGGCTTTTTTCTCCCCACAGCCTTAGTTTTATCTTATAATGTCCTAGAACTGTGGTATGCTAGGTACAGGATGTCTAGAATAGGTCAAAAGAGACAAACTTTTGTTCTCATTCTGAGTCATGAAGGGATATTTTTCTTAGATATTTCATGATATTTTTCTTAGATCATTCACATTTTAAGAGGCAACCTGAAATAATAAGTTTAATTTATTGGCATGATCTAGCTAAAAATTTGCAAGTTTAAGAAAAAAATCCTTATCTAAATTCATGAACAAAGGGAATGTGTGCTGATTCTAAATTGTGCTTCTGGTATTTTCTTTTAGAAGCAGATGTAACTTAAATCCAGTATGTCTGCCTTGGCTTTATTGCACAGTGTTTTAGGTATTTACTTTCTATAACTGGATTGACTAGGAAATGAACCTGAGAAGGTGAGAATTTCAGATGAAGATCTAAAAGTATGACTAAGTGAGAGATTTAAAAATAGAGAGCTCAAAATTATGTAAAATAAACCTTCAGAATACTGCAACATCAAATATTACAGCTGCAGTGACACCAATAAAAAACATTGTCAAGTTCTTTAGTCATGGGGAATAAAAGCATCAGATAGCGTACTCAGATGTAAATCAGTGACATGTTCCAGCACCAAACAATTTAGATACTATTAAAATTTCATGGTTGCTGCCAGGCAAGTTGCAGTAAGGGTTAAAACACTTACCGGTTATGACACTCTGTCTTGATAACCTTGTTAATCCTTCAGAGGCACTAGAGGAAATAGCTAACAACTGAGAGCAAGTTATAACTAATATGGATGTATTTCATCCAGTTGCAATCCCTTCTCAATTATTCAAGGAGCTTTTTCAACTAAAATCTTTCAGATCCTCTTGTGTATCATTCACCTGCAAGTGTTTGCTGTATTTCTGCTGATTCCAAGGGGGCAGCAGGTAAATATCAATTCCTCCTCTCCTCTTCTGTCCAACTATAATCAGAAGCACTTCCAGGGCGGGGCTTTCTTGTTCACTTGCTTCACCTACGTGACTAGTACGAGACACAGGGCTCTACATAGAGGGATTTGTAAATACAGTTGATAATATTGGTGGAAATATTTCTGAGGACACATTTTGTGAATGAGGGAGTAAGAAGACTTCATTTTCATTCTGTGGAAAGAGTATGATCTTAAGACTTAAATATGCATTACCTAATCTAATACGTCTATCTTTTAGTGATGTTTCTAACAGAAAGAAGGCTGCCATATTTCTCTGTAATCATGTTGTTTATGCTTGTAGAAAATACATAAATTGTATTGTTTCTCTTAAATTTCAGAGTAATTGTTATATTTTAATAGCTATTTCACTGTTCTCAAAACATTTTTAAAGAGATCTTTACATAATGCTAGGAGAGGTGTCTATACAGAGGCAGTAAATACATACAATGTATTATACTATCTTTATGTAATAGAGTTATATTAGTTTTATTTAAAGAATAATTAGTGTATAAATACTACTGTTACCTCATTCATTTATTTATTCATTCAGTCAACAAGGATTCATTCTAAGTTCTGGGTGTAGCAGTGAATAAAAGTGCTCCTTTCCTTCATAGAATTAATATGCTAGTGGGTAGGAAACATATGATAACCAAAATAAATAAAACATATAGAATGTAAATTATGGTAATTTCTGAGGAAAATATAAAGCAGATGAGGGTGATAGGGAGCTTCAGGTACAGTAGTTTTACACAGGGTAGTCCAAAAAGGCTTTATTAAGAAGATGACGTTTGATTCAAGACCTGAAGGAGGTGAGAATCTCACCATTCAGCTCTCTGGGGGATGAACATCCTGGGCTGTGGACCAGGAAGCACTGAGAGGTAAGAGCTATTTGACAACTAGCAGAGACAACCAGCAGAGGCTGGTGTGGCTGGGGCCGAGTGAGAAGGTGGAGAGTAGAAGAGGTAAGGTCAGATAGGCAAGGAAGGTGGTTGTGTAACACCATGTTGTCCATTTCAAGAACTTTTTCTTTTATTCCAAATGAGGTGGGAAGCCACTGGATGGTTCTGAATGTAGATTATATAGGCTGAAAATATGGTACATTTTAATAATTTAGAATAACTAAATATAGTAGCTTATTAAATCAACAGAGTTATTAAGGAAGGGAAGATTGTTTAAAACCAAAATCTTAATTCTTTGGAATTCTTGGGTATGAAGCTTTATTATAAACTTCCCCTGGTATTACTATCAGAAATAGATTATATAGAATCTCCTATATATTTTATGCACAACTTAGATGTAATAAAATTTTAAAGACCTGCCATATACAGATAATATTGTTATTTTGTTCCTTTATTTTAGTAGGCATAATGTGGATCAAAATATGGAGGGTCCTAAATGGAGTGCAGTAGATGATCTAAAAGAGGGGACCCTCACAGACTCAAGTATAATAGAAGCCCATTTTCTTTCCTGGGTGCTGGCTTAAACATTAGCACCAGCAGCCCGCTTTGGAAAGGATTGCTAATGATTTGATAAGAGCAACTGAAAAGTGTGGCCAGTAGTCAATCCAGAAGTTTTACATTTTAGAGGGAAGAACTTTGGAATCATAGGAATCTATATTCTTCTATCCACTAAGTCTGTGACAATGAGTGAATTCCTTAACTTTCTTGAACTATAGTTTTCTCCTCTCTAAAAAATGGAAATAATAATTTATTTCATTATGTTGTGAAGATTCTTTTAAAAAAATAATGTAAATGAAAGCTCCCTGCACAGTACTGGCACTGCAAAGCAAACAACAGATTTCAGTTTATTTATTCTTCTCATTCTGACCATCTTTAAAAAATTTTTGTTTTAAAGTTTTGTTTATTGATGTATAATTAACATACAACATTCCATTAGTTTCAAGTATACAACAACGATTCAAATTTGTATACATTGCAAAATGGTGACATAGTAAGTCTACTTATCATCTGTTATCATAAAACATTATGGAATTTTTTTCTCTTGTGATGAGAGAAACTTTCATATTTGTAATACAATATTATGGATTATAGTGACCATGCTGTATATTACATCCCATGACTTATTATTTTAAAACTGTAAATATATATCTCTTGATCCTATGCCCCCCTATCTGACAACCACAAATCTGTTCTCTGTATCTATAAATTTTATTTTACTTTTGTTCATTTGTTTTATTTTTAAAATTCCATATATGAGTACAATCTTACAATACTTGTCTTTCTCTTTCTGACTTATTTCACTCAACATAAAACTATCAAGATCCATCCATGTTGTCCCAAATGGCAAGATTTCATTCTTTTTGTTGGCTAGTAGTATTCATATATATATATGCACGCCACATCTTTTTTATCCATTCATCTGTTGATGGACACTTAGGTTCCTTCTGTACCTTGGCTATTGTAAATAATGCTGCTATGAACATTGGTGTGCATGTAACTTTTCAAGCTAGTGTTTTTGATTTCTTCAGATATATACCTGGAAGTGGAATTCCTGGATCATATGGTAGTTCTATTTTTAGTTTTTTTAGGAAACTTTATAATGCTTTCTATAGTGACTGTACCAATTTACATTCCCACCAACAGTGAACTAGTCTTCCCTTTTCTCTACATCCTCACTAACATTTGTTATTTGTTGTCTTTTTGATGATGGCTATTCTGACATGTAGGAGGTAATATCTCATTGTGCTTTTGATTTGCATCTCCCTGATGATTAGTGATGTTGAACATCTTTTCATGTGTCTGTTGGCCATCTGTATGTCTTCTTTGGAAAAATGTCTATTCAGATCCTCTGCCCATTTTTATATCATATTGATGGGTTTTTTTGTTATTGAGTTGTATGAGTCCTTCATATATTTTGGATATTAACCCCTTATCAGATATATGATTTGCAAATATCTTCTCTCATTAAGTAGGTTGTCTTTATATTTTGTTGATGATTTCTTTCACTGTGTGGAAACTTTTTTGTTTGATGTCCTAATTTTTATTTTAGCCTTGTTGCCATTGTCTTTTGGGGTCAGATTCAAAAAATTATCACCAAGTGTGATGTCAAGCAGCTTTCTGCCTGTTTTCTTTCAGGAGTTTTATGGTTTCTGCCATTAAATTCAAGTCTTTAGTCAATTTTGAGTTTATTTTATATATAGTATAAGATAGTGGTCCAGTTTCATTCTTCTGCATGTGGTTGTCCAGTTTTTCCAACATCATTTATTGAAGAAACTGTCCTTTCTCCATTGTATATTCTTGTCTCCTTTGTCATAAATTAATTGGCCATATGTGTGTTGGGTTTATTTCTGGGCCATCTATCCTGTTCCATTAATCCATGTGTCTGTTTTTATGACAGTACCATACTATTTTGATTATTGTAGCTTTGTAATATAGCTTGAAAACTGGGAGCATGTTGCCTCCAGTTTTGTTCTTCTTTCTCAAGATTGTTTTGGCTATTTGGGATCTTTGGTGGTTCCATACACATTTTAGGATTGTCTATTCCATTTTTGTGAAAAATGTCATTGGAATTTTGACAGGGATTGCATTGAATCTGTAGATTGCTTTGGGTAATATGGACATTTTTTTCAATGCTAATTCTTCTACCCATGAGTACTGAATATTTTCCTATTCATTTGTGTTTCCCTCACATTCTTTCATCAATGTCTTATACATGTCATTCACCTCCTTGGTTAAATTTATTCCTAGAAACTTTTTTTTGATGAAATTGTAAAGGGTATTGTTTTCTGAATTGTAGTCAGAAAATATGTTTGATATGATTTTCACCTTCTTAAATTTATTGAGACTTGCTTGTGGCCTACTCGCAATCTATCCTGGAGAATGTTCCATGTGCACTTGAAAAAATGTGTATTCTGCTGTTTTTGGATAGAATGCCCTATGTAGTCCAACTGGTCTAATATCTCATTTGACTACTGTTTCCTTACTGATTTTCTGTCTGGATGATCTGTCCATTGATATAAGTGGGGTGTTAAAGTCCCCTACTATTATTGTGTTGTGTCAATTTCCCCCTTTATGTCTGCTATTATTTGCTCCTGTATTGGGTGCGTATATGTTAATGAGTATAATATTCTTTTCTTGTATTGACCCCTTTATCATTATAGAATGGCCTTCTTTGTCTTTTGTTACAAGCTTTGTTTTAAAGTCAACTTTGTCTGATATGAGTATTGCTACCTGAGCTTTCTTGTCATTTCCATTTACATGAAATATCTTTTTCCATCCCCCCACTTTCAGTCTGTATGTATCTTTAACTCTGAAGTGAGTCTCTTGTAAGTGGCATATAGATGGGTCTTGTTTTTTTTATCCAATCAGCCACCCTATGTCTTTTGGTTGGAGAATTTAGTCCATTAACATTTAAAGTGATTATTGATAGTTATCTACTAATTGCCATTTTGTTACTTGTTTCCTGGTTGTTTTTGCAGTTCTTCTCTGTTCATTTCTTCTTTTAGTTTCTTCTCTCGTGGTTTAATGATTTTCTTTAGTTTGATGCTTATATTTCTTTCTCTCCATGTTTTTCCCTTCACTGTTTATATAGTTAGAGTTAATTTTACAATTTTTTTGTCTTTTAATCTTTGTACTAGCTTATTTAAATGGTTGATACACAGCCTTTACTATATATTTGCCTTTTCTAGTGGGATTTTTCCTTTCATGTATATTCTTGTTCCTTGTTGTAGCCCTTTGTTTTCCACTTACAGAATACTCATTAACATTTCTTACAAGATCAGTTAAGTATGAATGAACTCTTAGTTTTTCTTCTCACAGAAACTCTTGATCTCTCCTTCAATTCTAAAGGATAATCTTGATGGATAGATTATGCTAGGTTTCAGATTTTTCCCTTTCAGCACTTTAAATATATCATGCCACACCCTTCTGGCTTGCAAAATTTCTGCTGAAAAATCAGCTGATAGCCTTATTGGAGTTCCCTTGTTATGACTCTGTTTTTCTCTTGCTAATTTAGAATTCTACCTTTATCTTTAAGGTTTGCTATTTTAATTATGATATGTCTTGATGCTGGTCTGTTTAGGTTCATCTTGTTTGAAACCATCTGTGCTTCTGTACTTGGATATCTGTTACCTTCTTCAGGTTCAGGAAATTTTCAGCCATAATCTCATCAAATACATTTTTGACCTCTTTTTCTCTCTTCTCCCTATAGTACCCCTATAATGTGAATTTTGTATGCTGATGTTGTCCCAGAGGTCCCTTAAACAGTTTCACTTTTTAAAATTTATCTTTTTGATGTTCTGATTGTGTGTTTCCCATTATTCCATTTTCCGTATTACTTATGCATTCTTCTCTATCACCTAGTATGCTGTTCATTCCTTCTAGTGTGCTTTTCATTTCAGTTATTGTATTCTTTAGTTCTGACTGGTTCTTTTTTATATTTTCTTGTCCCCTCAGTGTTCATCCATTCTTTTTCCTGATTCAGTTAGTATTTTCATTTCTAATGCTTTGAACTCTTTACCTGGTCCATAATTTATTTCTATTTTATTAGTTGTTTTTCAGGCTTTTTTTCTTTTATTTGAAATAAATTCATCTGCCTTCTCATTTTGCTTAACTTTCTCTGTGCCTATGAAATTAGGTGAAACAATTACCTATTGCAGTGTTGAAAGGGTCTTCTTGTGTAGGAGTGTACCTATACAGTCTGTGCCCAGTGGCTTTAATGGGAGAACTGGATCTAAGGTGACCACAAGTCACATCTTCCCCTATACTGTGCTGGGAGCTATCACCTTGGTAGGAGTTGGACCTGGAAATGGAGGGGCTAAAGCCAGACCCAAGTGTGAGCTGTGGCTTCTCTTCTGTTCAGTGGCCAACAACACTATACTGGGGAAGGGGTGGGTCCCAAGTTGGTAGAGAAGAAACCCTAAGTGTTGGGTTTGACCTGTCTCCATTTCCTCTAAGTGTGTGCTCTGCTCCCCCTCCCAGCTTTGGAAGCTTCAGCCTAGAAGGGAGCAATGCTGGAGCAAGAGGGGCTGGAGTGAGCCCTCAGCGTGGAGCAGGGTGTGACTCTGGTGGTTCTGGCACCAGTCAGAGTTCCAGACTGCTCCTGATCCATTGCCCCCATAGGCACCAACAGTGGCCACCCTGGCCCTGTTCAGATGCTGTTCCAGGTCTGAGCTGGCTCTTTCCTTCACATCTGTGCACTCCCCTCAGCTGTAGCAGCCCTTGCCCTAGTATGGAGCTTCACTGTGGAGCAAGAGGAGCTGGAGAGGGCCCTTGCCTCAGGCTGGGGTGTGTGCCAAGGTAATCGCAGCAAATTTCAATCTGCTTCCTCTGGATTGTTCCCAGGAGTAAGCAAGCAAGTGGACACTCTTCATGAGCAGAGTCTTGGTATCTTACAGGTCCTTTGTCAGTCTCAGTTGAAACCAGCAAAGGGGAGTCAATGCCCTGGTGTTGGACCCCAGGGCTAGGGAGCCCATGGTTCAAACAGCCACTCCTCAGGGAAGATCTATGAGCCCATGTAACCCCCCTGTTCTTCTGTGTCCCCTCCCAGTGGTGCAAGTCCCAACATGATAGCTTCTCTTCCCTTCCTACCCAATTCTCTGTGGATCTTTCTTATAGCCTTGGTTGTGTAAGAGTCTTTCTGCCAGTCTCCAGTTTGTTTTCAGTGAAAGTTTCTCCACATGTAGATGTATTTTTGTTGTGATCATGGGGAGAGATGAGCTCCACATTCTCCTACTCCATTTTCTTGATTCCATCCCAGGCTGAAATTTCTTTATTTATTTTCTGTCTGGATGATCTATTCATTGATGTAATTTGGGTATTAAAATCTACTACAATTGTATTACTGGAAATTTCTCCCTTTAGGTCTGCTAATATATGCTTTATGTAATTAGGTGCTCCTAGGTTGGGTGCATATATATTAACAAATGTTATATCTTTTTGTTGGATTGACTCTTTAACATTATGTATTGTCTACCTTTTTCTTTTATTAGTCTATTTGAAGTGTATTTTTTCCAAGATAAGTATAGCTACACCAACTTTCTCTTGGTTTCCATTTGCATCAAATATATTTTTTGCATCCATTCACTTTCAGTCTGTGTGTATCCTTATATCTGAGGTAAGCCTCTTGTAGGGAGCATATAGATGGGTCTTTTAAAATTTAATCTATTTAGGGGAGGAGCTTCAAGATGGCAGAAGAGTAAGACATGGAGATCACCTTCCTCCCCACAAATACAAAAGAAATACATCTATATGTGGAACAACTCCTACAGAACACCTACTGAATGCTGACAGAAGACCTCAGACCTCCCAAAAGGCAAGAAACTCCCCACGTACCTGGGTAGGGCAAAAGAAAAAAGAAAAGACAGAGACAAAAGAATAGGGATGGGATGAGCACTAGTGGGAGGGAGCTGTGAAGGAGGAAATGTTTCCACACACTAGGAAGCCCCTTTGCAGGTGGAGAATGTGGGTGGTGGAGTGGGAAGCTTCGGAGCCACAGAGGAGAGCGCAGCAACAGGGGTGTGGAGGGCAAAATGGAGAGATTCCCACACAGAGGATCGGTGCTGACCAGCACTCATCAGCCCAAGAGGCTTGTCTGCTCACCCACCAGGGAAGGTGGGGGCTGGGAGCTGAGGCTCCAGCTTCAGGGTATCCCAGGGAGACGATTGAGGTTGGCTGCATGAACCCAGCCTGAAGGGGGCTAGTGCACTACAGCTAGCCAGGAGGGAGTCTGGAGAAAAGTCTGGAGCTAGCAAAGAGACAAAAGACATTTTCTTGCCTCTTTGTTTCCTGGTGCACAAGGAGAGGGGATTAAGAGCGCAGCTTAAACGAGATCCAGAAACGGGCACAAGCCACGGCTATCAGCGCAGACCCCAGAGACGCGCATGAGACTCTAAGGCTGCTGCTGCAGCCAGCAAGAAGCCTGTGTGCAAGCACAGGAAACTATCCACACCTCCCATCCTGGGAGATTGTGCAGCCCACCACTGCCAGGGTCCCGTGATCCAGGGACAGTTTCCCCAGGAGAACACACAGTGCACCTCAGGCTGTTGCAACATCACGCCGACCTCTGCCGCTGCAGTGTTGCCCCACACTCTGTACCCCTCCTTCCAACCAGCCTGAGTGAGCCAGAGCTCCCGAAGCAGCTGCTCCTTTAACGCTACACTGTCTGAGTGGGTAACTGACACCCTCAGGTGATGTACATGCAGAGGCAGGACCATATCCAAAGCTGAACCCCGGGAGCTGTGAGAACAAGGAAGAGAAAGGGAAATTTCTCCCAGCAGCCTAAGGAGCAGCGGACTAAATCTTCAAAATCAACTTGATGTACCCTGTATCTGTGGAATACCAGAATAGACAATGAATCATCCCAAATTGAGGAGGTGGAATTTGGGAGCAATGATATATATATTTTTTTCACTTTTTCTCTTTTTGTGAGTGTGTATGTGTATGTTTCTGTATGTGATTTTCCCTGTATAGCTTTTTTTTTTTTTTTTTTTTTTTTTTTTTTTTTTTTACCATTTGTCCTAGGGTTCTCTCTGTCTTGTTTTTCTTTTTTTTTTTTAGCATGGTTTTTAGCACTTGTTATCATTGGTGGATTAGTTTTTTGGTTTCATTGCTCTTTTCTTTCTTTTGTTTTTTTGAATTACTCTTTAAATTTTTTAAATAATATTCTTTATTTTAATAACTATTTTATCTTATTTTATTTCATTTTATTTTATTTTGTTTTATTTTATCTTCTTTCATTCTTTCTTTTTTTCTCCCTTTTTTTCTGAGCTGTTTGGATGACAGGTTCTTGGTGCTCCAGGCATGTGTCAGGACTGTGCCTCTCAGGTGGGAGAGCCAAGTTCTCCCAGCTTCATGCAATATCAAATGGCAAAAAACTCCCAGAGATCTCCATCTCAATGTCAAGACCCAGCTCCACTAAATGACCAGCAAGCTACAGTGCTGGACACCCTATGCCAAACAACTAGCAAGACAGGAACACAACCCCATCAATTAGCACAGATGCTGCTTAAAATCATAATAAGGTCACAGACGCCCCAAAGCACACCACCAGACGTGGACCTGTCCACCAGAAAGACAAGATCCAGCCTCATCCACCAGAACACAGACACTAGTCCCCTGCACCAGGAAGGCTAAACAACTCACTGAACCAACTTTAACCACTGGGGGCAGACACCAAAAACAACAGGAACTAGGAACCTGCAGCCTGTGAAAGGAAATCTCAAAAACAGTAAGATAAGCAAAATGAGAAGACAGAGAAACACACAGCAGATGAAGGAGCAAGCTAAAAACCCACCAGACCTAACAAATGAAGTGGAAATAGGCAGTCTACCTGAAAAAGAATTCAGAATAATGATAGTAAACATGATCCAAATTCTTGGAAAGAGAATTGAAAAAATACAAGAAATGTTTAACAAAGAGCTAGAACTAAAGAGCAAGCAAACAGAGATGGACAACACAATAAATGAAATTAGAAATTCCCTAGAAGGGATCAATAGCAGAATAACTGAGGCAGAAGAATGGATAAGTGACCTGGAAGATAAAATAGTGGAAATAACTATTGCAGATAGAATAAAGAAAAAAGAATGAAAAGAATTGAGGACAGTCTCAGAGACATCTGGGATAATATTAAACACACCAACATTCGAATTATAATGGTCCCAGAAGAAGAAGAGAAAAAGAAAGGGACTGAGAAATTATTTGAAGACATTATAGTTGAAAACTTCCCTAATATGGGAAAGGAAATAGTCAATCAAGTTGAGGAAGAACAGAGAGTCCCATACAGGATAAATCCAAGGAGAAACATGCCAAGACACATATTAATCAAACTATCAAAAATTAAATACAAAGAAAAAAATATTAAAAGCAGCAAGGGAAAGCCAACAAATAACATACAAGGGAATCCCTATAAGGTTAACAGCTGATATTTCAGCAGAAATTCTGCAAGCCAGAAGGGAGTGGCAGGACATATTTAAAGCGATGAAAGGGAAAAACTTACAATCAAGATTACTCTATCCAGCAGGGATCTCATTCAGATTTGATGGAGAAATTAAGACCTTTACAGACAAGCAAAAGCTAAGAGAATTCAGCACCGCCAAACCAGCTTTACAAAAAATCCTAAAGGAACTTGTCTAGGTGGGGAACACATGAGAAGGAAAAGACCTACAAAAACAAACCAAAAACAATTAAGAAAATGGTAATAGGAACATACATATGGATAATTACCTTAAATATAAATGGATTAAATTCTCCCACCAAAAGACATAGACTGCCTGAATGAATACAGAAACAAGATCCGTATATATGCTGTCTACAGGAGACACACATCAGACCTATGGACATATACAGACTGAAAGTGAGAGAGAGGAAGAAGATACTCCATACAAATGGAAATCAAAAGAAAGCTGCAATAACAATACTCATATCAGAGAAAATAGACTTTAAAAAAAAGACTGTTACAAGAGACACAGAAGGACACTACATAATGATCAAGGGATCAATCCAAGAAGAAGATATAATAATTGTAAATATTTATGTACCCAACATAGGAGCACCTCAATACATAAGACAAATACCAACAACCATAAAAGGGGAAATCAACAGTAACACAATCATAGTAGGGGACTTTAACACCCCATGTTCACCAACGGACAGATCATTCAAAATGAAAATAAATAAGGAAACACAAGCTTTAAATGATACATAAAACAAGATGGACTTAATTGATATTTATAGGACATTCCATCCAAAAACAACAGAATACACTTTCTTCTCAAGTGCTCATGGAACATTCTCCAGGATAGATCATATCTTGGGTCACAAATGAACCCTTGGTAAATTTAGGAAAATTGAAATCATATCAGGTATCTTTTCTGATCACAGCACTATGAGACTAGATATCAATTAAAGGGAAAAATCTGTAAAAAATACAAACACATGGAGGCTAAACAACACAGTACTTAATAACCAAGAGATCATGGAAGAAATCAAAGAGGAAATCAAAAAATACCTAGAAACAAATGACAATGAAAACACAACGACCCAATACATATGGGACACAGCAAAAGCAGTTCTAAGAGGGAATTTTATAGCAATACAATCCTATCTTAAGAAACAAGAAACATCTCAAATAAACAACCTAACCTTACACCCAAAGCAATTAGAGAAAGAAGAACAAAAACACCCCAAAGTTGATCTTCCTTGGGGGCGTAGTGGTTGAGAGTCTGCCTGCTGATGCAGGGGACACGGGTTCGTGCCCCGGTCAGGAAGATCCCACATGCTGCAGAGTGGCTGGGCCTGTGAGCCATGGCCACTGAGCCTGCACGTCTGGAGCTTGTGCTCCACAACAGGAGAGGCCACAACAGTGAGAGGCCCACATACCGGAAAAAAAAAAAAAGTTAGTAGAAGGAAAGAAATCATAAAGATCATATCAGAAATAAATGAAAAAGAAATGAAGAAAACAATAACAAAGATCAATAAAACTAAAAGCTGGTTCTTTGAGTAGATAAACAAGATCGATAAACCATGAGCCAGACTCATCAAGAAAAAAATGAAGAAAACTCAAATCAATAGAATTAGAAATGAAAAGGAGAAGTAACAACTGACTCTGCAGAAATACTAAGTATCATGAGATATTATTGCAAGCAACTATATGCCAATAAAATGGACAACCTGGAAGAAATGGACAAATTCTTAGAAATGCACAACCTTCCAAGACTGAACCAGGAAGAAATAGAAAATATGAACAGACCATACACAAGTACTGAAATTGAAACTGTGATTAAAAATCTTCCAAATAAACTAAAGCCCAGGACCAAATGGCTTCACAGACGAATTCTATCAAACATTTAGAGAAGAGCTAACACCTATCCTTCTCAAACTCTTCCAAAATATAGCAGAGGGAGGAAAACTCCCAAACTCATTCTACGAGGCCACCATCACCATGAAACCAAAACAAGACAAAGATGTCACAAAGAAAGAAAACTACAGGCCAATATCACTGATGAACATAGATGCAAATATCCTCAACAAATACTAGCAAACAGAATCCAACAGCACATTAAAATGATCATATACCATGATCAATTGGGGTTTATCCCAGGAATGTAAGAATTTTTCAGTACAGGCAAATCAATGTGATACACCATATTAACAAATTGATGGAGAAAACCATATGATCATTTCAATACATGCAGAGAAATCTTTTGACAAAATTCAACACCCATTTATGATAAAAACCCTCCAGAAAGTAGGCAAAGACAGAACTTTCCCCAACATGATAAAGCCCATACATGACAAGCCCACAGCCAACATCATCCTCAATGGTGAAAAACTGAAACCGTTTCCACTATGATCAGGAACAAGACAAGGTTGCCCACCCTCACCACTATTATTCAACATAGTTTTGGAAGTCTTAGCCACAGCAATCAGAAGAAAAAGAAATAAAAGGAATCTAAATCAGAAAAGAAGTAAAGCTGTCACTGTTTGCAGATGACATGATACTATACATAGAAAATCCTAATGATGCTACCACAAAACTATGAGAGTTAATCAATGAATTTGGTAAAGTAGCAGGATACAAACTTAATGCACTGAAATTCCTTGCATTCCTATCCACTAATGATGAAAAATCTGAAAGAGAAATTAAGAAAACACTCCCATTTACCATTGCAACAAAAAGAATAAAATACCTAGGAGTAAACCTACCTAAGGTGACAAAAGACCTTTATGCAGAAAATTATGACACCGATTAAAGAAATTAAAGATGACACAAATAGGTGGAGAGATATACCATGTTCTTGGAATGGAAGAACTGACATTGTGAAAATGACTATAGTACCCAAAGCCATCCACAGATTCAATGCAATCCCTATCAAATTACCAATGGCATTTTTCACAGAACTAGAACAAAATATTTCACAATTTGTACGGAAACACAAAAGACCCCAAACAGCCAAAGCAATCTTGAGAAAGAAAAACAGAGCTGGAAGAATAAGGCTCCTGAAGTCAGACTATACTACAAAGCCACAGTAATCAAGACAGTATAGTACTGGCACAGAAACAGAAATATAAATCAATGGAACAGTGTAGAATGCCCAGAGATAAACCCACACACATATGGTCACCTTATCTTTGATAAAGGAGGCAAGAATATACAATGGAGAAAAGACAGCCTCTTCAATAAGTGGTACTGGGAAAACTGGACAGCTACATGTAAAAGAATGATATTAGAACACTCCCTAACACCATACACAAAAATAAACTCAAAAATGGATTAAAGACCTAAATATAAGACCAGACACTATAAAACTCTTAGAGGAAAACATAGGCAGAACACTCTATGACATAAATCACAGCAAGATCCTTTTTGACCCACCTTCTAGAGAAATGGAAATAAAAACAAAAATAAACAAATGAGACCTAATGAAACTTAAACACTTTTGCACAGCAAAGGAAACCACAAACAAGACCAAAAGACAACCCTCAGAATGGGAGAAAATATTTGCAAATGAAGCAACTGACAAAGGCTTAATTTCCAAAATTTAAAAGCAGCTCATGCAGCTCAATACCAAAAAAACAAACAACCCATTTCAAAAATGGACAAAAGACCTAAATAGACATTTCTCCAAAGAAGATATACAGATTGCCAACAAACACATAAAAGAATGCTCAACATCATTAATCATTAGAGAAATGCAAGTCAGAACTTCAATGTGGTATCATCTCACACCAGTCAGAATGGCCATCATCAAAAGATCTACAAACAATTAATGCTGGAGAGGGTGTGGAGAAAAGGACACCCTCTTGCACTGTTGGTGGGAATGTAAATTGATACAGGCACTATGGAGAACAGTATGGAGGTTCCTTAAAAAACTACAAATAGAACTACCGTACGACCCAGCAATCCCACTACTGGGCATATACCCTGAGAAAACCATAATTCAAAAAGAGTCATGTACCAAAATGTTCATTGCAGCTCTATTTACAATAGCCCGGAGATGGAAACAACCTAAGTGCCCGTCATCGGATGAATGGATAAAGAAGATGTGGCACATATATACAATGGAATATTACTCAGCCATAAAAAGAAACGAAATTGAGCTATTTGTAATGAGGTGGATAGACTTAGAGTCTGTCATACAGAGTGAAGTAAGTCAGAAAGAAAAAGACAAATACCGTATGCTAACACATATATATGGAATTTAAGAAAAAAAAATGTCATGAAGAACCTAGGGGTAAAGCAGGAATAAAGACGCAGACCTCCTAGAGAACGGACTTGAGGTTATGGGGAGGGGGAAGGGTGAGCTGTGACAGGGCGAGAGAGAGTCATGGGCATATACACACTAACAAACGCAGTAAGGTAGATAGCTAGTGGGAAGCAGCCGCATGGCACAGGGATATTGGCTCGGTGCTTTGTGACAGCCTGGAGGGGTGGGATAGGGAGGGTGGGAGGGAGGGAGATGCAACAGGGAAGACATATGGGAACATAGGTTTATGTATGACTGATTCACTTTGTTATAAAGCAGAAACTAATATACCATTGTAAAGCAATTATACCCCAATAAAGATGTTAAAAAAAAAAAAAAAAAAAAAAGAGTCATGTACCAAAATGTTCATTGCAGCTCTATTTACAATAGCCCAGACATGGAAGCAACCTAAGTGTCCATCAACAGATGAATGGATAAAGAATATTTGGCACATATATACAACGGCATATTACTCAGCCTTAAAAAGAAATGAAACTGAGTTATCTGTAGTGAGATGGATGGACCTAGAGTCTGTCATACAGAGTGAAGTAAGTCAGAAAGAGAAAAACAAATACTGTATGCTATCACATATATATGGAATAAAAAAAAAATAGTCGTGAAAAACCTAGGGGCATGATGGGAATAAAGATGCAGACCTACTAGAAAATGGACTTGAGGACATGGGGAGGGGGAAGGGTAATCTGGGACAAAGTGAGAGAGTGGCATGGACATATATACACTGCCAAATGTAAAACTGATAGCTAGTGTGAAGCAGCCACATAGCACAGGGAGATCAGCTCCATGCTATGTGACCACCCAGAGGGGTGGGATTGGGAGTGTGAGAGGGAGGGCGATGCAAGAGAGAGGAGATATGGGGATATATGTATATGTATAGCTGATTCACTTTGTTATAAAGCAGAAAATAACACACCATTGTAAAGCAATTATACTCCAATAAAGATGTAAAAAAAAAAAGGATTGAAAGTAAAAGAAAAAAATTTAATCCATTTAGCCACTGTATGTCTTTGTATTGGAATATTTAGTCCATTAACAGTTAAAGTAATTATTGATAGGTATGTCCTTATTACCATTTTGTTCATTGTTTTCTGGCTGTTAAGTAGTTCGTCTCTGTTCCCTTCTTATTTTGCTTTTCTGCTTTGTGGTTTGATAGTTTTCTGTAGTGTTATGCTTAGATTCCTTTCTCATTGTCTTTTATGTATTTATTATAGGTTTTTGCTTTGTGGTTACCATGAAGCTCACATATATGACTCTATTTTAAGTTGATAACAAGTTAAGTTTGAACGTATTCCAAAACTCAGCATTTCTACTCTCCACTCCCTGTGTTTTATGGTTTTGATGTGACATTTTACATCTTTTTATTTTGTGTGTCCCTTAACTAATTCTTATAGTTATAGCTATTTTTACTATTTTTGTTTTTTAATGCTTTTACCTGAATGTTTGTTTCATTTCCTATGTTACTGACATTTTCAGCCATTATTTCTTCAAATAACTTTTCTGCCCCTTTCTCTCTTCTTCTGGGACACCTATAATGCAAATGCTATTCTATTTGATGTTGTCTCATAAGCCCCTTAAGCTAGTTTCACTGTTTTAAACTCTTTTCTCTTTTTGCTGCTCTATTTGGGTGAGTTCTACTGCCCTGTCTTCCAGATCACTGATTCTTTCTTTGCTTTATGCAGTCTGTTTTTCTACCCTTCCAGTGTATTTTTCAGTCCTGTTAATGTATTCTTCAGCTCTGTGACTTGTGTTAGATATTTACTTATATTTTATCTCTCTTTGCTGAAGTATTCTCTGTGTTCATTTGTTCTTCTCTGGAGTACAGTGAGTAACTTTATGGCCATTACTTTAACTCTGTATCAGGTAAATTACTTATCTTCATTTCATTTAGTATTTTTTCTGTGATTTTTAGCTTGTTCTTTCATTTGGAACGTATTTTTCTACTTCCCATTTTATTGATTCTCTGTGTTTGTTTCTATGTATTAGGCAAGATAGCTATCTCTCCCATTCTTAAAGGAATGGCCTTGTGTAGGAGATGAACCTTATTATTTAGCTTTGTCCAGTTTTTGGTTGTCTCTCAAATTGTCTCTCCCATTGTTTAAGACCTATGGGGCCCAGAAATGCAATTTCCCCTTGCCACCACAGCCTGATGCTCAAGGGGCATCCCCTTTGTGGGCTGCATAAGCCTACCACCTCTGGAGGGACCCCACAAGCATCTTGGAGGGTGGAGTGCTTGCCCATTACCCTTGGCAGGACCTTGGGAGTAGTGCAGGGAGTGGAGCACTCACCTGTCTGCACTAGCTGGTTATAGTGAGAATGTAAAAATGGTATCCACCAGCAGTGGTGCTAGCAAGATAGAGGGAGCAGGTAAAATTTCTCCTGCCAACACTTCTGTCCCTGGAGACAGTCCTATATAGGCTTCTTACCCTCTTACAGACACTTTAAGATTAGCCATTGAGTCTCCTTCACACATGATCTAGGCTCTTTTCAAACTGGTGCTTTTGCACTGTATTCCAGGGTGAGTGACTCTGCATGAGCCCTTCAAGAGTCAGATCTTTATTCCCTATAGAGAACAGAGTGTTTTGATGTAGGCACCATTGTTTTTCAAAGTCAGATGGTTAGGGGGCTCACCTTTCCAGTGCAGGTCCCAAGGGTTGGGATGCCTTATGTGGAACACAAACCCCTCATTACTCAGGAAGATGCTCTATATTTGTGAGATCTCTCCCACTTGTTGGTTGCTGTGTCAAGGGTGGGGTTTTGGTAACACTGTATCTCTGCCTCTATTGTCTCAATGTGTCCCTTCCTTTCTTTTTTATGGAGTAGCTGTTAGCTAGTTCTCAGTTTCCTTTCAGAGGGAATTGTTCCATATGTAGCTGTAGATATTTTGTGTAAATGGGAGGAGGTGAGTTCAGGATCTTCCTATGCCACCGTCTTGAACCACATCTCTCCTTACAACTTTATTTAATCTTGTGATGGGGCATTATTATCTCCTTTTTTTCTTCCCACTTTATTAAGATACAATTGACTTAAAATATTGTATAAGTTTAAGATGTACAGTGTAATGATTTTATAGATGTATATGTTGCAAAATGATTATAATAAAGCTAGCTAACACATATATCACCCCAAGTATTTACAAGTTATTTTGTTTTGGAGAATTTTAAAAATATAGTCTCTTGGTAACTTTCAAATATAAAATGTAGTATTGTGAACCATAGTCACCATGCTACACGTTATATCCTCAAGACTTATTCATCTTATAATTGAAGTTTGTAGCCTTTGACCACCTCTACCCATTTCCCTCACTGTCAGCCCCCTGCCTCTGGCAACCACCAATCTGTTCTATGAGTTTGGTTTATGTTTTTATTAAATTTTATTGAAATATAGTTGATTTACAATGTTGTGTTAATTTCAGATGTACAGCAAAGTGATTCAGTTATACATATATATATATATATATATATATATATATATATATATATATATTCTTTTTCTACATTTTCTTCCATTATAGGTTAATACAAGATATTGAGTACAGGGCTTCCCTGGTGGCGCAGTGGTTGAGAGTCCACCCGCTGATGCAGGAGACACGGGTTCATGCCCTGGTCTGGGAAGATCCCACATGCCTCGGAGCAGCTGGGCCCGTGAGCCATGGCCACTGAGTCTGCGCGTCCGGAGCCTGTGCTCCGCAACGGGAGAGGCCACAACAGTGAGAGGCCTGTGTACAGCAAAAAAAAAAAAAAAAGATATTGAGTACAGTTCTCTGTGCTATACAGTAGGTCCTCATTTGTGTCTATTTTATATATAGTAGTGTATATATTTTAATCCTAAATTCCTAATTCATCCCTCTTCACCCTTTCCCCTTTGCTAACCATGAGTTTGCTTTCTATATCTATGAGTCTATTTCTGTTTTGTAAATAAGTTCATTTGTATCAGTTTTTAGATTCCACATATAAGTGATATCATGTGATATTTTTCCTTGTCTGGCTTACTTCACTTAGTATGATAATCTCTAAGTCCACCAATGTTGCTCCAAATGGCATTATTTCATTCTTTTTTACAACTGAGTAATATTCCATTGCATATATATATACCACATCTTCTTTATACATTCCTCTGTGATGGGTGTTTAGGTTGTTTCAATGTCTTGGCTATTGTAAATAGTGTTGCTATGAACAATGGGGTCCGTGCATCTTTTTGAATTATGGTTTTCTCCAGATATATACTCAGGAGTGGGATTGCAGGATCATATGGTAGTTCTATTTTTAGTTTCTTAAGGACTCCATACTGTTCTCCGTAGTGGGTACACCAGTTTACGTTCCCACCAACAGTGTAAGAGCGTTCCTTTTTCTCCACATCATCTCCAGATTTATTGTTTGGAGATGGACATTCTGACTGGTATGAGGTGAAACCTCATTGTAATTTTGATTTGCATTTCTGTAATAATTAGCAATGTTAAGCATCATTTCCTATGCCTCTTAAACATCTGGAAGTCTTCTTTGAAGAAATGTGTATTTAGCTCTTCTGCCCATTTTTTAATTGTTTTTTTCCTTTTTTTTGATATTGAGCTGTATGAACTGTTTGTATGTTTTGGAGATTAATCCCTTGTTGGTTGCATCATTTACAAATATTTTTTCCCATTCTGTAGGTTGTCTTTTTGTTTTGTTTATGGTTTCCTTTACTGTGAAAAAGCTTTGAAGTTTCATTAGGCCTCATTTATTTATTTTTGTTTTTATTTCTGTTACTTTAGGAGACAGATCTAAAAAAAATATTGCTGTGATTTATGTCAAAGAGTGTTCTATGTTTTCCTCTATAAGAGTTTTATTGTATCCAGTTTACATTTAGATCTTTAATCCTTTTGAGTTTAGTTTTCTGTATGGTGTTAGGGAAAGTTCTAATTTCATTCTTTTATGTGTAGCTGTCCAGTTTTCCCAGCACCACTTATTTGAAGAGATTGTCTTTTCTCCATTGTATATTTTTACCTGCTTAATCATAGATTAATTGACCATAGATGCATGCATTTATTTATGGGCTTTGTATTCTGTTCCATTGTACCGTACTGTTTTGATTACTGTAGCTCTCTAGTATAGTGTGAAGTCAGGGAGTCTGATTCCTCCAGTTCCATTTTTCTTTCTCAGGTTTGCTTTGGTTATTCAGGGTCTTTTGTTTTCCATACAAATCGTAAAGTTTTTTGTTCTACTTCTGTGAAAAAATGTCATTGATAATTTGATAGGAATTGCATTGAATCTGTAGATTGCCTTGGGTAGAATAGTCATTTTGACAAATATTGATTCTTCCAATCCAAGAACATGGTATATTTTTCCATCTGTTTGTGTCATCTTTGATTACTTTCATCAGTGTCTTAGAGTTTTTGGAGTACAAGTCTTGTCCTCCTTAGGTAGGTTTATTCCTAGGTATTTTATTCTTTTCGATGCAATAGTAAATGGGATGGTTTCCTTAATTTCTCTTTCTTATCTTTCATTGCTAGTGTGTAGAAATGCAACAGATTTCTGTGTATTAATTTTGTATCCTGCAACTTTACTGAATTCACTGATGAGCCCTCTTAGTTTTCTGGTAACATCTTTAGAATTTTCCATGTATCCATCTGCAAACAGTGACAGATATACTTCTTTTCCAATTGGATTCCTTTTATTTCTTTTTCTTCTCTGATTACTGTGGCTAGGACTATGACTTTGGTTTTTAAATATTCTATATATAAGTGAAATCATACAGTATTTGTCTTTCTTTGTCTGAGTGATTTCTCTTAGCATAATGCTCTCAGAGTTCATCCATGTTGCCACAAATGACAGGATTTCCTTCTTCTTTATGGCTGAAAAATATTCATCTATATCTATACTTATATCTTCCATATTTTCTTTATCCTTTCATACATTAATGGCCACTTAGGTTGTTTCCATGTTTTGGCTATTTTAAATAATACTGCAATGAACATAGGGTACAGATATCTCTCCTTGACAGTGATTTTGTTTCCTTTGGAATTATACCCTGAAGTGGAATTGCTAGGTCATAGGGTGGTTCTATTATTTAACTTTTTGAGTAATCTCCATACTGTTTTTTATATTGGCTATACAAATTTACATTCCCACCAACAGTATTCAAAAGTTCCCTTTTTTCCCACATTCTTGTCAGCACTTGTTATTTCCTTTCTTTTTGATAATAGGCATTCTAACAGGTGTGAGGTGATAGCTCATTATAGTTTTAATTTGTATTTCCCAGGTGATTAGTGATGTTGAACATCTTTTCATGTATCTGTTAGCAATTGGACATTTTAATATCTTCTTTGGAAAAATGGCTATTGAGGTTATTTGCCCATATTTAATTGGATTATTATTATTTTTACTATTGTATTTTTGAGTCCTTTATATATTTTAGATATTAACTCCTTACCAGATATTTGCAATTATTTGCAATTATTTTCAATTATTTTCTCCCATTTCATTCATTGTGATCACATTGATTCTTCACTTTTCATATGCTTTTTGAGAACTATGGCATTTATGTCTGGAAGGAACTATAATGGTCTTCTATTCCAACAATCTGTCTGAAACTTAGCTGCCAACTAAATTCAAATTATAGTTTTGTCAGTTTTGAACAACACCAGAGATTGAGAACTTAACTACTTTTATGAGTTTGTCCATCTCACTTTTGGAAAATTGAAACAGTCTACTTTAGCATTAACTTTGTATTCATTAGGCCAAAGTCTATCTTCTGAGGCCAGTCAGAAAATAAAATCTAGTATGTTTTAGACACAACAGTTTTACAAAGTTTGAAGGCATCTAAGATATTGGCAGAATTTCCTCTTCTGGCAAGTATCTTCTCCTTCAGCTCATCTTTGTACAATGTGGCTTTGATTCTCTTCATCTTCTTGGTGACTCTCTTTTGAATGTACTGCAGTTTACCTCACTTCTTGAAGTGTGTAGCTTCAATGTGGTTTGAGATAGAGGCATAATAGAATGGAATTATTATTTCCCTTGATCTGGACCAAATATTTTATTATTGCAGCCAAGAATTGCATTAGCTCCTTCGGCATCCACTACTCAATGTTGATTTATATCAAGCTCCCTGTCACTTAATCCTACTGAGACATTTAAATTTATATTCTTGCTAAGTTATGCCTCTGAGAGCCATATGTTTAGTTGATATTTGGAATAAAGAAAGTGGTTTTACATTTTTTCTAATAAAATTTTATCTAACAAGGGCATTGTTCCATTTTGGGGGGTCTTTCTGAATCCTATTCCATCATCTATTCTATCATCTTTCAGGAATTAATAGCTTTACAACTGAGTTCAAATAGCTAGTAATGTTCTTTTAAGGATTAATCTTTCAAACATTGCCTTCTGAAAGAAGTTTTAAGTGACAGTTAATCATAGAGGTTAAAAGAGCAGATATGGGTAGCAGCCACGCCTGATTTCAAGGCACTTTCCAGCTGAATTCATTCACTTAGTTAACAGATTGAGCTATGTAACACACCATCCTAGGCACCTAAGACACATCAGGGAATAAAATAGACAAAAATATTTGTCCTTTAGGAGCTTAGAGCCTAACAGGAGAAGAAACCTTGGAAAAGTACGATATACTCTACAAACCTAAGTTTTCTCAACTGAAAATTGGGGATAAATGTACGATTTCATAAGATGGTATATTTGTAAGGGTTCACCAGAGAAACAGAACCAATAGAATGTATATATAGTTTAGGGTGTATATATATGTATGTATGTATGTGTGTGTGTGTATAGATATATATGTATCTATATATATAAGATGAGTTTAATATATTTGAATAATTTATTATAAGGAACTAGCTCATGTGATTATGGAAGCTGACAAGTCTCTAGATCAGCAGTCAGCAAGCTAGAGATCGAGAAGAGTCAATAGTGTAGTTCCAGTCTAAAAGCTGACAGGTTCAAAATCCAGGAAGAGCCAATGTTTCAGTTTTTATCTGAAATCAGGAAAAAGTTAATGTTCCAATTTGAAGGTAGTCAGGCAAGAGTAATTCTCTCTTACTTGGGGAAAAGTCAGTCGTTTTGCTCTATTTAGTCCTTCAACTGATTGGATGGGGCCCACCCACATTGGGGAGGGCAATTTGCTTTACTCAGTCTACCAATTTAAATGCTAGTATCCAAACACACCCTCACAGAAATATCTACAATTACATGTGACCAAATATCTGGGCATCCTGTGGTCCAGTCAAGTTGACATAGAATTAACCATCACAAATAGTGATGAGGATTACAGGAATTACTGTACATAAAGGGTTTAGCATACTGAGCTCTCAAGAAATGATAGTTATTATGAGCATGAATTATTTTTTCAAACCACCTCTTCAATATTAACAATGGAATCATAGCTCCCTAATGCTGACACAGTAGTTTTGGCACTCTACTGGAGTGAGGCTCCATTTGCTCTTTGATATTGGGAAGCAATCAAGTTCATGTAGCATATGGTTGCTAATAGTTATTTCTCTGCTAGTGCGCATTTCAAGAAGCTGTGAAAACTTAGTTTCTGTCTCACCTGTGTGAGGCAGGGAATCAACTACAGACACCTTGCTGCCATCTGGACAAGCCTACAGTGATGAAATAGTAATGAAGGTGTCTGGTTCTTTCAATATTTTTTGGCAATATTTCCTTTTTCAAGAAAATATAAGATTTAGAAAGGTTTAAGAAAGACTGGAAAGTAGGAGTTTTGTTTTTTTTTAATACCTCTCCTTCAAACTCACTGCAAGAGTAATTTATTTTACTTACAACTAGCTCAGTAATTAAGTATAGTTTCAGGGTAAGACTGGCTCATAATACTGCCAAATAATTCATACATGTAAAAATGGCAGTTGTCTCATTTATTTGCTACGCCAACACTTGTCAAACTAAGCAATAGATTTCAGCTCTGTTAAATGTTATTTAAATGTGAGGGATCTAAAATGAAATTGAAGCACACTGCATCTGATAATAAATCAAATATGAATTTAATACTTTACTCAAAGGTAGCATGGTTAGTAAAGCTTGAAAGTAAAAATGACAGATTTTATGCTTTGACTGTGATGAGGGTTTAATTGGAATTCTGATTGTCTTTTAAAGGTTGAGATCTAATGAATTTTAAGAATTACATATGAGAAAAATATTTTGGAGTAAATTATGTTGAACTATGTTAATAGTGAAAATATTTTAAAGAAAAATTACTTCTAGGGGAAAAACATGTATTTCCAATTCATAAGCTTTATATTTTGTTTTAATTTTTATTAGAAAAAATTTCAACCTTATCAAGGATAGAAGGAAGAGTGACATCATATTTCCATTGCCTACATTAAAATAAAAAAGTATATAAAAGTATTTTGTAATATTTGCCTTATATATTTTTTTGAACATCAGTTTTAAACTTCTGTCTGCATTTTTAAGGCATATCTTAATTAGATATAAAAGAAATTCTACCTTTTCTCAGTGGATTGCTGTAAGTGTGGAACAATTAAAGGCAGAAAATATTTTACCTTTTTTTTCCCTAGCCACAGGTATACACTCACCACAGTTGAGCAATATATGGAAATTGGTAGAATCTACTGCCATTTTTTAATGATTACTGAGGAACTAGACTGTTTCTACAGTTTTCTCTGGATGTTTTCTCTAATTGCCTACCCATAAACATACATTCTTCCCAAATAGGTGAGTGTGTGTAATAAGACTCTCAATAAGCAGAAGCAAGATATAATGCTATTCTAGGAAAGAATTTGACAAAGATAGTTCCTGTGTACGGAAGGCAAATGAGATCTAGCTGACTGTGAACATAGGAGAATTTATGGCTTCTAGTGGAGGGTGAGGTGGCATCGTGAGGGCCACATGGATGACATAAATCCTGGGTCTGATTCTTACTAGTCATGTGCCTATGGGCAAATCACAGCTTAGCTAATTAGGTGTCTCCACATGTGTAATACAATTATAATAATGTCTACCTCGCAGAATTGTTTTCAGGCTTAGCTACATAGGTAAAGATTTGTTTTGAATACTCAGTACTAGCAGCTAGTTGAGGTTGTTTTTTGAAAGTGCTAGGCAGGGTTTCTCAACTTTGGAACTATATTGACATTTTGGATCAGATGATTCTTTGTTGCTGTTCTGTGCATTGTAGATATTTAGGAGCATCTGTGACCTCTACCCACTAGATGCCAATAGAATTTCTACCTAAACCCTCCTTCTTATGTTTAACCCTCTTGTCCTTTCCTTAAACTGGATGGAAAATATCACTCATTAACATATGGCTTTCTAGACTTGAACACCGTTAAATCCTTCTTCTTGACTGTAAAGGCCATGAGAAGCTAGAATACATTACTGGGGGAATTTGAATGTGATAAAGTTAACTTTTCTTCAATGTGACAATCTGTTGGCATTTATTTCAAATCATCATAGTCTCTGATACCAAGTTTATCTTTAAATGAGAAGCATTTATTCATGCTATATCCCTTCCATATAGACTTTTTTAAATGTGGGGATTAATTTGGAATTCATACTATTTTCCCAAGGATCAGCAAAAAAAATCAATTCTAAAATATTTATTAAACACAAAGATCATGGGGCTAATTATTTAGGGAGGTCAGAGAAGGCCTAGGGAGATCCATGTGGGTATTGAGGGGTTTCTTTTGGTGACTTAGGTGTTTATCTTTACTCTTCATCTTTTAAGTAGAGTTGCCAGATTTAGTTAATAAAAATACAGGATGTACAGTTAAATATGAACTTCATATAAACAAAGAATAATTTTTAGTATAAATATATCTCAAAGACTGTACATGTATAATAAAATATTATTTGTTGTTTATCTGAAATTTAAATTTAAATGGACATCCTACATTTTATCTGGCAACCCTAGTTATAATGCGAGCACACGTGGATTAATCCTGAAGTTAATGTAGCTTAAGTTTTTAGGGCTCCTCACTTGAAAGCTTTTTTTTTTTTAAGCTAATGTTGTATTTGTAATTTGCAGTTTTTTCTTTAAAGAGTCTTCTCCCTAATTATATAAACCTTAGGCTCCACAAAACCTTGATCTGCTCCTGCAGGGTAGTAAACAAGAGAGAGTGTAGACAAGGTGAAGGAACAAATAAATTTAGTAGGCTTGAGAGGATGATTGACGCCCTTGTCGCATTTGGAAATTATTTTCCAGGAGACAATTAAACAATCACTGGGCCTTGAGGCATCTTTATAGTTGAAATTTCACTGTTACTATGTAGGCAAGAGACAGAGGAATAAGTTTTACATTGTGTTGATATTGGCTCAGAGTGAGTAATCTAAATCATCTGAGAAATTTAGTGAAACTTATTTTTCCATGGATACAGTCAGCAAGTAAAGAATCAACAGTTTCTTTTTGATTCACCAAACGAATTCACCTCTTCAGATATTGTAGACTTTCATGCTTAAAGGAAATTTCAAAACAAAAATGAGAAAAGTGAAAGAGAAGTGGCATCTAGAGGACCATATCTGACTTGGTGTTAAGGTCCATCTAAGGAAAGGCAGAGCTCAACTTTTGTCTCTCTTGTTGATGTAATGTGCTGCTTTGTGTGATAAATTACAGAAGAAATGACTGAACTTTGGTGTGTTTAAGAGACCATGAGGGTGATAATCCTTTTTAATCACTCCAGACATTGCCTGGTTCTCAGAGCCTACAGTATGGGGTCACTGAAGGGTTCTTGACAGGCTTTTCAGATCAAATTTGTGGCTTCAGGGAGGACACAAAGTGTGTAGAGAATCCCCTCTCAGTGTCTGATATCCATTAAGTAATTGTGTAAGGAAGTTCTCAACTCCTCTTTATTGAAGAAATTACTTCAGTAAATGTTGCTTGTATGTCTCCTGTATGCCAGACACTGTGCTAGGAATAGAATTACTTTGAGTTTTCAGTACTCACCTGTGAACTGATTGAGTTAGCAAGTGCTTTTAAAGTACTTACTTAGGCTTTTAGACTATGTAAGTGAACAACACATATTTAGAAAAATAGAGCTCCCTCTACTCTATGAGTAATATGGTACTGGATGATTGTTCTTGATTTTTCATTCCTTTGTCTGTGCCATGTTCATGCCTCCCACTAGTATATGTGAAATATATACCACAGCCCTATTGACTGTACTTGACCTTGTGACCTGCTTTGGCCACTGGAATGTCAGTGGGCAGGATACAGCAGAAGCTTCAGATGTGTTTGTGTGGTTTGTCTTGCCTTGTTGTACTACTGGTCATAGAATGATGAAAACACACATGAGAGAAAAAATCAGTGGTTATGGTTTAAGCCATTGAGACTTAGAGTTGTTTTTTATGCAAAACTAGAATGGTGATAGTTGATTAATACAGGCAGTAAGACAGATATACACATAATATAACATAAGTTAGGTTGAGATATTTTTATGAAGAGATACAGAATGCAACATGATGTTCAGTGGTGGGAAATCATACCTTTGACTGGTATCAGCAAATGCTTAGGAGAATCAATGTCTGAGCCAGGCCTTGAACAATTTCAACAGGCAAAAATGTCATGGGGATTAATGAATTGTTCAAGTAATCTGCATGTGTGGATGGTGCAGAATTGGTTCATCTATCAAAGATCTTTCTGTCCTAGGAAATTGAATATGGTGTGACATCCCAGGGAAGCTGTAAAACATGCCTGACTGTGTTAGGAGTCCCTATTTGACTCAAGCCTCCAAAGCTATCTCAGAGTCTCTCCAAAATCTTCCTTTTATTCATGGATGGGGGCTGGCAGGGAGTACCAAATAACCCAACGCTGTTTGCTCATATACCCCAGCAATCTGCAGCCAACCAACAGAGCAGCCAAAAGCTTCCTTGGCCCATTCTGCTCCATCTAGAGAACCACCAGTTTTCTCAGATTCAACAATCATTTATTCAATGCTTCTGTCCTGTTGTTTCTTCTTCATATAGTTTCTTCCTTATTCTGAACAGAGACTTTTTGACATCAGTGTTACCATTTCCATTTTATTAGTGATGGAACCAAGAACCAGAGAGGTTAAATGACATGTCACACATCAGCTGAATGACTGGGTTACACCAGATCATTAGCTATCCAGTCTTTAATAGGAACATGGTCTTATTCAAGATCATTATGGAAATTGCCTAGAAACAACTTCAAACTTCAAAAACAACTTCAAGATGTTTCAATCACCTTTACACATAAAAATAGTAATTATGAAAACTAGGTTTGTTAAGTAAACTTAGATTTTCCAAGGAAAGCTCCAGAAATGAGTGGAGTAATATTATCCTGAGCTAATCTGTGCTCATTCGTTTTGCTTCCAAAAATTCTAGCCCACATAAGTCTCAATTCACCTATTAAATTATTGGAACTTTGCCTAAAATTTGATTAGTTTTCAAATCATTTTTACAATTAGAGAGTAAAGAAAATTATTCACCAATTGATCTGATGACTTATTCATTCCTAGAGTCATCAATCTGCTCTATTTATTTGCTCCCAGTCACAGTGCAAGAGTTTCATTCATTATATTCTATAATGTTTTATTCTTCTTCGCCTCACAAAAAATATCTCTCCCTATGCAGGCTGCTGTAAGCATTATCTGTTAAAGCCTACCTTAAAATAGAAATTCAGAGCCTGGAAGCAGGGGATCCTTTATAGGTAGCCTAGGACTTTGAAATTAGTTTTTCCCTATGATTCAACAAGCCTTCAATCTTGCGACCTTGATTTAATATTTATTGAGCTCCCACAAAGTGCTCAGCCTTCAGGATGCTGGATAAATTCTATATTTTGGATTAAGTTTTCACCTGATTTAATTTGTCTGGTTTATATTTATTGAAGTACCAGCAATATTGTTGCAGGTATACTGATAGATCCATTTCACGTGCAGCAGGGTCAAGTAATGACGGAAAAGAAAAACTCACACACACTCATGCACACAACTATGAATGTTCTGCAGAAACATTGACTTGCCTGCTGATTCCATAGAACCTACAGCTCACCTTTTTCCTTCTACTGGGAAGACTATAAGAGACTGAGGATGCTTTGGTGTCCAATTTTATTCTAGAATGTTAATAACAACAGTTGAGACTACACAGCTTTCCTATTATTATGCTAATCAACAAAACTACTTCAGTCCCATTTTGAAAATGACAGGTGACAGGTACTTCTCTAGATGCTGGTGATAAAGTAGTGAACAATGATAAACAACATCTTTATTATGCTTAAATTCTGAAAGATACAGAAAAACAAGTATATAATAAAAGATAGGTATAAAATTTTTTCACAAAATTATGATTGATTAATGTGATAAAGTGACTGTGTGGTTAAATTAGGTGGCAAAAATAAAATCTAAAAGAAGAGAAGGAACCAGCCCTGCAAAGACCTCAGGTAAGAGCATTCCAGATAGCGAAAACAGCTAAGGCCAAGCACTAAAGCAAAAACAAACTGATTGTGTTTAAGGAAGTAAGAGGCTGGAGCACAGTGAGAGAGACAGAACCATGGAGCAAGATGAGCTAGACTGGTAGGCAGGGTCCAGGCTGCATAGGGTGGACCAACCAGGTGAAGAAATTTAGTTTTTGTTCTGGTGCAATGGGAATTCCTTGAAGAGTTCTAAATGGAATGATGATATGTTTTGAATGAAGTTATTGTATTTTAAAAATCACTCTGCTCCTTTGGCAGGTGGATTATAGTGAAGCAAGCAATGGAACATAGAAACCAGTTAAGAGGGACTTTTAATGGTTAACTCAATAGGCAATAATGGCTTGAATATGATATTTGTGGAAATGAGAGAGTATATACATGGGCTCTGAATATGTCTTTGAGGTTGAATTGATAGGATTTGTCAATGTATTACATGGTTGGGCATGTGTGTATGTGCACATGCTGATGCACACTCATGTGAGAGCATGCACACTTTGAGATGGGCACAGTTAAGAGTGAACAGAGATAATTCCTAAACTTTCAGCTGGAACAATTGTGGGACAGTTAGTGAAGTGTGTAGAAAACCGAAACAGTAGCATCACAGCACCCAAAAAGTCAATGCATTTCGGGGGCCAAATATGTCCCAAACTGTGGAGGTCAAATAGATTTAAAGAGAAGTTAATATAGATGGGAGATGGAGGTCATTGCAGATCTTGATGTAAAAAAAAAAAAAAAAAAAAGTCTTCAAGTAATGTTGGAGGCAATGCCCTCCTTCTCTACTTCCTCGTTTGTCTTATAGGATGTAGTTAAAACCAAGTTTAGAGGGGGAATTTATAGACTTAAAAACACATATTAGAGAAGAAGCTAAAAGTGATTAGTTGAGCATCCATTTAAAGAATTTAGAAAAATGAACAAGGAAACAAGTCTAAGGAAAGCAGAGGAAGGAAATGATAAAAGAACAGAAATTAAAGAAATCAAAAGGCATCTTGGAGCAGAAAGAATAAACAAAGGTAAAATTTGTTCCTTAAAGCTAAAGATATTGACACACTTACAGTGAGACTGACAAAGGAAAAAAAAAACCAAAGGAACAAGTGACCAATATTAGGAATGAAAATATATTGCAGACACACTAAAAAGAGAAGGAAGGTATTTTGAACACCTCTGTTTTGTAAACTTGAATATTTTGATGAAATAAATAAATTTATAGACATAAGTATAGAAAAATTAATGTTCCTTAACTATTGAAGAAATCAAATATTTGAAAACTACTGTGCAAATAAAACTTTACAGATGATGAAATAATGAACTATCTCACTGAGTTTAGGAACATGGCAATGATACACACTTTCACTGTTTTTAACTATAACTCTGTTCAGTCTTATTTAGTACAGTAATTAAGAAACAACCATAACTGAGGATTGGGATGGAAGAAATAAAACTTTCATTAATAGAGATTAAATGATTATATACACAGAAATTCCAAAATAATTCATAAGTAAATTATGAGAAACAATAAGGGAATTTATCAAGATTGTATGTCCAAGGCCAATATTCACAAATGTATTCTGAAAACCAGAAGCAAACAGAGGCAACCATGGGGAATATTAAAAATTCACAAAAGCAGCCGAGGAGATGTTGTCAACACCCCAGCCAGAGCAGAAGTAGGAGATACTGAGTCAATGAAAATGGAGACGAAGCTCTGAGCTAGTGGGGCCGCCATTTTCAAACCAAGGAAGGTGATGCAGCTGCCAGGAGCCGAGATTAAGTCATGGTTTGGGCGAACTTCTCTGGAGAGGACCCATCTGCTGAGTAGCCCATTTTAAACTTTCTCAAAATTATTCAGAGATGGTTCCTGATTCTAGTGCAATTGCCAATATGAAGATTTTTTCTCGTCTCTTTCTTGCTGACTATATCAAATTCATTAAGATGCCTTGATTGTAAGACAAGGTACTCCATTATTTTATGCACTAATAATAGTGATACATGCTAATTAAGCAATGACACATGTTTTATTTTCAAAGTAGAATTTTGCTGTTTACTCATTGAAGGAGTTCTCTTAGACTTATTTGGTCACAAAATTTTAAAAAATATATCACTCTTGTGCATATCTAAAGCCAAAAGTTACAAGTAAAGGAAATTGGTAAATATTCCTAAAACTTGCTCACATTTGGAGGCCAACTCTTTTGTATCACATTTCAGCTCATCAGTGTCCTCTGTATTTTTGCACATGGTTTTATAACATATGCCATTAAAAGCACTGTAGCTTTTCTTAAAAGCACTTTGAAGTTTTCTTCCAAGTTACTAACTTACAACTTCTGAGGCTGTTATTTTTTTATTTGACTAATTTATAGCTTTATTTTATCTTCACTGAATTATGTATCACTAGGCATTAAACAGCTTCTGTTCAAAATCAGCATTAAATTTCTGACAAATTGATGTTTTCTCTCTTAATGGTCCTTTTACATGATTGGTTGATATCAGTCATACCAGCCCTTGGTTGTTTTGAAATGTCTTTCATTGATTTTGATGAATTTTGCACTTTGTCTTGCCTTCAGTTGTATTGCTTGGCCTATAGTACCAACAGTATACAATTCATTTGAATGTATGACAATATATACTATTATGACCTAGTTTGCATGCACATACATAGACAATGGCAATTTGTAACGATTCTACCTGGTCCACACAGTTATAAAACCCATTGGTTTCATAAATGTTAGAATGTTAAAAGTTGCATTTTTCAATCCATACCAGACATATATATTGCTTCTGTTCTAGCTCCCTTTGCATAGGAAGAGTTCCACATGTAACAACATATTTATTGCTTTGCAATGACATTATTACCTTATTTACCGAGCATATATTAGCTATTTTATGTAACAGAAACACATAACAAAGCAGAATCTGTTAACTTTCCCAGTTTTCCTTACAACTAGTAATTGGCCATGTGAAAATTCTGTCCAATGAGATATAAATGGATTTCTGCTCAGGTTTTCTGGGAAAGGTTTTGCATTCCAAAGTGACATATGAAGCTGGTACAGTACCTACCCCACTTATCTGGCTTTGAATATAGACATGTTGTCTGGAGCTTCTGTGTCATCTTGCAACCACTGGGAAACATGTATGTGAATAAGAGCCAATACAAGATGGCAGAACAGAATGAAAATATACTGGGGTCAAGGTAGTTTCAATGAACAGACAAAGTAATTCCAGCAATTGCCCACCTCTATTTTTATGTGAGAAAAAGAAACTTTTCTTTGTTTAAGCCTCTATTAGTTGTAGTATCAGTTATCCATAGTTAACTGTTTTGCTAATACAACTTGTCTTTTGAACATGTTCAAAGCACTGGGTTTCTGCCTTGGTTTCCACTCTTAAATATAAACATGTGCTGTGCCTTGTTCCTCCTTCTTCCTTAGACCCATTCTTTCTGAATTACTCTTATAACTCCTCTTCTTTGGGAGGTTTTTCCATACCAACTTGCTAGTCTTAGACTCTCCAGGTCTTGCCTGCTGCAGTTACCCAAGTCCTGTGTATTGACAGCCAGCTCAATTCCCTGTCACACTGATCCATTCATCTGATTGGAAGCATTGGGATTAACCATTTCCAGAGTTGTTTTGTACTTCTCAACTTTACTGCATATCGTTTTCTTACTTGTAAGGAATAATCTCTCATGAAATTTATTTCAACTGACCAACACCAGTATGTGCAATCTGTTTTGCCTTCTCTGGAATACTGAGTGAGCAAGATGCCCCTAAATAAGATTGTAGTGGAGAGTCTTAGATTCAATACAGAAAGAATTTCTTCAGGTAGGGTTGAAATAAAAGTCTCTAAGGTGGACCACTAAGGTGACTATTCCTGGGAGAAACACCAGAAAGCAGAGGAGATTGAACTTCTGGTGTGGGCAAAATAAATTTCATTGCCTTCAGGTCAGAGCGGATCAACATTCATGGTGGCCTTTATTGTTGTTCCATGACCTGGGGACAAATTCTTGGTGTGTAACTCTTCCAATCAAACCTCTCAGGCAATAGGTAAATGCACAATGGTAACTTCTTACATGTGCTGACTAAAATTGGAATTTACAGTTTTAAATTTAATTTCACAGAACATACGTTGAGATATTTATTTCAGTTTTCTGCTAAGAAAATCAAAATTCTCTTGACATTTTTCTAATTTTCTTCTGTTAATAAAGAGGAAAATTTGAGAAAATAATATAACTCTGAGAATTGTTTTGTTATTTGCATTTATATCCAAGTAGATCTAGATCATAGCAATAATAATAAGGGTTTAAGAACTTAAATTTGTCTACAAAGTTTTGAAGACCACAAGTAAAATGGAAAAATAATACTAAGTTCGGACATTGCTCTACTTGTCAACGTGGAAGAGCTGTGGACTACTAGAATATCTAAGCAATGCATATATATTTAGAATATTAAAAGTCCTGAGGTTTCTTCAGTTGCATGGTTACTTGAGAAACTCTGGAATTCTGGAATGACTGATCTCTTTGATCAGAGACCTCTTGGGTGAGAGAATGAAGAGAACTGTGGCGTTCTTTGATGGGTTTTGTAACACAGGGATTAAAATAATTGAAGTACAAGAATGAATGATGGCTATCTGACTAGGATCAAAAGACCTGAATCACAAGGAGGAATGACAACTAACACTAAAGAAGGAAGGCTGCATTGAGCCTATCCTACCTGAAGAGTGTTGAAATGTCTAGTTCAATGTCTGTTCAGAGGACAAAGTTTGTAATTAACAGAGTAGGACACTAAGGTGCCAATCAGCTCTACTCTAACCCAGCTCCAGGCAATCCCTGATCAATTATTTAATGTAAGTGGCTGGAAAACAATTGAAATATTAAGAGTATCCTTTGGGTTTGTAAGTCTAAGGGGAATGAACTCTTTTCCATCTTACTAAGTAGAAAGAAGTCAATATTAGCAATAATGAAAGAAGAGGTAAAATGTCACCAAGAATATAATATATAAGCCATTGGCTCCCTCCCAGGAAAAGAAAGGGCCCTTGTGAAGCTTGGAAGGGTTTACTTGGAATAGAGCAAGAAATCAAACATGGTTCAAATTAACAGCATTCTGGCTTCATCTCCACGTTGTCTGGGGAATTAAAAACAACTTTTAACTCTTTGATAGAATAAGTGTACCTCTAAGAGAACATTTATCTCTCTGAAAAAATCTATTTCTTGTCTACATGTTATATATAATACCTATTTTATATTACCATCTTAATATATTACTATTTTAATCATGTTTTTAAATTTTTTTCTTTTCAAAAGAGAGAAAAAGAACCGCCAGTTTAGTAGAGGTAGTTGAGGTAGTTGAGGTAGGAGACTGCTTTTCAAAGTCAACTTTTGCCCCTGAAGAGACCTGTTTAGTCTCTGAAGCATACCACCTGTGACAGTATTAGACTGTCCCAAGAGAATAACAAAACGGGGATTGTTTTGAGAAGTAAACACCAAGATCTTCCCAATCAACTTTACTCTCAGAATTTACTGACATTTTATTGAAAGGGAATTGGATTTTAAGAAACAAATGCACCATTTTTGAGGGCGCTACATCCTTTCCTTATTCAGTTATATAGCAAAGCAATTTTGATAAAGGCAAATATAGAATAATCTCATTAATATCTTAATATCAAAGGATGTTTCTGACCTACTCTTTATGAAATGAAAATGTATTTCAGTTAATACATAATCAGCTTCCTGACAATGTAAACTAGGTATCTTACTGTGTGTGTGTGTGTGTGTATATATATATATATATATATATCTTACAAAAGTTAATTTTTATCCTTCAAGCTGATGGCACCGATTTGACAGCATTCAGCAGTTTTTGTTTTAGTATCTGACAATAATAGCTGACTTAATAATTTAGGGGACTTAAATATATATATATATATATTTGCATACGCGGGCCTCTCACTGTTGTGGCCTCTCCCATTGTGGAGCACAGGCTCCGGACGCGCAGGCTCAGCGGCCATGGCTCACGGGCCCAGCCGCTCCGCGGCATGTGGGATCTTCCCAGACCGAGGCATGAACCCGTGTCCCCTGAATCGGCAGGCGGACTCTCAACCACTGCGCCACCAGGGAAGCCCAGGGGACTTAAATATTCATAGGACACTTCTCACAAAGTTTATTCATGGTAAATGTGGGCTCAAGACATTCTTTTCATATAGATTATTTCTCTGGAACACTATTTGAACCAAAAGAAAAAAAATGTCTGCTCTTTTAATTTATCACTGCAATATAATATTTTTAAATGAAAAGATATTGGTAGAGCCTAAGGAAATTTTACTTGAAGAGCAAACTAGCAATCGTAAGATAGATATTTTAGATGAGGTGTAAGGAATCCATTCCACCCATCAATTTAATTTGCTCTTCAGTATTAATTTGCCAGGGTTTGTTTATATACGTAATTTTAAAAAAGAAATTTTACGAATATAAAGTTAAATTGGAGTGAGTACCTTTCTAGTTCTGTAAATGACTTAATGATGTGTACATTTTATTGTACTTCAATTGTTGAATTTTCTGGGAAATGTTCTAGTAGGACATTAACAGACTGTAGTCTGGCTTTACCTCTTCTCCACCTAAGCAGACCAGAAGGCTAGATATACTGTCTCTTGCTTCCATAAAGAAAATCAGATAAATAAAGCAGTGTAAAATTATTCAACACACTCTCTCCTCCTCTTTCTTAAAAGTAGGAATTCTAATGAATCCACTGAGAGGTTGTAGAATCAGTGATCATAGCCAATGATAAATAGAGGTGTGGAGACATTTTTCCTACTTGTTTTGTACTGTTTGTACAAAAGATATCAAATTAATCTATATTGATGACTAGCATGTTGTTTACTTATCTTTGTAAGTCTTTAAACATATCCCTATATTTTGTAGATATTGTTTTCTCTCCTTAGTTTTTTTAGTACTGTATTGCTGTCTAATTTTAAACACTTGACAAATCATGCCAGACTTAAAAAAATGCTATAAAATTTTCTAAATATTGATCTGAGTAGTGAGTACAAATACTTATAAACTCTCATAACTAATTTCACAAAGAGTTTCTGTAAAAGAGTGCTAGGCACTGATTATCCCATATTTAAAAAGGAATATCTATCTATTTTAATTTCAGCCTGCTACTTTCTGGATCAAATGTTTACCTATTAGTTTTGACCACCATAGATGATTTTCTAACTTCATCAATCATATTCATTCGTTAACATTTTGCTGTAAAGAAGCATTTTTTTCCATGAATTAATTAATATCTCCATGGACTCACAGATTCTTATTTCATCACATAAATTGGAATGCATATCATTATGTATCTTGATGCTCACATTTTCATAAATTTGTCCTACCTCTGAAAATAATCAAGAGAGTAGTTACTTTTTCTAGTGATGATATAAAGAAATGGTTATGGCAATTGAAAAGAATTAAATATAAGTAGCCCTACCTATGACCCTAGAACTTCTAATTTTCCTAAAACCAATAATAACCCATTAAGAAAACTTCAGCAAGTAAGGGATATTCCATGCAGGTTTATCCTTATTTAAGCCCCAGCAGTTTACATATTTAGAGTCATTAAGTCTTACTTGACTCAACACTTAAGTAAGATGTTTTCTCTTGCTTTTTTTCTTCACCAAAATGTTCTAAATTCCTTAATGTTAGATTACTTTTTAAAACATGAATCCTGGGGAATATAATGCTGCAGAAGTTTCAGACCCTTCGTAAACTCCTCATGGATAATTTGTACATAGGAATTGACCCTCATACTGAGAAATATGATTTTAAGAGACAATTATTTTTACATGTTCATTTGGCTGTGTCTGAAAAGATAGACAAGTTATTAATAGTCTCTCCTACTCTGTGTATATGTAGATTTTATTTGGTTTATTACTGCAGTTACTTTCAGTAGAAGAATCAACTTTTGATAGGTAAGTGAAAAAAAAATGATTGGTGGTCTCAATATTTAACATCAAAATGGTTCTGGAACGTTAAAAAATTCACTCTCATTTTTAACACCCCATCTCCTTAAATTTAACATTTAGACATTGGTAAAATTATTAGAGAGCTGTAAAAATGCAAATGCTCCTGAGTGTAATATTCTTTAAGATTTTTCCCCAGCATGAACATTCTAGAGCAAATGTGTTATGGAACTGCTTTCTATGTGTTGATAATTGAAATTACAGAATGCAAGATATGGGCTAGGAGATTATTTTTTGATAGGTATTAGGGGGTAATTTTTGATATTCCTTAAATTTTCCAGGTAGAAAAGATAAAGTGGAATGAGGGTAAGGGTGGACCTGAGGGTATTAGAGGAAACCAAATGCACATTTTAGGATTGATCGCCTGAAGCAGAAATAAGGTTGGGGCAAAACATCCGGAGAAACAAATGAGGTACAAAAGGCTGAAACCGAAGAAACCTTCATCCATCCCATGCTTTTGCCTAGGGCTGATCTTGCTCTTTTCACATTTGACTTCATGATGTGCTTGAAGTCATTGCTTCAGTAGAGGTACTCCATCTCTGATTGCTGAGTGCAAAGTTATTGGCCTGGCTTATTGTTCCTAATCTGTGTACTGCTCTGATAAATTGCTCAAGTTGTGATTGAGTCCTTAAATCATTCCTTTACCAGCTGTTTCGCTGCAATTACTGGTGGATCCCTTATTTCAACCTTATCATGGTGCATGTCCTGTCTAAAAAAAAATGTATTGTTATTATTACTGTCTTATATATTTGAAAGTTGCTAAGAGAGTAGATCTCAAAAATTCTCATCACAAGACAAAAATTGTAACTGTGTTATCATGATAGACAGTAACTAAACTTATAGTAGTGATCATTTCTCAGTGTATACAGATACTGAGTCATTACATTGTACACTTAAAATTAATATAATGTTACATGTCAACTTTATCTCAATAAAAAAAGAAAATGTATTATCAGGGATGTTAGACTGGTTATAATTTAGGACCTCAGTCATCATCCTCAATTTTTAAGAAAAATGTTAATATGACTTATCAACATGGTAAGAATGGACAAATTAATAACTGTCCAAGCTGATAAATACACTACAGAGAATTTCAACTGATTTTTTTATTTGAGCTTTACAGATTGCTATGACACTGTCTTAACTAAATGAGATAAATTTGGGGGAGGGTTGATGTTTGCAATTAGAAGATGGCTTTCAATCTAGAACCATTGTTTAATAAATGAAATCTTTTGGTGACAGATTTTGTAACCACTTTTCTAACTAGGTGCCTAGTGCTCACTAATTTGCTGAGGAGGAAAATAAAATAATTAGTACAAGAGTTGAGTAGCTTTTAGCTTTAGTCACTGTAAAGAAAAATGATTACTATTTTAAAGATATTATGCTGAATTTCAAAAAGCACTTTAAGGAATATAAATTAAGTACAAAATAAAATGCTAATGGTTTAGCAACAGAAAGGGATAAAAAGTTTGTTTGAAATTAATAATGCTTTGTGTTAACTGCAAAGTAGCTATTTTTCAGTTACATACATTAAAATTATCTTTATTTTTTAATGAATTTGAAAGGAAACAGATTTAACAATATGCAGTTAGACTTTTGTCTTTGGAAACTGCAATTTTTGCTAAAAAGTAAAGAACTGAAAAGACTTGTTAGAGGTTGGGCAAAGTACCAAGTTATTAGGATTTTAATGTTTCTTAGAAGAAAGACTATGTTCATATTTTTATTATTTTCATTGTTTATCATAAGCAAAATCAAGCAAGTTAGCTATTCCTTTCAATTATACACTCTTGATATTTTGGTGAATTTACTTGCATTCAGTAAGACCAGCATACTGTATTTTCCTTGAAAATCATACATTAATAAAGATGATATTTATAATATGCTTTTTATTACATGACATTAGGATTTTATTGGGTTGTATATGACCAAATTGTTAAGTTTGGATTTCTAAGTTTATATAGTGTAACTCTGAGATAAAATGTGTGGAAAATCTGTAGAGAACAAAATTGCCTTCAACTCTATTCTATCCCATTTCTATATAGACAGAATCACAGCATTAAAACTAAAAAGCAACAATCTTTTAGACGTTTATTCAATTAATAAACATTTGTTGAAAGCCTCCCAAAAGTTAGCCATCTTAATCATATTTTAACTCTGGAATGATCATATTTATCTCTCACTGGTACTATAGGGTATTGCTATTTTTAATTTGAGTATTATAGTCCTCCAACCCCACCCCAGGAATGCAGTGTAATTTTAGTGATCAGAATTTGCTGCTTGTAGATAGATTCTAATATATTTGAGACCCTATTGCCTTTGTATCTTAATATACCACATTTTAGCTTCACATGGGTAGTTAAGATAAAACATTATTTTCCTATGCTTAACCATCCTCTGCATGTATGTATGACCTGATTCTCATATTTTTCAGTACAGGTAGCAATGGCGAGTAAAGCATAAGCATTCACTGATTGGCCACTGTATCAATTTCTATGGAGAATTCCAAAGGATGCATGTATTAGTACTGATAGACAACAAAGGCACAATAAACACAAATGAGCAAACAGATGCACACATCTCTGTAAACTGAGTACATGCATGCAAGATTTGCAGCTGTACAGAGATGATATTCCTGAATCCCAAATGATTCTTGGAGTGCTTATTATAGGTGACCGTGAGGTTTGTTAGTGTGTGTTAAGAAAACTTGTATCAAAGAGATAAATACTTTAATAGAGCTGTAAAATAAAGGAACTGAGAATCATAATGGATGAATTGAGCACATAAATCAACACATATTGTTAAATCAGTTAGTGATGCAGATTTGCTTGACAATAGTGGAGACTACAAAATCCACATAAATACACTTAAGAGCAGGGCAATTTGGGGAAAGAATAATTTATGAGTAAACGATGATTGAAAACTAAGCTGGAATTCTGTAATGGAGAATGACGATATCAAGAGGCCTTAGAGAAAGTGACTTTTGTTATTCATTTATTTAGGCTTGGAAAAGAGAGTCTGGAAACAGAAGGCAGTTAATTTGGATGCAACAGGGGCTATGGAATTGGACAGACCTTGGTCCAAATCCCAACGAGGCCGTTTACTACCTAAAGGCTTATGGGGAAGGGACAACAATTTCCATGTGTTTCAGTATCTCAATTTGTTAAATTAAGGATTATGTATACTTTTTAAGATGAGGTTTAGAACTTAACATGTATATGATGCTCTTTGTGAGCATCTGTTTTGTGATTAAAATCAGATCAACTCATGATTTATTTTATGGCTTTGGAAATGATAGAAAGGTAAAGATTTGAGAAAGTTATGAACCATGAAAAAAGAGGTTAAAACACCCAAATATGGCAATAGTATTATCCTGTGTAAATGGAGTAACCCTGTAGCAGTAAGCATATCAGGCAAATTGGAACAAATTGTTAGATGATAAAACAATGGTTTATACTCCATAGTTTATAAATATAGATTTAATTGATATGTAAGACTGAAACATAGTTGCTCTTGGAGGCCTCCAAAGGCTTTGTGTGTGTAGTGGAATCATTGAGAGATCAGGAATGAGTTAAGTCTTCTGTTATGTTCTAGCATCTCCGAATCTCTTCAAAGTGTTAAAGAGTCTTTATTTAATAAGTTTCTATATTAATTCTCTTCATTTTTCATTTATTTGATATTTAAGTTATATTAGATCAGTGAGCTATGAATGGTTTGTATAATTAACTTGAGTTTTAATTTACGCACTCCTAACTATTGAGTATTTTCCTGAATTCTTTTGCCAAAGTGTATTTTTGTATAGATTGCAAGTGTGTTGTGCTGTTTGCTGTTTTACTAATAAGGCAATTGGTTGGCTTATATCTTCTGCTCAGGTTAAAAATTAGTACACATAGATATCATTGAACTGTTGCAATATTCTTTTTCTTTTTTTATTGTTGAAGATGGTTGATTTATAATGTTCTTAGTTTCAGGTGTACAACATAGTGATTTGATATTTTTATAGATTATACTCCATTTAAAGGTATTATAAAATATTGGTTATACTCCTTGTGCTGTACATTGCATCCTTGTACCTTATTTATTATATACCTCTTAATCCCCTTCCCGTATCTTGCCCTTCCCTCTATCCTTCTCCTCACTGGTAACCACAAGTTTGTTCTCTGTATCTGTGAGTCTGCTTCTCTTTTGTTATATTTCTTTGTTTAATTTTTCAGATTCCACATATAAGTGAAAAGATACAGTATTTGTCTTTTTCTGTCATCAATAAGCATAATTCCCTCCAGTTCCATCCATGTTGCTGCAAACTGCAAAATTTAATTTTTTTATGGCTGAGTAATATTCAATTATATACATATCTTCTTTATCCATTCATCTGTCGATGCACACATAGTCCGCTTCTATATTTTGACTATTGTAAATAACACTGCAAATAACATTGGTGTGCATATATCTATTTTAATTAGTGTTTTTATTTTCTTCATTTATATACATGAAAGTGGAATTGTTGGATCATATGGTAGTTTTATTTTTAAGTTTTTGAGGAACTTTCTTAATGTTTGCCATAGTGGCTGCACCAGTTTACATTCCCACTAACAGTAAACTAGTTTTTCTTTTCTCCTCATCCTTGTCAACGATTATTACTTGTTGTTTTTGGCAATAACCTTTCTGACAGGTGTGAGGTGATATATTGTTCTGGTTTTGATTTGTATTTCCCTGATACTTAGTGATGTTGAGCATGTGTTCATGTGTCTGCTGGCTACCTGCATGTCTTCTTTGGAAAAATGTCTATTTAGGTCTTCTGTCCATTTTTAAAATTAGATTGTTTTTTTGATATTTAGTTGTATGAGTTCTCTGTATATTTTGGATATAAACCCCTTATCAGACATATTAATTACAAATATCTTCTTGTATGCAGTAGGCTGTTTTCTTGTTGATGTTTCCCTTTGCACTGCAAAAGTTTCTTAAGTTTAATTGTTTATTTTTGCATTTGTTTCCTTGCCTGAGGAGAAAGATCCAAAAAAATATTGCTAAGACTTAGATCAAAGAGCATTCTACCTATGTTTCCCTCTAGGAATTTTATGGCTTCTGGTCTTATATTTATGTCTTTAATCCATTTTGTGTTTATTTTATTGCACAGTATGAGAAAATGTTCTAATTTCACTGTTTACATGCAGCTGTTCTGTTTTCCCAACATCATTTATTGAAGATACTTTTTTCCCATTGTATATTTTTGCATCCTTTGTCATAGATTAATTGATCACATGTTCATGGGTTTATTTCTGGGGTTTCTCTTCTGTTCCATTGATCTTTATGTCTGTTTTTATGCCAATAGCATACTGTTTTGATTACTGTAGCTTTGTAGTATAGTCTGAAGTCAGGGAGCATGATACCTCCAGCTTTGTTCTTCTTATTCAAGGTTGGTTTGGCAATTTGGGGTCTTTTGTGGTTCCATACAAATTTTAGGATTGTTTGTTCCATTTCTGTGAAAAATGCCATTGGAATTTTGATAGGGCTTGCATTAAGCTTGTAGATTGCTTTGGTATTATAAATATTTTAAAAATATTAATTCTTCAAGTCTATGAACATGGTATATTTTTCCATTTATTTGTATTATCTTCAATTTCCTTCATCAATGTCTTATAATTTTTAGAGTATAGGTTTTCACCTCTTGGTTAAGTTTATTCCTAGGTATTTTATTCTTTTTGATGTGCTTGTAAATTAGATTGTTTTCTTGCTTTTTCTGATAGTTTATTATTAGGTTATAGAAAAGCAACAGATTTCCATATATTAATCTTTTATCCTGCTACTTTACTGAATTCACTTATTAGTTCTAATAGTTTTTTTGGTGGAGCCCTTAGGGTTTTCTATATATAGTAGTATGACATTTGCAGATAGTGACAGTTTTAATTTTTCCTTTCCAATTTGGATGCATTTTATTTCTTTTTCTTGTCTGATTGCTATGACTAAGACTTTCAATACTGTGTTATATAAATATGGAAAGAGTAGGCATCCTTGTCTTTTTCCTAACTTCAGAGGAAAAGCTTTCAGTTTTTTTTTTTTTTAACCACTGAGTATGATGCTAGCTGTGGGTTTGTTATAAATTGTCTTTATTGTGTCGAGATATGTGCCCTCTACACAAACTTTGTTGAGATTTTTCATCAGGAATGGACAATGCATTTTGTCAAATGCTTTTTCTGCATCTATGAAAATGATCATGTGACTTTTATCATTCATTTACATAATATAATATATTACATTGATTGATTTGCAGGTATTGAACCATGCTTGCATTCATGGAATAAATCCCATTTGATCAAGGTGTATTATCATTTTTATATATTGTTGAATTTAATTTCTTAATATTTTACTGAGGATTTTACAAATATATTCATTTGTAGAGTCTTTGTCTGGCTTTGGTATCTGGGTAATAGTGACCTCATAGAATGAATTTGGGAATATTCCTTCTCTTCAATTCTTTGGAGTAGTTTGAGAAGAATAAATATTGACTCTTCTTTATATGTTTGTTAGAATTCCCCTGTGAAGCTGTCTGGTCCTGGACTTTGCTGGGAGTTTTTTGATTACTAATTCAATTTCTTTACTAGTTACTAGTCTGTTCAGGTTATCTATTTCTTCCTGATTCAGTCTTGGAAGGCAGCTGTGCTCACCACTATGCCATCAACCCTGCACTTCCTGATTCAGTCTTGGAAGATTGTAAGAATTTATGAAATACTTTCAGATAAATCTGATAAAAGTTGTGCAGAAACTACAAGATATTGCCAAAAGAAATTAAAGTAGATCTAATTAATGTAGTGGCATCCCTTGTTGTTGACTGGAGAAAAAGAGGGTTTTCAAAGAGGAACATGAGGAATTTTCAGTAGGTGATGGATATATTGACTATTTGATTATAATGATGGCTTCATAGGCTTATGCATACATCAAAAGATCAAGTTGTATAGTTCAAATATGGGTAGTTTATCCTATGCCAGTTATACTTTAATAAAGTTATTATTATTAATTACAATCAGATTTCTTCATTGAAAGACTTGCCTTAATCACTGGAGACCAGAATTCAAAATGCTGAAAATATCCACCCTTTACTGCCTACTTCTGACACTACTGACACTCTTTCAAAGTAGGCTTTGGTGCCATGAGTAAGTGGTAAACTCAGCTTTGGATAGTTGACAATTTATTCTGGTGGTCATTTTGAATAACAACCTTTTGTCTATTATGTACATTGCAAATATTTTCTTCTAGACCAGAGACTGCGAATATTTTAGAGATTGTGGGCTATGTGGGTTTGGTCACAATACTCAAGTCTACCCTTGTTGAAAGCAGCAATCGACAATATGCAAATGATCAGGTGTGGCTGTGTTCCAAAAATCTTTATTTACAAAAATTGACAGCCAGTCCATGGGCCATAGTTTTCCAACCTGTCCTAGAATATTGCTTTTCTTTTAACTTTATTTATGGTGCATTTTATCATATAGTTCTTTAAAACTTTGTGGTTGAACCTGTTTTTTTTTTTTTTATCATCCTAGGTTTAGTATCTTTCCATTTATAAGACTATGTAAATATTTTTCTATAATTTTCAGCATTTTATATATTTTTTACACTGAAATTTTGATATAGTAATATTTTATTTGAAACTCTATCTTTTCCCCAATGATCCAACAATGTTTATTAACCATATATTAACCATGTATCCCCACATTAATTTAAAATTTCACATTTTATATAATACATTCTATATATGTGGCTTTATTATTGGAATCACTATTTAAGTTCATTATCTGTCTATCCATTTTTATGTTTTTCATTCTAATGGGCTATTTGAGGTGTATGAAAGAGCTACTGATATCTATTCTAAAAAGATTAAACATAGCAAACTCTCTCAGATGTTTTATCAGTTATTTAATCATTTTACAGGATTTTTTTTTAGGTTGACAATAGTATCATCTACAAATATTGAGAGTTTTGTCATCTCTGTAGATAATTACAGCTTCTGTCTCATCTCCTTTTTTATGTACTGTTTTGACCAGAATATTTTCAACAGTAGTGGTGATATCAGCCTTGCTTTTTTCTATTTGTTATAATTCCTTTAATATTTCTTTACTAAGAATGTTATTCGATTTTAGCCAGCTCATAATAATTTTAAGAAAAATTCCTTCTCTTTCTATCCTAATAAAGATTTTAAAAATAACCATGGTTGATATTAAGCCTTAAAAATTTATTGAAATATTTATTTAATAATATTTATGGAGATAATTATGTGTTTTTGAAAAGCTTTGACCTATTGATAACATATGTTCTCTGAATTGATTTCTTAATTTTGAGCCATCTATCTATATTTTTAAATATTTTATATTTGGTTATGTTTTGTTTTCTACTTAATAAACTGTCACATTAGATTTGTATGATATTTTATCAGGCACTTGTGTCTGTATTTTTTAATGAAATTGCTCCACAGTTTTCTTTCTTGTGCTATATTTGCCAAGTTTGAGTATCAAAGGTATGTTAATTTTATAACATGATATGGGAAGTTTTCTACTTATTATTATGGAGCAAAATAATTTTATTATATTATTTGTAGTTTCTGTCTCTGGGTAACATGTATACATCAGAGGAAGACTGTTTTGTTTTTTCTCTTGAGGTTGAAGATTAATTATTTTGACATTGAAATTGAAAGTCTATTTAACTTGGGGAGTGCCTAAGGGATTAACATTTTGCCTGGAATTTTGTTTTTAAATTTTTTTTCCTATAATTTTAGGCCTTGAGAAATAACTGCCCTCTTGATGGTGAAGGTAATTTCAGTATTTAAGAGTCAGGTGAAATGTTAAATATTCATTAAAATATCTTTTGCTAACTCATGGAAATCCTTAGTTGAAATGCTTACATAGACGTTGGTCAAAGTTGACTCAGTCATTTTACTTAAGCCACTTTAAAATGTTGGTATTTTGACTCATTTCAGAGATAGAGGCCTAAGTCCTCTTTTGAACTGGCATTACCTATTTTATTGGAAGGTCTAAGTGTACCCATACATGTTATACTTAAATATGTTTTGATTCTTTGACCTTTGTGGTTAAGTTTTTTTTGGGTTGTACATTTCAGAACTACAAACCTTCTATATTATCCTGTGAAAAAAAAATTAAGGTGTTAACTGTGAGATAATATGAGATATAAGATACAGGAATTAAATTTATAAAATTAACATTTATTGTACATGTATAACATAATTAAAGAATTATTAGTTAATATAATGTGGTTAATACATGTAATTAACTATACTTGTATGAAAATAATTTAAAGGGACCTACATCCATCTTTCCCTATTATAAATTTTATATATGTAAGAAGTAATGAGAGCTTCCTTATTAAAGGGCAAATTTTAGATATCATTAAGCTTTCAAGAGAAACTTTATTTATGATTTTAAAGTTTCACATATCAATATATGCAAAATAAAATATTTCTTGAAATACAAAATGATTTGAAAAGCAAATATCTTAGTATGCTTCTGTGGCTGCTTTTACTTTGCTGTGATTCCAGAAAAGAAACCAGCAGGAGTTCACCAACGTCTAGATTTTCGGATATGAATTTTGTCACAGAGTTGTTGATCTCCAAATTTATCGTTTGATTTGTACTACTCAGTGAAAAAATTTTCAGAATAAAACAGCCTTTTCATGAAGGAGCTAACTATCTCTGTTCCAGTTCCAATTCTCAGTCTTATCTCCAAAGATTGCCAAGGTATAAGTAGCAGCAAAAAATCAGCAGTACTAACGACTTTGCTACACAGTAACTCTATCTTCACTTTACGATAGCAACTGACAAATGCTCCATTACTGTCAGAAGGGAATGTTTTAAAAGCATTTCTTAACTACATTCATTGAGGATTTTGAAGGTAATCAGAAGAGATTTATTTTTCTATTCTCTTTAGTCCTTAATCTATAGTCTTTAAGGATGTGCCAATTATAATTTATCTACTAACTGTTGTGAAACCTAGATAACAAGATAATACAAGTAATTAGCAAGGTTTGTACACTACAGAAAGATATTATGTTTCCTGACATATTTAAGCTAATAGAGTGAATTTACACTGATAAGATTCTATTTCTGTTTCATCCCTGAGGATGATAAGTATATTTTTCTAATCCTGTTTAGATCAGGATGAATTTCACTAGTTTATCCCAGACATTTATATATACAAATGAAATGGAGCTTGGTTTGGATTAGCTCTCCAAACCAAGGTTTTCATGTAGAGAAGAGCTTTGTGAAGAGAAAGTCTCTCTTTGTCTACCAAATCTTTTTCTTGTCTCCCCACTTTTTTTTCAGTATAATTGCTTTTTCATTCTGTTCATCTATCCAACCAGAATAGAATAAGATTTATTTTCTATTACTCAGTGTTTGGACTAAAACAAGATTGAATTATGTAGAACCATAAATAAATTTTCCAATTTCTCTTTTTCATGAATCTAAATCTAGAATACATTTTAATTCTTCTTAAGATAAGGAATAGCCAGTTCTTAAAAAGAGAAACAATATCAAAAGTTTTTGAATAAACTGAATTTAGTTAGTCAAAATAGTCCTTAAGATGATTCTGCACTTCAGTGTAACTAGAGTTATTCAGTGTTCAGAATAAGTTGTGGTGCAGAAAGAACTTGAGATCTCTGTAGCCATCCAGGCCAGGGGTTGGGGTCAATGCTTTCCCTTCTGTTGTAGCCTTGATGTCCTTTGCCTCTGAACCTTATATGACATCAGCTGTGGATTTAGTTTTTCTTCTCTTTCACATGGTAGGAAAAATAAATAAATAATAATAAAAGTATGAAAGACAAGTTGCTTACGAATTTTTCAACCTTTTAGTTTCTCTAAGGAGATTCTGATTCTTGCAAATAAATGGTGCTCAGTAATACACTTGTCCTTATACCAGTGTGTCCTCAAATAGGGAGGGAAAAAAATAATTTTGTTTTTAGTTAGAAAATAATCTACCCAAACACAGCATCTTAAAATGAAACTAATTTACATCTTCAGTACTTTTAGGTTATTGTATATATTCCATTTTAGCATATTCTTCCCTAGTATCTTTCTTCCTTTTTAATTTTTATGGAGGTTAGACTTTGCTTTAATACACTTTTTACTTAAATAATATAGACATCCCTCCACTCATAGATTTAACAAGGGCTTATAAGGTCAATATTTTAACCTTGGTAACTTTGCAACTTACCAACTGTTTTAAAGTCAACATGGCTGCCTCTTTCTTCCCAGGTAAAGAAAATTAGTGATATTTAGACTTTCTGGCAATACATCACTTGAGTGAACTCCATGTGTTTCCTTTTTCAAGGAAAAAGGTCACCTCGTGAAAAGTTATTTCTTTATAAATAGAGTTAATGGTAATTTCTAGGATTTTTAAAAACTCTTTTTCATATTTAATGCTGGTTCAATCCTCCATTGCTGTTTGCTTCTGAACTTGATGAGATGGTTTCTATATGATTTGACAAAAATCAGGAGAGATTTAGTTGAGTTTACAAATGCATGCTGCATGAATTTCTGTTTTATTTACTATCAGTGTGGGGGAAGAAAAATAATTTTACCTCTATCCTTCAAAGTTCTTGGTTGAGACCCTTCCCCTGTAATAAAAAGTCATCCTTCTCTTCCTGGTACAGAGAGGGAAACACCCTTACAAATGGAAATGTCACTTATAAATGTAAATGTCTCTTACAAAAGTGTAACTTCTACCTGAATTTCAGAGCTTCTCCCATAGCGTCTGATTTTTTGTTTGTTTGTTTGTTTTGTTTTTGTTTCTTAATAACAGGCTCAAAGTAATCCTTTTGACCAAGAGATATAATCTGGGGTTACAAATTCAGCTCCCCTTTACTAGCTCATTTGACAGAGCTGATACACTTGAAAAAAGGCCCTTATTTCTTGATTTGAACAACAACACAATAAACAGTTTCACAAATGAGAATCAGAGGCACAGATTTATCTGTTTGGTAAACCCAAACTCACCTGAAAAACTTTGATCCATGGGATATGGAATCTTTCCTTATTTGATGTAATAAATGTTAACAAGATGTCATAGGATACAGTGTTAAATAAAAAAATCACTACTGTGATTTCTATTTATGAATGCTTTTTTCATTCCAGAGGTAAATTGCTTTATATATATATATACACACATACACACCCATGAAAACACAGGCATCTTATGTTATTTATTATATTATTTTTATATTACTATTGTAAATCAATAATCTTATATTTTGGTTAATTGCAATGCTTGGAAACTCTGTGCAAGAGGACTTTGAAGAGCAATCAACATTTAAATGGAACTAAAATTGTGAAATCCCGATAAGGTAAGACAAGTTGATATAAAGAATAAATGAAGATGACTCAGATGGATCTGATAGGGTCAATATTTTTATTTCTATGTAAACAGTTTAAGAGGGTAGGTGGTTAAGTGATGATAATGACAATTGAGCACGAGTGCTTTACATTCTCCCCAGCTTGACTAAATTTTAGACAGGACCTCTCACTGCTGTGGCCTCTCCCGTTGTGGAGCACAGCCTCCGGACACGCAGGCTCAGTGGCCATGGCTCATGGGCCCAGTTGCTCCACGGCATGTGGGATCCTCCCATACCGGGGCACGAACCCGTGTCCCCTGCATTGGCAGGCGGACTCTCAACCACTGTGCCACTAGGGAAGCCCAGTTCATTGTATCTTAAATAAAATCTTCCTTACTGTTTAACTTTGTCCAGTTCAATTTTTGCTTTGATACAACCAACTGGCCGAATAGAGCAATTTTTTCATAGATGAAAATAATCCTTCACTACCTGTTCTTGGTGTCACATTGAGAAGAGAGTAGGCAAAGGAAAGAGATGCACTGTGCTTTTCTCGGGTATTTTATATTTTCCATAGGTAGGGCAATTCTTGAGTAAAATTATGAAGAAGAACATTTTCTTTGGTGACCATTCATCTCTCCTCTTTCATTCTACTCTTCTCTTGTATTCACTCCAGTGGGAGGGAGGAGAGAAGTCCAGAATCAAAAATATAAATAAATAAATAAATAAATAAGTTTATTTATTTAAAAAACAAAACCCAAAGATTCTGGAACCTTTTAGTATTCTGACTGATTCTTATCCTGTCAGACCATAGGACATGAAAATAACAGAATACACAGAAAAATACACCACAGATTTTCTATCTCTCTATTTCTGTTTTTCTCTTTCACGCTCTCCCTTGTTTTCCCACATGATTCTCTCTATCTCTCCTAGACCAGAAATAACAAAAAATTCTCTCTCTCTCAACTTACCTGTAGAGCAGTGGTTCTCAACCTTGGCTGCACTAAAATCAATAGGGAGATTAAAAAATTCCCTACCTGTACTCTAGACCAGTTCTATCAGAATCTGGGTGGGAATCAAATGCCGCAGGATCCAAATAAGCAGCTAAGATTGAGAAACACTGCTTAGAGATCAGCCAAATCTAGTCATCCTCCAGCCCTCACCCCTTTAAGAATTTACCTGAGAGAGCATGAAGGGAGTGGAAGTTAACCCAGTTCCCATTTTAATAGGATGTAGCATTTTGATAAGTAGCAGCAAAGACACTTTCATTTATTCTTCTGAGTGGCTGTTGGAAACACATATCTCCCCTCTAGAAAAAGTCTTTAGTGACAAAATAACAATTGTATATTGACTTTAACTACTAATTATACCAGTTGTCCACTTTAAAAAGCTCTTCTCTTATGCTTACATAGTATCATACTCTAAATTTGTTTTTAAACCATCATGTCTTCATTTCACATTGGAATAAAGTGAGTTTTTGAAACCTGCAAAAAAAAAAAAAAAAGAATTGCTCCCTTCTGTAGCTTCCTTTATCAGCAGTCATTTGTAGTCCATGTGTTTGCTTTAAAGTTTTGCTTATGATCCAACTTTCATGTCCCCATAAAGCACAGAATTCTCTTATTATCTTTCTCTTGAATGTTTAGCTGAGTACATATTTATGGCATTAATTCAGTATTCACAGAAGGCTATGATGAGTAGGTAAAAACCATGCTTAATGCATAAATGTTGACAAAGCTAATGGATAAGTATTATAATATTTAATACATTTTCAAATATTTATTAATCTTTTTGAAAATATAATTAGGATGTCTATAGCCTGAATTGTTTCCTATGTGTCATCTCTTTTAATATTAATATGGAGTATAGAAGCATTTATAAGTAAAATGTACATTTCTTAGTGTTTATTTCTTCAAAGAATTTAATGTGTTCTTGAGTATTTACTTATCTAGCAAAAGTTTGATAATATTAAGAATTATAAAAATTCCTGAATCAGGTTTAAGAATTTGGAGAAATCACTGAAGAATATACAAGTAACACCACAATGGAATAGAAAGATAGTCAAAGGCTCTTGGAAAATATAAGAATGGTTAGAAATGGAACAAAGAATTAATACCTTAACACTAATCAAATAGAAGTATAGTATGTGAACAATTAATAAGCTGCAATAAATTTGGAAATGCATAATCTAAGAAATATATTTTAAATTGCTAGTACTGTACATAGAATAAATATTTTACTAATAAAAACTCTTAATATATGCTAGAATGAAGTATTTCTCATCTGGTACCAGTTGCTTTGTCTAATTTTTTTCTCCTTCACCCCTTATCTTTTCTACAAGAGTTACTGATTTGTGATGTGAGGTTATTGCTATTCTATTCTAAAATGAACACAATTATGCTTTTTGATTGCTCTCTTTGTTGTGCCTATTTTCTATCCTCCTGACCTTTGCTAGCCACCCTGTTTTTTATCCCTTATTGTCATTTTCCTTCTTTTTAGGCAAAACTATTGTGGCCTTGGATTGGAATTACAAATTCTCCAATGATTCCTGGAGGAAGTATGCAATGTAAGAGAGTTCTCCTCTCTTTTTTATGAGAAAACTCCTGGCTATCCTAGGTATTCTCCTGTTGGTTACAGTATGATACCAACTTTGTGAAAAAAATCAAATAAGCTTTCTCTTATTGGACATACATTATATGCTAAGCAGAGTTACACACATACATGAGGTAAGGGAGAAGGTTATGGGTAGAGGAAGCTACAAATTTGGTTGCAGCTAGTTTTAGCTATCAGTAGATCATAGAACGTTCAATGCTGCTCTCACAACATCTTCTCCATTAGTAATCTTTGAAAAAATTTAATATAATGTGGAAGAATTTGCAAGGAAAGTCAATGTTACTTTTAAAAACAGTGAATAAATTAGTGTTTAGTACTTGCTTCTGGTGAAGTGAAAGTATCTAAGAGAAAATACAGACACTCAATTGTTAAAGAAGAAGATGATATCAATATAATATTTATTTATTTCAACTATTGAGGTATAGTTGATTTACAATGTTGTGTTAGTTTCAGGTGTACAGCAAAGTGATTCATATATATATATATATGTGTGTGTGTGTATGTGTATATATATATATATATATATATATATATATATATATATATATATATATATATATGCAGGATCATATGGTCACTCTAGTTTTAGATTTTTAAGTAACCTCCACACTGTTCTCCATAGTGGCTATACCAATTTACCTTCCCACCAACAGTGTAGGAGACTTCCTTTTTCTGCACACCCTCTCCAGCATTTATTATTTGTAACCTTTTTAATGATGGCCATTCAGACCAGTGTGAGGTGATATCTCATTGTAGTTCTGATTTGCATTTCTCTAATAATTAGCGATGTTAAGCTTCTTTTCATGTGCCTCTTGTCCATCTGTATATCTTCTTTGCAGAAGTGTATATTTAGATCTTCTACCCATTTTTTGATTGGGTTGTTTATTTTTTTGATATTTAGCTGTATGAGTTGTTTGTGTATTCTGGAAATTAATCCCTTGTTGGCCACATCATTTGCAAATACTTTTCCCCATTCTGTAGGTGGTCTTTTTGTTTTGCTTATGGTTTCCTTTGTTGTGCAAAAGCTTTTAAGTTTAATTAGGTTCCATTTGTTTACTTGTGTTTTTATTTTCATTAATCTAGGAGATGGATCAAAAAAGATCTTGCTGCAATTTATGTCAAAGAGTGTTCTGCCTATGATTTCTTCTAGGAGTTTTCTAGTATCCAGTCTTATTCCATTTAGGTCTGTAATTCATTTTGAGTATATTTTTCTGTATGGTGTTAGAGAATGCTCTGATTTCATTTTTTTACATGCAGCTGTCCAGTTTTCCAAGCACCACTTATTGAAGAAACTGTTTTTTCTCCATTGTATATCCTTACCTCCTTGGTCATAGATTAATTGGCCATAGGTGCATGGGCTTATTTCTGGGCTTTCTATACTGTTCCATTGATCTATATTCTGCGTTTGTGCCAGTACCATACTGTTTTGATGATTGTAGCTTTGTTGTATGGTCTAAAGTCCGAGAGCCTGTTTCAAACATAAAATTGAGAAAGGAGAGGTATTTATGGATTTAAGTCATAATTTTTTTGCAAGAATAAATACATTCAAAGTTATCAAAAGCAACAATAGTGCTTTAATGTTGTAAATGGGGTTGCTACATTCCTTTAAGTTGTGAAATATAATTATTTTTTAAACTTGATTTTTATTTATGTAAGTTTTCAACTGACTATTTTCTATTCAGTTAGGCCATAGAACAAGTCTCATTAAATTTGAAAGGATTGAAATCACATAACTTATGTCTTCCAAGTATAATGGAGTGAAATCAATAAAGATATTTGGTAAATTAAGAAATTTGTGGAAATTAAACAATACACTCCTTCATGACTAATGAGTCAAAAAGGAAATCACCAGGGAAATTAGAAATACCTTGAGATAAATGAATGCAAAACATAGTATGCCACAACTTATGGGATTCAATGAAAGCAGTACTAAAAGGGAAATTTAACACCTATATATATTAAAGAAAGAAGAAAAATCTAAAATCAATAGCCTTACCTTTCACATCAAGAAACTAGGCATATTTAAGATAGACAACCAACAAGCACCTACTATATAGCACAGGGAACTCTGCTTAATATTCTGTAACAACCTAAATGGGAAAAGAATTTCAAAAAGAATAGATACATGTATATGTATAACTGAATCACTTTGCTGGACACCTGAAACTAACACAGTATTGTTAATCAACTATATTTCAATATAAAATAAAAAATTTTTTAAAAAGCTAAGCAAAAATGAGCCAACTAAATCCAATCACATGGAAGGGAAAAAGTAATAAAGATTAGAAGGGAAATAAATGAAATAGAGAACATAAAAATAATAGAGGAGATAAAAAAATCAGAAGCTGATTTCTTAAAAAGATCAACAACATTGTCAAAGATAAAACAATCAAAAGTTGATTTCTTAAAAAGATCAATAACATTCTCAAATTTTTGGCTAAATTGACCAAGAGAATAAGAGAGAAAACTCAAATGACCAAAATCAGGATGATGAGACATCACTACTGGCCTTACAGAAATAAAATGGTTTATAAGGGAATATTGTGAATAATAACATTAATAAATTAGATAACTTAAATAAAATGGGCAAATTTCTAGAAAAACACAAATTACTGAAACCAACCCTAGAAGGTGATTTTGGAGTTTTTCCAACTCATTCCATGAGGTCAATATTATCCTGACAATAAAGCCAGGCAAAGTCATCCCAAGAAAAGTACAGAACAATATCCCTTACGAATATAGACACTGTCAGGGAGAAAGAAATTTTCCTCTACTCTTCCAGGTTCTTCTGGCTAGTCTAAGTATTAAGTTGACATGAGATAGATTAGAAGGAGAAAATCAAACAAAAGTTAAATAACAGGTATCCATGGGAGAGACCTAGGAAAACAGTAACTTGCCAAATGGCCAACCCCCTTACCATAAATACCACCTTTAGCTAAAGACAAAATGAGAATGTTGGGGGTAGTGGTTTGAGACTTCAAAGGCAATTCTCATGAAGATGAAAAAAGCAGTGTTTGGTTAACAAATATTTACCATGCAATGAACATAAGACACAGAGTGGAGTCTGATTCTCCCCTGCCCACTCTACCCCAGCCCTAATTCTTTGCAGATATCTCTGGTGCTAGTTCTATTTGAGAAGCAGGCCCTTTATCTAAATTCCTTTAGGCAGTTAAAGGAGAGGTAACAAGAAAAACTTCCTGAGTCTTCTGTTTCTTAAAAATAATCAGGTTAAATTAATCCTCATGCCAAAGAGATACATTTTAGGGTGGCAAATTTTGCTCCCCCACTACACAAAAATATTCAACAAAATACTAGCAAACATAATCCAGCAACATATGAAAATGATAATACACCATAAACAAGAGAGAAATGCAAGAGTGGTTTAATATCTGATAATCAATGTAATACATCATATTAATAGAAAAAAGGGACAAAAATCAAATGGTCAACTCTTGGCCTGAAGAAGAGTCATTTGACAAAATCCAACATCCTTATGTGAAAAAAAAAATTTTACAAACTAGAAATGGTAGGGATTTTCATCAATATGATAAATAGTATCTACAAAACCCCATAGCTAGCACTATACTTAATGATAAAACACTGGATATTTTCCTCCTGAGAGCAGGTACAAGATAACTATGTCCTCTCTAGTCACTTATACTCAATATTGTACTGGAGGTTCTAGCCAGAACAAATACATGCGAAACAGAAATAAAAGTTATCCAGATAGTAAAGGAAGAACTAAAATTATCTTCATTCACAGATGATGTAATCTTGTATACAGAAAATCATAAGGAATTCACTAAACCCATTTAGAACTAATAAGTGAATTCATCATGCTGCAGGATACAAGATGAATATACACATATAAATTGTATGTCTACACACTGCAGTGAACAAGTTGAAAATGAAATTAAGAATATAATTTTATTTACAGTAGCCTCAAAAATATCAAAATACTTAGGAACAAATTTAACAAAAGGAGCACAACGCTTGTACACTGAAAAATACTATGTTGTTGAAAGAAATTTTTAAAAAGTTCTAAATAAACTTATATCCCATGTTCATGAATTAAAAGACTTAATATTTTAAAATGAAACTATTCCCCAAATTGATCTAGAGATTGAACAGCATACCTATCAAAATTCCAGCTACCATATTTTTATTTGCAGAAATTGCCAAGCTAATCCTAAAATTCATATGGAAACTCAAGGGACCCAAATAGCCAGAATAATCTTGGGGGGAAAAAAACCCAACAAAACTGGAGTATTCACAGTTCCTGGTTTCAAAAAAAGCTACAGTAATTAATATAGTCATGTGGTAATGGAATAAAGATAGACATGTAGATCAATAGAATAGAACAGAGAGTCCAGAAATGAGTCTTTACACTTATGCTCAATTGATTTTTGACAAGAGTTCATAGACAATACAATGAAGAATAAAGTCTTTTCAACAAATAGGGCTGGGATAACTGGGTATCAGCATGCAAAAACTAAAGTTGGACCCCTTTGTTATACTGTACCAACAAAACAGAATAAAAGCTTAAGATAAATAATAAACCTAATGTAAGAACTAAACTATTAAACTCTTAGAAGAAAACATAGGAGTAAATATTTGTGACCAAATATTAGACAATAGTTTCTTAGATAGGACACCAAAGGTACAAGCAGCAAAGGAAAAAAATAGATAAACTGGACTATATCAAAATTAAAAATTTTTGTGTTGCAAATAATACCTCCAAGAAAGTAAACATATAATCTGCAGAATAAGAGAAAATATTTGTAAATTATATATTTGATAAATAACTGGTGTTCAGAATATATAAAGAACTCTTACAACTAAATAATGAGAGAGCCCAATTTAAAGAATGAGACAAGGACCTGAATTTCTCTAAAAAGGTATACAAATAGCGAATAAGCACACAAAAAGTGTGTCATCATCATTAGTCATTGCAGACATGCAAAGTGAACTATAATGAAATACCACTTCATGCCTACTGGCATAGAAACAATCAAAAAGGTAGAAAGTAAGTGAAGAAATTGGAATCCTTACATTGCTGATGAAATTTAAAACAGTACAGTGCTTTGGAAAATGGCTTGTCAGTTTCTCAAAAGATAAAGAATAGAGTTAATTGTATGCCGAGCAATTCCTCTCATACGTACATTCCAAGTTAAATAAAAACATATATCCACACAAAATTTGCACTTTACTGTTAACAGTATCATTATTCATAATAAGCGAGATAAGGAAACAACCCAAATGTCCATCAACTGATGAACAGATAAACAAACTGTGCTATATCCATACAAGAGAATATTATTTATTAATAAAAGGAGTGAATTACTGATACATGCTACATAATGGATGAACTTTGAAAACATATTAAGTGAAAGAAGCCAATTACAAAAAATAATATACTGTATGATTCCATTTATATGAAAAGTCCAGATAAGGCAAATTAATGGAGACAAAAAGTAGATATAGTGCCTAGGGTTGGGGCAGGTATGGGAAGAGACTGTAATGGATACAAAGTAGTGGGGTGATGAAAATGTTCTAAATTTAGAGTTTAGTGGTGGTTGCACTATTGAATTTAAATTTTCAGTGAGTGAACTTTATAAATTATATCTTAATAAAGATGTTAAATATGTCCCTACTACATAAATGCCTTAATATTTAAAGGTTCATTCCTCTTAATTTCAAAAAGGTTTATTCTTCAAAATTTTTCCAGTTCTATTGAGATATAATTGACATACATCACTGTATAAGTCTGTGTACAGCATAATGAGTTGGCTTACATATATCATGGAATGATTGCTGCAATAAGTTTAGTTAACATCCATCATCTCACATAGATACAAAAAAAAAAAAAAGTATTTCTCTCCTCGTGTTGAGAACTCTTAGGATTTACTCTTTTAACACATTTCCTATATACCATACAGCCATGTTAGCTATAGCCAACACGTTGTGTATTATATCCTTCTTACTCACTTATCTTATAACTGGAAATTTGTACATTTTGGCCACCTTCCTCCAGTTCCTCCTCCCCCCACCCCAGCGTCCCTTAACCACAAATCTGATCTCTTTTTATATGACTTTTTTTCCAAAAATATATTTTTTAATGATTTTACTATGAGAAAAATTTAAAGGTAGTATTCTGGCATATTGTTTGCAAAGTGTAACTCTCTTCAAACATCATTTTATGTCTGATGAATTTTTCAGTTACTGCTAGTTCAGTAGGAGGGATTTAGCAATTCAAATATATCATTGGTGAGAGTTATGGAAATGACTACTTTGAAATATAGCAAAAAATATATACTTTTACAGGTTGCTATTCAAACTCAAATTCATTTTCATGCATAAATATCTTCCTGATAGCTTCCATACATAGCTTCCTTTTTTCTGTTCAGACTGGCAAATCTGAATCAAATGATCTGTCCACATTTGTAAATTATAGCATAGGTTAAAAAAAACAAGTTTTTTGACAACATGTAATGAAAGCTCTATTTATACTTCATAATTAACATAGTTATGTCAGTCTTGTAGCTCCATTAAAGCATGTATTTTTTCCCTTTTCTTAACAGCTAATCATTTAAGCAAGTGAGTTTAAAGAGAAAATTAAGATGAGGAAAAGAAGTTTGGGAGGCTTTATGATAAAAGTGTCAAGTTAAAAGTTTAAATTCTTCCTTCACAGAAATGACTGTAAGTGAAGATGCAAATGAAAATTAATTTGTGTATCTTTGAAAAAGAATTAAAATTACATAGCTAGACATAAAAGAAAAGTGGCATTTGAAAGAATGTGTGACAAGGAAGGGATCATAGAAATATAACTGGAAGGTTAAATTGTGCAGACAAAGGATGGTAAGTTTTAAAGACGGATTTCATTAAATTTTGAAAAACATTATTATCAGTGAAATTAACATTTAGAAATGTGCTGATCAGATTTCTTAGCAGAACATCCAAGTCCTCTGTGACTTGATCCTTGCTTACCTCTTCAACTTTATTTCCTCTTTTCCCTATACTAACAGCAACAACAGTCATGATGACAGTGTTGACCATAATGACCATTTGCAATTACAGGGTATTTTCCATATGCCAGGAACTGTGGCAAGACTCTATAAAAGGCCATATATATATTTTTCATCCTTAAAAAAACCTGAAGTGAATACCATTATTTTCATTTTTTGAAATTGAAAAAACTGAAGTGTTGAAAATTTAAGTGACTTGATCTAAGTTACACAGAGAGTAAACATCAGAGCTAAGTTCAAATCCAGCTTTTCTGATGCCAAAATCTGTGGCTTCTGGGACTCTCTAAGTATGTAGAACTATTTACAGTTCCCTGAACAAGTCTCATTATTTCATTCCTTTGCACAAACTTTTATTTTTCCGTAATGCTCTTCCTTATCGTTCCCCTGATAGACCGAGACTTTCCTCCTGCAAGACGATCTTATGTGTGTTCCCCTCTGTTAAGCTTTCCTTCATTCAACCAAGCAGAATTGATGATACTTTCCTTTCTACTTGCCTGGTCCTGGTCCAAACTGCCAAGGTGCCCTTACCCACTACAGGGTAATTATTTATATACACGCCTGTCTAGAGCACAGTGGACTTTTATAATCGAGTGAAGGGATGAATGAACAAATGCCCTTCCACCAGGAAACGTCATGCTACTGTGACTAGAAACGTGAAATTACCACAGCACTCAAAGAAAACCTGCTAATTCTAATTTAGTTATAAGGTTTTAGGGCAGGTAAAATAGGGTCACAGAAAGAATTTATTCACATCAGTGGGGGGTTGATTTATTAGCATAATTCTCTTTTGCTATGTTTTATTACAGATATTCTCTCTGTCACCTTGTCTAACTTCTTTCCTTCTCTCAACTTAGTGTCAATTGTGGATTAAAGACAAGAACATTTTAAAATGGAGGAAACAAGAATATAACAACCTTTTCTATATTTGCACAGAATAAAAAAGTTGTTGGTTTGAGACTAACATTTGCCCACTTAGGATTCATACATTTGTGAGCCTGACTAGACAAATGAATGAGCTGGCTGTAAAGGAGCCTTCTTGGAAAAAAAATCATACTAAGGGAGGAAAGCATCAGGCTTCAACACATGACAGTTGCTCCAATTACAATGTCCAATATTCAGAAGAGAGGGAATAGTTTTGATAGCAGAATTCTAGCGCTCAGATTGATCACAATAGGCTCCCTGTTGTCTTTGTATGTGAGTCCTAGGTAGACTGAGGGTGGTAAATACAACCTGACGAGGTTATTTCATTAAAATACTCTGATTGGTATTTGAAGTACATGGCAGACATTTAATGAGAGCCAAGTGCTGTAGGAACAAAAAGGTGAGAAAAGGGAACAAAGAGAGAGACACAGAGATTCCCTCCTCTTTGGGAGAAAGCACGACAGATTTTTCTGTTGTTCTTATTGTTTTTGACATTTCAAGGGCTTCTAATACAATCACACTGCTGGAGCAACCAGATGTATCATAAGGATGCAGAGCACCTGGTGGAGGAAGTAGCAGTAGAGTTAGTGGACTTTAGTGGACATAGGACATAGTGGACCTCAAGATCTTAATGAGATTCAAGCTTTCATTTTCTGTGAGAGTTAAAGCAATTGGTGTGCATGCAACTCTAGGCTTCATTTGGAAGTGGTACATAGACTCTTCTGGATCTTCAGAGATGGTGGGCATTAATAAAGATAGTTCAAGCTGAAAAGGGGAAAATTGTGAGAATTTACTCTCCCTTTTTTTGGGAGTACCTTTTAAGGAAAAGACTAAAGAAAACAGGATGCCACATGGAAGCAGAGTGTATTTGTTTATATGGACAAATACCTGAAGTAGTGGTGTGGGGGATGGAAGGGAGATGAAAGGCACAATTCAAGTAATTTAGCTGTTCTGACCAGGAACAGATAACTACTGATGATACTATTAATAGTGATAACATGAACGTGGATTGAAGAGACACAAATTACACATTGCCCTTACCCTCATTCTGCATATACTATTTATTATTTAATTTCAGAAAGAGTTCACACGTCTGGTTATTTTAGTGCAATCTGTAAAATCAAAAGGCCATAGACATTTACTCTAATAATAATGGTAATAAATCTTTGCCATTTAACATCTGTTTTACATTTATTAATTGTATCAATGGCTTTCTTTTTGAAAGAATTTTATCTAAGCTCTCCTTCCTCACATATTTACTTCCTCCGCATTTCCTTTTCTACAATGGAATGAAATGTTAGGATCATGATGTGAAAAGTTAGAGTGATAACTTTAGAAGGTAGTCAGCTAGTTCATCGCACCATTTTATTCCAGTGACAGAGCTCATCTTTGGTGGTACATTAAGTTCCAACAGAAGAATTATTATGTCTTTAGGTCTCAGGACCCTAACGCTGCAGGATTTATTGTTTACTTTAGAGTAGTGACAGAAATCAAGTAATAAATATAGATGAGAAGAGAGAAGCATCTTAAAATATTTCCATCCTGTCTTTTTAGGTAATCAGATATCCAATAGTAAAACTTGGGTAAAAGAAAAATAAATGGCACATCACACTCTTAAGAGGCTATATTGAAGATCAAGGGCTTTCAAGTGACTAAAATCTAATGTTTCATTCAGTGGTTTATTCTGACTTGAAAGCATCTCAAATTGGTAAGCACTGTGTCTCGACTGCTTATGCTCTTCATCATCTTCCTATGTCAAATTTCGCATGTTTTAAAAATGAGTTCAGATGCACTGTTGATTAAAAGGCAGACAAAAATTATGGAAGCACAATATTTATTCCATTTAATGTTTTATTTTGTTTTTGGCTCTTCTATCAAATAAACAGAAATCTACTTTTCACAATTGGTTACTTATGAATTCCAGATGATCTGGTACTCTTCAAAACACACAGTCTCAAACCTAGAGAAAAGTTAAATGTATTGTACAAATAACATTATTTTCCTGATCCATTTAAAAGTTAGTTGCTGATATGGTTCCCTATCATTCTGAATAGGCTAGAGCATATTTTCTAAAAATAGAGACTTTCTCCTACATAGCCCCAAGACAACCAACAAATCAGGAAATTAACAATAGCATATTACTACTATCTGACACTCAGATCCCAATGTTCACGACCTGTATCAGTAATATTCTTTATAACAAAAAGAGCAAGCTCTAGTTCACGTGTTGTATTTAGTTGTCATGTCACCTTAGTCTCCTCAGTCTGGAGCAATTACTTAATCTTTTCTTGATTTGGAGATTCCATAATTTTGTATTAATGGCCCTCAGTTTGGGATTCTCTGATGCTTCCTCATGATTCACTTCAGCAGGTTATGCATCTTTGGCAAGACTATCACAGAAATAATGTTTCCAATCTCATAGTACATGATTTGTTTCATTATTGGCGATGCTAATTTTTAGGTGATAAAGGTAACTCTGCAAGGCTTTTCTTCCCTTAGTAATTAAACAGCAGTTTGAGGGGACATACTTGGTGCTATATAAATAATCCATTGTTCACTCAACATTTAATTTATTCACTTATTTATTTCTATTAGTAAGTACTGTCAGATTCCTATTTTATTCAATGAGTTATAATTTATTACTATGATTATTTCTTCTGATACTCAAAATTTCCCATATTTGATCAGTTCTTTAAGATTTTTTTTTTGTCCTTTTGTCAATTCCCATCATTCTGTGAGCACTTTCTTATTTTCAGGCACAATAATTTGTTCCAGATTCATCTTATACACTCTCTTCCTTAACCCTGACATTTAGCCATCATTTCAGGAGCCCTCATTTACCATCATAGGTTACACTGAGCCCCTTCCCTATTTTGCATACTCACTTCATTCCATCCAGGCTCTGAAACGATGTTCTGGACTGTCCCCAGTCTGTGGTGAAGCACTTCTTACTCTTCTTCGGGTCCCACATCCTGCAGAGGGCCACTCTGTCCCCCATGTGCAGATGTCCTCTTCATCCTTCCTGGGGTCCCACATTCCACGTCAGGGTTGCACCCTGTGCGAATAGCCTCTTCACCATGCTGGACTCTGATATCTGACTCAGGGCCGCTACCACTACCAGCCCCTCCTTACTCCTCCCAGGCTCTGATATCCTTAGTACCCACCCTTTGTGCTGCAGGTGCCTTCCTGCTTGTCTACATCTAAAGGTGTTTGGAGTGAGTTGAAAAAGAAGAGAGTTAATTCTTTAAAGATTAAATTTAAATGAAATAAGTGTACTCTAATGATAACTACTAGATTTATAGTCTATTAGAAACGAAAATTATTGGGAAAAACCCTACATATTGACCATCAGCTAGAACACAAAACACAGAAGATTCCCCAAATTCCTTTTTATACACAGATGACTGTCAAATGTGAACTGCCATCCCAGATCTCCTCCCCTTTGAACTAGAGTCCCACATAACTCATTTCCTTCCCAAACTGTCCTCTTTGATGTCTTAAGAGCACGTCAAGCTCCACACTTAACCAACCAAAATCCAGTTTGCTCCTCTCCAGTGTCCCACATCTCACTCTCTCAGTCAATGATACTTTAGTTGACCCATTAATGAAATCCAGAAACCTATTGATCAACCCTGCTACTTTTTGCTTCCTCCCTTCCACATCTAGTCTATATACTGCCCCTTAGGTCATCATCATAAGTATAAACTATCTATATTTCTATTTGTCTGTAGATATAGATAGTTTAAATCTATTCACTTCTGCCTATCTCATTTACTACCACTCTTATCTGAGGCAGTCATCTTATCCCTCAAGTACTAAAATGCCCTCCTAAGTGCTCTCTCTGCACTTACCCATGCCTGTGACAATCTATTCTTCACATGGCAGCAGAGAGATGCTTTCAAAATGCAGTTGGATCATACCCGACATGCACCTTCCCTCTATAATCTGTGGCTTTCCATTGTTCTTGGGTTTAAAAATATCTTGGAGTTTCAAGGCAATGGAGAGCTGGCTTCTATCTACCTCTTCAGCATCATCCTGCCCCACAGTCCTTCCAGCTCTCTGTGCCCCAGTCATACAGCCTTCTTTTCTGTCAATTCTTTGAATGTTCCCTGCTTCTTTAACACAGGACGTTTCCTGAATGCTCTTCCCTATGCCTGAATGCTCTTATACCATAAACAGATAAACAGCACTATTTAGCTAACTCCTACTCTTCCCTCAGACCTCAGTTTAATCATTATTTACTCAAGGCAGCATCCCTGACTGCCTGACACTGTAAGTCACATCATTTGATGTTTTCCTATTGTCATGAAGCTTTCCCTCTGATCACAGCTCTCCACTTATATTTATGTGTGCTTAATTGTTGTCTGATGACCCTCTACCCTAAACCCTAATCTCCAGGATTTAGGGATAATGATTATTTTTTTGTTTGTTTATTATTACTTTGTTTACCATTATGCTTTGGCATTAGTAAACCTTCAATATAAATTTGTTAAAACAACTGAATGAATAATTCACAGTTACCTTACCATGGATGAGAGTCCATGAGACTTTTTTCTCCTTCTTTTCCTACAGGGCTATCCCCCGAAGCTTTCTGTTCAATATGCCACTGCTTTATTGCTTGCTATTACAAGGATTCTTGAGGCTGGTCCCCTTCTGTAACATCTTTCAAAGATTGAAGTACACTACCTCTGTCCATTTTAATTTGTAAAGTTTTCCAAAGATAAAAAGAGAATGTCATGGGAAAATTAATAAGCATAAACAATCATGTCTTAAATTAATATTACTTACCATCATCTTTTCTTCAGTATCTTAGGGGGGAAATGATTACAATCAGCAGCAGACTATAACATCAATATAACAGTGTATAACATTAATGTAACAATGTAGCCAACACTCTACATTCAGCACAGAGAGAGAAAAGATAGTTACAACAATTGATGAGAGATAACAACACTTCAACTTTCTTTTATTTTCATTTGGCAAGGATGTTCAAGATGCAAATAATTCCTGGTGACCTTCCATTGTGATCTGCCACTTTTAAGGCAGCAAATAATTGAATGAAGGCTATGATTAGCTTAATAAGACCTCAGATAAAATTTATGGATGTCACAATTTGACTGTTATTAACGAAGTGACTATTTTTGTCTGTAGGGATGTTTGTTTTTCCTGACAAGTCTATTATCTCAATGTGTTGCTTGATATTTGCTGAGAGACTGTGTGGGTGTGATGTGTATTGGGGGCTTATGCTGGGCTGGGGGCTGTTTTACTTTGCATTTTGTATTGGTGGCTATTATTTTACTTTTGTATGAGCTTTGCATTCTGGCAGAATATTTCAGCTTATTTGATAAATTATTCATTCTCCATAATCTCTAAAGTCAAAGGGTATAATCTCAACTCATAATGAGAAATTCTGAGCACAAAAGAACACTTAAATAAGAGAATCAAAGTATTTTGACTTGAGATAAGAACAACCATGTCTCAATATGTTTCATTGGCTTTGTTTCTATTATATGAGAAAAACACATATTGCCACATTTTTGTTATAAAACATTAGGGGAAAATATAATTGATATGATGCTATCATTTTACGCACAAAATATTTTGGCCAATGTAACATGATGTTATGTAAGTGTCGTGTCAAACTCTTTTTTAAACTTCTATTAGCACTTATATGAAAACTGAGCATTTTTGTATGTGTACCGGTTTAACCAATTTATTTTTTGTTTTATATTATTGTTGATTCTTTCTTCAAAAATAGCACTCACTTCGCAAATATGTGTTAAGTTCTCAATACATGGTAGTCATTGTCATAATTCCTAGGATATAGAAATACATGAGATGTAACATTTGACCTCAAAGGTCTCACAATTCCTGGAATCTGATAAAAACTTGCAGTTCAAATTCTGGTTCAGTCACTTACTAGCTGCGCCAAATTATTCAATTTTTCTGAACCCTGGTTTCCTGTGAAGTGGAGATACTAATAATATATACTTTATAGGACTGTTTTGAGAATTAAATGAGATAATTAATGTTAAGCACTTTCTATGTTGTTTGAAATGTAATAGGTATTCAACAAATATCACCCTCATTATTGCTATCATTATTTTCAGAAATATTATCATTATTTACAAACTGTAGATTCGAAAGTATTCCAAGGAGTGTAATTATTAAAAGTCCACTTCATGAGTAGGTCTCTTATTATTTCCCTCTGTTTATAGAGTTGTGTTAAAGAATGAATTGAAATAACACAAGTATCAACCACAGCAAAGTGGGTATGACTTTAGCAATTCTAGAAAGGCCAGGCAGTCTTCTGAAACCTCACCTAAAGTATATTGAAATATGATTTAACTGTAAATACTGCTGAGAAAAATAATAACTGACTACTTAGTTGTTGCAGAAGATGATTTTTAATGGTTGTTTATTATTTAATGTCCTAAGGCTTAAATTCATCATATATATTTATTAAAAATTGAGTAAGAGGTTCACACAAATTCCTTTTCTTAATTTAATTAAAAGACATTTTAATGCAAAATGCACTTTTTAAAAAAACATTGACATGAAGGAAAGGCATAGCTCTTCATAGAAAAATGACAGTGATTTTTACAAAAAACTGATCAATATTTACATAGCTGGGCTGATTTTTTTTGTTGTTTATGGATGCATGTTTTACATGCCTCCCTTCTTTTCAGCTGAACTGTCACCTGCAGAAATAAAAATAAGGTCTTTTAAAAAAAATTTTTTTAACATCTTTATTGGAGTATAATTGCTTTACAATGGTGTGTTAGTTTCTGCTTTATAACAAAGTGAATCAGCTATACATATACATATATCCCCATATCTCCTCCCTCTTGCATCTCCCTCCCATCCTCCCTATCCCACCCCTCTAGGTGGTCACAAAGTACCGAGCTGATCTCCCTGTGCTACACAATGGAATATTGCTCAGCCATAAAAAGAAACTAAATTTAGTTATTTGTAGTGAGGTGGATGGACATAAGTTCATTTTTTTGATAGGCATTTATGGAAAACAACTACAAATGCTGGGTACTATGATAAGCTTTCAGGATATAAAGAAGTATTTTATATAGTCTTAGCCCTGAAAAACTATACCTATTGTCTATATTAACATTATTTTTGCTACTCCACTGTCTTCATTAGCATGTCCTAACATTTTCCTGGAGTTTCTTGCTCAGGTAAGCGGTTTGATTGTTCATTACTGAGACCTTCTGAAAGACCTATCAACTCTTCAAAGGAAAGCATTAATAGACAGTTGGGGCTCTAAGATTTTCTGAATCACTGGACACAAAATCCTAGTCTTGCTATTTCTACCATCCCTGGTTTAATGTATCATGATCCTAACCTAATCCTAAGCAAGTCCTCTACCCTGATAGAACTGCCTTAAGCCAAACTCCTAATTCTTAATAAATTCTAACCTAGCCTTCTTTTCTCTGAGACACAGTCACAACACTGCTGAGGAGGTATTCTTCCCTGCCTCAGTATATTATAAACTCAACTTTGTCTTATCAATGGATTGTATTGGTGCTATTTGGGAACCTGGCATTTGGCAGTTTAATGCAATCAGAATACAAGTGTTTAAAGAAAATCTGTTTTTTGAATAAAGTCAATCAATAGCAATAAGGGGAAAGAGAATGTGTCAGAATTATAATATTTGAGAACAGAATAATTTTAAGCATTAAAACTGAGGGTATACTACTAATACCTTTTTGAGGAAAGTATGATTAAAATTCAGGGTCAACAAAGATTACAGCATAAGAAGATAGTGTGGGACAGGAAAAATAAAAGATACTAAATTTCTTTTTCTTCTATGACCTTTGCATATGTCATTCTCTTTCTTTGGAATATCTTTCCTTAGCTATTTGCCTGCATAACCTGATAATAATTTCAGGTTTCAGTTTAATATCCCTTCCTTCACAGAGGAAGACTTCCTGAACCTGCAACATTGGTTTAGGTGTTTCCCCTGGAAGCTCCCTTGAATATTTACACTGGTGGAGAATTCAAGGCAAAATTATAAACACCATCCTTCCTTATTGCCTGGGGTAGAAAATAAGAGAAGCAATATAAAAGATGAAGCCTTTCAACTGATAAATAGTAAATTGGAGGACATGGCTCAGTGTAAGAGCCAAATGGACCTGCTAACCAAATTTCATAATTAGCCAAATTTAGTCACCCAATCACAGGCAGCACTAGACCAGGGTATCTTCCCTGTGCACTGTCTTACAGGGTGAAGGAGCAGGGGAAACCTGGATCTCTTTTAAATGGAAGAAATAGATGAATTTGAGCTGAACATGTCCAATCTATTCACAAATTGATCAAATAGGTTAGGTCATGCCCCCTTTCCTGAAGCAAAGGAGTATAGAGACAGAGAGAGGCCAGACATTTGGATGAGTTCTTCTACCTGGATGGAAACAATGGGGGTGAGGGAGAAGCTTTCCACTACAGCATTTCCAGTCAGGCACTATCAGACTATTTTGTAATTTTCATTTACTTATCTGTCTGTCCTCTTAAACTGTAAGTTCTCCAAAGTATTATATCTCATTCCCCTCTATAACCTTAGTTTATAGTTCTTGGTCCATAAAATTTGTTTGGTAAAAGTTTGATGAAACAAATCCCAGATACTGTATTAGTCACACTTACAGTTTTACCCCTTATGTATTTCCCCTTACTCATAATAGTTTACTCTTTTAGAAAACCTCAAAAGTATTGTGTACTTCCTTAAGGACATGAAAATGCAAGCAAAGATGGGAAACTACATTTTGTTTATCAATTGTTGAAAAAAGGAAAGAAACAGAAATGTAATTTAGGTTTTTTCCTTTACAGGTTCTCAGTGAATGTTTATTGAGGTAATATGAGCTCTAGGAAGAAGCAATAGTCAATAGCAATGGAACATGAAAGAGAAAGTCCATTTCTTTCTTTCTTTCTTCCTTCCTTCCTTCCTTCCTTCCTTCCTTCCTTCCTTCCTTTCTTTCTTTCTTTCTTTCTTTCTTTCTTTCTTTCTTTCTTTCTTTCTTTCTTTCTTTCTTTCTTTCTTTCTTTCTTTCTGCCAGAATAAGAGAGGTGGCTAAGAATTATTTGCCTTCTCCAAGGAGTTACATTGGTCAAAATACCTGACCGAACCTAAACCCCATCATACTTCGTTGAATGCCATGTCTGTAGGTGTAGCTCTACAGGTCTACTTACAAGGCAGGCATTGAAATGATGTGAAGATTCTGCTCGAAAGCCATGGAAACAAGGTGTATGCCTGGTATCTTGAACTGAAATCATTGAATATACTTTCCTATATGAAACATAGCTTCATCTGGTACCTGTGTTCTTTAACACTTGGGTCAGTATATTATGAGTTTAAAACAGTTTTAGTGAGCTGTCTTGTGAAACTATTACCACAGGAAAGTATTTGCCATTTTAAACATTGACCTTACAATTGTACTTCGGAGACTTCATTCTCTTATTAATTAGGGGCTTTCTGTATCCTGATTTTAAATTGCTAGCTTGTGTACTTCCTCGCTTTCTTTGGTTTTAATCAATTATTTTCTTCTTGTTCCCTCTTCTATCATGGAAGTTATTGTATAGTTTTTAAATGCTTGAAAAAATGATTTGCTGTAAAATCTTAAAGGCTTTCTGGATACTGCATTCTGCTTCTAAGAAAATGCAAGCACATACGCCTTATAATTTAATGACAGTAAATTTTTTTTTATAGGAGGAAACAATTCCCCTTCATTACCTGTTTTTACTTTTGTGCAAGGAAAGCTAGAACTTTATGCAAGCACCTTCTTTACACTTTGGGTATTATTAAGACAATTATGTCCCCTCTGTGGTCATCTCTTCTTCTGCGAGAGAGTTGCTAATCTGGAGACAACATGACATTAATTGAGATGTTTATTAATAGGAAGATGTAATGACTTAAAGACTGGATTCCATGTTTTCCCTTCCTTTTTCACGAAATGCAAGACCCCTTTCATTTCCTTTCTCCATGTGGTAGTACATCCTGGTGTCTTAGATTTCTGGGAAACAGACTCCTCCAAGGCAGACTTTTGAGCAGGAGGTATACTGGGAAGCAGGATAAGCAGAGGAAGATGTGAAACTATGATGTAGCTGTCTTAGAAGCCTCACCTGAGCCTATGAATCTAGCTGGAAATGGCTCTGCAGAGCTGTCTGAAATCAAAGCAAGTTTTCCAGGCTTTTGCACCTCACTATCAGCCAGTCATTGGACACAACTGCTGGGAGAAAGCACAGTCTTGGACAATATGGCTCTCTTTGTCCGAGAACAATCCTCAGAGAAAGACTCAACTCTGAACTGTGTGCCACAGGCACTACTGACAGTGAGAGGAATGAGGGTCTGGGTTCTGAAAGGAGGATTCTGGCAGCTCATTGTCCAATACATTCACTGTACTAGAGGCTGCCTGTTCATTCTCCTGTCTCTGTTTCCTATTCAGCTAGACAAGTAAATCAAGCTTGCCATCTTTTCTACATCTTTGGTTGAATAGATGAATTCTGATCCCGCTTTGTAAACCTGGTCATCTCTCAGTGTACAGACAAACCTAAGCATGAGCATGCCATATTTAGTTAGGGTAGGAAATATGATATCCAGCACAAGTGACTCGAATCTCAATCACTTTCTCCAATCCACACTTTGACAGAAAGCATTGCATTAAATGTTATAGAGTACTTGCCAGGAAAATGTAATCAATAATTTCTTTCACACATAGATAGTGATACTCATGTAAATTCTGTTTTATTGGAAAGACCATTGAATAGTTTAATGTTACTTTAATATAGTAATTTGTAATTATATTGTGATATTTTCAGCAGTGTTCTGATATTTTCAGCAAAGGATGGTGGTGAAAATCATGGTTTGTGGAGTCAGAGTGTCTGAATTTGGATCCTGATCTCTCTGCTTTATTGCAGTATGAACTTTGAATTCAGTTTATAACTTTTAAATGGACATGAAACAATGTCTATTTCATAGGATAGTTTTCAGAATATGATGAAATTATCCATGTAATAAAATGGCTCCTGACACATAGTTTCTGACACAATGCTGCTCAATAAATACTGGCTAATATATTTATTATCTTCTAAATCATTTTGCTATCACTACAATATGGTTACAAAAATAAACAAAAATTTAGTAGCATGCAACCATAGGCATTGATTTAGCTCATGAAGCTCTCAGCTGGAAGTCAGCTAACCTCGGCTGGGCTTGGCTGAGTGTCTCTGCTGCTCGCGGATGTGTCTCCTCAAGCATCTGTGGATTGATTCTCTTCCATGTTTTCTTCTCTTCCTCCAGGAATCAGAGGGTTTGCCTGAGCTTGGTTTTCTCATGGGGTTGTCAGAATGTAAGAGAGCTAACCCAACTGCTTGAATGATTCTCAAGTCTTTGGTTCCATTATACTCGCTGACATTTCATTGGTCAAGGTAAGTCACGTGAGTGAAACCAAAGTCAGGAGTGGTGAAATATACTACTTTAGTGGTGGAACTGGAAAGCCACATAACCAAGGGCATGGATACAGATAATGTTAAAGAATTGGGACAATTAGGACACTCACCATATCTCCAATGGCAACAACACAAACCACTCTGGTACTGTCTCTTCCCATAGCTTCATTCCTACCCAACTCAGCCTGCCCTCCTTCCATATCCATTCTCTGTAAGCTCTTCTATAACCTCTTACACTGTACCTTGTGGATCATTTCGTCATATCAACAGTTGCTTACAGCCTTGAACCAGTTTTTCCTACATGATTCCCTTTAACTGAGACTTGGCTTTCTCCTAATGTTACAAATTCCTTTCTGTTTCAGGTTCTTCCTTTGAACTCATTCGATGCCAGATTCAGGCAGTATATTCTTTACACCATTCATACTTTTTTTTTAAGGATAATTGTTGACATTTTCCACTTCTGTGTATCTCTTCTCAACTTAGGAGCTCAAATTCACCTTATTCCCTGCCAGCTTCAGAGTTTCAAATCCACTCCCTTGCCTTATGGCCCTTTTGTCCCTATAGTTTCTTAGAACTCCTTTCTAGACTTTCATATTGGGCGTTATTCTATTTTGTTTCCCAGTTCTCAGGTTCCTCCTTTGCTTCATGTATGGGACATTTTCTTCCTCTCACCCTATAAATATAAGGATTCTTTAAAGTTTTGTCTTAACCTTCAACCCATTTTTCCCTTGGTAATCTAATTTGTTCCCACAGGTTAAATTATCATCTCTACTGGATGATAATAATATCCTCCTGCACTTCTTTATTGTTCACAACTGATCTGCATCTGTTTTGATGACCCCTATTTTCTTTATTGCTATCTCAATCTTCCCAGGACATAGGATCAAATTTCATATATTCTATTTATTTTAATATATTTAGTCCTTTCTATTCTAATCTAATTAAATCTTTCCACACTCTTGTGTATGACAGGGACCTAAAACCAGTCTGACAAGCATCTGTTAATTGCTTCTTCTGTGACAATCTTGCAAGACAGGGTAGATAAAAATATGAATAAGATATGGATCCAGTAAAAAAATATATATATATATGGACCCAGACTTCAAGAAGCTTTATTAGAGGAGGCAGAAAATAAACATTTGGCCATTAAAGAAAAGTAGGGGCCATTCTAGTGGCAAAAACAAAATGCTGCGGGAACACTAAGAAGCAGGAAATTAATTCTGATATGGGGGTCTATCAGAGTAGCCTTCACAGAGTAGGTGACATTTGAGCTGTCTTTGAAAGATGAGTCAGACATATATTATCCTTAACATTTAAAAGTTTACAGTCTACAAAATGTCTGAACTGTATCAATGTCTGTAACAGGTGCTTTCCTGCCTGTGGGAACATCAGCGACACTCTTTAAAATGTTCCTCCCCAGTGCAACAGTATCTCAGAAAAATTTGCCGGGTTTTGCCTTCTGAGTTTCTCTTTGTTCTGAGTCTTGATGTCAACCTTCAGATATGGTGCTTTGGACATTTCCTTTCTTCTTGTGCCTGCTCTTAGGAGATTCCAGTTCCCTTTTACTTCATGTCCTAAAGCTGCTGACAAGAACTGGCTCCTGAAAATCTAGCCACTTGCAGCATCTGAGACTCTTTCTCACTTTGATTGGGAACACAGGTAATTCTGGGAATAAGACAGAGAGGTAAAGAACAATTATATGAAACAATGTGGAAGATGTCATTAAAGAGTTTCATAATGTCATGGAGATTTAAAAGAATTCCTCACAAGTATGCCACCTTCTCCCCCAGATAACTCTGGACAGTCTCACCCTGATAGATTAATTTTTTGGCCATAAATATTATCTTTTATGCCTCCCTCTTTGGTTATCACAGAGGAGACTTGTGTCAGTGTATGAATGAGAATATCTACATGTTTATCCATGAAAATTTGCAAGTCTATCCTTATTTTATTTAATCTATCTTTTTTTTTTTTCCGGTACGCGGGCCTCTCACTGTTGTGGCCTCTCCCGTTGCGGAGCACAGGCTCCGGACGCGCAGGCTCAGCGGCCATGGCTCACGGGCCCAGCCGCTCCGCGGCATGTGGGATCTTCCTGGACCGGGGCACGAACGCATGTCCCCTGCATCGGCAGGCTGACTCTCAACCACTGCGCCCCCAGGGAAGCTCTAATCTGTCTATTTTTTGAACAAGGTGTGTCGCCGGAGGTAGTGGTAGCTTACCTTAGATGTCCTAGGCACTGGAACACTGACCATGAGTCAGTCCTAATATTAGCTCTAGCACTGTGCACACACTTGTGTGAGACAGCAATTCCATGGGACCTGAGTGCATGCATGAGGCTCATGCTTCTATGACTGGACTGGGATAATCTGAATCTGAGTTTGCTTGTCTATAAGTAGATCTGGTCAGATGCTAAAATGAGAGTAATGACTAGCTTAGATCAAATGAGTCTGTAATGGAAAATAAAACAAAATCAAACCAGATCCAGTGGTAAGAAATAGTGCATTTTGGTGAAATAGTTGGGCAGGAGAGCCTAGGATGGCTATGAGTTCATACCAGTATGGATGGAATAATAGAATTTCCTTCTTCAGGAGCCAACAGCAACAGAGCTATGGCAGGGTCAAAATGAGGTTTTGTTTTGTTTTGTTTTCTGTGTTACAAGTTTTCTTATGGACTCAGTATTAAAACAAGTAATTAGATTTTTTTGTTAACTCTCAAAAGAATTACTTTGAATTGAATTTGCAAATGTATTGTTTTCTATAAATTCATTGTCCATTGCTATCTTGTAGTAAGACTACATTTGATTAGTGTATAAGTAAATAATTTACCTAGAAATTGCTGTAGTAAGTGCCCAATCAAAATACATATTAAAAGCTTGTAGGTCTAAGCTAGTATGCAAAATATAAAGATTTTTACAAAATGGGCTAAATTATTAAAAATGTTGACAACAATCTATTGGAGCTTTGTAAGTAATAAGGGTAAAGGACGAACACAGTATCATTACATTAATGACAAATATGAAAAATTTATAAAAATGATAAGCTACAACTCTCCAGAAATCTGATACTAGAGTAATTAGAATTACTGGATCCTAGTCTGTTAACTTTGTTGAAAATAGTCTGGACATAATATTCAAAGCTTTAAATATGCATCTCAATCTCAATATTTTTACAAATTTAAAAGAGCAGCAGGACCACAAGATGCTACACTCCAAAGACAATTTCCTTTATTTATTTTTTTAAAAATAATTATGAGTTATTTAGAGGAGACATTTTTGGTATATAATTAGTAGGACAATATTGACAAGAAAGATGTGACAAAACACACATGCTGTAATGTGTAAGGAAATGTAGTTCCCCTTAATGAAGCAATTTAAAATAGTAATGGAATTATTTAACAAAGGAAATTTTAATTGCATGCATTACCATAATTCTTCATATTTACTAGAGAAATAAAAATATTACAGTTCTGTTTAACAAATAAAATTAACTTTTTCTTTCATCCCTCAGCATGTTTTAAGAATCTGAGGTTAGTTTAAAATTGTAAATCCTATGTAAATGGCTAAAGCGTCTGTAGAGATAGAGGGATTACCTTCTGGTACACATATTTATTCAGCACTAGCCACACTTTTCTAAGACCAGGAAGTTTAACTTTGAACTTCTGGGAGACAATAGATTGTAATTGAACATGAGCACCTTTGGAATTGAACATAACTTGGTTTGAGCTTTGAGCCTTTGGCAATTTATTAAACCTGCACAAGTCTCCATTTCTTCACGTACAAAATGGGGAAACTAATATCTAATTCTTGGTGTTAAGATGTTCTAAATGATATCAGATATTGTGTCTGGCACATAAGGCGCTTAATAAATCAACTGTTCCAATTCTTTCTCCTATAAATAAAGTGAAAGCATAATTGAGGTGCAGCATTACTGCCACTTCTAATGCTACTATTAGCAATAATTTTTGTTTACTGAGCATCTGTTATGTAATCTGTATGGGGCAGTGGCTTTATATAAACATATTGAGCTATTTTATTGAGCCAGCTACTTTATATTATGTTCTCTAGATATAATTTTAAAATTAAATTGGTCAGAAAGAAATTTTTAATGCAATTATGTAGATGAGAAATCCATATTTGGCTGGAATAGTACTGATTTCTTTGCTGAAAGACTAAAAGTGTTATAGACCTTTAGAAGCTTTATCACTTCCACTATCTTGTTTGAAATAACATCTCTTTGTAGTTGCTAATAGAGATTTCAGTAGCTCCAAGTAACAGCTGAAACAACAAAGGTTCAATTAAATCGTGACTTCCCTGGGTTTTCTTAGTAACTGTTAGAGCTGTGACTTAAATTTAGCTATTTTTAACCTTTAATTACAGTTTTCTTTCCCTTATACCATACCTTCTCTCTGTCTTGATGATAACTTAGATACATTAGTAACTGTAGAAATATATTTTAAGGATAATGTTGACTAATTTTTTCTCTGGTTTTCTGGAGGTCACGACAAAGGAGGTATGCCTATAAAGCAGTAGAGAAGGAGTTTAGAGTTTGGGATAAAAATTTTGCTTTTACCAGCTGTGAAACATTATATTGATGGTATTAAGGGTTATTTTTTGAAGACTTAAAAATATGGGGAAAAAAAACTATATTTGGAGGAAGATGTGATGAGAATAGGCTAAATGATTCATCCAAGATGTTCTCCTGGCTTAAGATTTTAACACTTTTCATCATGTATATTAAAAACTTTCCCATAAATTTCTTTCCATGCCCATGAAAGCAGATTTTGCTTGCCCTCCTTCACACACTCATACGCCATCCAGACTCATACACCTGCACAGTACAACCCAGACACACATAAACCTACCTTTTAAAATGGATAATGGTAAACCATAGCATCTCCTTGATGGCTTATCCTAGGTAAGTTATGTTTGCCCATTACTCAAAACAGTGCTCTCTGATGAAAAGATGATAAAACAGATGAGCAAGTTGGGTAGAAACAAGTTAGATGCTCCGGTACTTGGAGAATGAATAAGGCTAATACTTTTGCTGTGATTCTACAGACAGATCAGCTGATGCAGGAGTTGGCCACTTTGCTTTTCTCTTCAATACAGTGAGGTAGAGATTTTAAATTCTTGTCACACACATACTAGGTAATTGAACCACTTGAGATTGTCACAGGTGAAATGGAATGAAAACTTCGGTCACTGTCATCTTTAGGTTGTCCTTTTCTCTGCATCCTGTGAACTGAAGCTATAATTTTCTAAAAGAGTTGCAAGTATAGCTATTACTCTCTTGATAACTTGTCTTATCTCTGGAATCAGTTGTCAGCTTACCTGTCTTAAGTGTGATTATTAAATACTTCCCATACTGATCAATTTATTTGGAAGATACTGTTTGGGAGTTTGGAAATGTCAGTGGGCATTTCAAAGGTGTTATTTGACCATCTAGGAAAATTTCCTTATATTGACATAATAGCATACTTATACTAACAAATGAAAACTATTTTTTTTTTTTTTTTTTTTTTTTTTTTGCGGTATGCGGGCCTCTCACTGCTGTGGCCTCTCCCGTTGCGGAGCACAGGCTCCGGACGCGCAGGCTCAGCGGCCATGGCTCACGGGCCCAGCCGCCCCGCGGCATGTGGGATCCTCCCGGACCGGGGCACGAACCCCTGTCCCCTGCATTGGCAGGCGGACTCTCAACCACTGCGCCACCAGGGGAGCCCATGAAAACTATTAAATGTGAAAAGGAGTAATTATTCTAGCAACAATTTACGTTAAATGTTATTTTCTGTTCAGATGGCCATTAGTGATAATCTAGGGTTGTGACACTCTCAGGACCTATAGAGTTTGCTCAGATTCTCCACTGAGTAGAAATTTGTAGCATTTAACTACTGCATTCCAAAAAGAACTTCTTCAAAAATAAAAACTGAAAATCTTGTGTTTCATAAATGTGTCTGCTCTTGAGCTGTGACTTTTCACCAGAGAGGATGTTCATATTACCTTTAGTTAACTATCTTTGAAAATTTACTTGTAATTCAGGACATAATGCATCTGGCAATGATTCTGCCCAGAGTTACTTGGAGCTTAAAATGGTTTTAAAAATGCTCCCCCTCTACTCCTAATCTGCAGTATTTAGTTGATTACTCATCTCCCCTTGCCAAACCTAATACTGAGTCCTATCTGATAGGGAGAAATCTGCATAATGACGGTCTCAGTAGACATTAAAGAATACAAATATCTCATCTTTCTGGTTATTTTTTTCATGGTAATATCTGAGCTATTCATTATGATTTCAAACTGACAATTCTATTTTTATTATTATTGTCTTCCTTTGAACTAAATGTATACACAGGCCCCTTATGTGTTTGTTCTTTTAGCTTTATATTGTTTTCAATTACTTTTTGTTTATTGAATGTTTAATGAAGTATAGATCAACATGATTTGTTTTCTGTAATTTTTAGCCTGATAGGGTCTATACCTCTTTAAGGGAATACAATCTATTAAAAGATATTGATAGATTCTAACTTACTCAGAGAAGACTTTAGATGACTTTAACCAATGAGGCTCCCAGCTAGCATAAATACCTGGTCAGTGTTGAATTTAACTCAAGACATAGTTGGATTCTATTAGATCCCTTAGAAAAAGTCTATTATACTTCATGTTTTAAAAAAAAAAAAAAGTCTTTAGATTATATAACATTCTTTGAAGAATTATAATGCATTTCAAAAGAGCCTCCATCATTCACAAATTATTCACCCTGCAGTGTTTTACCAAAATCATATGTCTGTGTCATATAGGTAACTTGACATTAGAATGACAGCACTGCAGTTATCGCTGTGTATATGTATGCAGAGTGAACATAACCAGGAAATATGCACTCTAAGTGATGTACTCAAATGCAGAACTAAGAAATATCATCTTGCAAGCTTGTCAGTGGTGTGCAGGATGCATTCTTATTTTTCTAATTTATGCTGCTAGTCTATAGCTTCCGTTGGAGTTGACAGTATATACTTGGGAGAATACAACATAAACCAGTAAGCTCTTTCTCTATATAGTAACAGTTTTACTCTGACTTTTTAGGTGGTATAAATCCTGAAAAGTCAAAGTTCTGAGCAGAACCAGGACAGAAATGCAAATAGCCAAACTGTCAAGAATTGTGAAGAATCTGAGATTTTACCATACTTGAAGCGAACAAGTTAGCCTATCACCATTTCATGGATACTGGTAGAAGACAAGAGACTCCTCGGCCAGAGACAAAGGACTTTATTACTCACAATAATAGCCAGAGTCTCATCATTTTTTGTGCAAGTTCCCTGAGACTCAGTTTCCACAAGGAGGTATGAAGAGGGCCAGGTGACACCCGTATATGCAGTGTGTTGTGTTATAGGAGAGAAACCCCAAACTTAGGGAGCTTAAATATCTTATAATGGTCATTAAGCATGCCCACCATTTGCTGTAGAGAGACTTATTCTGCTATCCAAGGCTGTTTACTGTACAAATTCTGCATCAAAGGGAAGTCAGTGCCTCTGCTTTTAAGACATGCAGAAATGTAAGAGATCCATGGAGAACTGACACTTTCAAAGGTATTTGTACACATGTGGCTGATTCACTTTGCTGTACAGCAGAAACACAACATCGTAAAGCAACTATATTCCAATAAAAAAAAAGAGTCCTTATCCAGAAGAGAAGCTACTTTTTGCCTAGGTTTATCTACCAGTTCCAGTGTCTTGTCTGAGAAAGACTATCTCTTCTATACAGCACCTGGTAAAAGAACTCACTCTCATTTTTCCATCTCCAGCTTACTTCTTAACCCATTTCTGTCTGGAACTGGTTTCACCTACAGCAGAACTTACTTCTTTGAGAATGGACCTTTCCAGTCTTCATTTTTCTTGGTCTCACAGCAAAGTGAGACTTTCTGAAACAAAGTCTGTTCTTGGCTTCTGTAAAACTCCATCTCCCCCTTCATCACTTTTCAATTGTCTCTGTGCTTATCTCTTCCTTTAAAATCATTGATATCCTTTGTGGTTCTGTTCTTTTGTTTACACACTCTCTGTATGTGACATCACAATATTGATAGTGCTGATTGTTCTCAAACTTAGTCCCTGTTCTGAACTCCAGACTCATATTACCACTTGCTTTTTGGATAGCTCTATTTAGCTGTCTTACTGGCATCTTCATTCACCAGTGCAAACTAAATATGTTAAACATTCCTCACACCCCCCAGATCTCTTGACTCTTGGGTCACCTTATTCAAATTCACTCTCTAACTACAACCAGAGGAATAAAATGCCAATCTGATCCTGTCATTCAACTGATTAGAAAACTTTCTTGAATCCACTATCCCTTGAGATAAAATTCAAACCCCACATCAAGGGATAAAGGGACTTCAAATTTGGCCCCGCTGATCTGTTCTACCTCATATCTGACCACTTTTTAGTCCAGCCATATCATCTCTGTTCTTAGATGAAGTCACTTCTCTCTTTTACCTTAGGACTTCGATACCTACCAGACACTGTCCCACTTACCTTTTGAACCAGACAAAAAGCCTATAGGGAAATTTCTTCAGATTCATCTTCACTGTCCAAGGTACCCGCATAGTCCCCTTAACCTCGTCTCTGAGTACTCATTCCCATGAACAGCAGTTGCTGGTTTAAATTCTGACTGTCCCTCTGCACAGTTAGATCTATGAAAGCAGGGACTGTTTTTCATCTTGTATATTGTATTCTCTAGGACTGAATCCTATTCTGGGCTGAGTGAAGGTTCTCAATAACTATTTTTGAATGCATGAATAAATGAAAGTAAGATCTAGCTCTCTTTGTAATGAATTATATCTTTATCTTGACAGGCCCAGATATCTGTATTTCTAATATAATAGAATAATGATACCATTTATATAATAGAAATTATACACATATAATAATACAAGTCATTTTTCCACATGATTTTGTGTGTTTGTAGGTATACATGTTTTATTCAGAGCTGAATAATACCAGTAATATATTCTGACTTTCTGGCACATGAAATGCTCTCAGTAAATATTATAAGTTTTAATGAATTAATGAAAATAAGAACCAGCCCTTGTCACAGCAAATTTTGTCTTTTTCATGACAGATCCAATTGTATCTATTTCTTACATAATACAATAATGAAAGCACTTCTAGAATAGGAATTACACACATATAACAATGAAGACCATTTTCTCACAGAGCTCTTTATGTATGTGCCTATGCTTTCCCACAGCTTATAATGGCAGTGACATAATTAGGAATCTTATAGGTGGATAAATAGATATTATCAATTGTATACAGGGTTGAAAACATGTAACTATTTTCTCTGAGGATATTCATGTACATACTTAATCAATCATTTATTCAGGGTGAGGTTCTTCTGGTGCAGGTGCAATCTTAAATAAGCTACATTTCCCTCTTTGAATATATCCTCAGTTCCTCACAGAATGGTGTGTAAGTCAGAGGAGTTAAGGATCTTATTTTAGAGTTGCTGCTGCCTTCTGTCTCTGATGACTGTTGCTCTTGCAGCCTTCTTATAAGTAGGGTAGAGGAGTAGCAAGCTGTGGTTGAAACAAATTAATACCTCTTATTCTTTCTCGATGAGAGAGGGCAACTGTAGCTGTTTAGTGCAATGAAGGAGAGGCAGTGAGACAGCAGAACCTATGGGGGTGGGAGGCGTGATGCTTCCCTTAGATGCAGCTCTTCAGCTCATAAGAAATTGCCCTACAGTTCATGAAGTACTGGTATAACAGGTTATCATTAAGTCCATAGCACTCTGAAGTCCTTTGAGATTATATAATTAAGTTAGCCTTTTGGCAGCCTCAGTGATCAGAATACTTATGATCTCTTTGTCATATTTTCTTGTGTATGTGTGTATTTGAGTGTGGTGTATTTCTTGGAAAGTGTGTCTTGCGATTTCAGAGTATTTGTTTATTAGTTTGGAGCTTTTCCACGGCACACACTGTGCTTTCCTTTTAGAGACAGTGGTAGTGCTTGCTACATTTGATTATTATTGCTTTGTAGTTGTGCTTGGTTCAAGCTCTAAAAACATATATATGCTATTATTGCCTCCCAACTTTATTTTTAGCTTCTTAACAATATGCCTGCATTTTGCTCAAAGCCGCCTTTCAGTACACAGGCTTATATAATGTTAAAAGGCAAATAAAGCCAAAAACTTCTCATAATATTCTTAGAGAACTATACCTGCTATTAAAAGAAAGTTACTGCTATTAAAAGACTAAAATGTCCTTCGATAATGTGTATACAAGAAAACTTATTGATTCTTTGAGGGCACTGTCTACCACAGTATGCTTTCTAATATCATTAAACACATTTTATAGACATTACATAAACTAAAATACTTTCCTTCATCCCTACAACAGTTCTTGCTCCTTTTATTATAAAATTTGTATTTTATAAAAAAAACTTAATTCATTAATTTGCTTTTTTTTTTTTGGCCGCGGTACGCGGGTCTCTCATTGTTATGGCCTCTCCCGTTGCAGAGCACAGGCTCCGGACGCCGAGGCTCGGCGGCCATGGCTCACGGGCCTAGCTGCTCCACGACATGTGGGATCTTCCAGGACCGGGGCACAAACCCGTGTCCCCTGCATCGGCTGGCGGACTCTCAACCACTGCGCCACCAGGGAAGCCCCATTAATTTACTTTTTAAAAATTTATTTACTTATTGCAATTGGACCTAACTTGTTCTTGGCTTCAAGCTAACTTTGTATCTTGAAATTACTTGCTGTTTACCCTCTAGATTAGAGATTGTGTATTTTGGCTTTAGAACCTGGATAGACTAGCACAAAGGACTGATTTTATCTTTCCATAGCTCTGGTATGGAATCAATTCTGTAGATTGTTTTTATGGGAGGATGTTGACTTAAATTTTTATTTATTTTCAAAGGACTAGAAAGGAACAACATTTATTTAAGAAGCAATTTCTTTCTCATTTGTTTTTTTCTCTGTGTTTTATTGAACTTTATAATTTGTAAGGACCATACCTCTGGAGCTGTAGCTTATAATTACACTTATTCAGCATGCTCTCCTCCAGAGTAGGAAAGAGTAGTCAGACAGCTGTTCCTAATGGCAAGTGAAGAGTGAAGAAATAGCAAACAAGTAGAAATAATATTAACAATACTTATGCATATAATATTCCCTGGGTTACATTTATTATCTCAAACTTTAAAAGACAGGCATTATCTCCACATTATAAACACTAAGGTTCAGTGAGCTAAATAATTTTCATAAGTGCACAGAGCTAGTGAGTGGTGTTATGAAGGATGGTGAAGAGAATAGTTAATATATTCACTTCTCAGTAAAGCATGAGTGTTTGTCCACAGCTTAATATTAGTCTGTTTTCTTTGTAGGAAGCAGAAATTACATACTATTCCTTTTAGAAAAGAAAACATGTAACAGCAACACTTTCAACTGTTTACTTAATAGAGATAAATATAACTGGTTGTAATTTGTACCAAATTTAGCAAAATATCTTTGAATGATAGTGACAAAAGTAAAGCATGGGGCAAACTTTGGGGGGCTAGTGGCAACTATTTAAGCATTATAGAAGTTCAGAATTTTAATTGACATACTGGCATTCCTATACAAAACTCAAAACATCTTTGTTTGCCTTAGCTCTCAAATATGAATTAAAATGTTGAACCCTCTCGTGTGTTCTCAACCAGCACTGTTCTTACTCATTGTCAGCTCATCCATCACCCTTATACTTCAATTTTGGAAAGACACTTAGATCTGCTATAGAAAGAAGGATGAAAATAATCATATCATATCTTACATAGTATTTTAGTCATATTGCATGTATTTTATCTCTCTAAGTAAATCATAATCCTCTTGAAGACAGAAATTAGGATATTTAAGTGTCTATCAAGGTCTTTCATACAATATTCTCACAATACATGTACACCGAATAAATGAATTAATGAATCAAGCCAGAACACCTTCTTCAACTTCAAAGCTGTTATAATGACAGAATTAATCCTAAAGGGTCTTGTTTAAAAGGATTCATCAGGTACCTAATAAATATAAGGCATAATATTAGGTACAGATAAGCTTTTCTTTTTATTAAGTCCTTTGAATCTCATAATAATCCTACAACGAAAGCACTATTATCACTATCTTATATATTAGAACACTGAGACTTAGAGAGGTTAAACAGCATGTCCAGGGACAACAGTTGAAATGGGAAAAGCTGACAGTTTTTCATAGGCCTTTGACTCCAAAGCTCTGTCTTTTCAGTTATACTATTAGTGAGTGAAAAGAAAATATCACTAACAATCTAGGGTGCTTAAGTCGTTTAGAGGGAGTGTGTGTGTGTGTTTCTAATAAATGCTAATGACAAATTCACTTTGGGAAGTCAACAAAATCTAATTTAGAAGAGTCAGTCAAGTATTATTCTCACTTGCTAATTAACTCCTTTGCTTTTTAGACAGCAGAGTTAAAACAGTGTCTAGAAAGTTATTGGTCTAGAATAGAACTGGATGTGGCTGTCAACAGCCTCCACTTTGAACACAAAGGAGAGTTATGGTGAATTTTTCCCTATCTAATTAACAAAGTTTTACAAAATTCATACCTCTCATTTTGCAGTTTCGACAATCACTTCACTAAAGAATTAAAATATTTCAAGCACATTTAAAAAATTCTGAGTAGGTAAACAAAGTTTTTTCTTTAACTTTCTGCATTAGGTATTCATTTATTGTTAGGTATTCATTCACTCATTGATTTATTTAGCAGGTATTGTGTGCTTACTAAATATGTGTTCAGTCTGTTACTCATTTCTTCAGATGGTTAATTAGATAGAAAAAGGAAGCAAATAAGGTACAAAAGTGAGGCAGATATGGGAACAATTGCTTCTCTAGGAAGGGCTAGAATATTTTTATGAGGATTATTAACTCCACAACGGAATCTGAGGGAACAGAGTAGTCATCAATCTTTTCATGATTTTCATTTATTCTATATAAGTTTATTTCTGCTTGCCAAAACACACTTTCACACATAAAAGTGCCCATGCTTACAATATCAATTCTGATTCAAGTTATTTTTTTAAAAATATCATTCTTCTTTTCTTCATTTCCCTTCACCTTCCTTTAGTCCTTTCACACCTCCTTTTCTCCCTCCCCTCAATTTACTAGTATTTATTGAGTGTTACTATTTCCTAGGCACTGTGGTAAGTTTTGGAGCTCTACAAATGAATAATAATGCTGTCAAGGAGTTCAAAATCCCATTGGGGATACAGACAGGTGAGTAGATAATTACAGTGTGTAATGAGAAAAGTAATAGTGATATGAAAATATATGAATAATCTTCTGTGAGAGAACAGCAAAGAAGACACCTAATCTACTTTGGGAAGAGGGAAACCAGAGGGGTGCTGCTTGTGATGTATCTGGAAGCTCAGTGGTAATTCTTCAGGAAAAGAAAGACGATAATGTCAGTCTGCACAAAGACGAATGACTTGCAATTAGAAAACAAGCCTATCATTAAAAACCTTCTTTTGTCATTATCATTGGTAGTTGCAGTGATTCCTTAAAGAGAGGCTTGGAAATTTTGTTCCTAGGTCAAATCATTCCCAATTACGCTTCATGAATAAAGGATAGTAACAAGCAATGACACCTCATCCACTGTAGAATTTTTCCACAGTTTGAATTAAAATTTTTTCAATTTTTGTGGATAATAATGTGCTTGTGAAAGCTGTTAAATAAAGAGACAACATGGTGTTCTAACTGATGTGTGTTTATGAGAGAACAAATGCATTAACTGAAATCTCAACAGCAAAATTCCAAGCATAAGAAGCAACATCTAGATTTCAGGTTAAAACAAGATTAGACTAGGAATTCTAATACAGTCTTTCAACTTTTTAGTAAGACCCCAGAAAACTGATGAAAACTTATTAAAGAGATTAAAACTTGCAACAATAAAATTGATTGGCAGTCTTGGAAGGTTTATAAATTAAATGTCAATATAAAGAGAGCAACAAAACAAAACATCATCATCATCAACAACATACACACACAGAAAACAAGCAAACAAAGAAATCAATCCATTATTTTTGCACAATTTGCCCGTCTAAATGAAACAGCACACCCAGTCAGGAAGTTGGTATTCAGACACTCCAACTCTCTGCCTTCTTCCCTTAGCTTGTCCAAATCAAGCAGAAGGCAAGCAATGCCAATATCTCTCACTTAAGGCTGACATTGACTTTTTAGTCATGGCAATCTCTTGGGTGTATTTATTATCAACCATGCCATTTTCCATCACTCTCCATCCTTCTTGCCTTCATCCTATGACCATTTCTTGGACATTTAATTACATACTTCCATTACCAAAAAAAACCAAAACAAACGCCATAGGTTCTGGGAATCCATGATGAGAAAAGCAGGCATCTTGATTGCTATCCTTACAGAGCTAATAACATAGTGTGGGAAAAAATAAGCAAGTGAAAATGCTAGGAAATATGTAATTACTAACAGTGTTGATTCTCTGAAGTAAAAACGCTTGGTGAGAGAAAATGGGAGTGGCCTTTTTTTTAATCTCAAAAAAGAGATCAAAAATAACTCCTGAAGTATTTACAAAAATGATCAAGAGAAATTATACAGGCCATAATTTATGACCAGAAAGTAATAAACCTAGGGATTAATGAAAGTTAAATTTGTAATATCTAAACTGTAAAAATTTAAAAAGGTGTTCTCAAATCAACACATATGATCCAGATACACAAAAAAATTAATACCGAAACAGAGTACCTCATAGCCAAAGCAGTTCTTAAAAGCAAATTGTTTATTACAATGACAGAAAATTTATATATTTGACTTTCAAACCAAGGGTTTAGAAAAGAAACAACTACAGAAGGCTTAAAGATATGAAGGAAGAACTGAACTATAAAATTCGAGCTGAAGTGAATGAATCAGAAAACAGGGAAAAGAGTAGATTGAATGAATGTATCTCAGACCAGATCCTCTGGAGGATTAATTAAGTAGAGACATATTAATAATACAAAAATTTAAAAAACATCATTTCTCACCAAGAGTAATCAAATAAATTTAAGTTCATGGAATGAGACATGTTCATTCATCAAATCAGAAATATATAAGTGGGGAAATGCATAAAGTTGATGATGCTTTGTTAGTTGGGTATTTTGTACATTTCTAGTGAGAGTATTCAAAGGTACACAGTCTTTCCAGAACACAAGTTTAAGATAATGGAACAAAAGATTTACAAAGATGAAAATGTTAAGTTGCTTGGTTTTATCCACACTACTAATACTAAAGACAAAACCAGAAAGAAGGACCATTTTCTATATTCAAGATGTTCGCTGCAGTTTTATTTACAATAATGAAAAATTATGAACTAAATGTTCAATAATAATGAAAGGATTAAGTAAAATATGGTATATACATACAATGGAATGTGATGATGGCATTCACATTATTTTTAAAGGAAAATTTAATAATCTGAAAAATTTATTTTTAGTAAAAATATAAAAGAGAAAAATAAACAAATTATGATTTCAAATATATGCAGTAGTCTTAGAAAGTCATATGGAATTATTTCTTACTGGCAAGGGTATTAATGATAATTTTCTAAAATTCATTTAACGTTTTCAGTATTTTCAATTTTTTTCATTAAGAACAATTGACAACTTTATTGTGAGGAAGTAATATTCAGTAAGTTTGCATCCCCTTAATTTTTTTTTCATAATTCAGTTAGGATCCAAAGTTCCATTCCATCTAAATAAGAACATCGCAAATGCCATGTGTTTAACATATCAGATCCAGGGACAATGAAATTAGAAGCAGTGGTCCAGGCTGAGTCTGAACAGTGGTCAGATCATGTGTACCATCATATAGCCTTGCTTGCACAAGAGATGGAAAGGGCCCACCAGGAATCCATTTGGCACAAATAAAACTTCTGTAGAAGTAAGGCAAATAGTCTTTTTTTTTTAATTGAAGTAAAGCTAAATTACAGTGTGTTAATTACTGCTGTACAGCAAAGTGACTCAGTTATACATATAGATTCTTTTTCATATTCTTTTCCATTATGGTTTATCACAGGATATTGAATATAGTTCCCTGTGCTATACAGTAGGACCTTGTTTATCCATTCTATACATACTAGTTTGCATCTGCTAATCCCAAACTCCCACTCCTATACTCTCCCACACACCTCCCCATTGGCAGCCACCAGTCTATTCTCTATGTCCCTTATTTTGTTTCTGTTTCATAGATAGGTTCTTTTGTGTCATAATTTAGATTCCACATGTAAGTGATATCATATGGTATTTGTCTTTCTCTTTCTGATTTATGCCACTTAGTATGATAATCTCTAGTTGAATCCATGTTGCTGCAAAAGGCATTATTTCATTTCTTATGGCTAAGTAGTATTCCATTGTATATATGTACAACATCGTCTTTATCCATTCATCTGTTAATGGACATTTAGGCGGTTTCCATGTCTTGGCTATTCTGAATACTGCTGCTATGAACATTGAGGTGCATGTATCTTTTTGAATTGCAGTTTTGTCTGGATACATGCCCAGGAGTGGGATTACTGGATCATATGGTGATCCAATTTTTAGTTTTCTGAGGAAACTCCATACTGTTTTCCAAGTGGCTGCACCAATTTACATTCCCACAAACAGTGTAGGAGGGTTCCCTTTTCTCCACACACTCTCCAGCATTTGTTATTTGTAGAGTTTTTAATGATGGCCATTCTGACTGGTGTGAGGTGATATCTCATTGTAGATTTGATTTGTATTTCTCTAATAATTAGCAAAGTTGAGCATATTTTAATGTGCCTATTGACCATCTGTATTTCTTCTTTGGAGAAATGTCTCTTTAGGTCTTCTACCCATTATTTGATTGGGTTTTTTTGTTGTTGTTGTTGTCAAATTGTATGAGTTATTTGTATATTTTGGAAATTGAGCCCTTGTTGATCACATAATTAGCAAATATTTTCTCCCATTCTGTTGTTGTCTTTTCATTTCGTTTATGGTTTCCTTTGCTGTGCAGAAGCTTGTAAGTTTGATTAGGTCCTATTTGTTTACTTTTGTTTTTATTTCTATTGCCTTGGGAGACTGACCTAAGAAAACAGTGGTACAATTTATGTCAGAGAATATCTTGCCTATTTCTATTCTAGGAGTTTTGGGATGTCATGTCTTATGTTCAAGTTTGTAAGCCATTTTGAGTTTATTTTTGTGTATGGTGAGATGACATGCTCTAACTTCATTGATTTACATGCAGCTGTCCAACTTTCCCAACATCATTTTCTGAAGAGACTGTCTTTTTCCCATTGTATATTCTTGCCTCCTTTGTCAAAGATTAATTGACCATAGGTGTGTGGGTTTATTTCTGGACTCTCTATTCTGTTCCATTGATCTGTATGTCTATTTTTGTGCCAATACTACACTGTTTTGATTACTGTAGCTTTGTAATATTGTCTGAAGTCTGGGATGGTTATGCCTCTTGCTTTGCTATTTTCTTCAGGATTGATTTGATAATTCTTGGTCTTTTACAGTTTCATATGAATTTTAGGATTATTTGTTCTAGTTCTGTGAAAAAAGTCATGGGTAATTGGATAGGGATTACATTAAATCAGTAGATTGCTTTAGGTAATATGCCCATTTTAACAATATTAATTCTTCCAATCAAAGAGCATGTGATATCTTTCCATTTCTTTGAAACAACTTCAATTTCCTTTATTAATGTTTTATAGTTCTCAGAGTATAAGTCTTTCACCACCTTGATGAGGTTTATTCCTAAGTGTTTTATTTTGGGGGTTGCAATTTTAAAAGGTATTGTTTTGTTTTAACATTCCCTTTCTGATATTTCATTGTTGGTGTAAAGAAATGCCACTGATTTCTGCATGTTAATCTTGTAACCTGCTACTTTGCTGAATTCAGTTATAAGTTCTAGTAGTTTTTGTGTGGAATCTTTAGGGTTTTCTATGTATAGTATCATATCATCTACATATGATGACGATTGTACCTCTTCCCTCCCAATTTGGATACCGTTTATTTCTTTTTCTCGTCTGATTGCTGGAGCTAGGACTTCCAATACTTTTTTGAAGAGAAGTGGTGAGAGTGGGCATCCTTATCTTATTCCAGATTTTAGTGGGAAGGCTTTCAACTTTTCACCATTGAGTATTATATCAGCTGTGCGTTTGTTATAAATAGCTTTTACTATTTTGAGATATGTTCCCTCTATACCTACTTTAATAAGAGCTTTTTATCATTAATGGATGCTGAATTCTGTCAGATGACCCCAGTAGCTTATTATAGAACATTAACATGTCACTTAAACAGCTCTGCCCTTCAGTTTTCTCATCTGTATAAATGGAATTTAGTTCTTAGTATTGTTGTAAACATTATGTATGGTAAGTTATGAAAAGCTATGAAGACTAGCATATATTGATGATAACTATCATTATTGTAGCTATTGTAATTATGCAGTGAAATGTTAATTAAATCATTGAGCTGCTGAGCTAATTTTTAAATTTATACCATCTGATGCTTGGAACAATTCCTACAGAACACCTACTGAAAGCTGGCAGAAGACCTCAGATTTCCCAAAAGGCAAGAAAATCCACACTTACCAGGCTGTGTGGCTGACAGGGTCTTGGTGCTATGGCCTGGTGTCAGACCTGACGTTCTGGGAGAGCAGAGTTCGGGACATTATACCACCAGAGACAACATGGACCCATGTAATATCAATCGATGAGAGCTCTCCTAGAGAACTCTGTCTCAACACTAAGACCCAGCTCCACCCAATGACCAGCAAGCTCCAGTGCTGGATGTCCCATGACAATCAACTAGCAAGAGAGGAACACAACCCCACCCATTAACAGATAAGATGCTGAAAATCATACTAAGTTCACAGAAAATCCAAAATGCACCACTGGATGAAGCCCTAGCCAACAGGAAGACAAGATAGAGTTCCACCCACCAGAACACAGTCACTAGTCCCCTACACCATGACGCCAACACAAGCCACTGAACCAACCTTACCCACTGGGAGCAGACACCAAAAACAACAGGAATTATAAGCCTGAAGCCCACAAAAAGGAGACCTCAAACACAGTAAGTTAAGCAAAATGAGAAGACAGAGAAATACACAGCAGATGAAGGAGCAAAGTAAAAACCCACTAGACCAAACAAATGAAGAGGAAATAGGCAGTCTACCTGAAAAGGAATTCAGAGTAATGATAGTAAAGATATCAAAAATCATGGAAATAGAATGGAGAAAATACAAGAAACATTTAACAAGGACCTAGAAGAACTAAAGTGCAAACAAACAATTATGAACAACACAATAAATGAAATTAAAAATCCTCTAGAAGTAATCAATAACAAATAACTGAGGCAGAAGAATGGATAAGTGACCTGGAAGATAAAATAATGGAAATAACTACTGTAAAACAGAATAAATAAAAAAGAATGAAAATAATTGAGGATCGTCTCAGAGACCTCAGGGACAACATTAAACACACCAACATTCAAATTATAGGGGTGCCAGGAGAAGAAGAGTAAAAGAAAGGGACTGAGAAAATATTTGAAGAGGTTATAGTTGAAAACTTCTGTAACGTAGGAAAGGAAATAGTCAATCAACTCCCGGAAGTGCAGAGAGTCCCAAAAGGATAAATCCAAGTAGAAACACGCCAAGACACATATTAATCAAACTATCAAAAAATTACATACAAAGAAACTATATTAAAAGCAGAAAGAGAAAAGCAACAAATAACATATAAGGGAATGCCCATAAGGTTAACAGCTGAACTTCCAGCAGAAATTCTGCAAGTCAGAAGGTAGTGGCAGGACAAATTTAAAGTGATGAAAGGGAAAAATCTACAACTAAGATTACTCTACCCAGCAAGAATCTCATTCAGATTCAACAGAGAAAACCTTTACAGACAAGCAAAAGTTAAGATCACCACCAAACCACCTTCACAAGTGCTAAAGGAACTTCTCTAGGCAGGAAACACAAAAGAAGGAAAAGACCTACAATAACAAACCCAAAACAATTAAGAAAAATGTAATAGGAACATACATATCGATAATTACCTTAAATGTAAATGGATTAAATGCTCCAACCCAAAGACATAGACTGGCTGAATGGATACAAAAACAAGGCCCCTAGGTCAGAGGGGCACTGATGACCTGTCAAGCTCAAGGCTGGACACCCCCAGTACAGGGGCCTCTCTAATCCACATGATGACCTGGAAGCCAGTTGCACGTGGTCAGAAAGAGGTCAGGCCTGAAACAATATCCAGTGGGATATGTGCTCCCCGCCCCTGGGCAAAGATACCCCCAACGTTTGGGAATCCTGATGCTTTGATGCCCTGGCCAGGAATCACTTCCTGGGAGACAAGCTGCATACTAGGAGCAGTGCCCAGGGCCATGGCCAAGGAATCAGCTGTGACCCAGCCGGCCAGGGGAAGGACACTCCAGAGATGCCTCCCCAGCCACAATGCCCTCATTTCCTTAAACAGCCACCATTTATGGGATGTGTTGCAGCCAACGACACCAAAGAACCATCTTCCCACCTAAGTCCAAACTCAGATCAGTGATTTAAAAGCAAATTCAAAGAACGTTCAGCTCATTTGAAACAGAGTTGGGTCTCTGGAAAGGTAAAATCTCTGGAAGTTGAATTTGGGAAAACTGCCCAGAGCTCAAGAGCAGGCCTGAACTTGGCAGGACCTAAGGGCACCAAACAGACTGTGTCTTGGCCCGCTGGCCACCCCAGCAGTTGTCCCCAACTGGCCCGAATGAGCTGCCTGCCCCCCTGGCCCGTATCTTTGCCCAGCAGAGAGCTGGGAGTCTCACTCCAGAGCAGCCAAGTTTCTAAAGAACCCCCTTCCACTTTAACTAAACTGGAAATCATGGGCTCTTGGGACCCCCTCCCAGAAGCACCTCGTGAGGGAGAAGCACTCAGGGCAGGGCTGGATGGCACCCACCTTACCCATTTGGTCATTCTATCTGAGAACTGAAATCACCATGACTGTGAGGACAGCAAGGCCCAGCTGCCATGCACAGGCTCGTGTACCCCGTGGCCACGCTGCGTGTCAAGCCCCAGGCAGACACCTCCTCCCTGAAACCTCCCCTTAAAGCGAAGGGCCAAGGACAACCCTCCCCACGACCGAGAAGAAAACAGAAGCTCTGAGACATGGGTGACATCCCTCAGTGAGGACAAACCTCATCCTCCACCCGAGTCTGTTAGTCTAAGAGCCGTGTTCCCAATAGTTCCCTGACCCTTCGCCCAGGGCCAGAGCCCCTGTGCCCAGTGGGGCCCTTCTGTGCAGTGGACTCAGCAGGCCCTGGGCATTTGGGTGACTCTCTGTGCAAATGTGCCGGCCTCAGTGACCGCCACATCCGACCGTATGTAACCCTCGCGATGAACGAAGCTCACACTGCAGGTCATGTTGGGGAGTTTGGGATTGACACGTACATACGGCTATATTTAAAACAGATAACCCACAAGGGCCTACTGTATAGCACAGGGAACTCTGCTCAATATTCTGTAATAACCTAAATGGGAAAAGAATTCAAAAAAGAATAGATACATGTATATGTATAACTGAATCACTTTGCTGTACACCTGAAACTAACACAACATTGTTAATCAACTATACTTCAATATAAAATAAAAATTTAAAAAATACACATTAAAAAAAAGCCCCCTAAATATGCTGTCTACAAGAGACCCACTTCAGACTTAGGGACACATACAGACTGAAAGTGAGAGAATGAAAAAAGATATTCCATGCAAATGATAATCAAAAGAAAGCTGTAGTAGCAATTCTCATATTAGAAAAAATAGACTTTAAAACAAAGACTATTACAAAATACAAAGAAGGACACTGCATAATGATCAAGGGATCAATCCAAGAAGAAGATATAACAATTGTAAATATTTATGCACCCAATACAGGAGCACCTCAATACATAAGGAAAATGTTAACAGCAATAAAAGGGGAAATGAACAGTAACACAATAAGAGTAAGAGACTTTAACACTCCACTTTCACAAATAGACAGATCATCCAAAATGAAAACAAATAAGGAAACACAAGCTTTAAATGATACATTAAACAAGATGGACTTAATTGATATTTATAGGACATTCCATCCAAAAACAATGGAATACACATTTTTCTCTAGTGCTCATGGAACATTCTATAGGATAGATCATATCTTGAGTCACAAATCAAGGCTTGGTAAATTTAAGAATATTAAAATCATATCAGGTATCTTTGCTGACCACAATGCTATGAGACTTGGTATCAATTACAGGACAAAAAACTGTAAAAAATACAAACACATGGAGGCTAAACCATATGCTACTAAATAATTGAGAGATCAATGAAGAAATCAAAGAGGAAATCAAAAAATACCTAGAAACAAATGACAATGAAAACACAATGACCCAAAACCTATGAGATGCAGTAAAAACAGTTCTAAAAGGAAAGTTTATAACAATGCAATCCTACCTCAAGAAACAAGAAAAATCTCAAATAAACATCCTAACTTTACACCTAAAACAATTAGAGAAAGAAGAACAAAAAAACCCCAAAGTTAGCAGAAGGAAAGAAATCGTAAAGATTTGATCAAAAATAAATGAAAAAGAAAAGAAGGAAACAATAGCAAAGATCAGTAAAACTAAAAGCTGGTTCTTTGAGAAAATAAACAAAATCAATAAACCAGAAGCCAGACTCGTCACAAAAACAGGGGAGAAGACTCAAATCAACAGAACTAAAAGTGAGACAGAAGTAACAACTGACCCTGCAGAAATATAAAGGATCATGAGAGATGGCTACAAGCAACTCTATGCCAATAAAATGTACAACCTGGAAGAAATGGACAAATTCTTAGAAAAGCACAACCTTCTGAGACTGAAGCAGAGAGAAATAGAAAATATAAACGGACAAATCACAAGCACTGAAACTGAAACTCTGATTAAAAATCTTCCAACAAACCAATGCCCAGGACCAGACGGCTTCACAGGTGAATTCTATCAAACGTTTAGAGAGGAGTTAACACCTATCCTTCTCAAACTCTTCCAAAATATAACAGAGGGAGGAACACTCCCCAAACTCATTCTAGGAGGCAACCATTACCCTGATACCAAAACCAAAGATGTCACAAAAAAGAAAACTATATACCAATATCACTGATGACCATAGATGCACAAATCCTCAACAAAATGCTAGCAAAGAGAATCCAACAGCACATTAAAAGGATCATACAACATGATGAAATAGGGTTTATCCCAGGAATACAAGGATTCTTCAGTATACACAAATCAATCAATGTTAACCATATTAACAAGTGAAGGATAAAAACCATATGATAATCTCAATAGATTCAGGAAAAGCTTTTGACAAAATTCAACACCCATTTATGTTAAAAACTCTCCAGAAATTAGGCATAGAGGGAACCTACCTCAACATACTAAAGGACATATATGAAAAACTCACACCCAACATCATTCTCAATGCTGAAAATCTGAAACAATTTCCTCTAAAATCAAGAACAAGACAAGGAGGCCCACACTTACCACTATTATTCAACATAGTTTTGAAAGTTTTAGCCACAGCAATCAGAGAAGAAAAAGAAATAAAAAGAATCCAAATTGGAAAAGAAGAGGTAAAGCTGGCAGTGTTTGCAGATGACATGATACCATACATAGAAAATCTTAAAAGTGCTACCAGAAAACTACTAGAACTAATCAATGAATTTGGTAAAGTAGCCAGATACAAAATTAATACACAGAAATCTCTTGCATTCCTATACACTAATGATGAAAAATCTGAAAGAGAAATTAAGGAAACACTCCCATTTACCATTGCAACAAAAAGTATAAAATACCTAGGAATAAACCTACCTAAGGAGAAAAATACCTCTATGCAGAAAACTATAAGACACTGATGAAGGAAATTAAAGATGATGCAAACAGATGGAGAGATATACCATGTTCTACGATTGGAAGAATCAACACTGTGAAAATAACTATACTACCCAAAGCAATCTACAGATTCAATGCAATCCCTGTCAAATTACCAATGGCATTTTTCACAGAAGTAGAGCAAAAATTTCACAATTTGTATGGAAACACAAAAGACCCCGAATAACCAAAGCAATCTTGAGGAAGAAAAACGAAGCTGGAGGAATCAGGGTCCCAGACTTCAGACTATAGTACAAAGCTACAGTAGTCAAGACAGTATGGCACTGGCACAGAAACAGAAATGTAGCTCAATGGAACAGGATAGAAAGCCCAAAGATAAACCCACACACATATGGTCAACTTATCTTTGATAAAGGAGACAAGAATATACAATGGAGAAAAGACAGCCTCTTCAATTAGTGGTGCTGGGAAAACTGGACAACTACATGTAAAAGAATAAAATTAGAATGCTTCCTAACACCATACACAAAAATAAACTCAAAATGAATTAAAGACCTAAATGTAAGGCCAGAGACCATTAAACTCTTAGAGGAAAACATAGACAGAATGCTCTTTGACTTACATCAGAGCAAAATCCTTTTTGACCCACCTCCTAGAGAAATGGATATAAGAAGAAAAATAAGCAAATGGGACCTAACGAAACTTAAAATCTTCTGCACAGCAAAGGACACCATAAACAAGATGAAAAGACAACCTTCAGAATGGTAGAAAATATTTGCAAATGAAGCAACTGACAAAGGATTAATCTCCAAAATATACAACCAACACATGTAGCTCAATATCAAAGGAAAAAACAAACCAATCTAAAAATGAGCAGAAGATCTAAATAAATATTTATTCAAAGAAGATATACAGATTGCCAACAAACACATGAAAGGATGCTCAACATCACTAATCATTAGAGAAATAAAAATCAAATATTCAATGTGATATCAGCTCACACCAGTCAGAATGGCCATCATCAAAAAATCTACAAACAAAAAATTCTGGAAAGGGTGTGGAGAAAAGGGAACCCTCTTGTACTGTTGGTGGAAATGTGAATTGATACAGCCACTATGGAGAACAGTATGGAGGTTCCTTAAAAAACTGAAAACAGAACTACCATATGACCCAGCAATCCCACTACTGGGCATATACCCTGAGAAAATCATAATTCAAAAAGAGTCATGTACCACAATGTTCATTGCAGTACTGTTTACAACAGCCAGGACATGGAAGCAACTTAATGTCCAATGACAGATGAATGGATAAAGAAGATGTGGCACATATATACAATGGAATATTACTCAGCCATAAAAAGAAATGAAATTGAGTTATTTGTAGTCAGGTGGATGGACCTATAGCCTGTCATACAAAGTGAAGTAAGTCAGAAAGAGAAAAACAAATACCATACACTAACACATATATATGGAATCTAAGGGAAAAAAATGGTTCTGACGAACTTAGGGACATGACAGGAATAAGGATGCAGATGTAGAGAATGGTCTTGAGGACATGGGGAGGGGGAAGGTAAGCTGGACGAAGTGAGAGAGTAGCACTGACATATATATATACTACCAAATGTAAAATAGATAGCTAGTGGGAAGTAGGTGCATCACACAAGGATATCACCTCAGTGCTTTGTGACCACCTAGAGTGGTGAGATATGAAGGGTGTGATGGAACTGCAAGAGGGAGGGGATATAGGGATATATGTATACATATAGCTGATTCATTTTGTTATACAGCAGAAACTAACACAACATTGTAAAGCAATTATACTCTAATAAAAGTGTTAAAAAATAATAAAATAAAAAATAAGTACATATTTGTTTAGTTAAAAACAAATTATACCATCTGAACTTTGGTGATTTTTTTCTAAATAATATACACTCTCTGCTTTCCTGACAAATGTATTTTAAATTCATGTGCTGTTTCTGTTCCATTTATACCTGATAAATTGGCAAAAATCATGAGGGTATCAGATGGATTTGAATATTCATTCACAAAAGCTTTGGCCTTGCCTTGAGTTAAAGTAACTTCTCTGAATTGATCTACTAACTTGGCTCCCCTATCAGACTGCATCCTTCCCAGTGGATCTACTTATTTCTGTGTGCTCTAACCAGTTCTTTTATGTGATGCATGTAGAACCTGCTTCCTGTTAAGTACATGCTCATGTGAGACCACATGCCTCTATAATCATATCATTAATACCAGTAATAACTGTTAGAATATAATAACTTCAATTAAAAAAGAATAATTAAAAAATGTCAAGCCCCTGGAGTAGAAGTAAGAATTGAAGAGGGAGAGAGAAAGAAAGTCATACAAAACTCTTCTCATCATGAGATTCCTAATTATTTCTTAAATAACTTCACTTATCAGGAAACAGCACTGAGCTGTTATGTAAGGAGTAAACTTTTATTTTATTTAATTATGGTAATTTGGTCTGTTTCTTGTTTGTTAAAGCAACTGGCATTACTCTAAATTATGACCCAGAGTATTTAGAGCCATGGGGTTGAATTTAAACACATACAGAATGAGTACAGATAGAAAAGTGAAGAGGTCTAAGAACTATGTCTAGGGAACTCTAGAATTCAGAAATAGGGAGAAGGAAGAAGCTTTACTAGAGGAGACCAAGAAGGAGCTGCTGGTAACTGAAAATAAGTGCCTTTGGTGACATGGAAGTAAAGTAAAGAAAGTGTTTCAAGGATGAGAAATGGTCACCTCTATTAAGTTCTGCTGAGCAGTCAAGAAAGAGGAAGACAGGCAAGTGTCCATTAGGTTTGGCAAGATGGTGTCCACTGGTGACATAGATGAGAGAAGTGATGGGGATTAAAAACTCCCCTGGAGTGTACTAAAGAGAAAACAAGAAGTTTAGAAATAGAAGAAATTGATCAGAGAAATGGGGTGATTGTTGGAGGGATGTGAGGGCAAGGGAAGCATTTTATATACATGGTTTATCATTTATCATGTTAGGATGCCAATGAAAATAATATGTCAGAGAGAGAATAGCTGATGCAGAGGAGAAGACTAAAAATATTTTTCATGTAGTAGAGGCTACACTGCTCTGGATTCATATGGTTCTTTGTGAAAGGGAATGCATTAGATAGCATTTGTTAATATTCCTGAGAGGAGACATCAAGACGGTGGAGGAAGAAGATGTGGAGCTCACTTCCCCCAACAAACACATCAAAAATATATCTATTTGTGGAACAATTCTCACTGAAATTTAACTGAAAAGTGGCAGAAGGATTCCTGTACAACCAAAGCTGTAAGAAAGATAAACATAAAATCAAGTAGGAAGGGAAAGAAAGATATAAGGTTGAGACCTGTGCCCCTGGGAAGGGACTCAGAGGAAAAAAGAGATTACACAGGTGGATACCTGCCCTGGAGAGTGAGTGGTTAAGCCATAAATTGGGCACCCCTGTCCTGGGGTCATATGCAGAAGAGACAATCCCCCTTGGATAGTTGGAGGACTGCTGGGATAAATAGAAAAGCTGTGGGAAACCTGGACTTGTGAGGAGTATGCACAATGGCTCTCCCCCAGACAGTGCAGAGAGAGGTCTTCTCTAGTGGCTGTTGGATTTCCAAGGACCACCTCACTGGATATCCCAGCCCAAGCTGAACAAACTCTCCAGTTCTCCTCACTCCATGCCACAGTGCAGCATTGGATCTGGGGAAGCCATAACTAGGGAAGACACTCGACCTTGGGATACAGAGGGAACCTGGTCCCAGGGTGGGACCTGGGTGGGGTGGAGACAACCATTGTTGGTGCTTACTTAAACAGCACTCCAGAAGCTTCCCAGATCTCTGATGGCAGCTTCGCCACCACAGTTCAATTCTTGACACACAACAACAGTCTATGTGGGCCCTGGCCAAACCTGTGGAGCAGCTCCACAACTAGGAGGGGGACTCAGAGGCTGGGGATAACGATTGAGTGAGGGATAAAGGGGACTTGCAACTGAGGCTGAGTCTGAGTGGAGACACAGTCACCTAAACAGGCAGCACATCAGACCTCTGTCCGCGAATGGGCCCCACTTGTTTTAGCACTCCCCTCTACTGAAGCAAGGGTCCCAGCACAGGGAAAGTGAAAAACACACAAAGAGAGAAGAACCTCTTCAGGCAAGACCTTCAGGGCTTCTGCTTCAGGAACTTGGGATCAGACCCTGTCCTCAACAGGGCAGTGATGAACAATTAGCAGAGAGGAAGTCCTGCCTCACACCCTCTAGCCCTTCCTTCTCCGAAAGATGTGATTTGCATCCATGTCAGATCCAGTTCTCTCAACAAAAGCATTGGACACGTAGTCTGTATAGAGACACTTTTAAATAAGAACACCTCTTCAAGACTGCAATAGGTAAATTCATAAAGACAGAGAAAGTTAAGCAAAATGAAAAGGAAGAAAAACTACTCTGAATTGAAAGAGCAAGGGAAAAACCCTGAAAAAAATAGAACAGAAAAAAAACAATTTACCAGATAAATAATTCATTGGCAATAAATATTGGTAATAAAAATGTTAACTGAATTAGGGAAAGAATTTATGTAAATAGTGAACATCTTAACAAGGAACTAGAAAGTATTTTAAAAAAGGCCTATTCAGAAATAAATAATTCAAAACTGAAATAAAAAGCACACTAGAAGAAATGAATAGAAGACTAAGTGATATAGAAGAATGCAAAAATGATCTGGACGATGGAATAACCAATCAGAACAGCAGAAAGAAAAACACATTAAAAAAATGAAACTAATTTAAGAGATCTTTGGGAGAACATTAAGATACCAATATTCTCATTATTGGGTTCCCAGAAGGAGAAGAGAGAGGGAAGGGAAATGGAAATATATTTCAGAAGATTATGGTTGAAAAATTCCCAAACCTGAAGAAGGAAACATATCCAGGAACAGGAAGCACAGAGGGTTCAAAACAAGAAAAATCCTAACAAATCCAAACCAAGAAGTATCATAATTAAAATTATAAAACTCAAAGTTAAAGAGAGAATTATAAAGGAAACAAGAGAAAAACAAAGAGTCATATACAAAGGAAACCCCCATAAGGCTGATTTCTCTACATAAATTTTGCAGGGCAGAAGGGAGTAGCATAAGGTTTAAAGTGTTGAAAGGGAAAAACATGCAACCTAGGATATTCAACCCAGCCAGATTACCATTTAGAATAGAAGGAAGATAAAGAAATTCACAGAAAAGCTAAAAATAAAGGAGTTCATCAATGTTAAAGCTACTCTAAAAAAAATGTTGAAGGGTCTTATCTAAGTGATAAAGGAGTAAGAATCTATAAGAAAGGGAAAACCCAACTAGGAAAGAAAAATATAGAGTAAGGACTGAGGATCAACCACTTAAATAAACCAGTGTGTAGACTAAAGGAGAAAAAATTTTAAAGCAACTATAACTACAATTAACAGATAGGGATAAGCATGAAGATGTAAAATATGACATCAAAAACACAAAATGTGTGGGTGGGGAGTAAAAGTGTACATCTTTTAGAATGTGTTTGAACTTGAATGAATACCAGTTTAAAACAAATCAATATAATTATGGATCAACATATATGAATCCCATGGAAATCACAAATCAAAAACCTAAAAAAAAACTAAAAACAAGGAAGACAAGCATACTACTAAAGAAAATCATCAAACCACAAGGGAAGAAACAAGAATAGATGAACAGAGAACTACACAAACAACCAGAAAACAAGTAATAAAATGGCTGTAAGTACATACTTATCAATAATTACTTTAAGTGTCAATGGACTAAATGCTCCAATCAAAATAAAAATAGAGTGACTAATTGGATTAAAAAAAAAAACTTTTAATATGCTGCCTACAAGAAACTCACTTCAGGGTTAAAGGTAAAAGAGACTGAAATGAGGGGATGGGAAAAGATATTTCATGCAAATGGAAATGGTAAGAAAATGGGAGTAACAACACTCAAATCACACAAAATAGGCTTTAAAACAAAGACTACCAAAAATGATAAAGAAGGCATTATAAAATGATAAAGAAGAGGATATAACACTCATTAGCATACATGCACCCAACACAAGATCACCTAACTATATAAAGCAAATACTACCAGACATAAATGGAGAAATTGACAATAATATGATAATAGTAGGGGACTTTAACACCTCACTTACATTAATGGACAGATCACCCAGACAGAAGATCGATAAGGCAACAATGGACTTAAGTGACACAATAGACTGGTTGGACTTAATAGATATTTATAAGACATTAGATCCCAAAACTGCAGAATACACATCTTTACAAAGTACACATGGAAATTCCTCCAGGATAGAGCAAATGGTAGGCCATGAAACAAGTATCAACAAATTAAAAAATAGAAATTATAACAAACGTTTTTTCTGACCATAAAAGTGTGAAACTAGAAATTAATTACAGAAATGAAAATGGGGAAACACAAACTTGTGGACAGTAAATAACATGCTACTAAAAAACTGTGGGTCAATGAAGAAGTCAAAGAAGAAATCAAAAAATTATCAAGACAAAAGAAAATGGAAACATAGTACTCCAAATTCTGTAGGATGCAGGAAAAAAAGCAGTTCTAAGAGGGAAATTTATAGTGATATAGACCTTCTTCAAGAAACAAGAAAAATCTGAAATAAACAACCTAACTTCCACCTAAAGGAATTAGAAAAAGATCAAACAAAGCACAAAGTCAGCAGAATGAAGGAAATAATAAAGATCAGAGAGGAAATAAATAAAATAGAGATCAAAAGAAAAATAGAAAAGATTAATAAAATTTTATCTTTGTTTTTTTTTTGCAGAGATAAAGAGAATTGATAAATCTTTAGCCAGGCTCACCAAGAAACAAAAGGAGAGGACCCAAATAAACAAAATAAGAAATGAAAGAGGAGAAAGAACAACAAATATCACAGAGATACAAAGAAAAAAAAACAAGGGAATACTATAAATAGTTATATACCAGCAAATTGGACAACTAGAGGAAATCACAAATTTCTAGAAACATACAACCTTCTAGGGCTGAATGTGGAAGAAATATTCAATCTGAATAGACTGATCACTAATAGTGAAACTGAATTTGTAATAATGAAAAAAAAAAAAAAAAACTCTGAGTGAACAAAAGTCCATTACCTGATGGCTTCACTGGGGAATTCTACCAAACATATAAAGAAGAACTAATACCTACCCTTCTCAAACTATTCCAAAAAACTGAACAGGAGAGAACACTCCCAAAATCATTCAATAAGTCCACCATTACCCTGATACCAAAACCAAAGACAGTACCAAAAAAAAAAAAAAAAAATTAAAGGCCAACAACTTTGGTGAATATGGATGCAAAAATCCTCAACAAAATATTAGCAAACTGAATCCAACAATATATAAAAAGGATCATATATCATGATCAAGTTGGATTTATTCCAGGGATGCAAGGCTGGTTCAACTTTCACAAATCAATGTAAAACAACACATTAACAAAAGGAAAGGCAAAACAATATGATCATCTCAATAGATGCAGAAAAAGCTTTTGACAAAATTCAACATCCATTCATGATAAAAACTCTCATCAAAGTTGGTACAGAGAGAACATATCTCAACATAATAAAGGCCATTTATGACAAACTCACAACTAACATAATACTCAATGGTGAAAAGCTGAAAGTCTTCCACCTAAATTCAGGAACAAGGCAAGGATGACCACTTTGGCACATTTATTTAAAATAGTATTGGAAGTCCTAGCCATAGCAATCAGACAGGAAAAAAAATAAAATGCATCCAAATTGGAAGGGAAGAGGTAAAACTCACTATTTGTAGATGACATGATACTTTATATAGAAAACCCTAAAGTTTCCACCCAAAAACTATTAAAATGAATAAGTGGATTCAGCAATGTTGCAGGATACAAGATTAATATACAGAAATCTGCTGTTTTTCTAAACACTAATAATGAACTATTAGAAAGAGAAAGTAAAAAAAAAAATCCATTTTAAAATCACATCAAAAAGAATAAAATACCTAGAAATAAACTTAACCAAGGACATGAAAGACCTATACTCTGAAGTCTATAAAAAACTGATGAAGGAAATTGAAGATGATACAAAGAAATGGAAAGATAGCCCATGTTCTTAGATTGGAAAAATTAATATTGTTAAAATGGCCAGACTACCCAAAGCAATATACAGATGTAATACACACCCTGTAAAATATCCATGTTTTTTTAATAGAACTAGAATAAATAATCCTAAAATTCATATGGAGCCACAAAAGACCCCAAACTACCAAAGCAATCTAAGAACAACAGCTAAGCTGGAAAATTAACCCTCCCAGACTTCAAAATATACTACAAAGCTCAGTAATCAAAATAACATGGTACTTGTGAAAAACAGGCACACAGATCGATGGAACAGAATAGAGAGCCCAGCAATAAATCCATGTACCCATAGGCAATTAATCTACAAAAAAGTAGGTAAAAATGTACAATAGAGAAAAGACTGTCTCTTCTAGAAATGGTGCTTGGAAAACTGGACAACTGTGTGTCAAACAATAAGATTAGAACAGTTTTTTCAGATCATATAAAAAATCAACTCAAAATAGATTAAAAAGCCTAAATGTAAGACCCTAAACCATAAAACTCCTAGAAGAGAACATAGGCAGAATACCCCTTGACATAAATCATAGCAAAGTTTTTTTTGATCTGTCTCCTAAGGCAAAAGAAATAAAAGCAAAAATAAACAATTGCATTCTAATTAAACTAAAAAGCTTTTGCTCAGCAAAGGCAACCATCAACTACATGAATAAACAACATACAGAAGGGAAGAAAATATTTACAAATGGTATGACTAACAAAGAGTTAATATATAATATATATAAATAGCTCATACAAGTCAATATCAATAACCAAATAACCTTATCAAAAAAATGGGCAGAAGATCTGAATAGACAATTTTCCAAGGAAGACATACAGATGGTTAACAGGCAAATGAAAAGAAATGCAAATCAAAACAACAATGAGATATCACCTTACACCTATTAGAATGACTATTATCAAAAAGTCTACAAATAACAAATGTTGGAGAAGATGTGGAGAAAAGGGAGCTCTTGTACACTGTTGGGAATGTAAATCGGTGCAGCCACTATGGAAAACAGTATGGAGATTCCTCAAAAAACTAAAAATAGAACTACCATATGATCCAGCAATTCCACTCCTTGGTATATCCAGAAAAGGCAAAAACACTAATTTGAAAAGATACATGCACCCCAAGATTCATAGCAACACTATTTATAATAGCCAGGATTTGGGAGAAATCCAAATGTCTATCAACAGACAAATGGATAAAGAAGGTGTGCCATATATATATATATATATATATAAATAGAATTTAGCCTTACATTTGCAGCAATGTGAATAGAGAATATTTTGCTTAGTGACATAAGTCAGACAGAAAGACAAATATTTTATGATATGCCTTGTATGTGGAATCTAAAAAAATTATACAAATGAGTGTACATAGTAAAACAAAAACACACTCATGGATATAGAGAACAAACTAGTGTACCAACGGGGAGATGAAAGAGGGGAGGGACAAAATAGGAGTATGGGATTAAGAGATACAAACTAATGTGTATAAAATGGACAAGCAATGAGGATATACTCTATAGCACAAGGAATTATAGCCATTATTTTATATTAACTTTTAATGGATTACAATATGTAAAAATCCTGAATCACTATGCTATATGCCTAAGACTAACATAATATTGTAAATTAACTATACTTCAATAAAAAAAGACTGGGAAAAAAATTCCTAGCTCAGATTAAATGAAGGAAAATATATCCATGTATGGTAATATGTTTTCCAACTGTTCTCTCTAATTTAAAACAAAAGCATATAAAGGAAAAAAGTTTAAGTCTAACTTCTCCAGATACTCCTTATTACTTTTCAAACGTAATTGCTGTTGACAATTTATTGCATATTCTTCCTTGTTTTTTCCTATAAATGTGTGTAAACATTTATTTTATTAATATTCTTATGCACACCCTCCCATGGAATTAAAAAATAACTCTAGCCTTTAATACACTGTGTTGTATAGCTTGCATTTTCACTTATACTGTGAGCATCTTTCCACTTTAGTACACATATATGTGACATTTTTAAAATTAATGGATTAGTATTCCATATTATGCATATTCTGTGTTAAGTATTCAACTGCTCATAGATTATTCATATTTTTGAACCAGTGTTTTCTATTGATTTAAGTATATTTTCCCATTTTTCATTTTTTCTTTTCTGTCAATTTCATAACCAAAGTAATTGTGAGATGCATACATGAGTATATTATTTTAGTAATAGAGAATTTTGAAGGTTTTCTCTTCTCTTCTGCCATTAAAAATTATTGAATTGTTTGATAGTGTGATAAATACTCTAGTTCATTATTTCCTGTGAAACAAGTGATTTCATTTTATTCTACCATCTTTAACCAACTTAGCTCTTTAATGGGTTTCTTTTCTCCTGCTATATTTTTATGAACCCCAGATTGAATTTCCTGACACAGGTATATGAAACATAGTAAACAGAGACCCTCCTTTTGGAAGAAGTTAGAGTTATAGGGGACTCAGGGAGAAGAAAAGTGAAAGTGAGGACTCAGCAAGAACTCAGTAGAAGCCTAGCAGCTCTATTCCGCCTTCTCAACAGGGAGTACTTTTTTTTCCTCATCATCCCAAATGAGAGAGGCACCAGAAATATTAGGATGATAAATGCTTTGTGGTGCCAATATTACTTTCCTTTGATTAGCACCAAAGATGGGAATTGGGGTTGTCCACACTGAATCATGGAGGCAGGGAATTTTCCAGTCCCAGGACCTGATGCATGTTGCCTAGGGAGAACAGTGTGCAAGATGCATAAGCATATTATTGGATTAATATATTATTTTTCATAATAAAAATTTATGCTTGTAAAAAGTTCAAAGACATGAGCCTGAAATTAGACTAGATTAGGATCTTCAGGAACTTGGAGCTAGTCATTTGTTTCTTCTAATACACATAGGCCAGTGATTTAGTTATTTGCTTTCTTTATTATTTTATTAATTTCTATGATCCCAAGGAGTGCACCTGAGATAAATGAGCATCTTATGTCTAGGAGATGTAGCTGCTTTCCCCTCAGGTCTCACTGATCTTGACAACATGGCCCTCTGCACTTGGGCCAGGTCCTCTGAAGAATTACAAAGATGGAGCAAAGGTCTTTCCATGACTCTCACTGGAGGAAACATTTCTGTCAGTTAATCAGCCAGTATTTTTAGAGTGCCTATGGGGTAGTTTCAAACAGGCAAACCGAAGATGTACAAGATGCCCGGTCTCTACCCTCAGTGGCTTACAGGAGCATAAGGCATAAACATGAAGAAACAGAGCATGCAAACAAAAATGAGAATGTCCATGTAAGTTTATAGATGTGTGCTCAGGGGCTCAAAGGGTGGTGAGATTCCTGACAACTGAGCACAGACAGTTTTCAGAGGAGGTAGAATTGGTATTGGGCTTGAAGGCGGGTCAGCTTCCTTAGGTGGAGACCATGTTTCTGGAATGACATTTACTTAAGTCCCTTTCTTTTTTGGCATCTATACACTTTGAAACTTCTGAAGATATCAATAATACATGCACATTTTAAAAATTAAATAACAAAAAATCTATATATAACAAAATGGGAAAATTACATTCATCCCACACTTCCCTAAGAAAACCATTAACAGTTAAGAATGCAGTCTTCCAAAAATTTCTGTATGTATATAAAAGATTAGGTCCCTCTCCCCAGCCTCCTGACCATCTCTTCCCCCCACACAACATACTATTTAGAAACAATATGCTTGAGGTTAAGAGGGGAAATTTTACACTCATCCACTGTTCAGTCCAGTTCTGTATGAGAGTTCAAGGAGACAAATTAGGAGCACAACTTTTCTCCAGAGGCCTTGTTCCTTCTCTTCTTGAGCTCTCTCAGGGCCTTCAAATTTCCACCTGAAATAAATTTACTCAAATGGTGTGGGGAGATTCTGTTCTGAAAGCAAAATTGGCTTAGACAGAAAACCAGGATAAGAAAACCTGGCTAAGCTTGAACCAGGCACAATGAGGGAGTAAAGAGCTTTCCAGACTTAGTTAACAACTGACTACACTAGCTGGTGATGAGATCCAGCAAAGAGAAGGCTCTCCCCTGTCTCACCAGACGACAATCACACCTTTTCTAGAGAACATAATAAAGATAGAGCAGAGAGAGGAGAGGAAGTGTTTATTTCCATATTGCTCCCTAGAGAGTATAAAGAAGTTTCCTGTCCTCTATGTATGATGGAGAATGAGGATGGAGAATGAGGGTTTCATCATAACCCTGCCAGGGAGAGTGAATAAAGGCAGCTGTCCTGTGAACCATTCATTCCCTTCTCTTGGGAAGTAATGACCTTAGGGGAAGGATAAGAAAACAAGTGATGGTCTAATCAACTTGTCAGCTAGACCTCCAGACAAATAGACTCATGATATTTGCTAGGAGGAAGTGACCTTATTGATAGAATGTTATCAACAGGATGTCCCTGGCTAAAGGATTTCCTACTGTTAATAAATCTGGAATGTTTGGGTTTATAAGACATAGTTCCTTGGAGAATATCATGTACGCTACATAACTCTCTGAGTATGAGATAGAGATGTTTCATAATTTAAAATATCTCAGCAGAGTGGTAATAACCCATATATTCCCACTTACAGGACTCATCTATTATTCTGTTCCAGAGACCCAGTGTTCCATGTGGCAAGGAAGAACCCTAAGAGTCGTGGGGCATGTCCCAGCATTCAGTATGCTTTTTTATTTAAATTGGGGTAGAGTTGCTATACAATGTTGTGCTACTTTCCACTGTGCAGTGAAGTGAATCAGGAATATGCATACATAAATCCCCTCTTTTTTTGGATTTCCTTCCCATTTAGGTCAACACACAGCATTGACTAGAGTTCCCTGTGCTATACAGCAGGTTCTAATTAGTTATCTGTTTTATACATAGTAGTGTATATATGTCAATTCCAATCTCCCAATTCATCCCACACCCTCTTCCCCCCTTTGGTGTCCATATGTTTGTTCTCTACTTCTGTGTCTCTATTTCTGCTTTGCAAATAGTTAATCTGTACCATTTTTCTAGATTCCACATATTTGCATTAATATACTATATTTGTTTTGCTCTTTCTAACTTATTTCATTCTGTATGACACTCTCTAGGTCTATCCATGTCTCTAAAAATGATCCAATTTCATTTCTTTTAATGGCTGAGTAATATTCAATTGTATATATGTACCACATCTTTATCCATTCATCTGTCAATGGATATTTAGGTTGTTTCCATGTCTTGGCTGTTGTAAATAGTGCTGCAATGAACATTGGGGTGCATGTGTCCTTTGAATTATGGTTTTCTCAGGGTATATGCCCAGGATTGGGATTGCTAGGTCATATGGCAGCTCTATTTTTAGTGTTTTAAGGAACCTCCATACTTTTCTGCATAGTGGCTGTATCAATTTACATTCTCACCATCAGTGAAAGAGGGTTCCCTTTTCTTCACACCCTCTTCAACATTTATTGTTTGTAGACTTTTTGATGATGGCCATTCTGACCAGTGTGGTGATACCTCATTGTAGTTTTAATTTGCATTTCTGTAATAATTAGTGATGTTGAGCATCTTTTCATGTGTTTGCTGGCCATCTGTATGCCTTCTTTGGAGAAATGTCTATTTAGGTCTTCTGCCCATTTTTTTGATTGGGTTGTTCTTTTTTTTGATATTGAGCTGCATGAGCTGTTTGCATATTTTGGAGATTAATCTCTTGTCAGTTGCTTCATTTGCTTTTTTAACTTGTGTATTTTTTGAAATTATAGTAAAGATTAACACTAGGGAGTATTTCCAAACCCTGTGAGTCTGCTTTGATAGTTTTATCCTGTGTATCTACTTGGACATATACTTGTGAAACTTTCATTTTTCACTAAACAATATATAGTCTTGGTACTTAGATGTGTTGATCTGTATCATGGATCTCAAGGAGGAACTTCATACACATGTAGAATCTCAAAGCTACAGAATCTTAAACTGAGTTTCAGTGAGAGTCCCAGGTGATTTGGACGCACAATAAAGTGTTAGAAACACTGAATTTCACACTCCTGCTATTGTCAAATTTTTCAGTAACAAAACTTCTTGGTAGTATGGCTTACTCTAGCTGTATCTAGCCAATTTCTTATGTTCTGTTTCCTTTCCAGCACATTACAATCTGACCTTGGTTTCTTCTTGTCAAATTTATCTAGCTCAAATTTTTAGCATGGTTTGACCTAATTAAGTCCCTTTCCATTTTGAATCACTTTCTTCTCTTGCTTTTTGTGCTGGTTCATTTGTCTGCTTTTCCTTCTACTATTTTGTTTCCTTTTTTTCTCACCTTTTTATCTGAAAGGTGTATAATTGTTGCAGTGTCTCTGGGATTAGTCTTGGATACTCTTGATTTTCCCTCTATAGCTCTCTGGGTGATTTCATTTTGCTATATAGTTTTATAAAACACTTAAATACTGATTTTTCTGAATTCATATCTCTAACCTAGACCTCTCCTCTGAACTACAGACAATTTCTTCAACTGTCAGTGTTGACATCTCCATTTGGAATTCTAATCAGCATCCTAATATATTTCAACAAAAATTAATCTCTAAATTACCCCTCTCATCATGCCCACTTACATGGTTTTAGCCCAATATTCCTTAACCCAGTTAGTGGCAACAATATAATCCACCCAGTTAGTTGCCATTGTATCACTGAAACCCCCTTTACCTGAACCCCCACATTCATTTTACTAACAATGTTGAGCCAATTTCACCTCCAAAATGTATCTCAGATCTGTTATTTTTATCCATTATCTCAGCTACCATCCAACTGAGGCCACCACAGCTCTCATATGAACAACCACAGAAATCTCCTAAGTAGTTTCCCTGATTCCAGAACAATAATTTATTACCTGTACCATAGTCATGGTAAAAGCTACACACTAAAAGTGTAAATTGGATATGTCACTCTCCTGCTAATAATTCATCAGTGGCTTCACTTCGAACAAAATTCAGATTCCTTTTATACCTTACAGGATTCTACATGACCTGGACTCTTCCTGCCTCTCAGACCCCATGTTCTACTAATTTCCCTGGATCAACAACCTCCAACTTCCTGGAACCCTCTCTGTTCTCAAGGAACACCACATTTACTCCTATCTCAAGGCCTTTGAGTTTCTTGTTTCTTCTTGCAGGGAATGTTTCCTACTCCTCTATCTACCAACACACACAAAATCACAGACAAACATACATATCTACATATGAATATGTGTACGTAGATATAGGCATACATGGATAGAGAGACAAACACATATACAGACACACAAAAAGATGCAGACATATACACAGATACATGAGCACACACACGCACACGCACACACAGAGATACCTCTAGTCTTTGTAGAATCAGCTTCTTACCATACAGATCTCATTTCCAATATCAAATCCTTGGAGATGTTATCTTTGACAGCCTAGATCTAAGAATTTTTCAGTTGATTTGCTTGGCTTTGCTAGGAAGAAAATGATTCATCAACAAATAAGGACAATTTAGCTTCTTCTAATATTCATATAGCATTTCACTTTTAAAATCTAAATCTTCTAGCTGAGATCTCCAGAAAAAATTATTGAGTAATTGTGATATTTCTGTTCCTGATTTTATTTTATTTTTGCAAAACATGATATTTTGCTGTTCCTTTCTGACAGAAACACTTTCATAAGTTCAGAAAACATTCTTTTAATGCTATCTTACTAAGAATTTTATTTGGAATAAAAACTAAATTTTATTAAACAATTTCTGGACATATATGGAAGTTATAGTTTTTCTTCTTTATTATGTGTTTCCTAATTTCAGAACATCTTTACATTCTTGCATCTGGATTCTTTTAGTAATTTTCTCTTTAGGATTTTGAAAATCTGTATTAATTAGTGGGATTGAATTTCATTACCACTACTACTACTTCTATTGCTACTACAAATGCCATTGCTATTCTTTTGTAGTTAAGGTTCTGACAATTTTGTAGAATTAAAGGGGGATCTCACCAACTTTTACCATATACTGGGGCAGATTAATTTCCATATTCCTTGAGATTTTCTAGAACTCATCTGGAAATTTTATGATGGGTTTTTAACTATCTTTTCAGTTTCTTTGGTTGTTATCAATCTATTGAAATCTTTAATTTCTTTTTGTCAATATTGATAATTTTTCCTGAAGCTTATGTACTATATCTATATTTTCACATTATTATTATTATTATTTTTGCAGTACACAGGGCTCTCACTGTTGTGGCCTCTTCCATTGCAGAGCACAGGCTCCAGACGCACAGACTCAGCGGCCATGGCTCACGGGCCCAGCCACTCCGCGGCATGTGGGATCTTCCCAGACTGGGGCACGAACCCATTTCCCCTGCATTGGCAGGTGGACTCTCAACCACTGCGCCACCAGGGAAGCCCAATATTTTCACATTATTGAAATAAAGTTCTACAGAGCATTTTTCTAAAATGTGTTATACTCCTTTGATTCTATGGTTATATTCCAATTTTCTTCTCTGTCTATTCTGTTGTATTTTCCCACCAATTTTCTTTATCAGACTTGCCAGAATGTTGCATTTTTTAATGGTCTTTTTAGAGAGCTTACTTTTGGTTTTACTTTATTGAATCACTTGGTTTTGTTGTTTTCTATTTTGTTAATTTCTGATGTTATCTCAATTCCATCATCCATTTGTTTTCTTTATGTTTATTCTATTGTTCTTTAACTTTTATGAGTTGCATTCTCAATTACTTTATATTCATTCTTGTTTTCTAACAAACAAAATGCTATAACATCTACATTGGACATTCTTTTGGCTGAATCCTGTGCAATCCTGAATAAGTGCATTCATGAAGTATTCTTATCATTCTGTTTGAATAACTGGTGATTTCAATTTATGGTTAAAATACAATTTGTTATTGCTACATCATCAAATTTATTAAGTGAGTTGCTTATTCTCCAAGTTGATATTTGTCAGTTGACCCAAAACCTCCAAATATCTCCCACTTCTTAAATAGAAAACTTCTCAACTGTGGCCTGGGGATAGCTGGACACTGGACACTGGACACAGACACTGGACAAGACTCGTTTGTGCAGAATGTCTCTCACGAGTTACCTATGACTTGTTCAGCTCTTACTTCCATTCTCAGAAATTGCTGACTATGATTCCTCACCCCCTTTATTGTCTTTGTGGAAATCAGTACTCATTTCATTGCCCATATTGGGTTGTGGGATTATAAAATTTACCTTATTTCACCATCTGCATTAGATGTTTTAGAAATTTTATCATGTTTCTATGTTTCTATTCTCTCTCTCTCTCTCTCTCTCTCTCTCTCTATATATATATATATATACATATATATAACATTATATAATGTTTCTATTATATACTTAAATTTCTCAGTTTGTAAGAATTATCCTCTCTTGGTCTCTTATTTTCTAGCATTCCCTGTCCTCTTTCTCTTTTTCAGCAAAAGAGTACCTCTCCTTTTGCATTTTGTCTTTGATGTGTTTTATTTGAAAATATTGAAAAATATGAAAAGTAAAAATAACTTGTGAGGAGGAAGTGAAACTATCCATTCCATGTCACCAAGCAAATTTTTTAAAAATAATCACTATTAATATATTGGTGTGTATTTTTTCGAATTTTTACCTAGATGTCTGTTGTCATAAGTATATATGAATAACTTTATATAGGAGTTTTAAAAACATAAAACCAGGTTATTCTATGCATGTTCACCTGATAGTCTGCTTTTTTCACTTAATGAATCACAAATGCTGTGGTTTTATTTTTAATTAAATCTTTCTTTTGCCATTTCTAATTTGGGCAGACAGCAGAAATACAACCATGAGTTCACTTACTACCCAAAGTGAGAAACTCTCTTCCTCACTTCCCTCAAGGCTATTTGTGTCTCTTTTTTTTTAGGAAATTTTTATTTTGGGGGGGGCTGGATTGGTCTTCGTTGCCACATGGGCTTTCTTTAGTTGCGGCGAGAGGGGGCTACTCTTCATTGCAGTGCATGGGGGTCTCATTGCGGTGGCTTCTCTTGTTGCAGAGCATGGTCTCTAGGCATGCGGGCTTCAGTAGCTGTGGCTCGCAGGCTCTAGAGCACAGGCTCAGTAGTTGTGGTGCACAGGCTTAGTTGCTCTGCGGCATGTAGGATTTTCCCAGACCAGGGGTCAAACCCGTGTCCCCTGCATGGGCAGGCAGATTCTTAACCACTGCACCACCAGAGAAGCCCTATCTGTGCCTCTTTTTGACAATGAAATATGTTCCAAGACCTTCCAATAGTTGCTAACTACAATCACATAAATCTACAAGAAAAACCTTTCAGGGAGCTCGGCTCAATACTCTGTGATGACCTATATGGGCGGGATGGGGGGGGATGGGAGGGAGGTCCAAGAGGGAGAGGATATATGCACACATATAACTGATTCACTTCATTGTACAGCAGAAACTAACACAACATTGTAAAGAATTATACTCCAATAAAAAAGTAGCTCAAAAAAATAAATTAAATGTAACTTGTATGTGATTAGGAGTAAAGAGCTGAAGGCAAACGACTTTTTATCATCCCTCTGATCTAAAGACTGACAATTACATTCATTTGCTTGAGAATTCCTTAAAGTGAGGTTTCAGAAAATGACAAATACCTTGATCATTTAATCTTATGATGAATCTTTCCTTAGAGAAAGTTGTTGAACTTCTAAGTGAAAAGTTAATTTAAGATTTTTGTACCTAACAATAAAAGTGAAACTGACTTACATTTTTTTTTCCAAATTTTTGTCTTGTTTTTGTTTTTAATATGAATCAGGGTTAAAATGACCCATAAATGAATTAAGATGTTTATTTTTCTAGATTTTAGAACACTTTGTGAAATTCATACCTTTATTTTACATTAGAGGTTGTTAGAAGTCAACAATATAACCATGTAGTGTGGTCTTTTATTGTGGGGAAGAGGGATTTCTGACTTGGATGTCCATTTATTGAATGATCACTTACCTGTTTCTGGGTCTTCTATATTCAGTGTTGTTTGTACTTACATTTTCAAATTTTATTATAAATTTGTTTAAAGTAATTAAGAATTTAAAAAATGTCCACTATGTTTGTGGTCTATACCTTTTTCATTGCTAATATTGTTAATCCTTGACTTCCCTCTTCATCAGTCTTACCTGAGGCTTGATATATTTTATTAAACTTTTCATAGAAAAAAGATTTTGGTTTTGGCTGATCCTTTTTTATTTTTAATGTTTAAGTAATTTAAAAACATTTCCTCATTAATCTTTATTTCCTTTTAATCTCATGTGATTTTCTTAACTTTTCAAACCAAATTGTTTGGTGTTTTTAAATATTAAAAATATCTTACTTGGGCTATAACTTTTACTCCTTAGCCACATTTCATCTTTTAATATATAATATTTTCATTATGATTATTGATCAGTGCTATATTTGTAATTTTTACTTCCAAATGCATAGGTTTCTTTGAGCTATATATTTTGTTATTGTCTTTTTTAAATTCCAATGATTACATCCCTAGTACTTATTTTATTTTATAGCTAGAGGTTTGTACCTTTGATCCCCTTTGTCATAATACAAAGATATTACATTATTATTGACTATATTCCCCACATTGTACATTTTATTCCTGTGACTCATTTATTTTGTAACTCAGAGTTTGTACCTCTTAGTTTCCCTCACCTATTTCACTCATCCCCATACTCTCTTCCCTCTGGCCACCACTGTTTATTCTCTGTGTTTATGACTCTGTTTCTGTTTTGTTATGTTAGTTCATATTTTTTCTTTTTAGATTCCACATATAAGTGAAATCTTTCTTTGTATTTATCTTTTTCAGTCTGAATTATTTCACTTAGCATAATACTCCTCAGCTCCATCCATTTTGTCACAAATGGTAAGATTTCATTCTTTTTTATGGTTGAGTAATATTTCATTGTACATATATACCACATTTTCTTAGTCCATTTGTCTATTGATGGAGACTTTGGTTGCTTCCATATCTTGGTTATTATAAATAATGGTGTAATAAATATATGGTGCATATATATTTTTGATTTAGTGTTTCCACTTTCTTTGATAAATACCCAGGAGTGGAATTGCTGGATCATATGATAGTTCTATTTTTAATTTTTTCTGAGGAACCTCCATACTTTTGCCCATAGTGGCTGCTCCAATTTATATTCCCACCAACAGTGCACAAGAGTCCTGTTTTCTCCACATCCTCACTAACATTTATTACTTGTTATCTTTTTGATAACAGCCATTCTGACCAGTGTGAAGTGATATTTCATTGTGGTTTTGATTTGCATTTCCCTGTTGATTAGTGTCTCACTATATTAATCATTTCAGATATTGTTATTGACTTTCAACTATATTACATTGTGATCAGAGAATATGGAATTTGTTGAGACTTCTTCTGTGGCCTAATTAAAACAGGGACTATGTTTATAAATATCATCATACATATTTCAAAAAATGTGTTTATTGGTGACAAGTTTTACTATTTAGCTATTAGATTGACCTCTAATTTTTCCCTTTCTTTTAAAATTGAAATATAATTGACATATAGCATTGAATTTGTTTTAGGGGTATATTCTTATTTAATGTTTGTTTTTATGATTTATAAACTTCAAAATCTCCCACAGTGATAATTAATTTCTTTATGTTTTAGCTTTCTATATGTAATAAAATGTTGCAATTGAAGAGTTGATTAGGCATAAAAGAGTTGCAAAGTTTCAATTCTAAATAACAATATAAGGATTTTCAAAAACAGAGTTTGAGAATCTGTTCTAGGACTTTTGAACTTCCTTACCCGCTTCTAGGATCTAAGAGGACTGAGAAAGTGGAGAAGAGGTGAATTTATGAGCAAATATCTTTGGAGAAATCTCAGAGCTCTCTCCCATCTCTGATATTGCTGATGTGAGTTGGGTGGAAATGTTCTTGTCCCCTTAGCTCAAGTCTGTAATTTTGGTTCAGTAATTTTGAACCACATTCTCAGCTGTTGAGTGGCAATGAATACAGATGCCTGAGGAAGATCAAGTGAACTGTTGGGTGAGATCTGTCTCCTATCTGGAAAACTTAAGAGTGAAAGTGTGATGTCTAGCGGTTTGAGGGCACAGCCAGGAGAGTGAAATCATGCATAAGATTGACCAGCTCTCCCTAGGGGATGCAAGGAAAATTTACTGAGGACAAATGCGGCAAGATTAAATGAGTCTGAGTTGGGGATGAAGACATCCACCAGGTCCAATAAACACAATGGAAATGAGGTGAAGTACCAGATGCCTAGTGGCTGGGGGAACTTTGAGGAGATAAGTGAGAATTTTTCTATGCCATTAACTCACTTCCTTCCTTAGACCTCCAGAGTATAGCCTTTGTTGGAAGCAACAGTAGCTGCTAAAAAGAGGAAAAAAATGAACAAAATTAGTGATAAATGGCAACTAATGAAACAGATTAAGCAGTATTAAAATAATTATTAGCAACTTCATATGGCAGAGACAGTAGTAAGAACCTGGAGAAGGTTCAGAAGTAATAAAGAAAAGATCAATATGAAGAAGAAAGAAGGAAGAAAAGGAGCTATTATTTATTAAAAACTAAGTACATTACACATACAAATTAAAAAAATATTTATATTAGAGTATAGTTGATTAACAATGCTGTACAAATTTCAGGTGTACAGCAAAGTGATTCAGTTATACATATATGTGTATCTATTCATTATTAATTTCTTTTTTCATGTAGGTTATTGCAGAATATTGAACAGAGTTCCCTGTGATATACAATAGGTCCCTGTTGGTTACCCATTTTAAATATAGCAGTGAGTCTATGTCAATCCCAAATCCTAATCTATCCCTCCTCCCCACACCCTTCCCCCTTGGTAACCATAAGTTCGTTCTTTAAGTCTGTGAGTTTGTTTCTGTTTTGTAAATAAGTTCATTTGTATTATATTTTTAAGATTTTGCATATGAGCAATATCATATGATATTTGTCTTTGTCTGACTTACTTCACTTAGTATGATAATCTCCAGGTCCATCCATGTTGCTGCAAATGGCATTATTTCATTCTTTTTTAATGGCTGAGTAATATTCTATTGTATATACGTACCACATCTTCTTTATCCATTCCTCTGTTGATGAACATTTACATTGCTTCCATGTCTTGGCTATTAGAAACAGTGCTGCAATGAACATTGAGGTGCATGTATTCATTCAAACCATAGTTTTCTCCAGATATATGCCCAGGAGTGAGATTGCTGGATCATATGATAGTTTTATCTTTAGTTTATTAAGGAAGCTCCATACTGTTCTCCATAGTGACTGTACCAATTTATATTCCCACCAACAGTGTAAGAGGATTTTTTTTTCTATATACCTAATCCAGCATTTATCATTTGTAGATTATATGATCATGGCCATTCTGACCGGAGTAAGGTGATGCATCATTGTGGCTTTAATTTGCATTTTTCTAATAATTAGTGATGTTGAGCTTCTTTTCATATGTTCTTTAGCCATCTGTATGTCTTCTTTGGAGAAATGTTTATTTAGATCTTCTGCCTATATTTCGATTGGGTTTTTTGGTTTTCTGATATTGAGCTGCATGAGCTGATGTAAATTTTGGAGATTAATCCCATGCCAGTCTCAACATTTGCAAATATTTTCTCCAATTCTGTGGGTTGTCTTTTTATTTTGTTTATGGTTTCCTTTGCTGTGAAAAATATTTTAAGTTTCATTAGGTCCCATTTGTTTATTTTGTTTTTATTTCCATTACCTAGGAAATGGCTCAAAAATTATTGCTGTGATTTATGTCAGAGAGTGTTCAGCCTATATTTTTCTCTAAGAGTTTTATAGTATCCAGTCTTGCACTTAGGTCTTTAATCAATTTTGAGTTTGTTTATGTGTATGGTATTAAAGAAGGTTCTAATTTCATTTTTTTTACATGTAGCTGTCCAGTTTTCCCAGCACTATTTATTGAAGAGACTGTCTTTCAACTATTGTATAATCTTGCCTCCTTTGTTGCAGATTAATTGACCACAGGTGTGTGGGTTTATCTCTGGGCTTTCTATCCTGTTCCATTGATCTGTTTTTATGCCAGTACCATACTGTTTTGATGACTGTAGCTTTGTAGTATAGTCTGAAGCCAGGGAGCCTGATTCCTCCAGCTCAGTTTTTCTTTCTCAAGATTGCTTTGGCTATTTGGGGTCTTTTGTGTCTCCATACAAATTTTAAGATTTTTTTGTTCTACTTCTGTGAAAAATACCATTGGAAATTTGATATGTATTGCAGCAAATCTGTAGATTGCTTTGGATAGTATAGCCTTTTTCACAATACCATTTCTTCCAATCCAAGAACATGGTATGTCTCTCCATCTGTTTGTGTCATCTTTGATTTCATTCATCGATATCTTATAGCTTTCTAAGTACAGGTCTTTTGCCTCCTTAAGTAGGTATATTCCTAGGTATTTTATTCTTTTTGATGTGATGATAAATGTGATTGTTTCCTTAATTTCTCTTTCTGTTCTTTTGTTGTTATTGTATAGAAATGTAATAGATGTCTGTGTGTTCATATCGTACCCTGCAACATTACCGAATTCATTGATGAGCTCTAGTAGTTTTCTGGTAGCATCTTTAGGATTTTCTGCATATATTATCATGTCATCTGCATACAGTGACAGTTTTATTCTTTCTTTTCCAATTTGCATTCCTTTTATATCCTTTTCTCTGTTTATCCTGGCAAAGACTTCCAATAATGTGTTGAGTAAAAGTGGAGAGTGTGGACATCCTTTTCTAGTTCCTGATCATAGAGGAAATGCTTTCAGCTTTTCCACATTGAGCATGAGGCTAGATGTAGGTTTGTCCTATATGGTATTTATTATGTTGATGTAAGTTCCCTCTATGTCCACTTTCTGGAGACTATTTATCATAAATTCATGTTAAGTTTTGTCAGAAGAGTTTTCTGCATCTATTGAGATGGTCATATGGTTTTTATTGTTCAGTTTGTTGTCATATGTATCACATTGATTGCTTTGCAGATATTGAAAAATCCTTGCATCCCTGGGATAAATCCCACTTGACCATGATAATCCTTTTAATGTGTTTTTGGGTTTGGTTTGCTACTATTTTGTTAAGTATTTTTTCCTCTATGTTCATTAGTGATATTGGCCTGTAATTTTCTTCTTTTGTGGTATCTTTGACTGGTTCTAGTATCAGGATGAAGGTCACTCATAGAATGACTTTGGGTGTGTTCCTTCCTTGGCAATTTTTCATAATAGTTTCAGAAGGATAGGTGTTAACTCTTCTTTAAAACTTTGATAGAACTTGCCTGTGAAGCCATCTGGTCCTTGATTTTGTTTGTTGGGAGTTTTTAATCACAGTTTCAATTTCAGTACTTGTGATTGGTCTTTTCATATTTTCTATTTCTCCTTGGTTTGGTCCAGGGAAATTGTAGCTTTCTAAGAATTTATTCATTCCTTCCAGGTTGCCCATTTTATTGGCATATAGTTGCTTGTGGTAGTCCTTCATGATCCTTTGTACTTCTGTGGTGTCTGTTGTAACTTCTTTAAACAACAACAAAAAAATATTTATTTATTTTTGCCCACATTGGGTCTTCATTGCTGTACATGGGCTTTCTTTAATTCGGAGAGGGGGGATGCTCTTCATTGTGGTGCATTGGCTTCTCATTGCTGTGGCTTCTCTTGTTGTGGAGCATGGGCTCTAGGCACACGGGCTTCAGTAGTTGTGGCACGCAGGCTTAGTCCTTGTGGCTTGCAGGCTCTAGAGTGCAGGCTTGGTAGTTGTGGTGCATGGGCTTGGTTGCTCCACAGCATGTTGGATCTTCCAGGACCAGGGCGCAAACCTGTGTCCCTGCATTGGCAGGCAGAACCTTAACCACTGCACTACCAGGGAAGTCCAGCTTCTCATTTTTCACTACTAATTTTATTGAATTGAGCTCTTTCCCTTTATTTCTTGATGTGTCTGGCTAAAGGTTTATCAATTTTGTTTATCTTCTCAAAGACCCAGGTTTTAGTTTCATTGATCTTTGCTATTGCTTTCTTCATCTCTATTTCATTTATTTCTTTTCTGATCTTTATGATTTTTTTCCCTTCTACTAACTTTGGATTTTGCTTGCTGTTCTTTCTCTAGTTGCTTTAGGGTGTTGTTTACTTCACATTTTTCTTGTTTCCTCAAGTAAAGATTGTATTGCTATAAACTTCCATCTTAGAACTGCTTTTGCTGTGTCCCATAGGTTTTGGATCATCGTGCTTTATTTTTCATTTGTCTCAGTATTTTTTTATTTCCTCTTTGATTTCTTCAGTGTTTCATTGTTTGTTTAGTAGCATATTGTTTAGCCTCCATGTGTTTGTGCTTTCACAGTTTTATTGTCCTTGTAGTTGATTTCTAATCTCATAGCGTTTTGGTTGGAAAAGATGCTTGAAATGATTTGTTTTCTTAAATTTACCGAGGCTTGCTTTGTGACCCAAGATGTGATCAATCCTGGAGAATGTTCCATGTGCATGTGAGAAGAACATGTATTCTGCTGCTTTAGGATACAATGTTGTATAAATATCAATTAACTTTATCTAGTCTAATGTATCATTTCAGGCTTGTGTTTACTTATTTATTTTCTGTCTGGATGATCTGTCCATTGATGAAAATGGGATATTAAAATCCTCCACTATTATTGTGTCACTGTAGATTTCTCCTTTTATGGCTGTTAATATTTGCCTTATATATTGGAGTACCCCTTTTTTTGGTGCATGTATATTTACAATTGTTATATTTTTTTCTTAAATTGATCCCTTAATCATTATGTAGTGTTTTTCTTTGTCTCTTGTAAGAGTTTTTTTTCTTTTTTAAAGTCTATTTTGTCTGATATGAAAATTGCTACTCCAGCTTTCTTTTGATTTCCATTTGCATGGAATACCATTTCCATCCCCTCACTTTCAGTCTGTATGTGTTCCTAGATCTGAAGTAGTTCTCTTGTAGACAGCATATATATGGATTTTTAAAAAAATCCATTCAGCCTGTCCATGTCTTATGGTTGGAGCATTTAATCTGTTTACCTTTGAGGTAATTATTGATATGTATGTCCTTATTGCCATTTTGTTAATTGTTTGAGTTTTTTGTTGTTCTTTTTTCTTCCCTTCTTTTTTTGTTCTCTTCTCTTTTGATTTCCTGATTAACTTTAGTGTTGTGTTTGGATTCCTTTCTCTTTTTTTGTGTGTATTTATCTATTTTAGATGTTGATTTGTGGTTACTATGAAGTTTTGTTATACCAGTCTATATATAAACAAAATTGTTTTAAGTGGCAGTTCTTTTACTTTCAAATGCACTTCCAATATGCTGCATTTGTACTATCTTCTCAAGTTTGCTGGTTTTGATATCATATTTGTGTGTGTATGGTTTCCCATTTTTACAGTATGTTTGCCTTTCCTGGTGAGCTTTTCCATTCATAATTTTATTGTTTCTCATTGTGGCCTTTTGTATTCCACCTAGGGAAGTTCCATTAACATTTGTTGCAAAGCTGGTCTGGTGGTGCTGAATCCTCTTAGCTTTGCTTGTCTGTAAAGCTTTTGATTTCTCCATTGAATCTGAATGAGAGCCTTGCTGGGTAGAGTAATCTTGTTTGTAAGTTTTTACCTGTCATCATTTAAAATATATCATGCCACTCCCTTCTGGCCTGCAGAGTTTCTGCTGAAAAATCTGCTGATAACCTTACGGGAATTCCCTATTATGTTATTTGTTGCTTTTCCCTTGTTGATATTAATATTTTTTCCTTGTACTAATTTTTGTTAGTTTGATTAATATATGCCTCGGCATATTCCTCCTTGGTTTTATCCTCCCTGTGACTCTGCACTTCCTGGACTTGGCTGACTGTTTCTTTTCCCAAGTTACAGAAGATTTCAGCTGTTATCTTATTAAATATTATTTCAGGTCCTTTCTCTTTCTCTCCTCCTTCTGGGACCCCTATAATACAAATATTGGTGTGTTTAATGTTGTCCCAGAGGTCTCTTAGACTGTCTTTATTTCTTTTCATTCTTTTTTCTTTATTCTGTTCCATGGCAGTGATTTCCACCATTCTGTCTTCCAGTTAACTTATCCGTTCTTCTGCCTCAGTTATTCTGCAATTGATTCCTTCTAGTGTATTTTTCATTTCATTTATTTTATTATTCATCTCTGTTTGTTTGTTCTTTAGTTCTTCTAGGTCTTTATTAAACATTTCTTTTATCTTCTAGGTAGGGCTGTGCCTCCATTCTTTCTGCAAGATCTTGCATCACCTTTATTATCATTACTCTGAATTCCTTTTTGGATAGATTGCCTATCTCTACTTCACTTAGTTGTTCTTCTGGGTATTTTTCTTGTTTCTTCAAGAAAAGGGATATATTCTTCTGCCATCTCATTTTGTCTAAATTTCTGTGATTGCAGTTTCTGTTCCACCAGCTGCAGAGTTGTAGTTCTTCTTGCTTCTGCTGTCTATCTGCTGGTGGCTGAGGCTGTGTAAGAGGCTTGTGTGGGCCTAATGGTGGGAGGGACTGATCCTTGTTAACTGCTGGGTGGAGCTGGATCTTGTTCCTCTAGTGGGTAGGGCTGTGTCAAGTGTTGTGTTTACTGGGCCACTGTTTGCTCAGGAAGACTTTAAGCAGTCTGCATACTGATGGATGTGTCTGAGTTCCCACCCTGTTGGTTGTTTGGCCTGAGGTGTCCCAGCACTGGATCCTTGTGGCTGTGGGTGGGACCAGACCTTGGTGAGAAAATGTCAGCCTCCAGGAGGGCTCACGCCAGAGTACTCCCCAAAACTATTGCTACCAGTGTCTTTGTACCCACAATGAGCCACAACCACCCCTACATCTGCAGGAGACCCTCTAATACTAGCCCAGTCTAGTAAGTCTGGCCCAGTCTCTTATGAGTTTTTGGTGTACATGAGACCTTGTGTGTGCCCTCCAAGAATTGAGTTTCTGTTTCTCTCAGTCCTGTGGAATTCCTGTGATCAAATCCTGCTGGCCTTCAAAACCAGTTTCTCTGGGCGATCCTCCTCCCATTGCCAGACCCCCAGGCTGGAAAGCCTGATGTGGGGGCTCAGAACTTTCACTCCTGTGAGAGAACATCTGTGATATAGTTATTTTACAGTTTGTGAGTTGCCAACTTGGTGGTTATGGGTTTTGATTTTACCATGATGGCAGCCCCACCCATTGTCTTGTTGTGGCTTCTTCTTTGTCTTTTGACGTAGGATATCTTTTTTGGTAAGTACCAGTAGGTTTTGTTTTGTTTTGTATTATGTTTTTGTTTGTTTGTCTATGGTTGTTCAGCAGTTAGTTGTGATTTTGGTGTTTTTATAAGAAGAGGTGAGCTTACGTCCTTCTGTTCCACGAACTTGTCTCCATCTCCAGGGTTAATATTTTAAAACAAACGATTTTGCTGCTAAGGGGTTGAAGACTCTTGTTTTAGGAGAATGGATTAGAGCAGGTTAAAACTCAGAGAGGATGATGTTGAAACTCAAAATCAGCTTCTTGTAGCACTAGGCTCTGCACACTTTTGCTTCACACCAAGATGGGTTCTCCCTCCATATTACATATATAAATATTGTTGTACGTGTATTCTTTCATTTAATACTCAGTTTTTCTATCCCAGTTATTATTATATGTAGGAAGCAGAGACTTACAAACTTTGGAAACAATAGATTTTTATCTAAGCTTAACTATAACAGTTTATTTTCAAGTAACACAGGAATTTACATAGTAGAAAAGAAAAAAAATATGCAAGATATTGAGGAAGGGAATTTACAAATATACTCTAAGTAAGTTTAGAAAGGGGATTGAAAGGGAACTGTTTTATTCTTGTTTTTATTCTAATTTTACCAGAAATATAGAATTGAGTTAACCATGTCCCTCAATAATAACATACTAGTATATCATTTCTCCTTGCATAATCTATTTTATCTGGTTTTCTTTGTTTAATTTTCACCTTCAGCTCTCATGCTTAACACCTTGCATGGCTCCTCTTCCCATAGACTGTTAGATTTTAAGTTAGTCTTTCCAATCCCTCTTTTACACAATTATTTGCATTTGTTTCAATCTGTGCATTTTTAAAGTGCATTTTAAAAATATTAAGTGCACTTTAAAATGCACTTAATAGTATTAAGTGCATTTTAAAAATAAGTTAATGGTCCTGGCACTGGCATCCTTCAAAGAAGCTCCAGGTGTGGGGGACCAGCCTCACCCACCAGGGTGTCCACAGCAGTTGTACCCAAGCCTCACAGCCAGCTTCCCTGGGGACTAAACACACCCACCAGAGTGCCAAATCAATTGAGTCCAACCACAATAGAAGAGCACATACCACTCACAGAGGGGATATCCCTGGAGCACTTGTTTCTGGTGACTGGCAGGATTGCACCACTGGGCCCCACAGGACACCTTCCACATGAGACTACTCTTCAAAGACCTTGAGACATAGCTGATATACCTAATATACAGAAATTAGCACAGAGAATTATTCAAAAATGAGGAGAAAAAGGAACACCTTCCAAATGAAAGAATACAACAAAACCTCTGGAAATAACTAAACAAAACAGAGACAAACAATTTACCAGATTAAGGATTTAAAGGAATAATCATAAAGATGGTCACAAAATTCAGGAGAAGAATGCATGAACTCAATTCACACACCAGCCCTAGAATCTCTCAGACCCTAGAGTCAGCTGTGCCAGGACTTAGACCTGCTCACCAGTGATCAGCAGCCTCTGAATTAGGCAGGGTCTGGCAACCAACCAGGAGGGGACAGCCATACCCACCAGCACACCCATGGTAGTTAGCCTCTCTACAACAGAAGGGCCCATGCAGGCCACATAGGGGATATACCTAGAGCATGTAGCTCTGGTGAACAGAGAGGAGTGTGATGCTGGGTCACATAAGATACCTTCTACATATGCCTCCTTTTCCGAGGATCAGGAAACATAACCAACCTAACTAATACATAGAGATGTAAAAGAGACTCAGGCAAAATGAGGCAACAGAGGAATATTTTTGAGATAAAGGAACAAGATAAAGCCCCAGTAGAAAATCTAAGGGAAATGGAGATAACAATCTATCCAAGGTAATGGATAAAGATAATGACCATAAAGATGTTCAATGAACTGACTGTAAAGATGTTCAATGAACTAAGGAGAAGAATGAATGAACACAGTGCAAAGTTTAAAAGGAGTTAGAAAGTATAAGAAGAAACTAACAGAGCTGAATACTACAATAACTGAAATAAAAAATACACTATATGGAATCAATAATAGATTAGGTGATACAGATAAATGGATCAGTGAACTGGTACACAAGGTAGTGAAAATCACTCAAACTGAACAACAGGAAAAAGGTATTTAAAAAAATGAAGACAGTTTAAGAGACCACTGGGACAACATCAAGTGTTGTCAGGTACAACATTTTCATTACAGGGGATGTAAGAATGAAAAGAGAAAGTGAAAGCTACAGAGAACTTATTTAAAGACATAAAGTTGAAAAATTCACTAACCTGGGAAAGGAAGCAGACATCCAGGTCTGGAAAGCACAGAGAGACTAAAACAAGATCAGCCTAAAGATGTCAGCACCTAGACACATTGTAATTAAAATAGCAAAAATTTAAGATTAAGAGAGTATATTACAAGTTCCAAAAGGAAAAGCAAGTAGTTATGTCCAGGGGAACTCCCATAAGACTATGAACTGACATTTCAGCAGAAACTCTGCAGGACAGAAAGTAATGGCACAATATATTTTAAATAATAATAAGAAAAAAGCCTACAATCAAGAATACGCAGGAAGGCTATCATTCATATTTGAAAGAGAGATAAAGAGTTTTACAGACAAAAGCTAAAAGAGTTCAGAACCACTAAACTGGCTTTACATGAAATGTTAAAAAGGCATCTCTAAGTGGAAAAGAAAAGACCAGAACTAGAAATAAGAAAATTACAAAAGGAAAAATCTCATTTGTAATGGCAAGTATACAGCAAAGTTCAACCACTTATAAAGCTAGTAGGAAGGATAAAAGCCAAGTAGTAAAGTCATCTATGTTCACAATAAGTAGTTAAGGAATACACACAAAAAAAGATGTAAATATGATGTCAAAAATTATATGTAAGAGTGGGATTAAAAATTAAGTTTGTTAAAATGTGTTTGAACTTTAGAAAACAGTGACTTCAAATAATACAGATAGCTACATACAAACCTCATGGTAACCACAAACCAAAAATCTATAATAGATACACACACATAAAAGAGAAAAGAATTCAAACATAACAGTAAAGATCATAATCAAATCACAAAGGAAGAGAGCAAAAGAAGAAGAAAAAACAACTACAGAAACAATCCTAAAACAATTAACAAAATGGCAATAATTGCATACCCATGAATAATTACTTTAAGTGTAAACAGACTAAATGTGCCAATAAAAAGACATTCATGAGTCTCGCACCTGCACCTGGGAACTAGGAAGGGCCCTCACCAGTGCTGGCTCTCTTGTGCCCACAGCCACCAGATACCATGTGAGCCCTGTTCTCACTGGGACTCCTGTGACCCCAGTCACTGCTGTCTCTGCACCCATTCCTTTCCAGAGCAGACTTGTGTGCTCCAAGGCAGCCTCAGGAGCAAACACCTGTGGGTGGCCCACACATAGAGGTGGGGCTGAAGCCACAGCTGACCACTAGGGGCTATGCAACCAAGGAAGAAAAGCTGAAATCTCTCCTTGCAGCTGTGCAAACTTCAAATTTACATCCCCATGACCAGCTTTGTAAACTCAATAGCTACAGAACATCTAAATGGACAACAAGTGCTCCCACAGTGGGTCTAGCTTTAGCAGCTGTAGACTTTGTGGTAACATACATGTGGGGGTTGGGCCAGGCCACATTCTGAGATACCTCAATATCACACACAGTGGGTCCAGATCCATGATTACTGCAATCCTAGGACCTGACTGCAGTGGATCTATGCTGGTGGCCTGGTGAAAACAACATCTCAGAGACACTAGGGTCAATTGTTGGCATACCCACAGTTAAGGTTGGGTTGAGAGCAGTGTAATCTGAGAGCTCTCCCAACAGATGAAAGGTGACACAACAGAGCACATCCACAGGTGAACAGCTCAAGAATAGGAATACTCAGTGACTTCTCTAATAGTGGGAGTGCTCCAATCCCATGTACCTCACACAACAGATCAGAAATACAGTGAAGAAACAGATCTGGGAACCTCTACTACAACAACTAGGGAGCAGAACCCACCTCTGACAGTGAAAACCACAGAGCAAAAGGGAGGCCCTGCTCAATATCCAGTGCAGGCTCTGGTCACAGCATAAGTCACACCTCTTATAAAAGGGATAATGGCCTGCATACACTGAGGAAAGAGATGGCAGATATCTATACTAAAAACAACACTTGCACCAAAAAATGTTAAACACACTGAGACTACACAGAGAGACGTTCCCACATAAAAATAGCCCTCCAAGACAGTCTGAGAATCTGGCATTGATGGAAGGACCCCGAGAGCATTTAGCCTTCAAGGCAAGCATGGGTTGAGTGCAGGAGCTCCACAGGACAGGGGGAAATAGAGACTCCACTCTTGAAGGACACACACAAGGTTTCACGTGCACTGGGATCCAGCACAAAGCAGTACATCCATAGGAACTGGGGCTACTCCTACCTTTGGATCTTGGAGGGTGTCCTGAGGAGGCAAAGGTCAACTATAGCTCACTGTGAGGACAAGGACATTGGGAGTGTAAGTCTGAGGCAGTATTGATCAGGGTGAGCTCTCCTAGAGATAAACATTTTGGCACCAAGACCCAGCCCTACCCAACAACCTGCAGGCTCCAGTGTTGGAAAGACTCAAACCAAACAGCCACCAAGATAGCAACACAGCCCCACCCAGCAGAAGATAGGCTGCCTAAAGGTGTACAGAATTCACAGACAACTAAAAACACACCTCTTGATGTGGTCTTGCCCATCAGAGGGACAAGACCCAGCTCCACCAAACAGAGGACAGGCACAAGTCCCTCCCACCAGGAACCCTGCACAAGTACCTGGTCCAAACTCACCCACAAGGGGACAGAGGCCAGAAGCAAGAGGAACTACAGTCCTGTAGCCTGTGGAAAGGAGACCACAAACACAGTAAAAAGACAAAATGAGATGACAAAAAATATGTTGCAAAAGAAGGATCAAGATAAAAACCCACAGGAACAACCAAATGAAGAGAAGATAGTCAGTCTACTTGAAAAACTATTCAGAGTAATGATAATAAATTCAGACTTAAAAAATGTACAACATGAGAGTTGTGACTTAAGTTTTATTTGGGGCAAAATGTGGACTATAGCCTGAGAAACAGCATTTCAGATAACTCTGAGAAACTACTCCAAAGAGGTAGGGTGGAAGGTCAGCATATATATGATTTTGGTGAAGATGGAGTACATGCAATCAAACACATATTTGTTTGGAGAAGGTCTTATGAGGGTTTCTGCTAGTCATGAGGAGCAGACGTCACCATGAAGACATTTAATGCTTTTCTAGATATGAGGAGATGCAAGAATTGGGTGCATAAAATCAGCCCCTGAAAATATCTATCTGAAGACATGTTCTGCCAGTTTTTCTCAGAGCACAGGGTGCCTCATTCATGATCTCCACCCTGAATTCCTTTCAGGAGGTGTTGAAAGTAAGCATCTGCATCGGCGCAAAATTTAATCCTTGTATAGGTAGATGGCAAGTGCCCATGGCAAGTGCCAATTTGTAGTTGACATAAAGATGATCAAAAGTCTCCAAAAAATAAAGGAGGCACAGATTGAGAAGGTACAAAAAATGTTTAAAAAGGAACTACAAGATTTAAAGAACAAACAAACAGAGATGAACAATACAATAACTGAAATTTAAAAAAATACAGTAAAAGGAATCAATAACAGAATAACTGAGGCAGAAGAACAGATAAGTGAGCTGGCAGACAAAGTGGTGGAACTCACTGCCACAGAAGAGAATAAAAAAAAAAAGAATGAAAAGAATTGAGGACCATCTCAGAGACAACTGGGACAATATTAAAACACACCACCATTCACATTATAGGGGTCCCAGAAGGAGAAGTGAAAGAGAAAGTGCTGCAAAACATTTGAAGGTATTATAACTGAAAACTTCCCTAACATGAGAAAGGAAACTCCAGTCCAGGAAGCACAGACAATCCCACACAAGATGAACCCAAGGAGGAACATGCTGAGACACATTAATAAAACTGATAAAAATTAAAGACAGTGAAAAAATATAAAAGCAACAAGGGAAAAACAACAAATAACATAAAAGGGGACCCCATAAGGCTATCAGCTGATTTTTCAGCAGAAACTCTGCAGGTCAGAAGGAAGAGGCATGATATATTTAAAGTGATGAAAGGGAAAAACCTACAACCAAGATTACCGAGGAAGGCTCTCTTTCAGCTTCAAGAGCGAAATCAAAACTTTACAGACAAGCAAAAACTAAGAGAAATCAGCACTACTAAACCAGCTTTACAACACAAGAGAAGAGAACAAAAGAGGAAGGGAAGAAAAAAGACCTACAAAAAAAAAACCCCAAACAATTAAGAAAATGGCAATAGGAACATACGTATCAATAACTACCTTAAGTGTAAATGGATTAAATGCTCCAACCAAAAGACATAGACTAGGTGAATGGATACAAAAACAAGACCCATAGATATGCCATCTACAAAGGACCCACTTCAGACCTGGGGACATATACACACTGAAAGTGAGGGGATGGAAAAAGATATTCCATGCAAATGGAAATCAAAAGAAAACTAGAGTAGCAATTCTCATATCACACAAAATAGACTTTAAATAAAGACTATTACAAGAGACAAAGCAGGACACTACTTAATGTCCTTCAAGGGATCGATCCAAGAAGATATAACAATTGTAAATAGATAGGCATCCAACATAGGAGCACCTCAATACGTAAGGCAAATGCTAACAGCCATAAAAGGGGAAATCGACAGTAACACAATAATAGTGGGGGATTTTAACACCCCACTTTCATCAATGGACAGATCATACAGAAAATTAATAAGGAAACACAAGCCTTAAATGACACATTAGACCAGAAAGACTTTAATGATAACTAGGACATTCCATGTGAAAGTAGCAGAATACACGTTTTTCTCAAGGGCACCTGGAACATTCTCCAGGATAGATCACATCTAGGACCACAAATCAAGGCTTGGTATATTTCAGAAAATGGAAATCATATCAAGCATATTTTCTGACCACAGGACCATGAGATTAGAAATCAATTGCAGAAGAAAGAACTTTAAACACACAAACATATGGAGGCTAAACAATATGTAACTAAACACCAATTGATCACGGAAGAAATTAAAGATGAGATCAAAAAATACCTAGACACAAATGAGCATGAAATCATGATGATCCAAAACCTATGGGATACAGCAAGAGCAGTACTAAGAGGGAAGTTTCTAGCAATACAATTTTACCTCAGGGAATATGAAAATGCCCTAATAAACAACCTGACATTACAACTAAAGCAAATAGAGAAAGAACAAACAAAACCAATAGGTAGTAGAAGAAAAGAAATCATAAAGAACAGAGCAGAAACAAATGAAATAGAAATGAAGAAAAGAATAACAATGATCAATGAAATGAAAAGCTTCTTCTGCGAGAAGGTAAACAAAATTGATACACCTTTGGCCAGACTCATCAAGAAATAAAGGGAGAGGACTCAAATCAATCAAATTAGAAATGATAAAGGAGAAGTTACAATGGACACCACAGAAATACAAAGGATCATAAAAGTCTTCTACAGCCAAATATACACCAATAAAATGGATAACGTAGAAGAAATGGGGAAATTCTTAGAAAGGTACAACTTTCCTAGACTAAAACAGGAAGTATAGAAAATTGGAACAGAGTAATCACAAGTACTGAAAATGAAACTGTGATTAAAAAATTTCCAACAAAAGTCCAGAACAAGATGGCTTCACAGGTGAATTCTATTAAACATTTAGAGAAGAGTTAACACCACTCCTTCTCAAAGTATTCCAAAAAATTATAGAGGGAGGAACACTCCCAAGCTCACTCCACAAGTCCACCAGTACACTGATACCAATAGCAGACAAATATATCACACAAAAACAAAAATTACAGGTCAATATCACTGATGAAGATAGATATAAAAATCCTCAACAAAATACTAGCAAATCAAATCCAACAACACATTAAAAGGACCATACAACATTATGCAGTTGGATTTATCCCAGGGATGCAAGGATTCTTCAACGTATGTAAATTAAACAATGTGATACACCACATTAAGAAACTGAAAAGTAAAAAGGATATGGTCTTTTCTTTTTCTTTTTAGATTCCATATATATGTGTTAGCATATGGTATTTGTTTTTCTTTTTCTGACTTACTTCACTCTGTATGACAGACTCTAGGTCTATCCACCTCACTACAAATAACTCAATTTCGTTTCTTTTTATGGCTGAGTAATATTCCATTGTATATATGTGCCACATCTTCTTTATCCATTCATCTGTCGATGGACACTTAGGTTGCTTCCATGTCCTGGCTATTGTAAATAGAGCTGCAGTGAACATTTTGGTACATGACTCTTTTTGAATTATGGATTTCTCAGGGTATATGTCCAGCAGTGGGATTGCTGAGTCATATGGTAATTTTATTTTTAGTTTTTAAAGGAACCTCCATACTGTTTTCCATAGTGGCTGTATCAATTTACATTCCCAACAGGGCAAGAGTGTTCCCTTTTCTCCACATTCTCTCCAGCAATTATTGTTGGTAGATATTTTGATGATCGCCATTCTGACCAGTGTGAGATGGTTATAAAGCAGAAACTAACACACCACTGTAAAGCAATTATACTCCAATAAAGATGTTTAAAAAAAAAAAAGGATATGGTCATCTCTATAGATGCCGAAAAAGCTTTTGACAATATTCAACACCGATTTATGATAAAAACACTCCAGAAAGTGGGCATAGAGGGAACATACCTCAACATAATAAAGGCCATATACGACAAACCCACAGCAAACATCATTCTCAGTGGTGAAAAGCTGAAAGTATTTCCTCTAAGATCAGGAATAAATAAGGCTGTCCACTGTGTCCACTTTTATTCAACATAGTTTTGGAAGTCCTAGCCACAGCAATCTGAGATGAAAAAGAAATAAAATGAATCCAAATTAAAAAAAAAAAATTAAACTGTTACTGTTTGCAGATATGATACTATACATAGAAAATCCTAAAGATGCTACCAAAAACTACTAGACCTCATCAATGAATTTGCTAAAGTTGCAGGATACAAAATTGATACACAGAAATCTCTTTCATTCCTACACACTACGAAGAAAGATCAAAAAGAGAATTTAAGGAAACAATCCCATTTACCATCACACAAAAAATATAAAATACCTAAGAATAAACATACATAAGGAAGAAAAAGACCTGTACTCTGAAAACTATAAGATATTGATGAAAGAAATAAAAGAACACAAACAGATGGAGAGATATGACATGTTCTTAGAATGGAAGAATCAATACTGTCAAAATGACAATACTATCCAAAGTAATCTACAGATTCATTATAATCCCTATCAAATTACCAATGGCATTTTTCACAGAATTAAAACAAAATATTTTACAATTTGTATGGAAACATAAAAGATGCCAAATAGTCAAAGCTGTATCTATTTACAATAGTCAGGACATGGAAGCAACCTAAGTGTCCATCAACAGGTGAATGGATAAAGAAGATGTGGCACATATATACAATGGAATATTACTCAGCCATAAAAAGGAACGAAATTGAGTTATTTGTAGTGAGGTGGATGGACCTAGAGTCTGTCATACAGAGTGAAGTAAGTCAGAAAGAGAAAAACAAATACCATATGCTAACACATATATATGGAATCTAAAAAAAAAAAAAAAAAAGGTTATGAAGAACCTAGGGGCAGGATGGGAATAAAGGTGCAGACCTACTAGAGAATGGACTTGAGGACATGAGGAGGGGGAAGGGTAAGCTGGGACAAAGTGAGAGATTGGCATGGACATATATACACTACCAAATGTAAAATCAATAGCTAGTGGGAAGTAGCCTCATAGCACAGGAAGATCAGTTTGGTGCTTTGTGACCACCTAGAGAGGTGGGATAGAGAGGGTTGGAGGGAGGGAGACACAAGAGGGAAGAGATATGGAGATATAGGTATATGTATAGCTGATTCACTTTGTTATAAAGCAGAAGCTAACACACCATTGTAAAACAATTATACTCCAATAAAGATGTTAAAAAAAGAAAAAAAGGAGCTGGAGAAATCAGGCTCCCTGACTTCAGACTATATTGCAAAGCTACAGTAATCAAAACAGTATGGTACAAAAATAGAAATATAGATCAATGGATAGAAATAGGATAGAAAGACCAGCGATAAACCCATGCATCTATGGCCACCTAATCTATGACAAAGGAGGCAAGAATATACAATGGAGAAAACACAGTCTCTTCAATGTGTGGTTTTGTGCAAACTGGACAGCTACATGTAAAAGAATGAAATTAAAACACACCTTAACACCATACACAAAAATAAACTCAAAATGGATTAAAGACCTAAATGTAAGACTGGATACTCTAAAACTCTTAGAAGAAAACAAAGGCAGAACACTCTCTGACATAAATTGCAGAAAGAGATCCACCTCCTAGAGTAATGAAAATAAAAACAAAAATAAACAAATGGGACTCAGTGAAACTTAAAAGTGTTTGCACAGCAAAGGGAACCATAAACAAAATGAAAAGAAAATCCTCAGAATGGAAGAAAATATTTGGAAACAAAGTGATCAACAAGGGATTAATCTCCAAAATATACAAACAGCTCATGCAGCTCAATATCATAAAAACCAACAACCCAATCAAACAAATGGGTGGAAGATCTAAATAGACATTTCTCCAAAGACATTCAACTGGACAAGAGGCAAATGAAATGATCTCAACATCACTATTAGATAAATGCAAATCAAAACTAAAATAATGTATCACCTCATACCAGTCAGAATGACCATCATCAGACCTCTACAAACATGGAGAAAGCCATAATTCTAAAAGATACATGTATCTAAATATTCTTTGTAGCACCATTTACACCATCCAAGACCTGGAAGCAACTGAAATGTCCATCAACATAGGAACAGATAAAGAAGACATGGTACATATATACAACTGAATATTACTCAGCCACAGCAAAGAATGAAATAAAGCTATTTGCAGCAAAATGGATGAAGCTAGAGATTGTCAAACTGAGTGAAGTAAGTCAGAAATAGAATGACAAATATATGATATTGCTTATATGTGGAATCTAAAAAAGTCATACAAATGAGACTTTTGATGAAAGAGAAATAGAGTCACAGATGTAGGAAACTAACTTATGGTTACCAAAGGGGAAAGGATATGAGGAGAGATAAATTGAGAGATTTGTATTGACATATACTCACTACTATATATGAAACATCTAACCAATAAGAGTCCACAATATAGCACAGGAAACTCTATTCAATAATCTGCTGTGACCTATATGGGAATAGAATCTAAAAAAGAGTGGTTATGTATATATATGTAAAACTGATTCACTTTGCTGTACAGCAGAACCTAACACAACATTGTGAAACAACTATGCTGCAATAAAAATTAATTTAAAAAGACATTCATTAACTATGTAAAAACAAGACCCATCTATATGCTTCCTACAAGAGACTCACTTTATATCTAAAGAGACACATGGACTGAATGTGAGGGGAAGCAAAAAGTTACTCCTTGCAAATGGAAATGGAAAGAAAGCCAGGTTAGCAATACTTTTATAGAGAAAGTACACTTTAAAACAAAGACAAGAGAAAAAGAAGGTATTACATAATGTTAAAAAGGATCATTACAACCAGAAGATATAACAGTTGTAACTATATATGCACCCAACTTGGGGGCACCTAAATACATCAAGCAAATATTAACAGACATAATGGGAGAAATTTATGATAACACTATAAGAGTAGGGTATTTTAACACCCCACTTACATCAATGGAAAGATCATATATATAAAGCAATATATAGATCATATAGCAAATCAATAAAGAAACACTGTCCTTAAAAGACTCATTAGAAAGATATATGATATATATATAAAACATTCCATTCAAAAGCAGCAGAATACAAATTGCTTTCAAGTACACATGGAATATACTCTAAAATAAATCATATTCTAGTCCACAAAACAAGTCTTCTTAATAAATTTAAGAAGACTGAAATCACATCAAGCATTATTTTTTACCACAATAGTGTGAGATGAAAAAATCAACAAAAAGAAAAAAGACTGAAAAAAACACAAAATTTGGAGGGTTAACAATATACTAGTAAAAAAGAAAAACACAATGGGTTTATAAATGAGTCGAAGAGGATATCAATAATGACTGTAGACAAAAGAAAAATAAAACACAATGACCTGAAATCCATGGGATTTAGCAAAAACAGTTCTAAGAAAGAAGCTTATAGCAATAAAAGCCTATCTCTTGAAATATGAAAAACCTCAAATAAACAATTTTACATTTTATCTAAAGAAACTGGAAAAAGAAGAAAAGCAAAACACAAAGTTAGCAGAAAACAAATAATAATAAAGATCAGAGCAGAAAGAAATGAAATAGAGACTAAAAAACAATAGAAAAGGTCAATGAAACTAAGATCAGGTTCTTTGAAAAGATAAACAAAATTGATAAACTGTTAACCATATTCATCAATAAAAAATAGAGAGGAGCCAACTCAATAAAATTAGAAGTGAAAAAGGAGAAATTAAAATCAACACCATAGAAATACAAAGGATCATAATAGATAACTATGAACAAGTACACAGACAGCCTAAAAGAAATGAACAAACTTCTAGAAATGTACAATCTCCAAAGAATGAATCAGTAAGAATAAAAAAACTGTAAAGAGAGCAATTACCAGTAATGAATTTGAATCAGTAATAAAAAAATTCCAACAACAAAAAAGTCTAGGACCAGTTGGCTTCAAGGGTAATTCTGCTAAAAACATTAAGGAGAACTAGTACCTATCCTTCTCAAACTATTCCACAAAATTGAAGAGGAGGAAATTGTTCTCAACTTATTCAAAAGTTTAGCATCACCCTGAATCCAAAACTAGACAAATACACTACTAAAAAAGAAAATTATAGGCCAATATCACTGATGCACATAGAACAAAAATCCTAAATAAAATATTAGCAAGCCAAATTTATCAATTCATTAAAAATATTATACATCATGATCCAATGGGATTTATCTTAGGGATGCAAATATGATTCAATATCTGCAAGTCAAACCATGTTATACCCCACAGTTACAAATTGAAGTATAATAATATTATGATCATCTCAATAGATGTAGGAAAATATTTTGACAAAATTCAACAATCTTAATCTTAAAAACTCTCCACATAGTGGATATCAAGGGAACATACCTGAATATAATAAAGACCATGTGTGACAAGCCCACAGCTAACATCATACTCAATGGTGAAAAGTTGAAAGCATTACTTTTATGATTAGGAATAAGACAAGGATGCCCAGTCTTGCAACATTTATTCAACATAGTATTGGAAGTCCTAACAACAGCAATCAGAAAAGAAAAAGAAATAAAATACATCCAAATTCTAAAGGAAGAAGTGAAGTTGTCACTGTCTGCAGATGACATTATACTATATGTATAGAAAATACTAAAGGCACCATGAAAAAAAACATTTGAACATATCAATGAATTCAGGAAACTTGCAGGTACAAAATTAGTATAAAAAATCAGTTGCATTTCTATACACTAACAACAAATTATCAGACAGAGAAAATTTTAAAACAATTTCATTTACAGTTGCATCAAAAATAAAATAACCTGGAATAAATCTAACAAAGGATGTAAAAGACCTGTACTTGGAAAAATATATCTATGAAAGATATTTAAGACAATGCAAACAAATGGAGAGATAGATCTTGTTTATGGACTGGAATAATTAATATTGTTAAACTGACCATACTATCAAGGTTACATACAGATTTTATGCAACGTCTTTCAAATCACAAACCAAGTTTTTCACAAAACTGGGAGAAGTCATTCTAAAATTTTTGGAAACATGAAAAAGCCTTAAAAGCCAAAACAATCTAGAGGAAGAAAAAACCTGGAGGTAATACCCTCCCTGAATTCAAACTATGCTGCAAAACTGTAGTCATCAGAAACAGTATGTTACTGGCACAAACACAGACACATCTATCAATGGAATAAAACAGAGAGCTCAGAAAAGAACCCACACTTTTATCAACAATTAATCTATGACAAAGGAAGTAAGAATATACAATGGAGAAAAGATTGCCTCCTCAATAAAAGGTTTAGGAAACTGGACAGCTAAATGCAAAAGAATCAAATTTGACTACTTTTTCATCATACAAAGTATGAATTATATATATATATATATATATATATTTTTTTTGCGGTATGTGGGCCTCTCACTGTTGTGGCCTTTCCCGTTGCGGAGCACAGGCTCCGGACGCGCAGGCTCAGCGGCCATGGCTCACGGGCCCAGCCGCTCCACGGCATGTGGGATCTTCCCAGACCGGGGCACGAACCAGTGTCCCCTGCATCGGCAGGCGGACTCTCAACCACTGCTCCACCAGGGAAGCCCTGAATTATATATTTTAATGTATTACTTGAAACTTAAAACTCCTTGAAGAAAACATAGACAGTACACGCATTGGCATTGGTTTTGCAAGGTATTTTTGGCTCTGTTTCTTCAGGCAAGGAAAAGAAGAGAAAAAATAAACAAAGTGACTACATCAAACTAAAGAGCTTTTGCACAGTGAAAGGACTATCAACAAAATGAGAAGGCCACCTACTGAATGGAAGAAGATATTTACAAATGAAATATCTGATGTGGAGTTGATATCCAAAACATATATATATATAACTCATACAACTCAACATCAAAAAATACTAGCAAACAAATTAATGCAGGGACAGAGGACCTGAATAGACATTTTTCCAAAGGAGACGTACAGATAGCCAATAGACACATGAAAAGATTCTCAACATCACTAATCATCAGGGAAATACAAGTCACAGCCACAGTGACATATCACCACACACCTGTCAGTATGGCTATTATCAAAAAGACATCAGATAAAAAGGGTTGGTGAGGATGTGGAGAAAACCAGACTCTTGTGCACTGTTGGTGGGAATGTAATTGGTGCAGCCATTATGGAAAAAAGTATGGATGGTCCTCAAAAAGGTTAAAAGTAGAACTACAATATGATACAGCAATTCCAAACCTGGGTATTTATTCAAAGAAAAGGAAAACACTAATTCAAAAAGATATATGCACCCCTATGTTCATTACATATTGCAGCATTATTTACAATAACCAAGATATGGAAGCAATCTAAGTGACCACTGATAGATGAATGGATAAAGAAGATATGGTTTATATATACAATGGCATATTTCTGAATCATAAAAATATGAAATCTCATCATTTGCAGCAATATGGGTGGACCTAGAGTGTATTATGCTAAGTGAAATAAGCCAAACAGAGAAAGACAAATACTGTATGATTACACTTATATGTGGAATCTAAAAAAAAATGTACAAACAAAACAGATAAAGACTGATAGATACAGAGAAAAAACAGGTGGTTCCCAGAGAGGAGGAGTTGAGGAGATGAGTGAAGATGGTGAGGGAATTTAAGAGGTTCAAACTTCCAGTTACAAAATAAATGAGTCACAGGTTAAAAAAAAAAAAAAAAAGAATGGATGAACGCAATGAGAACTTCAACAAAGAGATAGAAAATATAAAAAAGAACCAATCAGAACTGAAGAACATAATAACTGAAATGAAAAATACACTAGAGAGAATCAACAGTAGATTAGAAGATGCAGTGATCTGGAAGAGAGGGTAGTGAAAATCAACCAATCAGAATAGCAAAAGAGAAAAAAAAGATTTAAAAAATGAGAATAGGTTAAGCGACTTTTGGGAATTCATCAAGCATACTAGCATTTACATTACAGGGATCCCAGAAGGAGAAAAGAAAGAAAAGGAACATTAAAACTTATATGAGGAAATAATGGCTGAAAATTTCTCTAACCTAGTGAAAGAAACAGACATTCATGCTCCGGAAGCACAGACAATCTCAAACAATAGGAACCTAAAGAGATCCACACCAAGACACATTATAATTAGAATGTGAAAATTTAAAGGTAAAGAGAGATCTTAAAAGCAGTAAGAGGAAAAAAAAAAAAAGCATCTATGACCTAGAGAACCTCAAGACTATGCACTGATTTTTCAGCAGAAACTTTGTATCTCAGAATGGACTGGCACAATATTCCAAAGTACTGAAAAGTAAAAATTTACTACCAAGAATATTCTTTCTGGGAAGGTTTTCATTCAGAATTAAAGGAGAGATAAAGAGTTTCCCAGACAAGCAAAAGATAAGTTCATCACCACTAGACTAGCCGTACAAGAAAGGTTGAAGAGACTTTAAATGGAAAAGAGAGCCTTGCCAAGATGGTGGTGGGGTAGGAGGACATGGAGTTCATCTCTCCCTACAAATGCATCAAGAATACATTTACAAATGAAAAAATTCTCACAGAGCACCTGCTGAACAGTAGCAGAAGACCTTGGACACCTAAAATGACAAAAAACATCCTCACATAACTGGGTAGGATGAATGAAACAAGAAGGGAAAAGGAAGAGGAGAGGAAGCAGGATGGGACCTGAACTCCTAGTGGAGAGCTGAAGGTGAGAAGAGTTTCCTGCACCTGGGAAAGTCCCCTTACCAGCAGGGAGATCATCTGGGACAGAAGGAGAACTTTGGGGGCTTAGAGGAGAGCCCAGAAACAAGTCTGGGACAGGCAGTACAGAGTGATATCCATGCAGATGGTCCATGCCACAGCCCTGCATGTCTCAGCCTGAGACAGGTGTCTGCCAGTGCACACAAGGACTGCGTGCTGGAATGTGGGGTTTGAAGAGCAGACCCAGTGAGGGGAATGCTGTTGGCTGGGAAGAGACAGACTGAGGTGACAGGAGTGGGGAGCTCCACAATTGGGAATGCTCAAGGAGGAATCCTGGACTACCACAGAAACAAAGCACTACTGTTGAGTGATGCAAAAAGGGCAGGACCACCATTGCAGTCACTCTCCTCATGCATTGGCCCCTCCTCCACTGGCACTAGGGAGGGGTCCCACCGGAGCTGGCTTGCATACCCCTGCCCCCCCCAGCTGCCTGGGCTACCCACTCACCCCATTTGCTACCTGATGGACTTGTGCGTTCCAATTGCTACCCCAGCATTCTCCCACCTGGGTGGCCTGCTCTCCCTGATTGGTGCCTCGGTTCCTTCCTGCCTGATAGGCTTCTGTGCTCATGCAACTTCTGGAGGAGACTCTGGTGGGAGCAACACACACAGAGGTGGGGCTGAAACCACAGTTGAGCCCCAGGGGCTGTGTGACTAAAGGAGAAGAGCTGAAATTCCTCCTCACAGCTGCACAAACCACAAAATTACACCTCTGCCGGTGGCTTCCTAAATTCAGCATCTGCAGAATGTCCAAATGGACAACAAGCACTCCTGCAGCTGAGATAGGTCTGACTTTAGCATCTGTGGGCTTTGTGGGCATATACTCATGGTGGTTGGGTCAGATGTCTAAGTTTCCTCCATACCTCCCACAACAGGTCCAGGTGCACAACTACTAGTCTTGGGACCTGACCTCAGTGGATCTGCACTGGTGGCCTGGTGAAATTAATGCCTGAGAGACACCAGTGCCAATTGCCAGCATACTCACAGTTAAGGTGGGACCAAGAACAGTGTTAACAACAGTGTACTTTGTGAGCCCACGCAATGGCCAAAAGGGGACACAACAGAGCACATTCACAGGTGAACAACTCCAGAGGAGGAATACTCACTGGATTCCCTTCCAGTGGGTGTGCTCCAATCCTGTCTACTTTGCACCACAGATCAGAAACACAGTTAAGAAACAGATGTGGGGGTCTCTACTCCAATAACTAAGGATCAGACTCCACCCCTGCCAGGGCAGTAGCAATCACATAGCAAAGGGCAGGCCTTGCTCAATATCCAGGGCAGGCTTTGGGCACCACAACACCAGTCAAACCTTCTATCAAGGGGATAATGGCACAAGCCTCTAGACCAACCTCAGCTACCAGGGAGCAGACACCAGCAGCGAGAGAAATTGCGATCCTGTAGCCTGCAGAAAGGAGACCACAAACACAGAATTTCTGATAAAATGAGGTGACAAAGGAATATTTTGCAGACAAAGAGGCAAGAAAAAAACCTACAATAACAACCAAATGAAGAGGAGATAGGCAATCTACCTTAAAATGTATTCAGAGTAATGATAGTAAAAAGGATCCAAGATCTTGGAAAAAGAATGGAGGCATGAATTGAGAAGACATAAGAAATGTTTAATGAAGACCAGGATGAAATAAAGAACACATAAACAGAGATGAACATACAATAACTGAAATGGAAAAATACACTAGAAGCAAACAATAGCAAAATAACTGAGGTAGAAGAATGGATAAGTGAGCTAGAAGACAGAATGGTGGAAATCACTGCTGTGAAACAGAATAAAGAAAAAAACATGAAAACAAATAAGGACAGCCGCAGAGATCTCTGGGACAACATGAAATACATCAACATTTGAATTATAGGGGTCTCAGAAGGAGAAGAAAAAGAGAAAGGGCCTGAGAATATATTTGAAGAAATTATAATAAAAAAAAATTCCTAACATAGGAAAGGAAATATAAACCCAAGTCCAGGAAGTGCAGAGAGTCCCATACAGGATAAACCCAAGAAGAAACATGCTGAGACACATATTAATCAAATTAACAAAAATTAAATACAAAAAAAAAAATTTAAACAACAAGAGAAAAGAACAAGTAACATGATAGGGAATCCCCATAAGGTTATCAGCTCATTTTTCAGCAGAAACTCTGCAGGCCAGAAGGGAGTGGCATGATATATTTAAAGTGATGAAAGGGAAAAAACCTACAACCAAGATTACTCTACCCAGCAAGGCACTCATTCAGATTCAACAGAGAAATCAAAAGCTTTACAGACAAGCAAAAACAAAGAAAATTCAGCACTACCAAACCAGCTTTACAACAAATGCTAAAGGAACTTCTCTAGGAAGGGGAAATGGGAAATGCAAACAAAAAAACTACAATAGATACACACACAAAAAAGAAAAAGTAACCCAAACATAACACTAAAGATGCTTATCAAACCACAAGAGAAGAGAACAAAAGAGAAAAGGAAGAAAAAAGACCTACAAAAAAAACCAAAACAATTTTAAAAATGGCAATAAAAATATCAACATACATGTTGATAATTACTTTAAATGTAAATGGATTAAATGCTCCAACCAAAAGACATAAGCTGGCTGAATGGATACAAAAACAAGACCTGTATATATATTGTCTACAAGAGTCCCACTTCAGACCTAGGGACACATACAAATTAAAAGTGAGGGGATCAAAAAAGGTATTCCATGCAAATGGAAATCAAAAGAAAGCTGGAGTAACAATACTCATATAAAACAAAATACACTTTAAAATAAAGACTGTTATAAGAAAAAAAGGAATGACACCACATAATGATCAAGGGATTAATCCAAGAAGAAGATATAATTATTGTAAATATATGTGCATCCAAAATAGGAGCACCTCAATACAAAGGCAAATGCTAACAGCCATAAAAGGGGAAATCGACAGTAACACAATAATAGTAAGGGACTTTAACACCCCACTTTCATCAATGGACAGATCATACAGACAGAAAATTAATAAGGAAACACAAGCCTTAAATGACAGATTAGAACAGAAAGGCTTTATTGATAACTATAGGACATTCCATGTGACAGCAGCAGAATACATTTTTTTCTCAAGGGCACCTGGAACATTCTCCAGGGTAGATCACATCTGGGGCCAAAAATCAAGCCTCAGTAAATATACCAAAATTGAAATCATATCAAGCAACTTTTCTGATCACAAAGCTATGAGATTAGAAATCAATTTCAGGAAAAAAATGTAAAAATCACAAACACATGAGGGCTAAACACTATGTTATTAAATAACCAACGGATCACTGAAGAAATCAAAGAGGAAATCAAAAAGTACCCAGAGATAAATGACAATGAAAACACCACAATCCAAAACCTATGGGACACATCAAAAGCAGTTCTAAGAGGGAAGTTTATAGGAATACAATCTTACCTCAAGAAATAAGAAGAATCTCAAATAAACAACCTAACTTTACAATTAAAGCAACTAGAGAAAGAAGAACAACCAGAACCCAAAATTAATAGAAGGAAAGAAATCATAAAGAACAGAGAAGAAATAAATGGAATAGAAACAAAGAACACAATAGAAAATATCAATGAAACTAAAAGCTGCTTTTGTGAAAAGATAAACAAAATTGATGAACTTTTAGCCAGACTCATCAAGAAAAAAAGGGAGAGGACTCAAATCAATAAAATTAGTAATGAAAAAGAAGTTACAACTGTCAACACAGAAATACAAAGGATCATAAGAGACTACTGCAGGCAACTATACACCAATAAAATGGATAACCTAGAAGAAATGGACAAATTCTTTGAAAGGCACAACATTCCACGACTGAACCAGGAAGAAATAGAAAATATGAACAGAGCAATCACAAGTACTGAAATTGAAACTGTGATTAAAATCTTTCAACAAATAAAAACCCAGGACCAGAGAACTTCACAGGTGAATTATATTACACATTTAGAGAAGAGTTCACACCACTTTCTCAAAGTATTCCAAAAAAATTGCAGAGGAAAGAATATTCCCAAGCTCATTCTGTGGGGTCACCATCATTCTTAATCCGAAACCAGACAAAGATATCACAAAAAAAAGAAAATTACAGGCCAATAACACTGATGAACATAGATGCAAATATCCTCAACAGAATACTAGCAAACTGAATCCAACAACACATTAAAAAGATCGTACACCATGATCAAGTGGGATTTATCCCAGGGATGCAAGGATTTTTCAATATACACAAATCAATCAGTTTGAGATACCACATGAACAAACTGAGGACTAAAAACCATATGATCATCTCAGTGGATACAGAAAAAGCTTTTGACAAAATTCAACACCCATTTATGTTAAAAACATGGGAACATATGTATATGTATAACTGATTCACTTTGTTATAAAGTAGAAACTAACACACCATTGTAAAGCAATTATACCCCAATAAAGATGTTAAAAAAAAAAACAAAACACTCCAGGGCATAGAGGGGACCTACCTCAACATAATAAAGGCCACATATGACAAACCTACAGCAAACATCATTCTCAATGGTGAAAAACTGAAAGCATTTCCTCTAAGTCTAGGACCAAGACAAGGATGTCCACTCTTGTTACTATTATTCATCAAAGTTTTGAAAGTCCTAGCCACAGAAATCAGAGAAGAAAAAGAAATAAAAGGAATCCAAACTGGAAAAGAAGAAGTAAAACTGTCACTGCAGATGACTTGATACTATACATACAAAATCCTAAAGAGGCTACCAGAAAACTACTAGAGCTAATCAATGAATTTGGTAAAGTTGCAGGATACAAAATTAATGAACAGAAATCTCTTACATTCCTATACACTAACAACAAATTTCAAAAAGAGAAATCAAGGAAACAATCCCATTTACCATCACATAATAAACAATAAAATACCTATGAATAAACCTACCTAAGGAGGAAAAAACCTGTACTTAGAAAACTATAAGATACTGATGAAAGAAATCAAAGGTGACACAAACAGATGGAGAGACATACTATGTTATTGGATTGGAAGAAACGATATTGTGAAAATGACTATACTATCCAAAGCAATCTACATATTTGTCGCAATCCCTATCAAATTACCAATGGCATTTTTCAGAGAATTAGAACAAAATATTTTACAATTTGTATGGAAACACAAAAGATCTCAAATAGCCAAAGAAATCTTAAGAAAGAAAAACTGAGCTGTAGGAATCAGGCTCCCTGACTTCAGATTATACTACAAAGCTACAGTAATCAAGACAGTATAGTACTGGCACAAAAACAGAAATATAGTTCAATGGAACAGGATATAAATTCCAGAGATAAACCCATGCACCTATGGTAACTTAATCTAGATATAAGGCAGCACAACTGGAGTATTAATTCCAAGTTAATGAGCTCATTTTCTTTTCCTAACTTAGAGAAAAGAGCAATAAATAACAGCTCTATAATAGAAATGGGGAAAACTGTGTAGTCCATAGAATTTTAGAATTGCAAGGCAACTTCAAAGATTATCTAGGTCAGTTCTACCATCTCTCAGACTAGAAAACTGAGGTTTGATTAACTGCCAAGGTTGGCACAGTAGGAGCAGATCAGAGACAACTAGCCAGGATACTCAATTTACCAATGTTCCTGTTATTAATGAGGGTAAAATTCCCACTACATTTTGTGTTCTTTAAACTATTCATCTTTGAATGAAAAACATGAACCGGAAGTAGGTATCCTTTCAACCCCTTATTTCAAGGTCTTTATCATTTTCCTCCTCATTGGTTACAACAATAGCATTTCATCTATTCCCCTTGCTTTCAATCTTGCCCTGCTTCCACCAATTTTCTACATTACCAAAGGAATAATCTTATTAAGACTTGTATTTCTCACATCATTTCCCTGTTTAAACATCTTCAATGGCTTGCAGGAGAAAACAGACTCCTTAGTGTGACATGAAAGTTTCTTTTGTACAAATGTCTGCTCTCTGCTATCATTTCATCATTGCTTGATGCTTCTTCCTCAGATACCAAAGCACTTACAGTTCACAAGTCTACCAATCTCTTCTATATCTCGATACTTTTGCAAAGTCTATCGCCCCTGTCTGATGCACTGCTGTATCTTATTTTCATTAACACCATCCTCTCCCCTCCCCTCCCAGGACGATTTTCCTGGCCAGGACAAGTCTTACCTAAACCACTCAGTCACAATGTTACTTCTTCCATAATGCCTTCCCCAAGCTGTCCTCCAGTTTCCTAGTCCTTTCCAAACACCCTGGGCTTAACTTGACCCCAGCGATTTTGATATTTATTATAATTTTGCACCTTTGACCACCTCCTTCAGAGCTGGGATAGCTTTCACGACTGATTCCAGTGACTGGTACAATGTTTTGTTGGCTCTCCGATCACCATTTGTCATCAAGCATATTACACTTAAACTTCAGGCCCCTCATTTGCATAAACAGTAGGAAGAAACCCTAGACATGTGTTCTTACAGTCACACTCTTTAGTGGAACTTGAAAAAGTAATTTTTGTATTTATTAAAGGAATCCCTCACCCCCAATTTTGTATATCTCAGGCCCCACAAAACCTGAAATGGTCTGGTAAGATAATAAATGACTATGGAATGAATGAACAGATATACTTTCAACAATGTATTAGCTCTATATTTCAAAAGTACGCCACTTTATGCTAATATGCCCTTTTAGATTTGTTGCCTCATCTCTTAAAATAAGAGAATGCTACTTAGTCTCTGCCATTTTCCAGGCCAATTATGATAATAAAACTCTTAAGTACAAGAGTGGAATGTGTGCAGAGCACAGTCCAGTCTTGCCTGGAGAGTTTTGGGTTGGAGTCCCAGCTGAACAAGTGGTTGCCACTGAAAAGTGGTTTTAGGGCACTTCCCTTGGAGTCACTGTGGCTGGTCTCTTAGTGTCATAAGGAACTGTAGAGAAGGCAGAGAACTGACTTGCATGGATTCATTTGCTCATTTATCATATATCAATAATATGTATAAGATGTATATAAATTATGTATATATAATTACATAACATGTTTCAATTACTATGAACTTGAAACCTACATTCAAGTAAGAGGACAAAAATAAATAATGAAACAGGTGGTCTTAGACTGAGGTAACAGAAGAAATGGGAGAAATAAGTAGACATAAATCATTCAAGACACTGAAAGTTGTAGTTTGGAAAATGTTTTTATTCAGGCTGCAGAAGGTCATTGGAGAATTTCAGTCAGGGAACTGATGAGTGCTGATTTACATTTTTAAAAGTAAATTATCCTACTGTGACAAGAATGATTTCATTGTGGGCAAGAGTAGAGTACATAAGACTGGTTATCTGTTAATATTGAACTCCTAGTGAGACAAGGAGAGCCTGGACTGGGGTGGTGGTAATGGATAGGAAGAAAAGAAAATAGATTTGAGATATATTTTAAAGTAGAGTCAGACAGAGAAAGATAAATATCCTATGATATCAATTATATGTGGAATCTAAAATATAGTACAAATGAACTTATTTACAAAACTGAAATGGAGTCACAGACATAGAAAACAAACTTATGGTTACCAAGGGGGAAGGGGGGGATAAATTGGGAGATCGGGATTGACATATACACACCACTATATGTAAAATAGATAATTGAAAAGAACACACTGAGTGTGCAGGATAGTGTGGTCTTTGTGAGCTTCCACCATGGCGTATCGGGGCCAGGGCCAGAAGGTGCAGAAGGTGATGGTGCAGCCAATCAATCTCATCTTCAGATACTTGCAAAATAGATCTCGGATTCAGGTCTGGCTTTATGAGCAAGTGAATATGCGGATAGAGGGCTGTATCATTGGTTTTGATGAGTATATGAACCTCGTATTAGATGATGCAGAAGAGATTCATTCTAAAACAAAGTCAAGAAAACAACTGGGTTGGATCATGCTAAAAGGAGGTAACATTACTCTGCTCCAAAGTGTCTCCAACTAGAAATGATCAATGAAGTGAAAAATTGTTGAGAAGGCAACAATTAGGTGTGCAATTTTTTAGGTGTGCTTTTTAGAAGTGTAGTTCTAAAGCATTTATTCATATTGTTTTGCTCACCTTTATGTTATTACCAGATGACAATAAATGGTGTGGGATTGTTTTTTTTTAAAAAACAAAAAACAAAAAAAAAAACCACACTGTATAGCACTGGGAACTCTACTCAATACCCTAATCAATACCTATATGGGAAAATAATCTAAAAAAGAGTGGATATAGGTATAAGTTTAACTGAGGGTTGATGTAAAGGCAGAAATCAGTGGTGACTTTTCTTTTTTTTTAATTTGATGGATGATGATACCATTTACTGAGATGAGGAAACAGCAAATGGGAGAAGTATCAAGATTTCTGTGAGAGTAAAGCAGGTGAGGACTTGTACCAAGTCTGACTCTAGATGGCAAACTTTCAAAATGTTTTACAGAGACAACAATCATAATAGCTATTCCAGTTTTCTCTCAGTTGAGCCTATTCCCCATATATCATATGAAATATACAGAAGGATATTTAGATGATTCTCTCTCTTTTCCTTCTACTTCATTCTGTTAAACATTTAGTGGTATACTACGTTACAATTCAGCCGCAAGGTCTAGCCATCTCACGGTCTCTTACATTCTCTCACTTTCCTTTATTTAAGTCCAACATTGTGCCTTGCTGATTCCAAGTTGCCTATAATTTATGCATGAGATAAGTGAAATTGGATTCCTATAACATGCCAGGGATACTATTGATAAGAAAACAGCAGATACACTCTAAAACAATTAGTGGGGTACTAAGGAAAGCTATTATGTAAAAATGCCAGGATACTTATCTTTGGGTTATAGCTATCCCTTTATACCAAATATTAGTTATCACATGGAGGATTTAAAAACTTCTGTCCCTCATGTTGAGTATGGATATTTCTAATACAACACACTTATAAACACACATAGCTATTTATTTATGTCATTCAGTGCAATACTACTCTGATACTCAGATAATGTACAGGTAGAAGAGTCTATAAATACTACAAAAATATTAAATTATTGCATGTTGTAAAGTACTGTGATGAAGATAAAGGTACTATGATATGATATGATGATAGTGTTGCTGTTAATTCAACAAAAAGTTCAATTTACCTGATTATAATTTACTACTAAAGATTTAGCACTCTTTGAAAACCCCCTTTGCTGACAATAACATTAATGCTGACACGGAGAGGACAAGAAGATGAGAAAGGCAATAGGAAAATAAAGAAGAAAAAGAAAAGGGGATACAAGGGATTAATTTTATATCTTTTTGACACTGAACTTTGGTGTGATGGATTAGGGTCCTCCAGAAAATGTCAGGTTGTCCTCCCATATCATGACTTTCCTCTTATCCCTTCACAAGATTCTTTCCATATCTCTCTTGGATCTTTAAGATATTCAAACTTATTTATGTAGGATGTTACAAAGAGACATAGGTTGAAACCAGATTTGTAGTAGAATGTAGATGATTTTAATATTGCCTGCTAGTCTCACCACTTGGATTTGAGTCTGACCACGAGTGTAATTTAAGTGGAAGCCCAGCCTTTTGCTCTGCCTATCAGTCCAGCACACTATTTTCCCCTAGCAATTATTTCTGGTTATATTAGTCTAATAAACAAGTTAATGGTTTCCTTGGAAAGATTCCTGCCTTTTTTTTTTCCTCATGCATTTCTAAGATTTTAATCTAAAACCAGACAAAGATTTATTTCCCAGAACTTAGAATTTTATTTTATTTGAATACTGGAGTAGCAAAGTTGCCAATAATTAAGTCAAAGTTGCCAGTAATTAAGTCACCTTTAGCCAACTTGTGATGTTTCTTCCTCTTATCAAACTCATCACAACTATTTACTTTTTGTACTTATTTTAGGAAAATTTTAGAAACTCAGCCATAAAGTTGGCATGTTGAACAGGAATTATACTTTTGATTTGCAATTTTAAAAAAAATATTTGTTTTATTTAATATTTTTGGCTGCATTGGGTCTTCATTGCTGTGCACGGGCTTTCTCCAGTTGCGGGGAGCAGAGGTTGCTCTTCATTGCAGTGCGTGGGCTTCTCATTGTGGTGGCTTCTCTTGTTGTGGAGCACAGGCTCTAGGCGTGAAGGCTTCAGCGGTTGTGGCACGCAGGCTCAGTAGCTGTGGCTCGTGTGCTCTAGAGTGCAGGGTCAGTAGTTGTGGTGCACGGGCTTAGTTGCTCTGAGGCATGTGGGATCTTCCAGGACAAGGGCTCAAACCCGTGTCCCCTGCATTAGCAGGTGGATTCGTAATCACTGCACCACCAGGGAAGCCCCCTGCAACTTATTTTAAATGTAGGAAAATAACCTTAATTTTATAAACTGTGGCACTTTATTTCCTAAATATTTCCTCTAGTATATTAAGGAAAAATATATTTTAAAAATGTACAGGGGCTTCCCTGGTGGCGCAGTGGTTGAGAGTCCACCTGCCAATGCAGGAGACATGGGTTTGTGCCCCGGTCCAGGAAGATCCCACATCCCACATGCCACGGAGAAGCTAGGTCCGTGAGCCATGGCCGCTGAGCCTGTGCGTCCGGAACCTGTGCTCTGCAACGGAAGAGGCCACAACAGTGAGAGGCCCCGTACCGCCAAAAAAAAAAAAAGTACAGCATATTTGCAGAGCATAGTTCCATTTAGCTCTTTCATATTTCTTTCCTGATATCTGGTATCCACCATCTTATTTTTCCTCCACCTTCTCTTAGGCAGCTTATCCTGAGGTCAAACTCTTTCTTGCTATAAGAGAGTCAGCTCTGAAATCAAAGAAACCAGATTCCATTGTTCTTGTAGTCTTTTTTGTATAAAATTTCTGTGCCTTTAAGGTAAATTCATACACTTGTGACTCACTGTTTCTTAGTAATGCACCTTTTAACAAAATCCTTACCAAGTGAAGCCCATGCAGTTTTGGTAGTGACTGCCAGAATGTTCTGGAGAGAGTAAAAATAGATCATGCCCTTCTCCAAAAGAAAGTAGTTGTGTAATTATAGGACCATGTTTCTATTTGTGAAATTTTTCTAGAAAATATTGTTCGACTATATATTTAAATAGGATGTAGCATCTAATACTATATATAAATTCTATATATTTTTCATTTCCATTTTTATATACTTTGAAACACAAATAAATAGATTATGCTTTTGAAGACCTCTACTTTTATGTCGTGTTACTACTTTTTTTTTTTTTTTTGTCGTGTTACTGTTTAAATGTCATTGGGTGTGTGTCTGTCTAAAGGAAATGATCTGTTACCAGGAAGAAGACCAAAAATTGCCTTCAGAAATATCCCAAATCAGCCAAATAATGCAGCATTATTGCAGAAAGAGAGTAAAATGCTACTTCCCTTTTTTAAAAGAATCTTCCAAATCGTAACTATTATTCATTGGCATCTCTGCTTAATAAACAATAAATCTTCTTAAAATCATTTGGCTCCATGCTGTTTGGAGACACTGTATGAACACAGTTTTAAGCCTCATTTATTCTTTTTACAGTTCATAATTTTTACATTTGAATGCCAGTGATGTCTCCACTCCTCCCTCCTTCATGGATTAAAGGTTTCTGCAAGTTTCAACTTGATTTTTTAAAAAAATTATCCAAACCTAGAAAGGGTCAAACAATTCACTCAATTTAATAACTACCTACCATGGATTACTATTAAAGAATTATACTTTATTTATTTTTCATTAAAGATAAAAAGTCAAGAAAAGTTGAAGCAAAAGAGAAAAGATTTTATATGTGAAAGAGAAGGTTACTAGCAGCACTGGGTATTTATTATTCACGAGAGGCTAGTGGGTAAAGGAAAGATAGTGTGGCTATACTTAGCCTCAGCTAACCCTAGTGAGCCATGGGCTTAATGTTATCCCTGAGTGTAAGAAGAGACCAGATAGCATACAGATTCATGGTTTTTGTTTTCAAACTAGATGATGCAACTGTTTTTGTTAGTCTTAAGACAGACAATCACTGCATATTCATTCTAGTAAGGCCTCCTCTTACTCCTAGTTTCCACACTGGAGTATTATAAGGTTGATGACAGAGGATGGACTTAAACAATCTATGGTAAAATTGAACACCACGAGTTAAAAAAAAAAACAGAAAAACAAAAACTAATCCAGGGCTTCCCTGGTGACACAGTGGTTGAGAGTCTGCCTGCCGATGCAGGGACACGGGTTCGTGCCCCGGTCCAGGAAGATCCCACATGCCACGGAGCGGCGAGGCTCGTGAGCCATGACCACTGAGCATGTGTGTCCAGAGCCTGTGCTCCACAACGGGGGAGGCCACAACAGTGAGAGGCCTGCATACCACAAAAATCAAAAACAAAAACAAAAACTGACCCAAATACTTAAGTACTTAAATACAGAACTGAGAGCAAGAGGGGAACTAATCAACTTCCTCTTCCGTCTTGTAGGCATTCTGCTATGATTCTTGACCAATTAGTGTATAAAAACAAGGTTCGTTTAATGTCTTGGGTGGATGAAACTTTTCCAGGTAGAAATTGCCCCAGTGTTGATCACAAGAAAAATAGATGTAACATAATGGATTCAGGGTCATATCCAAGAGTAGATTTGTTTTCATGATATGCATGTGATGATTATCTCTCATATGCTTTTTACAGTTGCTTTGTAGGTTGTCAACTTAAAGAAAGATGCACAACATAAGAGTTGTGAGTTTAAGCTTTATACAGGGTCTTACTGAGGACTATAGCCTGGGAAACAGTCACTCAGCCAGCTCTGAGAAAACTGCTCCAGAAGTTTTCTGGAGAAGCCAGAAGCCAGTCTATATATGATTTTTGGATAGGGAATACCTGCAGTCAAGCATACATCTTGGTAAAAGATTACAGCTAATCACAAATAACAGACATCTCAGGTTAATGATTTTAGTGCTTTCTTATGTATGGGAAGATTCAAGAATCTGGAGTCATTGAAATTCTCCTGAGATGTGCTTCTAACAATCTAAGGGCTTGTTTTTCCAAAGCACAGAGCACCTCATCCTGTTGTTTATACTGATTCTTCTCAGGGTGAACTGTCAGTGGACAACCTCAATGGGTTATGACTTAACTCTTGTGGAATTATGTGGTGAGCAACGCTTTTTGTTCTTCTTTTTCACAAAGAAAAAGAAGAACTTTGGGATCATTTTATGAGGCCTACCCAGCACTGATGGAAAATTAGCCTCATTTTTGGGCTCAATTTGTAGTTCAAGAATTCATGTAAAACTTTTATTACTCTAAGAAGTACTCGCTGATCCTACCCAGAAATCTTAAATAGCATCTATATTTAAAATTATAACAGTAATGATTATTTTACATTTACATAGTAATGTGGCATAGAATATATAAAATACCTCTATGTGTTATCATTTTCTAAAGTCTATGTTACATAAAGATGAATATTTCTTTATGATTTTTCTGTTAACTATTATAAACCTGTGTGAAAAAACAAGCATTATTATTCTGATAGGGAAAATAAGGCATAGAAAAATGATAATTGACTTGCCTCTGATTACACAGACTAATAACTCAGCTGGTTCTGACTCTGGGTACTGCTCTGATTTCATGATTAACTAATACTCTAAGACCTCCAAGGCAGACGGTCATCATTTTATTATTCATTGTTTGGTAATCTTCTAATTAATGTGTTGACTTGCATGCTTATCCAAATGCTGGGAGGAAGATAGTTTCCATTCTTCATCTTTTCCTCTAATGAATCTTTTCCACCTGGTGCTTTTTGCTCTTGACAGAATCCTCAGCTTTCTTAAAGAATTGGTGTCTTTTTTGCTTGGGATGTGGGGGGAGGGCAATTACCAAGTGCCCTCTAGGAATTAGTCTTAGTGTGAACATGGTGGCAGAGATTGATGACAGATGAAGATGTTATCAGCAGAACAAAGCAAAACAAATAAGACCAAACTCTTTTTTTCATTCAAGGTGTTTAAATTGTTATGAGAAAAAAAAAGAAATTTCCTCCCTGTAAATGTGAAAGAATTAATTGAAAAATTTTCATAATGATGGACAAGGACTGTTATACTCTTATTTCCTACATAAGTTTGGCTACTTACCCTCTGTTGATTTTCAAATGTACTCACTTTTTGAACTGTTTGCAGGGAGAGATCTCACTAACACATGCTGGACAGACCAGTTTTCAGCTTATTTGGTATCTAGAGCATTAAAATGTGACATCTGGAAATTGTGATGTTGGGAGCCAGTGGAAGCTAAGTGTTTTTCTTTTTCAGTTCACTGTTCTGTTATGTTTGGTTAAAATTTGTCTTTATTTCTAGACTTTAGATTGGTTGAGATTCAATGGGCAGTAGATTTTCAAATTTCTCATTGACATGATTTCTTATACAATAGATGTTCTAATGCTCGGTCAATGAACTATTATGCCTTAAGAAATAGTTCATGCTTCTCATATTTATTAGAAATTAACCTATCACTTAAGCTCTAAAAAAACTACCAACTACTTCAAAATTTGAAACTTTAAGTTATCAACTTTATTTAGAGTTAAATTTGGAAAATTGTTGCTGTTACTTTCATTATAAATTATAGATTTATTTTAGTGTTTGAAAATAACAGTGATTATTTAAATCTTGTCTTTTTAGAGATAATAAATCTCGGAGATATGAAGAGTCTTCTCAAAGTTAAATAACTAGTTTATATCAGAGCCAGACCTAGGGCTTAGTATATCTAATTATACAGGAATTGTCTCCTCAAATACATTGCATACAGGGTGTTTTTTTTTTTTTTTTTTTTTTTTTGGTACATGCATAAGGAAGAGTTGTTTCCAATACTCTCTGAATGTCCTTAGGGCAGGGACTGTGTCTTGTTAAATTCTATATACCCAATGCACAAACTTGTGCTTGCCATATAATAGATGATTACTTAATATTTATTAAAGCCCTCTTGACACTGTTGAATGTTATTATTAAAATATGTTTTTTAGATTGGCAGTTTCTTATGTACCTTCTGTATGATTCAGCAATTCCTCTCTTAGTATTTATCAAAAGAAAAAAAAAAGGAATAAAAGGTCCACAGAAAGCTTGTACATAAACATTCTTCATAGCTTTAATCATAATAGCTCCAAACTGAAAATAACCCAAATGTTTATCAACAGATGAACGGATAAACAAATTGTACATTCATATATTCTATATCTTCATTAAAGCAGATGTTTCATGTTGTATACACTTGCTAAAACTCATTGAACTGTATATTAAAAAAGAGGCATTTTATTATATGCATATTGAATTTCAATAGAGATGAAATAAAAATTATAAATGTAATTTTCTATATCTGATTTTAACAAGTGCAAAATTCTATGGAGTAGTTGATATCAGTATATTAATATCTTCTATTTATATCATAATCTGCAGTTAAATGTGTGAAATCTGTTAACCCAGGCTGGTGAAGACAAGATCTTTTGGAAATATTCTTTCCAATAAACTTACTTACACCTAATAAGCACATTATCTGATACATATAAATGAGAAATCAGTATAATGTTTATTTTAAAATATTACTCATTGAATCATATACATGGCATTCCTTCTAGTGTGTTCTTGCTTTGATGACTTGCTTAGTTGTTAAATATAGGTAAAGATAGTCACTCTTTCCTTATTTAGGAGATTATTATCTAAAAACTTCAAAGCTTCATATTCCTATATTTTTTAAAGCGGACTCATTATCTATGTCATGTGTAGTGCCCCAAATTTCCCTACATAGTGAATACAACATTTTCACTTGGATAATGTTAATCTTTCAGGTTTGGAAAGCAAGGAACAAATTACTGTTTTTTATATATATATATATATATATATATATATATATTTTTTTTCTTTTAATAACTGGCAATGTCTCACACATATAAAACTGTGTGAGAGATTGCCAGTTATTAAAAGCAAAATTCAGTATGTATTTATCAGTTATATTTAACAGAGCACATAAACTAGGAATTGACAACCTTGGTGAGAAACAATAACCCACTTAGAGAATTTATGTTGACAAAAAATACCTCAACAGACAGATCATGAGAGGACACAGTTTTTCTTTTTAATGTGAATTTTAAAGGTTAATTACATTGTTTGTCTTAGTAAATATTCAAGAGTTTATTACTCATAAATACAACCCTTTTAAGAATAAAGTTCATTCTTACTTCCTGTCTCTGTCATCTTATCTCTGGGTAATAAGCTTTAAAACTTGGTCACCTGCTTTGTAAACTAATGCTTTATTTTAATTGTTAAAAAAACCATAAAATGCCATTTCTGATTTAAAGTCTATCCTTTCCAAAAAAACCATGAAATTACCATGAAGGGGGAGAAAGAGAAGGACAAGGAGAAGAAGCAGAAAGAGAAAAAAAGGAAGAAAGCTTTGAATTTTTCTTAAATTCAGCAGGTTGGCAGGGCCTGAAAGCAGATTCAGGACATTATCTGTAATATATAGAGCAGATTAAGCAATTTTCCTCAGTAATGCTTGGCTTCACCTCCTGTGTGCAAACGGATTTATTCTAGAAGCAAGGCCAATTGAAATCTTCAAACCAGCAGAGTTCATCTTTTTCTCTATTTCAATTCCTTCCACTCCTGAGAGCCTGTGATATGCCCAGTGCTGTGAGAGACCTCAGTGTACAACAGTGAACAAGACATTATTTCTAACCTCAGGCCACTAAAGAACTCACAACCTGTTTTGGAAAAAGGATACAAATACACCATCAGTGTGATAAATATGATACGAACATGAACAGAGTTAGTTACGAGCACAAAGGTGGAAATATTTCATTTGAGGAAGACATGATAGAGCCTTGAAAAGATGAGAAGGTATTCACCTGGCTGGTTCAATCCATTCACTTAATTATTCAACAGAAAATGCTGCACCTCTACTCTGCGATGGCTCCTGTATTTGGCACTGGGTTTGCAGGGGTGATCAAAGACCAGCATCATTCCTTACTCCCAGGTTTACAGTCACACAATTAACTACATTTGCACACTGTGGAAGATACTATGTGTGAAAGGTTCAGGATGTAATGAGAGTATATAGGGGACTCTTTTGGAGGAACCTGGCAGGAGCATGTCAGGAAAGACTCTCTGAGGAAGCGAGTTTGGGGCTGGGATCCAAAGATAAATTGGAGTTAATTTAGGCAATGGCAGGGAATAGGGAAGAGTGCACTAGGCACAAAGGCTATGGCAGGTGGGTGCATGGCTTATTCATGCAGTGGGAACAATGTGGTGTGGCTGGTGAACGGATTGCAGAGGAGAGGAATGTGAGAGGCCAGAGATGGCCTTAGGGAGTAGATCACCCAAAACCCTATGAACTAGTTAAAGATGTTGCACATTTTCTCAAGAGATTCAAACAGAAGAAATACCTGGACAGATTGCTTTAAAAAATGCTTTTGCTGCAGTTTGAAGAAGCCCCTGTCAAGAAGCTATGGCATTGCAACCACACGAGAGACTTGAACTAGGTAAAGATAGAGAGAAATGAGGAACAGATAAATTTAAAATTATGAGGTAAAATAAACAACGCTTAGTAATGGATTGGCTATGGAGAAAGAGGAGAGAGCCAAGGATGACCCAGGAGGTTCTGGCTTGAAGAACTGGATGGACGAGAGTGCTGTTCAATAGAGAACAATGGAAGGAGAACAGATGGGGAGACGCTCAGGGGTTTGGCTTTGAACTGGCTGTTTAGGGTATCTCTGGAACATGCAAGTGAGGACAATGTGAACTGGATATATCAACCTGGGCCTAAGAGTCCTGGACTACTGTTTTATATGTAAAAGTCACAGAAATATGTCTGGTAACTGAAGACCATGGGATGAGTGGAACTGCACAAGGAGAGTATAGAGTGAAAAGAGGAAAGGACAGAAGAATGTGCCTGGAAGGGGATTTGACATCTAAGGATTGTGTTGAGAAAACTGAGTCAGCAAAGAAGAAAGAGAAGGAGCAGCCAGAAAAATAAGGGACACGCGATATCATAGAAGTTAGCGAGGAGAGTGTTTATACAAAGAGTGGTCAAATGGGTTTAGTATTGGTGCCACTCATGTAAGATCAGGGCTAAAGATGCCCACTGATTTAAGTCACTTAGAAGTCACAGGTAACCCCATGGAGAATTGTCACAGTAAGGTCATGGGGTTGCAAGCTAGATAGGAGTGGGTTGAATACTGAAAGGAGATTCAGAAAATTCGCAAAGTAAGTGTTAACTAATCTCTAAAAGGATTTGGGTGGGAAGGAATTAGTGTAAATATGGAGCAAAAGAGAGCTTTTACTAAAATTTTAAGGTGCTTTATAGTTTATGAAATAGATTCACATATTGCTTCTACTCCTATAATCTGTCCACTTACTTCTGGCATTTTGATATCTTCTTTCTGTTCCTTTCAATTCATACCTTTACTTGTCATACCATAATGCAACCTTGCCATTGTGTTTACCTAAGACTCCATCCCTCCATTTCAGCTTAAATGTTCTATTTTACTTGGTTGCAGCACTTGTGTGTATCTTGTACCTTTGAATATCAATTCGCAATTTGACCTACTTTTGGCTTCTGTTTTTCATTCCTTGGTTGACTGAACCCATCAACTATGCCTAGTGCCCCTCCAGGTTTTCCTGGGTCTTTTGTTCTTTGGCACAGTAGCCATGCCAGCTGAGACACTGAAGTGCATGACTAGACTGTCCCTAATGCTTGACATTCCACAATAAGTGTTTAATAACTTTAGGTAAACGATTGTTCTCTTCCAAAAAAGTCAAGTATCTCCACAGATGGTAATATATTAAGCTAATTGAGAATCATCACCTTAATCCACTTTATTTCCCCCTTTTAGATGAATGCTAGCCAACCATACCTTCCTATAGGTGTTGACATGCAGAAATAGAATTTTTGTCAAGAGAGAAGTTGGAGAGGGTTCAGAGATTTGACTCTGTCACTTCTCTGATACCTCAATATCCTTATTGGTAAATGAAGGAAATAATTATTGTGTATGCTTTTAAGAAGACTGAGATAAAATTAAACCATAATTAATTAATGATTAATAATTATTTTTTATTTTTTTTTATTTTTATTTTTTTAACATCTTTATTGGGGTATAATTGCTTTACAATGGTGTGTTAGTTTCTGCTTTATAACAAAGTGAATCAGTCATACATAAACATATGTTCCCATATGTCTTCCCTGTTGCGTCTCCCTCCCTCCCACCCTCCCCATCCCACCCCTCCAGGCTGTCACAAAGCACCGAGCCAATATCCCTGTGCCATGCGGCTGCTTCCCACTAGCTATCTACCTTACTGCGTTTGTTAGTGTGTATATGCCCATGACTCTCTCTCGCCCTGTCACAGCTCACCCTTCCCCCTCCCCATAACCTCAAGTCCGTTCTCTAAGAGGTCTGCGTCTTTATTCCTGCTTTACCCCTAGGTTCTTCATGACATTTTTTTCTTAAATTCCATATATATGTGTTAGCATACGGTATTTGTCTTTTTCTTTCTGACTTACTTCACTCTGTATGACAGACTCTAGGTCTATCCACCTCATTACAAATAGCTCAATTTCGTTTCTTTTTATGGCTGAGTAATATTCCATTGTATATATGTGCCATATCTTCTTTATCCATTCATCCGATGATGGACACTTAGGTTGTTTCCATCTCCGGGCTATTGTAAATAGAGCTGCAATGAACATTTTGGTACATGACTCTTTTTGAATTTTGGTTTTCTCAGGGTATATGCCCAGTAGTGGGATTGCTGGGTCATATGGTAGTTCTATTTGTAGTTTTTTAAGGAACCTCCATACTGTTCTCCATAGTGGCTGAACCAATTCACATTCCCACCAGCAGTGCAAGAGTGTTCCCTTTTCTCCACACCCTCTCCAGCATTTATTGTTTCTAGATTTTTTGATGATGGCCATTCTGACTGGTGTGAGATGATATCTCATTGTAGTTTTGATTTGCATTTCTCTAATGATTAATGATGTTGAGCATTCTTTCATGTGTTTGTTGGCAGTCTGTATATCTTCTTTGGAGAAATGTCTATTTAGGTCTTCTGCCCATTTTTGGATTGGGTTGTTTGTTTTCTTGTTATTGAGCTGCATGAGCTGCTTGTAAATTTTGGAGATTAATCCTGTGTCGGTTGCTTCATTTGCAAATATTTTCTCCCAATGATTAATAATTATTATCTGAAAGTTGAATGGAATTTGATATTTTTTATTGGGTATGGTGATTTATGTCATATTGATGTTATCTTTTCTTTGCTTCCAAAGCTTCTAAATGGGGCTTCCCTGGTGGCGCAGTGGTTGAGAGGCCGCCTGCCGAGGCAGGGGACATGGGTTTGTGCCCCGGTCCGGGAAGATCCCACATGACGCAGAGCGGCTGGGCCCGTGAGCCATGGCTGCTGAGCCTGCACATCCGGAGCCTGTGCTCCGCAATGGGAGAGGCCACGACAGTGAGAGGCCCGCGTACCGCAAAAAGAAAAAACAACAACAACAAAAAACAAAGCTTCTAAATGGACATTGCAGTCTACTTTGCCAATGTCTTTACCAGTCAGTGCATCTTGCCATATTATGCCATAAGTGGCATATAAATGGCATAAGCTGAATATAAGACTTTTCCTGAAAGTGTTAGGTGATGTGACAAAATTTCTTGGTAAGTTAAATAGAAAGAGATTCTTGTTCCTCCTCAGACCCATGTAATATTGTTCTGACTTTTATAATAATCCATGAAAGTAATGTTACTTAAAACAGATGCATTATAATGTACTCTCAAAATGACTGTTTGAGATTAATATGATTTTATAAATGAGTACTCAATTTCATTATATAATTTGCATGAAATCACCCTACAAGTAAGTAGCAAAGTCAGAAATAAAACCTAGGTTTCCCTAGTTCAATTTCTCTGCTCTTTGGAATGTTTTCTCACATGGCCAAGTAGAGTAGAGCCATATGCATACATCAATCACTATGAATTTGTGGGGTGCTCCTAAACCAGTGCTGGGGAAAATATGCTCAGTTCTCATGTAAGTGTTCAGAGACCAGCTTAAAATTTTTCGTTAACTTCAAACACGATTTAGCCAAATGCATTAAATAATAGAGGGCTTACTATTTTATTCTTATTTATTTTGCAAGACAAAAATGTGTGATAGAACACTTTCACATCAGTGTTCTCAGATGATGCTGACACAGAACACATATGTTCAGCAAGCAGATCAGAGTGTTATATTGCCAAAAAATGATATGGCAGTCTATTTCTAATTTTCAAGAAGGTTAATTTTCTCAGTTATAAAGATGTTTTTTTCTTATTTATAAGCATTTACAGATATCAATTGTTAATTTTCCAAGTTTTATTTTTGCTTCAATATTTTCTGTAAACTTCTGGCTACAACTTACCTGTTAATGAATGTTAACAAATGGCAAAAACTAAATGAAAACAAATAAGAAAATAATATTAACAATTTAGGAACAGTTGATTAGTTCCAAAACTGCTTTTTTTTATGAACAAGATTGCTAAGGTTGTGATTTTACATTGCACATTGGTAACAGTTAAATTTGGGGAAAATTGCTCCTGTTCTTACTAAAATATTTTATCATCTCATAGTGTTCCTCATAAGGATATAATGGACCATGAAAAGTAATATCATTTCAAGAACATTACCATCTCAGCCTTGGACCATAGTTTTTATGAATTAACTTGAATAATGCATAAAATACAACATTAGTAAATTTCTCAGGGCAGTTAGTTGTTATTTTACAACTGGCTTTGGATGCCTTAGGGAAATGGTTTAAATTTCTTCTATTATTTCTCACTGCTGCCTAATGAAGAGACCCAAAATTTAGTCTGATAAAACAAAAGTCATTTTATTACTGTAGGGAGTTTAAGGGATTTGTAGGCTGATCAAAGGATAAGAGGTGAGAGAAGTCTATACATACGTTATTGGGCTGTGCTTTGACAGGTTCAAACATGGGGGAAATCCCTCACAGCAGGAGTCTGTCCAGAAGCTACTGAGGGGGGTTATGTATCTAGAGTATCTAGGTGATGTTGTACAAGCAGCACAGTGGAAAGTCTTTGAGTCAGAAAGCTCTGAAGAACAGTGGCATCTTTTGAGTCTTTTAACCACAGGCTTATCTTACTTACGGCTGGCAGATGTTGGGTGAGATTTCTCAGGGGTTATGCAAAGCAGGCAGGTTCTAAATGGTTAAAAATCTGCTTGTTTAAGCTATTTTTAAAGCAATTGGTTTTGTAAAAAATTGAACTTGGCACTGGAGGGATTTTGAACTAACAGGTCTCAGTCTGTAGTGAAGAATAAAAACCTAAGGGCCAAAACAGAGAGGCCATCTTTCTGGCTCATTTATATGACAGTTATGCTTAAAATTCTGAGGGTCAGGACATATGTCAGATATAGTGAGAATGGCTCATGTCAGCTCTTTGTTGTCTGAGCACTCATCTGGTTAGAGGGGGTTAGATGAGTCAACTGGACCCTTATATCTGGAGCCTCAGTTCTGTCTGTCAGCCTGATTCCTGGGTTCTTCTCCACATGAGATGTCCTGGGACTGAAATATCCAAGAGTGCTTCTTCAATCAGATTTCACTCATACTTCTGGTGCTTGGTCTTGGGTGTCTTAAATAACTGGGAGCTAGTCAAGTACCTCTCTCTTCCTCTTTCTCTCTCCCTCTCTCTCTCCATGTGGTTTGTTTTTGGTTCCTCACAGCATGATGGCTTGAAGGTGTAGGGCTTCTTACCAAGTGGCTGGTTTCCCCTAGCCCAAGCATTTCAAGAGATCTATGTGTAATCTACTAGGCTTCTTATGATCGAACCTTGGAAATAACACAGAAACACACAACCATCTCAAAAGCAGATTGTTGTGTTAGCCCATACTCAAGAGGATGAGGTTATCTATATAAAGGAGTAAATACTGGGAGTGATGATTTTTGGGGGATCCACATTTGGAGACTACTACTACACAAAAATAAATTTCTTCCTGTTACAATTAACATGTTTCCTTGCATTTAATACCTTGTTTTTTCCTTTTAAAATTAGTTGGCTAATATATGATTTTCTAACTCTAACAATGTACATGAGAAATATTTATTTAATCTTTACTAAGACACACCACTTTGTATGAGCTGGATTGAAAATTTAGTTTGATCTGAAATTGAATTATGTACATTCATACCAGTAGTGAGAATGTATAATTAAGAAAAATATATGAATATTCAAATAACTAGGTATTTTAGTTAAGATTTGCTTTCTCAATTTTCAGTTCTATATTATACAATGCCTACAATTAACTTCAAAGAATAGGGAAGACATATTGTCCTATACTAATAAACAAATATCCCAAAGGATATCTCTATTTATATTGGAATTATACTGCTGGCTGAATGAAAATAAAATGGGATTGGAGAAATCATTATAAATTCTTTAGAATAGAAATTATTTGGAATTGAGGGTTGATTGTTTATACTGTATTTGTATTATTAAATCATTTTAGATCTATTTCCATTTTCTCCTTGGGTTTTCTTATTTCTGTGACGATTTCAGTAAATGCAAAACTATTAAATAGAATATTAACATCAAGATTGATTAGAATTCCTAAAAATTTTCTTTCACTTTGAAAAAATGCAAGGGAATGCTTACCACAGGCACATAAAAGGAAATAATCAAGTGAACTAGCATGAATTAGAAGAAATCCAAATGAGCTATAGAAATATGAAGTGAGAAATTTTGTGACTATCTGTTACATTTAAATAAACAAACTCTAATCTGTCTTCTAGACATTTATATACCAGTTTACCATGTCTTGTGTTTGCACCATGAAAATACACTTGATAGCTTTTAAACTAAAAAAGTAACATTGAAAATAAAACACGGTGAGTAATAGGAAGTGTTCAGGCACGTTTGAAGAGAAGTGAATGACATTTCTTAAAAAAAGTAGAATTTAGTTAAGAATTAACTTTGCATAATGATATTTTCTTCTTAACCATTCCTTTGCTAATTTGGTTAAGTGTGACTGAGAATAATCTGCATAAGAGGTAGATTTTAATGCTGACTCTCAGAATAATGGATGAAACCAAAGAAGACCCTATTTCTTCATATTGAGTTTCTGGTAAAAGGGCAGGTGGCATTAGAATCTGAAAATGTCAATTTACATGATTTTATTTAACAACAGGATACCTATGACCTGGATTTTGGCCAGAATTACCACAAAGTGTGTGTGTGTGTATGTGAGTACAGGCACATATGTGTATGTATGTTTGTGTACTCTCAAAAAACATAATGAACAAAATAAATATTGAAAGAAATAGAATTATTTAAATTATTTGGAAAGAAGCTGTGATATGGGAGAAACTTAGAATGAAAACTCTAGGTCTGAGTGTATGTTCTATCACTTGCGGACATGTGTTCTTGGGTATGCTATAGAACTCTTCCAACTTTTAGTTTATCTCTAAAATGGGAATATAAATCCATTACAGAGTTTTGATGAGGATTCAATGAATAAGGAGAGAGAAAATACTTTAAAAGCTCTGAAGCACTAATAAAAATTTATGATACAGAATTCAATTTTAACTTTCATCCACCATATAGAACACTGTTGATGTTTACTGAGAGACTGAGTTTGCATTAATATGTTAACACAAGAAATATCAGTGTATCAGCCAATTTTTTTCTGTTACTGAACGTTTATAATGCTGGTTTCCATTACAAGAATACCATTTCAAGGCTGAGGAAAATGCCTTTATTTTCTATGTGTATATAGCTGTTATCTAAATAAAACTGTTATTGCATTGGGTTATTTACATTGATTCAGGTTGCCTTGAGTTTCCATTATGTAAATTTATTCCCCCGCACAAAATACTTTGTATGGCAATTGCTTTTTCAATTTAAAAGTTTGTCTCATTTAAATACCCCTCCCCAAGCTCTGATTTTTTTTTCTTTTATTAACTTCACTCATTTACAGTTTCTTTTTTTTTCCTTTTTATTGGAGTATAATTGCTTTACAATGGTGTGTTAGTTTCTGCTTTATAACAAAGTGAATCAGTTATACATATACATATGTTCCCATATCTCTTCTCTCTTGCGTCTCCCTCCCTCCCACCCTCCCTATCCCACCCCTCCAGGTGGTCACAAAGCACCCAGATGATCTCCCTGTGCTATGCAGCTGCTTCCCACTAGCTATCTACCTTACGTTTGGTAGTGTATATATGTCCATGCCTCTCTCGCACTTTGTCACAGCTTACCCTTCCCCCTCCCCATATCCTCAAGTCCATTCTCTAGTAGGTCTGTGTCTTTATTCCTGTCTTACCCCTAGGTTCTTCATGACATTTTTTGTTTCTTAAATTCCATATATATGTGTTAGCATATGGTATTTGTCTTTCTCTTTCTGACTTACTTCACTCTGTATGACAGACTCTAGGTCTATCCACCTCATTACAAATAGCTCAATTTCGTTTCCTTTTATGGCTGAGTAATATTCCATTGTATATATGTGCCATATCTTCTTTATCCATTCATCCGATGATGGACACTTAGGTTTTTTCCATCTCTGGGCTATTGTAAATAGAGCTGCAATGAACATTTTGGTACATGACTCTTTTTGAATTATGGTTTTCTCAGGGTATATGCCCAGTAGTGGGATTGCTGGATCATATGGTAGTTCTATTTGTAGTTTTTTAAAGAATGTCCAAACTGTTCTCTACAGTGGCTGTATCAATTTACATTCCCACCAACAGTGCAAGAGGGTTCCCTTTTCTCCACACCCTCTCCAGCATTTATTCTTTCTAGATTTTTTGATGATGGTCATTCTGACTGGTGTGAGATGATATCTCACTGTAGTTTTGATTTGCATTTCTCTAATGATTAATGATGTTGAGCATTCTTTCATGTGTTTGTTGGCAGTCTGCATATCTTCTTTGGAGAAATGTCTATTTAGGTCTTCTGCCCATTTTGGGATTGGGTTGTTTGTTTTTTTGTTATTGAACTGCATGAGCTGCTTATAATTTTTGGAGATTAATCCTTTGTCAGTTGCTTCATTTGCAAATATTTTCTCCCATTCTGAGGGTTGTCTTTTGGTCTTGTTTATGGTTTCCTTTGCTGTGCAAAAGCTTTGAAGTTTCATTAGGTCCCATTTGTTTATTTTTGTTTTTATTTCCATTTCTCTAGGAGGTGGGTCAAAAAGGATCTTGCTGTGATTTATGTCATAGAGTGTTCTGCCTGTGTTTTCCTCTAAGAGTTTGATAGTGTCTGGCCTTACATTTAGGTCTTTGATCCATTTTGAGCTTATTTGTCTTAAACAACAGTTGGGACTAGAATGACGTATAGGAGTGACTCAAATTTTCTTTTGATCCGGACAAGAGATATATAATTCCTCTAGAAACTTGGTGAATTTGTTAAAGTTCAGCTCATGAATTTACTTGGCTAATATGTCTCTTCAAAAAGACAATCAAGAAAGTTAATATTGAACTCAAAGTCTGGAAATTTCTTTTTCTTTTAGACAAAAGAGGAAAAATCCTGATGCAGTTTTTTTTCCCCAAGAGCAAGGAGATACATAACTTTCTAAACCTGTTTCCAACAAATCTCTATATTTGGAACCTCAGAACTCTTTACTCCAATAAAATCCCATCTTGGAGAGATGAAAACAGGTCTCTATCAGTGCTTCTTGGACTTTAATGAAATCACCTGAGAATCTTGTTATAATGACTATTGTGATGTGAGTGGAGCCCAAGTTTCTGCCTTTCTAACCAGCTCCTGGTGGTTGCCACTGTTGCATGCAGGTTCATGGACCACACGTGAGCAGCAAGGCTGTAGCTGATTGGTTCTAAATTTGGCTCAACATTGGACCCAGTAGGGAATTTAAAAAAATATAGATGCTCAGTCCCTCCCTGTCCCAACCTGGGATTCTGATTTTACATGGATGTATCCTGGGTATTATGATTTTAAAAATTCCCCAGGATATTCCAATGTGTAGTCAAGTTTGAAAACAACTGCTCTAGTAAAACCTGTGTGTGTGTGTGTGTGTGTGTGTGTGTGTGTGTGTGTTGGGAGGAGCAGATGTCATGAATCTGTTTATCTTTACTGGAATTTCCTACATTATAACAAAAATACACTTAAAATCAGATTGTGACTAAAACTATTGTTTGGTAAACTTTTATTGAACATAATATGATACAAATACATTTAAAAACAGATTGTAAGTAGAATTTTTGTTGTGTATTTTATTTGATTTAACAATACAACATGGATGAACAAATACAGAATAGCACTGCTATTGGAAATGTGAATGTTCCATGCTTTATTTTACTAATCCTATAATACTAGGCATTTAGGAGAGTTCTTTTATTTTAATATTAAAATAAATAGGGTGATGAATATCATTCATGAAATATTTTTGCACGCATTTTTTATTTCTCAGAACAGTAGATTACCAAGGTTAGGCAACAGAAGCAGTCCAACCTGGTGGGAAGGAGTATTTAAATCACTGATATTGCTTCAAATTGCCTGTGTATGGTGATAATAAAAGCAAACTGGCTTTTAATCAGCTTTATTATTGTTGCAAATTCTCTACACAAAATGCACGTCCTTATTGCCTGTGTCCTGGATGTACTGTTTCCACCACCCTGATTTTGGAATGAATTCTAAAGCCACTGTCTTATAATGAATTTTCATGCTGTATGGAAAGATATGCGGTTTTGCAGGATTCTAGATGTATATCACCATATTTATGCAGATGTTTACACAATTAACATTGCTAATAGCAAAATATAAAAATACACATGAAATGTTTATTTCAAACATTGAGGGTTACTAGTTTTAGTAGCAAAATTTTGGCAAAATTTCAATTTGGCAAAATTTCTATATCTTTTTCTACTACAGTGACTGAACATTTATTGTCTGCAATCATTTGTTTTTTTCTTTTGTGATCACCTAGTTATGTCCTTTACCTGTTTTTCTAATGGTGTTCATATTTTCTTATTGATATGCAAAAACAACTTAGTAAAGCTATCATTTGTTTTCTGTCAAATATGTTGAAACTAATTTCTCCCAGTTTGCTTTTGTCATTTATTTTTTAAATTTTATTATGACATGATTTTCTTTAAGCACAGAAGTTTATGTTTTCTATAGTTTGGTCAAACAATCTTTTCCTTATGGTTTCTTCTGGAGGTGTTAAGACCTTTCCTACACCAAGTATATGTAATTAGCCACCTAAGATTTTATCCAGAAGCCTGAAGGTTTATATTTTTCTTTAGCTCTTTAATTTATCTGAAACAGTTTTGCTGATTGGCATTATTAAGTAATTTATTATTTTAATCCCAAATGTTTAGGTGACAAAACAACCATTTACTACTTTGTTCATCCACTACCCAGTTATTTGATATCACACTTTATTACCTAATATGTTAAAACATATATATGTTCCTGAATTATCTATTCTGTTTTATGTTTTCAACAATTTCTTGTGCCAATATTATGTTTCAATTATGTTAGCTTTAGAGTACCCTTTCATATTCAGCAACAATATTTCTCTTTTTCAGATTTCTGTTTTTCTGTAATTATCTTTTCAGAAAAATGAGGAATGTTTTTTTCAGTTTAAATAATATTGTTTTGTGATTTCTATTTATAATCACTACATTTAAAATTTAATATATGGACATTGACAACTGTACACCAGAAGTCTTTCCATCCAAGAATATTTTGTGCATACTCTTTTATTTAAGAATTATTTTCTGATATTCAGGAGAATCAGTTTTACTTGTTTTTCCCAGTTTATGTTTACATAGTCTTAATAATATATGTGTAAGATTGTAGGTATTGTATATAAGTGAATTTGATATTTGTGTGTGTTTCGTGTGTGAGGTGTTGCTATTTGGTCTCTCTAAAAAAAAAATTGGGAAACTCTCTTTTTTATCTATTTCTTTGGAGCTATTCTAATACCCTTATATCAAATCTTTTATAATATGTTGAATAACAAAAATTAAATGATTTTAAGAACAATACATGTATGCCACAGAGATGAGGAAATTGAGATCCAGAGAGGATTTGCTTAAAATCATAACTTTAGTAAATGTCAAAAGTAACAAAATAGAATAGGAATATAATTAGAGTCAATGGACTGAACCATACTAATTCCAAAGAATTTGTGATTAGTTGGTGACATAAAATGTGCACAAACGAAAGATTCAGGCTAACTTATAAATACATATCGAAATATTCGTTAGCATTTACAAAATAAATGTTTGTTCAGAGTTCATTATAACAGTAAGCAGAACCATGAGGATGTGCTCAGTTAGTTCAGTTTTATAACAAAGTGCCTAAGTCGATTTTTAGCAACAAAGTAGTGAAACAGAACTAATAGCCTAGTTTAATGCACTCTATTTTATGCAGCTTGTTTGGGAATAAAAATAGAAACCTGCAACTGATCTCCTGGAAACTCTTCCAGTTCAGCAATCTGTGAAAAACATCAAAGGACCTTGAAACAAGTATTCAATAACTCTGTATTAAGGAGAGATAATTTCAGTTAACGTTTCACTCTATTTTTTTCTAGTCTTTATTTCTCTGCGTTTACTCAGACACACAGATCACTGTCACCACCACCATTCATACAGATTCAGGGTCATTGATCATTCAAAACTGTTTTGATTCCTGACTTTCATTTCTGTAATATTCATGTTTTTTTCTTACTTTTTTTTTAATATCTTTATTGGAGCATAATTGCTTTCCAATTGTGTGTTAGTTTTTGCTTTATAAAAAAGTGAATCAGTTATACATATACATATATCTCCATATCTCCTCCATCTTGCATCTCCCTCCCACATTCCCTATCCCTCCCCTCTAGGTGGTCACAAAGCATCAAGCTGATCTCCCTGTGCTATGTGGCTGCTTCCCTCTAGCTATCTATTTTACATTTCGTAGTGTATATATGTCCATGCCACTCTCTCACTTCGTCCCAGCTTACCCTTCCCGATCTCTGTGTCCTCAAGTCCATTCTCTATGTCTGTGTCTTTATTCTGGTCCTGTCCTTAGGGTCTTCAGAAACATTTTTTTTTTTTTTTTAGATTCCATATATATCTGTTAGCATATGGTATTGGTCTTTCTCTTTGTGGCTTACTTCACTCTGTATGACAGACTCTAGGTCCATCCACCTCACTACAAATAACTCAACTTCATTTCTTTTTATGGCTGAGTAATATTCCATAGTATATATGTGTCACATCTTCTTTATCCATTCATCTGCCGATGGACATATAGGTTGCTTCCATGTCATGGCTACTGTAAATAGTGCTGCAATGAACATTGTGGCACATGACTCTTTTTGAATTATGGTTTTCCTCAGGGTATATGCCCAGTAGTGGGAATGCTGGGTCGTATGATAGTTCTATTTTTAGTTTTTAAAAAAACATCCATAGTGTTCTCCATACTGGCTGTATCAATTTACATTTGCACCAACAGTGAAAGAGGGTTCCCCTTTCTCCCAACCCTCACCAGCATTTATTGTTTGTAGATTTTTTGATGAAGGCCATTCTGACTGGTGTGAGATAATACCTCTTTTTAGTTTTGATTTGCATTTCTCTAATGATTAGTGATGTTGAGCATTCTTTCATGTGTTTGTTGGCAATCTGTATATCTTCTTTGGAGAAATATCTATTAGGTCTTCTGCCCATTTTGGATTGGGTTGTTTGTTCTTATGACATTGAGCTGCATGAGCTGCTTGTAAATTTTGGAGAAAAATACTTTGTCAGTTGCTTCATTTACAAATATTTTCTTCCATTCTGAGGGTTGTCTTTTCACCTTGTTTATAGTTTCCTTTGCTGTGCAAAAGCTTTGAAGTTTCATTAGGTCCCATCTGTTTATTTTTGTTTTTATTTCCATTTCTCTAGGAGGTGGGTCAAAAAGGATCTTGCTATGATTTATGTCATAGAGTGTTCTGCCTATGTTTTCCTCTAAGAGTTTGATAGTGTCTGGCCTTACATTTAGGTCTTTAATCCATTTTGAGTTTATTTTTGTGTATGGTGTTAGAGAGTGTTCCAATTTCATGCTTTCACATGTAGCTGTCCAGTTTTCTCAGCACCACTTATTGAAGAGGCTGTCTTTTCTCCATTGTATATTCTTACCCCATTTATCAAAGATAAGGTGACTATATGTGCATGGGTTTATCTCTGGCTTTCTATCCTGTTCCATTGATCAATATTTCTTTTTTTGTGCCAGTACCATACTGTCTTGATTACTGTAGCTTTGTAGTATAGTCTGAAGTCAGGGAGCCTGATTTCTCCAGCTCTGTTTTTCTTTCTCAAGATTGCTTTGACTATTCGGGGTCTTTTGTGTTTCCATAGAAATTGTGAATTTTTTTGCTCTAGTTCTGTGAAAAATGCCATTGGTAGTTTAACAGACATTGCATTAAATCTGTAGATTGCTTTGGGTAGTATAGTCATTTTCACAATGTTGATTCTTCCAATTCAAGTACACGGTATATCTCTCCATCTGTTTGTATCATCTTTAATTTCTTTCATCAGTGTTTTATAGTTTTTGCATACAGGTCTTTTGTCTCCTTAGGTAGGTTTATTCCTAGGTATATTTTTCCTTCTGTTGCAATGGTAAATGGGAGTGTTTCCTTAATTTCTCTTTCATATTTTTCAGCATTAGTGTATAGGAATGCAAGAGATTTCTGTGCATTAATTTTGTATCCTGCTACTTTAACAAATTCACTGAGTAGCTCTAGTAGTTTCCTGGTAGCATCTTTAGGATTCTCTATATATAGTATCATGTCATCTGCAAACAGTGACAGTTTAGGTCTTTTTTTCCAATTTGGATTCCTTTTATTTCTTTTTCTTCTCTGAAAGCTATGTTTAATAATAGTGGTGGGAGTGGACAACCTTGTGTTGTTCCTGATGTTAGAGAAAATGGTTTCAGATTTTCCTCATTGAAAATGACGTTGGCTGTGGGCTTGTCATATATGGCCTTTATTATGTTGAGGTAAGTTCCCTCTATGCCTACATTCTGGAGGGTTTTTATCATAAATAGGTCTTGAATTTTGTCAAAATCTTTTTCAGCATCTATTGAGATGCTCACATGGATTTTCTCCTTCAATTTGTTAATATGGTTTACCACACTGATTGATATGCATATACAGAAGAATCCTTGCATTCCTGGGATAAACCCCACTTGATCATGTTGTATGACCCTTTTAATGTGTCTTGGATTCTGTTTGCTAGTGTTTTTTTGAGGATTTTTGCATCTATGTTCATCAGTGATTTGGCCTGTAGTTTTCTTTCTTTGTGACATCTTTGTCTGGTATTGGTATCAGGGTGACAGTGGCCTCAGAGAATGAGTTTGGGACTGTTCCTCACTCTGCTGTATTTTGGAAGAGTTTGAGAAGGATAGGTGTTAGCTCTTCTCTAAATGTTTGAGAGAATTCGCCTGTGAAGCCATCTGGTCCTGGACTTTGTTGGAAGATTTTTAATCACAGCCTCAATTTCAGTGCTTGGCATTGGTCTGTTTATATTTTCTATTTCTTCCTTGTTCAGTCTCAGAAGGTTGTGCTTTTTCTAAGAATTTGTCCATTTCTTCCAGGTTGTCCATTTTATTGGCACATATTTGCTTGTAGTAATCTCTCATGATCCTTTGTATTTCTGCAGGGTCAGTTGTTACTTCTTTTTCATTTCTAATTCTACTGTTATGAGTCTTCTCCCTTTTTCTCTTGATGAGTCTGGCTAATGGTTTATCAATTTTGTTTATCTTCTCAAAGAACCAGCTTTTAGTTGTATTGATCATTGTTTCCTTCATTTCTTTTTCATTTATTTCTTTTTTCTTTTTTTTTCCTTTTTTTTTTAACATCTTTATTGGGGTATAATTGCTTTACAATGGTGTGTTAGTTTCTGCTTTATAACAAAGTGAATCAGTTATACATATACATATGTTCCCATATCTCTTCCCTCTTGCGTCTCCCTCCCTCCCACCCTCCCTATCCCACCCCTCCAGGCTGTCACAAAGCACCGAGCCAATATCCCTGTGCCATGCGGCTGCTTCCCACTAGCTATCTACCTTACTGCGTTTGTTAGTGTGTATATGCCCATGACTCTCTCTCGCCCTGTCACAGCTCACCCTTCCCCCTCCCCATAACCTCAAGTCCGTCCTCTAGGAGGTCTCTGTCTTTATTCCTGCCTTACCCCTATGTTCTTCATGACATTTTTTTTTCTTAAATTCCATATATATGTGTTAGCATACGGTATTTGTCTTTTTCTTTCTGACTTACTTCACTGTGTATGACAGACTCTAGGTCTATCCACCTCATTACAAATAGCTCAATTTCGTTTCTTTTTATGGCTGAGTGATATTCCATTGTATATATGTGCCACATCTTCTTTATCCATTCATCCGATGATGGGCACTTAGGTTGTTTCCATATCTGGGCTATTGTAAATAGAGCTGCAATGAACATTTTGGTACATGACTCTTTTTGAATTTCGGTTTTCTCAGGGTATATGCCAGGTAGTGGGATTGCTGGGTCATATGGTAGTTCTATTTGTAGTTTTTTAAGGAACCTCCATACTGTTCTCCATAGTGGCTGAACCAATTCACATTCCCACCAGCAGTGCAAGAGGGTTCTCTTTTCTCCACACCCTCTCCAGCATTTATTCTTTCTAGATTTTTTGATGATGGCCATTCTGACTGGTGTGAGATGATATCTCATTGTAGTTTTGATTTGCATTTCTCTAATGATTAACGATGTTGAGCATTCTTTCATGTGTTTGTTGGCAGTCTGTATATCTTCTTTGGAGAAATGTCTATTTAGGTCTTCTGCCCATTTTTGGATTGGGTTGTTTGTTTTTTTGTTGTTGAGCTGCATGAGCTGCTTGTAAATTTTGGAGATTAATCCTTTGTCGGTTGCTTCATTTGCAAATATTTTCTCCCATTCTGAGGGTTGTCTTTTGGTCTTGTTTGTGGTTTCCTTTGCTGTGCAAAAGCTTTGAAGTTTCATTAGGTCCCATTTGTTTATTTTTGTTTTTATTTCCATTACTCTAGGAGGTGGGTCAGAAAGAATCTTGCTGTGATTTATGTCATAGAGTGTTCTGCCTATGTTTTCCTCTAATAGTTTGATAGTTTCTGGCCTTATATTTAGGTCTTTAATCCATTTTGAGCTTATTTTTGTGTATGGTGTTAGGGAGTGATCTAATCTCATAGTTTTACATGTACCTGTCCAGTTTTCCCAGCACCACTTATTGAAGAGGCTGTCCTTTCTCCACTGTACATTCCTGCCACCTTTATCAAAGATAAGGTGTCCATATGTGCATGGGTTTATCTCTGGGCTTTCTATCCTGTTCCATTGATCTATCTTTCTGTTTTTGTGCCAGTACCATACCGTCTTGATAACTGTAGCTTTGTAGTATAGTCTGAAGTCAGGGAGTCTGATTCCTCCGGTTCCTTTTTTTGTTCTCAAGATTGCTTTGGCTATTCGGGGTCTTTTGTGTTTCCATACAAATTGCGAAATTTTTTGTTCTAGTTCTGTGAAAAATGCCAGTGGTAGTTTGATAGGGATTGCATTGAATCTATAGATTGCTTTGGGTAGTAGAGTCATTTTCACAATGTTGAGTCTTCCAATCCAAGAACATGGTATATGTCTCCATCTATTTGTATCATCTTTAATTTCTTTCATCAGTGTCTTATAATTTTCTGCATACAGGTCTTTTGTCTCCTTAGGTAGGTTTATTCCTAGATATTTTATTCTTTTAGTTTCAATGGTAAATGGGAGTGTTTTCTTAATTTCACTTTCAGATTTTTCATCATTAGTATATAGGAATGCCAGAGATTTCTGTGCATTAATTTTGTATCCTGCCACTTTACCAAATTCATTGATTAGCTCTAGTAGTTTTCTGTTAGCATCTTTAGGATTCTCTATGTATAGGATCATGTCATCTGCAAACAGTGACAGCTTTACTTCTTCTTTTCCAATTTGGATTCCTTTTATTTCCTTCTCTTTTCTGATTGCTGTGGCTAAAACTTCCAAAACTATGTTGAATAAGAGTGGTGAGAGTGGGCACCCTTGTCTTGTTCCTGATCTTAGTGGAAATGCTTTCAGTTTTTCACCATTGAGGATGATGTTGGCTGTGGGCTTGTCATATATGGCCTTTATTATGTTGAGGAAAGTTCCCTCTATGCCTACTTTCTGCAGGGTTTTTATCATAAATGGGTGTTGAATTTTGTCAAAAGCTTTCTCTGCATCTATTGAGATGATCATATGGTTTTTCTCCTTCAATTTGTTAATATGGTTTATCACATTGATAGATTTGAGTATATTGAAGAATCCTTGCATTCCTGGAATAAACCCCACTTGATCATGGTGTATGATCCTTTTCATGTGCTGTTGGATTCTGTTTGCTAGTATTTTGTTGAGGATTTTTGCATCTATGTTCATCAGTGATATTGGTCTGTAGTTTTCTTTCTTTGTGACATCCTTGCCTGGTTTTGGTATCAAGGTGATAGTGGCCTCGTAGAAGGAGTTTGGGAGTGTTCCTCCCTCTGCTATATTTTGGAAGAGTTTGAGAAGGATAGGTGTTAGCTCTTCTCTAAATGTTTGATAGAATTCGCCTGTGAAGCCATCTGGTCCTGGGTTTTTCTTTGTTGGAAGATTTTTAATCACAGTTTCAATTTCAGTGCTTGTGATTGGTCTGTACATATTTTCTATTTCTTCCTGATTCAGTCTTGGCAGGTTGTGCATTTCTAAGAATTTGTCCATTTCTTCCAGATTGTCCATTTTATTGGCATAGAGTTGCTTGTAGTAATCTCTCATGATCTCTTTTATTTCTGCAGTGTCAGTTGTTACTTCTCCTTTTTCATTTCTAATTCTATTGATTTGAGTCTTCTCCCTTTTTTTCTTGATGAGTCTGGCTAGTGGTTTATCTATTTTGTTTATCTTCTCAAAGAACTAGCTTTTAGTTTTATTGATCTTTGCTATTGTTTCCTTCATTTCTTTTTCATTTATTTCTGATCTGATATTTATGATTTCTTTCCTTCTGCTAGCTTTGGGGTTTTTTTGTTCTTCTTTCTCTAATTGCTTGAGGTGCAAGGTTAGGTTGTTTATTCTAGATGTTTCCTGCTTCTTAAGGTGGGCTTGTATTGCTATAAACTTCCCCCTTAGAACTGCTTTTGCTGCATCCCACAGGTTTTGGGTCGTTGTGTCTCCATTGTCATTTGTTTCTAGGTATTTTTTGATTTCCTCTTTGATTTCTTCAGTGATCACTTCATTATTAATTAGTGTATTGTTTAGCCTCCATGTGTTTGTATTTTTTACAGATCTTTTCCTGTAATTGAAATCTAGTCTCATGGCATTGTGGTCAGAAAAGATACTTGATACAATTTCAATTTTCTTAAATTTACCAAGGCTTGATTTGTGACCCCAGATATGATCTATCCTGGAGAATGTTCCATGAGCACTTGAGAAAAATGTGTATTCTGTTGTTTTTGGATGGAGTGTCCTATAAATATCAATTAAGTCCATCTTGTTTAATGTATCATTTAAAGCTTGTGTTTCCTTATTTATTTTCATTTTGGATGATCTGTCCATGGGTGAAAGTGGGGTGTTTAAGTCCCCTACTATGAATGTGTTACTGTCGATTTCCCCTTTTATGGCTGTTAGTATTTGCCTTATGTATTGAGGTGCTCCTATGTTGGGTGCATAAATATTTACAATTGTTATATCTTCTTCTTGGATCGATCCCTTGATCATTATGTAGTGTCCTTCTTTGTCTCTTTTAATAGTCCTTATTTTAAAGTCTATTTTGTCTGATATGAGAATTGCTACTCCAGCTTTCTTTTGGTTTCCATTTGCATGGAATATCTTTTTCCATCCCCTTACTTTCAGTCTGTATGTGTCTCTAGGTCTGAAGTGGGTCTCTTGTAGACAGCATATATAAGGGTCTTGTTTTTGTATCCATTCAGCTAATCTGTGTCTTTTGGTGGGAGCATTTAGTCCATTTACATTTAAGGTAATTATCGATATGTATGTTCCTATTCCCATTTTCTAAATTGTTTTGGGTTCGTTATTATATGTCTTTTCCTTCTCTTGTGTTTCTTGCCTAGAGAAGATCCTTTAGCATTTGTTGTAAAGCTGGTTTGGTGGTGCTGAACTCTCTCAGCTTTTGCTTGTCTGTAAAGGTTTTAATTTCTCCATCAAATCTGAATGAGATCCTTGCTGGGTAGAGTAGTCTTGGCTGCAGGTTTTTCTCCTTCATCACTTTCAGTACGTCCTGCCACTCCCTTCTGGCTTGTAGGGTTTCTGCTGAGAGATCAGCTGTTAACCTTATGGGGATTCCCTTATGTGTTATTTGTTGTTTTTCCCTTGCTGCTTTTAATATGCTTTCTTTGTATTTAATTTTTGACAGTTTTATTAATATGTGTCTTGGCGTATTTCTCCTTGTATTTATTCTGTATGGGACTCTCTGTGCTTCCTGGACTTGATTAACTATTTCCTTTCCCATATTAGGGAAGTTTTCAACTATAATCTCTTCAAATATTTTCTCAGTCCCTTTCTTTTTCTCTTCTTCTTCTGGAACCCCTATAATTCGAATGTTGGTGCGTTTAATGTTGTCCCAGAGGTCTCTGAGACTGTCCTCAGTTCTTTTCATTCTTTTTTCTTTATTCTGCTCTGCAGTAGTTATTTCCACTATTTTATCTTCCAGGTCACTTATCCGTTCTTCTGCCTCAGTTATTCTGCTATTGATCCCATCTAGAGTATTTTTAATTTCATTTATTGTGTTGTTCATCGTTGGTTGTTTCATCTTTAGTTCTTCTAGGTCCTTGTTAACTGATTCTTGCATTTTGTCCATTCTATTGTCCATTCTATCTCCAAGATTTCGGATCAACCTTACTATCATTATTCTGAATTCTTTTTCAGGTAGACTGCCTATTTCCTCTTCATTTGTTAGGTCTGGTGCATTTTTATCTTGTTCCTTTATCTGCTGTGTGTTTTTCTGTTTTCTCATTTTGCTTATCTTACTGTGTTTGGGGTCTCCTTTTTGCAGGCTGCAGGTTCGTAGTTCCTCCTGTTTTTGATGTCTGTCTCCAGTGGCTAAGGTTGGTTCAGTGGGTTGTGTAGGCTTCCTGGTGGAGGGGACTAGTGCCTGTGTTGTGGTGGATGAGGCTGGATCTTGTCTCTCTAGTGGGCAGGTTCACGTCTGGTGGTGTGTTTTGGGGTGTCTGTGGCCTTATTATGATTTTAGGCAGCCTCTCTGCTAATGGGTGGGGTTGTGTTCCTGTTTTGCTAGTTGTTTGGCACAGGTTGTCCAGCACTGTGGCTTGCTGGTCGTTGAGTGAAGCTGGGTGCTGGTGTTAGGATGGAGGTCTCTGGGAGATTTTCGCCGTTTGATATTATGTGGAGCTGGGAGGTCACTTGTGGACCAGTGTCCTGAAGTTGGCTCTCCTACCTCAGAGGCAGAGCCCTGACTCCTGGCTGGAGCACCAAGAGCCTTTCATCCACACGGCTCAGAATAAAAGGGAGAAAAAGTAGAGGGAATTAGTAGAAGTATGAGGAAAGAAAGAAGGAAAGGAGGGAAGGAAGGAAGGAAGGAAGGAAGAAAGAAAGAAAGAAGCAAAAAAGGAAAGAAGGCAAGAACGAACAAAAGGAGGGAGGGAGCGAGGGAGGAAGGAAGGAAGGAGGGAAAGAAGGAAAAACAGAAAGAAAGAAGATACAGTAAAAATAAAATAAAGTATAATAAAGTTATTGAATTAAAAAATTCTTATTTAGAAAAAAAAAAAAAGGGACGGATAGAACCTTAGGACAAATGTTGGAAGCAAAGCTATACAGACAAAATCTTACACAGAAGCGTACACATACACCCTCACTAAAAGAGGTAAAGGGGGAAAAATCATAAATCTTGCTGTCAGAGACCACCTCCTCAATTTGGGATGATTCGTTGTCTAAAGGAGGGAAGGAAGGAAGGAAAGAAAGAAAGAAAGAAAGGACGAAGGTAACGTATAATAACGTTCTTAAAATTAAAATTGATTATTAAGAAAAAAATTTTAAGAAAAAACCATGGACGGATAGAACCCTAGGACAAATGGTGGAAGCAAGACTATACAGACAAGATCTCACACAGAAGCATACACATACACATTCACACAAAGAGGAATAGGGAAAAAAATCATAGATCTTGCTCCCAAAGTCCACCTCCTTAATTTGGGATGATTGGCTGTCTATTCATGTATTCCACAGATGCAGGGTACATCAAGTTGATTGTGGAGCTTTAATCCGCTGCTTCTGAGGCTGCTGGAGAGATTTCCCTTTCTCTTCTTTGTTCTCACAGCTCACAGGGGCTCAGCTTTGGATTTGGCCCTGCCTCTGCGTGTAGGTCGCTGGAGGGCGTCTGTTTTTTGCTCAGACAGGACGGGGTTAAAGGAGCCGCTGATTCGGGGGTTCTGGCGTACTGAGGCCGGCGGGGAGGGAGGGGCACGGAATGCGGGGCGGGCCTGCGGCGGCAAAGTCCGGCGTGACCCTGCACCAGCCCGAGGCCCGCCGTGCGCTCTCCCGGGGAAGTCGTCCCCGGATCCCGGGAACCCGGCAGTGGCGGGCTGCACAGGCTCCGCGGAAGAGGGGCGTGGAGAGCGACCTGCGCTCGCACACAGGCCCCTTGGTGGCGGCAGCAGCAGCCCCAACGTCTCCCGCCCGCCTCTGGAGTCCGCGCCCTCAGCCGCGGCTCGCTCCCGTCTCTGAGGTCCGCACTTTCAGCCGCGGCTCGCGCCCGTCTCTGGGGTCCGCGCTTTCAGCCGCGGCTCGCGCCCGTCTCTGGGGTTCGCGCTTTTAGCCGCGGCTCGCGCCCGTCTCTGGAGTTCCTTTAAGCAGCGTTCTTAAACCCCTCTCCTCACGCACCAGGAAACAAAGAGGGAAGAAAAAGTCTCTTGCCTCTTCGGCAGGTGCAGACTTTTCCCCGGACTCCCTCCCGGCTAGCTGTGGTGTACTAATCCCTTCAGGCTATGTTCAAGGCGCCAACCCCAGTCCTCTCCCTGCGCTCGGTCCGAAACCGAAACCCGAGCCTCAGAGCCTCAGCTCGCAGCCCCGCCTGCCCCGGCGGGGGAGCAGACAAGCCTCTCAGGCTGGTGAGTGCCGGTCGGCACCGATCCTCTGTGCGGGAATCTCCCCGCTTTGCCCTTCGCACCCGTTGCTGTGCACTCCTCCGCGGCTTCGAAGCTCCCCCCTCCGCCTCCCGCAGTCTCCACCCGCGAAGGGGCTTCCTAGTGTGTGGAAACTTTTCCTCCTTCACAGCTCCCTCCCACTGGTGCAGGTGCCGTCCCTATCCTTTTGTCAGTTTATTCTCTTTTTCTTTTGCCCTACCCAGGTACGTGGGGAGTTTCTTGCCTTTTGGGAGGTCTGAGGTCTTCTGCCAGCATTCAGTAGGTGTTCTGTAGGAGTTGTTCCACGTGTAGATGTATTTCTGGTGTATCTGTGGGGAGGAAGGTGATCTCCGCGTCTTACTCTTCCGCCATCTTCCTGCTCTCTCCCTTTCATTTATTTCTGATCTGATATTTATGATTTCTTTCCTTCTGCTAACTTTGGGGTATTTTTGTTCTTGTTTCTCTAGTTGCTTTAGGTGTAAGCTTAGGTGGTTTATTTGAGATGTTTCTTGTTTCTCAAGGTAAGCTTGTATTGCTATAAACTTCCCTCTTAGAACTGCTTTTGCCCATAGGTTTTGGGTCATCGTGTTTTCATTGTCATTCGTTTCTAGGTATTTTTTGATTTTGTCTGTGATTTCTTCAGTGATCTCTTGGTTTTTAAGTACTGTATTGTTTAGTCTCCATATATTTGTGTTTTTTTACAGACTTTTTTTTCTGTAATTGATATCTAGTCTCATAGCATTGTGGTTGGAAAAGATGCTTGATATGATTTCAATTTTCTTAAATTTACCAAGGCTTGATTTGTGACACAAGATATGATCTATCCTGGAGAATGTTTCATGAGCACTTGAGAAGAAAGTGTATTTTGTTGTTTTTGGTTGGAATGTCCTATAAATATCAATTAAGTCCATCTTGTTTAATATGTCATTTAAAGCTTGTGTTTCCTTATTTATTTTCACTTTGGGTGATCTGTCCACTGGTGAAAGCTGGATGTCAAAGTTCCCTACTATTATTGTGTTACTGTCATTTTCCCCTTTTATGGCTGTTAGCATTTGCCTTATATATTGAGGTGCTCCTATGTTAGGTGCATAAATATTTACAATTGGTATGTCTTCTTCTTGGATTGATCCCTTGATCATTATGCTGTGTCCTTTTTTGTCTCTTGTAATAGTCTTTATTTTAAAGTCTATTTTGTCTGATATGAGAATTGCTACTCCAGCTTTCTTTTGATTTCAATTTGCATGTAATATCTTTTTCCATCCCCTCACTTTCAGTCTGTATGTGTCCCTAGGTCTGAAGTGGGTCTCTTGTAGACAGCATATCTACAGGTGTTGTTTTTGTATCCATTCAGCTAGTCTATGTCTTTTTTTTTTTTTTTTTTGCAGTACACGGGCCTCTCACTGTTGTGGCCTCTCCTGTTGCAGAGCACAGGTTCCGGATGCACAGACTCAATGGCCATGGCTCATGGGCCCAGCTGCTCCACGGCATGTAGGATCCTACTGAACTGGGGCAGAACCCATGTCCTCTGCACCAACAGGCAGACTCTCAACCACTGCGCCTCCAGGGAAACCCTAGTCTATGTCTTTTGGTGGGAGCATGTAATCCATTTACATTTAAGGTAGTTATCAATATGTATATTCCTATTACCATTTTCTTAATTGTTTTGGGTTTGTTTTTGTATGTCTTTTCCTTCTCTTGTTTTTCCCACCTAGAGAAGTTCCTTTAGCATTTGTTGTAAATCTGGTTTGGTGGTGCTGAACTCTCTTAGCTTTTGCTTGTCTGTAAAGTTTTTAATTTCTCTGTCGAATCTGAATGAGTTCCTTGCTTGGTTGAATAATCTTGGCTGTAGGTTTTCCCTTTCATCCCTTTAAATATGTCCTGCCACTCCCTTCTGGCTTGCAGAGTTTCTGCTGAGAGATCAGCTATTAATCTTATGGGCATTCCCTTGTGTGTTATTTGTTGTTTCCCTTTTTGCTTTTAATATTTTTTCTTTGTATTTAATTTTTGATAATTTAATTAATGTGTCTTGATGTGTTTCTCCTTGGATTTATCCTGAATGGATTCTGTGCTTCCTCACCTTGATTGTCTATTTCATTTCCTATATTAGGGAAGTTTTCAACTATAATCTCTTCAAATATTTTCTCAGTCCCTTCCTTTTTCTCTTCGTCTTCTGAGATTCCCTATAATTTGAATGTTGGTGTATTTAATGTTGTCCCAGAGGTCTCTGAGAATGTCCTGAGTTCTTTTCATTCTTTTTTCTTTATTCTGCTCTGTGGTTGTTATTTCCACTGTTTTATCTTCCAGTTCACTTATCCGTTCTTCTGCCTCAGTCATTCTGCTACTGATTCCTTGTAGAGAATTTTTGATTGCATTTATTGTGTTGTTCATTATTGTTTGTTTGCTGTTACTGTGGAGCTGGGTCTTAGCATCGAGATAGAGATCTCTGGGAGTGTTTTCACTGTTTGATATTATGTGGGGTTAGGAGGTGTTTGGGGGACCAATGTCCTCCACTTTGCTCTCCCACCTCAGACGCTGAGACCTGACACCCAGTTGGAGCAGCAAGGCCCTGTCACCCACACTGCCAGGTACGTGGGGAATTTCTTGCCTTTTGGGAAGTCCGAGGTCTTCTGCCAGCAATCAGTATGTGCTCTGTAGGAGTTGTTCCACATGTAGTTGTATTTCTGATGTATTTGTGGGGAGGAAGTTGATTTCCACATCTTACTCCTCTGCCATCTTGAAGGTCCCCCTACTTGGTTAATTTAAACCAAGGCTTACAGGATTTGAAAGCAGTTTCTTGTATACCTATGCAATTAAATTTTAATAGAACACAGTGGTGTCCCTCTGGATAAGGTGTAATAATTTATCAAACCATTTATAGTGGCAATGTCATTAGAATAAGAATTATGGTTACAAACTTTCCATATCAAAGTAAGTTATTGAACTTTATAGTGTCTCTATAATGCTATGTCTTTCCACCTCAGCCAAGAAAGTATCTTTACAACTAAAAAGTGGCATTAAATCCAGAATTGAATCCATAGAAGGCAAATGATTGATTTGGCAACAGAGCTAATAACCCTCCATTTTAGGACAAAACAGAAAGAAGACAAGCATTGCTACATTATATTCACTATAGTTTCATTTCCTAAACCTCAGATTATGATTTCCCAAATGAAAAATGTATGGTATAAAAATAACCTCTTATTTAGAATTTGATTCTGTTCAATTTTTTGTTCTGTTCATTTGAAAACTGAAAATAATTTGTCTTTAGAAAACCTGGAGAGGATACCTAAAAGCATGATTTTTATTAAAACTGGGTTTTTCTAGCCTCTTGTGAACATTTAACATGGGACTGGAAATGGATTTTTATTAAGGAGTACTTCTAAACACATGTACAATATTTGTGGACTTATGAATGTTTTTCTTATTATTTCCTATACTTATTGGAGCTAATGAATAACTTTTAATAACTCAAAGTCTACTTAGTTCTCCATTTTAAACCACAGGTAAAGGAGCAGAGTCCCATTTAGGAAGTGTAATATGTTTTAGGACAAAAAATCATTAATATATCAGCATACTCTTCTTTTTAATTTGGAAGTGTCCTTTTTTTTTTTTTAAATTGAGGTATAGTTGCTTTACAATGTTGTGTTAGTTTCTGCTGCACAATGAAGTGAATCAGCTATATGTATACATATATCCCCTGCCTCATGGACCTCCCTCCCACCCCCCATATCCATCCCACCCATCTAGGTCACCAAAGAGCACTGAGCTGAGCTCCCTGCTCCATACAGCAGGTTCTCACTAGCTATCTGTTTTACACATGGCAGTGCACAAACGTCAATCCCAATCTCCCAATTCATCCCCCTCCCATGTCCACACATTCATTCTCTAAGTCTGTGTCTCCATTTGCGCCATGTAAATAGGTTCTTCTGTACCATTTTCTTAAATTCCACATATATGCATTAATACATGATATTTTAGTCTTCTACAATTTCAGAAATAACTCTTTGAATCAGGTGCATTGAGAGACAATGAGCAAAGATTTCAAATTTAAGAGCTGTTCCTTTCAGTGTCTTTTGATTATACATATCTAATCCATAGTCATTCCAGCAGGATATGCAAAGATTTAACTTCTTTTATAGACAATCTGCTCTAAGTTACTTTATCAGTATATAAACATTTTGGTTAAGTTGTACATTATCTAGAAACAGTATTTATTGCACTGTTATAGCCCATGAAATATATATGGGCTCATCTACTTCTAAGTTGCTTAAATTTGGAACAAATTGGTTCTTTGCATATTGATCTATTCATTCATATACAAAATCCATTCATTCATTTATCCTAAAATTACTTATTAAGGACACTTATTGAATGATCTCAGTAATTGGAAAATATTAATATACAAAGTACTATGAGGAAATGAAAAAATAAGGCAGGTTAGGAAAGTTGTGATTGTGGCAATTCTAGATAAGGTAACAGTTGAAGACTATTGAAGGGGGAGAGTTAGCTGTGTGCAAATCTGGAGGAACAGCATTTTGAGAAGTAGGGAATGGCTTGTACAAAACTCTAACAAGAGAGTGTGTCTGGTGTTGTCAAGAAACAGCAAGGAGGCCAGTGTAGCTGAAAAAGAATGAGAATGAGGAGAAGGAGATGGGATCAATAGGTAATGGAGTACAAGATCATATGGAACCTTCTCAGCCATTAGATGGACAATGGCTATCACTCTGAGTGCATTTGAGATAGACAAGCCTGAGATGGATTATTGAGAAGAAACTTTTGCTGGAATCAAAGACAAAAGAGAAATTAGAGATAAAGTGATTAGGGAATTCAGAAAGCAGATGTTGTCTACATTATCTGAGTAGAAAGGACCACAGAGATATGACACCAATTTTCATGGTTCTCTGCATGTAACAGGCCTTCTAATAACACCTCAAGTTTTTGTTATGTACATGTGCTTTTTTTTTTTTTTTTCTGTCCATAACTCTCTTTTCAAGTATACTCCTTCCTTTGGTGAGCTCATTCATTTTCATAACTTAGATGAACATTTCAGTGCTGATGATTCTCTAATTTATGATTTCTAACCACTGCTGTCTTCTGGAGACCAGAGGCATAATGTCAAATGACCATTTGGCCTAATTCAGTAGAAATTCGACACTGACACGTTTCACTGAACTAATTGCTAGTCATCTTTCAAGTCTTTGCTTAAATCTCACTTCTTTCTGGAAGGCTTTGACTTCTGTTATACTTTACTATGACAGCCCTCATGTATTTATAGTCATTTGATTAGTGTTGTCTTCTTCACAAACCTACAGTTTCCACAAAAGTAGGAACTACTCCTATATCACTTTTCATTATATTACTAGTGCTTAGTAAAATTTTTTTTTTTTTTTTGACAAACTGGGAGTCTTTCTTTCCTATGGGGTTGATATTTTACACATTTTACCATTGAATAGATACTAGGGTTTTTTTAGGTAGTAGTAATTTAAAATTAATCAAGGATGTCAAATTTTATTTAAGTGCTCAGATCAGTCAACATAATACAACCCAATTTGCATTATTCCAACTGTATTATAGTTTTAGCATATGTGTAAGCCTAACCTAGAAAAGTAACATCATTGAAAAGGAGAGAGTCATGAAGTGACCGCAAAATGGACTTAAATTAAGAGCATGTCTTAGCTTCATTTATTCTTACTTCTCTGTAAATGTATTAAGATGGCCCTACCATGCTTTAAAACATTTTGAAAGGGAAGTACCTTGAATATAATTTTTCTGTTTGATCTCAGTTCTAATGATTGACCTTCCAAGAGAGAGAAGGACAGATAAGCTTATGGATTTTTTCTTATTTTATAGGGCATTGGGAAGTAGAAGTGCTAAAATATATTATAGAAAATATATTTTCTATATATTGCATGGCCTAAAATGCATGGCCTTGGCTTTTATTGTGGGTTGAGATTAAAAAATAACAAAAAAAAAAGGGTCAAATGTGAGTCTCAGGTTTCAGTTCAATGGGGAAAAAGAGAAAACTTAATCCTAGAGATTTCTAGGTATATTAGACGTATGAGATTGGAGCAAGAGAGAGGGATTAGAAGAAGTAAGAGATTAGAATTTGTATTGTAGTCTTGGAAGTTTACAAAGTCATGCCTACATTGGCAGCAAAGGTGTGGTGTTTTTAGTATATACATGGAAAATTGAAGAATGAAGAGATAAGAGGTACAAGGCATGTAATGTCCAAGCTCCTTTTTATCACTGACTGATGTTATCACATTATTCTTTTTCTTATGTGGAGTTAATCCAGAGTAGAGTCTATTATTGTTGTCATGCCTTGAATTTCCTCTGTTCTTCCCTGTCTGTAATTAGTGACCTATTAAGGAGCCATTAAGATAATTAGAAGGTATTCACTGCAGTTGTAGCTGAATATAATGTATTAGTTCAGTCATGTTTGCTTCTCTTAAGTATGAATACTACACAAAAGTTGATTTTGAAGGTTGAAATTACATTAGTAAGTTTAGCCAGCAGGTGTCATATTTTAGCCCATTACTCTTTGATTAAATAGTAGTTGTCTGTGTTATGATATAAACTATATAACATTTTTAACAAAATTGGAAACATTGAATGATTTGATATGTTGATGATTAAAATTCGGTGAGTTGAAGGTGATTAATAGCTTCTCAGACAGGTCTGTTCAAATACTCAAATAACTTTTAGAATGTGAAACACTCCTCCCTAGGAAGTATAATACATTTTATAATGGTAGAAATTTCATGGTTTGTAAATTAAAAATCTATGATATCTAGCCTGGAGTTAAGTGATGTGCATTTGGTATGGCCTATTATCTATTAATTAATACATTGGTACCCTTCTCTTGTCTTTTGCCACTGTCTGAAGGGATATCTTATTATGTTCTCATTAGCTCCCATTCTGACTCCATGACATATTTTATGGAGCTAACAAAGACTTTAGCAGCATAAAATGACATTTTAATTTAAAAAATGTTGACCTTATTTGGTGTGTGCAACAGATATTGGAAACATAAAAGAAGATATTCAGTAACATTTAAAAAATATCAAAATCAGTTTACCCTCACCCCTACTATTTAATTACAGTAAAATATTTGATACTGGCCAAGGTAGTCTTAAAGAGTTCCCCTGAGCTTGACTAAATTTTATCCAGGTTTCTTTCTGACCTCCTTTTTCATTTAAGTTAGAAAACTTGCAATTTTAAATTCTTTCTCTGCCTCTTTGAGATGTAAATCTTCTACAATCCAGGAATGCATTTCTCAAGGATCTGGGAACAATCCCTTGGAAATATAATCACCAAAAAAAAAAAAAAAATAGTGCCCCTGTCTTCCATTCTCTGTGGGAAGGTAGGAACCTAACGTAATAGGCACCAATGAGCAAACACAGATGTCCTAATCACATGTGACCCCTAATATCTTCCGGTACTTATAAAACACTTCTGCCTTTTGTTTCAATGGAGTTAAGCTCAATATATTTCTGCCATTGCAATTGTCTCTTTCCCTACTGCAATAATCTTGAACAAAGTCTTCTTTGCTTTTTTAACTAGTCTGTTGCAATTTTCTTTTATAATACAAATCACTAATAAAGCACTTAGGAAGTCAGTGCTTAGAACTTAGAACTAAGGCATAGTTCTAAGTGCCTTTGTATATTAATTAATTTAAATTCAAGGAAACCCTATGAAATAGGCATTTAACCTCATCACACAAAGGTGAAATAACTTTCTGGCGGACAGTAGGAAGAAAACGAGACTTATTCAGTCCTTCACTTAATCTTAACTCTCAGAGACTCTCAGTCCTAAAAATCCAGTCATTCTTTTCTCTTTCAACTAATGCCATCATCATTTTTTGCAGATTTTGTCATTCATTCACTTGGTCAGTATACATGTATTGACTTCTACTGTGTACCAGGGCTAGGGATAAAATATCAGATAAGACAGACATGACTGCTTATATCATTGAACTTAAGTCAGTGAGGACGTGGACAATAAGCAGGCAATTTGAATGCCCTTTTGATAGAGGCAGTAAATGCTGCTCTGCAGCATACAGTTTAGACATCAATGCAGACTTGGTGAGACTGGGAGAGACTTCCAGGGGAAGCGACTCCTACACAGAGAATTAAGTCAAAGAAGGATGAGATGGGGGTGAGTGTTGTAGGATGAGAAAATATCATATTCAAAGAAAAAAGCACATTCAGTGCCTAGAGACGAGAGAGCAAGAAGCATACAGGAAATTAAAACAATAATGTATGACTAAAACAAAGACTACATGTGCAAAGAGCTGGGGATGGGGGTGAAAGAGAGAGTAAGGGTGTAATGGTAAGTGAAGGTACTTTTATGACAAAATGTAAGGGCATATTAGGGACTTTGGACTTGATCATCAGAGCAATAGGGATCAATTTGAAGAATTTTGTGCAAGAAGTCAAGATTACATTTGTGATTTTTGAATATTCTCTCTGTGAAAGTATAGACAATAAAATTTTAAAAATATATAAATTATATTCAATAAAATTTAGATACAGATTGCATGATAGCTAAATTCTATCTTTTATTTAAGAAAATAACTTTTAAATAAGAAAAGTTTACTTTAAATGAATCTCCTAAAATTTTATTTTACACATTGGCTGCACCTTTGTAAATAACATTAGGCTTAAGATTATGAAGCCATCTTTGTTAAATAATGCCCAGAAAAATGTGCATCTAGGTACTGGCTCAAATTATTCCTAATGTACACAGTTGCCTATTACCGTTTGCAATTCAGGTAGTTAATGCTACAATGAGCTCCAAGCAGGTGTGTACATTTTTATAGTACTCTTTCAAAGCAAGGGCCTTTGACAAATGAAGTGTTCTGTTCATGTTAAAATGGGACATAACGTGAAACGTTTTACATTTTGAGATAATTTCCCATTTGCTTCTAATTATCTTGCTATTGAATAAGCACTGTTCTTTTGCAGTGTTTTTTCATAGATAGAGTGTAGTTACTTTGGAGCTAGTCAATTTAAATAAGCTTATCAAAAAATGTCTTAAAACATCTTTAACATTCTAAATGGTTTCCATTTGGCTATACCCCAACTAGAACTGAAATAGGAAAAAAAAGAGGTTGAAGTTTTAATATTCGTTTGTGTTTTATTAGATTGTGGTGTGCCTAATCCTTTTTATGCTAGTTTTCAATTGATGTAAATAAAATTGGCTGTAAATAAAATTGGCTAAGTGACACAGTGCTGAGCGGAAGGGTTGGGAATGAAAGCTCTGATGCCAAATCAACTATAATATTGTAAATCAGCGTTAATTGATGCCAGCTGTGTGGTCTGTGTACTACTTTGTATTATGGGTGAAGAAAGGTGTGGTTACTGTTATTTTAATTTGGAAACTGGAACTGGTTGCCAGTTACTAGGTGTGTGCTTAGTGTTTATTGTACAGAGAAAAGACTTAAGTGGTTCAAGTGGTACAGTGTAATTTGGATTATTAGTGTGAGATGTTTTAGTTCTTTCATAATCACATAGAAGCAAATAACAGACCTGCTATCTAGTTTTATAGCTAACTTTAGGAATATATTATAGATCTCCTTGAAGATGTCATTTATTAATCTTTTATTGCATTTGATCTAAACTGTTCATAAAAGTCCAAGTACATCGCTGCTTCTTCCCTAGCCCTTATTTCTGAAGATTAACTAGTATAATTATAATTAAACTCATTCCAATTTAAATTGGCATAAATCTGGGCTGACCACAAAATTGTTTCTTAAAATGCACACATACACACAATACACTCATGTGTGCACCCACAATATACATATGTAATATTCACATGCACTTGATACCCGTACATATGCACATAGCATGCACACATTCACACCTAACCCAAGAGAATTTCTGAATTAGTTAAAAAATATTATAGTGGCTGTGAAAGTTATTTGATTACATATTTAAACAGATTTTTAATTGTTGAGTTTGATTTACTTGCAGAGAAATGACAGCTCTAAATTTTCCATTGCCTGTAACATGGGTTTATCCCTGATAGTCTGACTCTGTTAATCTATTTGTTGGTTTAAACAAAGAAAACGTGTCACACAGTTATATGACCATTATTTGCATTGCATTGAGAACTACTTTTATATGATAAATCTATACCTGAACTGATTTAAACATATTGTCCAGTATAGATCAAATACTGCAACAATAATGGATTCACCATTTAGTTGAGCATCTACTTGAAATCTTTTGATAAGTAATCATGTTTAAGGGTGAAATACTCATCTTACAGTGAATAAGCTGTCAGGGGGGAAGAAATTTTCCCCTACTCTCCTAGATTCTTAAGACTGGTCTAAGAATTAAATTGAAATAGACAGATTAACAGGAAGAAATCAAACTAAAGTTTAATAACGTATTCATGGGACAGACAGGAAAACTGAGTAACACTGAAATGGTTGAAACCATCACTTTAAATACTATAGATATAGTATTTAAAGACAAAGGATAATGTTGGAGGTAGTGGTTTGGGACTTCAAAGGGGATGAAGGCAATACACATGAAGATGGAAAAGCAAACGTTTGGTAAACAAATGTTTGCTGGTCTATGCAGAGAGGAATTTTAGCAAGCAGACTTTTCTAGGTTCCTTCCTGTCTACAGACCTAGTTCATACTACAGTTATCTATGGTGATAGCTCTATTCCTGGAACAGGTCCTCTATCTAAATTCTTTTAGGCAGTTAGAGAGGATGTCAAAGATTCTTCCTTTTGGGCCTTGATTGTCTTCAGCTAAAAATAGTCTACATGCCAAAGAGACATATTTTGGGGTGGTAAATTTTGCTCCCCTACAAAACAAATTAATATTGAACCTTAAGTTTTTGGACTTGTGGCTATTAAATGATGCCACTCTCTTCATTTTTTTGGCTTATAAATACAAATTAAATCTGCTCTGAGCATCTGAGATATTGGTGGAAAATAAAAAAAGAACAAAGAGGTTTAGTTCCCAATTAGAAACCTGAGATTGGGTTTGGTATTCAGGGATCTCTTCTGTCCCTTTCTAATTCCAATTTAGAGTGAAAGTATCAGAAAAGATGGAGGCCATTATGTGATTACATAAAGTATTATCATTGATTATTTGAACTTGTCTTCTCACCAATTTTTACTTTATAGCCAATTTGTTATCAGTAGTGTTTAAATGGTGAAAGATTTTATTTAATAATCAAAATTACCTGTCTACTACAACACAAAGAGTGAATCCTAATGTAAGTCATGGGCTTAATAATAGTGTATCAATATTGACTCATTGATTATAACAAATGTACCACACTAATGCAAAATGTTAATAATAGGGGAAATAATGTGTGGGATGGGGAGAGAGCTGATACACAGGGAACGCTTTGTACTTAACTGCTCAATTTTATAAATCTTAAAACACTCTAAAAAATAAAGTTTCTTACATTTTAAAAAAATTAGAAATTCATGAAAATGAAGGGCAATTTTTTTTTTCTGTTGTGCCTCCCCTCCCCAATACCTGTCTGGTACCTATTTATTTTCAGAGGGACTTAAATTAACTAGTTGTTAAAATCTGAAGATGTTTTGGGTTACAAATAATTGGTTTCAAAGTGCCTATTTAAGGTACCCAAAGGCAGAAAGACATTTTGGTATCTCTATTCTAAACTTTTAGCACGTTAAAAAAATTCTTTTAAATAGTCATGTGTCTCTGATATGATTATTTCATAAAAAGATGATTATTCCCTAAGGAAAAGCTTATCATATATAATTATTTTTAATTGAAAATGTTATAGCATTGTGATTTCTACTATTATACCAGATGGCCCTGCTTTTCAGATATAAAATTTTAAGATTCAAAGTAACATGAAATATGAAAGTTTGTATAAGGATTTGTGGGGAAATTTAAAAAATTCTCTCCTATTCATAGGTCGAATGAATGAAATATTAATTACCAAGCCTACTTTTCCAAACTATCCAACTTTTGTCTCTTTTTACACTTTTCAAGGTAAAGGAGATTTAGCTATTTTTCAATCCAAATAATTCCATCTGTAAATCTTTAACATAATTCAGATAAGAAAACATGTAACTCATACTTCCAGTGCAAAGGTTTTGCCTGTCAATTTACATTAAAACATTATTCAGTACTATTATCTGTAGGATGAATTTGTTTTTGAAATAACATCGATGTGGTTATCTTTATACTCTTTGTTATTTCAATTGAAATGCAAAATACTAAAATGGTTTGTTTCAAATGTTAGATCTTATAAAGAGATTCATTTGCATTTCAATGTAACCATAAAGAGAAAGAGATAGATATTGGGAGGAAGAAAGATAGAATGTAGAAACTATGTATGGTTGCCCTCTTATGACATCTTTTTAAATAAATTCATGATTTCACTGAACTTTTTTTCTTATATTATTGAATTGCTCCACATGCAGGCATATACACAATAAGCTTAAGGCAAAAAAACCCTCCAAAAAACAAAAAAAAAATCCCTTCTTTCCTTTTGATTAACTTTTAGAGTTTTGCTAAAGAAAAAAATTATTCTGTTAAAATGGTAAGGAAGACTATTCAGGACTACCACAATACTGGAGAAAGACTGGTTCAACTTTGAATCCAGAAAAGAACAAGTGAAAATTTGTAGCTAAGGAATAGGCTGGGGATTTGGTGGGTGGAAAAGTACTAAGAAGGTATAACAAAGGCAGGGAGGATTCTTGCTAAACAGACCTTACAGAATTCTTGCTGAAGGCAGGTGAGGGTGATCAGATGTCAAGGTAGGGGGTTCTCTCCAAAGCAACTTAACAGGATTCCTGTTAAAACTGGTCTGTGCAAAGCTGGCAAATAAGGTGCAGGAAATGTCTTATCAGTCTTCATGTGTGATGACAATGTTGATGACCAATTTAAAATACTCACAGAAAATATGAATCTTTTGCTTTTCTCCACAGCTAAAGATAAGCCAAACAATTTTTTTCCCCGAAAAGTCTTATTGCCTTTTGCTATATATCTTAATTGAAAATGAAAGACCCCTGTATTTAGTTCTGTGGTGAAAGAACATTGTTAAAACTTTGAGTTTCTTACTGCTCTTCCATATTGATATTACAAAGGCAAACAATCATTTAGATATAACTTTTTTCCAAAGGCTTTAAAAATAGACCAACTGTAAAGTCAAGCACATTTTTATATCAGATTACTCCATTTGAACAGAATGGCTGATTGTTAACCTCTGTCAAATTTGAATTAATCACGTTCTCATTTCCACTTCCATTACTATCTCTGCTGAAAGTTAAAATGTTTAAGTTTATTGTTTAAAAGAATCTATTTAGAATCCAAGTTGATTATTTAATAACCTCAGGTGAAACTTGAAGTATGAATCAAGCATAATGTGAATGAGTACCTGATCCAAAGTTATATGACATTTAAGATACATATAGTATATATGAATATATATATCATTTTTTTCAATGAAAACAAAAGTAATACAATAGTTAAATGAAGAAAATTACTGACTCAATAAATATATGTAGGGAAGGCTCGCAGCTGCGTGCAGTTCCTCCAGCCTGAGGACAACGGTTGCCTGGGGCCAGGAAAGCACGGTGCCCAATCTGAGCTTCTAGCTCCAGGTGGGCATCCTCACAGCCTTGTCTCTCAGGGCCCGGCTAAGGCCTGGGTTAGAGCCTTGTGGAAGGTCTCTGAGGTGGGGGGAGCTAGGTGGGTGTAAAGGATGTAGATTGCTGTGTGGACGTGGCACAGGTGGTGCAGTCACCCCACTTCTGTGTTGTGCAAAGACTGCAGAGCATGCCGACAGACCTCCATTGTGGCTGCTCAAGAAAGAAACCCAGGAGCCCCCAGTGAATTTACAGACTAGTGAAAGTAATGGCCATTTATTGAGCACCCAAGAATCAGGTGCCACCAGGAGGCAGCACAAACTTGTGATCTCACTCTTGGTGCCTGTACAGCTGCAGTCATTCTGTCATTTCCTAAGATCCTGGATTGACAAATCGACGTGTGGATAAGCTTTTGACCTGACATTTGAACAGAATATCGTTCTTTCCCCCAAACATTATCAATCATGAGGTTGAAAGATAATTAATATAAGCAAAACCAATTCATCCACTTTTAAAAGCAGTAGGCTGAGAACAAGTGAAAAATTCAGGCTGCAGAAAATCCGTGTGGCTGACAGTGTTTTGGTGCTCTGGCTGGGTGTCAGGACTATTTCTCTGAGGTGGGACAGCCGAGTTCAGGACATTGGTCCATCAGAGACCTCCCAGCTCCACCTAATATCAATCAGTAAAACTCTCCCAGAGATCTCATCTTAATGCTAAGACCCAGCTCCACTCAATGACCAGCAAGCTCCAGTGCTGGACACCCTATGGCAAACAACTAGCAAGACAGGAATACAACCCTACTCATTAGCAGAGAGGCTGCCTAAAATCATAATAAGATCACAGACACCCCAAAACACGCCACCAGACGTGATCCTGCCCACCAGAAAGACAAGGTCCAGCCTCATCCACCAGAACACAGGAACCAGTCCCCTCTACCAGGAAGCCTATACAAGCCACTGAACCAACATTAGCCACTGGAGTCAGACACCAAAAACAATGAGAACTATGAACCTGCAGCCAGTGAAAAGGACACCACAAGCACAGTTAAGTTAAGCAAAATGAAAAGACACAGAGTTACACAGTGGATGAAGGAGCAAGGTAAAAGCTCACCAGACCAAACAAATGAAGAGGAAATAGGCAGTTGATCTGAAAAAGGATTCAGAGAAACGATGGTAAAAATGATCCAAAATATTGGAAATAGAATGGAGAAAATAGAAGAAATGTTTAACAAAGACCTAGAAGAACTAAAGAACAAACAAACAATGATGAACAACACAATAAATGAAATTAAAAATTCTCTAGAAGGAATCAGTAGCAGAAAAACTGAGGCAGAAGAACGGATAAGTGAACTGGAAGATATAATAGTGGAAATAAGTAATGCAGAGCATAATAATAATAAAAAAAAAAGAATGAAAGAATTGAGGACAGTTTCAGAGACTTCTGGGACAACATTAAACACACCAACGTTGTAATTATATGGGTCCCAGAAGAAGAAGAATAAAAGGAAGGGACTGAGAAAATATTTGAAGAGATTATAGTTGAAAACTTCCCTAATATGGGAAAAGAAATAGTTAATCAAGTCCAGGAAGCACAGAGAGTCCCATACAGGATAAATCTAAGGAAAAACACACCAAGACATGAATTAACAAACTATCAAAAATTAAATACAAAGAAAAATTATTAAAAGCAGCAAGAGGAAAAGCAACAAATAACATACAAGGGAATCTCCATAAGGTTAACAGCTGCTCTTTCAGCAGAAACTCTGCAAGACAGATGGGAGTGGAAGGACATATTTAAAGTGATGAAAGGGAAAATCCTACAACCAAGATTACTCTACCCAGCAAGGATCTCATTCAGATTTGATGGAGAAATTAAAACCTTTACAGACAAGAAAAAGCTAAGAGAATTCAACACCACCAAACCAGCTTTACAAAAAATGCTAAAGGAACTTCTCTAGGCAGAAAACACAAAAGAGGGAAAAGACCTACAATAGCAAACCCAAAACAATTAAGAAAATGGTAATAGGAACATACATAATGACAACTACCTTAAATGTAAATGGATTAAATGCTCCCACCAAAAGACATAGACTGGCTGAATGGATACAAAAACAAGACCTGTAGATATGTTGTCTACAAGAGACCCACTTCAGACCTAGGGACACATACAGACTGAAAGTGAGGGGGTGGAAAAAGATATTTGATGCAAATGGAAATCAAAAGGAAGCTGGAGTAGCAATTCTCACATCAGACAAAACAGAGTTTAAAACAAAGACTATTAGAAGAGACAAAGAAGAACACTACATAATGATCAAGGGATCAATCCAAGAAGAAGATATAACAATTGTAAATATTATTTTATTTTTATTTTTTTAATTTTTATTTTTTTTAACATCTTTATTGGAGTATAATTGCTCTACAATGGTATGTTAGTTTCAGCTTCACAACAAAATGAATCAGTTATATATATACATATATTCCCATATCTCTTCCCGCTTATGCACCCAACATAGGAGCACCTCAATACATAAGGCAAATACTAACAGCCATAAAAGGGGAAATCGACAGTAACATAATCATAGTAGGGGACTTTAACACCCCACTTTCACCAATGGACAGATACTCCAAAGTGAAAATAAACAAGGAAACACAATCTGTAAGTGGTACATTAAACAAGACGGACTTAATTGATATTTATAGGACATTCCATCCAAAAACAACAGAATACACTTCCTTCTCAAGTGCTCATGGAACATTCTCCAGGATAGATCATATCTGGGGTCACAAATCAAACCTTGGTAAATTGAAGAAATTTGAAATCATATCAAGTATCTTTTCCAAACACAACACTATGAGACTAGATATCAATTACAGGAAGAAATCTGTAAAAAATAGAAACATATGGGGGCTAGGCAGTGTGCTACTAAATAACTAAGAGATCACTGAAGAAATCAAAGAGGATATAAACAATACATAGAAATAAATGATGACCCAAAACCTATAATATGCAGCAACAGCAGTTCTAAGAGGGAAGTTTATAGCAATACAATCCTACCTCAAGAAACAAGAAACATCTCAAACAAACAACCTAATCTTACACATACAACAAATAGAGAAAGAAGAAAAAAATATCCTCCAAAGTTAGCATGAGGCAAGAAATCATAAATATCAGATTAGAAATAAATGAAAAATAAATGAAGGAAAAAATAGCAAATATCAATATAACTAAAAGCTCATGCTTTGAGAAGATAAAAAAAAAAATGATAAACCATTAGCCAGACTCATCAAGAAAAAAAGGGAGAAGACACAAGTCAATAGAATTAGAAATTAAAAAGGAGAAGTAACAACTGACCCTGCTGAAATACAAAGGATCATGAGAGATTACTACAAGCAACTAAATGCCAATAAACTGGACAACCTGGAAGATATGGACAAATGCTTAGAACTACACAACCTTCCGAGATGGAACCAGGAAGAAATAGAAAATATAAACAGACCAATGACAAGCACTGAAATTGAGGCTGTGATTAAAAATCTTCCAGCAAACAAAAGTCCAGGACGAGATGGCTTCACAGGTGAATTCTATCAAACATTTAGACAAGAGCTAACACCTGTCCTTCTCAAACTCTTCCAAAATATAGCAGAGGGAGGAACACTCCCAAACTCTGTCTATGAGGCCAACGTCACCCTATTGCAAAACCAGACAAAGATGTCACAAAGAAAGAAAACTACAGGCCAATATCACTGATGAACATAGACACAAAAATCCTCAACAAAATACTAGCAAACAGAATCCAAGAGCACATTAAAAGGATCATACACCATGATCAAGTGGGTTTTATCCCAGGAATGTAAGGATTCTTCAATATATACAAATCAATCAATGTGATAAACCATATTAACAAATTAAAGGAGAAAAAACGTATGATCATCACAATAGATGCAGAAAACGTTTTCGAAAAGATTCAGCACCCAATTCTGATACAAACCCTACAGAAAGTAGGCATAGAGGGAACTTACCTCAACATAATAAAGGTCATTTATGACAAACCCACAGGTAATATTGTTCTCAACGGGGAAAATCTGAAACCATTTCCTCTAAGATCAGGAACAAGAGAAGGTTGTCCACTCTCACCACTATTATTTAACATAGTTTTGGAAATTTTAGCTACAGCAATCAGAGAAAAAAAAGAAATAAAAGCAGCACTTCCTTGGTGGCACAGTTGTTGAGAGTCCGCCTGCCAGTGCAGGATACGTGGGTTCATGCCCTGGTCCGGGAAGATCCCACATGCTGTAGAGTGGCTGGGCCCATGAGCCATGGCCGCTGCGCCTGCGTGTCTGGAGCCTGTGCTCCACAATGGAAGAGGCCACAACAGTGAGAGGCCCGCGTACAGAAAAAAAAAAAAAAAAAAAGAAATAAAAGCAATCAGAATGGAAAAGAAGAAGTAAAACTCTAACTGTTTGCAGATGACATGATACTATACAGAGAGAATTGTAAAGATGCTACCAGAAAACTACTAATGCTAATCAATGAATTTGGTAAAGTAGCAGGATATAAAATTAATGTACAGAAATCTCTTGCATTCCTATACAATTATAATGAAAAATATGAAAGAGAAATTAAGGCAACAATCCCATTTACCACAGAAACACAAAGAATAAAATACCTAGGAATAAACCTACCTATGAAGACAAACGACCTGCATGCAGAAAGCTATAAGACACTGATGAAAGAATTAAAGATTATACAGATGGAGAGATATACCATGTTCTTGGATTGGAAGAATCAACGTTGTGAAAATGATGATATTACCCAAAGCAATCTACAGTATTAATGCAATCCCTATCAAACTCCCAATGGCATTTTCCACAGAACTAGAACAAAAAACTTCACAATTTCTATGGGAACACAAAACACCCAGAATAGCTAAAGCAATCTCGAGAAGGAAAAAAAAGAGCTGGAATAATCAGGCTGCTGGACTTCAGACTATACTGCAAAGCTACAGTAATCAAGACAGTATGGTACTGGCACAAAAACAGAAATACAGATCAATGGAACAGGAGAGAAAGCCCAGAGACAAAACCAAGCACATATGATCACCTTATTTTTGATAAAGGAGGCAAGAATATACAGTGGAGAAAAGACAGCCTCGTCAATAAGTGGTTTTGGGAAAACTGGACAGTTACATGTTAAAAGAATGAAATTGGGACACTCCCTAACACCATACACAAAAATAAACTCAAAATGGATTAAAGACCTAAATGTAAGGCCAGACACCATTAAATTCTTAGAGGAAAATATAGGCAGAACACTCTATGACATAAATCACAGCAAGATTCTTTTTGACCCACCTCCTAGAGAAATGGAAATAAAAACCAAAATAAACAAATGGGACCTAAAGAAACCTAAAAGTTTTTGCACAGCAAAGGAAAACATAAACAGGACGAAAAGACAACCCTCAGAATGGGAGAAAATATTTGCAAATGAAGCAACTGACAGAGGATTAATCTCCAAAATTAACAAGATGCTCATGCAGCTCCATATAAATAAAACAAACAACCCAATCCAAAAATGGATGGAAGATCTTAATAGACATTTCTCCAAAGAAGATATACAGATTGCCAACAAACATATGAAAGAATGCTCAACATCACTAATCATTAGAGAAATGCAAATCAAAGCTACAAAGAGGTATCACCTCACACTAGTCAGAATGGCCATCATCAAGAAATCTACAAACATTAAATGCTGGAGAGGATGTAGAGAAAAGGGAACCCTCGTACATTGTTGGTGGGAATGTAAATTGATACAGCCACTATGGAGAACAGTATGGAGGTTCCTTAAAAAAACTAAAAATAGAACTACCGTATGATCCAGCAATCCCACTACTCAACATATACCCTGAGAAAATCATAATTCAAAACGAGTCATGTACCACAATGTCCACTGGAAAACTATTTACAATAGCCGGGGCATGGAAGCAATCTAAGTGTCCACTGACAGATGAATGGATAAAGAAGATGTGGCACATATATACAATGGAATATTACTCAGCCATAAAAAGAAACGAACTTGAGTTATTTGTAGTGAGGTGGATGGACCTAGAGTGTGTCATACAGAGTGAAATAAGTCACAAAGGGAAAAGCAAATACTGTATGCTAACACATATATATGGAATCTAAAAAAAAAAAAAGTTTCTGAAGAATCTAGGGGCAGGACAGGAATAAAAATGCACACGTAGAGAATGGACTTGAGGATATAGGGAGGGGGAAGGGTAAGCTGGGGTGAAGTGAGAGAGTGGCATGCACATATACACACTACCAAATGTAAAATAGATAGCTAGTGGGAAGCCACCACATTACGCAGGGACATCAGCTCAGTCCTTTGTGACCACCTAGAAGGGTGGGATAGAGAGGGTGAGTAGGAGATGCAAGAGGGAGGAGATATGGGGATATATGTATAGGTGTAGCTGATTCACTTTGTTATAAAGCAGAAACTAACACACCATTGTAAAGCAATAATACTCCAATAAAGATGTTAAAAAAAAAAAGAAATATATGTATTACACAAGTGAACCAGGAGGAGATACTTTGCTTCAGTTTCTCAATATTTATTCTTTTTTGAGTCAGTAATTTCTTCTTTTCTTTATTTAAATGGTGTGTTACTTTGTTTTCATTGAATCATGTACCTGGAGCCAATGGGAGAAAAATTTTTAAAGATACTGCATATATTTGATAAGAAAATAGTAAATCTATTTTAATTAAAGCATGTTTTATAAGTATTTCATAATAATTATAGCAACTATTTATCAAACTACATACTAAACATTGTGCCAAATGTTTTATAACCATTACATTTGTAATTCTATCAACCACTCTGTGAGTTAGGCACTATAATTTTGCATTCTGCATATGTTACATAGAGTAAATAAGTGACTTGCTCAAAGGTCAGTAAGGTGGCACAGATAGTACCCATTCATTCACTCCTTCTCTATCAGTCAGAGTTCAACCATAGACATAGGTGGAGTTTCTTTTCCCTTGTGGGGAATCCCAGCCCAGGGTTTAAAGACTTCCAATTTATTATCCAGGATAAACTCCCTTTCTTTAAGTCAACAGATTAGCCTTTAATTGTATTTGCAAAATATCTTCGCAGCAACACTTTGGTTATGCTTTTTTGAATTAATGGGTATTGTAACCTGGCAGTGTTGACACCTTAAAAACACCATCATACATTCATTCACTCTTTCACCAATTTACTGAGTATCTAGTATATACTTGGCATTATACTACATTCTGAATATAGAGTGGTGAACCAACAAACACCATCCCTGCTATTAGAAACCTACTGGACTTCCCAGGTGGCACAGTGGTTGAGAGTCCACCTGCCAATGCAGGGGACTCGGATTCGTGCCCCGGTTCGGGAGGATCCCGCATGCCGCGGAGCAGCTGGGCCCGTGAGCCATGGCTGCTGACCCTGCGCGTCCGGAGCCTCTGCTCCGCAACGGGAGAGACCACAGCAGTGAGAGGCCCGTGTACCACAAAAAAAAAAAAAAAAAAAGAAAGAAAGAAACCTACTAACGGGGAATGCAAGCAATAAACAGTGTCTTTACAATATAATTACTAAATTGATTAGCACTATGATAAGTCCATATTTCCACAGAAGTATTACAGAAGATCTTAATTTATATTGGAAGTCATCTCAGGAAAAGTAATTATTTTAAGATGCTATCTGAAGGAAGAGTGATATTAGCAAGCAAAAAGTCAAGGAAAAGAGTTTTAGGCAGGAAAGCAAGGAAAGAGCCTATGAGATCTTGAAGAACTGAAAGAAGGCCAGGCAGGGGCAATTAGCACAGGGACTCAAGAACTGTATAAAAGGTAATGCATTTCTTCTCCCCACCTCAACTCCCACCCCAGTGCATTGTGAAATCATTGAAAAGTTCTATGTAGGGTGATATGATGTATTTTAAGTTTTAAGTTGATCATTCTGGTCCTATATGGGAAATGGCTTGCAAAAGAGCAATAATTGAAATGGGGAGATCATCGGTAGGATCACCTGCATGATCTTTTCTAATTAATCCACTATCAGAATCTTCGACATCTCCTCAGAAGGAGAATGCATCCCACCTCCTTGAGATTTAATGTCACGTAGTGAGCTTCTGGTATTCTTGGGATGTATTGGAATTTTCCCAGATGCAGAGGAATTGAAAAACTTATTTAGAAACTTGTGAACTAAATCATTTGTGTGAAACAATGGCATCAGGGATTGTGACAGAAGTCAGTGACCCTGAAGACACAGTGGGGGTACCACAGGTACCACAATGTAGTGATATATGATTCTCATAAATGGATGTGGCCACATTGCATTGAAAACAACCATATAATCAATTTCCTATTAGTATCTTGTAACTCACTTCTATGAAATCAACTATGCCATTTGAGGAACATTTTCTAGCCCTTTTAAAAGAGCCCATTCTATCCATTATAAACCCACACAACACACACATTTACCAACTTGCAGGTGAGAACAGATGGGGACATTTAGAATGTTATCTCCATGCAATTTATGTCCTTATCTACCTCTCATATTTATTGACTCCAACTCTCCCCCATGTACTCAAATGAGCCCAGTGTAACTCGTAGATATTTTGAAAAGTATATTGAGTGCATAAGTCTATGATTCAAAGAAGCACATGGTCTCTTATTATTATTATTATAATGAAAAGTAAAAGAAACAAACAAAGTGACTTTTCCTTGTGAGCAGAAATATCCCCTCTCTGAAAACCCAAAGTAATATGAAATTTAATTTACATTATTGATACTAGGCCCAGTAACAGCCATACTCCTCAACTGTTTTTAGAGTCATTCTGATACCCTAAGTTTTAGAAATTGTAGTGAGGAGAAGTCAACTCTGGGAACACCTACTACACCATACCTCCATCGTACTATTAGATTATCATGGATATTGGTATAATGGTTTAATATATTGAACCCTGTATTATTTACTGAGACCCAGGATTTTTGCCATCACAATTTTCAGAGCTTCTACTTACCCAGATATTCATTCAATTTAGAGTCTCTTATTCTGGCTTTTTTTTTTTTATCATGAATAAAAATACACATGTTCTGAACAAAAAATTTCACAATTTGTATGGAAACACAAAAAACCCAGAATAGCCAAAGCAATCTTAAAAAAGAAAAACGGAGCTGGAGGAATCAGGAACTCTGACTTCAGACTATACTACAAAGCCACAGTAATCAAGACAGTATGGTACTGGCACAGAAATATTGATCAATGGAACAGGATAGAAAGCCCAGAGATAAACCCACACACATATGGTCACCTTACCTTTGATAATGGAGGCAAGAATATACAGTGGAGAAAAGACAGCCTCTTCAATAAGTGGTGCTGGGAAAACTGGACAGCTACATGTAAAAGAATGAAATTAGAACACTCCCTAGCACCATACAAAAAAATAAACTCAAAATGGATTAAAGACCTAAATGTAAGGCCAGACACTATCAAACTTTTAGAGGAAAACACAGGCAGAACACTCTGTGACATAAATCACAGCAAGATCCTTTTTGACCCACCTCCTAGAGAAACGGAAATAAACACAAAAATAAACAAATGTAACCTAATGAAACTTAAAAGCTTTTGCACAGCAAAGGAAACCATAAGCAAGATGAAAAGACAGTCCTCAGAATGGAAGAAAATATTTGCAAATGAAGCAACTGACAAATGATTAATCTCCAAAATTTGCAAGCAGTTCATGCAGCTCAATATCAAAAAAACAAACAACCCAATCCAAAAATGGGCAGAAGACCTAAATAGACATTTCTCCAAAGAAGATATAAAGATCATCAACAAACACATGAAAGAATGCTCAACATCCTTAATCATTAGAGAAATGCAAATCAAAACTACAATGAGATATCATCTCACACCAGTCAGAATGGCCATCATCAAAATACCAACAAACAATAAATGCTGGAGAGAGTGTGGAGAATAGGGAACCCTGTTGCACTGTTGGTGGGAATGTAAATTGATACAGCCACTGTGGAGAACAGTATGGAGTTTCCTTAAAAAACTACAAATAGAACTACCGTATGACCCAGCAATCCCACTACTGGGCATATACCCTGAGAAAACCATAATTCAAAAAGAGTCATCTACCAAAATGTTCATTGCAGCTCTATTTACAATAGCCAGGACATGGATGCAACCTAAGTGTCCATCAACAGATGAATGGATAAAGAAGATGTGGCACATATATACAATGGAATATTACTCAGCCATAAAAAGAAATGAAACTGAGTTATTTGTAGTGAGGTGGATGGATCTAGAGTCTGTCATACAGAATGAAGTAAGTCAGAAAGAGAAAAACAAATTCTGTATGCTAACACATATATATGGCATCTAAAAAACAAACAAACAAAAAATGGTCACAAAGAACCTAGGGGCAAGATGGGAATAAAGACACAGACCTACGAGAGAATGGACTTGTCGTTACGGGGAGGGGGAAGCATAAGCTGTGACAAAGTGAGAGAGAGGCATGGACATATATACACTACCAAATGTAAAATAGCTAGCTAGTGGGAAGCAGCTGCATAGCACAGGGAGATCATCTGGGTGCTTTGTGACCACCTGGAGGGGTGGGATAGGGAGGGTGGGAGGGAGGGAGATGCAAGAGGGAAGAGATATGGAGATATATGTATATGTATAACTGATTCACTTTTTTATAAAGCAGAAACTAACACACCATTGTAAAGCAATTATACTCCAATAAAGATTAAAAAAAATAAAATTGTTCGCCCCCAAAAAATAATATACACATGTTCTTTTTGTTGTTTTATAATTGTTCATTGCTACTAACATGATTTATCTTCTTTTTCCCTAACTAGTTATGATGTAAATTCAGATATGTATACAAATAAATATATTTGTTTTCGATGGTAACATTCTGCACAGAAATGACCTGAGAAATTATTTTGTTGTCCAAAATCAGTCTTAACTCATAAAATAGGAAGATTTGCCAATTCCCTTGCGTGTCTTTCTTCCTTTTCTTTTCTTTTTTTATCTGCTTGCTTTTTATCTTGATCTACTTAATATCAGTGCCACCTTATGAGTTCTGGATAATCTCCATCTTTTCTTTCAACAACCGAAGAATGGTAAGCGCTAGTTAAATTGTCTTGTAATGACTGTTGCACAGCAGGATCATTTGTTCTGAGCCATTTATAAAGAACACACAGCACAATGTTACAATCAGTGTGTACAGATTGGGTCAGGCTAATACAGAAGTGTACTTAAATGGCAGGATTCCACTTTAGTTCATCCGTTGTGAAATGCTGAGTTATTTTCTTGCTACAAAGATCAAGCCTTTGAAGAATGTTGAATGTTGTGAAGAATATTTCTTTCATTTTCTTCCATACCTTATAGGAATAATATTCTGGAAACTTAAAGAAAAATATCAATTAGGCAAGTAGTCCATATATACTTTATTAGGGAAACTTCCCTTAAACCAACTGTAGAATGATTAAAATTTAATTGTTTGGTAGCCAAGATGATTAAATTACTAATAGATTTGAGGTAGAACATTTAGCTAATCTTCAGGCAGTTTCTTGTGTACTATAAGCACAGAAGCACAATTAATCATCTAGCCAAAAGTAATTCTAATTGATCTATAACAGAAATGGATGTTTAATTTTCAAGATTTAATTTAGTATGTATATGAATTTAAGCAGTAATTTTATAATACGAAATCAAACAATGCTTTAGGTTAGAAACTGAACTGTAATTTTGTTTTGTAATCCAAGAACTAACACTTATACTGAGTCTCAGTCACACAAAATAAATAACATTTACTGGAAAACTACTTGTATTCTGACATTCTTTTTTTTTCCAAGTTAGAATAGGTACAGAGCACGGTAAGATATTCTATGTAAATAAGCAATATAACTAGATATTAAAGGGAATGATAATTTAGTTTACTACATAAGATATTTAGAGTAAGAAAGGCATGACACGACACTAATTCAATTTTTAAATCCAGCCCACCAGTATAATAGTTTGTGCAAACTCTGCCTAGATTCTGTTACATGATCAACTGTTACCCATATTTTCCTGTGCTGTTGGATGTGTGATTTTTCCTATGAGTCAATTGCTATTTCAATGAAAATGTCAAGGAGGATAGAGAACTTCAAGGAGGTAGGGGTGGCATGAAATGGAGGCAGTTGCACATTATATACATACTCACACTGAAGAGATTTCAGGGGAATTCTCCTGGTGTTTTCTCCTGAATAGCTAAACATATATATTTAGTTGAGAAGCTGGAAAATTTCCTGTGAAAATCATCTGACATACATTTCTAGATTTAAATTATATGAAAAATTTACCCATTCAGCTCTTTATGTAATTATAAATTACCATATTAGAGATAAATACAAATTAAAGGCTATATATAGAGTTTAAAATATTGATCTTGATAAGTTAGGTAATAAATTATGTCAAAAGGAGAATGTATTTACATCAAATTCACTCAACACTATGGAGAAATGTTATAAAAGTGGTTAGTTTTCAAAAATCCATTCCTCCCATTCTCCTAGGAAGGTGAAGCTTCTTCATAATGTTTGGTAGGGGATATTTTGCAATTTTAAGATGCTTCAGATCAGCACAAACTGCACAATTGACATTTTAAGAAATGGGCTTTTTCTCTTACTCATCTATAAATATCAGTAACTGCAAGGATTACACTTAACATGTTAGAACAGTGATTTTTATGGATATTTTGGCCCTTCTATGCTTTAGACATCTAAGAGTATGTCTATCTGTAATGTGGTAGATCAGTGTGCTATGCTTGCTAAATAAAACAAAAATAAGATTTTTTTCTTACAGCTACCATTTTACCTGGAAAATAACTGATTTTTTTCAAGAACATTAAATTCAGTATATTTTTTCTGCTCAAGCAATAAAGTGAGGAGAATATACACTGTACTATTAAGCTCTATATTTTGTCAAAGCAGTAGATGGTAATTGTTCAAAAGTGTGAAATAGACCAACATGCCTTCAAATCAATGATGTATGGATTATAGCTTTCCAAAATCCATGTAAATTTGTTATGTGACAGTGATGCCTTTGAAATATTGTTACCTATAGCGATAGTATTTGGTGGATTAAAAACCATTTAAAGAAATTAAAATATCAGTGGAGCATCCAGATATAATTCTCACAAATATCTTAGGACTCAGTAGCTTTTCTTCTCTATTTTCTCAACAGTAGTGTAGTGAATATTATAGAAATGCTTTCAAGCTATTTTCCTTTCTCCATGGCAGTGATGAGGACTTTATTAGGGAAGAATAAGTTTTGGAGGAGGTGAATCTTATACAAGCTCAGAGGTTCTTTTTAATAAAGTAATGCAAAATTAGAAATGTATAATTAAGTATGAAAATGAATATCTAATTAGAATGAGAAGGAAATCATAATTAATAGTACATTTAAAAAAATGGTTGAAAACCACAAACATCACAAAAATCCAGAAAATTAACATGATATATGCTCAATTAAGTGCATAACACCTGCCATACTTTTTTCCTCTACATTTTTGGCTGCATACTCTTTAATCAACTCTTCATATAACAATGGTTTCTTTATATCTTTTTCTATACCTAGAAGAGAAAAAATAATCAGTTTTTTTTTCCTAGCATGTTTGATCAAAATGTATTTATTTTTGATGGCTTATAGGAGTGCTTTTTATATATTATTGAAAATGTCATGCAATTTCTAGAATTGTTTTCAAATTTGGGAAAGTATCTTAGAGAATTTTTAAACATATGAGTAAGGTTTAGAAAAATTTTACACAGACTAGCTTCTGGCTCTAGACATTTTACAACCAGACTCTCCTCTCCAACTCATAGGTTGAGGTGCCATTGGCCCTGCCCAGATCACAATGTGACCTTAGGTGAATGAGTGGAAGCACCTTAGGTCAATGAGTGGGAGAGTATTTCTGGAGGTCATTCCTACCCTGGAACAGGTAGCAATACTCTGTGTACAGAAGTGACTGTGAATCACATAAATATTTCCCACTAAACTCAAACTAAATGTATCTCCACCTTAAATTCCCCTTAGTTATATTTCCAAATGCTCAAACTCATCCCATGCTACCTAACAAGAGGGGAAGATGAATGGCAACAGACAGTGGTCTTAATCAATTGCAGTTAAATTATCTCACTTTCACAAACTTTTCAAAACTCATATGACTGTATAAACACATTGCTGGACCATTTTGGGGGTTGTGGAAGGAACCAAATGATGGACCTGGCTATATAAACTCCATTAGCTTCAAGATGGATCTGTCTCTGAATATGAAGCGAAGATTAGATCAAAAGTCAGGTGAAAATCATGCTCATTGTAAATGTTTTAAAAAATAAAGATCACATTAGAGATGACTTAATGTGTGGATTTGAGTTCTTGACTTTTGAAAAGGAAGTGACTTTCTATCATTTGAAAGATCTGAAAAGAATTGTTTCATACACTGAAGTTTCCTCCTCTGAGTGAAATAATTTGACACTATGCTTGCATTATGTTCTCACTCTTTGCACTGTTTGCTGGGCGACTTCAACCAAACCCTGTTGCCTTTTTCATGTTGCTTTCTTGATGTTTGTCTCTACCTTTCTCTTGAGATCCAGATCTGAGTATCCTATTAGTTGTCATTAGTTGGTCACTGACACTTTAATATTCCAAAGACTCAGTCCCTCAGATACTATGCCAAAGATGCTTTTCACCTTTATTTAACATTTGCAACCTTGTCATCAGTGAATCCCTATGTATATTTATGTTAGTCAGAGGCCTCTTAATCACCTCTCCACGTGCAATCCTTTACTCCTATTTCTTCCTAACTTCATCCCCATACAACTACCTTACTTTGGGTCCACCCTTCTGATCTACATCATTGCAATAACATATTTACTTATTTCCTTAGCTGATATCTGAATCTCTTGCTAGAATACATACTGTCAGATTGTGTCAAGATGCTGCTTAGATATATTCAAAATTTTCTATAAAATTATTCTGTGGTTTCTGGACTTCAGGTTAATGTTCACAGTTCTTAGTTTATTTCACAAGCTCCTACCCTTTTTATAGCTCTATCTCCTGCTATTGCCCCATATGTAATCTCTACTTAAGCCATTCTAATTAATTTCCAGTTTTTGGACTCCTGATGCTGACTCAATGCTTTGTATTCCTACATGCTATTCTCCAGGCATGGAACATTCTTATCCTTTTCTCTATTTAGGAAAGTTCTTCACGAACTTCAAGACTCATCACAAGAGTAACTAATCTCTTCTAAGAAAAGTTCCCAGAGCTGATGGGCTAGTTGAGAAGTCTATTCTTTCCTTTGCTGTCAAAGCAGCTGGGTATACTTTTATGAGAGCAGTAACTAACCACTTTGTAATCACTGTTTTTTTACTTCGTTCCTCATAGACTATGAGTTCAATGAGATAAAAATCTATGCTGTTCATTTCTTCACTCTGAGCACAAAATGTGTCTGGTACATAGGAGGTGATTTCAAGTATCTTTTGAATGAATGATTAATTGAAGGGAACGTTCTGAGGTGTAGGTTAGCGATTAACCTACGAAAAGTTGAACGTATAGTGGGTGGGAGAATAGGGTTTCATAAGACTTTGCAATTCTGTAAAGCAGGAGCAGCGTATAGCTTTTCTTCTTAGCTTGTTTACAAATTGGTAATACTAAGCCAACTACTTCTTTTCACCCCTTACCACATCTTAGTGAATCTTAGCATATATAAAAGGAACTATGTCACTAAAAACATAAATCAGAAGGTAGGGAAGTGAGCTCAATATATTAAAAATAATTCACAAATTGGAAACTCACAGCATGTACAAAAATTGACACAATATCTAAGAGGATGCAATGTACTTGAGGAGAGTATTCATGTTTTGGACAGCTCTGACTAAGTAAAATTTCATTTATGATGATAATGGCTATGGAAAAAGAGACCATAGAGAAAGTGTAAAATGTTTATTTAAATCAATACTTAAGAAGTGAGAAGGGAAGTGGGAAGTACTTGTTTGTATACCTCATTAGAATGTCTCACTTCTTTTTGTCTCTCTCTTCTTCTCTCTGATATATGTGCACATATATCAACGTAGAAAAAGAGAATAATGCATTCTGTGTTTTATGTGTATTTATGAGCAGACAGAACAACTTTATTGAATTGATTTTCTCCAAATAAATATAACCCTCTCTCATGACTGCATGTTTAATTTCTTGCCTGAGTTTCAGTTGGTCTACTCCTGGAAGGTAAGATTTTATTGATATTGTCTTTATACATTACATTCTTCAGTTTGTCACCCAACTTTATAACATGACCTTCCTCATAACATGGCTAACTAAAACATATTTAGATTGTTCATCTTTTTATTTAATATAGGATATGGAGGTGTTTACAAGTTATTATAGTAATTAATAATAATGTCATATCTCCTTAGTTATGCCCAACTAATTAGGAACTTATGATGATTTAAATACAAATGATGCTAAAATTTACTTTTATGCTTGAAGAAAAAATATTGTGTTAAATTTTGAGTATACATAATAATTTAGGAGGATTGTTTAACAGTGAAAATATGTTTCAAGTGCTTTCAACTGTCACTTTGCATGGCAGTAATCAATGCGGTCAATCTAAATTCTTTTACTTTATGTATTTTATTTTACTTCTCATTGTTACTTTTCCTAAAATTTATTTCCCTATAATTTTATTTAAAATCAGCCATGAGGGACTTTCCTGGTGTCACAGTGGTTAAGAATACGTCTGCCAGTTCAGGGGACACGGGTTCGATGCCTGATCCAGGAAGATCCCACATGCCGCAGAGCAACTAAACCTGTGCACCACAACTACTGAGCCTGTGCTCTAGAGCCCACGAGCCATAACTACTGAGTCTGTGTGCCACAACTACTGAAGCCCACCTGCCTAGAGCCCGTTTTATGCAACAAGAGAAGCCACAACAATGAGAAGCCCACTCACTGCAATGAAAGGTAAATCTTACTCCCTGCAACTAGAGAAAGACCATGCATAGCAACAAAGACCTAATGCCACCAAAAATAAATAAATAAAATTATTAAGAAAAATAAAACAAAATAAATTTAGCCATGATTTTGTGTTAGATATGATTTAATTAATAACCTGAATTTTAAATATTCTCTAGCTAAGAATTTTCACATATTTAAACTGCATTTTTTCTAAATTCTTTTAAGCTAAAGAGATTTTTGACATAACTTGATTAGTACAGGTGCCAAGAATTAGTTGGATATTATACCAAAATAAATTAATATTTAAATGCTTCAATTAAAAAAATAAATGTTTCAATTAAAACTGATTACATTTAAGTCATTTATTATGTAGCAGAAAGAAATAACTAATTCAAAGTTTATTAATTATTTCAAAATAGTGAATACATGAGAAAGTCAATATTTGGATGTTCTAAAATTATTTATTATTATAAATTATGGTTAGTCAAGAAATACCAATCAAACTTAAATCATCTGCTAAGAGTACCTTTATCTCTACTTTGTTTCCTGATACCAAAATAAAATTTTAATGTTAAGATGTCTGATACTAATCAACCTAAGTTCAAAATCCAGCTTTGCCACTAATAAGTTCTGAGATCATGGTCAGGTTATTTCATTTTCTTATACTTCAGTTTATTTGTGAAAAGTGGATAATAGAAGCTACTTCATAAGTTTTTCATGAGGACTAAATAAGATTATGAGTAAAATGTTCTCAGCATGGTTTCTGTCATATAGTACTCAATGAAGAGTACATAAATCAAATGATTTTAATACAATTAAATATAAACAGTACATAATAGTTTAATCAATCACTTTCAGTTTCAATTATAAGTACTAAACAAAGTACATTTTCATGATCCTTATCAACAGCTATTTAAAGAATATCATTGGTGGGAAGTGAGATACTTACACTGGCTCATGTATGCATGTATTAAGACTGTTAAAAAAAATGCTGAAACTCTTTGAATGCTATACCCTCAGGATTAGTAGGTGGTGTTGGCTATTACTGCATTTGATTTTATTGATTCATTTTATGAATTAATTTATGATCTTCGTTTTATTTACCCTATTTCAATAACCTCCTTTGCAACACATTTCTTATGTTTCTGGACACATTTAATAGTGGTGTTCTCTTCAAATTCTTATCCCTTAAACGTTGGCTTTATACACTGATCTATCCTCAGCTCACTTTTCATCGACCACTCTTCAGATGATTTCATCAACTCCAAGGGCTTCAATAACTATCATTTGCTAAGAAGTCCCACATTTATTCCTCCAGCATATAGCTCTTTCGATCACAGAATCAAATGCCCTATTGAGCATCCCTGTCTTGATTCCCATAGGCACTTTAAATTCATTACGCTCCAAACTGAAGTCAGCATCATCTGTCTATAAACTGTTCTCCTTCTGTTAATTTTTATTGCAATGAAAACTACTACTGTCACCCAGGTGTGAAAACTGAAAACCTGGATAGAATCTTTGACTTATCTCTCCATCTCAGCCCCCACAGCAATCAAACACCAAATTCTATCAAATTATCTTCATTCCGACTGTCGCCATCCAGCACTAGATGATATCAACCCTTTCCAAGAATATTTCAACAGATTTTTAAATACTGTGCTTTTTACCAGTCCTTTGTACCTCCATTCCATTCTCTGTAACATAGACAGAGTGATCTTTTAAAGCACAAATATAATAATCTGGCCAATTCTCAAAATTTGTGGGTTTCAGGCCAGAGTATAAATGGAGATAAATGGCTCTTTCCCTTCTCTATTTTCATGCTTCATTCATAACTGCTAGGGCACCTATATATAAGTGCTATTATATGCATTTATATATAGACACTCCTAGCTGTATATCTGATCATTGTCCATAGCCATCTTCCCCTTAACAACTGTTCAGGGACCTTCTTTCAGGTCTAGAGGTAAGCCCACAGGTGAGATCTGCCCTTAGGTGACAGACCCGGAGAAGAACCCACACAGGTCATAGAAGAAGTTTGGAATCATCTGGACATGGAATTCTGTGTGACTATATGCACAGAGAACTCTCTAGAAGGATGGGCATGAATGCTATGTGGGTTTGTGTCCTTGGCCCTTTGGACTCCTTGCCCTGTGAATGGCCAGAGGAAACCATAGACAAAAATTCATTTTTCTGAATTCTGTGTAATACTGTGATATTATTACTCCCTGTTTAAAATCTTTAATGACTTCTTATTTCCCAAGGTCAAGTCCAAACTCTTTAGTATAAATTACAGGGCCTTTTATGGTCTGAATCTTGTAGATTTCCTCTGTTTCATTTCACAACATACAATATCTCCTATTCTAAAATCTAGTAAATCAGGAGTCATTTTAGTTTACTGAATATGGAACGTCCCCTCTTCCACCCAGGCTTTTGCATAAACCATTTTCTTTGCTTTCAGCACTCTCCATCTCCTTTCTGCTTGGACATTCTCTTGTTATATTTCAGATCTCAGCTAATTTATACTTTTTTTCAAGGAAATTGCTCTTACGTTTATCCACGACAGACCTCTGTGCTTCTCCACCACTAAAGGTTCATGCATCCCAGGTATCATGCACTTAATGTTTTATTTACACAAATGCTAAACATCCATTCTATGAATCTGACTGGAGTCCCATGGAGAGATTATGGTGAATCCTATGTGGTTTTGGAACATGATCCATGTTCAATGCTATAATCCATAGGGTAGTGTTTTCTACTATTCTTTGCCCCCACCTCCTGCTGTTTTGATTCTTCTCCCATCCTGCTGCAAAATTTCGGCTTCTTCCTTGACTTTTACAAAGAAAAATCATACCACGTTTGTAATAGAATTTTGTTGAGGGTAATTTAGTTGAAGATTCCAGGCGTCATCAGGAAAGGTCAAAATCTTATAGCATGATATTTCAACTGAGAACTCTTTACACATTTTTCCTTGGCAGTTTCTCCTTGGCTCTCTCTCCCAATGGAAGTCTTCTCCTTCCTTACTCTTTCCCCACCAAGCTGAAAGCTCAGTCTTTTTTGTCCTTAATTTCCTTCAGAAAAACCTCAATATCATCCCTCTTCATTTCACAGATTTTTCAGCTCTGCCATAGTTTCTATCCTGCAGAAATCTTATTGAAATACATTCTAAATAAAGCCAATATGTCTCTCCAAAATATATTTTCATACCAATTACTAAAAAGGAAAAAAATGGTCTGTGTTTACAGTATGGTCAAGATGTACTGGAGTTGGGTCCAGTTTATTGCCCACTGCTTGAGACCTATTAGGAAGCTAAAGTAGAACAATTATTGCAATGCTTATATCTGACTTGAGTAAATCCTGAGTATTATGTATTCATCTCATTAAAGCAGCTTTTACTTCAGTAACGAAAAGTAGAAGTTAACCTAATAAGATTTTGACCCATAAAAGGTCAGTGAAAATTATGCATTAATGTGTACTTGATTGTCATTAGCAACATTCTTTCATAAAACAGATGTCTATCTGCTCTCTACAATGTTGTATCTGCCAGGTTTGCCATCTCCAGAAATGAATCTTTGATTTATTATTGCCCCAGGCTAATTGAAGAAAATGTTAAGTCTCAGCTTTGTGATTCATGCATATTGACTATGCGGTCAGTGAACGAGAAAGAAACCAGAGATTTTATGGAACAAGGGCCATCTGTGTCTTATTTTAAACTGATTAAATGTGGTGCAATCTATGACAAAATGACAACAGTTATAGACTTCAGTATGTGAGGATTAAAAAGAATCACATTTAAGAGTTGGTAATTAACTAATATTTTCCAAGTGGAATTAAACTTTAATTTCCGCAGATGTCTTTTGGTCATGGCCACACTACTGGGTGAAGGCAATATTGAAAGAAAAAGACACTTTTGATTATTTCTACTATGGAAAATATTACATAAATGCTCACCTTTTATCTGAAACTCATGTTAAACGATCTCTTTCCTTTTATTTTTTTAACACAAATTCACTTTAATAGAATACAATAATGTATGTACAAAATCAGCTGTTATGCTGAATTTATTATGCAGCAGATCATGTCCTTTATTAGTGAGTTAGTCTTACAAAGAAAATCTAATTTTGGATATCGTAAATGACATGTCATAAATCTATTTCTTTAAAAGTTAAGATAAATTGATTAATTTGAGAGAGCACCTACAATGTGGCAAATAGTACAAACTTATTTTCTCTTGATTCCATTATTGATACATAAATATAATATCTCTCATGGAATGGAACTTTTAAAACTCACCATTTTCTTATATTTTTTATGGTTGCAACAAGAAAACTATGATAGGAAACTGGAAAGATATCAGGAGTTGACTCATCAGAACTCACCTTCAATCAACCAACCATAACAGTAAAGATTCTGCATACAGCCTCAAGACATTTATAAGGATATGGTTACAGGGAAATAATCGAAGTGACTTGTCAAGTGATTTCTATAAAATATTATTTGACTTCCAAAAATTTAGGGCTAAGAAAGACCTTAGAAACCATATATTCAAAATCTCTTATTTTGCAGATATAGACTTGGAGATCCAGAGAAGTAAATAATGTCTTCAAATTTATGTAGAGAATTAGCTACAGAGTTAGAATCTCCTCACTTCCGCTCTTTCTATCACACCAAATAATAGTCATAGGTAGCATTTAATTAGTGCTAAGCACAATTCTAAGCACTTTATATATATATTCATTTATTTAATCTTTACAGCTACACTATCACGTAGTTACTATTATTATCTCTATTTTATTGATGGTCAAACTGGAGTCCAAGCAGGAGAAGTGATTCATCCAGGATCACAAGGCAAGTAGAGAGAGAAACTGGGGTGCAAACTGGCAATCTGGCTCCAGTGTCTGTGACCTTAACTGCCATAATTTATTGTGCTCATAGCTGATTATTTAAATCTACAATTCAGTAGTACAGCATAGTTATTGTTTAAAACTTCTTTTAATAGGTGTTTTAACTAAATTCATGGGTATATATGAATGGATTTCATTTATACAATAAACATGTATTTATGGCAGTATGTATAATTATTTTTAGCTCCTTTTAAAAATCTCTAAAACCCGAGTAAACAGAAAATAATGCACGTTTCCCGCTCATGTTCAAGAAGTATCAAGTTGCAAAATTCCTAGTCAAATGGTCCCAGATATGCTCACTCTCTCTTTTTCTTTTTTTTTTACAAATGGGAAACGAGGAGGTAAGTAGAGTGAGTAGATCTCAAGATTGCTGTTTTTCTTTGAAATTTGAGCCACTAATCGCTCATAATCATCCTCTATTCCTAAATAATTCACATTTCTCAAATTAGTATTATATAAGACAAAATAGACTGAGAGAGATAAAATCAAAAAAGAAAAATTGAACTACATGGATTTATATGCAATATATATACATATATTTTATGATTAGTTCTTATCATTTTGCAGAGATACGGTTGATATCTTTGAAAAACATGAAATACAAGAAAATTAATACAGGCTCTCAACTTATTCCTGAATCACTTTTCTATGAAGAGTCATTTGTTTCTTGTGCCATGTTAACCCTTTCAGATTTCATTGAAGTTTGTCTTTCACGCAAAGTTTGTTTTTCACCAAGAAATACAGATTATGGCACTTTATTATATTTTCTGCAATGATAATTATGAGGCAAGGACAAAACCACATTGAAATGCAAATGTTGGGCAGCTTGATAAACCCAACTGCTAGTTACATAGCATGTGCACTCAACCATCCTTGAAGTTATTCAAATTTGTGTCCCAGCAAATGGACAAACTGCACGTAATGAATCTTTGATATCTTGAGGAAAAAAAAATCACAAATATTAAATCTGTGAAAGCTAAATGACTACATTTTACAAAACGAAGCTTAGAGTATAAGATCAAACTAAGTTCATGTTTAATAAAGGGGTCCCCAACCCCCGGGCCGTGGATGGGTACTGGTAATGGCCTGTTGGGAACTGGGCCTCACAACAGCAGGTGAGCGGCAGGCAAGTGAGTGAAGCTTCAACTGGTGCTCCCCATCACTCTCATTACTGCCTGAACCATCACTCGCATCACCACCTGAACCATCTCCCCCTCCCCCAAACCCTGGCCACGTCTGTGGAAAAATTGTCTTCAAAGAAAATGGTTCATGGTGCCAAATTGTGCCAAAAATTTGGGGACCACTGTTTTATAAGATTTAAGATTCTTTTGATAGTGGATAGTTGGATAGATGAAAGACAGAATTCTTTGTTACTTAAAACTCCAAAGAAGAGAGAACTGCTAGGCAGCATCACAGAGGGAGTTGGATGCTTTGTGGATTGACTAACTTGAATAATTTCATGGGCTCTGGGGCAATGACTGTTCCTGGCTGACTCATACCTGGCCTCAGGGTGATTAGGGCTGGTGCATAGTGGCCAGGTGTGTGAGAGCCATATAAGGGAAGTGGTAGGAATGTGGTTCTACCTGTCAAAAAGAGAGACTGACCGGCCACTAGCCAGGGCCTCAAAACTAGGTCAAGCTAGCATTAGAAAAACAAAAACATATATTAAAATATATAATTTGCTATCAAATAAACCTCAAAATATCAGACTTAATCCAACACAAGTTTATTTTTGGTTTATGTAACAATTCAGTCAATGCAGATGATTCTGGTAGATGGGCAGTCTTCTATGTAGAGATTCAGAAACTTGTGCTTTGTCCATCTGGTGACTTGTCCATCATCTAGGACCTTGGAGTCCTGTTCTGTATTTTCTGGATCCTGTTGGCACACTGGGGTAGGGCCGTGTGGAGAAAGTCCTTTGTTCTTGACTGAAGCATCCCTTATGCTCACATTCCGTTATCCTGAAGTAGTTAAGTCTCATCTCACCTGGGGTGAGAGGGGTTAAGGGGCCAGTAATGTAGTCCCTGACAGAGCAACCACTTCCCAGCAACTCTCACTACAGAAAGGGAGTGCAATACTTTGGTAGACACATAGCTGTTTTTGCCATAGGAAAATTTTAGAATATGTATCTGTATGAGCGTATATTTATACACGTATAATGTACATACATATAGTAGTAAAGATCTTTAGGTAAAAGTGAATTTATCTAATTGTAGAACATTTCAACTTTGATATGTGTGTTGAGTCCTAATAGCCCATTGAGATTCTTAGTTTCCTTTAGCAGAATTTTTCCCATGGCCAGAAATGTTGTTCATTTGGCCTAGAAGGATTTATTGTGGGTTTTATAGAAATGGAATCCCACAAACATAATATTGAGTGAGCAAAGACAGGTAGAAAAGACTATGTTTTTCTTTCTTGTTCAAAATTCTGCTTCCGAGATTTGTCCATATTACAGGACATAGTTGTAGAAGGTTCATTCTCATTGTTGTGTAGTATTCAGCTGGGTGAATATCCACAGTTTATTTATCCACTCTACTGTTGATGGGTACTTGAATAGTTTTCAGTTTGGAGTTATGATGAATAGTGCTACCAAGAATATTTTAGAACATGTCTTTTGATGAAACTGTGCCACATTTATATATGCCACATATATATATGTCTAGAAGTAAAATTTCTGGCCTATAGAGTAAAAATATGTTCAGTGTTTATAGTCATAATTTCCTTGCCTTCTTTTACCAGCTATTATAATTGATCATATATGACACTTTCTGTAAACTCTATTTTATTTTTTTGAAAAAAGCTTTGTGTAAATAATAAAAAAATGTATAAAAAACATTTAGGAAGAAAGCCCTGTTAATTCCACTAACATATGAACAATTTTATTTTTATTTCCATCTACACCATATCATTATTAATTAATTAAATATCGGCTTTGTGTTAAGCTTATTTACTTAACATAATTTTATGAATATTTATACATATTTCTGTGCTGTCCATAATTATGAATTTTTATGATTGCATTGAATTCATTTACCAGAACTAGCAATTTCCTATTATATATGAAAGTATTTTCAATTTTCCCTAATTCTTTTTGAAACAATTTGTATTTTTAAACTCTACCATATCTTTGGTACACAGTTTCTTGGATTTGCTACGTGCTTGGGAAAATAAAGAAACACATGTTTTTTGTCTCTGACCTTTAGCAAATTTAGAGAAAAGTCAATTTTTCATGACAGTAAGTCAACATACTTACCTTCATTTTAAGTTACACTTACTCCACCTCAAGCCTGAGTGACATTACATTTCTTTCCAGAAGGTTAAAATTGGTAAGGTCTCGACAACCAAAATCTTGGTTGAAAATTGGACATGTGGATCTACCTTGATTTCTTACTTCCTTGTCACAAAACTCAACATGTCTGATATAGAAGTAAGAGAAAGTTCTTTTCTTTATCCCCGAACTTTGCAGATTTCCCAGTGCATCTTAATGTCTGCCTTCCTCTAAACCATTCCTCACACTCATACTTATCCCTGGAGCTTTTATATTTCACAATCACTATAATTTAATGACATGTGAGCAGACTAAAGCAAATAATAACTTTAGTAGGGAAATGTCACAAGCAAAACACTTCTTTTATTCTGAACCTAATGCTGTAACCAGGAATTTCCTCAATCCATTAGTCTTTGTTGTGATTCCCAAATAATATGTATTCAAGAAAGTTAGGACACAAGTATTCTCATTGGCTATATAAATTAAAAGCAGGAACTGTATTTTTAATGACATCTAAATGCAGAATATAGATAGCTATGACCCCATTGAGCAATTTCAGTGAAGATGTCAAAGTAAAATAATTAAACATGAGGCACCAAAGGATACATTTAATCAGTGGTTACAGCCAATTACATTATGGAAGTATGGCTACTATTTCAAAAAAAACATTTGATTTGCATTTAAGTGATCAAGAGGAAAAGTTACAAGATAATTGGGATATCCTAATTTCATTAGTCATTTTTTCCCTCAATACTTTATTTGAAAATTGTCAAGAAGGATATAGCATTTAAAAACTAACAAGAAAAGTTTGGAAATTTTAATAGAATGAAAATCACCTTTTCTAGAGAATGAATGACTTTCATAGTCAAATAATAATAAGTTGCTGTTTATTTTTTGATTAAGGAGTTGTACGTAGACATATATTTTGAGCTCAATAGTTTCACATGGGCAATCTTCATTATGAAATCATATTATTATTTTAACTACATAATTTTTTAGCAGGCTCCAGAAAATAAGAAATCTATTCTCTTTCAAGTACAACAGTATTCTTTAAGACTTAATGAAATTCTGGAATAAGAACCCCTAACAAGAAGCTTTGAGACATAAATATTTCAGCATTTAAAAAAGATCACTTTACTGAGGTATGATTAAGATGCAAAAAACTGTACATTTTTAATGCACACAACTTGATGAGTTTAGAGAGACTTATATACCCTTGAAACCATCACTATGCCATAAACATATCCTTCACCTCTGAGTTTTCTCTTGCCCTATTTATTATTACTATTATTTTAATGTACACTACTGTATTATATAATTAAAATTTGCTAAAAGGAAAGGTCTTATGTTGTGTTCTTCTCATAAAAATAATAAGTAAATATCCAGCATTTATGTGCTTACTTGTAAGGTTTGAAATGTTTTATACTCTGCCACTAGAATGACCAATTTGAGTTTAATTACCAAAATTTATAAAGCAAAGTAACTTTGTCAATGTGATCATCTCTTCTTAAAATTTATTTCTATGTGAAAAACAATAAAATATGCACTGCTACTTTCCAGGTGTAAAAACATTATTTTTTCCAAGAGAGTTCTGAAAAACCAGATATGTATCTACCTTTCACAAGGATAATCAGTTAAACATGAATATTGTTTAACATGGAGAATAATATTTCCCTTGGATCTCACTAAAAAAGGGATACGAAGAGTTAATTGTACAATACAGTCAAAGGTTACACATTAAATATGTATTGGTATTCTTTGCTAAGATATATTATCACTGATTATGAAAGTTTTGTCTTAGTGCCTGAATAGTCAGTTACAGACATAGACAATCCTTTGTACTTTACAAGCATGAAATTACAATAAAAGACTGAATTGCAGAGATGTCTAAAATGTCCTTGAAATGAAAAGAGAATATGACTTAGACCATATTTCAAAAGCTAATATATATTTCTCATAACAGGAAAAAATGAATTAACTTTGTATTCATTAGACGGTCTTTAAAATAATCTTCAATTAAACAGGCAATGGATTGCCGAGTCCAACAAAGATAAAGCCTTAATCTTACACAGAATATTTTCTACCATTTACTTACTTGTCATGCTTTAATATTTTTCTGCTTCTATTTAAGCTTATGCTAACATACACTTTCTGGAAAAGGGAGAGGTAATGAAATAGCCTTTGAATTCCTGAAGAACCTACCATAAGCTTATTTTATACTAGCATTATGTATGTCAACCTTTGTTGATTAAGGAATACAAAGATGTAAGAAAATCTCCCTTCTTTCAGAAACATTCCTTAAAGTAAACCAAGTCATTTATTTTCAAATTAAGGTGACAAATATAACACATTAATTACAATAATCTTAAATATTTATAGGTGCCAAACTCTATAATAACCATTTTACATGGATTATCTAATTTAAACTTTATAACTATCCTTTGATTTGGGTACTATCACTGAGCCTTACTTTGCAGGTGAGGAAACAGTTGCTTAGAAGTTGTAAGTCACCAAACTCACATACTTTTAAGGTGTAGAGTTGGGATTTATACACAACTTTCTCTGCAAAATGCACACTTTCTCTCTTACATATTACACTACACCAGCATCCGAGGTATTGCAACGTCATTTCTCTGGTGCCATGGTTTCAGTAGTGCTAAATTTAGGGATGATAAGGGAATGCCTGGAGATGCACTTCTCCCAGTCTTTTCAAATTTACGACTATATATTATTTGTAAGAACTGCACATGGGAAACAAAAACATCTGATATGGTATATAATACTTCCTTTTACCCATGCATTTGCTTCTTCATATATAATTATGAGTGGATACCAGTGATTTCATCAGGACTCTGTAGGATTATAGCACAACGTTATTTATTATCTACATCACTTTTGGTACAGTGTTTTAACGAAAGCAAATGGCAGTGTTGTACTTTTCTAACATAGAAGAACTTGAGTATTTTAGCATATGATACATGTAAGGTTTTTTCCTAAAGGGTTGCAAAGAGAGATAACAACTGGGAAATTGTGTTGATCCCATGTGTTTTTGGTTAGATATTTTTTCCTGAAATTTTATTCCCAAAATGAGTGATAATTAAAAAAAATAATAAAACCAAGAGCAGGCAATCTTTTAAAACTAGTGTTAATGAAGTTGTAGTTTTTTTCAGCTGTTTAAACCAGAGAAAGATGATAATCACTGGGGAGAAATGGGACAGATGAGCAGAGGGAACGAGATATGGCTGCAGGAACCTCCCTGGACAGGAATTAGGATCAAATGATGAATCCTAGTAAAAAACTGAGCTATTCCTTGTCCCTGTGGCAAAGTCCAGGGGACCAAGAGAGGGCTCTGGACTTTGATGTGCGAAGGGGTTGAACAGAATGGTTGATGGAATGACATCTCTGACCCTACGAGGTGCCTAATTAGTTGGGACATCTAAACAGCTGTTTCATTCAACAAATATTTCTCCATCTCTACTTTATGCAAGTCAGAGAGCAAAGTGTGAGAGATATAAACATGGCTTCAAATATCCTGAGCTTTTAGTTCACTAGAGGATAAAAGCTAATATAAAAGCAATTTTAATGTAGTTTTAAATGTCAGTGTGCTAAGAAATATGATAGGGATTTGATTGGGTAAGATATCCTTGGATTTTCAGTTTCTAAAGGCTGAGAGTCCAGTGAAGTTCTAGATAGTTTTTATTTCTGGAAATGGGTTTGCTAACTCGTAGTAGGAGCTTAGTATTTGTCAATGTTATTAGTGACAAGGTTTGGGCTCTATGAGGAGGTGGAAAATAGAGTCCTCATAAGCCATGGACACTGGGGTAGAAAAGCCAAAGACTTAGACACTGAGCTGAAGGGTCTGAGGAAGTGTATTGAGCAAAAGCCAGGGGAGACTGGAATCTCTGGAATCTCATTGAATATCTTCCTAGGACACCACCAGTTGTGCTGCAGAGTGAATGCTCAGCATTCATACAAATGAAATAGTAGGAGACTTGGAACTGGTGGAGGCACCTTGGATGCTGATAGTTTATATTCAAGGGTATTGGGATCAGAGAAGGGAGGCCTGTGTGCCCTGCACCATTTACTCAAAGCAGAGTCAGCAGCTAACTGAGTGGCAGTGGTGGTATGATAGTGCAGGAGTGAGGCTCTGCAGAGGCCTAATGTCATGTAATTTGTGCAGAGGTGCATCTGAGAACATAAGTCTTTTATATGCTGCATGAGGTGAGTAAACAGAAGCAATATTTAACTGAAGAGCCTTTGGAGGATCAGGAATGAAACAAAATGGGTCAGGCAGGCTTGATTCCAAGGTCAGATGTGATGATGTATAGGGCATCCTTTTGGCAATTATAGCAGAATACAGAATTATAAGTGCCTGATGTTATGGTATGTTTATACCTTTGTGAGGTTATCTTAGATGTTAGCTAACAAAAGTTTAGAAATCTGTTTATTTATTTATTTATTTGTGGTACGTGGGCCTCTCACTGTTGTGGCCTCTCCCGTGGCGGAGCACAGGTTCCGGACGCACAGGCCCAGCGGCAATGGCTCATGGGCCCAGCCGCTCCACGGCATGTAGGATCTTCCCGGACCGGGACACGAACCCGTGTCCCCTGCATCGGCAGGCAGACTCTCAACCACTTTGCCACCAGGGAAACCCTAGAAATCTGTATTTTAAAGTAGGGAATGATGCTGGTGCTATAGGGCTGCCTGTTAGGGGCCTATCAGGACATTGTCCAAAGTGTATTCTATTTGACTTCTTATTCCCTGACTCATAAATGCTGATGATCATTTATCTCTGTATCCTTAGGGTCCAATTATATCCTTGGTGAATAACTGGTGCCAGTAAAATTTTGCAGAATAACTACATGAAAGAATAAAAGGCAAGTTGTAGGCGAAATGATCACAAATGCAGTTTTCAATTGGTGCATCCAATTTGATGGTTTTCTTGGGGTTTATTCTTCCTTCTATTTCAGATACTCACATCCCTCGCAGTTTATCTTTTTGTATTCAACAAAGTCTGGTATGAGAAAATCACTTGCTAGTCATAACTTCAAAATACAGCTCAAAGCCAGCATGTTGAATCTCCTAGGGGCAATTTTATGTCTCATCTCTAACAGATGAAAGATGTTATTCCTCAAGTGTTAGTGGTTGAGTGGAAGAGGTATTTTGATGTCTGGTAGCCTTTCAGTGCCTCTGAAATCACAGCACACAGTAATGTTAGAGGTTCCTAGAGGTTCCTGGCATGGTAGAATAGTGATCCTAGAGTGGCAGCAAGTCTCTCTGGATGCACAAGAGAGTTAATTCAGCTTTAAAATTTGGTGGGAACCTATCACCATATTCTCAGCCAGCAAATGACTGGAAGACTATGGATTTCAAGACACATGTAGAGATTATAACCACTTTAAATGGAAATGTCAAGTTTATCATACATTTTCTAATCATAAATTTAGTGACTTTTAGTTTCCTGTTGTCTCTTCTCACTCTAATCTTTATTTTACTTTCTCATGATATCAGATTATGATACTTACTTAAAAACCCTCAAAGATAAAAAACATGGCCATAAATTTCAAAACTATTTAACATGTGTTATTACTAAACTAAACAATGAAGCTACAGAGATTATTAACAAAAGAGTTATGTCCTACTAGAGGAGAAAGACAAGTACAAATAAAAAAAAATATGACAAATCTGTAATAGAAGTATGTACAGGACATTAAGGAGAATGTGTAGGAGGGCTGGAGATGTCAATCAAGGGAAGGGTTGTGGGTAGTGGTGAAGAGAATGTCACCGAGTAAAATTTGTGTAGTATATTGAATAAATGACTTGGAGTATACCGAGATGAAGATTGGGGAAGATGTTGTGGAAAAGGATGAGCAAAGGTGCAGAGGTGAGGCAGATCACTGCTGTGGCCTTTCCCGTTGCAGAGCACAGGCTCCAGACGCGCAGGCTCAGCGGCCATGGCTCACGGACCCAGCCGCTCTGCGGCATGTGGGATCTTCCCAGACCGGGGCACGAACCTGTGTCCCCTGCATCAGCAGGCGGGCTCTCAACCACTGCGCCAACCAGGGAAGCCCCCGGTAAGCTTTTGAGGTTGACCTACATGACCTCCTGAGAGGAGCAGCTTCATTTATTTTTAAAAGCTTGCTTGAATGCAAAAGTTAATCCAGGACCTTAAAACAAATTGTTGTGAAGTCAAGTTCAACACAATAGGTACAGACTCTTGTGCCTGAAAACACAAGACCCTTGAAAAATTCCAAACCACCTTTCTGTCTTTATATGCTTAAACTGGATCCCCTCATTCACTTCCCAAAACCTGTGTTTTAAATACACACTGTTATTCCCTCTGCTGTGTTCAAATTTCCATTCCCTATCTATTTCTGAGCTCCTACAATTATTTCAAGGTTCTTCCAGAGTTTTCAGATGAAGAAACTTCCTATAATGTCCCAGTCAGAATTAGCTTACCTCTTTCTGTCGTATTATTTAGGATTGGATTCAGCTGTGTGTAGCAGAATTGTCTACAGCAATGGTTGAAATGAGTAAGGATTTTTGATATCTCACACAACTGGAGATTCAGGGGTAGCAGTTAAGTGTTGACATGGGAAATATTTGTTCTGCCATTCATAGCATGTGGCTTTTGTCCTCACAGTTGCAACTCAAATGGCCCCATAACCAGACAGAGAATCCACATTCCAGGTAAGAGGAAGGAGAAAATGGAAGAGGCAGCCTCGGCAGACATCCGCTTATATTTCATTAACCAGAGTTGAATAGCAAAGCAATCCTTGGCTGCAGTGGGTCTAGTTAATTGGCTTTTAGTTTTTTAGTTTTTGGAGTTTCTAAATTTCTATAGAGTTTCTTCCATAGAGTTTATAAATCTCTATAGAAGAAATTAGTAAAGGAGAAAGAGTAAGCATGGCTGTGGGGTAAGTTTACATACAGTATCTGCCACATTGTGTTTCTCAAAGCACCTTGAATATAACACTTTCCACAAATATAATTATTTATGTTTTTGTATGTCTCACTGAATGGATGTCAGAGTCATGGGGGCAGTAGCAACATCTCATTCATCTTTCCATCCCAAACATGTAGAACACTGTAGAATAAATGAATGAACATCATGTGGGAATATATTGAGATTTTAAAAAGATAGAACTAAGTATTGCTGAGTAAGTAAATTCAACTAGCATATGAAAACCTCAAACCCTCAAAGGACATGATGTTATGATGTTAAGTGACTGAAATACTTGTGTCCATAGCGGGCAGTACAGATGGGACAGAGTTACATAAAGTAGAAATAAGTATTATAACCACCCCTGACTAGTCAAGCTATGAGCATATGAATTATTTCCAGATCGAATAGTATTTGCATAGTTCGTTGGTGATCCTGTCGTTTTGATTCAGAGCATAAATGATGATGCCATTAACCCTGTGCTTTTTAAAAGGTCATATTCCTCAATCTATTTTAGAATTTTTAGGTTTTTTACAGATATTAAATAAGCTAAAACCATATCCTGTACTTTTCTCATTTAATAATTTTGAATTCTGAGTCATATCACACTATATTATTTAACTCTATGAATCTCTACGAGAATGAGTTTTTCTCTGAATAGGAGATGATTTGACAAACCAAACACAACATTTTATTTACAACAAAAAGGAAAACAATAGACTTTATTAATGGGAAACATTTTTATGAATGGTTCAATGATTTGGAACTATGACAGATTCAGGGACTTTTGAATCAATTCTTACATAATTTGTAGCTTGCATGAAACATTTTATATTTTTATAAAAGTAAAATTTCAAGCCATTCTCAGAGAAAGTCATATCAAGTTACTATTGGATTTTGGTTTTGGTTGTGTTCTCCCAGACACTGTCTCCAATTCTTTCTTGTCTTCTTGTTCCCCCTCCCCATTTTGTAAAAGTATATATCACATGATGTAGTGTGTCTCTCATAACTGTTGTTATGACTGTCTTTTATAACTCTAGTAAATGAATACGTATAACGTGTTCTTGCTGGTTCAAAAAAAAACTATATGCAGTTATTGAGTGACCTTTTATTCTCCTCAAGGGAAAATAGCCATTAGTTCTGTACGTGGGCCTCTTACTGTTGTGACCTTTCCCATTGCGGAGCACAGGCTCCGGACACACAGCCTCAGCGGCCATGGCTTACAGGCCCAGCTGCTTCACTGCATGTGGAATGTTCCCTGACCGGGGCACGAACCCATGTCCCCTGCATCAGCAGGCGGACTCTCAACCACTGCGGCACCAGGGAAGCCCGCCATTAGTTCTTAACTAATTGCTTTTTGTAATTACTAATCAAATTAACCTTGGGAATTGCATTAAATCATTTAATTAATGAGTTATTGTATTAATGTAAATAACATTGACATTCTTAGAAAAAAGGCTAAGTGGAGTTACACAGGAGTTTTTCTTAATATTTATCAGTATGTGTGAACTATATAAAATTTTAAGTATTTATTTGTGCTTTACACACTTTGTTTTAAAGATGCATAAATAGTCCACACCCTCTCCTTAATACAGGATGTCATCCAGATCCAGTTCTTCCCAAATTAATAAAAGCTTCCTTGCTTTTGTCAATTATCAATTAGCCCTGGCTGCATAAAATAAAATAAGAATTACTATTGGCCCTATTTCACTCCTAATATTTATATATATATTCATCTATTTAAGCAATTTACTATTATTGATATATTATTGATTAATTGCCAATGTTAAATCACTCCTATTTAATATGGGGTATTGAAAGGCATATTGTAGTGCCTCTGTCACCACTTAAAATAAAAATGAGATGCTAATGACTGTATTTGTCAGGAGATGACCTTTTACAGAGACTATTCAGAAATGAAAGAGTACATGCTGTTATCCAACAGATAATCCTTACAGGAAAATACCCTTAGAGGGTGTTTTGCTTTCGTTTAGGTATAATATTTATGAGTGTGTCTCTCTCTCCTTCCCCATCTCTCCACCCTTCATGCATCTTTCTATCTCTCTATTATATAGTATTGTTTTCTCCATGTAGCTAGTTGAATTTGTACTACAAGGAAAATTGCACTGGCTATTGGTATAGTTCATGTTTAAGTTCACTTAATCCTTGATTTAAAAATTTATAAAAGTCATCGGGACTTTTTTTTTTTCTTCAATGAGTCTAGTATGGTAAATTTATTTGCTACAGTATCCTCACCAATTAGTTGTCACATTGATACTTGAACACCTTCACTGATTGGAGATTGATAACCCTTCAAGGGATGAAACTATTCTGTTGGTCAGGGGCCCTTAATCTGAGTACCACTGAACCCTTGGACACTTTTTTGCTTGTTTATTTGTTTTCTGTTTTGATTACATCTTTCTTTGTTGTTTTTTAACATCTTTATGGAGTATAGTGGCTTTACAATGTTGTGTTAGTTTCTGCTGTACAAAAAAGTGAATCAGTTATACGTATACATATATCCCCATATCCCCTCCCTCTTATGACTCCCACCCCCCTTCCCTATCCCACCCATCTACGTGGTCACAAAGCACTAAACTGATCTCCCTGTGCTATGTGGCTGCTTCCCACTAGCTATCTATTTTATATTTGGTAGTGTATATATGTCAGTGCTACTCTCTAACTTCATCCCAGCTTATGCTTCCCTCACCCCGTATCCTCAAGTCCACTCTCTACCTCTGAATCTTTATTGTTGTCCTGCCCTTACATTCATCAGAACCTTTTTTTTTTCAGATTCCATATATATGTGTTAGCATCTGGCATTTGTTTTTCTCTTTCTGATTTACTTCGCTCTGTATGACAGACTCAGGGTCCATCCACCTGACTACAAATAACTCAATTTCATTTCTTTTTATGGCTAAGTAATATTCCATTGTATATATGTGCCACATCTTCTTTATCCATTCATCTGTCGATGGACACTTAGGTTGCTTCCTTGTCCTGGCTATTGTAAATAGTGCTGCAATGAGCATTGTGGTACATGTCTCTTTTGAATTATGGTTTTCTCAGGGTATATGCCCAGTAATGGGATTCCTGGGTCAAATGGTAGTTATATTGTTAGTGTTTTAAGGAACTTCCATACTGTTCTCCATAGTGGCTGTATCAATTTACATTCCCACCAACAGTGCAAGAGGGTTCCCTTTTTTCCACACCTTCTCCAGCATTTATTGTTTGTAGATTTTTTGATGATGGCCATTCTGACTGGTGTGAGATGATATCTTATTATGGTTTTGATTAGAATTTCTATAATGATTAGTGATGTAGAGCATCCTTTCGTGTGTTTGTTGGTGATCTTTATATCTTCTTTGGAGAAATGTCTATTAAGGTCTTCCACCCATTTTTGGATTGGGTTGTTTGTTTTTTTGGATATTGAGCTGCATGTGCTGCTTGTATATTTTGGAGATTAATCCTTTGTCAGTTGCTTCATTTACAAATATTTTTCCCCATTATGAGGGTTGTCTTTTCATCTTGTTTATGATTTCCTTTGCTGTACAAAGTATTTTGTTTCATTAGATCCCATTTGTTTATTTTTGTTTTTATTTCCATTTCTCTAAGAGGTGGTTCAAAAACGATCTTGCTGTGATTTATGTCATAGAGTGTTCTGCCTGTGTTTTCCTCTAAGAGTTTGATAGAGTCTGGCCTTACATTTAGGTCTTTAACCCATTTTGAGTTTATTTTTGTATATGGTGTTAGGAAGTGTTCTAATATCATTCTTTTTCCCAGCACCACTTATTGAAAATGTTGTCGCTTCTCCATTGTATATTCTTGCTTCCAAGTGTCATATCTATTAAGTGACCATATGTGTGTGGGTCTTTCTCTGGGCTTTCTATCCTGTTCCACTGTTCTATATTTCTGTTTTTGTGCCAGTACCATACTGTCTTGATTACTGTAGTTTTGTAATATAGTCTGGAGTCAGGGAGCCTGATTTCTCCAACTCCATTTTTCTTTCTCAAGATTGTTTTGGCTATTTGGGTTCTTTTGTGTTTCCATCCAAATTGTGAAATATTTTGTCCTAGTTCTGTGAAAAATTCCATTGCTTGTTTGATTGGGATTGCATTATATCTGTAGGTTGCTTTGGGTAGTATAGTCACTTTCACAATGTTGATTCTTCCAATCCAAGAACATGGTATATCTCTCCATCTGTTTGAATCATATTTAATTTCTTTCATCAGTGTCTTATAGTTTTCTGCATACAGGTCTTTTGTCTCCCTAGGCAGGCTTATTCCTAGGTATTTTATTCTTTTTGTTGCAGTGGTAAATGGGAGTGTTTCCTTAACTTCTCTTTCAGAGTTTTCATCGTTAGTGTATAGGAATGCAAGAGATTTCTGTGCATTAATTTTGTATCCTGCTACTTTACGAAATTCATTGATTAGCTCTAGTAGTTTTCTGGTAGCAGTTTTAGGATTCTCTATGTATAGTATCATGTCATCTGCAAACATGACAGTTTTACTTCTTCTTTTCTGATTTGGATTCTTTTATTTATTTTTCTTCTCTGATTTTGTGGTGAAAACTTCCAAAACTATGTTGAATTATAGCAGTGAGTGTGGGCAACTTGTCTTCTTCCTGATCTTAGAGAAAATGGTTTCAGTTTTTCACCATTGAGAGTGATGTTGGCTGTGTGTTTGTCATACATTGCCTTTATTATGTTGAGGTACATTCCCTATATGTCCACTTTTTGGAGGGTTTTTAACATAAAAGGGTGTTGAATTTTGTTGAAAGCCTTTTCTGTATCTATTGAGATTACCATATGTTTTTTACCCTTCAGGTCACTAATATGTTGTATTCGCATTGATTGATTTGCATTACATTGAAGAATCCTTGCATTCCTGGGATAAACCCCACTGGATCATGGTGTATGACCCTTTTAATGTGCTGTTGGATTCTGTTTGCTAGTATTTTATTGAGGATATTTGCATCTGTGTTCATCAGTGATATTGGCCTGTGGTTTTCTTTTGTTGTGACATCTTTGTCTGGTTTTGGTATCAGGGTGAGGGTGTCCTTGCAGAATGAGTTTGGAAGTGTTCCTCCCCGTGCTATATTTTGGAAGAGTTTGAGAAGCATAGGTGTTAGCTCTTCTCTAAATGTTTGATAGAATTCACCTGTGAAGCCATCTGGTCCTGGGTTTGTTTGTTGGAAGATTTTTAATCACAGTTTCAATTTCAGTGTTTGTAATTGGTCTGTTCATATTTTCTATTTCTTCCTAGTTCAGTCTTGAAAGTTGTACTTTTCTACGTTTTTTTCCATTTCTTCCAGGTTGCCCATTTTATTGCCATATATTTGCTTATAGTAGTCCCTTATGATGCTTTGTATTTCTGCGGTGTCCATTGTAACTTCTTTTTCATTTCTAATTCTGTTGATTTGAGTCTTCTCCTTGTTTTGTTGATGAGTCTGGCTAATGACTTATCAATTTTGTTTATCTTTTCAAAGAACCAGCTTTTAGTTTTATTGGCCTATGTTATTGTTTCCTTCATTTCTTTTTCATTTATTTCTGATTAAATCTTTATGATTTCTTTCCTTCTACTAACTTTGGGTTTTTTTTTGTTCTTCTTTCTCAGATTGTATTAGGTGTAAGTTTAAGTTGTTTATTTGAGATGTTTCTTGTTTCTTGAAGTAGGATTGTATTTCTATAAACTTCCCTCTTAGAATTGCTTTTGCTGTATCCCATAGGTTTTGGGTCATCGTTTTCTCATTGTCATTTGTTTCTAGGTATTTTTTAATTTCCTCTTTGATTTCTTCAGTGATCTCTTGGTTATTTAGTATCACATTGTTTATCCTCCATGTGTTTGTATTTTTTACAGTTTTTTTCCCTGTAATTGATATCTAGTCTCATAAGAATGTGGTCAGAAAAGATACTTAATATTATTTCAATTTTCTGAAATTTACTGAGGCTTGATTTGTGACCCAAGATATGATCTATCCTGGAGAATGTTCAATGAGCACTTGAGAAGAAAGTGTATTCTGTTGTTTTTGGATGGAGTGTCCTATATATATCAATTAAGTCTGTCTTGTTTAATGTATCATTTACAGCTTGTGTTTCCTTATTTATTTTCATTTTGGATCATCTGTCCATTGGTGAAAGTGGGGTGTTAAAGTCCCCTACTATGATTGTTTTACTTTCAATTTCCCCCTTTATGGCTGTTAGCGTTTGCCTTATGTATTGAGCTGCTCCTATATTGGGTGCATAAATATTTAATTGTTATATCTTCTTCTTGGATTGATCCCTTGATCATTATGTAGTGTCCATCCTTGTCTTTTGTAATAGTCTTTATTTTTATTTTTAATTTTTATTTTTTTAAACTCCACATCTCCCTTTTAATTATATAAAGAAAACAGCATGACTGTCACAGAAAAACAATATAGAGAAAGCACAATACTGAGCCTATGATAGAAGCTCAATAAATACTTAATGTATCAGGTCTGCTTTCAAAATGTTATTTCATTATTACATTTATCACAGTTGCTGTGTATGGGCCAAAAATCATTTAGTGCACAAAGAAAAATTTTACAAAGCTTTCAGCATTTATTAAAATTAGGGTAATTGCTGTATTTCCTTTGTAGAATAAGTTCAAGTAAAAAATAAGGTTTCATTTCTAGAATGTTGAACTGAAGATAAGTTTAACAGAATGAATTATTTGTATATGGAAGGTAATAAATATTTGTTTAATGGAATTAGAGCTACAAGTGCTAAAAATTTAAAAAAAATCTCGTACTAAAGATATAGTACGTAAACCAATATATTAAAAAATTCTATCAGTACTTAAAAAACAGAACATTCTTGATTAATAAAATCTTTGACATCCAGTGAGGAAAATTTCCTTTCAAAGTTTTAAAAACAAAGATCACACGGCTCTTTGGCTACAATCTTAACTGAATAAAGAAGCGAATATTTACTAATCTCTAAATCATAATAGTAAAATGATAACTAATAACTAGAAGGATATGTTTTCCTAAAAGTTAACTGAAGCAGCATTTCTTTTGTGTATTTAACATTAGTTACAAAAGTTAACTTTTCATTGATGACAGTCAGCACATTTGCATCTGGACCAGTTTCAAGAACCAAATTACAAACCCCAGAATACAAAAACCTCTGCTCAGCTGTAATTATAGAGCCACTCACTGTAGCCTTCTCACAGTATGCCATTCCTACAGGTGTTTTTTCATAGTAAGTACATTGACGATACAAGTTCACAATAAATCATAATGGTAATATCAATATTATTTTAATATCTTTAAGCAGTAGTAGATAGAGAAAATGCCAGTCTTTTAAAATATTTTTATACAGTGCCAACCGGTCTGCTTTGTACAGCATGAGAGAAACTTTGCAGGTTTTAGAGACCCAGCTCTCACACAATAATATCCTAGAGTTTATATATATATATATATATATATATATATATATCTGCTGCACGACTTGTGGGATCTTAGTTCCCCAACCCCAGGCCCTGGGCAGTGAGACTGTGGAGTTCTAACCACTGGGCCGCCAGGGAACTCCCTATATATATATATTTTTTAAGTTACTCTAAAATACAAAGTGAATCCAATTTTAGGGATAAAAATTAAAAATGGCTCCAATAACTAAAATGAACAAAGGTGAAACAAAAGATATCAGAAGTTCTGTATAATTATTCAATAAGAAAACAGTTGTTGAGCTTTGTAAATTTTCAGATCTTTTAAAAATCAGAAATGAAATCTTCATTGTATATTTTATTCTGTAATTCAGAATAATGGTAATGCTGCCAATGCTTAATTATATTGGTGATTCTTAAATCAGATGCATCTTCCTTCTTATTTATGCTTATATTACTGATTTGTTGAAAAAGTCCACAGAAATTGAGAAAACACAAACTTTCTTAATAATCCTTTTGCCAAACCCTACAGTTGTGAATTTTTATGGACTCCAGAGCTGAACTAGGACCCTCAAGAGAGAAATACAGCTTTCTCCAAAGTGCCCACTATTTACTTATTTTCCACTGTTCATGCTTTTCCCCCAAGAAGCGGTACTGTATTACATGCTCTTTGGGTCCACATGATCATTTTTTGTTGTCTTATGTAAAAGCCAAGTGCATTTTTGTTGGTTTGTTTGGAGACCAGGTATTCCACGGAACAACTAGCACATTTTTGGAGAATCTTAATATTTCTGGACTCCTGACTTACCTTTCCTGAGGGTCACGCCCCAAATAGAGCACCCTACTCCAGGACTGGAGGCAACTGGTAAATTATGGTTTCTCATTGTAGAACTACTTAGCAAGGAGAAAAGGGACAGGTCAGTAACCAAGTGTCATGGAATGGATTCAAGGCCGAAGACTTTTTGACTCCTAAATGGAGCGTCCCTCTTCCTCCAAAATATTATGGTGCAGTCCAGCCTTGTCCCCTGAGATACTGGTTGGGTGCTGATGCCTCCTAGGTGTGAGAGGCCCTGTTGGGGCTTTTGGTGGCTGAACCTTAGTGCAGCTTGCTGTGCACAGGGTAGAGCAAGGTCATATGTTCTGCCCCCTTGAAAGGCAGCTTCTCATTGGAATAATAGTGTATCACTTCTGGGATGCTGTCAAAGACAGCACCCATCTGATTCAGGGTACACTTGTTGTCTTTGGTCTGAGCCACTATGATGTGGACACATCCTTGACTAGTCTTTAGTGCAATGGAGTAACTACTGGTCCCTGACTCGCTGTTTCAAACTAGGTGCCCAGCTTCTTTACAGGGTTGTAGTCAACTCTCAGCCTCAGCACGGGTGATGGCACCATGATACCAAGGCTGCTTCTCCAGCAGCAGGGCTGGGTCCACTCTTTCCCCCTCACTGTGGTCAGAGAGGGTTGGCTTCAAGATCTTCTGGGTCCAGCTCTTCTGTCGGTGGTGTTGCCTCACTGTCTCCTCCTTGACGGAAGGTTGCTCAGAGCCTTCAAACTGAACCGACATCGCCCACACGATCTGCTCCTTCTTCCACTCCCAGGGCTGCTCGTACTTGGCCGCAGGCCTCTCATCGTCCTGGGGCAGCCGCGCCTTCCGCTCCGGCCCCTCGGCGCGCTGGCCGCCTTCGGCTGCCGGCTCGTAGGGTGTGTCGTACAGCTGCGGCAGCTTCCCCAGCAGCTCCTTGGAGTTCCGTCTCTTGGCCAGCACCTCGGGCTTCATGCCGTTCTCCCCTGGCTCACAGGGGCTGTCGAGCAGCTAAAAAGCCTTCACCAGGGGGTCTTTGGAACCTCGTCGTCTGATTTCTGTTATCATTGGCTGTGCATCATAGGGTTCCATGTATCCATCATTCTCCCCTACTCTCTCTGCATCCCTTTGGCCTTTCGTCCATTTAGCATCATAAGGGTCAGCGTAGTCTTCTAAAATGATGACCGTGTCTTGCTGCTTAACAATCTTGCTCTTGTCCAGTTCCTCCCAGGGAGGAAGGGGAAGAGGACGTGGAGGAAAAGCTGCTGTTGCTACTGCTGCTGCTACTACTGCTGCTGGGGTAGTTGCTCTTCCCATGCTTCTCCATAGTGTCCACCTTGATGAGCCTGCTGACGTAGGTGCTGCAGCCTGAGCTCTTGGCTGCGCCCTGGTGGGGCTCCTCCTCGGTGGACCAGGAGTTCTTGCGGCCCTTGCCCGCGGCAGCCTGAATCAGACCCTGCAGGCTGTCTCGGGATAGCCGGCTATCCTTGAGGGGGCTGACCACGGCCTGGCTGCTCCCTAGCTCAGCCGCCGAGATCTTTCGTCCCTTGCCCAGGGCGGGCCCCGTGCCACCTGCCTCTGAGTTCTTGCTCAATTTGCCACCTCCCCCGCTGCCAGGCTTGGCCCGCTCCGACACTGTCTTCAGGTTCAAGCGGAACTCCTTGAACCACTTGGCCGCCATGAGGGGCGCCTGGCCGGCGCAGCTCAGGAGCATCGTGGCCACGGAGCAGGCGAGCAAGGAGGCCCAGCTTAGACATGGAGAAGCGCCAGGGGCCGGGGGCCACTGCATTCCCTGGGGCTGGGGCGCTAGAGGCTGCGGCGAGGCCCCGTGACGGCTGCTTCGCTCATCCTGGGCCGGCCATCACCTACACCCCTCAGGGTGGGGCCCCTACGGCCCGAGGCGGGGGGCTCGGGGCACCCAGCAGGTGGGCATGAGACGTCACTCCGGACTCGGATGGCAACAGGCACGACGCACCGGGGCCCCGCCCGAGCTCGTCTTTAGCGCCTGCACGGCCAGGGTCTCCGCAGAACTCTGGGGGCGGCGGGTGCTGGGGGCTTCCCCTGTGTTTTCCTCCTGAAGTGGGAGAGGCTGGGCCCACAGAAGCCCTGAGACAGCTCTGCCCACTCTCCCAGGGACCAGGGGAGATGAAGGGGAGGCAGCGGGAGTGTCCTCGGCACCGTGACGGACGGTGGGCTGCCAGCGGGCAGTCCGCCCTCTCCAAGAGTCTTCATTTTAAAGTCTGTTTTTTGTGATATGAGTATTACTACTCCAGCTTTCTTTTGGTTTCCATTTGCATGGAATATATTTTTCCATCCCCTCACTTTCAGTCTGTATGTGTCCCTAGGTCTGAAGTGGGTCTCTTGTAGACGGCATATATATGGGTCTTGTTTTTGTATCCATTCAGCCAGTCTGTGTCTTTTGGTTGGAGTGTTTAATCCATTTACATTTAAGATAATTATCAATATGTATGTTCCTATTTCCATTTTCTTAATTGTTTTGGATTGGTTTTTGTAGGTCTTTTTCTTCTATTGTGTTTCCTGACTAGAGAAGTTCCTTTAGTATTTGTTGTAAATCATGTTTTGTGGTGCTGAATTCCATTAACTTTTGCTTGTCTGTAAGATTTTTAATTTCTCCGTCAAATCTGAATGAGATCCTTGCTGGGTAGTGCAGTCTTGGTTGTAGGTTTTCGTTTTAAATATGTCCTGCCACTCCCTTCTGGCTTGCAGAGTTTCTGCTGAAAGATCAGCTGTTAACCTTACAGGGTTTCCCTTGTTTATTATTTTCCCTTGTATGTTGTTATTTGTTATTTTCCCTTGCTGCTTTTAATATTTTTACCTTGAATTTAATTTTTGTTACTTTGATTAATATGTGTTTTGACGTGTTTCTCCTTGGATTTATCCTGTATGGTACTGTCTGTGCTTCCTGGACTTGATTGATTATTTCCTTTCCCATGTTAGGGAAGTTTTCAACTATAATTTCTTCAAATATTTTCTCAGTCACTTTTTTTTTTTTCTTCTTCTTCTTCTGGGACCCCTATAATTCAAATGTTGGTGTGTTTGATATTGTCCCAGAGGTCTCTGAAGCTGTTCTCAATTCTTTTCATTCTTTTTTTTTATTCTGCTCTGCGGCAGTTATTTCCATTATTTTATCTTCCAGGTGACTTATCCATTCTTCAGCCTCAGTTATTCTGCTATTGGTTCCTTCTAGAGAATTTTTTATTTCATTTATTGTGTTGTTCATCATTGTTTGTTTGCTCTTTAGTTCTACGTCCTTGTTAAATGTTTTTTGTATTTTCTCCATTCTATTTCTGAGATTTTGATCATCTTTACTATCATTACTCTGAATTCTTTTTCAGATAGACTTCTTATTTCCTCTTCATTTGTTTTTTCTGGTGGGTTTTTTCCTTGCTCCTTCATCTACTGCATATTTCTCTGCTTTCTCATTTTGTTAAACTAACTGTGTTTGGGGTCTCCTTTTCACTGGCTGAAGGTTTGTAGTTCCCATTATTTTTGGTATCTGCCACCAGTGTGTGAAGTTGGTTCAGTGGCTTGTGTAGGCTTCCTGGTGGAGGTGACTGGTGCCTGTGTTCTCATGGGTGGCGCTGTAACTTGTCCTTCTGGTGAGCAGGGCCGCATCCAGTGGTGTGTTTTGGAGTGTCTGTGAACTTAGTATGACTTTAGGCAGCCTCTCTGCTAATGGGTGTGGTTGTATTCCTGTCTTGCTAGTTGATTGGCATGGGACGTCAAGCGCTGGAGCTTTCTGGACATTATTTGGAGCTGTGTCTTAGTGTTGAGATGGAGATCTCTGGGAGAGCTCTTTCTGATTGATGATACATGGGGCAGGGAGGTTTCTGGTGGTCCAATGTCCTAGACTCAGCCCTCCCACCTTGGAGGTGCTCAACACTCTGCCAGAGCACCAAGACCCTGCCAAACCCATGGCTCCAAAGAAAATGAAGAGAGAACAAAACAAACAAAAAAAGAATACAAAAAGGAAAAATGAACAGACAGGACAAATGGTAAAAACATTTGTCCTTTTACCTAGGACAAATGGTAGAAGCAAACCTATACAGACAAAATCACACCAAGAAGCATACACATACACACTCACAAAAAGAGAAAAAGGATAAATAAGTACATATATATGAAGAGAGCAACCAAACCAATAAACAAATCTACCAATGATAATAAGAACTAAATACTATACTAATGTAAACATAAGACCATAAACAAATTAGATGCAGAAAGCAAAACCCAAGTCTACAGTTGCTCCCAAAATCAACCGTCTCAATTTTGGGAACATTCATTGTCTATTCAGGTATTCTTCAGATGGTTTATGAAGTTGATTGAGGGGATTTAATCTGCTGCTCCTGAGGCTGTGTGGAGAAATTTCCCTTTCTCTTCTTTGTTCACACAGCTCCTGGGGTTCAGCTTTCATTTTGGCCCTGCCTCTGCGTGTAGACTGCCCTCAGGAGTCTCTTCCCCACCCATACTGGAGGGGGTTACAGCAGCAATTGATTAGGGCTCTCTTGCTCATTCAGGCCAGGGGGAGGGAGGGGTACAGTAGTCATATTGGAATGCAGGGCTAGCCTGAGGTAGCAGAGGCTGGTGTGATGTTGCAACAGCCTGAAGCACACAGTGTGAGAACAGGTGACAATGGAGCATAATGAGCTTATCAAAGGAATGAAGCACAATGCATTTGTAGCTGCTGCTGGGATCCAAGGAACCTTAGGGAATCCACTTGGGATACTGAGCTAATTTACCTACCAGCATCATTGCCAGGTATATGTTAGGAAATTGAGAAGCCAGGCTTGTTCAGCAAGAGCATAAAACACCATACAAATCATTGTGGAGAATATGAGAGCCCAAAATCTTAAAGAGGAAGATGAAACATGAGATAAGTTCACAGTGGTAGTAGCTCCTTCAATAAATAAACTTTTTGACCATCTGCTGAGGATAGAGTACAGATCAATGGGCTGATGTGCAGAAGAAGAAAAGAAGAGTTGTAGCCTTTAGGAGCTTACTGTCTAGGGAACAAGATATATACAGATATATGTTCATGATACTGTGAAAAGAGATAAAAAAATTGTCAAAATGGGTATAAAAAATAAGGACTATTTTAAAATAGATTGGTCATGGTGAGCTATAATAGATGGTTAATAGAGGAGGTTATTTGAAAAGAGTTATGAAAGTTGAGTATACTTAGACCAGGGAGGGCAGAGATCCTGTATGAGTGTGTCACTTACTTGTCCTTCAGACATGGCAGACATCACTAATCAGTCATGCTCTCACTGAACCTGGAAGCAGCATTAATCATTCTCAATAAAGTGTTTCAGGAAGACCCTACATTTTATCACAGATATCATTGGAGTTGAAAAATGTTTACCATCCCTAATTTCTACAGAGACATTGAGGAAAGGGACTTTCAGGCATAGGGTATAGCATGTACAAAAGCTTGGTCTTGGAATTTATGTTCCAGGAACAATAAAAGTCAGGATTTATATTGAGTATTAAGAGAAGCGAGGTTAGGTAGTTGCAGTGTGGCCTAATAATAGAAGAGCATAGATGCCCAGTTTAGGATATTAGTCTCATTTTGTTACTAAGAACCAGTGGAAATTTTTTGTATGTCAACCATACCTCAATACCTTTATTGAGGTATGGTTGACATACAAAAATTTGCACATATTTATTGTATAATCCTTGATGAATGTGGAGATAAGTATACACTTGTGAAACCACATTTATGCTATAAACATATCCATCACCATCAAAAGTTTCCTCCCACTCTCTTTATTTATTAGTAGTATTATTTCTTTTTTGTATGTGATGAAAACATTTAACATAAGATCTACCCTCTTAGCAAATTTTTAAGTATGCAGCACATTATTGTTTATTATAGGCTCAATGCTATACAATAAATATCTAGGACTTTTTATCCTTTGACTAATACACCCTGTTTCTTCCTCCTGTCTCTGGTATCCAGTATTCTACTCTCTGCTTCTGTGAGTTTGACTGTTTTAGATTCCTCACGTAAGTGACATCATGTAGTATTTGTCCTTCTGTGTCTGGCTTATTTCACATAGCATAATATTCTCCAGTTTCATCCATGTTGTTGCAACCAGTGGATTTCTGAAAGCAAGTTCATGGCAAGATAATAGAAGCAATGTTAAATTTTTATATAAGGGAGATAGAAAAGGGATATTATGTGTTTTTTTTTTTTTTTTTTTTTTTTTTTTTGCGATACATGGGCCTCTCACTGTTGTGGCCTATCCCGTTGCAGAGCACAGGCTCCAGACGTGCAGGCTCAGCGGCCATGGCTCATGGGCACAGCCGCTCCACGGCATGTGGGGTCTTCCCGGACCGGGGCACGAACCCGTGTCCCCTGCATCGGCAGGTGGACTCTCAACCACTGCGCCACCAGGGAAGCCCCTTATGTGGGGTTTTGTCATTATCTTAGGACCCAGCATATGAAACACTTCCCAGTAATTTTGGAATTTTCCAGCTTATGTGGCAGAGCTCATGTCTCACTATAGAATGCAAAAATACTCACTGTTCCAGGATCCTCTGCCACTAGGGAATGAGCACATGTTTACAAGGGTATTGTGAGGAAGTCAAGTCCACATGGGATTCAGTCTGAGGATGGGTGGCAGTCAGTAGTATCCGCAGCAGTATCAGGAGCAGAAGGAGCTACTTCCTGTTTCCAGAAAAAGCAGAGGCAGCAATATGCCAGGATCAGAGTCAGTGGAATTGGCAGGGCTAGGAACAGCATCAATGCCTAATAGAAGAAAGAATATCAGCAATTCTTGCAACATTATGCTGTAGCTCCTGGCTCTTTAGCCTCCAACCACAGTTTGGGACTCTCTGGTGATGTTTTGACTGCCCTTTCAACAAATGCAACTTTTGTCTAAATTGACCAGATTTGTTTTCTGTTGCTTGCAGATCTGATCCAAGGACATTCTAGTGAGGAGAATATTAAAATAATTTAGCCATGTGTAGGTGAGCTCCTGAATGAGTTGTGTAGGACAAGTTAATTTCAAGGATGAATGGAAAGTTTTGGTATCTAAAAGTCTATAAGAATTAAAGGTGGGAAGGTTTTTAAGTGCTGGGATGAGCTAGTGGAAAAATACTGGAGGACATTAGTGGGGAAGTTGGTCAGTGGGGTGTGTTGAGCACATTGTGTTATTCCTGAGTTTGCAATGTTTTTCTCTACAGTTAGGACATCTGTGCCTGCTAACTGGCTCCCAATGAATTTAAACACTTACTCTATCACAGAGACTGGAAGATAGGTGTATTATCATTCCTGATTTAAAAGAGATGGCTCCCAGATCCTTGAGAAAGACATTCCTGGATTATATAACTGCCAAAAAGCTTTTAAAAAGATTTGCATCTCAAAGAGGTAGAGGAAGAATTTTATAATTACAAATTTTCTATAGTAATTGCTCTAATAAAATGGAGTGAAGGGGCTTAGTGTCAGGAAGAAGCTTATCTAAAGTTTAGTCAAGTTGAGGGTCACCCCTAAGTTCCTAATCATTTTCCTGGTCAATTCCAGGAGGAGGAAGGAGAAACAGGAGAAACTGAAGTTATTTTTACCTCCCATTAGATAGATGGAATGGATTCCCAGAGTCCAAAATAATACTGTTATACAAAACATAGAACTGTAGACTTCTTGCACAGCTGGTCTGGCTACTGAGATTCATTAACCCACATTAAAGATTAAATAATTTTTCCCATTTACATACTCCTTAGAGAACAGTCCTCCCAAACTACAATCAGAGTAACAAACTAATAATCACTAACCACTAATACCAAAGTTTAACCAGTACTTTTTTAAAAAGTTCAATTCTATCCACATGTGGTGAGACCAATAGAACATTCATTATGTGTTTGAAAATCAGTAAAAAGAACAGTAAGTGACTGTAAACTCAATAACCAATTTGAAGGAGATAATAATTTAACAATTATGAACAAGTAAAAGAGATATTGCAAAATCTACATTTAAATATTATGTAAATAAAGGATGAATTTTAAATTGATGTGAATATATTGTATGAGACAGCTAGAATACACAACTGAATATGCATATAAATTGGAATATATATTTAAGTATGTTAGAATTTAAGGACCAAAAAAGGTTTCCAGAAATTACAAAATGCCAGATGAGTGAAAACATATCAATAAATTTCAATAAAATTGCTACTCAGTTACATTTATTTTCTATTTCCTGATTATCTCATAATATTAGTAGATCCATAAATATTAAATCCATAAATTCATATTTTATTTGGTTACTTTCATCAGAAGTTGAGGTAATATAAATTATGAGGTTAAAGTGAAACAAGCTTTTTGCCCCCTTTTCCTGTTTGCCCATTTCTGTTTCCCCTAACCTTAAAAAAAAGCTAATTATAGGAAAGAGATCATTAAGCAGTTGAAACTAACTCCTGACTTATGCTCTCCTGAGTACACACCATGACTTGTCTAAGCTGTTGATTCTTTTCTTAGATAAAAGAAGTAAGAATGAAGAAGTAAGCAGTTAAAAAATGACTAGTTCTCTACCCCCAACATCCCCCTTAGCAATCCTGCAGGCAGATCTGAAGACAAGATAACATCTGAAGAGAGAGTTAGCCAGTTTGCACGCAAGGAGAATGATGCAGAACGCAACCTCCTGCCTGGATGATTCACTGAGATTCTTCCCCCCCACGCACCCCCTGCCCATTTTTCCCTTTAAAAACTGTCATGGCTGAGCAGAAAGTTCAGAGTTGGTCTCTGGACACAAGTCCACCATCTCCCCATATTGCTGGCTTTCTGATGAAAGCACCTTTCCTTTCTACTGACACTTGCCTCTTGAATTGTTTGCATATGAGTGGTGAACAGCCAAACCTGATTTTGGTTACAAAAGTTCTGTGAAGTGTTCTGTTAAGTAACCAAAAGGAAAAAAAGTCAAAATTAAGGTGTTTTACATTATACTGACACTTGATTTCCATCAGACATGATTTCCTTCACTCTAATGCTTTTTTGTGTTAACCCTTTAATCTGAGTTTGTTTTCTTTTTCCTAATGGAGAAGATTGTCAGTCTCTTAAAAAAAAAACTAAAAACATTTTAATATGTTTAGATAACCTAAATATATTTGAAGCAAGAAAATTGAAGTGTTCATGGAATATAGTCACTGAATTTTAGTTTCAGTAGGCACACTTCTATTTTTGTATTTAATTTGAATATGACCTATTGTCCTTGTCTTTTTTTTTTTTTTTTTTTGCTCCCTCTATTCTCTTATTCAATTATTGATGGGAAGAAAACACCTTTAAAAAAAGCTTTTCTTTCTTTTTGTTCTTTTATTTCCTCTATGGTGAACCTGTGTTCAAAAAAGAGGAAAAATGTTGTATATCTGTTTCATGCCAAATGTCCTTAGTTAGTAAAGGACACTAATAAAGAGTATTTATATTCAAGTATTGCATTATTTACACAGTAAATGGTTATTGAAGGTTATGTAAGTTGAATTTTTAGGACATCAATGTGTTAAATATGTGTAGGAATTGTTGCGTATAAATTGTCGTCCAGTCTCTAAGAAATATTTCCACTTTGTTCTGCTCACTTCTATCTTGGTCAAGGAGCAAAGTTACACCTTCACTTGTAACGGACCCTCTGGGGCCTTCCCAGAGCAGGCCCTTCCCCCATATCCTCTGCTTTAGCTCTTCTCTGAAGTATCTAGATAACAGTATCTGATGTACATTTCCTGAGTTGTTTTACAGATGTGGAAACCCCCCCACCAAATGGAAGATGTTAACTATTTGATGACCATGAGCACACAGCCCCCAGGCCTCCTGGAGCCTACTGATTGATAATGTTAATCCTTGTTACCTCGTCATCAACCAATCAGAGAATTGTGCACAAGTTGATCACAAACCCTGAAACCCTCCTCCCTCACCTGACCTTTAAAAATGCTTTGCTGAAACCCTTCAGGGAGTTCTGGGTTTTTTGGTCATGAGCCACCTATGTCCTTGTATGTCTCTGCAGTAAACTTTTCTCTGCCCAAACTCTGACATTTCAGTAGTGTTTGGCCTCAGTGTGCATCAGACACATGAACTTGCATTCTGTGACACACTCTTTCATTCCTTTACCCTCTGCTTAAGAGTTTGCAGCAGGTTCTTGTATGGGGGGGAAATAAAAACTGGTTCTTCATGACCAATCTCCTTATTTAAAGTGTTTATGTCTTTGTTTATGTCTTTGTTTCTGCTTATTGTAGGTATCTGTGACAGAACTGAAAAGAAGTGGATTGTTTCATTGAGAATGCCTTACTGTTTTGGAAATGGGGTATACATTTTGTGGAATAAATGGGAAGACATAGGAAGGAAATTAACATTAAATGAGTACTTCGTCTAATAATACTCATCTTTCTGCAGGAAAGTGTTGTAGTAACTAACATTACAGATGAAGAAACTGAGGTTTAAAGGAATCTGGGATTTGGCCAAGACAGTGCAGAATGAGGTCTGATTTCTAAATCCATATATTTTACCTAACAATAAGCTGTCTCTTATAATGATAACAGCTCACATTTATTAAGCACTTACCATGTGCTAGAAAGTGTTCTAAGTGTTTTAAAAGTGTCAATGCTCTCCAGTGACTCCAGTGGTTGAATAATTTGGGATCATAACTTACTGTAAGGAGGAAAAGCTCACATTATGGGGAACCAAGGGGCATTTCAGTGAGAAAGTATTAAAAAGATTTACAGGATTTGGGCTTATTAACCTGATTTGGGTGATTTTCAGGAGGATTCAAGGGAGCAGGGCTTTGTTCTGGATTGGATGCTCTCAGGAAGTGGTGTTAATTCTATGATTGATTATGCAAATCTTATCTAGAAGGAGGGAAAGCTAGAATGAGGCCAAACTGTAACTGGTGAAAGACAGAGCAGTCACTCATTAGTCAGGATAGGGAAGTATTTGGGTCATTTTGTTGTTTGGACTGTGTTCAGGTTTTTGTTCTTGTTTAGACATATTATAGAATTTTGTCTTGTTTTTGTTTTGATCCATCACAGTCATATGGTCACATGTTCCTTTTTATGATGTTGATTTCTGTAAAATTGTTTATGTTCAACAGGAGAAAACCAAGGCCTTTTTGACAGTACCAGAGCAGTTCCCAGATGTCAGGGACCCCTGTTCTCATTGTTAGTCCCCACTTTTGACCAAGGGCAGGTGAAAACAGGCCACAGAACATTAATCCATGACATCCATATTTTACCATTGTTTAGACTCTATAGATTAGGAGTGCAGTCTGTGGTTGGACAAGAGCTAACTCTCTCCTCCTCCTGTTGTTGCAGGATGAGTTGTTGAACTCTCTGAGGGGACAGTGTATGAACAGTGACACTTAAGGTCCTGAACAAGATACTTTGATTGAATGTAATATAAGCAATGATCATAAATGATTATTTGTCCTTGAAATAAGTTTTGAAGTCAGGAGCCTTGATTATAAAACCCAGTCAGTGTGTCTCCTGGGTCTTAAAAAGAGTCACTATAGCCTTATTTATTTTATTAAAATGTTGAGAGGAAACACATTAATGTCTATAAATAGGTGTTAAGTTATAGTGTATTAATAAAATGCAACTCTTTTCATCCAGCTAAAAGTGGTAGTGTAGATAAATATCCATTGGCATAGAGAGATGTTTATGATATACAGTTAAGTGAAAAATTCAATTTATAAGAGGAATCTTGCCATTTAATATATATGTATGGAAAAATAAGTGGAAATAAGTTTATGAAAGTGTTAATGCTAGTTATCTCTAAGGGACATGCTTGTGGGAGAATTTAAATTTATTTCATTTTTTGAGTTATCTGTAGATACTCATTTTCATGTTGTCAAATGCAGTGCTTTTGTAATGATTAAAAAATAAATGTTTCTTTGCTTAATGGAATCATGGATGATTTCAATTTTCTTTTGTATGCATTTTGTGATTTTTTAAAATATCCTAAAATAAATGATCAACATTATTAACTAAAAATGAGAACACAAAAGAAGTTAACAAAGAAAAAGTCCCATTTATATAAAAATATGAAATTATGAAACTAATAAATTTAGGAATGACTGCCAATTCAAATGCAAAGAAGTATACAGTGGAGTGACTATTTTATTTTAGTTTTATATTAAGTCTTAGCAACTGGCTGAATCTGGATTCTGATTACTCTTCAGTTTCAACTAGTTCAAAATATATTATAATATTTTAAAAATTTTGATTAAATTCACAAATAATAATATTTTTGGTGTCTACAGCTATGTAATATTATTTTCAAATAATACAAAGTTTTCTCATCTTTTTCAACACATAAAGTTCTTTTTGGTAATTGCTTTCTCTCTCTCTTTTTTCCTTCGGTTTTCTTGAGATATACTTCACATACAGTGCAATATAAATTTAAGGTATATATCAAAATGATTTGACTTACATATATGTCTTGAAATGATTACCACAATAAGTTTAGTGGATACCCATCACCTTATATAAATCCAAAATAAAAATATTTTTATATTAATTATGTTGTACATTATATCCCTAGTACTTATTTATCTCATAACTGAGAGTTTGTACCTTTTAACCACCTTATCCAATTTCCCCTCTTCTATACTCTGGACTCTGGTAACCACAAATATGACCTCCTTTTCTCTGAATTTGTTATTAAAGTATAACTGACCTACAACACTATGTTAGTTCCTGATGCACAACACAGTGATTCAATATTTATATACATTATAAAATGATTACCATGATAACTCTTGTTATCATCTGTCACCATACAAAGATATAATATTATTATTGACTTATATTCCCCACTCCACATTTCATACCAGTGATTAACTTATTTTGTAGCTGGAAGTTGGTACCTCTTAATCTCACTCATCTTTTCTCTCATCCACCCACCCTCCTCCCCTTGGGCAATAACATATTTGTTCTTTGAATCTATGATTCTATTTTATTATGTTTGTTCATTTGTGGGTTTTTTTGAGATTCCACATATAAATGAAATCATGTGTGTTTTTCTCTGACTTATTTCACTAAGCATAATAGCCATTATGTTCAGACATATTGTCACAAATGGCAGATTTCATTATTTTTTATGGATAAGTAATATTCCCATTTATATTTATATGTCTTATCTTCTTTATCCATTCATCTATTGAGGGGCACTTAGGTTGCTTCCATATTGTAGCTATTATAAATAATGCTTCAATGAACACAGGGGAGCATATATCTTTTCAAATTAGTGTTTTCATTTTCTTTGGTTAGTCAGGAGTGGAATGACTGGATTTATGGTAGTTCTATTTTTAATTTTTTTGAGGAATCTCCATGCTGTTTTCCATAGTGGTTGTATGAATATATATCCCCAACAAAAGTACAGGAAAGTTCCCTTTTCTTCACATCCCTGCTAACACTTGTTATCTATTGTCTTTTTGGTAATAGTCACTCTGACAGGCCAGAGGTGATAGCTCATTGTGCTTTTAATTTATTTCCCTAATTATTAATGATGTTGAGCATCTTTCCATGTGCCTGTTTGCCATCTGTACAACTTCTTTGGAGAAATGTATATTCAAGCTCTTTACCCATTTTTAAATTGGGTTTTTGTTTTTCAGATGGTGAGTTGTATGAACTCTTTATGTATTTGGGATATTTACCACTTATCAGGCTTTGCAAATATTTTCTCTTATTTTCTCTTATTCAGAAGGCAGGCTTTTTGATTTGTAGATAGTTTCCTTTATTGTGCAAAAGCTTTTCAGTTTGATTTAGTCCCATTTGTTTATTTTTACCTTTCTTTTTGTTACCTGAGGAGGCAGAACCGAAAAAATATTGCTAAGACTGATGTCAAAGAGTGTACTTCCTATGTTTTCTTCTAGGAGTTTTATGGATTCAGGTCTCATATTTAAGTCTTTAATTAATTTTGATTTATTTTTGCATATAGTGTGATAAAGTGGTCCAGCTTGATTCTTTTGCATGTAGCTGTCCAGTTTTTCACAGCACCATTTATTGAAGAGGCTGTCTTTCCCCCATTGTATATTTTTGCCTCTTTTGTTGTAGATTAATTGACAATATAAGTGTGTGATCATTTCTAGGCTCTCTATTCTGTTCCATTGTTCTGTGTTGATTTTTGTGTCAGTATCATACTGTTTTGATGACTGTAGATTTGTAGTGTAGTTTGAAATCAGGGAGTGTGATACCTTTAGTTTGTACTTCTTTCTCAAGATTATTTTGGCTTTCCAGGGTCTTTTGTGTTCCCATACAAAATTTAGAATTATTTGTTCTAGTTCTATGAAAAATGTCATGGGTATTTTGATAGGGATTGCATTGAATCTGTAGAGTGCCTTGCATAATATGGTTATTCTCACAATATTAATTCTTTTAATCCATGAACACAGTATATCTTTCCATTTGTTTGTGTCATCTTCAATTTCTTTCATCAGTGTCCTATAGTTTTCCAAGTACAGGTATTTCACCTCCTTAGATTTATTCCTAGGTATTTTATTATCTTTGATGCTATTATAAATGGGATTATTTCCTTAATTTCTCTTTTGATTGTTCCTTGTTTGTGTATAGAAATGTAACAGAATTCTTTATATTAATTTTGTATCCTGCCAGTTTACCAAATTCATTGATGAGTTCTGACAGTTTTTTGGTGGTGTCTTTGAGGTTTTCTATGTATGGTTTCATGTCATTTGCAAACAGTGACAGTTTTACTTCTTCCTTTCCAATTTGGATTCCTTTCATTCCTTTTTCTTGTCTGACTACTATGTTGAATAAAAATGTCGAGTGGCTATCCTTGTCTTGTTCCTGATCTTATAGGAAGTACTTTCAGCTTTTCATCATTGCATATGATTTTGACTGTAGATTTGTCATACATGGCCTTTATTGGGCTGAGTTATGTTCCCTCTATACCCACTTTGTTGAGAGGTTTCTTTTTATCATAAATGGTTGTTGAATTTTGTCAAAAGATTTATCTGCAGCTACTGAGATAATCATATGATTTTCATTCTTCAATTTGTTCACATAATATAGCACATTGACTGGTCTGTGAATGTTGAATAATCCTTTTGTCAGTGTGATAAATCCCACTTAATCAAGGTGTGTGATCTTTTTAATGTATTGAAAGATGTTTGCTAGTATTTTATTGTGGATTTTTTGCATTGTTGCTCATTGGTGATGTTGGTCTTTAATATTCTTCTTCTGTGGTGTCTTTACCTGGTTTTGATAGCAGGATGATGGGGTCTCACAGAATTAGTTCAGAATCATTCCTTCCTCTGAATTTTTTGGAACAACTTGAGAAGGATAGGTGTTAACTGTTCTTTAAATATTTGGTAGAATTTACCTGTGAAGCTTTTGAAGTGAACTTTTGTTTTATGGGTGTTTTAAAATTACTAATTCAATTTTATTACTGGTAATTGGTTTGTTTATATTCCCTGTTTCTTTCTGGTTCAGACTTGGGAGATTGTTTATTTCTAGGAATTTGTCCATTTCTAAGTTGTTGATTTTATTGGCATATAACTGTTCGTGGTAATCTCTATGATCCTTTATATTCTGTGGTGTTTTTTGTAACTTCTTTTTCATCTCTGATGTATTTATTTGGGTCCTTTCTCCCTCTCTCTCTCTTTTTGTTGCATCTGGCTGAAGGTTTATCAATTTTGCTTATCTTTTCAGTTTAGCTCTTAGTTTTCAGTGATATTTTCTATATTTTTATTCTCTATTTCATTTATTTCTGCTCTGATCCTTATTATTTCCTTCCATCTACTTTCTGTTTGTTCATTCATCTTTTTTAGTTTTAGTTCCTTTAGGCTGCTCATTTGAGATATTTTTTGTTTCCTAGGATACAGTCAAGTTTCTTAGAAACAGTTTGATCCTTTTATGATTTGTTGCACCAGATAAGGGCAATATTTAATATAGGGATAATTATTCCCCACTAATAGTGCAGGACACTTCTGAGTACTCCATTCATAGTGTCCTATGATCATAAGGTTTTCAAATCTGGCTATTGAGAAGAGGCATTATTCCTGGCCTTCCTTGAGCATTGGTGACTGCCCCTCTATTCATTTAGGATGGCCCTTTCCCCAGCTTTGTGTAGTTTCCTCGCATACATATGTTGATCCGTACTCTGCTGAATATTTGAGGTGGATCTGGTACAGATCTCCTGAGTTTTCTCTCTGTGTAGCTTTTCCTTCTTTGGTACTCTGCCCTGTGATCTCTTCTGCCTTGGTGTCCTCACACTCTCAGCTCTGTCTCCTCAACTCAGAAAGTACACTGAGCTCCACCAGGGCTCCACATCTCTGTGCTGCTCCCTGAAAAATCTCAAAGCAGTAAACTAAGGTAACCCCGTGACAATTTCTAGCACTCATAGAGGTTCCTGTGAGTCATGGTGCACAGAGCTGGAGCGTCACTGGTTTTACACTCAATCTTACTCTGAGAATGGTTTCCCCAAATTGGAAAGGGTATGTGGATTTGGGAGATGTATAGAAAAAAAAAGTCGATCTAATATCTATCTACCTAGTTCCCTATGTATCTATGTATCTATCTACCCACCTATCATCCATCAATCCATCATCTATTTCTAACATCTCTTCTATCTAAACAGTACTTATATACATAGATGTATGGAATAAAACATAAATATTTATTAATGTAAAAGTCATATGTATCATAATTCATGGAGCATTAAAATAGCTTGCATTTAGGATTAAAATGTTCTGAACAGGTGTTAAATATATAATTAACTGTTAAAAATAATGACCAATTTATATTTCACTGAAACTGTATTTCAGAATGAAAGAAATCAAATTGGATTGTAGATTGAATTGGAGATAGCGTGTTCTGTATCACAATATGTTGAATCCAGAGTCTAATGGGAAAATTGGTAAATAATTTTGGATATTTTTTCTGAAAAGTATAAAATCACTGCGGATGGATGAGGACATGCATCAGATGACTGGGCAGGGGAAACAACATTAGAGAGAGCAGCCTCTTATGGGGATCTTTGTGGACCTCACAAAGGACCACTCATTTAAGAGTCTTGGAGTTTTGTTTAACCTCTTTACCTAAATTCTAGGATAAAAATTCTATTGTTTGATCACATTTAATAGGAAAGTAATCATAGCCACTCAGTATAAAGTATCGTGTGTGTGTGTGTGTGTGTGTGTGTGTATTTTGTATATGAGTAATAATCACCATGCCACCAGATTATTTGTCATCAGTAACTCATATTGCATTTTAAATCAAGTTTATTGAAGTATAATGTAATTATGATAAGACACTCCTATTTTCAGTAAAACGTTATATGAATTTTGATAAATTTATGCACCTGTGTAAGCAGGACCACAGTCAAGATGTAGACATTTACATTACAGAAATATTCCCCCATGTGCCTTCGTAGGTAAATCTCCTACTCTTGGATCCAGTCAAATGTTGATTTATTTCTGTACTATAAATTAATTTTGACTGTTTAAAAAATTTTACCTAAATGGAATTATACTATTTGTTCTTGAAAAGTACAATGATTTTTATTAAAATGATCCATGTTTGATTAAACTGAAACCATAAAAAGCAGAAGAAAATAATATTTCAGCATATCATTCCAAACCATACCACCCATTTTTTTCCATGTTATCATTTGATTATGATTTATTTCTTGATAAATCTAGATAGATTTCTATCATTTAGAATTGTTTTAATATTTATTTTATTACCTGAATTAGTTCAGGTTTTCAGTGTTTTTTTTCCTAGTTTCATCTAACTTGAAGGAGAATTTGTGTAGGTATGTTGCCGAGTGAAAATATCTTTCTTAGAATTTTTTTACAAAGTATTCCATATCTTCTGGCATTGATTATTGCTGTGCAGTATGAGATTAAATCTATGAGTCTAGATTTAATCTTTCATATTGTAAGTGATTTAATTTTTGTATTGGATGTCAAAAGCCTTCCTTTCTCTTTATAGTTCAATAGGTCAACATTTATCTTGATACATTTGTTTTGATCACTTTTCCATGAGATATTATACGTACTTAATCTAACTAGTCATGTCTTTCTACATTTCAAACCCATTTTCCTATATTCTGAATATTTTTATGCTTCATATCTTATATTCATTATGTCAAAGATGCTATCTTTATTTTGGATCATTTTTTCCTGTTCTTTATAATTTCATCTCCTCACTAGTTATTCCTATTCTTGCCTTTTTTTTACTGATTATGAATGTGTCAATTTTGTTCTTATTAATCCACCTCTATTCTGTCCCTCACTATTTTTTCACTTAAGCAATATGTCTGTATTGGAGTTATTTATTCCTACATCTGTTCTCTTAATGTTACAGTATGCTTTCATCTCATTCTAATTTTTTAATTATGTAATTTTGAGCTCTTTTTATGTTGTGTCAATTTTTTTACATTCTTCTGTAGCACTTGTATAGTGTTGCTTTTATTTCTTAGGTGATATTTTCTCCCATACTGAGTTCTTTGTCTCCCTTCTGTACATCTCATTTGTTGTTTTTGTTCCTTTGTTCATTCTTTCAAATGCGTTTATTGTATGTCTGCAAAATTGCCATTGCATTACTGTTCATTTATTTCTCAGATACAGGCCATCTTTGTCCAAACTTTGTATTTGCTCTGATGAAATGTGAGCAATGTCCTATTGATACCCATCTTATCTGTGACTAATTTGCCTTTCCCTTTCCAAATCACCACCCCTTTCTATTCATTTTCCTGAGAGCAGGAGTTTCCAAGGTATAGAGGGAGAGCTGGGATGAAGCTGGGTTCATCTGAGGACTTTGGTCTTTCTTCTAAGACCTGATTACATTTCTACTGGCAGAGCCCACTCCATTCAGACAGGAGTAGAAACTCACTTGAAAAGGGTGCTTAGTCTTCAATTCTTTAACTTTTACCAATAAGACATTTTCCCTAAGTAGACCTGACTACCACTTTTTTCCCATCACCTTTGGAAATGAGGATAGCTGGGATGAGTTTTGCTTGATGTTTGCATGAAGAAGGCATGCATGGTTAAGCCACTTTTTCCTCTTGGGAACCAAGGTACCTGTAAGAAGCATGGGCTCTGGTCTGCTCTTGGATTTTATTAGCTTTTAAAAGGTGTGCCTCTCCATGGAGAGGTCTGCAAATTTCCAACACTGGTTGTTAATGCATGGGCAAGTTGGTCTAATTCTATGATGTAGTATTAGGAACCCCACTATCTTGCTACATCCTCCTATGCAGTTTACCAATTGTAAGGACAATTTTTTGCTTCCATGTGCTGATTCTTCTGTCTTATTTTTTGAAAGATGCAGAGACTGATTAAGGAAAAGAAAGGTGTTATTCACTGGCCCCTTTGTAATCTCCACCATCTCCTTCCCTCATAACATGGTGTCTGGAGAGTAGAAAGCCCTAGTTACCCATCTTGTCTCTGCTGTAGTCTTGTGAGCCTTATTATGTCATGAACTTCAGTGAATGAATTATGCTACAGGAATGGAGATAGGCATTTTAAGTTCCAAATTATATGAACAAGAGAATCTTGTCTCTTTCTTCCTTTAGTTCTCTAGAAGCATACTTGTTTCCAGAAAGTATAGGAGCTAATTTCAAAAAGACCTCTCCTAACTATACCTTAATATTTTTAGATGTTGAAATAAGCTGGTGATAAAGATTATGTTAAATAATTGATAAGTAGTAGTGACAGAATAAATAACACTCAAATTAGACTCTCTTGGAAGGCTTAATCTGTGATAGACTCACCTAGGAGTCCTCTTACCCAAAAGGGAACTCATTAATACTAGTTTTGATTTCTTTTTACCCAACTTCAGGGGTCCTAGTAAAAATAGAGCAACATTAAACAAATAGGACACAGGAAAGGTAGCATAATAAATAAGTGAAGGTCCCCAATCACCTTTGATTGAGCTCTGAATGTGTTGCTGTCATTTTGGATCCCAGTTTTATCATTAGTGTTGGGAAAAACAAAGGTGTTGTCCCTGAGCTTCTAAGAGAGCTGTGCTTCCCGTAGTTTTCTAAGTTAATTTATAACAAGAAGCATGTGAAGGTACTACAGGGTTCTAAAATCTTCAGTATGCAATACGGAATATTTAGCAGGAAACAAATCACCAAAAATAACTGCATATTTCCAGAATGTTAAGATAAAGGAAATGTCGACCATATGGGTAATTTAATCACAGTGACCACTAAGCCAGCTAGTTAGCAATCAAGCCATCACAAAATCCTGCAAGGGGAGAAATAGTTTTTTGTGCTCGACCTTTTCTGTCTGAAGTGTGAATGTGTCCCGGTGGGTGGATAAACGGTTGAATATTAATCATTCTTGCTTGTCTGGCAGATCCTCCTGGCTCTCTTGTCTGTGACTTGTACACTGGTTAGCTTGTTCTCTAGACTGGCAGCTGCCCATCCCCTGGAGAAGCACTCATGCATCTTTTTCCCTGCCTAAGGAAAACTTTTACTTTTCCAAGTTTCATCTCTTACACTTAAATTGGTGAAAGAAAAACCCAATCAATAATGCCTCATGTTTCCATCTCATTCATCAGGCTTCAGCCTGACATCCTGGGCTGCCTCAATATAGTTTATTATTCCCATTCTTGGCCCGAGTTGCCCCAAGCAAAATCTAGCCAAAGCTTAATAATACTTCCAGTTAGCTTCTCAGTATTCTACTGTTTATTTTAAAATATTAGTTATGTTTATCACTACAGCACGATGTCATGCAAACAGTAGGTGCTCAGAAATGTTCTTTTCAGTGAATGGTAAGAAAAATTAGTATAGATTTATCATGGTCTCTTTTGTATAAAATAATACAAACCTTAAAAACAAATCTTTCTTGCACTGTGTTCCGAGAAACAAAGTAAGTTTTTCAAACAAAGAAGATTTGTTTAAATTCTAGAAAATTATTTTAAAAATTGCTGTTTTTTCAACTGAGTCTTAGGAACTGATGAAAAATAAGAGTGTTTCTTGATTTGATAATATTCCCATATGAAGTAGGACTTATAAGATTTATCTGAATCATCACTTTTATCATCTAATCTCATTTTAACTTCTGTTTTATACTGTAGATTTTTTTAAAGAAATAAATTGAAACAAATCAAGTCATATGAAGAAACTATATGTAGTTCAAAAGCCATAGACACCATCTAGAATTTTCTAAATTTAAACAGTATTATAGAAATCAAATTTATTTTACCTAAATGAGTTAACTACTTGGGAGTACTTTCAGAATTTAGACAATTTAGACAGTAACAACAATTTAAAAAATTAAACTTGGAAGAGTAATGGTTCTTTATCAGAAGTGGTCAATAAGAAAAAATCAAACTTTGATTTCATTCCCCAATCAAGTAGGAGAGCAAAATTGAAATAAGAAGAAATGTGTCCAGTCAAGGTGAAAATACTGCTCCTGTCATCACAAGAGCAGTATGTGGCTTTTTCAGGTAATATCCAAGAAAAGGTACAAAAGTGTATGCATGTTTAAGAATAATGTGATGGAGAAAAGGGAACACTTATGAACTGTTGGTGGGAATTTAAATTGGTTCAACCACTATAGAAATCAGTATGGAAGTTTCCCAAGAAATTAAAAATAGAATTATCACATCATCCAGCAATTCCACTTCTAGGTGTATATCCAGAAGAAATGAAATCACCATCTTGAAGAGATATCTGCACCTCTATGTTTATTGCAGCATTATTCATAATAGCCAAGGCATGGAATCAACCTAAGTGTCCATCAATGAATTAATGGATAAAAAAGTACACAATACATATGTATAATGGAACATTATTCATATAGGAAAAGGAAGATTTAAGTGGAAAAATAATTTGAAAAAGAATAGATACATGTATATGTATAACTGAATCACTTTGCTGTACACCTGAAACTAGCACAACACTGTTAATCAACTATACTCCAATATAAAATTTAAAAATTTAAAAAAAGAATAAATATATATATATATGTACAACTGAATCATTTTGTTGCACACCTGAAACTATCACAACATTGTAAATCAACTATACTCCAATAAAATTTTAAAAAAATAAAGAACTCCTGCCATTTACAACAGCATGGATGAACAATGAAAGTATTATGCTAAGTGAAATAAGTCAGATAAAGACAAGTGCTGTATGATCTCACCTGTACGTGGAATCTAAAAAAGCCAAACAGGAGGTCGATTTTTGGTTGCTAGGGTCTGGGGCGTGGAGGAAATAGGGAGATGTTGATCAAAGTGTACAAATTTTCAGTTATAAATTGAATAAGTTGTGGGGGTGTTATATACTGAGTGGTGATTATAGTTAATAATACTATGTTGTATACTTGAAAATTTCTAAGAAAGTAAATCTTAAATGTTCTCACCACAAAATAAAATAATAACTATGTGAGGTATACATATGTTAACTACCCTTGTGATAATCATTTGCTTTATATACTTATATTAAATTATCTCTTTGTATAACTTAAACATACACAATGTTACAAGTCTATTATACGTCAGTAAAGCTTGGGAAAATAAGTCAATCTTTCTGAAGAATTAACCCAGGGAAAATCAAACTGACTTTTAAAAATGCTTGCAGTGGTCTAAGAAAAAAATAATGTAATATTTTTCTCATCATTATCAACATCGTGTTCCCTATGAACAATGGGAAATACTTGTGGAATACCTGTAATTTCAATGAAATAAAATAATTAATTCTATGTTTAATCCACTATGAAGAGGGACATATGCATACATAGGCACATACACACATGCAACCACACATATTTGATTACAGAAGAACCAAACGTACACAGAAGATTATATTTAGTAAAATACCAAGTCAAAGTATTTAGTTAGATAATCTTTTATCTAACTAAAATTAAATAGTTGCTTTGAACTCTGGGTGTTACTTGATGTACTCTCCATTTCACTCATATACCCAACATGGTTGAAAGAATTTTCCTGAGTTTTATCTCTTTGAAGAAGTACAATGGCTCTGCTGATCCTAGAGTACACTAGACACTAGACCTGGAATTGAAAGCAAATATAAAGCTGGTACTTTTTATTTATTTATTTTTTTTGCGGTACGCGGGCCTCTCACTGCTGTGGCCTCTCCCGTTGCGGAGCACAGGCACCGGATGTGCAGGCTCAGCGGCCATGGCTCACGGGCCCAGCCGCTCCGCGGTATGTGGGATCTTCCCGGACCGGGTGTCCCCTGCATTGGCAGGTGGACTCTCAACCACTGCGCCACCAGGGAAGCCCTAAAGCTGGTATTTTTGAATCAAAATCTCCTGTTTCCAACCACTTGTGGTCTATGAAATTAAGACTTCCTCACTTTCAAGAGTAGCAAGTCAAATTATTTTTGGCAAGATATAAATCCTGATTAAATGCAAACACTTTCCTTTCAGAAATATCTGACGAATTGAATGTTTTTATTTTAAATAATAAAATGGGTGCTGTGTTAGTTTCCTATTGCTACTGTAACAAATTACCACAAACTCAGTGGCTTAAAAACACCAAGTTTATTTCCTTCTGGTTATGGATGTCAGAAGTTCAAAAGGCATTCACTGGGCTAAAACTAACATGTCAGTAGAGCAGTGTGCCTTCTGAAGGTTCCTGTACCTTCATAGTGGACAAATCTGGCAAACATAATGTTGACCAAGTGACCAAAATTAACATCACTAGTAATGAGATACATTATCATTATTCATTTATTTCCTAATACAATGCTCAGAGAAAGATATAACATCATTTTTATAGTATTCTTGCCAAAAAAGCGACCTCAATATAATCATAAGCAAACATGAGACAACCCAAAATTAAGGGATTTTTAAGGGACAAAATAGCTAACAAATGCTCCTCAAATGTGTGAAGGTCATGAAAGACAAAGAAAGACGAAGGAACTGTCACAGGTTGGAGGATATTGAGAAGACATAACAGCCAAGTGCAATGTAGGATCTTGGTCCAGAAAAAGAACAATAGAGAGAAAGTTAATGAGCTACAATGTCTGTAGCTTAATAGTATTGTATTGATATTAATTATTTATAAAATTATTCATAATTATAAGAAATGTTAACATTAGGGCATACTGGGTGAAGTGAGAATTCTCTGTAGTGTTTTTACAACTTTCTGTAAGTCTCAAATTATTTCAAAAATTAAAAAAATCTTTTAAATATCTTCATTGTTGCTATCATGGTACCAATACAACCTAGGGTTATCCACTGCCCCAGATCTCATTTTCCATGGTAATTACGTAGATGTGGGCCTTGTCTTTGTGATGATTTTTCTGTTAGAATACTTTACTTACTGACACTTTATGACATGGTATAATGTCAACATGTTGGGAACTATTTCATTTCTCCTGAATATTTACCCCACCTTTAAATTAACGTGTACAGTGACAAGATGATTACTGTCTTGTGATCTGAACCAACAGGTGGGGCTTCACATTAGTAAAAAACATTAGTAAAAAATTAATAATTTTTATTTAAAACCTCTAATAATAAGCATTAATGCTGGGCTTCCCTGGTGGCGCAGTGGTTGAGAGTCCGCCTGCCGATACAGGGGACACGGGTTCATGCCCCGGTCCGGGAAGATCCCACATGCCGTGGAGTGGCTGGGCCTGTGAGCCATGGGCATCCAGATCCTGTGCTCCGCAACGGGAGAGGCCACAGCAGTGAGAGGCCCGCGTACCGCAAAACAAAAAACAAAAAACATTAATGCCATCATTAGTTTACACAGACTACCAGATTAAGAGATTTATTTAAACATTAGCCATCCTTTATTATTCACTTTTGATTAGTCTTACCATTGTCTATATCTAGCCTTAAGTGGCTATAATGAATATTACTAGTCTAGAATTTACCATGTCAGCAACTGTGAGGTACAGTATATAAACCAATTGTGGATCTTTATCCTGTTTCAGAAGTTTTTTGTGGCATATTTGCAAAATATGACAATTTGTTTGCTTTTCTGTTCTTCTTGCTTAGTCTATTAGCTAAAGAAATGATGTGGTTTACCTCATTGACATTCCTAGTTTCAAAGATCTAGGAAGATTTCTTATATGTTCTACTTAGCAGATTTCTTATATGTTCTACCTAACTTCTTTGCTCTTCCTATTAGAAAACTGGAAGAGATAATTAAGCTCTTTTTCTAATTATCAATTTTCTGATACATAGTTTTGCTTTTGAAATTAAAGCTTCGGTTACTAAAGATATATATAGACAAGGTTTATGCATGAAACTTTTCTGTCCCAGTTCTCTTAATAATAATGTTACATGGCTTTTTAGCTCATAGCCAAACCAGGTTCTGCTTCAAGCTACTGTCAGCTGTAATTCAAGCTCAGTAGGATATAACCTTTAAACCACATTAAAGCTAACAATAGCACATTTTTAAATAAGGATAATGTTATTTCTCACAGTAGTTTTGAAAACTCAGTGAGATTTTCTGGGCCTTTAATTCCTCCTTACAAAATGAAGCTAGTAATTCTCTCAGTTAATTACCAGAGTTCTATGAAGACCAAAAAAATTGTCATTTTCACAGGATGTAATGTAAGAGAGTATTAGCACTGAATAGTGATGAATAAACAGACCCCTCTGATTAAGTGCCTTGAAATTTAACATCGCTTGAGAGAAATTCATTGTTCTTCTAACTAAAGTCTCCTAACATTCCTAGAAAGGAGAAGGAGGTTTTAGGGGACAAATTTAAATTCAGGGACTTTAAAACATGTCTTCAAGAAAGAGGGCAAAGTTGTTTCTTGCAAAGAGCCTTAAGAAAGTTATTTGACCAATATGCCTAGGTGTCATATCTTCTTTTAATTTCCTCACCATTTGTCCTCTCTAATGGTGTTAATTTACTCTGCAATGTGTTCTAATAATTTGGATCTCTCTTTACAAATTACAAACTTTTTTTGGAAGGAAGTGTTCCTTTTCTATCTTTAGAACTTATTTAATATATTGCACATTGCTCTGCATGTAATAAGTACTTAGTAAATGTTTTTTATGTTAAAATAAGAAAATATAACCCTCAAGTTTTAACATTGCCCATTTAAAAAATTGTTCTTAAAATCTGAAAGAAACATCTATGTGTGTGTGTGTGTGTGTGCATGTGTCTGTGTATCTGAAGAAGACCAAGCCAGGAAGAGGGGACAGTATATGCAAATGCTATGTAAGGGGAATGTGCCATGTGCTATTCTAGGCAGTACTGTGTAGGGCGGTGGTTCTCAGCTGGGGGTGATTTTGCTCCCCAAGGGGCCACTTGGCAATGTCTGAGGATATTTTTGTTGTAAGAGCAGAAAAAAATTTCCTTCCTAGATTCTTTGGCTGGTTTACTAATTAAATTGGTGTAAAACAGATTAACAGGAGAAAAACAAATAAAAGTTTAATAATATGTATACCTCCTGTATACATGGGAGATACCCAGGAAAACTGAGTAACTTCCCGAAATAGAAGAAATCCTCACCTTAAATACCACCTTCAACTAACTAAAGATAAAAGAAGATGTTGGATGTAGGGAATCAGTTAACCTGGGAGATTACCAGAAAAACCACAATAAACAAGAGTAAGGTTATTATATGGAGTTAAGTTTTTGTCTGCTGCATTAATAAGAGTTTTCAGTGATAAGGCTATCACCCTCTTCCTGATACAGGGTGGGAGACACCCTCACAAATGGAGATGTGCCTTATACATATCTTCATTTATGTACAATGGCATTACATCCTGATAAACCCATCATAAGTTTAAAATATCATAAGTCAAAAATGCATTTTATACCTAACTTACTAAACATCATAGCTTAGCCTAGCCTACCTTAAACATGTTCAGAATACTTCCATTAGTCTGCAGTTGGGCAAAATCATCCACCATAAAACTTATTTTATAATAAATTATTGAATATTTCATGTAATTTATTGAACACTGTACTGAAAATAAAAAACAGAATGGTTGTATGGACACAGAATTGTTGTAAATGTATCAGTTGTTTACCCTTGTGATCTTGTGGCTGACTGGGAGCTGTGGCCAAGGAAAAGATCAAAATTTTAAGTTCAAAGTGCAGTTTCTACTGAATGCCTATTAATCACTTTCACACCATCATAAAGTTAAAAAAAAAATGTAAGTTGAATCATCATAAGTTGGAGACCAACTGTACATGTAAATGTCTCTTACAAAAAAGTATTTTCTACCTGGTGTTTAGAGATTCTCCAGTGTTTGTAGTTTCTTAAAAATAATCAGCCTCTACAGATTCAGTGCAACCCCTATCAAATTACCAAAAACTTTTTTCACAGAACTGGTACAAAAAATTTTTAAATTTCACTGGAAACACAAAAGACCCTGAATACCCAAAGTGATCTTCAGAAAGAAGATTGGAGCTGGAGAAATCAGGTTCCCTGACTTCAGATTATACAACAAAGCTATAGTAATCAAAACAGTATGGTACCAGTACAAAAACAGACACATAAATCAATGGAACAGGATAGAAAACCCAGAAATAAACCCACACAATTATGGCCAACTAAGCTATGACAAAGGAGGCAAGAGTATACAATGTAGAAAAGACAGCCTCTTCAATAAGTGGTGCTGGGAAAACTGGACAGCTACATGTAAAAGAATGAAATTTGAACATTCTATAATATCATGTACAAAAATAAACTCAAAATAGATTAAAGACCTAAATGTAAGACCAGATACTATAAAACTAAAGAAAAACATAAGCAGGACACTCTTTGACATAGATTGCAGCAATATTGTTTTGGATTCCTCTCATAGAGTAATGGAAACAAAAGCAAAAATAAACATACGGGACCTAATTAAACTTAAAAGCTTTTGCACAGTAAACAAAACCATTAAAAAAAAAAAGAAAGACAACCTATGGAATAAGAGAAAATATTTGCAAATGATGCGACTGACAAGGGATTAATTTCCAAAATATACAGGCAGCTTATTCAACTAAATATCAATAAAACAAACAACTCAATAAAAAATGGACAGAAGATATAAATAGACAATTCTTCAAAGAAGACATAGAGATGTTCAACAGGCACATGAAAAGATGCTCAACATTGTTAATTAGAGAAATGCAAATTAACAATCCGTTGTTATTAGAGAAATGAAAATCAAAACTACAATGAGGTATCACCTCACACCAGTCAGAACTGCCATCATCAAAATGTCTACAAATAATAAACGCTGGAGAGGGTATGGAGAAAAGAAAGCCCTCCTATATTGTTCGTAGGAATGTAAATTGGTGCAACCACTATGGAGAACAGTATGGAGTTTCCTTAAAAAACTAAAAATAGAACTACCATATGATCCAGCAATCCCACTAGGCATATATCAAGAAAAGTCAAAAATTCTAATTTAAAAAGATACATACACCCTAATATTCATAGCAACACTATTTTAAATAACCATGTAAATAGACATGTAAGTAATCTAAATGTCCATCAGCAGACGAATGGATAAAGAAAGTGTGGCATGCATATATATACATATATATATATATATATATATATATATATATATATATATATATAAAGATTGAAATACTACTTGCAGCAACATGGATGGACCCAGGCATTATCATACTAAGTGAAGTCAGACAGAGAAAGATAAATATGTGATATCAGTTTTATGTAGAATGTAAAACAATGATACCAGTGAACTTATTAACAAAACAGAAATAGACCCACAGACATAGAAAACAAACTTATGATTACCAAAGGGGAAGGAAGAGAGGGATAAATTAGGAAATGGGGATTAACAGGTACACACTAGTATATATATAACAGATAAACAGTAAGGATTTACTGTATAACATAGGGAACTATATTCAATATCTTATAATAACTTATAATGGAAAAGAATCTGAAAAATAATATATATGTATAACTGAATCACTTTTCTGTACACTTGAAATATTGTACATCAACTATAATTCAATAAAAAATAAAAAACAAATAATCAGCCTAAAATAATCTTCATGCCAACGAAATATTTTGGGAGGGCAAATTCTGCTCTGCTACATTGTCATGACTTGTTGGAGGGCACTACTATTGGCATATAGGGGTAGAGACCAGGGATGTTGCTAAAAAGTCTTGACTACACAAGACATAATTATCTGGCCCAAAGTATCGATAGTGACAAGGTTGAGAAAGCTTGGTATAGACAAAATCAAGCTGGGGTCAGTATGATACACCAGAAAGGGATTTCATTAGAACTCTTCCCTCCTCCAGATAAATATAAAATAATTTTTATTATTTACCTGCTTTTTAAAGTATTTATTTATTTATTTTTTACTTATTCTCCTATTTCATGCAATAGTACTGTAATAGAAATGAAAATGTTTGCTTTTAGAGTAGAAGCAGGACCTGGAGTATCCTTCTTTCAAGGACTTTCTTATCCTGGAAACATTCATTATTCCCTTTCTCTATGATCTTACCAGAGAGACTGCTGTACAGACTCCTTATATAGCTTCACACCTAAGAAGGATTAACAGTTTCTGCCTTCTCAGGAAGGAAAATTTATTTATTTATTTACTGTATTTATTGTATTTTGAATGAACCTAATAATTATCTTACCTTTAGTAATCTACTGGGAATATATCTTGACCCTGTATTAATAAGAACAATACTTTGCAAACTTACAAACTGAGAATTGTATGGCAACTGTAAGTATATGTTTTTTTGTTTTTTTTCTTAACTTATATTTTATACTGGAGTATGGTTGATTAACAATATTGTGTTAGTTTCAGGTGTGCAGCAGAGTGATTCAGTTATACATATACATGTATCTATTCTTTTACAAATTCTTTTAGGTTACTATAGAGTATTGAGCAGAGTTCCCTGTGCTATACAGTAGGTCCTTGTTGGTTATCTATTTTAAATATAGCAGTGTGTACATGTCAGTCCCAAACTGCCAATCTATCCCTCCTCCGATGCTTCCCCTCTGGTAACCATAAATTCATTCTCTAAGTCTGTGATTCTGTTTCTGTTTTGTAAATAAGGTCATTTGTATCATTTTTTTAGATTCCACATATAAGCTACCTCATATGATATTTGTCTTTCTCTGTCAGACTTACTTCATTTAGTATGATAATCTCTAGGTCCATCCATATTTCTGCAAATGGCATTATTTCATTCTTTTTAATGGCTGAGAGTTATTCCAATGCATATATGTACCACATCGTCTTCTTTTTTTTTTTTTTTGTGGTACGTGGCCCTCTCACTGTTGTGGCCTCTCCCGTTGCAGAGCACAGGCTCCGGACGCGCAGGCTCAGTGGGCGTGGCTCATGGGCCCAGCTGCTCCACGGCATGTGTGATCCTCCCGGTCCGGGACACAAACCCATGTCCCCTGCATCGGCAGGCAGACTCTCAACCACTGCGCCATCAGGGAAGTCCTGTACCACATCTTCTTTATTGGGGAAGGCAAATTTAAATTAACTTCTACAACAATTTTTCTTCTCTGCTGTACTTTTTATTTATTTATTTTTATTGTTGTTAAATGAGTGTATCTACTCCAGGATTGCAGGATAAAAGTTGACATACCAGAAGTGAAATTTAAAAAGAGAAAGTGGCAACCAAATCAAAATTACAAAGGTAGAAATCAAGAATAATATTCACTTTAGCAATGTGGCCAAATTCAATTTGAGTTAGGGATTTCAGTTATTCTTTCTGATATATTATTTTGAATTTATAGATTCAGTCAATTAAATTAGTTTAAAAAATGATTAGGGCAATTGAAATTACTTATGACAGAAATTTGGCAATCATGTGACCCTGGAGGTCATGGCACAATTTGGCCTAGGAAGCCTGTCTGGAGCCTGAGGACCCTAAATTAGTTTAATAATGTTTTGGGGGAGTTCCCTGGTGGTGCAGTGTCTAAGGCTCCACACTCCCAATGCAGGGGGCCTAGGTTCGATTCCCAGTCAGTGAACTAGACCCCACATGCATGCCGCAAGTATGGAGTCCGCCCGTCACAACTAAGGACCCCGGCTACCACAGCTAAGTTGACCACAAGCAGCAACTAAGACCTGGTGCAACCAAATAAATAAATAAATATTTAAAAATATAATGTTTTGGTTTCCCTTATAGTGTGACCTTGGACAGTCAAACTTCTTGAACTGTTTGCAGGTGCAAATCTTAAGCCTCTTCCTCAGCCAGTCAACCAGCCAATAATCAGCTCAAAGTCAGTCCTATACACTGGGTAGAACAAGTTGTCAATATTTAATACATAAAATTCATTTTTGTGAAATACTCCAGATCATGTGATATTGCTCTTAGATAATAATCACAGGTGTGCTTGTACACACAACGTTCTCTGTGTTCTGACTCTAATCTGTAATAATGTGTTTACATTACTTTCCTCAACAATATGAACAATATGCCTATATGATGAAATGTGAAGTATAATACCCATTATGATAATAAATTGACCCTTATTGCCAGCCCAATTCCTGATTATTAATGTGAACAACTTACCTTTTTCTTTCTGTTTCAGCTCCTGGATTTTATTGTCTATATTTTCTTGTGGTGAGGAACAAGTTTCACAGCTCAGCAAAGCCTTAGAAAGTTTTTATAACCAGTCTCTAAAATGCAGCTGTATCTAGCTACAAGCAAGACATCAAGCAAGTGACCCAGGACTTATTGTTGTGGTCAGTTTCTGTATAGCTAAGGCAAGTTCTCTTTCTTGGCCTCTACTCTGGATATATAAAAAGCTAAAGCTTTTAAAGTGGGAGAGGAAACAGAGAAGGTAAAATTTTGTTTCACAAAAAATACCAGCAAGTTTCCTGGTGATACATTATTAATCAGCTTCTCTTGTTGATAGTACAGGATCAGTTTGTTGACATTCATCATGTCTGTTGGCCAAAAAACCAAAAAACAAAAACAGCGGGGTAGATTGAATAACTTCAGCACTCATAATCATTTTGTTTGTTTCATGCTTGGAAATTTTACTACAGTACATGGCTGTTTCAGTAATTGTGGTAGAAGGAACATATGTTAACGTGTTTGTCTCTGCAAAGCCCAAGAGCAAATAACATGTATATCATCAGCTCTCTAATAACTGTTAGAGGTGGCCCCTAACTACCATTACACATCTGGGGAATGATGTATAATTTATACCTTGACATAGAAAGAAAAAAAGTTAAGGTAATTTGACCTGCTGAGAGTTACTCATTAACTATCTAGAGCTCCAAATGTTATTGCCTGGTTTGGTCAGGAAAGTCTTCATTTAGCATGTGCTTTGAGTCGATAAACATTCTATCCTGCTAATGATACCAAAAATCCACTCTGTGCAATCTAATTTTCCACACCTTTTCCCTTGTAGCATTTCCAAACCATGAATAAACGTGCTTTGAGTGCAGATCTACTATTTATTACCAAGAGGCCTAGTTCTATTAAATTGCCTCTGGCACAGGACTGGTTACATAATTTGTCAGATTCAGTAGCAAATGACAATGAGAGGCCTCTTGTTCAAAAATTATTAAGAACTTTATGGGACTTCCCTGGTGGCGCAGTGGTTAAGAATCCGCCTGCCAGGGGACACAGGTTTGAGCCCTGGTCTGGGAAGATCTCACATGCCACAGAGCAACCAAGCCCGTGCACCACAACTACTCAGCCTGTGCTCTAGAGCCCACGAGCCACAACTACTGGGTCTGCGTGCCACAACCACTGAAGCCCACGAGCCTAGAGTCTATGCTCTGCAACAAGAGAAGCCACCGCAATGAGAAGCCCGTGCACTGCAACGAAGAGTAACCCTCGCTTGCTGCAATTAAAGAAAGCTCACGCGCAGCAACAAAGACCCAACACAGCCAAAAATAAGTAAATTCATATATTAAAAAGACGCATTTGTGAAAAAAATTATTAAGAATTTTAAGATGGCAACAGCAGAGCATTAAACCAAGCTAAGAATCCTCTGTGACTGTACAGGTTGCACGATTACAAAGCATGTCGACAAAGCTGGTGTATCTAACAAAATGCATGCCCATGGTTGGAAATGATACCCATTAAAAGCCATTTTGCACAAAGAAATACCTATATATATCATTTAAAAAATTATAATGTTCTTCATATTACTTTATAGTGCTTCTGAAATATTTCTGTTTGTGTGTTGAAGTATGCTTGAAAAGCCCAATTCATGCCATTTTTGGGGGAAATTTTACTAAAGCATAGTTGAAGTAAACTAAATTGCACATATTTAAAGTGTAAAATTTGGCCATTTTCAACATATGCATCTACCCAAAAAACATGGCCACAATAAATATTTCTATCATCCTCAAAAATTTCCTTGTGCCCTTTTGTAATTCATCCTTCCTTCTGTCCACTCTGTACCCTGGGAATCACTGATGGACTTTTTGTCACTATAAAGTAGTTTGAATTATCTGTAAGCATAGATTATATATATTTGTCTAGCCTTTTCACTCAGCCTATAGAGTAGTTTGAATTATCTGCAAGCACAGATTATGTACGTTTGTTTAGCCTTTTTCACTCAGCCTAATGATTTTGAAGTTCATTCATATTGCTGCATGTATCAACATCCCATTCCTTTTTATTGCTGATAACTATTCCTTTGGATAAACTGTTTTTCACATGTTGGTAGAATTTTGAGTTCTTTCTGGTGTTTGGCTCTTATGTGCAAAGCTCTTTTGATTTTTTAAATTTTCTTGAGTAAATACCTAGAAGAGGAATGATTGGTTTACATGGTAATTATATGTTTACATTTTTAAGAAAGTGTCAAATTGCTTCCTAAAGTGGTTGTATCATTTTACATTCCCTCCAGCAATGTAAAAAGGTTCTAGTAGTTCCATATATTTGAAAGCAGTTGATATGGTCAGAGAAAACCAACTCATGCAATATTTAATTATCTTCTAATATTATATTAAATTTATTTGGAAGGGATTTCTTTTAGAATTCTGGTTTTTATTTCCCAAATTTTATTATGAAAAATTTCAAGCAGAAAAGTTGAAAAAATTGTACACTCCACCTAGATTTATTTTAATTTAAGTTTGCTATATTTGTTTTATCACATAAATCTATACACCTATCCTTCTTTCTATCCCAACACCACCTAAATTTAAAAGACAAAGGAATATATACATATGTTGGAGAATAACACAGATCTTAGGCAAGATTGTCACCTCATAAAAATTACATTTTATTCCAAGAATTTTTGCTTACATTTGATATTTTTTTGTTAGTTTAACTTTCAAGAGTAATTTCTATTACTCACAGGCATCCACAGGAATTTTAAAATAATTTGGTAATGTACCTGGGGGAAATAAGTGCCATCATTTGTTCATTCGGCTACTTATTTATTTATTTAATTTTTATTTATAGATTTGGAGTGAAACATCAAGTATGCAAAGGATCCATATTTCTTGCTCCACTTCTATCCCCTCTTTCCTGTCTTTGGAATATTTATCTTTATGCCAGCAACTCCATCAGGGAATTTTTCAGATGAAGGAAGAGGTAATGGAACTTAGAGAAGTCCAATTTTATTTGTTAATAAGAAGGAGGTTGAAAGTAATGGTTAAAATTGGATTTTTAAACTAGCAGTGGATGTAATTTATTCCATCATGCCAGCTCCAATTTTTTCTCTTTATTGCAGGTAACTGAGAATTAGTCACGTTTGTTATTTTTAGCACTCCCTGATTTTGTCAGAATTGGAAATGAAGTTACAAAAATAGGTAAAGAAAAACTATCAAAAATATTTTAAAAACCAACATTTCTGATTCAGTTAGCCAGGAAATAATAGGAAAAACTTGGAAAAATGATTGTTTTAAGATAAAACTTAGGTGGGTTATTTGGATTGATTATTCAGCTTCATTTAAATAACTAAGATTGGGCTGACTCACTGAAAAAAATCTTGTCACGTATCCTAAAGTAAGTGTATTGGTGCAAAGAGGAGAGCAGGGGAAATTTATTTCATTTATTTTATTACCAATTCTTCATTTTGTGGAAGTGAATTTTTGAAGCTTCGGGATAGCACTTTTTACTTATGTTTTCTTCCTTAACCCTGAAACTTTGCCTATTAACACAAGCTATGTTTTTCAGACAAAAAATGTTCTTGATGCATTTAAAAATTTGATAGTCAGTAAGCTAAGGTTAATCTGAAAAAAATGAGAAAAAAAAAAGACAGTTTTATATTCTTAGTTACCTTCAAAATGAAAGTAGAGCTTCTAATGCTATTTCTTTGTAAGGATTTAAATTCAGGTACAGATTGTTCATTTGAAGGGCATTTGAAGTTTGAATTAAAATACATCAGTCTTCCTTGAAAACCCAGGCAATTAATATACACAAATACAAAATTCCCTAAACAATATTTTTGTCCACACCTCACTTATATATGCTTATAGGAATTATTCCTTGCTAAAATGCAATTAATCAAATCCCTGGTAACAAAACAAATTACCCTGTCATTTTATACTTAAAGATGTCAATGTTTAATACTTTTTTCAAAATACAAGTTTGGCCTTTGACTGCAAATATTTAGTGATGCTAGGATTCACATCTCAATAGTGAGAAGAAAAAATGTTCCATTTTAAGAATCACTATGTCAGTTAACAATTTATCCACATAATAAATTACTATTTCCTATTTTTAAATGAGCTTCCAACATTGGTTAACCAATCAACCAAGTGGAAGTTATTCATATATCATCATAGAGATCAGAATCACTGTTTTAAAATACATATACTTATAAAAATAATTGCAAAGCCCTATGGCCTAGTCTTGTTCACTCTTAAACAAATGAATTAGCCATATGGCTCTATCATTGAAAACAGGTAGAAAGAACTTCTGAATAAATAACTTTAAAGAGTAATTTCTATTACTCACAGGTATCCACAGGAATTTAAAAATAATTTGGTAATGTACCTGGGGGAAATAAATGCCATCATCTTGTTCATTCAACTCTTTATTTATTTACTTAATTTTTATTGGAGTATAGTTGCTTTACAATGTTGTGTTAGTTTCTGCTATACAGCAAAGTGAATCAGCTAAATGTATACATATATCCCCTCTTTTTTGGATTTCCTTCCCATTTAGGTAATCACAGAGCATTGAGTAGAGTTCCCTGTACTATACAGTAGGTTCTCATTAGTTATCTATTTTATACATAGTATCAAAAGTATATATATGTCAATCCCACTCCTTTTCCCCTTTGGTACCCATATGTTTGTTCTCTACATCTGTGTCTCTATTTCTGCTTTGCAAATGAGATCATCTATACCATTTTTCTAGATTCTACATATATGTGTTAATATACAATAATTGTTTTCTGACTTACTTCACTCTGTATGACAGCTTCTAGGTCCATCAACATTGCTGCAAATTACCCAATTTCATTCCTTTTTATGGCTGAGTAATAGTCCATTGTATATATGTACCATATCTTCTCTATCCATTCCTCTGTTGACGGAGATTTAGGATGCTTCCATGTCCTGGCTATTGTAAACAGTGCTACATTGAACATTGGGATGCATGTGTCTTTTCGAATTATGGTTTTCTCTGGGTATATGCCCAGTAGTGGGGTTGCTGGGTCATATGGTTGTCCTATTTTTAGATTTTTAAGGAACCTCCATGCTGTTCTACATAGTGACTCTTTCAATTTACATTCCCACCAACAGTTCAAGAGGGTTCCCTTTTCTCCACACCCTCTCCACCATTTATTGTTTGTAGATGTTTTGATGATGGCCATTCTCACTGGTGTGAGGTGATACCTCATTGTACTTTTAATTTGCATTTCTGTAATAATTAGTGATGTTGAGCATCTTTTCATGTGTCTCTTGGCCATCTGTATATCTTCTTCAGAGAAATGTGTATTTAGGTCTTCTGCCTATTTTTGGATTGGGTTGTTTGTTTTATTGATATTGAGCTGCATGAGCTGGTTATAAATTTTGGAGATTAATCCTTTGTCAGTTGCTTCATTTGCAAATATTTTCTCCCATTCTGAGGGCTGTCTTTTCATCATGCTTATGGTTTCCTTTGCTGTGCAAAAGCTTTTAAGTTTCATTAGGTTCCATTTGTTTATTTTTGTGTTTATTTCCATTTCTCTAGGAGGTGGGTCAAAAAGGATCTTGCTGTGATTTATGTCATAGAGTGTTCTACCTGTGTTTTCCTCTAAGAGTTTGTTAGTGTCTGGCCTTACATTTAGGTCTTTAATCCATTCTGAGTTTATTTTTGTGTATGGTGTTAGGGAGTGTTCTAATTTCATTCTTTTACATGTAGCTGTCCAGTTTTCCCAGCACCACATATTGAAGAGACTGTCTTTTCTCCATTGTATATTCTTGCATCTTTTGTCATAGATTAGGTGACCATAGGGGTTTGGGTTTATCTCTGGGCTTTCTATACTGTTCCAATGATCTATATTACTGTTTTTGTGTCAGTACCATACTGTCTTAATTACTGTAGCTTTGTAGGATAGTCTGAAGTCAGGGAGCCTAGTTCCTCCAGCTCCATTTTTCTTTCTCAAGATTGCTTTGGGTATTCAGGGTCTTCTGTGTTTCCATACAACTTGGAAAATTTTTGTTCTAATTCTATGAAAAATGCCATTTGCCAAATTACATTTACATTACAAAAATGTAATTTGATAGGGATTGCACTGAATCTGTAGATTGCCTTGGGTAGTAGAGTCATTTTGACAATATTGATTCTTCCAATCCAAGACCATGGTATGTCTCTCCATCTCTTTGTGTCATCTTTGATTTCTTTCATCAGTATCTTATAGTTTTCTGCATACAGGTCTTTTGCCTCTTTAGGTAGGTTTATTCCTAGGTATTTTACTCTTTTTGTTACAATGGTGAATGGAATTTTTCCTTAAATTCTCTTTCTGATATTTTGTTGTGAGTGTATAGGAATGCAAGATATTTCTGTGAATTAATTTTGTATCCTGCAACTTTACTAAATCTATTGATTAGCTCTGTTAATTTTCTGGTGGCACCTTTAAGATTTTCCAGATACAGTATCATGTCAGCTGAAAAGTGACAGTTTTACTTTTTCTTTTCCAATTTGTATTCCTTTTATTTCTTTTTCTTCTCTGACTGCCATGGTTAGGACTTCCAATACTATGTTGAATAATAGTGATGAGAGGGGACATCCTTGTCTTGTTCCTGATCTTAGAGGAAATGCTTTCAGTTCTTCACCATTGAGAATGATGTTTGCTGTGGATTTTTCATATTAGCCTTTATTATGTTGATGTAGGTTCCCTCTATGCCCACTTTCTGGAGAGTTTTTGTGATAAATGGTTGTTAAATTTTGTCAAAAGCCTTTTCGGCATCTATTGAGATGATCATACGGTTTTTCTCCTTCAATTTGTTAATAGGGTGTATCACATTGATTGATTTGCATATATTGAAGAATCCTTGCATCCCTGGGATAAATCCCACTTAAACATGTTGTATGATCCCTGTGGTGTGTTGTTGGATTCAGTTTGCTAGTATTTTGTTGAGTATTTTTGCATCTATGTTCATCAGTGATATTGGCCTATAATTATTTTGTATGTGCTATCTTTGGTTTTGGTATCAGGGTGATGGTGGCCTTGTACAATGAGGTCAGGAGTGGTTTTCCCTCTGCAATTTTTTGGAAGAGTTTGAAAAGGATGGGTGTTAGCTCTTCTCTAAATGTTTGATAGAATTCACCTGTGAAGCCATCTGGTCCTGGACTTTTCTTTGTTGCTTGTAGTAGTCTCTTATGATCCTTTGTATTTCTGAAGGGTCAATTGTAACTTCTCCTTTTTCATTTCTAGTTTTATTGATTTGAGTCCTCTCCCTTTTTCTCTTGTTGAATCTGGCTAAAGGTTTGTCAATTTTATTTATCTTCTCAAAGAGCCAGGTTTTAGTTTCCTTGATCTTTGCTATTGTTCATTTCTATTTCATTTATTTCTGCTCTGAATTTTATGATTTATCTCCTTTTACTAACTTTTGGTTTGTTTGTTGTTCTTTCTCTAGTTGCTTTAGGTGTAAGGTTAGGTTGTTTATTTGAATTTTTTCTTGTTTCTTGAGGTAGGATCGTACTGCTATAAACTTCCATCTTAGAACTGCTTTTGCTGCATCCCATAGGTTTTGGGTTGTCATGTTTTCATTTTCATTTGTTTCTATGTATTCTTTAATTTACTGTTTGATTTCTTCAGTGATCTCTTGGTTATTTAGTAGTGTATTGTTTAGTCTCCATGTGTTTGTGTTTTTTACAGTTTTTTTTTCCTATAACTGATTCCTAATCTCATAAAGTTGTCGGAAAAGATGCTTGATATGACTTCAATTTTCTTAAATTTACTGAGGCTTGATTTCTGACACAAGATGTAATCTATCCTGCATTATGTTTCATGTGCCCTTGAGAAGAAATTGTATTCTGCTCTTTTGGATGGAATGTCCTACAAATAACAATTAATTCTGTCTGGTCTAGTGTGTCATTTAAGGCTTGTGTTTCTTCACTGCTTTTTCTGTCTGGATGCTCTATCCTTTGGTGTAAGTGGAGTGTTAAAATTCCCTACTATTATTTGTTACTGTCAATTTCCCCTTTTATGGCTGTTAGCATTTGCCTTATCTATTGAGGTGCTCCTATGATGGGTTCATACATATTTACAATTGTTACATTTTTTTCTTGGATTGATCCCTTGATCAATATGTAGTGTCCCTCCATGTCTCTTGTAATAGTCTTTATTTTAAAGTCTATTTTGTCTTATATGGGTATTGCTACTCCAGCTGTCTTCTGATTTCCATTTGCATGGAATATCTTTTTCCATCCCCTCACTTTCAGTCTGTATGTGTCCTTAGGTCTGAAGTGGGTCTCTTGTAGACAGCATATATACACATCTTGTTTTGGTATCCACCCAGCATTTTTGGTTGGAGCATTTAATCCATTTACATTTAACGTGATTATTAATGTGTATGTTCCTATTTCCATTTTCTTAATTGTTTTGGATTTGTTTTTGTAGCTGTTTTTCTTCTCTTCTCTTTTCTGCCTAGATAAGTCCTTTAGCATTTGTTGTAAATCTGTTTTGGTGGTGCTGAATTTCCTTAGCTTTTGCTTGTCTGTAAAGCTTTGGACTTCTTCTAATCTGAATGATATCCTTGCTGGGTAGAGTAATCTTTGTTGTAGGTTTTTCCCTTTCATTACTTTAAATATATCCTGCCGCTCCCTTTTGGCCTGCAGAGTTTCTGCTGAAAGATCAGCTGATAACCTTATGTAGATTCCCTTGTATATTATTTGTTGTTTTTCCCTTGCTGCTTTTAATATTTTTTCTTTGTATTTATTTTATTTGATTAATTATTGTCTTGGTATATTTCTCTTTCGGTTTATCTTGCCTGGGACCTGCTGTGCTTCCTGGTCTTGGGTAATTATTTTCTTTCCCATGTTGGGGAAGTTTTTGACTATAATCTATTTGAACATTTTCTCAGACCATTCTCTTTCTCCTGTTCTTCTGGGACCCCTATAATTCGAATATTGGTGCATTTGTTCGAGGTCTCTGAGACTGTCCTCATTTCTTTTCATTCTTTTTTCCTTATTCTGCTTCATGGCAGTTATTTCCACTATTCTATATTCCACCTCACTTACCGTTTTTCTGTCTCAGTTATTCCTCTATTGATTCATTCTGGTGTACTTTTGTTTCAGTTATTGTGTTGTTCATCACTGATTGTTTATTCTTTAGCTCTTCTAGGTCCTCGTTAAACATTTCTTGTACCTTTTTGATCCACGCCTGCATTCCATTTCTGAGATCTTGGATCATCTTTACTATGATTACTCTGAATTCTTTTTCTGGTAGATTGCCTATTTCCTCTTTATTTATTTGGTCTTTTGGGTTTTTACCTTGCTCTTTCCTCTGTAACGTATTTCTCTGTCATCTCATTTAGTCTAATTTACTGTGTTTATGGTCTGCTTTCTGCAGGCTGCAGGGTCATAGCTCCTCTTGCTTCTATTGTTTGCCCCCTAGTGGGTGATGTTGGTCCAAGGGCTTGTGTAGGGTTCTTGGTGGGAGGGATTGGTGTCTGTGATTTGTTGGGTGGAGCTGAGTCTTTTCCTTCTGATGGGCAGTGCTGCATCATGTGGAGAGTTTTGGGGTCTCTGTGAGCTTAGTAGGAGTTTAGGCAGCCTGTCTGCTCGTGGGTTGGGCTGTGTTCCTATCTTGCTGTTTGTTTGGTGTGAGGTGTCCAACACTGGAGCCTGCAGACAGCTGGGTGGAGATGGGTCTTGGTGTCAAGGTGGATACCTCTAGGTAGGTCTCTGGACCAGTTGTGGGCACTCTGAGGCCAGCTCAGACACTGAGCTATAACTCTCACGTGTACTTACCACAAATGTCTACTGGTGCTACAGCTACACCAGTCTTATTGTGGGAACACTTGTTGTTTATTCAGATATTCCACAGATGCAGGATTTACCAAGCCTATTGAGGGGATTTAATTTGTGGCTTGTGCAGCTGTACAGAAAGATTTCTGTTCCTTTTCCCTCAGGAGTCTGTTCCCCACCCAGGTGATGGGGATTGAAAACAGTGGCTCATTGGGGCACACTTACTCCCTCAGGCTGGGGAGTGGTATGTTGGCCACAACTGGGGTGTGCTTGAATTGCCTGTGGTAGTGGGAACTGGCAGGCAGTTACAACAGACTGGAGCTTGTTTGCTCTGGTGGGAGTCCTTCCCAGTGCCTGCAGAGGCAAGGCCTGGTATGTGGGGGTGACAGTGGCCCAGCCCCTTGTGTGCCACTCAACAAAGGTGCCTTGTTTTCTAGGCAGAACACATTTCCTCTAGGGCATTCCTGGTCTCACATCCCCTCACACCCATCCCCTCTGCTACATCCGAGCAGCCAACAGAGGTCCTTTACCTGGACCTGCCCTCTTAACCACATGCTTTAGCACTCAGCCCCCACCAGCACTGGCAGATTCCCACCTCAGGCAGGGGTGTCCAGGGCTGATTCCTGAGGAGGCTTTGGGATGGGCGGCATCCCACCCTGGAGCCTATGTGGGCAGAGGAGGCCTTGGCTTGAAGGACATGTGAGACTGCTCAGATAGGTGCCTCTCCCAGTGCTCATGGAGGCTGAAGAAGCTGGCGGGTGGGGAAAGGGGTTGCAATGGCAGCCCTTCCCCTTGTAAGCCACTCAACAATGATGCCTCACTTCTTTTTCCTGGTTGTGGAGCTCCTTACTCCTGTCCCTTCAGGCTGTCTTTTCACAGCCAGTAGCTGTCCCCTCCCTGGGTCCACGCTCCAAACTCCACTTGCCAGCACCCAGCCCCCCTGTGCAACAGGAGACTCATGACTCAGCCCGGGGTGCACAGAGCAGTAGCAGAGAACTTGCATGAAGTTCTTACTTTGTCCTGCCTTCCACAGACCACCTGCTGCATTCTCCTTTGATCCCCTGAAGGTCCCTTTCTGCCCCAGCTGATTTCCTCACTGTTAGGGAGTTTTTCTGAGTGTGGGGACCTCCCCTCCCCTTCAGCTTCCCACCAGTGTTCCTGGTCCCGTTTTTGATTCCTCTTTTCTTTTTTTCTTTCTTTCTTTCATCCTACCCTGTTGCAAGAGGATTTTCTTGTCCTTTTAGGTGTCCAAAGTCTTTTGCTAATATTCAGCAGGGGCTCTGTCAGAATTGTTCCATTTGTAGATATATTCTTGATGTACTTGTAAGGAAAGATGAATTCCACATCCTCATATTCTGCCATCTTGACTCCTCCAAGATCCATACTTTTCTGTTCATTCTACTTTTGAAGTTTTATTTTAAAACCAAAAGTGTGTTTTTTTATCTTCCTAATTTTTCTTTTAATCATAATTATTCAGGTCCTTTAGAGTGCACAGAAATTCTCAAGAATTCAAATGGAAAGTTATTCATTTAGATAAGAAACTTGAAAAATAATCTGATCATATCAATGATTTTAAAATGTTCAAATTTAATGATTGACCATTGTAAAAAGTTAATGTCTATAGTTAATTTCATACAGAAATTACCAGGGGTTATAGGTGTCTAGGAATGAGGTTTGGAGGAGGTGAGTGGTATATACTGCAAATGAATTATAATAGAGCAGAGAGAAGAGGCTTTAATTCACAGATGCTTTACTTGCCTTTGAAGATGTCAACAGAATTAATTTTCTTTACTTGATTCCTGACTTTTATTTCTACCTAATTTCCAGCCTCAACTTTCCCTGGCACTTCACTTTGTGGCTCATATTCCCAAATCAGTATAGAAAGATCAGGCATATTTAGAGAGTCATGTGGTCTTCAGGAGAAGGAGCTGATTATAACTTCCCTCCTCCAAATTTAAAGTGAGTTCCCACTCATGAATATTAGAATCTTTTTATATAGAAAATGTTTTACCAGCTCAAACTCATGACAAATGTTTTGACAGACACCAGTTTGTCTCTGGAGAAAATAGGACAGCATATTTAAAATGGGTATGTTCTTCAAAATTACAGGACAATTACAACCCCCTGGATTTGGAACTCTCTTTCACCCCTCTCTCCATGATTCCAGGATCTACAAATGTTACAATTATTTCTTTTATTTCAACCACATCATTCTCTTTGATCTTAGAGCCCTTTTGAACTTTTATTGAGTATTTGATTACTGGGTTTTGTACTTTGAAATTTTGATTTTCCTTCCACAGAAACTGGAACTTTTCCAAAGTGCTTCCTGTATTTGGTTGGGAGCTCTGAACTTTTTATTTGTAAATCACATGATTCATTTCTTCCTGAAGAATCAGCAAGAAGGTCATGAAAGTATCATTTTTCTAGGATATATGCAAAAATAATGACAGCTGCTGACACACTAATAAGAAGATCCTGTGGCCTATTCTGGTTCAGTTTTACTTTTCTCTCTTCCACTATTCTAAGGAGAAACATTATGCTTTGGACTCTAACACTGAGTCTCAACACTCCACCGTACACCTAAGAAGTGCTTGATTTTACAAAGCATAGTAGTTATTTCTTTTCCCTGGAATCTTAAAAAATTTTTTGTCATTCATGGCTTGGTTTAGAATCACTTCTTGTGGGAGCCCTCCCCAACCTCATGGTCTAATTAACACTCAGGTCCTTTCTATTTTTCCATCTTTATTGTTATCACTGCCTCATGTTTTATTGCTCATTGTTTGTTAATTTGTTTATTTGTTTTCTTCCTCCACTAGAACACAAGATCCATGACGGAGGAACCAGGTCTCTGTGTGCACTCCTGCAAAGGAACAGTTGCTGGCATAAAGAAGACCCTCAGGAAATGTTGGTTGAATGGCAGACTGTATATTGATAACTGAAGGTCTCTTTAAAACTACTGATGTTACACATCTCTAAATGTAAATCAATAACAATTAAAATTCAATATTATATTAATTTTGTTTAACTGAAAACATGGAATTACATATACTTCAAATCGTTTTAGAAAAGATGTTAAATAGTAAAAATTCAACTCTAATAATTTTCTAAATGTAGCTAATTTGTTCAAAAATATTATTAATAATTGTGTAATTGATTTTGAATTTTTATTTCTGAGCATCATTAGTATGCCTACAAGCTGGTAAAAATGAAAACATTTCTTTGTGCTTTTAATGATATTTAATTTAAAGGTACATACATTCTTGATGAACTTGGAGATAACTTTTTCAATCATCGTGGCTAGTCATTGTGTCCAAAGGTTTTATTTCTTTTTCTCCTGCTGCTACAAGAGTGTCCTTAACTTTGTACTCTTTCTGAACTAATACTTTTGTTATTGTCCAGAAATCAGAAATAGCATGTGACTATTACATCATACATAATTTTTCCACCAAAACACTTGAGAATAACTTGGATTTATTTATTAGAATTTTATTTTCCCAAATCTTGCAGTATCCTAGAGTTTACATAACTAACCTTAAGCCAAATGCGAGAGGACATGCACTAAGCTCCTATTTAAAATCTACTCACGGTGCAGTTTAAATATTTAGTACAGACATCTTAAATGTGCATCCTTAGTTTACTGAAAATGGATTTTCTAAAAATGGATATTGGATATTAATATCAGGCATTCATATAAAGACAGGTTTTGTTAACATAATCTAAAGAAGACTAATGATGGTGATCATATATATTTGTTTAACTAACCCAAATATTTTTCTGTACTGGTAATTTCTACAGCCCATCTCTTCATTTTTATTACTTTGTTTTCATTTTATAACTTATCTTTTTTTTTTAACATCTTCATTGGGGTATAATTGTTTTACAATGGTGTGTTAGTTTCTGCTTTATAACAAAGTGAATCAGTTATACATATACATATGTTCCCATATCTCTTCCCTCTTGCATCTCCCTCCCTCCCACCCTCCCTATCCCACCCCTCTAGGTGGTCACAAAGCACCAAGCTGATCTCCCTGTGCTATGCAGCTGCTTCCCACTAGCTATCTATTTTACATTTGGTAGTGTATATATGTCCATACCACTCTCTCACTTTGTCACAGCTTACCCTTCCCCCACCCCTTATCCTCAAGTCCATTCTCTAGTAGATTTGTGTCTTTATTCCCGTATTTGCTCCTAGGTTCTTCATGACCATTTCTTTTTTTTTTTTTTTCCTTAGATTCCATATATATGTGTTAGCATATGGTATTTGTTTTTCTCTTTCTGACTTACTTCACTCTGTATGACAGACTCTAGGTCTATCCACCTCACTACAAATATCTCAATTTCGTTTCTTTTTATGGTTGAGTAATATTCCATTGTATATATGTGCCACATCTTCTTTAACTTATCTTTGATTCATATTTCTTTACTGAATGAAGGTTGTTCATTAATATAGAAAGTGCTGGCCTTTGTTTTATATTTCTAATATAATATATTTATATAAATGTATTAAAAAAAGAAATCATGAAACTTCTAAAATTAGAAATTTAAGGAACTAGTACCTGTCTGCCTTTTGGCATTGCTGCATAACAAGAAATTTATTTTGACATTTTGTGGTTCTGAACCAGTGGGAATTTTGCCACCCAGGAGACATCTGGCAATGTCTGGAGAAAGTTTGTTTGTCACAACTGGGATGTACTAATGTTATCTAGTGAGTATAAACCAGGGAAGTACTAAACATCCTATAATGTACAGAACAGCCTCTGAAACAAAGAACAATGTGGTCCAAAGTGGAAATAGTGCTGGATTGAGAAAAACTAGTTTATACAAATAAAATTTTGAAAATTGACTTAAAAGTAAACTTTAAAAGCTTACTTTTAAAACCATAGATAAAAGGTATGCTTACTTAATATATTTAAAGTTCTTCAAAGAGACTAAAGTATTCAAAAATGTCTTCACCTTAGAGGAAAATATGAATAGTGAGGAAAATATGAATAGTAAGGAAAATAAAAAATGAAGTCATAGGTAATGGGAACAGAGGTTGTGTAGGCTTTTGTAAGCCATTCTATGAAATTTGGTTTTTACTTTGCATGAAATAAGAACCATTATATAATACAGAGCAGAGGAGAAGCATAATCTACTTTGTGTTTTAACAGGATTGTTTGGTTACTATGGTAGAATTCTAAAGATACTCTCCAAGTTTCCCTTCCCCTAGTTATTCAATTAAACACTAATCTAGGTTCTGCTATGCAGGGACTTTGCAGATGTAATTAAGATCACAGGCCTTATCTGGACAGGTCCAGTCTAATCACTTGAGACCTCAAAGCAGAGACATTTCTCCATCTGGTTAGTCAGAGGGATGTGGCAGATGGGGAGGGAGAGATAAAATCAAAGTGTGAGAAAGGTGCCACCCACCATTGCTAGCTTTGAAGATGGAACAAGGAGGTCACATGCCAAAGAATGTGAGCAGCTTCTAGAACCAAAGAACCAAACTCAACCAAAAGCCAGCAAGAAAACTGGAATGTTAGACCTACTGTATGGAACTGAATTCTGCCAACAAATTGAACCACCTTGGAAGCATATGTTTCCCTAAAGCCTCTAAAAAGAACACAGTCCTGCTGTCACCTTGATTTGGTCTAAACAGAGGACCAGATGAGCCATACTGCACTGAAGTTCAGACCTATAGAAACTCTAAGATAATAAATGTTTCCTGGTTTAAGTCATTAATTTTGTGATAATTTGTTTCAGCTGCAATAGTAAATTATTGCTGTGGTGAGAATTGCAGACTGTAGAAAAACAAGGGTAGAAATGGAAACATCTGACAATAACCTGACATGAGATGACGGTAGTCTGGAATAAGGTGAGAGGGGTGGAAACAATGAATAGTGGATGGATTCTGGATATGTCTTGAAGATAGAGTCAATAGGATTTTCTAATGGATTGGATAGTTGGTATGAGGGGAAATAGAAAATACGAGGGCAATACAAAGGTGTTATCCATCCCCAACTGGATGGATGAAGTTGCCCTGAACTAAATTGGATGCATCTGAGCAGATTGAGGGAAAATTAGGAAATTGGTTTAGAATGTGTTGAGTTTATGACTCTTATTAGTCATCTAGTTGGAGATATTGTGCAGGCAGTTGAAATCTCAAGTTCAGGAGGTAATTCTTGACTGAAAAGATGTTATTGTCAGTATATAGATGATATATAAAGCCATGAGTTAACCAAGGAAGTGAGTATAGCCAAAAGGAGAGGTCTAAGGAGTGAGCTTTGAGACTCTCCAACATTTAGAGGTCATAGAGATGAAGAGGAAGTAGAAGTCACCACTGTGCTGAGAGAAAATAAAAAGACAGAAAGTCTAATGAAAACAGTGTTGTGACAGTTTAAAAACCATTTTTAAATAATTTAAAATATTTCTCTGAAGATGTATATATATAGATTTGAAACAAGTAGAGATACATACAGTAATACTTGTTGAGAGTCATTTATCCTAAAGAAGAAAAATGAAGCCCAAAAGTTTATTTTTTTTACTTGAGGAAAATTCACTTTATGTTTTTCTCATCTCTAGTCATTTGAACTTGTGAGCTTTTGAAATATTGTTTAGGCCAATGAAAAATCATTTTAAGTTTCATAGTTTAATGAGCTTCAAAAAATTACCTAATTATTATTTTTTTCTTTCAATAACCCAAGATGTTAAGTCCTGGTTTGTCTCCATTAATGTGAAATCCTGATATCCTGCCAAATCAGAGCAAATTTACTAGATATTAGTAAAGGAAACCTTAAGATTTGTGACAAATGCTAGGCTTTTCTCTCAACAAAAGGGGGTTAAGTCATTCTCTTCCTGCCTATTTCTGTTAGCTATCCTTACCAGGTTAAGAGTGATTATTGTTTTTCTTAGTTAAGTACAATATTTTATTTTAAACTGTTCAGCATCAGGGACAGCATGTATCTGACACATGTACATCCTCAAACTTTTCCACTGTCATTGCTTGTGGATCATTTCACACTTTTCAGCTGATTCAGGACATTACATCAGAATCCATCTTAGCTTAGCCTTCAAGGCAGCACTATCAAAGGAGAGGTATGATGACTCAAAATTAAACCATTTGCCATCCTTGTTCTAGTGTCTCTTGAATAACACACCAAGGGTATAAAACATAATTACTTCTTCTCCATGTACTGCCCAATAATTTGGCATAAAAATGTACATCTCTAAATGGTAGAGGTCTTCAGTGATTATGAACAACATATTTCAATGTCACATACTTCATCTCTTCCCACACTCTACTAGTCAAAATACATTTCATTTCCTCTTGGTTAAAAATTACCTTAAGAGGCATTATGTATACTTTTAGGAAGAATTATTAATTCACCCTTTAAATAGTCATACAGACATATATCTTTATCTTTGTTTATTTTGTGATCATGAAGAGTACTGGGCTTGAGACTTCATGGAGATGAATACTCATGTGTGTATTCCTAAAAAAAAGATGCAATTTAGAGTTAGCGAGGAGATTGGGTGAAGATGGTGGAGTAGAAGATGTGTGCTCACTCCCTCTTGTGAGAGGACCAGAATCATAACTAACTGCTGAAAAATCATTGACTGGAAGACACTGGAACTCACCAAAAAATATACTCCACATCCAAAGACAAAGGAGAAGCTGCAATGAGATGGTAGTAGGGGCACAATCACAATAAAATTAAATCCCATAACCACTGGATGGGTGACTCACAAACTGGAGAACAATTATACCACAGAAGTCCACCCACTGGAGTGAAGGTTCTGAGCCCCACGTCAGGCTTCCCAACCTGGCGGTCCAACAATGGGAGGAGGAATTCCCAGAGAACCATTCTTTGATGTCTACCAGGTTTTGATTGCAGGAATTCAACAGGACTGGGGGAAACATAGACTCACTCTTGGAGGGCCCACACAAAGTAGTGTGCACATCAGGACCCAGGGGGAAGGAGCAGTGACCCCATAGGAGACAGAACCAGACCTACTTGCTAGTGTTGGAGGGTCTCCTGCAGAGGCAGGGGGTGACGGTGGCTCACTGTGGTGACAAGGACACTGGCAGCAGAAGTTCTGGGAGTTATTCCTTGACATGAACTCTCCTGCAGTCCATCATTAGCCCCACCAAAGAGTCTGTAGATGCCAGTGCTGGATCACCTCAGGCCAAACAACCAACAGGGAGGGAACTCAGCCCCACTCATGAGCAGATAAGCAGATTAAAGTTTTACTGAGATTTTCCCAACAGAGCAACACCCAGCTCTACCCACCACAAGTCCTTCCCATCAGGAAGCTAGCACAAGCCTCTTAGTTAACCTCATCCATCAGACGACAGACAGCAGAAGCAAGAAAACTACAGTCCTGCAGCCTGTGGAAAGAAAACCACATTCAAATAAAGATAGACAAAATGAAAATGGAGAGGGCTATATATCAGATGAAGGAACAAGATAAAACCCTAGAAAAATAATTAAATGAAGTAGAGACAGGCAACCTTCCAAAAAAAGAATTCAGAATAATGATAGTGAAGATGATCCAGGACCTCAGAAAAGGAATAGAGGCAAAGATCAAGAAGATGCAAGAAATATTTAACAAAGACATAGAAGAATTAAAGAACAACAGAAATAAAAACAGAAATGAACAATAAAATAACTGAAATGAAAAACACACTACAAGGAATCAATAGCAGAATAACTGAGGCAGAAGAATGGATTAGTGACCTGGAAGACAGAATGGTGGAATTCACTTCTACGGAACAGAATAAGGATAAAGGAATGAAAAGAAATAAAGACAGTGTAAGAGACCTCTGGGACAACATTAAATGCACCAGCATCATATTATAGGGGTCCCAAAAGGAGAAGAGAGAGAGAAAGGATCGAGAAAATATTTAAGAGATTATAGTTGAAAAGTTCCCTAAAATGGGAAAGGAAATAGCCACTCAGGTCCAGGAAGTGCAGAGAGTCCCAGGCAAGATAAAACCAAGGAGAAAAATGCTGAAACACACAGTAATCAAGGTGACAAAAATAAAAAAACAAAAAAAAAATTAAAAGCAACAAAGGAAAACAACAAAAAGCATATATGGGAACTCCCATAAGGTTAAGAGCTGATTACTCAGCAGAAATTCTACAAACCAGAAGGGAGTGACACAATATATTTAAAGTGATGAAAGGGAAGAACCCAGAACCAAGACTACTCTACCCAGCCAGGATCTCATTCAGATTTGATGGAGAAATCAAAAGCTTTACAGAGAAGCAAAAGCTAAGAGAATTCAGCACCACTAAACCAGTTCTATAACAAATGTTAAAGGAACTTCTCTAAGTGGGAAACACAAGAGAAGAAAATAAACTACAAAAACAAACCCAAAACAATTAAGAAAATGGTCATAAGAACATACATATCAATAATAACCTTAAATGTGAATGGATTAAATGCTCCAACCAGAATACACAGGCTTGCTGAATGGATACAAAAACAAGACCCATATATATGCTGTCTAAAAGAGAGTCACTTCAGACCTAGGGACACACATGGACTGACAGTGAGGGGATAGAAAAAAAATATTCCATGCAAATGGACACCAAAAGAAAGATGGAGTGGCATTACTCAGATCAGATAAAATAGAATTTAAAATAAAGAATGTTACAAAAGACAAGGAAGGATACTACATAATGATCAAAGGATAAATCCAAGAAGAAGATATAACAATTAAAAATATATATGCACTCAACATAGGAGCACCTCAATACATAAGGCAAATGCTAACAGCTATAGAAGAGGAAGTCAACAGTAACACAGTAATAGTGGGGGACTTTAACACCTCACTTACACCAATGGACAGATCATCCGGACAAAAAATTAATAAGGAAACATAGGCTTTAAATGACATAATAGAACTCATAGATTCAATTGATATTTATAGGACATTCCATCCAAAAACAGCAGATTACACTTTCATTACAAGTGTGCATGGAACATTCTCCAGGATAGATCACATATTGGGTCAAATCAATACTCAGTAAATTTAAGAAAATTGAAATCATATCAAGCATCTTTTCTGACCACAACACTATGAGATTAGATATCAATGACAGGGAAAATAATGTAAAAAACACAAAGACATGGAGGCTAAGCAATGCATTTCTAAGTAACCAAGAAATTACTGAAGAAATCAAAGGGGAAATCAAAATTACCTAGAGACAAATGATAATGAATACACGATGATCCAAAACCTATGGGATGCAGGAAATGCAATTCTAAGAGTGAAGTTTATAGCAATACAATCTTACCTCAGGAAATAAGAAAAATCTCAAATAGAAATCTAACCTGGGCTTCCCTGGTGGAACAGTGGTTGAGAATCTGCCTGTCAATGCAGGGGACACGGGTTCGAGCCATGGTCTGGGAAGATCTCACATGTTGTGGAGCAACTAAGCCCATGAGCCACAACTACTGAGCCTGTGCATCTGGAACCTGTGCTCTGCAACAAGAGAGGTCACGATAGTGAGAGGCCCACACACCGTGATGAAGAGTGGCCCCTGCTTGCAGCAACTAGAGAAAGACCTCCCACAGAAATGAAGACCTAACACAGCCAAAAATAAATAAATAAATAAATTACTTAAAAAAAAATCTTTGTCATTAATTAAAAAAAAATTCTAAAAAAAAAAAAATTCTAACCTTACACCTAAAGGAACTAGAGACAGAAGAACAAACAAAACCCAAAGTTAGTAGAAGGAACAAAATCATAATGATCAGAGCAGATATAAATGAAATACAAACAAAGAAAACAGTAGCTAAAATCAAGGAAACTAAAAGCTGGTTGTTTGAGAAGATAAACAAAATTGATAAACCTTTAGCCAGACTCATCAAGATAAAGAGGGAGAGGACTCAAATCAATAAAATTATAAATGAAAATGGAGAAGTTACAATGGGCATCACAGAAATACAAAGCATCATAAGAGACTACTACAAGAAAATCTATGCCAATACAATGGACAACCTGGAAGAAATGGACAAATCCTTAGAAAGTTATAACCTTCCAAGACAGAACCAGGAAGAAATAGAAAACATGAACAGACCAATCACAAGTAATGAAATTGAAACTGTGATTAAAAATCTTCCAACAAACAAAAGTTCAAGACCAGATGGCTTCACAGGTGAATTCTATCAAACATTTACAGAAGAGCTAATACCCATCCTTCTCAAAGTGTTCCAAAAATTTACAGAGGAAGGAACACTCCTTAACTCATTCTATGAGGCCACCATCACCCAGATACCAAAACCATAAAAAGATACTACATATAAAAGAAAATTAGAGACCAATGTCACTGATGAATATACATGAATAAATACTCAACAAAATACTAGCAAACAGAATCCAACAACACATTAAAAGGGTCACACACCATGATCAAGTGGGATTTATCTCAGGGATACAAGGATTCTTCAATATATGCAAATCAATCAATTTGATACACCATATTAACAAACTGAAGAATAAAAACCTTATGATGATATCAGTAGATGCAGAAAAGGTTTTTTTTTTTTTTTTTTTTTGCAGTACTTAGGCCTCTCACTGTTGTGGCCTCTCCTGTTGCAGAGCACAGGCTCTGGACGTGCAGGCTCAGTGGCAATGGCTCACAGGCCTAGCTGCTCCGTGGCATGTGGGATCTTCCTGGACTGGGGCACGAACCTGTGTCCCCTGCATCGGCAGACAGACTCTCAACCACTGCGCCACCAGGGAAGCCCAAGATGCAGAAAAGGTTTTTGACAAAATTCAAAACCCATTTATCATACAAATTCTCCAGAAATGGGCATAGAGGGAACCTACCTCAACATAATACAGGTCATATACAGCAAACCCACAGCAAACATCATTCTCTTTGGTGGAAAACTGAAAGCATGTCCTCTAAGATCAGGAACAAGACAAGGATGTCCACTCTCATCACTATTATTCAACATATGATTGGAAGTCCTAACCATGGTAATCATAGAAGAAAAAGAAATAAAAGGAATACAAATTGGAAAAGAAGAAGTAAAACTGTAACTGTTTGCAAATGACATGATACTATACCTAGATAATCCTAAAGATGCTGCCAGAAAACTACTAGAGCTAATCAATGAATTTGGTAAAGTTGCAGGATACAAAATTAATACACAGAAATCTCTTGCATTCCTATATACTAACAATGCAAGATCAGAAAGACAAATTAAGGAAACACTCCCATTCACCATTGAAACAAAATGAATAAAATACCTAGGAATAAACCTACCTAAGGAGGCAAAAGCCCTGTACTCAGAATACTATAAGACACTGATGAAAGAAATCAAAGATGACACAAACAGATGGAGAGATATATCATGTTCATGGATTGGAAGTATCAATATTGTGAAAATGACTATACTACCCAAAGCAATCTACAGATTCAATGCAATCCCTATCAAATTACCAATGGCATTTTGTACAGAACTAGAACAAAATGTCTTAAAATTTGTATGGAGACACAAAAGACCCCGAATAGGCAAAGCAATCTTTAGGGAAAAAAAACAGCACTGGAGGAATCAGACTCCCCGACTTCAGACTATACTACAAAGCTACAGTAATCAAGACAATATGATGCTGGCACAAAGAGAGAAATATAGATCAATGGAACAGGATAGAAAGCCTCGAGATAAACCCATGCACCTATGGTCAACTAATCTATGTCAAAGGAGGTAAGGATATACAATGGAGAAAAAACAGTCTGTTCAATGTGTGGTGCTGGGAAAACTGGACAGCTACATGTAAAAGAATGAAATTAGAACACTCCCAAAGACCATATACAAAAATAAACTCAAAATGGAAAAAAGACCTAAATTTAAGACCATACACTGTAAAATTTTTAGTGGAAAACATAGGAAGAACACTCTTTGACATAAATCACAGAAAGATCTTTTTTGACTCACCTCCTAGAGTAATGGAAATAAAAAGAAAAATAAACAAATGGAACATAATGAAACTTCCAATCTTTTGCACAGCAAAGGAAAGTATAAACAATATGAAAAGACAAGTCTCAGAATGGGAGAAAATATTTGTAAATGAATCAATGGACAAAGGATTAATCTCCAAAATATATAAATAGCTCGTGCAGCCCAATATTAAAAAAGCAAACAACCCAATCAAAAAATGGGCAGAAGTGTTAAACAGACATTTCTCCAAAGAAGACATACAGATGGCCAAGAGACACATGAAAATATGGTCAACATAACTAATTATTAGAGAAATGCCAATCAAAACTACAATGAGTTATCACCTCACACCTGTTAGAATGGGCATCAACAGAAAATCTACAAACAACAAATGCTGGGGAGGGTGTGGAGAAAAGGGAACCCTCTTGCACTGCTGGTGGGAATGTAAATTGATACAGCCACTATGGAGAACAGTATGGAGGTTCCTTAGAAAATGAAAAATAGAATTACCATATGACCCAGCAATCCCACTACTGTGCATATACCCAGAGAAAACCATAATTCAAAAAGACACATGCACCCTAATATTCATTGCAGCACTGTTTACAATAGCCAGGTCATGGAAACAACCTGAATGCCCATCGACAGAGTAATGAATAAAGAAGATGTGGTACATACATACAATGGAATATTACTCAGCCATAAAAAGGAATGAAATTGGGTTATCTGCAGAGACGTACATGTACCTAGAGACTGTCATACAGAGTGAAGTAAGTCAAAGAGAAACTCAAATATCATATATTAATGCATATATGTGGAATCCAGAAAAATGGTACAGATGAACAGATTTGCATGGCAGAAATCAAGACAACAGATGTAGAAAACAAACGTATGGACACCAAGGGAGGAATGAGGGGTGGGGGGGCGTGGTGGCGGTGGGATGAATTGGGAGATTTGGATTGACATATATACACTAATAGGTATAAAGTAGATAACTAATAAGAACTTGCTGTATAAAAAAGTAAAATAAAATATTTTAAAAAAACAATAAAAAAAGAAAGAAAAGTATACATAAGGCCAGTTTGCAGATACACCCCCAAGAAACAGTGAGATGAGATCAAATGATATTCTTAGCAAAACATCAGCCTCAGAAATATTTAGTAAGGATGGCATCTCAAGTGTTACTGATCAACTCATAGAAGTTCTTGTGTTGGTGTCAATGCTGCTCTGGTTGGAGTAAGTTGTGAATGAAGTCTTACTCACAGCTATGTCATTCTGAACCTATCAGAAAACTGGAAAACTGCATTTAGTCAGCCACATCTCCTATGTCCAATACTGTCTACTGCCTTGCTACAGTTTTATATTACTCCACCTATGCCACTCAGTACCACTGTTCACATGGTATTTTATTAATGTATGATACTCTGTCACATTGTAACTCTACAGCAATGACCAATCTGTAGACATGCATTCTTGGTTGTCTACAAGACCAAGTGGGCACCATGCTTGGAAGACCTGACTATGACCACCACAGTATGCTATCAGTAGTGGAATAGTCACCCTCTCACAGTCCAGTGGTCCCTTGCATCTGTACATTCACATACAGGAGGATAGTGACACACAAAAAGCTCGCAGATTCACACACACACACATATATAACTACTTATGTCCTCCCACATGTGCCATTTGTTTTTTCCCTGGCATCTCCTTACCCTGGATGTTCTTGAAATATTGTTTTATTTTCTGTCCCATATCATTAAAATGACAAAAAAAATTCTGCTTTTAGAGGTAAGGTGGCCATCAGGACTGTTCTCTCTTCATGAGTTTGAATCAGACTGGTTATTCCTTAGCAGAACTGATTGTCACAATCATCTTGTCAGAAAAGCTCTTCCTAGCCCATGAGAATCACAGCATCTTCTGAGCTTTCACTGCAATCGGTTAATACTATATGGACTTTTCAATTGTCTGTATTGTTTTGGCTGGTTTGGCATCCAGAGAATAAGCTCCTGAATGGCAGGAAACATGGAACAATATCTAGCTAATGGTACTTAATAATTATTCCTTAAATCAATCAAGCTATTAAATAAGCAACAGCTTTTTATTAGGATAGGATAATGGCAAAGAATCAAAGACCCACTAATTTTCTCTCGACTGAAGCCCCAAACCCCTTTGGCACATTGGTTGATTTTTGCTGAATCTGAGTCCAATAGATATATAATGACGATTTAAGGTTGGTTTAGCTAATAATTTCAAGAAAACTAGAAGGCTTGGGAAATAAGAGAAACCTCATTTTCTATGGAAATTTTGTAAAATATATTTTGCAGTAAAAGATTCTCCTTTGTTTACTATTAAAGACCAAGAAATTCTCTATAAATTAAACTAGGCAAAAGCTTATTTAATTTGGTATGCTTGAAGTTAACCAAACTAATTTGTGTGTCAGTCATCATTTTGTTAATCCATTCCACTGATAGGCTTTGAAAAGAATGTAGAGACATTTCATCATCGGGTCACCTGTGGGTCATATTTAGCACTAATTGTAAAGATGGCTCACCACAAATGAGATATTCAAACTAGAGAAGAGCCTCTCATTTCAAGATATACTTATTCATCTCTTCTTAGTCATGCCTTGCTGACAGATTATTATGTGTCCTTCAGTACTAACATTTTGCCATTCCATGTAAAAGTCAATGGCAATCAAAATATTGATTTCAGTCCATAGCAGTTGAAGTAAACAACACCCTCAGTTTCATGTGGATTTCCCTTTTATCATTTCAAAGGAATGGAATGTAGATAACTACTGTGATGAGACTAGAAATGAGACAGAGTTTATTATACAGGGGAAAGCCAAGTGCAGAAGTTGTGGACAGCTTTATGATGGATATTTACTAGTTTGAAGATAATGAAAGTTTTCCTTAACCAAAGACTCAATAATTTTAGAGTTTATGCACAAAACTTTAATAAATTTCATTAGCAGATGTGAGATATATTTGACCACTGACTTCCAGTCATGATTCACTTTGCTTGTTTATTTGGCTGAAAATGAGGTGTGCCCTGAAAGAATCTCCCTGGGTAATGACGTTTTTGTAAAATATTCATTGCTTTAATTAAAGTAACTGTATATATCCTGTGTTCATTTACAAAAATAATTGCATGAGCATGCATTCAAAGCTATCAGGAGAGTTGGTTAGATTCATTCACCCATACAAAAATATTTATTGGATGCCTATTATGTGTTACTATTCTGAGGGCTATAGAAGACCAAAAACACCTACCCTCTTGGAGTATGTATACATTGTAATCTGTAAATACAGAAAATCAGTGAAAAGAAGTAAGTAAATTTGTGAAGTACTAGATCGGGTTAAGTACTATGGAGAAAAATCAAGCAGAGGATGGAGACAGAGATTGATGGAGGATATGCTTTTTTAATAAAGTGGTCAGGGAATGTTTCATTGAGACGTTTACATTTAAGTAAATACCTTGCAGTTGGCAACTAAGTGACATTTGGGTAAAAAGTACAACAATCAGAGTGCAAAGGCTCTCATCTGGGATATGTATGGTAGGCTGGATATGAGTAAGGAGGCTGGAGGGGTAGAGCAAAGTGAGCAAAGATAATATAGAAGGAGGTGAAGTTGAAGGCGAAATGAAGATTCAATCTTATTAAACCTTGTAGATCAACATAATGATTGGAATTTACTCAGGGTAAGATTAGAAGCTACACTGGGGGGTTTGAGCAAGATGCGTGACACAACATGACTCATGTTAACAGGATAGCAGATGATCTGTTGGACATAGATGTAGTTGGGGGAGGAGCAGAAACAGGACGGCCTGCCTTCCATCCATTTTTGTACTTGCTTATTCATACAGCAAATATATATTCAATATCTACAATGGTTCTGTCAAGAAAAAAGAGGAATTTTCTATAGTTTTACAAAAATAATTTGAATTCTATGAGTGAACTGAGTCCCAGAAAAGATGTCTTTCTTTCTAATAAATGGATAATTCCCTGTCCTTTTTTTTTTTTACTTACTAATTAACTTTATTATTTTTTTTTCAGGAATTTAAAAGTTTCCTTTTTTTTCCCCAAAACTCACACACACACACACACACACACTCTTTTATTTTTACAAGAGATAAATAAACTGATACCAAGCACTGTAAATGGATGACCGCAACAAAGATTGCAATTACCAAACATGAAACACACTCATACTATGTCATAATACTGACATTCAGTCCAGTAATCCTCCACTGTAACAGCTCCTTTGCTTTGAAGTGAAAATTGATTTGTATATTATTTGCCTCTCAGTCCTTGTGGGATTTTTTTATTATTATTCGAACAGAAAGTCACAAAAATTATAATCATGCTCATCAGTTCACTCAGTCCCATGTAATTAATTTTTTTTTCATCCTGATCTTTTGTTAGCACTTTTATGAATTCATCAGTTTTCCATTAGAGTTCTGAAAGTGCTTGTTCATTCAGTTCAGCAGTATAGTCAGTTACCAGAAACCTGTACTTGTCAGAGTCTTTTCCATGAATTCCTTGAAGATGAAATCCTTTTATAGGAACATTTTTGCAAAAGCGTCAGAGTACAGCCAGAACTGTCTGTAAATGACAAAAGACTTAAAATGGACCACGGTTAAAGATTTAATGAAAGTTCATAATAATGCAATTGACAAGGAAATTTAGTTATTTCTGAGATATACAATTTAAAGTAATAACTAGAATTATGACTTATAACATTATAACAGAACATATAAGATTTATAGATATTTCATGTAATGTCTGAAACATTTATATTAACATATTTCCATACAAATAACCAAAAGAAAGTTTAATATTAGTTGTTTTCTTTTGTTTGTTTGTTTATACTGCAGGTTCTTATTAGTCATCAATTTTATACACATCAGTGTATACATGTCAATCCCAATTGCCCAATTCAGTACACCACCATACCCACCCCACTGCGGTTTTCCACCCTTGGTGTCCATAGGTTGGTTCTCTACATCTGTGTCTCAAATTCTGGCCTGCAAACCAATTAATCAGTACCATTTTTCTAGGTTCCACATACATGTGTTAATATGATATTTGTTTTTCTCTTTCTGACTTATTTCACTTTGTATGACAGTCTCTAGATACATCCATGTCTCAACAAATGACTCAATATTGTTCCTTTTTATGGCTGAGTAATATTCCATTGTATATATGTACCACATCTTCTTTATCCATTCATTTGTCGATGGGCATTCAGGTTGTTTCCATGACCTGGCTATTGTAAACAGTGCTGCAATGAATATTGGGGTGCTTGTGCCTTTTTGAATTATGGTTTTCTCTGGGTATATGCCCAGTAGTGGGATTGCTGGGTCATATGGTAATTCTATTTTTCTTCATTTAAGGAACCTCCATACTGTTCTCCATAGTGGCTGTATCAATTTACATTCCCACCAGCAGTGTAAGAGGGTTCCCTTTTCTCCACACCCTCCCCAGCATTTGTTGTTTGTAGATTTTCTGATGATGCCCATTCTAACTGGTGTGAAGTGATACCTCATTGTAGTTTTGATTTGTATTTCTCTAATACTTAGTGATGTTGAGCAGCTTTTCATGTGATCCTTGGCCATCTGTATGTCTTCTTTGGAGATATGTCTATTTAGGTCTTCTGGCCATTTTTGGATTGGGTTGTTTGTTTCTTTAATATTGAGCTTCATGAGCTCTTTATATATTTCGGAGATTAATCCTTTGTCCTTTGATTTGTTGGCAAAAATTTTCTCCCATTCTGAGGGTTGCCATTTCGTCTTGTTTATGGTTTCCTTTTCTGTGCAAAAGCTTTTAAGTTTCGTTAAGTCCCATTTGTTATGTTTGTTTTTATTTTCATTACTCTAGGAGGTGGATCAAAAAAGATCTTGCCGTGATTTATGTCAAAGAGTGTTCTTCCTATGTTTTCCTCTAAGAGTTTTATAGTGCATGGTCTTACATTTAGGTCTTGAATCCATTTTCAGTTTACTTTTGTGTATGGTGTTAGGGAATGTTCTAATTTCATTCTTTTACATGTAGCTGTCCAGCTTGCCCAGCACCACTTATTGAAGAGACTGTCTTTTCTCCATTGTATAACTTTGTCTCCTTTGTCATAGATTAGTTGACCATAGGTGTGTGGGTTTATCTCTGAGCTTTCTATCTTGTTCCATTGATCTATGTTTCTATTTTTGTGCCAGTACCATTTTTTCTTGATTACTGTAGCTTTGTAGTATAGTCTGAAGTCAGGGAGTCTGATTCCTCCAGCTCCATTTTTTCCTCTCAAGACTGCTTTGGCTATTTGGGGTCTTTTGTGTCTCCATACAAATTTTAAGATGATTAGTTCTAGTTCCGAAAAAAAGGCCATTGGTAATTTGATAGGGATTGCATTGAATCTGTAGATTGCTTTGGGTGTTATAGTCATTTTCACAATATTGATTCTACCAATCCAAGTACATTGTATATCTCTCCATCTGTCAACAGTGTCTTATAGTTTTCTGCATACAGGTCTTTTGTCCCCCTAGGTAGGTTTATTCCTAGGTATTTTATTCTTTTTGTTGCAGTGGTAAATGGAAGTGTTTCCTTAATTTCTCTGTCAGAATTTCATCATTAGTATATAGGAATGCAATAGATTTCTGGGCATTAATTTTGTATCCTGCAACATTACCAAATTCATTGATTAGCTCTAGTAGTTTTCTGGTGGCATTTTTAGGATTCTCTATGTATAGTATCATGTCATCTGCAAACAGTGACAGTTTTACTTCTCCTTTTCCAATTTGTATTCCTTTTATTTCTTTTTCTTCTCTGACTGCCATGGCTAGGACTTCCAAAACTGTGTTGAGTAATAGTGGTGAGAGTGGACATCCTTGTCTCATTCCTGATCTTACAGGATATGTTTTCAGTTTTTCACCATTGACAATGATGTTTGCTGTGGGTTTGTCATATATGGCCTTTATTATTTTGATGTAAGTTCCCTCTATGCCCACTACTGGAGAATTTTTATCATAAATGGGTGTTGAATTCTGTCAAAAGTTTTTTCTGCATCTATTGAGATGATCATATGGTTTTTATTCTTCAATTTATTAACATGGTGCATCACATTGATTGATTTGCGTATATTGAAAACTCCTTGCATCCCTTGGATAAATGCCACTTGATCATGGTGTATGATCCTTTTAATGTGTTGTTGGGTTCTGTTTGCTAATATTCTGTTGAGGATTTTTGCATCTATATTCATCAGTGATTTTGGTCTGTAATTTTCTTCTTTTGTAATACCTTTGTCTGGCTTTGGTATCAGGGTGATGGTGGCCTCATAGAATGTGTATGGGAGTGTTCCTTCCTGTGCAATTTTTTGGAAGAGTTTGAGAAGGATGGGTGTTAGCTCTTCTCTAAATGTTTCATAGAATTCACGTGTGAAGCCATCTGGTCCTGGAATTTTCTTTGTTGGAAGCTTTTAAATCACAGTTTCAATTTCATTCCTTGTGATTGGTCTGTTCATATTTTCTGTTTCTTCCTGGTTCAGTCTTAGAAGGTTATACCTTTCTAAGAATTTTTCCGTTTCTTCCAGACTGTCCATCGTACTGGCATAAAGTTGCTTGTAGTAGTCTCTTAGGATGCTTTGTAGTACTGCGGTGTCTGTTGTAACTTCTCCTTTTTCATTTCTTATTCTATTGATTTGAGTCCTCTCCCTCTTTTTCTTGATGAGTCTGGCTAATGGTTTATCAATTTTGTTTATCTTCTCAAAGAACCAGCCTTTAGGTTTTTTGATCTTTGCTGTTGTTTTCTTTGTTTCTACTTCATTTATTTCTGCTATCATCTTTATGATTTCTTTCATCTGCTAACTTTGGGTTTTGTTTGTTCTTCTTTCTCTAGTTCCTTTAGGTGCAAGCTTAGATTGTTTACTTGAGATTTTTCTTGTTTCTTGAGGTAGGCTTTTATAGCTCTAAACGTCCTCTTAGAAATGCTTTCGCTGCGTCGCATAGGCTTTGGATCATCGTGTTTTGATTGTCATTTGTCTCTAGGTATTTTTTGATTTCCTCTTTGATTTCTTCAGTGATATCTTGGTTATTTAGTAATGTATTGTTTAGCCTCCATGTGTTTGGGTTTTTTACATTTATTTCCAAGTAATTCATTTCTAATCTCATAATATTTTGGTCAGAAAATATGCCTTGATATCATTTAAATTTTCTTAAATTTACTGAGGCTTGATTTGTGACCCAAGATGTGATCTATCCTGGAGAATGTTCCATGTGCACTTGAGAAGAAAGTGTAATCTGTTGTTTTTGGATGGAAAGTCCTATAAATATCAATTAAATCTATCTCGTCTATTGTGTCATTTAAAGCTTCTGTTCCCATATTTATTTTCATTTTGGATGATCTGTCCATTGGTGTAAGTGAAGTGACACCCCCCACTATTATTGTGTTGCTGTCAATTTCCTCTTTTAAGCTGTTAGCAGTTGCCTTATGTATTGAGGTTCTCCTATATTGGATGCTTATATATTTATAATTGTTATGTCTTCTTCTTGGATTGATCCCTTGATTATTATGTAGTGTCCTTCCTTGTCACTTGTAACATTCTTTATTTTAAAGTCTATTTTATCTGATATGAGTATAGCTACTCCAGCTTTCTTCTGATTTCCATTTGCATGGAATATCTTTTTCCATCCCATCCCTTTCAGTCTATATGTGTCCCTAAGTCAGAAGTGGGTCTCTTGTAGACAGCATATATATGGGTATTGTTTTTGTATCCATTCAGCTAGCCTGTGCCTTTTGGTTGGAGCATTTAATCCATTTACGTTTAATGTAATTATCGATATGTATGTTCTTATGACTGTTTTCTTAATTGTTTTGGGTTTGTTTTTGTAGATCCTTTTCTTCTCTTTTGTTTCCCACTTAGAGAAGTTCCTTTAGCATTATGTTGTAAAGCTGGTTTGGTGGTGCTGAATTCTCTTAGCTTTTGCTTGTTTATAAAGCTTTTGATTTTTCCATCGAATCTGAATGAGATCCTTGCTGGGTAGAGTAATCTTTGTGTAGTTTCTTCCCTTTCATCACTCTAAGTATATCATGCCACTCCCTTCTGTCTGGTAGAGTTTTTGCTAATAAATCAGCTGTTAACTTTATGGGAGTTCCCTTGTATGTTATTTGCCTTTTTTCCCTTGTTGCTTTCAATAATTTTTCTTTGTCTTTAGTTTTTGCCAATTTGATTACTATGTGTCTCGGCCTGTTTCTCCTTGGGTTTATCCTGTATCTGACTTCATGTGTGTCCTGGACTTGGGTGGCTATTTCCTTTCCCATGTTAGAGAAGTTTTCAACTATAATCTCTTCAAATATTTTTTCTGATCCTTTCTCTCTCTCTTTTCCTTCTGAGACTCCTATAATGCAAACATTGTTGTGTTTAATGTCCCAGAGGTCTCTTAGGCTGTCTTCATTTCTTTTCATTCTTTTTTGTTTAATTCTGTTCCGCAGTAGTGAATTCCACCATTCTGTCTTCCAGGTCACTTATCCGTTCTTCTGCCTCAGTTATTCTGCTATTGAGTCCTTCTAGTGTAGTTTTCATTTCATTTATTGTATTGTTCATCTCTGTTTGTTCTTAGTTCTTCTAGGTCTTTGTTAAAAATTTCTTGCATCTTCTCAATCTTTGCCTTCATTGTTTTTCTGAGGTCCTGCATCATCTTCACTATCATTATTCTGAATTCTTTTTGTGGAAGGTTGCCTATCTGTACTTCATTTATTTGTTTTTCTGGGGTTTTATCTCTTGTTCATTCATCTGTCACATAGCCCTCTGCCTTTTCATCTTGTCTATCTTTCTGTGAATGTGGTTTTTGTTCCACAGGCTGCATGTTTGTAGTTCTTCTTGCTCCTGTTCTCTGTCCTCTGGTGGCTGCAGCTATCTAAGAGGCTTGATGGGAGGGACTGGTGGTGGGTAGGGCTGACTGTTGCTCTGGTGGGCAGAGCTCAGTAAAACTTTAACCCACTTGACTGTTGATGGGTGTGCCTGGGTTCCCTCCCTGTTGGTTGTTTGGCCTGAGGCAACCCAACACTGTAGTCTACCTGGGCTCTTTGTTTGGATTAATGACAGAGTCTAGGAGGGCTCATGCCAAGGAGTACTTCCCAGAACTTCTGCTGCCAGTGTCCTTTTCCCCATGGTGAGCCACAGCCACCCCCCACCTCTGCAGGAGACCCTTCAACACTAGAAGGTAGGTCTGGTTCATTCTCCCCTTGGTCACTGCTCCTTCAGCTGGGTCCCGATGTGCACACTACTGTGTATGTGCCCTCCAAGTGTGGAGTCTCTGCTTCCCCCAGTTCTGTTGAAGTCCTGCAATCAATTCCCACTAAGCTTCAAAGTCTGATTCTCTAGGAATTCCTCCTCCCATTGCCAGACCCCCAGGTTAGGAAGCCTGATGTGGGGCTCAGAACCTTAACTCCAGTGGGTTGACTTCTGTGGTATAAGTATTCTCCAGTCTGTGAGTCACCCACCCAGCAGTTATGGGATTTGATATTACTGTGATCGTGCCCCTCTTACCGTCTCATTGTGGTTTCTCCTTTGTCTTTGGATGTGGGGTATCTTTTTTGGTGAGTTCCAGTGTCTTCCTGTTGATGATTGTAAGCAGCTAGTTGTGATCCTGTTGTTCTTGCAAGAGGGAGTGAGAGCACTTCCTTCTACTCCACCATCTTGGTTCCTCTTCCCTGTCCTTGTTAAGTGTAACACATTCGGTCCTGTTAAGTCAGATTGACTGATCTGAAGAAAATAAAGCTAAGAAAAAAGCCCAAACAACTCTGCTTCATTGATGGTATTCTTTATGACAAGGAGAAACACTAGAATTCTTCATCACATATTGCATTTTTATAAATATACTTACAATAACACTGACATGTTATTTATATAAGATTTCTTAGTATTTTGGAAATATAGCTAGTAGTGCTACAAAACCCAATCCAGAAGAAAAGGCAATGAGTTTCTTCAGGGAATAACAAATGGGTTCACTAGGCAGGTTATCAGAAATTACTTCATGGATATTCAGATGACTTTCAAAGTTTATCATTAATGAAAAATTTGTTATTTATGTACTTTATAAGGTAGAAGAGAATATAGTTATTCTCTATTTTATAGACTCATTTCTGTTCAGTACAGTGTTTCATCTATCAATTAAAGCAGGTGTCCCCAACCCCAGACCATGGACCCATAGTTGTCCGCGGCCTGTTAGGACTCTGGCCACACAATAGGAGGTGAGCTGTGGGCTAGCAAGCAAAGCTTTATCTGCCATTCCACATCGCTTTCCATCGCTCTCATTACTGCCTGAACCATCCCCTCACCAACCCCTTCCATTGAAAAATTGTCTTCCATGAAACCCATCTCTGGTGCCAAAAATGTTGGGGACCACTGCTTAAAGACATTAAGATTATGCTGTTTCAGTTATTCTGTCTTTGCTATGTCCTTGTTTGCATTATTAAAATAATATTTTGTTGATAAAAGTCATATGCAAAATCTTTGTACATAATTTCCATTTCAGTTAATTTTAATTCCAAATTTCACATGTCACTTTGATTTGAAGATTCCCTTTTATGAGCTGCTCTGTATTTTTGACAATTTCTCAATGACTTTTACTAGTGACTACAACCTATATCTAACATGTTGCTTTGCAAAGACATTTAAGCATTATTAAAAGAACTATGGGAGAAATTTTCCAAAACCCTTAGGGGCATAATGGGTTTTACTAATAGGTATTTTCTGGAGCTATATTTTATAATTACTAGATCCAAATTGATTTTATTTTTCCCCATGTCACATGGATATTCATATAGGACATTCTGGGATTATGTTAAAATTCAGTTTACCAAAAATTATTGAAATGATTTGCTGGCATAATAAGGGGTGGGGTGTTGCAACTCTTTTGAAGAAAATGAATTCTTGATTTCCATTGAGATAAATTTCCATAATAGCAATATTTTTGATATTTACATTGCCCTCATAAAGCACTATAGAAAGGTGATTCATTTATGAACTATTTTTTTCCTTATTCTTATTGATATACTCATTGTTCACAGTGGTTAAACTCACTTCCAAGTTTTGTAATCTCTTTTCTTCTCCAAATCCTAATTTCCACCTCAGTCTTTTACATCTCAGAAAATAGTACTGCCTTCACCCCACTGCTCAAGCAAGAAATGTGGAAGTCATCTTTATTTCCTCTACCGACTTCATCTCCCTCAAATCAATCCATCAATAAAGAGTTCAAATTTTATATTGTAAATCTGTCCATTTTTGTCTATTTTCAACACTACCATCCTTTCCTGAATTTTACCCTCTCTGAGCTGGAAATGTTAACTGTTACAGTCTAATTGTTTTTTCTTCTTCCTCCATGCACCCCTTAAACAAAACAAAAGAACAACAAAAACCTCACAAAAGAATCTTTTCTCTACATATCAGCATTGGAGCAGGTGGGTTAATCCAAATACTATAATAGTTCTCAACTGGTTAACACAGTTTTGCACATTCCCATTTGAGGTCATTTTTTTTTTTAACTTTTTATTTAGAGCATTTTCGCCAGTGCTCTTAATATAGAACTTTCTGAAGTACTCAGTCTCAAGCGTATTGAGTACCAACTATGCCACATGATATCCATTTATGATTCAAAGTAAAAACAGCTCTGGTCAGTATGAACTCTAGGTGAGAAAGTGCCCAGAAATCCCATAGATTTCTGGAATGAAGTTCCATTTTAATATTGAGAAGGGGATCTCTTTGTTTCCATAGCTTGATTTTTATGTGACCATCTTTGGATTCCGTCTTGCTATAGCATTCAAGCATAAAGGACTTTATTAATTTTAATTAATTTCCCCACTGATGAGGAGGATTTTATAGGATAAAACTGGTTGGAAAAAGAATGCACTGTTAATAGGAGAAAAGACCTATTTGTGTGTTTGGGAACCATAAGTCATTGTGTGTTGCTGGGACAATGGCTTGTTCAGGGGTGGGAGAAATTGAGTTGTTTCTGAGTCATAAAGGGAGAGCTTTCTTGCCATACTAAGGAGCTGGGATTTTATCTTGAAGACTGTGGAGAGACACTGAAGGATTTTATTATGTCTACTGTTGATTTTCAAAGCCTGGTGGGTTCGATTTTTCTTCAGAGTTTGAAAACAAAACTCTCCAGAGCCGTGCTTGAGAATACAAATCAAATTCAATAGGTTTAAATGAGTAGAGATGAAGCAGACCTTCAAACGTATCAAAATTAAATGAGGATGAAGTTTGGTCAGAATAACACTTCCACAAATTGCTTCTCCCTCACCTTCAAAATAATCATGGAGTTTCAGGATGTGGTGAATGTGAACTAAAAATGTTTAGTGATTTTCAAACCAAAGGTTGGGGAAAAAATAGTATTCTCAGAGAATTGCCTTGCCAATTAAAATTCTTGATCAGCAATGTCTTAGTTTATAAACATAATATCATGTGGAAAATAATTGAAGGACAAGGATATATTTTCACCAAAGTTTTAACTTATATTTTGTGTCACCTCATACATATGCATCTTTTAAATAATAAAAGACATTAGTGAAATTACTTTTTAAACTAAGCATTATTTTAAAAATGTAACTGAAAAAAAATGTAACTGAAGGATTTACAATTAGAGACACCTGTTATATTTATTAAATTACATGTGTATTTCAAGAGCATCAAAATAAAATAAATATAATCTCAAGACATGCTGAATGGCAGAAACACATGAAGTGAAAAATTGGAAAATGCACATGAAACTCCTCTCCCAAACAATACATTTCTCAACTTTTAAAGTAGAATCCAGAGTTGTTTTTTTTCTGTATTAGTAAACTGCAACAAGAAAATTGAAAATGTAACTAACAGTCATCTGTGAATGCTCTTTGAATATGTCCTCACCTTTTGAAAGGTATTTTGAAAAAAATGTATCATGAAAAAAATGGAAAAATAGCTTTGAGTATTTGAAATTATTGAAATTGTTGCACTGAAATTATTGTACTGAAATTATTGCACTGAAATATGCACTGAAATATGAAATTATTGCACTGAAATTATTGCACTGAAATATGCTGATTTTAGCAAATCAAAGACTATTAGAATATTGAGGGACCAGATGTGTTTGAATAACCCAGAAGTTATGAGAAGCAAATAAACCCAACTCCTCTTCCCCTGGCAGCACATATATCAATACCATGGTAGGTCTCTTTTGCTCTGCATGTGAAACCGGCTAAATAGCTATCATAGCCAGGGTGATTTTCTCAAATGTAAGAAACAATGTAATCACAACTTTGCATGATCAAGGAATTGGAGCCAAGAGGGAATGGAGAGAGAGAGAGAGATGATGTTTCAACTGTGGGAGAAGTTGAAAGAAATATCTGAACTGCTCCAAGACTCTCATGAAAACAACCCACTCTTACTTTGTTCTGCACCTACTATATTTCTATACTAATGAGATATGTTATCTCAGGTTGAAAGAAATATCTGAACTGCTCCAAGACTCTCACAAAAACAATCCACTCTTACTTTGTTCTGCACCTACTATATTTCTATACTAATGGGATATGTTACTTCATTTAATCTCTTTACAGCCACCTTGCAAGGAGGCATTAATAACCCAGTTTTACAGATAAACATAGGAAACAACATAAAAATCAAGCAATGGACCGATGTAGAAAAATTAAGATGAGTCAGGATTCAAATCCAAGTCTGTTGGATTTGACTCAGTTGGCAAACTCCACCTCACACCCAATAATTGGAATATTTTTCTTTATCAAGAATGAAAATAGGTTGCTCTCATTTTCATATGCAGCATTTCATCATTTCCCATGACTCTATTATTTGTATGAAATTTACTTAAGGGCTTAACATGTCCTGAATTTCTAATGTTCCTAGGACATCTTGGAAAATGGAGTGGCTGATCTGGTGAGTGGGTAACATGTCACTGAAAATTATTTTAACCAGCTTACTTAACCAGGGGAAAATGTACTAACTGGTTGTATTAGTTATAATACTACAGTATTTAAGAGACATACAAGTCTCAGTATGGGAAAGCTGAATGGGAAACAAAGCAAAACCAATATGTGTTAAAAGATCCTTTTACTTAAAATGCAGAAGGCTAAGTTCTCAATCCTCCATCAACTCATTATATAAAAGGGAAAGCACATAACTTATTTGAGCCTCAGAATTTTATCTGAACTATGAGAATGGTTTAGTTGAGTAATTTACACTCTTTTTTCTGGCACATATAATTTTCATTTACTTTATTTGATTCTTTTTATTTTTTACCATTACTCTCCAGATTTGTAAATCTTTCCCTTTTAATGTAAAACTCTCTTGTTAAAAGAGTACTTTTAATTTAAAAATTAGTATTTGTCAAAATTTCTATACCTCTTTGAAATTAAAGTAAATGTTTATATATATATATATATATATATATATATATATACACACACATATAATTCATATAATGTCCATTAAGGAAAACCATTAATAATGTATGTTCAAATATATTAGTATCAAGGCTAAATAATATAATTCACCCACATAGAATATATTATACATTCAAGGTTTAGTGAAAAGTATGTTGTCAGCAATATTTTAGTATGTGCATCACTAATGACAATTTATATCAATCTATTAGTCTATTTTAAGCTTCAGGTAAGTTCAATGGAAGAAATATTGGACAAGGGTTAGAATATATAAATTCTAATTTCACTTTTACCAGTGACTTTGAAAAATTATTTCTAACTCCTGTTTTCCAATTTTCTCAAGTTTTATTGAGGTATAATTGACAAATAATGTCATAAGATATGTAAAATATGCAACATGATGATTTGATATACATATACATTGTGAAAGGATTCCTCCCATTGAGTTGATACATCTATCACCTCATATATATTTACACCTCTCTTTTTTTATATAATGAGAATACCTAAGTTCTACTTTCTTAGTAAATTTCAATTATATAATACAGTGTTATCAACTATACTCACCATGTTACACATTAGATCCTCAGACCTTATTCATCTTATAAATGAAAGTCTATATCATTTTACTAACTTCTCCCTATTTTCCCTCCTTGAGACCTTGGAAATCATTTTTTTATTCTGTTTTTACGAGTTCAACTTTTAAGAAAAGATTCCACTTATATGTAATACCATGCATTAGAGTTAATAAACATGCCCTAGTTATTCCTATAATTAAATGGGGTTCAAGTTGACTAATCTATTTAAATAATTTTTAAAGAGTTAAAAGTGTGATTATTGTTTTGTTATAAAATATATGGACTATAGAGTCAAATTAAATGTGTATGAGATATTTCTCCTCTACTTCATAGATACAAAGCCCTTGACAAGTCACTTAGCATCTCTGAACCTCAGTGCCATCATCAGCAAAACGTCAGTAGTAATGCAGAGCCTAAAGATTTAATACAAAATTAAATTGAAATAACATCCAAAGTAACTACCATAGTAGTTTGCATAAAGATGGTGGAGTAGGAAGATTCTAAGCTCACCTCCTCCCATGGACACACCAAAACATATAAAACAAGTATCTCTGAGAACAACCTGAAAATTAGCAGACTAATTTTCTGCAACTAAGGGTATAAAGAGAAGGCCACATCAAGATAGGTAGGAGGAGCAGAGAAGCAGTCTAGTCAGAACTCACATCCCCAGAGTAGCAAACCACAAGTGAAAGGGATATCACAACTGAGGAGGTATCCCCTGAGGAGCAAGGGGTCTGAGCCACATGTTGGGGTCTCTAGTTTGGGAGACCTATACCAGGAAAATGAGAGCCATATCATCTGGCTTTGAAAATCAACAGAGTTTATGTCCAGGAGAGTTGGAAGGATGTAGGAAACAGACTCTGCTCTTGAAGGTCTCACACACAAACTCACTTGTTCCAAGTCCAAGCTCAGAGGCAGCAGTTTAAAAAGTTCCTGGATCGTAAGAAAAATACAGTCAACTAATTTTAGGGCAGGTTCTGAAAGGGCAGGGATCTGGTGGAACTTTCTCCAGAGACAGAAGCGCTAGTGGGTACCATTTCTTTTTACTCTTCTTCCACCTAGCTGGCCTGTCACTGGCAGTTGTCTCTTTGTCATTATCCATCAACTTAGCTAGCAACATGTGCTCTGTTCCTGTTTCTTTTGAGGACCTTCCTTGCTCAACCTGCATGTGGCACCTGGTCCCCCAAAGAAGTTTCCAACCCACCCCACCTGGTGGGCAGCCCCCACCATTGCTTGTGCACCTTCACAGCATCTCCTACTCTGGGGGTCCAACGCCACACAACAGGGTGTCCATACCAGTCTTGGCCAGACCACTCAGCCAACTGGGTCAGGAACCAGTTCTCTGACTAGCCTGCTTATAGAACTCACAAATGGGCTAGCTGCCCTGGGGTTCCTACCACACCCACCAGTGCATCCACAGCAATTGTAGCCCAACCACAACAAGAGGGAATATGCAGCCCACACAGGGGACATCACTGGAGCATCTGGCTCTGTTGACCAGAGGGGATTGCACCACTGGGCCCAAAAGGACACCTTCTACATAAACTTACTATTTTACAGCTGGGAGATGGAGCTGATATACCTATTACATAGAAATGAACACAGAGAGTTAGGCAAAATGTGGAGACAAAGGAATACCATTCAAACAAAAGAGCAAGACAAACCCTCAGAAAAAGAAATAAGCAAAGCTGAGATAAGCAATTTACCAGATAAAAATTTCAAAATAATAGTCATAAAGATGCTCACTGAACTTGGGAGAAAAAATGGAAGAACTCTGAGAACTTCAACAACAAAAAAATAATAAATAAAATATAAAAAGAACCAATCAGAACTAAAGAACATTATAACTGAAATGAAAAATATACTAGATGGAATTAACATCAGATTAAAGGGTGCAGAGCAAAACAGATCAGTAGTCTAAAAAACAGGGTAGTGAAAATCATCCTATCAGAACAGCAGAAAGAAAAAAGAATTTAAAAACTGAGGATAGTTTAAGGAACCTCTGAGACAACATCAAGTGTACTAACATTCACATTATAGAGGTCCTAGATAAAGAGGAGAGAAAGTGGCAGAAAACTTATTTGAAGAAATAATGGCTGAAGTTTCCTAACCTGGAGAAGAAAAGAGATACTCAGGTCAGAAAAAGCACAGAGTACCAAACAAGATGAAACTAGAGAGATCCACACCAAACCATATCATAATTAAAAGGACAAAAGTTAAAGGTAGATAAAAACAACAAGAAAAACAAGTCACATAAAGGGGACCCCCATAAGACTATCAGTTGATTTCCAGCAGAAACATTGTAGGCCAGAAGAAAGTGCTAAAAGGAAAAACCTTCCAACCAAGAATTCTTTACCTGGTAATGATCATTCAGAATTATAGGAGAGATAAAGTGTTTCCCAGACAAGGAAAAGCTAAAGGAGTTCATCACCACCAAACTGGTCTAACAAGAAATGTTAAAGGAACTACTTTAAATGGAAAAATAAAGTCTATAACTAGAAACAAAAAAAAATTATGAAAGAAAAATTTCACTTGTAAAGACAAACATATGGTAAAGGTAAGTGGTTGCACTTATAAAGCTAGCATGAAAGTTAAAGATAAAAGTAATAAAATTGTCTATATCTAAAATAATTAGCTAAGTGAAACACAAAATTAAAGGATGTAAATATAACATCAAAAACAAAAAATATGGAGGTAAAAAATGTAGTGTTTTTAGAATGTGTTCCAATTTAAGTGCCAATCAGCTTAACATAGACTGCTACATATGCACTTGACATATATGAATCTCATGGTAACCACAAACCAAAAATCTACAATGGATACACAAAAAATAAAGAGAAAGGAATACAAACATAATATTGAAGAAAGTCGTCAAATCACAAGGGAGGAGAATGAGAATAAGAAAAGCGCATAGAGGGAATACAAAAACAACCAGAAAACAATTAAAATGACAATAAAAAAAGACCTATCAATAATTAGTTTAAATGTAAATGGATTAACTACTCCAATCAAAAGACATAGGGTGACTAAAAGGATACAAAAACAAGACCCATGTAATTGCTACCTATAAGAGACTCACTTCAGATCTAAAGACACACACAGATTGAGGGAATGGGAAAAGTATTCCAGATATACCTTGGAGATATTGCAGGTTTGGTTCCAGACCACTGCAGTGAAGCAACTAACACAATAAAGTGAGTCACACAATTTTTTTGTTTTCCCTGGGCATACAAAAGTTATGCTTACACAAACTTTTAACTGGTTAAAAATGTCATACCAGCAAAGTATAATAAGGTGAAGTGCAATAAAATGAAGTAAGCCTGTATATAGAAAATTCTAAAGACTCCACCAAAAATAATTTACTAGGATTAATAAACAAATTTAATAAAGCTGCCAGATACAAGATTAATATACAGAAGTCTGTTGCATTCATACACACTGATGAAGAGCTATCAGAAGGATAAATTAAGAAAAAAATTCCATTTTTAATTGCATCAAAAAGAATAAAATACCTAGTAATGTTTGCTCAAAAATTAGAAACAATTTGTTTTGAAAAAAGAAACTAACAGTAATAACTTAGGCATTCTTTCCAAATTTACATATGAGAATTATGAATAAAGCATCATATTGAATTTTTAAAAAATGTGATATCACCTCACATCTGTCAGAATGACTATTATCAAAAAGCCAAGAAATAACAAGCGTTTGAGATAATGTGGAAGACAGGGAACCCTCATGCTCTGTTAGTGGGAATGTAAATTGGTGCAGCCACTGTGGAAAATTGTATGGAGGTTTCTTAAAAAATTAAAAATAAAACTACTATGTCATTTAGCAATTCCACTCCTACATATTAATCCAAAGAAAATTAAAATACTAATTTAAAAAGATATATGCATTCTTTTGCTCATTGCAGCATTATTTACAATAGCCAAGATATGGCTAAGTGTCCATGGACCTAAGTGTCCATCAATAGATGAATGAATAAAGAAGATGTAGTTTATAGACACCATGGAATATTACTCTGCCTTAAAAAGAATGATGTCTTGCCATTTGTTACAACATGGTTGGACCTAGAGAGTATTACACTAAGTGAAATAAGCCATAGAAAGACAAATACTGTGTGGTGTCACTTATATGTGGAATCTAGAAAACAAAACAAACAATGAAACAAAAAGACAGAAACAGACTTATAAATACAGAGAACAAACTGGTGGTCACCAGAGGAGAGGGTGAAGGGGATTAAGAGTACAAATTTCCAGTTATAGTATAAATGTCACAGGATGTAATGCAGAACTTAGGGAATATGGTCAATGATACTATAATAACTTTGTATGGTGACAGGTGGTTACTAAGTTTATTGTTGTAATCAATTTGTAATGTATATAAATGTTAAGTCACCAGTTGTACACCTGAAACTAATATAATATTGCATGTCAACTATACTTCAATTTTTTAAAAATGTAGATACAATGTGGATGTCTGGCCTTTAAAATTTTTTGCAATAAATTAACATTTTTCTTTCCACTGTACTTTACATTACAAATATATTTGATGTAATTAGTCCTGACACACCTGCCAAAAGTAAAGTACAAATCTTACATTATATTTTCCGTAATATTTTTGATAAATTGTAATACATAATAAATTTTCCCAAAGCAAAATAAAGGAGAAACAACCCTGCTGAAAACAGTTAATTTAATAAATAAGCTGAAATGGAATAATGGAATGATTTTCACAGTTTTCTCATTTGAATGGCTAACGAATAACTCTGATCTACCATTTCATATCTACAGTGGCAAACATGTTCAATTTGGGTAGTTATTTTTATCATGACAGTATAAACAGAAACTTTCATACACTTTAGATCTACTTTGGGTGATATTTTTTACTGCCTAATAGAGGTTAATGCATATTTCCTTCAGTTCAATTAATTCCATTAATAGGCATAAACCTAGAGTATCTCTATTAACTGTGCAAAATAAGACTATACCAAGATGAAGTGAAAAGTATAGGGGTAAAAAACCCAATTCTATCTTAGTAGAGAAATAAACAGATAAGCTTTGAGTTTTTCATAAACTGAATATTGAAAAGCAGTAAAAAAATGAACTATATTTACATAAGTCCAAATGAAAAATCTGAAAAGTATAATGTTAAGTCTAAAAGTTGTTACAAAATTATATATTTAGTGTAATAGCTTGAATTTCCAAAGCAATTACATATATTTTAAATCACATTGTTATCTTCTTAAAATGTGAAAGTATAGCAGGAAATATTTATACCTACCTGAGGATCATGGATACTTCTGGGAGGCCATCAGAGAAATAGGATGTTGTAGGCTTATAATTGGATCAGTTATATATGTATATTATGTTTGCATGTAAATTAACTTACAAAATTATATATATAGTTATAAAATTATATATAGTATATAATAGTTTTTATTTGTTATTTTTTTAGCCTAAGTGTTATTTATTCAAAAGGAAAGAGAAGTTAGAGCTCATCCCCCCAGAAGACAGGATGGAACAAAGCAAGCAATCACATCTGCCCTCTGCTCAGCATATACTCTTGTTGCCCCGTTGAGCCATCTTCTTGATGATAGTCATCTTGAAAAAGCAGTCAGACTGCATATAGACAACTATTTTATCCGAAGTTTCACAAAAGCACATGAAAGCCTTCAGATTTGGAAATTTATACAGTCACCTGCGTTCAAACATAAGGTTCTGATCTAAGACATCATAGATGAGTAAATCTACAAAGGTAAATTTTTCCTCTTCAAAACATGAGAATTTCCCCAGGAACAGGGAGAATAGTTTCAGTTGTCCAGGAAGATTTTTCAAGGACTTTCCAAGCTTTTATAACGCTTTAGGTTTTCATGGTCAGGGTTGTAGCAGAGTCATATAAACTGCATGTGGAAACCCATTATCTGGTTCTCCATAATGTTCACTCAAATCTTTTTTTTCAGTCTCACTGTATACGTGTACAAGGGAAAGTATTTATTCTGCTTGCTACTGTGGGTACTATTAGTATATGTTGTAGTTCTTCTTGTGACTGCCAAAATAATCTGACTTATTTGGCTTAAATAAACCCAATAATCTATACTGTGTTATTTTTATTATGGTTATCTAATAAGCAACCAAGTTCATGAAGGTTAAAATAATTAATGGACTCCATTTCAAGAAACACTGATTTACAATGAAATTCAGACAAATTATGAGCCATAATTTTTTCATGTGTGATTCTTAAAATGTCTTATTTTACCCAAATAAAATTATTTTAGGTTTAGTCTTATTTCTCTTGTGAATCCTACTAAACTACCTTCTATTTAAGTTTTTCTGTAGTTTTAATAAGAACTTTAGTTGCTATTTACATGTGCTAGTACACATCTGGTGTGAAATCTCTATCCCAACTCTTAGAGTCTATATAACCTGAAACGATTTACATTTCATCATTTGTAAAATTGGCAAGACAATATTACTGATCTCAGAAAATGTCATGAGGATTAAATGAGGTTATGTAAAACCATAGCACTGTGCTTGGCAGGTAGTACAAATGTTCTATATTATTACTAGCAACTTCATCAACATCATGATTATTACTATCAGGCCATTAAACAATTCTGTCATCTTTCATTATTAGTTTTTTAAGTCAATATTTCTCTGTATGATTTTGAAAGTTCTCCATAATTTCACTTCACTTTCCCCCAAATTAACCTGAACTCCTCATCTCACCATATCTTAAGTCAGCCCTGTTCCTACCTGACCCACCACTTTTGATCTTTCATTATTCTCATGTACAATGTCCTTTTCTTTCCATTTGTCTATTCTAATCCTATCCATCTTCCAAAGCTTGCCTCAAATCTTGTCTGGACTAATTACATTGAATTGATTTAAACCTTTTCAATCAATATTTATATTGTCTGTATCAGATAATTTAGCAGTTAATTGTGTTCTATCTTACATTCTTCATTGAAATTTCATATTCATGTTGTCACCACAAAGTAAACTGTTTGAAGCTATGGGTTGCATATGTGATTTCTTTCATTATTTTCATAGAGCTCTGTAGACTCATAAGTAGCAGATATTTAATATGTTTTCATTATAATAAAAAATAATCCACTATATTTTTCCTAGCATCTGATTATGGCTATTATGGTTATCACAAGTAAAGTCTCTCTGCTATAAATCATGGTTTTAAATAAAATTTATTTCACTTAATTTAATTGAAATTGCACCTGGTACCAGTTTATCTTTTTGTATGGTAAACAACCACAGAAGAAAATATTAAGAACTTTAAAATTTCATTATAAACATTTTTTGAAATTTATAAATAATGATTATTAACATAACTAAGTGTGGTCAAGTAGGACAAGAGAATAGGAACAGTTATTACTTAAGGTGTGGAAAAGGTGAGAGCTTCAGCAAAATAGAGCTGCTGTTGCTCGTATTCTTTTGGGTTTAATTAGGCCAACGTACCCTAGACATAACCTCACATTAGTAAAGAGAAAAAAAGAGAGTGGAATACTTCTTCCGACAAGAGGTCAAGTTAAAATAAAGTACCCCAGAGGGTCACAGCAGTGACAGCAGCTCTTCATACTGTAGTGTTGAAATTACAATGAGCCTTTGTGGGAATTAGACATCCTATAAAACAGCCTCAAGGCTATTTGAGATTGTTCTGGTCAAAGCCTCCATCACTCATAGGTTAAGAATTTAGTTTAAAGCAAAAAAAAAAGTCATATCAGACTATAATTTATAACACTATTTAAAGTATAAAGTTCAATAGCTATTTTAAGTTTAAAATACATTTTAATAATTACCCTCTGAACTTCTAGGAGCCATCAACTATTACTAAAACTTTTGTTCTTGCTGAGGTTTTACAGAATCATAGTTAAGTTTATAAAAAATTAAAACATTCTTTTTATCAATGCCTACTAGTAAAACCATAATTCTAAAAATATATTTAATTTATAATAGATATGTACATTTCTCAATCTCCTTTATAGATGAAATTATTTTTAGTCTTTTCTACATTTTATCAGCAATTTCTCTAAAGAACTGTCAGGAAGGTGACTTAGAACATCTCCAGTACTTTATTTTGTTGCACTATTGGAAACCAAGTGCTGAAGTTGTGAACTATACATTTAAAAGAAGTGCTTTCCAATCATGACTCATAGAATAGAGGTAAGGGACAAGTGAAACCTATTAAGGTGTTTCCAAATAATATAGTCCATGAAACATCATATAAAGGAAATCTGTTTCTCAATTAATAATTAATAGTCAGTTTATCACATCTGATCCATTTATTGATGAAATCAGACAAGCAAAGAAAAAATGATTAAGATGCAGCTTGCGCCTTCAAGAGGTTTATATTGTGTGTGTGTGTGTGTGTGTGTGAGAGAGAGAGAGAGAGAGAGAGAAACATTAGAAGAACAAATATTATTACAGCAGAACTCAATTTATTTTTTTAATATTCCAGCAGGAAGGAAAAGTGTAACCTTGATCATTTTTGTGCTATATTACCTCTTTTCCTTGGAGTTGTGACAAAATCCTAGGAGCACAAGTAGACACAAGACTATGATGTGCTTGGACAGGGAAGATCTGACCCCCTTACATGTTCAATGATACATGTAAGCTGTCAATGACCCCACAGTGTGGAGCCAAGCTTTCACTCAATTGTTCCTTCTTCTACAGTATTACTGTCATCTTGTGTCTCTAACCCAGCAAGTAGTGTAAAGACTCCTTTGTTCTCACACTTCACATATTTAATGTGTCCCCAAGAATCCAAGCAGGAAAGCAAGGTATTGCATCCTAAAAATCCCATCTAATTCTCTGTTCTCATTATTACTCTTCTTATTCATGATGATTTTTCCTCAGAGACAATTTTTCTGCCCCAGTGGTTTCTTGCCTTAAATATAACTAGCGTAATCTCCCTAACAGGTATAAACTTTGGGAACTATTCATGCAGAGACCAACAGATGCTTTCATTTTATGCTCCGTCATGACCCTCTCTCCTTAAGAGAAGGAACACTGAAGTTTATCTTCCTCTTGGAAGATGAGGTAGGGATGGGCAGGTATAGAAAAAAGGAAATAGAAATTGTATCAAGTATCTTTTCTAAGCATAGTACTATGAGACTAGATATCAATTACAGGAAAAAATCTGAAAAAATAAAAACACATGGAAGTTAAATAATGTACTACTAAATAACCAAGAGATCACTGAAGAAATCAAAGAGGGAATCAAAAAATACCTAGAAACAAACGACAATGAAAACCCAACGACCCAAAACATATGGGATGCAGCAAAAGCAAATATAAGAGGGAAGTTTATAGCAATAAAATCCTACCTCAAGAAACAAGAAAATACTCAAATAAACCACCTAAACTTACACCTAAAACAATTAGAGAAAGAAGAACAAAAATACCCCAAAGTTAGCAGAAGCAAAGAAATCATAAATATCAGATCAGAAATAAATGAAAAAGAAATGAAGGAAATAATAGCAAACATCAATACAACTATAAGCTGTTTCTTTGAGAAGATAAACAAAATAGATAAACCACTAGCCAGACTCATCAAGAAAAAAAGGGAGAAGACTCAAATCAAGAGAATTAGAATTGAAAAAGGAGAAGTAACAACTGACACTGCAGAAATACAAAGGATCATGAGAGATTACTACAAGCAACTCTATGCCAATAAAATGGACAACCTGGAAGAAATGGACAAATTCTTAGAAAGCCACAACCTTCTGAGACTGAACTAGGAAGAAATAAAAAATATAAGTAGACCAATCACAAGCACTGAAATTGAGACTGTGATTAAATATCTTCCAACAAACAAAAGCCGAGAACCAGATGGCTTCACAGGGGAATTTTATCAAACATTTAGAGAAGAGTTAACACCTATCCTTCTCAAACTCTTTCAAAATATAGCAGAGAGAGGAACACTCCCAAACTCATTCTACGAGGCCAGCATCACTCTGATTCCAAAACCAGACAAAGATGTCACAAAGAAAGAAAACTACAGGCCAATATCATTGATGAACATAGATGCAAAAATCCTCAACAAACTGCTAGCAAACAGAATGCAACAGCCCATTAAAAGGATCATACACCATGATCAAGTGGGATTTACCCAAGGAATGCAAGGATTCTTCAATATACACAAATCAATCAATGTGATAAATCATATCAACAAATTGAAGGAGAAAAACCATATGATCATCTCAATAGATGCAGAAAAAGCTTTTGACAATATTCAACACCCATTTATTATAAAAACTCTCCAGAAAGTAAGCACAGAGGGAACTTACCTTAACATAATAAAGGCCATATATGATAAACCCACAACCAACATCGTTCTCAATGGTGAAAAACTGAAACCATTTCCTCTAAGATCAGGAACAAGGAAAGGTTGTGCACTCTTACCACTATTATTCAACATAGTTTTGGAAATTTAAACCACAGCAGTCAGAGAAGTAAAAGAAATAAAAGGAATCCAAACGAGAAAGGAAAAAGTAAAGCTGTCACTGTTTTCAGATGACATGATACTATACATAGAGAATCCTAAAGATGCTACCAGAAAACTACTAGAGATAATCAATGAATTTGGTAAAGTAGCAGGATAAAAAATTAATGCAGAGAAATCTCTTGCATTCCTATACACCAATGATCAAATATTTGAAAAAGAAATTAAAGAAACACTCCCATTTACCATTGTAACAAAAAGAATAAAATACCTGGGAATAAACCTACTTAAGGAGACAAAAGCCTGTATGCAAAAAGCTATAAGACACTGATGAAAGAAATTAAAGATAGTACAAACAGATGGAGAGATATACCATGTTTCTGGATTGGAAGAATCAACATTGTGAAAATGACTATACTACCCAAAGCAATCTACAGATTCAGTGCAATCCCTATCAAATTACCAATGGCATTTTTCACAGAACTAGAACAAAAAATTTCACAGTTTGTATGGAAACACAAAAGACCCCAAATAGCCAAAGCAACCTTGAGAAAGAAAAACAGAGCTGGAGGCATCAGGCTACTGGACTTCACACTCTACCACAAAGCTATAGTCATCAAGACAATATGGTACTGGCACAAAAACAGAAACATAGATCAATGGAACAGGGTAGAAAGCCCAGAGATAAACTCACGCACATAAAAGGAGGCAACAATATACAATGGAGAAAAGACAGCCTCTTCAGTAAGTGGTGCTGGGAAAACTGGACAGCTGCATGTAAAAGAATGAAATTAGAACACTCCCTAACACCATACACAAAAATAAACTCAAAATGGATTAAAGACCTAAATGTAAGGCCAGACACTATAAAACTCATAGAGGAAAACAGGCAGAGCACTCTATGACATAAATCACAGCAAGATCCTTTTTGACCCACCTCCTAGAGAAATGGAAATAAAAACAAATATAAGCAAATGAGACCTAATGCAACTTAAAAGCTTTTGCACAGCAAAGGAAACTATAAATGAGACGAAAATACAACCCTCAGAATGGGAGAAAATATTTGCAAATGAAGCAACTGACAAAGGATTAATCTCCAAAATATACAAGCAACTCATGCAGCTCAATATCAAAAAAAAAAAAACCCAATCAAAAATTGGGCAAAAAAACCTAAATAGACATTTCTCCAAAGAAGATATACAGATTGCCAACAAACACATGAAAGGATGATCAACATTACTAATCAGTAGAGAAATGCAAATCAAAACTACACTGAGGGGGGGACCTTGAAGATGGCGGAAGAGTAAGATGCGGAGATCACCTTCATCCCCACAAATACACCAGAAATACATCTACACGTGGAACAACTCCTACAGAACACCTACTGAAGGCTGGCAGAAGACCTCAGACCTCCCAAAAGGCAAGAAACTCCCCACGTACCTGGGTAGGGCAAAAAAAAAAAAAAAGAAAAAACAGAGACAAAAGAATAGGGACGGCACCTGCACCAGTGGGAGGGAGCTGTGAAGGAGGAAATGTTTCCACACACTAGGAAGCCCCTTCGCGGGCAGAGACTGCGGGAGGCGGAGGGGGGAGCTTCGGTGCGGCGGAGGAATGCACAGCAACAGGGGTGCGGAGGGCAAAGCGGGGAGATTCCCACACAGAGGATTGGTGCCGACCGGCACTCACCAGCCCGAGAGGCTTGTCTGCTCACCCGCCGGGGCGGGCGGGGCTGCGACCTGAGGCTCAGGTTTCGGTTTCAGTCGGAGCGCAGGGAGAGGACTGGGGTTGGCGGCTTGAACATAGCCTGAAGGGGTTAGTGCACCACGGCTAGCCGGGAGGGAGTCCGGGGAAAAGTCTGCACCTGCCGAAGAGGCAAGAGACTTTTTCTTCCCTCTTTGTTTCCTGGTGCGCGAGGAGAGGGGTTTAAGAGCTCTGCTTAAAGGAACTCCAGAGATGGGCACGAGTCACGGCTAAAAGCACGAACCCCAAGGGGCCTGTGTGCGAGCACAGGTCACTATCCACACCCCTCTTCCGCGGAGCCTGTGCAGCTCGCCACTGCCAGGTTCCCGGGATCCAGGGACAACTTCCCTGGGAGAACGCATGGCGGGCCTCAGGCTGGTGCAACGTCATGCTGGCTTCTGCTGCCGCAGGCCCGCCCCGCACGCAGTGCCCCTCCCACCCCCCCGGCCTGAGTGCGCCAGAGCCCCCGAATCAGCGGCTCCTTTAACCCCATCCTGTCTGAGCAAAAAACAGATGCCCTCCAGCGACCTACACGCAGAGGCAGGGCCAAATCCAAAGCTGAGCCCCTGTGAGCTGGAGAACAAAGAAGAGAAAGGGAAATCTCTCCCAGCAGCCTCAGAAACAGCTGATTAAAGCTCCACAATCAACTTGATGTACCCTGCATCTGTGGAATACATGAATAGACAACGAGTCATCCCAAATTGGGGAGGTGGGCTTCGAGAGCAAGATCTATGATTTTTTCCCCTTTTCCTCTTTTTGTGAATGTGTATGTGTATGCTTCTGTGTGAGATCTTGTCTGTATAGTTTTGCTTCCACCATTTGTCCTAGGGTTCTATCCGTCCATGGTTCTTTTTTTAAATTTTTTTCTTAATAATTAATTTTAATAACTTTATTATACTTTACCTTCGTTCTTTCTTTCTTTCTCTTTCTTTCTTTCTTTCCTTCCTTCCTTCCCTCCTTTGGACAACGAATCATCCCAAATTGAGGAGGTGGTCTCTGAGAGCAAGTTTTATGATTTTTTTCCCCTTTACCTCTTTTTGTGAGGGTGTATGTGTATGCTTCTGTGTAAGATTTTGTCTGTATAGCTTTGCTTCCAACATTTGTCCTAAGGTTCTATCCGTCCCTTTTTTTTTTATCTAAATAAGTATTTTTTAATACAATACTTTATTATACTTTATTTTATTTTACTGTATCTTCTTTCTTTCTGTCTTTTTTCCTTCTTTCCCTCATCCTTCCTTCCTCCCTCCCTCCTTCCTTTCTTTCTTTCTTGCCTTCTTTTCTTCTTTCTTTCTTTCTTTCTTCCTCCCTTCCTTCCTTCATTCCCTCCTTTCCTTCTTTTTTCTTCATACTTCCACTAATTCTCTCTACTTTTTCTCCCTTTTATTCTGAGCCGTGTGGCTGAAAGGCTCTTGGTGCTCCAGCCAGGAGTCAGGGCTCCGCCTCTGAGGTAGGAGAGCCAACTTCAGGACACTGGTCAACAAGAGAACTCCCAGCTACACATAATATCAAATGGTGAAAATCTCCCAGAGACCTCCATCTTAACACCAGCACCCAGCTTCACTCAACGACCAGCAAGCTACAGTGCTGGACAACCTATGCCAAACAACTAGCAAAACAGGAACACAACCCCACCCATTAGCAGAGAGGCTGCCTAAAATCATAAGTCCACAGACACCCCAAAACTCACCACCAGACGTGAACCTGCCCACTAGAGAGACAAGATCCAGCCTCATCCACCACAACACACGCACTAGTCCCCTCCACCAGGAAGCCTACACAACCCACTGAACCAACCTTAGCCACTGGAGACAGACATCAAAAACAGCGGGAACTACGAACCTGCAGCCTGCAAAAAGGAGACCCCAAACACAGTAAGATAAGCAAAATGAGGAGATAGAAAAACACACAGAAGATAAAGGAGCAAGATAAAAATGCACCAGACCTAACAAATGAAGAGGAAATAGTCAGTCTACCTGAAAAAGAATTCAGAATAATGATAGTAAGGATGATCCGAAATCTTGGAAATAGAATGGACAAAATGCAAGAAACAGTTAACAAGGACCTAGAAGAAATAAAGATGAAACAAGCAATGATGAACAACACAATAAATGAAATTAAAAGTACTCTAGATGGGATCAATAGCAGAATAACTGAGGCAGAAGAACAGATAAGTGACCTGGAAGATAAAATAGTGGAAATAACTACTGCAGAGCAGAATAAAGAAAAAAGAATGAAAAGAACTGAGGACAGTCTCAGAGACCTCTGGGACAACATTAAACGCACCAACATTCGAATTATAGGAGTTCCAGAAGAAGAAGAGAAAAAGAAAGGGACTGAGAAAATATTTGAAGAGATTATAGTTGAAAACTTCCCTAATATAGGAAAGGAAATAGTTAATCAAGTCCAGGAAGAACAGAGAGTCTCATACAGGATAAATCCAAGGAGAAATATGCCAAGACATATATTAATCAAACTGTCAAAAATTAAATACAAAGAAAGCATATTAATAGCAGCAAGGGAAAAACAACAAATAACACACAAGGGAATCCCCATAAGGTTAACAGCTGATCTCTCAGCAGAAACCCTACAAGCCAGAAGGGAGTGGCAGGGCATACTGAAAGTGATGAAGGAGAAAAGCCTGCAAACAAGACTACTCTACCCAGCAAGGATCTCATTCAGATTTGATGGAGAAATTAAAACCTTTACAGACAAGCAAAAGCTGAGAGAGTTTAGCACCACAAAACCAGCTTTACCACAAATGCTAAAGGACTTCTCTAGACATGAAACACAAGAGAAGGAAAAGACCTATAATAAAGAACCCAAAACAATTAAGAAAATGGGACTAGGAACATGCATATCAATAATTACCTTAAATGTAAATGGACTAAATGCTCCCACCAAAAGACACAGATTGGCTGAATGGATACAAAAACAAGATCCTTATATATGCTGTCTACAAGAGACCCACTTCAGACCTAGAGACACATACAGACTGAAAGTAAGGGGATGGAAAAAGATATTCCATGCAAATGGAAACCAAAAGAAAGCTGGAGTAGCAATTCTCATATCAGACAAAATAGACGTTAAAATAAGGACTATTAGAAGAGACAAAGAAGGACACTACATAATGATCAAGGGATCGATCCAAGAATAAGATATAACAGTTGTAAATATTTATGCACCCAACATAGGAGCACCTCAATACATAAGGCAAATACTAACAGCCATAAAAGGGGAAATCGATGGTAACACATTCATAGTAGGGGACTTAAACACCCCACTTTCACCCATGGACAGATCATCCAAAATGAAAATAAATAAGGAAACACACGCTTTAAATGATACATTAAACAAGATGGACTTAATTGATATTTATAGGACACTCCATCCAAAAACAACAGAATACACATTTTTCTCAAGTGCTCATGGAACGTTCTCCAGGATAGATCATATCTGGGGTCACAAATCAAGCCTTGGTAAATTTAAGAAAGTTGAAATTGTATCAAGTATCTTTTCCGACCACAAAACCATGAGACTAGATATCAATTACAGGAAAAGATCTGTAAAAAATACAAACACATGGAGGCTAAACAATACACTACTTAATAATGAAGTGATCACTGAAGAAATCAAAGAGGAAATCAAAAAATACCTAGAAACAAATGACAATGGAGACACAATGGCCCAAAAACTATGGGATGCAGCAAAAGCAGTTCTAAGGGGGAAATTTATAACAATACAAGCCCACCTTAAGAAGCAGGAAACATCTCAAATAAACAACCTAACCTTGCACCTAAAGCAATTAGAGAAAGGAGAACAAAAAAAACCAAAAGCTACCAGAAGGAAAGAAATCATAAAAATCAGATCAGAAATAAATGAAAAAGAAATGAAGGAAATAATAGCAAACATCAAGAAAACTAAAAGCTGGTTCTTTGAGAAGATAAACAAAGTAGATAAACCACTAGCCAGACTCATCAAGAAAAAAAGGGAGAAGACTCAAATCAATAGAATTAGAAATGAAAAAGAAGTAACAACTGACACTGCAGAAATAAAAAAGATCATGAGAGATTACTACAAGCAACTCTATGACAATAAAATGGACAATCTGGAAGAAATGGACAAATTCTTAGAAATGCACAACCTGCCAAGACTGAATCAGGCAGAAATAGAAAATACGAACAGACCAATCACAAGCACTGAAATTGAAACTGTGATTAAAAATCTTCCAACAAACAAAAGCCCAGGACCAGATGGCTTCACAGGCGAATTCTATCAAACATTTAGAGAAGAGCTAACACCTATCCTTCTCAAACTCTTCCAAAATTTAGCAGAGAAAGGAACACTCCCAAATTCCTTCTACAAGGCCACCATCACCTTGATACCAAAACCAGACAAGGATGTCACAAAGAAAGAAAACTACAGGCCAATATCATATGAACATAGATGCAAAAGTCCTCAACAAAATACTAGCAAACAGAATCCAACAGCACATTAAAAGGATCATACACCCTGACCAAGTGGGGTTTATTCCAGGAATGCAAGGATTCTTCAATATACACAAATCTATCAATGTGATACACCATATTAACAAATTGAAGGAGAAAAACCATATGATCATCTCAAGAGATGCAGAGAAAGGTTTCAACAAAATTCAACACCCATTTATGATTAAAAAACCTGCAGAAAGTAGGCATAGAGGGAATTTTCCTCAACATAATAAAGGCCATATATGACAAGCCCACAGCCAACATCATCCTCAATGGTGAAAAACTGAAAGCATTTCCACTAAGATCAGGAACAAGACAAGGTTGCCCACTCTCACCACTCTTATTCAACATAGTTTTGGAAGTTTTAGCCACAGCAATCAGAGAAGAAAAGGAAATAAAAGGAATCCAAATCGGAAAAGAAGAAGTAAAGCTGTCACTGTTTGCAGATGACATGATACTATACATAGAGAATCCTAAAGATGCTAACAGAAAACTACTAGAGCTAATCAATGAGTTTGGTAAAGTAGCAGGATACAAAATTAATGCACAGAAATCTCTGGTATTCCTATATACTAATGATGAAAAATCTGAAATTGAAATCAAGAAAACATTCCCATTTACCATTGCAACAAAAAGAATAAAATATCTAGGAATAAACCTACCTAAGGAGACAAAAGACCTGTAAGCAGAAAAAATTATAAGACACTGATGAAAGAAATTAAAGATGATACAAATAGATGGAGAGATATACCATGTTCTTGGATTGGAAGAATCAACATTGTGAAAATGACTCTACTACCCAAAGCAATCTATAGATTCAATGCAATCCCTATCAAACTACCATTGGCATTTTTCACAGAAGTAGAACAAAAAATTTCGCAATTTGTATGGAAACACAGAAGACCCTGAATAGCCAAAGCAATCTTGAGAACGAAAAATGGAGCTGGAGGAATCAGGCTCCCTGACTTCAGACTATACTACAAAGCTACAGTAATCAAGACAGTATGGTACTGGCACAGAAACAGAAAGACAGATCAATGGAACAGGATAGAAAGCCCAGAGATAAACCCATGCACATATGGACACCTTATCTTTGATAAAGGTGGCAGGAATATACAGTGGAGAAAGGACAACCTCTTCAATAAGTGGTGCTGGGAAAAATGGACAGATACATGTAAAAGTATGAGATTAGATCACTCCCTAACACCATACACAAAAATAAGCTCAAAATGAATTAAAGAGCTAAATGTAAGATCAGAAACTATCAAACTCTTAGAGGAAAACATAGGCAGAACACTCTATGACATAAATCACAGCAAGATCCTTTCTGACCCACCTCCTAGAGTAATGGAAATAAAACCAAAAATAAACAAATGGGACCTAATGAAACTTAAAAGCTTTTGCACAGCAAAGGAAACCATAAACAAGACCAAAAGACAGCCCTCAGAATGGGAGAAAATATTTGCAAATGAAGCAACTGACAAAGGATTAATCTCCAAAATTTACAAGCAGCTCATGCAGCTCAATAACAAAAAAACAAACAACCCAATCCAAAAATGGGCAGAAGACCTAAATAGGCATTTCTCCAAAGAAGATATACAGACTGCCAACAAACACATGAAAGAATGTTCAACATCATTAATCATCAGAGAAGTGCAAATCAAAACTACAATGAGATATCATCTCACACCAGTCAGAATGGCCATCATCAAAAAATCTAGAAACAATAAATGCTGGAGAGGGTGTGGAGAAAAGGGAACACTCTTGCACTGCTGGTGGGAATGTGAATTGGTTCAGCCACTATGGAGAACAGTATGGAGGTTCCTTAAAAAACTACAAATAGAACTACCATATGACCCAGCAATCCCACTACTGGGCGTATACGCTGAGAAAACCAAAATTCAAAAAGAGTCATGTACCAAAATGTTCATTGTTGCTCTACTTACAATAGCCCGGAGATGGAAACAACCTAAGCGCCCATCATCGGATGAATGGATAAAGAAGATGTGGCACATATATACAATGGAATATTACTCAGCCATAAAAGAAACGAAATTGAGCTATTTGTAATGAGGTGGATAGACCTAGAGTCTGTCATACAGAGTGAAGTAAGTCAGAAAGAGAAAGACAAATACCGTATGCTAACACATATATATGGAATTTAAGAAAAAAATGTCATGAAGAACCTAGGGGTAAGGCAGGAATAAAGACACAGACCTACTGGAGAACAGACTTGAGGATATGGGGAAGGGGAATGGTGAGCTGTGACAGGGCGAGAGAGAGGCATGGACATATATGCACTAACAAACGTAAGGTAGATAGCTAGTGGGAAGCAGCCGCATGGCACAGGGATATCGGCTCGGTGCTCTGTGACCGCCTGGAGGGGTGGGATAGGGAGGGTGGGAGGGAGGGAGATGCAAGAGGGAAGAGATATGGGAACATATGTATATGTATAACTGATTCACTTTGTTATAAAGCAGAAACTAACACACCATTGTAAGGCAAATATACCCCAATAAAGATGTTAAAAAAAAAAAAAACTACACTGAGGTATCACCTCACACCAATCAGAATGGCCATCATCAAAGAATCTACAAACAAATGCTGGAGAGGGTTTGGAGAAAAGGGAACCCTCTTGCACTGTTGGTGGGAATGTAATTTGATACAGCCACTATGGAGAACAGTATGAAGGTTCCTTAAAAAGTAAAAATAGAACTACTATACAACCCAGCAATCCCACTATTAGACATATACCCTGAGAAAACCATAATTCAAAAAGAGTCATGTACTGCAATATTCATTGCAGTCCTATTTACAATAGCCAGGACATGGAATCAACCTAAGTGTCCATCGACAGATGAATGGTTAAAGAAGATGTGGCACATATATACAATGGAATATTACTCAGCCATAAAATGAAACGAAATTGAGTTATTTGTAGTGAGGTACATGGACATAGAGACTGTCATACAGAGTGAAATAAGTCAGAAAGAGAAAAACAAATACCATATGCTAACACATATATATGGAATCTAAGAAAAAAAAAAGGTTCTGAAGAACCTAGGGGCAAGACAGGAATAAAGATGCAGACTTAGAGAATGGACTTGAGGACACAGGGAGGAGGAAGTGTAAGCATGGACATACACACACACCCTAGGGGCAGGACGGGAATAAAGATGCAAATGTAAAACCGATAGCTAGTGGGAAGCAGCCGCATAGCACAGGGAGATCAGCTCGGTGCTTTGTGACCACCTAGAGGGGTGGGATAGGGAGGGTGGGAGGGAGACACAAGAGGGAGGAGTTACGTGGATATATGTATACATATAGCTGATTCACTTTGTTATACAGCAGAACCTAACACAACATTGTAAAGCAATTATACTCCAATAAAGATGTTAAAAAAAAAAAAAGCTGGTAAAGCAAAATATTTTAAAAAAAAAGGGAAGGAGGAAATAATATTTAAATATAATGATACTATAATTAATATCTGCAGAAGAAATAATGGAGGACTACATACAATACAAAAGGGATAATAAGGCTGTATTTATTCTGGCATTTGAAGGAAAAGTATGTCTACCACCTGAAGAAATAGGAGGCAACTTTGTTCAAGCAAAATTTTGCCTGCAGCTCACAAAGGAGAAATGCAATAACTCATTTCCCTTTCTCTAAATAAGATAAGCCTAGATGTAATAACAATGGTATGAAATAAAATTATATGGATTTAGTAGTGGAAAAAAGCAGGACAGAATGGAATGAAAAAATATAAGTTGATCTCATGGATCTCATTTAGGAATTCTAGAGAAAAGGGAATGTCCCAGAGGATGAAGCCCCAATCCAGCCAGCCGTATGCCAGATGAATAGAGCTTGTGATTTTAGAGTGCCAGAAATTCTGGAACTTATAATCTAAGGACGCTTTGCTTCCTCCATGCCACACTGATGAGTCCAAGAAATCTGTGAAGTTGTAAGACAGTAGGATCTGGCCATTTTATGAGCCAAACAGGATTTTCTGTAAAACACACCAAAAATTGGTGATAGAAAATTAAGCTGCTTGACACCACTCCTGCTTTATTCTGAGTTTCAGGACCTTTGACTCTCCTGGTACCTGAGTTGCGCCATGACAATTTTCATCTCCCCTCCCTTTCCTTTCTGTGAAATCTAGACTTTGCCTGTCATTACTTTTTTCTTAAACAAATAATTTCAAGGTATTTTAGATATCCAGAGTTGATAATATATATTCTATTCAGCCCTCATAGGATCAAGAGTTGACATGTAAAATTTCCTGTAAAATTTCAATAATGCATAGGGAAAATGCATTTGTAAACCAATACCTTAATTGATGACTGTTAGAAGGGATACATAGGGGATCAATAATTCATGTTTTACTCTTTCCAGTTTTATACTATTAACTCAAGTACATATTACAATAAATGATGTCACAAAATGTGGACACTCTGTAGAAGATAAAATAATTTGCCTTCCTTGCATTCCATCTATTCTAAGATTCAGACCAGGGATTCGGTAGTGTTAAAATAATACATTTTTCTGACTGATTTTCTTTTCCACTTTTTTTTTTTTTAACCATGTAGACACTTCCAAACTGTTTTATTTTACAGCTTACCAGTTACTAAAAGCAGATAAAAATTGAATATTTGATACACATTTGAGGTAGTAAGATTTAATGCTCAGTAGTGCATGTATACTCTCTATGGTACTGTATTACTTCAGTGCAAGAATACTGAGATGTAATTTTTGTGATTGCTAATAGCTGAAAAGAAGACTGCATACTGCCTAATTAAAGTTCATACACCACAGTGATAGAGGGCTCTTGTTCTTTGTTGGGCATTGTTGTAGGAACCTTGACTCTGTCTCTTCTCAGTTTTGTCCCAGGTGTCTTAGCATATCTAAAGTCTCAGTTTCTGCATATTTGAAAATTCAATGACACAATGCATGAAAAAGCCTTTCTCAGTATCCGGCACATAATAGGGGGATGCCATCTTAAAGTTTGGCATTCAGAAGAGCAATATTTAAAAATTTTTTAAATGAGAATATTTAGCTTTCAAGTACAGTGAGGGTTTTTGTTTGTTTGTTTGTTTTTGCTTATTTCCAGCCATGTGTGTGTGTGTGTGTGTGTGTGTGTGTATGTGTATCTTCTTCCTTGCAACCTCATGATAGTACGGTTCAATCTTCATAGCAATCTAATGAGTTAGGTGTTTCCATCCCAATGTAACAGGCCAGGAAACAGCTTGAGAGGCAAGATGAACTGGTCAGTGTCACACGGCGGGCACATCCCACAGTCAGAATTCTGAGAATCAAAATATGGTAAATTCTGTTCTGATTCCTTTGCAGTTATCTTGACACTGTCCTACTTGCTTTCATGTAAAACAATTTAACATCTGTTAAATATAAGTTGAAAACCACATAAGAACGTTTACATTAGGTTTGGCAGTGCTTTGGCTCCTTGAATTGTCACCCAAACCTGTGTTACACTCAGGGTATCTCAGATCAGGAATTGCCAAGAAAATCTCACAGCCTTGCTTACTTTCTTTAATAAATGCACTTTCCTACATGACTTTCAAGTCTGGAAGGGGCTCTAAGAGACTGAGCCCATGATAAAAACTAGAGTTTTTGTCATGATAAAAACTAATGAGCTTGGAGGACAGAGGCAGGCAAAACAAAAGGGAAGTAAGACAATTTAAGTCACTTCAATAGCTACATAATTACTTTAATCAAGAAACTCGAATTTTGACAAAATTCGAGTTTTATTATTTATACAAAAATATAATGAAATATAATGAAATAATCTTTCACTTTTAATACTATCTTCTAAAATAAAATACCACTTTGATAACCTTTAAACCATTGTTTTCATGAATGCGCTAGAGGTGCAAGAAGCGTAAATCTGTTGCTTTTGACACAAGATTTCATTCATTTTTTCAGTTAACTTAATAATTATTACCTCCTATTCCTGCCCCATTTATTAATGTAATGACCTTGTAAAAAACAACAAAGATTTAAGACAATTTGATTAGAAACATAAATTAGTAAACTTAACGTTTCTAGATTTCTTACTCCTTCTCAACTATTATTAAATCAAAATGTACTCTAAGCAGTTTTATTTATCTAGAAATAGGGTTATCCACTATAAAGTATTAGCATGACAGCATTTCAGACTTTGTAAATTAAATTGTGTGATTCATGCATTTACTAAGAATCAGAATAACTTTCAAATGAGTTAGCTACTTTATGTCTTTAATCCTTCTTAGAAAATAAATGGAAGAAATATGATTCTTCTCTTTACATTAATACTTCCACACAAGAGCCTTTAAAATACATGCTCCAATTATTTTGTTTCTTTAATTGGATTACATTATTTCCTAGTTCCATCAGAATCACAATATGGTAAAATGTATCCAAAATGACCTTTCTTTTCAGAGAGAACATTAAAGTTTCAAGTCATAGTGCAACTTAAAATCCTATGGTAAAGAGAGTCACTGATGTAAAATGATTTATACTAATAAAGTGTTTGCTGATAATGATAAGTACAGAATCTGTGAAGAGCAGCTGAAGAAAATCCACATGTGTGACTTATTGAAATGTAATATTGTTTAGGGCTGATTATTTGTATTTGTCAATTTTCATTCTGCCTATAAATATTTAAATTATTCAGATATAAGGAAATGGAAATGGACATGTACTCTTTCAAGGGATATTAAGCCTCCACAGAAATACATCAAATAAAATAACCATGAAAGAAACAGAGACTAATATTTTGTGTAAAGTGTGAATTTTTAGGTAAAAATTATTTTGACCTATATGTTATGAAGAACAGGCCTCTACTCAGAACTGGAACTTCAGTTCAGTTTGTCACCTGCACAAGAGAGAGGATTATGCTGGGAGATATTTAGTAAGACAATTGCTTGGCTGTTTTCATCTCAACTCAAAATGTCCTTTAATATGACAGGTTATATTAATGTCAGCTTTGTAACAGCAAAGATTCAGAGCAGGAGACTTGTCTACTTATTTCTTTGGAATTTAGGTAACCACAAACAACACTATAATCTTAAGAAACATAATTTTTGAAATATGAATATCAATTAAAAAAATGAAAATGTCTAAAGCAGGTTTGTCGTTTTAGATATGTAAAAATGACAATATCTTTGAAAGCACTTTGATATCAATAAAATGCTACGTAAATGTAGGCATTATAATGATTTAAATTTTTTGGAATTTCTATAGATTTTGATGTAAACAACTCTTTTTCCCCAGCTACTTTCTTTGTATAGTGCTTATGGATTACATGATAGTCATCTGAAGGCAAATTTTTAACCCTTTGGTCATTTACATATATTTCTCTTTTTTTTTTAAACATCTTTATTGGGGTATATTTGCCTTACAATGGTGTGTTAGTTTCTGCTTTATAACAAAGTGAATCAGTTATACATATACATATGTTCCCATATCTCTTCCCTCTTGCATCTCCCTCCCTCCCACCCTCCCTATCCCACCCCTCCAGGCGGTCACAGAGCACCGAGCCGATATCCCTGTGCCATGCGGCTGCTTCCCACTAGCTATCTACCTTACGTTTGTTAGTGCATATATGTCTGTGCCTCTCTCTCGCCCTGTCACAGCTCACCCTTCCCCCTCCCCATATCCTCAAGTCTGTTCTCCAGTAGGTCTGTGTCTTTATTCCTGTCTTACCCCTAGGTTCTTCATGACATTTTTTTTCTTAAATTCCATATATATGTGTTAGCATACGGTATTTGTCTTTCTCTTTCTGACTTACTTCACTCTGTATGACAGACTCTAGGTCTATCCACCTCATTACAAATAGCTCAATTTCGTTTCTTTTTATGGCTGAGTTATATTCCATTGTATATATGTGCCACATCTTCTTTATCCATTCATCTGTTGATGGACACTTAGGTTGCTTCCTTGTCCTGGCTATTGTAAATAGTGCTGCAATGAGCATTGTGGTACATGTCTCTTTTTGAATTTTGGTTTTCTCAGGGTATATGCCCAGTAGTGGCATTGCTGGGTCATATGGTAGTTCTATTTGTAGTTTTTTAAGGAACCTCCATACTGTTCTCCATAGTGGCTGAACCAATTCACATTCCCACCAGCAGTGCAAGAGGGTTCCCTTTTCTCCACACCCTCTCCAGCATTTATTGTTTCTAGATTTTTTGATGATGGCCATTCTGACTGGTGTGAGATGATATCTCATTGTAGTTTTGATTTGCATTTCTCTAATGATTAATGATGTTGAGCATTCTTTCATGTGTTTGTTGGCAGTCTGTATATCTTCTTTGGAGAAATGCCTATTTAGGTCTTCTGCCCATTTTTGGATTGGGTTGTTTTTTTTTTTTTTATATTGAGCCGCATGAGTTGCTTATAAATTTTGGAGATTAATCCTTTGTCAGTTGCTTCATTTGCAAATATTTTCTCCCATTCCGAGGGTTGTCTTTTCATCTTATTTATGGTTTCCTTTGCTGTGTAAAAGCTTTTAAGTTTCATCAGGTCCCATTTGTTTATTTTTGGTTTTATTTCCATTTCTCTAGGAGGTGGATAAAAAAGGATCTTGCTGTGATTTATGTCATAGAGTGTTCTGCCTATGTTTTCCTCTAAGAGTTTGATAGTTTCTGCTCTTACATTTAGGTCTTTAATCCATTTTGAGCTTATTTTTGTGTATGGTGTTAGGGAGTGATCTAACCTCATACTTTTACATGTATCTGTCCATTTTTCCCAGCACCACTTATTGAAGAGGCTGTCCTTTCTCCACTGTACATTCCTGCCACCTTTATCAAAGATAAGGTGTCCATATGTGCATGGGTTTATCTCTGGGCTTTATATCCTGTTCCATTAATCTGTCTTTTTGTTTTTGTGCCAGTACCATACTGTCTTGATTACTGTAGCTTTGTAGTATAGTCTGAAGTCAGGGAGCCTGATTCCTCCAGCTCCGTTTTTCGTTCTCAAGATTGCTTTGGCTATTCAGGGTCTTTTGTGTTTCCATACAAATTGTGAAATTTTTTGTTCTGTTTCTGTGAAAAATGCCAGTGATAGTTTGATAGGGATTGCATTGAATCTATAGATTGCTTTGGGTAGTAGAGTCATTTTCACAATGTTGATTCTTCCAATTCCAGAACATGGTATATCTCTCCATCTTTGTGTCATCTTTAATTTCTTTCATCTGTGTCTTATAATTTTCTGCATACAGGTCTTTTGTCTCCTTAGGTAGGTTTATTCCTAGATATTTTATACTTTTTGTTGCAATGGTAAATGGGAGTGTTTTCTTGATTTCAATTTCAGATTTTTCATCATTAGTATATAGGAATGCCAGAGATTTCTGTGCATTAATTTTGTATCCTGCTACTTTACCAAACTCATTGATTAGCTCTAGTAGTTTTCTGTTAGCATCTTTAGGATTCTCTATGTATAGTATCATGTCATCTGCAAACAGTGACAGCTTTACTTCTTCTTTTCCGATTTGGATTCCTTTTATTTCCTTTTCTTCTCTGATTGCTGTGGCTAAAACTTCCAAAACTATGTTGAATAAGAGTGGTGAGAGTGGGCAACCTTGTCTTGTTCCTGATCTTAGTGGAAATGCTTTCAGTTTTTCACCATTGAGGATGATGTTGGCTGTGGGCTTGCCATATATGGCCTTTATTATGTTGAGGAAAGTTCCCTCTATGCCTACTTTCTGCAGGTTTTTTATTATAAATGGGTGTTGAATTTTGTCAAAAGCTTTCTCTGCATCTCTTGAGATGATCACATATATTTCTTATACCTGTTTCAGATTTGAGAGTTCTGAATATAAAACTTAATGCTATGGACTGAATTATGTTCCCCACTGCCCATCAAATTTCATATGTTGAAGCTCTAACTCACAATGTGATGGTGTTTGGAGGTGGGGCCTTTAGGAAATATTCAGGTTTAGATGAGGTGATGAGGGTGGGGTCCTCAGGATGGTATTAGTCAAGTTTATAAGATCTCTGTCTCTTCTATGTGAGGACACAGTGAGAAGGCACTGCCTACAAGCCAGGAAGAGAGCTTCCAAGATAACTTGATCATGCTGGGTCTCAGACTTCCAGCCTCCAGAACTGTGAGGAAATTAATCTTTGTTGTTTAAACTACCTAGTCTATGGAATTTTGTTATGACAGCTCAAGCTGACTATTAAATTCCTACAATTTAATTAATAAGACTAAAACTCCCATTTACCTTAATTTTAAGTTTTAAAAGCAATGGAAATGAGCCTATTCCTTTAAAAATTTTATTAACCCCTAAATTTATTAAAATGTTTCAAATTTATACAAAATAAATGTATTAAACCTCAGGGAACATGAAGTTTGTCAGTGCATAAAATTTGATTATTTTTATTATAGAATATAGAACATACTGCATATAACTTTAAAAGAGATGTTAATTTTACAGTTAAATAGTATATTTGGAGAAGGGTTTAAATAGTACTTCATCTGTTTAGGTAAAATATCTTCCCTGGAGTAAAGGAAATTAAAAGAAAAATAATATGATTCTACAGAAAAAATTCTACAAACTAAATCATGAAATATAACTTTTTAAAAAGAAATATACAATTACTATACACATTAAATTCCATTTTATTCTTCTTTATATTAAGAAAATGAAGCACATTTCCAAAGACCAATTAAAATTCTCATTGTTGAGCGTAGGAGAAAACTGTTATAAGTGAAATGGTATAACTGACAAATGCAAGCATGGTTATTAGGTACAGGAAACTTTGGAAAAAGGATGACAGAATGAGCATTAGATAAACGATGATGTGAGATAATTTTGTGCATAGCATATAATAAAACCCAATCACAGCTGTTTAATACTGAAACCAACTATTTGGGGCCCTTGCAGATACCCAAAAGACATGGTTATATTGAACATTATTTTTCTGCTACTGTCGGTGATTCAACTATTATGTTTGTATCTTTTTTTTGTTTACAACATCACTGATCATTGTTCTTGTTGCACACAAAATACATCCAAATCTATGTGTATCAACTCTCTACAAGTATTGCATTTTGTTTAAAATTGTATCTTAATATATTTTGTAGTTTTTGTCCTGTTAAGACTGATTGGAATGATTTTCTTTTTAACTGCATTGGTTTTCATTACATTAATCAATCAACGTATTCACACATGCTTGAACTGACGGTGCATGAAAATGCTGTCTTTCTCTCTCTAATGTAGTGCATATATTTCCAGCTTAGTGGAACTATGGCATTTTGACTTGTTATTTTAATTACAAAAGCATACAAGTTTCAACAAGTTCATCTAGATACTTCGCTTTTCTGTTTCCTAATAATGGGCTCCATTAAAGTTAATTAGCTCATTTTTGTCTTATATAGTACTGTAAATAAAATATATTTTTAAATAACACAAGAAAATCAGCATTATTAAAGCCTTCAGTTGCAAAGAAAAGTAGAGTGGAATATGTTATAAAAATCTGAACCCAACTGCTATCTCATCAAATTGAAATTAAATAATAGTCCAAGTGTTTTTCTCATACTACTTAAACTCAGATGATATAAGCCTCCACAGTGTTCATCCTTTAAGAGTTTTATAAGACTAATTAAATTCACAGCTTAAGAGTTTACCCAAAGTGCTTGAGGATAAAATTTCTTTTCAACTGCATTTTAAGTATTATTTCACAGCAATTAATTTTTTTTTAAAATGGACCTGTTGATCTCTTTGAAGAGGGGACATGGCTATGATCAGTTAACATTGTTATTCTGAAAACAGATAATCTCAGGTCAGACCTTATTTAAGTATATTCACTGGAAAAATTAATTTTGATGAATTTAAACATAATTTTCATAATTTCACTTTACGTATCTGTCAGTATTTTACCAACTCCAGAATGCTGGCAAAATACTTCTTACTTTCTACCCTAGTCAGGTATCATGTCAGTATTTACTAATATACTGATGAGGAGATAATGCTATTTATGGTGGTTGAAGTAAATTAGTAATACTAAAAAACAAAAGTGGATAAAATAATTCTTATTTGATTATTTTTGCTGTATTTATGTACTACGAAGTCCCTGGGCTATATTTTGTATGTGTCATAACATACTGCATCATCACTAATGAAGTATCTCCATGGATAGGACTCTTATCTAACTTCATATTGTAAATTGTGAAACAAGAACTATAGCTGTAACATACAGGGAGCAATCTGAATGTAAAGAACTTTTATCTTTAATTATGTTTGTAGTGAGATATTAACCATTAAAATAGATTTGCCTTTCCATTTGTCACCCTTCATCTTTTATTTCTTCTTTTTCCTTTTTTTCTTATTTTATTAAGAATGGTATTATTATTTAATTTATCATTAGGGAGAATGTAATGCAAATAAGTTGGTAATTTAGACTGGCAAAAATTTTTAAAAGAGCAGAGAGGTTAAATGTAGAAAACAATATTTCGACCTTTGAACTTTCTATCTCTTTATTATATTTCCCTCCTTTACATTTTTTCTTCTTTTACTTCCATTCTTCTTTTTCTCATCCTTTGGACACATTATCTTGTAGATCTTTAGGCCGAGTTGACTTGAATTTAAATCCAGTCATTTTCTCTCTGTAAATTGTAAGGCCTTGAGAAAATTTGTTAATCTGTCAAGTTAGTCCCCAAATAGTGTTAATAAAAGTCGGGGAGTTGATATTTGCTATATAATAAAAAAAAATTTAGTACCATTCTTTTTTTCCCTTACTCTATGACAAACTACAGGTCAAAATAGCCATTATCTTTGTCATAAACCCCATTCTTACTATAGCTCACAAATATAAATTTCTGAACAAAAATAAAATGTTTAGGATTTGGATTTTAAATTTTATTGGATGGAAACATATAAGTTTATAAATTAACATTTTATAAAATATAAATACTATATATTATTACAAATCTTATAAATATCCTACCTTTCAGTAATTATTTTAATGTCAGTAATTATTTTAATGAAAGCAGATTAATGTATTTTTGAGGATTAATGGGGAGATAATTATCACGAGTTTATATTTTCTGGATATCTTAAAGTAAATAAAATTATTTTGGTTTTCTAGTAACCTACATTGAAAATTGAATTTGTGCTAGAGTACATTACTTTCTAACGACGTTTTGAAGGATTTATGTATTAATCCACTCATTTATTGATTAAACATATAGATATTTGAAGCCTGGTATAGCTTGGATAATGTACTTGATATTTTATTTATAATACCAAATAATATAGAGTTTCTACCTCTAGGAAATTTAGTATCTAATAGCAGAAACAGACAACAAAGTCTTTGAATAATGTACAATGTGAGGCATTATTGTCAAGTGGAAAGAGTATAAATTTTAGCATAAAATAAATGTTTTGTTTGTTTGTTTTTGTTTTTTTGTGTGTTATGTGGACCTCTCACTGTTGTGGCCTCTCCCATTGTGGAGCACAGGCTCTGGATGTGCAGGCTCAGCAGCCATGGCTTATGGGCTTTGGCGCACTGCGGCATGTGGTATCTTCCCGGACCGGGGCATGAACCCGTGTCCCCTGAATCGGCAGGCAGACTCTTAACCACTGCACCACCAGGGAAGCCCATATACCACATCTTCTTTATCTATTCATCTGTTGATGGACACTTAGGTTGCTTCCATACTTTGGCACTTATAAATATTGCTGCTATGAACATTGGGGCAAGTATATTTTCAAATTAGTGTTCTTGGTTTTTTCGAATGTATACCCAGGAGTGGAATTGCTGGGTCATATGGTGCTTCTCTTTTTAGTTTTTTGAAAAATCTCCATGCTATTTTCCACAGTTGGCTGCACCAATTTACATTCCCACCAACAGTGTAGGAGGATTCCCTCTTCCCCATATCCTCACCAACGTTTGTTATTTGTGTTCTTTTTAATGATAGTCATTCTGACAGGTGTGAGGTGATATCTCCTTGTGGTATTGATTTGCATTTCCCTGATGATTAACGATGTTGAGCATCTTTTCATGTGCTTGTTGGTCATCTGCAATTCCTCTTTGTAAAATTGTATATTCAGTTCTTCTGCTCATTTTTTAATTAGGTTGTTTATTTTTTTTGCTGTTGAGTTGTATGAGCTGTTTATATATGTTGGATATTAACTCTTATGTCGTATTATTTGCAAATATGTTCTACCATTCAGTAGGTTGTCTTTTTGCGTTGTCTTTTCATTTTGTCGATGGTTTCCTTTACTGCACAAAAACTTTTAAGCTTAACTAGGTCCCAATTGTTTATGTTTGCTTTTGTTTCCTTTGCTTTAGGAGATGTATCCAAAAAAAAATTACTGCAATTTATGTCAAAGAATGTTCTGCCTGTTTTCCTCTAGGAGTTTTCTAGTATCCAGTCTTACATTTAGGCTGGCCAAGGGCCTCAACTTGTACAAGAGTTGGTGTTGGCCTGCTAGTAGGTGGTCTAGATCTTGATATGGCAGGCTGCAAGGCTGTGGTGGTCATAGGGCTGGTGTCTCCTTGCTGGTGGGTGGGATTGGGACCCAGTGGATCCCATGACTGGTGTCTGCCCACTGGTGGGTGAGGCCAGGTCCTGGGGCTAATGCTAGTCTAGTGATGGGTGGGGCTGGATCCCAAAATCTCTGACTACAGGGCCCTGGGTGTTCCAGAGTTAGTGTGTTGGCCTACTGGTGGGTGGGGTCACAGCCCAGGGTTTCCTGCGGCTAGTGCCTGCCCACTGGTGGGTGAGCATAGTCTCAGGCTAGTGCTGGCCCACTCATGTGCAGGGCTGGGTCCTGGGTGGCTGTGGGCTCAGGGGGTCTTAAGGCAGTTGCCCTGCTGTTGGATGAGGCTCTGTCTCCACCTAGTTAGTTGCTTGGTCTGAGATGTCCCAGTACTGGTGCCAACAAGATGGTGTGTGGAGATAGGTGCTGGCACTAATAAGTTAGGGAGAGGTTTCCAAAATGGTGCTTGCCAACACCAGTGTCCTGGTCATAAAATGAGCTCCCCAAAATGGCTGCCAGCAGTGTCTATGTCCCCAGGGTGAGCCCCAGTTTCCTCCTGCCTCTCCAGGAGGCTCTCCAAGATCAGCAGCTTGGTCTGCCCCAGGACCCAGGCTTCTTTCTTCCCTGTGTCCTGGAACATTTGTGATTTTGTGTGGACCCTTTAAGAGTGAAGTGTCTATTTCCCACAGCCTTCTCTCTCTCCTGTGACCTTCAGAGTTAAAATGTTTTGGAGGCTCATCGTCCTGGTGCAGGACACCAACCCCCTTTGTCCTTGGGGGGAACCTTTGCAATTGTAATTATCCTCCTGTTTGCGGGTTGCATACCTGGGATCATCTTGAGTATGATGTGTCTCTGCCCCTCCTATCAATGTCATTGTGGTTGTTTCTTTATATCTTTAGTTGTACAATATGTTTTATGCTGATCTTTCAGTCTTTCTCATCAATAATTTCTCTGTAAAGAGTTGTAATTTTGGTGTGCATGTGAGAGGAGGTAAACTCAGGTCTTCCTATTCTGCCATCTTTGCCCCTCCTTATTGTATTCTTCACTGCCATGTCTTTCCAGGAAAAAAGTTTTAATTAACAATATCTTCAAAGGAGCAGTAACAAAATATAATGTTATTAAACCTCACCCCTTGAATAAATGTGTTTTTAATATTCTGTGGGAGAAAAAGTGAATGCATAAAACACTTCTGTTAAATGCTACAATAGTATGTATGTATCAGGGAAAAGCTCTTAAATTATTATTTTTTTTTCAGTTACAGCTGAGTTAGCTAATTTTTCCATTTTTATTTGAGAGAACTACTGATAAGCTAAATATGAGTAGTCAGACTAAATATTTGATATTCATTTTCTCAAAAAATAAAGTAAGCCTACCACTTCTAGGAAAACAACTTAAGGTGTCTGTTGCCAATGATAAAATTTGAACCTGAAAGAGCAGAAACATTGGAAACATTGGAAGTTTGCTAGCTTTCTATTATTTAAGACCTTTCTGATTAAGTTGGTGGTAGTACTGGCAAATAGAGTTCTTGATATTTTTTAATAATACATGTTGACATTTGGAAGATTTCCAAAACTCAGCATTGAATTCTCCAGATGACCAATGTATAATACTTCAGAATGATGCATGGGTAACAATACATCCAAAGTTGAAGATAGAACAATGGAATTTAGAGTAAGAGAGTAAAAAGTTCACTCATATGATTTCAGATTCACGTTGCAACTAACTTTGAAAAGCTACCATATTTTACATTTTGTGCAGAATCAAAAGAATATTTTCAATTATATTAAATGGCTATTAAATTTTCTGTTTTCCAAGTACATATCTGTGTGAGGCTGGATTTTATTTATATATTTCTATTCATTATATATTTCCACATGCTTATTGCATCAGCTGAAATGGAGAATCAGATATTAGAATTTAGCTATTAATTCTTAAGCCAGACATTAAAGAGATTTGAAAAAAATATATTAAAAATGTTACTCTTCTTACTAAAGTTTTCAAATGTTATTATTTTTATGAAATTGCATCATTTATATTGCCATGTAATGATTTTTGTAATAAATTTATATAATTTTTTTGTGATGTACATAAAATTTTACAAAATATCTCAGTTTTCATTTCTAATATGATGGATTTGTTAGGTATTACACATATCAACCAAAATTCTCTGTGGTTCCCAATAATTTTTAAGAGTGTAAATAGGACATGCAATCAAAAATATCTGATTAATTCTGTTGTAGAGAATAAATAAAAATAAATAATAAATTAATAAAAATAAATTGAATAAATGAGCTACAGCTACATACAGTGTGCATGTGTCTTACAACCACAATTATTGTAGAAGAAGCAAGTTGCCTACAAATACAAAACATGTGTTTCTATTACCTATCAGGCATTTAGACTATGGAGTATAGAAGTCACATAAAAATAGTAAAATAAAACATAATTGTGAGGACATTATACACAGGAAATCAGGATATTGGTTATATCTAGGAAGGGGAGAAGGAGTAAATGATTAGGAAGTAATATACACAAAAATCAGGCAATGTTATAAAATCAGGCACCTTGATATCACTTGACAACTTTGTAATTATTCCTAAAATTTTTCATAACTATCTTATGCACTATTCTGAAATTATATGTCACAATTAAAAGAGAGTAAGAAATTGGTCCTAGAAAATATTTAAAACCAATAAATAAATGAATAAGTAAATAAATAAACAAACATAACACTGCAAACATTAGACAAAGAAAAAAATATATCCAAAAAGAAAAACAATCAATTTAAATAACATCACCAAAGAACAAGTATAAATTTTAAATTTGAATGATAGACATGTTTATATTTCTGCACTGCATAAATATAAACCTTCTTTCCTTCCTCATCACAATAGATAATTTCAATAATACTTTCCCATATCCTAAATACCCCTGACCATTCAATATTTCATTGCACCTGTTTGACAAAATCCTTGTCATAGACAACCCCTATTTAATTTCTTATGTCTTCATCTGGAAAAATTACCATGGGAAATGGTCAGATCTTGAATATTTTAAAATTTACCAACCTCAAAAGACCTTGAAAATCACAACTCTTTCATTATATTTCTGTTGCAACCTAATCTCATGCACCCATAAGATCTATTTCAAAGCTTCTCTCTATTCCTTTAACCTTCACAGATCTCAATCCTCCTACCCTCAACAGATGACATTTCTGTTAATAATAGTAATCAAATTTTTAAAAATTGTAAAGGAACAACCTCATCTGCTAAATATCAAACAAGCAATATTTCTTTATGTGAATACATTATATGCTTTTCTTCTGTTAGAATAGGAAGTTATTCCTTTTTCATTTAAGACTAATTTTCCCCATGGTTTTAGGGTCTTCTCTCTGTGTTTGTAGCAAGAATTGTTAAATAATAAATATAAAAGTAAAATAATCCTGGTTGTGGACACTTTGTAGATTTGTGTTTGGAATTCACCTTTATTATATTGGGTCAATATTTTGAAAATTTCAGCTGAAAACACAGTATATATGTTATATATTTTAAAATTGAGGATAGGGCTTCCCTGGTGAGGCAGTGGTTGAGAGTCCGCCTGCTGATGCAGGGGACACGGGTTCATGCCCTGGTCTGGGAAGATCCCACATGTTGCAGAGCGGCTGGGCCTGTGAGCCATGGCTGCTTAGCCTGCGCATCCAGAGCCTGTGCTCTGCAATGGGAGAGCCCACAACAGTGAGAGGCTCACGTACCACAAAAAAAAAAAAAAAAAAAATTGAGGCTATTTTGTTATCACAGAGCAAAAAAACACCACAAGAGTGAAGACATATATATCATTTTTTTGTTGTTAAAATCCAGTAGTATGTCGGCAGCACACAATAATAAAGCAATACATAGCTTGGAAATCTGTTGAGAAAATCCTGTACTTAAGATATTTTCACTGATGCTCCATCTTAATTATGTAAATTGTCATTATACTCAATTAAAATACAAAATAAAATCAAGAGGACCTTTTAAATAAAATGATTACAAAACTCAGCTCTAATATATACTCTGCATTTTAATTTAATGTAATACAAAATACAGGTTAAATATGTTCTTTACAGAAATATGGATATTGGTGAATTCAGGAAAGAAAGATAGATAATAAAAATATTAGTAAATGTTCAGGACAATGTTCAAATTGTCACTTATTTGATCCTGAAACTGAGATTTTAAAATATTTAAAAACTAATGTTTAGGAGCCTGAACCAAGATGGTAGAGTACAAGGACCGCTCTCACTCCCTCTTGCGAGAAAACCACAATCACAACTAAGTGCTGAACAATCATTGACAGGAAATCACTGGAACTCACCAAAAAAGATACCCCGCATCCAAAGACAAAGGAGAAGCCACAATGAGACAGTAGGAGGGGCACAATCACAATAAAATCAAATTCCATAACTGCTGGGTGAGTGACTCACAAACTGGAGAACACTTATACCACAGAAGTCCACCCACTGGAGTGAAGATTCTGAGACCTGCATCAGGTTTCTGAACCTGGGGGTCTGGCAAGGGGAGGAGGAATTCCTAGAGAATCAGACTTTGAAGGCTAGCAGGATTTGACTGTAGGAGTTTGACAGGACTAAGGGAAGCAGAGGCTCCACACTTGGAGGTCACACACAAAGTAGTGTGTGCATCGGGATCCAGGGGAAGGAGAGTGAACCCAGGGGAGACTGAACCAGACTTACCTGCTAGTGTTGGAGGGTCTCCTGCAGAGACAGTGGGTGGCTGTAGCTCATTGTGAGGACAAGGACACTGGCAGCAGAAGTTCTGGGAGTACTAAATGGCATGAGCCCTCTCAGAGTCTGCCATGAGTCCCAGAAAAGAGCCTGCAGGCTCCAGTGTTGGGTCCCCTCGGGCTAAACAACCAAGAGGGAGGGAACCCAGCACCACCAATCAGCAGTAAAGTGGATTAAAATTTTACTGAGCTCTACCCTCCAGAGCAACAGCCTGCTCTACCCACCACCAGGCCCTCCCACCAGGAAACTTGCACAAGTCTCTTAGATACCCTTATCCACTAGATGGCAGAGAGCAGAAGCAAGAACTACAGTCCTGCAGCCTGTGGAACAAAAACCACATTCATAGAAAGATAGACAAGATGAAAAGTCACAGAGTTATGTACCAGATGAAGGAACAATATAAAACCCCAGAAAACAACTAAATGAGTGGATATAGGCAACCGTCCAGAAAAAGAATTCAGAATAATGATAGTGAAGATGATCCAGGACCTCGGAAAAAGAATGGAGGCAAAGATCAAGAAGACGCGAGAAATGTTTAACAAAGACCTAGAAGAATTAAAGAACAAACAAATAGAGATGAAAAATACAATAACTGAAATGAAACCTACACTAGAAGGAATCAATAGCAGAATAACTGAGGCAGAAGAATGGATAAGGGACCTGGAAGACAGAATGGTGGAATTCACTGCTGCTGAACAGAATAAAAAAAAAAAAAGAATGAAAAGAAATGAAGGCAGGTGAAGAGACTTCTGGGACAACATTAAATGCAACAACATTTGCATTATAGGGATTCCAAAAGGAGAAGAGAGAGAGAAACAACCTGAGAAAATATTTGAAGAGATTATAGTTGAAAACTTCCTTAACATGGGAAAGGAAATAGCCACCCAAGTCCAGGAAGCACAGAGTCCTATACAGGATAAACCCAAGAAGAAGCACACTGAGACACAGAGTAATCAAATTGGCAAAACTTAAAGACAAAGAAAAATTATTGAAAGCAACAAGGGAAAAAAGACAAATAACATACAAGGGAACTCCCATAAGGTGAACAGCTGATTTCTCAGCAGAAACTCTACAAGCCAGAAGGGAGTGGCATAATATATGTAAAATGATGAAAAGGAAGAACCTACAACCAAGATTACTCTACCCGGCAAGGATCTCATTCAGATTAGACAGAGAATAAAAAATCCTTACAGACAAGCAAAAGCTAAGAGAATTCAGCACCATAAAACCAGCTCTACAACAAATGCTAAAGTAACTTCTCTAAGTAGGAAACACAAGAGAAGAAAAGAACCTACAAAAACAAACACAAAAAAATCAAGAAAATGGTCATAGGAACATATATATCAATAATTACCTTAAACGTGGATGGATTAAATGCTCCAACCAGAAGACACAGGCTTGCTGAGTGAATACAAAAACAAGAACCATATATATGCTGTCTACAAGAGACCCATTTCAGGCCTAGGGACACATACAGACTGAAAGGGAGGGGTTGGAAAAAGATATTCCATGCAAATGGAAATCAAAAGAAAGCTGGAGTAGCAAAACTCAGATTAGACAAAATAGACTTTAAACTAAAGAATATTACAAGACACAAGGAAGGACACTACATAATGATCAAGGGATCAATCAAGAAGAAGATATAACAATTATAAATATATATGCACCCAACATAGGAGCACCTCAGTACATAAGGCAACTGCTAACAGCTATAAAGGAGGAAACCATCAGTAACACAAGAGTAGTGGGAGACTTTAACACCTCACTGATACCAATGAACAGATCATCCAAAATTAAAATAAATATGGAAACAGAAGCTTTAAATGACACAATAGACCAGATAGATTTAATTGATATTTATAGGACATTCCATCTAAAAACAGCAGATTACACTTTCTTCTCAAGTGCACATGGAAAATTCTGCAGGATAGATCACGTCTTGGTTCATAAATCAAGCCTCAGCAAATTTAACAAAATTGAAATCATATCAAGCATCTTTCTGACCACAAAGCTATGAGATTAGAAATGAATTACAGGGAACAAAGTTAAAAATACAAACATATGGAGGCTAAACAATACATTACTAAATAACCAAGAGATCACAGAAGAAATCAAAGAGGGATTCAAAAAATTCCTAGAGACAAATCACAATGAATACATGATAATCCAAAACCTATAGGATGCAGCAAAAGCAGTTCTAGAGGGAAGTTTATAGCTATACAAGCCTAACTCAAGAAAAGAGAAAAATCTCAAATAAACAATCGAACCTTACACCTGAAGGAACTAGAGAAAGAAGAACAAACAAAACCCGAAGTTAACAAAAGGAAAGAAATCATAAAAATCAGAGCAGAAATAAATGAAATAGACACAAAGAAAACAATGGCAAAGATCAATACAACTAAAAGCTGGTTCTTTGAGAAGATAAACAAAATTGATAAACCATTAGCCAAACTCATCAAGAAAAAGAGGGAGAGGACTCCAATCCATAAAATTAGACATTAAAAGAAGTTACAACAGACACTGCAGAAATACAAATCATCCTAAGAGACTACTATAAGTAACTCTATGACAATAAAATGGATACCCTGGAAGAAGTGGACAAATTCTTCAAAAGATATAAACTTCCAAAATTGAACCAGGAAGAAATAGAAAATATGATCAGATCAATCACAAGGAATGAAATTGAAACTGTGATTAAAAATCTTCCAAAAAACAAAAGTCCAGGACCAGATGGCTTCACACATGAATTCTATCAAACATTTAGAAAAGAGCCAACACCCATCCTTCTCAAACTCTTCCAAAAAACTGCAGAGGAAGGAACACTCTCATACTCATTCTATGAGGCCAACATCACCCTGATACCAAAATCAGAGAAAAGTACTACAAAAATGAAAATTACAGACCAATATCACTGATGAATATACATGCAAAATCCTCAAGAAAATACTAGCAAACAAAACCCAGCAACACTTAAAAGGATCATACACCATGATCAAGTGGGATTTACCCAAGGGATGCAAGGATTCTTTAATATACACAAATCAATTAATGTGATATACCATATTAACAAATTGAAGAAGAACAACCATATGATCGTCTCAATAAATGCAGGAAAGGCTTTTGACAAAATTCAACACCCATTTATCATAAAAAATTCTCCAGAAAGTGGAAATAGATGGAACCTACCTCGACATAATAAAGGCCATATATGACAAACCCACAGCAAACATCACTCTCAATGGTGAAAAACTGAAAGCCTTTCCATTAAGATCAGGAACAAGACAAGGATGTCCATTCTCACCACTATTATTCAATGTAGTTTTGGAAGTCCTAACCATGGCAATCATAGAAGAAAAAGAAATTAAAGGAATACAAATTGCAAAAGAAGAAGTAAAACTGTCACTGTTTTCAGATGACATGATACTATACATACAGAATCCTAAAGTTGCTACCAGAAAACTACTAGAGCTAATCAATGAATTTGGTAAGGTTGCAGGATACAAAATTAATGCACAGAAATCTCTTGCATTCCTATACATTAATGAAGAAAAATCTGAAAGAGAAATGAAGGAAACACTCCCATTTACCATTGCAACAAAAAGAGTAAAATGCCTAAGAATAAACCTATGTAAGGAGACAAAAGACCTGTATGCACAAAACTATAAGACACTGGTGAAAGAGATCAAAGATGACACAAACAGATGGAGAGAAATACTATGTTCTTGGATTGGAAGAATCAATATTGTGAAAATGATCATACTACCCAAAGCAATCTACAGATTCAATGCAATCCTTATCAAATTACCAATGGCATTTCTTACAAAACTAGAACAAAAAATCTTAAGACGTGTTTGGAGACACAAAAAACCATGAATATCCAAAGCAGTCTAGAGGGAAAAAAGTGGAGCTGGGGGAATCAGACTCCCTGACTTCAGACTATACTACGAAGCTACAGTAATCAAGACAATATGGTACTGACACAAAAACAGAAATGTATATCAATGGAAGAAGATAGAAAGCCCAGAGATAAACCCACACACCTATGGTCAGCTAATCTATGACAAAGGAGGCAAGGAGATACAATGGAGAAAAGACAGTCTCTTCAATAAGTGGTGCTGGGAAAACTGGACAGCTGTATGTAAAAGAATGAAATTAGAACACTCCCTAACATCATACACAAAAATAAACTCAAAATGGATTAGAGACCTAAATGTAAGACTGGACACTATAAAACTCTTAGAGGAAAACATAGGAAAACACTCTATGGCATAAATTACAGCAAGATATTTTTTTATCCAGCTCCTAGAATAATGTAAATAAAAACAAAAATAAACAAATGGGACCTAATGAAACTTAAAAGCTTTTGCACAGCAAAGCAAACCGTAAACAAGACAAAAAGACAACCCTCAGAATGGGAGAAAATATTTGCAAACTAATCAATGGACAAAGGATTCATCTCCAAAATATATAAACACCTCATGCAGCTCAATATTAAAAAAACAAACACCCCAAACTAAAAATGCGCAGAAGACCTAAATAGACATTTCTTCAAAGAAGACCTAGAGATGGCCAAGAAGAACATGAAAAGCTGCTCAACATCACTAACTATTAGAGAAATGCAAATCAAAACTACAATGAGGTATCACCTCCCACCAGTTAGAATGGGCATCATGAGAAAATCTACAAACAACAAAGGCTGGAGAGGGTGTGGAGAAAAAGGGAACCCTCTTGCACTGTTGGTGGGAATGTAAATTGATACAAGCCACTATGGAGAACACTATGGAGGTTCCTTAAAAAAATAAAAATAAAATTACCATATGATCCAGCAATCCCACTACTGGGCATATACCCAGAGAAAAATATAATTTGAAAAGACACCTTCACCCCAATGTTCATTGCAGCACTATTTACAATGGCCAGGTCATGGGAGCAGCCTAAATGTCCATCAACAGATGAATGGATAAAAAAGATGTGGTACATATATATAAAAGAACGAAAATATATTAAAAGAACGAAATTGGGTCATTTGTTGAGATGTGGATGGATCTAGAGCCTGTCATACAGAGTGAAGTAAGTCAGAAAGGGAAAAATAAATATTGTATTTTAACACATATATATGGAATCCATAAAAATAGTACAGATGAACTGTTTTGCAAGGCAGAAATTGAGACACAGATGTAGAGAACAAACATATGCAAACCAAGTGGGGAAAGCAGCGTGGGGGTGGTGGTAGTGGTGTGATGAATTGGGCGATTGGGATTGACATGTATACACTGATGTGTATAAAACTGATGACTAATAAGAACCTGCTGTAAAAAAAAATAAGAAAATAAAAATAAAACAACCAACTAAACAAAGACAATATTTCGACAAAAAAAGTACTAAATTTTCAACTATATTAACTATCACTAGTACTGTATGACATTCTATTGCTGTATCTTATTAGTACTTTAAATGATAAATTATATATTTAAACAAACATTTATTTATTTATAATATAAAATAGGTTAACCTATTTCCTAACACTTGTACATTCATTCTCTACTGAGAATCTGAGGTGAAGAAAACAAGTTTTCTTTAATTTCTTTCACATCAAGGAATTTTACACTTCAATATTTTTAAAAAATCTTCCTTTTTCTTTTACTGATAATATATCCAATTGAGATTTCAAGATAATTTTATGGATAATCTCTGCTAGCTAAATCAACGTTAACCTTCAAAGCCAAATTATGAACAAGCTCACATCACTGCATACTTCATATTAGAGGAGGGAACACTGCATTACCTCACAGAGATCATTCATTTTGGATATTTTCCTATGCAGCAAGCACTCTGTTTCTAAACACTTATTGATTACAATATATTGTATTCAACTGGACTATATGCTCATTTATTCATGAACAATTAACTGACTTAATTGTTGAAAGTTGAAGTTGAAAGATCTTTTTTTTACTGAGAACGTTTCCTGTAAGATAACAAACAAGGCAAGGATGCTGACTCTCACTCCCTTAATCAAGATAGTAACTGGTTGTACTTGTCAGAGCAATTAGGCAAGAAAAATAAATAAATAAATAAAAGACATGAAGAACAGAAAAAATAAGTAAAATTGTCTTTATTTGCAGATGACATTATATACAGAAAACCATAAACACTCTACAAAGAAAAAAAACCTGTTAGAACTCATCAATGAATTCAGCAAAGTTGCAAGATACAAAATCAATATATAAAAATTAGTTGTGGGCTTCCCTGGTGGTGCAGTGGTTGAGAGTCTGCCTGCCGATGCAGGGGACACGGGTTCGTGCCCCAGTCTGGGAAGATCCCACATGCTGCGGAGCGGCTGGTCACGTGAGCCAGGGCCGCTGAGCCTGCACGTCCAGAGCCTGTGCTCCGCAATGGGAGAGGCCACAGCAGTGAGAGGCCCGTGTACCTCAAAAAAAAAAAAATTAGTTGTGTTTCTATAAACTAACAATAAAATATTGGAAAAAAATTAAGAAAGCAATCTCATTTGTAATAGCATAAATAATTATAAAACACTTAGGAATAAATCTAACCAAGAATGTGAGAGATTTATACAGTAAAAACTATAACCTTTGAAAGAAATTGAAAAATAAACAAATAAATGGAAAGATAATTTATGTCATGGATTGTAAGAATTAATATTGTTAAAATGTCCATGCTACTCAAAGCCATCTATAGATTCTATGCAATTCCTCTAAAAATCCTAATGGCTTTCTTCACAGAAATAGAGCAAACAATTGCAAAATTTGTGTGGAACCACAAAATACCTTCAATAATCAAAGCAATCTTGACAAAGAAGAACAAAGCTGAATGCATCAAACTTCTTGATTTCAAACTAAATTACAAAGTTATAGTAATCAAAATAATATGGTATTTATCTAAAAACTTACAAATAGATCAATGGAGAAAAACAGAAAGCACAGAAATAAACCCCTGCATGTATGGTCAGTGAATTTTTGACAAAAATTTTTGACAAAAAATTTGACAAAAGAGCCAAGAATATACATTGGGGAAAATATAGTCTCTTTAATAAATGGTGCTGGGAAAAGTGGAAAGTTGCCTGAAAAGAATGAAACAAGATCTCTGCTTTATACCATACCAAAAATCAACACAAAAAGGATTAAAAACTTGAACATAACATCTGTAGTAGAAAACATAGAAGGTAGTTTCATTGACATTGATATTGGCAATGATTTTTTGGATCTGAGACCAAAACAAAGGCAGCAAAAGCAAAAATAAACAAGTGGGAATATATTAAGCTAAAAAGCTTCTGCACAGCAAAGGAAACAATTAATGAAATAAAAAGGCAACTATGGAATGGGAGAAAATATTTTCAAAGCACATAAAAGGTTAAGATTTATACTCATACAACTGGATAATAACAACAGCAACAACAAAAACTCACTTTAAAAAATGGGCAGACAACCTGAATAGACATTTCAACAAAGAAGATACAAATGGCCAAATAATACATGAAAAGATGCTCAACATCACTAATCACCAAGGAAATGCAAATCAAAACAACAATAAAATATCACTTCACACCTGTTAGAATATATATTATTAAAAAGAAAACAGATAATGAATGCTGGTGAGAATGTAGAGAAAAGGAAGCCCATGTGTACTGTTAGTGGGTATGTAAACTATTACAGACACAGTGGAAAAAAGTATGTAGGTTCCTAAAAGTAGAACTACAGTATGATTCATAATCCCACTTCTAGATATATATACAAAGGAAAAATCAATTTTCTCAAAGAGATATCTGTACTCCTATATTCATTGGAGCATTACTCACAATATCCACAGTATGGAAACATTCTAAGTGTCTGACAATGGGTGAATGAGTAAAGAAAATATGGTGTACACAATGGAATATTCTTTCTTCAAGTTTTATTGAGATATAATTGAAATATTGTATACATTTAAGGTGTAGAGCATAATGATTTGGCTTACATACAGCATGAAGCGATTACCACAATAAGTTTAGTAAACATCCATCATCTCATATAGATACAAAATTTTAAAAAATATATTTTTCCTTGTGATGATAACTCTTAGGTTTTGTTCTCTTAACTGGTTTCATATATAACATACAGTAGTGTTAATTATATAATCATGTATTACATTATATCCCTAGTACTTACTTATCTTATAACTTGTACCTATTGACCACTTTCAACTAATTCCCATTAGCCCACCCTATACTTCTGGTAACCATAAATCTGATCTGTTTTTCTATGTTTGCTTGTTTGTTTTTGAGGTATAATTGACCTACAGCACTACATTAGTTACTGATGCACACAACATAGTTATTCAATATTTTTATACATTACCAAAAGATTCCTTCAACACATCCCATTATTTTCCATCACCATACAAAAATATTACAATATTACTGACTATATTACCTACATCATTCAGTTCATACCCATGACTCACTTATTTTGTAACTGGAAGTTTGTAATTCTTAATCTCTCTCTCCTATTTTTCTCATTCCTCCACTTCCACCCCTCTAGCAACCACGTGTTTGTACTCTGCATCTGTGACTCTTTTCTGTTTTGTTATGTTTGTTCATTTCATTTGTTTGTTTTTAATTCCACATATAAGTGAAATCATAGAGTATTTCTCTTTCTCTGTCTAATTTCACTTAACACAATACCCTCTCAGTCCATCCAAGTTGACAAGATTTCTTTCTTTTTTATGGCTGAGTAATATACCACTGTATATGTATGCCACCTTGTCTTCATTTATTCATCTGTTGAGGGCACTTAGGTTGCTTTGATATCTTGGCTATGGTAAATAATGCTGCAATGAATATAAGGGTGCAAATATCTTTCTTTAAATTAATTTTTATTGGAGAATAGTTCCTTTACAATGTTGTGTTAGTTTCTACTGCACAACAAAGTGAATCAGCTATATATATATATATATATATATATATATATATCCCTTCTTTTTTGGATTTCCTTCCTATTTAGGTCACCACAGAACACTGAGTAGAGTTCCCTGAGCTAAACAGTAAGTTCTCATTAGTTATCTATTTTACACATAGTATCAGTAGTATATATATGTCAATCCCAATCTCCCAATTTATCCCACACATCCTTCCCCCCCTTGGTGTCCATATGGCTGTTCTCTATGTCTGTGTCTCTATTCCTGCTTTGCAAATAAGATTGTACATACCATTTTTCTAGATTCCATATATATGTGTCAATGTATGATATTTGCTTTTTCTCTTTCTCACTTACTTCACTCTCCATGACAGTCTCTAGATCCATCCACGTCTCTACAAATGAACAAATTTCATTCCTTTTTATGGCTGAGTAATATTCCATTGTATATATGTACCACATTATCTTTATCCATTCCTCTGTTGATGGACATTTAGGTTGCTTCCATGTCCTGCCTATTGTAAATAGTGCTGCAATGAACACTGGGGTGCATGTGTGTTTTCAAATTGTGGTTTTCTCTGGGTATATGCCCAGGAGTGGGATTGCTGGGTCATATGGTAGTTCTATTTTTAGTTTTTTAAAGAACCTGCTTGCTGTTCTCTATAGTGGCTGTATCAATTTACATTCCCACCAACAGTGCAAGAGGGTTGACTTTTCTCCACACCCTCTCCAACATTTGTTTGTAGATTATTTTTAAAGCTATTGCATTTTTCATTTCATTTACTTATTTATTTATTATTTCTGGCTGCATTGGGTCTTTGTTGCTGCAAATGGGCTTTCTCTAGTTGTGGAGAGGGAGGGCTACTCTTCGTTGCAATGTGAGGGCTTCTCATTGCAGTGGTCTCTCTTGTTGTGGAGCACGGGATCTATGAGCATGGGCTTCAGTAGTTGTGGCAAAAGGGCTCAGTAGTAGTGGCTCACAGGCTCCAGAGTGCAGGTTCAGCAACTGTGGCACACGGGAACAGACACTCCGCGGCACGTGGGATCTTCCCAGACCAGGGCTTGAACCTGAGTACCCTGCATTGACAGGAAGACTTCCAACAACTGTGCCACCAGGGAAGTCCCTGTGATTTTGTTTTCAGTGATGGCCATTCTGACCAGTGTGAGATGATACCTCATTGTAGTTTTGATTGCATTTCTCTAATAGTGATGTTGAGCATCTCTTTTGAATTAGTGTTTTCATATTCTTTGTGTGTGTGTGTGTGTGTGTGTGTGTGTGTGTGTTTTCCTTGCGGTACACGGGCCTCTCACTGTCGTAGCCTCTCCCGTTACAGAGCACAGGCTCCGGACGCGCTGGCTCAGCGGCCATGTCTTACGGGCCTAGCTGCTCCACGGCATGTGGGATCATCCTGGACCAGGGCACAAACCCATGTCCCCTGCATCGGCAGGCAGACTCTCAACCACTGTGCCACCAGGGAAGCCCCATATTCTTTGATTGAACAACTAGGAGTGGAAATCCTGACTCATATGGCAGTTCTATTTTTATTGTTTTCCAGTGTGGCTGCACCAGTTTACATTCTCATCAGCAGTGCACAAGGGTTCGTTTATCCCACAACCTCATCAACACATTTGTTGTCTTTTTCATAGTTGCCATTCTGAGAGGTGTGAGGTGATATCTCACCAGGGTTTTGATTTGCATTTCCCTGATGGTTAGTGATGTTGAGCATCTTTTAATGTAACTGTATCTTTTCTTTGGGGAAATGTCTATTCAGATCCTAACCCATTTTTTAATTGGATTGTTGGTTTTTTGATGTTGAATTGTGTGAGTTCATTATATATTTTTTTATATTCAGCTCTTATCAGATCTAACTTCTCCCATTCAGTGGGCAGTATTTTTGTTTTGTTGATAGTTTCCTTGGATGTGTAAAAGCATTTTAGTTTGATGTAAACCACTTATTTATTTTTGCTTTTATTTCCCTTGCCTGAGGAGACAGATCCAAAAAAAAATTTCTAAGACTGAAAACTTGCACAAGCCTCTTAGATAGCCACATCCACCAGAGGGCAGAGAGAAAAGCAAGAAAAACTACAATCCTACAGCCTATGGGGAAAAAACCACATTCACAGAAAGATAGACAAGATGAAAAGGCAGGGGGCTATGTACCATATGAAGGAAAAAGATAAAACCCCAGAAAAACAACTAAATGAAGTGAACATAAGCAACATATCAGAAAAAGAATTCAGAATAATGATAGTGAAGATGATCAAGAACCTCAGAAAAAGAAAGCAAGCAAAGATTGAGAAGATGCAAGAAATGTTTAACAAAGAACTAGAAGAATTAAAGAACAAACAAACAGAGATGAACAATAAAGTAATTGAAATGAAAACTACACTAGAAGGAATCAATAGCAGAATAACTGAGGCAGAAGAACGGATAAGTGACCTGGAAGACAGAATGGTGGAATTCACAGCTGTGGAAGAGAATAAAGAAAAAAGAATGAAGAGAGCCAAACAGACCTCTGCAACCACATTAAACACAACAACATTCGTATTATAGGGGTCCCAGAAGGAGAAGAGAGAGAAAAGGACCCAAGAAAATATTTGAAGAGATTATAGTTGAAAATTTCCCTAACAAGGGAAAGGAAATATCCACCCAAGTCCAGGAAGAACAGAGAGTCCCATACAAGATAAACCCAAGGAGAAACACCCAAGACACATAGTAATCAAATTGGCAAATATTAAACACAAAGAAAAATTATTGAAAGCAACAAGGTAAAACTTACAAATAACATACAAGGGAACTCCCATAAGGTGAACAGCTGATTTCTCAGCAGAAACTCTACAAGCCAGAAAGGAGTGGCATGATATACTTAAAGTGATGAAAGGGAAGAACCTACAACCAAGATTACTCTACCCAGCAAGGATCTCATTCAGATTTGTCAGAGAAAACAAAAGCTTTACAGATAAGCAAAAGCTAAGAGAATTTAGCACCACCAAACCAGCTCTACAACAAATGCTAAATGAGCTTATCTAAGTGGGAAACACAAGAGAAGGAAAGGACCTACAAAAAGAAGCTCCCCAAAATTAAGAAAATGGTCATAGGAACATACATATGGATAATTACGTTAAACGTGAATGGATTAAATACTCCAACCAAAAGACACAGGCTTGCTGAATAGATACAAAAAAATGATCCATATATATTTTGTCTACAAGAGACCCACTTCAGACCTAGGGACACATAAAGACTGAAAGGGATGGGATGAAAAGAGATATACCATGCAAATGGAAATCAAAACAAAGCTGGAGTAGAAATACTCATATCAGATAAAATAGACTTAAAACTAAAGAATGTTACAAGAGACAAGGAAGGACACTACATAATGATCAAGGGATCAATCCAAGATGAAGATATAACAATTATAAATATATATGCACTCAACATAGGAGCACCTCAATACATAAGGCAACTGCTAACAGCTATAAAAGAGGAAATCAACAGTAACACAATAATAGTAGGGGACTTTAACACCTCACTTACACCAATGGAAAGATCATTCAGACAAAAAATTAATAAGGAAACAGAAGCTTTAAATGACACAATAGACCAGATAGATTTAATTGATATTAATAGTATATTCCACCCAAAAACAGCAAATTACACTTTCTTCTCAAGTGTGCATGGAACATCCTAGTTCACATATGAAGCCTAGGTAAATTGAAGAAAATTGAAATCATATCAAGCATCTTTTCCGACCAAAATCTATGAGATTAGAAATGAATTACAGGGAAAAAAACATTAAAAATACAAACATATGGAGGCTAAACCATACATTACTAAATAACCAAGAGATCAATGAGGAAATCAAAGAGGAAATCAAAAAATACCCATAGACAAATGACAATGAAATCACAATGATCCAAAACCTATGGGATGCAGCAACAGCAGTTCTAAGAGGGAAGTTTATAGCTATACATGCCTACCTCAAGAAACAAGAAAAATCTCAAATAAACAATTGAATCTTGCACCTGAAGGAACTAGAGAAAGAAGAACAAACAAAACCTAAAGTTAGCAGAAGGAAATAAATCACAAAGACCAGAGCAGAAATAAATGAAATAGAAACAAAGAAAACAATAGCAAAGATCATTAAAACTAAAGGCTGATTCTTTGAGAAGATAAAGTTGATAAACCATTAGCCAGACTAATCAAGAAAAAGAGGGAGAGGACTCAATTCAATAAAGTTAGAAATGAAAAAGGAGAAGTTACAATAGACACTGCAGAAATACAAAGCATCCTAAGAGACTACTACAAGCAACTCTATGCCAATAAAATGGACAACCTGGAAGAAGTGGACAAATTCTTAGAAAGGTATAACCTTCCAAGACTGAACCAGGAAGAAAGAGAAAATATGAACAGACCAATCACAAGGAATGAAATTGAAACTGTGAGTAAAAATCTTCCAACAAACAAAAGTCCAGGACCAGATGGCTTCACACGTGAATTCTATCAATCATTTAGAGAAGAACTAACACCCATCCTTCTCAAACTCTTCCAAGAATTTGCAGAGGAAGGAACACTCCAAAACTCATTCTAGGAGGCCACCATCACCCTGTTACCAAAACCAGACAAAGATACTACAAAAATAGAAAACTACAAGCCATATATCTGATGAATATACATGCAAAAGTCCTCAACAAAATACTAGCAAACAGAATCCAACAACACATTGAAAGGATCATACACCGTGATCTAGTGGGATTTATCCCAGGGATGCAAGGATTCTTCAATATATGCAAATCAATCAATGTGATACACCATATTAACAAATTGAAGAAGAAAAACCATATGATCATCTCAATAGATGGAGAGAAAGCTTTTGACACAATTCAACACCCATTTATGATAAAAACTCTCCAGAAAGTGGGCACAGAGGGAAACTATATCAACTAAATCAATGCCATATACAACAAACCAACAGCAAATATCATTCTCAATGGTGAAAACCTGAAAGCATTTCCTCTAAGATCAGGAATAAGACAAGGATATCGACTCTCACCACTATTATTCAGATGCCACCAGAAAACTAGTATAACTAATTAATGAATTTGGTAAAGTTTCAGGATACAAAATTAATGCACAGGAATCTCTTGCATTCCTATACACTAATGATGAAAATATGCAATAGAAATGAAGGAAACACTCCCATTTACCATTGCTACAAAAAGAATAAAATACCTAGGAATAAACCTACCTAGGGAGACAAAATACCTGTATGCAGAAAACTATAAGACACTGATGAAAGTAATTAAAGATGATACCAACAGATGGAGAGATATACCATGTTCTTGGATTGGAAGCATCAATATTGTGTAAATGACTATACTACCCAAAGCAATCTACAGATTCAATGCAATCCCTATAAAATTACCAATGGCATTTTTTACAGAACTAGAACAAAACACCTAAAAATTTGTGTGGAGGCACAAAGGACCCCGAATATCCAAAACAGTCTTGAGGGAAAAAAGCAGAGCTGGAGGAATCAGACTCCCTGACTTCAGGCTATACTATAAAGCTGCAGTAATCAAGACAAATGGTACTGACACAAAAACAGAAACTTAGATCAATGGAACAAGATAGAAAGCCCTGAGGTAAACCCACACACCTATGGTCAACTAATTTATGACAAAGGAGGCAAGGATACAAAATGGAGAAAAGACAGTCTCTTCAATAAGTGGTTCTGGGAAAACTGGACAGCTACATGTAAAAGAATGAAATTAGAACACTCCCTAACACCATACACAAAAATAAACTCAAAATGGATTAGAGACCTAAATATAAGACTGGACACTATAAAACTCTTAGAGGAAAACATAGGAAGAACATTCTTTGACATAAATCACAGCAAGATCTTTTTTGATCCACCTCCTTGAGTAATGGAAATAAAACCAAAAATAAACAAATGGGACCTAATGAAACTTAAAAGCTTTTGCACAGCAGTGGAAACGATAAACAAGAGAAAAAGACAACACTCAGAATGGGAGAAAATATTTGCAAAGGAATCAATGGACAAAGGATTAATCTCCAAAATATATAAACAGCTTATGCAGCTCAATATTAAAAAAACAAACAACTCATTCCAAAAATGGCCAAAAGACCTAAATAGACTTTTCTCCAAAGAAGACGTACAGATGGCCAAGATGCACATGAAAACCTGCTCAACATCACTTATTATTAGAGGTACAAATCAAAACTACAATGAGGTATCACCTCACACCAGTTAGAATGGGTGTCATGAGAAAATCTACAAACAACAAATGCTGGAGAGGGTGTGGAGAAAAGGGAATCCTCTTGCACTGTTGGTGGGAGTGTAAATTGATACAGCCACTATGGAGAACACTATGGAGGTTCCTTAAAAAAATAAAAATAAAATTACCATATGATCCAGCACTCCCACTACTGGGCATATACCCAGAGAAAACCACAATTTGAAAACACACATGCACCCCAGTGTTCATTGCAGCACTATTTACAATAGCCAGGTCATGGAAGCAAGCTAAATGCCCATCGACAGAGAAATGGATAAAGAAGATGTAGTGCATATATACAATGGAATATTACTCAGCCATAAAAAGGAACGAAATTGGGTCATTTGTTGAGATGTGGTTGGATCTAGAGACTGTCATACCGAGTGAAGTAAGTCAGAAAGAGAAAAACAAATATATATTAACGTATATATATGGAACCTAGAAAAATTGTACAGATGGACCTGTTTGCAGGTGAGAAATTGAGACACAGATGTAGAGAACAAACATATGGGCACCAAGCGGGGAAAGCAGCAGTGGGTGGGGTGGGGGTTGGGGTGTGATGAATTTGGCAATTGGGATTGACATGTATACACTGATGTGTATAAAATTAATGACTAATAACAACCTGCTGTATAAAGAAAAAAATAAAATTAAAAAAATTAAAAAATATATTGCTTATGTTTTCTGTTAACAGTTTAATGATTTCAGATCTTACATTTAAGTGTTTCATTTATTTTGAGCTTACTTTTTACATGGTATGTGTAAGTAATCCAGTTTGATTCTTTTGCATGTAGCCATACAGTTTTCCCAACACAATTTATTGAAGAGGCTGTTTATCCCCCAATCTATATTCTTGTGTTGTTTGTGGTAGATTAAGTGACCTTATAAGTGTGTGTGTTTATTTCTTGGCTGTCTGTTCTGTTCTATTGATCTTTATGTCTGTTTTTGTTGCTGTATCATACTGTTATTATTCTGGCTTTGTAGTATAGTTTGAAATCAGGGAAGAGAAAACCTGCAGCTTTTTTCTTTCTCAAGATTTTTTTGACTATTTAGGGTGTGTTGTGTTTTCATACAAATTTTAGAATTATTTGTGCCAGTTCTGTGAAAAATGCCTTTGGTATTTTGATAGGGATTTCACTGAATCTGTAGTTTGCCTTGGAGAGCATGATCATTTTAACGATATTAATTCTTCCAATTCATGAAAATGGTATATGTTAGATTTGGTAAGATTTATTTCTAGGTATTTTATTCTTTTCCATGTGGCTGTAAATGGTATTTTTTCCTTAATTTCTCTTTCTCATAAATCATTGTTAGGAATGCAACAGATTTGCATATATTAATTTTGTATCCTCAACCTTTACTGAATTCATTGATGAGTTCTATTAGTTTTTGGTGGTGTCTTAAGGATTTTCCATGAATAGTACCATGTCATGTGCAAACAGTGACAGTTTTACTTTTTCCTTTTCAATTTTGGTGCCTCATTTATTTTTCTTCCAATAGTCTGTTGAATAAAAGTGGTGAGCATGGGCATCTTTGTCTCATTCCTGATCTTAATGGAAATACTTTTCAGCTTTTCACTATTGAGTATGATGTTAACTGTGAATTTGTCATATATGGCCTGTATTATGTTGAGATATGTTCTCTCTCTACCCAGTTTCTGGACAGTTTTTATCATAAATGGGCTTAGAATTTTGTAAAAAATCCTTTATCTATTGGGTTGATCATAGATTATTTTTCAGTTTGCTACTGTGGTGTATCACACTGCTTAATTTGCAGATATGGAACCATCCTTTCATCCATGGATCAAATCTTACTTGATCATGAGTGGTGTATGATCCTTATGATGTATTGTTGAATTTGTTTGCTATTATTCTGTTGAGGATTTTTACATGTAATTTTATCAGTGTTATTGGTGTCTAATTTTCTGTTTTTATGGTTTCTTTGCCTTATTTTAGCATCAGGGCAATCCTCCAGAATGGGTTTGGAAGTGTTTCTTCTTCTGAAATTTTTTGGAATAGTTTGAGAATGATAGGTGTTAACTCTTATTTAAATGTTTGGTAGAATGCACTTGTGAAGCTATCTAATCCTAGACTTTTGTTTGGTGGGAGTTTTTTAACAATTGGTGTTTTCATATTGTCTATTTCTTCCTGATTCAGTCTTGGGAAATTGTACCTTTCTAGGAACTTATCCATTTTTTCTATGTTGTTCATTTTTTGGCATATAATTTTTCATAGTAATCCCTTATAATTCTTTGTATTTCTGGGTGTCAGTTGTAACTTCTCCTTTTTTCTCTGATCTTATTTGTTTGGGCCCTATCTCTCTTTTTGTTAATGAGTCTAGCTAAAGATTCATCAATTTTGTTTACCTTTCTGAAGAACTGTCTTTTAGTTTGATTGATCTTTCTATTCTATTTTTTCGTCTAAATTTATTTCTGCTCTGATCTTTATGATTTCTTTCTTTTACTAACTTCGAGCTGTTCTTCTTGTTGTAGTTCCTTTAGGTGGAAGATTAGATTGTTTGAGATTTTTCTTGTTTCCTGAGGTAAGCTTGCAATAGCAATATCAACTTACCTCTTTGAACTGCTTTTGTTGTGTCTCATAGATTTTGGATCACTGTGTTTTCCTTTTCATTCATTTCCTGATTTTTTTTTATTTCTTTTTGATTTATTCAGTGAAACATTGGTTGTTTAGCACCATATTCCTTAGCTTCCATGTGTTTTGCTTTTTGGCAGTTTTCTTCGTTTGTGATTTCTGGTCTTAAACTCTTGTAGTTAGAAAGATGCTTAATATGATTTCAATATTATAGATTTACTGAGGCTTGTTTTGTGTCTAGCATGTGATCTACCCTGGAGAATGTTCCATGTGCATTTGAAAATAATGTAATATATATTCTACTGCTCTTGGATGGAATGTTCAATAAGTATCTATTAAATCTATTGAGTTTAATGTGTCATTTAAGGCTAGTGTTTCCATATTGATTTCCTGTGTAAATGATCTGTCCATTGATGTAAGGAGGTTGTTAAAATCTTCTACTATTATTGTGTTACTGTCAATTTCTCCCTTTAAGTCTGTTAATATTTGCTTTGTTTGGTGCTCCTAGATTGAGTGCAAATATATTTATAATTGTTATATCTACTTGTTGGATTGATTATTTTACTATTATGCAATGTCCTTCTTTGTCTCTTGTTATAGTATTTGTTTTAAAGTTGTTTTGTCTGATATAAGTATTGCTACCCTGGCTTTTTTTCTTTTCTTTTTTTCTTTTCTTTTTTTACCTTTTCCATCTTCTCAATCTGTGTGTGTCTTTAGATCTGAAGTGAGTCACATGTAGGCAGCATGTATATAGGACTTGTTTTTGTATCCATTCAGCTAGTCTATATCTTTCAATTGGAGTATTTAATCCATTTAAATTTAAAGTAATTATGGACAGCTACATACTTATTGCCATTTTGTTAGTTGTTTTCAAGGTATTTTTAGCTCTTTTTTGTTTCTTTTTTCCTTAGTGTTATGTTTGGTTTCCCTTCTATAATTTTTGTGTATGTGTATCTATTGTATGTTTTTTGCTTGCATATATATATATATATATATATATATAAAATCATAAATGCACGATTATTTTAAGTTGACGGTCACTTAAGTTTGAACACATTCTAACAACCCTGTATTTTCTACTCCTCCCTCACAGTTAATATTTTTGACATCAGGTTTTACATCTTTTTGTTGTATATCCCTTAAGCATTTATTGTGGATATAAATGATTTTACTAATTTTCTTTTTTAGCCTTCCTACTAGCTTTATAAGTGGTTGATCTACTACCTTTACTGTATATTTGCCTTTACCAATGAGATTTTTCCCTTTTGTGAATTTTATATTTCTATTTTTGTCTGTTTCTTTTCTGTTTAGATAAGTTTCTTTAACATTTTTTTGTAAAGCCAAACTCTTTTAGCTTTTGCTTGTCTGTAAAAGTCTTTATCTCTCCTTCAAATACGAATGATACCTTGCTGCATAGAATATTCTTGGTTGTGGGTGATTTTTTCCCTTTCACCATTTTAAATATGCCCTGTCACTCCCTTTGTCACTCCTCTGCCACTCTCTTTGGCCTACAGAGTTTCTGTTAGAAAGTCATCTGATAGCCTTATGAGTTTCCTTTTATGTGACTTGTTGCTTTACCCTTGCTACTTTAAATAGTCTCTCTTTATCTTTAATTTTTGCCATTTTAATTACAGTGAGTCTTGGTGTTGACTTGTTTTGGTTGGCCTTGTTTGGGACTCTCTGCTTCCTGAAGATGGATGTCTGTTCCCTTTCCCAGGTTAGGAAAGTTTTCAGCTATTATGTCTTGAAATATGTTCTCTGTTCCTTTCATTCTCTCTTCTCCTCTGAGATCTTTATAATGTCCTTTTTAAACTGTCTCATAATTTTAAATCTTTTTTTCTTTTTTCTTTTTCTATTCAGCCTGAGACATTAGCATTATTCTGTCTTCCATTTTGCTGATCTCTTCCTCTGTATCATGTAATCTACTGTTGATTCCTTCCAGAGTATTTTTTATTTCATTTATTGTATTCTTCAGCTCTGTTTATTTCTTCCATATTTTTTTCTAACTCTGTTAATCTTCTTACCATGTTCATCCATTCATTGATGTATTTGTTGAGCATCTTTATTGTCATAACCTTGAATTCTTTATTGGATAGCTTGCTTATCTCCACTTTGTTTCTTCTTCTGGGTTTTATCTTGCTACTTTGTTTCAAAAATATTTGTCTGTCTCCTTATTTTGCCTAATATTCTGTCTTTATTTCTATGTATTATGAAGGTTGGATACATTTCTTGACATTGGAAAAATGTCCTTATGCAGGAGATATCCTGTGAAACCCAGTAACATACTTCCATCTGTTCACCAAAGCTCTATGGTCTAGAGGTACTGCCTATGTGATCTGTGTGAGCCTTTTTGTTGTGACAGGGTTGACTACCATGCATGTGCTGGTAGACATGGATGGCCCCTTCCCAGTTGTTAGTTAGGATTTTCCTAGTGCAGATGTTGTTAGCTGCTGGTGGGCACAGCTTCATCCTGGTGCAGCTGGCTGCACAGCCCAGGGAGGTCCAGTCCTGGTACTGGCCAGATGATGGGTGTGGCTGGGTCTCAGCATGCCTGGGTGGGGTCTGGGGGGGTCCTGAGACTGGTGTAAGTTTGTTGGTTTGTGGGGTTAGTTCTTGATGTGGTTGGTTGCAGGACCTGGGTGTCCCAGGGCTGGTGCCAGCCTGTTAGTGGGTGAGGCTGTAGCCCAAAGAGTCCCCGTTGGTGGTTGGGCCTGGGTCTTGGCATGTTTGGTAGTGCAAGGGTGCCTATGCCTACTGCTGATATTCTGTAGGGTGGGACCAGGTTCTGGTGCTAATTAGCTAGAGGGAGGACTCCAAAGTGGCATTTGCCAGTACCAGTGTCCACATGGTAAAGTGAGTTCCCACAAAGGGTTGCTGCAAGAGTCCATGTTGCCAGGGTAAGTCCTGATTGCTCCTTGCTTCTCTAGGAGGATCTCCAATATCAGCAAGTGGGCTTGACCCAGGCTCTTTGCAAACTACTGCTTCTGCCCTGGGTCTCAAAGCATGTGAGATTTTCTGTGTGCCTTTAAAGTACAAAGGCTCTGTTGCCTACAGCCCTCTTTCTCTCCTGAAAGCAAGCCCCACTGGGCTTCAAAGCCAGATATTCTGGGGCTTGTCTTCCTGTTTTAGGACTCTCAGGTTGGGAAACTTGATGTGGGTCTTGGACCCCTTGCTTCTTGTGGAGAAACTCTGCAATTGCCATTGTCCTCCCTTTTGTGGGTTGTCTATCCAGGAGTGTGGGGTTTTGACCATACTGCATCTGTTTGTTTCCTATCTGCCTTGTTGTGGTTCCTTCATTGTATCTTTCATTGTAGATAATCTTTTCTTCTATTCTTCAGTTTATTCTCATCAATAGTTGCTCTATAAATATTTGTAATTTTGGTGCACCTGTGGGACAAGGTGAGGACAGGGTCTTTTTACTTCACCATCTTGGCCACTGCTTACAATGAAATATCATGCAGATTTAAAAAAGAAAACAGGGTTTCCCTGGTGGCGCAGTGGTTGAGAGTCCGCCTGCCGATGCAGGGGACACGGGTTCGTGCCCTGGTCCAGGAAGATCCTACATGCCACAGAGCGGCTGGGCCCGTGGGCCATGGTTACTGAGCCTGTGTGTCTGGAGCCTGTGCTCTGCAACAGGAGAGACCACAGCAGTGAGAGTCCCGCATACCGCAAAAAAAAAAAAAAAAAAAAAAGAAAAATCTTTGCCATTTGTGATAGCATGGATGACATGAGGGCAATATGTTAAGCAAAACAAGCCAGAAAAAAACAAATATTATAGGGTATCACTTATATGTGGAATAATAAAAGATTAAATTCATAGAAACAGAAAGTACAAAAGTGGTTGCTGGGAGCTGGGGGAGAGGTTGATAAGGGGTGCAAACTGTCAGTTATAAGATGAATAAGATATGCAAATCTAATGTATAGCATGGTGACTAGACTTGCTAATATTGAATAATTGAAATTGACTGAGATAGAACTTTAGTGCTCTCACAAAGAAAAAGGTAAATATGTGAGATGATGGATGTGTTAATCAATTCCATTATAGAAATCCTTTCACAATATATATGTATATGAAATCTTCACATTGTACACTTTAAATATATTAAAATTTTATTTGCCAGTTATATCTCAATAAAGCTGAAAAAGTTATGTGAAGTTATTCAGGCAATAATGAAGTCATACGATATAATTTGAGAGTAGCACCAGCTTTAGTAAGAACTATATACAGTCCAATGCCAAGAGACCCATTTTGCATTGGAGTAAAGTTATAATAGAAGTAGTCTACTTACTCAGCTTACTATTTCTTCAGTGGGAAAAAATGAAAACGATTCACCATACCATCCACTCAGCTTAACAATTCATTAAGAAGAAAACTGAAAGTGTTGGATCACTTGATCACACTTATGAGGACTCTAGGAAAATTCTATTCCTTTTTCTCTTTTTTCTATTCTTATTTGGAAAAAGAAAAGCTTAAGGCATGAGTCTGACAAAAGATACCTTATCTAAGACGATTCTCTCTGCAACTGTTAGGATAAGCAGCAGCATTCAGAGATAAAGTTGAATGCCAAGGTTTTAATGTTGTAGCTGAATATATAAGTGAGGCTAAGGCTGTTTAAAGGCTTTACAACAGAGATAAAAAATGTCTAAGGCTGACTATAACTATCTGGAAGACTTGGACAGCAAAGAAAAATACAAGATGGAGGAAATTTCAAAATGGAAGAAATTGGATTTTTAACATATAACAACTACAAATATAAACCTATCATTAAGGTGAGGTTAGTATACGAGAAGGAAAGAATAGTATATATTCTTTACTTTCAACATGTGGGTATATCTACTAAAGTGGGTAGTAGATATACTTTACTTTCAACATGTGGGTTTTAACCCCTTGATTTACATTATTATAATAAAAGTATATTCAGGTGGAAAATAAATATGAGGCATTAAATGAACTTCTTTTGCTGAGTAAAAGAAAAAAGATGATGTTAAAATTGTTGCATGTTCCATGTTCTTGTATGGCAGCAGATTTTTCAGCCCTTTCAAACCATTCTATGTAATCACAGCTTTTTATATAATTAATGTGAAGTACCATCTGAGCCAGTGGACTATATATATGGATGTGTGATATAACCCCAAGTCAAGAATTCCCAAATTTTGAGATACTACTAGCCTTATAAAATAAATATTTTTCTTTATGATTTTTAAAACATTAATGTCGTTAATGAATTATATAATTATGAATATGACTAATATAATTACAAAATATAACTATATATTATTCAGAATTATATATGAATAATAATGAATATTATTAAAATGAGCATAAGCTTTAAAACGGCTACAATATTATTGGAAAAATTTATTTATTTATTTATTTTTTGTGGTACGCGGGCCTCTCACTGTTGTGGCCTTTCCTGTTGCAGGGCACAGGCTCTGGACGTGCAGGCTCAGCAGCCATGGCTCACGGGCCTAGCCGCTCTGTGGCATGTAGGATCTTCCTGGTCCGGAGCATGAACCCATGTCCCCTGCCTCAGCAGGCGGATTCTCAACCACTGTGCCACCAGGGAAGCCCTACTTTTTATTTAGTGACAAAAATTTAGTATTAAATATTAAGATAGCAATTACACTATCTTAGACTATTTTGCAATTTACCATTGCTTTAATGGAATTCATTAAATAAACTTATTTATTAAATAAATTTTATGAAGTTATAAAAATATTTCTGTATTAGTTAAGAATTTGGAGATCAAGTGTCTAAAAGATCTGATACATTTGTTTATTTAAATCCAGAATCTTGTTGGCTCCCATTACTAAATAGTCCAAGCATAGGTGGTTTTGGGCTTGGTTTTCTTGGTATCTACATTCTCTAACAGTTTAGTTGCTCATGTATTTATCAATACATTAATAAGTTACCTAATAGTTATTGAATACTTTAAGTTCCTGACACTGTTCTAAGATCTTTACATCTTGTTACATTAGTAATAACTAATGCTTATGACTATCCTCTAAAGTAGGTTTCTTATTAGCGGATGAACTAGACATTCAAATAAAGCAGTCTGGTTCCATAGTCTATATTCATAAATATGTCACTGCCTTGCCTCACCAAAAATATAAACAAACAAATAAATAATCAATAAAAATTATTGGAAAGTATTTCTATACATGTAAGCTATATATGGAACACATTGTAAAGGTTGGAGTTCTCATATAGGAATATGTATATCTTCCTTTTTCCTTGAAATTTTTTTTCTGCAAGGGAGTTGTTATTATTGCCTCTACTTATAGAAGACTAAAAACTTGTTCAATCATCTAGATCTGTATTCTTCCCCCCAGGGGCTATATTCCAGGTTTTAGATATTGATTGGGTATCCCTCATTTCCCATAAATATTAACACTTTACTCCTAGGTTGGGGAGGAGAGAAATGAGGGACCTTCTAGGATCTTCATGGTGGTAGCATCATTCACCCATGTAAGACTGTTCTGGGTAGGCTTGCTTAGTTAAATTTGAATTTCATATGAGCAATAAATATTGCCTTATTAGTATAATATGTCCATAAGCTATCTGGAACATAAATATACTAAAAAACATTCAATGTTTATCTGAAATTCAAATTTAACTGGTGTCCTGTAGTTTATCTAGCAATGCTTGTACAGGCAACATCTTAGTTATGAATCCTTTTAAGGTTTGTTCATCAGTCTCTTAGAGAGAAAACATAGAGATGGGTTGATGGTGAGCTTTTGGCTTTCCATTATTTTTCTCCAACTAATTTGGATAACCAAATAATTATTCTAAAAAGACTCAGAGCACAATAAGAACATCCTTTAAGTTTCATGCAGCATTAGCTCCTGGAAATACATATATAATTTCAAATGCACAAACTCTGCTTAAAATCATCCATAGACCACATATTGCCTAGAGAAGTGTTCTTAATCTGGCACATAAGTCCATTTGCAATCTGTACCTCATTTTATTTTTCACCTTTTTCTTTCATGCTACACAAGTTCCAGTTCTGTGAAATTATTTTACATTTCCTAAACAGAACATTTGGCTGGTGCTTTGCTATAACCTCTCTGCCTTAAATGTCCATCTCCTTTTTATGCACAATTCTTTTATCCTTCAAGAATTGTTTTATGTATACAAACCTTGTGATCTACATTCATCTGTTTTAGATATTTTATTATACAACTAAATTGTGAACCTTTCAAGATCAGGTGCCATATCTTATATTCTCTATATTCTCTAGAACACATTATGTAAGTTCCCAGCTGCTAGGCATTCAATGAATGAATAAATGAAAGAATAATTGTATTTCTCTAATCCTAACAAGAAGCATATGGCTACAACAGGAAGTAGAAATAATTTTTCTCGCCATTACTTAAATCCTATTATTGGTTCAAGACAACATTTTCTTCATAATTCAAAATGAAAGTAGAAGATATAATGATATATACAGCTGTTTAATTATCATGTGAATTCTTTTCATGATACAGATTGCCCTTTTTTTGAGAAACAAGCAGAGTAGAATACATTTTCAGCATGACAGAAAACAAATATGAGAAACATCAATGTCACACCATCCTGATCACCTGTTCTGTATTGTGCAGACAAGACTTTATCTGCTGAAAATCTTCTAGCTCTGTGGAGCATTTATCTTTAACGAATACTTTTTTGAGCATACTAAATAAAGGCCTTAGCATAAGGCAAATAATTCAAAATGACCTACTCTCCCTTTCTAGTCTGCAAGTATTTAAGCACGCCTCCTCCCATCCCCAGTTATGAAATTAGTAGCAGGTTTTTAATGGACTACACAGTTGTACAGAAATTAAAAAAAAAATCTTCTTGAACTAGCAATAGCAACAATCTCATTAAATGGATCAGGGCATGAGTTACGATTATAATCCATCCTTTAAAGCATCATGGGAAAACTGTACAACAAAAGATGGTAGAAAGGACTGACTTCTCCATGGTTTTTTGAATGTTTTAATAGAAAACAGAGAAAGGGAGAGAGAACCATCATTTTAAAATATCAGGGAAAAAAGAAATTATATTTTGTATATTATCTCAGTGATTTTTGTGTAAGTTAAAATTGAAACTATTACAGTAAAATTCTCATGAATTATTTTCCCATTTAAGGAGAGGGTAGAGAAAATGGCAGAAAGGGTGAAAGTTTAATCAAAACAGATTTTTCTTTCAAACATCAAAGACTAATTGGTATTAATTATTGCTGGAAAATGAATAATTAATTTGAAATGAAGTCTAAGGTTATTTTTCCTGCTTGGAGATCAAGATAAGTGGAAATAAATATAAATTTAAAAAGTAAAATGATGAAATTACATTATACATGTTTTTGTTGTTTTAAAGAAAATAAAACAGTAGAAATATATCAAATTAAATTTAACATTTTATGTTTTTAATAGTCTTTGCTTTTTAGACCAGTTTAGGTTCACAGCAAAATTGAGTGGAAAGGCATATACCGTCTGCCCCTACACATGCACAGTCTCCCCTACTGTCGTCATCCTGTACCTGTTGTAGTACCCTTGTTTCAATCGATGAACCTACATTGGCAAATCATTATCGTTCAAAATCCATAGTTTACATTAGGGTTCACTCTTGGTGTTCTATGCGCTACAGATTTTGATAAATGTGAGTGACATGTATCCACAAATACTGCATCATACAGAATAGTTTTACCACCCTAAAAACCTTATGTGCTCCACTTATTAATCCCTGACCTGCCCCAGCCCCCACAACCACTGAACTTTTTGCTGTCTTCATACTTTTTGCCTTTTACAGAATGTCATATAATTGGAGTCATACAGTATCTAGCCTTCTCAGATTGGCTTAGAAATATAATAAGTAATAACTTAGTAATACATTTCCTCCATGTCTTTTCATGGCTTGATACCTCATTTCTTTTTAGGGCTTAATAATATTCCACTGTCTATATGTGCAATAGTTTATTTTTTCATTTACTGAAGGACATCTTGGTTGCTTCCAAGCCTTGGCAGTTATGAATAAAACTGAAACATCCATGTACATGCCTTTGTGTGTGCATAAGTTTTCAAGTCTTTTAGGTAAATACAAAGAAGTGTGATTGCTGGATCGTATGATAAGAGTATGTTTAGTGTTGTAAGAAATCGCCAAACTCTCTTTCAAAGTGGCTGCACAATTTTGCATTCCTACCAGCAATAAATAAGAGCTCCTGTTACTCTACATCCTCTCCAGCATTTGGTGTCAGTTTTGGATTTTTGCCATTCTAATAGGTGTGTGGTAGTATATCCTTTTTATTTTAATTTATAATTCCTTAATGACACATGATGTTGAGTATCCTTTCATATACTTATTTGTCAATTGTATATTTTCTTTGATGAGGTGTCTGTTCAGATCTTTTGTCCATTTCTTAATTGAGTTTTTCACTTTCTTAGTGTTGAGTTTTAAGGTTTTTTTTGATATTTTTGATAATAGTTATTTATCAGATATGTCTTTTGCAAATATTTTCTCCCTGTCTATTGCTTGTTTCTCATTCTCTAAAAAGATTTTATATCTTTTTAATTTTACATTTAGGTCTATGATATGTTTTCATTAATTTTTTTGAAGAGTATAAAGTCTGTGTCCAGATTCATTTTTTTTGCACGTGTATGTCCATTTGTTCCATCATGATTTATTGAAAAGACTATTCTTGCTACTTTGTATTGCTTTTATTCTTTTGTCAAAGATAAGTTGACTATATTCATGTGTGTCTGTTCCTGAGCTGTCTATTCCATTCTACTAATCTAGTGGTCTATTCTTTCACCAATAGCTCATTGTCTTGATTACTGTAACTTATAGTAAGTATTGAAATCAGGTACTGTTAGTCTTTCAACTTTGTTCTTTTCTTTCAATATTTTATTGGCTATTCTTGTTTTTATATCTCTTCAATAAACTTAAAATCAGTTTGTTGATAGCCACAAAAGTACTGCTGAGATTTTTATTAGAATTGTATCTATAGATTGATTGGGATGAATCTATAGATTAAGTTGTGAAGAACTGATATCTTGACAATATTGGGTCTTTCTATCCATGAACATGAAATATCTCTTCATTAATTTGGTGCTTTTTAAATTTCTTTCATCAGAGATTTGTGATTTTCCTCATGTAGCTTTGGTAAATATTTTTTTAAAAATTTATACCTAAGTATTTCATCTTGGGGAGTGTTAATGTAAATTGTATTGTTTAAAATTTCAAATTCCAATTGTTCATTGCTGATATTTAGGCAATAATTTAAGTAAGTAAAAGACAATTTGCCTTTAATCATAAATTCATTAATATTCTAGGCAATTTTGAATACAGGCACAACAGGAGAAAAATGCAAAACCACACATATCCTCATACTCATATATGCATCACCACACTAACACACATACCTTTTGAGTTTTATTTTTCAAAGATAAATCAATGCTAATGTTTTGTGGAAGATCTCACAGTGTTTGATGTGCATGTGTGTATGCGATCATGCACCCAAGAGCATTTGACGTATACAATTGTGATGTTACTTCCAGCCTGTTGACTTTATCCTTTTTTACTCTCCATCACTCCTGTAATCTGACCTTCAATCCTGGACCCATTACCTTAAAAATTCCATGACCACCATTATAATTATTCCCCTTTATAATACTTTCATTCCCTTCCTACCTCTCTCTCCTTGTTTCACTTACTTGACAAAAATCCCAATTCTGGCTGAACTCAAAACCATGGCTTTTTATATATTTTCCCCAGGAGCTAAATATTTTTGAAGAACATTTCAGATAGGGATAAATAATTTAACTTTAAATTCAAATCACAATCCTCAAATAATTAAACCACAAAATGCCCTGCTCTTCAACTATGTTTGCTCAGTAATTTTACTTTTTCAAAAGTATGCCATTTCCTCTTTCCTTAAACCTCACTTTCCCCAAATATTAGCTAAAATGGAAGATATTAGAGGAAAATTGCTCTATTTTTCTAACAAGCTTTCTGCAAGCTCACTGAAACCATTCTTTTCAATTATATTTATTGACCATCTAAGTCTTTGAAGGCTTGGGATAAAAGCTAAAAATGTTATGCCTTTAGGAAACCCACATTGTGTGGGAGAGACTGAAAACAAGTAATTCACATAAAAGGTAAATTATACAGTATGTAGAAGTTGATAATTGTTGTGAAATAAAGGAGAATAGGAATGGAGGAATCTGAATTATAGGTGTTGGGATTATAATTTTTAATATAGTAGTCATAGAGGTCTCATTGTAAAGAAGATTTGAAAAAGTTTCTCACCTTCTTTTGTGAGGTAAGAATTTACCATGCAGGTTTTTGGAGAAAGAGCACTTCAGGCTGAGGAAATGGCCAGGAAAAAGACCCCATGACAGGAATAGGAATGTTACCTGAACAGCAAAAAGCCCATAAATTAGGAGAAACGGATATAGAAGATGAGGGCAGATCACGAAGGGCCAACTGTAAGAAATTTGCCTTTTGCTGTGAATGACACACACCCATTGCAAGCTTCTGAACATTTTTAATCTGTCACTTAAACTATCTTCAGATTCTTTAATTCATTTTTTTTCATTTACAGAAATTTTCTGTATTTTTTTGTTGGATATATTGGTTTTCTTCAGTTTCTTATTCCCTGATTGAATTTCAAGTATAGATGTATTTCTTTAAACATATAAAATTTATTTGTTTTACATTTTACATTAAAAATTCCAGTATTTGAAGTTTTAGGTGATGTGTTTCTCTTATTTATTGTTTATTTTGTTTGCTTCTCACTCGCAGTTTCAGTCCTCTCCTCAGGGAGTGGGGCTCAATGCTCTTTATATTTCTGGGAAATTTTCTTAAGTTGAATTTGAGTTCTTCTAGAGAGGACCTGTGTGTGTGTGTGTGTGTGTGTGTGTGTGTGTGTGTGTGTGTGTGTTTCAGACATTCTCATTACCAACCTGGTGCAACATTAAATTAAATTTTCTGCTGAAGATTTTTCAGACCACAAAATTAGCTTGTGGAATTTATGTTGGTGAAATCAAAAAGTTTCCTCTATGTCTTTTAGTTTGTTTTTTTTTAATCAAGAAATATGAGGTAAACTTCATGTGAGAATCAGAACTTGTGATTTTGATTCTCTTGGGGAAGGTATTTAAAAATATTTTCCCCTAAGTACCAAAGTAGAAATAGTCAAATTTTCCTCTATATCTTTCTATGTGAGAAGTTTTACTTTCTGGAAGCTATAGACTTTTTAGTTCTCTGCTTTAGCTTTTTGCTTCAGGAAATTCCCTCCTTGGTGTGGTCTCAGACCTTACCTCCAGAACCTTCTGATTCCTTGTGGTCATAAATAAGAAGCTCAAGGGCTCCAGGGTCCAGAGAAACTTTAAAGCAAAATCCAACTTTGTCCTCACTTACCTTCCTGTATCTGCTTTCCATTTGTTTGGGGGGGCCTACAGAATCTTTACTTTCATGTAAGATTAAATGTCTTATCTAGAAAATGATTATTTCTTTTATAGGTGCTGTTAGGAACATTTAATATGTCATCTTTCTGGAAATGGAATTCCCCCATTAGTTATCTTTACAGCATCACAATCTACAATTATGTTGTTTACTTGTTTTTCAGTTGTTAGTGGCCTTATCCCAAGCCCTATGCAATGAAGTTAGCAATCTATATATTTCATGAACTATAGTCTTTCCAGAAAATAGCCCAGTCCCTTGTACTTAGTAAATATAGAAGATATTTTATTCAATGATTAAATAGATAACTTCATGAACTTCTTTTTCACTTTATAAGTATTTTTCCTACTAGTGAAAAATTCTTTATTAGAGCCAATTTTCATTGCTACATAAAGAAGTATACCAGAATCATTTAATTCATTCTCATATTGTCAAAGAATTTCATTATTTTTCTTTCTTTCTTTCTTTCTTTCTTTCTTTATTTATTTTTTTGCTGTACGCGGGCCTCTCACTGCTGTGGCCTCTCCCCTTGCGGAGCACAGGCTCCGGACGCGCAGGCTCAGCGGCCATGGCTCACGGGCCCAGCCGCTCCGCGGCATGTGGGATCCTCCCGGACCGGGGCACGAACCCGTGCCCCCTGCTTCGGCAGGCGGACTCTCAACCACTGCGCCACCAGGGAAGCCCCATATTTTTCTTTTTTTAGTATTCAAAATATTCCTGAGCTAAAAATTATGGTTTGTAATGATTTTTAAATATTTTTTTAGTTCATCAGATGTTTTCCCATAAGTATAATTATCAAGTTAAAATACTTGAAATCAATTTGAAGCTCTTTATATTTATTATAAAATTGCATTTCAGAAATAATTACAACTCCTATGAACAGTGTGTGTGTGGCAGATATAATAGTATCTGTTTCATTTCATCACTTTCTCAACAGTATTTTAGAATTTGCCATGTAAATCTAATATTATGTACAGTAATAGATGTTTCTTTTACTTCAGGGAGTGAGGTTCTAAAAATGATAATGAGGAGAATATTCTCCCAAATTTGAAAACAGAGAAAGCACACAAGATGTTATAGTCTACACACTTAAAGAACAATTTTACAGCATTCACCATTTTAGGCATTACTGGAGAAATATTTTATTTTAAGAAGTATACAATGGAATATTACTCAGCCATAAAAAGGAATGAAATTGTATCATTTGCAAAGACATGGATGGACCTAGAGACTGTCATACAGAGTGAAGTTAGTCAGAAATAGAAAAATAAATACTGTATAATATTTCTTATATGTGGAATCTAGAAAAATGATATGGAAGAACTTATTTGCAAAGCAGAAATAGAGACACAGATATAGAGAACAAACACATGAATACCAAGGGGGAAGAGAGGATGGGATGAATTAGGAGATTGGGATTGACATATATACACTACTATGTATAAAATAGATAACTAATGAGAACCTACTGTATAGCACAGGGAACTTTATTCAATGCTCTGTGGTGATCTAAATGGGAAGGAAATCCAGAAAAAAAAATGTATAGCTGATTCACTTTGCTGTACAGCAGAAACAAATACAACATTGTAAAGCAACTATACTCCAATAAGAATTTTTTAAAAAAGAAAAGAAACTGAGAAAAAAAAGAAGTAAAATGGAATAAAGGGCATTATCATATACAAAGTAATAGCACTTAATATTTGTTGAAAATTGACTATGTTCTAAGTGCTTTTCATTTATTTTCTGATTTAAAACTCCACTCCTTTAAAATAATGGGGTAAGGTGTTCTTCTTCCCACACTTAACATTTCCTTCCTGTGGAGGGATATATATTTCTGTGATTCTCTTGGTCTCTCTTGCTCTTTTACTCTCATGCCCAGGGAGGATGGAGTGACTTCTCTATTTGGTAAAGTCGGGCATGCTTGGGTTGGACTGTTCTTTCTTGGGAGTGAGGTCCTAGTACCATGCAGTATATGATCTGCTGTGTTCATTGCTGTAGGCTTCATAAAGTCAGGCACGTATGATAGAGAGTCTGTCTAATCCTGATAGATTCAGGTTTCATAGGAGGAGGTCTATCCACCTGCTCACAGACACAAATCACAATTGTGAAGATATGTTTTATCAGAAATAAAGGAGGTATTTTGGTTTCCATAGGCTAATTTATTTTCTTTCTCTACTGACTGAGAGTTCAGGTGGGAGAGTGTATGTTATTTATTGGGCCCTCCTTACACCACCAAAAGTAAGTTCTAATTTTGGCCTTGTTTGATAGTTTTTTAAAAAACCTAGCTTATTATGGTTTGACATTTGAGAGACCAAGTAATTGTTGAAAAAAACGTTGCATCAAGTTTATTTCTAATTGGAAAGACTATGCTTGTAAAAAGTTCACTATACTTTGTCTTATTAAAAAACATAATTTAATGAGCAAGGTAAGACTGGACAATTAAATGGAATGAACATAGTGGCCTGGAATCATGGTTGTCTCCAGGCTTTGGGGAATAAAAATCTTATTCAGCCTAGAAACATTGGAGTATATCTAACAACTTACAAATCATTTACATTTATTAATGTTACTATTGAATATTTAAGGAGAAATACAAATTTTTAGTCATTAGCCTTTAAAGCAACTTCTATGATGCAGGTCAGATAAGATATCTACAGCAATGTTACTGCACGCAGTAAATTCTTAGGTGTTTGCATGGTTTGTTTTGATCAGAAATGCAGTTTTTTTTAGCGTTGAAAGAAAATCTGTCTTGTTTATTAAACTGTTCAGTGCATTGGGAAATGACTTCCTCTTAATGCTTATTTCCACATTTTTTCATGGAAATATTTATTGCAATGCACTAACCAAATATCTCTATCATATCTACTCAGCTATTTAATTATGCACGTAGATACAGAAGAGAGCTTCTCTCCAGGCCCTTCCAGCTCAAAAATTCTGTAAGTTTTTGATGGGCTTAGACTTAGTCTGAGCACAATTTTATTTCTGCTTTTAAAATGTCTTCTCTTATTTAGGTATATTTCCTTGACCTACAGGAGGCATTCTTTGGAAGATATGCCTTTACTACGCAAGGCCTAATATGTGTAATTTTATATCTTATTCAATAAAACATTGACTTTAGTACATGTAATTAGAGGCTTCATCGTTTCAAATTTTGATTTTAGCTACCATCTAGTTACTATTTTTCCTACTCTTAATTCATTAATCCTCTCATAACTCCTTAACAACCAAGTTAATTTATGAACAGGCCAAGTTTCCAAACCAATGTTTGGTGTTTTCACTTAATTTTAAGGTTGACATTATCTCTGGTATGTTTCTGACAAGTTCTATTATACAAATATTACATGTGGCTTGACAACATATTGGTTATTAGACCCAATTTTATATCTTCTGTTGAAGAGTTTCCTTTGGAAAGCATTTACATGCCGTGTCCATCCTGTACTGTGTAAAACAAATGAAAAATAATTTTCACAGCTTAGTACAACTTCATGAAAAAGCCTGGTGTAGTGGAAAATATGCAGACTCTGTAGTCAGAGATATCTAGGCTCAAATTCTACACTTACTAGGTGTGTGATCTTGGAAAAATTGTTTAATTTTGTTCATCTGCAGTTTTACTACTCTTAGAGTAGTGATAATTATACCTACTTTGCAAAACTCTTGAACGGACTTTTGGATACTCTGTGTCAAATGTTTGGCATTTAGTTATTACTCAATAAATTTGAGCTATTTTGTTCATAAATTCTTACTTAGATAGAACTATGAAATAATATAAATATATCCTTTAAAGGCCTTGAGATGTTTTATTCTCAGTACCTCTAGGCTGGCGTGTGTCTAAGGCAGGAGGAAGTGACAGAGCACCTCAGCTCTCTTTCTTCATTAATCCAAAGTCCTCTGCTGGTGTATGATTGCACTTATCTCTGAGGTGCTGAAGCTTTTCTCTGAAGAGAATGATGTTTACATCATTTAGATAAATGCCTTGGTGTTCCTTAAGTTAATCCATTCTTCCTCTTTTGTGTTCTCTTTACTAACAATATTAGACAGTTTTCCACTTGACAATGATTTATGCATCACAGTGTTTCAGATTTCCTGCTGTTGGTGATTATACACCCCAAAGCACCTGTACATAGTTTACACCAATCTCAGAATATACATATGGACAGGAGGTGTATTCTTGCAAATGGAATAGGCTAAGACCAAAGGGAAAAAAATTTCTTTTTTCTTCCAGACACATTGAAATGCTACAATTGAATGTTATCCTATAAGAAATTATGGAGAAACTAAATGATCCTCCTGTGAGGTATTTGAAACTCCTCTATTGGTGTAAGAAGTTGCACTTCATTTGCAATAGCTTGGATATAGCGCTTTCTTCAGAATAGTTTTAATATCTAGACTTGCTATCATTCAGAGATGTGATATGATATGTTTAGTTTAACGCTTTCTTTTGATTTCTGCATGGATAAACAATTCACTTTACTGAAGTTAACAAATAATTCATTGACATTCAGTTATTCATTTAAATTATTTTAATTTGTTCCCCTTATTTCTCACCTGTTGTTTAAACTGTCTGTCATCATTGATTCTTATTCTTCATTCCCACATGCAATTCAGTATCACAGATGTCACTATTTACTTGATTTCTAAAGTTCTTCCATTACAAAATCCTCTACATTATTTATGTTTTAAAAGATAAAAGATATGATATTGTACAAAAATGAAAGGGAGTCTATATTATTATTTTTAATTCTATGGACATATTTTTAATTTTAGTGAATTTGATCTATTATCACTTTCTTAGAATTATATTTATTAAATATTGAATTGATACACTATAAAGTTCATAAAGTATGTACAAGGCACAGAGAATAGGTGCCGATTAAGAAATAGTAGAATATAATTGTTAGCCTTGAAGTCTCCTGGAACTACTTCCCATCTCTTTCCCTTCTATTCATTAGCACAAAGCTATACTGAACTTTGTATATATAACTTTCTCTGCTTTATAACTTTAACATGAATCTTTAATTTCTTCAATACATTTTGTTTAGATTGATTTTGAATTTTTCATTAAAGGAGTCATATTATACATATTCTTTTACAATTGATTTTTCTTTCCTCAATAATATTTTCCTAAGAGTTATTCATGTTGTGGCATGTAGTTCATTTCATTGCCCTGTACACAGGCAGCTTCTAGCAGACAATAAATAGCCAGTGATATTGACTGTGGCAATAGGTTTCAGTATATGAATATACCACAACTTATTTATCCATTTTACTGTGATAGTCATTCAAATTGTTTTCCATTTCTTTAATTTGTCATTATGAACCAATGTCATTATGTCGTTATGAACATTCCCCTATATGAAATGACTTAAACAGGGCTATCCATTCCATTTCTCCTCTTATTGACTGTGCTAACATCTCTGTTCCTGTTTCTTCATCTGTATAATGGGGAAAAAATAGTACTTAATTCATAGGGCTGCTATGAAGATTAAATGAGATAATAAAGTATTTAACAGTTTTAAATGCTGATAAGTATTGATGATCATGATGATGTTTTCTGGATCATATATACAAGAAGATATACATTTTAGAGTGGAATTTCTGGTTATAATATATGACACCTTAAACTATCCTATGGCAAATTGTGAGCAGTCTTCTATTATCCATTCTTCCTTCTAACCACAGGGTTTTCATTTCAGACTCTTTGCAACTATGTAAAACATATGATATGAGAGTTCTTGCCTGTGAAATGTTACAGGAAATAATGGATGCCCTCCTTCTTTTTGTCCTTAAGAGATTGATATATACTCTTTTTGTACCACCTCCTTTTCCATTTGTGGGAAGTAATTAAAATTAGAACAAATACCTTGGAGCTAGAGATGAAAGCCACACGCTGAGGGTGTCAGAACAACTTTACCAGCTCTACTCTAACACTTGAGAGAAACACTCTTTTCTCTTATTTCAGGCACTAATTTGGGGCTCTTATTTTTTCAGCAGCTAAGCCTGTAGCTTAATAAATCAATATGAAGTTGACAAAGTGAGAAAATAATCAGGCCTTGTTTTCAGATATTTAAGTAGGAGTTGTTGGCACAGTCAGGAGCAGCTTTATAGCCCTATTTAGAGTGACTATGAATGACAGTGGGGAAGGAAACCCTACTAAGTTGGCAGAACTTCTAGTAGTAGAGCTGTACATAAACTTTGCTTAGAAGGACAGATAATCAGAGATATAACTCTGAATCAGTTAATGAACATTAGTTAACATTTGGTTGAATTTTCTCAAACATAAAAGGAAAAATATTGGAGAACTGGTACAAAGTGGTTGGTGTAAGAAATACATGCACAGGTATCTTGGAATGCATTAAAATTGTGACAGTAGGCATGACCCACAAAATACTCACAAAAGGGTGTTCACTGCAGAAAATAGTATCAGTGATCAAGTGGACAAAATGACTCATTATACATGTGCCAGGCAACTTGTCCCAACCACCCTAGTGCTTGCTTAATAGTCTCTTAAGCAAAGTGGCTATGGTATCAGGATGGAGGTGATACATGGATTCAGCAACATGGGATTTCCCTCACTGAGGCTGATTGGGCTACTGCTACTGCTGAGACACTCAAATCAGCAGAGACAAAACAGCCCCCATTACAGCATCATATCCTAGGAAGACTACCCAAATGTTTGGTGAAAGATTGATTTCATTATACCCTCTCTATAACAGAGGAGGAAGTGATTTATCCTCCCTAGAATAGACACTTATTGTGGTTACAAACTTGTTTTCTTTGCCTGTCCTGCCAGAATCTTTATGGCTAAACTTTCCAAATTTCATGCTGACTGAAACAGATTCCTTTCTCTCACCACAGAACTATCTTACAGCAAAAGCAGTGAGGCAATGGGATTCAGGGTTCTTACTATGTGTCTGGCCACCCACAAGCAGCTGAACTGATACAAAATTGGGAGTCCTTCTGAAGGCTCAGTTATAGGGTCAGTTGGAAAGATCACATTTTTTATATCATAAACACATGCTGAATTTTATCTGATTCTTTGAATTTTATCTAATTTTATCTAATTCTTTTTCAGCATCTATTGAGAAATTCATATTTTTTCTTTTATCTTTAATAAAGTGCATTATTACCATTGATTTTTCTAAAGTAAAGCCAACTTTTTTCTTGTATTAATCCAACTTCATTATACATTACTTCATTATTTTATTTATTTATTATACTTTCTTCATTATACTTTACTAGTTTCAATTTGCCAATCATTTCTTTTTGAATTAGGAGGATTTGGGGAGAATAGGACAGAAGACTCCTTTGGCCAAATCCTTCAGGCCAAAATAATCAAAAGTAAAAGATGAATTGGAGAGATATAAAAGAGGTAGGAGCTTAAATCTTGGTGAAGGATGGAGATGGGAAAAAATTAAGAGTGAATACGTAGTCTAGGATGATTTAGGCAATTGGATAAATGTCATGGTCAACAACAAAAAATCAAGAGGAATGAATTTTGGTGAAAAGATAATAAATTCTATTATGTATGCACTGATTGTAGAGTATCATTAGGATATCCAGATAAAGAATTCCAGTAAGCAAATGGATAAACTTGTGTGGTCCTAAGAGACGTTTTGGCAGATATATATAAATTCTGGAAACAGCAGACTATATATGGAAATAAAAACTCTGGTAATGGATAATGTGCTAAGAGAAAATATAACATTGGAAAATAAAACAACAGAACACAAGTTCAAGAAAAAAGAGAAATAAACTCTTTGTGGTAACTAGCTGTTTTCACCACACACAGTAAAAAGGCTGGGTTTATTCTCATGCAATATTTCCTTTGTTTTAAAATGATAGAGAATTTATGTCATTTATATGTTGAAGATACATAAACAAATTGAGGATACTTGGGAGAGGGAGAAAATTTGAAAGCGTGAGAGGAAAGATATAATTCAGAAAGCAAGTCTCTAAGGAGTAGAGAGTTAAACAGATCTAAAGAAGTATTATAGGAAACAGCCTTAAACAGAAATTTTGTTTACACTGCTGAGGAGGAAATGATGCTAAAATTATAAATAAGTTGATTGAGAGAGGAGTGAGAATTTGATATTTACAGTTTTCTCTCAGGAAAGATGTGGGGCCATTTATGGAGATAAAACAAGATGTAGTATGATAGGGACACCAGAAATCTTTGGATTTTAATATTCTGCATAATTGTGTGAAAATTTGTCAGCAACTCATCAGCTAAACTGCAGACGGATATCATAGATCTTCCATTTTCTCAACGTAATTTGCTTTTTAGAGAAGTAACATAAAGAATAAACATTTACCAACATGTTAAATTGACCAGAGTTGCTGTGTGAGTGAGGGTAAAGGGAAACAAATCATACCAACATCCAAGGAAAACACAATTTGTAATTTTCAATAAAGCTCTTCTAATTGTTTGAGTTCTTTCTAATTTGAAAACTACAGTTATGAGAACTGAAAGGGGTTGAATAAACAAGATTTTCTGATTTGTGCATTCAATTCAGTTTCAATTAGAATCAAGTGAGGAGTTGATTTGGATGAAAAAAGGTGGGTTGGACAGCCCTGGCTCAGTTTGAACAAAGAATATCTATATATATGATGTTCATCACAGTTGTTGAGTTGATTGAATTAATTAATAAATGCTAATATTTACCTACTGTACTAGAGTCATAATAGTTTTGAAGAGTAGATGCTTCTAAAAACTTTTCACCAGGTAAACTATTTCTAATTGAATGAAAATCAAATATTTTTTCAGAGATAGATGATAATATAGTAATTAATGCCAAGTAAGGCTGAGCATCTTCAACTTTTTAAAAGATAACTGCAATTTTCAAAGCTCTTCTATGTATTTCAAAATTGAGTTGTGTTAAATAATCATAGGTCAAGAAATATATATATATATGAAACACGAAAATTGACCACAATTCATTTGTATAGGCCAGTGAAGATATATAATTTTAAGTTTTAAAACTCCTGAATTTAGAGGGATATCATATAATCTATGATTATCCTGAAATGCCTAAATAACTAAAGTTATAATTGACATACAGGGTAAAATGTCAAAGATTTGTTTTCATAATAGAGAAAGAGAGAGAAAATTGAAAATTGACAATAGTATTGGAAAAACTTGGAAATGAAGGAGAGAGACATAGAGAAAGGTGATAGAAGTCTTTAAGTTATAAGTCAGTCTGACATAATGGAGGGAATATTTGACTTGGACTTAGAAAGGTTATATTTACATCCTATTTCTAGCTAACTGTGACCTCAACCATTTCACCATTTTTGACTTGCATTTTATTATTTGTATGTTAGAGAAAATTATATTTGTCCTGTCTTCCTCAAAGGACAAGTGCTAGGTCATGAACAAGTAATGAATAGTTGATCAACTTTTCTCATCACTCTGGGTGGTCTCTAAGACTTTCCAAGAATTTCCAGTTGAACCAAGCAACTTGTTTCATTTGCACATCTATAGAATCTAAAGGACTTCTGACCTATACAAGGACAGCAGTCTAACTGATTTGAGTAAGATTTCTTCAGATTGTTCTCATTATATATAGAAATAATCCAAAATCCTTGATCAGAAAGAACAACCCTATTCTTCCATGGCTGTTCTATATAGTTGGATGCTTCTTCAGACTAGATTTATATTTATGAAGCTGGGTTTCAGTCATAATAAATAAATCAATCCTTGAAATAAGTTTCTTTCTTATGCTCATAGAAGCTCTACTTTCTTTGAACACATGGCAACTGTTTAGGTTTTTATTTTCTCAGCACATCTAGCTGTGAACACTGCTTCATATTTGCTTGGCTTTGTTACATCTATTGGTTAGGCAATTGTGCTCACGACATCCTAAAATCTATCCTAATATATGTCTCCTGAACCTCTTGCCTTATCAAGACACTTTACCAATTTCTTTTATTTTGTAAAACACCCAATAAAAGCAAACACTGATCTAGAAATGTTTTCTAGAAGAAAGAACAATGGTATCAAGAAGTCTAACAGAAATATCGATCCTTACATAAATAACTCACTACATATATATTTAACAGTGCAGTGTAAAATTTGGGAAAGTAATTGAGGTCTCCTGATAATATATTACTATTATATTTACTCCTAAATCAAAGATCAAAAAAAGTTCACTGTTGACATTTTCATTTCAATTTTTTGTTACTAGTCATTATATACATACACACACATACCCATATATGCCTATAAATGTATATGCTGATCATATTATATCTAAACCAACAGTGTATACAATGTTTGTTGTTCTTTGAACTGACCACTACACTTGATAGTAATTTCAAGAATCAGCTCATGGAACATTTATAACTCAAAGAATATTCATCTGATTATACTGAAAAAAATCTGTTTTTAGTAGAACTTTACTTTTTACAATCAGTTTTCACCAGTATCAGCAGTACTATCAGCTTCTCTGCTTGTTCCAAGCTTCTCTGCATAGCCAAGCAGCTAGGTAGGTCATTTGTCACAGAATATAAAGGAAACAATTCACCACTTTTGAAGTGGGGAATCCAAATCTACCAGCCTGTCAGTAACTCTTGTTATAATTCCATCTTTGCATAATCAGGGAGATTAGCTGCCAACAGTCTGCTCATGTGCAAAAGTACAGCAACATCTTGGAGTTAGTTTTCCATGTACATCCATAAATTTTTATGAGGGGTATATGTTCTGATCAGCAAAACACATTAAAAAATTAAATATTCCCCTTTAAAAATGAACATTTTACTTTTTAATGAAAACATAGTTATAGCAAGAGACTATTTATTTTGAAGGACATCTTTTCAGTGAAGGATTTTGTTCCAATTTGAGACCATGTTCTGGATTTTAAAAGAGCTGGCACTGGCAGATCCCAGGGCAGATGTACTACTGAGTCCATTTGACCTCCTAGTCAACCAAAGTCGAAAAATATATAAAAGCAAAAGTTTAGTGCCTTTAATGCTTGATGCTACAATTGAATTATTTGATACAAACAAGCTTCCTTTCTAACATGATTTCAATGTATATAAAACCAATATATATATAATATATATTAAACATGCCTATTTTAAGACAGAACGTTTTTTCTATTAAGCTTTTTAATTGGAAGATTATTTCCTTAGCAAAACTAAGGAAAATCCTTGGAGAAGTCTGAAATAAATAACACTATGATACTATCAATTTCTTAGAAATAGTATACAACATATGATTACTTTTTAAATCTCAGTGCCAAATGCCATACATAACCTCTCAGCTGTAATGCAGTTCATAGACATCAATCACAACAATCAAATGAAAAATAGATTCAACACACAAAGCTGATTGGAATTTCTTATAATAAAAGCACCAGGCTTTTAAAAAAATACATTTTTCAAATAATCTACATTCTTACTTTTACTGAAGCTACTTGTAGTGAAGACCTAATTTTAATAAAGAAATTCCCCATGAACTCAAATTCTCCAATACATATTTTAATCAAAAATTAAAATGTTTCTGAAATGCAACATAATTTTATTTTAAAGTGAAAATGAAGAGAATGAGAGTTACCGCTTTTTATTTTTGTTCCTCCTTAAATAAACTTATCTTTACTTTGAAAAAAAATTTTTGTTTATTTTTATGACCTCAGGCCTTAATGACTATGCAGACAAATGAAATCAACTTTGCTTTTGTGTTGACATAACAATGGCTCCATTCCTATCTGCTCATACAGGTACGGACTTTGTGAAACAAAACAAAGAATCAGCATCTCAGAGACATTCCCAAGAGAACAGCTTACATGAATCTATAATAAAAACTCTGCCATTTGCTATACCTATATGGAAACCCCATTTTCTTCCTCTCCTGCTCTGACCTGCCTTGTCAATATCCTATTGCTACAGACTAATTACTGGAAACTCATCTTTGCCACTGTTAACAGTGATCCCCAAAATGAACAAGACAATAGCTTTGTCATCTTCTACTGTTCCCAAAGCCACAGATCCTCCCTGAGCCCGAGCTGTGCTGGATACTGTGCTGGGCTGGAAGAAGAACCCTCATATTTAGTCACATGCTTGTCTCCAGAGTTTCATAGTCTTTTATTAAAAGATAGAAGAGTTCAGTTAGCTTCTGGAAATACTCCTAGTTCAGAATCTGACAGAGTCTTATGAAAAAAAAATATATACTGTCAGATTTTGACACTGATCCCTCTAGCCATACAGGAATTAAATCCAGAACAAGGAAATCAAACCCTTTTCTAAATACAGACTGAGTAGAATATGGATACACACCCACCCCTTCCACCACCTTCTCACTTCTCCAGTGGCTGCTTTTGGAAATAAGTGTGAATACATAGTGATATATGTGAACAGTATGAAGGAGGGGCATCTACATGCACAGTATGTAGCAGTGGTGTAGCTAGAGAAAATAATATGGTATATACGAAGATGTTCATATATATATGTATGAACTTCTTTATATAATTAGCCAAAAACATTAAGAGCCTAACAAGGCAGGTTACTATTTTCCAGAAACAGTAGTCTTGATCAAACATGTGATTGGTACACAGTGTAAAGAACTATATTACCATATTTTATTGCTATATAGCAATAAATAATTGTCTATAATAATTTTCCCTTACCTTGTTTAGTGGACTGAAGGATCAAGGATTTCTCATGACTACCAAATTAGAAGTAAGAATGATTTCTATAGAAGACACAGATAGATTTCTTGTACCATTCTTACCACAAATCTAGTTGCTATCCTTTATAATTGTAGGTTTGTAAAGTCAATTAATCAGAGTTTATCATATCTGAAACTACCTCTTATGGCAGAGAGGTTAGAAAATAACACAACATTGTAAAGCAATTAAACTCCAATAAAGATGTTAAAAAAAAAAAAAAGAGTGTCAACGTTCTCTTACTTGAGATGGAAAAACAAAAAACTCAGCTGAGAAGGTCATGGGACGCCAAACTGAAATGTAGTTGTGGAAAACAAGAACATGGAGCTCAAGATCAGAAGAAAAGAAAGACAAGAGCTGGGAGCATTGGCGAGCATTCCCACACCAACACAAAACATTAGACTTGTCCTCTACTGGCTAGCTACATCTAAAGCACCAGAGAAAGGGAAAACCTCCTCATTTTAGCCACAGGGTGAAATCAGGCCAGGCTTCCTTGCCTCCACTGGTGAATAGTACCGATGTGTTGTGTCATTTTCCTGAGGTGAGAAGTTGGTTCCCATGATCATTGTTTTTAATCTTATATACTTAAACAAGTTGTTGAAAAATGAGTTCTAGTATTTACTCAAAGACATTGAAGCTCTGTACCTTCAATCGAAGTGATGTGGCAGGTCATTGGGGTGCATGGCTAAAGTTGAGGTACTTTTTAAGTATTTGTACATTAAAACAAATTTAAACTTTTCTGATATTTCTGAGGTCTTATGTGGGTGTTAAAGAACCACAGGTTTATTTACTCTTTCAAAAATTATAAACGTGGACTTGTAAATCCTAACCCCAAATCTTTCGAACTTATACACAATTGCAGCATCATCTGGCTATTAGATCAATTTGTTCTTTTGGACTTTTTCTTTGTACCTTGCTTTGATTCAGGTTCTCTTTTTCCCTTTGACTTTGCTTCCTGCTTTTAATCCTGTGACTATTCTTTCAACAAAACTGCAAAATCTGAACCCCAAAGTGGACTACCCTAAATGAAGTTTAAATTTCACAACTTGGCTAGTATAATATAAAAGAAGGTGTCCAAATTTTCAGTAGAGATTAGATTGATACAGTGAATTTATCATGTAAGGCCCTGATCATGAAATCCCAAACTCTGTTCACAGGATGATCCAGGGAACACTCCCCTCACTGAGGAGGTGAGAAATATATTTGTGAGGGAGCCCTGGTTTTATAAAGAGCTCTGGAATGGATATTCTTTCTAAGGTCATCAATGAAAATGCTGCCATTGAAATAACTCCAAAATCATAACAAACTGTGGGGGTTATCTGACCTGTAAAACCATACGATTCAAGAGTATGCACAGCAGTGCTCTATCATCAAAAGACCTGGTCTATAAAATATCAAGTTCACATATGTCCTGAAGGCATAAGAACCTTGCATGGATATTTGGCTCAGAGATCTATGTCTCCTATTCCTGCTCTATTTCCTCCTCCCTTTCAGTCTTCCCCCTTTTCCTCATAGGGAGTTCCCTATAAAAATTTACCTAAGAAAAAAAATGTTTCTGGTTAACAGCTGGTTCTATATGATAGTGCCAGAACTACCTGAAAATAGATGAGTACAAAAATACCGCCCCACTCCAGGGTGTCCTTCAAGGATAGTGGTAAGGATAATTCTTTTAGGGGGCAGAACACTGAGCAATGCATATTGCTGTTTATTTTGTCTGGAATGAGAGAGATTCAGAATTATAGATCTATTCTGATTTCTAGATAGTGAGTAATGGTTATGCTGAATGATCAGAGATTTTCATTTCTGGGAAACTGGTGCAATAGGGTCTGGAGTAAAGATGTGCAGGAAGACATTTACAAATTAGATAGAGAATATAAAGATATTGGTGCTTCATGTGAATGCTTACCAAAAAGTAACCGCAGATTAGGCGTATTTCTGTAATTTTGTGAATAAGATAACCAGTTTTGTAGATATTAGGCAGCTTCTGTCTTCATAAACCAAGAGGTCATGTTGGCAAGAGTGTTATTCATGGGATCAGCAAAATGAACTTACACTCCTAATATTTGACAATAGTCATTGATGAGTGGCCAATCTACTCTGAAATAGTATCATTCCTTGAGGATCAATCTACTACCTCGTGGCAGGTTGATTACATTGAAATATACCCATAACAGAAGGGAGAGTGGTTTATTATCACTGGATAAGCACTTACTTTGGATATGAATTTTCATTTCCTGTCCACAGTGTTTTTGGCAGTACCGTATCCAGGTACTTACATAATGCCTTAGCCATCATGGTATTCCATACAGCCCTACTTTTGACCAAACAACTCATTTTATAGGAAATAAAGTACAACAATTGGATGGTGTGCATGGAATTTACTGGTTTTACCATGTTTTCTATCTTACTGAATCAGTTAACCTGATAGAATAGTGGAATGACATTTTGAAGATTCAGGTATAATTCCAATTATTTGGTGGTATCTTGAGGGTTTGGGCAATTTCCCTGGAATATAGTATATGCACTCAATCTGTGTCAAAGTGTGGTGCTGTTCTTTCCCAGCCAGTATTTACAGGTCTGGGAATCAAAGATATAAATGGGAGTGGCTTCTCTCTTTTATGCCTTAGAAATCTGCTAACAACATTTTTGCTTCCAATAATTATGAATTTGGGCTCTTCTGATTTAGGCATCTTAGTTCACACGGAAAGAATGCTTCTGCCAGGATCACATCAATGATTCCATTAAATTTGAAGTTGAAGTTGCCATTTAGCCACTTTGGGTTCCTCATGCTAGTGAATCAATGGACAAAGAAGGAGGTCATTGTACTATCAGTGCTGAATAATTCTAACTACCCTGGAGAAATTGAGTTACTACCAAATAATGAGGTTAAGGAGGAGCATGTCTGCAATGGAAATGATTGCCTGGAGGCTGCTAAGTACTTCTACGACAAGTGATAAAAGGCAATGGAAAACTACAACTCTATTCAGGCAGGATTGCCAATGGACCAGACCATTCAGGAAAGAAAGTTTAGATCACCCGATCGAGAAAGAAATTAAGAGCAGCAAAGTGCTTGTTGAGAGGAGAAGTTATGTGGAATGAGTAGTCTATGAAAATACTTACTAAATAGCAGTTATGGGCATGAGCAATTGCATAACTGAGAACTATAATAGTTTATAAATATTTCTTCCTATTCTGATATGAATCTATTTGTAAATACATTAGCTAATTACCATCTTTCCCTTTCCCATTCCCCTGTAATCTAACATAAGATGTGTCAACCTCATATTTCAGTATTTAAGTTACAAACTATCAAAGGGTCAGTGTGATTCAGCTAGAAATGAACATTGCCCAAGTTGGATAGAGAAATTTTATATCCTTTTAAAAAGAGATTTAATATACCTGTGGTTGGATAAGGGGTGCTTGTATAATTCTAGGTTAAATCATTACTTAGCTATTATTTTTACTGAAGAGTTAAGTATAGTTAGAGGAGGTGGGTATGATGTCAACTTGACAAGGCATAGACTTTTGTGGCTTTCTATTTTGCCAATATAACCAAATTGGAACTTACTTTGTCTTTGCCAGTCCAGGTTAGGCATAGACATAATAGAAATTTGTGCGAGATCTGGAAAGAGGAGGTAAATGAGAAACCATTTTTATGCACTGCGTTTGGCATAAGATACCTAACACTGTGGCAAATCATACATGTTGTCTCTGTTCTGTTAACTCAAAAACTGGCATGAGATAGTACCAGGCCCACTGCCTTTCCCACTCCCAGGATTCCTCCTCTTTCAGCTTCTCTATACCATGGATCCGGTGTGTGTTTAGTTCTCTGGTGAATGGTGAATGATGTACTGAAACGCTGGGTGGCATTTCCAGGGGCTCAAAGGAGCTCCGGTCCTTCATGTCTCAGCTTAGAAAGAATTCAGCAAGAGGGAAAGTGCTAGATAAGAAGTGATTTATTATAATAAGACGCTTGAGAGGCTTACAAGCAGGCAGATGAGAGGGTGGTGCACCCCAAGAACTTAGTGGGCTACAGTTTTATAATAAAAGGAAAAGTGGGGGGAAGACTATCTTCTTCCTCATTCCAGTGTAGATGTTATGCTTCTATCATCAGCTCCTCCTCCAGGTTGGGCAGGGGAGTGTTCTCGTCCCTACATAGTCAAGCCAGGACTGTCATGGCACTATGGAAAAATTATTTCAGGTCTCAGTAAAATGAGGGTCTTTCACTTTGAAATGTCACCTTTGCATAAATTGTTTTTTATGTGTGCAGAGAGCATGTCCTAGGGATCATTAACTTACTGAGCTCACTGGGCAGTATATGGGTCTCATGCCACCATTGTTTTATTGTTTGGGGGCATGTCTCATGCTTCTGTTGCATGGTTTTGTTGCTAAGCACGCTTGCTTGGTTTTGTGGTTAAGCAAACCTATTTTCTTGAATGATCATTAACCTACAGTGATCTCCCATAATTTTTTCTTTACTTACAATCCCCTAGTGGGATTAACTATTTAATCACCTACTTTGTCCTTTTACTCTGTCGCTATCAATACTAGCGTCTTCAGTAGGTTATTCACGTTGTCAAGTTTGGATGTAGTAAAAGAGGTATGTTTTATTCTATCCTTGTGCATTGCAGTTTATCTTTGATTTCCTCCAAGTTATAGCAGCTCTCCTTCCTGACTGCAGGCTAGGCTGACCTATCATGCCTTTGGGTCCAACCCTAGACAAAATGCAACAGCCTTGTATAGAGTCATTAGCCAGATCTCATAACTATGTTAGGTCTAACCCCTATAAAAATTCCCTTTTCTTTTTTTTTTTTTTTTTTTTGTGGTATGTGGGCCTCACACTGTTGTGGCCTCTACCGTTGCAGAGCACAGGCTCCGGACGCGCAGGCTCTGCGGCCATGGCTCATGGGCCCAGCCGCTCCGCGGCATGTGGGATCTTCCCAGACCGGGGCACGAACCCGTGTCCCCTGCATCAGCAGGCGAACTCTCAACCACTGCGCCACCAGGGAAGCCCCTCCCTTTTCTTATATCATGCATTGAGATCTGTTTCTCTGATCAAACCTTGATACAGATAAAGACCTTACATTTTTTCTGTTTATGCATCTCATGACTAACCATATGCCCAGCATTAATAAATCTTTAATAAATTCTGGCTGACTGGTGAGGAGGACGGTACTTGATGTCTCTCACTATACTTGTCTTTCCCAAGGACTTAATTTACATTTCTGCTCTACTTTTCTTTCTTATTTTTAGTCTCTTAGACCCCAGCAATTGGCTTTACCTCAAAGTAGGCCTGTCATACCCACCCCTACCTCCAGAAGGAAGAATCGGAAAAAATCTACAATGCTGGGTAGAAGAGGTAAACAATATATATGTAATAGAGTAACTCAGAAGTCCCCCTAAAATTATGTGTTAAGTTCCTTCAAAATGAAAAGATGTGATATATCTTAAAATTATAGGTAAAACAATAGAATTGAGAAGTCAAATTAAAAGCAAAATTATGAAAACCATTTTAAAAGTAGAAACTATTACAATATACATATTACACATCTGAAAGTTGTTCACTCAATTTCCAATTTTCAGGGTCTTTTATGGTTTCTTTTAACCTATTAGAGGAATTTTAACCATGTTTCTTTCTTCTTAGAAACTTGTTTTATGACTCTCTTGTCATACAATTATACTTTATGTGTTTTAACAGGTCTTATTATTATTTAGGTATGGTAATGGTAACAGAACAGGAACAATAGTCAGTTCCCAAGAAGAAAGGTCCACATGGGGAAGCCTCAAGTTTGGTCAAGAGGGCTCTGGGGCATAATTGTCAGGTGCTTGGCCCAGGGTGATAAGGGCAGGTGGATAGCAGTCAAGAGTATGAGATCTTGATAATGGAGGTTGGTGGGGGCATGGACTCTGGATTGGTTGGTTTGCATTTGAAAAGCACACTCCTGGGTGAAGTGTTTGCTATCTCTAGGAGTTAGCTAACCCTGTTGGGCAATAATGTGGAGGTCAGTAAGACCCCAGATGTGGAAACATCAGACCACAGAAAATAAAAGACACGGTTTATACAATATTGACAGTATAAGTAGCTGATTAAACAGGTGTCCTTACCAGTGATAGTAGATCAGACATATTTTCAACTCAGGAATATCACAGTTTAAGAATTAGGCTCTTCTATTATCAGTGATGAAAAAAAAATATTTTATATTGTTAACCTAAATTCAAGTTGTGGAAAAACTGAGTACAGACTGTTGCCTAGGTCTTTTCATCTTATTTAAAAAGAAGATCATATTGGAGAGTTTATATTAAAGATTATTCTCATGTGTTTAGAGTTGGGTATTGTAGATGTGAAATGAGTGTCAGGAAAGACCTTGCAGTCTTTGTACCTTTACAAGCTTGTGGATTTCACTGTAATTTAAGGTCATGTAAACAGAAAAAAACTCAGTTTTGAAATTGCCAAACTATTCATTAAGGAAAGGTTGTTGGGGCACAATTTTTCAGTTGCAATAGGAAGTAGGTAAGCCATTCAAAACCCTCCAGTGAAAAGTCCAGGTTGAGTTCTCCCTACTTCTTTAAGTCACAGCTATATGAAGATTTTTCTGATCACTCAAAGAAGGAACTCAAACTAATTTGAAAAATGGAAAATTAATAAAGTGCTAAAATGAAGGAGCATATCTCATGCAAATAAATGTGTTTAAGGTTGTCTTGTTAAACCCAATTGACCACTAACAGGAGTAGTTATTTCCTTATTGTTTGAATAGAAAAGTTCATTCTGCTTCTTATCAAGAGTACTGTGAAACAAAACTCGGAAAACACTGGTGTTTTGGGAGCCATTCGTTTATTTGGTCGTCCATTCATTTATTTAATAAATATTCATTGATTGCCTACTGTGAGCCAGGCACTGTTTTATTTGCTGGGAATTTAATGCTGAGGATGACATCCAGGGTTCCTGTCATGATAGAGTTTATACTCTCTTGAGAATAAACAAGTAAAGAAATGATTAAGCAAAAATGCTTTCAGGCTAGTGATAAAAGCTATAAAGGAAGTAAGCAGGATAATAGAGAGTAATTGAAGGAGGAGATATTTTAGGCAGAGTGGAAAGGTAAATCCTCTCAGAGGAGGTCACATTTGCACTGAGGACTGAAGTATGAGAAAATCGTTCCTTGTATCTGAGGACAAATTAATCAGAGTTAGGCAGGAGTCTTGGTTAGAAAAGAGTATTACAAATGTAATGAGATTCCACTGAATTCTATTTTAAGGGGAAAGTAACACAATCTGACCTTTTGACAAATTAAGAAAAAACATAGTATTTTGCTATTCTGTAACTCAAGGTATCATTATGACCATTTTTCTAGAGAATGTTAATTGAGTACAATTTGTACTTGTATTAAACCACTGGGTTAGGGATGAAAAGAATATTACAGTTTTTATCTGAATTTCTTTTGCTTGAATGCAAACTAAAATGGTGGAAGAGATAAGATTTTATTATGCTGTTTATATGTTGTACCCGCATCTTAGATAAGATATTCACCCTAAAATCCAGCTTATGTGTTATTAACCAAATTATATATCTTCTATCAATTAGGATGCTCTTAAATACAGGTAATAGAAACTGTGATTTAAAGCAACTTTAAGAATAAAAAAACACATTACCTCACAACAAGAGGTATGATAGGCTTGAGGAGCCGGTAGTCAAGTCTTGGGCTTTGCTTCTCTACAGATTCTTTTGATTCTGGCCTCTTTATGTAAGCTTAGATTGGCTTCTATTGTGGTCACAATATGGAAGCAGCAGTAATAGGGGCCACAATCTTCCTTGTTTATGCCTAGTATGAAAAGGAGAAAGGTCTATCATCTAAATATGAAAGAAAAGTCCTGTCCTATTATCTGGTTTTGTCATCCACCCATAGATAAATAATAATCATTTTGTCATGTAATAATTTACTAATGTTTGGATTGATGAAATAATTAAAGAAAAAGTAGTGGGATTTAAATGTTTGGTTTAATCTAAGACCTGCCTCCTAGGCATAGGCATAGGAGATAGGCATATCATGAGATTTTCTTGCATGGGGAAGAGATGGATTTCACCTACCTTTCACTTCCCCCCAAAAAAACAGTGTCACAAAATGAAGTAAAAATGGGACATAAATTCCAGTTGGACAACAAAAAGTATTTAGTACTTAGTTATAAGAAAAAGGTTTTAGGCTATGCATGAATTTGAAGTACGTGGATCATATACTTAAATTTGTACAAGGCACTGTAGGGGCTGACAGAAGCATAAACATAAATGAAGTAAAGTCTAGTAGAAAAGTGAAGATTTTAAAAAGATAGGAATTGGCATTTGAAAATGCTAGGAATACATCTATGTTTCATCTCCCATTGGGTCACTTTGCTCAAATATAAGTAAAGATGTGGGAGAATTTGCATCTTGTTAGAAAAACCATATCGTTTTTCTTCCACAAGTATTCTTCTGCAGATATTGTATGAGTCTGGGAGTTTCTTTTTTTCAGTGATGTATGATCTTTAGAGTCATATAATACTGGATAAAAAATTTGTTCTACCTACCATGTAAGAACTCTGCCACTGTGGTTGAGTAAACTACTTAGCCTCCCAGCCTCTGCTGAGATAAATATTTGTAAAATACCTTCTTATAATGTAAACACAGTATATTATTGTTGTATGGATTATCTCATATAATACTGGATATTTTACAGCTTGTCACACTGTGATAATGTTTCTCACAATAACTGATTTGGAGACAGTTGGATGTTTGAGGATAATAAATCTTCTTTCAAAGGTGCATCATTAATAAGTGATTTTGAAGACACTGCTATATCAAAATGTATGGTTCTATTTAACATTACACTGTATGCTTCATTCGCTATTGATTCTGCAAAGGCCAGAAACACCTTTGGTAAGTTCAGTTTCTTGGAACAGATGGTTCAGTTTTCCTGCCACTGTTTTAAAACATTGTTGTCTGCACTTTTAAGTGTCTCTGGGCTTTTCTGGTGTTATTGTTATTTGTCCATTACTGTTTTTTTGTTTTCAGATTTTTTTCTTGTTCTCTCATTGTGCTTTCTTTTTTTATGATGAAAATTAATTCTGTTCTGTTAATTACTCTTTAAGGCCTCAGATTCTCATGACATACAAGGGTCCTGATGTTAATATTAAATAGCTTTGTTTTTAAACCATTGACATTTTTATGACAACACATTGAGACAGAGGATTGTTTAAAAGCTTTTATAATACTAAGCTGCTAACAATTTTTACAATATCCCCTGAGTTTTTCCAGGACTGGGATTCTCTAAAAGCAACCCCACTGTGCCAGCAGAGAAGTATGCTCAGCTAATCATAAGCATCAAGAATATTTTGAAATTCTCCCTTGCAGAATTTGTTCTTGTTTTGTTTGTCTTAATGAATCATTTTCAGTGTCCTTGCCAATGCTTACTTTTAGTGTTTCAAGATCTGGGAATTGATATAATGAATACTAAAGTTTATTTTCCCTTGAACATTAAGGTAGTTAAGAGAACATGCTCTAGAAATTTAAACTTCTTCATGTATTTAATCTGTTTCTGGAAAGCCATTAGAGAATTACTGCAAGTCTCTATCCATATGGACAATCTGCATTGTATTTTTTGAACTGGGTGATATTTTCACGGTGGAAATAGTAGAGATATCATAGAGATATGAGTACTGTCCCTAGGTCCCATAGGTATCTGTCATTTGGAATAACAATTTTTGAGGAAAGGTGTAGGTAGCCTCCACCTACGAATAAAAGAGATGAACTAATGATTTGTGGTCACAGTTTACTTAGAGAAGATTGCTACCTGTTTTATGCCTTCAAAGTAATTCATCCAGTAAGTATGGTGATTGTTATTAAAATTTGCCTTGATATCTCATTTATTCCTTTATTCACTCAGCAAATGTTTATTTAGGATTTTCCCCAATGTATAGACACAGTGCTAGACACTAGAGACAAAATGAAGAGCAAAGCGTACATGGTCTTTATACAGAGATTCTGAGCTAATGGTGGTGGGGTCAAAATATAAAGGAACATGTTTCTATGAGTTTGACAGTGGAAAATTGCTTTGGTTCACTTATTTAAAGAAGTGATGATCAAGCTAACAGGGGTATAGGGGTTAAGAGGGAAGAAAAATCCTTCCAGGAAGGAGAAATCATTTATATAATGGACCGTAGGTGCAAGAGAGCAGGAGGGACAGAAGACAAGCTGTGGAGCTTGAGAAGAGGGTGTGGACCTGAGAGGCAGGATAGAGATGAGGCTGTAGAGTTGGATGGAAGCCAGGCCATGCATAGCCTTCAGTTTCATGTTAAGATATTTTTTATCTTTTGTAAGAAGAAGGATAGGATGCTAAAGACGTCCATAAGAAGAGGTAACATAAACAGATTCACATTTTGAAGGAGTCCGCTGGCTATGTTTCTGAAATATAGATATTCATCTAAATCCAAATTCTATGTTTTTCATTTAACTTTATACTTTTCTTTTTAATTTTTACTTATTCCCAGACATATAAATATATCTGTTTTCTTCCTTGATTTTTTTAAATGATCAAGCTGATTTGTCATTTGGTTGAGGCCTCTACTTTAAAAATTAGAAGGTCACATATCTTAGTCTTGAGATGATGAAGCTTGACTGAGTCACAAAGAATCACATGTACTTTTCTAGGGACAAAACTGGCTCTACATGATGTTGTTTTGACATATGATTAACTGCTATTTTTTCCCTTTGGCTGTTACTGATATTTGAAACATTTTACATTTAGCATCCTGTCCATCAACTAGTTTCAATGGCAAGATTTGTGAGCATAACTCCTACTGCAATCAATAACAGCTCTGGGAACCAATCCAAGAGCCGACTTAGCTCAGAGTCTGCAGTGGTCTGTAGAGGTGACTTCATTTACTTTTTCAGTTTGATAGATATAGAGTATTCTTAGAATTTATTTACAGAAGATATCTCTGTGACTAAAATCTAATGAAAATAATATTTTATGTTTATATGTCCAATACATACAGGATGTTAACTTCTTGCCTTCTTTTCCCCCGATATAAACTGTTAACCATAAGAATTTTTTAATTCAAATATATATCATGAGATACTTCAGAAAAGGGATCTAAAATACCTTAATTGATATTTCTTCCATTTGCTGACATCCTACCACCTGTCAAAATCTATGTCAACCAAACTTTCCTTTTTTGAAGCTGATTAAAGAGTTCATCATTCTTTCCTTTCTATACCTGCTGCATTTCTCTTTTCTTAATAACCACACAGGGTAACACATACTTACTTACACTTCATTGTGTCCTCTATGAAAGTGTTTTTTTTTTTTCTCCTGCTTTGTGAGAATACTTTTTTCTCCATGTTTGTGTCCCCAGCCTTCAATACATACTGTTTTCAAAGATTGCTTCTTGAATGTATGGAGGGAGGTTAGAATATCAGTGAGGGAAAAGTGCATAGTGGGTCTTACAGAAATTAGTGTGCCCATATTAAGAAAGAAAAACTTCCATGTGTAAATACCATTTACCATTGATTAATGAATATAGTAAATACACAAGTAGATAGGTAGATAGATAGGTAGATAAAAGGAACACTTGAAAAATATGCAAAACTTTCTGTATGTGTTTTAGTAAAGAACATACAACAAAGAAATCCATAGATTCCATCTTGTTGTCACTCTAATCCAAAAATAACTTTTAAAATATAAAGAGTCTTCAATAGTGAACAGTTAGTAGCATTAAAATGTGATTCCCTGGCTTGATTTTCTAGTGAGATGTGTTAGACAGACTACACAAACATGTTTTTACACCTAGCCACTTAAAGAACAAAACAAAACAAGAAACTGAACCAAAAGCAAATCCCAAACTCAGACACTTTAAGATAAATAATTAGACTTGAAAATAAAAAAGACAAATAAGAGGAAGTTTAAATCTCTCTGACCTTAAAATGACAAGTTTCACTAAACTCTATGTCACTTATCTTTTAGTCATCTTGCTGCTTCCTTTCTTGGACAAATGTCTCATAGAATTACAATTATTTTACTTGTTCCCACTTCCTCCAAACCCCAGAGTGATAAGCAAAATGTCAGAGAACTAATCCATTTTTTTGTCCACATTAAATTTTCATATTTTGTACACTTGGTTTCATAATTTGGGTTCATTTAAGTAGAGTCCATGAGCTAGACAGTTGGAGTAGGGATAAGCCTTCCTGGAACAAACATACTTCTTTAAATTTAAACTGGAAACTTTTCCACAATAAGCTGGTACCATAAAGGGCCATTCTCCTTTGGGTAAGGGTCAACCAGAATTAACCCCAACCATGATCCCCAACACTAAGGAATGCTGCTTTGGGGCTGAGTAAAGTAATAAAAGAAAAAGAAAAGGGAAATAACTACCTATTCTTATAAATGTTGGATCACAGTTAGGTCTTCACATGGATTTACACCCCTGCATGCAAGGACTCTTTGGCTAAGGAACCCACAAGTTGTAAAATTGGTTTGAAGTGATCCCTGATTACTCCAAAGCACATTAAAGCCAGAAAAAGATAAGACAACTAGAAAACTCTGTCCATATTTGGAAATTAAGAAATACAGTTCTAGCTATTTCTAGGGAGTCATTTTCTACATCTGTGCTGTGGGGTTGCTGGGATCTGCTTGGTTAGGGAAAAGGGCAGGAGGAGAAAGTCAATGTGGGAAAGGGAACTGGAGATTAACTCAGCTAGTGGCAGCAGCTGTGAGGTTGGTTGTTGGAGATGGACCAGCCTCAACCACAGACTTTCCTGACTGGATGACCAGCAGCACTGCCAGTGGGAAGCCAACTGACTATGAGATTAATGGAGTTGCTGAGGCTGAACCAAGTGGGCCACCAGAGCAAGAGTTGGGCACTGTAAACAAAGACAGGTTCTAGAAGGTCCTGCTGCATCCTTGAAAGCACCTCACAGTTTCAAATACCCAGATGCTTCTGAAATAGATTGGTGCATTACAGAGGGCAAAACCATTGTGATTCTATCCTATGATGTCCTGCCCACTCAAGGTTACTGAAGTCAACTGCAGTTTACCCTGTGGATGTTGGCCTAGGTGAGGGTATTTTGGTATTTCATGGCCAAGAGGTTCATGACATGTTTCACATGTGCCTCTTTATTGACACCGAGCCCCATTGTCAGATTGTCTTGAGAATTTTCCAGGTTGTACATCTTGCAATGATTTGGGCTAGAATAGAACTTGGTTCTAGTAAAGTACACCACCTTTATCAAACCATCCTTCAAGAAATTCTGTCTGTTGACAGGAAGTTTGCTGTTGTAAGAATCCCTCCAAGGGGTGACCGTTATGGTTGCTATTACCTTGATTGTGCTACGTGCCCAGGACCTTATGAATGGCAACAGTAAATGGCATTGAGGAAGGTCCCGTTGGTAGAGCAACAAAATGATATTTTCTGAGCCAGGGGAAGTTGATCTTGGGATATAATTCCTTGGAAAATAATGCCTCTTGGACTTAAGCAGCAGATCTCATTAGACAGCTCCCCATAATGAGGCATGGGTACAGTGACTGGGTCTGGCAATGCTTCCTCTGGTCCTAAGAATACAACCAAAATATCCTTTCAGCATCTGTTACAAGCGGGCATTAGGATAGAGTTGTTACTTACTCATGTATGAATGGAAACCTGTATATTTTGCTGAAACTCAAATCTGTAGGCTAATGAAATTGTGTTCCTAATATTTTACCTGCTTCTTGATATTCCAGGAGTTTTAAAAATCTCTCTACTGAGAAAAGCCATAAAATAAATCAGAAGGTTGTTTATGCTTACTCCCAGAAGAAATACAAGTTACATGTTTTTTGGAAAAATTCAGGAAAAAATAACAGCTCTGTTACTGTGGCTAGGATGATCTAACCCAGCTTCTTAGAATTTTATGACAGTGAAAGCAAAGAAAGAAGTATATTTTCTACCATGATCCGATTCACACTCACATAAAAACCCACAAATTTCAGGAGACAATAGCTTCTCTTATTACATGTTATATTCTCTAGCATTTTCTATTTTATTATATTTTACAACAAAATACTGGTATAACCCATAAAGTTGATTTTATTTTCCAGTAATGGATCATGCTGTCCAGTTAGAAAAGGAGTGAAGAGTGATCTAACAGGAATGATATAGAAATGACTCTTGGTTTGTGTTGTCCTGTTTATTTTTCCTCCCACATAATGACCATTTCCAAAAAAGCAATCTCTTTGCCTTAAGCAAAACTGCATGGTCACTGGTGTTTTCCTTCTACCTGATACAAATCATTGCAGTTATAAAAGATATAATGTTATTTGAGCTCCATTGTCTGGTTTCTAAAATATAACTGTGTACAAGTTTACTTATTTTTGTTCGTGCCATTTTCTCAGAGATAATCAACAAATGACCACATAACAGGAAAAAAAGAAAGAAAAATTTAATTCCAAACAATTAAAAATGGTGAACTATCTAGGAAAAATTAGTGGTAAAAGACATCACTGGGAGAAATGGCAAATTTAAAATACTGAATGTTAATTATATAATGGTATTGTATCCAAATTAGATTTCCTGATTATGATAATTGTACAGTGGTTATATAAGAGAATGTCCTTGTTCATGAAAAATACATATTGAAGTATTTCAACATAAAGGTATATTGTGTCTGCAATTTTCTCTCAAGTGGTAAATGGTTCAGAAAAAATATGTATGAGAATGAGCTCATGGAGAAAAAGAGAGTCATGAAATGATAAAGAAATAAGGCAAAAACATTAATACTTGTTTAAACTAGTTCAAGTGTATATTGGAGATCTTTATACCATTCTCATAGTGTTTTTGATGTTATATCAAAATACAAGGCTAAATAAAAAAGATATACACTGCTAAACAACCTATGGTTCATGGAAGAAATCACAATGGAAGTCAAAAAATGTTTTAATCTGAGTGATAAAATTATTACCTGTGAAATGCAGTTAAAAAGAACATAAAGATTTTCAGCTTTAAATGCAAAGCCTGAAACAGCCATCTCAAGAAGTTAGAAAAAGAATACTCATCCTTCCCCAAAATACATACAATTGAAGGAATAAAATAATAAATAAAATAATAGAAATTGATAAAATAGAATACAAATAAACAATAGAGAGGATCAACAAAGTCAAAAGTTTTTTCTTCGAAAAGTCAAATAAAAGTGAAAAACTTCTGGTAAGATTTATCTAGTGAAAAAAAGAAGACCACCATAAGCAAGTCAGAAATGCAGATGGAGATCACTAGAGATGTTGCAAACTTTGATATATAATAAGAGAAACAGTTTCCATGAAAACTTCTACAAAACTTTAAATAAAGAAGTAGTTCTATGTTTACCAAACTTTTCTGGAGGGAGTTGGGAAAAATAATCCCAAATTTATTTTATGAAGCTTGTCAGAATAGCATTTCAAAATCTGACAACAGTACCATCATGGAAAATTACAAGTAAAACACATTTATGGGAGTAGATACATACATCCTAAATAAAATACTAGAGGAACCAATCCAGGTATATCTAAAAGTACTCTGTATGATTAACAACTTGAGTTATCCAAGAAATTAAAGAAAACTTTCTCAGTCTGATGAAGGGTATCTATAAATTACTTACTGCACTGAAACTTGAAATCTTTCCTTTTGAGATCAGGAAATAGACCAATTGTCTACCATCATTACTTTTGTTTAATATTGTGCTAGAGGAGGTCTTAGCCTGGACACTGAGGTAAGAAAAAACAGAAGAAAGAAACATACTGTCATTAGTATGACATGATTATCTATATGACAGATCCAAGAAAATAATAGACCTAACATGGAGGCTTAACAAGTTTTCTGGAAACAAAATAAATATCAAATAATCAGTTGTATTTTCAAATATGCAGAGGTGGACACAGTGAGCACACTTTGCTGATCCTGGCTCAAGGTACCCTTCCAGAAGAGTGGTCTTATCTTGCATATCCTTCCTCCTAGCTTGCAGAAGTATTAGCAGAAGCTGTGGCAGCCTTCTTAGACCACAAGTTGGTAACAGTATACTGTGAATGGCAGAGCAGCTAGGTGGGAAGAGTAGGGGCTTCTGACACCATGAAGCCAGCACATGCATTTGGTTTATTATGGGAAAGAGATCTCTATTTCTATTTTTTTAAGCCAGAACTATTGTGTACTTTGCTACCAGAGAAAAATCAGTTTTTAAATTAGTATAGCTAGGAAAAATCAAGAGAAGAGAAATTAGAAAATACATTATTGGAGAACCAGGAAAATATTCATGACAATCTGGGTGAAGGAATGGTCTCTGGAAACTGTATGAGGGCTTTAAGACCAAAGACTCTTTAAGTATAAATATTCTCTAATTAGGAAAAAAATGTGAACTTTGCAATTAAAAATGTAACTCTGTTTCCTATTGCTAGTAACTCTATGTATATTGTGAGAATACACAATCTGAAATAGTATACTGAATGATTATAAATAGTTAAAACCTTAGATGTTGTGATTGATATCTATACCCAAGGGGATAGAGAGACAAGATTTAACCTCACAGAAAAGAGTGCTGCTCCTTTGGTCCTCAGGGACACAGGAATGCAGGTGGTACCTTGGGACCTCATCAGGACTACTGAAGCATTTGCTCTCAGCCTATATAAATTTGGTGTTGAGTGTGTGTTGTGTACAGGAATGCCCATGTGTATGTGTGTGTGCATGTACGCACATGTGTGCATTATGTTTATTCCCAAAGACATATGCTTAATTTTATCTAAATAAGTAACAGTGGAAAATATAACTCATCAAGGCAGAAGAGGAAATAAACTATGTTTTGTTTTCTCCCTGCCTTTTAAGTCTTTCTTCGTAGTTGTTCTCTATTACCTGTGTATAGCATATCAGCAGCTGCCTCACAATCAGGCCAGTAGCTTACATGTCTATGTGTGCTATAGCATCACATTTACATTGAGCCAATAGATCACAGAGGGAAACCCTTGCATTTAGACTAGATTCCAAATTTTCAAATGGTTACTTCTACTTTTAACTCAGGGCAAATAATTTAATCTGCTCAGACCTCAATCCTTCATTAATAAAATGAAGATATCTCCCATGCCTACTCAAAGGAGGACAAATAGAGCACATTCTGAAGTTAAAAAATACATTGGTCTGAATCTTGACTTTTCCACTACCTAGTCATATATATCCTTGGGCATATCAACAACATATTCTAAGCCTCATCATTCTCATCTGGCAAAAGGGCAATAAATACAAACACAACAGAATTTTTATTAATATTAAATGAGTTAATGGAGGTGAAGGTGCATAGCACAAGACCTCATATGAGTGGACCCTTAAAAATACTTGATTTAATCAGTTTATCCTCACTTAGGATCATATGGAATACCAAATAAGATAATAATGAAAAGGTATTTTATAATTTAAAAGTTATTTACAACAATTATAGAACAACATATTTATATGTAACTACTTGCCTTAGAAAGATCTCCTCTCCATATACCCTTTGGAGAATGCATCTTTTTAGTCCACAGTTGTTAACAATATCAAGAGTGAGCATGCAGCTCAATATCAAAAAAAAAAAAACAACCCAATCTAAAAATGGGCAGAAGACCTAAATAGACATTTCTCCAAAGGAGATATACAGATTGTCAACAAACAAATGAAAGTATGCTCAGCATCACTAATCATTAGGGAAATGCAAATCAAAACTACAATGAGGTATCACCTCACACCAGGCAGAGTGGCCATCATCAAAAAATCTACAAACCATAAATGCTGGAGAGGGTGTGGAGAAAAGGGAACCCTCTTGCACTGTTGGTGGGAATGTAAATTGATACAGCCACTATGGAGAAAAATATGGAGGTTCCTTAAAAAACTAAAAATAGAACTACCATACGACCCAGCAATCCCTGTACTGAGCATATACCTTGAGACAACCACAATTCAAAAGAGTCATGTACCACAATGTTCATTGCCGCTCTATTTACAATAGCCAGGATGTGGAAGCAACCTAAGTGTCCATCGACAGATGAATGGATAAAGAAGATGTGGCACATGTATACAATGGAATATTACTCAGCCATAAAAATAACGAAATTGAGTTATCTGTAGTGAGATGGATGGACCTAGAGACTGTCATACAGTGTGAAGTAAGTCAGAAAGAGATAAACACATACTGTATGCTAACACATATATATGGAATCTAAAAAAAAAAAAGTGGTTCTGAAGAACCTAGGGACAGGACAGGAATAAAGACGCAGAAATAGGGAATAGACTTGAGGAAACAGGGAGGGGGAAGGGTAAGCTGGGATGAAATGAGAGAGTGGCATACACATTACCAAATGTAAAATAGCTAGCTAGTGGGAAGCAGCCGCATAGCACAGGGAGATCAGCTCAGTGCTTTGTGACCACCTAGAGGGGTGGGATAGGGAGGGTGGGAGGGAGATGCAAGAGGGAGGAGATATGGGGATATATGTATATGTATAGCTGATTCACTTTGTTATAAAGCAGAAACTAAAGCAATAATACTCCGATAAGGGTGTTAAAAAAAAAAGTCTCACTAAGGCCCACCATTAATTAATTGCTCAAAAAAAAAGAGTGAGCTATGAGTTAGACAAGTGCCTTTTCAAATATGTGATTGGATATTTTATATAACAAATGTTAAAATGAGTTTGACCTGAAATTTTTCTTCTGGTGCAAAATTCATAAAAATTCATATTGTTCATATGGTCACATAAACCTTATTTGTATTCAAACACTAATTTGAAAGATAGTGGATGTGTTTTAATGTTCATGATCGAAAATTCTCAGATGGCTTTAAAACCGGTTCAAACCAAATGTGAAAATAAGATCAGTTAAGAAATCATTTCTGACATTCCTTTAGTGAGCTTATGATATACACCTATAATAAAATATACAATGTCATGTTTTTTTGGAGGGAGATTTAAGAAGAAAACTATGTATCTCACAAAAGGCAAGGTTTGTTCTTCTTTAAGTTATTTGAATGCTTAATTATTTTAAATAAAATATATCTAAAACATTAATTATTAAAATAATTTCTATAGTGATTTCTCTAAATAATGAAAAAATGTCTCATAAGTTGTGAGTTTTCTAATATCCTGTGAACTATTTTAATATTAGATTTTTAAAAAATAAAATCATTCATTTATTTCTGGATTACATAAAATGGAAATATGCTAAGAAAACATTTTTTAATGTTCAGTGTATAAAGTTCTTCCTTCATCTTCTTTCAACAATCAATTAAAAATCCATTTTTAGAATTAAGTTAAATATCATAGAATTGGAAGATGTGGGATCATACTGGGAATTTCCTGGCAGTCCAGTGGTTAGGAATCCATGCTTCCACTGCAGGGGGCACGGGTTTGATCCCCAGCTGGAGAATTAAGATTACGCATGCTGCATGGCACAGCTAAAAAAAAAAAAAAAGGAAGATGTGGGATCATATAACATAAGCATTCTTTCTTAACATCTAAAATATCATTAGAAAAAATAAAGTTATGTCAGTAATAATGAAGAAGTCAATTAAATTTTGTGGCAGAAGGAACAAATAGAATTCAGAGACCGAAAGAGAGAGAGATCTGTATTTCATGGTGGAAGCTAATTTAATCAGTGCCTTAAAAAGGGAGCAAATATGGATAAATGTTATGAGGCAAGACAATCATTTATATTAGGAAAATAATATGAAAACAAAGTCATGATATGTCTGCTTGGTGAAAAATAAATATATTACTTTGACATAACCAAAAGATTCATACTGAGGAATAGTGAGAGACAGTAGCAGATAGAAAAAATATGGTTGGGTAATTGGACAGCCTTAAATGCTAAGCAAGAATAAATTATTTTTAAAGAATAAGCAGTATATTGGGGCAGGATCAAGATTGCAGAGTAGGAAGACCCTGAATTCACCCCCTCCCACGACACACCAAAATCACAGTTTGTTACAGAGCAAACTATGAAAATAACCTGACTAGCAGAAAAGCTTTCCCACAACTAAAGATATAAAGAAGGAGCCATAATGAGATGGTTAGTAAGGGCAGAGATGCAGTCTAGTGAGGACCCACATCCCTGGGTCAGTAACCCACAAATGGGAGGGATGTCATAACTGCAGAGATCCTGCAGTTCCAAGCCCTACATCAAGGCTTCCCAGCCCAGGGTCCTACACCAAGAAGATGAGAACATAAGAAAATTTGGTTTTAAGAATGAGTGGGGCTTATGTTCAGGAGGGCTGGAGGTCTATAGGCAAGAGAGACTCTGCTCTTAGTGGGTGTGTGCAAAACCTCACATGCTCTGAGTCCCAGTGTAGAGGCAGTAGATTGAAAGGCTCCTGAATCAGATCCACTTGCTGATCTTAGAGAGCCACCCAAAGAGGCAGGAGGCAGCTGGGACCCTCCCTGAGGACGTAGATGCTGGTTGCAGTCAGTTTGGGGATCTTATTCTACTGTACTAGCATCAGCACTGACAAGCACCATTTTGGAATCCTCCCTCTAGCCTATTAGTACTAAGGACTTTCCCTGCCTACCAGAAGAACTGCAGCAGCCACATGAGGAAGGACCTCAGGCCAGGAGGCTAGGGGCCAGTCCTGCCTACTAACCCACCCATAGTTACTGGCCCTGCCATAAGAGAAAGGTATTGCAGCCCACATAAGGGACACTGCTGGAGCATCTAGTTCTGGTGGTCAGAGGGGAGTGAGCTGCAGGGCCTCATGGCATGTCTTCTACATAAGGACACTTCTCCAAGATTGGGAGATCTACCAAATATATAGAAATAAACAGAGAATTATGCAAAATGAGGAGACAGAGAAATTTGTTCCAGAAAAAAAGAATAGGACAAAACTTCAAAAAAAAAAAAAAAAACTAAAAGAAATAGAGATAAGCAATCTACTTGATAAAAGGTCAAAGGTAATGATTATAAGGAAGCTCATCAAATAATGGATGCACACAGTGAGAATTTCATAGAGTTAGAAATATAAAAAAGGACCAATCAGACCTGAATAATACAATAACCGAAATTAAAGATACACTAGAAGGAACCAACAGTAGACTAGATGATATAGAAGAACAGAGCAGTGATCAGGAAAACAGTGCAAATTACTCAAGCTGAACAGAAAAAAAAAAAAGAATAATTTAAAAAATAAGAATAGTTTAAGAAACCTCTAAGACAACATCAAGTATACTTATATTAACATTATAGGGAATACAGAAAGAGAAGAGAGAGAGAAACAGACAGAATAACTATTTAAAGAAATATTACCTGAAAACTTCCCTAACCTAGGAAAGAACACAGACATTCAGGTCCAGGAAGTTCAGTGAGTCCCAAAAAGATGAATCCAAAGAGGTCCACACAAAGACACATTATAATTAAAATGTCAAAAATTAAAGACAAAGAGTGCATCTTAAAAGCAGCAAGAGAAAAGCAACTAGTTACAAACAAGGGAACTCCCATAAGACTATTAGTTGACTTTTCAGGGGAAACTTTACAGGCCAGAAGGGAGTGGCATGGTATAATCAAAGTGCTGAAAGGAAAAAAACCTACAACTAAGAACAACACTCTACCTGGCAAGATTATCATTGAGAATTGAAGGAGACACAAAGAGTTTTACAGGTAAGCAAAAGTTAAAGAGTTTATCACCACCAAACTGGCCTTAGAAAAAATGTTAAAGGGACTTTTCTAAATACAAAAGAAAAAGCTACAACTAGAAATAAGAAAATTATTAAAGGAAAAGTCCCATTCGTAAAGGCAAACATATGGTAAAAGTAGTGAATCAACCACTTTAAAGCTAGTAGGAAGGTTAAAAGACAAAAGTAGTAAAATCATCTATATATAAAATAAGTACTTAAGAGATACACAATAAAAAATTTGGAAAATATGATGTCAAAAACATAAAATCTGAGGGCGGAGTAGAAATGTAAGGTTGTTAGAATGCTTTCAAACTTAAGAGATCATCAGCTTAAAAAGAAAGCTACATATGTAGGTTGTTATTTGTGAACCTCATGTTAGCCACAAACCAAAAACATATAATAGATATACACACAAAAAAAGAGAAAGAAATCCAAACATAACATTGAAGATAGTCATCAAATCACAATGTAAAAGAGTAAGAGGAGAAGGGAATAACAATGACCAAAAAAAAAACCAGCCTACAAAAACAACCAGAAAACAATGACGATACATACATACATATCAATAATTACTTTAAAGTAAATGAACTAAATGCTCCAATCAAAATACATAGAGTGGATAAATGGGTAAAAAACAAGACCATCTATATACTGTCTACAAGAGACTCACTTCATATCTAGACACACAGACTGAAATTAAGGAGATGGAAAAATATATTCCATACAAATAGAAACAAAAAGAAAACCAGGGTAGCAATACTTATATCAGAAAAAATAGACTTTAAACAAACACTATAACAAGTGCATTATGTAATCATAAAGGTAATCTAACATGAGTATATAACATTTGTCAATATACATGGACCCAACATGGAAGCACCTAAATACATGAAGAAAATATTAATAAACATAGAGGGAGAAATTTAGAGTAATTCAATAATACTAGGTTATTTTAATGCCCCACTTACATCAATGGGAAGATCATACAGATAGAAAGTCAATATGATAACATTGGCTTTAAATTACATATTAACCCGATAGACTTAATGTTATATTTAGAATATTCTTTTCAAAAACAGCACTATACATATTCTTTTCAAGTGCATGGAACATTCTCCAGAACGGGTCATATGCTAGGTCACAAAGTAAGTCTCAGTAAATTAAAGAAAATCGAAAAATATATCAAGCATCTTTCTTTGGCCACAACAGAATGAGACTAGAAATCAAATACAAGAAAAAAAAACTGAAAAAACAAACAAACAAACATGTGAAGGCTAAATAATGTGCTACTAAATAACCAATGGGTCACTGAAGGAATCAAAGAGGAAATAAAAAGTATCTTCAGACAAATGAAATGGAAGCATAATGCAAAACCTTTGGGACACAGAAAAAGCAGGTCTACATGGGGAGTTTATAAATATTATAAAGGCCTATATCATAAAACAAACAAAAAATCTCAATAAACAATCTAATATTTCACCTAAAGGATCTAGAAATAGAAGAAAAAACACAACCCAAATTAGCAGAAGGAAAGGGATAAAAAGATGAGAGTGGAAAAAAATGAGATAGAGATTTAAAAAAAGGAACAGTAGAAAATATCAATGATACTAAGAGCTGTTTCTTTGAAAGATAAACAAATTTTATAAATGTTTAGCCAGTTTCATCAAGAAAAAAAGGAGAAGGCCCAAGTAAATAAAATCAGAAATGAAAGATAAGTTAAAATCAACACCACAGAAAATCAAAGGATAATAAGAGATTACTAGGAACAACAAAATAAAACAGACAACCTAGAAGAAATGGATAAACTCCTACAAAAGTACAATCTTCCAAGACTGGTTCAGGAAGAAATAGAAAATATGAACAGATGAATTACCAGTAATGAAATTGAATTAGTAATAAAACAGCTCCAAGAAAACAAAAGTCCAGGATCAGATAGTTTCACCAGGGAATTCTAACAAACATTACAGAGTTAACAGTGACCCTTCTTGAACTATTCCTTCCACAAACTTGAAGAGGAAGGAATGCTTCAAACTCATTCTATTGGGCCAACATTACCCTGATACCAAAACCAGACAAAGACATCACAAAAAAGAAAATTATAAGCCAATGTCCTTAATGAACAAAATACTAGCAAACTAAATTTAAAAATACATTAAAAATCATACACCATGGTCAAGTGGAATTAATCCCAGGGATGCAAAGATGAATCAATATCTTCATAGCAATCAGTGTGTTATACCACATTAACAAAATGAAGAATAAAAATCATATAATCATCTCAACAGATGCAGAAAAAGCTTTTGACAAAAATCAACATTCAATTATGATAAAACCTTTCAATAAATTGTGTATAGAAGAAACATACCTCAAAATACTAAGGCCATATATGACAAACCCACAGCCAACATCTTATTCAATGGCAAAAAGCTGAAAGCATTTCCTCTAAGACCAAAAAGAAGACAAGGATACCCACTTTCACCACTTTTATTCAAGATTTTGGAAGTTCTAGCCTCAGCAACCAGTTAAGAAAAATGAATTTAAAAATCCAAAAAGGAAAGGAAAACTGTCACTGTTTGCAATTTACATGACACTATATACAGACAATATTAAAGACTCCACCAAATAACTATCAGAACTCACCAATGAATTCAGTAAAGTTGTAGGATAAAAAATTAATACACAGAAATCTGTTGCATTTCTCTACACTAACAATGAAATATCAGAAAGAGAAATTGAGTAGACAAACTCAACTGCATAAAAAAGAATAAAATACCAAGGAATAAATCTAAACAAGCAGGTAAAAGACATGTACTCTGAAAACTATAGGAAATTAATGAAAAAAATTATGAAGACAACACAAACAAATGGAAAGATATCCTAGCTCAGGATTCAAAGAATTAATATTGTTAAAATTCCCATACTATCCAAGGCATTCTACAGATTCAATGCAATTCCTATCAATATACCAGTGGCACTTTTCACAGAAGTTGGCTAAAAATTTTCATTTGGGTTTTTCCATAAGATGTTACAGAAAAACCCAAATGAACTTTTTGGCCAACCCAATATGTATAATATATATTGTATAGAATGCTGAATAGCCAAAGCAATTTAGAAAGAGGAACAAATCCTGAGGTTTTATGCTACCTGATTTCAAACTGTACTACAAAACTACAGTAATTAAAACAGTATGGTACTGGCACAAAAACAGACACACAGATCAATGCAACAGAATAAGAACCCAGAAATAAACCCACACTTATATGTTCAATTAATCTATAACAAATGAGGCAAGAATATACAATGGGGAAAAGACAGTTTCTTCAATAAATGGTGTTGAAAAAGCTGGACAGCTACATGTAAATCAATTCCCTCACTCCATACACAAAAATGAACTCAAAATAGATTAATGGCTTAATTGTTTTAAGACCTGAAACCATAAAACTCCTAGAACAAGGCATAGGCAATATAATTTTTGACATCAGTCTTACTAATTTTTTTTTTTTGATCTGTCTCTTCAGGCAAGAGAAACAAAAGCAAAAGTAAAGAAATGGGACTACATCAAACAAAAGTTTTTGTACAGCCAAGGAAATCATCAACACAATTAAAAGTCTATCTACTGAATGGGAGAAGATATTTGCAAATGATACATCTGCAAGAGGTTAATATCCAAAACATACAATGAACTCAACATCAAAAAAAAAAAACCTAATTAAGAAATGTACAGAAGACCTGCAGACATTTTACCAAATAAGACATACCGATTACTAACAGATACAGGAAAAATTATCAACATTGCTCATCATCAGGAAAAATGCAAATCAAAACCACAAGAGACATTACCTCACACCTGTCAGATGGCTATTATCAAAAAAATAACCAATAACAAGTGTTGGCAAGGATGTGAAGAAAAGGGAACCCTCTGGCACTGCTAATAGTATTGTAAATTAGTACAGTCACTATGGAAAATGGTACGGAAAGTCCTCTAAAAATTAAAAATAGAACTACTGTATAATCTAGCAATTCCACTCCTGGGTATTTACATGAAGAGAAAAACCCACTAATTAGAAACGATATATGCAACCCCATGTTCATTGCAGTATTATTTACACTAGCCATGATATGGAAACAGCCCAAGTGTTCATCAATACATGAATGAATAAAGAAAAAGTTGTACATATATACAATGGGATATTACTGAACCATTAAATAAGAAAATCTTGCCATTTGTGACAATATGGATGGGTCTAGAGGATACCATCCTATGTGAAATAAGTCAGTAAGAGAAATATAAATACTGTATGGTCTCACTTATACGTAGATTCTAAGAAACAAAATAAATGAACAAACAAAACAAAACAAAACAGACCCGTAGATACAGAGAACAAACTGGTGGTTGCCAGAGAGGAGTGGTCTGGGGGGCTGGGTGAAATAGGTGAAGGATATTAAGAGGTATAAACTTACAGTTATAAAATAAATGGCTTGGGTACATAATATACAGCATAATTAATATGGTCAATAATATTGTAATAAACTTGTATGGAAACAGATGGTTACAAGTCTTATGGTGGGGTTCATTTTGTAATGTATTTAAATGTCAAATCACCATGTTACATACTTGAAACTAACATAATATTGTATATCAACTATATTTAAACAGAAACAAAGAATAAGCAATATATTGTCACTTGCTGCAAGGACTAGGATAAATGGATTTTAATTTTATAATATGTAGAATATTAGACATATATCAAAAAGTTTAATTTTTTTTTCTGTTGCCTTCATGTCAGGGTACAAAATATATTACATGGAATAATTATAGCAATGATAAAATAATAATAATATTCGTCACTTATTGAGCGCTTATAGAATTTTAGACACTGTTCTACAGCCTATTGAAGTATTAACTTGTTTATTCCTAACAAAAGTCCTTTATAAAGATGAGAAAATGGTTCTATATCCCGCATTTTGTATCTTTTCACTCCAATGCAGATATAAGAGATTTGTAAATAAACGTCATACTTACTAGAGGAAAAAAATCTAAACATCATTTTCAGTATATTCTCTCCTTAATTTTAGATTATTCGAAAACACTCAATTTCTTACATTGTTAAAAGGTCATCTTTATTGTAAGGAGACCCTTAACTGTGTTTATTTACTCAAAGGTATCTATTAGGTATGATATGACAGAGAACCAACCACCTGCTATCAATAAAAATGTCATCAATTATAAGTAATTACTTTCCTTCTTTCTTTGATAAAAGAAAAATGTATAACTTATCTCAAAGCTGAATAAAGCCTTTAAATTTCTTACCATAAGATAACTGGGAAAACTCAAGGATGTTACTCACCGTCTCACTGCAACATATTTAAGACATATTTCAAGGTCTTCTTCATTTAAGTTTAGCTACATCAAAAATCACCTGTGTCGGGCTTCCCTGGTGGCGCAGTGGTTGAGGGTCCGTCTGCCGATGCGGGGGACACGGGTTCGTGCCCTGGTCCGGGAGGATCCCGCATGCTGCGGAGCAGCTGGGCCCGTGGGCCATGGCCGCTGGGCCTGCGCGTCCGGGGCCTGTGCTCCGCAACGGGAGGGGCCGCAGCAGTGACAGGCCCATGTACCGGAAAACAAAACAAAACAAAACACCTGTGTCATCGTGTGTTTCAACTGGTTTCAATGTCTTTGCTACAATAACTTACCTATGAATGACATGTTAAACAAATATCTCTGACATTTTACCCCAAACCCTTAAAAATATTCTAATCAAAGCAGCAACTACATCAGTAATTAATCTCAGGTGGTTAATTGAGAAAGTAGCTTTTGTAGTGCATATTCCCTTCACAAAAATTAGTTGTTCTTTGTATATCATTATTGAAATAGAAATATTTGTACTTTTCAACTGTTTGTATAAATATTTCTTCAAATAATCAGCGTTTTCTTTTGTTTTCTACAAATATTTACTGAGCAATATATATGGTTCAATGGTAGCTTATTGTTTTCCACATAAATTTCAGAATATTTTTATACCACTGAAGGAGAAACATTTTTTTTTAATATGTAGCTTTTTTTTCTATTAAGAAAACTTAAAATATATTTCCAAACCATTACCATAAAATATAGTGAAATTTATTAAAATTTTATTATATTTATTAAATGATTTTGAATATTGTTGGAAAACATTTATAAATGTCTTCAAATTTTGGATATTTCCAATTCAAATGTTTTACTTCTGATTATAGCATTATGCTGTCTTTATTTACTATCTCAGTATATTCTGTATCTTACAACCTACCTCATGGTTACCATATTTATAAATACATAATTCATAGAGACTTCTTGAAAATTTTGAATTATCATCACTGAATTTTTGTCACCACTGATTAGATCATATTCATTTTTATCTCATAACTTGACTGATGAAGAACATGCACTAGGAATGGGAAAAGCAACAGTCATTATTTTCATTGTTTATTTTTACATGCATAAGTGGTATTATTTTCAACCTGTGGTTTCCTTGTAGAATTTATTTAAACCTACTGGTCCATATGCTGAGAATATTTAATTCAAATCATACATCATATAATCCATAATTTCATTAACCGGGTGATGAGATTTACAGGCACAAGTAAACTGTAACTGATGAGAAAATGTGTTTTAACCACTCTACCATATAGAATTCCCATGTTTCCTAAAAATTTCTCTGGCCTTATGTTCAATGAAATTATCTATCCTTTAATGAAGGTGGGTGTCTGCCGTCAATTCATACACTAGAAAATAGTATAGCCTTATATCATCATTATTTTTAAAGTAAAAGGAAATGAAAATTGAAACTTTAATGCAATATACTTTCCTTTTATTGTAATGATGTGTGTGTGTGTGTGTGTGTGTGTGTGTGTGTGTGTCTTGAATATTATAGGCCATTCCTTAAGGCATCAGATTCTCTCAGTGAAAAGTATGAATTGAAGTTGAGATTATTGGCATAGGGAATTTAGGAAGGAAGTTCCTGGAAGAGTCTTGATGAGACAAGATGAGGACTTGGAGACCATAATGACAGGTCCCATTTGGCTCCTTAAGAACAATTCTCTTAGTTCAATTTTACAACTCATCCACAAGACACCTGAAGGATACAGCAAATGGTTTTGTTATTTTGAGGTTAATTTACCTCTTTTTTTTACTCTTGAACTACTAGGTCATTCGCCCTTTAATTAATTTGAAGCATTTATTTACTCAAAAAATATTTATAGAGCACAGTATATGTCGCAAGTATTCTTCTCTTCTACACACTGGACACACGTACAACAACAGGTTTAAGCAAAAATGTAAACAAATCTCTGTCTTTTGGAGCTTACTTTCAGCATCTACTGTAGTCTTTCCATCTACCAGGCACTGTGTTCATACCTAGGTATAAAATGGACAAATAGGTTACATCCTCAGGATGCCACATTATAGTTGGGGAGTTAAAAATGTCAAAAATAAACATAGTTTAAGTGACAGAGCAAGAAATCAATAGAGTTAGTCAGGTTTTCATATTGCTTACCATGTGATGAAAGAACTATATTTATCTTAGAAATTGTAGTGAAAAACAAAAGAAAAACAGGAAGAAACTAAGTGGCTGGTAACATGAAAACGCAGTATTGTTCAAAATGCTCAAAATTATATTACTAGTGGTAAAATTGGTAAAAAAGTTGAGATGACTAATAAGGATTGTGAATAACAATGCATCCCTGGAATGTTGTGCATTATTGTTAATGACAACACTGTTCAGGGTTCTGGATGTAAGGAAGCTATGATTCAGACTTGATAGTGAGTGCAAAAAACAAAGTGATATATAATTTTGTCTATAAAAGTATGCTCTTGAAATGGTAAAAACATTTTTTATGTATATGCATATACAGCATAGTGTTTGGGAAGCTGTTCTTTCTGAAGACCTATCATACCTATAACAGATCATGGAATTCAGTAAATATAGTCTTTATATAGTATGTCTACTTTATTCCCCTCTATTCAAAATATGGGAAAAAACACTAGAGAATTTTTGCTGAATTTCATATCCCTGTAATTTCATTCAGATCTCTAATATAATTAAGTCGCCAAGTGTTTTTCAGGTTCCACTCATTCCTTAGGAGCTATTTAAAACCATGGCCATATCCATTTTCTGTTTTGTGAGCTTTGTGTACAATGAAGGTGTCTGTCAATAATAAATGACAAATAATTACAGAATCATAAATTCAGGAGTGAGTGACTGAGCCTTACTGGATGATATTGAAATAGCAGTGCTTTCACACAAAAGGAAAGCAAAGAAAAGCCTGGAAAATGCATCAGAGAAGAAATCTTTTCTTGTTTTTTTCTTTTAAAGAAAAATCCTTTATTAACATATTTTAAAGCCGCCTTCACAACTTTTAAATAAATGGATATTTCAGGATTGTTGAGTGAGCATAGCATCTGTTATGTATTAAGTGATACTTTGTGCCTACTGAGATGGTGCAAAATTGCAGAGGAAAGCCACTGGATGAGAACTTAGACCAGAATTGAGACTTACAGATATCTTTTATCGAATTATTTGTAAAAATAGTTTACTTGCATAAGCGGGGGAATAATCTTTCACATGGTTCTTACATTTTGATGACATGAATTGAAATTTTGGAGCACGTAAAGAGAACTACAATGTGAAAGCACAGTCCATATTATTTATAAATGGTTTTGTGTGGTTTTACCTCAGAAAAGAACCCAGAATTTACACTGTATATATGATCATAAAATTTTGTATGTCTTTTATAACACTGATTACATTTTGTCTTTACTGATACTGAAGTTTCTCAGAGCACTCGAGGTAAAAGCCAGTGTCCTTGCCAAGGCCTACAGTTAAGGTCTTTAAAATGGGGCATGTGTAATGAAAAGGTGAAAGACTTGAACACTGAAAACTACCAAACAGTGCTGAAAGAAACTTAAAAAGACACAAATAAATAGAAAGACATTCTGTGTTCATGGATTGGAACACTTAATATTGTTAAGATGTTAATACTACCCAAAGTGATCTACAGATTCAGTGCATTAGATGGAGATTGTTTAGATATCCTGTGGAACATTATTCAATCATTAAAAAGAAACAAATTCTGACATATGCTACAACATGGTTAAACCTTGAAGACATTATGTTAAATGAATGAAGTCAGACACAAAAGGACAAATATTGTATGATTCCACTTATATGAGGTACCTTGAGTAGTCAAATTCATAGAGACAGAAAACAGAGTGATGGTTTCCAAAGACTGGGAACAGAGAAGAATAGAAAGTTACCGATTAATAGGTATGGAGTTTCAGTTGGGAAGGTGAAAAAGTTCTGGAGCTGTATTATGATGATGGTTGCACAACAATGTGAATGCACTTAATGCCACTAAGCTGAACACTAAAAAATGGTTTAAATGGTAAATTTTACTGTATTTACCACAATAGAAAAAGAAGTTTTAAAAATGTAGTGTATGTACTCCTGGGGGCACTATTCCCTAAGGGGTGCGTTGTACCAGACATTTTTCAGGAAATACATTTTTCGGACTTCAACTTCTATGTGTTCTCTTTTCTAGAACTGCTCTGCATTGGAGCATTCCTGTGAATAGGCTAGTTTACCTTCCTACCTCTACTACAACATTCACTCTGTTCCTGTATTAAGGAGAAGGCATCTTTTACCCACCCCAAATATCGTTATCGTGCATTGCCTAAGGTGTTAAAACCCCAAGAGGTACTAAACAAATTAAAATTTTTTGTGCAATAAAAGCTTCTTTAGTCAAGGTACAATAAGCTCTCAGTAGGGATTATTGTCTTTCCCTTTCTAAGATATTTCTTTAAAAAGTAGTACAAAGTTTCAGTTATATCAGGTAAAATAGTCCTAGGAATGCGCTATACAATATAGTACCTATAGTTAAAAATACTGAATTGGATATTTGAAAATTTGCTAAGGCCTCCACTTTTCTCCATTTTATATCCTATCCTGCTTTATCTTTATATAAGTTATTACTGACAAACATAATTTTAGATACACACACATAAAATGTCTCCTTCTAGTAGACTATTAGCTGTCTATTGATTGATTTCTAGCATCCATTATATAGCAGTTGCACAAAATATGTGTTTAATGAATGAAGGAAAGAAAGAAGGAAAGAGAGAGAGAGAGGGAGAGAGGAAAAAAGCAAAAAGAAAACACAAGTTAAAAAAAGAGGAACAAAATAAGAAAATAATTTACTTTTTCTTTAAATATAAACTCTGAAAGATATGAAACCATATCTTATACCTTCAATTCAGTGTTCCATATTCTCTAGAAGTCCTGAGGTTCACTTTTGCTTTTATTCATCTATACAAATATATGGTCATATTGCAGAATTCATAATCACACAGCACTATTTCACATCTAAAAATCTCCAACTCATTTTTCCCTATCTCATACTTTTTTCCTTTTTCACTAGAAAGTATGTTTTCTGCCCTCATTGAAACCTTAAATCATGAAGGCCTGTGTGCATCATTCCTCCTGAAACTATTCAGAACTTCCAAGAATCTTACCGATTATTCCATGTATTGGTGATCACTCCCCTTTCTACTTCCCTTGCAGCAATACAGTCTATATCTATTCAACAATTACTGTGTTACATGCTGCTATTAATGGTTTGTTTGCTGTTTCATATAAGTTGTTCTTAATTCCCTAAATACTTTGAAAATGAGATCTGGGCAGAGACTTAGCCTTTTGTTTTTCACATATGAGGCACATAACACAATACACTGAAGACATTACATGTTCTACTCCTGCATTGAACGTGAACTTGCTCCAACACTCCTCAATTTTCAGTTGCACCCTCTCCACTGAGTAATATCTTTTGTCCTCAATCTCAGCATTACTTGACATAGTCCATAAATCTCTCCCTGTATCTTTCTCAATTGATTTTCCTGTGGTTGCGTTGGTATGATTTAAACTTGATTTATCCAGGTGCTCTATCCAGTGCCAACAGTTTCTTCCTTTTTCTACTCATTAATACACCTTGTGTATATGGTGAAACAATGAATCCCTCAGTTTAACAACTTTATTCATGATAATTGTATTTCTGTCCCTTACACTGTCTACTCTTATTCTTCAGTACATATTCAGTAATTGCTAACTATGTGCAAGATTTCATACTCAATATCTCATTCACTGGTGCCTCCTCAATTTGAGGGTAATGATGTTATATAATACTGAATAATAGTCTCCCAATAAATATCATTGCATAGAAGATATTAGAGGCCTCATAACTGGCTGCTAAAATGAAACAGGCTGAAAATCATTCTGGTGTAGAGGGATGCCACTCCAACCCTCTAAATAGAGTGCCCATGACAGTCCTGCTACTGCCTAATTGGTCCCTGCTTTCCTCTCCCCAAGTCTATAAAAGTATAGTTCCATAAAAACAAAGGAATTGCTTAAGGCAGGAGTGAAAGAAAGTACAGAGTTTATGGTAATAGACTAATCCCTCATTCCACTTTTAGGTACCCAGCAGATATATTGCTTAAGGTAAAAACAAAAAGGGGAAACTGGCATCTCATTCCTCATTTGAATGTCTTCTGTCCTCTTATGCAGTAGATTAGCTGCTCCTAATTGATTATCTCCTTGAGTCATGCAATAGCAAAGGGAAAGAGTCAGCAACTACATGTAATTGACATTCTTAGTTGAGCTAGATTGGTTTGGTTAAGTACCTGAATGTGACCTGAAACCAATGAGATTTTCTCATGAGAGTATTACGTGGGGAAGAAAAAGATTAGGTACAACATATTTGAAGATAGTAATTGAAAAGAAATTAAAGAAAACATTTTATGTTTTGCATACCATAGAGTTGGAAGTGTTCAATAAATCTGATCATTTGAATGAATGAAGAAATATGGAAGATAAAATTCAATATAAAATATACTGCAATCAACATGAAGTATTAGAAAGTTCATGAATTTCATAGGGACATCAGAATTTGAAAATTTGAATGATGACTTCCTGTCATGTGGTTTGTGACCCTGGGCCAGTCATTCATCATTTCAGTTTTTTGTTTTGTTTTGTTTTGTTTTTTCTCCCGTTGCGCAGCACAGGCTCTGGACGCACAGGCTCAGCGGCCATGGCTCACGGGCCCAGCCGCTCCATGGCATGTGGGATCCTCCCGGACCCGGGCATGAATCCGCGTCCCCTGAATCGGCAGGCGGACTCTCAACCACTGCGCCACCAGGGAAGCCCATTTCAGTTGTTTTTAATCCATAAACTGATATGCTAAAATTTACATCGGATTAGGATTAAATTAAACTAAATGAAATAACAGACATGTTCAGATCTCCACACATAGCAGCCTCTCAAAACTTTGCAGATCCTTTCCTTCTTTTCCCTCATTCCCCCAAGAACTGGCACCTGACAGATTACATCTGAAACACAATAAGAAATCACTTGACGATAACATTTGATTCCAAAAATGAGTAATGTAAGATTCAAAATATAAGTATATGACTTCTATTGAGGACTGCTGGTATTCCTCTGGAATTTGCAGGACAAATGGTGTTTTGATAGGCTCAGATTTTGGAGGGGACAGCAATGTGATTTGAGAGAACAACTTTTATTTGAGTAATTGGTCATGTGGATAGCAGTGGAGGATACATAATTAGGTCAGATGTGAGATGGATGGGGCTTCATGGAACTAACAGAGTGAGAAGATGTTACCAATAAATTTTGTTTTAATACAACAGATGTTAATGATTACTAATCATTAGCCTTACTAATCATTATCACTTATAACAAACAATAACTATATAATCCATGTTATATCTTTTAAATTAATTATATCAACTGAATTTTAGAAATGTTGATGGTTTGTTCCAGAAGCTTTAGACTCACAATATATTCCTCTGAATAAACACTATTGTTATAGTGTTTACTCATTACTGTATTGTCACCTACCTGCTGTGACATTTGGAAAATCTGTCTTCTAAATATTCTATTTCACTAAGCCTCAGTTTTCATTTTATTTCCTTATACTCAAAATAATGAGTAAAATCTCTAATTTATTATACTTACTAGTATAATAAAAAATTAATGGGTTGACAAATTTCTTTTCTTTTGGTAGGAAAAAAACCCTACTTTTAGCTAAGCTTGATCACCTACTACGTAAGTAGCTGTTCAATTCAAGAAGTATTAAAATTCTACTCCATTCCAAATTAATCAGGAGTTATGAAAATAATAGAACTTGGAAGGGGAAAACAGATAAAACATTCTCATTTACCAATAGGTAATTTAAAATGGACTGTGTTTAAACACATAGATTTGCTACTCATCCTTCATTTTAAAGAGTTCACTTGCCATTTCCTTTAAATCAGTGGTTCTTAACACTAGATGTATATTATAATAACCTGGACAGATTTTAAAATTTATCAGCACTGAGGACCCACCTGGAAAAATTATGCTTTAATTGGCCTGGCCTGGAGCATCAGTAACATTTGTTCAGAAAGCTTCCCAGGTGGTGCTAATGTGGAGTTAGGTTTGCGATGGCTTCTCTAAAGCTTCCTTCAGTTCTTTCAGAAACGGTGAGTTTCCCTGTCTTTTGGGATCTCAAAGATCTATTCATAATTCTGATAGCATTTTTTCATACAGTGTTGTAATACTTCTATTTATGCATCAGGCTCCTGGATCTGGATCTGGAAATGTCTCAATATTAGAAACTCCTTTTTGGGTATCCGGCATCTGCTAGGGTGTCTGGGCTATTGCAGGCCCTCATTGTGTTGGGAGCCCCATAGCTGGTGTATTAAATTAAGAATATGCACATTATGACCTGCCAAATGAGGAGACACAAGTCACCACATGGGGTCGGTGTGTAGCTGCCTCACATCTGAGCTACTACTTTAGGGAAGTGAAAACCCTGGGTCATTTTGATTAAAAGTGCAATTTCAACATACACAAAGGAAGTAAGGTCACAAGATTTATTACTTACAAATCCCAGAAATGGCAGGGCATGGGGGTGGGGTGGGCAATGAGCTAGAGGAAGGGCAAGCCTCCATCCCTGGTCATCAGGGAGCAGGAGACAGAAAGCAAGGTAACAAGCATCTATTACTTATAAGGCGGTGAGGGTGGAGGTCATTAACTTTTCACAGGTTCAACTCTAAGCGGTTATTTTAAAAGTTTCCCCTGGAAGAGCAAAGCAGGAACTTATGGCAGGAATCCTAAGCTTGGCTTCTTATCTAAATGTCCAGGCTAGGTGTGAGCAGGATTGCTGTACTGTAAAATGCCCAGGCAGCAACTCAAAATAGCTGTTTTCTCATTACACCCATCAGTGAATGAGCATCAAAAGATATGATGTGTGGATGCTCTTGTGAGGTAATCTCTAAAGATTGGTGCAAATGTTAACAGAATAATAGTTTAGACAATGTCTCTGGGAGAAGATAATTTTAGGTGGAAAAATATTTGATTATGACTCCTTCAATGCTTTTGCTTTTTAACTTATTCCAACTAGCCATACAGATATTAGGACATTAGCTTTATGATTTATTTTCTTATAAAAGTAAGAAGGAGATTATATCACTAAATTAAATATTCTCTTAATTAAAGGAAGAACTGACATGCATTCATATGCCTGGTTAGCTTTTCCTTCTCAATTAACTGTTATTATTGGAAAATTAATTTCATTAAGGTATTAGTTGATAGACTTTAAGCTCTTATCTATGCCGAGGATACATGCAATGAAATTGTAGATCAGCAGCATTTTCAAACAAACATAGAAGTGGTTTGTGTACATTTTAGACAATCTAGCAAATACATGTACCCATTATCCTAAATGAGTGGACACTCTTCTCATTGCATCCCGTGGAAGAGTGACCAAAGCTCAGTGGTGTCAGTCCATGTGGAAGAGGGCTGAGATTGGTCAGAACAGACTAGAAATGAGGGTCACAGTTCTTTCTGTGAGTTACTGAAGGAGAGGTGCCATCAGCACCCCAACTCCACCATTTTATCACATGAGAAATTTCTTGCCATGCCTTGGGTACTCTATTTCTTGCTGTTCAATCAGACCTGCTTAAGTTTCAAAACATTAGACCTTGCTGTGTCCTAACATGCTATGAGATATAAAAGGAGCATCAATATTGCTATGAAGATTTCTCTCATAATTTTGTATTTTATAAAGACATGTTATGAAAAAGGAAGAAAGAACATGCAATCAATCCAATATAATACACATTCCTTATAGGTCTAGTGTGTGCAAGATTTTATTTACTGAGATGTAAAAGATAAAATAAAGGAGTCTCAGAACAAGGGAATGATTGGCAGGATTCAGCAGGAAACTCCAAAATAATCTCCCCGAAATATAAGTTTTAGGAAAGCAGAGGCACCCGAATAGGCCCTAACTATCTTCGGTACAGCTGCACACATTTTTTGAGCTCTACAAATCTTGGGATGATAGGGCAGACACTGGATGACACAGAGGCACCACTTCCCTTTGACATTGATATCAGTGAGCAGGACCCTCTCCCAAACAAAAAGAACTGAGCTTTTAAATTCTGGAACAGAACAATCTGCCCTTGAATCACCTGACGGGGCTGTTAGCATGAAGATTCAGGGACACATTGAATTGGAATCTCCAAAAGCAGCTCTGGAATCTGCTTTTTAACAGCTCTCAGGAGAGTCTTCTGTGTGCTAAACTTGAGAACTGTTCCCCTAGAGTGTGGTGGCAAATATGACTTTGGAAACAGGAGATGTGGATTATAATATCAGTTCATCTACTAACTAAAGCTCCTGCAAAGCCAATTCTGTGTCATATTTGTCTTTGTTACTCCCATTATTGTTTGCAAAAGAGCATTCAGTAATGTTTGTTGAGCTAAAGTTAATCAAACATTGGTTAGATCTCAGTTTCTTCATCTATAATTTGGCTATTCTGGACTGGATGATTTTAATGCATTTTCCAGCTCTAACACTACCTGGTTCTAAGTCTTTCTGTATAGAAGGGGTGGAATCAGCTTCAGATAAAACAATAGTTCCTGTTTTTGACACCGCGTCTTAGTCTGTTCAGGAGGCTATAACAAAATACCAGAGACCAAGTGGCTTATAAACAACAGAAATTTATTCCTGGATACTGAAAATCCAAGATCAGGGTGCCAGCACAGTCAGGTTCTGGTGAGGATCCTCTTCCAGGTTTCAGACTGCAGACTTCTCACTGTGTACCCACATGCTGAAAAGGCAAAGAAGCTCCCTGGGGTGTCTCTCATAAGGACACCAATCCATTCATGAGGATTCTCATTGTCTCATTTAAATGCTCTCATGACCTAATTGCCTCATAAGTGCCCCACCTCCTTATACCATCATTTTAGGGGTTAAGTTTCAGCATATGAATTTTGAAGGGAGGCACAAACATTCAGACCACAGCATGCAGCTCTGTGAACCCTGAACCTTCATTTCCCCTGATAGGTGTTCTTTGGAGTTTGGGGAACTCAGGGAGTTTGTATTGGACTCACAAGTAAGAAGTCTAAACAGTAAGAGAACATGACCAGTTAGCCAGTTTAAAGAGCGGCAAATAGATATTTGCTGTGTAGAGCCTCACTGACACATACAGATTGTAGTAAGGGAAAGAATGCCTGGAGGTTTCTTGGTGGACTGTGTCAGCTCCTATCTAAGCAGTTTACCCAGAGATGCGAGTAGTCATTCACAGGAAAAAGCTAGAGATAAGACAGTGATTTGCTACAAGAAGAAAAGAAAATTAGCTTTCATCCCCTGCCAAGCCAAGAGTCACTAAGTCAAATCACCTTAATAGTACACAGCAGGTGAGACTTACCTGGCCCTTCCTACTCTTCCAACAAGGGAGGCACCTTGAGGTGGGCTAGTGATGGGAGAGGCAGAAGGACCACCCACCCCCTATCCTACTTCAGTCACCACAAGCCTAAAGCTTTCCCCAGCAGGAGGAGGGGAGCAAATTTACCTCTGTGTGAAGGTGGAAATTTTGTTACATCAAAATAGATGTTTTAGTCACTAAAGTTCAATTGTTTTAGGGATTAAAGAGATCAGAGGATTTACCCTAGATTTCAAACAAGTATAAATGGGAAGAAAAGTAGCCTTACAGAGAGTGTTTTAATAAGTTATGAAGGAAAACTATAAGACTGGGTTTTTAAAAACTATATTACTCTATAGTTGCAAATTCTTGCATTTTATTCTAATAATGAGTCTACAATGATATGTCGAATATTAGTATGTGAGGAGAATTCTTCCTGGTGTTTTGGATGATAAAGAGATATGCATGACATTGTCCCTAACCTCAGGGAAATTCTTCTTTATCTGGAGGATAATATGTCAGTGTTGATACTTCAAGGCATAATAACATAAATATAATTCATATAAAGTTATGAATCTTAACTGGAAAGATTTGGCAAGTTTTCATATAGCAGAGTATATTATCCAAGGTTTCTTGAAGAATGGGCCTTTTTTTTCTTTTAACAGGGAAACAAATAATAACAGCTTGACGAGAATGGCAGAATAGTAAAAATATAGGGTGTTTAGAAAGGGAGAATTAGATAGTTTGGAATTAGAATATGGTAGACTGAGGAATGTCAAAAGCAATATCTTGGGAAGATATTTTTGAATAAGAAAATAAATGTTTTTTTTTAAAAAGTTTGCACAAAAACTATTGAAAGTAAAATGTCATTTTGGAGGCAAAAATGAGAGAAGATACAATTTTATAAGGTAGTGGACATTTGCATTTTTCCTAAATGAAGAATATGGATTTTATAAACAACATATATACTATAATAATAGATTCGAAACTATTAACTGAATTCTAGAAAAAATTAGAGTTCAAGTGTTCTTATGTTTACTCTAAACAAATGCCAATAAAATGCTGGTCCTTGTTGGAAAGAGTATGATAAACAAAAGGGAAAATATTAATTGTCTTTGGAACCAAATTTTTGGCCATCTATGTAAGGAGAAGTGTGAGTCTGAGAGTTGTATTTCAGGAAAAAACTTTATAAAATTAGAAACTTGGAGAAGCAAAAATACCATATTTCAGGTGATGAACTATCATCACGTGATATTATATCAGGAGACACTAAATAGATTAGATATTTTTAGTTGGGAAATTAAAAAAGTAAATGAGAGAAGCTACGAACACTCTTTCTAAAAACAAGAGGACAGGAGAAAGCTTCTTCCCCAAAATCCATTATGAGTGACCCATGTGACATTTCTCAGTCATATATGGGTGAACATTGAAAAGGACAAAGGGAATAAAAATTTTGCAAAATGTTGTCATTCAAATGGTTATGGATACACTGGACACACGTGTTTAGTACCATGTGTTGTAGGTGTAAAATAGGTTTATTGGGAAATAATTTACTATCAGAGAAGTAGCAGAGCACACGTAATTCTCTGAGATTTTCAATAGCGTTGCCGGGCAGGACAGATGGACTGCATGCACCGTGGCTGCAGTCCCAATAGAGGGGGCTCTGGCTTGTAAGGATCTACACTTTTGTGGGTACAGCAGACAGAAGCACCTTTCTGGTCTGGGAAGTGGCCTTTTAGAAAGGGAGAGCTCCAGAGCAAACAGTTCTCATATTCCACTGAGTTAGCTTGGACCTGCTGAGGCAGCTTTCAGCTGAGCTGCCCAAAAAAGGAAGGACATGATTCTCCAGATTAAGCAAATAAAAATAGAGGATTCAAATTATGTTTGGATTTCAGATTAAAACCTAATAAATTTTTAGTATGTCTATGCAATATCTAGAACACACATACTGAAAAAATATTGTGGTATATCTGGAACTCAGACTTAAATGAGTGTTTGTATTTAATCTGGCAATCCTAGCCAGATTATCTCTGCACACTGGTGGATATAGGCACAGGCGAAAGTCAGCTCCGGAGATTAGGGTATGCGTCTCAAGGCAACACAGGCATAATCTTTACTGCTACATCATTCACTTTTCTTTGTTGTGCTGTTTTGAAATCAATCTACATGATCTCAGCGTTCTCAAAATGGAGTCAAAAGTAGTGGTTCAGAGTGTATTCTTTGAATTTGGACAGCTTCGAGTTTTTATCTTCATTTGTTTACATGGAAAAATTGCTTCACCTTCCTCAAGTTTCATTTTCTCATCTGTAAAGTAGGTTTGTAAAATAACTGACATAGATGCTATTAAAGTATAATACAATGTATATAAATTGTGTGGCACTTCATAGTCTCTGGAGACTCTCCAGCAACAAATATAACCAGGCTGTTTTTGCCTCCAGTCACATTTTTTTTCTGCTTTATTATGTTGCTTGTTTCCTTGGTAGTTGAAGGGGCATATCATGGAACAATGGTCAAAGGATCAGAGGACATGAATTCTAATCCAGGAGGGCTTCTTCTTCTTTAACCTTGGGTGAGAGACTTCACCTCTCCCATCCTCCATTTTCTCACCTATAAAATGATAAATAATAACATCTATTCAACCTAGTTCATAGGATCTACTTATAGTGTGTTTGAAAGTGTTTTAAAAATGATAGTGTTAAATGACATACATCTTGTGCTACAGGTGTATTAAATGCCAAACAGAACTAGATGTATGTCAGGATTTTACGATTCTGAATTTTTGGCATAGCCTTCATTTTTAGCTTCTTGACTGAGTGAGCTCTTGTGATGGGCCATCAAACATGAGGGACAAGAAACTAAACTCCTTGCCATGCTGTGGCTTGAGGTAGGGTAAAAAGAGATGAGCCTGTGCACTCATGGAATTGTACTAATTCATTCATTTCCTGGTCTAATAGCTTGGATGACTAAATTTAAACTGAAGAGACCAACAAAAAGGAGTGAAAACCTGGATATCCACCTCTTGTTTGCTTACTTCTGTTGTCAAATGAATTTATCTTACTTCACTTCTAAAAGCGTCTGTCAGAATCCTAAATATTGCTACAACATTTTAAATAAAATTCATATAATGTTCTGAAGAAAAATTAGAAAAAAATTGTGTGGCACTGGTGAACAGTCACTAAATGGAAGATTTTATTAACATGACATATCCTAGAAATATATTTTCCCAGTTTATAAAAACTAGGGGATACTTTATAAAGCCCGAAATATGTACATTTAAAAACAAATGCGAGACAATGATATTTCACATGCTAGGTGGAATAAGCTAAAAATGTGATTCCCCAAAATTGAGTATATTTCACAGAGAAGAGGTTCATAATAGTATACCAAAAACAAACAAAAAAGATTCCATGTCTCCATACTTAAATATTATTAAAATATTAAAATATCATGGTCTTCTGGTGTACATCCTTTATATAGCACCATATAATAGAGAACATACCAGACTCTCCTTTTATATTTTTATAAATATTAATATGATCAAATATAGGATTATCCAACAATTAACACTGCTTAAATGAAAAAGTTAAAGTCATTCCTCTTCTTGTCATTTTTCCCCACTTCCACTCTCAATAATCACTCTGGATAGATTTGATAAACATTTATATTAATCAAATTTTTTGAGTGTAGCTTTAAAGACCCTACACTGAATTATTATTTGAACACAAATGCTTTCCTCTCATGACGCAGATGCTAAAATGTGAGTATTGAGGTTTCAGGTATGGCATTGAAATTTGTTAAGATTTAAATAAATGTTTTCATTTCTGTAACAGTTATGGCTTCCCACTGAAAGTATGAAGGCACTTGGGGATTCAGGCTGCCACAGTTCGTAAACTACTCAAGTGCTGTGGCCGTCTTCTGAATTACAGTGTTATGGTCATTTGCTGATCATCTATTATGCCATATGTCATAACCTTCCATTTCTAGGATTTGAGTACATAATTGAAATAGTATGTTGGTGTTATATTGTTAGAAATATGCATCTATAAGTTATTCCCTCTTGCAGAATTTAGAGAGAATTTATTAGTATACTTCTCACTAGATTGATGAATTCATAAATACAGATTACATAAATATCATTTTTAAAGCTGTGAATTTTTTTAGTACAGCTTCTGCAACTCATTTTTATCATCTGATTTTAAGGAAATGTCTTTTTTTTCAAGGGTTAAATAACTGAACTGTGAAATTAGTTGTTATTGACTATATAGATCAGATATAAGCAAGCTTCCTTGCAACTTCAGTGAGGCAAGCTGCTGGGTGACGCCTAGTGGAAAGCAGTAAATTAAAATGAGTTGATGGAAGTGCCTTTTATGCAACTCATAATTAACCCTTGGAACACTGCCATAATATTTTATGAAGGCAAATAACTTAGCAAGATTCAACAAGAAATTAGATACTATGTCTGAATCAGAATGTCACTTGCAGTTAACCTACCTCTAGTGAAAATTACAGAAGTTATCAATAATTATGCTTATATTTTAAATGATCACAAACTGAGGCCAAAGGAATAATGTTCTCTGCAATATAGCATCCAAACTGAGCTAAGTATTTTAGAGGTTGGATAGATTGTGGTCTCACCAAGTTTTTATTTCTCACAAATTTATTCTTCTGAAGTATATGAAGTGTTATTAAAAAATACCAGGTTAAGTACTGTGTATTTTTTTTTCTTTCTGGAAATAAATATTAGATTTTTCTTTTACCTTCTCATTCTTCCATTCATTCATATTTTTTATTCCAATGCTAATTCACTGTGCCCTTCAGCTCTGGATAGTGAAGACAATTAATAGAGAGGATTAAAATATTCCCTGACTTGTTATCAGTGTTGAATTGAGTGTTCACCACATCATCATCTCAGACATTAAATTAAGCAGTGTACAGGAGACTTTTTTTATTTGTCCAGGTAGGTCTATTATGGTGAACATTTACATGCTATCTTTTCTCAAGAGGTTAAACTGCTGTGGGAGAATGAGCTATGAAAGAGCTCCACAAAATAAAGTAGGTCATGATTGTTTTAAAGGATTAAATGAAATCAGAATTTACAACATTTTTAAATTAGATATTACTTTGAGATATAGGTATGAAGAAAATCTGATCATTTTCTATTATCCAAAAACTAAAAGAAAGTTTGGACTGACTAGCTGTTTTCCTGCCAACCCAAATCTTTCCTAGTGGTATTGGTTCTTGTTTTCAATATTTTTATATTTATTTCAGTATGTGACTTGCTGTGTGATTTTACTTCTGACGAGAAAGGGAAGGTGATAGTACAGAAAAACTCAAAACATAGTATGAAAGTGCCAAAGTGAGAAACTGTGCGTTTGTATCATTTAAATACCCTGTCTCCAGTTTGGAATCTGTTCCACCTGGATCATCTTGGACATTTTTTTCCCCATTAGTCAGGGAAAATATCTTATTTTTAGTTATTATTAAGTTTATCATTGTTTATCCTCCTTAATGGAATTAACTGTGAAAAAGCAAGATTTTTTTTTGTTGTTGGAATAAATTTGGTGTCAAAGTATGAATAAATTATATCAACAACATTTTTTAAAAACTAGTATTTGGAAGAGTAGTTTTTGCTGAAATTAGGCTACTTTTTTCTGATGTTTGTCTGAAGACTTCTGTTCATAGCATATAACATAAGACTGCTCTGGGTAAACTAATAGAGAGTGAAACTTCCTTTAAGACGTAAGTTAGATGATTGTAATAATAACTTTGAATATTGTACAGAACAATCCTTACTGGTTTTACTTTGGCTAGAATAGCACAAATTGTTACGAAACCAAACTTGGATCTGCTTGCTTGATGTGCAGGAAAGCCAATCTACTGATACCAGTTTGTGGTGAAGGAAAATACAATGTTTATTGCAGGGCACCAAGCAAAGGCAGCTCATGTTCAAAAGACCTACACTCTCCGATGGCTTTTAGGGAAGGATTTTTAAAGGCAACATTAGAGGTGAGGGTTTGCTGGGTCCATGATCAGCTCATGGACTTTCTTCTCATTGATTGGTGGTGAGGTAAAAGGGTCATGTTTTAAAAATGTTAATAATCAACTTTCTGATTCCAACCAGTCTGGGTCTACATGCTCTACATGTCTGTGATCAGCATGTAGTCACTATCCTCCACCTGGATAAGAGTCTTCTTATTTTCTGCAGAACGACTCAAAGATCTGCTCAGATTATTATGTATATCCCTTGAGGAGGAACTAGGACTCTTTTTTTTTTTTGCTGAACTGTTGTTAAAGCTAGCATTATTTTTCTTGCTTAACTGCTTTTGGAACTTAGGGAAGGCCTAGGAGACTAAAGCCTTTTTTCTACAAACAAGTAATGGAGGCCACAGAGAAGATTTGGCACCTAGGAAGGCCTCGCAAGGTCCTGTTCAGCTTCCAAATCTTCTCAATCATTACTATTCTGAAAGAGAGTACAGTTGTAATACTCTGTATTATCATATTCTGTGGTCCCACATTTAATATGCAAAGTTATTAATATTAATACTTTTTATGCATAACTTATTTGAAAGTTTTGTTTCTAACGTGTTCCAGCGATCACAGCTATAGTGATATCTACTTTCTGGTAACATACCTTATTATGAGCTTAAATTCTAGTTACCTTGTTTTCATGAAAAACTGCACTGATATATTATAAATAGATTAATACATATATAATATAAATGTATTGATGCAGAAACTATCAACAGTTGTATTTTTCTTCATTATAAATTTTCAATTTAGAAAAAAAAACCTGCCATTTTTTCCCCAGGTAGGAGAGCAATTATTGGCAATTTGGGGTATGCAAATGCTTTAGTATTATAGAATAGCAATACTTACTAAAAGGACTGGGTGGTCTCAGAATTTTCATATAGACGTAACAAGTTTACTGTTAACTGCATTTTTTTCTTTTTTATTGCTATTTGGAAATTATGTGGTGTGTAGAGTTTTTAAGTTAAAGAATAAAAGGCCAGGACAGTTGTAGTATAAATGTCTAACAGTTTTTGGTTTTATTTTAAATTGTAATGCAAGTGCTTGACTTAAGCTTTTGATCGCCAAGGCCTCAAGGATAGCTGATGGCTATACTAAACAAAACCTTGCCAGCTGCAAGTAGAGAGCCAGACTGCCTCCCCTGCCAACCACCCCAGCAGCCCCCACCAAGTTTCCTGTGTTTTAGAGATATCTGGTATCTGGTTGACTTAATAACAGACCTTTTGACCACTTGTTTTACCCTTCTCACACTTTAATTCCTGCTCTTATGCTTTAAATTCACCAATAAGGTGTGAACCTGAGAAAACAGGCCCCCACCCTTGACGCTAATAAAATCAGAAGCCCAGACCTACTCTCCCACCTCCCCACACCCCCGCCTCCCCCACTTCCCAACCTCTGCCTCACTACCCTCCCCCACTTCACTCCTAGGACCCATTTGTGCTGTGTACCATCCAGGGCTTGTGAGTAATAAACATTGTCTTTCAAAGTCTCCTGATAGTTATTTCTAAGGGCATCTTGCAATCATAGTAAGAACAACAAGGGCTAGTCCAGCCACAGCATGGGTTTTGAAAGAGGAGATATCTGTGGGGAGCTTGGTGGGCCCAGATGAGTGTCCGCATGCATTTCTAGCCATAGCATTGCTATTGATAGGCACAAAACAACAGGATTTTTCTTTACACGTCTTGCTTATAGAGCATACTAGATAAAGGAAAGGTAGGAGGGCAGGGAGTGAAAGAAAGCTTGACATTATGGGGAATAGCTATTTATGCTAGCATAAAACAAAGAATTTTGCTCACTATACTATAAGAATTAAGTCACTAGCCCCTGCAGTTGATGACTGACAGTGCACTGAAAGGGTTTTAGAGAAAAACAGGATGAGGCACACTGTGCTTTGGCAAAACTGGCCTCTTACAAAGTTTGAGGTATATTTCAGGAAGAATTTTAATAAACCCAGATTCTTACAACTTCCTATCCATAGAAAAGTATTAAAATCATTAACTGAGATACCTGTTATTTGTGACTAGAAGTGACATTTTACCAAAATGTATGTTTGACTGCACGTATTCCCTGGCCCAAAATCATATATATATACTGGTTTTTCCCCCTGCCTGTTCTGAGCAGTTCCTCAGAGCTATCTGGGAGGCTGTTTCCCAGGCTATAGTCCTCAGTAAGATCCTGAATAAAACTTAAACTCACAGCTCTTGCACTGTGTGGTTTTCTTTGAATTGACACTAGGTATTTTATATTCACAAGTTTTTGTACATTTAATGTTCAGACAAACTCTGTTGAAAGTTAGCCTCACTTACTTCACCTGAAAAATTGAGATATTGTGGTGTATCTTAAGTTATAGGGAGGAATTTTCTGATGTACACAGAGAAATGATCTTTTCCTTACTAAGGTCTCTGGGGATGCCCCTAGTGGTTTAGAATACATCCTATGGTGTCATATTCACTGAGCTTACTGAATCCTAGTTTTGCCTAAAATCCTATTATAGTAATTACCAGAGCTAGAAGTCAATCCAGAGCTTTCACTTTCACTTTTCTCTCTTTTCTCTGTTTTTATATTTTACAGTATGAAAATATTTCAAAACAAACTAAAATATTTTAAAAATGATGAAACCTGGTGTAACTGTCAATATTCTGTAAATTCTAACGTTGCTTCATCCGTTTTGAGTATTTTATAAGAATTTTATAATTCTTTGGATTCAATTGCTTAAGCCTCCTTTATACCCCATTTCTACAAAGACACTACATCTCATTCCCTCGTTTGCTCCCTAAAACAAACAAGCACTCTCCAGCTTGTGTGGATCTTTCCCATTCATTTTTTAAAAATTTACCATATGTGTATGTATTCAAAAATAATATAAAGGTATTGTTTTGTGTGTTTTAAAATTTTGTATAAATGGTATTGTGCCGTTTGTGTCATTCTGCAGATTGCTTTTGGCTTCAATATTGTAGGTTTGAAATTTACTTATGGTGGACTATGAAGATATAGTTGGTTTATTTTAGCTGTTCAAGAACATAACCTGTGTGACTACATTCATTCCCCCACTAACACTTGTTTCCAACTTTCTCTATTACAAAAAATGCAGCAATGAACAGCTTTATTTATATCTAATTGTGCAAAAATGTAAGAGTTTCTCAAGAGCTTATATTTAGAAGTAGAATTACTGATTAATAGAATATGTACCTTTTCAACTGTATTGATACTGTAACAAATTACTGCAAAATGGGGCTTCCCTGGTGGCACAGTGGTTGAGAGCCCGCCTGCTGATGCAGGGGACGCGGGCTCGTGCCCTGGTCCGGGAAGATCCCACATGCCGCGAAGCGGCTAGGCCCATGAGCCATGGCCGCTGAGCCTGCGCGTCTGGAGCCTGTGCTCCGCAATGGGAGAAGCCACAACAGTGAGAGGCCCGCATACCGCAAAAAAAAAAAGATAAATAAATAAATTACTTCAAAATGAGTGGCTTAAAACAACATATATTTATTTTCTTACAGTTCTGTAGATCATAAGCCTGACACAGGTCTCACTGAGCTGAAATCAGTATGTTACTTTAACAGTGCTGCATTTCTTTCAGGAGCCTGTAATGAGTATCTGTTTCCTAGCCTTTCCTAGTTCTAGAGGCTGCCCACATTCTTTGGCTTATGGCTCCCTTCTGCATCTTCAAAGCCAGCTATGATAAGTCTATTCCTTCTCACATCTCATCACTCTGACCTCTTCCATAATCATATCTCCCTCTGACGACAGCTGGGAAACTTTATCCACATTTAAGGACTCATATTATTACATTGGGTCCAGCCAGATAATACAGAGTAATTTACCTATTTTAAATCAGCTGATTAGCAACCCTAATTATATCTGCAACTTTAATCCCCTTTTGCATGTAACCTAACAAGTTATGAGGATTAAGAAACTGACATCTTTTGTATCATTGTTCTGCCTGTCACATCAACTTTATGCATTACTGTGTAAGAGTTTTCAAAGTGTTTTTGCCAATTATATTCCCATAAAGAGGGAATGAAAGTTTCCTTTTTTCTCCTTTTGGTCAACACCGAATGTTGTTGGGCATTCATATTAATGCCAGTCTGAATCTATCATTGTTGATTTCATTTTTATTTTCTCAATGAGTAATGAAATTAAACTTCTTATGATATGTTTATTATTTTATCTTCCTCTTTTGATAAGTGCTTTTACATGTATTGTTCCTTTTGCTAATTGAATTGCTTTTTGTTTTCATATTATTTTTAGGAGTTATTTATGTTATCTATTAATTCTTGGTTATCCTTTAATTCTTATGTTATCTATGAATTGTGTTAATAATATTAATTCTATCGATAGAATTAAAATTAATTCTATTAATACTATTATTCTTATGTTATCTATTAATTCTCTCAGTCTGTTGCTTTATTTAAAAAAATTCATTTACCCAATTTTTGTATGAGAATTAAAGTTTCAATGCAAAAATATATATCAATTTTTTTATAGTTTGTTTATGTTATACCTTACTAAAGAGATCATTCCTAATCTGAGGTTAAAGATCTTGGCCTGGGCTTCCCTGGTGGAGCAGTGGTTGAGAGTCCGCCTGCCGATGCAGGGGACACGGGTTCGTACCCTGGTCCGGGAAGATCCCACGTGCCATGGAGCAGCTAGGCCCATGAGCCATGGCCGCTGAGCCTGCGCGTCCAGAGCCTGTGCTCCGCAACGTGAGAAGCCACAACAGTGAGAGGCTTGCGTAGTGCAAAAAAAAAGATATTGGTCTATATTTCTTTTACACTTTTACAATTTTTTTCTTTAGCAAATTTACATTTTTAATCTACCTGGAATATTCAATGTGTTATAAGCCATAGATCCAATTTGATTTTATTTTCCATATGGATAACAATTGTTTCAATTCCATGTATTGAATTTTCCTGATTCCTTTCCTTCTTCTCAAAGCCTGCCATTACAACTTGTGGGTGTCCTGATTTCTAGTCAGGATATAATGCTCTAACTCCTTATCTGCAGTTTATACTACAACATTACCTTTACAAACCTTTTATGAATGGTGATCTGCTGTGTCTTTTTTTTTTTTTAACATCTTTATTGGAGTATAATTACTTTACAATGTTGTGTTAGTTTCTGCTTTAAAACAAAGTGAATCAGCTATACATATATCTCAATATCTCCTCCCTCTTGTGTCTCCCTCCCACCCTCCCAATCTCACCCTTCTAGGTGGTCACAAAGCACCAAGCTGATCTCCCTGTGCTATGTGGCTGCTTCCCACTAGCTATCTATTTTACATTTGGTAGTATATATAAGTCCATGCCACTCCCTCACTTCACCCCAGCTTACCCTTCCCCCTCCCTGTGTCCTCAAGTCCATTCTCTACATCTATATCTTTATTCCTGTCCTGTGCCTAGGTTCTTCAAAACCATTTTTTTTCCTTTTAGATTCCATATATATGTGTTAGCATATGGTATTTGTTTTTAATTTTCTAACTTACTTTGCTCTGTATGACAGATTCTAGGTTCATCCACATCAATAAAAATAACTCAATTTTGCTTCTTTTTATGGATGAGTAATATTCCATTATATATATATGTGTAACATCTTCTTTATCCATTTTATCAATTCATCTGTCGATGGACATTTATGTTCCTTCCATGTCCTGGCTATTGTAAATAGATCTGCAATGAACATTGTGGCACATGACTCTTTTTGAATTATGGTTGTCTCAGGGTATATGCCCAGTAGTGGGATTGCTGGGTCATATGGTAGTTCTATTTGTAGTTTTTTAAGGAACCTCCATACTGTTCTCCATAGTGGCTATATCAATTTACATTCCCACCAATAGGGCAAAAGGGTTCCCTTTTTTCCAAACCTTCTCCAGCATTTATTGTTTGTAGATTTTTTGATGATGTCCATTCTGACTGGTGTGAGGTGTTACCTCATTGTAGTTTTGATTTGCGTTTCTCTAATGATTAGTGATGTTGAGCATTCTTTCATGTGTTTATTGGCAATCTGTATATCTTCTTTGGAAAAATGTCTATTTAGGTCTTCAGCCCATTTTTGGATTAGGCTTTTTGTGTTTTTGATATTGAGCTGCATGAGCTGCTTGTAATCCTTTGTCAGTTGCTTCATTTGTAAATATTTTCTCCCATTATGAGGGTTGTCTTTTCATTTTGTTTATGGTTTCCTTTGCTGTACAAAAGCTTTTATGTTTCATTAGGTCCCATTTGTTTATTTGTGTATTTATTTCCAATTCTCTAGGAGGGTCAAAAAGGATCTTGCTGTGATTTATGTCATAGAGTGTTCTGCTTATGTTTTCCTCTAAGAGTATTATAGTGTCTGTCCTTACATTTAGGTCTTTAATCCATTTTGAGTTTATTTTTGTGTATGGTGTTAAGGATTGTTCTGATTTCATTCTTTTACATGTAGCTGTCCAGTTTTCCTAGCACCACTTATTGAAGAGGCTGTCTTTTCTCCAGTGTATACTCTTCCTTCCTTTATCAAAAATAAGGTCACAATAAGTGTGTGGGTTTATCTCTGGGCTTTCTATCCTGTTCCATTGATCTATATTTCTGTTTTTGTTCCAGTACCTTACTATCTTGATTACTGTATCTTTGTAGTATAGTCTTAAGTCCAGGAGCCTGTTTCCTCCAGCTCCATTTTTCTTTCTCAATATTGCTTTGGTTATTCGGGGTCTTTTGTGTTTTCATACAAATTGTGAAATTTTTTGTTCTAGCTTTATGAAAAATGCCATTGGTAGTTTGATAGGGATTGCAACGAATGTAGATTGGTTTGGGTAGTATAGTCATTTTCACAGTGTTGATTCTTCCAATCCTAAAACATGGTATATGTCTCCATCTGTTTGTATCATCTTAATTTCTTTCATCAGTGTCTTATAGTTTTCTGTATACAGGTTTTTTGTCTCCTTAGGTAGGTTTATTCCCAGGTATTTTATTCTTTGTGTTGCAATGGTAAATGGGAATGTTTCCTTAATTTCTCTTCAGATTGTTCATCATTAGTGTTAGGAATGCAAGAGATTTCTGTGCATTAATTTTTTATCCTGCTACTTTACCAAATTCATTGATTAGCTCTAGTAGTTTTCTGGTAGCACCTTTATGATTCTCTATGTATAGTATCATGTCATCTGCAAACAGTGATGGCTTTATTTATTCTTTTCTGATTTGGATTCCTTTTATTTCTTTTTCTTATCTGATTTCTCTGATTAAACTTCCAAAACTATGTTGAATAATAGTGATGAGAGTGGACAACCTTGTCTTGTTCTGAATCGTAGTGGAAATGCTTTCAGTTTTTCACCATTGAAAATGATGTTGGCTGTGGGTTTGTCATATATGCCCTTTATTATGTTGAGGTAAGTTCCCTCTGTGCCTACTTTCTGGAGGGTTTTAATCTTAAATTTGTGTTGAATTTCGTCAAAAGCTTTTTCTGCATCTATTGAGGTGATCATATGGTTTTTCTCCTTCAATTTGTTAATATGGTGTATCACACTAAATGATTTGCATATATTGAGGAATCCTTGCATTCCTGGGATAAACCCAACTTGATCATGGTGTTTGATCCTTTTAATGTGCTGCTGGATTCTGTATGCTAGTATTTTGTTGAGGATTATTGCATCTATGTCCATCAGTGATATTGGCCTGTAGTTTTCTCTCTTTGTGAAATCTTTGGTTTTGGTTTCAGCGTGATGTGGCCTTGTAGAATGAGCTTGGGAGTCTTCCTCCCTCTGGTATATTTTGGAAGAGTTTGAGAAGGATAGGTGCTAGTTCTTCTCTAAATGTTTGATAGAATTTGCCCGTGAAGCCATCTGGTCCTGGGCTTCTGTTTGTTGGAAGATTTTTAATCACAGTCTCAATTTCACAGCTTGTGTTTCATCTGTTTATACTTTCTATTTCTTACTGGTTCAGTCTTGGAGGGTTGTGCTTTTCTAAGAATTTGTCCGTTTCTTCCAGGTTGTCCAATTTATTGGCATATAGTTGCTTGTAGTAATCTCTCATGATCCTTTTTATTTTTGCACTGTAGTTGTTACTTCTTTTTCATATCTAATTCTATTGATTTGAGTCTTCTCCCTTTTTTTCTTGATGAGCCTGGCTAATGGTTTATCAATTTTGTTTATCTTCTCCAAGAACCAGCTGCTAGTTGAATTGATCTTTGCTATTTTTCCTTCATTTCTTTTTGATTTATTTCTGATCTGATATTTATGATATCTGTCCTTCTGCTAACTTAGGGGTTTTTTTGTTTTTGTTTCTCTAATTCCTTTAGGTGTACTGTTTGATTGTTTATTTGAGATGTTTCTTGTTTCTTGAGGTAGGGGTGTATTGCTATAAACTTCCCTCTTAGAACTGTTTTTGCTGCATCTCATAGGTTTTGGGTTTTCATGTTTTCATTGTCATTTGTTTCTAGTTATTTTTTGATTTTCTGTTTGATTTCTTCTGTGATTCCTTGGTTATTAAGTAGTATATTGTTTAACCTGCATGTGTTTCTATATTTTAGAGATTTGTCCCCTGTAATTGATATCTATTCTTATAGCATTGTGGTGGAAAAGATATTTGATATGATTTCAATTTTCTTAAATTTATCAAGGCTTGATTTGTGACTCCAGGTATGATCTATCCTGGAGAATGTTCCATGAGCACTTGAGGAGAAAGTATATTCTGTTGTTTTTGGATGGAATGTCCTATAAATATCAATTAAGTCCATCTTGTTTAATATGTCATTTAAAGCTTGTGTTTCCTTATTTATTTTCATTTTGGTTGATCTGTCCATTGATGAAAATAGGATGTTAAAGTCCCCTACCATGATTGTGTTACTTTCGATTTCCCCTTTTATGGCTGTTAGCATTTGCCTTATGTATAGAGGTGCTCATATGTTGGGTGCATAAATATTTACAATTGTTATTTCTTCTTCTTGGATTGATCCCTTGATCATTATGTATTGTCCTTCCTTGTCTCTTGTAACATTCTTTATTTTAAAGTCTATTTTATCTGATATGAGTATTGCTACTCCAGTTTTCTTTTGATTTCCATTTGCTTGGAATATCTTTTTCCATCCCCTCACTTTTAGTCTCCATAGGTCCCTAAGTCTAAAGTGGGTCTGTTGTAGACAGTATATATACAGGTCTTGTTTTTGTATCCATTCAGCCTATGTTTTGGTTGGAGCATTTAACCCATTTACATTTAAGGTAATTATTGAATTGTATGTTCCTATGACCATTTTCTTAATTGTTTTGGGTTTGTTTTTGTCAGTCTTTTCCTTCTCTTGTGTTTCCTGCCTAGAGAATTTCTGTTAGCATTTGTTGTAAAGCTGGTTTGGTGGTGCTGAATTCTCTTAGCTTTTGCTTGTCTGTAAAGGTTTTAATTTCTCCATCGAATATGAATGAGATCCTTGCTGGGTAGAGTAATCTTCATTGTAGTATTTTCCCTTTAATCACTTTAAATATGTCCTGTCACTCCCTTCTGGCTTGCAGAGTTTCTGCTGAAAAATCAGCTGTTAACCTTATGGGGATTCCCTTCTATGTTTTTTGTGGTTTTTCCCTTGCTGCTTTTAATATTTTTTCTTTGTATTTAATTTTTGATTGTTTTAGTAGTATGTGTCTTGGCGTGTTTTTCCTTGGATTTATCCTATATGGGACTCTCTGTGCTTCCTGGACTTGATTGACTATTTCCTTTCCCATATTAGGGAAGTTTTCAACTATAATCTCTTGAAATATTTTCTTAGTCCCTTTCTTTTTCTCTTCTTCTTCTGGGACCCCTATAATTTGAATGTTGCTGCATTTAAAGTTGTCCAGAGTTCTCTGTGACTGTTCTCAATTAGTTTCATTCTCTTTTCTTTTTCTGCTGTGCAGTAGTTATTTCCACTATTTTATCTTCCAGGTCACTTATCCATTCTTCTTCTTCAGTTATTCTGCTATTGATTCCTTTTAGAGAATTTTAAATTTCATTTATTTTGTTTTTCATCATTGTTTATTTGCTCTTTAGTTCTTCTAGGTCCTTGTTAAATGTTTCTTGTGTTTTCTATGTTCTATATCCAAGATTTTGGATCATCTTTACTATCATTACTCTGAATTTTTTTCAGATAGGCTGCCTATTTCCTCTTCATTTGTTTGGTCTTGTGAGTTTTCACGTTGTTCCTTCATCTGCTGTGTGTTTCTCTGTTTTCTCATTTTGCTTAGCTTACTGTGTGTTGGAACCTCCTTTCACAGGCTGCAGGTTTGTAGTTCCCATTTTTTTTGGCTGTCTGCCCCCAATGGCTAAGTTTGGTTCAGTGGGTTGTGTGGGCTTCTTGCTGGAGGTGACTGTTGCCTGTGTTTTGGTGGATGAGGCTGGATCTTGTCTTTCTGGTGGGCACGGTCATGTCTGGCAGTGTGTTTTGGGCTGTCTGTGACCTTATAATGATTTTAGGCAGCCTCTGTGCTAATGAGTGGGGTTGTGTTCCTGTCTTGCTAGTTGTTTGGCATAGAGTGTCCAGCACTGTATCTTGCTGGTCATTGAATGGAGCTGGGTCTTGGTGTTGAGATCGAGATCTCTGGGAGATATTTGCCAATTGATATTACATGGAGCTGGGATGTCTCTGGTGGACCAATGTCCTGAGCTTGGCTCTCCCACCTCTGAGGCATAGGCCTGACACCCAGCCAGAACACTAAGACCCTGTCAGCCACATGGCTCAGAAGAAAAGGGAGAAAGAAAGAAAGAAAGTAAGAAAGATAAAATAAAGTTATTGAAATGAAAAATAATTATTAAAAACAAAATATTGAAAAGTAATAAAAAAAGAAAGAAAGAAGAGAGAAACCAATCCAAAAACAAATCCAACAATGATAACAAGTGCTAAAAACTGTACTAAAAACAAACAAACAAACAAACTAAATGGACAGACATAACCCTAGGACAAATGCTAAAAGCAATGCTATACAGACAAAATCACCAGAAGAAGCATACACATACACACTCACAAAAAGAGAAAAAGGACAAATATATATATATATATGAAGGAAGAGAGCAACCAAATCAAACAAATCTACCAATGATAATAAAATCTAAATACTAAACTAAGATAAACATAAAACCAGAAACAAATTAGATGTGGAAAGCAAACCCCTAGTCTACAGTTGCTCCCAAACTCCACTGCCTCATTTTTGGGATGATTCATTGTCTATTCAGGTATTCCACAGATGCAGGGTACATCAAGTTGATTGTGGAGATTTAATCTGCTGCTCCTGAGGCTACTGGGAGAGATTTCCCTTTCTCTTTGTTCGCACAGCTCCTGGGGTTCAGCTTTGGATTTAGCCCAGTCTCTGAGTGTAGTTCACCTGAGGGCATCTGTTTCCTGCCCAGACAGGACCAGGTTAAAGTAGCAGCTGATTAGAGGGTTCTGGTTCACTCAGGCCAGGGAGACGGTGGGGTATGGAATGCGGGTTTATTCTGCTACGGCAGAGGCCGACATGACGTTGCAACAGCCTGAGGTGTGCCATGTGTTCTCCCAGGGAAGTTGTCCTTAGGTCACGAGACCCTGGCAGTGGTGGGATGCTCAGGCTCCCGGGAGGGGAGGTGTGGATAGTGACCTGTGCTTGCAAACAGGCTTCTTCATGGCTGCAGCAGCCGACTTAGCATCTCATGCCTGTCTGTAGTGTCCATGCTGATGGCAGCAGCTCACACACGTCTCCAGAGTTTGTCCAGGTGGTGCTCTGAATCTCCTCTCCTCACGCACTCTGAAACAATTATCTCTCACCTCTTAGGCAAGTCCAGACTTTTTCCCGGAGCCCCTCCTGGCTACTGTGGAACACTAGCCCTCTTCAGGCTGTGTTCATGCAGCCAATCCCAGTCCTCTCCCTGGGATCTGAACTCCGAAGTCAGAGCCTCAGCTCCCAGCCTCCATCTGCCCCAGGTGGGTGAGCCAACAAGCCTCTCAGGCTGGTGAGTGCTGGTCTGCACCGATCCTCTACATGGGAACCTCTCCACTTTTCCCTCTGCACCCCTGTTGCTGTGCTATCCTCCATGGCTCCATAGCTTCCCCCCTGCCACACCCCGTATCCACCAGTGAAGGGGCTTCCTATTGTGTGGAAACTTTTCCTCCTTCACAGCTCCTCCCAGAGGTGCAGGTCCCATCCCTATTCTTTTGTTTCTCTTTTTCTTTTTTCTTTTGCTCTACCCCGGTACGTGGGGAGTTTCTTGCCTTTTGGGAAGCCTGAGGTCTTCTGCCAGCGTTCAGTGGTGCTCTGTAGGAGTTGTTCCACATGTAGATGTATTTCTGATGTATTTGTGGGGAGGAAGGTGATCTCCACATCTTATTCCTCCACCATCTTGAAGGTCTCTCCTGATCTGCTGTGTCTTAATCTGGGTTTGGGGTACACTGGTATATTACTTAGTTTTGCTGCAATAGTAAATGATTCCCCCACTTTTTTTGTTTTCAACACATAAGTTTTATTTGCCAGTTTTGTTATATGTTGACTGCTTGTCAGCTGCTCCTCTGCTTCTGCCCCATATATCTTTTTACTTCTGAATCCAGGCTAAAGCATGGCTCTGAAAAGTTTCTTCTTGGATGTGGACTCTATCACATCCAGTCACTTCCATTTGCCAAAGCAAGTCACATGGCTAAACCCTATGTTAATGGGGCAGGAAAGTATACTCCTTCAATAGGAGACACTGCAAGTCACCTCACGAAGAGCAAAGGACATAAGATTCTCTTTCAGGATGGGATAGTGAATTATTGGAAAAAAATTATCTATCTACAAGAATGAGTATGATTTTAAATCACTTATATTTGTTAGTTGTACGTTTTTGACACTTGCATATTTGATATATTTTACATTAAAAATAGTGAATTAGGGCTTCCCTGGTGGCACAGTGGTTGAGAGTCTGCCTGCCAAAGCAGGGGACACGGGTTCGTGCCCCGGTCCGGGAAGGTCCCACATGCCATGGAGCAGCTGGGCCCGTGAGCCATGGCTGCTGAGCCTGCGCGTCTGGAGCCTGTGCTCCGCAACGGGAGAGGCCACAACAGTGAGAGGCCCGCGTACCGCAATATATATATATATATATATATATATATATAGTGAATTAATAATCCTTACATCCTAGGTGAATGAATCTCCTGAAAGCACAACAAACAGATAGAAGGTGTGAAACAAGCCAAAAGGCATGCAGATTACATTCATAAGATCCAATGGGGCTAATGGTGACATGGTGAAAGAAAGTTTAAAGAAAACATCAAGGATATTTTCTAGAAATAATGTTTAGTTGTACAGATTCAAGTTGCTCACAGAGTATCAACCAAGATGAATAAACAGCTAAGTAAAGAAGGATTTTCATATAAAGAAGGAATTGGCTGAATCTGTTATTAATGTAGTATTAATAAAGCTTGGGATTTAAAACTTAAGATGTAACATGTTATATGCATCCATTTATGAGTCACTCTGAATTCATTTTTATACATTGTATCAGTTTCCTCTCCATTTTTCTTTAGGTCTTCACTTGCTGCTCCAAGCAAACTGAGCTTTTCATCATTTCCCTAAACAGCCATGCCCTTTCATTCCTGTCCATGCTCATCTCACTGCCTGGACTTTCCTTCATCTTTCACTGGGCAAATAGTTAACCAACCCCTCTTCTGTGCTTTATTGACCTTTATACTATTTTTGTTATAGCACCTATCACTCAAGGTGTGCTGTGTTTCTGTATTTTCACTTATCCTCTAGTATCTGTAAGAGTCTTATATACAAAAGCAACTTACAGAGTGTATGACTAGTGAGTGGATTGTGTCCCTCAACTTCTTAGTATTTTCTCCAGTCTTCCTGCTGAAACTTAACCCACCATTCACTGCAGCCCTTTTCAATGGTGGTATCATACCTTTCAGGTAGAGGTAACAGAGACCAATAGAAATTATTTGGGGGAAAATGGCACTTTAAAGGAACTTTTAGCCTAAAGTCAGAAATTCTGTTTTAAATGGTGGTGATCTGAGTGGCTATTACAGTCTACCTCTTCTCTACAAGAAATCAATCAAAATCCTTAATTAACTTAAAGAAAAATTAACTGGAAGGAAAATTAAGGGATGTGCATTCATTTTTATCATTGCTGTGAAAATTATTATTGCAATTACTTTAGGCATAAGCAACACAAATTATCACTTGGTTAATGGTAAAGACTTTACAGCAGATGCAAACTATTACATATAGGATGGATAGAAAACAAGGTCCTACTGTATAGTACAGGGAACTATATTCAATATACTGTGATAAACTATAATGGAAAATAATATGTAAAGAATATATATATGTATAACTGAGTCACTTTGTTGTACAGCAGAAATTAAACACCCATTTTAAGTCAACTATACTTCAATAAAATTTTTAGAAGAGAATGTACAAATTGTGGTAAAACCTATAATCTTTCATTATAAAATATAAATTTGAACAATATTCTCTATGGTTTTTCCCTGGGGTGTGAATTCAGACCCTATTTTTATTAGGATAAAAATAGAAGATGAGCTAGAGAAGTGCTTTCATGATCTGCAAGTGAGCAAAATATTGTGTTACAAATACCAGAGAGGTACACAGTCATAACCACTGAAGGGATTTTTATAATTCCCAATGAAAAAGAGTGCTGTACCAAGAGTGTCAATTCAATGCACTTTAGGATTATAAAATACCAAACAGATTATAGGATAAAGCAAGGTAGAAGGCAGCAGTATCACAGAATTTTTTCTAGATACCTAATTATTTAGCTGATTTATTTTAGGCATCCACTTTAGAATGCTCAATATAATATGATTTGATTGAATTTGATAGTTGATTTTGAAGGCTGCTCCTATAAATCAAGTAGTTGAATGAACATCTGATATTGAGGATAGATAACTTAGGCTACTATATATTTGCATGTTTATGTGTTTGAGGAATTTAGAAAAAATTAAATATATTTATTTTTGTAGTAGTGGGAATGCTTGAAAATAAAACATACACAATTAAGCTCAGGGAGGAAAAGCATACCAGAGGTAGTAAAGGGAATGACAACATAAAGTAGCAAGACAATGTAAAACACGTTGGATGTATTACACCATATAAATTGACAAGAAGTGGTAAAACTCCTGTCTTACATGTAGTTTATAAAGTACTCGAATTCATAGATATATTAGAGAACATTTTTTACTTTAGTTTATTATTTCTTTTTTCTCTTATTTTATTAATGTACTAACTAATTTCTTTTCGGCTGCCCAATATCTAAACCAATTCAATTTCAGGAGAAATCTTACATGAATCCTTCTCGGAAGTGGAGTTCAGAAGTCTGTTTCTCCCAGGGTAGCAGAGTCAATCATTCTGTCTCTTCAAATGATCCATAACTTGATGGTGCAAAGAATTGTGTGCTGGCGTCAACCCAAAGATTTGGGGCTATAAATTCCTATGACTTAAAAAATCAACAACAAAATTATTAAATGGGTAGGAATTGTAGTTATACTTAAGAGAATCAGTTAGCAGTCAATGTGGGGTTCCTCTCTGCGAACATCTATAAATGGTCTGAGATTTTACCTACTGGCAAGTTAACTAGTTAGCTTGTCAGAGTTTCATGGATGATGGTAGAAGATATAAGACTTCTGCACCAAAGATAATGGACAGTTTGTTACCCAGAGCAACAGGGCAGCTTATTGCTCACAGCTATAGCAGAAGTCAAAGTATTAGCATTTTTGCACCAATTTCTTGAGCACTAGTTTCTACAGGGCAGTATGAAGAGTACTGTATGATACATGCACACTCAGTGAGATGCATAGCAGGATAAGGGCTTTGGGACTCTGAATCTTTTATGGGCACTGAGCATATCTGCTCTTTACTCCAGAAGGAGGCACTATCCACCTCTATCTATTACGGTGGTTCACTGTACAAGCATTCTTGAATAAAGGGCAGTCAGTGCCTTGCTCATAGACCTACAGAAATTCAATAGACCCATAGAAAGTCTCTTGTCTCCCAGCACTTGTGGATCATGAGTCATTCCATGTTACAAGATCCATGCCTCAGAATTGTACTCTCTGGATATAACAAAAAAGAAAAATTTAATCTGGAATGTGTTTATGATTTTGTATTAATGCTACCATTCTTAAGTAGAAAACAATTATGTTACATAAAGAAAATAAAATTCCATTTACAGATCTGTTATCAGAATGAAAAATTATTTGTGAAGTTATTTGAGTATAAAGTTTTATACCTCTCAACAAAGATTATCACATATATAATTTAAAGTCATTCTATGGCTATTAAATCTTAAAGACAATGACAATTAAAGGACAAATCTAACTTCAGTTTCAAAGACTAATCATTGGTTAACTTATGTTCTATGATTTAGTAAGGGGTTTTTAATTTTTTCAGTATGAAAATGTTCACTGGTGTTTAATACTAGGCTTATAACAAGTAAATGTACTTTTTGAAAATTAATTAAATTGTTTTTCACCACATTCATTGGACATCCTGTTTCACAATATGTCCCTTTGTTTTAAAAGCATGTACATAATTATTTCTTAAATTTCTTTTTTCCCCTTCGTGATGTCATTTCCAGGCTATTTTTTTCCATTTTCAGGAATGATAATGACAATGCCATTAGTACCAGATGTACAAGTGAGTCTGAAAATACATAATCTAACCTTTTCTCTAATGTGATCAGCATGGGCTGCCAACTTTCATGGTGTAACATAACAGCTCTTCTGATAGCTTACTGCAATCAATCATTTGCACTTGCCTGATTCAGCAGTGCTGAATTGCTCTAATCCTTTCTCTCAAAGAGGACTAAATTGGTTGGTAATGTTTGTCTTACCCTACAGGGCTTTTGAGGGAATGCCATGAAATTGTGAATAAAGCAGAAAGACAATGCATGTGCAAGTCTAACTTAAATAAATGTATGTTTAAAACTATTTTGACCCAAAATTAAATTTAGTGAGTTGGATATTAGAAATTTAGAATGAATGTCCTAGGCACCAAAGTTAAAAAAGAATATCTAATGTCATTTTATATGCTGTTAGGTTCCAATGTTAGTCTTACTAAACTCATGATAAAACTAATTACGGTAGAAAATGTTTTCTAAGACCTAAAATTAAAGCAATGGTAGAAATATTGAATCAAAACTGTCATTTTATTTATCTTTACTTTTACTACTTTGGGAAAAAAGTTTTTAGAGAACTGTAGATTTGAAAACTAAGGTATAAAGGTTTACCTGACATTTCTAACATCCATGGTGGTATCAGAGTAGAGTTTTGGGTCAGTAACTGGTCAGAAAAAAAAAATATGGCATAAGCCCACTCCTAGAGCTAGGAGAAGATGAGAACCTCTTATAGCCAGCTCGCCTCAAGGGAGAAGTATATAAATATCATCGAACTCACCACTATGTGGGGCTTTAAATGAGTTTTTGTTTGAAAGTATAGTGTATTGTTTTATCTATGGCTGCTAGTATCTCTATATACACCGTCCAATCAGAACCTAATGATGTCTTTGTGGTGTCAGTACAATTACAGATTCATAGTACTCCCACAGCAATTTATTTCACCTTGGTGGTTTTTTGCTATAATATTTTAAACTGTTAGTTATAATGAAGTCATTTTATAATGAAGTTATAAAAAGCAGAATAGGAAAATTCTTTTTAAAAATTAAATAAGGAAATTTTAGCTGACATCTTTTTTTCTTCCCCTCAGCAATTTTCCTTATAAAATGTAGATCATTTAAAATCATTTCTTTGACCTGAAGCCTACTCAAAGCATGGTGACAACTGATCAATACTTTTATGTTGTTGATGATAAAATAATGTTAGTGTTTCTTCAGCTGAAAAGCCAATTATTTAGCTACTCTCTTCATCACAAGACAAGGTGTCTCCTCCTAGCTCAGCTGAATTAGTTCATTAATTATTTCTTCATATATCTAGACTCTTGACATCTTGTTTGACATTACTTTCACCTGTAAAGCCTCATGTACCTACAAATGTACATGGAAAAAGTACAAACAAATGGATTCACATACATATTCCATGCCATTGGTATGAATGGAGGCCATTACTCCTATTGGTCTAGATTAATAAGTGAGGTAATAGGAGAAAGTTATGGTTTGCTATGATGTTACATATGTACACATTACACACACACACAATTACATTTGATAATATGATACTTCATGTCCTTATATTTATACCTCTTATTTATTTTCTCCCTGCTTATGCTTCAAGATCACAGACCACATATTCTAACACTTTCTCTCCCCTTTAAAGTTCTTTCTCAACATTGTACTCCATATATTATGAACAATTTATAAATTATGTTGACTTTTACTACAAAATATATGACTGCATCTGTTTCTCACAAAATATGCTTATATAAACTAAGTTGTACTTTGACAAGATACTAAGGAAAAGGTTTACTTAAATCTTTTCATTTGACTTTGACAGTTAATAAGCAACTGGTTTAGAATGCACTTAACGTTACTAAATTTGAAGTTCTATTTTATGAAGGAAATTTCATGAACTCATTTCATGAAGGAGACTTTTTATAATTACTAAATTTGACATCTTATTTTATGAAGGAAAAACTGTGTTTAATTAAAATTATGCAGTTTTTAGAATTAGGAGGAATCCCTCATCACCGACAAGCAACACAGGATTTCTGCTGGCATCTTTTTTTTTTTGGGTTTTGGTTTTGGTTTTAAGTATTTCATTGCTTTTTAATTTTTTTCAGCTTGACTGAGATATAATTGACATATCACATGTTGTTACAGGATGATTTGATATACACGTATATTGAGAAATGATTACCACAATAACACATGCATCACCTCACATAGTTGTCATTTTGTATCTAGATGTGGTGATAACTTTATTTATTTATTTATTTATTTTTGGCTGTGTTGAGTCTTCATTGCTGCACACCGGCTTTCTCTAGTTGTGGGGAGCAGGAGGTATTCTTCATTGTGGTTCATGGGCTTCTCATTGCGGTGGCTTCTCTTATTGTAGAGCACGGGCTGTAGGCACACAGGCTTCAGTAGTTGTGGTTCACAGGCTCTAGAGAGCAAGCTCAGTAGTTGTGGCACGTGGGCTTAGTTGCTCTGCAGCATGTGGGATCTTCCCAGACCAGAGGTTGAATCCATGTCCCCTGCATTGGCAGGCGGATTCTTAACCACTGTACCACAGGGAAGCCCGATAACTTTTAAGATGTACGTTTATTGCAGCTTTCTAGTATATAGCACAATGTTGTTAACTATAGTCACCATACTGTACATCATATCTCCAGAATTTATTCATATTATAACTAGAATTTTGTAATCATTTGAATATATCCCCCCATTCCCACTACCAACCATCAAGCTACTCCCTGTAGAATTCACCAGGGAAGCCATCTGGTCCTGAGATTTTTCTTTGTTGGGAAGTTTTTTTATTGCTAATTGAATCTATTTACACATTACTGGTCTGTTCAGATTTTCTATTTTTCCATGACTCAGTCTTTGTCTGCTGTGTGTTTCCAGGAATTTGTACAGTTTTGTCTGGGCTGCCCAATTTGTTAGCATACAATTGTTCATAGTAGTCTCCTTTTGTCCTTTTTATTTCTGTGATATTTATTTTAATGTCTCCTCTTTCATTTACAATTTTATTTGAGTCCTCTTTTTTTCTTGATTAGTCTAGCTAAAGTTTTGTCAATTTTGTTTACCTTTTAAAGAACCAACTCTTAGTTTATTAAATCTTTTCTATTGCTTTCCTATTCTATATTTCATTTATTTCTTTTAATCTCTATTATTTCCTTCTTTCTGATAACTTTGGGCTTAATTTGTTCTTTTTCTAGTACCTTGAAGTGTGAAGTGAGGCTGTTTATTTGAGATCTTTATTTTTGATGTATGCATTTATAGCTATAAACTTTCCCTTTAGAACTGCTTTTGCTACATCTCATAAGTTATGATATGTTGTGTTTATATTTTTACTTGTGTCAAGATATTTTGATTTCCCATATGATTTCCTCTTTGACCTATTCGTTGTTCAGGAGTATATGTTTAATTTCCATATATTTGTGAAATTTCCAATTTTTCTCCTACTGTTGATTTCCAGTTCATACCATTGTATTTGAAGAAAAAAAAAAAAACTTGATATAGTTTCTATCTTCCTGAATATGCTGAAACTTGTTTTGTGACCTAGAATATGATCTATCCTGGAAAATGTTCTGTGTGTGCTTTAGAAGAATATGTATTTGCTGTTGTTAGATGAAATGTTCTATATATGTCTATTAGGTCAATTTGATATATATATTGTATTGATATATAGATTGTAAAATCTGCTCTTTCCATATTGATTTTCTATCTAGATGATCTTTCCATTATTGACCGTGGGATATTAAAGCCCCATTTATTATTATATTGCTATTTATTTCTCCTTTTAGTTCTGTCAGTATGGGCTTTATACATTTAAGTGCTTGGATGTTAGGTGCATAAATATTTATAATTACTTTAGCTTCTTGATGAATTGATCCCTCTAATATTATATAATATTTTTTTGTCTTTTTTGACCATTTTTATGTTAAAATCTCTTTTTCTGGCATAAGTATAGATCTGTTTGTGATATCTTTCTCCCTTCATTTCCACTCAGCCTATGTGTGTTGTTAAAGCTAAAGTGAGTCTCTTGCAGACACCATATCATTGGATCCTGCTTTTTTCATCCATTCAGCCATTCTGTGTCTTTTGATTCTATGATTTAATCCATTTATATTTAAAGTAAATATTGATAGATAAGGACATTTGATTGCTATTTTGTTAATTATTTTGTCACTGTTTTGTAGATACTTTGTTCCTTGCTTTCTCTCTTGCTGTCTTCCTTTGTGATCTGATGGTTTTCTTGACTGTAAGCTTTGATTCCTTTATCATAATCTTTTATATATCTACCACAGGTTTTTCCTTTATGTTTACAATGAGAGTTACATAAAATATATTTCTAACATTCTGTTTTAAGCTGATAACAGTTTAACTTGGATAGCATACTGAAAATTTATACTTTTATTTCTTCCCCCTCATAATTTAACTTATTGATGTTACAGTTTACATATATTTCATATTGTGTTTTCAATAATAAATTTTTGTAGTTATAGTTATTTTTAATACTTTTTAAACTTTTAAACTAGTGTTTTGATTGGTTCATTGCCATTATATAATAATATTAGGGAATCTGACTTTGATTCTTTGATAGTTACCTTTACTGATAAGTTTTACACATTCATATGTTTGTAAGACACATCTAATTGTGAAGAGCTTCCTCAATTTTTGTTTGTCTGGGAAACTATTTATCTCTCCTTAATTTCTTAAAGATAACTTTGGCAGCATAGCATTCTTTGACAATAGTTTTTTCTTTCATTGTATTGAATATATCATCCCACTCTCTCTCCTGTCCTACAAAATTTCTTCTGAAAAATTTGCTTATAATCTTATGGGGACTCTCTTGTATTTGATGAGTTGCTTTTATCTTGCTACTTTCAAAACTCTCTGTCTTTAACTTTTACAATTTAATTATAATGTACCTCATTGTAACTCTTTTTGGGTTAAACTATTTTTCTTTTGGGAGTCATGAATCTGGTTGTGCATTTTTCTCCACAACGTTTTGGAAGCTTTTGTAATTACTGCTTTAATAGACTTTCTGTTTTGTTTTTTTTATTTTTCTCCTCTCCTTCCAGGAGAGGAGAAAATGTATTATTATTTCATAATGTATGTATTATTTCCTTCAATCCTGTACCATACGTCCTGTAAGCTCTCAGGTCTAGGATTTCTATTTGTGGGGTTTTGGTTTTGGTTTGTTTTTGATGGGTTCTGTTTCTTTGTTGAACTTCTCATTTTGTTCTTACAATGTTTTCCAAATTTCGTTTAACTGTCTGTGTTCTTGTAGTTTGCTGAAATTGTTTAAGAGGATTATTCTGAATTCTTTGTCACACAGTTCATAGATCCCCATGTCTTCAGGGTCAGTTACTGGCAGTTTATTAGTGTCCTTTGGTGGTGTAATTTTTACCTGATCCTCATGATCTTTGAATCCTTGTGTTGGTATCTGTGCATTTGAGTAAATCTTCTAGACTTCATAGGTTTTCTTCATCAGAGAAAGATTTTCACCTGTCAGTTCAGCTTGGGATACTGGATGGGTTAGCTGGTAGTGTCCATGGGCAGGTGGAGTTTGCTTTTGGAGTCCTAGTTGGTCAAGACCACTGCCCATGCTCTGAAGTAAGGGAAAGTACCACTGGCTGGGCTTTGTGGTTGGATAAGCCTGCTGGCTATGTTCCACATTCTAGTGAGGCAACTCTGTGGTTTCACAGTCAGGTGGGGCCATGAGCTAGGCTGTCAGTTTCCACTGGTTGGATGGAGTCATAAGCTGTGTTCTCTGGAAGTGTGGTACCACTGGTCTGCAACTGGGCAGGGCTGCAGACTATGCTCTGCAGTTATTCCTGGTTGGTGAGTCCTCAGGCTGTACTCATTAAATGGATGGTGCCACTGGCTGGACTCCATGTACAGGCAGGGACAGGGGATCTGCTTCATGGTCAAACAGGTCCTTACATTGTGCTCTGCAATCAGTCAGAGCATCAGGCTGTGCTCTGAACTTGGGTGGGGCTGCAGGCTGAGCTTCCCAGTCAGGTGAGCCACTGGCTATGCTCCAGTGTTGGTCATTGGACCTTGTTGCTCAAAGTCACTGGCCAGGCTGTCTTATTAGGTGGGACTTCTAGCTGTACCCCACAGCTGAGTGAAGTTGGAGACCTGTGCTCTGCAGATGGTCTATGTCACTGGTTGGACTTTCCTGTTGAGTGGAGCTTCAGGCTATGCTCCACAATTGGACAGGGTCACAGCTGGGCTCCCTGCCTGGGCAAGACTGCAGGCTATGTTCAGCAATCAGGTAGGACCATAGGTGGGCAGTTCTGCTGGCTGAGGTTGTAGGTTGAGCTCTGTGGCTGGGTGACACTGTAGGCTGGCTCTAAGGCTGCTTGGGATCATTGTTCAGGCTACCTGATATATGTGTCCAGAAGCTATGTGCTCAACAGTTGCACAGAGCTGCTGGCTTAACTTCCTGCCTGGGCAGGCCATGGGATGTGTTCTGAAGCTGCTGATCATCTATGGGCAGGCTTCCCTGTTGGGTGGAACTGGAGGCTACACTTAGCAGTTGGATGGCAATGCTAATTTCCTCCCCTGCTTGGGTAAGACCATAGCATAATCTCTATGACCAGTATGGCCTGTTAGCTGGGAACCCAAATCAGGCAGAACTACCAACCAATACTTCTGGCCTGATGGGGCCACTGGATCAACTCTGAAGATAGGCAGAGCCACTGGCTGTGATCTCTGTTTAGGTGATGCTGCAAGCAGGAATGAGGTTCACTAAATATTAGTACTGGTTGCTGTAAACTCTGCCCTTCTCCACTCTTTCTATCTGACCCCCAGTGTTTGAGCTCCACAGTTTCTCCCAGTGATCCATGTGAAGTAAGACCTATGTGTGCCTCCTGGGAAATGTTCTGCAATGCTGGGGAAGTAGATATCCACTTTGGGTTCTCTTTTTCCCATTGGTGAAAACTGTAGGCCTGGGGGGCCTGCTTGGTACAGCACCATGCCATCCTGGGCTAGGTGTGTTCAGATCAAAGCAAAGGTGTTCTTCGTACTCTTCTAATGAGGTTGTTCTCAGTCTTTGTGGTCCAGAGAAGTGCTTCAGCCTCATCCCCAGGTTCTGTGATTTTCACAGTGGTGTCTTGTCTATGGATAGTTTCTACTTAGTCTTGTGAGCAGAACTGAAGTCAGAAATGACATGCATCAACATCTTGATTATGTCACTCCTCCACTGATTTTTTAATGCTTGAGGCCATAGAGCTATTTCACAAGCATAGCTAGAACTGTGGTTCCTAAATTTAGGCCAATAGAGCTTTTTTAAGATGCTACACTGATTTTCAAAGATTATTAGATTTTATTGGTCAGGAATTATATCTTTTTTCCCTGCTTACCATTATATCTCTATACCAAATTTTCTTCTAAGGTCAGTTTTAGTTATTTCTCCTTTGAACCTCAAATTCTGGCTATCTGTTATTTGTCAAGATCAAAATGATCCTGTGCATTTCACAGATTTTGCTGTAATGTAACCTCAAGGGATGTCTGTGAAGAAACAAATTACAATTTTCTGCTCATCAAATCCCCAAAGTAAAATGAATTGTTTCAGTGCATTCTCTGGAAAGAGAAGACAAAGGAGACAATTTATTTGTATTCAGTTTAACCTCTTCAGGCTGTTGACATTGGAACTGACTAATGGCAATCTGTTAAGAACTATTAAATTCTCATTAGTGATGCTCCTGGATTAGAGCCATGTGGTACAGGACATCATTTAATCGTAAATATTAAAGCATATTTATGAAAGGAAGAGAAAGACACATCTGCATTATTCAGAAGAAAAAACAGAAGAGTAGAACTTAATTGGTATCAAAATTGGGTCAGAGGCTAATTATGATTTCAGTTGCATGTAACTTTACCTTCTCACTTCTTGACTTAGTAATTGTTTCTGGCAATGCCATGCTTAGAAGAATAAAGTGCTTTCAGAAATGTGAGCAGCTCAGAATCATTATTAACCTCAGGCTGTCTGCACAATTAATAATTCAATGTAATTTTATCTGGACTTGTTTTCAGAATACTTTGTTATGAGATAAGATAATATTAATCCATCTGCCAGGGAGCAATCTCTAAAAAAAGAATACTATTCATATATCAATTAATTTATTCTTAGTTTGGAAGTCTCTATGTTTACTGCAATGTGGCATGCTGATTTTTAATGATTTAAATTTGAATGAATTCTTATATACTATTGACATATTAAGGTGCAGTAAAACAAGCACAGCAACACAAATTGGCATGTGACAGCATTGAAAATATCTGTAAAATGTATATACAAAAGCAGGTCTTCTAAATTTCATTAGCTCTCCTTTCTTCAGTACTTACCTAGAAGCCACTTATTAGACTATTTTAAACAAATTAATTTATTATTTTTTAAAATTAAGTATTTGTTTTTATGTTGGCTTTAGATTGTTCATTATTTTCTGCATATATAGAATATTCTGTCTATCTGATTTGTGAGGAAAAAATAATTAACATATAACTTTGAAGAGAAAAAAAAAAAAACACCCTGATAATTAGAAAGGCAGAACTTAAACTAGAAACAAGGCAAACCCCAGAATTTAAATTGTAACAAAATAGTATTTCATTGAAAGACTGAAATTTAGGTAACTTAATGTCTTATTTAGATTCTGCTTTTATCTTACTGTGTGGTCATATGCACATCAGTGTGCCTGTCTGTTTTGATTTCCTTGTCTTCAATGTACAGCTAATAAATTCTACTTATGCATTTCATTGGACTATAGTGAATTGTAAAAGCAAAGTATAGTGCTTTTACACTATACATTATAGTTACATTTCAAAGCCCCCAACGTTGGTGTTAAATGTAGATTAAAATCCCATTAACACTGTGAGAGTGATTTACTCTCTCCGATTCTCTGTTTATTCATCTGCAAAGTGTTGTGAGAGTTAAGTATGTAAAGCACCTGGCACACAGTAGGTATTTAGCTCCTGGATCTATTTTCTAATCTTATTATACAAGACTTTGTAGGAAGATAGATAACCTATTATAAGTACCTCAAAATGCAGTTTCCCACCAAAATTGAAGCAAGGACAATTGTTTATGCAAATAACAATGATATACATGTTTGTATGAAACCATAACTTTTATTTGTACATTCAATCAGATGGTTATGACAAAATAAAGTCCATGACAGAAGCTGATTTTTGTCAAACACATAGCTGTTTGTCAGTGTCTCCAGTTTTATTTACAAATTTTATGCTATAAGTATCTGTTAGACATTGGAAATTCATTATATATATTTTTTTTCACAGAAAGTTTTAGCATTCCCAAGTAAAAGCTTATATAGAGCAGAAATATTAATATCAGTATTGGACCTCTATTACTTATAAAAAATTGTTTGATAACAATAATTACAAATAGATCTGTTGAATGTCTTTGAATCCTGAGCGTTAAGCCTTAAAGACCCAGCCTGGTCTTAAAACTGAATCAAGAAGTGAATGGAGTTTGAAGGGATTAGGATAGTGGTAATTTAGCAGCATGGAAATTAAAAAGGAGAAGGAATATTTTCTTTAGAGATAAAAGGGTGAGTCCATGATGGGAAAGTTCTCTAGCAGCAGGGAGGCAGTGTAAAAAGTGAAAACTCACACACGTATCAATACTTCATTGAAGATTGAAGGTTAGTTGAGAATGTCCGCCCTTATGGTTTGCTATTACATACACATCATGCTAGATGTGGTGGGGATAAAATGCATGACATTCTTCATATATTTATCTATGTTATAAGTCATAGAATCCCATATTTGTAGGAGACATTACTGGTTATTTACTTCAACCCATGAGCAATTTTGCATCTCATAGACACATTTACAAAGTTTTCCTTGGATGAAATGAGGACTTCAGTATCCATATTTATTTTTATTTGCCTGTTTTTTACCTTATTTTTTCACTTCAATAAGAATATATGTGACTTAGACTATACACCATTTAGTTCAATTTAAATTGGCAGTTTACAAGGGCAGGAGGCTTGTAGGCAGCCTGGAAGCTGACTGCTTGGCAACATCAAAATGAATGATTGGTGACCTTGATTATGCTCAAAACTAAAAAATGTAAATAAAACAATAATAATAAAAATAAGAGATGTTCTGTAGCAACATATTTCTGGTTAGTTTATATCCACCTAATATTTAGCTGCTTTTGGGAAACAACAATAAAAACAGCCCTCTAGAACACACAGGATATTTATGGTGACCAGATCTAGAAAAACGTATTTCTCTCAGAAGGTTACTGGGGATTTTTATCCAAAGCTGGAAGTGACAGCTGACAGATTTTATTCTATTATTTGCTACAATGAAAAAGGATACATTTTGTCTCTTGGCACATACTTTGCCAAGGGAACAATAGTAGCTTCCAAATGGATCAATTTTTTAAAATTCCCATTATCTTAAAAGCTGCTTTGTATCAACTTAAACATTATAAAAGCAACACAATACATTTGAAATGACAAATTTTTTAGTTGTGATAGGATATGGTGAAAGAAATTTTCATACATTGAGGTATGGGAATGTTATTCTGGCATATACATGAATTAACTTGTATTTTATGCTGACTAAAACAGCCTGTTTGTGGCCTATCAAGCATACATTGTACATCTGCTTTAATCATTAAAGGAAAGGGTGCATTAACCAGAAATAAAGAATGTCCATGTTAAAAATAAAGATTAAAAGCCTCCCTACGTGGGACATCAAATGCTAGTACTCCTTCAACAAATCTCTTTTCCCAGATGCCAAGGCTATACTGACTCGATGTGTACATGCTCTTCTGTTTTTTTTCTGAAACCTTGAATGAATCTTTCCCTGTCTTGTTGAATGCTCTTTGTTCTGACAAGACATAAAGCTGTGCTGAAAACCATGCCTCTCTGTAGCAGTTCCTCAGAGTTATCTGAGAGTCTGTCTTCTGGGCTCAGTTTGGCTCAAATAAAACTTTTTCTATTCCTATTATAGATTATTTATTGATTATTTTATTGACAAATATATGGACAGGAAGGTAGTGGTCTCTCATTTTTCCTAAAAAAAAACAACAACAATAATAGAGTTTGGGTTTGGGTTTTATTTCTTCACTTTCCCTTTTGTTTTTGACCTATACATTTTAGGTATTTTCAAAGACATGAATTATCAGAGATGGAAAACTCTTAGCCAAAAATACAAGAAAATAAAACAAATTCCTTTAGATGAACTTAGCTGCCATAAAAAGGTAAAGCTATTTATGTCACTGAGGTACTACATCTAGACTTGTGCATATCCACATACTATGGAATATTTATGTCTTGGAAATTATAAAACAATAGCAGCTGGAGGTATTGTGTCTGTATAAAGGATGAGTGCTGGAGAACTAGGAGGGAGAAAAAGAGGTAAATTTTGAGGCACCCAAATATTAATTTCTATTTGATGTAGTTTTGAACACTTCAAAATTATGATATCAGAAACATAAAATCTTAAATTTATATGCATAAGCATGTCTTGATTTTCACTAAAGCATCATTCATACCCCAGAGAAGTCTGCCTTTTCCTCATTCTTCCACTTCTGAACATCTCTCCAAACTCTATACCTAATGCCTGGGTTGGTTAATTAAGAACTGAGTAGTACTCATTCTTCTGTGCTAGTTTTCATTCTAGTGATGATATAAGGTTTTCTATTCAACCACGACCTCTCTAGGTTTAGTTAAGGTCCTCTGAGGTATCTAAAGATAAAGGAAGAATAAGGCCTTTTTCTTATTGGTTATTCACCTGCCACCTTCAGTGATATAAATATTTATATTACTTTGAGGAAATTTGCCAGGAGATTATACCCTTCAAGGAACTCTTACCCCAGTTTTCAAGAGAGATTGTTAGCATGTGATGGCAAAGAAATAATAGACAACAAATTCTCTAAGAGAGTTAATAGAGATTGTGTGTGCATTTAATACTTAAGAAATTCAAAAAAAAATAGATATTTCACAATCAAATCAACTTAAATTTTAAACAAGAGAAAAAATACATTAGATGGGTTTCTAAGAGCTATAGACTACTTCATCACTGTAATAATGTCACAACAATATTTAATTAATTTTACATTGTTATGCTATTTCTTTTAATCTTGGATATGCCAGAAAGTACAAATAAAATTGATGGATAATAAATGAAGACTTTTCAAATATTTCAGGCTATAATGTTTATTGTAAGTTAAACTATTAACAAATAGATTCACTTGAAATTTTTAATTCAAATTTGGTTATTTTATGTTTATCAACAGTGGAACATAAATAACCCAAGAAAAAAATGTAGCTGCTGATTATAGATGAATTCATAAACTCCTTGAAAATTGATAAAGTGGAAAATTTCATTCATGACCCAAGAGAGAAGTCCATTAAATATACCAGTGACAGAGGGTGGAGTCAAGATGACACACTAGGAGGATGTGGAACTCGTGTCTCCACACAACTAGGGCACCTACCAGGCACTGGTGGGGGGCCATGGACACCTAAGGGGATGGGAGGAGCCCCAAGTGACTGGCTTGCGGGATCTTGTTTCCCAGACCAGAGGTCGGGCCTGAATTCCTGTGGTGGGAGGGAGCTCTGAGTCCAAACCACTGGAATAAGAGAGAACCTCAGAACCCAGGGAATATTAATCAGAGTGAGACCTCCCAGAGGTTCTAATCTCAGCCCAAGACCCGGCTTTATCCAGCTGCCTGCAAACTTCAATGCTGGACGCCTCAATCCAAACAACCAGTAACAGGAATACAGCCTCATACATCAAAAAAAAAAAAAAAAAAAAAAAAAGAAAGAAAGAAAGGAACAATGAAAAATATATTATAAACAAAGGAGCAAGGTAAAAACCTACAAGACAAAATAAATGAAAATGAAATAGGCAACTTATCTGAAAAATAATTCAGAGTAATGATAGTAAAGCTGATTCAAAATCTTGGAAAGAGAATGGAGAAAATACAAGAAGCATTTAACAAGGATCTAGAAGAACTAAAGAGCAAACAAACAGTGATGAACAACACAATAACTGAAATTAAAAATAATCTAGAAGAAATCAATAGCAGAATAACTAAGGCAGAGGAATCGATAAGTGAGATGGATGATAAAATGGTGGAAATAACTGCCAGGGAGCAGAATAAAGATAAAGAATGAAAAGAACTGAGGACAGCCTGAGAGTCCTCTGGGAAAACATTAAACACATTAACATTTGAATTATAGGGGTCCCAGAAGAAGAAGAGAAGAAGAAAGGGACTGAGAAAATATTTAAAGAGATTATAGTTGAAAACTTCCCTAACATGAGAAAGGAAATAGTCAATCAAGTCCAGGAAATGCAGAGAGTCCCATACAAGATAAACCCAAAAAGAGCCATGCCGAGATACATATTAATCAAACTATCAACAATAAAATACAAAGAAAAAATATTAAAAGCAGCAAGGGAAAAGCAACAAATAATACACAAGGGAATCCCCATAAGGTTAACAGCTGATCTTTCAGCAGAAACTCTGCAAGCGAGAAGGGACTGGCAGGACATATTTAAAGTGATTAAAGGGAGAAACCTACAACCATGATTAACCAGCAAGGATCTCATTCATATTTGATGGAGAAATTAACACCTTTAGAGACAAGCAAAAGCTAAGAGAATTCAGCATGACAAAACCAGCTTCACAAAAAATGCTAAAGGAAGGTCTCTAGGCAGGAAACACAAGAGAAGGAAGACTGACAAAAACAAACCCAAAGCAATTAAGAAAATGGTCATAAGAACATACATATCGATAATTACCTTAAACATAAATGGATTAAATGCTCCAACCAAAAGACACAGACTGGCTGAATGGATACAAAAACAAGACCCATATTTATTCTGTCTACAAGAGACAGACTTCAGACCTAGAGACACATACAGACTGAATGTGAGGGGATGGAAGAAGATATTCCATGCAAATGGAAATCAGAAGAAAGATGGAGTAGCAATTCTAATATCAGACAAAATAGACTTTAAACTATAGACTATTGTGAGAGATAAAGAAGGACACTACATAATGATCAAGGGATCAATCCAGGAAGAAGAAATAACAATTGTAAATATTTATGCACCCAACATAGGAGCACCTCAATACATAAGGCAAATGCTAACAGCCATAAAAGGGGAAATCGAAAGTTACACACTCATAGTAGGGGACTTTAAAACCCCATTTTCACCACTGGACAGATCATCCAAAATGAAAATAAATAAGGAAACACAAGCTTTAAATGATATACTAAACAAGATGGACTTAAATGATATTCATAAGACATTCCATCCAAAAGCAACAGAATACACTTTCTTCTCAAGTGCTTATGAAACATTCTCCAGGATAGACCATATCCTGGGTCACAAAACAAGCTTTGGTAAATTTAAGAAAATTAAAGTCATATCAAGTATTTTTTCTGACCACACTGCTATGAGACTAGATATCAATTACAGGAAAAAAAAAACTGTAAAAAATACAAACACATGGAGGCTAAACAATATGCTACAAAATAACCAAGAGATCACTGAAGAAATCAGAGAACAAATCAAAAAATACCTAGAAACAAATGACAATGTAAACATGATGACCCAAAACCTATGGGATGCAGCAAAAGCAGTTCTAAGAGAGAAGTTATTCTCAATAAAATCCTACCTCAAAACATAAGAAAAATCTCAAATAAAAACCTAACCTTATACCTAAAGCAATTAGAGAAGAAGAACCAAAACATCCCAAAGTTAGCAGAAGGAAAGAAATCATAAAGATCACATCAGAAATAAATGAAAAAGAAATGAAGGAAACAATAGCAAATGTCAATAAAACTAAAAGCTGGTTCTTTGAGTAGATAAACAAAATTGAAAAACCATTAGCCAGACTCATCAGTAAAAAAAAGGAGAAGACTCAAATCAACAGAATTAGAAATGAAAAAGAAGGAACAACTGACCCTGCAAAAATACAAAGAATCATGAGAGATTACTACAAGCAACTCTATGCCAATAAAATGGACAATCTGGAAGAAATGGACAAATTGTTAGAAAAGTTCAACCTTCCAGGGCTGAGCCAGGAAGAAAAATAAAATATAAACAGACAAATCACAAGCACTGAAATTGAAACTGTGATTAAAAATCTTTCAACAAACAAAAGCCCAGGACCAGATGGCTTCACAGGCGAATTCTATCAAACATTTAGAGAAGAGCTAACACCTATCATTCTCAAACTCTTCCTAAATATAGTAGTGGGAGGAACACTCCCAAACTGATTCTACAAGGCCACCAACACACTGATAACAAAACCAAAGATGTCACAAAAGAGAAAACTACAGGCCAGTATCACTGATGAACATGGATGCAAAAATCCTCAAAAAAATTCTAGCATACAGAATCCAACAGCATATTGAAAGGATCATACACTGACTAACGTGGGTTTATTCCAGGAATACAAGGAATCTTCAGTATATGGAAATCAATCAATGTGATACACCATATTAACAAATTGAAGGAGAAAAAATATATGATCCACTCAAAAGATGCAGAAAAGGGTTTTGACAAAATTCAACACCAATTTATGATAAAAACTTTCCAGAAAGTAGGCACAGAGGGAACCTACCTCAATATAATAAAGGCCATATATGACAAACCCACAGCCAACATTGTTCTCAATGGTGAAAAACTGAAAGCATTTCCACTAAGATCAGGTTGCCCACACTCACCACTATTATTCAACGTACTTTTGGAAGTTTTAGCCACAGTCATCAGAGAAGAAGAAGAAATAAAAGGAAACCAAACCAAACCAAAAGAAGAAGTAAAACTGTCACTGTTTGCAGATGAGATGATACTATGCATAGAGTATCCTAAAGATGTTACCAGAAAACTACTAGAGCTAATCAATGAATTTGGTAAAGTAGCAGGATACAAAATTAATGTACAGAAATCTCTTGCATTCCTATACACTAATGATGAATAATCTGAAAGAGAAATTAAGGAAACAATCTCATATACCATTGTAACACAAAGAATAAAGTACCTCAAAATAAACCTACCTAAGGAGACAAAGAAAACTGTATTCAGAAAACTATAAGATACTGATGAAAGAAATTAAAGATGATACAAACAGATGGAGAGAAATACCATGTCTTGGATTGGAAGAATCAACATTGTGAAAATGACTATACTACCCAAAGCAATCTACAGATTCAGTGCAATCCCTATTGAACTACCAATGGCATTTTTCACAGAATTAAAACAAAAATTTCACAATTTGTATGGAAAAACAAATACCCTCGTAGCCAAAGCAATCTTGAGAAAGAAAAACAGAGCTGGAGGAATCAGGCTCCCTTACTTCAGACTATACAACAAAGCTACAATAATCAAGACAGTATGGTACTGGCACAAAAACAGAAATATAGATCAATGGAACAGGATAGAAAGCCCAGAGATAAACCCATGGACATATGGTCACCTTATTTTTGACAAAGGAGACAAGAGTATATAATGGAGAAAAGACAACCTCTTCAGTAAGTGGTGCTGGCAAAACTGGACAGCTACATGTAAAAGAATGAAATTAGAACACTCCCTAACACCATACAAAAAAATAAACTCAAAATGGATTAAAGACCTAAATATAAGGCCAGACACTATAAAAGTCTTAGAGGAAAACATAGGCAGAACACTCTATGAAATAAATCACAGCAAGATCCTTTTTGATCCACCTTCTAGAGAAATGGAAATAAAACCAAAAATGAACAAATGGGACCTAATGAAACTTAAAAGCTTTTACACAGCAAAGGAAACCATAAACAAGACCAAAAGACAACCCTCAGAATGGGAGAAGATAATTGCAGAGGAAGCAAATGACAAAGGAATAACTCCAAAATATACAAGCAGCTCATGCAGCTCAATATCAAAAAACCCCGAAAAAACCAATACAAAAATGGGCAGAAGACCTAAATAAACAATTCTCCAAAGAAGATATATAGATTTCCAACAAACACATGAAAGGATAATCAACATCACTAATCATTAGAGAAATGCAAAACCACAATGAGGTATCACCTCACACTGATCAGAATGGCCATCGTCAAAAAATCTACAAACAGTAAATGCTGGTGAGGGTGTGGAGAACAGGGCACGCTCTTGCACTGTTGCTGGGGATGTAAATTGATACAGCCACAATGGAGAACAGTATGGAGGTTCCTTCAAAATCTAAAAATAGAACTACCATATGACCCAGCAATCTCACTATTGGGAATATACCCTGAAAAAACCATAATTCAAAAAGGGTCTTGTACCACGATGTTCACTGCAGCACTCTTTATAATAGATAGGACATGGAAGCAACCTACATGTCCATCGACAGATGAATGGATAAAGAAGATGTTGCACATATATACAATAGAATATTATTCAGCCATAAAAAGAAATGAAATTGAGTTATTTGTAGTGAGGTGGATGGTCCTAGATTCTGTCATATAGAGTGAAGTAAGTCAGAATGAGGAAAACAAATACTGTATCCTAACACATATATTGAATCTAAAAGAAACAAAAACAAAAAAAACAGTTCTGGTGAACCTAGGGGTTGGACAGAGATGCAGACGTAGAGAATGGACTTGTGGACATGGTAATAGGGAAAGGTAAGCTGGGACGAAGTGAGAGAGTAGCATTGACATATACACACTACCAAATATAAAATAGATAGTGGGAAACTGTTGTACAGCACAGGGAGATCAGCTCGGTGCTTTGTGGTTACCTAGAGAGGTGGGACAGGGAGGGTGGGAGGGTGGGAGGGAGATTCAAGAGGGAGGGGACATGGGGATATATGTATTCATATGGCTGATTCACTTTGTTGTGCAGAGGAAACTAGCACAACATTGTGAAACAATTATACTCCAATAAAGATGTTAAAACAAATAAAAGAAAATCATTGATACTATTTTATATATATATATATATATATATATATATATACCAGTTATATTGTGCTGTTGTTTGATTGCTTTCCCTGTGACAAGTCATCTCTAAAATGTTCTTTCAACAAGGTTCTATTCCATATTTTCCACAGATTTTATATTTAATAAATGTGTGCCTGTATGTGTGGATGTATATATACATGGGAAGATATCCATGGGTAAATGTCTATCTATCTATCTATCTATCTATCTATCTATCATCTATCTATATATCTAATGTAACCACAAGAGAAATAGCCTGATCATCTCTAGTAGTCTTGGACTACTGATTTCAACAATAAAGAACACAGATATTTTAGTTTGTCCTGTGTTATCGCTCATGAGATGACAAGTCTGGATATGCAATGTCTTGTGGTTTAGCAAAAATTTTTAGTTTTATTCATACTAGCCACAATTCCTTGATCACGTACAACTCCATAATTAGTAACTCTTTAGACTAGATTGGAACACTAGGATTTACTCTGAAATCTTTTCTTCTGGGATACCTTGAAACTCAAGTACACCTTCTACCTGATGTAGCAATATATTCTCAGCCAAATCAAAACTGGTAATTTTTCAAAGTAAGAACAAAGACTTATCTTGTGGAAACAATAGTTTTTTCTTGTAAACCAATTTAAAATACTTGAAATAAAATATAAATAAAATGAACATAAAATATATAAATATAATTTTAAAATTATGTTTCTGTTATCGATTGTTGCATTTATCCAGATAAATACCAGGAGTAGAATTGCTGAATTTTTAATTTTTTGAGGAAACTTCATACTGTTTTCTATAGTGCCTGCACCAATTTAAAATACCACCAATATTGCAAAGGGTTCCCTTTTCTCCATATCCTCACCAACACTTGTTATTTGTTGTCTTTTTGGTAATAGTTTTTCTGACTGGTATGAGGTGATAACTCATTGTCGTTTTGATTTGCTTTTTCCTGATGATTAGTGATGTTGAACATCTTTTCATGTGTCTGTTGGTCATCTGTTTGTCTTTAGAAAAGTATCTATTGTCCTCTGAACATTTTTAATTCAGATTTTTCCTCTTTTAATATTGTTATATGAGTTCATTGTATATTTTACAGATATATCATATATATATACCTTATCAGATATATCATTTGCAGTTATCTTCTCCCTTTCAGCAGATGGCCTTTTCATTTTGTTGATAGTTTCCTTCACTGTACAAAAGTTTTTAATTTGATATAGTGTCATATGTTTACTTTTACTTTTGTTTCTTGTGCCTGAAGGGACATATCTGAAAAACACTGATGTAAAAGTGCATACTACCTATTTTTTCTTCTAGGAGTTTTATGGTTTCAGGTCTTACATTTAAGTCTTAATTCATGTTGAATCTATTTTTGTATATGGTGTGAGAATGTAGTCCAGTTTCATTCTTTTGCATCTAGCTGTCCAGTGTTTCCAACACCATTTATTAGAGTAGTCTTTTCCCCATGGTATATTCTTGCCTCCTTTGTTGTAGATTTACTGAGCATGTAATTGTGCATTTATTTCTGGGTTCCCTATTCTGTTCCATTGATCTACATGTCCTTTTTGTGCCAGTACCGTACTATTTTGATTACTGTAATTTGTAGTATAGTTTGATTGTGGTATCTATGCCTTTGTTCTTTTTTCTCAGGATGGTTTTGACTATTTTCAGGCTTGTGTTTCCATACAAATTTTAGAATTACTCGTTCTAGCTTTATGAAAAATATCAGTATTTTGATAGGGATCACAGTGAATCTCTAGAGTGCCTTGTGTTGTATGGACATTGTAATAAAATTAATTATTTTAGTCCATAAATACAGTATATATTTCCATTTGTTTTTGTCATCTCCAGTTTTTTCACCAATGTCTCACAGTTTTCAGAATACAGGTCCTTCATCTTCTTAGATTTATTCCTATGTATTTTATTATTTTCAGTGCGACTGTAAATGGGATTGCTTTCTTAATTTCTTTTTTTTTTCAATAGTTTGTTATTAGTGTATAGAAATGAAACAGATTTCTAAATAGTTATGTTGTATCCTTCAACTTTACTGAAGTCATCAATGAGTACTAATAGTTTTTTAGTGACATCTTTAGGATTTTCTATATATAGTACCATGTCTTCTGCAAATAATGACAATTTTACTGCTTCCTTTCCAATTTGTATTTCTTTTATTTATTTTGCTTGTCTGATTGCTGTGGCTAGAACTTCTAATCCTATGTTTAATAAAAGTGGTGAGAGTGGACATCTTTTTATTGTTTCTGATCTTAGAGAAAATGCTTTCTGCTTTTCACCATTGAATAAGATGTTGGCTGTGGGTTTTACATATATGGCCTTCATTATGTTGAGGTGTGTTTCCTCTATACCCACTTTGTTGAGAGCTTTTATCATAAATGGTTGTTGAATTTTTCAAAAGCGTTTTATGCATCTGTTGAGATGATTAGATTATTTTTATTCTTTAATCTGTTAATATGATATGCCACATTAATTGATTTGCAGATGTTGAAACATCCTTGCATCCCTGGGATAAGTCCCAAATGATCATGTTATATGATCCTTGTAATGTATTGTCAAATTTGGTTTGCTAATATTTTATTAAAGATTTTTGCATCTATGCTCATTAGTAATATTGGCTTGTAATTTTCTTTTTTCAAGGTGTCTTTGTCTGGTTTGGTATCAGGGGGATGCTGGCTTCATACAAGAAAATCAGAAGCATTTCTTCCTCTTTAATCTTTTGGAGTAGTTTGAGAAGGATGAGTGTTAACTCCTCTGTAATGTTTGGAATTTTTGGTAGAATTCACTTGTGAACACATCTACTCCTGAACTTTTGTTTCCTGAGAGTTTTTGTTTACTGATTAAATTTCATTACTGGTCATTGCTCATATTTTCTAATTCTTCCTGATGCAGTCTTGGGAGATTGTACATTTCTAGGAGTTTATCCATGTCTTCTAGGTTGTCCATTTTATTGGCATATAATTATTCCTGCTAATCTTGCATGATCTTTTGTATTTCTGTGGTGTCATTTTAACTTCTCTTTTATTTCTGATTTTATTTTTAAAGGCCTTCTGTTATTCTATGATAAGTCTGGCTAAACATTTATAAATTTTGTTTATCCTTTCTAAGATACAGCTTTTAGTTTCATTGATGTTTTCTATTGTTTTTATAGTTTTTATTTCATTTATTTCTGCTCTTATATTTATTATATTTTTCTTTCTCCTAACTTTGGGTTTTGTTTGTTGTTCTTTTTCTAGTTCCTTTAGGTGTTAGGTTAGATTGTTTATTTGAATTTTTTCTTGTTTCCTGAGATAGACCCTTATCACTATAAACTTTTCTCTCAGAACTCTTTTTGCTATATTCCATGGATTTTGAAATGTTATGTTTCCATTTTTATTTGTCTCCAGGTATTTTTTGCTTTCCTCTTTGATTTCTTTGGTGACCCATTGGTGGGTTAGTAGTATATTATTTAGCTTCCATGTGTATTTTTTTTTTTATGTAGTTGATTTGTTAAAAATTGCTTCATGTATTTATCTGCTCCTATTTTGGGAGCATATATATTTAAAGTTCTTATATCTTCTTGTCTAATTGATTCCTTTATCATTATTTAATGTCTTTCTTTGTCTCTTTTACATTCTACTTTGAAGTATCTTTTGTCTGTCTAAGTATTGCTACCTCAGCTTTTTAATCTTTTTTCTTTTATGGAAAACCTTTCTTCATCCCTTTACTTTCAGTCTGTGTGTATCTTTAAATCTAAAGCCAGTCATTTGTAGGCAGCATATAAATAGGTCTTGCTTTTTATCCATTTTGTCACTCTAAGTTTTTTTATTGGAGTATTTAGTCCATTTATATTTTAATTATTAATAAGTATATACTTATTGCCATTCTGTTCATTGTTTTTGTACATCTGTTTTTCTTTCTTTTTCTTTTGCTCTCTTCCCTTGTGATTTAATGACTATCTTTAGTATTCTGTTTGGGTTCTTTTCTCCTGTTTTGTGTGTGTTATCAATTTTTGGTTTGTGGTTACCATTAGGTTTATATATAACAATCTAATATATTTGACATATTTTACATCTTTCTTATGTGTGTATCTTTTTACTTATTGTGCATATAGATGAATTTACTACTTCATCTTTTATCCTTTCTACTAGCTTTATGAATGATTGATCTACTGCTTTTACTCTGTATTTGCCTTTACCAATTAGATATTTTTCTTCCCTAAACTTCATGTTTCTAGTTGTGGTCTTTTCTTTCCACTTAGCGAAGTTCCTTTAAACATTTACTGTAAAGCTGGTGAATGTTGGTGAACTCCTTTAACTTTTACTTTTATATAAAACTATTTATCTCTCCTTTATATTTAAATGATAGCCTTGTTGTGTTTAATGGATGTCTCCAAGCCCCCAGCCATGGGCCAGTAGCAGTCCGTGGCCTGTTAGGAACTGGGCTGCACAGCAGAAGGTGAGCAGTGAGCAAGCAAAGCTTCATCTGCCACTCCCCATTGTTCACATTACCGCCTGAACCACCCCCCACCCTGCCACTGGTCCATAGAAAAATTGTCTTCCACGAAACTGGTCCCTGATGCCAAAAAGTTGGGGGTCACTGGTGTAGAATATTCTTGGTTGAAGGTATTTTCCTTTTAGTAGCTGAATATACTGTGCCACTCCCTTCTGCCCTGCAAAGTTTCTGTTGAAAAATCAGCTGAGGGTCTCAGGGTAGTTCCCTTGTATGTAACTAGTTGCTTTTATCTTGCTGCTCTTAAGAGTCTCTCTTTATCTTTAATTTTTGCCACTTTAATTATGTTGTGTCTCAGTGTGGACCCTTTTGGGTTCATCTTGTTGAGGACTCCATGATTCTTGTCTCTGGAAAGTTGTTTCTTTTCCCAATTTAGGGAATATTTCAGCTATTATTTCTTCAAAAAAGTTCTTTTTTCTCTCTCTCCTCATTCTGGGACTCATATAATGTAAATGTTACTATGCTTGATGTTGTCTCAGAGTTCTCTTATTATATTCTCATTTTTAATTTTTTTTTTCTCTTTTTTCCATTTAGTTTGGGTGATTTCCATTTCTGTCTTCTAATTCACTGATCTATTTCTTTGTATCATTTTTCTTACTGATGATTCCTTTTAGTATATTTTTTATTTCACTTATACTCTTCATCTCTGGTTCCTTTTTATGTTTTCTAACTCTTTGTTAAACTTCTTACAGTGTTTATCCATTCTTATCTTGAGTTCATTGAATATCTTTATGATTAGTACCTTGAACTCTATCAGGTAGATTGTTTGTCTCCACTTGACTTAGTTCTTCTGGGGTTTTGTCTTGTTCCTTTGTTTGGAATATATTCCTCTCTTGCCTCTTTTTGTCTAATTCTCTGTTTATTTCTGTGTATTAGGTAGGTTGGTTACATTTCTCAATATTAGAGAAGTGACTTTACATAGGAGATGTCTTATGGTATCCATCAGCACACTCTCCTCTGGCCACCAGAGATATATGCTCTATGGGTGTTCCCATGTGGGCTGCATGGGTCCTTTTGTTTTGGTGGGTCAGACTAGTGTGGTGCACTGGTAGGAAGGGCTGGCCTCCAGCCTTTTTCGCTACCAGGCCCTTCTTTCTGGTCTTCTGGTGGGCAGACCTGGATCCTGTGGAAGAAAGTTATGAGGCCCTGGGTGGACCAGAGCTGGTTCCAACATGCTGGTGGGTGGAATCATGTCCCCACATGGCAGGCTGGCACCTGTGGAGCCTGAGGTTGATGCTGGCCCACTGGCACTCAATTAAGCCTCAAGCCCTAATAGGCTAGAGAGAGGACTCCAAAATGTTGCTTTCCAGTACCTGTGTCTTCATGGTAGAATAAGCTTCCCAAAATGGCTGATGTCAGCAACTATGTCCCCAGGGGTGTCCCAGCTGTCTTCTGCCTCTTTGGGAGGTTCTCCCAGATCAGCAAGTAGGTATGACTCACACTCCTTTAAAATCACTGCCTCTGCTCTGGGACTCAGAACATGTGAGATTTTGTGCACACATTTTAAGAGTGGAGTCTCTGTTTCCTATGGTCCTCTAGGTCTCCTGTGTTCAGCCTCCACTTGTCATCAAAGCCAGGCATTCTGGGGGCTCATCTTCTTGGTGCAGGACACCTGGGTTAAGGAGCCCAGTGTGGGACTTGGACCCCTCTCTCCTTGTGAAGAATCTTTCCAACTGTGATTATCCTTCTGTTTGTGAGTCACCTACCCAGGGGTTTGACCCTGACCATACTACATCTCCACCCCTTCTACCCATTTCATTGTAGTTTCTTCTTTATACCTTTAGCTGTGGAAATTTTTTTCTGCTATACTTTAGGTCATTCTCATTGATAGTTTTTCTATAAGTAGTTGTAATTTGGGGTGCCCATGAAAGGAGCTGAGCTCAGGGTCTTCCTACTCTGCCATCATTTTTGCCTACACCTTTGATGATTTACCTGCTATAAGACATATTAACTATACATTTGTATGTAAAATGAGTACAGTATATATAAAAAGTGATGATAAATATATCAAAAATTCTCCTTTTAGACATTATATCTACCAAAAAACATGTAAAATGAAGTAGCTGAAATTTTAGGTGTCTGCAGTGAGCCATACCTCTTTTCTTGTTAAGTAACCCTATATGGAGCAAATTAGATAACATTTTTCAACTGACATCACATTATAGAATGACATAGTATGTGAGCTAAATTTAGGAGTTTCCTTTGGAAATTTTCCTAATGTTTTAGTTATCAGTCTGTGGGTTAAATCTAATGACAATGTTTGTAAGAGAAACATATGCTTATTCTAGACTGCCATGCTATTCTTATTGTGTTGCTATTTTTTCTACTTTATCTTGACATATCAATAATGACCTCATCTCAAATTCATATTTTTTTTAGGACTAGAATGGATTATTAGACGTCCTTTAGAATAAGCCCTTATTCTTGGCATGATTAAATTCTAATTAGTACAAAAGTATATTGTAATCTCTTTTATTAATAAGTTTTACAAATGAAACCTTCAAACATCTGTTTGGAGCCTTATCCTCCCCAGCTATGATTTTAATTGCCTAATTTAGGTGCAAATATTTTGTTTTTGAGATATTATTTTGTCATATCATTTGAGGAAAGAAAAATCTTATTATAGAAAGAATAGCCCTGAAAAAGTTATAAGCATAAAACATTACCATAAGTTATCAAATTTATTGTAAAAAAGAATTATAATTTCAACAACTGTGAAAATTCAAAAATTTTACTTTACTCACAAGCTAACAAATTAGACTGCCATTGTTTCTTGGCTGGTGAGAGAAGACACAAGACTCCTGGGTCAGAGACAAGGACAGTTTATTGCTGAGAGCAAAAAAATTTACATTTTGCATAATTTTCTGAAGCTCCAATTCCCATAAAGAAACTATTATGTGTGCATGACACACATAATAGTTGCATTATAAGAGAGGAATACTGAACTTAGGGAACCAAAACATGCCCATTCTTTGCCCTGGTGGGAGACATTATCTTTATCACTCAGGTGTTACCTTTGCTCAGAGGGACATTATCTCTATCTTCCATGGCTGTAGGCAAACCTGTCTTTTCACGCTCTTTGCCAAGAGCATTGTTTTTGCCACATTATCCTTGAAAAGATAATGTGGATCAAAGAATAGTCAGTGCCTCACTTTCCTAGATTAGCAGAAATATGTGAAACCCATGGAAAATTGTTTCTTAACAGTAAAGTGTGCAATATAGTTTCTCTAAAACAAATGTAAATATAAATAAATATTAGTAGAATAACATAGTGAATGTTCATTCACAATGCCTCGATTGAAGGTCAAATTGTGTAGAAAATTTTTGGTTTCCTTATTGATACGGGTATTAAAATAGTAAGGTTTAGGAAAATATTATAGCCCTTTTAACTTTTTCCACAGAATCTAAAAATGAACAAATGGCAGGTAGTTGTTGAAATTTATGCTAGGCATTATAGCAGTACCAAAAAATTACATTCCTTGAAATGGTTTATAATTTCTGTGGGGTGACATAATGTCCATATATGAAGCAAACTAAAGAAAAACTTATTAAGGTATATATTGAAATATTAGACTAGAGACTAGAATTGATATGTTATTGATTTAATTTATAAAACATTTTAACATATATTGCTTCATTTTGTATTCATACCTCATTCATATTGTATTTTGTTGATTTTACAATTTAAAATTTTTATCATCTCTGAAATAACCATGGATTTTATAGCTGATGGCATCTTAGAAATAAAATAGCAGTATTTTCTGAGTGGTACAGACAATAGTGGTGCATTTTTTATCATTTGAAATGTATCATTTCCATTTGAAGAAGGAAGTGATGCTCAAAAATTATTGTTATTTTCTCAAGATAACACTGCCAATACATATTAAAACATAATTTGACCAAGGTCTTTTTATTCTAACACTTTTTAACCTAACAAAAAGTGCTCCATAAAAAGGAACAAAATTGAGTTATTTGAAATGAGGTGGACGAACCTAGAGTCTGTCATACAGAGTGAAGTATGTCAGAAAGAGAAAAACAAATACTGTATGCTAACACATATACATGGAATCTAAAAAAAATGATACTGATGAACCTAGTGGCAGGGCAGGAATAAAGACACAGATGTAGAGAATGGACTTGAGGATACAGTGGGGGAAGGGGAAGCTGGGATGAAGTGAGGCAGGGAGATCAACTCAATGCTTTGTGATGACCTGGAGGGGTGGGATAGGGAGGGTGGTCTTAAGAGGGGGGGGATATGGGGATATATGTATACTTATAGCTGATTCACTTTGTTGTACAATAGAAACTAACACAAGATTGTAAAGCACTTATACTCCAATAAAGGTATATTTAAAAAAAGATATAAGCAAAGAAAGAAAAAAAGTGCTTTCTGCCTCATAGTTTAACACTTCACACTATTTCATTATTGATGGCATTGAGAGCTTCAGAAGAAATAATATTTGCTCAGATTAGCTTAATACCAGACATATCTTTTGTTTAAGTCCCAGTGAAATACTCTTCAAAGAGTTAAAAGGTTAAATACAATACAGCTAAGCAAAATGAAACAATGTTATCTTTTTGCCTGTGATCATTTGAATTGTTCCTCTCTTTCTTTTCAGTGTGTAGGTCTTTTTTTGTATTAATAACATAAAGACTTTGTCATAAGTATTTAAAATATTTTCCTGTTTGTAGTTTACATTTTAGTTTTATATTCTGTATTTTGCTGTAAACAGAATAGTCTCTATTTCAAGCTTGCAAATGTACATTCATAAATTTTTATGTAATAGTTTCTATATTTATTATGCTCTCTTTCATATCTGTGGTTTGTTTTTATTTTCATTATTGATGTTGACATTTTTACTGTTATTATTTATTTGCTTTTTCTTCATTTTAATTAATTAAGCTTTTATGTTTCTTTCACAATTCTTAGATGATTTGTGAGTCTGGGTAAGGCAGGATAGATCACAAATTGGTCCATTTTTAAGGACTGGTGAGATTACTTGGACTCACTCAAGGCAATTTTCACTAAATTCATAAATAAGCATTGAAAATTCTCCAAATGTTTGTATATAAAAAACTGAGTATGAAGAGACTTGATGGATGCCACAAACTGGTGTCTCCCTACTTCCTCTTGCAGATACTCCAAAAGCTTGACCTTAACTGTGACTGCAGATTCAGGAACAGTCTAAAGGAAGTTTTTCACTAACATTAGTACTTTTTACTGGGAATTGGGGCATGATGGTAGCCCATATTGTTTGATGTACAAATTCTAAGTTTTTGCCAGTACACAGCTATATATTTTAGTTATATAATGATTGCAAACTCACTATTTTCATATTTTATTTGAGATTTCATCTCCACAGGCCCAGTTGTGGTCTACCACAGTAGGATGCTGGGGAGAAGTTCATTATAGGTTTGTGCTTACGAAATAGTCTATAAGTAAAAATAAGCTAAAGATATGTGGCCTATTTTGGGGTTTCCTGGGGTCTGATGACTCATAGGAGTACAGGACATGCTATTTGTCTTTGTCATCTCCCAGGTAACACACACGTTTATGTTCTTTTCTTAATAAGTAAGATGTAATAGAAATTCTCCCTATATTGGTGCTTTGAGAAATAGGACTCTTTAATTTTATTTTCTTCTTTTACCTTTCTTTTAATTTTATTTTAGTTTTTTTGTTTTATTTATTTATCTATTTGCTAGTGCCACAAAACCCACATCATATCATCTTGTAATCACTATTCTCAAAAGTAAACACCATCTTGAATTTTATGTCAATAACTCCTTGCAAAATTATCTGGAAAGAAAGAGTTCATAGCTTCTTCTTATTCTCAGAGGGGTCTAAATATCCCCAAAGTTAGCTAACATTTTTCTGGAAGTGTAATCATTATGATACCGAAGGGATTTGCAGAAAGAAAGGAGTGTGAATGAGCCTCGCCTTAGAACAATTTAATTTTAATTCATGTATAATACTTACATTAAAAAGTGTAGCTAGCAGGAGTAAAAGGATCTAGAGAAATAAAATGTTTCAAACATTACATTTATGTCATTTTTAGTTTAGTGGTAAACCACTAATTAATTCATAAAAGGAACCTACTAAAATTATATATTTTCCAATTTGATGGAGTTTTTTTCTGAAAAATCTGGCACGTTTTACTATTTTGATGCATTTTAGATTCTCAACACAGTATTTTGGGAACACAGTGGAAGAAAGACAGAAATTGGGGGCATTTGGATTGCCCTGGGCATGATCTTTTTTTTTTTTTTTTTGCGATATGTCGGCCTCTCACTGTTGTGGCCTCTCCCATTGTGGAGCACAGGCTCCGGACGCGCAGACTTAGCAGCCATGGCTCACGGGCCCAACCGCTCCACAGCATGTGGGATCTTCCCGGACCGGGACACGAACCCGTGTCCCCTGCATCGGCAGGCGGACTCTCAACCACTGTGCCACCAGGGAAGCCCTGTCATCTCCTTTTTAATGAGAGTAACAGCTAACCCTTAATGTCTAAGTAAGAACTTTACCAAGAACAGTTACAAAGTGTTAATTGTTGTATATTTTTACAGTTGAATTCATTATTAGTGTTGAAATTTCTGTATTCTTTCTGCTTATGACTGAAAATGAGAATTTGTTTTAGTAAATGGACTTACTGCCTTATAATAATCCAGTAATTTCCTCCAGGATTTTTCAACCTGAGTTCTTCAGCTTGGACCCTTAGACTCTGAGGGGACTAATATATGGTTGAACCTCAGGATCTAGAATCACTTTCTTGCCTTTTCTGGAGTTTAACTAAACATGTGTCCCTAAACAATCTAGTTCAGTTTTTCCTGTTTTGTGTGTGTGTGTGTGTGTGTGTGTGTGTGTGTATTTTGCATAAATATAGTCATTCAGCAGATATTATTTTGTGTCTGAATTAATATTATATTGTGAGATTCTTCCATATTATCAGTATTTTAAAATTCATACGTAGAGGTAAGTGCTTAATAGTACCTCATGACGCTAATTAACATACCCCTGAATTATTTTCCTTTTCTTTAATCTTCATATCAGTCGGTTTATTGTAAGTTACTATGTGTTTGTTTAATAAAACAAATGAAAGGAAATAAATAAAATTAAAAAGGAAAAGAAAGGGAAAACATGAAAAGCAAAGGAAAAAAGAAAAGAAATCTCAGAGACTTACAATGACAAAGTTATCTTTTTCGTACATGATACTCGGTCATCTAGAGTTGATTGTGACTCTCCCCAGATTCTACACTCTGGGACTTAAGCTGATAAAGAAACCTCTTCATGGACATTGCTTGTCTCGTGACAAGTGGAAAGGAGAACATGGTAGGTACACTCCATGGATTAAAGATTTTGCTTAGGTAGCACATGTCACTTTCACTCATATTTCTTTGGCTAAAGCAATTTGCATGGTGAAGCATTTTATCAATGAGGCATAGAGGAGTGTGAAAATTTTGTACAATAATACAATCTATCAAATCCTCTTTTGTGAGGTGTCAGTTCAAAGCATATATCCATTTTTCTCTTTGATCAGCCCCCTCTCCACCCCACCAACATTTTAGTGCTTTTACTTTGGTTTTGTTGATCTTCTATTTTGTTTGTTTTCTATTTTATTAATTATTCCTTCTATCTTTATTATTTATTATATTAATTCAATATGTCCTTCTTATACTGATTTCTTATGATATATTCTTAGCCTATTGATTATCAACATTCTCATTTTTAATATATACATTTAATAGTATATATTTCCCTCTAATTTAAGTTGTATCCCACAAGTTCTAATATACACTACTTTTATCAACATTCATTCAAAATACTTTTTAAAAATTTTACATCATGATATTTCTTTAATCAATGAGTTATCTGATAGTTTCCAAACACATTGAGATATCCTAATTATCTTTTCTTATTCATTTCTATCTTAACTATGATCATAGAAATACTTTGTATGATTTTCATCTCTTCAACTTTATTGCCAAGCATAAGTAAAGTCATTATAATAAATGTTCTCAATGTGTCAATAGAAAGAAGTGTGTTGTAGTTAGTAGTAGGGGTGATGGCCTGCACGTACTTATTAGATCAATCTGCTAATCTTTTTTGTCCAATCTGATATATCAGGTGGCATGGGAAAGTTCAAATTGACTTTCCTGAGCCTACTGTGCCCATCTTTTCCCAATTCAAGATCAGTGACGCCATGTTGGCAGCTTGAAATTAGCCACGGTGGGAGAATTTACACCATAGAAATCAATAAATACAAAGTAATCTGGGAATTTGACAACTTCTGTAGATCCAGCAAATTTACCTCATCCTCTAGGTTTAGTAAACTTAGATGAAAACTTGTAACAATGAGATTGATATAGGAGCTATTATATACAATTATGGCCATCAGGAGTGAACTGGATATAAAAAACAAACAAAACAGATGCATGTTCAATTCTCTGTGAGTGTGATCTTTCTTCTAGGGCATTGCAAAATACTTGTAATGTGATTGGTGGCATCAGTTCACATGAGTTTTCTCTATCATATTAAATTTGACAAAATTCTGTAATAAAACTATTCCAGAAAACACTATAGGAGAAATGAGGAATCTTATCATGTTTCTCTTATCTCTGATCTGTCCTCCCTTTCTTTAAAGGGAATACCACAGGGTTGTCAAAATGATATTATAAAAATTACAAGGAGCAGTACAACAGGAGAGAAACTATAATAACTTACTATTTATATTGTATGAATGAAGCAAGTTCATTCATTGCTACTTTTTGAACTGATTCCATAAAGGAAGGTAATCACTACTTCCCTGTGTTGTGTGATTATAGAAATGTCAGTACAGTTTTAAGATTTTATGTAGCTCATGGGTCTTTAACTTAAATTGGATCCAGCAAGAATAGAAAAGATTTAAAGACAAGGCAGGAAATAGTCATTTAGTGTGGTAATCAAGCAGAATTCTTCTAAAACTAGAAGCAGTATAAGTAGTACAAAAAATATTTGACATTTCCAGTTTAGTGACTAACCAATAATTCACAAAAGGAACCTTCTAAAAATAGATGTTTTCTAAATTTTATGGAAGTTTTTCTGAATAATCTGATAAATGGTGGTTTTTACTGTTCATGCTGCATTTTAGATGCCCAAGGCAGTATTTTAGAGATTTTTATGGAAGGGAGGGAGCAATTAGGGACATCTGGATTGCCCCAGGCATGATTCAAATATTTTTTACTTGTTCCCTCCTCTTTAAAGAGAGTAATGATATCTAACCCTGACTGCCTAGGTAAGAAGTTTGCCAAGAGCAGTAATGAAATAAAATATCTTTTTATAATTAAAATTCTATATTACTGTGGAAATATCTTTACTCCTATTTATGCAACATGTTGAGCATTTAGAAGATGGACTTATTGCCTCATGATAAACCTATAATATCTTCCAGTGTATAATTCCTTAATCAGGGTCCTTGAATTTTAAGGGGATCTATAAATGGATGGCTTCAGGAACCGTAAGCACAATTTTCTGGAATTCACGACTTCTTCAAATTCTCAAAGGAACTGTTTCCCCAAATGTACAGTCCTTTGGGAGTGTGATCCTTATGTTACTAAATGACATTTTGAAAGAAATGAGTGTGAATAGGAGCAGTATCTTAGGATGACTTTAACTATCACATAAAACACTTTGTACAGTTATGAGAGCATTTAAATGCATATTATTAAAGCACAGCAAATAGGAAAAAAGCTTCCAGGTAAATAGAATGCATTGATTTCCTTCTATATGTCAGGTATTATGTCATGTCCATCATACAGATTTTATTTTTGTAGAATAGGTTTTACAATTATATGTAGCTAAATGTGGTGATGATTTTGGATTAAAATAGTTTCTAATATCAATATTAATTATACTTTAATCAAAATCATTGTATTTGACAGAAGTTAACAATCTCTTGTTCCCAATATTTGCTCTGTATTAGAATGACCCTGGTAGTTTTTAAAGTACTCCAGAGCATAGACCCCACCCCAGACCAGTTAAGTCAGAAACTCTAGGGGAGGGCTTGGGCATTGGTATTTCAAAAAAAAAAATCTCCTCAAATGATTCCATTGTGCAGACAGCGTTGAGAACCAATGTTCAACTATTTAAATGAATAATACCTAATTATATCATACAATTAGTAAGTGCATACAAGTATAATTTTACTCACAATTCATTTATAGAATGCCTGCTGACAAGTGAGCACTTTGTAAAATGCCATCAATTAATGATAAATATTTGGGTTTTATTCTCAAGGATTTTACAGACATAGACATAGAAGTAAAATGATTATTCTATTTGGGCTTGAATTACTATTCATAGACTGTTGCACAAGTAGTTACCAGGGAAAACCAGTTTTTAAAAATACTTCATGGTTTTGAGGTCTTCAGATTTTTTAAATAGTCTTTAGACATTTTTTCATAATTTTCATTGTTAATTTCATTCAACTGTCAAATATTTAGCACAGTTTTATAATACTTCTACATAGGCAACTGAACTCAAATAAAGTAAAACACTTTATTTCTAACTCTTTCATCTTTAAAAGGATGACTCTAAAATCTTATCTGAGAACACAGTAGAGTCCAGTAATCCTATTATATTTCCTTGTAAAGGAAAATTAAAATCAAAATTATCTTACAGGATAGAACTAATAAATGAATTCAGCTATGTTGCAAGGTAAAAAATCAATATGAAAAATCAATTATACTTTATATGCTAGCAATAAACTATGAAAATTAAGGAAGCAATTATATTTAAAATAGCATCAAAACAAAATACAAGTGTAATTTTAACAAAAAAAGTGCAAAACTTGTACTCTGTAAAATTTTTAAAAATGACTGAAATTGAAGAAAATCCAAATAAATGAAAAGATGTCAAGTTTATGGGTCCGAACACTTAATATGTTAAGATGGCAATACTTCCCAAATTGATTTACAGATGCAACACAATCCCTATCAAATCCCAGCTCGATTCTTTGTAGAAATTTACAAAATGATCTGAAAAAGCATATAGAAATTTAAGGGAACCAGTGTGGTCAAACAATCTCAAAAAAGGAAAGGAAAGTTGGAGGACATACACCTCCCAGTTTCAAAACACATTGTAAAGCTACAGTAATCAAGATAATGTGGGCCTGGCTAAGCTTAGACATGTAGATCAATGGAATAGAATTGAGAGTCCATAAATAAATCTCCACATTTATAGTCAATTGAATTTTGATAGTGGAGCCAATACAATTCAATAGGGAAAGAACAGTCTTTTCAACAAATGGTACTGGAACAACTGGACACCCACAGGCCAAAGAATAAAGTAGAACTTCTTCCTCATACCATATGAAAACTTACTCAAAATAAATCATAGAGCAAAATGCAAGAGCTAGAATTACCAACTCTTAGATGAAAATATAGGAGTAAATCTCTGTGACCTTGGATTATGTAAAGCCTTCTTAGGTATGACCCCAAAATCACAAGTGACAAAAGAAAGAGTAAAGTTTGGACTTTATCCAAATTAAGAACATTTTAATTCAAAGGACACATCAAGAAAATGAAAAGACAACCAACAGAACAGTAGAAAATATTTGCAAATCATGTATCTGATAAAGGACTTGTATTCAGAATAAAGAACCCCTACAATTCAGTAACAAAAACACAAACAATCAATTAAAAACTGGGCAAATTACTTGAATAGAAATTTCTCCAAGGAAGATATACAGTTGGTTATTAAGCACATGGAAATATGCTCAACATCAAATGCTAATCAAAAACACAATAAGATACAAAACAAAAACAAAAAATAATAAGTATTGATGAAAATGTGGAGAAGTTAGAACCCCCATACATTGCTACTGAAAATGTAAAATGTTACAGCCATTGTGGAAAAAATGTCTGGCAGTTTCTCAAAAGGTTAACAGAGTTACCATATGATATATTAATTCTTCTCCTAGGTATATTCCCGAGAGAAATGAAAAGGTATGATCACACAAAAACTTGTACATGAATGTTCACATCAGTGTTATTTAAAATAGTCAAAAAATGGAATCAACCCAAATGCCCATCAATTAAGAATGGACAAACAATATGTACACTCATACTATGGAATATAATTCAACAATAAAAAGGAATGAAGTAGATATATTCTATAACATGGATACAAATTTAAAATATGATAAATCAAAGAAGCAGTCATAAAAGACCACATATTGTATAACTCCATTTATATAAAACATCCAGAGAAGATATATCCATAGAGACAGAACATAGATTAGTATTTACCTAAGGCTGGAGGTGGGAGGGAGAGGAATGGCCTTGGTTTTCTTTGTGAGGTGATGAAAATGTTCTAAAATGATTGCGATGATGATTGTGAAATTCTGTTAAGATACTAAAAAACAATCATATTATACACAACATAGTTGAATTATGTGGTATGTTTTTAATTATATTTTAATTAAGCCATTAAAAATTCCCTTATAGAAATATTACATATCACTTCCTCTCCTAACAACATCACATCTGTAGTCCTCACTTTAGCCTCACCCTGGTCTTTTATTTATAAAATAAAACAAGAAATACTCAAGAAGAGCAAAAAGGCATCCTTTATTTTCTGTTATCAACCCCAACTCCTGCTGCCTCCTCAGGGTCCTTTGTTGGTGTCTCCTTTCCCTTAACCTCTCTGTATTGGCATGTTCTAGGTTCAGTGCATGAGATTTACCTAGCAAGTTCCTAGGTAAGTGCAACCAGTCCAATGGCTTTTAATACTATCTGTATACTAATGAATTCCATGTATATTTCTAGCTTAGTGCTCATATTAAAACTTTACAGCTGTATGTTCTGTCAATATCTAAATCTTCATTTCCAAAACCCTTTTCTTTCTACGTGCTCTTTCCTATCTCAGCAAATGGCAACTTTATTCTTGTATTTGTTTAGACTCAAAACTGTGGAATTCTCATTGACTTCTTTCTTTTATGAAATCTTGCTGACCGCTTCTCATTTCTCATACTGGTATCCTTCACATCTAGGCCACCATCATATTATTAAGCCTCACTCTGTTGCCCTAGGTTTCAAGTGGGGAAAAGGAGCTTGGGATTTTAACATTCAGGATGTATTTTTCACTTAATCTTCCTTGTTTCAATAAAGCACTTCTATTCTTAGTGTGTCATATATTCTCTATTTCATAATCAGTCTCATTCAACCTTACCGGAAAGTAATCTTAGTCTTCGGTGCTGGAGCAGCAGTCTTCCAGCTGGACAGAGACAGGGAGGGAATTTGGGGACCTACTTATCTTTTACATATTATTTCAACCAATATTTCTGTTCTCAGTCCAACCTATTCAACCACTTTCAAAAATACCTGGTATTATTTGGTACATGTAGTGTTAGACAGTTTTTCCATAGTCAACTGACTTTTCTGTTTTCCCAGGTCTGCTCATTCAGTTGACTCTTTTTCAGCTTTTTTCTGTATCTAAAATTTTACAACTGTTATTTCTCTCAGACTCCACACATTGTTTTTCCCTCAAAAAAATTCCTTTTCTGTCATTGGAATGGAGTCTCTGGAAAATCAGTAATAAACAGTTTTTCAAACTTATATTTGCTTGTATCCCTATTATCTTTTTAACTCACTCAAAGTAAGCTTTTATCTTTACCACTCCACTTAAATTGTTCTTTCTATGGCCCAAAATATTTCAGTTTGCCAATTCAGTAGTCAACATCCCAGCAAGTTTTTACCCATTTAGCCTTGAAATACCTTTAACACTAGATTTTCAGAACACCACTTATTTCATTTATTTATGGGTTTTGTTCCACTTCAATGGACACTTCATCCATATCAGTCTCCTCTATTGGCTCCTACTTTTCTTCTAGACCTTGATATATGGTGAACCTAAAGTTCTGGTCTTAGACTTCTTTTTTATCTACACTTTTAAATGAGTTAATGTATTTACCATGGATTTAAAATCATTTAAATAAATAACTGTCAGATTTACATACAGCTGTGATCTCTCGATTGAGATCCAGATGTGATCATATACTTCTCTTCTGTCAGCTCTGCTTTGTTGTCCAAAAGGCATCCTCACCTCATTTCAACATGTTCAAACTACATGTCTTGCTTCGTCAACTCTCCAAACATTTCACAGATTCTCTCTTTCCAGTGTTGTTAACGGCATCACATCATATTAATCTTTTGCTTAAATACCTGTTATTTCTTCTCACCATGTTTATGATAAAAACTAAATTCTTACCATGACCTGCATGTCCCTTGCTCATCTAGCAACTGCATGCCTTTTTTAAAAATTCTCATGCCGTTCTATTTACCCTTCACCTCACATTCATTATTTCCTCAGATACTCTGTGTTCATAGGGCCCTCAGGCTTTAGGGTCTTTCTAGTTTTTACTCCTTCTAAATGGAACACAAAAAATCATCTTCTTATTACCAGCTCTTCGTTTTACTCATGTTTCATGAGTCACAACAGTTACTTCTGCAATATTTCTCTTTATTCCTAGTTAACCTTCTTTTAACATTTTTGATTTTCCTCATACCATACCTCATATCCTCATACTTGTTATCTATCCCAGTTTTCTCTATTATCTTACTTACTTATTTGTTTTCTTTTAAAATTTTCTGTTTCTTGTCACTATGACATATGGTTGAATAAAAGAAAGAATTAATGAATATATCATACAACCAAGGAAGAAAAACATAATACTCGAGGGGATATTGTTTACATTGAGTCACCTAGACAGCCTGTGTTAGTGTTAAGACAGTTGCTTAACCTGTTTCATTTTCCTCCAAATTTAACATAGAGACTATTAAAGAAAAAAAAACTGGTAAATGTTAGTTAATAAAGAGTAATAAATAAGTTAGTAATAAATCTGAAACCATGCTGTCACAGAAGTCAAGAGAAGAGTTTTTCAAAAGAGGGCGTGTTCCACAGGTGTCAGGCCAGGCTAAGATGTCAAGTTAGATATGAGATGAGAAGAGTCTCCCCAACAATGGAAGGGGCAAAAAGAGAACAGCTGAGTATATTTATTTCCTTGGGGTTTTCCTTTACAAAAGGATGTAAAAAGATGTTGGTATGTTGGCTGTGAGGGAATACTACTCTGACTAATGCATCTGATACTGTTAGAACAGTTATTTTGGAATAGGGGAACTGCTGTCCAGTTTCTTCAGTGAGATAAAACTTGGTCTCTTGAGTTCAGTGATAAACATTATGGAACTATCCAGTGTCTTCCTACTAAAATTTTAGGTAGCCTCCATTTCATGTGTGCAAAACTGTGTTTTTTTCCATGATACAGATTCATTTATTTATGTTTAAATTCAGTTCCATCTGCCTGATTAGACATTTTTCCAAAGAAGACATACAGATGTCCCACAGATATGTGAAAAGATGTTCAACATCACTAATTATCAGGGAAAATCAAATCAAAACCACAATGAAATATCACTTCACATCTGTTAAAATGGCTGTTATCAAAAATATAAGGGATAAAAAATATTGGTGACAATGTGGTGAAAAAAGAATATAAATTAATATAGCTACTATGGAAAATAATATTAAGTTTCCTCAAAAAATTAAAAAATAAAGCTACCATATGATCCAGTAATCCCATTTCTGGGTATATATCCAAGGAAAGAAATCACTATATTTTTTTTAAATTTTATTTTATATTGGAATACAGTTGATTTACAATGTTGTGTTAGTTTCAGGTGTACAGCAAAGTGACTCAGTTATGCATACACATATATCTATTCTTCTTCAGATTCTTTTCCCATATACATTATTACAGAGTATTGAATAGAGTTCCCTGTGCTGTACAGTAGGTCCTTGTTGATTACCTATTTTATTTATGTTAATGTAATATATATGTAATATATATATGTTAATATCAACCTCCTAATTTATCCCACCCCCTCACCTTTCCCCTTTGGTAACCATAAGTCTGTTTTTGAAGTCTGTGAGTCTGTTTCTGTTTTGTAAACAGGTTTATTTTTATCATTTTTTAGATTTCACATATAAATGATATAATATGACATTTGTCTTTGACCTACTTCACTTAGTATGATAATCTCTAGGCCCATCCATTTTGCTGTAAATGGCATTATTTCATTCTTTTTATGGCTGAATAATATTCCATTGTACATATATACCACATCTTTTTTATTCATTCATCTGTCAATGAACATTTACGTTGTTTCCATGTCTTGGCTATTGTAAATAGTGCTGCAATGAACATTGGGGTGAATGTATCTTTTTGAATTATGTTTTTTTCTGGATATATGCCCAGGAGTGGGGTTGCTGGCTCGTATGTTAGCTCTATTTTTAGTTTTTAAAGGAACCTCCATACTGTTCTCCATAGTGGTTGCACCAATTTATATGCCCACCAACAATGTAGGAGGGTCCCCTTTTTTCCACACTCTCTCCAGCATTTGTTTTTTGTAGGTTTTTTGTTGATGGCCATTCTGACTGGTGTGAGGTAATACCTCATTGCAGTTTTGATTTGAATTTCTCTAATAATTGTGATGTTGATCATCTTTTCATGTGCTTTGCGCTATCTGAGAAATCACTATCTTGAAGAGATAATCTGCATCACCATATTCACTGTAGCATTATTCACATTGGACAAGACATGAAAACAACCTAAGTGTCCATCAGTGGATAAATGGATAAAGAAAATGGGATATATATATAATGGTATATTATTTAGTCATAAAAAAGGTAAATTCTGCCTTTGCTTCAACATATGAACCTTGAGGGCATTATGCTAAATGAAATATATAAAATAGAGAAAGTCAAATACTGTATGATATCACTTATATGTGGAATCTAAAAAAGCCCAACTCATAGAACTAGAGTGTAAGATGGTGGTTGATGGGGGCTGTGGTGGGAAACGGGGAGATATTGATCAAGGTGTAAAAAATTTCAGTTATAAAATAAATAAGTTCTGCAGATCTAACATGCAGTATGATGACTGTAGTTAATAGTACTTGTATTATATATTCCAAGTTGCTAAGTGAGTAGATCTTAAATGTTCTTACCACCAAAAAAAATGTAATCATGTGAAGTGATAGATATGTTAACTAACCTTATCGTGGTAATCATTTCACAATGTATATGCATATTGAATCATCACGTTGTATATCTTAAATTTACACAATGTTTTAAGTCAATTATATCAGTAAAGCTGAGAAAAGAAAACAGTATGTGTTTGTTCTGAGATTGAGTTGGATTTTTTTTTTTTTTTGCAGTATGCGGGCCTCTCACTGTTGTGGCCTCTCCCATTGTGGAGCACAGGCTCCAGACACACAGGCTCAGCGGCCATGGCTCACAGGCCTAGCCGCTCCGCTGCACGTGGGATCTTCCCGGGCGCACGAACCCATGTCCCCTGCATCGCCAGGCAGACTCTCAACCACTGCGCCATCAGGGAAGCCCATGAGTTGGATTTTTTTTAAGAGCAATTCTAAAGATGTAGAAATAAGCCTCAAGTTCGTTGTTGTGGTACCAAGTAGGAAGGAATAAAACTGAAATGCCAATTACATAAATTATTACAAAAATGGAACCATTGAAGAATAAAATGTTGAAAAATGATTTAAAGAGGTAGAAGATAGATTATTATAAATGATCTAGATTATTGGCAGGATCGGAACTGAATGCAGCTCCATGATATAAGTACGTGCTATAAAACCATGAGATATAAAGTATTGAGAGATAATATTTCAAACATACTTGCTCTATATCTATTACAGATAAACCAAATATGAAAAAGCAAAAAAAAAATGTTTCAGAGAATATTCTACATTATCCAAATATTAGCATTAGCCCAATTATTTTACTGAAAAGTCTTAATAAACTGAATAACTTCTGTGAATAAAAGTTACTGCCTCTTTGAAAATTTTTCCTTTTCTTTTTTTTCTGGAAAATATGCTCAAATTTTTATATTAAAAATACCAGGTAAATATTTGCCTGAAATTGTATTTATTATTTAAAACTTCAATCTCTTACCTCTCTTCCTAAGTCCAGTGGCAAGACCTTTTATTATGGACTAAAGTAAATGACCAGTTACCTTGAGGATTGAGGGTGACTGACAAAGTAATTAAAATCCATATTCCTAAAGTGATATTAAATATTAAGCATCATTTAATAACAGTTTAATAAAAAGGCACCAGTTCAATTTCATATAAAATTAGAAAATAATTTATTTTGATGAATAAAAATGCAAGAAGGAGCAATATTTTGATCTAGACTTCATGTCATTTATTTAATTTATGGCAATTATAAAATTATTACAGATACATTCCAAGTGATCTTTTGTAAAAGAAATGTTAATACTCATGAAAAGATAGAAACTCAAAATATTATAGATTGTGTGTCCTATATGTATTTTAGAGACAGGTAAAGAAATGCACAATTACCTTAGTTTTCTAAAGTCAATTACAAAGAGAGTGATAAGTCCTAGACAAACCATTGTGGAGGTAAAGACACACTTAGGTTTGTCAAGAGACATACCACTAGGGCCCATTCTGTCAGAGAGGCATTGGGCCCACTTGTGTCAGAGAGGCATTGGACTCTCCATAAATATGTCAGTCCTGTCTCTATCTCTGGCTCAAACGGAGGCCAGATCTCCCAGCTGGTCACCTGACACTGGCGATACAGCTCCTGTGTGAGGAGTATGTGTGTATGTGCATCTTCTATGTAATATTCTCTTTTTAAAAAAATTTCCGTTGTGTTAGAATGTTGTGTTACTTTCTGCTGAATAGCAAAGAGAATCAGTTATACATATACATATATCCACTCTTTTTTAGATTCTTTTCCCATATAGGTCATTACACAGTATTGAGTAGAGTTCCCTGTGCTATACAGTAGGTCCTTAGTAGTTATCTATTTTATATATAGTAGTATGTAATATTCTCTTTTAATCCAGAGAGAAGACCTACTGAGAAAAGTTTTGTGAGAGAATCACATCAATCTTTTACAGAACATAGCCTACCTTCAGTGCTGCTGTAATACTAAACAAGCAGAGATTTCCTCCAAAAAATCATGAAAGCAGAAAGTATATTCCTATCAAAACATGCTGCTGTTAAAGCACATGTGGCAACCAGGTCTCTGGAGATTCTGAGATACTGTCTTCCTTCAAAATAGATTTAAAATTACAAATGGAAAACACTATGAATTCTGTTCTCCATGTGAATAAAGACATTGTACTTGTAAATAGAATATCTGAGGAGTGGTCCTAGGGACAGTTTGTACATTTTTATTTAATTTACTTCATTTCATTTCATCTTAGCTTTTATAGCACTTATTTTGTGTCAGGCTTTTGAAATTTTTTCTACAGAGAGCATAATTGAACAAGAGTTCCAGGTGCTGTGCTTTGAAATCCATCACTATGTTCGTGCCAAGGCTGTTCCACACACAGGCTGCTCTAGGACAATGACTTAGCTGGCAGGATACTAAGGCAGACAGGTTCCTGGCAGACATATGACTCCTAGATGGTTGACAATGGCCAAACACTGCCCCTTGAACAGCAGTAAACGAGGCTTCCACTCAGTCTTTTCTAAATTCAATCCTTTCTAATTGTTCCAAAGAATAAAATATATGGAATGTTTTACTTCATGATTTTAACATATTCCAGAAATTGTGAAATTTTTAAAGAATACATAGAGAAGCAAAAATATATATATATAAGAAGAAATTAATATCCATTGTATTTGGTTTCACTTATGGATGTAAGTACAGAATCATAATTAATATGCCTGAAAATAATTCAACATTGTATTCAAGAAAAATCAGAAATGAGTGTCAATAGTGCTTTTAAAAACATGATGCCAGGGCTTCCCTGGTGGTGCAGTGGTTGAGAGTCTGCCTGCCGATGCAGGGGACACGGGTTCGTGCCCCGGTCCGGGAGGATCCCACATGCCGTGGAGCGGCTGGGCCCGTGAGCCATAGGCGCTGAGCCTGCGCATCCGGAGCCTGTGCTCCATGACAGGAGAGGCCACAACAGTGAGAGGCCCGCGTACCGCAAAAATATATATATATATATGATGCCAAATTTATTTGCTAATATTTAAAGTTTATCCTTCAAAATATACATTAAATTGGAAATGTGAGGTTACTTTTTAACATAATAAAATTATTTATCTCAGGAAATGTGAGGTTACTTTTTAACATAATAAAATTATCTCATACTGTTGTAGGATTTAATGTCTTTTGTCTAAGTTTGTAAATGAAACGAATCACTTTTCAAAGATCCTTTAGAAATAATTATGAAATTTCCAGGTTTATAAATATAAATTTGTAAAATTAATGTCAAACCTGAAGTTAAATGAGTTTTTAAAGTTTTTAATGTAAAGGTATTAGACACTAGGTTAGTTTTCTAATTAAAGAAAAAAATAAAAACCTCTGGAGAACATTTAGCGTGCAAAAAAGTTTACCCCTGAGTCGTCAAAGTCCTAAATTTTAGAAGACCATTCCATCAAGGCACCTAACATTATCTGATGAATTTCTACAAATACTAAGCGCTTTTCTTTTCCATTAAAAAGAAAAAAAAAATCTTTTGAAAATGGAGACCAAAATCTGGATTTTTAAAATGATGATTTAAAGCTCATAATTCAATTGATAATTCAAAATATGAAAACAGTAATTAAATTTTATTATGTGTCATTACAGTTCGTATGAGTTTGTAATGTAAATATACAAATAAATAACATTATTTTATGCTAGTCACTTTATGCTAACTCTTAAAAAACCTCTAAAATACTAGAATATTTCATGTGAAATATAATGCTTACAACAAAAAATTAGGCTTGAGGCACATATTATTGCATTTATTATAAATGAGATTTTAATGCAGTCAAGGCCTTGTGCATGAGTTAATTTTCTCTGACTTACAGCTGCCTTCCAAGTCACATAGAGCCTTTTGCAAACACATTCTGTTCAACTGTGTCTCAACAGTAGATTACAGATAATTTGAATACAAGAGTCAAGGTTTATTCACTTTTGCATTTCAATAGAAAGGAAACCAGATATGAAACTGATTTCTTCAATGAGAATTTGTTTAATACATGTTGAATTTTATTGAAACTCAGATGTCATCGATTATAACATGCAGCACTAAGACAGCAAAAACAATGCCAATTCCAAGTGTAAAATCTATTTCTATTTCAGAGATAATATACATGCAAAAGTTTGCATCTCAGAATTTATGAAATATGGTACTACCACTTCTAAGATCAACTCCTGGATCCTCCATGAAGCTTTGAAATTACATACCTATGATCTTGAGCCTTTATCCCCTCCCTTAAGCCCTTGAATAGAGCCAAACCGTAATTAGTACCTTTCAGAGGACTGAAATAAAAATATTTACCGATTTGAATCCCTTGTGGAACTTAACCTACAGTTAAATCCTAAGTGTCCTGTGTAGTATCTTCTTTTCCCAAGTTCCCACCACTATGGGACCATCAGAAGTTATTCTGTTTAACCTTAAATTCACCCCTCTGTATTTTCCTGGTCTACACTTAAAATGTGTTCCTTTTCAATCATCTTTTCAACTCATATTGTCCTTTCTTTTGAGTCAGTTTCCCACTCATCTCTCTCCTAGTTTTCAACATGCCTGACCCAAACTCTATTCTTGTTTGTAGAAGGTAGGTATTTTACTGTTTATATATTCGTGTGCAAAAATGTAACTGTATTTTTATATAATTCAATTTAACTTTTATTTTAAACCTCATTCCACTCTGTAATGGAAAGCTTAATCTTGCCAATTCAAAGTAAATTCAGTTGTCTGTTCTTTCTGTTTAATATTGGCTTATAATTCAATCATGTTAAGATATAAATGTACTTCTGAGGTTTTCTCCTTGCCCTTCCATAATGAAGTTACTTAAATTATAAGTTCTGCCAGGCACACCTGTTGCTAGAGGGCCACTGTGGAGATAGGAATCTCTAGATTCTTCAGAATATAAAACATCTGAAGTCTTATGCATGGGCACAAGAATGGCGAGATGAATAGAATTAAACTATATTATTACATTTCTATTTTGCCTTTTGGTGCTAATGACCCACTAATACCTGAGATTTACCTTCACAGATTTTCTAGTGAGGATGGTCCAGACTGTAGTGGGCAAGCCATCTCATGGCAGGCCCAATAGCTTTCTCTCAGTTAACTTCTATACCTTAGCTGGTATAGCTAAGCTATAAGAAAAGCTTTCAGATACAACTTTACTCCACAGACTCAGGCAACATAGGAGGTCTCTAGACATCACAAGGCTTCAAATGTCACATATGTCCAGAATGAGATTTCTACTCTTCAGCACCTGGTATCTGTTTCTTCTTTTCTGAGCTCTTGTGTAGAAGCACAGCCTACCCCTAATTTTGGATTCCAAACTTGAAAGTGGATTCCAGGTAGGGAGATAGGGGCAATGAATTTACACGCCCCTGCCCCCCTGCCATACACACAAATTACTTCTAACACATTAGGTTTCCTTTCCCAAACTCTCTTCCTCTATAGACTCTGTTTTCTAGTTCAGAGATTTCGGGGAAGAATATTTTGGCCAGGATATGTGGACTTTCCTTCTCACATCTGAAACCTAGGGTTTTGCACTTAGAAATGGAAAATGTGGTGTCTTTTCTCCCTGGCTTTTAATCTTTTTTCTACAGTGAATGGCAGTCCTGAGTCCTACACTCTGAATTTCAGTGGTCATGGAGTAACAGAAAAAATATTCTACAATTAATGTCACAGATTATTATTCTGCCACACTCAGTTAAACATCTTCATACTTTTCTTTGACTCTTTATTTCATTTTCTGAACTAAGCAGAAACCTGGCTGTTTCCAGAGAGCACTGTTGCCCTAAAGATGACTTAATTCTCTATTTTCCCATACCTCAGGGTCAAGAAATGCAAAATATCCTCTTTACCCCACAATGCTGGAAAAACCTGTCATCCCTCCAATCTGGTGTGAAAATCCCTGATACCTAAAGATGCAGGGCATTCATACAATACACTTTTAAAGTGGACAGTAATGAAATGAGATGCAATTGATATCACTTTTCAACCTGTGATAACAAAAGTAGAGTTTTCAAACAATTTAGAATAAACCAGTTACATGACTTTAAATTCCCGTTCACTTTAAGGATGTAGAATAGTTGAGACTGAGAAGATTAATAACAAAGGATTTTGATTTGAAACAGTGTTTTGATTTTTAGAGTTGATTAAGTGTTTTTTATTTTTAATTTAAAAAATTAATTTAAGGTCACTAGAAGTTGTGAGGCTTATGTGATTTCTCATTTGGGAACACTGAGTAAATGCATAAATGTTAAGGAACAATGGGAAAAAAACACAGTTTTGTGTTTCATACCACAAACAGAGTTTGAGATTGAAATGTTTACATCCTGCTATACTTTTCTTGGTCACTGTTAATCTCAAAATTCCCTATCCTTCCTGCTTATTCACTGAGGATATGGCGTATTCCTTGTAGAAATCCCTACTTGCTAGAGTTCTGCCATGTTTGTGGGTTACCTTACAGTCCATGTAGTTAATTCAGACAATACTCTGGTAATTCATTACCTTATATCCAGTTCTCTTCTACCTCCACTGTTAAACCTCCCTCCCCCGTTGGTCACCCTTTGGACCCTGCAGTCAGCCAGAACTGCTCCAGTTCTAAAATAATAAATAAATAGTTTTGTCTGATCATAACCTTCTAACCCTCTCTTTTAATTTAAATAAATCAATTCCTCCACCTTATTATATATTTTAATCAATAGAATCCTCTAATTTCTCCATAGCAGCTCTCTTTTGTAAGAATTTTTTTTTTTTTACATCTTCCCTGAGTTTTAAGATTTTATCCATTTCGACCACCTTCTTTCTGATATCTTCATCTCTTTTGCCCTGTTTTATTTTCATCACTTGTATCTAGCAAAATCTCAGTCTTGGTTGGGATTCATATGTCTCCTTTCTCCATGCCTGCATCTGTGCATGTGAGCAGTGATTTAGATCAGATCACACATCATCCAAGTTCATGTTATCCTTTCCATAAATGGTTCCTTTTCTCTTTCCTTGAAAGCAGTTATTTCAAACATCTTCCACTGTCCACAGATTTCTATTCTCCCATCTCCCCTTAATTCTCAACAGATGATTTCACCTTTCTACTTCCTTCTACTTCACAGAGGGGATAGGTAATTATTCCTTTAAATTCCTCCAAACAACTCTACAATTTCACCTATCTACAGTTGCATCTTTGATGCCCTTCTCATTACAAAGAAGCATATTTTATCCTGCCTCCAGCCTCTACACCTAATATTCTTTGGATAACATGCCCTGCTGGATTATCTTTGACTTGAGCTATTGATTCTTCTCTATTTTCTCCCTTCAGATCTTCTTTCCTATTGTTTCCACTGCATCCAATATTTTTTACTGGAAGCAGGACGAAAGAAAACCTCCTCCAACCAGACATCCTTCTTCACTTTTGCCCTGTATCTGTCCTCTCTCTCAAAGCCAAATTTCTTTTGACAGGAATTCTCTTTCCTTATTCACTTTCCATTAACTCCAAATCTACTGCAATTTTGCTTTCACACTCACCACTCCACTAAAACTCCTCTGATCAAGGCCATTGTAACCTTGGTGCTGCTAGAATAATCTGGCATTTTTAGAATATACAAATCATTTTTAGTTACCTTCTTTCCTTTTAGTGTTATTTCAATCTTGTAATATTATCCATATTTTCTGAGAAAGAAACTGATATTCTGAAAGTTAATTTGGTCAAGATCACACACTTGTAGCTATAGATGGCAAAGACTGATCTTGAATTGAGGGTTTCTGACTCAGGAACCTATATTTTGCTACAATAAAATAAGATGAATCAATTATATTCTCATATTCATTATTTTGTGTATATTTACAACTTACTTTTTACTAAGATTATAGATTTCCATGGCCTACATTGATAGCACAGCCTACAGTATCTGAAGTTATTAATAAGTTAAGATGTCCCAGAAACTTCTGGGGAATGGGGAAGCTAATGATAAAAGTTTTGCTTCATAAATTTCCTAGTAAAAATAAGGACAATAGACATGTTAGAGACAGTCTATTTCTCCTAAGTAATGTAAATTGACTCAAAAGTACAAAGGGAAACATTGAAAGATTCAAAATCTCACTCATTGTTAGTAACTAACTTGATTGGCCTAAAAAGCCAAATATTGAATGATAGGTCTCTGATGTATCTCTGATCTGATTGGGAAACAATTTTCCCATTGTTTTCTCTTTTCCTTAATAACTCTCTTTCCATTGAGGAACTTATATTTTACTGATAAGAAAATTATGCAGAAGAATAGTTACAATCCACAGGAATTTCCAGTTCATTACTATGGTATAGGTAGGTGCAAAATGCCCTCGAAGCAGAAGAAAATAAGCTCTCAACAGCAGGCTTTCCAGAGGAAATGATACTTGAACTAAGACTTAATAATTGTAGATACTGTCCAGGTAGATGAGGGAGGAAAGGACATCTGAGTGGAGGGACCAGCATGTGCAAAATGTAGAGACATAGATATCATGGGGTGTTTAGAGAACTACAATCAGTTGTTCCAATGAAGTAGTAGTCAAGACTTTAAAGCATAAAATTACCAGGATGACAATTCAAAATAATTTGAAGGAACAAAAACAACAGAGTGGATTTATTGTTCACACAATGGAAAATCTCCAGAGTGTCTCTTTTTAAGCACAGATGGATTGGAGGATTTAAAAGATGCCATCAATTCTCTGTTTTGTTTTTCTCCCCTCCCTTTCTTTCCCTTTCCTTCTTTCTCTCTCTCTTTCTTTTTTTCTTTCTTTCTCTTTCTTTCTTTCTTCCTTCCTTCCTTCCTTCCTTCCTTCCTCTCTTCCCCCCTCCCTTTTTTCTTTTGTCTTCTGAGTTATCCTGATCCTCATACAGGCTCTTACTACAGAGAAATCCAAATAGCCACCAGCAGTGCTAAACTAAGATTGTCCTAGATCACATATTCCTGGATCACAAAGTGTATATTCATTTTATGATTAATCTCCTGGGTGTGAATGCAGATTTCTTGATAATATGTCCCCCACTACCCTGTCCTACTTTATTTTCTATTTTTTACCCCTATTTCAGTTATATGCATATCAGGTTAAGAAACCCTGCTGTAGATAAATGGGGGGCCTTTGTAAGGAATGTAATAAATTAACATGTGAGAAAAACAAGATAACTCTAGTAATTATAGGGATAATACAGGGAAACAAAAAAAAAGTGCTTTGGAGTTTGTGATGATTCAGACATATTGTCTTTACTATGTCTAACATTGTCTTTACTATGTCTAACATTCAGACATATTGTCTTTACTATGTTTATATCATAATTTATGTAATCAACTATATAAATGTAGCCAACTATATATCAATGTAAAGGTAGGGCTTTTTCCATTACTATTAAACTCTACAATAAGTATGCTTGTGGAAGCTATTTTCTTTGTAATTTTAGAAGTGGAAATGCAAGGAAAAGAATAATGCACAGTTGTAAATGTATACATATCATACACATCAGCCAATAAATAGCCCTCCAGAAAAAAATCCCTGCTTTTACTTGTATCAGCAATCTACTTGTTTTAATTTCCCAGCAGCACAGACTCCCTGAAATTATGTATCTTTGTAATTGTCAATATGATAGTACAATTCTATTGGAAGAGAATTTCTTTGTGTATATTTTCACAAGGTAAGATCAATCTATAGCTGCCTTCTGTGTCCTTCAAGCTTTGGTTGGTTAAGAGTGGCAGAGATAGTTGGTCAGCATATTTACTATCTTGTGACTGAATTTCTAATCATAAAATGTATCCATGTGTCTACTTCAAAGAGAAGGACAGGTGTGAGAGAGAATTGACAAATCCTACATTTTTACAAAAACAATAGGTTAGAAGTACAAATTAGAAAGAAAGGAGCCAAATGAAGATGGCATGTATTACTGACATCATGTCTCAGATGCAAGGGCCAGAAAAACAAATGAAAGAACAATTTGGATGTAATTAAGGAAGCAGAAGGCAAAGAAAAGAAAGAAAAACTAAGGAACAGATGATGCTTCTAGCCCAAACTCCTCAAATATTCCAGCCGGCCTTTCCTGCTTGTTCTGCTGTGACAAAATATGTGGACACTCAATGAAATGTACTCAGCCTTGAGATTATTAATAATTTTGAAATTGAAACTAGCTGCATAGAAAATACTGTAGACCAAATGCTTGAATTGATTCTTTTGGCTTTATTCATCCCCTATTGACATTTATCCCATTAAAATGAAGTTTTATTTTCAGTGTCCTTAGATAAACTTTGACTGCCAAAGAATGGTTCCAATTGCACATTTTAAAGTATGTCTGTACATACTAGATGCTTAATGAGAATTTTTAATAAATTAATTTATGAATCAATTTTTACATCTTCATGTGTTTCTGCCCTACCCACCATACAAAGCAATTGAAACTCAAAGTAATACCAACCACTTTTATTATTTGTTCATTCAACAAACATTTAGTGCTAGGTCCTGAATATACAAAAATTGGCCTTGGAGATTTCTATGCCCTTAATATGTCATCCTTTAAATAAGCTAGGGCAGGCAAATGGGGAGTGAGAAGGGAAATAATATTTGAATGATTGAGTCCCATGTACAAGACATAGTGCTGGCCACTTTACATGCATTATCTCTAATCCCAGAACAAACCCAGGTCATTCCCCTGTGTGAATTTGGGGAAAATGTGGCTCATAGATATTTATGAAGTTTCCCCAAGCTTTTAACACCAGTAGTAGGAAGATGCAGGGTATAAATACATGTTTCCTTTACCTTGTTGGATGTTGCCAGTCCTTTTTCACTTCTAATCAAGCTAGGCAGGATTTCTCTGTTTCTTTTCAGTCATATAAAATGGGAGAATAAGTAGTGAATTTCTCATCAGCACATCTTTCATTCCTAACAATTAAAATTGCTAGTAATTTCATCTTTGTTTACTTCAGATTTTCATGCCTAGAATACACTTTTCTATACTTTTCCCCTATTCTTTCTCCTTACTAGACACCTCTCATATTGATAGTTGAAACAGCATTTATAGACCCTAGAAAAGAGAACCTCCTGAATAATTACATTTTTGTCCCAATGGCCAATACATGATACCTCTGCTACCCACTTCCCTACTTTTTCCCTCCCAAGCACGAACCAGAACACTAAGGGTATGTAAGATGATGGGGCCAATCATACCTGTTCTATTTGCAAACCCTCCTCAGAGCACTACTCCCAGAATCAGCTCCAAGACTCTGCTACATTGCCTTTTTTTAAGTTCATTTTTAAAATTGAAATAGAGTTGATATACAATGTTGTGTTGGTTTCAGTTTTAAAGCAAAGTGATTCAGGTGTGTGTGTGTGTGTATATATATATATATATGTGTATATATATATATATATATATATATATATATATATATATATTCTGTTTCAGATTCTTTTCCCTTATAGGTTATTATAAAATATTGAGTATAGTTCCCTACGTTGTCTTTTAAAATCAAAATATAATGGTTTTCTTCTAAAGTACATAACTACACTAATTTATGTGTTAGGACCACATGCCATTCATGTATTCATTCATTTATTCCACAGATATTTTTTATGGAGTCTCTATTATGTAGGTTCTAGAACTACACCTTAAAAACAAAGAGACAAAGTTGCTGTGCTCATCAGTCTTATATTCTAGGAACTGTCCTAAACTAAAATTTCTAAAAGGTAGGAACAGACATGCTAGTTACCATTCTAGTTACTTTGTCTGCTTTTGATTATAATGATAATGTTCTGATGACAATGATAATAAAAAGAGATCTGATTCATGCTAATTTATGAGTTTAATCTTTAGGAAGTATTGGAAATAGTGTCTTACTTTATAACATGATGGGAGGAATTTCCAGTAATGAAATAAATCCTTAATAGGCTGGATGTTAGAATACCAAGTAAAAGTTGTAAATTACAGAATAGTAGGACCCTAATTTGGTGATTTTCAAACTTTGCTACACATTAAAAAGCCACTGGGGAGCTTTTAAAAACAAATCCTGACTCCCATCCTACTCCCTGTACCAATTAAATCAGAAAGTTGTGGGGTAGGACCCAAGCATCATTTGTTATTTTTTTTTAGCTCCCTAGATTATTTCAACATGCAGACAAATGTGAGCGCCAATGATCCAAACACATTTTTATCAGTCTTTAGTGTACATGCAAATCAACTGGAGATATTAAATACAGATTCTAGTGTTTTTGTTTTTTTTTAAGTCTTCGCTGAATTTGTTACAATATTGCTTCTGTTTTGGTTTTTTGACCATGAGGCACGTGGGATCTTAGCTCCCCAACCAGGGAAGGAACCTGCACCCCTGTACTGGAAGGCGAAGTCTTAACCACTGGACCACCAGGGAAGTCCCCAGATTCTAGTTTAATGGATCTGGGGTGGGCCCAAGATTCTTTATGTCCAACAAGCAACCAGATGTTTCTACAGCTGCTGCTGCTGGTCTGTGTGCCACACAGTGAGTCTAACAAGATGACAACACATGTCACCTTATTAGGCCTGTAAGGGCTCTGCGGCTAGCTGCCTGCCATTTTCTGAGCAGTGGTTACCCAACCCATCCAGCAGAGGAGGCATTGTGTTCCACATCAACAAGGACCGCCTAAAAACATTCACAGAAGAGGCTCTCCAATGTTGTAGGTTTTTCTGACAACTTCGGAAAAACTCCCATCTCAACTCAAGCATGAGAGGAACTTCTGGAATGTGTACCTGGAAATGCTGATCTTTGAGAAGTACCGTCTCAGTACTTGGCTCATGTTTAACCAATAACTAAACCTCTAGGAAGAGAAGAGAGAGCCAGACATCACTTCTATGCAAAACTCCAGTTTTGAGTTTCTACATATCCTAAATGTATTTCATAAGTGAATAACTTGAGTAGAAATTATTCCACAGCCTAGTGAGTGATTAGACAAATGATGGGAAAGGCATGTTCTTTTTGTGAAAGTGTAGCTTAGACTTGGCAACATTTAGAAATCAGGTATCTAGCTCCATGAGTGATGATCCCAATTTCTTTCTAAAATGTGTTCTAAATGATCACTTATGATGTCCTGTCTCTCCACCCCAATTATTTCTTTATTAACTATGTGAACATTTCATTCTTGGAATATGCTTTTCCTATTTGTATTTTAAATTTATTTGAACTAGTGTCACTAATGTTTTTCTTAGATTAGAATTTAGAACAAAATCCCTACAATCTTCAAAAATGACTGACATACAAAGTGAAAGAGAAATGTAAATATTTAAGAAAGAAACATGCCTTTTTGCAACATGAAGGGGAAAATGACTTTGTATTTTAGCCTTTCATCACAGGAGTTCTGATATGAATCTAAACTATTTGACTGCTCTTGCAAAATGATATCATTTTACCAGAGTAAAGTGTTTTCTATAATATGGTCCTATGTATTATGTATTGGATATGGCAAAAGTAAATGCCCAATAAAAAGTCAGTGCATATTAAATTAATGATTCTAATGAACTTCATCTTCTGTGAATTCATTGTATAGTTTGAAGCAGCTTTTGAATAGGAAGTAGAGTTAGTAGACAAATGGAATAAGAATGAATGTGTTTAAAAAAAAAGAAAAGAAACTCCCCAAAGTGCTTGTTTTCAGAGAATTAGAGATTACAAGTCACTTCAAATGATCCATTGATTGAAGTGACTCATCCATTAGAAAGGCCATCTTGTCTGCAACAACAACAAAAAGATGCATTTTAACATGCACATGCATGTTTTTTCATCAGATAAACATTTTACATATGCAATCACAACACATTCACCCACAGTATCTCAATTATAAATATCACTTGTTCAGTTCATTTCATAAATAATTCGGTCTGAGATGAAATCAACAATTCAGTATTATTCATTCCAGCTCCAGTCAACTGAGAATGTCTTTTAGGAAAATAAAAACACCTCTGGTTTTCTGTTTATTTCTGTGACTTAGTAAAAGTAAAATGAACATAGAGTTTAACTGGCAGGGTCACACTGCCTGGAACACAGTAGGCTCACAATACATAATTTTATTTTCATATATATATATATATATATATATATACATATAATTATTCTAAGATTTGTTTTTTTACTTTACCTAGCAAATTATAATTAAATATATACTTAACACCCATGTTTTATGAAGAAAAAATAAAACATTTATTGTAAAAATTACCCAAAATAAAATGAATGTTTTGTTATACTAGGTCAACTAAACTCCAACTTTAATGGATGTGTAAAGTATTTTTCAGGATATCATAGTAGTTTTTTATCATGGTTTTAACAAATTATCCTAAAATTATCAATAGAAGCTTAAAATAACACCCATTTATTAACTTCCATTCCTGTAGTCAGAAATCTGGGTACAGAGTGGTTCAGCCAGTCCTCTGCTTGGTGTTTTGAATTGAAGAAATCACGGTATCAGCTGGGCTGTATTGCTTTCTGGAAGCTCTGTGGATGAATCCACTTCCAAGTTTATTCCTTGCAGACTGTCAGCTAGGCTGGATATGTCTGTATTTTAAGGTCCATAATATCAATTATATTTGCAAGACCCCTTTTGCCATGTAATATAATGTATTTGTAGGTTCCATGCATTAAGGCATGGACATCTTTGGGGGGCTATTCTGCCTACCATAGATAGACTAATAAATGGATTCTGAGAATATTGAGCTTCCCTTATGAGAGACCAACAGGATGATAGAGTAAGAAAGATCAAAGAAGCTCAAAGGGGAAGAAAACATTGATGTTTTAAAATTCCTCCTGGCTCCATGAGACAGATGTTTCGTAAGTTTTCATAGATATTTTACCTTTCTTTCCCAATATGTACATTCACTATTGAGGTCTTTTAGAAATCATCTCTAATTGCAGTAATTGACACTCCCACCAAATGGTTTGATGGGGAATGCTGTTTGTCACGGCATTTCAAACAGTGTGCCCTGAGTCAAGCATAAAGCATAAAAAAGCAATCAATTTGATTCACTTAAGTTACATTAAATCTCTCTTTTCAAAGAATCTTATAAGACAACTTATACTCAGTTATTCTTCACAGAAATCTGATTCAATTGCTAAATACATTTGTAAATGAGACTGGGAAAATTATATGTTTTATACTACTTTTTTGTAGGAAAATCCTTTGTAGGACTAGATGGAGAAATCAAACATGCAGAATAGTGGGCTTTGCTAAATTTGAATGCTTAGATAATTCAATGTAAGTATTTTAAGGGTAAGCTAAATACCTGTTATTGTATTTCTTCTTGCAGTGAATATTAACTGCTATTACAAGAAAATCTGTAAAACAAATGCAACTTCTTACTGTTGAAAAAATAATTGAAAGGATCATAAATGGAAAGCTGTCTCAATATAAAGCAATAGTGGTTTTTAGCACCTGGTTTATAATTAACATTGCCCACATTCATTTGACTTTGAAAATGTTTATGATTTTATAATTTAACTACAAAAATGTAAAGGAAACTCGTTTCCCAATTTAATAAGACAGTGGGGTGAGGAGGGAAGATGGGTAGATGAAGTTTTTCAAAAGGAAAACAAAATTTACTTTTTTAGAATTTTGAAATTGTTATTGTTACTTTTCTTCCTTTGCCCATTTTACTCTGCCTTTAAAGTACAATGCTTTTTCCTATGAATCTTCTAGAATTAACTTCTCTGGAGTATTTTTTTCTTCATAATGAGATGGAGGATTCAGAACATATGTGCAGTAATTTTTATACATTAATGTTAAAATATTCTCTCATCATATGTTATACCAGATCTCATAACTTTGAAAAACACTGTTACATAGTATTATTTGAAAGATTTACGTAACAACTCCCAAAGTACATTTTACACCCCATTAAATCAAAACCTCACATTGCCAAGAAAGTACCTTAAGAAAGCTTGTTAACAGGGCTTCCCTGGTGGCACAGTGGTTGAGAGTCTGCCTGCCAATGCAGGGGACACGAGTTCATACCCAGGTCTGGGAAGATCCCACATGCTGCAGAGCGGCTGGGCCCATGAACCATGGCTGCTGAGCCTGCGCATCCTGCGTGTCCGGAGACTGTGCTCCGCAACGGGAGAGACCACAACAGTTAGAGGCCCGCGTACCGCAAAAAAAAAAAAAAATCTTATTAACATAAAACTATGAATTTGAAATTATATAAAGTATATTTGCAAAGCAGAAATCAGTGCTCTCTTTGAAATATAGTAGCCAGGTTACTACAGGGTACATATGTAGATTCAATAAATATCATAGTCACATTTTAATTATTCTGAAATGTAAATCTATGATTCTTCTGAAAGGAATAGTTGGTTCACAGTGCCCAGTGCATTTGTTTCTTTAATCTTTTGAGTGAAAGTTGTACTTGGGAGTTATAGAGAATTCCAATTTTCAAAATGAGTTAAAAATATATGTTATAAAAGTTTTAAATTCACCCATTCTCTCCACAAGAAGCACTCAATCTCTATTTTGTAATTTATAAACTTTGCAAAGATTATATTCCTCTAATGATTTTGATATTCTTCTTCTTAACTTTCAGTATGTAGTTTATATCATTAGGTAGCGCTTTCATCTGCCATTATGATCCTTGTTTCCCTCTGGTAGAAGTACAAGAAGCACAGGTGAAGAGTAGATGGGAGGGAGTACATATTCATCCATTATTATGTGTAGTTTACACTGGTTTCCTCAAACTGGAGAGTGATCTTTTTTGAGAATGGAACAAAATTTGCCTTTGGGCCTAGCACAATGTCTTGCTTATAAGAGGTATAGGCTAATAGTAAATATGTTTAGTAAATAAATAATTGATAATAGTGCTTATCTTTATGGATGCTTTAGGATATTGTACTCAAAACTATAAGGAGAAGAACAATAATCCAAAATTCCTTTGAGGTTGTTAAGTTTGTGATTTAGTGAGTTCCTAACTTTCAGTCATTCTGGGTGTACCTTCATTTACCTTAATATACACAAGCCTGGTCATCTGCATTTTTGAATTAACCATATCTCTTATATCCACAATTGAACCTGCCTTTCCTATATCTAATATATACATATGTATATACATATAAATATAAACTCTGCATAAATAAATATTTTTTTCTGTATTATAAATCAAGTTTATGCCCTCCATTTTTCTGTAAGGCTCATAAAATTTTCCCTGGTTATTATCACTTATTCTCTAATCTCCTAAAGTTTTGTTTCCTTACTATTTTCCTGCAATTATTATATTTGTCAAATACATAATTTTTTAATATTTTTCTCTTTATGAGGTATAAGTAGCTTTATTTTTTAAATTATATCTATCTTTTCTACAAGTGCATGCAGGGAAGATATATGATTCTTATAATTCATTTTAATAGTTAATTTTGATTGACTTCATATTTAGATGTGATTTCATCTCAGAGAATTTTTTTTTTTAATATTTGGCATATTGTCTTTTTAAGTATCACACTTTGGTTAACTTTCCAATGAATGTAAAATTAAATTGTGTGTTTTAAGAGAAATATTTGAAGGAAAATTAACTGCTGTTTTCAGTAATAGTTTGCTTATTTTTTACTTTCATAATTGCTGTTTTCTAATCCCCTCAGTTGTCAAATTTTTCTTGATACTCTTAGTTTATTCAAAACTAAGTTTATTGTAAAATAGGCTTGAAAGCAAATTATGAAAATTATGAACTTTCTTATCTATCACATGTGGATTAATTCTTATTGGTACCACAAGTTTCCTTATTAGCTATAAATTACTACCTACTATGTTATATATCTCTTTCATATTGCCTGGTTTAAAGCCTCGTCTTTCACTTAAATTGTCACTACTCCTTCTGTTCAGTTTCTAGAACATTTTTCAACACAACCTCCACACATTGCCAAAGTAATCTTTAAAAACCACACATAGCCTGCTCAAATCCTTAAAATTCCCATTGGCTTTGGGATAAAATTGCAACCTCCAGGTATGACACGAGTCCCTTTATTATTTGCAGCACATGTACATCCCCAAGTTCACTGTTAATAATATCTTTCATTCTCTTCATCCCTTCAGCCAAGAAGAACAGTAGTATTTGTGCTTCTTTAGTCATGATGTGCTCACTTGCACATGTGTGCCTTGCACATTATTCCCTCTTCCTTAAATACCCTTCTCTCTCCTTCTGCCCACTTTCCACTGGCTAACTTCTCCTCCTTATATTCAAATTAGGCATCAACTTCCTGAGAGGGCCCACGTTAGAAATCGCCTCCTTTAGGAAACTTTCTCTAAGACTTCCCAAGATTGAGTTAGGTTCACTTGGCATCCCGGGAACAGGATTTATCCCACACAGTGTTTTCAGATTGAATGTTTTCTTATTAGCCTCCCACACTATAATCTAAAGTCATCAAGGGACTCTGTCTTGTTCTCAGTTGAGCCCATGGTAATTGAGTACCAAAATAAATATGTATGGTATGAATGACCGAGTTTCCTTTTGAACCTTCACAGTATTCCTACTTCTTAACATTAGTGCGTTAAGCCTTAAAGTTCATTCAGTTTTGTTTTATATGCTTAAAGGAATACATTTCCAGTTTAGGGTTTTATCAGAAAAAAAAGTGCTACTATTTTAAGAATAATTACAAACAATAACTGACATTTAAAAAATGATTATAGACTGTAGGTATATATGTATATACCATCTAAAAAGTATTCATGATCTTTTCTTATCGGAAATAGACCTAACTAGAAAAAAATTATGGTGGGTGTTTTGCTCAGGAATTACTGATTTTTTTAATATGATTGATTTTTTTCTTCTTTGAGTCCATTTGCATAACTGTCAATCCTCTTCCTTTCTATAAATATTTGTTGACTGCTCACACTCTAAAGGCACATTGCGAGGCAGAGATTGCACAAGTCAGTAAAATGTAATTGGTAGCACTGACTGCTTTCTTGCAGTGAGCAAATCTACCTCAGAGTGAGGACAATGTTCAGGTATCTATGTCTCTGGTGTCTGTGAGCTGAGGCTGCCCAGTGAATTGAAGAGCACCATATGCTCAATACTGTCCTTTCATTACATTCTTCATTGTCTGCCAAAAGTCAGGACCCCACAGAGTCCTCACCTCACCGAGGAAGGAGAGATTGGAACCCGAGTCTCTGTAAACTCAGGCGAGGATTGTATAATTCTTCTTTTTACAGTTGTCAATCAAAACATGTTCTGGGAGCACAAATTAGAATCCTTATGAGAGCTATTACTGCAATCAAGTCCACTTTATACACCTTCCCTAATATTGTTTCACTGATAGTATTTCTTAGGCAAGATTATACCTAGTGTTTTCATAAAACACATGCAAAACACCCAAAAAGACAAAGGATTTGGATTTTATTTTTAATACACTAATACTACAAAATTGTTTTAAAAGAAGTGTCTCTTTTTCCTTTTGCTTTTAACTGCCATTGATAAAAGCATAACTGCCAAGAAAACTTTTTTTTTTTTTAAATAGGGTCAGGGCCTCTAAAGAGTCAAGTAAGGTAAATTGTTTCCTCCCTTGTAGCTGAAATTGCTATGTTGTTTTAAATTTCCAGCTCCAAATTAATGAACAGTTTTCTCTGTGGTGTAAGAATGGGTTTGGCAGTGTGAAGATCAGAGTAATCTCTTCTTCATTAAATTGGACAAAGAGTACTCACTGGTTCTCAAACTGTTAAATGGATATTAGGGTTTTTAATGAATGGAACATTTATTTTTGTGCCAGCTCAACTAACAACATTGACATGATTAGCATACATTTTGGCAACCATTCTAGCGCAAGGTGTTAGAAAAAAGGGGCTTTTATCTTTGAGCTTAATTTACTTTAACTTTCCTGGTTATATATATTTTTAAAGTGAATGAGATGTTTTTGTAAAGGAAATCTTGGCACAAGAAGTTATTCAGAAATATGTCCTTTTATTAATGTCACAGGCATTTTTTTCATGCTAGAGATGAAATCCATACCCCAAACACATGAACCTTCTTCAAACTCATAAAAGAATAAAATGTTTTGTTATTTATATTGATAATTAAATCATTGCATTTGTAGAGGACTTTTTTTTTTTTTAATGGTGCTACTTGTTTCACATGTATTCCTTTCCTGTAAAAGAGAGAAATCAGATATAAAAATGACTGGTGGAGGATGGTTTCCTCCATTGCTCTATATCAATTATGAATGAAAAGTTTGGGGGGTTAAATGATCTTACTTTCTTAGCTCAGTGGTCTCTCATAAAAAAGGAATTTCCAATAAAAATATATTTCCTTTTTGTAACAAACACTACTGCCTCATATGCTTATTATTTTATTTATTAAAATTCTCAAATTGAAGAAAACAAGAAAATGAGTTAATATCTATTCAAAAGGTCTTGAGTTTTTGTATTCAATTCTTTTTTTGCAATGTGTTTTTATTTTAAAATTTATTGAAAGCACTTGTAACACAGCTAACAGAGGATTTGTTATAAGTATGTATTAAAATGAGTGTTTATAATTGATTCTAAGTCATAATAAATTAATATGCACGTACACATGCATGGGTGTAAATTTTCATGTGAACTTCTATCAAACACATAGGCATACTCTTTTTCTATTATATATATATAAACATATATATATGTGTGTGTGTGTGTCTATATATGTCTATAACTACACATGTATTTAATAATAATTTACCAAATGTTTAATTAAGTAATGAATTAGTTTAATATAAACGTTAGCATAACAGAATATTTAGTTTACCCACATTTACCTCTAAAAGCAAATGAATGCCATTAACAGGAGCTTCAGTAAAAGAACAAGCCCATGTTCAAATATAAAACAGTAAAAATGGGAAAGAAATTATGAAAATATATACCTTTAATTTGCAGACATAGAAACACTTTTGGTACAGTACAGACACATGATGCCCAAAAGTAGAATGATCCAGTTTAAGCTAACACTTATTCTTTGTTTACAAAGATAATTTTGCTATAGCTCTCATATAAAATAAAATTTCCAGCTCACACGTGGAAGTGAAGATGACCAATCACTGATAAACCAGCTTGCTTCACTGCAAATTGTTCAGTAAAAGCTAAATTATCAAAGAAATCTGCTGCTGGGCTTACAAATAAACTCTTGGACCTAATCCAAAGCCAAAGAAAGGAAGCCAGAACCGGTAGCCAACAAACCTAAACAACAACAAAAAGATAAGTATAACTTTCATAGAAAAGGTCCAGCTAAAACAACCAGTAGTGTCCACCAGCTTCCAGAATAATTTTGTTTTAATTAGATTTTTCTTTTTTTCTGTAACACATGAGTTTAAGTATATAAGAATCTAATACATAACCCAAGTATAGAACACTACTGACAAGTTGTGAAAGCATGAAAATATCATGAACACCTATGAAGCAACTAAGATTGAAACATATCTTTGCTTCTGACTGTTTCTCTTGGACATAATTTCTAGTTACATTTTCTTTAAAAAAGAATATATATATTTTACCTTGTAATAATAACAAGTGCAGTGGTAAAGCAAACAGAAAGCAACCAGAGTACACAGAAGGCGAATTAATCTTCAGCACGTCAGATCTTTAACACATGGCAAAGCGTTTATCCTTGCTAAAAAAGAATTGCGCTTCTTTGTGAAGTCTTCTCTTTCAAATTATACATTATGCACTTGTGAGGTAATAAACATTCTGTTTACAAATGCATTTCTTTTCTTTTTTATCATACATTTAAGTGGGGTGACATTCCATTTACTTTAATTTCATCTTTGTTTAATGTTAAAAACAATATATTTAAAATAGACTCTTTCATTAATTTCATGTACAACTGTCATGTACAATACCTTAAGAGTTCCCTGCAAAGGAGCAGCTGATGCCCTCTTGTGGTTAAAGGACTTTTTTAGCCAAAAATGCAATGTACCATTTTCTTACCTTATTCCCGGGTTTTAACAATCATCTGCTTGGTGTATGAAAGCTGCAAATCATGTCCAAGCTTTTTTTATAACAGTTCCAAAGCTGTTAGTACCAATTTTCATTAAAAAAATGCTGTACACATTTTATAACCTCTGATTTTGAATTTAAAAACTTGTAAACAGCTATTTACAATACAGTACAAGTTATAAATTAGATGTCCAACACTCTTTGGGTGGTGAAGACTCTCCAAAGTCAGTTAAAACATCTCTGTTACTCCACAGCAAAAAAAAAAAAAAAAAAAAAATCAAATATTAGAAATATCCATTGGTTTCCTCTCTCTCATATGCAAGTCAATTTTTCCTTTTAATGGAATTTGTACTCCAAAATTTTCATCCTCCCTGTGATGCCTTTTCCCTCTCAAACAGATGTATATGCCCATCCCTGTTACGAGAGTGATAGAACCCAAGCTTATTACAGACAGAGCTACTAAGGTGGGCATACAAGACACAGGCTCAACTTTCCTATGAGTCGGTTCTATGGAGATCTGTGGTTCTTTCTCCTCTATGTTAATTTCTGGTTCCTTTCTTAAAAGACTCTCAATGTAGCTCTCATTACTGACAGTGTCATTGACAAATAGGTTCACCATGACCGTGGAATGGAGAGGTTCGGGATAACCATGATCACTCACTTTCACCAGTAAACGATGGAGCCCATAATCTGTCTGCAGCAATGCCTCTTCCAAAGTAATGTTGCCAGTTTTAGGGTCAATCCTAAATGACTCAGGCCTAGGACCTCTTCTCCCTATGATGCTGTAAGCTATGACAGCATTCATGCCTGTGTCTTTGTCAATTGCATAGACCTCTGTAACTGGGGAGCCAGGGAGAGTAGAAGGTAAAACTAACAGGTAAGACATGTTAGATTGAGGAAATAAAACAAGAGGTGGGTTGTCATTGATATCTAGAAGGAGAATTGTGATTTTTGTGGTAGAGGAGAGGGGAGGCTCACCTCCATCAACAGCTTCAACCCACAAAGTATAGGAGCTTTGCTGCTCTCTGTCCAAAGAGACTTTGGCTCTCAGCGTGCCCTTTCCTGTGTCTATGACAAAAATATCACTCTGGTTCACCACGGAGAGGGCAACCCATCCATTTTGCCCAGCATCGGCATCTGTTACACTAATTATTCCAATTTCACCATATCCTGGAAAGTTTTCTGGCACAAAGAAGCTGAAGTCCTTGTTGATGAACCTAGGACTGTTGTCATTTTTATCCAACACTGTGATAGCCACGGTGGCTACTGATTCTTTGGGTGGCTTCCCAGAGTCAACAGCTCTGACTGTGTACTTGTACTTTTCTTTCTCTTCTCGATCCAGCTGAGTAGAAACTGTCAGAACTCCTGTGACACTGTCTAAGGAAAAGTATGATGGAGCATCAGGTCCCAGAAAATATGAAACTTGTCCCCTCTCTCCACTGTCAGCATCTGTAGCATCTAGCTTAGTCAAAAAGGCATTGGGTGAGTTGTTTTCTTCAATGGTTAGTTCCACCAAGGGTTGAAGGAAAATAGGAGCATTATCATTGTCATCTAAAAGTTGCACTTTAATCATTTTTTTGACATGAAATCCCTCAGAGTTCCAGGCTACGACAGCTATTTCATAGAACTGCTGTAGCTCATAATCCATAGGTTTTGTGGTTTCTAGCAGATATTCATTACTGTATGGTTTGTAGGGTGCTAACCTAAATGGTCCTTCACCATCCAAGTAGCAGTTCACCTTGTATTTACCTTCTGGATCTCTTATGGTGAAAAATGCAATTGGAGTTTTAACAGGTTCCAGTTCTTTCAGGTAAACAATACCATCTATCTCATTCGCTATATAACGAGGGACAATTTCAGGTGGTCTGAAAATGACTTTGATAATGGTCACCAGGGCAGTTATCATAGCAGGGATGCAGCCCGGCCCATTAGCAAGAATGGTGAGCTTGTGTGTTTGCAGAACACTTCCCCCAATCTTACTGAAAAGTTTAATGACTCCAGTGTTTTCATCCAGATGGAATAAATCCTTGGATACTTGTGGAACTTTCTGGCTATAAGAGTAGGTGACCTGAGCATTGTTTCCCAAGTCTCTGTCCACAGCCTGGACAGCTGCAATCGGTGTGCCCACTGTAGCATTCCCATACACAGTGGCATTGATTTGTGAGTCTGTGAAGAGAGGGCAATTGTCATTAATGTCACTTATGCCAATGGTGAGGGTGGCACTGCCCAACAGTGGTGGAGACCCACCATCCTCAGCTATGATGATGCTCACATACTTGTCCTGGGTCTCCCTGTCCAACAGTCCCATGACAATTAGGTAGGGGGTTCGCTCCCCATTCTCATTCTCCTCCACGTCCAGGGTGAACATACGATGGTAGTCCAGCAAGCGGTAGGTCTGAACTCCGTTAGTGCCTATATCTCGGTCCATGGCAGGATGCTCTATGGCCAGCCGGGTGTTTACAGGTGCATTTTCTGGGACCCAAACCGATATTTCGGAAACAGGGAACTGTGGGGCATTGTCATTGATGTCCCGGATAGCGATTTTCACCTTCACAAACCTAAAGTATTCCTGAGGCAGGACCAGTACGTCCAGAAGCAAAAGACAAGAGTCAGCGGAAGGCGAAGAGGAGATGGAAATGCTGCCCCGCCAGGCAGCCCCTCCACCTCCTTCAAGACACAGGGCCTCCCTGTCGATCTCCTGGGCAGAAGTGTGCAGCTCTCCGGAGCGATTGTCTAGGATCACGTACTGGCCACTCAGTCCCTGGGAGGCCAGGCTGAAGGAGAGAGGAGGGTTCCGCTCGGCGCCGCTGTGCTCCGGGGGCTGCGACTGCGGGTCCTGCCTCCCTGCTCCGTGCACCAGCCGCAGGTCCTCGGCCAGGCTGCCGATGAGCACCCCCGCGGGCAGTCCCTCGTTCAGGCTGTACAGAAGCTCCGTGGCCCGGCTGTAACTCGCCAGGCAGTTGAAGGGTCCCACGAAGAGGAAAAACAGAAGCAGATGCTGAACGTGGAGGGTGGAGAGAAGGCTTATTACACACACGCGGAAAACACAGAGCTTGGAGTCAGAACCATTGCCCTGGGATCATTCTGGCTCCATCCCCATTCCCAAAGGCAAACGCTCCAGTCAGAACGGGGTGAAAAGGAAACTTGCTGTAAAGGAGAGATCTATGGGGCAACAGTGTCTCCAAAACTTAATTTTTCTCTTTACTTTCTACATCTCCCCCCGACCCCTGCCCCTGCCCGGCTCCCCATCACCACCTCGCTCAGTTAATATTCGGAATCCCAAACCATAACTCATCCCTGGAAGTACATGTCGGAGTGGAGAGGACTGCGCAACGCGACAGAGAAACCACCAGGGTAGGTCATGGGGAGGGAGGGGGCTGGTAGTGGAGAGGACCGAGAGGTGGGCACTTTATTTTCCATTGAAATGTTTCTACCACTAAGATCCCCGAAATGCGAAATGTGTTGCATCCCTTGCTATGAGACCGATAACAACAATATTAATAATAATAATAATATAGTAACTCTACCCCCTCGGACTCCCTACCCCACCAAATAAACGCTTTATGTCGGAAGAATTGATTTTCATTTTAGTACGTATCTAAACTCAAATCGAAAGGATCTGTATTTCCACGCCCTAACAAGCTCTCACAAATCCCCCTCCCTTAGGGAAAGAGAAGTAAATGTGGGAAATGATTATGCAAAAACAATTTGTCAATTGCAGTAGACAGTCACAGCCAGATGCTGGCCGCAGGAAACAATCTACGAACCCCTTTATCTCAAAGCCAATTGAGCACACCCCAGCCTCCTCCACCTCATCTGCCTACATTTCTGCTTCAGAAACTTCTCACGACCCAAGGACTTGCCTATTCCTTGCTAAAATGCAGACACATTATCCCAAACTCCCGTTCCCTCCACCCAACCTTCCTGGGAAGTTTGAATTAAGGTAAAAGGTTTGAGAAACCATAAAGGAGTGGGAACTGCCCCACAGTACTGTAACTTGTCGGGGCCGCGAGGCTCGTGGACCCCTACCCTTACCGGTAGGTTTCTGTGGCTGGTGCTGCTCCTGGAACGACTTAGACGCCCCATATCCAGGCGCGGGTGCCAGGTCGCCGGGCGCCAGCTCACTGGCAGGGCCCGCGAGCTGCGCGCATCCCCTCGGCCGCGCATTCCCTTGGAAGCTGCAGTCGGCGCGCTCCTGACGGGGAGGCGGCAGAAGACACTCCCTCTCTGTGCATGCAAATGGCTAGGGAACTTCAGCCAATAGTCACTGGATCGTCAGTTAAGGACAGCAGCTCAAGGGGGGGCGGGGGGCAGAAAGGTGAGGGGGTACCGAGGCACGGTCATGGTTTCCTGTCCTGGACCTGGGTTAAGTCCAGACCCCGGCGGAGGAGCCGGAGCGGGGACTTGCCTCTGAAGACGGCGACTAGGCGCCACCCGGTCGGACTCCGGGGCGCTTGTCCACCGTCCTCCCTCCTCGCAGCACCAGTCAGGACCCAAGTTCACAGGTTGCGAGCGTGAGAGGGAGAATTAGACTAAATTAATAAGCTTGCATTTACATCTGATTAGAGAGAGAGGAAGTCGGCACTACGGAGCAATCACAGGCGCGATCCCCAAACGCCTGCTTTGCCACCAGTTCTTCCGAGAGACTTGGATCCAGCAGTGTTTGCACAGAGAAAGAAAATCCACTTTCTCTGCAGAGAGAAGGAACTTCAAACTCTTAGTAAGGCGGTCTGAAGCAGAGAAGCAAATATATGAAATCGGTGAAGGTTTCGACGTGCTTTAATTTTGAAGCTTCGCAGTTGGCGGTGACAAAGCTTCTACCAATTTCCTAGTTGTAGGCGCAAGTGTCTCTGGGTGTCTGCCTTGTGGTCTTTTGAGACAACCGCGGCTTCTGGCTAAGGTAAAGAGCCAAGAGGGAGAGTGGCAACAATTGCTTGGTAACAGAAGTGGTTCTGCCTGCAAGCGATTTTACCAGATTTCTCTAAGGGATGTATTTTTTGTTTTTTCTTTTTTTGGAGGGCACTTACTGAAGCCTAGGTTCAAAAAAAAAAAAGGCTACATTTCAAGTTATTACTTTTTTTTTTCTTAGAATTTTTACTGGGAAAGGAATTCTGAAGGAGTGTGGTGGAGAATGCTTGGCTATCCCCTCTGGCTCTGACACTAAATAACCGTATGACAAGTTTCCTCATTTATAAAGTCAGGGCAGGTGAGAAGCTCCAGTGCATTAAGTCCGTGAAACACTTTTTGATATGCAGGGTGCGATGTAAGTAGTGGTAAAGACCATTGGCCTTTCCCTGAGTAGACATTTCTCTTCATCCCTAGGTGTCCATATATCCTGTGGGCTGCCCTGAGCATAAAACGCTCTCAGCTGAGTAACTAATGACCAAACCTGGAATAGAAAAGTCCTCCTCCTGGGTTAGAGAAAGATCTGACATCTTGTGTTTTCCATAGGATCCACTTCAATTTTCTTCTTCTACTGTATGCTAAATAGAATATAAATTGCTTAGCAGAGCTAATTGTTTTGCTTCTGACCCTTCCTATTTTCTCCTCATCCCGACTAATCCTAGAGAGTCCTAAATAATTGATAACGCACTACATCAAAACACCTGGTGTGTGTAACAACTTCTTATTGCACAAATGGGGCTGTACATGGAGTTCGCAAACAAAACCTTCTGTAATACATATCTGGCTTATAAAATCAGCTTCTTTAAGTTCTTTGGAGTGAAACTGGAATGCTGATGAAGTGGTAAACACACAGGAACATGTACATGTACGTGTAAGGCCATCACACAGCTGATAAACAAAACACAGTCAGGCAAGTATGCTTTGCCTCTCCTTGCTTCTTCAGCTGCTCATTCTGCCCTACAGTTGAACTTTTACCACATAATTGGTAAATAATTATACTTTAGGGTCTGTAGTTGAAACATATCTGACTCCAAAAATCAGTAGAAAGCTGCTTCTGAAATGTGTTTAGTTTATGTCTTCACACGATATCCACAGCTTCTGAAAGTTTGAGGCACATGGCCAGAATTAGGCAATCCATCCATGGTCAGGATACATACAGGCTAGACCCACAATCTGAATTAATTCTACATTTATACAGAGAGCAACAGCAGTAGACTCTATATCCCCTTACAGTTCATGCCCTCTCCAACAGGTTAAGATCACTCACCTATTTTGATGAAAATATAGGGATTTCTTTCTTTAGTTTATCCTTTTTTTACAAGGACACTACATTCAGCAATAGTTTTCTGTAGTGTTTCTAAAAAGCATGACCATATAAACTATAATGTAAGTTGAAACACCTAAATTAAACATTCTGGAGATAATGTTTAGGACAACAATAATAACCTACTTTACTCTAAGTTACTGTGGTTATTGCAAAGTCCCTGCATGGAAATTTGTCATCAAGGCCAGCACAATTTGGGGGAATACCTTACATGACACATTCCAAACTGTTAACTGAGCTGCTTGTTATTATCTTTCCTCTTTGAAGATCTAAGTAGAGATTTCAATGGTAATTGGGCTTAAAAAAAAAAAAAAAAAGACCAAATTCCCTTCTTTCTTCCCTTGTATCTTCTTACTGTGCACCATGAAAGTGTTCACAAACTCCTATTCCTTATGACACCAGCTCTGTGACCTGCCATCTGGTGTTACATATTTCTTTCTAAAGATGACTTAGAGAGCTTCTATGCTATTAGTCCCTTGAAAATGATACTTATAATGAACTTCTCAGATGTCTCAATTGCTCTGGGCCTGCTTCCCAGGTGTTCTGTAAAAATCAATCTAGAAGAATAGCTAGATTATAAGCCTCCCAAGCTTATTTTTTCTATAGACAAGGAAAACAACGTGATATAATAGATGGCACTGAGCTGAGCCAGGGGATTAGGATGCCCTTCTCTAGGTGGTTGCGACGTCACAGTGTGACTTTAGACAAGTCAGCAGACCTCTCTGTTTCAATTTCTTATAAAAATACCCATACACACTACATACACATATATGAGGGAAATGGCTTACCTAATATATGTCTGTGGCAGACACTGCATAATGATACACAGGTTAATTTGATCCTTATTTACTGTGCTATATCACTGAAGGTTAATAATTTTCATTTACTGCAAGGCTTCTCTCCTTGTAGTTTTATCTCTTTATTTGCTGTGAGCATGCATCTATCAAACTTTGTACATTTAGCAAACATATCTTAAAACTTTTAAAATTTTGCAGTACTATGTTTTCCAGGTATTTTTTATTGTATTTTTCAAGTAACTGTGATTGTACCATTTAGAGTATTTTAATAACAGTATTCTATCCACAACATTTCATGTGATTTAATATATGCACAGATATTTAAACTTATTCTGAACCATACATAGTTCTATAATTGTTCTGGTTAATTCAACCTTATAAATAAATACAAATTAAGCATATGAACTTATTTTAAGATTATTTTATGCAAATCAAATCTACAATGGGGTACCACCTCACACCAGTCAGAATGGCCATCATTAAAATGTCTACAAATAACAAATGCTAGAGACGATGTGGAGAAAAGGGAACTCTCTCACACTGTTGGTGGGAATGTAAATTCGTACAACCACTATGGAGAACTGCATGGAGGTTCCTCAAAAACCAAAAACTGAGTTGCCATATGATCCAGCAATCCCACTTCTGGGGATATATCCCTAGAAAACCATAATTTGAAGACACATACACCCTTATATTCGTAGCAGCACTATTGACAGTAGAAACAACCTAAATGTCTATTGACAGTTGAATGGATAAAGAAGATGTGGTATATATACATATATAATATATATATATATATATATATATAAATGAAATATTACTCAGTCATAAAAAAGAATGAAATAATGCAATTCGCAGTACATGGATGGACATAGAGATTATCATACTAAGTGAAGTAAGTCAGAAAGAGAAAGACAAATGCCATATGATATCACTTATATGTGGAATCTAAAATGTGACAGAAATGAACTTATCTACCAAAAAGAAACAGACTCACAGACATAGAGAACAGACTTGTGGTTTCCAAGGGGTAGGGAGTTCAGGGGAGAGTAGCATTGAGTGTTTGGGACTAGCAGATGCAAACTATTATATAGAAAATGGATAAACAACAAGGTCCTATTGTATAGCACAGGGAAATATATTCAATATCCTGTAATAAACCATAAAGGAAAAGAATATGACAAAGCATATACATATGTATGTATAACTGAATCACTTTGCTGTACACCAGAAACTAGCACATTATAAATCATTTTATACCTCAATAAAAAAGAAACAAAAAGATTATTTTATTTTTTGCTTGTTAATGTATGAAATTAGCAGTCCCTCTAGATGTCTTAAAATATGTGTGTGTATATATATTATGTTTATATTATATATGCACGCATATATGTAAGTATAAATAGTACAATATATAGGACATATAATATCATATAAATATAATATATAATTATAAATATATAATTAAACACATATTTTTATATAATACAAATATTTTAAATACTAAATTGTTTTATAAATATATAATTTATAAATATATACATATTTTAAAAATTGTATATATATTTCTTTCTGATCCAATAATCAAGGTTGAGGGATGATTATATTTGTAAAACCAATATAATATTTGAGAAATAATAAAACATTTATGGAGTTTCAGATATGTTCTGAACATACTACTGGGGCTTTTACGTATTTATTTACTTTAACCTCATAACAAACGGTTTTATAATATAGGTATTATTATATCAATTTTTACAGGCATAAATTACATGTTTGTCAGTGTCTGTGGTGACTGGACTTGAATATCAGGCCTCCAAAGCACATGATCTTTCTACTCTGGTACACTCTTCTCACCTAAATGGTGGATCTAGGGCCTCTATACATTTAAACTCACTTCAAGTCAACAAACATTTATCACTCACCAACATAAGAAAAACACGATTGTAGGTATAGGTTTGCTATATGAGGCCTTTTTGAAAAAATTGGTCAATTACTGTTTCCTAAACACATACATACACACAGACACAAACTTCTCTGTGTTTGGCTAGCTTAGATCTTCTCACAACTTGTGGACTTAAAATATATTATGAATGTATATTTATGTGTATACTTGAAAGTATTGCAAGGGTCTGAGTAATTTTACGGATCACCTAGTTAGCCCTCATTTTACATATTAGTTGAGAGCAAGAGAGATGGCTAATGTGAATCCTCAAAATACTCCTATTTCTTTTTTTTTTCTTTTCTTTTTTTTCCTATTTCTTAATATAGTAGATTTTGCCCTCAGGATTATCTCCATATTAGAGGATAACTTAGCAAAACAGCATTTTTTTTTACTGTCTATTATTTCCCAAAGCCTTGCTATTAAATATTGCCATAAGTACTAGTTACTTTATTTTATATTATTTTATTAATTTTGAAAATTTACAAATATTTTTAAGAACCAGTACTAATTTGGATAAATTATTGTTCAAGTATATCAGACAAACTTCAAAAAATCCTATTGCATTTTCCCTACACAACTCAGAAAATAATTGTATGACTAAAAGAAAACCAGCACATTGGTTCTTTTGCTAAAAAAGCCGGATAGTTAAGAAAATAAATATACATTTACATTACTTGTATGAAAAAGGGTGCAAATAAGCTAATTTACTATAATATAAACTTGTATTCTAAAACATTTACCACTGTACTGTGCAACTTATAAATGAGACTTTTATTAAGCATTGGTCTATTCTGACTAGTACTTTCCTTTTTATTTTAGAAAACTTTGTGTAAATAGATTTCACATATCTCCTCTTTCTCCCTGTATTCCAAGAGGAAGGAATATAATAGGGTTGAACTGTCCTTTTATTTTTCAGAACTGAATTAGCACAATTTTAACCGGGCTAAGTATAGCTGGGTGAAGTCATCAGAAAATGCCAGACCTAATTTTAGCTCACATTTTCAACTTTCTATCCTAATCCTCAAAATAAATTTTAAAAGTCATTTTTGACTTATTTAAATTTCACATTATTCCTTCTCACTTCTGGTAGAGGTGATAATGAGCAGTGAAACCATCAAAAGAAAGGTAGTAGGATTGAGGAGAAGATGAAATGAAAGGCGTGGAAAGTCCAAAAAGTGGATCAGGAGTCAGTGAATAATGAACAGTTAACCAAATGTAGTTTATTGATTATATATATATGCCTTGCTCCCTGGAGTCAGTCCCTGAGAGACTTGAAAGAAGGGAGAGTGGGCTTTGCAGAGAATAAAGCAATTGCAACCTTATAAATTAGCATAGAAATTAGGTCAGGGACAAAACAAACCCATTGAAGGAGAGAAATCATTTGAAATTTCATTTTAGGGCACTGATCCTATGTCCTGTATCCTTCAGATACCTATTCTTCACTCTCACAGTGTTACACTGGGAAAAGCTTAATGAAAACTTGTGCTTCTGTAATGTTTTTACATAGATCGACAGATCTTTTGCCTGGCTTTATAAAATCTCTTTTTATATGATTCTTTGAATTTAAGGTGGGATTGTTAAAAACTGCATGACTGTTCAGATCTCAGCATGCACTGAATTAGTGCTGTAGGGTCAATGAAATTCTTTGTTAATGATGTAAAAAGTCAACATTTTCATAGGAGTATACCTATGATCACTAGCTTCTTCTGGGTATCTTTTTGGGAAGAGGGTATAGGTTGCTGACCTCAAATTCATTTACTGCTAACAGCTACCAATCATTGAGCACCTAACTTTTGCCAGGTGCATGGTGAGCATTATCTCTAATCTTTGCAAGGAGATTAATTAACCTGATTATTAACTTGCAAGTTAATAATCCCATTTTTAAGATGAGGAATTTGAGATTCTCAGAGGGTGGTAAGTTGCTTGAGGTCACACAGCCAGGAATTGGGCCAAGTTAGGATTAAACAAGGAAAATTTGGGTAGTTTATTTTAATTTGGTAAATCTTTTCTCTGTGTATTGGGGTTAATCTAATATTCACTGAGGTAAGCACATATGCCGAGTGTTGAATATGTGAGTGTTATAAACAATGGGCAGAATCTGGCGACAACAGAATCACTCCCAAAATAACAAACTTGAATAATTGAAAAGTTGAATAATTATGAACTTCAATAAAAATGTACATGTCATATTTATTAAAAATATATTTTTTTCTTTCCTTATTTAGATAATCAAGAAAAGAAAGTGGATTTTGTAAATAAATTTTCATTAATGGTTTGGAATTATATGGCAATAAAATATTTATTTAGTGAAAGTAGTGTGCTTCTTGAGAAAAAATTATAAATATCTTAAAAGATCACCAATTCTTTTTTTTTTTAAAGATATTTTTTATTTCATACTCTTTCACTAATGTTCTTTGGAGATAAATCATTTCATTCATATGGACCTTAGTTTTCACAACTATAATAGTTGGAAGCTTGACTAGATGATCTGTATGTAGTCTTCCAATTCTCAATTGTTCCACTAATTTGGATTCCTACAATAATTGCCCTTGCAATACACGCATGCTGCCAACAAGTAGCAGTAGAGACTACTAGTTCCTTTTTATCCCTAGTAGGGAGTGCATTTTGACATCAGACTTATCCATCAATATTACAACATGTTAGTATAACTATAAAATAACAAAGTAATCTGGTATTATTTCCTGTAAAGCAGAAGCTTTACACTGTGTCTGTGAATCGTATCAGAATCAACTGTAGGTTTTTTTTTATCCAGATTAATTTTATTTATGCCTTTGCTTTTATTTTTTTATTTTAATTTTATACCTTTATTGGAGTATAATTGCTTTACAATGGTGTGTTAGTTTCTACTTTATAACAAAGTGAATCAGGTATACATATACGTATGTTCCCATATCTCTTCCCTCCTGCGTCTCCCTCCCTCCCACCCTCCCTATCCCACCCCTCTAGGTGGTCACAAAGCACCGAGCTGATCTCCCTGTGCTATGTGGATACTTCCCACTAGCTATCTATTTTATGTTTGGTAGTGTATATATGTCCATGCCACTCTCTCACTTTGTCACAGCTTATCCTTCCCCCTCCCCATATCCTCAAGTCCATTCTCTAGTAGGTCTGTGTCTTTATTCCTGTCTTACCCGTAGGTTCTTCATAACATTTTTTTTCTTATATTCCATAATTACATATATATTCCATATATATGTAATTCCATATATATGTAAATTCCAAATATATATATAAATTCCATATAAGACAGTATTTGTCTTTCTCTTTCTGACTTACTTCACGCTGTATGATGGACTCTAGGTCCATCATTACAAATAGCTCAATTTCATTTATTTTTATAGCTGAGTAATATTCCATTGTATATATGTGCCACATCTTCTTTATCCATTCATCTGATGATGGACACTTAGGTTGTTTCCATATTCTCACTATTGTAAATAGAGCTGCAATGAACATTTTGGTACATGACTCTTTTTGAATTATGGTTTTCTCAGGGTATATGCCCAGTGGTGGGATTGCTGGGTCATATGGTAGTTCTATTTGTAGATTTTTAAGGAACCTCCATACTGTTCTCCATAGTGGCTGTACCAATTCACATTCACACCAGCAGTGCAAGAGTGTTCCCTTTTCTCCACACCTTCTCCAGCATTTATGGTTTCTAGATTTTTTTGATGTTGGCCATTCTGACTGGTGTGAGATGATATCTCATAGTTTTGATTTGCATTTCTCTAATGATTAATGATGCTGAGCATTCTTTCATGTGTTTGTTGGCACTCTGTATATCTTCTTTGGAGAAATGTCTATTTAGGTCTTCTGCCCATTTTGGGATTGGGTTGTTTGTTTTTTTGTCATTGAGCTGCATGAGCTGCTTGTAAATTTTGGAGATTAATCTTTTGTCAGTTGCTTCATTGGCAAATATTTTCTCCCATTCTGAGGGTTGTCTTTTGGTCTTGTTTATGGTTTCCTTTGCTGTGCAAAAGCTTTGAAGTTTCATTAGGTCCCATTTGTTTATTTTTGTTTTTAATTTCCATTTCTCTAGGAGGTGGGTCAAAAAGGATCTTGCTGTGATTTATGTCATAGAGTGTTCTGCCTATGTTTTCCTCTAAGAGTTTGATAGTGTCTGGCCTTACATTTAGGTCTTTAATCCATTTTGAGCTTATTTTTGTGTATGGTGTTAGGAAGTGATCTAATCTCATACTTTCACATGTAGCTGTCCAGTTTTCCCAGCACCACGTATTGAAGAGGCTGTCCTTTCTCCACTGTACATTCCTGCCTCCTTCATCAAAGATAAGGTGACCATATGTGCGTGGGTTTACCTCTGGGTTTTCTATTTTGTTCCATTCATCTATATTTCTGTTTTTGTGCCAGTACCATACTATCTTGATTGCTGTAGCTTTGTAGTATAGTCTGAAATCAGGGAGCCTGTTTCCTCCAGCTCCGTTTTTTGTTCTCAAGATTGCTTTGGCTATTCGGGGTCTTTCGTGTTTCCATACAAATTGTGAAATTGTTTGTTCTAGTTCTGTGAAAAATGTCAGTGGTAGTTTGATAGGGATTGCATTGAATCTGTAGATTGCTTTGGGTAGTAGAGTCATTTTCACAATGTTGATTCTTACAATCCAAGAACATGGTATATCTCTCCATCTATTTGTATCATCTTTACTTTCTTTCATCAGTCTCTTATAATTTTCTGCATACAGGTCTTTTGTCTCCTTAGGTAGGTTTATTCCTAGGTATTTTATTCTTTTTGTTGCAATGGTAAATGGGAGTGTTTTCTTGATTTCACTTTCAGATTTTTCATCATTAGTGTATAGGAATGCCAGAGATTTCTGTGCATTAGTTTTGTATCCTGCTACTTTAGCAAATTCATTGATTAGCTCTAGTAGTTTTCTGGTAGCATCTTTAGGATTCTTTATGTATAGTATCATGTCATTTGCAAACAGTGACAGCTTTACTTTTTCTTTTCAAATTTGGATTCCTTTTATTTCTTTTCTTCTCTGATTACTGTGGCTAAAACTTCCAAAACTATGTTGAATAAGAGTGGTGAGAGTGGGCACCCTTGTCTTTTTCCTGATCTTAGTGGAAATGCTTTCAGTTTTTCACCATTGAGGACGATGTTGGCTGTGGGTTTGTCATATATGGCCTTTATTATGTTAAGGAAAGTTCCCTCTATGCCTACTTTCTGCAGGATTTTTATCATAAATGGGTGTTGAATTTTGTTGAAAGCTTTCTCTGCATCTATTGAGATGACCATATAGTTTTTCTCCTTCAATTTGTTAATATTGTGTATCACATTGATTGATTTGTGTATATTGAAGAATCTTTACATTCCTGGAATAAACCCCACTTGATCATGTTGTATGATCCTTCTAATGTGTTGTTGGAGCCTGTTTGCCAGTATTTTGTTGAGGATTTTTGCATCTATGTTCGTCAGTGTTATTGGCCTGTAGTTTTCTTTCTTTGTGACATCCTTGTCTGGTTTTGGTATCAGGCTGATGGTGGCCTCATAGAATGAGTTTGGGAGTGTTCCTCCCTCTGCTATATTTTGGAAGAGTTTGAGAAGGATAGGTGTTAGCTCTCCTTTAAATGTTTGATAGAATTCGCCTGTGAAGCCTTCTGGTCCTGGGCTTTTGTTTGTTGGAAGATTTTTTTTTTTTTTTTTTTTTTTTTTGCTATACTCGGGCCTCTCGCCGCTGTGGCCTCTCCCGTTGTGGAGCACAGGCTCCGGATGTGCAGGCTCAGCGGCCATGGCTCACGGGCCCAGCCGCTCCACGGCATGTGGGATCCTCCCGGACCGGGGCACGAACCCGTGTCCCCTGCATCGGCAGGCGGACTCTCAACCACTGCACCACCAGGGAAGCCCCCTGTTGGAAGATTTTTAAACACAGTTTCAATTTCAGTGCTTGTGTTTGGTCTGTTCCTATTTTCTATTTCTTCCTGATTCAGTCTTGGCAGGTTGTGCCTTTCTAAGAATTTGTCCATTTCTTCCAGGTTGTCCATTTTATTGGCATAGAGTTGCTTGTAGTAATCTCTCATGATCTTTTGTATTTCTGCAGTGTCAGTTGTTACTTCTCCTTTTTCATTTCTAATTCTATTGATTTTAGTCTTCCTTTCTTTCTTGATGAGTCTGCTTAATGGTTTATCAATTTTGTCTATCTTCTCAAAGAACCAGCTTTTAGTTTTATTCACCTTTGCTATTGTTTCCTTCATTTCTCTTTCATTTATTTCTTATCTGATCTTTATGATTTCTTTCCTTCTGCTAACTTTGGGGTATTTTTGTTCTTCTTTCTCTAATTGCTTTAGGTGCAAGGTTAGGTTATTTATTCGAGATGTTTCCTGGTTCTTAAGGTAGGATTGTATTGCTATAAACTTCCCTCTTAGAACTGCTTTTGCTGCATCCCATAGGTTTTGGGTCATTGTGTCTCCATTGTCATTTGATTCTAGGTATTTTTTGATTTCCTCTTTGATTTCTTCAGTGATCACTTCGTTATTAAGTAGTGTATTGTTTAGCCTCCATGTGTTTGTATGTTTTACAGATCTTTTCATGTAATTGATATCTAGTCTCATAGCATTGTGGTCGGAAAAGATACTTGATACAATTTCAATTTTCTTAAATTTACCAAGGCTTGATTTGTGACCCAGGATATAATCTATTATGGATAATGTTCCATGAGCACTTGAGAAAAATGTGTATTTTGTTGTTTTTGGATGTAATGTCCTATAAATATCAATTAAGTCCATCTTGTTTAATGTATCATTTAAAGCTTGTGTTTCCTTATTTATTTTCATTTTGGATGATCTGTCCATTGGTGAAAGTGCGGTGTTAAAGTCCCCTGCTATGAACGTGTTTCTGTCGATTTCCCCTTTTATGGCTGTTAGTATTTGCCTTATGTATTGATTTGCTCCTATGTTGGGTGCATGAATATTTACAATTGTTATATCTTCTTCTTGGATTGATCCCTCGATCATTATGTAGTGTTCTTCTTTGTCTCTTCTAATAGTCTTTATTTTAAAGTCTACTTTTTCTGATATGAGAATTGCTACTCCAGCTTTCTTTTGATTTCCATTTGCATGGAATATCTTTCTCCAACCCCACACTTTCAGTCTGTATGTGTCTCTAGGTCTGAAGTGGGTCTCTTGTAGACAGGATATATATGGGTCTTGTTTTTGTATCCATTCAGCCAGTCTGTGTCTTTGGTGGGAGCATTTAATCCATTTACATTTAAGGTAATTATCAATATGTATGTTCCTATTCCCATTTTCTTAATTGTTTTGGGATTGTTAATATAGGTCTTTTCCTTCTCTTGTGTTTCTTGCCTAGAGAAGGACCTTTAGAATTTGTTGTAAAGCTGGTTTGGTGTTGCTGAACTCTCTCAGCTTTTGCTTGTCTGTAAAGGTTTTAATTTCTCCATCAAATCTGAATGAGATCCTTGCTGGGTAGAGTAATTTTGGTTGTAGGTTTTTCTCCTTCATCACTTTAAATATGTCCTGCCAGTCCCTTCTGGCTTGCAGAGTTTCTGCTGAAAGATCAGCTGTTAACCTTATGGGGATTCCGTTGTCTGTTATTTGTTGTTTTTCCCTTGCTGCTCTTAATATGTATTCTTTGTATTTAATTTTTGGCAGTTTGATTATTATGTGTCTTGATGTCTTTCTCCTTGGATTTATCCTGTATGGGACTCTCTGTGCTTCCTGGACTTGATTAACTATTTCCTTTCCCATATTAGGGAAGTTTTCAACTATAATCTCTTCAAATATTTTCTCAGTCCCTTTCTTTTTCTCTTCTTCTTCTGGAACCGCTATAATTCGAACGTTGGTGTGTTTAATGTTGTCCCAGAGGTCTCTGAGACTGTCCTCAGTTCTTTTCATTCTTTTTTCTTTATTCTGCTCTGCAGTAGTTATTTCCACTATTTTATCTTTCAGGTCACTTATCCGTTCTGCCTCAGTTATTCTGCTATTGATCCCTTCTAGAGTATTTTTAATTTCATATATTGTGTTGTTCATCATTGCTTGTTTGCTCTTTAGCTCTTTTAGGTCCTTGTTAAATGTTTCTTGCATTTTCTCTATTCTATTTCCAAGGTTTTGGATCATCTTTACTGTTATTATTCTGAATGCTTTTTCAGGTAGACTGCCTATTTCTTCTTCATTTGTTAGGTCTGGTGGGTTTTTATCTTGCTCCTTCATCTGCTGTGTGTTTTTCTGTCTTCTCATTTTGCTTATCCTACTGTGTTTGGGGTCTCCTTTTTGCAGGCTGCACGTTTGTAGTTCCCCTTGTTTTCGGTGTCTGTCCCCAGTGGCTAAAGTTGGTTCAGTGGGTTGTGTAGGTTTCCTGGTGGAGGGGACTAGTGTCTGTGTTCTGGTGGATGAGGCTGGATCTTTTCTTTCTGGTGGGTAGGTCCACGTCTGGTGGTGTGTTTTGGGGTGTCTATGGACTTATTATGATTTTAGGCAACCTCTCTGCTAATGGGTGGGGTTGTGTTCCTGTCTTGCTAGTTGTTTGGCATACGGTGTCCAGCACTGTACCTGGCTGGTCGTTGAGTGAAGCTGGGTGTTGGTGTTGAGATGGAGATCTCTGGGATATTTTCACCATTTGATATTATGTGGAGCTAGGAGGTCTCTTGTGGACCAGTGTCCTGAAGTTGGCTCTCCCACCTCAAAGGCACAGCACTGACTCCTGGCTGCAGCACCAAGAGCCTTTCATCCACACGGCTCAGAAAAAAAGGGAGAAAAAGTAGAAAGAAAGAAAGAAAGAAAGAAAGAGGATAAAAGAAAATAAAATAAAGTTATTAAAATAATAAAAAAAATTATGAAGAAAAAAATTTTTAAGTTAAAAAAAAAAAGAAAAATGGATGGGTAGAACCCTAGGACAAACGGTGAAAGCAAAGCTATACAGACAAAATCTCACACAGAAGCATACACATACACACTCACAAAAAGAGGAAAAGGGGAAAAAATCATAAATCTTGCTCTCAAAGTCCACCTCCTCAATTTGGGATGATTTGTTGTCTATTCAGGTATTCCAGGGATGCAGGGTACATCAGGTTAATTGTGGAGATTTAATCTGCTGCTCCTGAGGCTGCTGGGAGAGATTTCCCTTTCTCTTCTTTGTTTGCCCAGCTCCCGGGGTTTAGCTTTGGATTTGGCCCCGCCTCTGCTTGTAGGTCACAGGAGGGTGTCTGTTCTTTGCTCAGACAGGATGGGGTTAAAGGAGCCGCTGATTTGGGGGCTCTGGCTCACTCAGGCCGGGGGGAATGAGGGGTACGGAGTGCGGGGCGAACCTGCAGTGGCAGAGGCCGGCGTGACGTTGCACCAGACTGAGGCGCGCCATGCGTTCTCCCAGGGAAGTTGTCCCTGGATACCAGGACCGTGGCAGTGGTGCGCTGCACAGGCTCCCCAGAACGGAGGTGTGGAGAGTGACCTGTGCTCGCACACAGGCTTCTTGGTGGCAGCAGCAGCAGCCTTAGCATCTCATGCCCGTCTCTGGGGTCCGCGCTGTTAGCCACGGCTCGCACCCGTCTCTGGAGCTCCTTTAAGCAACACTCTTAATCCCCTCTCCTTGCGCACCAGGAAACAAAGAGGGAAGAAAATGTCTCTTGCCTCTTTGGCAGCTCCAGACTTTTCCCGGACTCCCTGCCGGCTAGCCGTGGTGCACTAACCCCTTCAGGCTGTGTTCACGCCGCCAGTCCTCTCCCTGCGCTCCGACCGAAGCCCGAGCCTCAGCTCCCAGCCCCGCCTGCCCCAGAAGATGAGCAGAGAAGCCTTTTGGGCTGATGAGTGCTGGTCGGCACCAATACTCTGTGCGGAAATCTCTCCGCTTTGCCCTCTTCACCCCTGTTGCTGCGCTCTCCTCCGCAGCTCCGAAGCTTCCCCCCTCCGCCACCCGCAGTCTCCGCCCGTGAAGGGGCTTCTAGTGTGCGGAAACCTTTCCTCCTTCACAGCTCCGTCCCACTGGTGCAGGTCCCGTCCCTATTCTTTTGTCTCTGTTTATTCTTTTTTCTTTTGCCCTACCCAGGTACGTGGGGAGTTTCTTGCCTTTTGGGAGGTCTGAGGTCTTCTGCCAGCCTTCAGTAGGTGTTCTGTAGGAGTTGTTCCACGTGTACCTGTATCTCTGATGTATCTGTGGGGAGGAAGGTGATCTCCACGTCTTACTATTCTGCCATCTTCCCCTCCACCTGACCACCACTTCTTAATCATAGATAATATTTAAATCTGGTCAAGATGATATCAACTGTTTTTAGAATTAATAATTATAGTTTTTGGTGGATTGCTCCTCTTTATGGATGAATAACTTCTTCATTTACTGGATATAATTGGGACATCAGTAATAGTAATTGGCTGTTAGTGACAAAATTGTGTTAGTAACTTTATTTTAAATACTCATATGCTCTTTTAGGATTTAAAATAACTCAAACAAGTGTAAATAAGTTAAACATTACTAGACTAATGTTTGTTAATACCCATAATTTAGATTTTGAGCAATTTAACACTCACAGAGACAAAACAGGAAAGAAAGCTAGAAAGGAAAAAGAGATTGAGAGATTGATGTGAGAAGCAAACTTTTTTATGGTATTTTTGTCTTAATAAAAGGATTAAGAATTTGTTGAATGCATTGTAAATATGACATACATTCTCTATAGAAGCAATTTTCCTTTCTCTAAATGTGGATATATATTGTACACTTTCTTTGGTGTGGGGGGAAAAACATTAAAACACAGTTAGTGCTACTTCCATATTCCAAAACCTCTTTTTTTAAAAAACACTGAATCTATTAAAGTCCTGCCAGAGCTTGTTAAACTATGCAGTAATGATGATAAAAGGCATTTTACACACAATATCCACCACTCATAAAACTGAGAAACCTCAGGTATCCTTGTTACCTGTGAGCGTGAATATTTTAGCATTTCTGTGGGAGTTCTGGATCAAGATTGATCCCAGGTGTCATCTCCATATATGCGTGTAATAGGTAAGAGAAGCTCTTCTAGACTAGACACGTGTCCTTTGAAGCAGCATCAAACGGCTCTCCAAGGTGTTAAAGCACAACCTACAGTTAACCTACTTAATAGTGCATAGCTTGAAAATGTCATATTCTAATTTTTTGTCTCTGCTGGATGGCAGAGACATCTAGCATCTAGAGACTGTTGGTCCAGTGAGAACTGCTAATCCACTTGTTTCTTTCCTTGGTCATTACATTCTTCACTAAGTTCAGCAAAATGAAAATAATATAAAAATACTTTGCTCCTCCAGGGAAAATGTTTCCTTTTATTGCTTTCAGTAATAGTTCTTTTCATTTTTGGCTCTACTTTCAACCATGAGAGAGAGCAATATATGAGCAACTTAATGGAAATGAAGATCTTAGAGTTGCTTTCCCCACAGAGTAAATACCTTTGGGTAAGGAGTGACTCTCTTTTATTCTTCCTGTGGTCTATGGTATATTTTTCTTATCTGCAAAGTATAGGAAATAATACCTTTCTCTGATGTCATGAGGATTAACTAAAAAGTATGTCTGTAAAGAGCTTAAATTTCTGAAGCAAAAAAGAAATTTTTTATTTCACTCCCAGGGTTGGAGATGAATTCAAATGGTCTTCAATTCCAGAGCTTGATAGATAAAGCTCTAATCAGAGAATTACAGGAGAATCCTGCAGTAATCTTTTATAATCTTCACTAGTGTTTCTCTCTACCCTCTCCTACTTCTTTCTCTTACCTAGCTAGTATTTCCTTCTGTATAATAGAAAAAAATCATTGTCCCTAAAAATGAATGGTGTCATTTATAAGTCAGCAACTGGAATATTTGTCAACATGCAAATATTTCACATGACAAAAATATTACATATCCTAGTAGAAATATTTTATATGAAAGCAAAATGTGAGACTTTGTTTTTTAATTTGTGATGGTAGGCATTGCAGAAAGGTTAACTCACTGCTAGTTAAATCTGGGCTTTATGACAGGTAGAATGTTCTAGAATTTAAAATCTATTAAGTGAGGGGTTATATATACTACTACTTTTAATAGGAATTAAAACTGTTTTATCTCATTTCCATAAAGTCTTGCTGACAATCATAAAATAACTAGATATTGTTGTTATCCCAGTTATAGATGAGGAAACTGAGACACGGTGAGTATACGAGCCAAATTAGGCAGGATTATATGCAGTAACAAATTCCAACCCTCAGCAGCTTAACGAGGGGAGTCAGATTTGAACACAGAATAATTTCAACAGAAAGTTTTAGTAGCTTGTCCAAGTTCCAATAGCTGGTAAGTAATGGAACTGGAATTCAAATCCAGACAAACTGGCTCCAGAGCCAGCACTCCTAACAACATTACTATTGTTAGTATCTGATAAGATAACATTTTATGACCTTTATTTCTCATTCCAAATTATAAACTTATTAACTAATTTTTGAGTTATTTATTCCAAATATCAATTGCGTTCAAACCAAAAAAGTAATGACTTCTTAAAAAATCATAGCTTTACTCTCATCTAATACACATCCATGAGTACAGCTATTGAATATGTTCTCAATAAATAGTGTATATATAAATATCATATATTTATCACTAATATATAAATATATATGGTATTTACAACTAATAGCAATAACTGACTGGTCCAATGTCTGTCTGGTTTACCTGACTTTTTAAAGGAGTGCATCTTAATTGCTCATTCTCTTCAGATTCTTAAATATCACACTATATCAGTTACTTTATAAGGTTACTAGTCAAGAAGGAGGACAAAGCATTCAGGACATTCTACCCATACCCTAGGGCTACAGAAATTTTTTTCCTCAGCCTATTAAAAAACAAACAGAGTTTTAGTCACTCTAAGCATGAACCAATTTTTTGTCTAGTGTCCTAAGTAAATAGCAGAGGGATTTCAGATTTTCTATATTATAATTTACATACACTCTGCAAAAGCTACAAATGCAGAAGTTTGATTTTCCTATCCATACCTTTAGTCTAGTCAGTGAAAATAAAAAAATAAAATATACATTAGATTTCAGAAGATCTTCTTGTTATTGTCTGTTCAATAGCAAATAAAATGAGGATCATAAAGTCTTGAAGAAGATGCTGAATTTCTTGTGGGAATGGATAGAAATGCTCTCTGGTGTGCTAAATTCATTCCAAGGAGTGCTTACTGGGGAAAGAAAGACATTTTATTGTCAAAGGAGTTTCAGATATACATAAAGTTACAAAATTGTATGGACCTGATAGAAAAAGTATATGAAGTAATGAAATAAATAAATTAGGATATTGAAGGTCCTTTTATTTTGTGCTTACAGATTGGTGTCTTTCTTTTGATTTGCATTAAATTTTAACCAATTATTTTATTATACTGTGAGAAAAAAATATTGAGACCATTGACAAAAATGTAATGTCATATATTGAGTTTAATAAAACCCCTTAAGAATACAAAATAGAATTAATTTAGATAAACTCATATTTGGTTTGTATCATTTGTAAAGTTAGAATTACCTATTAGATTTATACACATTTAGAGTCATAAGATGTCTTAGGGTCCAGTTAGTGTTATATACCTCTCATTCCATATATGGGGAAACTAGACTTAGAGAAGTGATGGTCATGCCACTAAGTATCTAACTAATGGCTAGGTAGGTGTAGTTAAGTCTATTTACTGATATAATGCTACATATTTATCTTTTACCTTTCATTAAATTACAGTCCTATAAATTTTTAATTTTGGATATTATGATCTGTTTATAATTAAACATGAAGATGCCTACCATAAATGCCTTAAATTTCACAGAATAAACAACAAAAGCTTTGAAGCAATGCATAAGTGAACTTACAGAGGCATATAATGAATTAGGAGCTAATTTTAATTTGACATTATAATGAATTTAGCTGTGAATTTAGAAGGCTCAATTGGTCTCTCACATTCTTAATCCATGTATTACAATGCCATTTTTGTCATTTCAAAGAAGAAATACTTCCTTCTTGTGGGGTCTATGAGATTATGACATGAACAATTGCATAACATAGCTTTTTAATGAAAAACTATATTATAATTATAAACTTGTATATTTTTATAACAAAGCAATTTTTATCAGCAGATCTAGGGCTCTTTTTTAATATTATTCTAATATCTGCTAGTCTACATTCCTTCAGAAAAATTATTATTATTGTTGCAGTGCAATGCTCTACAGTAGGAGGCTTTCTAATTTTATCAGTCAACAATGAATATGTAACAACAGTTAAAATAGATATGGAATATTAATATTATATTGAACTTTACCTGCTCACAGATTTCTATTCTTCTTTATTTGAGTCTGTTATAAACTATTCTCAGTTTGGGCTGGCATAGAATCCTGTAGGTTGGCATAGAATCCTGAATAGGAAGAAGATGGATTTTAGCTCTGATTCTCTCTAACCATGTCTATGACCTTGATCAGATCATTTGTCTTTCTTATGTGCTGAATTTTTATATTTTATTTAAAATTGTGTTGGATTGAGTAAGCTCTAACTTTTTTTACTTGTATTAAAAATTCTGAATCTGAGTCTATACAACACATTTTATGATTTAAATAGACAACAGTGAAAAATAGAATAACTTTGTTTTATGAATCTGCCCTTTTTCCTTATATTACACTAGCTAAAGGACAACTGATTCTTAAATTCTCATAGCCTTTGAAATTAGTTGGCCAAACTAATCTCATCACATTGTACTAAAACCCTAATCCTTTGTTGGAAACTCATGTTGGGCAGTAAGAAGCAACAGGCAGAACATATTGGTTCTTGGCTTAATCAAAGGGAGAAAAAGAAATAGACTAAATTTTATTAGTAATCAGAGAAGTTAAAATCAAGACTATTTAGCTATTGAGGTGTGTTTATACTTGATAAATTGATGAAAATTAAGAAGTCTAACAAAATCAAGTGTGTGTGAACATGTGAAACAGTAGGAATTCTCATATACTGCTGGTCTGCAGGCAGTAGATCAATTGATCCCACTGCTTTGGAAAATAACTTAGCACTGTTTGAAAATACTTACATATGTAAAACAGCCATATTTTTTAGAAAAAATGGAATTATGAACATACAGTTCAGACTAGCAGTTATATCTGAGAGGAAGACAGGGGGTGGCATAGGGAAGGAATAATGAGAGATTCAAGAGTAGTGGTTTTGTCTAGTTCTTGAGTGTGAGTTAATTTATTGTTTTTATTCAGAATTTATTTGTATGTGACATATTCTTTTTGGTATCAAACATTATATATTGTAGGCATTAACAAGTAATTAGAGCAAATATATACTTTTATAGAGTGACTCTCAACCTTTTGCCATTTTTCTCCTGGAAACCATTTATAAGAAATTTTGTATGAGAGTTAATTATTTTCTTCACAAAGGAAAAAAATATTATAATTGGGGAATAAATTAATATTCAATTACTTGGTATTAAAGATATTTGAGATCTAGTTGTATACAAAGGTGAATAATATTCAGCTTCTTTTCTGAAAGCAGAGAGACATCAAAATGATTATAATACCATGTCATGTGAGAGACACTTGCAAAGTGTTAATGGAAGCCCATAAAATAAATCCATTAAATCCTGGAGAATTTATGGAGGAAAATAAAAGAGGGCATTTAAAAGTTAAGAGTATTACAAAGGAATTTACTAGACAGAAAAAGACATAGAGCAAACAGCATGGTTAAAGATGCCCAAGAATAGTAAAGCAAAACACTTTAGGAAAGACAAATTGCCCAGTAAGGTGAAGGCCAGTGAGGCCATCGAGTAGAATGTTAGGGATGGGTTAATAGCAGTAAAGAAGACCAAGATGTGAGGAGCATGTCTTCCATATTAAAACATATGGATGGCAATTAGTAAGGAATTGAGAAAATTTCTGGATGACTATGGTTTCTATTTTTGGTAACTGGGAGTATATTTTTATGGGGGAAAAGTGATAATCTATTGAACTTGATGTGTTTCATATTCTTTGAGAAATAATTACAAGAGTACTTAGACATACCGGCTAATTTCTGGACAGAGGCGAGAATTAGAAATGCAATTATATTTAAAAAAATATCAGCATGGAGAATTAGAAATGCAATTATATTTAAAAAATCAGTATAGACATGGCAGGTGAATCACATACTTAGTAAAATCATCTAAGGATAATGGCTAAAGGGATGAGAAGAGTCAAAGGCAGAAATCTGTATTATAATAATCAAGAGACAGCCATAAGAGACTGAGAAAGAGAAATCAGAGAGGTATGGCTTTAAGGCCAGGAGAGAGGAGAAGAAGGAAGAAGACATTTCAGTAGGAAATGATGGGTACCTTTAGTAGAGTGCTTAGGTGTTAAACATGGTACTAAGCTCTTTACGTACTTTATCTCCTGTCATCCTCCCCACAGACTTCTGAAGTAGTATGTTATGTTCCTAATTTTACAAATGAAGTGAATGAAACAGAAAATTGTTAAATTCGCTTAGTGCCACACATATCTAGTAAGTGTTAGAGATAAGGTTCAAACTGGTTTCTCTGACTGCAGCACACACTCTTAAATACCCCTCTGTACCAGAATAGATCGAAAGTTGATAATGCCCAAAGCCAAAAAGTAATCTTGTGGAAATTAATCCGAAATCAAGATTTAAAAAGAGGTCATTAGTTGTAGCACTTAGTAAGAGAAAGTTTGGTGTGTTAGAATGAGAAATCAAATCAATAAAATCTTGGGAAAAAAATTTTAATGTAACTTGAAAGTAAGCAGGTTATGAAAGAATTTATAAGGCAACTGTGATAGGCAGCAATGATCTGTATAGTTAGACAAAATTTGAACAATAGACTAGTTACTTCATAGTTCAATACAAGTTTTCTCGTCTCTGAAATGTAAATAATTCTTAAATGATTTTAGATGGATAAATAAGTAATATACATAAAATCTCCTGTCACTTGGGTGATATATAACTTCAAATAAGAATAATATTTGCTGTCCCCTAATGTGTGATTATGCTCTGAAACTTTTGAAGAGTGTGAAGAATGAAACCAGACTCAGCAATATATTGAGGAGTAGAAAAGAAATATGGTCACGGAGACCATTAACAGAGAGATAAAATGAAGATGGAAACATTGATGGAGCAATGCCTTATAGGAGGCCTGATAGAATAAAGCTGAATCATATCCTTTAGAAAGATTGGATTAGATTGATTCCCCTGATGAATTGTTTCTTTCCCTTCCTTTTAACCGCTTTGAATAAAAGGTATTGGATCACCTTGCAGTGGAAGTGACATCAGACCAATTTTCAGAATATCTGAATCAGGGTCTTCTCCTTCTGCCACCAACTAGCAGTGTGACTTTGAGTAAATCACTCAATGTTTGTTATGGACTGAATGTTTATGTCTCCCCAAAATTCATATGTTGAAGCTCAGTTCCCATTGTGATAGTATTTGGAGATGAAGCCTTTGGGAGGCAATTATGGTTAAATGAGGTCTTGAGAGTGGAATTAGTGCCTTTATAAAAAGAGGAGACACAGGCTCTCACTCTCTCTCTCTCTCTCCATGCATGCACCAAGGAAAGGCCATGTGAAGATATAAACAGGAAAAGAGCCCTCACCAAGAACCTGACCATGCTAGCACCTTGGCTTGGATTCCCAGCCTCCAGAACAGGAGACATAAATTTTTGTTTTTTAAGCCACCTACTCTATGATATTTCATTATAGCGCTTGAACTGACCTAAACAGTGTCCCAGGACTTAATTATCCATTTATATAATGAGACAGTTGGACTAGAGAACCCTTGAAATCCTTTCCTGTTATTGTGACTTTAATTTTGAGTGTGCAAAACTGGTTCTTCTTGAATGTGGTACTTGTCTTCTATTTCTTTGTTTTTAACCCAACACTAATTCTCAAACTTTGGGAAGCAAAAAAAAAAAAAAAAAAGTCACAGAAGGCACCCTGTGGGTGTGTGAAAGTGGTTAGGGAGGGGAACTTTCAATATTTGCTTAGGTAATCCCAGGTGTTTATGGGCAACTATGTATATATCAAGATCAGAGCTTTCATTCTCCTTTTCTTTTTTCCTTCCTCTTTCTCCCTTCCCCTTTCCTTTCTTCCATTTTTTCTTCTTTCTTTTTCTTTCTTCCTGATTTTCTGACTTCCTACCTTTCTTCAAAACCAGCAAGAGAAGCTATTTCCTTCTCACTGCTCTTCTTTTATCCATTATTCACTGCTTAATTGGGAACTTGATTCAGATACAAGTAACATAGAAAAATTTTCAAGTAGTAAATAATGAAGATATGCATCATACACAATATTGAATAAAGTATATTTAAATGCAAAGCACTGAAAACTAGGCATATCATCTATTTTAATGTTTTGATGATTTGCAAACCTAAGATTCCTTTTCTTTTGTAAAAGCAGAAAATAAAGTATATAAATTGTCTTAATATTCACCTTTTAAAATAAAATATTTCACTTTTTAAAATCAACTATAAAACCCAGAATTATTTAATTTAGAAAGCTACTAAACATCTTTGCAATCTATGTGTATAACATGTCCAGGCAAACTGTTCAAATATTAAACCAGATTTAGGCTTCAGTTCCAGGAAACTATACCATCCAGGTCAGTTTTCAGTGATTAACCATTAATTAATTCACAAAAAGTATCCTGTTCTACTACTAGCAAGATTCTAAGATTGACACTGAAGATGAAACCATAAAAATGATGCCAAAATATGATTTCAATTTAGCTAAGATATAGACAAAGCATAATGGAGAACACTAACTTCTATAATCTCGACTAGGTAGTCATTAAGTAATTAAATGATACTGTCTTTCTAAATATGAAAGGTGTATATAAAACTCCACCTGTGTCTCCAAATTCTGGGTGAACCTAATTTATATTCTTCCAAGATAAAATAAATAAATAGAAAAAGTAATTCCCTTTTATTCTATATGTTGAAGCAAGATAGCTGAACCATTTTATGGCCAAAATATTTTAAATAATTTTGCATATGGCTATTAAATGTTGATTTACTAATGAATTTTTACTTTAAAATTTGTCCATTTTTCTAAAGAACAGAATAGGAATTCTACAATACATATACTGACATGTAGATTTCTTCACAAGTCATTTGGAAACTTTGAAGGTCAATATCTTACATGACTTTATAGATCATTTCCAGTTCTAATTTTATTCTAATTCTAACTGTTCTGTAAACCCCGATACACATACCCTTACACGCACATCCCATACAGGCCTTCACACATGTGAAGTTACACATAAACACACACACGCACACACACACACACACAAAGCCAAACACCTACTTGCACCTTTCTGCCAAAAGAGAATAAGAATATTGAGAAATAAAACTTTCCTGACAAAGTTATTTTATTATTTCCAGAAGATAGTATAAACCAAATGTTTTCAGACATTTTGATTTGGGGAAGAGTTGTAAAGACACACTTTTTTTTGTAAAGAAAATAGTAGAAATCACAGTGCCTTTTAGATCTCCTATCCCATTAGCTCTTTTTCCAATTATTTTTTTGGAAGAAAGTCTTAACATAATAATGATTTCTGTATCGTGCTGGGGAAAGTAAGGTTTATGATACAGTGTTAATATGATACAATTGAAATGCTTAATACCATTTCTTATCACATTAACACAGAGACAGCATTCCTCTCCCGGTCAGCTTAGTTTCCCCATTGCCTGCAACTATTGGAGATTCATGAATATTTAAACCTTGTGAAAATAAGCACTTGTTGACTGTGCTATATAGCTCAAGAGCTGAGGTTGGCTTTTTTTTCCTCCAGAAGTTGGATTTTCTCAAGGAAGATTCTTTCACCTGCAGAGAAACACAGCACCTGAGAGAAAGGGGTAGGCCTTGCCAGGACAGGAGAGAGGATTCTCTGGTATTTTTCTGTCATCCAGTCACTACACAGGGCCAATGTGCTGCAGGCAGCAAAAGGAGAGGTATGTATGTTCAGAGTTTTCTCTTTCTTCATTGCAAAGCTTCTTGCTGACTTTCTTGCAGTTGTGAATGTAGCAATTTAACAGTTTACTATTGATCCCCTAAAGCTGATAGTTTTGCATAAGTACTTTGCATAGGCACTAGGCCATTTCCTGTATTTGCCTATGTGATTCTGTATTATATCTGATTCCCCTTCACAGAAAGAAGAAAATAGCAGTGAATGAATCTGGATTCCACCGTGACTTCTAATTTGTATGTTTTTCTTTTTTGCAAAGTAGACAGGTAAGACATTCATTCAATACATAGAAAATGGTACTGGTAGTCATGTAAAAGCAGAGGTATAATTTCTTTTAAAAATGTATTTGCTTTTTGACCAATTATTTTGGTTTTAATATGATTTAGAAAAATTTATTATATATTCTGTGTAGGTGGATTCAGCATAGTAATGATCATTCAATCAATTCACATTTATTCAGTGATCACAGGCTTTGGACACTGCCTTACACACTGAGCACAATAAACTCAACATATTTAAAATTTATTAATTTATATCTTTCCACTTTGGAGATATAAAAATTCATATATGCTATCCTTATTGGAAAAAACTTTAAACTTTGATATAGTATTTTCCCTATAATTTTCACAGCTTGAACATTCAATCTAAATTTATTAAGTAAAAAGTAAGAATTACTTTGACTTCTAATTTTAATTATTATATGTTATGGGTCAACAGTAATTTAACATTTATTATATGATGTTAAAATATAAGATTATCATGAATAAATGTAAGTGTCTATAACAAAATTCTCTATCAATCTGACTTCAATTTTTATGACATTTATTATCTCATATAACAGGAAACCTATCTTCATCAGTTATAATGTGGTTTTCAGTAGCAATTAAGACAGTCTGTTTCTTTCTTTAAGTTTAATTAGAGAGGAAAAAAAAAGCCTATCTCCGAACTATACATTATAAATTCTTCCTTAGACTTTATTTAGTAAACTCAGTACAAATGCTTACTTATAAACAGCAAAAATGATTAACAGGAGAAAGCCATGTGGTGATTGGCTTAAGCCTGGGTTCCTGAGACAATCACTGGGAATAGGGATTTTATTATTGGTTTGTATTCATCCTGGGGTTGGCAATGGAGAGACTACTTGAGTTAAATTTGTGTTCTGCGGGCTTCCTTGGTGGGGCAGTGGTTGGGGGTACGCCTGCCAATGCAGGGGACACGGGTTCGTGCCCCGGTCCGGGAGGATCCCACATGCCGCCGAGTGGCTGGGCCCGTGAGCCATGGCCGCTGAGCCTGCGCGACCGGAGCCTGTGCTCCGCAACGGGAGAGGCCACAACAGTGAGAGGCCCGCGTACTGAAAAAAAAAAAAAAAAAAAAAAAAAAATGTGTTCTGCTGAGAACAAAGAAGGGAGAAAAAGATCCTGGGTAAGTAAGAACTACTATGTCTTATTTTTAAGATTTTCTTAATTAATAGGTATTTTACTTGGGAGAGAGACATAGGTAAGTTGTTTAATGGTTATAGAGTTTCAGTTTTTCAAAGTAAAAAAGTCCTGGAGATTGGTTGTGCAACAATGTGAATACACTTAATACTTCTGAACTGTACAATTAGAAATGGTCAAAATGGTAAATTTTGTCATGCATTTTTAATACAATAAATATTTTTATATCCATTTGTAAAACTATTGGAGTCATTTAGAGTAACTTAAACTAGTAAGCCATTCTAATTGTGTTTGTGAAATTGCATTTTTAATTCATGTACACATTTTGCTCTTAAGGATATTTTAGTTCTTATTTTTGTCTCATAAATAATATGAATTATTGTAAACATTGCTATACTGAATATGACTTACTGTTCTCTGGAAATATATATTACATTAACATGTTAAATGTATTGGAGTTAATTGGTTTATCTTGTAATCAAAAGGGAAAAAATAGATGTGGTAGTATACGGCACTAGGGTGACAATACTTTAAACTCACATGTAATTTAGAAAGCTGTAAATGTACTCCCTTTACACATCTAAAACTGCTCTTTTGCATCCTTTCCTCTATAACTATACAAACAACTCTCAACTGTACTATAAGAGAGTGACTGACTTTTGCTTCTGAAAATTATAGCATAGAAAAGCTTTGATTGTATTTCAAAAAGTGATCCAAAATTAGGATGGATATAAAGAAATTTACAATTTTGTGACCTGAAAATATCTAATGGATATATAATACTGCAAGACAAAGTTTCAGAGGTTAATGTCCCATAAGAAAATAATTTTAGGACAAAGTAAAGCATGCAACTTTCCTATTCATGATAAATCTTCTAAAATAAATGTAAAACACTTCTCTTTAAGATAAACATAATTTTACCAGTAACGAGTTGGTCCTTGACAATTTAATTAGATCATTGTTTTCACATACTCAACTTTTGCCTAACCAGTAAACCAGAATGTTGAAAAGTGAGAGCTGAGTTATATATTATGATTTCCCCTTAACTAAAATCCTTACTGAATAACCATGTACTTTTAAATATCTGAAACTTAGGGGATTGCCAAGGCAGGAGGTGAAAGGGAGGGGGAGAGGAGACAGATAACTCAAGGCCACCTGAATATGCTATTTCAACTCTATTTGGTAAAATAGTGAAGTTATCTTATTTTTATTTCTTCATATTACATTTTTCACAGGGAAAACAATTATTTATTTTAAAGAAAGTATTATATACCTGTGGGTATTAACAATATTTTACAAATATAAATTTGCTGTTTAAAAAGTTAAGGCACAATTTTCTATTTAGTCTCAGAGGTATTAGTAGTCAAGTTGTGAATTTGTTTATTTTTAGAACTGAATTAATAGTGACTTAGATTCAGGATTATTCAGTTTGTCTATGTGTAAAATAACTTATAAATGGGGAATTTTGTCACCATTTCTTGCCATTAACATGTTCTTATATTTCACTTTTGATACAGAAGCAATATAGTTTCATCGACACAAACTGACAAGAGAAATGATAGAAAAAAACAAAAGTTACATGACATCAGTGTTTTCCATTTCTCTTTATATAAAAATTCTATAAGCTATATAGTCATTATCCTTAAAAGAAACTTTGAAAAGTGATAGAAATGCTAAAATTATCAGTATTAATCCATCCAAATTCTAGGAAAAGTTAAGAATCCAGATATTTAAACCCAGCACTATAAACTCTCTTTACCCTGAGCATTTGACTATATAGAGCAAACAGCTGTGAAATTGAGTTGTATCTTTGGCTGTATCAAGAGACAAAGAAGTTAGAGGTAAAACTCAAATCTTGCACAAGAGACAGTCTTACAACATTCCCCACCTTAAGCTGAGACACTGATTTTCTACAACTTCATGTTAAAAATAACTGGAATTATCAGAACCTCACCAATTACAGCCCTGTCTTCTGTTACCTGAATGGTCCAGGGAACTTCAAATGTTAAAATTGGACTCAATATCTCCTGGATATATAGTGCCCAAAAGATTCCAAATGAAGCATGAAATTCCTCTCTGGGAAAAAGTTCTGCTAACCTAGGCATCAGATTATCCCATAAACTAATTTTTACACAATGTCTAAACTACAGATTAAAATAACTAGATTTAAAAGAAAATAAGACACAATGAATGAAAACCAGTAAAAAATAGATAAAAGATACAGTACAAAAACATGAGATAATAAAATTATCAGGTGTATGCTATGAAATAATCAGACTTTTAAAGAGATGGGGAAAATCCTGAAAATATTTACAGAGAGCAAGAAACTATTAAAAATGGAATACCAATTTGGAAAATAACCAAATAAAATCTCTGAAAATAGAAAATACAAAAACTGAAATTCAAAACTACAGATTAGTCACAACTAGATGAGATTGATTGAGCAGAATTATTGAAGAATACAGAGAGAAAAATATGGAAATACAGAATAGAAAATAAAACATAAAATATACTATGAAATGTTATATATCTATTACTATCTTCTGTAATATATTTCTACTGGAGAGAGTAAGATGAGGACTTTGATTAAATATATATATATATAAAATACCAGAAATACTATGCCCAATGAATTATATATTTCAAAATCATTTTCAAGCAAACATAATCATACAGTTCACCACTGAGAGAACTACATTAAAGGAAATTATAATGGATATATATCAGTGTAAAGGAAAGTGATCCCAAATGGATTATTTGAGGAGTAAGAAGGAATGAAGAGGCAAAACACTGGAATAAATATATGGAAGAAAAAAAAAAACAACAAATAAATACTAATTGTATAAAACTACCAAACAAATAAACAAACAAATATTTTTATTATAAAATAGAGAATTAAAATAAATATAAACATATATAAATTTACAGAGAATAAACTCTTTCAGTATTTCAAAGTAATTATTTTATCAAGAAGGATAGCAAAGATTTTGATTCAAGTTAGATTTGATAAGTATTGACTGCATGTTGAAATCCAGATGAGCCATTACAAAATATCAGATTTTCAAATCAAATTCACATCCTTTATCAAGCTTTACTCTTAATTTCAAGAATAGAGCTGATCCAGAGGCTCTCACAAAGCAGGGAGAGATCTAGGCATTGAGGTTAACTCCCAAATCTTTTTTTCTCTTATGGGACACCCAGTATCTGGCCCAGATGGAAAGATTTCTTTAAGTGAGGTACATAAGTTATTACCTCACAATGCTGGAAGTGTTTATGAAATATATCTATTCCACGCTCCCAGTTACGTGATACATTCTTAGAGAACAATACACAAATCCATAGATTCTAAAAGGTTCATTACTATAAGTAATCTGTTAGCCTGAGATTCCTGTTTAAAATATTCCATAGACAAAGACTTACCTCCTAGAAAATATCATTAATTTATCTACCTAGAGCTGCAGTTATCATGTTGATCAGGAAATTAGGCCAGGCCACCTGCCTGTTTTATTTTCCCCGTAAGCATCCTTCCAGTAATCTTGGAAGGAATGAATTAGAGGTTAGCTATTTAACTTCTTCCTTTCCATACATGATAACCAATAAAAAATAGAAGCAAAACACGTAATGTATATTAATAGAAAACACAATATAGAATGGTAACAGAGTAATTATTCCATCCTACCAAAGGCAAGAATGGATAAAAACAGAGGGGATGAATAGAAATCAGAAAATAAGAAGATAGAATTAAATGTAAATATTGTAATGATTACATGGGGTTGGCCAAAAAAGTTCGTTTGGGTTTTCCCAAATGAACTTTTTGGTCAATCCAATATTAATGTATAGCATGTTCCAATGAAAAGGAAATGATTGTTTGATTAAAAAAATAAAAGCCAGTCATGTTATTTATGAGAAATCTGAAATAGAAAAATATAAAAAGGTTTAATGTAACCTTTACCATCAGATAGACATATAAATAATAATTAAAAGAAAGCAGGTTGAAAAACATTGATGACATCTAAAACACACTTTATTGCAAAAAGCGTTACAAAAAATTAAAGTTACTTCAAAATGATAAAAAGATTCAATCCATCAAGAAACTTTACTGTTTAAATTATATGTCTCAATTGAAATAATTAAATCCAGAATCTTATATGTTGATTTTATTATTTATTTTTTGTCATCTCTTCTTGGTCAGGCATTCATTCATTCATTCATTCATTGAACAAATAATTATTTAATGCCTGCTATGTACCAAGACCATTTTTTCCAGCTTTAGTGAGGTATAATTAATGAATAAAATAGTAATATATTTAAAGTGTTCAAGGTGATGTTTGATATATACATATGTATCACTGAATGATTATTACAATCAAACTAATTAATATATTCATCACCTTACATAATAACATTTTTTGTGATGAAAACACATAAAATTTACTCTCTTAGTAAATTTCAAGGGTACAAAACATTAACTATAGTCACCATGCTGCACGTTAGGTCTCTAGAACTTATTCATCTTAAATTGAAAGCTTGTACATTTTGGTCAACTTTTCTCCATTTCCCTGATCACCATTTTACTCTCTGTTTATGTGAATTCAACTGTTTGTATGTCTGTTTGTTTTTTAAATAGATTTCCCATATAAGTGATACCATATGGTATTTGTATTTCTCTGTCTGGTTTATTTCACTCAGTGTAATTCCCTCCAGATTAATTCATATTGTTGCAAATGGCAAAATTTCCTTCTTTTGGATGACTGAATAACATTCCATTGTGTGTGTGTGTGTGTGTGTGTGTGTGTGTATGTGTATAATATATATATATGTATATATATATATATATATATCTCACATTTTCTTTATTTATCCACCAATTGATGCTGGACACTTAGGTGGTTTCCATACCTTGGTTACTGTGAATAATACTACACTGATTGTAGGACTGCAATTATCTCTTACAGATAGTGATTTCATATATATATATATATATATATATATATATATATTTTTTTTTTTTTTTTCTGTACGCGGGCCTCTCACTGCTGTGGCCTCTCCCATTGTGGAGCACAGGCTCTGGATGCCTAGGCTCAGTGGCCGTGGCCCACGGGCCCAGCTGCTCCACAGCATGTGAGATCCTCCCAGACCGGGGCACGAACCCGTGTCCCCTGCATCGGCAGGCGGGCCCTCAACCACTGCGCCACCAGGGAAGCCCTTGTTGTCTTTTTGATAATAGCCATTCTGACAGATATGAGGTGATATTTCATTGTATTTTTGATTTGCATTTCCCAGTGGTTAGTGTTCTTGGCCATTTTTTCATATATGTTGCATGTCTTTTTTTGAAAATTGTTTACTTGGGTCCTTCACCCATTTTTAAATGGTGTTATTTGTTTTTTTGATATTGAGTTGCAAGAGTTCCTTATATATTTTGAGTATTAGCACCTTATAGGATATGTGGTTTGCAAATATTTTTTCCAATTCCTTAGGTTGTCTTTTTATTTTGTTGATTATTTATTTTGCTGTGCAGAAGCTTTGCATAGAGAATTTCACCCAGAGACTGTAGAATAACTATTATTTTAAGCATACTGAACAGAATTATAAATATTAACCATGTGCTAGTCCATAAATCAAGTCTCAGAAATTTTCAGGTGATTCAAAGCATACAGAGTATATTCTTTGACAACAGTATCTTAGTCTAGACAACAATAAAAAATGATGATTATAAGTCCTTGTATATGTATGTATGAGTAAAGAGAGGGTGATAAGTCTTGGGAAGCTAAATGCTCTTATAGTATCATAAATTATCAATAGATAATCTATAAAATCAATAAATTAAGGGAAAGTAACATAGTATATTATTTTTAAAGATTGGAATAAATACTCAAGGAAATAACTTGAAAAATTAAAAGTTGTTGCCTGTGGGGAATGGTTTTTGGACTGGAAAATTCAGGAATTTCTGTTTTTTGTTATGGGCCTTTTGTCAATTTTTGCACAGAGTTATTATGCTTAAATATTTAAGGGAAATCAAACCCAAATGAAATCTAAAAACAAAAATTAATTTGATTTTTTTTTTTTTTGCCTAAAATACCATTGGATTAGCCTCCCTAGACCAAATTCTTCCACCATCTAACTAGCATATCTAAGAAGACACAGAATAAGGCAAAACCTCTCTACGCACCATAAACTAGGATTTGAAATCAGCCTATTGCAGACTCTAGGAGGAAGTTTTTCAAATCACAAGGCTGAAGTATGCACTCTTTTTTTTTTTTTGCGGTACACGGGCCTCTCACTGTTGTGGCCTCTCCCGTTGCGGAGCACAGGCTCCGGACGCGCAGGCTCAGTGGCCATGGCTCACGGGCCTAGCCGCTCCGCTGCATGTGGGATCTTTCCGGACCCGGGCACGAACCCGTGTCCTCTGCATAGGCAGCCAGACTCTCAAACACTGCGCCACCAGGGAAGCCCCATATGCACTCTTTTAAAAAGCCACATGCTGGCCTTTTCACCCCAAATAAATACCCGTTCTGAACCTCTGTTCTCTGGCTCAGAAATTCAAGTGCACCCAGAAATTTAACCCAAAAGTGGGGCAGATCTTCTGACATGATGGCTATGTACCATACCAGAACAGTCACAGTAGGGGACCTTGAAATAACAATCTTCCCGAATCCACTGCTGGACTGCAACAACAACAGTTTGACAGGAAATCGTCACGGCTCTGTGTCAAGTGTGGGGAAGTGATAATCATCAGTGGTACATTACTTTTTTTGATAGAGTCCCAATAATCAGTTAAAGTGCTTTAGATATGGCCAAGACAGGAAAGAAGCCCTAGTAACAAATTGGTTTTGCATTTTTGTATTGTATTTTGCATTTAGTTTGCATAGAATTATATATTACAATTTTGTTTTTGCTAAACCCCTTCTCTTATAAATGTCAAAGAACCTATCATTCAGGAAAAAGTTATCCTATTTCAATTCAGGAAAACAGTAGTAAAAGAAAGCCTATTTGATACAAGGATTTGAGCATATGAACATGCCTGCAAGCTGTTAAATGAAGAGGTAATTTGAGTAGAATCTATTTTTGCATAGAATGAAGTCAAATAAAATCTTCAATTTTACATAATATTTTTATTGTATTTATGGTAAATACACAAAGAAAAAAGAATATGCTGCATCATGTTAAGGATTGACTGTCTCTATTTTTATTTTCCATAGTGACCATAAACTACTTTTAGATAGGAAATATGTATATTAATTTTAGAAAAAGATTTAGTAGGACAGTAAATATTCTTGTGGAAAAATAGAAAATTAAGAACTCAAAAAATTTCTAGACACAATAAACTTAGCAGAAAGATTGTATTTGACAGCAAAATATGATTTAAAAAGTCACTAGTTGCGCAGGATGGTCAAGTATCAGTTGGTTCTTTTCTCAACTCCTTCTTCTTTAAATGCTCCTGGCATTCTTGATTACCATGATTACAATCCCATCCACATTTTTTCTCGATTCTGTCTCTGACTTCTACAGTTAGATCTCTTCTTCTAAGATGGTTAGTGAATTTTTAACATTTTTACATGCTTTTTACAGCCTGATAGCACTCTGACAATATAAACAAAATCTTGACTGTTGGATGGCTTGACCTCATTAGACAGTATAAAATTATTTTTTAAGAGAACTTGAACTTCATAAGTACCAAACATCTAAATATAGTATAACTCATGATAAAAATGAATATCTAGAATGTAATATAATCTATTTGCTACAGTGGTCTTCCACACCTTCACTCCCATTAAAGGTATAGTGTATTTCCCTGCTTGTTGACTTTGATCTTATTTATTTATTTTGGCCAATGAAATATTAACAGGTATAAAGAAAGCAGAAGCATGAACTGTGCTTGTATAGTTGGGCTTGTCCTTATGTTTCAGCCATAGCTATAAAAATAACTTACCAAGGCTACCTAACTGGTCCAAGAAGGATGAGAGACATAAGGAACAGAGCCGCCTCAAGATGAGCCCTGCTTTGATCAGTCACTCAGACATGTGAGAAATAATAAACTGTTAATTTAAGCCACTGAATTTGGAGATGCATTGTTATATTGAATATAGAAATTGGTACTGATAAGTGGGGTGCTGCAATTATATATATTATGTAATATATATATGCAATCATATTTATATATACATATATATATTATTGGTTTTAGGATTGGAAAGTGGTAGGGTAGTAGGTGAGAAACTTGTTATAAGATATAAGGAATTGGATGCTTAAAAAACTTACAGCTTTGACAACAGAGGAAGCCTGTTGGAGTAGTGAAGTGTGACAATGTGAAGAATAGTAGATGGAATTGGAAATAGTTGTTCAGCTGAGAGGTGAGAGTGGAGATGGTAACTACTCAAGTGTATTGTAATGTAGAGCAGGGTATAAATGTATTGCATGTCACTTTAGGGAGGAAATAGTAGCAAATTTAGAAGGTACAACCTTTAGATCTCTAATTGTGCCCAACCTTTTCTGCCTCTCTGGTTTCCTTTGCCATTTGCTTCAGTCACCTTGTCCCTTTTTTCAGTTTCTTGAATGCAATGGTCTGTCTCCCTCTTCTGAACATACACCTCCCATTTTCCTCACTCTGACCTCTGAAAAGAAACAATCTTTCCCCCACTTCCTTCCTCCAGGCATCCTCCATTCCTGTCCCACCAACCTCCATTTAACCCTTCTCTCACTTTATGCAATAGTACTTTTCTGGGTGTTTTTTGTGAGACCCTGGAGGACATCATGCTTCCCAGCTAAACATTAACAAAGACTCCTGTTTTTTTCCCGTCACTGTACTCATCTCAATATTTGTGTTATTTCTTGGTTATTCTATGTCTTTTCTATTAAACTGTAAGTTCTATGATTTTGATGTATTTTACATATCTGGCATTCAAGAAATACTTGTAGCAGGAATGCACGAATATAGGGAAACAGTTTAATAGATATAAAATTTAATAAATCCTCCATCTGTCCAGAAGCAAAATGGGCTGCCTTTAAATTACTGAACTTGTGATCACTTGACATTTTTAACCAAAGGATGAATGACCATCTGTCAGTGATAAGGATGTTCCAGAAGGGTTTACACAAATAGTGTAGTGGGAAGTTGATGGTCTCTGAGGTTTTTTCTGACCTTTATATTCTGTGACTTACAAATGAACTTTATAATACAACTTGCTTGTAAGTTAGAACTGCCAGTATTTCAAAAATAATTATTCTGAAATACTACAGGATGAGACCCATTGAGTACTGCACATTAAATTATGGTCAATGATTGAGTAAAACAGTGAAATTGAGAGATGCTTTTCTTTATTTTTCTTCCTTCTCCAGCTAAGGATTTGAAGACACATATTAATTCAATGAGGTGTTAAATTGAAGTTTGGTCCAGATTAAGTTCTAGAACTCAAGATTCAAGAAACTTCCTTTGCATCTTGCATAGTGAGATGTTCAATATCTTAAACCATAAGAAAAATAAGTATATTATTTGGCATACTGAATGATTAGAACTAAAATAATGTAAAAGCATTTTCAATTTTCTAGTGAGAATACAACTAATTTCAGAAAATTCTGCAATTTCCATTCACTTTGCCTTCCATTTCAAAAATTATATTATACACGATGCCAAATATTAGAATATAGAGTATTTCCTTCCCATAAAGTAAGTTCTTCAAAACCTAAATATATTTGTTTCTAAGAACTTACCATCTTATACGAAAAAATGTGTTTATAAATTTAGACATTTATAATACATCAGATGCCATTAGAAAAATAGTATTTCAATTACTCGTACTATGGATGTATTTGCGCTAATAACTGTTTTTTTTAAATGTAAATTATGTGTTAATATGAAATGCATTAGCCATTATGCAGGTCCATGATACTTATTTTCTTTTGTTTATTTAACTCTTTTTTAGTGCTTACTTAATGGCAGGTTCTATTCTAACAACTTTTAAAATATTAACTGGTTAAATCCTGATAAAAACCCTACAATAGAGGTACTATTAATTCCAATTTGCCAAAGAAGAAACTAAGATAAATAGATGTTTAGTCAATTGACTAAAGCCACAGGTTGTAAGTAGTGAAACTAAATTTGAATCAAGGCAGTTTGATTGCATATCACACTCTGGGATGAAAAATGAAGAGTAAAAGTCTCTTGCACCATTCCTTCCTCATACTTTTACCACTTCTTAGAGGTAAGCATATTTAACCTTTAGTGTTCATAACTGTTTCTGGTAGATATCAACATAACTTAAATAAAGACCATATACCTTTGTTAACTGATTTTTTTTGAAACATAAGGAAATTTGAACACACTACTTATAATTCTCTTTCAATCTCCATCCCCATACTTCTGTTGTTGTGTTTTGATTATATTAATTCTTACTCTTGATCCTTTAAGAAATATACTTAAATATCTAATTTAAATCTATCAACTTTAGCTATTTTTCATCTAAATAACCCTTCTCTTACCTTTACTCCTCATCTTCTGTAAGCCAGGATATTACATAATTAAAACTTATATAATTTGCATTTTATAGAGAAACATGGTTGATTTAAAAGTTAAAAACAAATAAAAAATATTGACATTATGCTGATGTAATCATTATTTAACTTAGAACCACATTCTATGAAAGATATATAATCCAATATTAAAATTTGGAGTTTTTTTCCTTATAATTACTAAGAATCATGTTATAGAATCTTTGCTTAAAGGAAGACCATGCTTTTATACTGGTCTCCTGATTCATTGATGACGTTGTCAAATATCTATCAGGTTCAATTTTATACATAACCATTGCAATAGGGTTTACAACATGGCTAATTCCTATAACAGTATCTGTATGTATGTGCATAAATATACATGAATGGGTAGCTCTTCACTCTTAAAGATATTTATAAATAAGCATAATAACTTTATGTATAAAATAGGAAAAATTATATAGTGTTTTTACATATGTAATAAGTTTATGAATTACTCCAATTTGAAGTTTGTCAGTATAATGTAGGATATATTTTTAGTTCTTTAGTTAATAAAACCATTACGTGTCTATGACGATCCATTAACCCCCAAGGAACATAAAATAATTATACGAAGCAGCCTATTGCAGAAAAGATTTAACAGTGAGTTACTCTACCTTCTCTTGGTCAGCTTTATATATTTTGATTTTGTTTCCCTCTCAATAAAATCAATAATTCTGAGACTTTTAAACAAACCTAGTTCACTTTGTCCTGTACATTAAGATATCATCGTTGCTCACTGTGGTTGCCATTTACATTTTCAGGGAGACTTTTTCGCGTATTCTCATCATTAAAGGCAATTTTTTTTATCTGATTCTTATGATAATGTTGAAAAAGTTGCTAAATATTGTGAGTGGCCTAGTTACTAAGATGTCTTTATTACATGAACATAGACATTCCTTGCTTGCAGGATTACCCCTTTCCTACCCCACTTAAGTGAGGATCTCGGAGAAAAGGAGAGGAGGAGAAATATTTAATTAGTAGGATGACAATTATTTAAGAAAAACAATGGAAAATGATGTCTGCTATGCTAACTCAAACCTATTACCAACATGTATATTTTATTCATTTGGCAAATTATATTTATCTGGATATTTTCCTATTGTAGTTACTCAATGTCTAGTTTTTTAACATTATTGTTTTTATCTCATTTTCAATATTATGATTTGAGCAATTATGCCATAATAACATCAAAATTGCATGTAGTATTAGTTTTAACATTTTAAATCTTAGAATAATCGACAGATTCTTTTGAAAAATTTAGTCCAAATAATTTAAAAGTGACTGATAAACACAGTACAAAGTGAAGGATTGTGTAATAGAATGGAGCATTCTATCAAAGGTTTTAAAATAATATAATGGTAAGTAGAGTTTACTTCAGAGTTTAACATGAAGATATTCTTACATAATATTATGCTCTGAGAATAATCATGCCCCAATATCATTATTGAATGTCCATAAATGGAAATATCATCAATGCTTTTGCATTCATATATTTTTGGGGAAAATAATCTAAATAAGCATCTACACTGAATACAGTAGCACTCACACAATATCTAATATTTATTAATCAATATACCAATCACTACAAAGTGGCTATTCCTTGCAGACACAAATTACTTGTATAGTTTATGTGAAAATAACAATCTTTTTCATTAAGGCTTGCATGAATGTTTCTAGAGACAGGTGTATTAAAGTAACTATCACCATATTCACAATCCAAATCACCTATACACACATAACTTCATCCCAAACTCATGGTGCTCAGCATGGTGGACATATTTTGGTGTCGCTAGAGGTTTAAAAATCGATATATGGGGGTAGAATTCTTTTTTTAAATAGTGATATTTTAACAATAGATTAAACCCTAAATAAATTCCTCACGTTTTTATGGGACAATGCAGTTGACTTCATATCTCTTCTGGAAAAAGGCAAGGATATGCAAGTACTTATATGGGGATAAATGAGAACAACTAACTTTTATGTATACTTTGTTAAGAAATAGAGGAAATGTTAGAGGTATTCTCATTTTAGAAAGGTGATTATTTTCAATTTTGGCACTGAAAATAATATTTTCCAATGATTTTTAACATTTATATATAGATGTATATATATTATACAAAAGTATATCATGTATATATAATATATACACATCACATATTTTATATATACACATCACATCGCACAAAAGTATATATGTGTGTATTGTACATATATGTATATATACGTATATACACATATTTATCTTTCCAATAAATTTATAAGGACTAGCTATATTCAAATTAATAAGATATAGAAAATATTCAGGATATAATAACAGATAATATAAAGGTGGAAATTGATAAGTTAATTGAAACATAACGGAGGCAGAGCTTAATAGATTGTGAAGAATCAAACAAATATAGATGAATAGATATACAACATTTGTCATAAATATAACCTTAACACTTTTTCATAATTTTCACACACTAAAATTCACCGTATTGTTAAAATGTTACTAAGTAACATCTTAAAGATACTTACACTATAGTTTGTAACTGTTGTTATGTCTAACACTGACTCAATTATTTTCATCCAAACATTCCTCTTCAGTATCTAGATATTTCTCTTAGCTTCTTCTTTGGAAATCAATGTAACAAACTTCTGTCTTTACCAATAGCATAAAGTTGCTTTGAGCTAATTATGAAAAACATTTTCAATTTTATTTAAACCAGTGTTTCCCAAACAGAGGTTGTTTTACCCTCAAGCAGACACTTGACAGGTCTATTTTGGACGTCACAACCTGAAGAGGAGGTGCTACTGACATCTAGTGGGTAGAGGCCAGGGATGCTGCTAAACATCCTACAATGCACAGGGCAACCTCCCATAACAATTATTTGACCCAAAATGTTAATATTGCCAAGGTTGGGAAACCTCGCTTTAAGCAAGTTGTGTTCAGTCCCTATATCTAGAGAATTATTTAAGATCTTTAAAAGAAGTAGCCCAAATTCTCATGACCTAAGCAGCACTGTGTAGAATCAAGTTCTGTCATTATTTTGTATTCAAAAATCATCAAAAAAACCTTTCAAAGCCTCCACCTAGGTGATGATATTTTCCATTTCTTTCTAAATTTTTTGATTTTGGTATCTAATAATATTTTAATAATTATTTACATTGGGATCAAGTTCTTTTGATCAGGACCTTGATAGATGCATAATATAATAAATCTGGCATGCCTGTGTTCATCAGGGCTGGTTTCCACAGAGGCCCAGGGCCTGTATGTTGTAATCCACTCTTTCCTGTAAAACATCTTGTAAGCGGTAGAATAGAACTTGAAGAGATAATCTATCCCCTCTGACCACTCTAGGCGACATTCTAACTACAATAAATTATGCCATATTGACAAAAAATTAAGATATCCTTAGAAAAAAACATTGCCAACCTTCTTCAGTATCCTGTTCAACTCAATTGAAATGATTGAGGGAGTGCATAAGTGTGAAATAAACTGGGATCAGTGACATCATTAATTTTTTTCTCAAAATAAGATGTGGGATAAAATGTGTTAAACTAAATGGCTTCTTACCATGACATGAAAATATTCTGAGTAAAGTCAGAAAAAGTTGCTCTATTGAAGTCATTGAAAGTTATGTTCTATTTGGAATTTTAAAATATTTTCTGAGTCTCACACTCAGTATTTATGATTAACTTCTAATCAATTCATTAAATATGACACCAGCCATATTTCTAATTTCCTTTGAGATCTATTTCTGTGAAGAATTTCACAAATAGCCTCTGATTTATGCATGTGATCATGTGTGTGTATGTATAACAGATTATACATATATTTGGTACATATATGTCTAATATATATTTTATATGTATGTTTGTATATATATTCAATTAAAATATCTACAAATGTTTATAAATTTTAATCTGTGTAAAGAATAAACGTACAGGGTTTCCCTGGTGGCGCAGTGGTTGAGAGTCCGCCTGTTGATGCAGGGAATACGAGTTCGGGCCCCGGTCCGGGAAGATCCCACATGCCGCGGAGTGGCTAGGCCCGTGAGCCATGGCCGTTGAGCCTGCGCGTCCTGAGCCTGTTGCTCCGCAACGGGAGAGGCCACAATAGCGAAAGGCCTGCGTACCGCAAAAAATAAATAAATAAATAAATAAATAAGAATAAATGTACAATAACTGATGCTGAGCACTTATGTTATAGTTATTTATTTCTTCATGAGAAATCATAATCTGAATTAGTAGAGAGGTAAGCTTTGTGGCACATATTGAGCAACAATTTTGTCAATTCATATATTTTAACTAAAAAAAAGAAAATATAGAAATTATTTTAAGATACTATAAGGTACTATTATAAAAACCCTAATCTTTATTAAATGAAGGATGGTTGTATTTCAATGAAAACAAATGTGTTTAATCATACTACCTGCCTTCAAGGAAGATATATATATATATATATATATTTTTTTTTTTGCAGTATACTGTCAACAAAACTATTTGGTTTGCCAAAAACTTCCTTCAGTTTTTAAGTAAAAATAAAAGACACATTTTTCATTTTCACCAATAACTTTATTGAACAACATATTCACCTTTTTATTCCACTACCTTCTGCCATTTTTTCAGGCAACTTCACAATTCCATCTTCCCAAAACTTTTTATCTTTTTGAGCAAAGAACTTTTACAGCCCAGGTGCCTTTTACAGTTTTCCAGGGAATTGAATTTTTTTTCCATTAAGAGAATTTTGTGAAGACCATAATAAATGGAAATCTGAAGGTGCAATGCTTGATGAATACAGTGGATGAATCAGAACTTTCCAGACAAGCTGCGACAGTTTTTGCCTGGTCATCACAGAAGCATGTGGTCTTGTGTTATCCTGATGGAAGATTATACGTTTTCTGTTGACTAAATCTGGATGCTTTTCGTTGAGTGCTGCCTTCAATTGATCTAGTTGGGAGCAGTACTTTTTGGAATTAATTGTTTGGCTTTCTGGAAGGAACTCATAATAGAGGACTCCCTTCCAATCCCACCATATACACAACATTACCTTCTTTGTATGAAGACTGGCCTTTGGTATAGTTGATTTCGCTTGCCCCATGATCTCTTCTGCTCCACATTATTGTACAGTATCCATTTTTCAACTCCCATCACAATTTGTTTTAAAAATGCAGTATTTTCATTATGTTTAAGTAGAAAATTACATGCTGAAATATGGTCAAGAAGGTTTCATTCGCTTAACTTATGTGGAACCCAAACATCAAAGAGATTAATATAACCAAGCTGGTGCAAATGATTTTCAACGCTTGCTTTGGATATTTTGAGTAAGTCAGCTATCTCCCACATGTTATAAAGTTAACTGTTCTCAATTAATGTCTCGATTTGATCTCTATCAACTTCAACTGGTCTACCCAACTGTGGAGCATCGTCCTGCGAGAAATCTCCAGCATGAAACTTCACAAATCACTTTTGACACGTTTTGTCAGTCACAGCACTATCTCCATAAACTACACAAATCTTTCTGTGTGTTTCAGTTGCATTTTTACCTTTCTTGAAATAATAAAGCACAATATGCTGAAAATGTTGCTTTTTTTCTTCCATTTTCAATATTAAAATGGCTACACAAAAATACACCAATTTTGGGCTTCCCTGGTGGCGCAGTGGTTGAGAGTCCTCCAGCCAATGCAGGGGATGCGGGTTCGTGTCCCGGTCCGGGAGGATCCCACATGCCGTGGAGCGGCTGGGCCCGTGAGCCATGGCCGCTGAGCCTGCGCGTCCGGAGCCTGTGCTCCGCAACGGGAGAGGCCAAAACAGTGAGAGGCCCGCGTATCGCAAAAAAAAAAACCCAAAAACCAAAAAACACACCAATTTTGATAAGCTTTTTTTTAAATGCAGGTGTCACAATATAATCTAACAAAATTGTTTCAAATGAAGTTAAAGACAACTAAGTGCTACTAGAGCCATCTTACAGAAAAAGATGAACGAACTTTTTGGCCAATCCAATATTTTAATACAAGGCAGAATAAAGTATGTCTTACAATAAAAGTAGAAGTAAAACACAATAAGAAGATGAAGTGGTGATCTGATTGGGCTTTAAAACAGTCATCATTAAGAAGACAGCTTTTGAGTTAGGTTTTGAAGAATTAGGAGGATTTCCATAAGTAAAGGATAAAGGTGTCAGGATGCAATTTCAGGCAACATATTCTTTCTTATAGTCAATTGAATTTAGCTTCTGATAATGCATTTTGTTTTCCATAACTTTCAATTAAAATATGAGATCATAGTTTATCATAATCTGATCATATTATATGAGGGTAAATGCGGATAAATTGTCGTAACTCCTGCATTTTAATTTTTAGAATATATGCCATTTCTTTAGCTAAGTTAGTTTGTAGTAAAATAATTATAATTTCTAAAAGTAGATACTTTTGATTTTAGTTTCTGATAACATAAGCAGATATTTTACACTTTGGCGTCGTTATTAATTTATTCTCTTTGGCTCCTCATGGTATCTAGGCACATGAAAAAGAGTTTGTACAGTCTCTTTTTGGTTTATTAATGTATGTGACAGTCCCAAATAAGGGTAGAGTGTTAAATAGAGCTCAGATCATGCAGGGTTGTATAATTAAGAAATCTAAAGCTAATGCGGAGAGAGAGTGAGTCGTATTTAAAGTAGGGAGACCAAATGGGACGATGCTGTCAGATAAGAGATGGAGTATATAAGACAGAGAGATAACTAGACAGAATATACATAGGAAGTATAATAAATGTAAGGTATTATTGTAAGAATATAGAGAAGTAGGAAAGCAAAAGTTATGGATGACTACTGGTTTTGAGTTTTAAAAGCTGGATTGAAGTTAGTACCCTTCCAAAGACAGTGAAAGGAGCAGGAAAGAGGCAGGGAAATACTGTGTAATATTTCTGATATGCTGGGGATGAGATATCTCTGGGAAGTCAGTAAACAGAAATATTCAAGATCAATGAAAAAATCTGGCCTTGAAATGTAGACATACAGGAACTTCCCTAGTGGCACAGTGGTTAAGAACCCGCCTGCTAATGCAGGGGACATGGGTTCGAGCCCTGGTCCGGGAAGATCTCACATGCCACGGAGCAACTAAGCCTGCGTGCCACAACTACTGAAGCCCATGCGCCTAGAGCCCGTGCTCCGCAACAAAAGAAGCTACTACAATGAGAAGCCTGCGCACTGCAATGAAGAGTAGCCCCCTCTCGCCGAAACTAGAGAAAGCCCGCACGCAGCAATAAAGACCCAGTGCAGCCAAAAATAAATAAATTTTTTAAATTGATAAATAAATAAATAAAATTAATTCTTAAAAAAAAAAAAGAAATGTAGACGTACAAGTCATAAGCATACAGGTGACATTTGAAGTATCATGAATAGATGTGGATGCAAAGGAAAAATGGCTGGTAGAAGAGAGTCAAGTTGGGATTCTAAAAACTACAAACAGTTAGGAGCTTTCCTTCCCAATTCTCACCTGTTATTTTTTCTTAGGTGCACCTACTCCCTCAGGATGCTCAGATTTAACATAATAATGATTTATTAGCACAAATGACTTACTCCTATTTTTCATTACAAGCATGTCCCTCAAAAGAACAACACTGGGGTTGTTTGACACTGGGATGCTTCTACTAATTCTTACCAAATTGTGTACTAGTTTATTTGACCTTTCAAAGCTACAAAAATGATTTAATCCAATTAATTATGCACCAAGGAATGTCTACTCTTGGTAATCTTTGTCCCTAGAAGATAAGCAGAGAGAACAATACTGCTCATAGATCCAGTTAACAGGATGGAAATGACTCCTTTTCCAGGCAACATAATCTGCTCTGCTAAGTGTCAGAAAATATGACAGCCAAACCACTTACAAAATTTCAATGGCAATTTTATTATGATAGTATTATATTTGACATATGGTTACTGCTTTGTTCTCATACATTCTCCTTTTTACTCCACTCAGAATACCCAACCTCTCTTCCAGATTCCCTGCCATCTCACTGACCACACCATCTCAGTAACCTTGGCTGGCTCCTCCTCCCCTTTCTAAATGCTTTTTCTTCTCTGTGGCTATGAGTACTCTCTTGCTAATGATATTCTGTATCCCATGGCATTAAATAGCCTCTATACGGTGACGATTTCTGAATATATAGCTCAAGCCTCCATAACCTTCCTTCAACATATACAGTTCCACCAAGTGCCAGATTCCTATAGCCAACTTGTTTCTTAATATCTCTACTTGAATATCTAGTAGGCATCTCAAATTGGTTATATCCAATATGTAACACTTGATTCTACTTTCCCCACACAATGGTACCAATAACAGTAATTGTCCACCATTTACCCCATAGTTCAGGCCAACATACAGACAGTATTCTTGATTTGTTTCCTTTCCTCTCATCCCACATGGAACTGATTTACTTTTACTATTGCCTCAACATTCAATCTATATTCTCAGTCTAACTAATTATTATCATTTCCCCTGTTACAACCCTAATCCTTCATCCCTTAGAAGGCTGGAAATGCCCTTCTAATCAGTTTCACATCATCTCCCTTCTACCTACCTCTGTTAACATAACCCAATTCATTGCCTCTTCAGGGTCTTTGAACTTGCTGTTGCACTGCATGATATGTTTCTCCCTCACATCTTTGCATGGCTCATGCCCTTATTTAATCCTGGTCTCTGCTCAAAAGACACCACTTTGGTTAGTATGATAATCTCTAGGTCCATCCATGTTGCTGCAAATGACATTATTTCATTCTTCTTTATGGCTGAGTAATATTCCATTGTATATATGTACCACATCTTTATCCATTCATTTGTCGATGGGCATTCAGGTTGTTTCCATGACCTGGCTATTGTAAACAGTGCTGCAATGAATATTGGGGTGCTTGTGCCTTTTTGAATTATGGTTTTCTCTGGATATATGCCCAGGAGTGGGATTGCTGGATCGTATGGTAGTTCTATTTTTAGTTTTTAAAGGAACCCCCATACTGTTCTCCATAGCAGTTGTAAATATTTACATTCCCACCACACCCTCTCCAGCATTTATTATTTGTAGAGTTTTTAATGATGACCATTCTGACTGCTGTGAGTTGATACCTCATTGTGGTTTTGATCTGCATTTCTCTAACACCTAGGGATGTTGAACATCTTTTCATGTACTTTTTGGCCATCTGCATGTGTTCTTCAGAGACATGTCTAGTTAGGTCTTCTGCCCATTTTTTGATTGGGTTGTTTGTTTTTTGATATTGAGCTGCATGAGCAGTTTGTATATTTTGGAGATTAATCCCTTGTCAGTTGCACAGTTTGCAATATTATTTTCTCTGTGGGTTGTCTTTTTGTTTTGCTTATGGTTTCCTTTACTGTGGTGCAAAAGCTTACTTACTAAGTGCAGTAAGTCAGACAGAGAAAGACAAATATCCTATGATATCACTTATATGTAGAATCCAAAAAATTATACAAATGAACTTATTTACAAAACAGAAGCAGACTCACAGACTTCAAAAACAGACTTATGGTTACCAAAGGGGAAATGTGGGGGTGGAGAGATAAATTAGGAGTTTGGGATTAAAATATACACACTACTATATATAAAATAGATAATCAACAAGGACCTACTGTATAGCACAGGGAACTCTACTCAATATTCCCTATACAGGGAAAGAATCTAAAAAAGAATGGATATATGTGTATGTATAACTGAATCACTTTGCTGTGCACCTGAATCTAACACAACATTTGAATCAACTATACTCCAATATAAAATAAAAATTAAATTAAAAAAAAGACACCATTTCAGAAAGAACTTGAATGACTGCTCTTTATAAATTTCCCTCACTCAAATAACTTTTTATCTACCATCTGCCTTTATTTTCCATCACAGGACTGACATTTTATAGTATATTTATTTATACTTTTATTCATCATCTGCCTCCTTTATTAATATTTAAGTGTCATGAAGGCAGGGACTTTTCATTCTTCATTTCTATATCCCCCAAACTTAAAATACTACCTGGCTATAAATATTCAGATTTATTTGTTTAGTGAGTGAATGCAGTATGCAAGAGATTTAGAAATGCAAGTCTTTTAGGTTTGACACACCTCTGCCTTAAAACTTTATAATTCCTATTGGAAGGAATGTAGGCAAAATATTTAAGGATAAAAGAAGGCAAAACATAACAACATTCTCTGATTAGTTCCGCTAATGACCTTATACATTTGTGTGTGAAAAGCCTGCTTCTCTTAACGGAGCACTCGTGTTTTATCTGTTGCCTTTATTTTTGTCTTAAGTCTTTAAAGAGTAAAACCAGACTGCTGATTTCCAAAGGGTTTTATTTCCTCATGTTGAATGTAGGACTTTTATATTTAGGAGCACAAACTCTCCTAATTATATACAACCTACTGTTCTAAATTTTGCATTCTACTTTGCAGTTTAGTGCTATGTGATTTACTTGCTACCAATTTTGATGTCAGAAATTTGACATTTAGATTGCTTTTGTAAAGTAATGGGTAAAGTGGATTTAGTACTGAATGAAACTTAGCATCTTCCTTCTGAGCTTCTTTTTAATATAATTTTTTTTTTTTACTTATGTGCAATGATCTGCCCACAATGTCATGATAATAGGTCAAATAGTCATCCTTATTTATAAATTCAGAGACAGTATTTTTAACCCTTAGTAAGCTAATTTTACTGAGATTTTTTTCCTCCGAACAACAAAAGACTAGAATACAACTTTTATAATTCACTAAATAAGTATCTACACATTAATTTACATTTATTAAAGATAATATAATTTGTAGAGAGACACTAGAAGAAATGTTGCTTTATTATGGAATTCTGATATTAGCTAGATTCATATTGTGGTTTTGAATTTTAACTAACAAATGAATTATTCTTACCTATTGAACACCATCACTTACATTTTGTGGTAATTATTAGTTCTCAAAAGATAGCTACATATATAGGTACATATGTATATAGGTACATATGTATATATATATATATGTGTTATATATATATATAATTATGTGTAAATATAAATATGTATAAATATTTAATCAACAAAACATTAACTAAAAATTCATAACAGTTAAAATAAACAGATATTCAAATTCTTCCTGTTTTGCTTTAATGCCTCATTCTTTCTATTCAGATTTGATAAGCCTAGGAGAATAAGGCAGGAATATTTGTCTTATTTCTAGGAAGGAAAATTTGCCTGGTTCTAAAATGAAAGTCTCTTTCTAGATTTAAAAGATCCCTCAACCATGAAGAATTGAGAATTGTGAAGTAGCTTTTGACAGTTTCTTTCAAATTCTCAAGTACTTGAAAGCTCTGTGACATGAAAAAATTTGTCAGATTTCAAGGATATGTTTTTTTCTGTCTCTGAACTGAAAAGAACACAAGGAGTTAAGATATTTCCATTCCTTAAGTTCTTAATTACTTTCCATAAGTCTTGTAATTTTTGATAAATAGAAATTTGGAATGTAGGTGTTTTATCTATGGAGTGTGCTTAATGTTTTTTATGTAATTATTAATAGTGTCCACTCTCATTATCAAAAGAGATATAGTTGGAACGATAAATTATATGGTCATCCTAGAACTTTTAAGGAATGCTTGAATTCCATAAAATATTCAGATAAGTGTCAGCTTATCACTAGACAGACACCCTCATGATCACTTTAGGTAGAAGGAAATGTAAATCAGGCAAATTATTATGTTTATACAATCAGAATTAACCGATACTTCCTTGAGACAAGTATTCAATAGTATAGTTATCTTCTTTAGTTCAGATATTTTGACACATGGTTGTAATGAAGAGCTAATAATATTTATTGTAGAAGCTGAGAGCAGCTGAGTGGATTAAATTAGATAATTACCAGCTGCTACTCTTCAAAATATGGCTGCAACTCAGAATAAAGCCACTTACAAGGCCTAAGATAGTTGTATGACATGGTTCGATATCTGGGTGTCACACAGAGATGCAATACTGAGGCCTTTTGCCATACTAAAAAAAAAAAAAAAGGTAGAGAAAGATTTATGAAGTGAAGGCCTTCGGCTAAGATAATATACAACTTTTACGAGGATTTGCAAACCTCATCTCCAATCCCAGTACTCAGAATTGTGGGATTTGGATAACAATCATGATTTGGGCAGTTTAACAGCTATTTGTAAATTTGATAGCCAGCTTTCCAAGTATCTTCATGGACATAAAATATATATAAACTGTACCAATACTTCATTAAAGAGTTACATGATTGTTCCAAACTTCTCTTGCTGTGGTAATGTTTTCATATTTCTGTCGCTGATGATTACATTCCTGTATTTCTGTCACTGCTGATTGTATTTGTAGGTGTGCTGGTTATTTCTTAGCACTGTTGATTACAGAGATGTGGGCAATTTGAAGTTTCCCTCATTGTAATTAGTTCTCCTTTGATGGTATTTTTTTTCACTGTCATTGTTTGTATATTGTGGCACTAGTTGACTTTTTTGAGATGTAAGTCAATAACTTGTTATTGATAAAGAAATAAATGCTTCCATTTGTGATGTAAATTAAAAAGCTGTTTGTGAAGTAAGATTTTTTATTGATAATAGTAATTTATTAAAACAGTACACCTCACATACCTATACTGATCAGCACATTACATTTTGAATCAAAGTTTTAAAATCTATCATTCCAGTAAGCTTTAAATAGTAACTTTAATTTCATTATATAATAAAATAGGCAAGTGTTCAAAGTGTAAGAGGCAGTATTATGTCACTCATTACCTTATAATGAGTTCCTCTGTTTAGTCTAGACCTGGGTTAAATAAAGGCTTTAAATGTTGGAACTTTCAAAGTGTTCCTTTTAATTTTACCAGTAGTGTTCTCTTTTCCAGAAACACAATTATTTGATTAAAATGACTTCAACTTGCGTGTGCATCAGTGCCAAGAAATAAAATTTGTCATTTGCAAATGAAGACTCAAAACAATGCAATTTTTGTTCATTAGTACTGTCTATAAGCTGCTAAATAATGAGGGCAGTTCTCTCCTTGAAGGGCATGTAAGTTCAAGTCTATGGAACAATCAACTTCACTAGTTTTCTATATTTAGTGTTCCAGTTTTCATTAAAAAAGTCATATCATTTTTCATATGAAATCTTTCCATACAGAGGCATAACAGTCTATACAGGAATATCAATTAATTTAGGAAAGAATTTAGGGTAAACTAAGTAAAGCATTAACTATGTCAAGGAGAGTTGAGTGAGAGAAACTCTTCTAAAACTTCTTTATAATAAAAGCATTTTCACTTATGTTGAGTTTCACAAGTTGTTTCCTCAGCATCACCTGGGCTTTGGTATAGATTCCTCTTAAGCCACATATACACAATAAGAAAGAAGCCCAATAACTTATGCTGAATAATTGCAGTGAAAAAAATCAAAACTATAAACTAGGTTATTTCTCTCACATATGTTTTACAGAACAAGCTGTCTTTTCTAATCAAAGAAAACTAAAGTCATGACCCAGGACACATTAAGATTTGTCTAGAAATCTCCAATTATTGCTCTAGCTTTAGTTCTCCCAAGGAAGATAAATGTTTTCAATTTGTAACAGTGTAAAGACACAATTAATTGACTATAAATTATGAATCTAATTTGATATAATCCAAAGTTTCTATAATTTAATAAAAACTTCTCTATCCTACCCAGTCATTCCATGATATACCTTCTTCCACCCAGACTTGTACTTTGAATATTCTGAACATGTTGACTCAGGTTTTTGTTCATGGTGTACCCTTACTTATATTCTATTTTTATTCACAGTTCAGCTGGCATCCCACTTCTGCCACAAGGCATCCCTGCCACATAGGTCTTTTTACCTCAGTTGTATCTTCCATTGTTTTCCAACATGTTAATGGAGCCCTGATAGACACTAAATAGTTTTTCTTCTCTTAATTCCACCATCTTCAAGTACCTCAGAAAGTTTCTAAAAGTGGCATCTTGCTACAAAAGTTGGACACATAATCATAGAACAAAGAGAAGATATTTTAATGAAAATCCCTTCTCTTAATCGTCATTAAGATGAAGATTACTCTTAATCTTCATTTCTCTCCCCTACACTCACAATCAACCATTATATATCATACATATTTGTTTATTGTCTTTTCTCTTCCATAGAATGTAAATTCTACACATGAGGAGGCTTTTTTTAAATTCATTTCTGATTCCCCTGAGGCTCTTATGGTGCCTGATGCTATTCCACAAATATTTGCTTATTTATTGAATAAAAGTCCACAAATGTGCCAAGATATTAGAATAAGGAAGCTTGGTTTAAAGGTCGAAAAATGGGTGACGAAGTAATTTGGTTTCCAGCTTCTGTCATTAACAATATTTATTCCAAGAATGATAAAATATTTAAGTGATTTTATTTACATAGGTAAATTAGGAGTCTATGACGTCACTTTATATATAGGTTCTACAATATATTACTTCAAACATAGCGGAGCATTTCTTCAAAAAAGGATTTTGCTATTCTCATCCTATACCCCATTCAGTTAGGTTATGTAATAAGAGAAAATAAATTAATTATTTAAATATTAATAGTATTGCTACTCACATTTCATCATTTACTAGAGGCTTTAAAAAAATAAACTCCTCTTGAGGGAATAGGTCTACTACTCCTATTTTCTTTTGATACTTGAGCTTCTGCTCCTATATGAATTTGTTCAGCACACCCTAGGGAAGTCTGGCATAATTTATATCATTGTAATTGTTCTTAACTTTGCTTTATATAGGAGCCAATGTGGAATACCCTCAAGTAATGTCATTTTATTTGCAGAATACTAATACTCTTCACTAATTCAATTTGTATTGCTTTTAGTATAAGAATATTTTTAAAAGTCCATAAAATTTGAGAAACATTATCTCCATATAACTTTAGAATTTACATACACTCTGCCTGACTTCAAAAATAGAATCTTGTCACCTTATGTCAAGTAGCCCCCAAATAACTTTATACATTATTTAAAATTTTAGTTTCTTCCCTGGAATCATCTGGATCAATGTAATTTATTAAACAAGAAGAACAGTTCAGTGTTAGTCCTATAAACATTAAGGAGGTCTTTAAAACACACCCTTCATTGTGATCTCTCTTATCAGAATTTAACATGAGGGTTATGAAGTAGGGAATAAGAATTACTGATTTTCTTAATTTATTTAAGGGAAACACACACACACACACATGCACATGCACACATTTAAGAGAGTACAATGTACTTAGAAACAAAACTGTTAAGTGGTAATCTTAATAATCTTCATATTACAGGATTATTTAAATTAAAACCAACAAGCTGAAGAACTTGTTTATGGTTGTCACACTTCCCACCTAAATGAAAATTGCATATTTGATCCTGTTCATGAATTTTGTGATTTAAGTATTAGTCTATTGTGAGATAGGCAATAAGTACTTCATTTTCATTTTTGACTCAATAGGAAAAATTCAGGTAAGCACATTTACCTACTTTACCAACCACACCTATGCAGCATCTGTGATATAGGAGTCATCAGTAATAGACTCAAAGGGAACTTCATCAGGTCAAATTTCAGGACAAAGCAGCACATGATTAGGGAAAACACTACTATGGTGAAATTTTATATGCTCATTATCAATGCTTATTCCCAATTTCTCAGTATCAAAATACAAAATTCTCAAATGTCTGAAAGGCAGAATGGAATAGTTGAAATATATGTGAAAGTTGAGATAAATTATACAGTTTAATTATATATAATTGAATACATGTATACTTTTGAGGAAGAATGAGAAAATGTGAGGAAAATGTAGAGAAGAAAAAGAAAGAAAAAGAATGAAACAGGAAATAGTGGTTGAGAAAGAAAATATTTAAATTCAAGGGACAATAATATCGCATTTTGCAGACTACAAAGTGTGAAAAAAAGTTCTGAATATTATGGAGATTATAATATTCCTTGGAAAGACAAAATAAAAATTGGAACTAACAGATAGTAGTAAAAGATTTTCTTCCATGATATATGAGAACATAAGCTGCTTCAAGAAGTTTTTGTTCATTAATGTGTTCTTACTTCCTATAAAAGAGTCTGGCACAGGGTAGCTATTCAGTAAATGTTTCTTGAATGTATTTATATAATAAATAAGAGTTTTCCATAGATACATTTAAATTAATTGCTTATGTAATTACTTAATTACACAGATTTAATGATTTCCAAGGAAGAAAGATTAGGGTTAGTGTGGTGGCATTTGAATTGTGTTGATAAATTTTAGGCTAATAGATTTCAGATAACTAGAAACTAGGGGTTAAGCATACCTCATTATTTTCTTCTTTTAACACATTTATTGAATAGTTGTCATGTGCCCATCAATATGGTAGGCCCTATAGATACAGAGATCAAAGGCAAAATATCTGGCTTCACTTAGCCTGTATCCTAAGAAAAACAAGAAAAAATAAACAGTCAATACACATGAAGAAATATTTGCAATACAGAAAAAGTGATGTGCTAGAGATTCAAGTATGCACAGAGCATAAGTGTCTAGTGAGTCCTGAAGAGATAAAGAATAATGCTTGGAAGTAATGGTGACTTGGCTGATCCTCAAAGACAAATGTGTGACAATCATAAGGAAAAGGGAGAAATGCTTTCTGGGGATCAGGAATGGCACATACAAATGCCTTGGAGTTTGAGAGAGTCTAGTCTTCTGGAAAAGAGAAAGTAGGGAAGATACCTATAGAGGAGTGGCAGGGCGTTTCTTGCTGAGCTATACAGCTTAGATTTTATGCCATTGGCAATGAGAGTCATGGAAAGATTCCATGCTGGTGATTATGTGAACAGATTTTACTGGAAAACGTCCCTGACTGAAGAAAGAATTGGATGAGACCTTTCAGAACATGAGAATGGATTGAAAGTAATTGATAAAGGAAATGGGAAAGTGTAGTTCTGTAACTCAGATGAGAAATGGTGTGAGACAAGAGCAACTGGAATGAAGTGAGGAGGATAAACATCACAAAGTAAATAAATCACCATAGCTGATATGTATTGAGTATTTTTCAAGTGCTGTACACTGTTGTGAGTGTTTTACACTTATAACCACTTTCAATTTATACTACAACCTTATATGATATGTATAATTTTGGCCATCTATCCCATTTTACAGATGAAGAAAGTGGAGCTCAGAGAGGTTAAGTAATTCACTCAATATCACAGCTAGCACACAGCAAGAAAGTGGCCAAGACAATATAAACCCAAGAAGTCTGGCTCTAGAATCCATGCTTTTGACCACTATATGATAATACCTCTGGAGAGACAAAATATATTAATGAGGTAGAGTTAACATAATTTGCAGGTTAGAAAGATAAATACATGAGGGGGAAAGATACATTTAAGATGATTCCTAAGTTTCTGACTGAAGTTGGAGATCGGAGAGTAGAAAATTTATTTCTCCTATTGACTATAAAATACACATAGCTGTTGTTATAAATAAATAAATAAATAAATAAAATCTCCTTCATAAGGTTGTATGGTAATCATTAAGGCTGTTAAAAAATACTCTGTTTTATCATCTTCTATGCACATGTTTAAAATGTAATTCCCTACTCCCTTGAAGGTAGGTATGTCCATGTGACTTGCTTCAGCCAGTAATATGGAATCCAAAGTAGCATGTGTCATCTCCAGGCATACATCTTAGGAACCTGTGTGTGATTGACCACACTTTTTTCCCATGTGATCAGAACTATTTCGTGAAATACTAGCTTTTTAGATTAGTCCTATCTAGAGTAAGGATGGCACAGGGTTGAGCCCCAAGCCAACCTGTTATGGATATGTAAATTGGGTAAGAAATAAATCTTTAGTTTTTTTTGAAGCCATTGAGACTCTGGGGTTGTTGGATATTGCAACATAATAGCCTATCCTGACTACTGCAGTTTTTCTCAGTATTAATGAAATAGTATGCATAATATGTTGGACTAATTGTAGAGCCTCAATGTACATCCTTTACAATAATTATTACCATTAATTCAGTGCCCTCTGTGTGCCTGACATTTGTACACATTATCTCTAATCTTCCAAATAACCTTGCATATTTTAAAACCTCCATTTCAGGTAGGAGAAAAACAAAGCTTGGAATGGTTAGTGTTTTGCCTAACAACATCCATCTAGAAAGTTGCAGAGTTGGGATTCAAACTTGGTGTATTTCTTCTCATCTTTATTATTTTTTCCTGGTCTTTGACAGTTTATTGCATTATTTTTATTATTATTGTGTGAATTTCTTTACAACATTTGCTTATGAACTTTGGATTTATTCCTGCAACAAAATGTCTATTTTCTTAAATTTCTTTCAAGATAAACAAATAGATTCAATGGTACAGTAGCTTGCTATTTAAGCCCTTGTTTAACTCTTTTAACTCTCTCTTTTAACATCTTTATTGAGGTACAATTCACATGCCATATAATTCAGTCATTTAAAGTGTACAAATTCAGTGAAAAAAATAAAGTACACATGAGTTAGCAGTCACTGTGATTTGTCAATATGTATTTAGCAGAGAAGTCTGAGCTAGAGATCCAGAAGTTACAGTTCCAAAGGCTGTGGTTTTGTGTGTGGCCACTCAGAGAGCTGATAGGATGATGGGTGATGAATAAGGCATTCTAGAGCATGTAACCATTCTCTTAGGATGCTTTGGGCTGTAAGTATCTGGAAACCTCAATTTAAATTGGCTTAAATAGCAAGAAAATGAATTGCCTCAAAGGACAAGAACTTGAAGGCAGTTTTCTAGATTTCTTTTTGTGATGGTTTAATACTCTCATCATCTTTGTTCTTTAACAGCCTCATTTTTTCTGACCTCACAGTGACTCTGTCATGGTTACAAGGTCCTGTAGCAGTTACAGGTCACATATTAAAATATATAAAAAAACAATTATACTCCAATAAAGATGTTAATAAAATAAAATATATAGAAAACAATTCATATCTGTGACCTCAGATATGTTTTAAAATCTCATTGAATAGGACCACAACACATGGCCACCCTTGATGTTAACCAGGAAATGGATCCACTCTGATTGGTCCAGTCCGTTCAGCATCTACCTCTGTGCTGGGTTGGAGTAAATATCTCTTGAGGAATGAAAGGGAGAGGTGAATATCTGAACAAAGTTGAAAGTCAGTTAGCAGGTATAAAGAATGGTAAAGAATGTTGTGTGAGCATCAAAATGTTTTTGTTACTGCCAAAAGCAGACATAAAGCAAAAAAGGAGTCAGTAAGAAGATAGGAAAAGTAAAAAAGAAAAAAAAGAAGAAGAAGATAAAAGTATAATAGTTCAATGTAGAAGAGTACTCTCAAATAAAGGCTGGATAAAAAGGATTCATTTTAACTTACATTGAAAAAATAAGATTTTTTTCCTTTTCTCTTTCCCCCCCTTCTCTCTTTTCTTTTCTTTTCTTTTATTTTCTTTTCTTTTTTTTTCTCTTGAAATCTTATGGTGAGATAAAATAATGAGGGAAAGCCTAGTTTATGAAAGAAATGAGAGACGAAGAACCAAAGAAAACTAAGGAATATCCTTTAAGTTTCACTATAAAGAAAGAGAGAAATAAGGTGGTACCTGGAAAAGTTTTCAAAGCCTTTTACAGTTTTCTGATACCAAAAGTAATACATATACCTTCAAAAATTCAAAGATTCATAAAATATTTGTTGTACAAAGTGATATTCTCCCAAATTACAACACAAAAATACAATTATTGAGTTGCCATAAATTCCTCTAGCTGTGATTATGTATATGCTTATTTATATAAGTAAAACCATAATCTTTGGCAATCAGCTTTTTTCTTATTAATATATGTTGGATATCATTTTAAATCAGTACAGATAGATTCCTCTAGCTCACTTTGTTAGATGAATAATGTGCTTTCATTTGGCTATAGCATTCATTATAAAACAAAATTTTTATTTTTAATAATATATTCAATGAGGCAATCTTGCACTTATGATTACAACTTTTCTAGAAATTAACTTCTAGATGTAGAATTATTATTCAAAAAAATAACTTTTACTATTTTTGAAGATATGGCTAAATATTTCTCATTGAATGTATGGATGTGACTTGAACGTCTTTCATTGTCAAGAAGAAGTGGTTCCTCCTCTGCTCCTCTATAAATCTTCCCTAATATCATGAGAAAAGATGAATCTCTCCTACATGCTACTTATATCTCATAATAACACATTCTTCACTCAGCACTGTAAGAAAATTTGGTTAAACAGTCCTGGTTCATCATTTTTGTCTCCTTCAGCAGCTCCTGTATTAAGGACTATATAAACATTCATTGAATTGACTTCAATAAGTTAATGAGTAAAGGTTGATGGCAACAACATTATAGTGAAAAAAGACAAATTTTGATGAAGAGTAGATAACATAGTTTTGTCCTAATTTGATCAAAGATGTCAAAAATTATTCAAATGTGTAGTTCTATAGGTATAATATTTTAAATTTTATATTCAAAATTGTATTGAACAAGCTGTATTCACCACAAAACTCATGTTGTAAAAATAGCCAAAAATGTCCTGGGTTATTTAAGAAGGAGCATTGATCTTTTGGCTGTAATATAGTTAAAAGAGAAATAAATTAAGTCATGATTAGACATAAAAATGACCTTTTACAGAAAATGTATATGGATATTAAGCATTTGAACTTTCAAGTATTTGTTAAAAATTGCTTGCAGAAAATATGTTCCACTTAAAGCTGACATTCTCCCTTGATCTCTGTGACTGTGGGTTTGATTACATGTCATGATGGAGCTAATGAAAGGTTTAATAAAATCAACTCAGCTGAAATGTGTAATCCAGAGAAATGTTGTTTGTTTTCTATTCTTAGACCAGGATGACCAATGTCTACTTTTTTCAGCCTAGGATGAGATCAGTGTAGACCATTCAAAAAGCTTCAAAGTGAAGCTTTTTGCTTTATGCTAATAAGTATACAACTTATAATTAAAAGAATTTTTATCATTCCACAAATATTTAATTGTCACAGTAAAATCAAAGTCAGCTTTGTTTAATTCCCTAAAAGAAACCTCAAGTCATTAAGTCAAAGGTCCAGTAGAGACAGCTAATTGCTGTTGCTGCTTGATTCAGTTACAGCATTTTAACAAATGTATATGAACAAAACTGACAATGCATGTATCCAGAAAACATATAGACTATACAATCATCTCTTTATATTTTACATGTTTTTGCATATTGCTTTGATTAAAGTAACATGAGTAAAAGGCTAAAAGAAAAAGTGTTATACTATATTTTTATACTGATCGGCTGAATACAACTTTAGGTTGTATTCAGGTCTGTTCAATCTAGGTTATGTGAATCCACCTGTAACTTCCCCTTACCTATATATTGCCATTTACTCTTGCCCAGGCCCTCCTTACATCACAGCTGGGCTTTGTTACTTGGATTTCTCTAATGCTATTTTTTTTTCTGTTCTCTAATTATTGAATGTAAAAATACAAATCTACAATGAATATGGTTGTATGTCTATCTACAATCCATTCACTGTAGTTAGGCTGTGACAAACGAGCTTTGAATTACACACTCACCTCTGTGAGTTGAGTAAGCAAAATTCTGCAGAGCATAAGTGTTGTTCTATAAAGAAATATTCGAGTACTATTGTTGAAAAGGGGGAAATGAATATTATGTCAAAACTACAAATACCAACTCCACACTGTGAGAAATGTTATAATATTTATTTTCCAGGCTTATATATTTTGTTCTTTTCTGAAATTCTTACATTAAAATGGCACATAATTGGGCTTCCCTGGTGGCGCAGTGGTTGAGAGTCTGCCTGCCGATGCAGGGGACACGGGTTCGTGCCCTGGTCCAGGGGAACCCCACGTGCCGCGGAGTGGCTGGGCCTGTGAGCCATGGCAGCTGAGCCTGTGCATCTGGAGCCTGTGCACCGCAACGGGAGAGGCCACAACAGTGAGAGGCCCGCATACCGCAAAAAAAAAAAAAAAAAAGGCACATAATTAATATATTAAATGAATAGAAGTTTATCAAATAAGGAACTCTCTCTCTCTCTCTCTCTCTCTCTCTCTCTCTCTCTCTATATATATATATATATATATATATATTCATTCTTGGAGTTTTCTTATTAATTCCCATACTTATAATTGAACTGATTATGCATTACAAATTTATCCATAAAATCTGTTTATGGTATCTTATGAGAGAGCACTTTTGATCCTTTGAGTAAAAAGAAAAAAAAAGATATAATTTGGAATTTAAATAGCACTTGATATTTCAACTATATTTTACTATCTTTAATTAGATATTTTCTTCCTAACACCAAAAACACATATTTTTGATCAAAACATGCTTTTGAATATTAATTAATTAGTTATAGGAAGTTTATTTTCTTTCTTAATACAATGTTAAATATATTACAAAGGACTTTCTCTTTTTTTTCCTCTCCATTTAGTACTTACAGTTATACTGAGGGGATGCAAAAGACATTTTAAAATGCATATTTTGAAAAGCCACATCTAGAGTACTTAGAAATGTGGTTGAAAAGGTAAACTAAATACAGCATGAGCCTTTGACTCAGCAGCAAAATTACTCACAAAAATTTATGAAATATCAAGTCTTTTTTAAAAAAAACTATTTTCAATTATAGAATAGCATAGTAGAAAAACACTGCAAGACTATACCACAAGCTTTACTTATAGAAAATAATTCAAAGTCCACTTTGATAACTTCATGATTTGTCTCAACTTTGAACCATTTCATTAAAAACACATTATCAGCTCTCTAGCTAATAAAGAAATAATACTATTTATTTTAAATTGCTTTAGTACTTTCTTCCAAATATTAAATTTTGTAAATTTTCCAAATTTTTAAAAGGTATCATATTTCATAACAAATAAATACTATTTTTTTGAGCAATCAATTCATACACCTATTTTCTTTGGATCAGAGAAGGCATTATGCAACTGAAAGGAACTTATTTGTGTTGGTGGCAGCCTCTCACTATAGCCCAGACTGTGTGGCATTCCTTATGATTAAGATCAGTCTCAGGAAGTAGTTAAATTCTCCTAAACACAGGAAAGCTATACTAGTCATTTTAGAATTGGGTCAAAATATTTTCAATAGGAAAAATACATATTTCTTCCTTTGTGATGACATTGGAGACATCAACACATTTATGAGTATTTTGTTCTTCAGTAAATCACAAAACAAACAGATACAGCTTTCACCATCTCCCTACTTCTCACTGGATCAGTTTCCTCTCTTTCATCTTGATTTCAATGAATCCTGGGCAAAATAGCCTCTCCACTAATATCTGGGAAAGGCTTGAAGTTCCAGAGTCAGAGTCAGAGGACCGAGTCCTTCCTTATGTGAAGAGGCATGGAATTAGCCATGGTACAGATAGATTCTTGGAGCTGAGTAGTGGGAGAAAGATGCCAGGAACTGAAGAGGTGGTAAATTAGGGCAAGAGAGCTGCTACCAGGGCACATTCCCAAGTCCGACTCAGAATAGCATCCTTCCCACTGTTCTCCTACCTACCTCCCACAGAGACATATAATAAAATACAGAATAACAGATATAAATAAATATAGAAATATTTCTTTTTACCCTGCATCCTTAGCAAAGAAATTTGAAAACAAAAAACATTAAGGTTACCAAGATTCAGTGGTAAGTTTCCTTTATTTAAAAGAAAAATAAATCCTCAAAATTAGCGTAGTCTGTAATTGTAATAATTTATTTTGGATACAAAATAGTAGTTTACATGACCTACTAAGCTGTTAAAAATGTAGTTATATTATTTTACTACCATAAAAATTAAAAATTGCTCACTCCAACATTATCATTTTCAGTGTATCTAAAACCTGATTGACAATGTGGTGATTCAGAAAGATCTCTGTAAAAGAAGAGAGAGAATGTGCTCTTCTTCCCCTCACTCCACTGCTTGGAACTGGATGTGATGTTGAAGGAGTGGCAATCATCTTGGACAACAGGGAAAGGGCCAGATCTCAACCCACAGGACAGAGAATTGAAAGTAGCCTGTGTCTCTAATGGATTTGTCTTACAAGTTGTAGACTACTAGACTTCCAGACACATTTAATGGGAGACCTTAAGTAAGTCTTTTTCTTGTTTAAGCCAATTGTTATTACTATTTTATTATATGTGGCTGAACCTAATCTTAATTATTTACCCTGTCTAAAAATTAAAAACTACATCTATTTTAAGTATGCCTGTGTAGAAGTCCTAAGTGAGTCTGTTAATGAATGTTAATCGTGTATCTTTATTACCTTTCCAATTATATGTTGTTGAGTATCTTTAAAACTTGACAATGTTTTAAAGAGATTATTTTAATTTTGTTTCATTCTATGTAACATTTTCACTGCAAACTTATTTACACTATAAACTTATTTACCCTATAAATGAAAGAGTAACTTTAACATATATAAATTTCAAGACATGGGGCAAGCCAACTGTCACCAAATCTGAATTAGCAATAAATGAATATCATTAAAATTTTCTGAAATAATTATTTCCTTACTCTTTTTCTAAAGTAATTTACTATACCTTGGATATTAATATATAGAGTATAAAATTATTTTCCTATATCATTGAATGTGGTGGTATTGAAGACAATTACTACTGAAGTGCCTTGATGTGATTGCAAAACCTGCTGTTTCTTTCATGCTGCTCTACACAATGGGTCAGTGGAACATATGTTTATATGAGGATCACCATTGCTGAAATTCTAACAGCTAAGAGGGGTGAACTGAATTTGAATCAATGAATTTCCACTGGAATTCTTTTGAGAAATTGCACACATCTTACTCATAGCAATTGTACCCTTTTGTTTATAAAATGATTTAAAACATTGACAAGAAGTTATGTCACTGCAGGGAGAAGGGGATGGAGTATTGGATACTATACGTCAAGGAACATGAAAACATAAAGATGGTCTTTCCTCAGCATTCTTCTAATTGCTTGGACCCTTTCAGATATTGAATCTTTTTTAACCTCATTTTCTTATTTTCTTCATTGAAAAAGACATGTAAAGCTTCTACTCATTCATTTTTCAGAAAAAGCGATAGCATACAAAGCATATAGGTGATTCTAGCAAATACCTAAATATTAAAATCATCTAAAATAATTGAAATAATTGAGAAAATTTTTTCTATTTTTCATATTTAACTATACAAATTCTAGATTAATACAGGCACAGTTATATAACAAACTTCTATAAAAAGTTAATGATAAAAAAGTAATTTTGTACCTTCTATGTGATATTCTATACAAAGGGTAAATACAGAAGGCAATTCTGAAAGTCAAGAAGATAAAATCAACTATAGCACCATATTTAACATATTTGCTGTAATAATTCAAGACAACCCACAGAATGGGAGAAAATATTTGCAAACAATGCAACTGACAAGGAGTTAGTCTCCAAAATTTACAAACAGCTCATATGGCTCAATATAAAAAAGCAAACAGACATCCAATCAATAAATTGGAAGAAGACCTAAATAGACAGGTCTCTGAAGAAGACATACAGATGACCAAGAGGCACATGAAAAGATGCTCAACATTGCTAAATATTAGAGAAGTGCAAATCAAAACTCCAATGAGATATCACCTCTCACCAGTCAGAATGGCCATCATCAAAAAATCTACAAACAATAAATGCTGGAGAGGGTGTGGAGAAAACGGAATCCTCTTATACTCTTGGTGGGAATGTAAATTGGTACAGCCACTCTGGAGAACAGCATGGAAGCTCCTTAATAAACTAAAAATAGAACTACCATATGACTCAGCAATCCCACTCCTGGGCAAATATCCAGAGAAAAACATGGTTCAAAAATGTATATGCGGGCTTCCATGGTGGCGCAATGGTTGAGAGTCCACCTGATGTTGCAGGGGACACGGGTTCGTGCCCCGGTCCAAGAAGATCCCACATGCTGCAGAGCAGCTGGACCCGTGAGCCATGGTCACTGGGCCTGCCCGTCTGGAGCCTGTGCTCCACAACGGGAGAGGCCACAACAGTGAGAGGCCTGCATACAGCAAAAAAAAAAAAAAGAAAAAGATGTATGCACCCCATGTTCATTGCAGCACTGTTTACAATAATCAAGACATGGAAGCAACCTAAATGTCCATCAACAGATGAATGGATAAAGAAGATATGGTTCAAATATACAATGGACTATTAGTCAGCCATTAAAAAGAACGAAATAATGCCATTTACAGCAATATGGATGGACCTGGAGATTATCACACTAAGTGAAGTAGGTCATAGAAAAACAAATATCATATGATATTGATTATATGTGGAATCTAAAAAAATGATACAAATGAATTTATTTACAAAACAAAAAATGACTCATAGACTTAGAGAAAAAACTTATGGTTACTAGGGAGGGAGGAAGGGTGGGGGGAGGGATAGATTGGGAGTTTGGGATTGACATGTACACACTGCTATATTTAAAATAGACAACCAACAAAGACCTACTCTATGGCACAGGGAATGCTGCTCAATATTCTGTAATAACCTAAATGGGAAAATAATTTGAAAGAAAATAGATGCATGTATATGTATAACTGAATCACTTTGCTGTACACCTGAAACTAACACAACATTTTAATAAACCATGCTCTAATATAAAATAAAATTTAAAAAATAATTTATGTAGAAACAATATGTATTTGAGGAGGTAAAGCTGTTCTTAGTTTTCAGGTTTGTACAGAGGAAGAAAATGGAAAGAAATAACAAAGTCAGAATAAAATTTCTACTTGTACAATGTGTAGTAAACTTCTTCAAATACATGAGGTATTACTCTATGCAAAAAAAAAAAGGACTGCTTCTATGAAGCAGGTTTAAAAATTTTTCCCCTATTATTATCAAATTTGTAGATGATAAATATTCTTTTATAAGAAATATAAATAGGGGCTTCCCTTGTGGCGCAGTGGTTGAGAGTCCACCTGCCAATGCAGGGGATGCGTGTTCGTGCCCTGGTCCAGGAGGATCCCACATGCCATGGAGCGGCTGGACCCGTGAGCCATATCCGGGGCCTGTGCTCTGCAATGGGAGAGGCCACAGCAGTGAGAGGCCTGCGTACTGCAAAAAAAAAAAGAAATATAAATAAAGTAATAGTGAAACTGAGCAGAAACCTGTGGGACTCCTGGGCACAACAGCCTTTCTGTGTCCCCCATTTGTTGTTTTAAGAAATGGGCTTCATTCAGCCTCTATTTCCTTCCCTGAGTTCCAAAGGGCAGTTTCAAACAGTTGTTAATCAGGAAAATGAGGGGATGCGGAGAAAAGGGAGGAACAGTTGAGAAACACTAGTGCAGTCTTGGGGCAGGGTTCTGGTTCCCCTTAAAAGGATATACATAACAATGCCTTTGAATTGTTTTGCAGATACTGAAACTTCCACCAGGTAGAAGAAGTTAACAGTATGCTGCCCAAAAGCACGTAGACCCCAGACCATTCGCAACCAGAAGGTTAATGTTACTGACTGCCACTTACCTCTCCACCAACCAATCAGAAAAATGTCCTCGAGCTGATCACATCCTCCTTTTTGAACCATTACTATAAAACTCCTCACTACCCCCTCCAGGTAGGGACACACAGTTTTGAGGGCCTTAGCCCACAGTGTCTCCCTTTGTCTGGCAAAACAATAAAGCTATTCTTTTCTACTTAACCCAGAACTCTGTCTCTGAGATTCAATTTGGTACTGGTGTACAGAGGCAGAATTTCAGCTATAATAATAAGTATACAGACTTGTCCCTTAATGACAGTGGAACCAATAGGTTATTCATCATACAACTGTGACAACAGAAGCAGAAAAATTATGAGTAAGCCAATGATTAACATAATCATTCTTTCAATTCTCCTTTATAATTCAATAATAATGTATTTCTATTGAATCCTAAATACCATAGAACTCAGAGATTTGTTTCTCTCATTTTCCTAAAATTTTAACAGTCCTTCAGAAGAAGGGATTGAAGATTTCATAATTATATTGGTTTCTTTCATAAAAGAAGAATGTTCTTCAATCTTTTTTCACTGAGTAGAAAGTGAGGCCTATAATATGAGCATGATACAATTTTAAAAACTGCTATACAAAGCTACTGAATTAAAAATAGATGGCTATTTAGAAGGGTTGTTTCCAGGTGTGATATTGTGGTTTAGAAATATATATAAATGTATAAGAAATATATAAATATATTTATATATACATATATTTTCATATAAATATATACTTATAATATATAAATATAAAAAAATATTTATATTTGGTCTTTGCCCTTTTTCTGGCCTAGAGCTTCTAAAACCCTTGGAATTTCCTAAGTGTTGAGTCTTAAAGGTACCTTTTCTAATGTTAATGTTGACTTTTTGACCCCATCTAAGGATGGGAGCTGGTTGCCAGGAAACCGATGTGTGATTGAAGGCTTAGAACTTTCAGTCCCACTTCCTCCACCTCCCACCTAGGGAGGAGAGAGAGGGCCTGAAGGATGAATCAATCCCAATTGTCCATGACATATTCAATTATGACTATGTAATGATCCCTCCATAAAATACCAAAAGGACAGGGTTCTGAGAGCTTTCAGGTTGATGAACCTGCAGATAGTCTTGAAGAGGGAAGTGCTTAGGGGTATGGAAGCTTCTCATTCTTCCCCCATACCTTCCCCTACGGACTTTTTTGTCTGGTTGTATCTTTTTATAATAAACCAGTAATATAGTGAGTACACAGGGTTTCCTGAGTTCTGTGAAATGCTCTAGCAAATTAATTGAAACCAAGGAGGGGTCACAAGAGCCTCTGATTTATGGCCAGTTGGTCAGAAGTACAAGTGACAACCTGGGGTTGTGACTGGCAGCCAAAGTGTGTGTGGGGGGGCAGTCTTGTAAGACTGAACCCTAAACCTATGGAATCTGACACTGTCTCTGGGTAGATAGTGTCACAATTAAGTTGAACTGTAGGACACCCAGCTGGTGTCAGGAGAATTGCTTGGTGATATGAGGGAAACCACCCTCTCCTATTGTGGAACTGGTACCAGAATCCCTTTACCAGGTTTTAGCTTTTATGAATAAAGCTAACACAGACATTCTTATACTATCCTTTGATGGACATTAACATTAATTTATTTGGGTAAACCCAGATTATTTTAAAACAAAATATATGACATAAGAGATGTTATTTTGAAAAAAAGTGTTCCTTCTTCTGTCTGTACATCTATGTGTAATACTTTAGAAGAAGGATACTACTTAAAGGTAAATAGGAAAATAAAAAATTTGAGTCTATTAATGATATAAATAGAGCAAAAGATTTGAAACTTTAAGTTAAGATACATTGTAGAACCATGCTTAAAATTTTAACCACTTGTCAATATATAGGAGTAGAAAATTATGTAATTATCATGGTCAGAAACCTACAATAGGAGGCAGAAACTAGAGTTGGGAGCCTACAAGAGAGAACAAGGCAGAATTTGTGCAGAACCTGTGCAGAATTGTGGAGACCAAAAGATTTATATGCATAGGAGTGGCCTGAGATAGATTCACCTCATAAAATTAGAAACTGGGATGGAGCTATATCACCTGTGAAATGAAACTTAGAGAAGCATTTACTGATAACTTTAAGGAGGCACCAGTGCTGTAATGCTACATATTGGCAGTGCTGTAAATGGTAGAGAAAGCTGCAATTTCAGAATCTAGTTTAAGGCTCAGTGTATTCAAATTTATGCTGGGGCAAGGACCCTGAACCACCACTTTAAGAACAGTTGTTGGGTGGGCATTTTAGGAATCTAGGTAGAGTTTTCACAATACATTAGGAAAGAAAAAGAATGAACAGAGAAGAAAAATACCAAGACTTCGTGACAAGGTGAACCTAAAATTTAATGAGTTGGGGCTTCCCTGGTGGCGCAGTGGTTGACAGTCTGCCTGCCGATGCAGGGGACACAGGCTTGTGCCTCAGTTCGGGAAGATCCCACATGCCACGGAGCGGCTAGGCCCGTGAGCCATGGCCGCTGAGCCTGCGCGTCTGGAACCTGTGCTTCACAATGGAAGAGGCCACAACAGTGAGAGGCCCACGTACCGCAAAAAAAAAAAAAAAAAAATCTAATGAGTTAAAGAGTATGAGGAAAATTATTACTAAGAATGATTTTTTTTAATTATCAGAAGATAAATACACTCCCAATAAAACTAAAATAATCACAAATGATACTATGTTAAATACATACATATATATTAAAACAATATATGAAGAAAAATACTATCTGTAAAAAGCAAGAATTTATGGAAAAATGCACATATGTGTCAAAAACATATAAAAATACACACTTGAAAACTAACCCATTAAAAATTGTATGTGTGTATGTTTCATAATAATTAATTTATAAGGCTTAATGACAATACATGGTTTATTTTCTACTCTGAACAGAATAAATAAAGGAATTGTTACTTGGAAGTTAGTAATGAATACTTGATGAATATAGCAGTATAGAGATAAACATATGAAGACTATGAAAGTTAAGTTTTGAGATAACAAGGTTAAATCAAGAGGTCCCAAGCAGTTCTAAAATACATTTTTAAAAGTAAAAATAAAAGAACATAATAACCAATAAATATATAACCATTAAAATCTTTCTAATATTAAGAAATTGCAATATTCGTGGTGAAAGCTCATCAAGTACCAAACAGCATACAAAAAATCTTAGGAACATCTAAATTAAACAATAGAACAATGCAGGGGGAAACAAGACAAACAAAATAATTTGGTATTTGATTTACTACTTAGTGACCTGAGCAAACACAGGAGAGGTAAAGAGACAGTTTCTCTGCTTAGGCCTCAAGTGAAGAGTGAATTTGTTGTGACGAAAATGAATATTGTTCTATCTAGAACAACAGTAAGTTAACAGTAGCAATGTGGTAATCATGGAGGTCAGCAGTATCTAGGAAATTACACAAACCGTTGTTGTCCAAGGGCTTTGTGGAAAAGGACACAAAACAAACAGTAGGAGGTATGGTGGTGACTTTAGGAGCATCCGAAGGTAGCACTTTGGGCTGGAACTGGTGGGCCCTGGCATTGAGGTCATGCTGGTTTTGGAATGCTCTTAGGCAAAAGATTTGCAGCCAATGCCACTGGAAGGACCACAGCAAAAGCAAAAGCAAGTGGCTCCTGTTACACTGCATCTAAGAGATTTCATATATTAATGTCAAAAGATTCTATCTAGAAACCACCAGAATGGGATTATTGGATACTATGTGGGGGTGGGCTAAAATCTAAAGATGTGTCTCTTTATTGTATCCTCAACTACTTCCTTGTGCTTTTCTTCTTTCCCCAGGTGTGTGGCCCAACTAAGTATGTATTAAACACTTTCGATATGATTTGGAGAAATTAGATGACATATGTTTTTCATTTTCTTAGTTGGTAGAGGAACAGAGAATATTATTAACTTAATACTGTAACTTGTACTTAAAATCCTTCTTTCTTGTTATATTACAGATATTTTTTCTAAAAAATAAATTTCAAAAATTGTACTATATTCTGATATAATATTATGCCATAATATATTTTACCAGTTACTTGTTTCTGTACATTAGATTTATTTAAGTTTATTATCATGAAGAATTCTGGATAAATAGCTTAAAGTTTAAACTTCATCACAGAATTGTGATAATTTAATAAAAATAAATTCATAGAGAAAAGTTGAATAATAATTTGTGAATAATTAAGTAGAAGCTAAGAAGAAAATGGGAAGTGAAATTAGAACCTGATCATGGTAATAAGTTATTCAAACTGAATAATGACAGCAAATAATTGAAAATTATGTTCCTGTATATGACTTAACATATATGTCAATAAATAATATAGACAACTAAAAAATTAAGAAATATGGAGAACCTTCAAGATGGTGGGGAGGTAAGATATGGAGCTCACCTTCTCCCCACAGATACATCAAAAATGTAACTACATGTGGAAGGACTCCCACAGAACATCTACTGAACACTGACAGAAGACCTCAAATTTCCAAAAAGGGGTCGGGTCTGAGCCCCTGAAGTGGGACAGCTGAGTCCAGGATGCTGGACCACCAGAGAACTCCTGGCCCAAGGAAAATGAATCTGTGAGAGCTCTTCTAGAGGTCTCCATCTCAACAACAAGACCCGGCTCCATTCAATGGCTAGCAAACTCCAGCACAGGTTGCCTCATGCAAAACAACTAGCAAGACAGGAACACAACTCCACCCATTAGCAGACAGGCTGCTGAAAGTCATACTAATCTCACAGATACCACAAAACACACCAATTAACATGGCCCTGTACATCAGAGGGACAAGATCCAGCTCCACCCACCAGAACACAGACCCGAGTATCCTCACCCCACCCCACAGGGAGCTTAAACAAGCCACTGGACCAACCTCACCCACTGGGGGCAGACAACAGAAGTAAGAGACACTACAACCCTGCAGCCTGCCGAAAGGAGACCACAAACACAGTAACTTAAACAAAATTAAAAGACAGAGAAATATGTTGCAGTTGAAGGAGCAAGATAAAAACCCACAAGACCAAATAAATGAAGAGGAAATAGGCAATCTACCTGAAAAATAATTCAGAGTAATGATTGTAAAGGTAATCTAAAATATCAGAAATAGAATGGAGAAAATACAAGAAACATTTAAAAAGGACCTAGAAGAACAAAAGAACAAAAAACCCATGATGAACAATACAATAACTAAAATTAAAAATACTCTGGAAGGAACCAATAGCAGAATAACTGAGGCACAAGAACAGATAGGAGAGCTGGAAGATAGAATGGCGGAAATAACTGCCATGGAAAAGAATAAAGAGAAAAGAATGAAAAGACTTGAGGACAGTCTCAGAGACCTCTGGGGCAATATTAAACATACCAACATTCAAATGATAGGGGTCACAGAAGAAGAAGAGAAAGAGAAAGGGCCTAAGAAAATATTTGAAGAGATTATAGTCAAAAACTTCCCTAACATGGGAAAAGAAATTGTCAATCAAGTCCAGGAAGTGCAGAGAGTCCCATTCAGGAAAAACCCAAGAAAAACATGCTGAGACACATATTAATCACACTAACAAAAATTGAATACAAAGAAAAATATTAAATGCAGCAAGAGAAAAGCAACAAATAATATACAAGGAAAGTGCCATAAGGTTATCAGCTGATTTTTCAGCAGAATCTCTGGAGACCAGAAGGGAGTGGTAGGGTATAGTTAAAATGATGAAAGGAAAAAACCTAAAACCAAGATTACTCTACCCAGCAAGGATCTCATTCAGATTTGATGGACAAATCAAAAGCTCTACAGACAATCAAAAGCTAAAAGAATCCATCACCACCAAACCAGCTCTATAACAAATACTAAAGGAACTTCTCTAGTGGGAAACACAAAAGAAGAAAAAGACCTGCAAAAAACCCCAAAACAGTTAAGAAAATGATAGTAGGACCATACATATCAATAATTACCTTAAATGTGAATGGATTAAATGCTGCAACCAAAAGACATAGACTGGCCAAATGGATACAAGAACAAGACCTGTACGTATGCTGTCTACAAGAAACCCACTTCAGACCTAGACACACATACAGACTGAAAGTGAGGGGATGGAAAATGATATTCCATGCAAATGGATATCAAAAGAAAGCTGGAGTAGCAATACTCATATCAGAAAAAATAGACTTTAAAATAAAGACTGTTACAAGAGACAAGGAAGGACACTACATAATGATCAATGGATCAGTCCAAGAAGGAGACATAACAATTATAAATCTGTATGCCCTCAACATAGGAGCACACCAATATGTAAGGCAAATGCTAACAACAATAAAATGGGAAATCGACAGCAAAACAATAATAGTGAGGGACTTTAACACCTCACTTACAACAATGGACAGATTATCCAGACAGAATATTAATAAGGAAACACAAACTTTGATGACACAGTAGACCAGATAGGTTTAATTGATATTTATAGGACATTCCATCAGAAAGCAACAGATTACACGTTATTCTCAAGTGCACACAGAACATTCGCCAGGATAGATCACATCTTGGGTCACAAATCAAGCTTTGGTAAATTTAACAAATTTGAAATCATATCAAGCATCATTTCTGACCACAACGCTATGAGATTAAAAATCAATTACAGGACGGCTTCCCTGGTGGTGCAGTGGTTGGGAGTCCGCCTGCCAATGCAGCAGACACAGGTTCGTGCCCCAGTCCGGGAAGATCCCACCTGCCACAGAGCAGCTGGGCAAGTAAGCCATGGCCACTGAGCCTGTGCGTCCGGAGCCTGTGCTCTGCAATGAGAGAGGTCACAACAGTGAGAGGCCTGCATATTGCAAAAAACAAAAGAAACAATTACAGGAAAAAAAATGTAAAAAACACAAACACATGAAGGCTAAACAATATGCTACTAAAAAACCAAGAGATCACTGAAGAAATCAAAGAGGAAATCAAAAAATACCTAGAAACAATTGACAATGAAAACATGACAACCCAAAACCTATGGGATGCAGCAAAAGCAGTTATAAGAGGGAAGTATATAGCAATACAATCCTACCTCAAGAAACAAGAAATATCTCAAATAAACAACCTAATCTTACACCTAAAGCAATTAGAGAAAGAAGAACGAAAAAAACCCTAAAGTTAGCAGAAGGAAAGAAATCATTAATATCAGATCAGAAATAAATGAAAAAGAAATGAAGGAAACAACAGCAAAGATCAATAAAAATAAAAGCTGGTTCTTTGAGAAGATAAACAAAATTGATAAAACATTAGCCAGACTCATGAAGAAAAAAAAGGGAGAAGATTTAAATCAATAGAATTAGAAATGAAAAAGGAGAAGTAACAACTGACACTGCAGAAATATAAAGGATCATGAGAGATTAATACAAGAAACTATATGCCAATAAATTGGGCAACCTGGAAGAAATGGACACATTCTTAGAAAGGTACAGTCTCCCAAGACTGAACCATGAAGAAATAGAAAACATAAACAGGCCAATCACATGTAGTGAAGTTGAAACTGTGATTAAAAATCTTCCAGCAAATGAAAGTTCAGGACCAGATGGCTTCACAGGCAAATTCGATCAAACATTTAGAGAAGACCTAATGCCCAGTCTTCTCAAACTCTTCAAAAAATTCCAGAGAAAAGATACTCCCAAACTAATTCTTTGAGGCCTAAATCACACTAATACCAAAACCAGACAAAGATATCATGAAAAAGAAAATTACAGGCCTATATCAGTGATGAATATAGACACAAAAATCCTCAACAAAATACTAGCAAACTGAACCCAACAACACATTAAAAGGATCATACACCATAAAATGATCAAGTGGGATTTACCCCAGGATGCAAGGATTCTTCAATATATGCAAGTCAATCAATGTGATAGACCATAGTAAAAAAAATTGAAGAATATAAACCATATGATCATCTCAGTAGAAGCAGAAAAGCTTTTGACAAAATTCTACACTGATTTATGATAAAATCTCTCCAGAAAGTGGGCACAGAGGAAACCTACCTCAACATAATAAAGGTCATATGTGACAAACCCACAGCAAACTTCATCCTCAATGGTGAAAAACTGAAAACATTTCCTCTAAGATCAGGAACAAGACAAAGATGTCTACTCTTGCCACTATTATTCAACATAATTTTGGCAGTCCTAGCCATGGCTATCAGAGAAGAAACATAAATAAAAAGAATACAAATTGGAAAAGAAGAAGTAAAACTGGCACTCTTTGCAGATGACATGAAACTGTACATAGAAAATCCTAAACATGCCACCAGAAAACTACTAGAGCTAATCGATGAATTTGGTAAAGTTTCAGAATACAAAATCTATGCACAGATATCACTTGCATTCCTATACACTAACAACAGAAGATCAGAAAGAGAAAGTATGGAAACAATCCTATTCACCATTGCAACAAAAACAATAAAATACCAAAGAATAAACCTACCTAAAGAGGTAAAAAAACCTGTACTCAGAAAACTATAAGACACTGATGAAAGAAATCAAAGATGACACAAACAGATGGAGAGATATACCATGTTCTTTGATTGGAAGAATCAATATTGTCAAAATGACTATACTACCCAACGCAATCTACAGATTCAATGCAATCCCTATCAAATTACCAATGGCTCTTTCTACAGAACTAGAACAAAAAATCTTAAAATTTGCATGGAGACGCAAAAGACCCCAAATAGCCAATCAATCTTCAGAAAGAAAAACGGAGCCAGAGGAGTATGGCTTCCTGTCTTCAGACTATACTACAAAGCTACAGTAATGAATACAGTATGGTACTGGAACAAAACAGAAATATAGATCAGTGGAACAGGATAGAAAGCCTAGAGATAAACCCACACACCTATGATTATCTAATCTATGACAAAGGAGGCAAGAACAGACAGCCTCTTCAATAAGTGGTACTGGGAAAACTGGACAGCTACATGTAAAAGAATGAAATTAGAACACTCCCTACCACCATACATAAAAATAAAATCAAAATGGATTAAAGAAGTAAATGTAAGACCAGACACCATAAAACTCTTAGAGGAAAACATAGGAAGAACACTCTTTGACATAAATCACAGCAAGATCTTTCTTGACCACCTCCTAGTGTAATGAAAATGAAAGGAAAAATAAACAAATGGGACCTAATGAAACCTCAAAGCTTTTGCACAGCCAAGAAAACCATAAACAAGGCAAAAAGTCAACTCTCAGAATGGGAGAAAATATTTGCAAATTAAGCAATGGATAAGGGATTAATCTCCAAAATATATAAGCAGTTCATGCAGCTCAATACCTAAAAAACAAACAATCCAATCAAAAAAATGGGCAGAAGACCTAAATAGGCATTTCTCCAAAGAAGACATACAGATGGCCAAGAGGCACATAAAAAGATATTCAACATCACTAATTATTAGAAAAATGCAAATCAAAATTATAATGAGGTATCACCTCACACCAGTTAGAATGGCCACCATCAAATAATCTACAAACAATAAATGCTGGAGAGGGTGTGGACAAAAGGAACCCTCTTGCACTGTTGGTGGGAATGTAAATTGATATAGCCACTATGGAAAACACTATGGAGGTTCCTTAAAAAACTAAAAATAGAGCTACCATATGACCCAGAAATCCCACTCCTGGGCATATACCCTGAGAAAATCAATATTGAAAAAGACACATGCACCCCGATGTTCATTACTGCACTATTTACAATAGCCAGGTCATAGATGCAACTTAAATGCCCATAGACACATGAATGCATAAAGAAGATGTGGTACATATATACAATGGAATATTACTCAGCCATAAAAATGAACAAAATTGGGTTATTTTTAGAGATGTGGATGGACTTAGAGAGTGTCATACAGAGTAAAGTAAGTCAGAAAGAGAGAAACTAATATCATATATTAATGCATATATGTGGAATCTAGAAAAATGGTACAGATGGACCTGTTTGCAAGGCAGAAATAGAGACACAGACATAGGGAACATACATATGGACGCCAAGGGGGGAAAGAGGGGATTGGTTGAATTGGGAGGTTGGGATTGACATATATACACTAATATGTATAAAATACATAACTAATGAGAACCTGCTGTATAGCATAGGGAACTCTATTTAATGCTTTGTGGTGACCTAAATGGGAAGGAAATCCACAAAAGAGGAGATATATTTATACTTATAACTGATTCACTTTGCTGTACAGCAAAAACTAACACATCATTGTAAAACCTCAATAAAAAAATTTAAAAACAGAATTATCTATATAAGCATACTGTTTAGAAATATGGAAATATATACCAGGTGTAAAAAACTAAAATAATGAAAAGGATCTACCTTTGAAAAGCAAGAATCAGGAATGAAAATGCTGGAACTGAAAAGCACTGTTTCTTTTATAGACTCTTCAACGATTTGACTTTTTATCATTATTTGTTCTTTTTTTTTTTTTTTTTTTGTGGTACGCGGGCCTCTCACGGTTGTGACCTCTCCCGTTGCGGAGCACAGGCTCCAGACGCGCAGGGTCAGTGGCCATGGCTCATGGGCCCAGCCACTCTGCGGCATGTGGGATCTTCCCGGACCTGGGCACGAGCCCGTGTCCCCTGCATCGGCAGGCGGACTCTCAACCACTGCGCAACCAGGGAAGCACTCATTATTTGTTCTTTAATTGGATAAATATTAAATCAAAAAGTGGAAAAATTGTATTAGGAAGCCATATATTCTAGAGTGTCCTGCTCTCCTAGTGCAAATAGAAAATGTTTTAGAAATTGAAATGAAGTATGGTCTTGACATAGAACTAATGTCAATATATTCATCCTCTGTTGTCTGTTAGGTTCTTGAATAAGATCACAAAATTATATTCAACTTTTAGTGCTTGATCTCTGTTTTAGAGTTTACTGAAAATAAGTTAAAACTTCACTTTGTGAATATGATTGTTTAATTATTTTATTATATTTTAAACAATAAAGTAAGATTTTACATAAGCTTATCAAATTCTTCCTTTTCAATAGCATTCTTATCTATTTGCATTTCTCTGCCTCTCTCTGTCTTTCCGTTGCTCTCTCTCTCTCTCTCTCTCTCTCTCTCTCACACACACACACACACACACACAGAAACACACACACACACACACAAATATACATACACATGCACAAGCATACATTAACCACCCTGTATCTACTGGTTTGGATATTTATATATTATGGTATATATTACATTAACATCTAAAGTATTCTACCTTAAAGAGAACGTTGTTGTTCTTAGGGAATCAACCAGATGACACAATAGATCACACTGGTGATATTTTCACTAATTTAAGGTCATATAAAAAGTGTAAATGTCCTTTGTTTTTAAAATACACTGAAATATTAAGGTGTAGGTATTTAGAAACCATGATAAAAAAGATTTTGAAATATTGAAAACCTGACTGTTGCCTTGTAACCACCTGCCCTATGATGCTCTGATGTGCAAGACTTTGTGTTCCTATTGCTTCTTTTCCCCAGGTCCTACTTTTAAAGAAGGCAACAAGGTTTTCCTGTGGTGCTATAATATCTGATTATCATTCAACATATATAACTAAACAAACGGTTTAAAATATTCATTTTTTTCAAATTTATATTTTCAGCTATTTATGCTTAGGTGATTAAGCCAATCTCTACCTCAAGTAAGAAAATAACAGCAACAATCTTCTAAAGTGCAGAATACTTTAGGAAAATTCTTGATTATCTTTCCACTATTCAGTTGAATTTTTATTTAAAGGATACAGCATTAGAAGTCTATGATTTATTCAAACACTTAAACATTTTAGTTAAATTGTGTTCTAAGTGTATAGCAATAGATAACACCAAGGAACTACCCAAAGAATTAAAGAGAAAAAAAAAAAAAAGCCAGTCAGTAGTGGCTGATAGAAAACCATTCTTTTCAGGAGAAGTATAATATTATTCACACTACAAAGTGTTTATCACTGTTATCAAGACATCTTCAGGGAAGCTTTTCAAATATATTTTTAATACATTTTTTTTAATAAAAACAAAAAATGATATATGTGGACTTGAAATCTCTTCTACACATATCTTTATGAGTAGGCATTTTAATGAGAGAAAGACCTTCATAATTATTTATAATTTATTGTTAATGAATATAAAATGAAACCTCTCTATGTTCCCAATCCAGTGACTTTGTACCATTTTCATCCTATCTTACCACTCTACAGTATCTCATCCTTCTGACCACATATTTTGCTGGAAATTATCTCCTCTGCTTATTTCCAGTCTACATTCTTCTACTTTATTCTATCTCTCTGATAATTCTTTTTATGGATATTCTTAAATTTTCTAACTTTTTACATATAAAATGCCAACATATATTAAAATTATATCACAAGTTATTTTTTATACAATGCTAGTTTCATTGACTAGTATGTATGTTAATACAAAAAATTGAGCCAAATAGCAAAGTAAAATTGGAGAAAACATATTTAAGTCAACTTACATGAGATTCTCTATTGCAGGGCTTGTCAGAGACTTTGACATATTGAGTCATCAAAAATGCATTTCTAATAAAATAATAAGCTGAAAGAAGTTCAGTACATCTAAAATAATTAGTTACTGCATATATTCATCTTCTAAAATTAAAAATTTTAAACATATAGTAGTAAATGGTCAAAATGTACAAATTTTCCAAATAAAATAGAATATCTTAAAATATTCCATTGCTCTAGTAATCAACAAAATTATTATACTAGTACTATTAGAGGTTATATTTTGTCTGTCAGATGAGTAAAAAATAAGACAAAATCCATGGTATCCATATTTGGAGAGGAAAAAATACTTAGATACAGTTTTCATACAGTGCTTCAGAGAGTCTACATTGGTACCTCTCTTCAGGTGAGCAATTTTCAACATATATTAAACCTTAAAATGCACTCTATTTTGAGAAATTAATTTATCATTATTAAATTATCAAAGTTATATGGTAAAATTTAATTTTGAGGCTGTTTATAGAGAATTCTTAATAATAACAAAAATAAGTCTAATGTCTAAAAATAAGTACTTGGTTAAATAAAATATGGTATTATATTACAGTGCAATGCAATATATTAGTTATAAGTTATTTGTAGAAGAAATGTTTATGATATTTGCAACATCAGAGAAGCATTTTAAAAAGCAAAAATATTGTTTTAATTTAACAATATTTATATGTACATGACCGTGCAGAGAACAAAATAATTGCATACATGGAATCATTAACAGTCATCTTCTCTGGGAAGAGGATTAACAAGTGGTTTGCACTTTCCTCTTTGTGATTATCTGTATACTTCAAACTCTCTGTAATGAACATGAATTAATTGGTAATCTGCTAAAATATATCCTTAGATATTTAACATTGTCATTCTCATGCTTCTCATATTATTTCCAAAGTGACATTTAAGAAGCATTTGAGTACCTTATATGTACCAAGCACTATAGTTATTACAGATGACAAAACAATGAATAAGACATAGTTTTTATATTTATGCATTGTTACTATATCTTTGTAGGTGCTAAGAGAAAACAATCACAGGTAGTATGGGAACACTGATGAGCAGGCCTTGGTGTAACACAGGAGCTCAGGAAAATATTTCTGCAGGAACCATATCTGAGTTAAAATTTGAAGGTTTAATCATAGTTCTCAGGGATACAGTATAGATAAATCATTCCAGTCTGAAAGAAAAGCATAAAGGCAGAAAAGAAGACATGCAACAGAGGGCATGTGTAGAAATATGGGAAGTGTCTTACTAAAAATTGAAAACAGAGAGGCAGTGACTGATGGTGAATAAGACTGGGGAGATACCTGAAGTCAGGGTAATAATGACTAACTTGACTTAGGCAAAAAATTTGAAATTTAGTCTGTTATGGAAAACAACATTTTAGAAGCAGAAGTTCTCATTCTAGCACTTTCTTAACATCTGTTACTTCTATTTATCCAGTCTTATTTTATAAGGAATAACTAAAGTTTTAATCTGCAACTTACATTTCTCTCCTGAGCTTTAGGTCTGTATTTTCCAACTAGATAGCTAAAATACTGGCCCCAAAGTCCATCAAACATGTAAATTTTATGAAAAAAATGCCAATAATTTTTGCTTAGCACCTCCTTCATGTAGATCTCCATCACATTTAATGGTGATTTTAGTCACCTCATCTTGAAATAAAATGTCTTAAATTCATCATGTCTCAAGGCCCTTTCACCTGTTCTACCCATTTTCTTATTTCTGACTCATGAAGTGGTGTCCTCCTCTGATTCCCCATCATTATCATCTATATCTTCACAAATTCTTTGTTTTTTATTGAAAAGTAGTTGATTTACAATATTATATTAGTTTCAGATATAGAACATAGTGATTCAACATTCTTATAGATTATACTCTATTTACAATTATTTCAAACTAGTCGGTAGGGCTTCCCTGGTGGTGCAGTGGTTGAGAGTCCACCTGCCGTTGCAGGGGACATGGGTTCGTGCCCCAGTCTGGGAGGATCCCACATGCTGTGGAGTGGCTGGGCCCATGAGGCATGGCCACTGGGCCTGCGCATCTGGAGTCTGTGCTCTGCAACAGGAGAGGCCTCAACGGTGAGAGGCGCACGTGCCACACAAAAAGAACCAAAACAAAACATAATGGGTATAGTTTCCTGTGCTGTACAATATATCCTTGTTGCTTATTTGTTTTATACAAAGTAGTTTGTATCCCTTAATCCCATACCCCTATCTCAGCCTTCCCCTCTTCCCACTGGCAACCACTAGTTTGTTCTCTATATCTGTGTGTCTGTTCTGTTTTGTTACATACATTAATTTGTATTAATTTTTAAATTACACTTAGAAGTGCTAACATAGAGTATTTGCCTTTCAGTGTCTGACTTATTTCCCTAAACATAATATTCTTTAGATCCATCCATGTTGCTACAAAAGGCAGAATTTCATTAATTTTTATGGCTAATATTCCACTGTACACATATATCACATCTTTTACCCAGTCATTTGTTGATGGGCACTTAAGTTGCTTACATATCTTGACTATTGTAAATACTGTTGCTGTGAATATTGGGGTGCATGATCCTGCAGTGAAATTGCTGGATCATATGGTAGTTCTATTTGTAGTTTTTTGAGGTCTCCATGTTTTCCATGGTGACTGCTTACAATCCCACCAACAGTGTACTAGGATCCCTCTGTCTCCACATCCTCACTAGCATTTGTTATTTGTTATTTTGATGATAGCCACTTTGACAGGTATGAAGGGATATCTCATCGTGCTTTTGATTTGCATTTCTCTGATGATTAGCAATGTTGAGCATTTTTTCACATTCCTGTTGGCCAACTGTATATCACCTTTGGAAAAATGTCCATTCAGGTGTTCTACCCATTTTTAATTGGGTTCTTTGTTTTTATTTTGATATTGAGTTATAAGAGCTGTTTATAAATTTTGAATATTAACCAGTTATCAGTCATGTCGTTTGCAAATACTTTCTCCCACTCAGTAGTTTGTGTTTTCATTTGGTCAGTGGTTCCTTTGCTGTACAAAAGCTGATAAGTGTAATTAGGTCCTATTTGTTAACTTTTATTTTTACTTCTTTTGCCTTAGGAGACTGATCAAAAAAAAATACTGCTATGATTTATGTCAAAGAGTTATGGTTTTAGGTCTTTCATTTAAGTCTTTAATCCATTTTGAGTTTATTTTTGTATATGGTGTGAGGAAGTGTTCTAATCTCAGTCATTTACATGTAGCTGTCCAATTTTCCTAGCACCACTTATTGAATATACTGTCTTTACTTCATTGTATATTCTTGCCTCTTTTGTCATAGATTAATTGACCAAAGATGCATGGGCTTATTTCTGGTCACTGTATCCTATTCTATTGATCTATGTATCTGTTTTTGTTCCAGTACCATGCTGTTTTGATTATTGTAGCTTTGTAGTATAGTCTGAACACTGGGAGGGTGTTACCTTCAGCTTTCTTCTGTTTTCTTAATATTGCTCTGACAATTTGGGGTCTTTTGTGATTCAATATGAATTTTAGGGTTACTGTTCTAGTTCTGTGGAAAATGTCATTTTTTTTTGACAGGGATTGCATTAAGTTTATAGATTTCTTTGAGTCATATGGACAGTTTAACAATATTAATTCTCCCAGACCAAGATCACAGAATATCTTTCCATTTCCTTGTATCATTTTCAAAATCCTTCATAAATGGTTCATAATTTTCAGGGTATAGGCCATTCACCTCTTTGGTTATGTTTATTCCTAGGTATTTTATTCTTTTTGCTGTGATTTTAAATTGAATTGTGTTCTTGCTTTCTCTTTCTGATAATTTGTTATTAGTCTCTAGAAAAAGAACAGATTTCTGTATATTCATCTTGTATCCTGCAATTTTACTGAATTCATTTATAGTTCTAATAGATTTTTGGTGGTGGTTTCTGGTTATGTCTATACAGTATCATGTCATCTGCAAACAGTGACATTTTTCATTTCCAATCTGGATTCTTTTTATTTCCTTTTTTTTTTTTTTGGTCTGATTGCTGTAGCTAAGAATTTGAATAATATGTTAAATAGAAATGTTAAGAGTGGACATCATTGTTTGTTTCTTATTTTAGAGGAAGAGCTTTCAGCTTTTCACTGTTGAGTATGATGTTAGCTGTGGGTTTGTCTTAAATGACCTTTATTATGTTGAGATATGTTCACTCTATACTGACTTTGATAAGAGTTTTTATCATGAATGGATGTTAAATTTTGTCAAATGCTTCTGTCACATCTATTAAGATCATGAGAGTTTTATTCTTTTCTTTTGCTAATGTGGTGCATCACATTGATTGGTTTGCACGTATTCAACCATCTTTGCATCCCAGGGAGAAATACCATTTAATCATGGTGTATGATCGTTTTTATATATTCTTGAATTCCATTTGCTAATATTGTGTTGAGGATTTTTGCATGCATACTTATCAGAGATATTGGCCTGTGATTTTCTTTTTATGTAGTGTCTTTGTCTGGTTTTGGTATCAGGGTAACAGTGATCTTGTAGAATGAATTTAGGAGTGTTTTATCCTCTTCAATTTTTTGGAATAATTTGAGAAGAATAGGTATTCTCTCTTCTTTATGTGCTTTGTAGAATTCATCTGTGAAGGCATTCAATCTTGGAATTTTGCTGCTGTGAGTTTTGTTATTACAAATTAAATTTCACTAATAGCAACCAGTCTTTTAATATTGCCCATTTCTTCCTGATTCAGCCTTGGCAGGTTGTATGTTTCTAGAAATTTGTCCATTTATTCTAAGTTGTCCAATTTTTTGGCATGTAGCCATTTGCAGTACTCTCATGATTTTCTGTACCTCTGTGGCATTTGTTGTTATTTCTCCTCTTTCATTTTTTTTTTTTTACTTTGTTTATTTGGTTCCTCACTCTTTTCATTGTGAACCTGACTAAAGCTTATCGATTTTGTTTATCTTTCAAAGAACCAGCTCTGGGTTTCATTGATCTCTTCCATTGTTTTTTTAATTTTTTGGTCCCCATTTTATTTATTTTCTCTCTGATCTTTATTGTTTCTTTCCTTCTACTGTGTTTGAAATTTGTTCTTTTATTTAAATTTCTTTTAGATGAAAGTTTAGGTGTTTATTTTAGATTTTTCTTGTTTCTTGAAGTAGACCAGTATCACCATAAACTTCCCTCTTAGAACTGTTTTTTCTGCATCCCATAGTTTTTGGAAAATTGTTTGTCCATTTTCATTTGACTTGAGACATTTTCTGATTTTCTCTTTGATTTCTTCACTGACCTAATGGTTCTTTAGTAGCATGTTGTCTACTCTCCATGTTTGTTTTTTTCCCTTTTCTTCCTGTAATTGATTTCTAGTTTCATACCATTATGATCAGAAAAAATGCTTTATATAATTTCCATTTTCTTAAATTTTTGAGACTTGTTTTGTGGCCTAGCACATGATCTATCCTAGAGAATGTCCCACAGTAACTTGAAAAGAATGTGTATTCTACTGTTAGGGAATGTAATGTCCTATAGTTATCTATTAGGTCCAACTGGGCTGTTGTGTCATTTAAGAACACTGTTGTCTTATTGATTTTCTGCCTGGATGATCTGTCCATTTATGTTAGTGGGGTGTTAAAGTCCCTTATTATTATTGTATTGTTCACAATTTCTCCCTTTATGTCTGTTAATATTTGCTTTATGTACTTTGGTGTTCCTGTATTGGGTGCATATTTATTAAAGAGTGTAATATACTCTTCTTGTATTGATCCCTTTATCATTGTATAGTGCCTTCTTTGTCTTTTATTATAGACTTTGTTTTAAAGTCTATTATGTCTGATATAAGTTTTGCTATTCCCACTTTCTTGTCATTTCTTTTCATGAAATATATTTTTCCATCTTCTCACTTTCAGTCTGTGTGTATTTGGTTCTGTAACTTGTCTCTTATCAGCAGCACGTAGGTATATTTTTTTTATTATCCAACCAGCTCTCCTATGTCTTTTGATTAGAGCATTTAGTTCATTGACACTTAAAGTAATTATTGATAGATATATACTTATTGCCATTTTACTACATGTTTTCTAGTTGATTTTGTAGGTCTTCTCTGTTCTTTTCTTCTTCTTTTAGTTTCTTCCCTTGTAGTTTCATTACTTTCTTTAGTGGCATGTTTATGTTTCTTTCTCTCTTATTTTTGTGTATCTATTGTAGGTTTTTGATTTGTGGTTACCTTGGAGCTTATATATGTTGACCTATAACTATATTAATTTTTTCAACAGGTAGTCCTTTAATTTCAAACACAGTCTAAAATGTCTGCATGTTTACTCCTTTCCCCCATACTTTTTTTGGATGTCATATTTTACATTTTCATGTTTATCCTTTACTGATTATTGTATCTATAATTGATTTTATAATATTTTTTCTCTTCTAATCTTCATACTAGCTTATTTAAGTGGTTGATCCTCATGCTTTACTATATATCTGCCTTTACTAGTGGGATTTTTCCTTTCCTATAAATACTTAGCCTTTTCTTTTCCATTGAGAACAGACTATTTAATATTTCTTTTAGTATTTGTTTAGTATTGATGAAGTCTTTTATCAATGATGAAGTCTTTTTTGCTTGTCTCTCAATTCTAAATGAGAATCTTGCTGGATAGAGTATCCTAAGTTGCAGGTGTTTCTCTTTCATCACTTTAAATATATCATCCCACTTCCTTATGGTCTGCAATGTTTCTGCAGAAAAATCAGCTGATAGCCTTATGGGGGTTCACATGTATATGACTCTTTGTTTTTCTCTTGATGTCTTTAGAATTCTCCCTTTATCTTTAACTTTTACCATTTTAATTATGATGTATCTTGGGGGAGAAGTCTGTTTGGGTTCATCTTGTTTGTGTTTCCTGTAATTGGATATCTGTTTCCTTCTTCAACTTTGGGAAGTTGTCAGCCATAATTTCATCAAATACATTTTCAACCCCCATCTCTCTTCTTCTTCAGAGACCCCTAAAATATGAATGGTGGTATACAGGTTATCCCAAAGATCCCTTCAACTGTTTTCATTTTTTTAATTTCTGTTTTTCTTTTACTGTTCTGATTGGATGATTTCCATTATTCCAACTTCCAGATCACTTAGGCATTCTGTATCACCTATTCTGCTGCTCATTCCTTCTAGTGTATTTTTCATTTCATTTATTGTATTTTTCAATTCTGTCTGGTTCTGTTTTATATTTTCTAGTTCCTTGTTAAAATTATCACTGTGTTCATCTATTTTTCATAATTCAGTTAGATGAACTCTTTATTTGGTAAATTGTTTATTTCTGTTTCATTAGTTGCTTTTTGAGAATTTTCTCTTTCTCTTTTAATTGAGACAAATTACCCTGGCTTTTCATTTTGCTTATCCTTCTCTGTCCTATGAAATTAGATGAAACAGGTACCTATTGTGGTCTTGGCGTGTCCTTATTTGGGCACTTGCCTCTACATGTGCCCACTGGCTTTGATTGGGAGCTGGATTTGATGTGAAAACAAGTCACATCTTTTCTCAGGTGTGCTATCAACTATCACCTTTCTAGGAAGTGGGGCTGGAGAAGGAGGGGTTAGAATTAGAGCCAGGTGTGAAGTAGAGCTCCCTTCTGCTCATTGGTCATCACTACCCTATCAGAAGTGAGGTCAGGTCCCAAGGACTTGGAGTTAAAGCCCTGAGAGTCAGATCTGAGCTGGCTCATTTCTCTTTAAGTGTGTACTCTTCTCCCTCCCGGCACCAGCACTCTTGCCCCAGAGAAGAGCAGTGCTCGAGCAAGAGGGGCAGGTTTGGGTATTTGGTGAGGATAGAGCATGGAGTGGGGTGCTCTGACCACTATTAGAGATCTAGTCTTCCTGCAATGGGCTACCTGTGCAATTGTCAATAATGGCTGCCCTCTGTCTGCTCAGATACCACTTAGGGTTTCAGCCACCACTGTATGTCAGAGCCAGGCATTTTCCTTGGTTGTGGCAGCCCTTGCTCCAGTGTGGAGCTATGAGGTGAGGTAAGTGTAGCTGGAGCTTTCACTTGGCTCAGGCTGGGATGCACAATGGTGCCATTACAGGAAATGAGTCAGCCAGGTATGCAGACTCAATCCACCCTTTCCACCCTGCTTCAAAAGGAAGCAAGCATTCATACACTGCTCATGGCAGAGTCCAGGCTTCCCACAACCTTCCTGTTGGTTCCACCAGGCCTCCAACCAGGTAAGAGGGCTTGTCTTCCCTTTTTTGGACCACAGGGCTTTGGTGTCCAATACGTGGCTCAAACAGTTCACTTCCCAGGGAGGATCTCCACCTTTGTAATCTTCCTTTTCTGAGTCCTCTCCTAGGGCCACAGTTCCTGAGCTGATTGCTTCTCTTTCTTTCCTACCCAATTCTGCTTGTAACTTTCTTACATCCTGTTTGTACAGGAGTCTTTCTGCCAGTCTCGTTAGTTTCAGTGAAAATTGTTCCACATAAAGATGTATTTTATATGTGTTTGTGGGAGGAGGAGGTGAGATCTGCATCCTCCTACCCCACCACCTTGATTCTCTAGGCTTCATCAATTTTTTCCCAGGTACCACAAATGACACCTTAACTGATCTCCACAATCTTGAATCTCTTCTTTATTTTATTATCCAGATCGAAGGTCCCTTATATCTATATTTCCAAGTCTGTTACTGTCTTTAAATTTCTCTCTATTCAGTTACATTATCATTATTATCTTTCTTCTTTTTTCTGTTTTCACTATAATACATTACCTTTACATTTCCTTATTAGTTTTTTTTCTATTATCATTAAAAACATCTGTGTCTTCTAGTACCATACTGAAAATGTAAAATATATCAGTAACACTTTTTTCTGGATTAACTACTGCAATCATGTTCATCATTATGTACACATTCATTCTCTTCCTGAAATGAGGTTGAATAATCGTTTTTCACATCTTTTGTTATAAGGTAATTTTTCATAAAGCACTTATTGAAGTTCAAGATTTATAAGAGCAAAGAACATGTATTCCCTATTCACCTTTGCTTTCTAAATGCAAAAGACAGTGCCTGGCACTTAGTAGATGCTAATCAAATATTTGTTGCATGGATGAAATATTTTATTTTTTTCTATCTTATCATCTTTAAATGAAGAGAAAAATCTCCAGCCTGAATTGGTTTTATCAAAGGGCAGCTCCTGTGGGTTGATCTTGGTACTATTTTTGTGTGGGCAACTTCTTATTCTGTACTACAGTGTAGGGTAATTTAGGTGGAAAATTTCTAACCAGCTCTACATGTTTCACAGGCTTTGACTAATGTTGAACTCAATCTACTCTTTTCTTAAACAGAAAATCTGAAAATGTAGAGCATATAAGAAAATAAAAATCCTATGTAATTTACCCCTCTAACAATGTGGCCAGTTTCCCTTGTGTACATTTGTTTTTGCAACTTTCAGGCTCAGGATAAAGGAAGAAAATTGCTGCTAGGAGTAAAGATGGAAGCAGGATAAAGAAATCCCATTTATCTAAAAACAAACAAACAAACAAAAAACAAAAAACGCAAGGACTGTAAGCTAAAAGAATGGATAGGCAATGATTTTGGTTGCAGTTAGGAAAAATAAAAGCTGGAAGAGGAAAAGTATAGCTGGTAAAGGGTTCAGTAATCATTCTAAATAGCTTCAGAAGGGAAAGTTTGACTCATTTTTATTAGCATAGCACACTTTAATCATGAATGTTTTATTCCAGTTTTATCAGTCCAGAATTTAGTGAAAGTTATTCTTAGATTCTGGCAGATTAATTTCATCATTCATTGATTCACTGAACACGTATTTATAGAATGCATGCAATCCACTATATGCATGCAAGCCATTGAATAAGGTGTCATGTTCCAATGGTGAAAAAGACAGTGATCATGGTGACACAAAAAATAAATGGACAAACCAAAGTGAGAAATGGAAGTACTTAGTCAGAAGAGTGAAAAGTCAACAATTTCAGAGATAAAAGAAAGAGTGGAGGATCTATTATGCATTGGAAACTGCTCCTTCATAGATACAGCTGCTACTCTGTGAGAGGTGCCAGTTCAGTGGTGTGAGATTTTCTGGAGTTTGAGTGAAGTCAGAAATCAGGATTATTATAGGAAATTTCCTAACTTCAAAATATTGCCAGTGAATATGATTTTAAAAAAATAATAAATGCTATGCTAGCTAACATTGATTTAAGGTTTAAAAAAATTCATGGCCTTATTTTCACAAAGGTCTGCACCATTTGAAAAAGTACACAAGCATATAACTCCACAGTAAATCAGGATAAATGTCTTTAAATATAGAAACAGAATACAGTACCAAGTATACCTAATTAAAACAGAGTGGTATTGAATACCTCTTGAGAAGTTGACTGAGACTCAAAATGGAAAAAAAAAAGAAAAAGAGAAAGAAGAGAAAATAAAAAAAGAGTAAAACATGTAAAGGAATAGGAAGTCAGGTTTTTAGGAGGAGGTGAAAAGGGCTGGGGATGAGAAAGAGTTTACAGACTGGTAGATGAAGGAGAGAGTTTCATGAGATGAGGCTCAAGAATGGAATGGGGAGCAGACTTTAAATGACATTGTCAGCCTATTTGAAGCTGGGATTTATTCTATGTACAGTGGGAAGTCATTGGAAGGCTATAAACTGGGAAATGTCTTGTGTTGACTTTTCTTATTATTTGTGTAAATTCATGCTCTAACCTTTATCTATTCATTATAAACATTTTAAAGGGACAGTGGGAGGGGCTACATAAATACTTTATAACCAGACACATTTTAAATTGAACCTTCAGAGAAGTTAAAGTAAGAATTTATTCTTCAGAGATAAATAAAATATCTAGAATTGAGAGTTGTGACTTTTCTTTTTGTGTTACCCAAAATGAGGCTTCAGTTTATTTCTCTGTCCTAACAATACGTGTGAAATTCTCTCTCCAAGTAATTTGTTGTCCTGAGGTTTTATTTTTTCCTCCACTTTTTTAAAGCCAATCAGAACTTCTAAGGAGAATGGATATTTCTGCACCTGGGCAGAAAGAAATTATATGAACATTTGGAGTTTTTCATGCACTTTTGTAATGTTGCCTTTGTGCATGATGAAGAAAATGCAACATTTTTTATGTTTAGTGGAAAATGATAACGTGCCTTACGAAAAATGCTGTTTGTATGCGGGTATGTTCTCTTTACATTTCTGAAGATGTGATAGAGTTAAACTGAAATTGCCTAAAACTTGCTTAGATAAGATCTTTTGTAAGTATTAATAGCACACATCAGAATGAGAGGCACGATCAAATGAAAATTTATAGACAAGCAAAAAATGCCAGCAATACATATAGAAAGAGATGTGTGTAAGCCCATTATACTAAAGGTTACTTATACTCTGCCTTTGATTCTAAATCTACTCTAAGTTTCCATTACTTTACCTATTTAGATGAAATGTTCCAAATCTCAAGAAAATGCCTCTTTCTTTTAAATGTTAATATCTGGATTAGCATATTTCCTCTCTACTTAGTGCAATATATACAGGCAACTATCTAATTTGATTTTTGGATTCTCTATGTTTTCTATTAGCTTATACTTATGACTAGTTTTCTAATTTTAGATCGTGCCTCCTAATTTAACATTCTTTTTAAGTTTTATGTGTAATTTATTTGAGTCAGTTTTTAGTCCTCTTCTTCATATTCAAAGCTTTCAATATGTCACCAAAAACACAAGACGGCTTTATTTGCAAAAACTTTCAATGATACCTACACAGAAATATTTACACATCACAGTGAAAGAAATGTCTTGATTGAAGTGACAAATTGCAATCTTTGGTGACTCTTTCTAAGTGAAAGCACAGCTGTAAAGTATTATATTACTGTCAAGAGAGTTTAATATTTTTAACAATTCTCAAAAAGTTCTTGAAGATAAAATAAGATTTATGGTATGATAATTTGAAGACCATCGACCTCTGAAAACAAATTTGATGTTGTATCCCAACTACATATTTGTTTAAAATATGAGGGAGAAATACTAGAGGTACTTATTTTACCATATGATAAATATTTCAAATGAGATGATACAATCTTTGAAGAAAATTCATAGATTGACCAACCACACTGTTATTCTTCAATTCTGTATAGTCTTTCAAATTTAGAGAGCCTCAAGAATTACAAAGATATGATCTTTCCACTTTAATTACTCTGGGCTTAATGTCTACGGTGACTTTAAAAAAAAACCCAAAAACTTCTTAGGAAGCCCCTCAGGGAGTCCTCGATGGGGAGTGGCTTAGAGAGCCACTCACTCAATTTAAGATAGAGCAGTGTTTGGGTTTCCATGTTTTGAAGTCAACTTTCTCACAGTACATACAAAATCAAACACTGCTCTAGAAGGTTTTTCAGCAATAGAGGAAATTTAGATGTCAAATACTCGTATATAAAAAAATAATAATTCTATTTCATGTTCTCTTTTTTTGTTTAAAGGAACATAGTATCCTTTATAGACAGCTTCACCAGTTAGAAATGTTATATTATAATTATTTTTTTTACCATCTTTATAGGAGTATAATTGCTTTACAATGGTGTGTTAGTTTCTGCTTTATAACAAAGTAAATCAGTAATACATATACATATGTCCCCATATCTCTTGCCTCTTGCATCTCCCTCCCTCCAACCCTCCTTATCCCACCCCTCTAGGTGGTCAAAAAGCACAGAGCTGATCTCCCTGTGCTATGCAGCTGCTTCCCACTAGCTATCTATTTTACGTTTGGTAGTGTACACATGTCTATGCCACTCTCTCACTTTGTCCCAGATCACCCTTCCCCCTCCCCGTATCTCAAGCCCATTCTCTAGTAGGTCTGTGTCTTTATTCCTGTCTTACCTCTATGTTCTTCATGACCATTTTTTTTTCTTTTAGATTCCATATATATATATGTCACTCTGTATGAGATATATATATGTCACTCTGTATGACAGACTCTATGTCCATCCACCTCACTACAAATAACTCAATTTCTTTTCCTTTTATGGCTGAGTAATATTCCATTGTATATATGTGCCACATCTTCTTTATCCAATCATCTGTTGATGAACACTTAGGTTGCTTCCATCTCCTGGCTATTGTAAATAGGGCTGCAATGAACATTTTGGTACATGACTGTTTTTGAATTATGGTTTTCTCAGGGTATATGCCTAGTAGTGGGAATGTTGGGTCATATGGTAGTTCTATTTGTAGTTTTTGAAGGAACCTCCATACTGTTCTCCATAGTGGCTGTATCAATTTACATTCCCACCAGCAGTGCAAGAGTGTTCCCTTTTCTCCACACCCTCTCCAGCACTTATTGTTTCTAGATTTTTTTTTTATGATGGCCATTCTGACCAGTGTGAGATGATATCTCATTGTAGTTTTCATTTGCATTTCTCTAATGATTCATGATGTTGAGCATTCTTTCATGTGTTTTTTGGCAATCTGTATATCTTCTTTGGAGAAATGTCTATTTAGGTCTTCCGCCCATTATTGGATTGGGTTGTTTGTTTTTTTGATATTGAGCTGCATGAACTGCTTGTAAATTTTGGAGATTAATCCTTTGTCAGTTGCTTCATTTGCAAATATTTTCTGTCATTCTGAGGGTTGTGTTTTCGTCCTGTTTATGGTTTCCTTTGTTGTGCAAAACCTTTTAAGTTTCATTAGGTCCCATTGTTTATTTTTGTTTTCATTTCCATTTCTCTAGGAGGTGAGTCAAAAAGGATCTTGTGGTGATTTATGTCATAGAGTTTTCTGCCTATGTTTTCCTCTAAGAGTTGTATATTGTCTGGCCTTACATTTAGGTCTCCAATCCATTTTGAGTTTATTTCTGTGTATGATGTTAAGGAGTGTCCTAATTTCATTCTTTTATCTGTAGCTGTCCTGTTTTCCAAGCACCACTTATTGAATAGGCTGTCGTTTCTTCACTGTATATTCTTGCCTCTTCTATCAAAGATAAGTTTACCATTATGCATGGGTTTATCTCTGGGTTTTCTATCCTGTTTCATTGGTCTATATTTCTGTTTTTGTGTCAGTACCATACTGTCTTGATTACTGTAGCTTTGTATTATAGTCTGAAGTCAGGGAGCTTGATTTCCCCAACTCCGTTTTTCTTTCTCAAGATTGCTTTAGCTACTCGGGATCTTTGTGTTTCCATACAAATTGTGAAATTTTTTGCTATACTTCAGTGAAAAACGCCAGTGATAGTGCCAGATTGTATTGAATCTGTAGATTGCTTTGGGTAATATGGTTATTTTCACAATGTTTATTCTTCCAATCCAAGAACATGGTATATCTCTCCATCTATTTGTATCATCTTTAATTTCTTTCATCAGTGTCATAATTTTCTGCATACAGGTCTTTTGTCTCCTTAGGTAGGTTTATTCCTAGATATTTTATTCTTTTTGTTGCAATGGTAAATGGCAGTGTTTTCTTAATTTCACTTTCAGATATTTGATCATTGGAATGCAAGAGATTTCTGTTCATTAATTTTGTATCCTGCTACTTTACCGAATTCATTGATTAACTCTAGTAGTTGTCTGGTAGCATGTTTAGAATTCTCTATGTATAGTATCATGTCATCTTCAAACAGTGACAGTTTTACTTCTTTTCTGATTTGGATTCTTTTTATTTCTTTTTCTTCTCTGATTTCTGTGATTAAAACTTCCCAAACTATGTTGAATAATAGTGGTGAGAGTGGGCAACCTTGTCTTTTTCCTGATCTTAGTGGAAATGGTTTTAGTTTTTCACCATTGAGGACGATGTTTGCTCTGGGTTCTTCATATATGGCCTTTATTAGGTTAAGGAAAGTTCCCTCTATGCCTACTTTCTGCAGGGTTTTTATCATACATGGGTGTTGAATTTTGTTGAAAGTTTTCTCTGCATCTCTTGAGATGATCATATGCTTTTTGTCCTTCAATTTGTTAATATGGTGTATCACATTGATTGATTTAGGTATATTGAAGAATCCCTGGATTCCTGGGTTAAACCCCACTTGATCATGGTGTATGACGCTTTTAATGTGCTTTTGGATTCTGTTTGCTAGTATTTTGTTGAGGATTTTTTCATCTGTGTTCATCAGTGATATTGTCCTGTAGTTTTCTTTCTTTTTGACATCTTTGTCTGGTTTTGGTATCAGAGTGATTGTGGCCTTGTAGAATGCGTTTGGGAATGTTCCTCCCTCTGCTATATTTTGGAAAAGTTTGAGAAGGATAGTTTTAGCTCTTCTCTAAATGTTTGCTAGAATTCACCTGTGAATCCATTCTGGTCGTGAGCTTTTTTTTGTTAGAAGAGTTTTAGTCAAAGTTTCAATTTTATTGCTTGTGATTGGTCTTCATATTTTCTATTTCCTCCCGCCTCAGTCTCGGAAGGTTGTGCATTTCTAAGAATTTGTTCATTTCTTCCATGTTGCCCTTTTTTTTTTTAGCATAGGGTTGCTTGTAGTAATCTCTCATGATCCTTTGTATTTCTGCAGTGCCAGTTGTTACTTCTCCTCTTTCATTTCTAATTCTATTGATTTGAGTCTTCTCCCTTTTTTTCTTGATGAGTCTGGCTAGTGGTTTATCACTTTTGTTTATCTTCTCAAAGAACCAGCTTTTAGTTTTGTTGATCTTTGCTATCATTACCCTCATTTCTTTTTCACTTACTTCTGATCTGATCTTTATGATTTCTTTCTTTCTGCTAACTTTGGGGTATTTTTGTTCTTCTTTCTCTAATTGTTTTAGGTGTAAGGTTAGGTTGTTTATTTGAGATGTTTTTTTATTTCTTAAGGTAGGATTGTATTGCTATCAACTTCCTTCTTAGAACTGCTTTTGCTGCATCCCTGGGGTTTTGGGTCATTGTGTTTTCATTGTCATTTTTTTCTAGGTATTTTTTGATTTCCTCTTTGATTTCTTCAGTGATCTCTTGGTTATTAAATAGTGTATTATTTATCCTCCATGTGTTTGTATTTCTTACAGATATTTTCCTGTAATTGATATCTAGTCTCTCAGCGTTGTGGTTGGAAAAGATACTTGATGCAATTTCAAGTTTCTTAAATTTACCAAGGCTTGATTTGTGACCCAAAATATGATCTATCCTGGAGAATGTTCCATGAACACTTGAGAAGAAAGTGTATTCTGTGTTTTTTGGATGGAACGTCCTATAAATATCAATTAAGTCCATCTTGTTTAATGTATCATTTAAAGTTTGTGTTTCCTTATTTATTTTCATTTGGATGATCTGTCCATTGGTGAAAGTGGGGTGTTAAAGACCCCTACTATGATTGTGTTACTGTTGATTTCCCGTTTTATGGCTGTTAGTATTTGCCTTATATATTGAGGTGCTCCTATGTTGGGTGCATAAATATTTACAATTGTTATTTCTTCTTGGATGAATCCCTTGATCATTATGTGGTGTCCCTCTTTGTCTCTTATAATAGTCTTTATTTTAAAGTCTATTTTGTCTGATATGAGAATTGCTACTCCAGCTTTCTTTTGATTTCCATGTGCATGGAATATCTTCTTCCATCCCCTCACTTTCAGTCTGTATGTTTCCCTAGATCTGAAGTCTGTCTCTTGTAGACAGAACAAATATGGGTCTTGTTTTTGTATCCATTCATCCAGTCTATGTCTCTTTGTTGGAGCATCTAATCCATTTACATTTAAGGTAGTTGCCATTATGTATGTTCCTATTACCATTTTCTTAATTGTTTTGGATTTGTTATTGTAGGTCTTTTCCTTCTCTTGTGTTTCCTGCTTAGAGAAGTTCCGTTAGCATTTGTTATAAAACTAGTTTGGTGGTGCTGAATTCTCTTAGCTTTTGCTTGTCTGTAAATGTTTAATTTCTCCATCAAATCTGAATGAGATCCTTGCTGGGTAGAGTAATCTTGGCTGTTGTTTGTTCTCCTTCATCATTTTAAATATGTCCTGCCAGTGCCTTCTGGTTTGCAGAGTTTCTGCTGAAAGATCAGCTGTTAACCTTATGGGGATTCCCTTGTGTGTTATTTGTTGTTTTTTCCTTGCTGCTTTTAATATTTTTCCTCTGTATTTAATTTTTGATTGGTTGATTAATATGTGTCTTGGTGTGTTTCTCCTTGGGTTTATCTCCTTGGATTTATCCTGTACTCTCTGCTTCCTGCATTTGATTAACTATTTCCTTTCCCATATTAGGGAAGTTTTCAACTCTAATCTCTTCAAATATTTTCTCAGTCCCTTCCTTTTTCTCTTCTTCTTCTGGAACCCCTATAATTCGAATGTTGGTGCATTTAGTATTGTCCCAGAGGTCTCTGAGACTGTCCTCAATTCTTTTCATTCTTTTTTCTTTATACTGCTCTGCAGTAGTTATTTCCACTATTTTATCTTCCAGTCACTTATCTGTTCTTCTGCCTCAGTTATTCTGCTATTGATCCCTTCTAGAGAATTTTTAATTTAGTTTATTGTGTTCTTCATCACTGTTTGTTTGTTCTTTAGTTCTTCTAGGTTCTTGTTAAACATTACTTGTATTTTCTCCATTCTATTTCCAAGATTTTGGATCATCTTTACTATCATTATTCTGAATTCTTTTTCAGGTAGACTGCCTATTTACTCTTAATTTGTTAGGTCTGGTGGGTTTTTGTCTTCCTCCTTCATCTGCTCTTTGTTTCTCTGTCTTCTCATTTTGCTTAACTTACTGTGTTTTGGGTCTCCTTTTCACAGGTTGCAGGTTTATAGTTCCCATAGTTTTTGGCATCTGTCCCCAGTGGGTAAGATTGGTTCAGTGGGTTGTGTAGACTTCCTATTGGAGGCGACTAGTGCCTGTGTTCTGGTGTTGTGGCTGGATCTTATCTTTCTGGTGGGCAGGTCCACATCTGGTGGTGTGTTTTGGGGTGTCTATGGACTTATTATGATTTTAGGCAGCGTCTCTGCTAATGGGTGGGGTTCTGTTCCTGTCCTGCTAGTTGTTTGGCATAGGGTGTCCAGCACTGTAGCTTGCTGGTCATTGAGTGGAACTGGGTCTTGGCATTGAGAGGGAAATCTCTGCGAGATTTTCACCATTTGATATTATGTGGAGCTGGGAAGTCTCTTGTGGATCAGTGTCCTGAACTTGGCTCTCCCACCTCAGAGGCACAGCCCTGATGCCTGACTGGAGCACCGAGATCCTGTCATCCACACAGCTCAGAATAAAAGGGGGAATAAAAAGAAAGAAATGTAGAATAAAATAAAATAAAATAAAAAAGTAAAATAAAATAAATTTATTATAATAAAAAATAATTTTTTAAGTAATAAAGAAAAAGAGAGCAACCAAACCAAAAAACATTTTGACCAATGATAACAAGTGCCAAAAAGTATACTAAAAGAACAAACAACAGCAAAAATCAAAAACAAACAAAAAAAAACCAGACAGAACCCTAGGGCAAATGGTAAAAGCAAAGCTATACAGACAAAATTACACACAGAAGCTTACCCATACACACTCACAAAAAGAGAAAAAGGGAAAAAAAAAAAAAATATATATATATATATATATATATATATATATATATATATATATATCATTGCTCCCAAAGTTCACCTCCTCAATTTGGTCTGATCCTTTGTCTATTCAGGTATTCCACAGATGCAGCGTACATCAAATTGATTGTGGAGATTTAATCCGCAGCTCCTGAGGCTGCTGGGAGAAATTTCCCTTTCTCTTCTTTGTTCACACAGCTCCTGGAATTCAGCTTTGGATTTGGACCCACCTCTACGTGTAGGTTGCCTGAGGGCGTCTTCTCTTCCCTCAGACAGGACGGGGTTAAAGAAGCAGCTGCTTCAGGGGCTCTGGCTCACTCAGGCCTGAGGGAGGGCAGGGTATGGAATGAGGGGCAAGCCTGTGGCAGAGGCCAGTGTGACCTTGCAACAGTCTGAGGCATGTCATGTGTTCTCCCGGGGAAGTTGTCCCTGGATCACTAGACCTGGCAGTGGTAGCCTGCACAGGCTTCCGGGAGGGGAGGTGTAGATAGTGACCTGTGCTTGCACACAGGCTTCTTGGCGGCTGCAGCAGCAGCGTTAGCATCTCATGCCCGTCTCTGGGGTCCATGCTGATAGCCGTGGCTCGCGCCCTTCTCTGGAGCTCCTTTAAGCAGCACTCTTAATCCCCTCTCCTCGTGCACCAGGAAACAAAGAGGCAAGAAAAAGTCTCTTGCCTCTTCTGCAGCTCCAGACTTTTTCCTGGACTCCCTCCTGACTAGCTGTGGCACACTAGCCCCTTCAGGCTGTGTTCACGCAGCCAACTCCCATCCTCTCCCTGGGATCCAACCTCCAAAGTCGGCGCCTCAGCTACCAGCCCCTACCCATCCCAATGGGTGAGCAGACAAGCCTCTCAGGCTGGTGAGTGCTGGTCGGCACCAAACTTCTGTGCAGGAATCTCTCTGCTTTGCCTTCTGCACCCCTCTTGGTGTGCTCTCCTCTGTGGCTCCGAAGCTTCCCCCCTCCGCCACCTGCAATCTCCGCCCACGAAGGGGTTTCCTAGTGTGTGGAAACTTTTCTTCCTTCACAGCTCCCTCCCACGTTTGCAAGTCCCATCCCTATTCTTTTTTCTCTGTTTTATCTTTTTCCTTTTTCCCTACCCAGGTATGTGGGGAGTTTCTTGCCTTTTGGGAGGTCTGAAGTCTTCTGCCAGCGTTCAGCTGGTGTTCTGTAGGAGTTGTTCCACATGTAGATGTATTTCTGATTTATCTGTGGGGAAGAAGGTGATCTCCACATCTTACTGTTCCACCATCTTGAAGCCCCCCCCCATATTATAATTATTAAAATTTTATATTATAATTACATTTATATTGTAATTATAAAAAATTTAAATCATGACTCATACATGTATTAAGTGAACATATGTCAAACATTTTATTAAATTAATCTTTTAATGAGGAAAATAATAATGAGTTAAAATAAATTCTAGTGAAAATTTGATATTTGGAGGTTGATTTTATCTACTGGAAAATACTCATTCGCGGTGCTACAGGTGAAGACATTTGTATTACAATTGGTTTTATATAAATTAATTTCTATACCCACAGAGTTGTAAAATGGACTAGTCAATCAAAGTCAACCAAAGATCCACACCCCCATAGAATTAGAAAATACCTAGAGGATGCACTGGACAATCCTTTAAGTGGCATTGCAGTAAAAGATGCAATAATTTTTTGCCCATTTACAATCCTTTGCCATTTATTTTTTACAGGGAATAAAAGTGTATCTCCCCTCAAATTATGTAAAATAAATACCTAAACATATATTAGACTAATACCTTAATTTTTATAATTTTATATAATATATTGAAAGTTATAAACTTAAAATTCACAAAGTTGGTTACTTTTATGTTACTTATCCTTTTTTCTTATTATAAAGAAACAAAAAACCTATTATTTTCTGATTGTTTTTAGGGTTTTAGTTTATTTTTCTAACATTTATATTATGCCATTTTAGTTGATTTTCAAAAGGGATTAAAAAATACTTTTTTATAGCCATTGTATTTCTATAATTTACTATTCTCATTTGTGCTCCTAAAATGAACATTCCAGCAGAAAGAAGGCAAGCAAGGGGTAGAGAAGAGCCTGAGATGCAAAAGAAAGAAGAAAGAGGACAAGTCTGTAAAACCATTCTTCTTATAAAATATTCAATATTAAAATTTGGTGGTTTTTAATTAAAAATAATGGAACCAAAAGGAATAATATGCATACATGATTAAACAATACAATAAGAATGACATTGTAGATATTTGCAAAATGAAGAATTTCATGGATTAAGACAATTTAAAGTAGGAAAAGCAAATTCAGAGGCCCATACAACAAAAATTCTTTCCAAGTAGAAACTATAGAATCGTTTATTCTAGGCCATCCTCTGATATATTTCTATCATTCAGCGAAATAATGACTAATCAAAGTAATACTGTAAAAATAAAATAGTGAAACTAAGATTTCTAACTATTTAGGTGGAAGATGGAAATCAAAGGAGAAATATTAGACACAATTTTCCAAGAAATAACCTGAATCTTTTAAATAAATGTTTGCTCATGTGAAATATATTAGTTCATCCTGCTATATAAAATGAAATCCTGAGGTCCTGAAATTTTATCCAACATGCACATGGTAACTGAGAATAGTTTACTATAGAATCAGGCTCTTCCTGTTTTTATAACAATATGAATTATTTTAATAGGATTACACAAAGAATTAATGTATTTACACTGTAAGATAATTTCTTTAAACAGGATTCTTCATGCTCCTGTAATTTGTAATTATGTACAATAGATTGTTTCCATATATTATAAAAGTGTTCATGTAAAAGAAATGTTTTTAAATTGGTTAACATTATAAAACTTAACTCCTTGAAAACTGGTGAAGTCCATTACATTTACTCAACAGATTATCATTACTCCTCCAAAAGAGGTTCATGCAATCTTTGTAAAGCATATATTAAAACACATACAATAAAAATATGACTGCATTTCTTCTAGGAAATTTTAAGGGATTAAAAATACAGTGTGATCCTCAAAGTACAGTGAAATTTTTTGAATACAGCAAAGAATTTCACCTTGCCATATAAATGAGAAAATCTGATGTTGCCAAGAAATATTTAGTGTATGGGCAGCTAACAACTCCCAGAAAGGAAGTTAATTTTCTGAAAGTTGTATAAACACACACACACACACACACACACACACAAACAAAATCTGTGCAGATTTTTAAAGCTAGTGTGGAAATTTAATCTATACTTTTAACATAATTCTATTTAGAATATGTTGAATGAGTCAATCAATTAACATATAAATTAATTTTTAAACCAAAATCTCCTAATAAGATTTAGTGCCCTGCAGGTGAGTGCTGTGATGGGAAAAAAGTTAGTTCTGATAACTAAATTTTTATCGTGGTACCTTTTTCATTATTGAGAAAAGTAGCAGCAGGTAAAAATATTGGTGATGTCATAATGGCCACTTGGTAGTAAATACATTGAAATACTACTTTTTATCTACACCCTGGTTTTACTTTCTCCAGGAGATTCATCCCCTTCTCCCCTCTGTCTTTTCTGCTTAAATAACATCAGTCAAATGGGGAAATTCATAGATATTCTTAAAATAAAGAGACTGTTTTGACTAACAATGGAGATGGTCACTCCAGTGTTACTCAGGATTAGGGAGAAGAGATCTAAAATATGGATATCATTACTGATGGAAAATAACACCTTTTTTCCTTCTAAATTTTTTGGTGATATGCTATTAGTGTTATCTTTTGGCTAGGAGATGTATCATGATTTGTGTCCATGGACATTTTCAGTAATGGAAATATAAAGTTAATTAGAAATAAGATTTACTACATTTGTTGATATTTTAGAACACATATTCAAAGATAACTGTCTCTAATAATCATTATAAAATTCATTTTAGATTTATTAATAATAAAATCCTCCTTACAATTTTATGACCAAGGTTTTGCATAAACAGATATTTATTTCCCAGACACCCCATGGTGCTTTGAGAATGTATTATTCAGCATAGGCTGAGTTAGGCTGATGTAACAAAGAAACCCTAAATATCAGTGGCTTATTAGAATATACATTTATTTCTCACCATGCTATATGTTCTACAGGAGTTGTCAGGTGGGCTCAGTTCATTGCAGTCTTTCTGAGACCCAGGCCAATGGAGACTTGACCTTGACATATGTTTCTATGATCACTATAGCAGAGAGAAGGGCAGGTGGCTAATTGCACACTGGCTCTTCCCTGAAGAAGTTTACATGTTGTTTCTGCTCTCATTCCATGTTATTTTCAAAGGACAGGGAAGTACACTCCTGCCATGTTCCCAGAACAAACACCAGGAAATATGTGGCTTACAGCATCAGTGATTGCTTGTAGTAACAAGATGGGTCACAATTTGGATGAAAAAAAATTGTGGGGACCAGTAATGAGAACTCTGCTCCCTCCTAATTTAATGAAGCTAAATTTTGAGTTCTCCAAAATTTATAATTTCCCTTAGAAGAAAATGGAAAAAATATATAATATATAATATTCTGAAATTCCAAATCCCACATTTCCACTTTAAATCTTTTCCCTTTCCTCTACTTCCTATGTCATATTTGCCAATGTGAGTGATTCCTTTTCCCAAACTTTCTTTTACCCAAAAGAACTGATGAATTAATTGTGTTGATTGTAAAACAACTGCAAAAGGGCTAAAATCTCTCTTAAGAGGCAATGAATTACAGTAATGACAAGTGTGGTTTTTGGGTTAGACTTCCTGAATTCTGTCCCCTGCCCTGCTACTTACTTTCAGTGTGAATTTGGACAGGTTGCTAGACCTTTCTATGCTTCAATATTTAATTCCATAAAATGAGTGAGAAGACTTTCTGCAAGTTTAAACATGTGAAGTATTTGACACAGTTCATAGTATGCCCTCCATTAATGTTAGCCTTGCTGGGCTATGAAACCTTTTTATTTAGGAAAAAATCAGACGTCTGTTTTTATCTGATACTTTTATTAGATTAAAATTGTTATAATCTGTTTCTAGATGTATTAATTTCAATATTTACCTAGCAACATAATGCACGTTTTCCCCAATTAACTCATTTAATGCTAAAAAGACATATTTTATAGTTCTTTTGTAAACTACACAAAATAATTTTATAAATTTAAAAGATAGACCCCTTTTATTATTTTATAGGGGCATGCATCCTCAATAATTGAATATGATATCTCAGCACTGAATTGAATGAATATTAATAAGAAAAAAGTATGTAAAATTAGCATATTTAATTAAGCTAGGTCTCTTACAGGGAATATTTTTAATATAAAGGAGGAACTAACTTATTCCACTTTTTTAATAATTAACTGAAAGAATTCCAAAATTTGAAAGTATAATATTTTAGTTAAAACATGACTATAAATATTAAATATGAGAGGTAGATTAAAGGCTATGATAATTGACATTTTGTGACTTCTGACAGTTATAATATTTTAGAAAACTTGATTATTCAATCAACAGTACAACTTAATATTCATATATATGTCAGATTTTCAGAAAGGTTGCTTAAATTTGCCAAGACTTAAAATTGTATCGAGTATCAAAACACAAATCCAAGTACCTGCCCATTTATTGAGGATAAATAACACTTTAGTAGACAGTTGGGGTGTAAATTGTCCATAGAAAAAAACCCCACAGATGTTATTTATATATGAATGAATATTCATTTTATTGCATCATATCCAGCACAAGAAAAAAGGGCTTTCATACTTTCACTTGTGACCATCATTTATTTTGTGAACTACAAATATCTAATCTAAGTTTTCCGTGTTGAAAAGATTGAACACAGTTTAATAGTTACTTAATTTGAAAATCAAAATAAATTTTGAAACTCAAATATAGATTTAAATGCATTAAACTTGGAACATTTCTAAGAATGGGCCACATGTAGATATTTTTAAAATTACAAATAGTTATATTCACAAAAGAAGGAAGACCTGTTAAGTAAAATTTTCAGTGGGAGAGATGCTGTTGCCTGGAAGATATCCTTCAGTGTGATGAAATTGGTTAATTTACAAAATAAATGACAATATAGTATATTCTTTCATAGAAATTGGCACTGTGAAACTCTCACAAAATTTTTGTCAGACACTTGCATGTGGAAATAAGTATATTTAATTTAATTGATCTCTACTCACATTGATTTTCAATTATATATTATAATTCATTCCCTTGATCACTTATATCCAATATTATTTGTATATATAATTATTAAAACTGTTAGAAATAATGCTAAATTTTATTACATTACTTTAAGTAATATTAATCACATTAATTTAGAAAAAACACATTTATAATATACGTTGTTAAAGAGTAATTTTATACTTTGAAACTGGCAACAAGATAATTATGTTTCTATAGATGTGCTATAATTTATATCATTTGTACTATTTAGTTTTACTCCAGTTGTAATGTAATATCTTTAGTCAATTAAGAGTATAAGACCTACTCCTTGCTCGACGAAATGGATTCAACACCCCATATTAAACGCCTAAGAATATACCTGACTAGTAAGAATCTTAAAACCTATGGATTTATATGTCTCCGAAAGAGAATCAAGCGTGTATACAGCGGCATAAACGCAGCAGTGATAGGATTGGTAAGAGGGCAAAACCAAAAAACAAAAACACAAAAAACAAAAAGAGAGAAGAAACCAAACTACAATTTCTGAAAATGTTTTATTACCAGCAGAAAGGAAAATTATCTGTTTATAGGAAAAATTCATACTTATGTATCTTAACAACTTACTAATTTTTCAGGAAAATATGGTTTAGAGGACAAAACTGTCCCATACTCCATTTAATAACTTAAAATTATAGTAGTGTACTAAATATGTGTTGTACAAACACACGAGTGTAATGATATTGAGGAAAAAGATTATTATTTTTTGCTTTATTGTGGAGAATGATAAGAGTGTTTCAGTAGTTCAGATGAAGTGTTGTCTTTTTTAAAGTCTTATAGACACCTTGCTCTATTCTATTCCTTATGGTTTATAAATTCTTTTCTGTAGGTTTAAAAAGTAATCTCTGTAATTTATAGTCTCTGAAAGACAGTTAGGATTTAAAATAATTGTCTTGAGATTTAAATGTGGATTTGCATTTCTAAAAAAAGAAATATAGAACCAAAAAGTGCAGTTTCTTTGTCTTTCTATTTCTACAGAGAACTGTAGCACAACAAAGTAGTTATAATTCTCTTAATAGTTATGAAAAACCTTTAGTTCATGGGCATGCCAATTTGATTTTGGCATTTCATTTGTTATTTTTCCTCCATGCTTTCCCCGGACGCGCAGGCTCAGTGGCCATGGCTCACGGGCCCAGCCGCTCCGCGGCATGTGGGATCTTCCCGGACCGGGGCACGAACCCGTGTCCCCTGCATCGGCAGGCGGACTCTCAACCACTGCGCCACCAGGGAAGCCCCTCCTCCATGCTTTTAAAAAGGAAAGAGAAAATCCACAACTTACAATTTTTGAGATAGGAATTTTTGCAGAGGTGCTCTGGGAGCAGTAATTTCTCATTGTTAAATCAAATATTACATAAAAGTTGAAATTTATCAGTGCAAAATTAGCTGGTTTTGTTACATGTTTATTTTGATTAATCATTATCTTTGTCCTTGATCATTCTATTCATGCTGGTTTCCAACTTTGGGAGCAAATTTGTAACCAAGGTGTATCTGTGCATGTAAAGATAGAAAATTGTTTTCCATTATAAACTAAAATGTAAATTAGAATGTAATTTTTTATCCTTTAGTAGCACTGCTCAGTATAACCTTCTGTGATGATGGAAATCCATGTGTCTATTAAGCACTTTGAAATATGGCTAGTGCAACCAAAGAACTGATTTTTAAATTTTATTTGATTTTAATTAATTTAAATTTTATATTTAAATAGCCACATGTGAAAAGTGCCTCAGACAATGTAGCTTTAGAGTGTTATTATTACTCTTGCTTTCATTCATTCCATCTAAAATTTTTTAAATGTTTTAATAGTTGATCTTCACATGAAATTATTATGGTCAGCAGTTTGCTCTATATTTAATTTTTACACAATTTAATTTACCATACAAGAATGGTAGAAAGGTATAAACAAGGGATAATTTCTAAGTGAGATGTTTCAGTTTGATATTTTCTTGGTGTGTCCAGACTTTTGTAACAATTAGCCACAAGTGCCAGTCACCTGCTCTGTTTAAGGCATTTAGAGGTACTTGTTGTTTAGACCATTCACTATGATCTGGTCCAACTCCAGAGAGAAACAGTGTGGTGATCTCCTGCATAGGGAATTCTCTGGAGAATTCTGGACTAATCAGAAATTCCGGAGGACTGAAGTGTCATAATTTAATATTTAAAGTATGGAAAATCTATCCCAGGGGCAGGTAGGATGGCAGGTGTAAATTTTATGCACATTATTTAAACAATTTAAATAAAGGCAATCTTATAATCATGGCTGTTGGGCTGCACCTCACAGTCCTGCAATCCTTGCAACTGCCCAGCCATGAGACTGAAGAAAGAACCCAGAGTCAACGACAGAGACATCAGCAATTTATTGGACAGGGAATCTTACAAGTCAGAGGCAAATGTCCTGGAGTGACACCCCAATGTGTAAGGCCAGTGGCAGGCAGGACACAGCAGCAATCTTTGCAGGGAGGAGGAGGCCATCAGATAAAGGGGTCATAACATCAGAAGGGCTCCTTGGTTGCCAGGGGACAGCTGGAACATGTCCCTCCCCAGCTCTTTGGGTTAGCAACTACTGAGAGGGCCACTGTTTCCTGTTGATGACCCAGAGCTGGAACCGTTCTGGTCTGGTCTGAGGGCTAGAACAATCGTTAGTGGGTGTTGGGCCGATCACACAGGTATTTACTGATTAAATTTTCAGCTTAGGAGGGGGAAACAATAATGTGCATAAGGTAAGGGTGAGGCAGGGCCAGTTCGGGCTGGGGATGCACAGAGAGCAAGAGAGCATCAATATTATGGGGCTTGATCCTGCAATGACTATTGGTCCTATTTGTATTTGAACTTACTATAGAAGGAAATATGGCATATAAGAGTATGTGATGACCTTGGCATACAGTGGTCCTTAGTATAGTTTTGAATTAAAATATAGATGTAGATACAGTGAAGAAGTAAGGTATAATTAAAGTATTGCAGTTCTCTAAATGCAGGAAAATAAAAAATCAGATTCTAGGGTATTAAGGGCGTTAAGGTCCATTAGAAATAAGAGTACAATTTAAAAGGTATATTGAATGGGGTGGGGCAAAACTGGAACAGAAATAAAAGACTGAGAAATCAAACTCATCTCACTTGCACTTTCTAAACAGGTGGGAAAATTACTCCCAGAGCAGCATTTCAGGGAAAGATTGAGCTAAAAACTTGATATTTTCATCCTCAAGTGGCTGCATGACACTTGAGGGTAACAGAATGAAATTCAATCACACTTTAGTGCAGAAATATTTTTTAAAAATCTTGTTAAGTGTTTTTGCTTTAAGTATAAATTTAGTATATATAAAAACAAGAAAATTAGGAAAGGCAGGTAGAATCATGTGGTTGAGGTGGCCATGTTTTAGAAACCAAGTCTAACATAAATGCTTCAACTGTACAAACTAGAATACGATATTTCATAGTACAATCAGGCCAAGGTTAATTATTACATTTAAGGTTAATTTTTTAGTTAATTGAACATTTTTAAAAGGATAAATAGAAAATTAATTTGTATTTATGCAATGGTTTAATGTTAAGCTAGATTTCCTCCCCACTTCACAGTTAATCTGGAGTCATTTTGCGTGACAATATGCCAAATGATGAATTGGTTATCCTCATATAGCACTTCATGAAAACGGCCCTGAGGTACACATGGTACAGTGTTTCACCAACTATTTCTGGATTCACTCCTGTAACAAAGATCAAAAATGGGAAATCAACACAAAAATTATTCTGCCTGACCTGACAGGTGCTCATTTTGGAATTCAGAATTTGATTTTGTTACACAAAGAGAAAAGCAGAGTTTGAATAAGGATTATAATAATAATTTAAAAGAAAGTGGGAGGACTAGAAATGCAATGAGTTTATTATAAAATTTCTGGAAGATTGGTTCTACATTAAAACCAAAAAAAATTCAAATGTATCATTCAGAGCAATATAAATCACAGTAGGGTGGTTTGATTTTATTTAGAAACTTAGACTGCATATTTCTTATAAATTCCCGAAAAACTCTTAATATATTGTTTTTAAAATTGAAAATTCTTGGACTGTTCAACATAGAAATTATCCTGGAAAGTCAAATCTCTGACTACATAATTTTTGCTACTGTAAAGCATGTATTATCTTTCTCATTTTATTATAAAAATGAAGAGTAAATGTAAACAAACTACATTTTCCAAGAACTGTCATATTTTCTTTGTTTCAAATAGAGAAAAGAAACATTTTATTTAATAGTTATTCCATTTTGCATGCTTTTCAGAGATTAGAATAAATTTTGGGAAAAAAGAGAGGATCTTGAAGAATCTGGCACAATATCAACTCTGCTGTAGATAAATTCACATTATTCTGGTGTGTGTCATTCCGAAACTTTTATAGATTCACATATTCACAAAATAAAAGTCAATCCAGTCTGAGTATTGCCCAATTTGTCTGTTCAAAAGAGCAAATTTTTTTTATCATTCAGTGATTTCTCTAAAACATCATTAATAAGTATTAAAATAAAATTGCAACTGCTAAAAGTAATTTTACCTAGTAGAAATTTTCCAGGTAAGAAAGGTGTGTATCATATATCATTTCATATTAACCTATTTAGTTGCTGATACAAAATTTAAACCGTATGCTTTCAAAAAAAACCAAAACCTTGTACTCTATCTTATTAGTAATTCAATGAGTTGATACATTGATTTCAACTCACAGTGGTCCCTTTAGTAAATAATGCTGTACCACTAATTAGCAGATACCTAAAGGCAAATAATATTCCCTTGTTATTAGGAAAGACTAAGAATATATTGAACCTTCTAATGTATAATATTATACATTATATTTTGTGGCATCTGCAGATAGAGATATTTTGTTTTTCAAACTCTTCAGGAAAGTCATAGAAATGACTAAAATTCCTGTTAAGGAAATATGGAAATTAAATATACAGTTATTATACATCATTTTATATATGGGACTTGAACACCAACAGATTTTGGTATCTGCGGGGGAACAAATCCCCCCTGGATACTGAGGAATGACTATGTGTCAAATTGGCAACTGATATATAATTCATTGCATGTATAAAAATCTACTATAGCATTGTATATTCTATCTAACGTGTGTCCTTTTGAAGTTGTAATGCTCATGGGGTTCACGCTTCTTCTGACTGCAGCAGCATTTTGGTAAAGGAGTAGGTGATTAAGGAATCAAGATGTTGAGATCAGAACACCAAGAGAACATGAGAGAGAATTCTTGGAGAGTATGAGTGAGTGTGAGGCTTTAGGGATGGTGTGATCCTAGTCGTTAGGTGAGAGGTGGGTAATGTTTAAGAGTCAGAAGTGAGAATATTGTAAAACACCCTTAAATGTTTATTTAGGTTAAATTTTGTATATTCCTCTTTGGCCTGGGATTCTTTAAAAGCAGTTCCAATCTGCTTTTAACTGTTTAAAAAAAATGATCATCATAAAGAGTGCTCTCATTATCATCTTGTCAAGGTGCTAACGTCTCCACAGGTAATAGGATCTTCTGGAGCTAAAACTTTGTTAAGGTGTGTTTGAATGTTGAGATCAAATAGAGGGAGTTTTTAAATACATTATGTTTCTATATCCTGAAATTCTCTTGTGTTTAGAGTAACAACTCCTGTATATAGATAGCCTTACGATTTTAGAATCTTCAAACAATGAATGTGTATGCCTTATTCCTACAACAGCCCAATGTGGATGTTTTGGGTCAGCTGGTTGTCCTGTGACAGGGTTCAAAGCATGGGCTCTTTCTGTTTTTTGGTTTTGCCATTCACTGTGATCTTGGAATCTTCTGCTCCACCCAGCTGACAAGGCAGAAGGCAGTGGAGAAGGACATCTACTTCTTAGAAAATTGAACCTGGCAGGAACACATCACTCCCATTCATGTTCCATTAAGAATTAGTTATATGGTCCTATCTGGATGAAAGGGAGACTAGGATGCTTTGCTCTAGTTTTATGGAGTTCCCAACAACAAATGCCTGCCATGAAAATGTCAGCAATTTTTTGAGGGCATTTCTCCATATCTAGCAGAGTGCCATTTGTTGCTTCTACATTTATGAGATTTTTACATGTAAATTCATTGCAAACATTTAACTTCAGCTGTTTTAATACACTGTCATGAAATCAGTACCAGGGTCCTGAGAAAAGCACTTGGTTTTCTTCTTAGCTTCAAACCTGACTAGTTTTGAGCATATTACACCAAATCACAGTCTCTGGTGGGAGGTCCATGGTGGGAGCTCCCAAGTTTCAGATATGTTATGTTAACTCTTTTCTGCACACCCACCAAAATAGTTAATACGTTTTATCTCATCAAAACCCCACAAGGATCCTCTTCAATTGAGATAATTTTTGTAAAGAAAGGAACTTTGAGGTAAAGGGAAATGATGCATTTTGAGTCCCAAGTATGTATCACAGTCTTTACTAGATACTTTAAATATAGTAACTCAAGGAAGTAAGAATTTTGCCTATGGCCACAAGACTAATAACTGGGGAACAAAAACTGAAAACCAGGATTGAATAAGTTTGGACTACACCTTTGTGCCTTTCCCCAAATGCTTAGAGAAGGACATATATCTACATTGTCCAGTATAATAGCCAGTGGCCACCTGTGATTATTAAATACTTGAAGTGTGGCTAGACCCAATGGAGATGCTATACAAGTGTGTATACACACCAGATTTTGAAAACTTAACGTGGAAAAAAGAATTTAATATATCCCATTAATAATTTTTAATAATTAAAAATAATTTTTAATATTGAATATACTTGGACATATTTTGTCTACATTGGTTTAGATAAACTTATATTATTAAATTGATTTTATCTGTTCTTACTTTTTTAATGTGGCTAGTATAAAATTTAAGATTATGTAAGTGACTCACATTATAATTCTTTTGGACTGCACCAGTCTATACATATAGGACCTATCAGGCTAGAATCATGTGTTTGATCCTTAAGGCCTAACCATTGACAATTACAAAGGCTATGCCTTGCAGACCTCATGGGGGAGCTGCTGTCCTCACACCAGACTTGATGCACAGCCAATGCATTACAGTCTTTTGTGGGAGTTGTATTCAAGGATTCCCACCCAGTGCCAGCCATGTTCGAATACATATCTGTATTAGTCTAGGCACCTCCATATGGAGGTCTATTTTTGCGGAACAGGGGAGAGGACCCTGCTGAAGTACTTTTCAAGCCTTTGCACCTAGACGTTTTTATCTGGGGGCTCTGACTATGTTGACTCACTACTTTCCTACTCCTAACCCTTTCCCTGCCCGGAGTTTTCTGGTCCATAAATGTCCAGAGCCTTTTATTCAGAGTTCCTCAACACCAAGACACTTTCCCTTGTCTTCCCAGGACATCACCTGATCCTCACTGACGCCAATCTTCGGGGAAGGGAGAAGTTGGCAAGCATTCTATTATTTTTTGACCACTCGCTTATACTATTTCAGTTAGTGAATAAAAGCTTGAACATTACTTATTGTCCTAACTGACCACCTAAACACCTGGTAGCTCTGACTGACCTCAATAAATATTAAGTCCACTTCATTGTGAAGACTATAGTTTTATATGAAAAAAATATTGAAATCAGAAGACTTGGGTTGAAACACCCTTCTTCTAGGCTTTCATATCACTATTCTGAATATAAATATCTAGATCATTTCACACTGTTCTATGTCTTGATTTCCTGCCCTTTCTCCAACATTAAAGCCAGTTAAAGATAGCAGCTATACCTGATTTGATTTTCTGTCCCAACACATAGCATATGCCTTTTACATAGGAGAGTCTCAACTGTTTGTCAATTAAATGAAGAAATGCACTCGTCTAAATTAATACACATAGTAAGTGGTAGATAAATGTTTCAAATGCTGGTTTTCTGATATCAGGTTCAGGGCTTTTGCTGCTGTGATGGTCACCTATATTTTGGAGTTGTGGAATGTGAAGGGTTAGGAAAGAACAGATAGGGATGTGTAATTCCAGGTCATAGAATTTTTCAATACCTATATACATTTTCTATTGCTTCTGGCTTAAAAATATGAATTTATTATCTTATATTCTATAGGTCGGTCTAACATGAGTCTTGGTAGGCTAAAGTCAAGGTGTTAGTAGAGCTGAGTTTCTTTCTGGAAGCTCTATGTGAAAACCTGTCTTTTCCAGTTTCTAGAGGCTGCTCATATTCCTTGGCTCATGACAACCTTCCTTCCTCTTGCAAGCCAATATCATTTCATCTCTCTGACCTTTCTTTTGTAGTCACATTGCCTTCTCTCTAATACATCTGGAAAGGATGTCCACTTTTAAAGACCCATGTGATTATATTGGGTCCACCCTTATGACCTAGTGTCATCTTTCTTCCTCAAGGTCCTTAACCTTATTCCCATCTGAAAAATCTCTTCTTCCATGTAATGTGATATATTCACAGCTTTAGCAAATTAAGTTGTGCACACATTTGGGGGACTATTATTTTGCCTACCACAATATTTAAATCAGTAGCTCTCAAAATAAGTTTTTTAATGTCTAAATGAATATTTCTCAAAATGTGGTATCTAGACCAGCAGTGTTCATGTCACCTGGGAACCTACTGAATCAGGAATTCTGGAGGTGGGGCCTAGCAAACTATGTGGTCACAAGCTTCCAAGTGTTTCTAATGTATGATAAAGTTTGAGAACATTCTAAACCATTCTTTTTTTTTTTTTTTTTGGTAGTACACGGGCCTCTCACTGTTGTGGCCTCTCCCGTTGTGGAGCACAGGCTCCGGACTCGCAGGCTCAGCGGCCATGGCTCATGGGCCTAGCCGCTCCGCGGCATGTGGGATCTTCCCGGACCAGGGCACGAACCCGTATCCCCTGCATCGGCAGGCGGACTCTCAACCACTGCGCCACTAGGAAAGCCCTAAACCATTCTTATACTTAGTAAGCTTCCAGGAGGTAGCTATATCTGAGTTTGAGGTAATTTAGTATTCTTCAATAGGAAGCACTACAGCTGGATAGCAATCCTAGGAATCACAGAAGGTGAACGTGTAAGTGCTTATAAAGGCTGAATGTCTGAGTATCCCTGTTATCACTAATTTTCAGAGACAGTTGGAAATAAATGAAAAAGTTATCATCTCAAGTTGCAGCTCATAGAATTATTGAAGTAAGCTTTCAAGGAGGAGGGAGATAAAAATAAGATATTCCATAAATTGCATTTTAAATACATTTCAGAAGAAAATGATTTCCTGAAGCTGGTGACATCTAATATTATGAATTATAGTAGGTTGAAGAAGTCACTTCTCTTTTTAATCCATTTCTATTTTCCATTTAATTATTAATTATTTAATCCATTTCTATGACCAATCACTTAATTGTTTATTAACATCCACACTAAGACTATCATTGAGTAGGTGTTATATGGTGGATAGAAGGACGTATATGGCACAGTTACAGCCCTTGAAAACCCAAAAATATTGAGTGGGAGATATGATTAATACTTTAAAAAGCATTTAAAGACAATATTCTGTCACATAAAAATATTTCAGACAAATTGTTCACTTAGTAATGCAATTGAAGTTGTTATCACAACCTGAGCAGACCTCACAAATATTTCCAGAATTCAATAATACCTTTGTGAGTTTTTTGGCTGGATATGTACTTTATTTGATAAGGTAAATGCTTCAGTGAATTCAGCTGGTGTGAAAGATCCACCCCAACACTTACTCAATTGCCATCTGTACTTTTTATTCTACTTTTATGATATTATGTTCAGTTTTACACATCTACATTTCCATAGGAAAATGACAGCTGGAAGCTGGCCTGGCACTATCAGCTTGGTCTTGGAGTTAGCTGGTGGTCCAGCCCTAACTGCTAGGCTGTCACATTCTCCTGTTGAATGTAATTTCATAGAGCTCTAATATCAGACAAGGCAACTCTGTGACTGTGATGGATCAATACAAAACACAGAAGAGACTCATAAGCACATTTCAACAGAGAGAAAAGCAACAATTATATCCAAAGCATAAAATTGTTCATCCATCTTTCTCTACTTTATAGCTAATATAAGTGGTATCATTTAGTTATAAAATCTAGATTATTTTCATTTAAGAAAAGGCAAGTAGTTTTACTTTGAATAAATTTAAAATTTCTCTAATTACCTATTCCCTATTCTATTGTATCTTTTTTATATAAAAATCTAAAATATCTCAGTGAATGGGTACTAGTTATTTGGAGTTGAAACACACCTACTGATAAAATGCCAGAGTTCTCAAACAATCCATGCATAGTCATTATTTTGTGCATCAGACCAGTGGGAAACAGCTCCTTAATCAATAGGAGGGACAGTCAGGTCAAAGTCCATAGACCTTTTTTCAACTCAATTGAAGTATGGTGGCTGGAACTGATTGTTAGACTCAACACAATTTCTAACACACAGCATAGTTTGTTACCTTGCCAAAGTATAGTACAGACCTATAGATTTAGCTTAAAAACATATTTACTTATTTCTTTAACAATCATATAATAAACTATTGAAAATACAATGCCATTTGATTTCCTTTTTCCCTTTAAATATTGTTTTCCCTATCATCTATCTATCTATCTCTCATGTATCCCTGTCTATATTCTATCGTCTACCTCCTTATAATGTTTGTTATGTACACACACACGTGTTTAGAGTCAATTTATTAGTTTTATCTATTTTGTCTTTTGATATTTTGGGGAAATTTCCCAATTTAGTTTCCAAGACAATTTAACCATCTGATGTAACACAAACACAAACGACATTTAAAGCTTATAAGATTTCAAATTTGTATCACTTATTATGCTTTATGATTTTTCCTTACTTAATTGAATAAAACAGAGGTAACGAATGTTTACATCCTTTTACATCTTTTTAAAATGTTTACAACATTTTATTTATATAAGATTGTTTCCCTTGTTAAACTTAAATACAACTATCTATCTACCTACATGCATATATGCCTTTATATGTACACACACATATGCATGTATGTATTTATACACCTATGCATAACATTTAATTTACAGTTCCTATGTATCTTTCCATTAGCATAAATCATGCCTTTATTTGTTCAGTCTCATTTTGGTGATGTTGATGAAATTCTTAGACAAATGAATATTAGTTCTTTCTTATCAGTAATGTTTATTATTTTGACTATCTAGTTTTTCTCTGTTACAGAACAGTATACTTACCTTGGGAAGAATATTCTCAATCCTGTGCCAATAACGTTTTCCAGGAATGGGCTATTTATTTTATTACCTTGCTTATACTCTCCAGTGATAAAAGTGCAAATGTATTATTCTAATATATGCTGAGGGCCGTAGTAATGACCAAAATTGAGAAAACTAATCAGGGAGAATTAAGCCCACATACAGAGAGAAATAAAAACAAGCAGTGGAGACAAAGGTCTGGACTGTGGTGTAAATTACAGTTCTCAATATGCTTAAGGTTACATTGTATACTTGTCCTTCCTATGGTTCAGTTACAGGAAGCAATATATTTTCCTCTATCCTTAAGCTATGTTGAGCTGGCTTTCTGTCACAATTATTTTGTGGAGAATTGATTTGCATTTCAAAGTCAACTATAATATTAAGGAGACTCTACTATGCGAAAAGTACTTTTCTAAGAATAACAACACATAATTCTTTTAATGTTAAGTTCACCATCCTATCTTTGTGTGTGTGTCTTTGCATGAATATGTTCAAACATACTTATTTTTAATAGTACGTAATAGTCAGGAGCACATGAAAAAGGAAACAAGGCAGAATAAATTTAGGGCTAAAAATAGACTTGACAAAAAAGCTATGGGGGTTGTGCTTATACTCAACAAAAACACAGGAAGTCTGCTCACTATACTGGGTAGCAGGGAAGAATCAAGTGGTCAGAATGTTCTGACCATCAGAGGTCTTTGGCATTGCTTAGCTGATTATGGTACCCCAAGAATTGAAATACATGGGTGGGCTGCTTAAATCTTACTTGATTTGTATAACCTGGAAGTCTCTAGATCTGATGACAGGGATCTGACTTGAATCACCACAATAATGAGTTACAGTCCCACAAATAATTCCAGGCTAGAGCTAGTTCACAACCCAAGAATACCTTGAGTTAAGGGAATGATAGTATAGCTTGAGGAAGGATCCTACTATATAAACAGATGCTGTATGCTATATATCTCCCCAGCCTTCTACAAAGAGACATATGACCATTTACTAGGGTGACTATGCACTGGAGAAAGGGAAATAATCAGGCATTTTATATACTGCTGGATACATTGCTTTGAACTGACAATTACGGATGACCCAAAATGCTACTGTGGTCCACAGTCTTACTAGGGATTATGGAGTTATGTTAGGAATGGAGTTTTGGCTTGAGCCCTTCTCCCAGTGGTCCCCGTAGACCATGAGTCCTCTGTGATTGTATCCCCAGTCCAAAATGATTAATAGGATAGACATATTTAGTACCTTGCAGAATGTCCACATGTATTCCCTAACTTATGAACTGAGAAATGTGATGCTAGTGTAAGCCAAACGGAGCCACCAGAACTTCCACTCTGCTACAAAAGTATTAAAACAAAATATGCACCACGTTACTGGAGGGATTGCAGAGATTAGTGCCACCATTAAAAACCTGAAAGATGTAAGGATAATGATTACTTACCACATACTCATACAATTTTCAGATGAATTTTAGATACCAACAGTGGATTATTATAAACTTAATTGGGTCTTTCTTTTAATTAAAGTTACTGTTTCAATGTGATTGTATTGCTGGAAGAAGTCAACCCATGTGCTGGGATCTGGTAAGTGTATTAATCTGGCCAGTGTTTTTGTTTTTGTTTTTTTCTCTATACTCAGTTAAAGATCCTCAGCAGCCATTTTCATACAGCTGTTAGGGCCAGCAATACATCTTCTTTGCTCTCCTTTGGGGCTAGCTCAACTCTCCAACCTTGATTGCCTCTCTATTCTACAGGACATTGTACTTCTCCATTACACTGATTATAACATGATCTTTTAACTTAGTAGCAGAAAGTACCAAATATTCTAGAATCCCTTGTAAGACACATGTATTCCAGATAGTGTGAAATAAATTCTACAAATGTTTAGGGGTCTGTCAACTAGGTTAAGTTTCTTGGGGTCCAGCTGTTCAAGACATGGAAATATATTTCTTCAAAGGACACATTTTTGCATCTGATATCTTGTAGTGCTAGAAAAAGAGACACAAGCTTAGTCAGCCTTTTGAATATTGAAGGCAACAAATACCCGCTATGGGTGAGCATCTCTGACCCATGTACCAAGGAACCCTAAAAGTTGGCAGTTTTTAACAGGACTTAGAAAAATATAAATTCCTGCAACAGGTACAGTGTTCCATAAAAAACAAAAACAAAACAAAACAAAAAAACTCTTCTGCCACTTGGGCCATATGGCCCAGAGGATCCAATTTTTCTTGAAATATATTTGACCAAATAGGATTGCTATTTGAACTCTTAGGCTGCTCCTTAAAAATTTGTAGTAATGTGATCCCTTACCCAGATGATAATAATTCTCTTTTTGAGCAACAGCTTTTTAACTTTCTTCAGGGCCCTAGGAGAGACAGAATGTTTGACCATACAGCATAAAATTACCATTTGAACTGAGCTATGTATCATGACTTGGGTATTCTGTGACCTTTCAAACCTTAAAGGTGTATGTGTTCAGCAATACTCCATCATCAAACAGAACTACTATATACAAGATTGAGCTTGGGAAGGTCCTAAAGTCATAAGTAGGTTGCATGGCCTATGGCCTAGATGTCCATGGCCCATCCTCCTACTTTGTTGCCTCTTTCCTTTCAGTTTACACCTGTGACCTCAGTGGAGTTCAGTTGAATATTGGGGGATAATTCTCCATGGCTCTCTTACATTTCTACATGTCTTCTGAGCAAAGGAACTGACTGGCTTTGTCCACCTTATCTTTTGAAGGATGTCTGTAGAGCACAGAGCCTTGGAAGATTAAGATAGCACCTCCCTCTGGAGTAAATGGCAAGCTTCATTACAATCCAGTATAGTAAAGATAATGTCCGGGCAAAAAACAGAACAACCTGACCAGTATAAAAGCTTGGGTTTCCTAAACTTGGGTTTTTTCTACTGTAATACAAGCTATAGTATGTGCAGGCAATATCTAACCCCCTTTGAATCACTCTGTGGGAATTCGGTCTCAGGGAACTAGCACAAATCCTGACACTTTGACTGCTGCTATCTTTGTGACTAGTAACTCTTTTATCTTTGACCCAGTACACTCATTTTTCTCTCTAGTATCCATCAAACTGTGGCAGACTAACTTGTTAGCTTGCAAACAGTGTAAAATTTCAGATTCTTCATAGGTACTGAGAGTTTGGGCAATGAGAATGAAGTGCTGACAAAGGCATGGCTTTCTAGAAGAGAAAGGATGATGGTTTGAGCTGACATAAGGAATACAAAAATTTGCATTTGGAGCTGTTAGCAAATGTCCTTATCCAAGTGGTGAGTGAGTGGGAGTGCTGGTAAGGGTCCCCCACTTCTCTACCTGCTAATGAATGTTTAAAGGATGAACAGTAAGAAGAAGGATTGAAAAAAGCTGCCCAAATGGTGCTTTGATCATTGCTCACTCTCCTTCAGGCAGGAGGAAGAGGTATGTTCTTATGACAATAGGGAAACAAGTTCTGCAGTCCCAGATGACAGACAAGGTGGCTAGAGCTATTGGGTCAAGAAGTCCCCAAGAGTAAAATATATGGTGTTGGGAATGAAGATATAGAAAATTGGGTGGACGGAAAACATTAGAAGTTTGTTTGGTTGAGCTGTGTAGACAGCTTCTCAAAACAAAAATTAAATACAATGTCTTATTTACAGGCATGAAGTGTCTCTTGCTCAACACCCCATCCTTTCTACCCACTCTACCCTGACGTCTACTACTTTGAGGAGAAAGATGCTTAGGGGTGATGTAAAAGTTTACAGTTAGAATGCTTTCAGTTATACTAGCTATTATACTATCATCCTACGTGGAATCAGGCTTTTGCTTTTGTCTTTATTTGGAAGTTAGGTATGGATAGCTGTGTATGTATTTGTTCTGTGTCAATATAGCTCAACTGGAAAAGAATTTCCTTCTTCAAATGTGGCTTGTCTAGGGTTGGTTACAAGAGAAAGCTATATAATATTTGGAAGGTGAAAAATAAACAGCTGCCATTTTTATGCTGGGGAGTCAGAGTAAGTTCAGGCACTGTTGCAACTCATGCATGCTGTCATCAATCAACTGGCTCACATTGTTGGTACGTGGTAGTAGTCCCTTCAGCTTCTTCTAGGTCATTATTTTCTGTTGCTCTCACTACTGGATTAGATGAAATAATACCATTTTCTCCTGCAGATCACTCAGATCATTGAAGTTGGAAGCTTAGATATGGTGAGACTAATGGGTTTCAATTTACCTTTGTGAGTTTGAGCTTCTCTTCATGGATTCCAGTTTGTCCTCGGTCTTCTCTACCTCCCATTCATCTTCCTTCCTAACTGTCTGTGCTGCTGATGCAGATGCTACCCTGTGCTGTACCAGACTCCAAGTCAACAAAATTGCATGAGCTGTTTATTTAATTACCACAATTGTCTAAGGTCAAATTCAAATAATATTCTCCTTATTTGAAATCACTTCTAGTGACCTGCTTCTCTAATCAAATCCTGACTGATACAAAGGAAGAGAAAAAAGTCATACTCTTAGTAGATGCATTTTATCATTTGATAAATATAAGAAAAACATCTTAGTAAACTACAAATGGTAAAAGACTATCTTAATTAGTTAAAGAGTACAGTTGACCCTTTAACAACATGAGGGTTATGGGTGCCAACCCTTTGCACAATTGAAAATCTGATTATAACTTACAGTTGGTCCTCCATATCCACAGTTCTACTTCCAAGGACTCAACCAACCTCAAATCAAGTAGTACTGTAGTGTTTACTTTTGAAAAACAATCAGTGTATAAGTGAACCCTCATAGTTTGAACCCATGTTGTTTAAGAGTCAACCGTATTTTTAAAATACCTCCACTAAACATCACACACAACAGTGAAAGATTGAAAGTGTTCAATCTTGAGATCAGGAATAAAAGAAGTGTGTTTACTCTTATCACTTCTATTTATCATATTACTAGAAATATTACTTGTATAATAAGGCAAGATAATATAAATTATAAGAATTGGAGAAAGAGAAATGAAACACTGCCTATTTGGAGATGACTTAATGTGTATATAGAAAATCCAAGATAATCTAGAAATAAACTGTTACAGTTAAAAAGTTAAATTTTACAGAGAACTGTATGCCAGGCCAACATAAAATGTTTTTATAAGTTGACAATGAAAATTACAAAGTGATTGACAGCATTTTAGTAGTTGCAGAAAGTTTCAGTTACCTAGTAATGAAACTAATGAAAATGGACTTCCCTGGTGGTGCAGTGGTTAAGAATCCACCTGCCAATGCAGGGGACACAGGTTCGAGCCCTGGTCCACACAAGCCATGGAGTAACTAAGCCCATGTGCCACAGCTACTGAGCCTGCACTCTAGAGCTTGCGAGCCACAACTACTGAGCCCACATGCCACAGCTGCTGAAGCCCATGCACCTAGAGCCTGTTCTCTGCAACAAAGAGAAGCCACAGCAATGAGAAGCCTGTGCACCGCAATGAAGAGTAGCCCCCACTCGACGCAACTAGAGAAAGCCTGCTCGACGCATCTAGAGAAAGCCTGAACACAGCAATGAAGACACAATCAGCCAAAAACAAAGCAAAACAAACAAACAAAAAAACTAATGAAAAATTTGCAAAACCTCTATATTAAAATGAACACAGAATTTTATGGTATTTATGTATGAGAGCTTATTAGACTAATTGATTTGCCATAACAAAATACCACAGACTAGGTAGCTTAAACAACAGATATTTATTTTCTGACACTTATAGAGGCCAGAGTCCAAGATCAAGGTGCCAAGTTTGGTTTCTGGTGAAGTCTCTCTTCCTGGCTTGTACATGCCCACCTTCTTGCTGTGTCCACAAGTGGCCTTTTTTCTGTGTTTGTACTGAGGCAGAGAGAAAGGGAGATCTCTGGTGTCTCTTTCTCTTCTTCTAGGATACTAACCCCATGAAATTGGAGCCCCACTCTTATGGCCTTATTTAACCTTAATTACCTCCCTTAAAAGGCCTATCTCCAAATACGATCACTTTAGGGATTAAGGTTTTAACATATAAATTTGGAGGGGTGCAATTCATTCCATAACAGAGACTATTCATTCCTACATTACTTATGGTACCTCCAAACAGAAGACAGCTTAAATAACCACCAACAGTAAAATGGATAATTATATGTATTGTGTTTTCTTCTTAGCGGGACCATGGAATACTATATAGCAATAAATAAGAAAGAAATTTTGTTACACATGACATGAATATTACAAGCCTACTGTTGAGTTAAAGAAGCCAGATATTAAATAGTGTACACTATGATTCCATTTATATAATGTTTATAAACAGACAAAAATAATCTATCATGATAGAAGTCAGGTTACCAATCACCTTTGTGAGATATACAGCAACTAAAGGAGAATGTGAATACTGGGTTTTGGAAATATTCTACTTCTTCATCTGTGCTGTGATTACACAGGTGTGTTCACTTGATAAAGGTTCATTCAGTTGTGCACTCATGATTTTAGGGCTTTTCTGATACTCACATTAAAATGTATTTCAGTAAAAAGTTATTTTAAAATGAACAGTAAAAATTAAGGAATTATCATTCTCTTAGGAGCAACAAGTTCTATTGTCATTGAAATTCCGGTTTTGAGTGAGCCAACTTATTAATAAAGTAAAATCTCTACATGAAAGCTTAAATATTAAGAATTCATCAATTAAAAATGAATAAAACTAAACAACAACAGCAACTTTAGCTGTGTCTTCCTCTACTCTTCCATTCCAGATGCTTCCCAATACATTTCCCTTACATATGTATTTTCTTGCCTTGTTTACAACCCTTTTACAAAAAAATGTTCACTGTCTCCAAACTTTACTACTACATTCTGTTCATCAAGAGATGCTTAACTTTCCTACATCATTTCTTCTTTTAAAAATTTTGTATTATTTAAAATGTTCTTTCTCTCCATCTGAGTTTTTACAAAGTGTACCTAGTCTTCAAAACTCTGACATATGGCTCCTTTCTCCCTAAAGCCTTCTCATATCATCTTAGTCAGAAAACAACATTCACAGCTCTCTGTGACACTTATTGGATTTTGTCTGATAGCACGAGTGTTTTAAACATGCCTAATACTGTTAACCATAAGCTATATAAAAATTATCATAGTAATGTTTGGAACAAAGAAAATAGCAAGAGTTATTCAAATAAGTCAGTTAAATTTTGAATACAAATTAACTTACTTAAAATTGGCATAAAACAATCCCTCAGGGCATGAAAAATATAAATTTTAATTGAGGGTTTCCATGTTTTTTAGTTTTTAAAAACACGACAGTGTCTTATGAATGATCTAGTAGACCCTAGATCTCTAAGGAGGATTCTTTAAAGGATAAAAATGTAGAAGTGAGAAAATACTGAATATAACTTGGCCAGATAGATGCACACTTAATTCTGGGGGCTTTCTCTGTTTCTGTCCAGTGCTCATATTTGGTAGTCTGAATTTTCTGCTTTGTGTATATATATGTCCGAAATGATTAAGTCAAATTTGCCTCTTTAGTCTTTTAAAGTATATGTCAAATTTATTTAATCAGAATTACCTATAGTAAAAGATAGATTTAGTGAGGTTTATGTAATGCTACATTAATATTAAAAATTATCTAGTTCTACAGATTGGTTGTGTTTATATATGAAAATCAATTTTTTCAAATAGTATAGTTACATCAAATGAGTAAAAGAATGTTTGTGTGTTTTATCCTTACTAAGTAAGAAGAAATAGGATATTTCCTCACTTCTAAATATGTGAGACTCAAATACCTTTTTTAAAGTATTTCAGAAATTTCTGGAGAAAGTGCCATTGCACAATATTTAATAAATATTTTCAACTAATAAGAAAATTTTAAAAACTCTTTAGTACTTTGTGCTCTAGGGTCCTTATTGTGATGAGTGTTGAGTATTCTAGAAAGTAGTACACTGTGTCAGTGTATCTAAATGAGGTTCCCAAATGATTTTCATAGTTTCATTAATCTATGTAATACTTCTAGGGACATTTTCTCACAAACGAAGTATTTATTTTTTAAGGTATTTGGAGTAGAAGAAAAGCTTGTCTTTTTCTCATTTGTAATTTCTCATAAAATTTACAATGTTTGAAAATTTCTTGCACTTGTTGTAATACAGAGCTGCCTATGAACTAAGTTTTCCTCTCTATTGCCCATAACAGTAATATAATACTTAGAGAGATGTATATATATATATATATATATATATATATATATATATATATATAAAAATTTTAATAGCTTTTTATTGGAGTATAATTGCTTCACAATACTGTGCTAGTTTCTGTTGTACAACAAAGCAAATCAGCCATATGCATACACATGTCCCCATATCCCCTCCCTCTTGAGCCTCCCTCCCCTCCTCCCTATCCCACCCTCTAGGTCATCGCAAAGCACCAAGCTGATCTCCCTGTGCTATGCTTCTACTTCCAACCAGCCAACTCTTTTACATTCGGTAGTGTATATATGTCGATGTTACTCTTACTTCACCCCAGCTTCGCCCTCCCACCCCATGTCATCAAGTCCATTCTCTATGTCTACCTCTTTATTCCTGCCCTACAGCTAGGTTCATCAGAATCAATTTTTTTTTATATTCCATATATATGGGTTAACATACAGTATTTGTTTTTCTCTTTCTGACTTACTTCACTCTGTATGACAGACTCTAGGTCCATCCACCTCACTACAAATAACTCAATTTTGTTTCTTTTTATGGCTGAGTAATATTCCACTGTATATATGTGTCACATCATCTTTATCCATTCATATGAGAGATGTATATTTTTTGGTTTAATAAATTTAGATTCTTCATAACTAACTGGATGGCTGTCTGGTAGTTGAGTCATTAGTTACCTGTGCTCATTTTATGTGTCTTGTTTAATAGTACTGACTTCTCTATGCATATGGAGTTATGTGTACAACCATATGTAAAACAAAGCAAACAAAAACTCAGAATAATTTAATCCAAGTTATGCAGACGTACAGACATCAAATCTTCTTTAACGTTAGATAAAGCTTCTGAGAGAAATGGCAGTGGAAGCACAACTAAAGAAAACTTCATTTAAACTCCAATTAGAGAATGACCATTTGACAAGCTTTGCACAATATTCACAAAATAAAATATAGCTTGAACAAAAGAGATAAGAAAGGCAGGATGTTCTCCATAGATTTCCCTCATGAACATACTTTAAACTATGATAAATAAGTGGAAGATATTTTACACGGCTCCCTGGACTGCAACTTGAAGGATTTACAAATTCATCATTCACCTAGATGAATCCTCTTTCAAAATGTTGTGTCTTCCAAACCAATTTCTACCACAGGGAATTTAACATGGTTTTCCTTCTGCTTTGAATTCTCTCTTCCTGCCTTTTCATGTAGTCAGCTCCTACTCACTCACCTTTTACTTCTTGTTTTAATTATTATTTTGTCTGTAAAGACTTCATTAACTCAGTGATTTGGTAATGTTCCTAATTTATGTTCTATCATAATTCCATGTTTCTTTTCTTTATAGCACTGTTCACTTGCTATGTCTTTATATTTATATGAGGCATTGGATATTCTATTTCACAAAAAGCTTAGAGTGACTATCTACTTTTATTTATCCAGGTCTCGTCATACTATCCAACACATTGTAGCTTCTTAATAGTTATGTGTTGAATAAATTATAAAATAAATAAAGGAAGAAGGAACCCAACAGTTTAAATAACTGAGTCATTAAAAAAGCCAAACATTTCACCAATGAAAAGAAGATGGGAAAAGTCATTTCAGATATAGAGAAGATTATATGTGAAGGCATAGAAATCAAAACATTTTGACACAAACACAGTTAATGCAATATAGCTAGAGTGCCAATGTTAAGATTTAGGGGTTGAAAAGTTTACAAGATTCCTTAAAAGAACATTGATGACTCTCAAACAGGGGAATGATAAGATCATACTAGGAGTCAGAAGGCTCACTCTGGCTATAAATAAATGAATTGAAACATGGCATGTCTAGATATAGAGAAGTCATTTATTTATCTATTAGAATAGTTCAGGAGAGTAAATTGGGGCTGGATTTAAAGAAATTTCTACTGATCTGTGTTTGGGGTTTGTAGCTCTTAGGATGGTTTTCTATTCAGTACAAGTTGAATTTTACCTTCAGGTCTTCTCCATTTATGTATTATAGGAGACAGAAATACTCATACTCTTTAGAAAAATGATCACATAAATAGACCAAGTAATTCTGTACAGATAATTATAAACTCAATTTTGAGTTTCATATTTGTATGAAAAACTTCTAATAGTATCCTAACTGACACAAAAGGAAAGCAATCAAATTATCTTTCAACTGAAGCAAATAAACTGGAAATGAAGGCTACACCCCAGAATCTTGTTCTATGTAGCATATAAAAATGGTATTTAAGAGGAAATTAAATTGAAATATATTCAGTATCATGTTAATTGATATAGAAAATGTCCATTCAAGTTGCTCATAACAGTTAGAGATGAGCAAATGATTCAAGGTAATTTAGGCCATGATGATACTGATCACTCAATTTTTTTTCACTCCAATTCACTTTACACTGTGTCCTTGGGAATGTAGTAAAATAATAAAAAAGTAACTTAAAACATTCTTAATCAAGTCTTTATTTTAGGTGTTCTGGGTTTCTTTTGACCTTAAGATAATGATTTTTACACACTATTGTACACTTAATTTCTTTGTGTTTTTCCTTGGTGAAAATCATAGCATGTAATGAAAATTAAAATAAATTAAAAAAGGTATACATTATATAGATACTGGTTGTATATTAAATCTGAAATATAGGCATCAAGGTTTGTCTGAATGCTAACATATCAATTTAGTTCAATATTTCTTATTAAAAGTCCAACATACTATTCAATGTACTGACAAAAATAGACAAAACAACAAGAACACGAAATGTCTGAAAACAAGGGGCTTTTGCCAAGTTAAAGAGAAAAACAATGATAATTAAATGCCTTACTTTTCAGTAAAGTTACAGCAGTTGACTCATGATGGCAGCATGTAAAATGGATGAGAAAAATAAATTTGTTGTTGAAAGTTTGGCATTGTTTGCTACTGCAGCACAGCTAACTAATATACCCAGTGAGAGGTTGTATAGGAAGTAGAGGTGTATTTCAGTTAGAGGAAAAAGCAAATATTAAAACTTGGAGATATGAGACCATTTAACATCTGAAGAACTAAACAGCAATTAGGATAGATACAAAATAGTACAAGAGGTGTTTAGGATTATGGAGAATTTGCCTGAAGTGGTAAGATTCAAAGTGCTTAACTATTTTATAAAGTGTTTAAAGTAAGGAACATAGTACAAAATTTTCAAAGTAAGTAAATAAAATAGCCAGATTTATATATTAAAATGCTAGTTAAAGAATTTCTTAAAAGGGGTCCAGGCTTGATTCTAGAAAGATATTACAATAAGCTAGATGAGAGATAATGGACCCAAAGTGGAGAAGTAACAGTCAAAATAGAGAAAAATTTGTAGATTCAAGAGAATTTAACATTTAGAAACAACATGACTTGGTATTTGAGTTGAAATGAATGAGAGAAAGAAAATCACAGGTGACTCCCAGATTTTTATTAGGTAAATGGTTCCACCTAATAAAAAAAGGGAGAAATATGAAGACAACGTTGAGGACAGGAGAGTAAAGCTGATGAGTTCAGTTTTGAATGGATTAGTTGTGTACCATATTTACCTCCATAGTGAGATGTTTTATATATGTGTGTGTGTCCATATATATATATATATATATATATATAAAATCAGGTGTACACCATTACAGTTCAACATCTATATACAGTACAGAGTGATCACCACAAGCCTGCATCCATCACTGCACTGTTGACTCCTTCACCTATTTTGTACACCCCCATCCCAAACCCTTTCCTCTCTGGTAACCACTCATCTGGTCTGCCTATGAGTTTGTTCATTGTTTTTTATTTATTTATTTATTTTTTTAGATTCCACATATGAGTAAAATTACACGGTATTTGTTTTTCTTAACCTGATTTACTTGACTTAGCATAATACCCTCAAGATCCATCCATATTGCCTCTAATGGCAGGATTTAATTCATTTTTATGACTGAATAATAGTCCATTGTATATATAAAACACATATTCTATATCCATTCATTTATTGATGGCCAACTCAGATTTTTTTCCATATCTTGGCTATTGTAAATAATGCTTCAGTAAACATAGGGATACATATATTTTCAGATTAGTGTTTTCATGTTCTTCAAATAAATACTCAAAAGTCAGAATAGCTGAGTCTTATGGTAGTTCTAGTCCTAATGTTTTGAGGAATTTCCATACAGTTTTCTGTAGTGGCTGCACCAATTTACATTTCAGCAACATTGTACTAGGGTTCCTTTTCCTTTTCCTCCACCTTCTCCTTAACACTTGCTATTTTTTGTCTTTTTGATTATAGCCATTCTGACATGTGTGAGCTGGTTTGGAATTGCATTTCCCTGATCATTAGTGATGCTGAACATCTTTTCATATGCCTGTTGGCCATCTTTATGTCTTCTTTGGAAAAATATCTATTAAAGTTCTCTGCCCATTTTAAAAGTGGGTTGTTTGTTTTTTTGTTGTTGAGTTGTATGAATTCTTTATATATTTTGGATATCAACCCCTATCAGATATATGATTTGTAAATATCTTCTCATTGTCATTTGAATGATGGTTTTCTTTGCTGTGCAAAAGCTTTTAAGTTTGATGTAGTTACATTTGTTAATTTTTGCTTTTGTTTCCCTTGTCTTTGGAGTCAGATCCACAAAACATCACTAAGACACATGTCAATGAGGTTACCCCCATCTTTTCTTATAGGAACTTTATGGTTTCATGTATTACATGTAAGGTTTTAATCCATTTTGAGATAATTATTGTGTATGGTGTGAGATAGAGGTCTAGTTTCATTCCTTTCAATGTGACTCTACAGTTTTCCCAGCACCATTTATTGAAGAGACTGTGCCTTCTTCATTGTATGTTCTTTGCTCCCTTTTCCTAGATTAATTGTCCATATATGTGTGGTTTTATTTCTAGGCTCTCTACTCTGTTCCATTGATCTGTGTGTCTTTTTTTTTGGGCCAGTACCATGCTGTTTTGATTACTATAGCTTTGTAGTATACTTTGAAATCAGAAAGTGTAATACCTCCAGCTTCATTCTTCTTTTCCAAGACTGTTTTGGCTATTAGAGTCTTTTGTGGTTCTATGAAATTTTAGATTTGTTCTAGTTCTGTGAAAAATGTCATTGGAAATTTGATAGGTATTGCATTGAGTCTGTAGATTGCTTTGGGTAGTATGAACATTTTAACAATATTAATTCTTCCAATTCATGAGCATGAAATATCTTTCGATTTTTTGTTTCTTTTATCAGTGTCTTATAGTTCTCAGTGTATAGATCTTTCACCTACTTGGTTAAATTTATTCCTAGATATTTTATTCTTTTTGATGCAGTTGGAATTGGATTTTCTTAATTTTTCTTTCTGATAGTACATTATTAATGTGTAGAAATGGCACAAATTTCTGTATATTGATTTTGTATTCTGTGACTTTACTGAATTTATTTATTAGTTTTAATAGTTTTTGGTAGAGTCTTTAGGGTTTTCTCTATATAGTATCATGTCTTTTGCGAATAGTGACAGCTTTACTTCTTTCTTTCCAATTTGGATTTCTTTTATTTCTTTTTCTTGCCTAATTGCTGTGGCTAGGACTTACAATACTATGTTAAATAAAAGTGGTGAAAGTGAGCATCCTTTTTCTTGTTCCTGATCTTAAAAGAAAAGTTTTCAGCTTTTTGCTACTTAGTATGGTGTTAGCCATGGGTTTGTCATATATGACCTTTATTTATTGAGGTATGTTCCCTCTATAACCACTTGACTGAAAGTTTTTATCATAAATGAATGTTGAATTTTGTCACATGTTTTTCTGCATCTATTCAGACGATAATATAATTTTCCTCCTTTTTGTTATTGTTATGAATCACATTGATTAATTTGTAGATGTTGAAGCATGCTTTCATCTCTGGAATAAATTCACTTTATCATGGTGTATGATCCTTTTAATGTATTGTTGAATTCTGTTTGGCAATATTTTATTGGGAATTTTTGCATCTATGTGCATCAGGGATATTGGCCTGTAATTTTCTTTTTTGGTAATGTCCTTCTCTGGTTATGGTATCAGAGTAATGCTGGTTTTGTAAAATGTCTTTGAACAGTTTCCTTCCTCTCTATTTTTTGGAAAAGTTTGAGGATAGGTATTAAATCTTTGAATGTTTTGTAGAAGTCACCAGTGAAGCCATTTGGCCCTTGGTTTTTGTTTATTGGGAGCTTTTTGATTACTGTTTCAATGTCCTCATTAGTAATCAGTCTATTCAGAGTTCCTATATCTTCCTGATTCAGTCTTGAAAGACTGTATGCTTCTAGAAGTGTATCCATTTCTTATAAGTTGTCCTATTTGTTGAGGTACAATCGTTCATAGTAGTCTCTTATGATCCTTTGTATTTCTGTGATATCAGTTGTAATTTCTCCTCTTTCATTTCTGATTTTATTTGGTTGTGCCCTCTCTCTTTTTTTTCTTGGTTAGCCTAGTTAATGGCCTGTCAATTTTGCTTATCTTTTCAATGAACCAGTCCTCAATTTCATTGTTTCTTGTTTGTTTTCTTTCTTTGACAGTGAGATGTTAAGTTTTATGTGTGGTCAGAAACTCAAGAGGAATATTTACAATAAAAATACACAGAAGTTATCAGTCTATAGATAGTAACAGAAGTGGATACAATTTGAGAGAGTGTGTAGATGAGAAGAGGGTTAAAGACATAATTCTTTTTTTTTAATTTTTGAAATTTATTTTATTTATTTCTTATACAGCAGGTTCTATTAGTTATCTATTTTATACATATTAATGTATATATGCCAATCCCAGTTTCCTAATTCATCCCACCCCCCAACCCCCATGACCACTTTCCCCCCTTGGTGTCCATATGTTTGTTCTCTACATCTGTGTCTCTATTTCTGCCCTGCAAATTAGTTCATCTGTACCATTTTTCTAGGTTCCACATATATGTGTTAATATACCATATTTGTTTTTCTCTTTCTGACTTACTTCACTCTGTATGACAGTCTCTAGATCCATCCCCATCTCTACAAATGACCCAATTTTGTTCCTTTTTATGGCTGAGTAATATTCCATTGTATATATGTACCACATCTTCTTTATCCATTCATCTGTTGATAGGCATTTAAGTTGCTTCCATGACCTGGCTATTGTAAATAGTGCTGCAATGTACATTGGTGTGAATGTGTCTTTTTGAATCGTGGTTTTCTCTGAGTATATGCCCAGAAAGATATAATTCTTATAACACCAGCATTTAGGAAAAAGCAAAGGGAAATATTATATGAAGAAAACAAAATATGCCTGTACCTCAAGGGTAAAATTAGGAAATTATAGTATTGTGGTAGTTAAGTAGATATCAAAACAGGCAGTATACTCAGTACACCCAAATGCTATTGAAATACCAAGTATAAAGGGAACCATTAAATCACCATTGCTTTTTGTTATAAAGGAAGTTTTTTGTAAGTGATACAGAGAAAAATTAATGGGTGAAAAATAGGAAGTAAAGACTAGGAGACAGTGATTTTATCAAATCTTTCAATAAGTGTGGCTCTAAAGAGAAGCTGAATAACAGAAGATAAGATAAAAGTGATTTGGAGCCAACGGACTATATTGTTTTGTTCCTGCTGTTTGGGAAATAACTTGATACTAGTGGGAAGGAGCAAGAAGAGACTAAACTGTTGAAGATATAAGGGATAGTTGGGAAATTAGTTTCCTAAGAAAGTCAAAGTTATGGAATGCAAGATACAGGGAAAGGGGCTTAGGTTACATGAAGAGAGGAGGAAATAAGGAAAACCACTTTCCTAGGAAGAAAGGAACAAGTCAACTCATAGGTAGGATGAAAGGCTTATGTGAAGTAGATGTTATTAATTAAGAGTGAGGGGGTAGGGGCTTCCTCAGAAGAGTGAGGGGGTAGTGGCGCAGTGGTTGAGAGTCTGCCTGCCGATGCAAGGGACACGGGTTCGTGCCCCAGTCCGGGAAGATCCCACATGCCGCGGAGCGGCTGGGCCCGTGAGCCATGGCCACTGAGCCTGCGCGTCCCGAGCCTGTGCTCCGCAACGGGAGAGGCCACGACAGTGAGAGCTCTGCGTACCGCAAAAAAAAAAAGAGTGAGGGGGTAGGACCAAGGCCTTAAATTTCCCCTCAGCTTGACCAAACTTCAGACGTGTCTCTTCTTGCCTATTGGGTCTGGACTTCACAATCCTTCCTATTCTCAGAGGATTTACTTTAGAAAACTTTAAATTGTACATTTTTTTCTATGTCTCTTTAAGACGTAAATCTCCTCACAGCTTCTTGTCAGTTTTGCAACCCAGCAATATCTTTTTCATGAACTTGGGAGCCATCTTTTTGAAATGTAACCATCAAGAAAGATACAATTACTATCTTCCAGTCTCTGTGGGAGAGTAGGGACTTAACTTTCATTTCTGCCAATGAGCAAACACAGAATGTTCCAGCCTCTCTTCTAACATCCTCCAGTACTTTTCCACTACCTTTCATTTCAGTGGAGTTATGTTAAATCTCTTTCTTCCATTGAAATAGTCTTGAGTAAGTCTTCCATGTCTGTTTTCCACAGGCTGGCACAATTTTTTTGGACAGTTTCATGAAGAAATCAGAAGATGAAGACAATGAAACCATTTGAAACTGTCTTTGTGGAAAACAAGAAAAAAATCTTGGCAGTGATGAAAGTTACACAAATATTGGACACTACAGTTTTATGGTATATCAAAAAGCATTACAACATCTACTAACAGTTATGAGGAAGTCAGACAGCTAGATTTACTCAGGATCAGAATGTTGTCTTATAGAGGAGAAAAGATGAATATAGTAAATGGATTTGAAGGTATTGGGCAAGAGAATGGCTGGAGTGATGGACCCTGGAAACCCTACTGAAGGAATTACTGGAGATTAGGAGAGTTATGTTAGGGAGGGAGGAATTAACAACAAAATGAGTATTGAATCTTTGAATTGGAGCAGTTGCTGCCATTGGAGCAATTCAGTAAGAATGCTGGTGTTGCCAAAACTAGGCTTCTGTTCACCAGTGCTGAATAGAAATGTGGAGACAGAGTTTTGGGTGAAGTAGAAAAGAGTAGCTTTTATTGATTTGCCAGGCAAAGGGGGCCACAACAGGCTAATGCCCTCAAGACTATATGACTCCACCCCTGGAGGAGGTAGTGAGGAGTCTTTCAGTGTTCAAGGTGCAGGCATGATCAGCTCGTGGACATTTCTGGGATTGGTTGGTATCAAGGTGGTTTCAAGCATCATCATCCTTCTGGTTTCAACCAGTCTAGGGTCTATGTTCTTGAAGTGAGCAATTTTCATCTGGTGGGGGTCTGCTTCCTGTAAAAACAACTTAGGAATATGTGTCAGGCCTTTATCTATATATTTCAGGGAATTGGGAGTTCAGTGATTCTGTGATGTGGCAGAATTATAGTCTAAATTGTTACCAGTTCCCCAGCCCAACAGCTACTCTTTGTTTCTACGTCTTCACATTTCTCATTCATTAACTCTTGAGTCAAACTTTTGCTTCAAAAGACAAGGACACAGGGGCTTGTACACGGTTTCATTGAAAGACAGAAGGTTGTTTCTTCCCAAGTCTAAAATCCAATGATTTTATATTAGATCTATTTGTTATTTCCAAAGTCCTTCATTCCCCTTAAATATCTTTATATTGTTTAGCTGTGTTTTGTTTTGTTTTGTTTTGTTTTGTTTGATAACTAGACAAGTGTGTTCTATGACTCAAGTACTTTTCCCCTTATCAAGTCAACTTTGCCTTTTGAGGCTTCAGTTGCTTCCCTAATCCTTTAATAAGAAGTATCATTTTGTACAAGTTTAACAATGTCACTTGGTACTCAGCACATTGCTGTCTTTCTGTCACTATTTCCTCCTTTATTTATTTACAGTGAGAAGTATTCTCACATTTGGGGGTATTGCTGGGGTTTGCCTACATTTCTGCCTGATTTTTTCTTCTTTATAATGTTGTGGTATTTTTTAAGTGGACATAGATGTGTAGGTTTTGATAATCTCAATTTTGTTGATGGTGCTATTATTGTTATTGCTGTTATGATTTCTTTCTTTGTTTCATTGTCCTTCCATTACAAAATGGAAGTTCAAAGTTCAAGTTATTCAGAATTCCAAGATGGTGATAGCAGAGAATTAAACAAATCAGAGAACCTTCTGAGTGTGAGGTCCTGTGCTTGCCCATTCAGCCCACCTAGCTAGAAACAGTTGATAAAATCTGCCTAATGATTTGCAGATGAGATTATTAAAGTCCCCAAGGATCAGAAGGTGTTCCGTGGTGTCTTCTTGTTTTGGCCCTAGTAAAAGCTTGTTAGGATCTATGTCTACTTGACATGCAGCTCCCTGAGCATGAATTAGAGAGCTGGAGAGAGGAAGGGCTTCTTCAGTAGAAGAAGAAAACTGCTCTGCAAGGAGGCAGAGGACAGTAGAATGAGGTGTATCTAACTTTGTATTCTGCTTCTAGTATTGGGAGATATGTTCTTCAGTTGTGGGCAGATCCCTATAATTAAAACAGAGGAATTTTGACACTCTCACCTCCTCTACCCAGATACAGGCTCACCAGGGAAGGCAGGACAAAGGGCTGTTGGGGTTGAGACCCTCCTTGCACTCCCCAGCTTCCATATAAAGGAGAAGATTTTCCTTTGATTCTAGGCAAGAGAAGAGAGATGAGAACCAAGCTTAGGCAAATATTTCAGGTGTGGAAATTTTGTCATCAGCAGCTGCCCTGGTTTATGTCTTCATACCTTTATTGTATCCTGATGTGGTAGCATTTAACCAACTGCCTGTTGTCCTTATTCTGGAAGGCTCCTTGATGCCCTTAATCTCTTCCTCAACACTTACTTAGCCTGGATCTTTCCCATACTCCAGGTCCTAGCTCCATTATTGCCTCCTCTGAGAGGCACCTACATAAAGGAACTCACTCCTCCTCTATTATCTTTCTTTGTTTTTAGCAAATGTATACAGTTCTTCAACCATCAGCACAATCCAATAAACATTCCCATTACCCCAAAATGTTCCCAGGTGATCATTTGTGGTTAATTCATTCTCCCACTCACCCTCAGCCTTGTACTATCATTGATCTGCTTTCTTTCTGTATCAAGTTACCTTTTTTAGAAAGCTTCTAGAATTGGAGTCAAACACCATGGGGTCTTCTGTATGTTTTCCTTCACTCAGCATATTTTAACGTTCACTTATGTTGCAGCATGTATCAGCTGTTTGTATCCCATTATACTGAGGGAGGAGATAGATGGGCCCCAGGCTGAGCAGCTGGAGTTTGTCCCCTGTGGACAGATACTCCAAAATAGCAGGAGCGAAAGAAGAACAGAGCCCTGCCCAGATAAGAGATAAAAGACCACATTTTCCTCATTCTCAAAGTCAAGGAGACCTTTCTGATTACACATGCTCAGAAAGGTTCCTCAGGGGTCAAAAAGGGAGGGGGCGCCACCCCATAGTAGGTGATGTCAACTTACCCATAGGCCTCTTCATTAGACTCCATCTTGGCTAAGAGATGTGCATGTACACATTGGAGGACCCTGAGATAAACCAGATACAACTCAGAACCAGGCAAATCAAGATGATTGGCCAACGGAAACCTGGAAGAAATGCCCCCATATAAGTGATTCAAACAACCATGTGAGTGTGACTCTGAGTTCGCCCATGTGTCTATCCACACACACCACTTTTCCTCCTAATAAACACTTGTTTCACTACTTTCCATGTCTATGTGGAAATTCATTTCTACGTAGCTGATGGGACAGGGCCTTGTAAATGGCCACTGGTCCCTGGTGGTCTAGTGGCTAGGATTCAGCACTCTCGCTGCTGCGACCAGACTTCAATCTCTGGCCAAAAGCCAAAATCCTGCTTCAAGCTGCTGCCAAGGCCACCTGAGATCAATATGGATAAACCATATTTGTTTATCCATTCATTCATCATTTGATGGGTACCTGGACTTTGTTCAGTTTTGGGATATAGTTAATATCACTAAAATGCTGCATGCTTGCCTTATGTAAATATTTTTTTTATTTCTCTTGACTAAATTCCCAGTAGTGGAACTGTCATGTCAAGTGATAAGTTTATGTTAAACTTTCTGAGAAGTTGTCAAACTATCTTCCATTTCACATTCGCACCAGCAATATATGATGGTCCCAGGTTCTTTACATCCTTGTCAAAGCATGCTATTGTCTCTCCTTCTAATTGTATCCTTTTAGTGGGTGTATAGTGGTGTCATTGGGGATTTAATTTGCATTTACCTGATGAATAATATTGTTGAACATCTTTTAATGTGGTTAATATCTATTCATTATATCTTCTTTGGTGAAATGTATATTCAACTTGTTTTTAAATTGGGACTTTTAAATTGGGATATTTGCTTTCATATTATTATTGTGTTATAGAGTTCTTTAAATATTCTAATAAAGTCCTTTGTCACATATATGAATTGCAAAATTTTTTTTCAGAGTGGCTTATCTTTTCATTTTCTTAATGGGGCCTTTTGAAGCATAATTTTTTTTATTTTGATAAAGTAAAAGTTATCAACTTTTCTCTTTTATGAAACATGCTTTGGATGTCATATTTAAGACTTTTTGACTAATCAAAGATCACAGAATTTTTCTCCTGCATTTTCTACAGGTTTTAGGTCTGTGGTCCATTGTATATGTATCATGTGAAGTAAGAGTCCTCACATGTGCCCAAGCACAACATGCTGAAAAGATTATATTCTTCAAGTAAAATTTTTTAGTACATTTATTGAAAATGAATACATGCAAGGGCTTATTTCTGGACTCTCTATTTTATTATTGATCTATATGTCTATCCTTATGCCTGTTTCACATACTGGTTAATTTCTGTAGTTTTGTAGTTAAGTTTGGAAATGAGGAAGTATAATTTCTCTAACTTTGTTCCTCTTTTGAGAGATTGTTTTTGCTGTTTTAGGTATTTTGGATTTCTATATAAATATTAGCTTTAGCCTGGAAATTTTATAAAAGAGCCTGTTGGATATTTTTAGAGAAAACAATAAATTAACAGATAAATTTGAGGAAAATTACCATCTTGACGATACTGTGTCTTACAACCCAAGAGCATAGAACTTTTCCCCATTTATTTAGATCAGGGGTCTCCAACACCTGGGCCACTGGACCATATTGGTCCGCAGCCTGTTAGGAACAGAGCCGCACAGCAAGAGGTGAGCGCAGGTGAGTGTGAAGCTTCATCTGCCGCTCCCCATCGCTGGCATAACTGCCTGAACCATGCCTCCCAACCCCCGACCCCGTCCCCATCCATGGAAAACTTGTCTTCCACGAAACTGGTCCCTGGTGCCAAAAAGTTGGGGACTGCTGGTTTAGATGTTCTTTAATTTTACTCAGCAGTATTTTGTAGTTCTAAGTTTGACTTGCAATTATTTTGCTAAATTAAGATTTTTTTTTCCTTTTTGAAGGTGTTGTGAATGGAATTCTTTCTTCCATTTATTTTTTGTTGTTACTAAGGTGTATAAATAGAAGTGATTTTTATACTGAGTTTGAATCCTGCAACCTTACTAAATTTTTTTATTAATGCTAATAGCTCTTTTGTGAATTCCTTTATATGATATCTTCTACATATATTATCAAGTCATCCATGAAAAAAGACAGTTTTACTTCTTTTATCTCTCTATCTCTATCTATCCATCTATCCATCTATCTATCTATCTATCTATCTATTCATTTCTGCCTTACTGTACAGGTTAAAATCTCCAAGAAAATGCTGAATAGAAGTGGTGAGAGTAGACATTTATGCCTTGTTCTCAATCTTAGGGAGGAATCATTCTGTTTTTACTGTTGCATATAATGTAAGCTGTGAGGTGTTTGTAAGTTCCCTTTATCAGATTGAGGAAATTCCCTTCTTTTCCTGGTTTGCTGAATACTTTTTAAAACTACAAATGGATGTTGGATTTTGTCAGATATTTTTTCAGACATTTATTGAGATTATGATGCAATTTGGCTTCTGTATCCTTTTCTATTAATATGGTTATTACATTTATTGTTCTCAGATTGTAAAACAACAGTATATTCCTTGGATTAATTCTACTTAGTCTTGGTATATAATCATTTTTATATGGTGCTGGATTTGTTTTGTTACTATTGTATTAATTTTTTTTTCTATCATATTAATTTTTATGTGTCAGTGTTCCTGAGGAATATTAATTTGTATATTCTTGTGATGTCTGTGTCTGGCTTTGTATCAGGGTAACACTAGCAACATGAGATGGGAAGGGTTCCCTCCTTAATTTTCTGAGAGATTTTGTGAAGGAATGTTATTATTCCTTTATTAAAATATTTGAAAGAACACACATGTCAAGTTATCTGGGGCTTTTCCCTGAAACTGGCCTCATCACATTTCATGCCCTAACTCACTGAACACTTTCAGGTAAGTTTCATTAAACCATTAAGCCTTTTCTTGTCGAATTTCTACTTGCCTTTCAAATCTCAGCTTAAAAGGCATGCCCATACCATAATGAGATTTAAGACACTTAGCAATATTACAGAATGTTTTTCCTATTTTCTAATGCTGTTCTGAATGAATTGTGCTGTGAATGTGTGTGCATGTGTACTATTTAATTTGGTATATGATTTGATAATTTAAAGGAATTTTAAAAACTGTAGAGGTAAATGTTTGAGTTCATAGTACATTTTAGCAGTTTAGTTAATCACTAATCTTTCATTCCTCCAAAAGCCACAGCTTATTGTAATTTAATATATTTTGATAACTTTATGTTTATATTTTCTTAATTAATTTAGAAGTCTTTCCTATGTTTATAGGTGACATTAGTCTTATTGGTGCTCACCAGCCAAGTTTACCAGAAACACACCAATAGTCAAACAATAGAGGTTATAAGGAAATAAGGGACATCTTAGTAAGAAGATGTTAGCAGGTGCTTTTTGTAAGATTTGTGGTTCTGTTAGGTGATTTGGGGAAGGGTTCAATAAACCAGATTACATTCAGAATTGAATGTTATTATAAGGCACTGGTAATTCTATTAAGTAATGTCCAAAAAAAAATCACAACAAATGACTATTGTAGTAGAAGTTCAAGCTTTTGCAACTGGGGAGTGAGATTGAATTCAACACCACTGAAACAAGACAGGAGAATTTTTAAATGCTGGGGCCATTAGGCAGGAGATTGGTCAAGGTGATGAGGTCATCCATGTTTGTTAATTGGTGCTTACTGATAAAGTTAGGATCCTATCCTTCCACAGAGATTAGGAAATAGGAGAGCTATCTTTCTTGATGATTATATTTCAAAAATATGGCTCCCAGGTCCTTGAGTAAGGCATTCTTGGGTGGTGAAACTGGCAAGACTGGTAGAAGATTTACATCTCAAAGAACAGAGAAAGAATTTACAATTAAAAGTTTTCTAAAGTAAAGCCTCTGAGAAAAGTGAGGTCAGAGACCTATCATCAAAACGAAAGATTACTACAGTTAAGTTAAGCTGAGGGGAACATTAAAGTCCTCTTGGTTAGTACATTAATAATTGTTTTCTAGGAGGGTGGAAAAACAGAACAAGGCTAAAACTGTAGATGGAATAGAAGTAGCAGTCACTTGCAGTATCCTGAAAAGGGGGCTATTTGTTGTTGCTGTTGCTGTTGTTGTTTGTGCTCAGAGGTGATTACAGAGAAATTTTGTTTGTTTCTTTCTTTCCACCAGGACCATAGAGTGATTTCATGTGATATTGTGAGTTTGTGAAATTATTTATGTTCAACAGAATACCATAGTCTAACAGTTAATGCTATGTCAGCTATGAGTTGACAGCTGTCAGGGTTGTTTATTGCTGTCTGTCCCTTGATATTTTTTTGTTTGCTTTTATTTTTGGAAGGAAGAGAGGAATGTTTTTGTAGATTGGTAAAAGGAATATGTATTTTTTTAAATTTTTTTCTATATTTTGTATAGATTATCTTTCACCTGAAGGTGTTTTGAATCTCCCCCAGAAAAATCATATGGTTTAGATTGAATTGAATTTTTATACTTTTTATTTTTATTGTTCTTAATATTAGCTCATTTGCTGATATCCTTGAGTTGCTGTTGTAATTTAAGATTATCATTAATGATGAACTTTTTCCCAGAACACAGAGTAATACAATAATTTGAAAAAATCACCTCAATATAATCATAATTCTTTTGTCATTTCAAATAACATGATGTTTCCCTCTCTTTTTTACTTTATTATGTTTGTCATGTATTTATTTTTTTAATAAATAAACAACTCTATGTAGTAATTTCTTAAAATATTTTTATCATTCTATTAGGGAACTGAGGAAAACAACTTAGATGAGTGATGACATATGGTCATTTTCCTATAAAAAATTGACAATATCATCTTGTTAAGAAGAGAAATTTATATTACATATATTTTGGTTGATTTGAATACATAATGAATGTCAGATAATGGCTCTTGCAATCAACATATTTATACTCTTAAGTCTAATTTCTGTCCTAACTAGGATTTCTGAAACTGTGACTGTAATCCTACACGTTATCACTTTCTTTAGCAGAAATTATGATGTAAGTGAGTATGTTATACTCATTTATAAATCAAGTCTCAACTCTCATTTCCTTAGATATGTTCACACCTCTCATGGCTTTAAATCAATCTGTTTGACTCCTAAATTTTTAACTGTAGCTTGTCAACTCTCCTAAACTCCAGACCATGAATTCAATAGTTAGCATGTCCACTTGGAGATGCTAACTATGGATAACTAACACCTGATAGACATCTCTATGCCCATTAATATAAAAGACTCCCGATTTTCATCACCTCCTATCCCCATTAATATATGCCCATTAATGTAATATGCCCATTAATGTAAAAGACTCCCGATTTTCATCACCTCCTAATCCTCAACTTCTCTAGATTTCTCTAATTTAATAGAAATTCCTGTTTTCCAGTCACTCAGGTAAAGACGTGGATCATCCCTCACACATTTTTTAACTCTTCCTAATCATCATCACATCCAAATGCCTCTATCTTTAAATTATGTCCAGAAATTAACCAAATTGCACTGCTACTACTGTGTTGCAGGTACCTCCATCTATTTTCCAGACCATAGGTAAAACCTCCCAATGGTTCAACTGGATTCTAACCCCACAGTGCACTGAAAATACAACAGCCACCATGGTTACATGTCACTGAATTTCTGTTTAAACTCTACATTGGCTGCCAATTTCACTCAGTATAAAAGCCTAAATCAGGGGACCTCACATGATCTGGATAACATTACATTTCTGGTCTCATCTCCTACTCTTCTCTCTCTCACTCACTTTGGTCTGGACTTGTTTTCCTTGCTGTGATTATATTTCTGGCTCACAATCTTTGTCCAGGCAGCTCTCCCTGTGTATATTCTTCTCTCCAAGATATCCTCAAGTCTTGCCCTTTCACCTCATTTAAGTCTTTGCTAAAATGTTACCCTCTCGGTGACATCTTCCCTGAGAACTTTAAAGATTCAGTGCCTTCCCAACCACTAGACTCTCCATCAAATCTCCTTGCTTTATTTTTCCCCACAATATTTATTACCTAACATTCTATAAAATTTAAGTATTTGATTACCATTCTCCTTCCACTAGAATGTAAGTTCTATGAGGGGAGAGGTTTTGACTGTTTTTTATTTTTTTAATAGATCTTTATTGGAATATAATTGCTTCACAATACCGTGTTAGTTTCTGTTGCACAAAAATGTGACTCAGCCATATGCATACACATGTCCCCATATCCCCTCCTTCTTAAGCCTCCCTCCCATCTTCCCCAAGACAGTATGGTACTGGCACAAAAACAGAAATATAGATCAATGGTACAGGATAGAATGTCCAGAGATAAACCCACACACATATGGGCACCTAATTTATGACAGAGGAGGGAAGAACATACAATAGAGAAAAGACAGCCTCTTCAATAGGTGGTGCTGGGAAAACTGGATAGTTACATGTAAAACAATGAAATTAGAACACTACCTAACACCATACACAAAAATAAACTCAAAATAGATTAAAAACTTAAATGTAAGACCAGATACAATAAAACTTTTGAGGAAAACATAGGAAAAACACTCTTTGACATAAACCACAGCAAGATCTTTTCTGACCCACATCCTAGAGTAACAGAAATAAAAACAAAAATAAACAAGTGGGACTTAATTAAACTTAAAAGCTTTTACACAGCAAAGGAAACCATAAACAAGACAAAAAGACAACACTCAGAATGGGAGAAAATATTTGCAAATGAAAAAACAGACAAAGGATTAATCTCCAAAATATACAAGCAGCTCATGGAGCTCAATATCAAAAAAACAAACAATCCAGTTACAAAATGGACAGAAGACCTAAATAGACATTTCACCAAGGAAGACACACAGATGGCCAAGAGGCATGTGAAAAGTTGCTCAACATTGCTAATTAATAGAGAAAAGCAAATCAAAACTACAATGAGCTATCACCTCATGCTGGTCAGAATGGCCATTATCAAAAAAGCAGAAACAATACATGCTGGAAAAGGTGTGGTTTAAAGGGAACCCTCCTACACTGTTGGTGGGAATGTAAACTGATAAAACCACTATGGAAAACAGTATGAAGGTTCCTTGAAAAACTAAAAATAGAACTACCACATGACCCAGCAATCCCACTATTGGGCATATACCTTGAGAAAACCATAATTCAAAAAGAGACTTGTGCCACAATGTTCATTGAAGCACTATTTAAAATAGTCAGGACATGGAACCAACCTAAATGTCCCTCGACAGATGAATAGATAAAGAAGATGTAGCACAAATATACAATGGAATATTAGCCATAAAAAAAGCAAAATTGAGTTATTTGTAGTGAGGTGGATGGACTATAGTCTTTCATACGGAATGAAGTAAGTCAGAAAGAGAAAAACAAGTACCATATGCTAACACATATATATGGAATAAAAAAAAATGGTACTGATGAACCTAGTTGCAGGGCAGGAATAAAGAGGTAGACATAGAGAATGGACTTGAGGACATGGGGTGGGGGGACAAAGCTGGGGCAAAGTGAGAGTAACGTCGAAATATGTACATTTCCAAATGTAAAATAGTTGGCTGGTGGGAAGCAGCAGCATAGCACAGGGAGATCAGTTCAGTGGTTTTTTTTTTGGGGTTTTTTTTTGGTGGTTCAGTCATGATCCCAACAACAGAGTTGGGTACATAATAGCTGAAACATGTAGGTAAATTATCAAAGGGATTATATATGATTCTTAAAATCTTCTATAGAATATTTTTTATACAAGATTCTGCTAATCTGAATTAAATAATCTCTAGATAGTATTCTATCATTTTGGATAAGATAAACTATGTGCCAGTAAAATCAATCCAAAAATCTCAGTGGTTTACAACTATAGTGGTTTATTTCTAGCTGATGGTCAGATATCCATAATGAGTCAGTATGGTTCTGTCCACATCACTGTCATCCAGGATATCAATCAGTCTTCTTTCAATAATTTTGCCCTTCCTAGTGGAAGAAAGAAAAGAAACCTTGGCTAACCATGTGCTAATTCCTAAATCTGCTGCTTGGAAGTATCACATTTGCTTATATTTCAGTGGCAAAGCAAGTCACATGACCAATCCTGAAGTCCTTAGGGCAAAGAAGTGTAATTCTCTCACAGGAAGAAATAGAAATAATTACAAAAAATAATAGTATGCCCTCCCAATAGTATGTTTAAGTCATAATGAATAAGATAAATTTACATTATTTTTCATTAATTTTAATAAGTATATTTCTTATTTTATACTTTCTAAATGTGCAGTGCTCTTTGTCGTTTCCTTTCTTTTACACATTTAGGTATATGAAATATAATTTTTATGTTTTCATCTTCCCTATTGTTTAGATAGTTAAGGACAATCTGTAAATCTTTTCAGAGGCATGCTTTATCTTATCTTTCTCTAAATGATAAAGAGGATTAAACTTATTTCTAATCATTGTAAAGTCTGAGAAGCACAAGATCAAGGTGCTGGCAGAATCAGTATCTGGTTCATAGATGACGGTTTTTGTGCTGTGTTCTCTCCTGGCACATGTGGTGAAGGAGCTCTTTCCACAGAGACTCTTTCATAAGGGCACTAATCCCATTCTTGAGGACACCACCCTTACAACCTAACCAGGTCCGAAAGGCCACACCTCCTAATACCATCATATATGGGGGTTAGGATTTCAATATAGGAATGGGAGGGCACAATATATAACATTCCCCCCACTGACCACCCCCAAAATTCATACCTTCTCCCATGCAAAATACACTCATTCATCTCAATAACCACAAAAGTTTTAACTATTCCAGAATCAATTTTAAAGCTTAAGTACAAAGTGTCACTTAAAAATGAGCTAAAATGCAAATGGATGAAACTAAGGTATGTTTCATTCTGAGGCAAACTGCTCTCCTCTAGCTGTAAACCTGTGAAATCAAACTTGTTATATACTCCCAAAATACAATGTTGAGAAAGGTTTGGAATAGATACATGTGCCCCTTGCAAAAGAGAGAAATTGAAAAGTGTAACAGGTCCCGAGCAAGTCCAAAATGAATTGGCTCTACTTCATGACCTAATCTTCTCCAAAGGCCCCACCTCTAACAAATTCACGTTGGGGATTATAATTTCAACATATGAGTTCTGGGGGGACAAAAATATTCAGTCCATAGCAATAGTTATTAGAAAGATTGCTGGTGTTCAAACAGTCTAGCTATGATTCACTTATTCCCAAGAAGATCACTGGTGCAATAGTAATAAAAAGAATATGATGGATTTGAGATACAAGAGGGAAAACATATGAGATATAAATATTGAATAGATGTTTTAGAAAGAGATGAGGAATTTGAGTACTGTATCTAGATTCATGTCCTGGAATTTTTGTGCTCAAAGTAACTTCAATCAAAATTGAGAAAGTCCTTTTAGGATTCATACACTGAAGGAATCTTGTTTCACAGATGTCTGGAAAATATTTCCTTTTCACTGTTTTCTTGAATTAGATAAAGCTATAGCCTTCTGTGCTCATGCATTTCTTTACGTGGGAAACGGAGACAGAAGGAATACCATTTAAATGCACATCTTTTAATCTTCCAATTCTGAGCCAAGTGGCTCAACCCCTTTGAGTAATCTTAGATAAATTACTTAGCTTCTCTAAGCTTCAGTTTTCCTTCTCTATGATTAGGAAATCATTACAATCTATTGAAGCTTTAATGAATTACTGCATGAAAAATGTCTCACACAGTCCCTAGAATATAATAAACTTTCCATAAATATTTCCTGTTCTTATAATTCAACTAAAACACTTTAAAACTTCATATTGTTTTTCATTATTTGATTTTGCTGAACTTTCAGACCCTGAAATTCATATGATTTATTCATAATCAATATAGAGGACAACCAATGTGAAAATTTACATGGGAGCAAAATGCTGAGAGTATATACTGAGAAGAAAAGAAACAAACTCTCAGCTGGATTCTGAAGCCAAGAGAGATGCATGAAAATTTAGAAATAAGCTAGATAGAAATTATTTAGGATTTTTATTTTCTGTTTAATAAACTATGTTAATCTGCTGAAAAAAAATACATCTACTACCATGGAAGTGAAAAAAAAAATTAATGAATCCATGACTTACTGTCCAGGAAGTAATAGAGTTTCACTGACAAAATCATGTAAATGCTACAAACTAGTTTAGAGTTTTAAGGTTACTGAAAGCGTTCTGTTTCCTGACAGAATAATTTGTCACATTTTTGACAAAAGTGATACTATAAACCACATGAGGAATGTAAAAGGAATATGTAAATTTAGCCATCAATGAAATATATGACATTTTGTATAGAAAGAAATATGGATATGGCAAATAACTGGGAATTGAATTCCAGGTTAAAAAGGAAAGTTATATTTTCAATGTAAAATTGAGAATTATTGGCTAGATATGGCACTTAAAGCTATGGAAATACTGAAGTCCACCACTGAAAATCTATTTTTTAAGAAAGCAAATGATCAAGGCCACAACATAGGAGAATAATTTTATTAGTGTTTCTCTGGAATCATGCTGAAAAGAAAGAAGGGAATGAAGAATGTGCACTATTGCCAAGAGAGGAGAGCTTTAAAAAGGAATGTATAAAATGTGGAGAGATGACAAACAGTAACCGAGTTTAAAAGATTGAAATGTAGCTGACTTTAGAATTAGATGGTCAATGATCTTTTAGAAGAACTACATTTAGTAGATGAACAAATAAAAAATGAAATTACAAATTCATATGATCAGAAAATAGAGGAAAATAGAGGAATCAAAAAATAAAGAGCAAATATAGATTACTTTTGAAAATTTTGATAATTAATAGCAGGAAATAGAAACCATAATTTTCCATTATTTCACAGACTAGCTATTAGCTACTAGCTAGCTATTCAGAATAACATTCCACTGAAAATAACTAAAATGACATAAAAGTCTTAAATGAAAATTATTATGTACTAAGGGAAATTCTAATTTAAAATCTATAAAAATTACATACAAAAAATGAAATATAATTGTGAGACATTTAAAAATATTTTAAATGGAAATATATACAATGTTCAATGATTAGAAAACACATTGCAAGATATTAATTTTTCTCACATTGAAACAATAAATGAAATTATATCCCAATTATTATCACAAGAGGTTATGAAAGGGTGATTAATCATTATTTTATTAATAAGCTAATTAAAATCACGAGGAGATACTATCCTACATGATTAAGTATATAATACACTAGTAAGGATGTGAAATAAAGGAAATCTAATCTACTGTATTGTAATGTAACTTGTACTAAGCATCTTCCATCAGCTACTGATTTTGTAAAAATGCTCGTCCCTTAAAAGTCAACAGTTTCTGGTGTGCATATCCTAGAAAAATTATTGAATTGAACGGGTGCTCCAGGAGAAATTCAGCAAGATGTTTGTAGCATCTGTGTTAGTAACTAAAAGAAAAGAAAAACAAAGACATAATTCACATGTAAATCAATGATGGAATCAGTATCGGCTTCATGGACATGTGATCTCTGCTGTTGAATAGGGTACCACGCTTAAAAAGTCCCTATGCTTGGTTTAATGCTCCACTATCACCATATTAAAATTCTTAATACTTTTTGAACTAGGAGCCTCACATGTTCATTTTGAATTGGGCCTCACAAATTATATAGCCAGTCCTGGATAGAACTGAAAAGTAAATCATATGTCTACACAGTGGATTATTATTGCAATGAAAACAAATGAATCATGCATTGATTCGGGTATAGTCCACAAATGACTCCATTTCCACAAATTTGGAAAGAAGGAAAAATTAAACTATTTTTGTTCAAGGATGCACAAATATGTAAAGAAACTACATTTTTAAAAAGCAAGAGAATTTTATCAGATAAGTCAATATGCTGGTTATATCTAGAGAACAGAGAGAGAGATAATTTATACAGGGGTCTTCTACAATCTTGGGACTATTTTTTTAACCAACATGATTAAATAAATTCTTACTGATTCTCTATACATAATTTATACTCTCTTCTCTATGATTTATTTTAATTTTTTTTAAATTAAAAATAAAATATGTCAACTAGACTTAAATGACATCTATCCATGAATTTGAGCAGTAGGTCTAGAACTTCTCTGTGTTTGTGTGAAAGGAAAGTTGAGTGAAAGGGGATTGAAAGTGCAAGATAGAAGACACAAGATTTTAGAGGGTTCATTTAAGTTTTATACAGAATTCTGAGTGACTCTCTGGAGCTGGGTTCTTCAATTAGTATATTTTAAATAGTGGATTAGGAACATATTTATAACTGTGGTTTGGAAAAAAGACATTTTAAAGGAAATTTTAGTTTTGTTTAGTTTTTCAGGATGGAGAAATTTCAGCAAACTTTAGGCAAAGGACAAGAAACCATAGTAAAGTCAATATGAGACACACTTGCTGATAATCCTTGGGCTTGTTGTTGCCAACTATATTTTTTCCTCTAGCAATGGGCCTCTGCTTTCTTTCTAGGAATTTTCTTCATGATGTTGAAATTGCAAAGTTGTCTAATAAAATGTTTGAAGACATTCTAGCAGAGGGAGCATGAAATAAGAGTAAAATACCATGATTTACTGCTAGTCAGGGAGCCCATAATTAGATTCCCCCCATATTTCAAATTTTCCCAGAATGGAACTATTTGTCTGCAAACCATGTCTGATAACCAGGCATATAATGATAATGCAAGCCAGAGACTCCCAATGTATCAACTACCTCAGGAGAGGAAGTTAAGCAGTTTAAAGCTGCATTCAATTTTTTATACCACAAGGGCACCATTTATTGTGCTGGTTAAATAGGTGTGAAACCTTTGGGGTTATATAAATAAGCACTATGATAATTCAAATGGCTGCTCATTATTCTAGCTACAGGGTTTTTATGATGAACAGCCTCAATCACCCTAAGTGGCTATGTGGTAGCAAAAGGACCCCATCCTCAGTTCTCAAGCTGTACTTTTTCCTAGAGCAGTATTAGGGTTAACTGACCAAAAGGGTAAAGATCTTGGGGATGACCTGATTTTAAAAGGAGTTGCTCTACAAGTTGAATTCACTAGTGGAATCTCATTAATGGAAATATTTTAACTCCAAATCCTCCAGAAAGAAGAAGACAACTAATTAAAAACAATATAACTACTCCTTCTAGAATACCTCAATAGTAAATTGTGCTACTCTGGTGTTGGATAAATCATTGTTTTCCTCTAAAACCTGTCACACAATTTTCAAAATTATCTCTTGAAATTTACATTTGAATTCATCTGACAGTAGCATTTATAATATGTGAACACACTGAGAACAATTTTCTACTGGCCAATTTAGTACTTTACATTTTATAAACTTAGTCTCACAACAGGTAGAATTCTAATGCATTTTGCCATTATTTTAGCATCATGTCCAGAGGCATATTCTTTTCTGGAGTGTGTCAAGCACTTCAGTAATCTTATTTTACCCTGCATATACTACTCCAAAATATTTTAACCTAACATGATTTGGAGGATGTCAAGACCACATCTATCTCTAAATATTTTCCCCTTCCAAAATGTTCTGAAATCCTTGTCTTTGGCAGTCTCAACATGAGACCGAAAACAGAAGTGTACTCTCGATGGTGACCCAACAAACAAATCCATTACTCTAAAAGCTGCAAATAGGTTTCCTTATGGAGCTCTGGATGTTCCAATTGAATTCTAACAGGGATAGTTATATTCAGCCACTTACTAATTAGTGCTTAAAATTGAATGGACTTTTTAGCAAGGTATTTGCCAGAAAACCAGTGTTCCACTGCTGAGACTGAGTTCTCTTAAATATGAAGGTACAAGGGAGCTTGCAAGGCTGTGATGAGGATGCATGTCTCTGAGGATAATATCATAAAACAGGACACAGTTTAAAAAAAAAAGAGATAAATGACATTATCCTAGCTAACCAATGCAACCAACTTCTAAAATTTATTAAGCACTGCGAGACGATTGTTAAACATTTAACTATTCTTATCTTCTGAAATTACTTCAAATAGGAGATTAAGGTAACAGTTCATTTACTGAATACAGTGTCATATATTAGAAATTTTATTGTACAACAGATTACTAACAAAATTGTGAGAAACAAACATGTCCCTATCACTATAAATAATTTAAAAACACCTGAACATTGGGCTTCCCTGGTGGTGCAGCGGTTGAGAGTCCACCTGCCAATACAGGGGACACGGGTTTGTGTCCCGGTCTGGGAAGATCCCACATGCCGCGGAGCGGCTGAGCCCGTGAGCTATGGCCTCTGAGCCTGCGCGTCGGGAGCCTGTGCTGCGCAACGGGAGAGGCCGCAACAGTTACAGGCCCGCGTACCACAAAAATAAATAAATAAATAAAAAATAAATAAAAACACTTGAACAATTTTTGATATTTATTAAATTTTTATTTCCCTACTACTTACAGGTTCTTTTAAAACTGAAGTATAGTTGATTTACAATATTCTGATTATTTCAGGTGTACAGCATAGGGATTCAGTATTTTTGCATATTACACTCCATTATTAGTTACTAAAAGGTAATGGGTATAATCCCCTGTGCTATTTAATATATCCCTGTTGCTTATCTATTTTATATATAGTAGTTTGTTCATCCCAAACCCCTAATTGTCCCTCCCCCTTCCCTCTCCCCTTTGGTAACCACAAGTTTGTTTTCTGTATCTGTGAGTCTATTTCTGTTTTTCATATGCATTAATCTGTATTATTTTTTAGATTCCACATATAAGTGATATCATATAGTACTTGTATTTCTCTGTCTGATTTATTTCACTAAACATATATTCTCTAGGTCCATCCACATTGATGTAAATGGCAGAATTTCATTATTTTAATGGCTGAATAATATTCCATTATACACACACACACACACACACACACACACACACACACACACACACACCACTTCTTCTTAAGCCACTTGTCAGTTGATGGGTACTTGAGTGGCTTTCATGTCTTGGCTATTGTAAACAGTGCTGCTATGAACATTGGGGTGCATGTATACTTTCAAGTTAGTGTTTTTGTCTTTGTTTTTGCTTTTCTGGATATACCCCCAGGAGTGTAATACTGGTCATATGGTAGTTCTATTTTTCTTTTTTTAAGAAATTTCCATACTGTTTTCCAGAGTGGCTGCACCAACATTGTACAAGGGATCCCTTTTATTCACATCCTTGCCAACACTTGTTATTTGTAGACTTTTTGATGATAGTCATTCTGACCAGTATGAGGTCATACCCCACTGTGATTTTGATTTGCACTTCTTTATTAGTAATGTTGAGCATCTTTTCATGTGCCTGCATCTTCTTTTGAAAAAATGTCTACTCAGGTCTTCTGCCCATCTTTTGATTGGGTAGTTTGTTTTTTGATATTAAGCTGTATGAGCTGTTTATATAGTTTGGATATTAACCCCTTATTGGTCGTATCATTTGCAAATATTTTTCTCACTTTGTAGGTGGTCTTTTAATTGTGTCAGTGGTTTCCCTTGCTGTGCAAAAGCTTTGAAGTTTAATTAGGCCCCATTTGTTTACTTTTGTGTTTATTTCTTTCATCTTAGGAGACTGATCCAAGAAAATATTGCTATGATTTATGCCAAAGAGTGTTCTGTCTATGTTCTCTTCTAGGAGTTTTATGGTTTCAGATCATACATTTAGGTCATCAAGCCATTTTGAGTTTATTTTTGTTTATGGGGTGATGGATGTTCTAATCTCATTCTTTTACATGTGTCTGTCCAGTTTTCCCAGAACCACTTGTTGAAGAGACTGTCTTATCCATTGTATATTCTCACCTCCTTTGTCATAGTTTAATTGAGCAAAAGTGCATAGGTTTATTTCTGGGCACTCAATTCTGTTCCATTGATCAATGTATCTGTTTTTGTGCCAATACTATGCTGTTTTGATTACTGTTGATTTGCAGTATAGTTTGAAGTCTGGGAGGATTTTACCTCAAGCTTTGTTCTTTTTTTCTCAGGATTGCTTTGGCAATTTGGGGTCCTTTGTGTTTCCATATAAATTTTAGGATAATTTGTTCTAGTTCAGTGAAAAAGTCTGTTCCTGGACTTTGGTTTTCTGGGAATTTTTCAATAACAAATTCAATTTCACTTCTAGTGATTAGTCTGTTCAAATTGTCCAATTGTCTGCTTAACTCAGTTTTTGCAGCTTGCATGTTCCTGAAATTTGTCCACTTCTTCTACGTTGTTCAATTTCTCATCATATAACTCTTCATAGTATTCTCTTATGATTTTTATGCATCTCTGTGGTATTAGTTGTTATTTTACCTCTTTCATTTCTTATTTTGTTTATTTGGGCCCTCTGTCTTTTCTTCTTGTTATGCCTGGATAAAGGTTTATCAACTTTGTTTATCTTTTCAAAGAAAAGTTCTTAGTTTCATTGATATTTTCTACTGTTTTTTGATCTCTATTATTTAGTTCCTCTGATCTTTACTGTCTCCTTCCTTCCGCTGACTTTAGCCTTGTTCTTCTTTTTATAATTATTTTTGGTGGTAGATTAGGTTGTTTATTTTGGATTTTTCTAGTTTCTTAAGGAAGGTCTGTATCACTATGAACTTCTCTCTTAGAACTACTTTTGCTGGATCCCATAGATTTTGGAAATTTGTGTTTTCATTTTATTTGTCTCAAGGTATTTTCTGTGAGAAGAAGTGAGTTCCATGTACTCTTACTCTACCATCTTCGGAATTTCTTCTGTAATTTACAGTTTTATGTTTAATTTTAGATATATGGTAAAGACTGCTGTAGCAATTTGTTATTTTGATCTGCCTATGGCACTTCTCCTTTTATTGATAATAGAATTTCTCTTTTCTATCAGCAGTTAATTCCATCTGTTTACAGGCAGTAGAATCTATTCTCTGACAACAGGTTTCCTTTTAAGAGCCAGTCCTGTCCATTTAGAATACCCAGTTCCCAGGATCAATGCGATTGTTTTAGTATACAGAACATTACTCATGTGAGACCTGCCTGATACTTTTAAGAGCTATTGGGAAAGCTCAGATTTGCTTTAGATATTGCTCTTCTCTTGGAAAATAAATGTGAAGCTAAAAGCAGATGTTTGAATTTTTCTTATTGGGGATATATATATATATATATATATATATATATATATATACAGTAAATATCTCAATATTTACAGTATTGAGAAAACATCTCCATGATCTATTTCTAAAATTTTTCTGTCATTCAAATAGAAACTCTATAAACATGAAGCAGTAAGTTTGTATTCTTCCCTTCCCCCAACCCTTGGTTAATCTATTTTCTTCCTCTATGAATTAGAATATTTTGTATATTTCTTATAAGTGGAATCAAATGATATTTGTCCTTTTATGTCTGTCTTATTACACTTAGCATAATGTTTTCAAAGTTCTTTATGTATCAGAACTTCATTATTTTTTATTATTGAATAATATTCCTTTTATGTATATGCCACATTTTATTTATTTATTCATCTGTCAATGGGTATTTGGCTTGTTTACAACTCATGGCTACCATGAAGTGCCTTTTCTTAGCTTTTTAAAGAACAATGAAATGTTTTCCATAGCTGCTGCAACATTTATATTTCCCAGTATCAATGTACAAGAGTGCATACATGTTTATAATTATTATCTTCTTGACAATTCGACCCTTTTAACAATACATAATAATGATCTTTTGGTCTCTTGTCATAGGTTTTGCTTTAAAATTTACTTAATATTACTTAATATGTATTTAATACTTATATAGCCATTCCAGGTCTCTTTTGGTTACTATTTACATACAATATTTTTCCATCCTTTCACTTTGGAGCATAGTTGATTAACAATGTTGTGAAAGTTTCAGGTGTACAGCAAAGTGATTCAGTTATGCATATACATGTACCTATTCTTTTTCAAATTCTTTTCCTATTTAGGTTGTTACATAATATTGAGCAGAGTTCCCTGTGCTATAGAATACATCCTTGTTGGTTATCCATTTTAAATATAGCAGTGTGTACATGTCAATCCCAAACTCCCAAACTATCCTTTCCCCCCACCTTTCCCCCCTGGTGACCATAAGTTCATTCTCTAAGTCTGTGAGTCTGTTTCTGTTTTGTAAATAAGTTCATTTGTATCATTTCTTTTTAGAGCCCACATATAAGTGATATCATACAATATTTCTCTTTCTCTGACTTGATTCATTCAGTATGACAATCTCTAGGTTCATCCATGTTGCTGCAAATGGCATTATTTCATTCTTTTTAATGGCTGAGCAATATTTCATTGTATATATGTACCACATCTTCTTTATCTATTCCTCTGTAGATGAACATTTAGATTGTTTCCATGTATTGCCTATTGTAAACAGTGTTGCAATGAACATTGGGGTGCATATATCCTTTAGGACCATGTTTTTTTCTGGATATATGCCCAGGAGTGGGATTGCAGGATCATATGTTAGCTCTATTTTTAGATTTTAAGGAACCCCCATACTATTCTCCCTAGTGACATCTTTTCAATTTCAATCTATTTATATCTTTCAATCTAAAACTGAATCTCTTGTAGACTACATACAGTTGTAATTTTTGTATCCATTATACTAATCTCTGCCTTTTGAATGGAGAGGCTAATGTATTTGCATTTAATGTAATGACTAGTAATGGAGGATTTATTCCTACAACTTTGTTTTTTTTTTCTGTATGTCTTATAAATTTGTCTCTAATTTTTTTCATTACTGAATTTTGTTTGGTTGTTGATTTTTTATAATGAACCATTTTGTTTCCCTTCTTTTTATTTTGTGTATAATTTTTAGATATTTCCTTTGGGCTTACCATGGAGATTACATTTAAGATCTAAATGTAATAGTTTAAACTAAACTTATAATAGTCTAGTTAAAATTGACACCAACAACTTCAATAGTATACAAAACTCTTCCTCTATACAGCTCTGTTTTCTTACCACCTTATGTTGTAATTGTTATCTTTATTGTGTGTATGATAATATAGATATATAATTATTTATGTATTTCTCTTCTAAATTCTGTGGGAGGTAGAGTTACAAACCAAAAGTAGAATAATAATGGATTATATTTATGTTTACATATTTACCTTTACTACAGATATTTATGTCTTCATATTGCTTCAAGTTACTGTCTAGTGTCCTTTCATTTCAATTTGGGGTCCTCTCTTTAGCATTTCTTGTAGGGCAGTTTTAGTCATAACAAACTCCCTCAGTTTTTGTTCATCTGAGGATGTTTTAATTTATCCCTCATTTCTTCTTTTTTAAATTGAAATATAGTGATTTATAATATTGTGTTAGTTTAAGGTGTACAGCATAGTGATTCATTATTTTTGCAGATTATGTTCTATTATAGGTTATTACAAGATGCTGCGTATAATTCCCTGTGCTATAGAATAAATCCTTGTTGCTTATCTATTTTATGTATAGTAGTTTGTATCTGTTAATCCTCTACATCTGTTAATCATCTATATCTTGCCCCTCCCCTCTTCCCTGTCCCCACTGGTAACAAGTAGTTTGTTCTCTATATCTGTGAGTCCCAGTCTGTTTGGTAATAGTCATTTGTTTGATTTATTTTTTTAGATTGCACATATAAGTGATAACATAGAGTATTTGTCATTTTCTGTCTGGCTTATTTCACTAAGCATAATACCCCCTAGGTCCATCCACACTGTTGCAAATGGCAGAATTTCATTATTTTTTATGGCTGAGTAATACTCCATTACTGTGAGATATATATATATATATATATATATATATAAATATATAAAACTTCTTTATCCATTCATCTATTTATTGCCACCACTTAGGCTGCTTCCATATTTTAGCTGTTGAAAATAATGCTGCTATGAACATTGGGGTGCATGTATCTCTTCAAAATCATGTTTTTATTTTCTTTGGATATATACTTATGAGTGGAATTGCTGGATCATATTATAGCATTTTTTTGAGGAACCTCTACACTGTTTTCCACAGTGGCTGCACCAATTTGAATTACCACCAGCCATGAACAAGTGTTCCCATTTATCCACATCCTTGCCAGCCTTTGTTATTTGTAGACTTTTTGTTGATAAGTGGTTTAAGGTGATATCTCATTATAGTTTTGATTTGCATTTCTTGGATGAATAGCAGTGTTGAGCATCTTTTCATGTATCTGTTTGTCATCTGTATAGCTTCTTTGGAAAAATGTCTATTCAGGTCTTCTGTTCATTTTTTAATCATATTTTTAAATATTGAGTTGTATGAACTGCTTATGCATTTCTGATACTAAACCATTATCAACCATACCATTTGCAAATATCTTCTCCCATCCAGTGGTTGTCTTTTTGTTTTGTTGATGGTTTCCTTTTTAGTTTCTCCCTTATTCTTGATGGAAAATTTTGCTAAATTCTTGGTTGATGGTTAATTTTTCCTTTTAGTACTTTTAATGTACACACCACTCTCTTCTGGTCTCCATGGCCAGATGACATAAATGGGGAGGATAGAAAGTGGATGGTAGATAGCATAGAATATGGGACCAAAAAAACAACATAAGAGGAGATATTATAGATTTTATTTTGATATGAATGATTCAAAGTAGAGAGAAAAATTAATTATTTCTAGAAATTAGAAAGAACTGCTAGAATAAAAATAGTCATTGATTATGTATGGGTAACAGGGATCTGCTGAAAAATGAAGAGATTACTTTTGGCCAGGGTCTTGGCCACTTTAAATAGACATTGGAAGAGCAGTAGGGAAGGTGCAGTTATATGGGTACTCATGTGGACAGGTGAGTTAACAGGAATTTTCTTTTAACTTTCCTTTTTATTCCTCTCAGACATAATAGTTAAATAAAAACATATAAATAAATCTACATATTTAAAAAATCTAAATAGTATAATTTGTACCACTCACTCTACCTTTTCATACTTTCAAATTGAAGTATCTTTAAAAAATTTCTAGATAGAGTTTGAAGACAATTATACAAAATTTGCTTCAGATAAGTAAATAGGTAAATAAATTGAGAAATTTATATGTATATACATATTTACATATGTATATGTGTGTATTGAGTTACAGATCTCAAATATATACATATACATCACAAAAGTATGTGACCTGATATATTTATAACTTTTAATTTCACAATATATCAATTTAGTCAGAGTATACAATTAAAATATCAGAAAATAAAATAAAATTTAGAAGAGTTTAAATTAAAAATTAAGAACTTTGAAGTATAGTAATTATTAAAAACTGTCTATATTTGCTTTTAAAAACAAATTGAAGAATTTATATATTTAGTTAATAAAAGATGACACTTTATTTGTGTCTCATCAAAGAAAATGTTATCAGTTCTATGATTTCCTTTGAATTGATAGGTGGGGGCAGCTAATGTTAATGATTAAATTTTGAAAAGATTATCCTAGGATTTTGAATAAACAACTTTGTTGTCTTCTTTCACCATTTTGCCAGAAATACATTCCTCAAATTTCCAATTGCTACATAGTATATTGTAGTGGGGGTTCTTTGTTTTCTTTTCTTTTTTTATTCTGTATCATTATTTTGACACAATTATTAAATTCACATAAGAATATCAATCTGGATTATTTGTTTTTATTCTAAGTTAATTGATTATTCAAAGAGAATCTATGGAAGCTTCCAGGAAGAAATCACATATTATGATCATTAAGACTGATGCTTTGCAAGAGTCCAAAGCAAACTATTCTCTAAGATATAACTGGGATACTCTCTGAAATATTGATAAGTGGCTTATATTAAATATCCTTGAAAATGTTAAAATGTTTATATATGAGCCTTTATTTATATACCTGTCACACATTTAAATGTACATGCACAAACATACACACACACAGCACAGATTCAGGGGGTTTAATGCTCTACAGATGATTTGTATGGGAAGCCTTGATTTGGAAAGTTTTTGATACATGTTTGGAACTCTAGACAGAATAACATAATTACTGCTTTGAAATAAAGAATTCTCAATATATTAAAAAAATAAATAAGTACTTGATCCCAGAGTAAAATGTATAGACAATTATGTAGGACTACTGAAGGCCATATGTCAGTCAGAAGAAAACTGTGAGGCTCTGACAATAGTGGAAGTAAGTCTTAGGTTAATATATAGGGTCAATGGACTTTGACTGATAAGCATCCTAGAAACCTGGACACAGCTTATCTGGGCCCTTTGTTTTAGAATCTAAAAGATATTTATAATGCAAGTGTTGGTCAGGGCTGTGGTCTCATTTAAAGGCTTGACTTTGGGAAAGAACATTTCCAAGAAGGGAAACATTGGGGGTCATCACAGTTTTAAAATTCAGTGAAGTAAATATTGGATATCTTTGAGTATGTCTTAAGCCCTGTGAATAATTCTCCAAGATTCTAGGATTTGTCTTCTTTTGAGCTCTCTGTTCTACTCTCTGATTCAACATTCCTTTTTTATAACAGGTAGCATGTATTTGCAGCTGTGGAATTTTCTCAGCAGCTTCTGGGAATAGAATTTGGGGAGTCAAAATCATATTTTCATTTTGTATTCTTTTTTTTCAAGATTTCAGTTCTTGACACATGGACCTATGAATCTGACTGCTAATATTATCTATTCCAAAAGAGCAAATAATGCAAAAGAGAGAATGGGTTCAAGACAGAAGCTACAGTGTATTATAACCTATTTACAGAAGCAGCATATCGGGGATGGAAGATGGTACTCCATGAGAATGGAAATCAAAAGAAAGCTGGAATAGAAATACTCATATCAGAAAAAATAAACTTTAAAATAAGGACTGTTATAAGAGACAAGGACACTACATAATGATCAAGGGATCAATCAAAGAAGAAGATACAACAATTGTAAATATATATGCACTGAACATAGGAGCACCTCAAGATATAAGGCAAACACTAACAGCCATAAAGGGAGAAATCAACAGTAACAAAATAGTGGGGAACTTTAACACCCCACTTTCAACAATGGACAGATCATCCAGACAGAAAATCAATAAGGAAACACAGGCCTTAAATGACACATTAGACCAGATGGACTTAATTGATATTTATACAGCATTCCATCCAAAGGCAGCAGAATACACATTCTTCTCAAGTGCACAGGGAACATTATCCAGGATGGACCATATGCTGGGCCACAAAGTGAGCCTTGGTAAATTGAAGAAAATTGAAATCATATCAAACATCTTTTCCAACCATAATGATATGAGATTAGAAATAAAGTACAAGAAGAAAAACTATAAAAAACACAAATATGTAGTGGCTAAACAATATGCTACTAAACAATCAATAGATCATTGAAGAAATCAAAGAGGAAAGCAAAAAATACCTAGAGACAACTGAAAATGAAATCACAATGATCCAAAACCTATGGGATGCAGCAAAGGCAGTTCTAAGAGGAAAGTTTATAACAATACAATCTAGTTTATAGCAATACCTCAGGAAACAAGAAAAATCTCAAATAAACAACCTAACCTTAAACCTAAAGCAACTAGAGGAAGAAGAATAAGCAAAACCTAAAGTTAGTAGAAGGAAAGAAATCATAAAGATCAGAGCAGAAATAAATGTAATAGGGAAAAAGAAGATAATAGCAAAGACCAATGAAACTAAAAGCTGGTTCTTTGAAAAGATAAACAAAATTGATAAACCCTTAGCCGGACTCATCAAGAAAAAGAGGGAGGAGACCCAAATCAATAAAATTAAAAATGAAAAAAGAGAAGTTACAACTGACACCACAGAAATACAAAGGATCATAAGAGACTACTACAAGTAACTGTATGCCAAAAAACTGGACAACCTGTAAGAAATGAAGAAATTCTTAGAAAGCTACAACCTTCCAAGACTGAAACAGGAAGAAATAGAAAATATGAATGGACCAATCACAAGAACTGAAATTGAAACTGTGATTAAAAAACTCCCAACACACAAAAATCCAGGACATGATGGCTTCACAAGTGAATTCTATCAAACATCTAGGGAAGAGTTAACACATGTCCTTCTGAAACTGTTCTAAAAAATGGCAGAGGAAGGAAAACTCCCAAACTGATTCTATTATGCCATCATCACCCTGATACCAAAACCAGACAAAGATACCACAAAAAATGAAAATTACAGGCCAATATCACTGATGAACATAAACACAAAAAACCTCAACAAAATAGTAGCAATTCAAATCCAACAGTACATTAAAAGGATCATACACTATGAAAAAGTAAGATTTATCCCAGGATGCAAGGATTTTTCTATATCTGCAAATCAATCAGTGTGATACACCACATCAACAAATTGAAGAATAAAAATCAGATGACCATTCAATAGATGCAGAAAAAGCTTTTGATAAAATTCAGTTCCAATTTATGATAAAAACTCTCCAGAAAGTGGAGATAGAGGGAATATACCTCAACATAATAAAGGTCATATATGACAAACCTACAGCTAACATCATACTCAGTGATGAATACCTGAAAGCATTTCCTCTAAGATCAGGAACAAGACAAGGATGTTCAATCTCCCCACTTTTATTCAACATAGTTATGGAAGTCCTAGCTACAGTGATCAGAGAAGAAAAAGAACTAAAGTAATTCATATTGGAAAAGAAGTTAAACTGTCACTGCAGATGACATGATACAATACATAGAAAATAATAAAGATGCTACCAGAGAACTTCTAGAGCTCATCAATGAATTTGGAAAAGTTGCAGGCTACAAAATTAACACACAGAAATCTGTTGCATTTCTATACGATAACAACAAAAAACCAGAAAGAGAAATTCAAGAAACATTCCCATTTACCATCACATCAAAAAGAATAAAATACCTAAGAATAAATGTACCTAAGGAGACAAAAGACCTGTACTCTGAAAACTATAAGACACTGATGAAAGAAATCAAAGAAGACACAAACAGATGGAAAGATATACCATGTCCCTGGATTGGAAGAATCAATATTGTCAAAATGACTATACTGCCCAACGCAATCTACAAATTCAATGCAATCCCTATCAAATTACCACTGGCATTTTTCACAGAGCTAGAACAAAAAAATCTTAAAATTTGTGTGGAGACACAAAAGACCCCAAATAGCCAAAGCAATCTTGAGAAAGAAAAAAGGAGCAAGAGGAATCAGGCTCTCTGACTTCAGACTACTACAAAGTTATAATCATATAGAACAATGGAACAGGATAGAAGCCCAGAAATAAACCCACATACCTATGGTCAATTAATCTATGACAAAGGATGCAAGACTATACAATGGTGGAAAGACAGTCTCTTCAACAATTGGTGTTGGGAAAACTGGACAGCTCTATGTAAAAATGTGAAATTAGATCATTCTTTAACACCATACCCTAAAATAAACTCAAAATGGATTAAGGACTTAAATATGAGACTGGAAACTATAAAACTCCTAGAGGAAAACATAGGCAGAATACTCTCTGACATAAATCACAGAAATATCCTTTTTTGATCTGTCTCCCAGAGTAATGGAAATAAAAACAAAAATAAGCAAATGGGGCCTAATTAAACTCAAAAACTTCCACACAGCAAAGGAAACCATAAACAAAACAAAACAACCCACTGATGGGGAGACAATATTTTCAAATGAAGCAACTGACAAGAGATTAATCTCCAAAATATACAAGTAGCTCATGCAACTCAATATCAAAAACACAAACAACCCAATCTGTAAAAAGGCAGAATATCTAACTAGACATTTATCCAAAGAAGATATACAGATGGCCAAAAAGCACATGAAAAGATGTTAAATATCGCTAATTATGTGAGAAATGAAAGTTGAAGCTTTCTCAACTTTGAGAAATAAGGTGTCACCTCACACTGGTCAGAATTGGCCATCATCAAGGTGTCTGCAAACAGTAAGTGCTGGAGAGGTTGTGGAGAGAAGGGAATTCTCTTACACTGTTGGTGGGAATATAAATTGGTACAGCCGCTAGGGAGAATAGTATGGATGTTCCTTAAAAAACTAACATAGAGCTCCCATGTGATCTTGTAGTCCCTCTCCTGGGCAATTTTCGAGATAAAAGCATGGTCCAGAGGGATGCATGCAGCCCAGTGTTCATTGCAACACTGTTTGCCATGACCAGGACACAGAGGCGACCTAAATGTCCATCGAAAGAGGAATGGATAGGGAAAATATGGTACATATGTACATTGGAAAATTAGCCATTAAAAAGAATGAAATGATGCCATTTGCAGCAACGTGTATGGACCTAGAGATTGTCATTCTGAGTGGGGTAAGTTAGACAGAGAAAGAGAAATACCGTGTGTTATTGCTTATATGCAGAATCTAAAAAGAAATGATACAAATGAACTTATTTGCAAGGCAGAAATAGATTCACAGACTTAGAGAATAAACTTATGGTTACTGGGGGGAAGGGTGGGGGAAAGGATGGTTAGGGAGTTTGGTACTGACATGTACACACTGCTGTATTTAAAATGAATAACAAACAAGGACCTACTGTATAGCACAGGGAACTGCTCAATGTTATGTGGTGGCCTGGATGGGAGGGGAGTTTGGGGGAGAGTGGATATGTGTATATGTATGGCTGAGTTGCTTTGCTGTGCACCTGAAACTATCTCAACATTGTTTATTGGCTATACTCCAATATGAAATAAAAAGTTTATAGAAGTAGCATATCATGATTTCTGCAATATTCTATTTGTCATGCATAACAGTTACACAGGGGAGTTAAACAGGAAATGAATAACAGGAGGCAGGAATCACTGAGGGCATGTTGGCGGTTGGCTGCTCCATTAGTAGAAGAGAAAAATGGAATGGGAAAAATATTCAATTCCTAAAGCCTAGAATGTAGCAGGCATTTAATAAATATTGGTTGAATTAATCTTCAGTGACAAAACAGTCACTGGGAGTTTGTTTTAATATTTTTCTTAAAACTTTTACATAAAACCTTGTTAAATTATACTTCCTAGGCTTTTTCCCTGAATGACTACTTTATTCTTAGTACATGACAGGATAGTAATCATATAAATTTGTGAAGCATGATTTCTTTTATAGATAATCTTATTTATCTTACAAAATTAGTTATTTTGGATGTCTGCCTTTTCCAAAATTCTTTCTGACCTATATTAGAATATACTCCCAAATAGTCAAATTCTTATTTCTTCTTTCTATGATCTATTGAGTTAATTTCTTATTGCCTAGATATTATCAATTATAAATTACCCAGTTCACTTGCATTTATATGTATTTGTTTTATCTCTTTAAATACTTCAAATTTCTTGAAGGCATGATGAGTATATTATATGATTCTTTATCCACCTATATATATTTATGAAGAATTTAAATCAGGACCTTGAATAGATATCTGTACTCTCATGTTTACTGCAGCATTATTCATAATAGCCAAGATATAGAAGCAAACTAAATGTCCATTGAAAGATGAATGGATAAAGAAAATGTGGTATATACATACAATAAAATATTATTCAGTCAAAAAAAAAAAAGGAAATTCTGTCATATATGATGACAACATGGATGAATGTGGAGGACATTATACTAAGTGAAATAAACCAGTCACAGAAAGACAAACTCTGCAAGATACCACTTATATGAGATACCTAAAATAGTAAAGTCATAGAGGAGAATAAAATGTGGTTCCAGGGCCTAGAAGGTAAGGGGAATGGGGAGTTGCTGTTCAAGGGGCATATAGTTTCAGTTATGTAAGATGAATATGTTCTAGATTTCTGCTTTGTACAACATTGTGCTTATAGTTAAAGATATTATTGTGCACTTAAAAATATGTCAAAAGGTTAGGTCTCATGTTAAGTGTTTATATAACACACACACATACACACACACACACCACACCACAGAATAGATGAGCAAGTTTCTGGTTCCCAGAATCTGGAAATTCAATGTGTGAGTTTTTTTTCCCCCTGGAGTATGAAAATATTTGCCTTAATTGTTTGAGAAGCTGATGTCATAAAGCAAAGATATTAAACATAATTGCACAAAGAACCCCAGAATACTTATTCAAATATATCTATATAAAATCAAGGGAAATCTAAATAAATAAATATCTATGGGAAGAATAGCATAAAAAAATTCTTACATTCTACAAAAAAATGAGAACATTTAGAAAAACAATTGCCAAAAAGAAAAAAAAAAGGTCTGGAGTTTAGTTCTGATGAAATATCACAAAAGAGTTCTTAAGAAAACCATACATTTGGAAGGAGTCAAGATGGCAGTGTGGGAAGATGCAGAGTTTGCATCTCCCCACAACTAGGGCTCTGGCTGGACGCTGGTGGGGGACCCTGATGTCCAAGGAGATGCGAAGAACTGCCAAGCAAACTGGTAGGCCGTGGGGGGACTGAGGGTGAAGGAGAAGTGGAAGATGGATAGGGGAGGTGTTGCCTCGGGAGGGCTTGGATTGGGGGGAGTGGGTCCAGTGTTTCCTATGCCAAATCGGCCAGGGAAGTCTGCCTGGCTCTTGGGCTGGGTCCTATGCCCTCAGAGGTCCCTTCCTGGCTAGATTGGTCCTGGGGACATGGGAGGGAGGCCAGGGAGATCAGGACAGGTAGATAGGAGGGGACATCCAGGATGGGAAGAGCGGGAGAGGAGCAGAGGGCGTTTGCTCTTCCTACTCAGGGTTGGGGAGGCTGCTGAGTTCCCAGGCCAGTCCTCAGCCCTCCAAATTCCCCTCTAGCTATGTGGGCTCTGGAGGCATAGGAAGGAGCCCAAGAAGATCAGTAGACATAGGTGGGAGGGGACCTTGAGGATAAGAGGAGAGGGAGAGCAGCAGAGGACATTTGCTCTGTCCATTTGAGCCCAGGAATCCTGCTGGGCTCCCAGCACAGGGGTCTCCTGTGCTCTGAGATGGGAGGCAGGAGGCACACCTGGGCCCCTTCTGTTCAGTTGAGCCTAAGCCCCACCTCCCAAGCCTGCTCCACCCTTTCCTGTAGGTACTAAGATTAGGCCCCACTCACCACCTAAAACTCACTGCTGCTTAGGTCCCGCCATCAACAACCAAGGCCTGTCCACCTTTTTTTTTTCCCTCCAAGTCTTATTTACTATTGTGGTTCTGTTTTACCTTCTGGTGTTTGTTTCATCTATATGTTTAATTTTATATTTTTTCTAACATAGCTGTTAGTTTCCTAGTCTAATTTTATTTTCTACTTTGTTATTGTTCTCCTTTTTTTTTTTTTTTTTTTTGGTGCCACACATGGCTTGTGGATCTTAGTTCATGAGCCAGGGGTAGGGCTGAAACTCCTGCAGTGAGAGCTCAAAGTCCAAACCACCAGAATAACAGAGAACCTCAGACCCCAGTGTATATTCACTGGAGTGAGGTCTCCCAGAGATCCTCATCTCAGCACCAAGACCCAGCCCTACCTAACAGCCTAAAACTGCAGTTTTGGAACCCTGAGGCCAAACAACCAGTAAGACAGGAACACAATCCCATTCATAAAAACAAACAAAAAAAATGAGATGGCAAAGAAATATGTCACAGATAAAGGATCAAGGTAAAAACCTACAAGACCAAATAAATGAAGAGGAAATAGGCAATCTACTTGAAAAAGAATTCAAAATAATTATAGTAAAGATGATCCAGAACCTTGGAAATAGAATGGAGGCACAGATACAGATAATACAAGAAATGTTTAAAAATGATGTAGAAGAACTAAAAAACAAATAAACAGAGATGAAAAACACAATAACTGAAATGAAAAATACACTAGAAGGAATCAATAACAGAATAACTGAGGCAGAAGAATGAATAAGTGAGCTGGAAGACAAAATGGTGGAAATAACTGCTGAGGAACAGAATAAAGAAAACAGAATGAAAAGAACTGAAGACAGTCTCAGAAAACTCTGAGGCAATGCTAAACACACCAACATTTGAATTATAGGGGTCCCAGAAGAAGAGGAGAAAAAGAAAGGGTGTGAGAAAGTACTTGAAGAGATTATAGTGGAAAACTTCACTGACATGAGAAAGGAAAGAGCCAACCAATTCCAGGAAGCACAGAGAATTCCATACAGGATAAACCCTAAGAGAAACACACCAAGATACATATTAATCAAAGTAACAAAAATTAAATTCAAAGAAAAAATATTAGAAGCAGCAAGGAAAAAACAAAGAATAATATAAAAAGGAATCCCCTTAAGGTTATCAGCTGATTTTTCAGCAGAAACTCTGCAAGCCAGAAGGGAATAGCAGGATATATTTAAAGTGATAAAAAAGGAAAACCTACAAAAAAGATTACTCTACCCAGAAAGGATCTCATTCAGATTCAATGGAGAAATCAAAAGCATTTCAGAGAAGCAAAATCTAAGAGAATTCAGGACAACCAAACCAGTTTTACAACAAAAGCTAAAGAAACTTCTGTAAGTGGGAAACACAAGAGAAGAACAAGACCCACAAAAACAAACCCAAAACAATTAAGAAAATAGTAATAGGAACATACATATCGATAATTACCTTAAATGTAAATGGATGAAATGCCCCAACCCAAAGGCACAGACTGGTTGAATGGATACAAAAACAAGACCCATATATATGCTGTCTACAAAAGACCCACTTCAGACCTAGGGACATATACAGACTGCAAGTGAAGAGATGGAAAATGATATTCTGTGCAAATGGAAATCGAAAGCTGGAGTAGCAATACTCGTATCAGATGAAATAGACTTTAAAATAAAGGCTATTACAAGAGGCATCAAATGACTCTACATAATGATGAAGGGATAAATCCAAGCAGAAGATATAACAATAATAAATGTTTATGCACCTAACATAGGAGCATCTCAATACATAAGGAAAATGCTAACAACCATGAAAGGGGAAATCAACAGTAACACAAAAGTAGTAGGGGACTTTAACACCCCACTTACACCAATGAACCGATCATCGAAACAGAAAATAAATAAGGAAACACAAGCTTTAAATGACACAATACACCAGATACATTTAATTGATATTTATAGACTATTTCACCCAAAACTGGCATAATACATTTTCTTCTCCAGTGCATGTGGAACATTCTCCAGAATAGATCACATCTTGGGTCACAAATCAAGCCTTGGAAAATTTAAGAAAATTGAAATCATATCAAGCATCTTTTCTGACCACAATGTTATAAGGTTGGAAATCAATTACAGGAAAAATGTCTAAAAATCTCAAAGGAGGTTAAAGAGTGCATTAAGAAATAACCAAGAGATGTCTGAAGAAATCAAAGAAGAATTCAAAAAATACATAGAAACAAATGACAATGAAAACACAATGACCCACAACCTGTGGGATGCAGCAAAAGTAGTTCTAAGAGTGAAGTTTACAGCAATACAATCGCACCTGAAGAAACAAGAAAAATCTCACATAAACAATCTAACCCCTAACTTAAAGCAACTAGAGAAAGAAGAATAAAGAAAACCCAAAGTCCAAAGTCAGTAGAAGGAAAGAAACCATAAAGATCAGAGCACAAAAAAATGAAATAGAAATGAAGAAAACAATAGCAAAGATCAATAAAACTAAAAGCTGGTTCTTTGAGAAGATTAAAAAAATTGATAAACTCTTAGAAAGACTCATCAAGAAAACAAGGGAAAGGATGCAAATCAATAAAATTAGAAATGAAAAAGGAGAAATCACAACTGGCATCACAGAAATACAAAGCATTATAAGAGACTACTACAAACAACCATATGCCAATAAAATGAACAGCAACGAATAAATGGACAAATTCTTGGAAAGGTACAATTTTCCAAGACTGAACCAGGAAAAATTAGAAAATATAAAAAGACCTGTCACAAGTAATGAAATAGAAACTGTAATTAAAAATTTTCCAACAAACAAAAGTCCAGGACCAGATGGCTTCACAGGCAAATTCTATCAAATATTTAGAGAAGAGCTAACACTGATCCTTATCAAACTCTTCCAAAAAATTGCAGAGGGAGGAACACTCCCAAATTCATTCTAAAATGCCACAGTCACCCTGATACCAAAACCAGAAAAAGATATCATGAAAAAAGAAAATTATAGACCAATATCACTGATGAACAAAAATGCAAAAATCCTGAGCAAAATATTAGCAAGCAGAATCCAAAAACACATTAACAGTATTTTACACCATGATCAAGTGGGATTTATCCCAGGGATGCAAGGATTCTTCAATATATGCAAATCAATCAATCTGATACACCATATTAACAAATTGAGGAATGAAAACCATAAGATCATCTCAGTAGATTCAGAAAAATCTTTTGGCAAATTCACCACCAATTTATGATAAAACCTCTCCTGAAAATGGGCATAGAGGGAACATACCTCAACATAGTAAAGGCCATATATGACAAATCCACAGCAAACATCATACTCAATGGTGAAAAACTGAAAGCATTTCCACTAAGATCAGGAACAAGACAAGGAAGTCCACTCTTGCCACCCTTATTCAACAGAGTTTTGGAAGTCCTAGCCACAGCAATCAGAGAAGAAGAAGAAATAAAAGGAATACAATTTGGAAAAGAAGAAGTAAAACTGTCACTGTTTGCAGATGACATGATACTATACATAGAAAATCCTAGAGAGAACCTTAAAAATGGTTGAGCAGTAAGACGTGGAGATCACCTTCCTCTCCAGAAATACATCAAAAATACATCTACATGTGGAACAACTCCTAAAGAACACCTACTGAACTTGGGCAGAAGACCTCAGACTTCCCAAAAGGGAAGGAACTCCCCACATACCTGGATAGGGCAAAAGAAAAAAGAAAAAAATCAGAGACAAAAGTATACGGACAGGACCTAGACCTCAGGGAGGGAGCTGTGAAGAAGTACAAGTTTCTACACACTAAGAGGTCCCTTCACTGGCAGAAACAGGGGGGTGGTAAGGGGGGTAACTTTGAGCCATGAAGGAGAGTGCAGCAACAGGGATGCAGAGATTCTCGCACAGAAGATTGGTGCCAACCAACACTCACCAGCCTGAGAGGCTAGTCTGCTCATCCGCCAAGGCAGATGGGGGCTGGGACCTGAGGCAAGTGCTTTAGAGGTCAGATCCCAGGGAGAGGACTGAGGTTGGCTGCGTAAACACAGATTGAAGGGGGTTACTGTGCCACAGCTAGTCAGGATGGAATCTGGGAAAATGTCTGGAACTGCTTAAGAGTCAAGAGACCATTGTTTCAGGGTGTGCAAGGAGAGGGAATTCAGGGCACTGCCTAAATGAACATTAGAGATGGGCATGAGCCGCAGCTATCAGTGCGGACACAGAGACGGACATGAAATGCTAACCCTGCTGCTGCAGCCACCAAGAATAGTGTGTGTGCAAGCACAGGTGCTCTCTTTACCTCGCCTCCTGGGAGCATGTGCAGCCCACCACTGCTAGGGTCCCATGATACAGGGAAAAGTTCCCCGGGAGAACACATGGCACACCTCAGGCTGGTACAATATCATGCTGGCCTCTGGAGTCGCAGGCTGCCCCACATTCCGTAAGCCTCCCTCCCACCAGCCTGAGTGAACCGGGTTCCCCTAATCAGCAGCTCCTTTAACTCCCTCCTGTCTGAGTGAAGAACAGATGCCAGAGGGCAACCTACATGCAGAGGTGGGGCCAAATCCAAAGCTGAACCAAAGGATCTGTGTGAACAAAGAAGGGAAAGGGAAATTTCTCTGTGCAGCCTCATGAACAGTGGATTAAATCATGACAATCAACTTGATGTACCCTGCATCTATGGAATACCTGAATAGACAATAAATCATCCCAAAATTAAAGCAGTGGACTTTGGGGTCAAGGGTAGACTTGGGGTTTGCTTTATGTGACTGGCTAGTTTCTGTTTTATGTGTTTATTGTACTTTAGTTTCTAATGCTTGTTATCATTGGTGGATTTGTTTTTTGGTTTGGTTGCTATATACTTTTTATTTTTTTAGTATTTTTTTATTTTAACTTTTTTTAATGTTTTATTTTAAAAACTTTATTTTTCTTCTTTCTTTCTTTTATTCCTCCCTTTTATTCTGATCTGTGTGGCTAATAGGGTCTTGGTCCTCCAGGCGGGTGTCAGGTCTGAACCTCTGAAGTTGGAGAGGTGAGTTCAGGATATTAGACCACCAGTGACCTCCAAGACCCACATTATATCAATCAGTGAGAGCTCTCCCAGAGATCTCCATCTCAACACTAAGACCCAACTTCACTCACAACCAGCAAGCTACAGTGCTAGACACCCCATGGCAAACACCTAGCAAGACAGGAACACAAACACACCCATCAGAAGAGAGCCTGCCTAAAATCATAATAAGTTCACAGACACCCAAAAACACCACACTGGACATGGTCCTGACAACCAGAAAGTCAAGATACAGCCTCATCCAACAGAACACAGACACCAGTCCCCTCCACCAGGAAGCCTACACAACCCACTGAACCAACCTTACCTTACCAACTGGGGGCAGACACCAAAAACAATGGGAAATACAAAACAGCAGCCTGCAAAAGGAGACACCAAACAGAGAAAGTTGAGCAAAATGAGAAGACTGAGAAATACACAGCAGATGAAGAAGAAGGAAAAAACTCACCAAAACAAATAAATGAAGAGGAAATAGGCAGTCTACCTGAAAAAGAATTCAGAGTAATGGTAGGAAAGGTGATCCAAAATCTTGAAAATAGAATGGAGAAAATACAAGTAATGTTTAACAAGGACCTAGAAGAACTAAAGAGCAAACAAACAATGATGAACAATGCAATAAATGAAATTAAAAATTCTCTAGAAGGAATCAATAGTAGAATAACTGAGGAGATAGACAGATAAGTGACCTGGAATATAAAATAGTGGAAATAACTACTTCAGAGTGGAATAAAGAAAAAAGAATGAAAAGAATTTAGGACAGTCTCAGAGTCATCTGGGACAACATTAAACAAACAAACATTCAAATTATAGGGGTCCCAGAAGAAGAAGAGAAAAAGAAAGGGATAAGAAAATATGTCAAGAGATTATAGTTGAAAACTTCACTAATATGGGAAAGAAAATAATCACTCAAGTCCAGGAAGCACAGAGAGATCCATACAGGTTAAATCCAAGGAGAACCAGAACAAGACATATATTAATCAAACTATCAAAAATTAAGTAGAAAAAAATATATATATTAAAAGCAGCAAGGAAAAAGCAACAAATAACATACAAGGGAATCCCCATAAGGTTAAAAGCTGATCTGTTAACAGGAACTCTGCAAGCCAGAAGGGAGTGGCAAGACATATTTAAAGTGATGAAACGGAAAAACCTACAACGAAGATTAATCTACCCAACAAAAATCTCATTCAGGTTCAAAGGAGAAATTAAAACCTTTACAGAGGAGGAAAAGTTAAGAGAATTCAGCACCACCAAACAACTTACCAACAAATGCTAAAGGAACGTCTCTAGGCAGGAAACACAAGAGAAGGAAAATACCTAAAATAACAAACCCAAACAATTAAGACAATGGTAAAAGGGACACACGTATCAATAACTACCTTAAATGTAAATGGATTAAATGCTCCCACCAAAAGACATAATCTGGCTGAATGGCTACAAAAACAAGACCTGTATATATGCTGTCTACAAGAGACCCACTTCAGACCTAGGGACACATACAGCCTGAAAGTGAGGGGATGGAAAAAGATATTCCATGCAAATGGAAATCAAAAGAAAGCTGGAGTAGCAATTCTCATATCAGATAAATAGACTTTAAAATAAAGACTATTACAAGAGACAAAGAAGAACACTACATAATGATCAAGGGATCAATCCAAGAAGAAGATATAACAATTGTAAATATTTATGCACCCAACATAAGAGCGCCTCAATACATAAAGCATCTACTAATAGCCATAAAAGGGGAAATCAACAGTAACACATTCATAATAGGCGGTTTTAACACCCCACTTTCACCACTGGACAGATCATCCAAAATAAAAAAAAATAAGGAAACACAAGCTTTAAATGATACATTAAACAAGATGGACTTAATTGATATTTATAGGACATTCCATCCAAAAACAACAGAATACATGTTCTTTTCAAATACTCATGGAATATTCTCTAGGATAGATCATATCTTGGGTCACAAATCAAGCCTTGATAAATTTAAGAAAATTGCCATATCAGTTATCTTTTCCAACCACAAGGTTATGAGACTAGATATCAATTACAGAAAAAAAAAACTATAAAAATTACAAACACATGGAGGCTCAACAATACACTACTAAATAACCAAGAGACCACTGAAGAAATCAAAGAGGAAATAAAAAAATACCTAGAAACAAATGACAATGAAAACACAATGACCAAAGACCTATGGGATGCAGCAAAAGCATTTCTAAGAGAGAAGTTTATAGCAGCACAGTCCTACTTTAAGAAACAAGAACAATCTCAAATAAACAACCTAAACTTACACCTAAAGCAATTAGAGAAAGAAGAACAAAAAAAACCCCAAAGTTAGCAGAATGAAAGAAATCATAAAGATCAGATAAGAAAGAAATGAAAAGGAAATGAAGGAAGCAATAGCAAAGATCAATAAAATTAAAGCTGTTTTTTTTTTGAGAAGATAAAATTGATAAACCATTAGCCAGATTCATCAAGAAAAAAAAAGGGAGAAGACTGAAATCAATAGAATTAGAAATGAAAAAAGGAGAAGTAATATCTGACACTGCAGAAATACCAAGGATCATGAGAGATTACCACAAGCAACTACATGGCAATAAAATGGACAACCTGGAACAAGTGGACAAATGCTTAGAAAAGCACAAGCTTCTGAGACTGAACCAGGAAGAAATAGAAAATATAAGCAGACCAATCACAAGCACTGAAATTGAAACTGTTATTAAAAATCTTCCAACAAACAAAAGCCAAGGTGAATTCTATCAAACATTTACAGAAGATCTAACACCTATACCTCTCGATCTCTCCCAAAATAAATTAGAGGGAGGAACACTCCTAAACTCATTCTATGAGGCCACCATCACTATGATGCCAAAATCAGAGAAAGATGTCACAAGAAAAGAAAATTATAGGCCAATATCATTGATGAACATACAGGTAAAAATCCTCAACAAAATACCAGCAAACAGAATCCAGCAGCACATTAAATGGATCATACACCATGACAAAGTCTGCTTTATCCCAGGAATGCAAGGACTCTTCAATATACACAAATCAACCAATGTTACACACTATATTAACAAATTGAAGGATAAAAACCATATGATCATCTCAATAGATGCAGAGAAAGCTTTCAATACCCATTTATGATTAAAAAACCTCTGTATAAAGTAGGCATAGAGGGAACTTACCTCAAGATAATAAAGATTATATATGACAAATGCACAACCAACCTTGTTCTCAATGGTGAAAAACTGAAACCACTTACTCTAAGATCAAGAACAAGACAAGGGAGTCCACGTTCACCACTATTATTCAACATAGTTTTGGAAGTTTTAGACACAGCAATCACAGAAGTAAAAGAAATAAAAGGAATCTAAGCTGGAAAAGAAGAAGTAAACAGTAACTGTTTGCAGATTACATGATATTATATGTAGAGAATCCTAAGGATGCTACCAGAAAACTACTAGAGCTAATCAATGAATTTGGTAAAGTAGCAGGATACAAAATTAATGCACAGAAATATCTTGCATTACTATACATTAATGATAAAAAATCTGAAAAAGAAATTAAGGAAACACTCCCATTTACCACTGCAACAAAAAGAATAAAACACCTAGGAATAAACCTACCTAGGGAGACAAAAGACCTGTATGCTGAAAACTATGACACTGATGAAAGAAATTAAAGATGATACAAACATATGGAGAGATAAACCATATTCTTGGATTGGAAGAATCAACATTCGTAAATGCCTATACTACCCAAAGCAATCTACAGATTCAATGCAATTCCTATCAAACTGCCAATGGTATTTTTCAGAGAAATAGAAGAAAAAATTTCACAATTTGTATGAAAACACAAAAGACCCCGAATAGCCAGAGCAATCTTGAGAAAGAAAAACAGAGCTGGAGGAATCAAACTCCCTGACTTCAGATTATAATACAAAGCAACAGTAATCGAGGCAGTATGCTACTGGCACAAAATCACAGAGATAAACACACACACCTATGGTTGCCTTATCTTTGATAAAGGAGGCAACAATATACAATGGAAAAAAGACAGCCTTTTCAAAATGTGGTGCTGAGAAAACTGGACAGATACATGTAAAAGAATGAAATTAGAATACTCCATAACACCATACACAAGAAGAAACTCAAAATGGATTAAAGACCTAAATGTAAGACCAGACACCATAAAACTCTTAAAGGAAAACAGGCAGAACACACTGTGACATAAATCACAGCAAGATCTTTTTTGACCCACCTCTTAGAGAAATGGAAACAAAAATAAACAAATGGGACCTAATGAAACTTAAAAGCTTTTGCACAACAAAGGAGACCATATACAAGATGAAAAGACAACACTCAGAATGGGAGAAAATATTTGCAAATGAAGCAACTGACAAAGGATTAATGTCCAAAATTTACAAGCAGCTCATGCAGCTCAATAACAAAAAAACAAACAACCCAATCCAAAAATGGGCAGAAGACCTAAACAGACATTTCTCCAAGGAAGATATACAGATTGCCAACAAACACATGAAATAATGCTAAACATCACTAATCATTAGAGAAATGCAAATCAAAACTACAATGAGGTATCACCTCCCACTGGTCAGAATGGCCATCATGAGAAAATCTACAAACAATAAGTGCTGGAGATGGTGTGGAGAAAAGGGACCCTCTTGCACTTTCTGTGGGAATGTAAGTTTATACAGTCACTATGGTGAACAGTATGGAGATTCCTTAAAAAACTAAAAATAGTACTACCATATGACCCAGCAATCCAACTACTGGGCATATACCCTGAGAAAACCATAAATCAAAAAGAGTCATTCACCACAATGTTCACTGCAGCACTATTTACAATAGCCAGGACATGGATTCAACCTAAGAGGCCATCAACATATGAATGAATAAAGAAGATGTGGCACATATATACAATGGAAATTACTCAGAAATAAAATGAAACAAAATGGAGTTATTTGAAGTGAGGTGGATGGACATAGAATCTGTCATACAGAGTGAAGTAAGTCAGAAAGAGAAAAACAAATACCATATGCTAACACATATATATGGAATCTTAAAAAAAATAATAAAAAAATAGGTTCTGAATAACCTAGGGGCAAGACAGGAATAAAGATGCAGATGTAGAGAATGCACTTGAGGACATGGGTTGGGGGAAGTGTAAGCTGGGACGAAGTGAGAGAATAGAATTGACATATATACACTACCAAATGTAAAATAGGTAGCTAGTGGGAAGCAGCTGCATAGCACAGGGAGATCAGCTTGGTGCTTTGTGACCACCTAGAGGGGTGGGATAGGGAGAGTGGGAGGGAGAGGATATGGAGATATATGTATATGTATAGCTGATTCACTTTGTTATGTAGCAGAAATTAACACAACAATATAAAAAAATTATACTCCTATAAAGATGTTTAAAAAAATGGAACTGGAGTAAGACAAAAATTAAAGAAACACTGGACATTAAAGATACAAAAAAAAAAAACAAAATCCCAAAGATGCCACCAGAAAACTACTAGAACTAATCAATGAATTTGGTAAGTTTGCAGGATACAAAATTACTGCACAGAAATCTCTGTCATTCCTATACACTAACAATGGAAATTCAGAAAGAGAAATTAAGGAAACAATCACATTTACCATCACAGCAAAAAAAATAGAATACCTAGGAATAAACCTACCAAAGGAGGTGAAAGACCTGTACTCAGAAACCTATAAAACACTGATGAAAGAAATAAAATATGACATAAACAGATGGAGAAATAAACCATTTTCTTAGATTGGAAGAATCAATATTGTGAAAACGATTATACTACCAAAAGTAATCTACAGATTCTGTGCAATTCCTTTCAAACTACCAATGGCATTCTTCACAGAATTAGAACAAAAAGTTTTACAATTCGTATGGAAACACAAAAGACCCTGCATAGCAAAAGCATTCTTGAGAAAGAAAAATGGAGGTGGAGGAATCAGGCTCCCCGACTACAAACTATACTACAAAGCTACAGTAATCAGGAAAGTATGGTAGTGGCACAAAAACAGAAATATAAACCAATGCTACAGGATAGAAAGCCCAGAGATAAACCCACACACATATGGACACCTAATTTATGACAAAGGAGGCAGGAACATTCAATGGAGAAAAAACTGCCTCTTCAATAAGTGTTGCTGGGAAAACTGGACAGCTACATGTAAAAGAATGAAATTAGAACACTCCTTAACACCATACATACACAACAATAAACTCAAAATGGGTTAAAGACCTAAATGTAAGATCAGACACTATAAAACTTTTAGAGTAAAACATAGAAAACACACCCTTTGACAGAAACTACAGCAAAATCTTTTCTGACCCACCTCCTAGAGTAATGGAAATAAAAACAAAAATAAACAAATGGGACTTAATTAAACTTCGAAGCTTTTGCATAGCCAAGGAAACCATAAACAAGAAAAAAAGACAACCCTCAGAATGGGAGAAAATATTTGGAAATGAAACAACAGACAAAGGATTAATCTGCAAAATATACAAACAGCTCATGTAGCTCCATATCAGAAGGACAAACAATTCAAATAAAAACTGGGTGGAAAACCTAAATAGACATTTCATCAAAGAAGACATACTAATGGCCAAGAGGCACATGAAAAGATCTCAACATCACTAACTATTAGAGAAATGAAAATCAAAACTACAATGTGGTATCACCTCATGCCTGTCAGAATGGCCATCATCAAAAAATCTACAAACAATAAATGCTGGAGAGGGTGTGGAGAAAAGGGATCCCTCTTGTACTGCTGGTGAGATTGCAAATTGATACAGCCACTATGGAGAACAGTATGGAGGTTCCTTATAATGCTAAAAGTAGAACACCATAAGACCCAGACATCTCACTCCTGAGCATATACCCTGAGAAAAGCATAATTCGGAAATAGACATGTACCACAATGTCCATTGCAGTGCTATTTACAATAGCCAGGACATGGAGTTAACCTAAATATCCATCGACAGAAGAATGGATAAAGAATATGTGACACATATATATAATGGAATATATTCAGCCATAAAAAGAAATTGAGTTATTTGTAGTGAGGTGGATTGATTAGAGTCTGTCACACAGAGTGAATTAAGTCAGAAGGAGAAAAACAAATACTATATGCTAACACATATATATTGAATCTAAAAAAAAACAAAAAACAAAAACAAATGGTACCGATGAACCTGGTGGCATGGCCGGAATAAATATGTAGACATAGAGCATGGACTTGTGGACATGGGAGGGGAGGAGGTAGTTGGAGCAAAGTGAGAATAGCAGCAACATATATACACAACCAAATGTAAAATAGTTAGCTAGTGGGAAAAAGCAGCATAGCACAGGGAGATCAGCTGGATGATTTTCAAAGACCTAGAGATGTGGCATAGGGAGGGTGGGAGGAAGTCTCAAGAGGGAGGGGGTATGGGGATATATGTATTCATATGGTTGATTCACTTTGTTGTATAACAGAAACAAACATATTATTGTGAAGCAATTATACTCCAATAAATATCTATTAAAAAAAGTAAAGAAAACCATATTTTATATAGCATAATTTAGTAATTTTAAAATGAAATTTCCAGATTTCCACAAGATTACACATTTATACACTTGTAATAAAATTGAGACATATTTTTTTGTCTCATCAATTGTTGAATTCATCATAAAGTATTGCCTGTTTTTATTCAAAGATTGCTACACTAAGCCCTAACTAGAATCAAATAAAAAACAGACAACCTTGAAGGTGAAGGGAACAGAACAGACCATGAAAACTGGATTCAACCTAATGTACCAAGAAAACACTTACTAAGAGTAAAATGTTATTGACATGCTGTCTCAAAGAGTTAGGGAACTTATTCAGAGGACCAATTGTTTTGGAGCTAACAGCTTCTACATTTTATCAGCTTCCTCTTGCTTATTTGTCAAATAAAGTCTAGTTGTATTGTGACTAATTATTATGTGTATAAAATTTGGATTAAAAGGATGTTTCAAGTTAAATTAGACTAATACAAAATATTGAACCTATATTCACTCATACAATACAAAGTACAATAAGCTTTCTTGTAATATGTAATTATATCTTTAAAATGTGCCAATTATTATAAATAAAAATCTCACTTTTTATTGTTTACCAAGTAAGATGAATTCAACTTCCCCATGTATCTGAAGGCAGAACATATCTGTGTTTTTCCTATCAATGCACTGAAACCTGAGAAGCCATAATTCAATAGAAAAAGAGATAAAACTCAATGGTTGCAGGTATATGCCAAGAAAATTCAACAACTGAGACATGGAAAAAAAGTGAATGTTTTCTACTATTTGTAAATAAATGTCAGTTTATTATGCATTTTATTTGATCAGTTTATTTTTATTTATTTGATCAGTAAGATATTTTGGGAAAAAAAATTTTTACTCAAAAAAAGCTTTTTTGTTATATTTTATATTCTGCAGAGCAGTTTCCTTATGGAGTATCATTTGAACAATGCATAAGGCATAAAAGAAATGATTTATAGAAATGATGAAATGTGATTTTCTTCTTTAAGGTCAAATCTATTTGAATAGAATCATGTTAATTTATCCACTCTTTTTTCAAATGGTAAACTCAAATATAAATTATTCAATAGGTCTATCATATAATTCATTGGACTGTGTAAGATAATAATTAAGTAAAGAGCATCATATGGTACTGTTCATGGACAATTTACAGCACAAATACATATAATAATATTTTTACTCTCCCACTTGATAACAATGTCAGCAACCTATAAATGCCACTATACAGCTCTGCTCATGAGAAGCAGGAGTAATGAACTATAAGAGCTTGCTCTTTGAAAAGAATGAATTAAATGGCAATGTCTGTGATTATATCATAATGATTAAGTGAATATAATGAAGCATGCAGTGAATTCTTCAATATCCATTTCAGAGGAAGTGGGTTACCCTGGTCTACTTTGATATCACTGTTTTAAACTGTATTATGCTACAAGTGTGTGTGGCTTTTAGAGACCAAAATAATCTGGCATCATGTGGAACAAAAATGAAAAGTGTAAGATAAATTTTGCTGGCATTTTCATTAAGGCTTTCAAGTTAAACAGTTTTCTTATTCACCAGAAGCTCTTCCTCACAGTCTTATTGAATCATATTTCTTATCCAAAGGCACATTTATACACATGAAGTGAATAGAAATGGAACAACTTACCTTTTCATTTCAACTGTTAAGAATGACTGGGACCTACAAATGCATGGCTAATTTGGTCCTGGTAGTCAGTAACCATTGTGAAGATTTTAAAGGAACAGATTGGGCAGCAGGATTGCAACCTCATTTACATGCTATGAAAGACATTGCTTGGACCAGAGGGCAGAGAGCAGAAGCAAGAAGAACTACAATCCTGCAGCCTGTGGGGAAAAAAACACATTCACAAAAAGATAGGCACAATGAAAAGGCAAAGGGCTATGTACCAGATGAAGGAACAAGATAAAACCCCAGAAAAACAACTAAATGAAGTGGAGATAGGCAAACTTCCAGAAAAATAATTCAGAATAATGATGGTGAAGATGATCCAGGACCTCAGAAAAATAATGCAGGCAAAGATCGAGAAGATGCAAGAAATGTTTAACAAAGACCTAGAAGAATTAAAGAACAAATAGAGATGAAAAATACAATAACTGAAATTAAACCTACACTAGAAGGAATCAATAGCAGAATAACTGAGGCAGAAGAACGGAAAAGTGAACTGGAAGACAGAATTGTGGAATTCACTGCTAAAGAACAGAATAAAGAAAAAAGAATGAAAAGAAATGAACAGCCTAAGAGACCTGTGGGACAACATTAAATGCAACAACATTCACTTTATAGGGGTCCCAGAAGGAGAAGAGAGAGAGAAAGTACCAGAGAAAATATTTGAAGAGATTATACTCGAAAACTTGCTTAACATGGGAAAGGAAATAGTCACCAAAGTTCAGGAAGCTCAGCGATCCCACACAGGATAAACCCAAGGAGAAACATGCCAAGACACATAGTAATCAAATTGGCAAAAATTAAAGACAAAGAAAAATTATTGAAAGCAGCAAGGGAAAAATGACAAATAACATACAAGGGAACTCCCGTAAGGATAACAGCTGATTTCTCAGCAGAAATTCTACAAGCCAGAAGGGAGTGGCATGATATACTTAAAGTGATGAAAGGGAAGAACCTACAACCAAGATTACTCTACCCGGCAAGAATCTCATTCAGATTTGATGAAGATATCAAAAACTTTACAGACAAACAAAAGCTAAGAGAATTTAGCACCACCAAACCAGCTCTACAACAAATACTAAAGGAGCTTCTCTAAGTGGGAAACATAAGAGAAGAAAAGGACCTACAAAAACAAACCCAAAACAATTAAGAAAATGGTCATAGGAACATACATATGGATAATTACCTTAAACGCGAATGGATTAAATGCTCCAAATAAAAAACACAGGTTTGCTGAATGGATACAGAAACAAGACCCATATATATGCTCTCTACAAGAGACGCACTTCAGCCCTAGGAACACATACAGACTGAAAGTGAAGGGATGGAAAAAGATATTCCATGCAAATGGAAATCAAAAGAAAGCTGAGTAGCTATACTCATATCAGATAAAATAGACATTAAAATAAAGAATGTTACAAGAGACAAGGAAGGACAGTACATAATGTTCAAGGGATCAATCCAAGAAGATATAACAATTATAAATATATATGAACCCAACATAGGAGCACCTCAATACATAAGGCAACTGCTAACTGCTATAAAAGAGGAAATCAACAGTAACACAATAATAGTGGGGGACTTTAACACCTCACTGAAACCCATGGACAGATCGTCCAAAACGAAAATAAATAAGGAAACAGAAGCATTAAATGACTCAATAGACCAGATAGATTTAATTGATATTTATAGGACACTCCATCCAAAAACAGCAGATTACACTTTCTTCTCAAGTGTGCATGGAACATTCTCTAGGATAGATCACATCTTGGGTCACAAATCAAGCCTCAGTAAATTTAAGAAAATTGAAATCATATCAAGCATCTTTTCTGACCACAACCTTATGACATTAGAAATGAATTACAGGGGGAAAAAAGTAAAAAACACAAACACAATACGCTAAACAATATGCTACTGAATACCCAAGTGTCACTGAAGAAATCAGAGAAGGAAATCCAAAAGTACCGAGAGACAATGAAAACACGATGATCCAAAACCTATAGGACGCAGCAAGAGCAGTTCTAAGAGGGAAGTTTATAGCTATAGAAGCCTACCTCAGGAAACAAGAAAAATCTCAAATAAACAGTCTAACCTTACACCTAAAGGAACTAGAAAAAGAAGAACAAACAAAACCCAAAGTTAGCAGAAGGAAAGAAATCATGAAGATCAGAACAGAAACAAATGAAATTGAAACAAAGAAAACAATAGCAAAGATCAATAAAATTGGGGCTTCTCTGGTGGCGCAGTGGTTGAGAGTCCGCCTGCCAATTCAGGAGATATGGGTTCATGTCGCGGTCCAGGAAGATCCCACATGCCGCGGAGCGGCTGGGCCCGTGAGCCATGGCCACTGAGCCTGTGCGTCCGGAGCCTGTGCTCTGCAATGGGAGAGGCCACAACAGTGAGAGGCCTGCGTACCACAAACAAATAAACAAAAAAAAAATCAATAAAACTAAAAACTGGTTCTTTGAGAAGAAAAAAAAAATTGATAAATCATTAGCCAGACTCATCAGGAAAAAGAGGGAGAGGACTCAAATCAATAAAATTAGAAATGCAAAAGAAGTTACAACAGACACCACAGAAATACAAAGCATCCTAACAGACTACTACAAGGAACTCTATGCCAATAAGATGGGCAACCTGGAAGAAACTGACAAATTCTTAGAAAGGTATAACCTTCTAAGACTGAAATAGGAAGAAATAGAAAATATGAACAGACCAATCACAAGTAATGAAATTGAAACTGTGATTAAAAATCTTCCAACAAACAAAAGTCCAGGACCAGGTGGCTTCACAGGTGAATTCTGTCAAACATTTAGAGAGGAGATAACACCCATCCTTCTCAAACTCTTCCAAAAATTTGCAGAGGGAGGAACACTCCCAAAATCATTCTATGAGGCCACCATCACACTGATACCAAAACCAGACAAAGATACTACAAAAAAAGAAAATTACAGACCAATAACACTGATGAATATAGATGCAAAAATCCTCAACAAAATACTAGCAAACAGAATCCAACAGCACATTGAAAGGATCATACACCATGATCAAACGGGATTTATCCCAGGGATACAAGGATTCTTCAATATATGCAAATCAATCAATGTGATTCACCCTATTAACACGTTGAAGAATAAAACCCATGTGATCATCTCAATAGATGCAGAAAAAGCTTTTGACAAAATTCAACACCCATTTATGATTAAAAAAAAACTCTCCAGAAAGTGGGCATAGAGGTAACCTACCTCGACATAATAAAGGCCATATATGACAAACCCACAGCAAACATCATTCTTAATGGTGAAAAACTAAAAGCATTTCCTCTAAGATCAGGAATGAGACAAGGATGCCCATTCTCACCGCTACTACTGAACACAGTTTTGGAAGTCCTAGCCACGGCAATCAGAGAAGAAAGAGAAATAAAAGGAATACAAATTAGAAAAGAAGAAGTAAAACTGTCACTGTTTGCAGATGACATGATACTATACATAGAGAATCCTAGAAATGCCACCAGAAAACTACTAGAGCTAATCAATGAATTGGGTAAAGTTGCAGGATACAAAATTAATGCACAGAAATCTCTGGCATTCCTATACACTAATGATGAAAAATCTGAAAGAGAAATTTAGGAAACACTCCCATTTACCATTGCAACAAAAAGAATAAAATAGCTAAGAATAAACCTGCCTAAGGAGGTAAAATGCTTGTACTCAGAAAACTATAAAACACTGATGAAAGAAATCAAAGATGACATGAACAGTGGAGAAATATACCATGTTCTTGGATTGGAAGAATCAATATTGTGAAAGTGACTATACTACCCAAAGCAATATACAGATTCAATGCAATCCCTATCCAATTATCAATGGCACTTTTAAAGAACTAGAACAAAAAATCTTAAAATTTGTATGGAGACACAAAAGACCCTGAATAGCCAAAGAAGTCTTGAGGGAGAAAAGCGGAGCTGGAGGAATCAGACTCCCTGATTTCAGACTATACTACAAAGATACAGTAATCTAGACAATATGGTACTGGCACAAAAACAGAAATATAGATCAATGGGACAGTATAGAAAGCCCAGAGATAAACCCACGCACCTATGGTCAACTAATGTATGACAAAGGAGACAAGGATATACAGTGGAGAAAAGGCAGTCTCTTCAGTAAGTGGTTCTGGGAAAACTGAACAGCTTTGTAAAAGAATGAAAATAGAACACTCCCTAACACCACACACAAAAATAAACTCAAAATGGATTTGAGACCTAAATGTAAGACCGCACACTATAAAAATCTTAGCGGAAAACATAGGAAGATCACTCTTTGACATAAATCACAGCAAGGTCTTTTTTGATCCACCTCCTAGAGTAATGGAAATAAAAACAAAAATAAACAAATGGGACCTAATGAAACTTAAAAACTTTTTCACAGCAAAGGAAACCATAAAGAAGACGAAAAGACAACCCTCAGAATGGGAGAAAATATTTGCATATGAAGCAATGGACAAAGGATTAATCTGCAAAATAAAGAAACAAACAACCCAATCCAAAAATGGGCAGAAGATCTAAATAGACATTTCTCCAAAGAAGACATACAGATGACCAAGAAGCACATGAAAAGCCACTCAGCATCACTAATTATTAGAGAAATGCAAATCAAAACTACAATGAGGTATCACTTCACACCAGTTAGAATGGGCATCATCAGAAAATCTACAAACAACAAATGCTGGAGAGGGTGTGGAGAAAAGGGAATCCTCTTGCACTTTTGGTGGGAATGTAAATTGATACAGCCACTATGGAGAACAGTATGGAGGTTCCTTAAGAAACTAAAAATAGGATTACCATATGATCCAGCAATCCCACTTCTGAGCATATACCCAGAGAAAACCATATTTCAAAAAGACACATGCACCCCAATGTTCATTGCAGCACTATTTTCAATAGCCAGGTCATGGAAGCAGCCTAAATGCTCATTGACAGATGAATGCATAAAGAGTTGTGGTACATATATACAATAGAATATTACTCAGCCTTAAAAAGGAATGAAATTGACTCATTTATTGAGACGTGGATGAATCTAGAGACTGTCATACAGAGTGAAGTAAGTCAGAAAGACAGAAACAAATATCGTATATTAATGCATGTATGTGGAACCTAGAAAAATGTTACAGATGAACCAGTTTGCAGGGCAGAAGTTGAGACACAGATGTAGAGAACAAATGTATGGACACCAAGGGGGGCAAGCCATGGGGGGTTGGGGATGATGGTGTGATGAATTGGGAGATTGGGATTGACATGTATACACTGAAGTGTATAAAACTGATGACAAATAAGAACCTGCTGTATAAAAAATAAATAAAATAAAATTCAAAAATTAAAAAAAAAAGACGTTGCTTGGATATATTGACTCTGCTAAAAATATACAACACTTCTGATGTTTACATTGTGATTAAATTAAAACTATGGTTAATATTTTGAATTTTGCATGAATGCATAGGTTTGATACTTAATAAACATAAGGGTACATTTTAAAATGTTCAGAGTATGTGAAATAATAAAATTTTTCTTTCATTCTTATTTTTCATTTTCTGTAGCTGTATCAACTGCTAGAATACAGATTTTCATTGCCTCAGACTTGGCCATATTTTTCATGAGATGGCAAATTTAGTCCCACTGTTTCTAACTTCATCAGCAGAAATTGTAGTAGAAAATACTTGACATTTTTTACTTCTTCTGTTTTCAAATTTCGTATTCACTTTTATTGAACTTTAATCCATCTTTCTTGAAAATAAGACCAAGAAGTATAAACACAGCCCTAGTTCTAGACTGGGATTTTAAATCTAGGAATATGGGGTGAGTGTAGCTGTGTGTGTGGTTTCTTTGGCCAACAAAATATTTTAAAAAACGTTGAAAGCATTAAGGGAGGACATGCATACTCCCAATTCCATCTGCATACTGGCATTTCATCTGGTTCCAAAATCTTTGTGGTATGTAATGTGAGATGCAACTAACCACCTTTCCAATAATGACAGTATCATAGTCATTAAATATTCTATTGAAATTTTACTCTTAACCACTGCCAAGAAGTTTGTGGAGGCTAATAGTTGTAACCAAATTATTCTCCACTGAAAATAAGCATAGAATCAAAATTGGAATAAAAGTAAGGTTTAATTTCTTTTTTTCCTATTTTGAGAAATTATATTATTTTGTGCTTGTGCAATGGGTCCTTTTGTAAGAAACAAAATGTATATATAGGGCTTCCCTGGTGGCGCAGTGGTAGAGAGTCTGCCTGCCAATGCAGGGGACACGGGTTCATGCCCCGGTCCGGGGAAGATCCCACATGCCGCGGAGCATCTAAGCCCATGAGCCATGGCCGCTGAGCCTGCGCGTCCGGAGACTGTGCTCCACAACGGGAGAGACCACAACAGTGAGAGGCCCGCGTACCACAAAATAACAAACAAACAAACAAACAAACAAAAAAAATATATATATAAAACAATACATATACATGGTAAGAAAATAAAACAGTACAAAAACTTTAGAGCAAAGCTTGCTTTCTTTACACACTAAAACCCTTCCTTCTAGAGTTTACAACAGATATAATTCTTGTGTATCTTTACAGAAACATACAGATAAACATATATGTATATATATTATTTTAAAAACAGACATTTTATTATATTATGCACATTTGTCTGCACCTTACTTTATCATTATGTCCTAGAGATTATTCCTTACGAGTCCAAATAAAGCTAGCTCATTTACATTAGACTGTGTAAAAGCAGTCCATTACGTGACTGTACAGTGAAACAGATCTTTCTTGATTCTATAGGATTCTGCTTACTTTCCATAAGCATCAGAGTCTTCCTTCTCCTCCTCGTTTTCCTCTGGTTCTTGCATTTTCTCAAGTAGGTTAATTGCAAACTCACAATTCTATTACCTCACCATGACAATAAGTGAAAAATAAGTTATTTTTACTGTATTGTTACTTTTATAAGATAAATTTAGTTTGCCCAAGGGAATAAATGCATGATATTTTACTTAAAGTGCATTTTTGTGTATACAGATGTATATATACACACACACATAATAAAAGGAAAGAGAATGTGTAAGTCTAACACAGCAAGGGTGTTTAAAAGTCCTTTCCAGAACAAAGCAGTTATGCTTTTGTAATCCTGACTAAATGAAGTCAGGCAGGCAGCTATTACTCAGGGTTACAGACCAATGTTCACTGTTTCCACAGAGGAGCATCCATGTGGTATGTAAAGCATGAATGATGTGGACAGAGTTGTTGGTCACTGATGGAGTCTATAACAACTCTCATAGTCATCAGTGCCCAAAAAGCACCAGCTTTTTAGTAAGAAGAGTGATGACCCACAAAAGAGATGTTTTTAAGGACACTGAATATCAGGTAAGGCAGGGGTTTTAAAACTTCTACTCTAAGCAAAAATTAAAAGTTGCACTAAGCAGATTTTTATCCTGAGAAAAACCACTTGGAGAGCTCATTTTAACTGAAGAGTAAGAAAAATTATCTTGCTGGAAAGGAAGTAGGAAGAATGTTTTGTGACATACCTATAGGGCTTGGGAGAAAAAATGAACCAATTTGAAATCTTACTTATCCCAGTGCCATGATTAGCCTCCTATGTGGTCTTCTAGAATTTTTATATTTTAAGGTTACAATATAAACTATGATCCATTTTGAATTGATTTTCTGCATAGTGTGTAATAGTGATCAACACAAGTCTTATGCATTGAAAGGCAGGTTATACCTTTCATTGAAAAAAGCTATTAGTGGCCCATAGCTAAGTAGGAGAAACTGTGTTTTCTCATTTCCCTGGAACAGTCTTGATTTATGCCTGCTATTTGTGCAGATTTATTAATAATGTTCACTTTTACTCTCTAATGTACCCCCATTTGATGCTAAGTGATCACACTACCCACAGGCCCCCTTTCTCAGAAAGAGATATAAGCTGCTGAATGACATTTAGATTAAATAATAGGTTGGGTTTAATAAGAATCATCTGAAACACAAAGAAATTTCTTCCTTTTTGACACTATCAAAGTGTTCTGCTCTCCTTTATAACTATTCCTTACCACCACCTATCAATTCACATTTTTTAAATGGTGACATTAGAATCAGGTTATGATGACATTTTGTTGTCAACAGCAAAATAAAGGTCTAAAAAAATAATTGACTCAGTAGAATGGGATTTATTATCAGTTACATTTTTTGTTTATAGTTTTGACTGTTAAAAATAAACTTTGATTTTTCTTTCCCTTACATGTGGCTATTGTCAATTAAAAGTAAATAGTAGATTAATTAAATAGACTTTATTCCTAATATATCAAGTAATATTGTGAGTTGTAATATTAGTCCATGGATCAATTATTACATAAAGTACTTTAGAAATTTCATTGTAGATACACCAACTCTCGGGTTAAGAGTGGTAAAACTATAACTTAAGGGTGTCTATACAACCTTGGAAAAGATCCTCAATCAATTTAAATTTTCGTGCAATGGAGATAAAATAGCACATAATTCATAAGTACTTTAATGATTATTGGAAATATTAATAAATGTAAAATGTTTACCAGTATGTTATTTGAGTATGTATTTCATTTACATTTAATGTAAGTAATGATATGATACAATTTACTTCTACAATTTTGATCTTTGTGCTATATATGACCTATGTCAGTTGTTTTTTTTTTTCTCTTTTCCTCCAGTATTGCCTTCTTCTGTGTTAAATAGATTTTTTTTTCTATACTTATATTTTTCTTATTACTTTTTAACTATATTTCATAGTTATTATCTTAGTGGTTGCCCTGGGTTTTCAAATTAACATATTAATTCAAAACAATCTAGTTTAGATAAATACCAACTTAATTTCAAAAATATATGAAAAACTTTGCTGTAATGCAGCTTCATTCTGTACCCCTTCCTTTGTGCTATTATTGACATACAAATTTCATCTTTATACATTTTAAGCCCATAAATGTTATTTTATAATTACTGCTTAATGAAGTTTTCTTTAAACAGATCAAAGAGTTACAAGAGTGTATTTATATTACCTTTTACGTTTTCCTGTGTAGTTCTTGTGTTTTCTGTACAATGATTTGTGTAGATTTGAGTTACTGTTTAGTGTCCTTACAGTTCAGTTTGAAGGATTCCTTTTGATGTTTTTTGTAGGACAAGTTTGCAAACAATAGGTGCCCTCAGCTTACTTTATTTGAGAATATAGAATATATATCTTTCATTTTTGAAAGATATTCTTGCTTTATTTAAGACTCTTGGTTGACTTTTTTTTTAGCATTTAGATTATGTCATCTCTGATGGTTAACATTTTGTTTCAATTTGGAAGATGTTTTTAAATGAGAACAACTTTTACATTGGTGAACTTTGAGTAAAGCAGATTGTCCTCCATAATATCAATGGGCTTCATTCAAGCAGTTGAAAGCCTGAATAGAACAAAAAGTTCAGCTTCCTCAAGCAAGAGAAAAATTCTCCAGCAGAGTGCCTTCAAACTTCATCTGCACCATCAGCTCTCCTGAGTCTCCACCTGCTGGCCTTCAGACTGGAACTGCACCATCAGCTCTATAGTGTTTTGAGCCTGTCAAGCCCACACTACAGATTTTGGACAGCCTAACCTCCATAATCACATAAGCCAATTCCTTAAAATAAGTCTCTTAATAGATATGTGTGAAATACACACACACACGCATGCACACACACACATCCTATTTGTTCTATTTCTCTGAATAACTTTGATTACAGATTTTGGTACTGAGAGTAATTCTAGAGAAACAGGATCTTAAAGATGAATTTTCTAGACTAGTTCTGGAGTTTCTGGAATTGACTGTCTAACCTGACTAGATTTAAAGACAATAATGACTCTATTTCCAGTGTAAAGAGAGCACATCCACGGTGTGATAAGCAATAGAGATAAACAAAATATCACCATTGGAAACTTCTTATCAAACGTTTGTAAGAAGCAAGGTGAGTGACCATGTATATGATACTTTCAAACATTTTCCTCAAACTAAGGAGTATAATGGAATTGGGTAGTTTCTACTAATATCACTAGACAAAGTGGGAAAACCAAATAATGAGCTCAAGAATTCAAATTTCCAGCTCAAGGACTCATAAATGACCTGAAAACTTCTATGCCTATACTGAAAAATGCCTTTTTTTTTTTTTCTGTATCCACAGTGTTGAGACTGCTGAAAAACAAACCCAGAAACTTATCTTGTTAAGTGACTAACTTAAAATGCAAAGTGAATTCTCAGTCTCACAGGGTGTCTACTGTTTGAGAGCCTTGATTAGGAAGGAATGGGATCCTGAAAGTTAGAATCATGATTTGTAGAAAGATGTTGAATGAAGCTGAGGACATTGAGCAATTGAGCACCTAAATTATGAGGAATCTTTGCCAGTAGAAACAGCCTATCCACCTATAGTACAAGCAGCCTCTCCACTCCTTTGTGAGGAGATTAATTCTGCATTGCCTGAAGAAACTGTAATGGCTCCCCCCGAGGCAGTTGCCATGCAAGACAATGCTGATTCTAGTTAGGAACCACCCACAACAACTTGTTTTACTTTTAGAACTATTACTAGACTCCAGCAGACCCCCAAAGGAGAGGTATAAAATGTGACCCATGAGAAGGTGAACTACACTCCAAAATAACTACTAGAATTTTCTATTTTATATGGACAGAAATCTGGGGAATATGTGTGGGAATGGATATTAAGGGTGTGGCATAATATTCAAAGGAAAATAAAATTGGATCAGGGCAAATTTATTGATATGTGTCCACTGAACAGAGATTTAAAATTTAATAGTATAGATTGGCAAATTAGAGAGGGCTTTAACAGTTTGTTTGGCTTAAGCAAGGACTAGAAGGTGGCCCAGAGTGAGTGAGCTAGAAAGGCCAGACCTGCCATGGTTTACTGTAGAGGAAGTAATTCAAAGGCTAAGCATATTAGAATGTTAGAGTGGATTAGTCATTTAAGACCTCTCACCCACGCTCACAGGGTTCAGAAGACACACCTCTCACCATGACTTGTAAGAAGATAACTTTGTGAGCGGAGCCCCAGCATCCTTGAAGAGTTATGTGATTGCTTTTTTCTGAAGGCTAGACCTTACAACGGGAACTGGGGTCACTGGATTGGGTCACTGAATTGGGAATAATTGGATCCTGGGGTGACAGGAGCCAAGTGGTGGTACTCAACTGCCAAATGCAGGGTGGGTGTGGTTACTGTAATGGACAATAGAGCCCAAACAGCAATCAGAATAGTCTGACTCTCTCAGACCTATGCGATTGGCTAGTTGATCATGGTGTTCCTACAAAGGCAATAGTTAGGAAACCTACTAAATTCTTGCCTGTATAAGCAGAAAAGTTCTATGTCAAGTGAAGAAAAGACTAGCCTAAATCATAAAAACAGACAGTCATGGCCCATCAATCAATTCCCAGACTTGAGCCAGTTTACAGACACAGAACCTCTTGAATAAAGAGGATGCCAAAACCCCTTGAGAAAAGAATTTGGTACATTGCCAAAAGTTTACACTGTTAATCATTCCCCCAGTGTTCCTGAAGGAAATTAAGGCCTTATACTAGGTTAACTGCACTGGGGAAAAGAAAATCATCAAACCTTTGGAGGCCTACTGGACACTGGCTCTGAACTGTCACTAATTCCAGGAGACACAAAACATCAATATCATTCATGGCTCAGAAGTGTGGGTTATAGAGGTCAGGTGACCAATGGAGTATTAGTTAGATCTACCTCCTAGTGGGCACATGGGTCCCTGATCTCATCTTGTGGTTTTCTCTCCAGTTCTGGAATGCTGGATGTATTTAACCTCTGGCAGAATCCCCAGTGTGGTTCCATGACCTGTGGAGTAAGGGCAATATGACAGGAATAGCCAAGAGGAATCCACTAGAACTGCCTCTACTTAGAAAAATAGTAAACCAAAAACAATACCATATTCATGGAGGGTTTGCCAAGATTAAGGCCACCACTTGAAGGATGTAGAGGTGGTGATTCCCACCTCATCTCCATTCAATATGACTATTTGTCCTGTGCAGAATACTGATGGATCTTTGATAATGACAGTGGATTATGGTAAGTTTAATCTTGCAGTGACTTCAATTGCAGCTGCTGTACCAGATGTGGATTTATTGCTTGAGCACATTAACACATCCTCTGGTACCCACTACTGGTACTCTTAGTACCAGTTATTAATTTGACAAATGCTTTTTTTTTCTAATCCCTGTAAATAAACACCACCTGAAGCATTGAGTTTTAGCTTGCCAGGCCAGCAATACCTCTTCACTGTCCTACCTCAGGAGTATATCAACTCTATAAACTCTGTCATAATTTAGTTTTGCTAAGATCTCGATCCCCTTTCTATTACACACTGGTCTATTACATTGATAACATTATACTGATTGAACCTAATGAGGAAGAAGTAGCAATTATTTTAGACATATTGATAAGACATTTACATGTCAGGAGGTGGGAAATAAATCTGACAAAAATTCAGGAGTTTTCTACCTTAGTGAAATTTCCAGAAGTCAAATGGTGTGGGGCATATTGAGATATCCTTTTCAAAGTAAAAGATAAGTTGTTGAAGATGGCCCCTCCTACAACAGAAAAGGAGGCACAATGCCTGGTGGGCCCCTTGGGATATTGGAAGCAACATATTCATTTAAATATGTTACTCTGGCCTACCTATTTACCTAGTTTCTTGAAATGGGACCCAGAACAAAAGAAGGATCCACAACAGATCCAGGCTGCCTCTGCCAATTGGGTCACATGATCTGTCAGATCCAATGGTGCTTGAAGTGTCAATGTCAGATAGGGATGCTGTTTGGAGCCTTTGACAGTTCCATGGGTGAATCAAGTACAGGTCTTTAGGATATTGGAGAAAGGTCTTTAGAATATTGGAGAAAGGTCTTTCTGTCATCCACAGATAACTACCCTCCTTTTGAGAAATAGTTCCTGGCTTGCTTCTGGGCTTTGGTAGAGACTGAATGCTTAATCATGGGCCAGTAAGTTACCATGCAACCTGAGCCCATCATGAACTGGGTGTTATCTGACCTACCAAGTCATAAAGTTGGACATGCAAAGCAGGAATCCATCATCAAATAGAAATGGTATTCATGAGATTGGGCCTGAGAAGGCCCTGAAGGCACAATAAGTTACATGAAGAAGTGGCCCAAATGCACAGGGTCCTGGTCCCTGCCTCACATACCTTCCCTCTCCTAAGTCTGTACCCATGACCATGCAGAGTTCCTTATTATAAGAGGACAGAGGAAGAGAACACTCAGGCCTGGTTTATAAGTGATTCTAAATAATATGCAGGCATTATTTGAAAGTGGACAACTGCAGCTCTACATCCCCTTTCTGGGACCTCCCTGAAGGACAGTAGTGAGGAGAGATCATCCCGGGGGCAGGACTTCGAGTAGTGCACCTGGTTGTTTATTTTGCTCTGAAGGAAAAAAGGCCAGACGTGTTATTATATACTGATTCATGATTTGTGGCAATGATTTGGGTGGATTATCAGGGACTTAGAAGAAATACAATGGGAAAATTGGTGAGAAGAAAGTCTGGGGAAAAGAAATACAGATAGACCTCTCTGAATGGGCAAAAATCACCAAGATATCATGTCAATGCTCACCAGAGGGTAACCTCAGAAGAAGAGAATTTTAAATCCGTTCATAGGGTGACATCTTCTGTGGATATCAGTCAGTCTCTTTCTACAGCTGCCCCTGTCATTACACAATTGACTCACGAACAAGGTGGCCCTGGTGGCAGGGATGGAGGTTATGCATGGGCTTACATTAACTAAGCATGGCCTGGCTACTCAGTCACTATTGAGTGTCTAAGATGTCAGAGGCAGGAACCAACATTTAGTCCCCAGTATGGCACCATTTCCAGGGGTGATCAGCCAGCTACCTGATGGCAGGTTTGCTACTTTGGCCCACTTCTGTCATTTAAATGGAAGTATTTTGTTCTTAATGAAATAGACATTTACTATAGGTACATATTTGCATTCCCTGCATGCAGTGCTTCTGCCCAAATTGCCATTCATAGACTTATAGAATATCTTATCCACTATCATGTATTCCACATAGCATTGCATCTGATTATGCAACTAACTTCATAACAAATGAAGCATGGCAATGAGCTCATGTTCTTAGAGTGTTCTTCACCATCATGAAGCAGCTTACTTGTTATAACGGTGGAACTGTGTTTTGAAGACTCAGTTATAGTACCAACTGGATGGCAATACCTTGCAGGGCTGAGGCAAGATTCTTTAAGAGGCTCTGAATCAGTGCCTAATATATAGTGTTGTTTCTCCAATAGCCAGGATCCATGGGTCCAGGAATCAAGAGGTGGAAATGGTAGTGGCACTATTCACTATTATCCCTAATGTCCAAGAAACACAAGTTTGGCTTCCTGTTCTCACAACTTTATGCTCTGCTGGCCTAGAGATCTTAGATCTAAAGAAAGGAATTGAACTGAAAGTAAATATTGCCACTCAGCCATTTTGAATTCCTCATGCCTCTGAATTAACAGATAAAGAAAAGAGTTACAATGCTGGCTGGGGTTATTTTCACTGACTATCAAGGGGAAATTGGACTACTATTTCAAAATGGAGGTAAAGAAGAGTATGTCTGAAATATAGGCATACTAGAGTATCTTACTGTTATCATGCTCTGTGGTTAAAGCCAATGAAAATCTACAACAACCCAATTCAGATAGAACTATTAATAGCACAGAGCTCTCAGGAGTGAAGGTTTGGGTCACACTACCAGGTAAAGAACCATGATCAGCTAAGATACTTACTGAAGGAAAAGGTAATATAGAATGGAGAGTGGGAACTTGTAGTTATGAATGCCAGCTATGACCATATGACCAGTTACAGAATCAAATTCTGTAATTGTCATATATCCTCTTTATTTTATTATAATTCTGTTAAAACATATATCTTTGTTTTCTTCTCTCTCTTATCCCCTTATCATATAACAAAATATATATTGACTTTATATCATAGTATTTAAGTATTATTAACTTTATATTTTAGTTATGAGATACCAAGAACAGTACATCATCCAAGAACTTTGCTTCCTCTTCTGGGATAAAGGATGGTATGTTTCTGGTTGTATGAATAGTAGTGGGACCATGTAAAATGGAAGTGTAACCTTGTGATTATCTTTATTTGGAGAATAAGTATGATTTAAAGATATACATTTTCGTGCCAAATTGATAAGGGGTGGACTTGTGATGGTTAATTATTTTTTAACATCTTTATTGGAGTATAGTCCCTTTACAATGTTGAGCTAGTTTCTGCTGTATAACAGTGAATCAGCTATATGTAGACATATATCCCCATATACCCTCCTCTCCCTCCTACCCTCCCTATCTCACCCCTCTAGGTAGCCACAAAGCACGAGCTGATCTCCCTGTGCTATGCAGCTGCTTCTCACTAGCTATCTATTTGACATTTGGTAGTGTATAGATGTCAATGTTACTGTCTCACTTCGCTCCAGCTTACCCCTCCCCTCCCTGTGTCCTCAAGTCCATTCTCTATGTCTGCATCTTTTCTTAAATTTTATTTTATTTTATTTTTATGTTTTTATTTTAACATCTTAATTGGAGTAAAATTGCTTTACAATGGTGTGTTAGTTTCTGCTTTAAAACAAAGTGAATCAGTTATACATATACATATGTTCCCATATCTCTTCCTTCTTGCATCTCCCTCCCTCCCATCCTCCCTATCTCACCACTCTAGGTGGTCACAAAGCACCGAGCTGATCTCCCTGTGCTATGTGGCTGCTTCCCACTAGCTATCTATTTTATGTTTGGTAGTGTAGATATGTCCATGCCACTCTCTCACTTTGTCACAGCTTACCCCTCCCCCTCCTCGTATGCTCAAGTCCATTCTCTAGTAGGTCTGTGTCTTTATTCCCGTCTTGCCCCTAGGTTCTTCATGAACTTTTTTTTTTTTTCTTAGATTCCATATACATGTGTTAGCATACGATATTTGTTTTTCTCTTTCTAACTAACTTCACTCTGTATGACAGACTCTAGGTCCATCCACCTCACTACAAAAAACTCAATTTTGTTTCTTTTTATGGCTGAGTAATATTCCATGTGTATATGTGCCACATCTTCTTTATCTATTCATCCAATGATGGATACTAAGGTTGCTTCCATGTCCTGGCTATTGTAAATAGAGCAGCAATGAATATTTTGGTACATGATTCTTTTTGAATTATAGTTTTCTCAGGGTATATGCCCAGTAGTGGGATTCCTGGGTCGTATGGTAGTTCTATTTGTAGTTTTTTAAGGAACCTACATACTGTTCTCTGTAGGGGCTGTATCAATTTACATTCCCACTAGCAGTGCAAGAGTGTTCCCTTTTCTTAACACCCTCTCCAGCATTTATTGTTTCTAGATTTTTTGATGATGGCCATTCTGACTGGTGTGAGATGATATCTCATTGTAGTTTTGATTTGCATTTCTCTAATGATTAATGTTGTTGAGCATTCCTTCATGTGTTTGTTGGCAATCTGTATATCTTCTTTGGAGAATGTCTATTTAGGTCTTCTGCCCATTTTTGGATTGGGTTGTTTGTTTTTTGTTATTGAGCTGCTTGTAAATTTTGGAGACTAATCCTTTGTCAGTTGCTTCATTTGCAAATATTTTCTCCCATTCTGAGGGTTGTCTTTTGGTCTTGTTTACAGTTTCCTTTGCTGCGCAAAAGCTTTGAAGTTTCATAGGTCCCATTTGTTTATTTTTGTTCTTATTTCCATTTCTCTAGGAGGTGGGTCAAAAAGGATCTTGCTGTGATTTATGTCATAGAGTGTTCTGCCTATGTTGTCCTCTAAGAGTTTGATAGTTTCTGGCCTTACATTTAGGTCTTTAATCCATTTTGAGCTTATTTTTGTGTATGGTGTTAGGGAGTGTTCTAATCTCATACTTTTAGATGTACCTGTCCAGTTTTCCCAGCACCACTTATTGAAGAGGCTGTCCTTTCTCCACTGTACATTCCTGCCTCCTTTATCAAAGATGAGGTGTCCATATGTGTGTGGGTTTATCTCTGGGCTTTCTATCCTGTTGCATTGATTTATATTTCTGTTTTTGTGCCAGTACCATACAGTTTCGATTACTGTAGCTTTGTAGTATAGTCTGAAATCAGGGAGTCTGATTCCTCCAGCTCCAATTTTCTTTCTCAAGATTGCTTTGGCTATTTGGGGTCTTTTGTGTTTCCATACAAATTGTGAATTTTTTTGTTCTAGTTCTGTGAAAAATGCCAGTCGTAGTTTGATAGGGATTGCAATAAATCTGTAGATTGCATTGGGTAGTAGAGTCATTTTCACAATGGTGATTCTTCCAATCCAACAACATGGTATATTTCTCCATCTATTTGTATCATCCTTAATTTCTTTCATCAGTGTCTTATAATTTTTCTGCATACAGGTCTTTTGTCTCCTTAGGTAGGTTTATTCCTAGATATTTTATTCTTTTTTGTTGCAATGGTAAATGGGAGTGTTTCTTTGATTTCACTTTCAGATTTTTCATCATTAGTGTATAGGAATGCCAGAGATTTCTGTGCATTAATTTTGTATCCTGTTACTTTACCAAACTCATTGATTAGTTCTAATAGTTTTCTGGTAGCATCTTTAGGATTCTCTAAGTATAGTATCATGTCATCTGCAAACAGTGACAGCTTTACTTCTTCTTTTCCAATTTGGATTCCTTTTAGTTTTTTTTTCTTTTTCTTCTCTGATTGCTGTGTTTAAAACTTCCAAAACTATGTTAAATAATAGTAGTGAGAGTGGGCAACCTTGTCTTGTTCCTGATCTTAGTGGAAATGCTTTCAGTTTTTCACCATTGAGGACGATATTGGCTGTGGGTTTGTCATATATGTCCTTTATTATATTGAGGGAATTTCCCTCTCTGCCTACTTTCTAGAGGGTTTTTATCATAAATGGGTGTTGAATTTTGTTGAAAGTTTTCTATGCATCTATTAAGATGATCACATGGTTTTTCTCGTTCAATTTTTTAATATGTTGTGTCATGTTGATTGATTTGCGTATATTGAAGAATCCTTGCATTCCTGGAATAAAACCCACCTGATCATGGTGTATGATCCTTTTAATATGCTGTTGGATTCTGTTTGCTAGTATTTTGTTGTGTATTTTTGCATCTATGTTCATCAGTGATATTGGCCTGTAGTTTTCTTTCTTTGTGACATCTTTGTCTGGTTTTGGTATAGGGTGATGTTGACCTCATAGAATGAGTTTGGGAGTGTTCCTCCCTCTGCTATAATTTGGAAGAGTTTGAGAAGGATAGGTGTTAGCTCTTCTCTAATTGTTTGATAGAATTCACCTGTGAGGCCATTTGGTCCTGGGCTTTTGTTTGTTGGAAGAATTTTAATCACAGTCTCAATTTCAGTGCTTGTTATTGGCCTGTTCATATTTTCTATTTCTTCCTGGTTCCATCTTGGCAGGTTGTGCATTTCTAAGAATTTGTCCATTTCTTCCAGGTTGTCCATTTTATTGGCATAGAGTTGTCTGTAGTAATCTCTCATGATCTTTTGTATTTCTGTAGTGTCAGTTGTTACTTCTCCTTTTTCATTTCTAATTCTATAGATTTGAGTCTTCTCCCTTTTTTTCTTGATGAATCTGGCTAATGGTTTATCAATTTTCTTTATCTTCTCAAAGAACCAGCTTTTAGTTTTATTGATCTTTGCTATCGTTCCCTTCATTTCTTTTTCATTTATTTTTGAGCTGATCTTTATGATTTCTTTCCTTATGCTAACTTTGGGTTTTTTTGTTCTTCTTTCTCTAATTGCTTTAGGTGCTAGGTTAGGTTGTTTATTTGAGATGTTTCCTGTTTCTTAAGGTAAGATGTATTGCTATAAACTTCCCTCTTAGAACTGCTTTTACTACATCCCATAGGTTTTGGGTCGACATGTCTCCACTGTCATTTGTTTCTAAGTATTTTTTGATTTCCACTTTGATTTCTTCAGTGATCACTTCGTTATTAAGTAGTGTATTGTTTAGCCTCCATGTGTTTGTATTTTTTACAGATCTTTTCCTGTAATTGATATATAGTCTCATAGTGTTGTGGTTGGAAAAGATACTTGATACAATTTCAATTTTCTTAAATTTACCGAGGCTTGATTTTTGACCTAAGATATGATCTATCCTGGAGAATGTTCCATGAGCACTTGAGAAAAATGTGTATTCTGTTGTTTTTGGATGGAATGTCCTATGAATATCAATTAAGTCTATCTTGTTTAATGTATCATTTAAAGCTTGTGTTTCCTTATTTATTTATTTTTTTTTTTGGATGATCTGTCCAGTGGTGAACATGGGGTGTTAATGTCCCCTACTATGAATATGTTACTGTTGATTTCCCCTTTTATGGCTGTTAGTATTTATCTTATATATTGAGGTGCTCCTATGTTGGGTGCATAAATATTTACAATCGTTATATCTTCTTGGATCGATCCCTTGATCATTATGTAGTGTCCTTCTTTGTCACTTCTAATAATCTTTATTTTAAAGTCTATTTTGTCTGATATGAGAATTGCTACTCCAGATTTCTTTTGATTTTCATTTGCATAGAATATATTTTTCCATCCCCTCACTTTCAGTCTGTATGTGTCCCTAGGTCTGAAGTGGATCTCTTGTAGACAGTATATATATGAGTCTTGTTTTTGTATCCATTCAGCCAGTCTGTGTATTTTGGTGGGAGCATTTAATCCATTTACATTTAAGCTAATTATCGATATGTATGTTCTTATTGCCATTTTGTTAATTATTTTAGGTTTGTTGTTTTAGGTCTTTTCCTTCTCTTGTATTTCTTGCCTAGAGAAGTTCCTTTAGCATTTGTTGTAAAGCTGGTTTTGTGGTGCTGAACTTTCAGCTGTTGCTTGTCTGTAAAGACTTTAATTTCTCCATCAAATCTAAATGATATCCTTGCTGGGTAGAGTAATCTTGGTTTAAGGTTTTTCTCCTTCATCACTTTAAATATGTCCTGCCAGTCTTTTCTGGCTTGCAGAGTTTCTGCTGAAAGATCAGCTGTTAACCTTGTGGGGATTCCCTTTTGTATTATTTGTTGTTTTTCTCTTGCTGCTTTTAATATATTTTCTTTATATTTACATTTAGATAGTTTGATTAATATGTGTCTTGGCGTGTTTCTCCTTGGATTTTTACTGTATGGGACTCTGTACTTCCTGGACTTGATTAATTATTTCATTTCCCGTATTAGGGAAGTTTTCAACTATAATCTCTTCAAATATTTTCTCAGACCATTTCTTTTTCTCTTCTTCTTCTGGGGCCCTATAATTCGAATGTTGGTGCATTTAATATTTTTCCAGAAGTCGCTGAGACTGTCCTCAGTTCTTTTCATTCTTTTTCTTTATTCTTCTCTGCAGTAGTTATTTCCACTATTTTATCTTCCAGGTCACTTATGCATTCTTCTGCCTCAGTTATTCTGCTATTGATCCCATCTACAGTATTTTTAATTTCAATTTATTTTGTTTTCATCACTGCTTGCTTCCTCTTTAGTTCTTCTAGGTCCTTGTTTAATGTTTCTTGCATTTTCTCTATTCTATTTCCAAGATTTTGGATCATCTTTACTATCATTATTCTGAATTCTTTTTCAGGTAGACTGCCTATTTCCTCTTCATTTGTTAGGTCTGGTGGGTGTTTACCTTGCTCCTTCATCTGCTGTGTGTTTTTCTGTCTTCTCATTTTGCTTATCTTACTGTGTTTGGGGCTTCCTTTTTGCAGGCTGCAGGTTCATGGTTCCTGTTGGTTTTGGTTTCTGTCCCCAGTGGCTAAAGTTGTTTCAGTGTGTTTTGTAGGCTTCCTGGTGGAGGAGCCTAGTGCCTGTGTTCTGGTGGTTGAGGTTGGATCTTGTTTTTCTGGTGGGCAGGTCCACTTCTGGTGGTGTGTTTTGGGGTATCTGTGTCCTTATTATGATTTTAGGCAGCCTCTCTGCTAAAGGGTGGGGTTGTGTCCCTGTCTTGCTAGTTGTTTGGCATAGGGTGTCCAGCACTGTAGCTTGCTGGTTGTTGAGTGAAGCTGGGTCTTGGTGTTGATTAGGAGTTCTCTAGGAGATTTTCGCTGTTTGATATTACGTGGAGCTGGGAGGTCTCTTTTGGACCAGTGTCCTGAAGTTCATGTTCCCACCTCAGAGGCACAGCACTAATTCCTGGCTGGAGCTTCAAGAGCCTTTCATCCACACAGTTCAGAATAAAAGGGAGAAAAAGAAAGAAAGAAAGAAAGAAAGAAAGAAAGAAAGAAAGAAAGAAAGAAAGAAAGAAAGAAAGAAAGGAAGGAAGGAAGGAAGGAAGGAAGGAAGGAAGGAAGGAAGGGAGAAAGAAAGAAAGAAAGAAAGAAATTAAGAAAAAAGAAAGACAGAAAGAAAGAAAAAGAAAGAGGATAAAATAAAGTAAGATAAAATAAAGTTATTAAAATAAAAACTAAAAAATAATTATTAAGAAAAATATTTTTTTAAGTAAAAGATAAAATAAAAATGGCTGGAAAAAACCCTAGGACAAATGGTGAAAGCAAATCTATACAGAGAAAATCTCACACAGAAACATACACATACACACTCACAAAAAGAGGAAAAGGGGGGAAAAAAATCATGTATTCTGCTCTCAAAGACCACCTCCTCAGTTTGTGATGATTCGTTGTCCATTCAGGTATTCCACAGATGCAGGGTACATCAAGTTGATTGTGGAGATTTAATCCGCTGCTCCTGAGGCTGCTGGGAGTAATTTCCCTTTCTCTTCTTTGTTCACACAGTTCCTGGGGTTCAGCTTTGGATTTGGCCCTGCCTCTGTGTGTAGGTCACCTGAGGCCATCTTTTCTTCACTCAGACAGGACGGGGTTAGCAGGAATCTCTCTGCTTTGCCCTCCGCACCCCTGTTGCTGCGCTTTCCTCCGTGGCTGCGAAGCTTTCCCCCCTCCGCCACCCACAGTCTCCGCCTGCAAAGGGGCTTCCTAGTGTGTGAAAACCTTTCCTCCTTCACAGCTCCCTCCCACTGGTGCAGGTCCCATCCCTATTCTTTTGTGTCTGTTTTTTCTTTTACCCTGCCCAGGTATGTGGGGAGTTTCTTGCCTTTTGGGAGGTCTGAGGTCTTCTGCCAGCATTCAGTCGGTGTTCTATAGGAGCGGTTCCATGTGTAGATGTATTTCTGATATATCTGTGAGGAGGAAGGTGAACTCCACATCTTACTCTTCTGTCATCTTCCTCAACCTCCTATGTCTGCATCTTTATTCCTGTCCACCCCTACGTTCATCAGAACCTTCCTTTTTTTTTTTTTTAGATTCCATATATATGTGTTAGTATACAGTATTTGTTTTTCTCTTTCTGACTTACTTCACTCTGTATGACAGACTCTATGTCCATCCAGTGATAGTTAATTTTTGTGTAAACTTGAAGGATGATTTTAAATAAGCTTAATACTTAAATCAATGAACTTTGGGTAAGCAGATTACCTTCCATGATGTGGGCAAGCTTCATCAAATCAACTGAAGGCCTGAATAGGACAAAAAGGGTGTCCTGCTGGAGCAAGAGAAAAATTCTCCTGCATACTGCCTTCAGATTTCATCTGTGCCATCATCTCTCCTGCATCTCTGCCTGTCAGCATTCAGACTATAACTGCACTGCTCACTCTCCAGGGTATCAAGTCTGCTTGTCCAAAATTTACATTTTAAATTTCCCAGCCTCCATAATCACATAAATCCTTTCCTTATAATAAATAAATACATATAGATTTAGATAGATATATGTGGATAGATAGATCGATAGATAGATCAATAGATAGATTTATAGATAGATAGATATCCCATTGATTTTGTTTCTGGAGAACCCTGAGCAGTATATCATCACTTTTCCTTTGTCCTCTATTGTTTCTAATGAGAAGTTAGCTATAAATCTTTTTGGTGTTCACTTGTACATGATGAGACTTTTCTCTCTTGTTGCTTTCAAAATTATCTTTGCTTTTTATTTCCTCAATATTTTTGCTATGATGTGTCTGTTTTTGAATCTCTTTGAGTTAATCCCATGTCTTGGATGTTTATATCAATATTTTTCAACAAATTTGAGTAGTACTATACCATTATATCCTCAAACAATCTTCCTGAAACTTCTCTCTGTATGAGCCTTGTAATATGCTTATGTTGATATGCTTGATGATGTCTCACAATACTCTCAGGCTCTGTTCATTTTTTAAAAATTATTTTTCTTTCTGTTCCTGGGACCAGATCATTTCTATTGATCTTTCTTCATTTTCACTTGTTCTTTCTTCTATCACTTCAAATCTATGTCTGTGCTACTCTAGTGAATTATTTAATTTCTTTTATTGTACTTTTTACCTCCAGAATTTCTGTTTGGTTATAGTTATAATTTCTATTTCCTTACAGATAGTCTCTATTTGATGAACTATCATTTTCATATGTTCCTTTAATTCTTTAGACATGGTTTTTAAAGTATTTTGAACATATTTATAATCGTTGATTTAAAGTTTCTGTTAAGTCTAACATCTAGTGACAACTCTGAAAATGAAATCCCTCTGCCAGTTTGTTTGTTTGTTTAGATATCTTCCCTGTCTAATTTGCAAAGTGTGTATTTTGTGGGTTTATGTGTAGCCAGTAAAGTGTATACTTGTTTAGCTTAGTGATTAGCTAATGATTGGACAGAGATTTTTTAAATGCCTTGAATGTGTATATCTCCTAGACTTTGTTGAGTGGCTCTGTGTGTTTGGGTCCATACTTTTCCATATTCCAGCAGGCAGCTTGAAACTCTGCTTTGGCATTTACTTGCTTCTTGTGCAAGCCTTCAAGGTCAGCCAGAATTGAGAGATTAACATTTTCTTAGGTCATTCCTGGCATGCACACAGCTCTGGACATGCTTTTGGAATTATAGATTCCCAGAAATATGTTGGAGATTTATAAACCCACTCATGGACATCTCATTTCCTAGTTACTCCTTTTCAGTTTTGGTCAGTTGGGCAACTAATAAGGGCAGTTAAGGTAGCTACAGTATTAACATTTGCTCCTGACTGTATCCCTCAAGCATTCTGGTGATAGCACTGTTCAAATAGAGCAAGCTCTGAGTCAGGTAAAACAAGCCTTGAGAAAAGAGATTTATAGAAAGATAACTCAAATAGTGGTAATCCTCTGGAAACCTAGCTTTTGGGAGAATTCTAGACCGTTTTACCCCCTTTAGTGGCTTCTTGGCTCCAGGTTTGCACAGCTACAGCTGTTACTAGGATAAAGGTATTCAAATATACAGTGGACCTGGGAAGAGGGAGATGAGATTAAGGCACTGTAAAATGCTATCAAGCTTGCTGTTTTTACCTAGATTTAATTATTTTTCTTGAATAAATACTCTTTATACTGTTGGGATTCTTTAATTAATTTGAACAATTCTGAAAAAAATTGATTTTGATAAATTTTTTCCGTGTTCTTATTGCTTTTATTGAGTGGTGAATTTTCATACATCTTTTTTCCAACTCTGGAAGTGTTTTCCCTCATCTATCAATCTTTATTTCCTCTAAATATTTACTCTAGAAATATATTCATCCATTAAGTCCTTCATTTCTTACATGATATATGACTACTAACTTTCTTTTTATTCACATTAACACTGTTTGAATGCCAGTTGTCATGGACACTGTAAATTACCTATGTATTATTCACAAACTTGCTTCCTAAAATATAGATTTCATTTTGTATTTCATCACTGCAATCTTACAGTTATTTCCCTCCACTTAAGGATAAAACATAAAAAACCCACTTAGCCTGAAATTGAAGGCTATCATATTCTGAGTCTACTTATCTCTCAGTGCATTTACTACTAATCATCTCAAAGTTTTGGAAATAAATTACAACATGAAATAGACTTCTGATTTTGAAATGAGTAAAATAACACAATTAGTTTGGATTAACAATGTTCTGTCAGTTGTGACATAATAAAAATATGGTAGTCTGAATTCTCAAAGTGGGTGGATATTCAAATATTGGGCAAACATTTTGAATTATCTGATCCTATTTTCTAAACCTCAGTGTATGTAGTAATACTGCTGTGAGGACCATGGATCAAACACAATTAGATATGAAACAATTCAGATGTCTGTCAGTGCTATTTGCTACATGCTACAGAAAAGATTTATAAGCAAAATTTTGATGGAAACTTATTATCTCCCAAGTCAAATAAGAAAACCATGGTCATTATTACAGTTTAATGAAAGATTCTAATACTGTGACCTGAGGAAAGTGGAACTGAGGTATAAGTGATGTAAAATGGCTTGCAACACATGTGACTTTTTTTTTCTGTGCTCTCCCATAGCAAAGTGATATATTGCATCCACCCATGAAAATGGAGAGTAAATGGGTAAACGTTTATCAATGTTTATATAGCCATTTTCCAAACAAGAATGATAATTTTTTCTGTCTGCTAAATATGAATATTTAAGCCTAATTTTACTTTAAACCAGTTTATTTTTTTGTGGCTTGATTGAAACATTCCTTCAAAAATCTGACAAAATTCACCCACTATCTACTATGGCCTTCTCTCTTACAGTAACTGAAAAGTTGCTATTCAGATGAAATTATGGCCATATAAAATGTAGAATAAAGTCTAATTTACCTTTATTAATAATCTCTTTCTCTGAATGTGGGTTTACAACACTATTTTGATTATTATTTTGTTTCCAAAATACCAAGATGTTTGGGAAGAATTATATGATTTTGGGAAATATAGGATTTCCAGAAAATAGGCAGTATTTACAATATTAGATCATCTACAGGTAATTTTGTCTTCCTTCAGATCACCAGAGAGTAAAAAAATCAAAGTAACAACCTACTCAATAACACTTGAGCTGTTCAAAGAGACCTTAGATATAGTACGTAAAACACATGAAAGACCCCTAGAGGGGGCTGAGTCAAGATGACAGAATAGGAGGACATGGAGTTCATGTCTCCTTACAAGTACATCAAGAATACATCTACAAATAGAACAAATCTCACAGAGCACCAGGTGAACACTAGTGAAGTACCTCAGACACCTAAAAGGACAAGAAAAATCCCCACACAGCCAGGTAGGAAGAAAGAAAGAAAAAAAAGGAAGAAATGGGAAGGGACCAGCACCCCTGGTGGGGAGCTGAAGGTGAGGAGAGTTTCCCACACTTAGAGCTGTCCCCTCATGGTGGGGAAATCTGCTGGGACAGAGAGGGAGGATTGCTGTTGGCTGCTCAGAGACTGCCTTAGGGGAAGGGAGTGAGGAGATCCACAGCTGGAAATTCTCCTGGAGGAAGCAGGGTCTGCCTTGGAAATGAGGCACCATTTTTGAGTAGTGTGGAAGGGGTGGAGGCACCATTGTAGACTCTCTCCCCACACACCAGCTCCTGACTCTGTAGGCACTAGAGGGAGATCCCATTGGAGCAAACATGAGTGCCCCAGTCATGGCCATCTTATCTCTCTCCTGCCTGAGCAAGCAAACATGCCCCACTCAGGTGCTGCAATCACCTGAGGGTGGCCCACATGCAGAGGTGGGGCCAAAACCAAAGCTGAGCCCCAGGAGCTGTGTGATTAAGGAAGAGAAACTGAAATCTCTCCCTGTAGCTGCACAAGCCATGAATCAAACCCAGGTGATCAGCTTGGTCAACCCTGCATCTGTGGAATATCTGAAAGGACAATGAGTGCTCCCACAACAGAGATTTGTCTAGCTTTAGCAGCTGTGGTTTTGGGGGGCAAGTATACATGGAAGTTGGGCCAGGTCAGAGTCTGAGCTGCCCCCACAGTGCACACAGCAAACCCAGAGACCAACCTAGGTGTCTTGGAGGGCTTCCTGGGAAGTGGGGGTTAGCTGTGGCTTACCATGAAGGCAAGGACACTGATAGTGGAGGCCGCAGGAAAAGTTTTGTTTTGTTGTTTATTTGTTTAATTTTTAAATATATATTTTTATTTTTCTATTTTTATTTTATGTTTTTGTTTGGCTATTTTCTGTTTGTTTGATTTTTTTTTTGTTCTGTTTTATTTTAACTTTTTTATGGTCATTTTTGTGTGTTTCTTTTTTGTTTTCTTTGCTTTATTTAGTTTGCTTTCCATTTCTGTTTTTATTTTTTTATTTTTATTAGTTTTATTTTTATTATTTGCTCTGGTCTTTGGTTTCTTTGGTTGTTTTTTTTTCTTCATTTTTCTTCTCTTTTTATTTTAATTTGTTTGTTTCTTTCTTTTTGTTATTATTTGGTTTGGTTTTCATTACTTGTCATGGGTTTTCTTTGTTTTCTTCTCTTTTCTTGTTGTTTGTTAGTTTTTGTTATTTCTCTTGGGTTTTGTTTGACTGCTTGTTTGTTTTCTTTTCCTTTTTGGGGGGGCATGCTGCACATCTTGTGGAGTCTTGCTCCCCCAGCCAGGGGTCAGGCCTGGGCCCTAAGAGTGGGAGCACCAAGTCCCGGACTCTGGACTGCCAGAGATTTCCCAGCCCCAGGGAATATTGATTATCATGAGCTCTCCCAGAGGTCCCCATCTTGGCACCAATCGCTGGCTCCACCCAACATCCTGCAAGCTCCAGTGCTGTATGTCTCAGACAAGACACCAGCAAAACAGGAACACAGCTCCACCCATCAGCAGACAGGTGGCCTAAAGTCCTACTAAGCTCACAGACACTGCAAAACACACTCCCTGTTGTGGCCCTGCAAATTAGAGGGACAAGACTCAGCTCCATTCATGAGAGCACAGACACCAGTATTTTCCACCTTGTGTAGAAAGCCTACACAAGCACGTGGACCAATCTCACCCACCAGGGGCAGACACCAGAAGCAAAAGGAACTATGATCCTGCAGCCTGTGGAAACAAGACCATAAAAATGGTAAGTTAGACAAAATAAGATGACAGAGAAATATGTTGTAGACAAAGGAGCAAGGTCAAGACCCATAAAACCAAATAATTGAGAAGGAAATAGGCAATCTACCTGAAAAAGAATTCAGAGTAATGATAATAAAGATGATTAAAGATCTTGGAAATAGAACGGAGGCATGGATCAAGAAGATACAATTATGTTTAACAAGGACCTAGAAGAAGTAAAGAACAAACAATCAGTGATGAACAACAGAGTAACTGGAATGAAAAATATACTAGAAGAGATCAGTAGTAGAATAACTGAGGCAGAAAAATGGGTAAGTGAGCTGGAAGATAGAATGGTGGAAATAACTGCTGCAAAGCACAATAAAGAAAAAAGAATGAAAAGAAATCAGGACAGTCTCAGAGACTTCTGAGAGAAAATTAAATGCATCAACATTTGAATTATAGGGGTCCCAGAAAAAGAAGAGGAAAAGGGTGTGAGAAAATATTTGACGAGATTATAGTCAAAAAATTCACACACATGGAAAAGGAAATAGTCACCCAAATCCAGTAACTGCAGAGAGTCCCATACAGGATAAACCCAAGGAGAAACAAGCTGAGAAACATATTAATCAAACTGAAAAAATTAAATACAAAGAAAAATATTAAAATCAGCAAGGGAAAAGCAATAGGTAACACACAAGGGAATCCCCATAAGGTTGACAGCTGATTTCTCAGCATAAACTCTGCAGACCAGAAAGGAGTGGCATGATATATTGAAAGTGATGAAAGGGAAAAACCTACAACCAAGATTACTCTACCCAGCAATAATCTCATTCAGATTCCACAGAGAAATCAAGAGCTTTACTGACAAGCAAAAGCTAAGAGAATTCAGCACCACCACACCAGCTTTACAACAAATGCTAAAGGAACTTCTCTAAGAGGGAAACACAAGGGAAAAAAATGACCTACAAAAACAAACACAAAACAATTAAGAAAATGGCAATAGGAACATACATACTGATAATTATCTTAAATGTAAATTGATTAAATGTTCCAACCAAAAGACACTCACTGGCTGAATGGATACAAAATGAAAACCAGTATATATGCTGCCTACAAGAGACCCAATTTTGACCTAGGGACGCATACAGACTGAAAGTGAGTGTATAGAAAAAGATATTCCATACAAATGAAAATGAAAAGAAAGCTGGAGTAGCAATACTAATAGCAGATGAAATAAATTTAAAATAAAGACTGTTACAAGAGACAAGGAAAGACACTACATAATGATCAAGGGATCAATCCAAGAAGAAGGCATAACAATCGTAAATATGTATGCACCCAACATACACTACATTTAAATATATAAGGCAAATGCTAACAGCCATAAAAGGGGAAATTGACAGTAACACAATAATAGTGGGAGACTTTAACACCCTACTTACAGCATGGGATTGATCATCAATACAGAAAATTAATAAGGGATCACAAGCTTTAACTGACATATTAGACTAGGTAGATTTAGTTGATATTTATAGGACATTCCATTCAAAAGCAGCAGAATATGCTTTCTTCTCAAGTGCACACAGAACATTCTCCACAGATGTAAATTTAAGAAAATCAAAGTCATATCAAGCATCTTTTCCACCCACAAAACTATGAGATTAGAAATCAGTTACAGGAAAAAATACTGTAAAAAACACAAACATACTGTGTTTAAACAATGTATACTAAATAATCAATGGATCATTGAAGAAATCAAAGAGGAAAAAGAATACCTAGAGACAAAGACAACAAAAACACAACAATTTAAAACCTATGGGACACAGCAAAAGCAGTTCTAAGAGAGAAGTATATAGCAATGCAATCTTATCTCAAGAAACAGGAAAAATCTCAAATAAACACCTAAAGCAATTAGGTAAAGAACAAACAAAGCCCAAAGTTAGTAGAAGGAAAGAAATCATAAAGATCAGAGGAGAGATAAATGAAATAGAGACAAGGAAAACAGCAGCAAAAGTAAATTAAACTAAAAGCAGCTCATTCTTTCAGAAAATAAACAAAATTGATAAACTTTTAGCCAGACTCAGCAAGAACAAAAGGGAGGGGATTCAAATCAATAAAATTAGAAATGAAAAAGGAGAAGTTGCAGTGGACATCACAGAAATATAAAGGATCATAAGAGATTACAATAAGCAACAATACACCAGCACCAGTAAGATGGACCACCTAGAAGAAATTGACAAGTTCTTAGAAAGGTACAACCTTCCCAGACTGAACCAAGAAGAAATAGAATATATGAACAGACCAATCACAAGTACCAAAATTGAAATTGTGATTAAAAATCTTCCAAGAAACAAAACTCCAAGGCCAGATGGTTTCATGGGCAAATTCTATAAAACATTTAGAGAAGAGTCAACACCTACACTTCTGAAACTCTTCCAAAAAACTGCAGAAAAGGAATACTCCCAAGCTCATTCTAAGAGGCCCACATCACCCTGATACCCAAACCAGACAAAGATATCAAACAAAAAAGGAAAATTTCAGGTCAGTATCACTGATGAACATAGACACAGAAATCCTCAACAAAATACTAGCAAACTGAATCGAACAGCACATTAAAAGGATCATGCACCATGATCAGGTTGGTTTTATCATGGTGATGTAAGGATTCTTCAATCAATGTGATACACCAATTTAACAAATTAAAGAATAAAAACCATACTATCATCTCAAAAGATGCAGAAGAAATTTTTAACAAAGTTCAACACCTATTTATGATAAAAACTCTCCAGAAAGTAGGACTAGGGGGAAACTACCTCAACATTATAAAGGCCATATATGAGAATCCTACAGTTAACATCATACTCAATGATTGAAAGCTAAAAGCATTTCCTCTAAGATCAGGAACAAGACAAAAGTATCCATTGTCTGCACTTTTATTCAACATAGTTTTGGAAATCCTAGCCATGGCAATCAGAGAAGAAAAAGAAGTAAAAAGAGTCCAAATTGGAAAAAAAGAAGTAAACTGTCACTGTTTTCAGATAACATGATACTATACACAGAAAATCCTAAAGGTGCTACCAGAAAACTACTAGAGTTCATCAGTGAATTTAGTAAAGACACAAGATACAAAATTAAGCACAGAAATTTCTTGCATTTCTATACACTAACAATGAAAAATCAGAAAAAGAGATTAAGGAAACAATCTCATTTACCATCATATCAAAAGGAATAAAATACCTAGGAATAAACCTACCTAACGAGACCAAAACCTATACTCAGAAAACAATAAGATACTGATGAAAGAAATCAAAGATGGCACAAACAGATTGAGAGATATACCATGTTCTTGTATTGGAAGAATCAATATTGTGAAAATGTCTGTACTACCCAAAGCAATCTACAGATTCAATGCAATACCCATCTAATTGCCAGGATCATTTTTCAAAGAATTAGAACAAAAAATTGTACATTATGTATGGAAACACAAAAGACCCTGAATAGCAAAAGCAATCTTGAGAAACCAAAACGGAGGTGGAGAAATCAGGCTCCCTGACTTTAGACTACACTAAAAAGTTACAATAATCAAAACAGTATCGTACTGGCACAAAAGTAGAAATATAGATCAATGGAATAGGATAGAAAGCCCAGAGATAAATCTATGCACCTATGGCCACCTAATATATGACAAAGTAAGCAAGGATATACAATGGATAAAAGACAGTCTCTTCAGTAAGTGGTTCTGGGAAAACTGGACAGCTCCATGTAACAGAATGAAATTAGAACACTCCCTAACATTATACACAAAAATAAATTCAGAACGGAATAAAGACCTAAATGTAAAGCTGGATACTATAAAGCTCTTAGAGGAAAATATAGGCAGAACACTCTTTGCCATAAATCACAGCATCATCTGTTTCAACCTACCACCTAGAGTAATGAAAATAAAAACAAAAATAAGCAAATTAGACCTAATTAAACTTAAAAGCTTTTGCAGAGCAAAAGAAACCATAAACAAAACAAAAAGACAACCCTCAGAATGGGAGAAAATATTTGCAAATGAAATAATTGACAAGGGATTAATCTCTAAAATATACAAATATCTCATGCAGCTCAATATCAAATAAACAAACAACCCAATCAAAAAATAATGGGCAGAAGACCTAAACAGACATTTCTCCAAAGAAGACATACAGATGGTCAACAAAAACATGAAAATATGCTCAACATCACTAATTATTAGAGAAATGCAGATCAAAGCTAGAATGAGATATCACCTCGCACTGGTCAGAGTAACCATAATAAAAAATATATATACAAACAATAAATGCTGGAGAGGATGTGCAGAAAATGGAACCCTCCTACACTGTTGGTGGGAATGTAAATTGATACAACCACTATGGAGAACAGTATGAAGTTTTCTTAATAAACTAAAAATAGAGCTACCATATGGCCCAGCAATCCCTCCCCTAGACATATATGTGGAGAAAAACAGAATTCAAAAGGATGCATGTACCCCAATATTCATTGCAGCACTATTTACAATAGCCAGGACATGGAAGCAACCTAAATGTCCATCAACAAAGGAATGGATAAAGAAGATGTGGTATATATATACAATGGAATATTATTCAGCCATAAAAAAGGAATGAAATATTGTCTTTTGCAGAATCTTGGATTGACCTAGAAATTCTCATACAGACTGAAGTAAGTCAGAAATAGAAAAACAAATATTGTATAATATCACTTATATGTGGAATCTAGAAAAATGGTAGAGATTAACTTATTTGCAAAGCAGAAATAGAGTCACAGATGTACAGAACAAACTTATGGTTACCAAGGTGGTCATGGGGATGAATGGGGAGATTGGGACTGACATATATACACTACTATTTATAGAATAGATAGCGGGCTTCCCTGGTGGCGCAGTGGTTGAGAGTCTGCCTGCTGATGCAGGGGACACGGGTTCATGCCCCGATCCGGGAAGATCTCACATGCCACGGGAGTGGCTTGGCCCATGAGCCATGGCCACTGAGCCTGTGCGTCCGGAGTCTGTGCTCCGCAACGGGAGAGGCCACAACAGTGAGAGGCCTGTGTGCCACAAAAAAAATATAAATAAATAAAATAAATAAAATAGATAGCTAATGAGAACCTACTGTATAGCACAGGGAACTCTACTCAGTGCTCTGTTGTTTCCTAAATGGGAAAGAAATCTAAAAAGAATGGAGATATATATATATATATACCTAAGACTGATTCACTTTGCTATACAGCAAGAAACTAAACCACATTGTAAAGCAACTATATTCCAAAAAAAATTAATTTAAAAATAAATAAATAAACACCCCTACTCCCCCTTCTCTCAAATTGGTCACTTTTCTACACTCTTTCATTTTCATTGTATATCACTACCATCTGTCAAATTGTGAAATAAGTTACCCATTACATCACAGTTCCTTTCACTCCCTTATCCAATCCATTATGATTTTAGGCTATGTTACCACCTACATAGCTATTATAACTATTCACTTTGTTGTATCTTCATTGCCATCAGTCTAGCCTAAATTAATATTCTTATTCTCATGGACTACTCTAGGCCCCTCAACGGATTTCTCTGCAGGTTTTAGTTTCTCAATGCAATTCATTCTTCCTATTTCAACTAGTGTGGTATTTTCAAATTGCAAATTGGTAATGCCATATGCCAATTGAATTGCAATCAGAGTCTTTCTATTTTTGTTAAGATAATGCCTAAAACTCCCGTGTAAGGGCTATTGCTCTGAACACTTGCCTACATCCCTAGCTTTATTTCATACTATTATTGCTTTTTATTTCTGATGTTCATACTAGTGGTGTGTTGGAAAATGGCTAACACCAGTTTTCTGGGGTAAATAAAATAATGATTTGTAGTGTTTGATAATTTCTGTGGTGTAAATATTTTCACCATGACTGGTATCCAGCTAACATGACATCAACAAATTTAGATTTTCAGTAGGGAGCTTCAACAACAGACTTGACCAATCAGAAGAAAGGATGAATGAATTAGAGGAAAGGGTATTTGGAATTATCTAGTCAGAGTGTAAAAGAAAAAAAATAATGAAAAGTATTGAAGAAAGTCTACAGGACTTATACCCAGAAATAAATCCATACATGTACTGTCAAAGAGATATCTGCAACACCATGTTCATTGCAACATTATTTATAATAAACAAAATATGAAAAAAAACCCTGTCGATTCAAGGAATCAATAAAGAAAATGTGTTGTATATATATAGAATGGTATTTTATTCAGCCATAAAAATAAGGAACTTCTGCCATTTACTACAACATGGATGAATCTTGTGGGCATTATGCTAATTTTAATAAGTCAGACAGAGAAAGAGATGTGTGATCTCACTTATATTTATGGAATCTAAAAAGACCAACTCACAGAAAGAGAGAGAAGATTAGTAGTTACAGATAGGGAGGTCACAGATAGGGACGTTGTGGAGGAAATGTGTAAAGGTAGTCAAAGGGTATAAACTTCAATTTGTAAGAAGAGTAATTTCTGGAGCTGTAATGTACAGCATGGTGACTATAGTTTGCAATACTGTATTGTATGTTTTAAAGTTACTGAGAAAGTAGATCTTAAAAGTTCTCATCACATACACACAAAAAATTGTAACTATGTGAGGTGAAAGATGTGTTAATTAACATTATTATGGTGATCATTTTGCAATATATAATATTGCACATCATTTTATTGTATACCTTAAACTTACAGAGTGTTATTTGTCAATTATATCCCAAAGAAGCTGGAAAAAGTTATAAAAGAAATATAGAGTTGGGAAAAGAGTCACACAATTAGCTTACCTGAGTAAGTCTGAGTGTGCTCCTTTGCACAACTGGTTCCAAAAACTTGGGGTCTTTGCACATACTATTTCCTAAGCTTAGACCTGTATTCATTCATTTTCTTTTTTTAGAGCTCTGCTAAATTGTTATTTCTTCAAGAAAGTCCTCCCTGAAACAGAGTATTTTATTATAAGACCTTATAATAACTACACGATGTACAATTCCTGTCTGGCATTTTCTTTTATTTTTAATCATATTTCCTGGAGCATTGGATTAACATATACCCCTGTCCCATTAGATTATGCAAACTAAGACAGTAGAGATTCTTTCTTTTTTTTTTTTTTTTTTGGTCTTTTTTTTTAATGCTGATTGTTCAGCACTTAGGAAGTATTTGGTACTCAGTATATTCTCATTAAATATTTGAGGAATGTGTAAACAGAATATTTATAAAGAGAAAAAATATCAATGGTGTAAAAAATTACATTTATTTGCCATTTTGCCTAACATAGAAAAAATTTCAATTTTTAATTTTCGTAGTGACTGTCCAAATTCTCAGAAGACAGGTAGGACTTTCTACAGTGAATATGACTCCCTTAATCACATATGTGATACACGTTATGAATTGGTTTATTAATACCCAACTGATCCTACTGTTATTACTATAGTTTGACCCCTAAAATCACATATTTTAATCTCTGCAATAGCGGTTCTGTATATACATTTCTTTTCTCTCATAAGATACACACACGTGGGTTTTGGAATGCAAAGTTGAGGTTGAGGCCATCTGTTTTGACGTTATCAAGCAAGGACAAAAACATATGGGTGCTAACCAGCAGTTTCAGTGACCAGACTCAACACTTTTATATCTACTTATCAGTTTGTGGTTATGTAATATAATCATAGCTGCAGCAGCAGCAACAGCAGGAGATTCCTGACCTTAAGATTAGAACTTTGTCATATTTCCCTGAATACAATAGTTCTGCAATGTCTGCAGACTGCAGCCCATCCAATAAATCTGTAAGTATCTAAATCCACATTGTTACACACATTTCTGCTTCACATACATGGAGTGATTTCTCTTCCTTTCCATGAACCTTAAGTGTCTCATACTCAGACTTCCCCATTTCTGCTCATGTACATTTATTAATAATCTTTTGTTTGCAGACAACAATAAATGGACTAAAAATTGGGAAATGAAATGGCTTCAGTACAAGCAGTATCACATTGCATCTCACATCTGTGCATTTTTTTCATTGTTTTGGTTTGGATTTTTTCCCTCATTGCAGAACTTCATTTTCTCCTTCCTAGTCTGTATGTCTTAAAGTAAAAATGTATATCCTCTGTTTAAATATTAGTCAGACTGGGACAGGATGTTTTTAGTTCCAATTCCAAAGTCATAATTAACAAATTGTTTGATTCCCTGTTGGAATCCAATCAAATCTGGCGAATAGGACAAGTACATGGAATAAAATAACTGCTGGTAGCCCATAATTAACTGTGTGTATCTAGGTAAAGATCTATTGCTAGAAAACCAAAAAAAGCATTATGAGCTTGGTAGCTTCTCCAGATATGGCTGGTTTACGCATAACAGCAAATATAATTTATTTTAACTTATTTTCTCAATCTTAAATTGCATGTTTAACAGTAACAATACTTTTGAAATTGGGATGTGTTAAGTAAGACTACTACCAAAAATCTTAGCTGAAATAGTTTTCCATTGTGATACTACCATTTTACATTCCCACCTGTAATGTTTCTAAGTTTCAATTGATCCATATGCTCACCAAAATAGTTGTTTTTCTGTCTTTTTCTTTTTAGCCATTTGGTGGGTATATAGTGATATTGCCTTGAGTTATTAACTTATAGTTCTCTGACAACTGCTAATGTGGAGTATCTTTTCATATGATTTTTGACCATTTGACTAACATGAATTTAAGCCCATGTCTCATTATTGCTTAAAATGTCTTTATAATATTAAACTCTGATGCAGCTTTAAAAAGTAAAGTTATTGTTTATCCATTAGCTTGTCTACAAATACCTGATGAAGTAATTAAAGGCTGTAGAAATGGTCAGTTTTCTCATAGAATTGTCAAAGCTAAGAGTGGTAGATCTGACTGATCATGCATTTGGGAGGATTTCTTCTGAAATCCATCTCAGAAAATTTCCTCTGTTAGTTAGGTAGATTAATTTAAAGTTATGATTACAGGACTTACATTGTCATATTATACTACCTGTCAGTCCCATATATTTTCCAATATAATTTCCCTACTCTCTGAGAAAATTATCTTATGTTTTTCTTCTTTATCCAGATCTCCTTCTGCCCTCTCCCACTATTTAGCTGATGATTACTCGTCATACACAATGAAAAAATCAGAAATAGTAAAAGCATCATTGTCAACCACCAAGTAAAAGAGTGACTGAAAAATACACCTGTTATTTGTAGACTTACATTTCTTCACAAAAATGTACTGTTATCATCCTTCATTAAAAAAACATTATATATAATTCTATAATACTCCTCACTTCATTTATTTTTCTTTCTCATCTTCCACTTATTAAAACCACTTCTGTCAGGCTTATATCCCCTAAAAACCTTCACCTAGGTGAATTTGCTCTTGTTAAGATCAACAATGACCTCCATTTGCCTTTTCCATGGATACCACTGTATCCTCATTTTACTCAACCATTCACTTTATTCCACACAGTAGATTTCCTTTTCTAATTTTATTCTTTTTTGACTTTTCTTTTCTTTTTTGACTTTCATGACACCTCACACTTTTTGTCTGTTTTTATACAAATGCCCTTTTATATGATCCCTAAAATGTTTGTATCCCCATAACTTACTCCTCTGATTTTTTTCCCTCTATTTACATTATTACCATAAATTTTTTTCAGTCAAATCAACAAGCCTAATATCTCCCATATAATGTTGACCTTTTAGTGTGTCTCCCTAGCCCTGCCCTCCTATTTGAGGGCTGGACTTCTATATTCAATTGTTTCAGTTATACCTTAAGTGAATATTTAATTATCATCTCAATTTGATCTTGTCTAAAACAGAATTGTTGGGTTCATATGCTTCCTCTCCTAAATGTTTTTTCCTGAGTCTTCCTCATTTAGAAAATAAGCCCATAATCTGTCTAGATTTCCTAACCAAAAACATCATAGGAATCATCCTTCATTCTTCTCTTTCCCTTAAACCATATTCATCACCATATATTTTCATCTTTGTTCCAAATGTACCTTAAGTATTTTTTTTACTTCTTGGTTTCCTGCTATGACTCTAGTCCATATCACCATCTTTCCTACCATTTGACTACTGAATTTCCTCTCAATTGATTTTCCTCATTATTTTCTCCAACTACAGTCAATTTTCTAACATGCAAGCAGAGAGATTCTTCTAAAATTTAAATCCTATTTTATCACTCACAAATCTGAAAATGTTGTTTTAACATTGTCATTAGAATAAAATTAGAAATCCATATTTCTGATCTATTGTAGCAAGAAATAAGAAGAATGATAGAGAACTGGATGATAACAGCATAATAAGAATTGTTAGGAGATGTCAGATCTGTTAGCAGTGCTTTTATAATTTAAAAACATCTAATTGTACACCTTTGCAGCTACGCCCAGGTATTTCAGATCTCAAAATATTTGCTTTTGTGAAAAAATAATAATTTATTCACTAACTATATGTCCCTAGTTATTGTAAGGTCAAGGTTGGAATTGGGTACCACACACTTAGAATTCTATCTAGCTGTGCTTTTCTCAAGCACTGTAGAATTTCAAGGACCACAGAAATGCTAAAAAAAAAAATTTACTCATCTTCAAAAGATACGTGATAAAAGATGCTAATTTTCTATTTTTTCATTTTCTGATGTATAAGGATCAACTGTTGTTAAACCTGTGCAAAATATAATTCTACTTATACTTACCCCAATGATCACAAAATAAGGTGATTGCCATCAAAATCTGTGTATGGATAAAAAGTGACTTCTGCATAGAGTTCTTGCATTTTTCATGAAGTCTCAATTTTAGCGAAACACTATGTACTGTTATCATCAGTGCAACTGGTAAAGAGCCAAGGGAATTAAATTTCACGTACAAAATATCTCTTTTAAAAAATAATCAGTGTGTTTTCAGATCGTAAAAGCAAAATATTACTGGCTCTACAGTTTTCACCAAATATAACAGAAATTCTAATTTTACTGTTGGAAATATAAACCTCTCAATACAGTAAAACATGGATCGTATTCATTTTCTTGATCTTTTTAGTGGCATACAATATTTTATTTATTTCTTAAAAATAAGTATGAGAAAAATATATTAAGTATTATTTAATGCAATAATTTTGTTCCTCTAAACAAGAATTCTGGTTTAAATGTTTGAAGTAAACATCTGATATGAGTACCAATAAAATGCATGGAAATATTACTTAAATGTTAACCATGAACCCACGGAAACCATTACACATTATTTGTAAAAGTTAGTTTCAAAATATCAAGCCTCTAACTCACAAGTAGATGTTGAGATTTATGACCTTTAAAAGTTAAAAGTAAAAACAAAAACAAAAACTCCCCTTTCTCACTGTGTCTCTTTGTGTGTTTGTGATATATAAACACCCAACATGCATACACATGTATAGTTAAGCTATTTTTTTTTTACATCTTTATTGGAGTATAATTGTTTTACAATGGTGTGTTAGTTTCTGCTTTATAACAAAGTGAATCAGTTATACATAATCATATGTTCCCATATCTCTTCCCTATTGTGTCACCCTCCCTCCAACCCTCCCTATCCCACCCCTCTAGGTGGTCACAAAGCACCGAGCTGATCTCCCTGTGCTATGCGGCTGCTTCCCACTAGCTATCTATTTTACCTTTGGTAGTGTATATATGTCCATGCCACTCTCTCACTTTGTCACAGCTTACCCTTTCCCCTCCCCATATCCTCAAGTCCATTCTCTAGTAAGTCTGTGTCTTTATTCCCGTCTTACCCCTAGGTTCTTCATGATATACTTTTTTCTTAGATTCCATATATATGTGTTAGCATATGGTATTTGTCTTTCTCTTTCTCACTTACTTCACTCTGTATGACAAACTCTAGGTCCATCCACCTCACTACAAATAACTCAATTTCATTTCTTTTTATGTCTGAGTAATATCTCGTTGTATATATGTGCCATATCTTCTTTATCCATTCATCTGGTGATGGACAATTAGGTTGTTTCCATCTCCTGGCTATTGTAAATAGGGCTGCAATGAACATTTTGGTACATGACTCTTTTTGAATTATGATTTTCTCAGGGTATATGCCCAGTAGTGGGATTGCTGGTTCATATGGTAGTTCTATTTGTAGTTTTTTAAGGAACCTCCATACTGTTCTCCATAGTGGCTGTACCAAGTCACATTCCCACCAGCAGTGCAAGAGTGTTCCCTTTTCTTAACACCCTCTCCAGCATTTATTGTTTCTAGATTTTTTGATGATGGCCATTCTGACCGGTGTGAGATGATATCTCATTGTAGTTTTGATTTGCATTTCTCTGATTAATGATGTTGAGCATTCCTTCATGTGTTTGTTGGCAGTCTGTATATCTTCTTTGGAGAAATGTCTATTTAGGACTTCTGCCCATTTTTGGATTGGGTTGTTTGTTTTTTGTTATTGCACTACATGAGCTGCTTGTACATTTTGTAGATTAATCCTTTGTCAGTTGTTTCATTTGCAAATATTTTCTCCCATTCTGAGGGTTGTCTTTTGGTGTTGTTTATGGTTTCCTTTGTTGTGCAAATCTTTGGAGCTTCATTAGATCCAATTTGTTTATTTTTGTTTTTATTTCCATTTCTCTAGGAGGTGGGTCAAAAAGGATATTGCTGTGATTTATGTCATAGAGTGTTCTGCCTATGTTTTCCTCTAAGAGTTTGATAGTTTCTGGCCTTACATTTAGGTATTTAATCCATTTTGAGCTTATTTTTGTGTATGGTATTAGGGAGTGTTCTAATCTCTTACTTTTACATATGCCTGTCCAGTTTTCCTGGCACCACTTATTGAAGAGGCTGTCCTTTCTCCCCTGTACATTCCTGCCTCATTTATCAAAAATAAGGTGACCATATGTGCATGGGTTTATCTCTGGGCTTTCTATCCTGTTCCATTGATTTATATTTCTGTTTTTGTGCCAGTACCGTACTGTCTTGATTACTGTAGCTTTGTAGTATAGTCTGAAGTCAGGGAGCCTGATTCCTCCAGCTATGTTTTTCATTCTCAAGATTGCTTTGGCTTTTCGGGGTCTTTTGTGTTTCCATACAAATTGTGAAATTTTTTGTTCTAGTTCTGTGAAAAATACCAAAGTATAGCAATGATCCAAAATGAACCATTGAATCATATTCCTGCAATTATAATCTCAACAATACACTGGTTTATGAGAGATAGCAAAACAATATTATTAAATTAACTAATTTAAAAGTTAATTTGTACAATCTTTACATTCAGCTAAAATGACAGTGACACCCCTCTATGTGTGTTCTTTTTCTAAGAAAGTGATCTAAGGGATTGTTTGGTAATGTTTACAGAAAATCTTTTCACATTTTGAATGACTTGGATTCAATTGTTTGATATTGCAATATCAAAAAAAAAATTCAGAAGCAATTTTCATGGATTTACTAGATAATCTATATTCACTGCGACTTTTCCCTTTTGCTCAGGAGTGAGCTACTAGGACTTAAGTTGTGAAAAAAGAGATAATTATTCTTTTGTTATAGAAATTTCCTCAGACTTCATAAAAATGAACTTAACTGACTTTTCTCCCTAATAGCTACTATATTTACCTACCCTAAGACCATGGCTTTAGGGGAAAATTATATCTGCTGTGAAGGTAAGTTTAATGACTTACCCAACCCTTTATAATAAGTTCACCCTTTTCCTCCTCCAAGAGTCAGTGATTGAGTGCTTGTCAAATATACTTATTCATAGATAACATGATTACTGTTAAGAAATAATACTTACTTTTCCTTCACTCCCCAAGCTGAGCTCTGTCACTATTAGTCATGATCTGAATAAAGTCAAAAGGAGAGTCAAGCATGTACCTAGTATATTCACCATCAAGAAAGTTGTTTCCTTATAATACAGGTAGTCCTGAAGTCAGCACTTTTGTTACACTATCCTGCAACTGATAATGCAGAAACATTGAGTAGATGAAAAAATTGTCTCCCTCAACCTCCAATTGAATTACACCCTTTACTTAAGAAGAAGAGAAGGCATAGGTTAAGGGGCTGCTCAAGCTGTAACCATTTGAGATATTCTACTCTAAGAGCAGGCTTTGGGACAATGATAACTGATAAAGGTTGGGAGAGAGGCAGCCATCTACATCTGAGAGTTCCTTAGAAGCAAAGCATCCATGATAATAAAAACCTTATGAGGATTTTGTTTTGAGAATTAAATAAAATATCATATGAAGGATGTTTGGTACAAAGCTGGTATTCCATAAATATTACTTGTTAGCTCTTCTACACATCTCCATATGAATTCTGTTGGCAATATCATTCTGCCTTACTACAGACATAATTTTATTAAAAGTTCATTACGGTCTGAGATACATAGTTAATCTCCTGAATAGGCATTTAGTCTGTTGTTAAAATGTCAGATTTCATTAAGAATTGCATTTGAAGGGAATTTTAATTATAAATAGCATACACAAGATATTATTAAAGATCATTTTATAAATATTTTAATGTTTATAAAATATTTGATAAGTTAGTGCTACATGTCTTTGCTATATGCACAGTAATCTACTCATAGTCTTGTTTCAACTTGTTATGTTTGCATATCTAAATAATGAGTGTTGATGATGATGGTGAATATTCTGACTTCAAAAGACTTTAGAAAATGTGCTTTTAGTAAATAAATCTGGGACAATGTATGGTTAGTAAGGCTGCCATTACAAAGAGATCCAATAATAATGAGATTAAACAAGACAGAATTGTATTTCTCCCTCAAGAGTCCAGAGGTAAGTAAGTGGTCCTGGGTGGATTTGTGACTTTTATTCACATGGTCATTCAGGCATCCAGGTTAGCAGAATGTCCTTTATTTTCATCACATGGCTTCCATGTCTGAACTTAAGGTGGCTACTCCAATTATTGCTACTTCCTGTAGTAGAAAAGAGGAAAAAGTTGAACATAATCAATTTTATTAATTAAATATGAAATTAATACACATTATTTCTGCTCACATTCCACTCTTCGAAACTTATCCATAAGGATACAGCTAATGAAAGGGAGGCTGGAAAATGTACACTCTAGCTGGATCATCAAGTATCCAGCTGACACTCAAAGGCAGAGGGTGTCTATTACCAAATCAAAGAGAGGATAAATGAATTCTAGGGGACAGGATGCTGTCTCTTACACATAAATAACCTTCATATTCCAAAATTTAATTTCATTAATAAAGTTTCCATATTAATCAACATGTAAATCCTAAAGTGTAGAATGACTGCTTAATTGTAGGACACCACAAATATTTGAAGTATCTACATAAGTTTCTAGATAAAACTCTTGCTTAATCACTTATTAGTAGTTTTAAGAGATATTTGGCACTCAATACTCTTGCTCACCTTACAAATGAAGAAATTTTACTTTGTCAGAAGTTATACTTATTCATACAATACACAATAATCAGAGAACAAACAGGTTTCTCTGAGTTAAAAATCAACTTTTGCTTTATTAGAATTTATGCCATCATAACTTTCAAAAAGAACAAAAATTCATTATATAATCATAGTGCTTCTTATTACACTTAGAGCAAACATATTATATAATATGGAGTAAATTTTAATACTAATGATGAAAGTTTTCTGAGAAACACTTAAAATGAGGGAGTAGAATGGAGATAGTTTTCATCAAATTTTGCTCATGACATCAGTAAATTATACCAGCAGGTATTTAAAGGAAAGTCTAATTTTTAGACAGAACCAAAGGAAAAAGTGTATCTAGAGATTTCCAAGGACCACCCTGTAATATTTCAAATATTTCTCAACTATAAATATATGACTTAGTTAAAAGGCTCAAGCTCTTTGCCTTTGAGATCCAGAAAGAAGGGACATGGCCCTCCAAAGTTGGCTCCTGATTCGCTAAGGAGCAGGACCCTGTTCATTATGCTGGTCCTAGACCATCATCCCACTGCAAATTGGGAGCTTGTAGTTGTGCTGTTTTCTTATCATTTGCTTTAAATCCTTCCATTTCTGCCTAGTTAGCACCTGGTGTGGGCTTGTAACTATTCTTTGATTCCATAAATTGTTTTAGAAGCTACCAAAATTTGGACTAAAAAACTTTACAAGAGTGTGTGTGGAAATAGATGGTTGCTTTTTAAACTTGGAAGATTTTTTCATTATTATCTATTCTGCACAAATGTGTGTGTGTGTGTGTGTGTGTGTGTGTGCGCGTGTGTGTGACTGACATAGAGAAAGAGAGATAAGGAAGAGAGAGATTGTTGATGGGTATAAAGATGGAACAGTTCAAGCCTCAGAGTTCAGTTTCCATGATCAAATTCACATACATGATTTTGTCACATGGCTATTGTGAAGATGAAAATCAAAAAATTAATATATATAAATGTGCTTATAAATTATCATCTAGATTTATTACATTAATTTTTAATAAATTATGAAATTAGTTAGGCATAAATCAAATACTTCAGTAGAAAGTGTATGGTGTATGGTAATTCAAGATGATACTATGAAAAATTAGCAAATTTAAAACTTTGAATTAGTGCATGAATCTCTGACTTTAAAAAAATTAGCCATTGTCATTATTGCATTTTTTACTGTATGCTGATGGGACATACTTGCTCTCTTTAATTTATGTCCCAAGCAATTTTGTGTGTTATCATACAGACAGATTTTGAAACTTGTTTTTTAAACAGAATTGTTTATAGTTGTTCATAGTTGCTGAATTAAAAGTGACAAACATTCATAATGAATTTCTTTTTATTTAAAACAAGCCCATAATGTAGTCAGTTGCATGGCAGGAGACAATATTTAACTTCTGTCTGTGTTATGTCTATGGGAAATATTTCTGTTAAACTTCATGTGCTATTACTACTTCCACATTTGCAGAACACAGAAGCTAAGCTACCATGGAATATGGCTGTAATTTGGTCATCTGCAAGCCTTTAACTCCTTCATGTGTTTATATTTCATTATGGTATGCTTTAAATGTACTGATAAGAGAAATAATTCCTTTATTTATATCAGTGACTATAAACTTCCTCTTAAGATTTTTATTTCTGTTTGAACTAAAGAATACACATCAAACCATCAATTCCTGGATTCAGGTAGAAGCAGGCCTGCATGAATTGCATCACTTTTTTCATTCCCTGTAGAACATAATTGTTCAGTGATTTATTTAATATGATAGCTATAACTTGTTTCAGGCAAGAATCTGACACTCTTTAGCAAGTCATGTGTTGTCTTGGAGAACTGTGTAAAGCAACAAAATGCTGCCTAAAGTAGTTAGGAAAGATATTCACATGTAGGTAACATATCAAAAAGTCCTCTTATTAGGCAATTAGATGAGTGAAGATTAGTCTTCTACCACTTCTCAAAGCTTTACTCAAGAGAGATATGCATTGTCCTGCACTCATTTCTCAGGGAAAGACTGTAATGCTTATAAGTTTTCTCTCTTGCTGCAAACGTACATGCAGCCTGTACATGTCACATTGATACACTGACAGTAAGCACTTATTTCAAAATTAAGTATCTTGCATACTATTAATATGAACGTGCCGTGTCACAAACAGCATCTTGGCACTAATTAGAGGTTGAAGCTCAAAAACAAATTTTAATTTTCTGTCTGGGGCCATGCTACATTTTTTTTGTTAATGAGAGAGTTTTGCCAAAGTCAACAATTAGAAAAGCACTTGTATTTTAAGTATCCACATTATTTAGATCTTAAACAATAGCACATATTTTTAACAAGTGCTTTTTCTTTTCTTCACTGATAGAATTTGCAACCTGGAAGCTTAATAAGATTGCATATTCCTTACTTTTTCTTAGAAGAAAACCACACATGTACTTACAATACTATTTAGTGTGTAAATGTGTTTAATGTAGAAAATTAAATTTATAGGGTAAGGGCAAAAGACTGGCTGTAAGAGAAGTTTTACCTAAATAATTCTTTATATATCCAGGACTGCACTACCAACAATTCCCATGAGGGAAATTCGATTTCCCTCTGGCCACTCTCCCAGAATTAGCTGTTTCATCCTGCAGCCACATTCTTCATTCTGAAGCATCAGGCAGCTAACAGCAAAATAGGTCTATCTGTGCAGCGACTCTGTGCATAGAAAAAATCTCTATCAAGCATTGTCAAGGGTGTTCGATTCTTTCTCTGAAGAATGGCATGTTTCAGATCTTGGTTTGCCATTAATTTCCCCTTTTCTGACTCTCTGGTCAGCGTAATATTCCTCTATCATATTTTTCCTTGATGCTAGAGCATAAGCAAAATATGGTTGAAAGAGGTTAAGCATTTTACTAATCTTATTCAAATTGAGTATTTTGGGCATGTTTTGTGTTTCAAAATTTACATAGCCTTTAAACTAATAAATAGTTGAAATGAATATCCTTGGTTAATAACAAAGACCATATGCTAACATTGTTTTTGAGGTTTTGTGGTGATTGTTGTTCTTGGAATTTTAGTATTATAATTATATTAATTATTTCTCACAATTTGAAACTTTGAAATAATATTCCCTTAAATGTTGAGTGCTTGTTAGGAGATATTTCCTTCAGTATTTGGACACTAGGAAATTTAATATAGCAGTGTATCTTTCATTATTAGACACTGTGTTGTTATCTCCAGATAACAGCTAATTTGTTGGTTGTTGCCTCTGTCTCTTTTTTAGCCTGTGAACCACATTTGGAGATACTTTGTGTTTTGTTTAGAAAGCTATGAACTGGAAAATATATTGTGATTTAATTCCTAAATGAGTTTCCCATTTCTCCTGACTATGAGATCTGTTTTCTAAGGCTAGGATTCTGGAGGATTTGGTTTATGGTCCTGGGTGCTTTGGGGCTGACATCTAAATATTTGCTTTGAGCTTTATAAAAATTTTGATTAAGGATTAGTGTGTGCTTACTCATGATCCTGCTTTCTTTAGCCTGAGTTACCTAAATGCAAATGCTGCCCATGTAATATATGCACACTGCCATTCCTAAACACACACACACACACACACACACACACACACACACAAACACTCGCAGACTGCTAGCTTTAGAAATAAGAAGTTCATAGCATATGCATCAAAAGGTTAATAAATCAAAATAAAATAGAATGACATTATCACATTCTGTAGAATTCTCCACAAATATTATAAATAAATAATATTCATGTTTCAATAAGCTACAAAATTAGTTTAAAAAAATAATGGATCTAATTGAAAGACTTGTACCTGAAACAAAAAAAAATGTTGGGTGCCTGAAAAGTTGGGTACATATGAAATTCAATTTTAAATGCTATACACACACATTGTATAGTGGATAACAATTCTCTAAACTCATTATTCTTTCAGTACTTCTTATATTAAATTTGCCTAAGGTTCACATGTAAAAGTAAAGAGGTAAATCAATTCTTTGTGAATGTTTCTATTTACTAAACTTAGGCAAGTCAAAAAATTTTGCTGAGCCTTGATTTTTTTTCCTCCTTGCAAAAATATATTTGGACTTGATGTCAAAGTAGCTTAAATATAAATAAAGAAAAATCTATATTAATTTAATTCAGTGAAACCATTAACCCTAAATAACAAAATTTTTGTACTTAAGTAGTAATTAAAACAAGAAAATGGTAACCATGCCCTTACCTCTGGCATAAGAAAGAGACTAAAGTACTTGAATCTCAGATTTTGTTTTCATACTTAATTGAATATTTTGATTTAGAACTGTAAACTTTATTTAAGAATGAGAGAATTCTGAATTAATAAAAGAAGAGAAACTATGTACCCATGTTATTTCAAGAAGATCATAGTGGATCTTAGAACTAAATATTGTGGTATTTTATGGTTCAAATACTAATTTCAGTGATGTGTTGAAAAGTTCAACTATCTAATAACAAGTTATAGTCACACATATAAACATCTTGAACAGAGACAGACACCATACACACAATTAAAGACACAAAATTAAAGTATATAAATCAATATCAAAATATTCCCCAGTTATTTATTTGCACCTTAAAGAAATAACTAAGGCAAAGTTTTAAATGAAAACATCATTCAGAACTTTATTAATCATGTAGCTTGTGAATTTGGGAACATAATTTTCTTATCTAGTCATAAAATCACATATCCATGGAGGGAAAAAAACCCTAAACACTGAAAACATGTAAAAATAAGAAAAATAGCATACGTTTATCTTTTTTTTTTCTTTTTTTTTTTTTGTGGTATGGGGGCTTCTCACTGTTGTGGCCTCTCCCGTTGCAGAGCACAGGCTCTGGACGCGCAAGCTCAGTGGCCATGGCTCACGGGCCTAGCCACTCCGCGGCAGGTGGGATTTTCCCGGACCGGGGCATGAACCCGTGTCCTTTGCATCGGCAGGCGGACTCTCAACCACTGCGCTACCAGGGAAGCCCACATACGTTTGTCTTAAGCACATCAATGCATCAATGTTTTAAAACTGTCATAGTGAGAGGAGAAACCTGTGAACCAAGAAACAATCAGTTACTCTTGGGATAGAAAAATAGTACACTACAAAAGAGATTAGTATTGCCCTTTGTGTACAAGTAAACACATTTATGAAGGAAAGCAGAACATAGTGCTTCATCATTAATTGCTGCAAAACAAGCATCCACTTATGAGTACTCACCTTTGATATAAATATACAGGTAAAAACATGAGTTGTGTTTTGTAAATCTCAAAATGTTTAGGTGAAATAAAAATAAAACTTTCACATCATTGGAGCCTGAAAAAAAAATGTCACAATGACGAAGGATTCTCAGTGTTTCTCTTAATTGTCTCACATATGAAATCCACAAATGTTAAAAATGGTACTTTGTCAATTTCACATCACAAATTATACTTATATAATTTTTATTTGTGCAAAGTAGATGTATTTCATATTTTACTTTTAGGAATACACAATAAATACTATAGAGATAATCATTTGTAAGCACTGGTCATTGTTAAGAATAGCATCACTATAAAATTATACAATAGTACATATATTTTGGTAACTGAGATATTTTCACATTTTAAAGTAAATAAAATTTGAGGTAAAATTTCTTAAAATTCCTACCATGTCAACAGTTACAAACAGCTATGTTATTTAAAATTTTATTTTTAAATGTGTTAATTATAACATTCTCAAGTAACATACAAGGACAGTGATTTTTTTCTTTCTAGAAAAACAAGGAATTCTCATATGCGTTAACACAGGTCAGTGAACAGCTATCTGAGAATGCTGACTCAGAAGTGGGTTTTCTCATTCCAATTATACTCTATCAGCTTCAGATCTCCTGGAACATCTTTTATAATGTCAGTGAAGGACATATGGTTTTTCAGTTCTTTCAACACAGTTCTTTAGGGACATATTTCAGCCAGGAGTCCTGAAAGTTGTTGGAATCAAAGTCTAGGTAATTAGTCAATAAATTAAAAATACTCTGGACAGGCAATCCCACTGTTGTGAATATGGCTCATAAAAATAAAAGCACTATTAAGTATAGATGTATAGGATTGATTTTCTATTGATACCATACAAAATTACCACAAATTTTGTAGCTTAAAACAGCGCAAATATATCATCTTACAGTTCAGTAGGTCAGAAATCTGAAATGGATCTCACTGGGTTAAAATCAAGGTGTTTGGGTAGAACTGCATTCCATTTTGGAGGCTTGAAAGAAGAATTCATTCCTTTACTTTTCCAACTCCTACTGGGCTCTCTCATTCCTTGTCTAGTCGACCCCTACCTCCTTCTTCAAAGACAGCAACATTACGTCTCTGCTCATTTCTTCTACAGTTATGTCTCCCTCTCATTCTTCTTCTGCCTCTCTCTTCTACTTTCAAGGGCCCTTGTGATTACATTGGGCTAATCTGGATAATTGAAGATAAACTCTCTATTTTAAGGTCAGGTGATTAACAAACTTAACTCCATCTTCAAAGTTGCTTTTGCAATGTAAGGTAACATATTCACAGGTACCAGGTATTAGAATGTGGTCATTTTAGATTTGGGCAAGAGGGGAGGTCAGGGATGGGAGACCATTATTTCTGCGTACCACATTATATAGAAGCAATTTGTTTTAGCAATATGAGTTTTGTCAGAAAATAATGCCTACCCTCTTCCCCACCCCCAAGAGCAGATGCCAACCTCATGATTTACAGAGTAGAACATGGGTTGTGTTTCAGCCCTCACTCGTTTCCTTGGCAAGGAGCCTTATCCACAGGACAACCTACAAAGTAAGTATGATAGTCCTATGTAAAGAATGTTTGGTGTAACATCATCTGTAGTGATAAAAAAACACACAAACACAATTGGAAAACTTAGACCAAAGTCAATGTTCAATATAAGATTATGTCTGAATATATTATGGCATCCAAAATATGGAATATTATGTAGCTTTAAAAAAGACTAATTATAAATATATCAGAAAGTGGATGGATTTCCACAAAATATTCTTAAGTAAAATGAAAATAAGACATAGATAAGTGTGCATAAAATGCAATTAAATTGATTATATATGTAGTGTGTGAGTACATACATGCATGTGAAAAACACATATACACATCTGCATATATATTAAATGAACATGTATATTTTTACATGGGCTGGGCAGGCTGATGAACAATTTGAATAATAATGTGCAGTGGAAGTGACACTGTGCTCATTATGGGTGTTGCTTGTAAGACTACTGGAACTTCTGCCTTAATCTTCATTGGAAAGTAGCTACCAGGTGAGCAATGTGACTTCCCTGAAGCCACCATGTAACAAGAAGCCCAGAAAACCCTAAAGATTCCACAAAAACTGTTAGAATAAAGGCATTTAGCGAATTTGCAAGATACAAAATCAACACACAAAAATCAATTGTGTTTCTATACACTGAAAACAAATTACCTGAAAGAGAAATTAAGAAACAATAACAATAAAAATAATATAACAGTAATATATATATATAAGCAATGCAATAACATCAAAAAGAATAAACTTAACCTAGGAGGTGAAAGACTTGTACACTGAAAATTATAAAACACTGATTAAAGAATTTAAATCAGACACAAATAAATGGAAAGAAACCCACATTTATGGATTGGAAGAATTAATATTGTTAGAATATCCATAGTACACAAAGTTATCTGTAGATTCAGTGAAATCCCTTTTAAAATCCCAATGGCATATTTTACAGAAATAAAAAAAATCCTAAAATTCATATGAACTAGAAAAGACCCAACATAGACAATGCAATCTTGAGAGAGAAGAACAAAGATGAAGGCATTGCACTTCCTGATTTCAAAATGTATTACAAAGCTACAGTAATCAAAAAAGTATGGTACTTGCATAGAAACAGACCTGTAGTCCAATGGAACAGAATAGAGAACCTACACATATACAGTCAACTGATCTTGAACAAGGGTGCCAAGAATACACAATGGAGAAAGGATAGTTTCTGTAGTAATTGATATTAGGAAAATTGGATATCCACATGCAAAAGAATGGACTCTTATCTTACATAAGTGAACTCTTACATCATTGTTCTCTATATTCAATATCTCTTTTTGATGACATTCCTAGAATATCTTAAAAAAACATTTTAAATTTTTGAAATCTTACCTTAAAAAAAAGGAGAGAGTAAATTTTAACCACATATTTTATGCCAGCTACTATGCATATTTTCTACACATTTTTTTTCACAAACAGCTACTTAGTATAGGCATTAATCACTGAAACTTTTCCCCTTCTACAATCACTTTGTAACTCATCTGATATAATTTCCCATCCCATCCTATAGAAAACTAATTTTTTCTATGATTACCAATGACATTTTTTATCTCATTCCATATTTTATTGTTTTCCCTGTGTTTAATTTAATTTATTTATTTATTATTTTTAACACCTTTGTTGGAGTATAATTGCTTTACAATGGCGTGTTAGTTTCCCCTGTATAACAAAGTGAATCAGCTATACATATACATACATCCCCATATCTCCTTCCAATTGCGACTCTCCCCCACCCTCACAAACCCAATCCTCTAGGTGAACACAAAGCATCGAGCTGATCTCCCTGTGCTATGGGGCTGCTTCCCACTAGCTATTTTACATTTGGTAGTGTATATATGTCCATGCCATGCTCTCACTTCATCCCAGCTTACTCTTCCCCATCTCCATGTCCTGAAGTCCATTCATTATGTCTGTATCTTTATTCCTTTCCTGCCCCTAGGTTCTTCAGAATCTTTTTTTTTCTTCAGATTCCATATATATGTGTTAGCATATGGTATCTGTTTTTCTCTTTCTGACTTACTTCACTCTGTATTACAGTCTCTATGTCCATCCACATCACTACAAATAACTCAATTTCATTTTTTTATGACTGAGTAATATTCCATTGTATATATATGCCACATCTTCTTTTTCAATTCATCTGTCGATTGACAATTAGATTGATTCCATGTCCTCGCTATTGTAAATAGAGCTGCAATGAACAATGTGGTACATGACTCTTCTTGAATTATGCTTTTCTCAGAGTATATTCCCAGTAGTGGGATTGCTGGGTCGTATGGTATTTCTATTTTTAGTTTTCTAAGGAACCTCCATACTGCTCTCCATAGTGACTGTATCAATTTACATTCCCACAAACAGTGCAAGAGAGTTGCCTTTTCTCCACACCCTCTCCAGCATTTACCGTTTGTGTATTTTTTGATGATGGCCATTCTGACTCGTGTGAGGTGATACCTCATTGTAGTTTTGATTTGCATTTCTCTAATGATTAGTGATGTTGAGCATCCTTTCATGTGTTTGTTGGCAATCTGTATATCTTCTTTGGAGAAATGTCTATTTAGATCTTCTGCCCATTTTTGGACTGGGTTGTTTGATTTTTTGATATTGAGCTGAATGGACTGCCTGTGTATTTTGGAGATTAATCCTTTGTAAGTTGCTTCATTTGCAAATATTTTCTCCCATTCTGAGGGTTGTCTTTATGTCTTGTTTATGGTTTCTTTGATTCTACAAGCTTTTAAGTTTCATTAGGCCCCATTTATTTCTTTTGTTTTTATTTCCATTACTCTATGAGGTGGATCAAAAAGGATCATGCTGTGATTTATGTCATAGAGTGTTCTGCCTATGTTTTCCTTTAAGAGTTTTAGACTGTCTGGCCTTACATTTAGATCTTTAATCCATTTTGAGTTCATTTTTGTGTATGTTGTTAGGGAGTGTTCTAATTCTATTATTTTACATATAGCTGTTCTGTTTTCCCAGCACCATTTATTGAAGAGGCTGTCTTTCTCCATTGTATATTGTTGCCTCCTTTATCAAAGATAAGGTGACCATATGTTTGTGGGTTTTTCTCTGGGTTTTCTAACTTGTCCCATTGATCTATATTTCTGTTTTTATGCCAGTACTAGACTCTCTTGATTACTGTAGCTTTGTAGTATAGTCTGAAGTCAAGGAACCTGATTCTTCCAGCTCCATTTTTCTTTCTCAAGATTGCTATGGCTATTCAGGTTCTTTTGTGTTCCCATACAAATTGTGAAATTTTTGTTCTAGTTCTGTGAAAAATGCCAGTGGTAGTTTGATAGGGATTGCACTGAATCTGTATATTGTTTTGGGTAGTATAGTCATTTTCACAATGTTGATTATTCCAATCCAAGAATATGGTATATCTCTCCATCTATTTGTATCATCTTTAATTTCTTTCATCAGTGTCTTATAATTTTCTACATAAAAGTCTTTTGTTTCCTGAGGTAGTTTATTCCTAGGTATTTTATTCTTTATGTTGCAATGGTAAATGGGAGTGCTTTCTTAAATTCTCTTTCAGATTTTTCATCATTAGTGTATAGGAATGCAAGAGATTTCTGTGCATTAATTTTATTTGCTGCTACTTTACAAAATTCATTGATTAGCTCTAGTAGTTTTCTGGTAGCATCTTTGGGATTCTCTATGTACTTTATCATGTCATGTGCAAACAGTGACAGTTTTACTTCTTCTTTTCCAATTTGGATTCCTTTTATTTCTTTTTCTTCTCTGGTTGCTGTGGGTAAAACTTCCAAAACTACTTTGAAGAGTAGTGGTGAGAGTGGGCAACCTTGTCTTGTTCCTGATCTTAGTGGAAATGGTTTCAATTTTTCACTGTTGAGAACACTGGTGGCTGTGGGTTTGTCATATATGGCCTTTACTATGTTGAGGTAAGTTCCCTCTATGCCTGCACTCTGGAGGGTTTTTATCATAAATTGGTGTTGAATTTTGTCAAAAGCTTTTTCTGCATCTATTGAGATGATCATATGGTTTTTCTCCTTCAATTTGTTAATATGGTTTATCACATTGGTTGAGTTGCATATATTGAAGAATCCTTAGATTCCTGGGATAAACCCAAACTGATTATTGTGTATGATCCTTTTAACGTGCTGTTGGATTCTGTTTGTTAGTATTTTGTTGAGGATTTTTGCATCTATGCTCATCAGTGATATTGGTATGTAGTTTTCTTTTTTGACATATTTGTCTGGTTTTGGTATCAGGGTGATGGTGGCCTCATAGAATGAGTTTGGGAGTTTTCCTCTCTCTGCTATATTTTGGAAGAGTTTGAGAAGGATAGATGTTAGCTCTTCTCTAAATGTTTGATAGAATTCACCTGTGGAGCCATCTGGTCCTGGGCTTTTGTTTGTTGGAAGATTTTTTTTTTTTTTTTTTTTTTTTTGCGGTACGCAGGCCTCTCACTGTTGTGTCCTCTCCCGTTGCAGAGCATAGGGTCCGGATGCACAGGCTCAGTGGCCATGGCTCATGGGCCCAGCTGCTCCACAGCATGTGGGATCTTCCTGGACCGGGGCATGAACCTGTGTCCCCTGCATCAGCAGGCAGACTCTCAACCACTGCACCATCAGGGAAGCCCCTGTTGGAAGATTATTAATCACAGTTTCAATTTCAGTGCTTGTGATTGGTCCATTTATATTTTCTATTTCTTCATGGTTCAGTCTCAGGAGGTGGTGCTTTTCTAAGAATTTGTCCATTTTGTCCAGAATTTGTCCATTTCTTCCAGATTGTCCATTTTATTGGCATATTGTTGCTTGTATTAACATCTCATGATCATTTGTATTTCTGCAGTGTCAGTTGTTACTTCTCCTTTTCCATTTCTACTTCTATTGATTTGTCTTCTTCCTTTTTTCTTGATGAGTCTGGCTAGTGGTTTATCAATTTTGTTTATCTTCTGAAAGAACCAGGTTTTAGTTTTATTTATCTCAGCTATTGTTTCCTTCATTTCTTTTTCATTTATTTCTTATCTGATCTTTGGTTTCTTTCCTTCTGCTAACTTTGAGTTTCTTTATTCTTCTTTCTCTAACTGCTTTAGGTGTAAGGTTAGGTTGTTTATTTGAGATGTTTTTTGTTTCTTGAGGTAGGATTGTATTGTTATAAACTTCCCTCTTAGAACTGCTTTTGCTGCATCTCATAGGTTTTACATCATCGTGTTTTCATTGTCATATGTTTCTAGGTATTTTTTGATTTCCTCTTTGATTTCTTCAGTGATATCTTGGTTATTAAGTAGTGTATTGTTTAACCTCCATGTGTTTGTATTTTTCACAGATTTTTTTCCTGTAATTGATATCTAGTCTCATAGCATTGTGGTCAGAAAGATACTTGATATGATTTCAATTTTCTTAAATTTACCAAGGCTTGATTTGTGTCTCAAGATATGATCTATCCTGGAGAATGTTCCATGAGCACTTGAGAAGAGAGAGTATTCTGGTTTTTGTTTTTTTTTTTTATGGAATGTCCTGTATATATTAAGTCCACCTGGTTTAGTATGTCAGTTAAAGTTTGTGTTTCCTCATTTATTTGCATTTTGGATGAGCTGTCCATTGGTGAAAATGGGGTGTTAAAAGCCCCTACTATTATTGTGTTACTGTCAATTTACCCTTTTATGGCTGTTAGCAGTTGCTTTATGTATTGAGGTGCTCCTACGTTGGGTGCATAAATATTTACAATTCTTATACCTTTTTCTTGGATCGATCCTTGATTATTATGTAGTTTCCTTCTTTGTCCCTTGTAATAGTCTTTATTTTAAAGTCCCTTTTGCCTGATATGAGAATGCTACTCCAGCTTTCTTTTGATTTCTATTCTAATGGAATATCTTTTTCCATCCCCCCACTTTCAGTCTGTATGTGTCCCTAGTTCTGAATTGGATCTCTTATAGACAGCATATATAGAGGTCTTGTGTTTGTATCCATTCAGCCAGTCTATGTCTTTTGGTTGGAGCATTTAATCCATTTACATTTAAGGTAGTTATTGATATTTGTGTTCCATTTACCATTTTCTTAATTGTTTTGGTTTTGTTATTGTAGATCTTTTCCTTCTCTTGTGTTTCCTGCTTAGAGAGGTTCCTTTAGGATTTGCTGTAAAGCTGGTTTGGTGATGCTGAATTCTCTTAGCTTTTGCTTGTCCATAAAGGTTTTAATTTCTCTGTTGAATCTGAGTGAAATCCTTGCTGGGTAAAGTAATCTTGGTTTGTAGGTTTTTCTCTTTCATCACTTTAAATATGTCCTGCCACACACTTCTGGCTTGCAGAGTTTCTGCTGAAAGATGAGCTCTTAACCTTATGGGGATTCCCTTGTATGTTTTTTGTTGATTTTCCCTTGCTGCTTTTAATATTTTTTCTTTGTATTCAATTTTTGATAGTTTGATTAATATATGTCTTGCTGTAATTCTCCTTGGATTTATACTGTATGGGACTCTTTGTGCTTCCTGGACTTGACTGACTATTTCCTTTCCCATATTAGGGAAGTTTTCAACTGCAATCTCTTCAAATATTTGTTAGCTCCTTTCTTCTTTCTCTTCTCTTTCTGGGACCCCTATAATTCGAATGTTGGGGCATTTAATGTTATCCCAGAGGTCTCTGAGACTGTCCTCAATTCCTTTCATTCTTTTTTCTTTATTCTGCTATGCACTAGTTATTTCCGGTATTTCATATTCCAGGTCACTTATCCATTCTTCTGCCTTAGTTATTCTTCTATTGATTCCTTCTAGAGAATTTTTAATTTCATTCATTGTGCTTTTTATCATTTTTTGTTTGCTCTTTAGTTCTTCTGGGTCCTTGTTAAACGTTTCTTGTATTTTCTCCATTTTATTTCCAAATTTGGGATCATCTTTACTATCATTACTTTAAATTCTTTTTCAGGTACACTGCCTATTTCCTCTTCATTTGTTTGATCTGTTGTGTTTTTACCTTGCTCCTTCATCTGCTGTGTATTTTTCTGTCTTCTCATTTTGCTTCACTTACTGTGTTTGGGATCTCCTTTCTGCAGGCTGCAGGTTCATAGTTCCTGCTGTTTTTTATGTCTGCCCCCAGTGGGTAAGTCTGATTTAGTTGGTTGTGTAGGCTTCCTGGTGGAGTGGATTGGTGCTTGTGTTCTGGTGGATGAGGCTGGATCTTGTTTTTCTGGTGGGCAGAACAACATCCGGTGTGTGTTTTGGGTGTCTGTGAACTTATTATGATTTTAGGCAGCCTCTCTGCTAAGGGGGGGGGTTGTTTCCCTGTCTTTCTAGTTGTCTGACATAGAGTGTCCAGCACTGTAGCTTGCTGGTCATTGAGTGGAGCTGGGTCTTAACATTGAGATGGGGACCTCTGAGACGGCTTTGACCATTTGATATTATGTGACGCTGTGAGGTCTCTGGTGGACCAGTGTCCTGAACTTAGCCCTCCAACCTCAGAGGCTCAGGCCTGACACCCGGTTGGAACACCAAAACTCTGTTTGCCACCTGGCTTTGGGAAGTCTGAGATCTCCTGCTAGCATTCCGTAGGTGTTCTGTAGGAGCTCTTCCACATGTAGATGTATTTGTGGAGAAGAAGGTGATCTCCACATCTTACTCCTCCACCATCTTGAAGCTATCCCCCATACGTAACTATTAAATAGCTTTTCTAAAAGATGAATAACAGAATTCTCAATCATGGTGGTTCCAAGCATAGTTTCCATATATATATATATAATCTCACTTGCACTCTCAGAAATATTTGACAGTGTTATTCTCCTGCTCCTTTTGGAAACATGTACTCTCTTGGATTTCCACAACTCTACTCTCTGCTGGGTTTTCTCCCATCTCTTTTGTAAATCTGTTTTAGTCTCACTCTTTATTCTGTCATTAAACAGTGTGTATATTCAACAACAAGTCTCAGTTCCTCTTAGCTTCTTATATCTCTCCCTGAATGTAGAGAACTAGAGGGAAATAGAGTCCTATTTCCTCATTTATGTACACTGTCCCCAATATTATACATATGTCAAGGACTTCAAGATTCCCATCATAGACTTTCAACTCTTCTCTAAAATTCTGAACAATGCAGCCAACTCACTACTTGAAATTTTTATCTAGATGTCCCAAATAAAACAACAAATCTAATATACCCTAGGTCACTTCATAATCTTTCTCTCTCTTGATAGACTCTTTCCTACGTTATCTGTCTCATGAAATGTCACCCCTGTATATCCAGGTTGTTAAAAAAGAAATATATAAGTTATCATAAAGAATTCCTTGAGCTTCCACATTCAATATATCAAAGAGTTATATATATATATAACTTTTGAGTACCTCTAATTACTCAGGTACTTTTTTCTACACTCACTGTTACTACCTTAATCCAGTTAAGCATAATCTATTGCCTAGAATACTTTAATTTCTTCCTACCACTCTTTCATTCTCTAACCAGCTCCTTCCAACATAGTATCAAATCACAAACCAAAGCAGAATTTTAAAAATTCTGTTTTGAATTTGCCAAATAATTCTGATTTGATTCCCTCAATTTCATTTAAGATGAACACCAAAATCCTTAACAAAACCTCCAATACACTATGATTAGCCTCCTGCTTATAAATCTTAAGTCTCATCCCCAGGGATTGGGTTGGCCCAAAAGTTCCTTTGGTTTTAAGTAAAAAATAGAAGACACATTTTTCGTTTTCACCAAGAACTTTATTGAACAATGTATTCATTAACCAAACGAACTTTTGGGCCAACCCAATACATTCTTACCACTTCAGCACAATGGTCTTTTCACAGTTTCTTAAAGGAATTAAGCTTTATCCCACCAAAAAGCTTTGCACACGTTGTTCTCTCTATCTGGAATAATTTTCCCCCTTTTTTCATCTATACGGTTCTTCCTCATCTTTCCAATGTCAGCTTGATATATATTTCTTCAGAGAAGCTTTTTCCTAAAACCCTAAACTAGGAACAATTCAATATTATATACTTTCACAGCAGTATATTCTTTTTCTTCATAGGGGTTCTTACAATTATAGTTATATATTTATTTTTATAATAACTTTATTGAATGATTTAATTCAGGACCTTATATTTTGTGCTCAACATTTTAAGTCCAGTACCTGTTGTAGTGCTTTGAGGGTTCTAGTTAGAGAACAGATACTTTTTGAATAACTTAACTTAGTATTAAAATATAAATATCTAAGTTTCTGATTTATTGGACCAATAGTCATAATAAATACATAAGATAAAATGCCTATCATGCTTTAAAAATTACAATAATTTGCATAAGATGAACAATAGATAATGACTTCCATTGCATCTAGAACATTCCAGTTCAACCTAATTAAAATCTATTATTTGACCTCCAAATTATTCCAAATAATAATTGGAAGAGAAGAACACAATAAGTACAAAATTACAATGAACTGATGGAAGAACTGGCAAAATGTTTAAATAATTATCTTGTGCCTTGTGATCTACTGTGTCACACTGATGGAATTAAATATATTGTTGGCTTTCTATTGCTGCATAACAAATTTATCAAAAACTTTGCAGCTTAGAACAACACCCATTTTGTTTTAGTCTCAGTTTCTTAGGTCTGAAGTAGAGGTGGGCTTGACATTTCTTCACTTGGAGCCTCACAAGGCTGAAATTAATGTGTCAGCAATGTTGGGTTCACACATGGAAGCTCAGGGAAAAATCCACTTCTAAAAATCTACTTCATTCAGGCTTTTGGCAAAATCTAGTTTTTTGCAGTTGTAGGGCTCTGGTTTCCATTTCCTTGCTGGCAATCTCAAGGAGTTGCTCTCATCATCTGAAGGTCACTCTCCAGTTCTTGCATGTGATACTTTCCATCTTTAAAGCCAGCAGCAGCATATCAAATCCTTTCCATGTTTGAATTTCTTTGACTTCTTCTGCTGCCACTTGGAGAGAACTTTGCTTGTGATTACATTAGACCCATAGAAATAATCTCTCAAACAAATACTGACCAGTAACCTAAATTATATTGGCAAAATTCCTTTACAAAAGTATCTAGATTATTGTTTGATTAAATAACCAGGGGCCAGGAATCTTAGGTAACCATTTTACAATTCTGCCTACCACAGATATCATACACATTTCTTCCATTATATAGTTAGCTTAAATGTAGTGGCTACAACTGAGCAGAGAGAGAAGTAATTTTGAATTGATCAGAATGTGAAGGTGGACATAAGGCATTCATAAATATGTAAACCTAAAACAGTTTTGATGACTTTATTCATTGAATTCTCAGTGGAATTAGTAGTTTGGATGACATAATTGCTTATGCTTTGAAAGTATTTTAAATACATTAATGTCATTAAATACCAAAAATCTTAACAAATAACATAATTATTCATTCATAAACAAGGATATCCAAAGCTGTGTATAGTGAAAGTCAAAGGATGAATTTTTTTTTGCTTCCTTAAAACTAAAATTATAACCTTGTTAAAGAAAGGAGACTATTGAATAATAATTTTGGCAAAATTTCAGAACTTCTGATTTAGTACTGACAACTTTTTTTGAACATATCTTTGTTGTTGAGTTCATAGTACTTTTCAGTACAATTTGCCAGCTTAGGGTTTCACCAAGAAAGTTACATAAGAATTCATGAAAATTATGAAATAATAAATTATAGAAACTTTCTTATATATTACATGTTTCAAGGCTAATGAGAATATCTAAGCTTTTCAAACGATTCATTTGACCATGTTTTGCATATAAGAATTTAAGAAAAAAATGAATCATTATACCTTTAAGAAATCTACTTAACTTTCCCTTTTCAAGAAAGGAGGTACATCTACCCAGAGTGACAGACCAGAAATGACCTTTTAAAAATGACATTTTTGGAACTGGAATTTATAGGGATGAGAATGGAATGACATTCTACTGGCATTAAAGTGTCAAAGGAGAGGAACATAAGTACAAATTCTGCTGTATATTTAATTAGTAAATGGAGGTGAGGTGAAATTAATGAATGCAGACACACACAAATGCTTGACAGAATGTCTGTTGACTGTGGTAAAATATTTAAGCTTTGTAATGTTATTGTTAGAGGAACAGAACCATAAGATGATGAAGATGTATTTTTCTGAGATTGCCTTAGTACATTTTTACCTAAGTGTAACTATGTAAAGATATATTACTTCCATAAGTAAAAACAACCAAAAAGAAGGAAATATGGCTCAATGTTATGAAATTGACTGTGAAATGTGTTTATTGTTTCAACTTCCAGATTTTGATCGAGCAGAAACTTGGAAGAGAAACCTCTCTCAGTAATTAGAATACAAGTGTTCAACTACAAACTATGTAACATTGAGGAAAAAAATTAACATCATCTTTTTCATTTGATAGATACTGTAAGAGTTGGTGCATGAGTAACTAGGGATGCTTATGACAGTGCCTGACACAGAGTAAGCATTAAATAAATGTGGAGAACATCATTACTAACCTTATTTTACCTTTATTCAGTGGCATGTAGAAAATTCAATATACTCTTTCTGAGAAACATGTTTTACTTTTTTAATTTAAAACTCGGACTAATAGTGCATTATGTACTTCTGGTTGGAATACATAAATTCATGAAAAACATTATGAAAAACAACAACAGCATGAAAAACCATAAACCTGCCACCCTCTCCATTAAAAAGAAAAGAGTGAATTACAAAAATACAATCTTTAAAATTCAATAGAGAACAGAACTAAAGCCACCTAAATAAAACTCTAGGATTTAAAACACCTACAGCTGATATATTAACTGGTAAAACAGGAAGAAGAAAAATCTACTATAGATGGGAATAAGGAAAAAAAAAAGAAAAAACTAACCTCTAACAAACTTTTAGTACCTTCATGTTATAATGGATTAGAATCCAAAAGAGTCCAACCTACCTGCCAACTCTTTCTTATGTGTATTTTTCAAGTACATGGGAGTAGTAATCCCTGTCAGGATTACTGTAGTTTATAGTAATTCTTGAGGACAAGTTCTCTAATTTTGTTCCTCTTTTTCAAATCTGTTTTGGCTAAACAGAATAAATTACATTTATTTCACCTTTCCATGGAAATTTTGGACTCAGTTTATGAATATGTACCAAAAATACTGCAAATTATGCCCCTGAAATTGATTTAGGTATCTTTTAATTTGTGTTATCATGGTTTTTCAGTTTTCAGCATACGTATTTTGCATATATTATTAGATATTTAACTAATATTTCATGTTTTTGAAACTATTTTAAATGATACTTTTACCTTTCATTTTCTAATTGTTTATAGTGCAGTTATAGAATTGATTTTTTATGTTGACTTTGTATTTTGCAACTTTCTTAAATTCATTTATTACTTCAGGAGCTTTTAAAACATTATTAAGATTCCTTTAGATTTTCTCCATAGATACTTAAATCATCTGAGAATAGAGACATGTTTATTTTTTCCCTTTAAAGCACTATGCCCTTTATTATTACTAATTTTTTCTTATTCTACTAACTGGGACATTCACTACATCATTGTTTTGAAGTGGTGGGAGTGGACAATCTTATTTTTGATCTTGGGGGAAAGCATTCAGTTTTTCATACATGTATGATGTGAGTAGTAGGATTTTTGTAGATGCTTTTTTATAAGGTTATATAGATTCAATGTTATTCGCAGTTTGATGAGTGTATATCCTGCATGGTTGTTGAATTTTGTGAAATGCTTTTTTGTCATTTACTGAGATGTTCATATGACTTTTATTTTTTACTCTCTTCTTATTATGATTTCTTAGACTGAGTTTGTAATGGAACCATGTTGGCATTCCTGGGACAACCTTATTTTGCTATTATGTAGTATCCTTTACACATGTTGCTAGATTCAATTTGGTAATGTTTTGGAAGAATGTTTGTGTTTATTTTTATGAGACATATTGGTGTTTAGTTAACAATTCCTGTAATATCTTTGATAGTTGTAGCAGGGTTATTGTGACATCATAAAAAAGTTTGGATATATTATTATTTTTTCTTTTGTTTCCTGGAAGCAATTTTGTGAAATCGCAATTATTCCTTCCTGAAACACTTGGGAGAATTCCTAGTGAAGCTATTTTGAGGTCTTTATTTCCTTCTTTGGCAGGATTTAACCACAAGCTTAATTTTATTAATTTATCTAGAGCTATTCAGGTTATCTGTTTCTTTTTTAGTTAAGTTTGATAATTTTTTAAAATTTATTTCAAAGAATTGTTCCAATTAATCTAAGTTTTCAAAATTATGAGTTTAATTTTTTTAAAAGTATTTCTTTTTTTATTATTTTAATGACTGTTGGATCTGTAATGGTACCCTCATTTTCTTTCCTGATATTGAGAACGTCTTTTCTCTTTTTTCTTAGCAATTTTACCTAGAGGGTTATAAATTTTATCAACTTTTTTCAAAGAACCACCTTTTATTCTAATGTTACTTTTTTAAACATCTTTATAGGAGTATAACTGCTTTACAGTGGTGTGTTAGTTTCTGCTTTATAACAAAGTGAATCAGTTATACATATACTTGTGTTCCCATATCTCTTCCCTCTTGTATCTCCCTCCCTCCCACCCTCCCTATCCCACCCCTCTAGGTGGTCACAAACCACCAAGCTGATCTCCCTGTGCTATGCAGCTGCTTCCCACTAGCTAGCTATTTTAGGTTTGGTAGTGTATATATGTCCATGCCACTCTCTCACTTTGTCACAGCTTACCCTTCCCCCTCCCCATATCCTCAAGTCCATTCTCTAGTAGGTCTGTGTCTTTATTCCCATCTTACCCTAGGTTCTACATGACCTTTTTTTTTTTTTCTTAGATTCCATATATAAGTGTTAGCATACAGTATTTGTTTTTCTCTTTCTGACTTACTTCTCTCTGTATGACAGACTCTACGTCCATCCACCTCACTACAAATAACTCAGTTTTGCTTTTTTTTATGGCTGAATAATATTCCATTCTATATATGTGCCACATCTTTATCCATTCATCTGTTGATGGACACTTAGGTTGCTTCCATGTCCTGGCTATTGTAAATAGAGCTGCAATGAACATTTTGGTACATGACTCTTTTTGAATAGCCAAAGCAATCTTGAGAATGAAAAATGGAGCTGGAGGAATCAGGCTCCCTGACTTCAGACTATACTACAAAGCTACAATAATAAAGACAGTATGGTACTGGCACAAAAACAGAAATATAGATTAATGGAACAGGATAGAAAGCCCAGAGATAAACCCATGCACGTATGGTCACTTTATGTTTGATAAAGGAGGCAAGAATATACAGTGGAGAAAAAGACAGCCTCTTCAATAAGTAGTGCTGGGAAAACTGGACAGCTACATGTAAAAGTATGAAATTAGAACACTCCCTAACACCATACACAAAAATCAACCAGACACTATCAAACTCTTAGAGGAAAACATATGCAGAACACTATATGACATAAATCACAGCAAGATGCTTTTTTACCCACCTCCTAGAGTAATGGAAATAAAAACAAAAATAAACAAATGGGACCTAATGAAACTTCAAAGCTTTTGCACAGCAGAGGAAACCATAAACAAGACCAAAAGACAACCCTCAGAATGGGAGAAAATATTTGCAAATGAAGCAACTGACAAAGGATTAATCTACAAAATTTACAAGCAGCTCATGCAGTTCAATAATTAAAAAAACAAACAATCTAATCCAAAAATGGGCAGAAGACCTAAATAGACATTTCTCCACAGAAGATATGCAGACTGCCAACAAACACATGAAAGAATGCTCAACATCATTAATCATTAGAGAAATGCCAATCAAAACTACAATGAGATATCATCTCACACCTGTCAGAATGGCCATCATCAAAAAGTCTCAAAACAATAAATGCTGGAGAGGGTGTGGAGAAAAGGAATACTCTTGCACTGTTGGTGGGAATGTAAATTGATACAGCCACTATGGAGAACAGCATGGAGGTTCCTTAGAAAACTAAAAATAGAACTACCATACGACACAACAATCTCACTACTGGGCATATTCTCATAGGTTTTTAAAACATTTTTTCTCTTTTGAATTTCATCAATATCTGGTCTCACCTTTATTTCCTTTTTCATATCCCAATGCTTTTTTTTCATTGTTTTGTTGACCACCAAATAGTAAGATATAATATTTAAACTTGGTGGACCTCTGTAACTAAAACAAATAGAACGATACTGCTTAATTTCCAAAGCTAGATTATAAAAGATAACATGGCTTCCTCCCAAAAAAAACACTCTTTTTTCTGATAGGCTACTCCTGTAATACAGTCAAAATATTTTGAGAAAGATCAGGTTATATACAGAGGTCACATGCAGGTGTTCTGCCTGATAATCCTAGCTAGGCCCCCAGGTGATAGTCAACGTCATCTATCAGACATGTGAATGAATTAAATTACTCCAGATCTAGCTTTCATATATTACAGTTGTGCCACAGACTTTGTCAATAAAATATTTCATACTCATATGACTTATTTGAATCATGGCCTACAGAAACTAGAAATAATCAGTGCTTATTTTTGTTTCAAACCAGTAACTTTGGGCTTATTCATTTGCAGAAATGGATACTTAATAAATATGGAGTGAATAGCTTATGAAGTGTAACTTTTTCTTCTTTATATCACACTAGATAAGATGTTGCTAGTTGATGAACAGTCCTCCCTTGGTCTCGAATGGTTCTTCACCTGCATATTCAACCAAGCACAGATTTTGATCCACCGTTGGTTTAATCCATGGATGCAGAACCCAGGGATATGCAGAGCTGACTGTACTATGCCATTTTATATGAGGGACTTGAGCATCCTCAGATTTTGGTGTGGGGATTCCTGGAACAAATACCCCATGGATATTGAAGTACAACTGTATTTGGTGTTTAGCCACACATGAATCTCTAGATCATAATTTTCTCCAGTCTGAGCTCTAACCTTATATATCTATGTGTAATGAATATGTCCACTTTTACATCTGACAACTTAAAATCAATAATTCTAAAATTTAATTTAATATATTTACTACTATATCTGCCATGTTTTTCAGTCCCAGAAAGTCCCTAGTCATAGTAGCCAGAAATATTTCTTTTAATTAACTATCTCTCTAAAATATACTCAGGCATAGAGCCTATTAAATTGATTCTAAAGCTAAATATATATCAAGACTTACACTTCTTCTTCAATACATAGGCAGTTGCATGGTGTCAGGCCTTCATTTTCTTACACATAGATATTATTATTGTTCTATCTTGCCTCTCTGCTATTGGTTTTGGTTTTTCTCTCTCAGTCTATTCTCTCTGAAGTCAGAGGAGTCTTAAGGCACAAATTTTATCATGCTGCTCCTTTTCTTAAAGTTCTTTATAGTCTCCTCAATATCTGCAAGATCATCCCAAAGTCCTTTGCATTAAAATATTTTAAAGAAGCTTTTTTCCCCTGATTTCCTCTCTCTACCTCCAAAGCCTGGGTTGTAAATTTATGCGCCCAAATATAAAGTGCACTTCTGATGGCAAAGATTACTTAGATTACTTATTTTTCCCCAAACCTAGATTAAAGCACTTTTGGTGAGTGAGTGATTGTTGCTTTCAGTATGCCTGTTTTAAAAAATTTATATTTTAAAATGGCATACTGAATAAGTTAATTAAGATATTTAACATTCTTTTTAAAAATTTCTATAATGTTGAGTAACATTTTGAGTTCATTTCCAAGTTCATTGGATATATCTAACCAACTCACAGATTCTCATAAATCTGAAATGCACAATTAGCAGACATTGTATTAGTCAACTCCGGCTGTCATAACAAAATATCATAGAGTGAGTGGCTTAAAAAACATAAATTTATTTTCTCACACCTCTAGAGGCTAGAAGTCCAAGCATAAGGTTCTAGTCAATTCAGATTTGGGTAAGGGCTCTCTTCTTGTCTTGCAGATGATTGCATTCTTCTTTATGTCCTCACAGGGCTCTTGTGAGCTCTCTTGTGTCTCTTCTTATAAGAACATTAATTGTAATGTATCAAGGAACCACCCTTATGACCTCATGTAACCTTAATTACTTCCTTAGTGGTCCTATCTCCAAATTACAGCCACACCAAGGGGTTAAGATTTCAGCACATGAATTTTGTGGAGGCACAAAATATTCACTCCATAACACATATATTTTTAAGTATGGCTAAAAAATTCTCTATTATTATAAATGTTTCATTCTGTGTATCAATTTAATTCTTGCTTCTAAAGACCTTGCTTTTTACTTTCACTTTTCACTGTTTTTGATTATGGCAAAATCTACTGGATCAACTCTGGATGGTATGAATAGATTTTCTAGATTGCATGAAACACCAGAACAATTATGTTCCTGAGGTATAAAATTTGCAATATACCCAATACTCCAGTCTCTTTTAGGTATAGTCCTCTACAGAACTATTTATAGACTTTCCTCTTTACCTAGAATTGGGTTTGTTGCCTACTGAGTAGGCTTAGATATTTTTTCAAATCTCATAGGTTATAATCTAGTAATTAAAAACAATAGTTCCTGAACTCAATAGTAAATAGCTCTTTCCGATTATGTAATTCTAACCATTTGTTTTTAAATATCTATCTGATATCACATATGCTAATTAAGAAGTTTGAATGTTACAATTATTTGAATGTGAGTTAGTCTTGGAATACAAGTTAATATTAACAGAGTATGACATTTTTCTTTTTAATTAAATTACCATCTTTTTTTTTAGCGTTACATATATTTTATTTTTTAACAGCTTTATTGGAGTATAATTGCTTTACAATGTTGTGTTAGTTTCTGCTGTATAACAAAGTGAATCAGCTATATTCCCTTATCCCCTCCCTCTTGCGTCTCCCTCCCACCCTCCCTATCCCACCCCTCTAGGTGGACACCAAGCACCGAATTGATCTCCCTGTGTTATGTGGCTGCTTCCCACTAACTATCTAGTTTACAATTGGTAGTGTACATATGTGAATGCTACTCTCTCACTTCGTCCCAGCTTACCATCATATCTAAATAAAATAATACATTTGTTAAAAGTGGTATTCTAGGACTGCTTTTATATGATACATATATATGTTGTTACATTTCTTTTATATTAACACTATGTCATGATAAATTCACTTAATGTGATTTAACTTTTAAATTTTTCCCTAGTAAATCCTATAAAATAGAAATGTTATTTTAGTTAATGTAGATTAGTTGAGACTTGCTCAATTTCTTCCTGTAAATTAACTGAAACCGAGAAAATATTTTAACTATTGATGTTAGCTTAGTAGAACATGTTACTGCCTCCTGAAGCAAGTAGTAACTGTGATCTCTTTTCACTTTTGCATAAATTCATGTCTGAAGGGAAAGCAAAATATGTTATCATTTCAAGAATCTACTCAAACTTGTTTCTGAGGCTAATTTGGCTATTTTTTCATCCTGTAATTAAAAGAATAGCACTTTATGCACAATTTACTACCATACTATAGAACCATACTAAAAGTAGTTTTAGTTTTTTGCTTGAGTAATTTTTGGGGGTTGAACAAATTTTAATTATAATAAGAAAAACATTTTAAAAAGTAAAGGCTGTAGTAAAGGTTTATATGTCAAGTGTACAGCTTTGAGCATGTCCATCTTTTCTAATATTACCACAGAAATATTAACAAATGTTTAGGGGAGTGGATCAAGATGGCAGAGGAGTAGGATGTGGAGCTCACCTTCTCTCCACTGATACATCAAAAATATATCTACATGTGGAACCACTTTCACAGAACATCTACTCAACAAATGTTTAGAATTCAAGTATATTGGAACCTGGTTTGTTATTTTTAGTTATTGACCACTTAAAAATGATGACAATGTGTTCTTTATTTTTGTTATATTATAGTAAAATATGGGATTCATTTTTAATATGACTTTTCGTGGATAAATTTTGAATAATTATGTAACTGTAAGCTTATAAATATTGATTCATGTTTAAATTTACATTGCTTTAAATTTAATTTAAATTGACTGCATCCTAAACTGGTAGCAGGTTGCAAATAATCTTATTTTACCAAATGGCTGCTTTAAAAAAATTCTAAAAATTTTAATTTATATTTAAGATTTCTAAAGATTCTAGCTCAGTGAATCTTAAGAATGGAAAATCTGTTTCATGATAGGAAAAAAGTTATAACGAGTAAAGATTTGAATAAGTATGCTATGAAGTTTTATAAATTAGTAATAATAAAGTTTTAATTCAAATGCATTGAGTAACAAATTTTCTGCTGTTAGGTCTTAATTTATTAATTTTTCTCTTGATATCTTTAATTTTATTCCTATTATATAACATCTTTGGTACTTGGTACTCTTCATTCATAACAACACACTATATATGTGTGTGTGTGTGTGTGTGTGTGTGTGTGTGTGTGTGTATATATAATATAAAATTGCGAGTGTAATTGGGGCACGAACCCATGTCCCCTACATAGGCAGGCGGACTCTCAACGATTGCGCCACCAGGGAAGCCCTATACCAATTTTTAAGATTTCACATATATGCATTTATATATGATATTTGTTTTTCTCTTTCTGACTTACTTCACTCTGTATGACAGCCTCTAGGTCCATCCACATCTCTACAAATGACCCAATTTCAGTCTTTATATGACTGACTAATATTCCATTGTATATATGTGCCACATCTTCTTTATCCATTCCTCTGTTAATGGACACTTATGTTGTTTCCATGTCCTGGGTATTGTAAATGAACATTTACAATGAACAATGAACAGTGGGGTGCATGAGTCTTTTTAAATTATGGTTTTCTCAGTGTATATGCCCAGTAGTGGGATTGCTGGGTCACATGGTAGTTCTATTTTTATTTTCTTAAGGAATCTCCATACTGTTCTCCATAGTGGCTCTATCAATTTACATTCCCACCAACAGTGCAAAAAGGTTCCCTTTTCTCCATACCCGTTCCAGCATTTTTTGTTGGTATATTTTGGGATGATGGTCCTTCTGACCAGTGTGAGGTGATATCTCACTGTAGTTTTGATTTGCATTTCTCTAGTAATTAGTGATTTGAGCATTTTTTTCATGTGTTTCTTGGTGATCTCTATGTTTTCTTTGGAGAAATGTTTATTTAGGTATTACACCCATTTTTTGATTGTGTTGTTTGTTACATCCTCTTTCAGTGCTTTTCTTTCATGCAGAGCTTGTCTGTCAAATCAATGTCCTCTTCTATATGTAAATTTAAAAATTTTGAGTTCATTCTTGCTTTGTTATTGAGCAACTATTATTATTGATCAATAGAGGGTTCCATTTATTTTGTTCATTTATTCTTTCATAACAACATTCGCTCCTTTCTTTACCCTCTCAAAAACAACCACTTTAATGTGATTGGTTTGGTGCCTTGAATTAATGTGTATTCCTTTGTAATTTGTATATATTGTGTAGTATAAAATATATGTTATATTTGAATGTTTTCAGTATACAGAAAGTGAAATTCTGCTTCTTTTTTTTTACTGAACAAGAGATTTTAATCTACCCATATTACTGTGTGCATCTAGTTTTATTGCTTTAATCGTCTGCCAAGTGTTCCATGGCATGTATAAGTTGCATTGTACTTTTATCTTCTGCTAGTGATGGACACCAAGTTTCCCTCTATTTTCCCATCAAAAAAGCAGTGCAAAAAGGAATAGATAAATGTGTGTCCCATCAGAGATCTGCTAAGCATTTCACAAGATATTTTTTCCCAGGAGAAGGCTTTCTATATAATAGGATATAAAAATGATCAATTTGCCCAAGCACTTCCAAATATTTTTGTGCAGGGCTGACATGTTTAGTCCTAATTCTATTCCAGTTAGCATTACCAAATTAGCATTACCAAATTGTGAAATGTTTACTAATCTCTTGAGTAGAATCTGGTATCTATATTGGTTTAGTTTTCATTTCCCTTATTACTAATGAATATGAGTACTTCTTTTTGTATAGTTACCCATTTGTGTTTTCTTTCTGTTGATTACCTGGTTACATCCCTTGCATATTTTTTCGGTTTTAGGATGTCTTGCATTTCTGGATTTTTGTCTCTTTTTAGTTTTCAATGTTACAAATATCTTTGCTCAATCTGTTATCTGCCAATGTCCTTCATCACCTAAATTTTGATAAAATTAATCATGCTACCTGTCAATGAAAAACTAGAACTTGACAGTAGTTAAAATGGTTAGAAACAGATTTCACTCAGGATCTATTGTAATAAAAGCAAATAAATCTCAGTATAGAACTAGGCTCAATTCCAAATATGACAAGGAAAAGTGGGGATTTATAGCCAAAGATTGTGGTAAGGGGTTGGTAAATGGAAAATTATTCAGAGGAGACATCAGGGGAAAGAGAAGATTCTAGCTAAACACATCTCATAGAATTATTGCTGAAAGCAGGCCAGGGTGATCAGATATCACCTGAGGGATGGTGGAGGATTAGGAATTTGATCAGATATCAGGGATAATCAGATATTGAGGATGGGGAATTCTCACAAACCAACTTAACAAGATAGTTGCTAAAATTGGGTGATACAAAGACAGACATGGGGCTTCCCTAGTGACGCAGTGGTTGAGAGTCCACCTGCCAATGCAGGGGACACAGGTTCATGTCCCGATCTGGGAAGATACCACATGTCGCAGAGCGACTGGGCCTGTGAGCCATGGCCGCTGAGCCTTTGCATCCAGAGCCTGCGCTCCACAACGGGAGAGGCCACAACAGTGAGAGGCCCGCATACTGCAAAAAAAAAAAAAAAAAAAGACAGACATGGAAGGCCAAAAGTCGGGTTTCATCTAGAAGAGAGCTCAAAGAAACCTGACTAAAGTTTGGTCAAGGACAAAATTCTTGTCAATACCAATTGTTTTTATATTTTGTTGTGTGTTTTGAGCTTACTTCCATCCTTAGGGTACAAATATATTCTCCAGTATTTTCTTTCACTAGATTTATAATCTTACTTTCCAGTTTTTTCTTTTATCCATTTGGTGCAGTAAGGTAGGAATCAAATTCTTCACTTGATGGATTTGCTAAAAGCAAACAATAAAACAAAATTTAAAAAGTGAGTTTTTCTTTAATGCTAAAGCTGTTAATTTATCTTTATGATTTTGCCATATGATTTTGATTATATCTCAAGTTCCTTTGTATGTAAAACTGTCTCTGGGGTCTCTGTTCTTTTCCATTTGTCTATTTGTCTAGTCCTATGCCAGTACCATATCTTTAAAATTATACTGTATTTTTAGTATATCATATTTGATAAGCAAGACTATACTCTTTATTTTTTAATAGATTTAATTCCATTTATTATAATTCTTATACATTTTTCATAATATATAAAAACATAACAGTACACAAAGTATAAGTATAGAGCACACAATTTTTACAAACTGAAAATTCATCTATATAACCTGTTACAAGATCAAGTGATATTATCTTGATTCAGGAAATATTTTAGTCACTACATGATCTCCATTTCCAAATGTAAACAATATCCTGGCTTCTAAAAGCATAGATTAATTTTGCTTGCTATTGAATATTATAAAATTTAACTCATACAGTATATAGTCTTCTGTGCTCAGTTTTTTCACTCCAAGTACTGTTTTGGAGATTCATCCAGTGTTGATGTATATAGTAAAAGTTTCTTCATTTGCATTGTTGTATAATGTTTCATTATGAGACTACATTATAATTTATTTATTCATTTTATTGATGTAGGTTCAGGTAGCTTCTATTATGACTATTATTTATACTGCTACCATGTTTTTTTTTAAATATATGTAAACATTTTTGTTGTATAAATGCCTTGGCATAAAATTGTTTGTCACAGTGTATGTGTATTTTTACTATATGTGATACTCTTGAACTGTTTTATACTGATAAATAGATCCACCAGAAGAATATGAGATTTCCATTTGCTTCTAATTGCTGCTAACATCTGGGATTTTCCGTCTGGATGGTGCATTTGGTAGTTCACTGTGGTTTTAATTGAAAATACTCTGAACACCAATGATGTTGAGAACATTTTCATATGTTTAATTACTCTTTGGATATCCTCTTTTTTGAAGTGTTTTTTTTTTCCCCAAAAATTTTGTCCAATTTAAGGTTGTTGGTGGTTCTGTTATTGATTTGAGCATTTTGTTGGATGTACATACTATAAATATCTTTCCCTCTTGGTAGCTTTTCTTTTCAATCTCTTAATAGTATCTTAAGATGAATGGACATTCTTAACTTTGATATAGTCAGTTTTGATGTAAGAAAGGAATGAAACTATAACATGCATAAGACAGTGTATATATTAACATTTAATTATGACTAATAATGATGCTAAAGTGTTTGTAAATTTGGTTCAATGAATGCAACATTCACGTGAGATAGGGATTATTTGCTGTTGTTTTAGTGATGAATGTACCAATTTACATTAAGATTTAGTAAATTGTTGAAGTTAGACCTCTAATATGTAAGTGAGAAAAAAAAGTGTCAATTTTCTATATTTATAATTTTAGAAAGCTCAAAATTGAGTTTATTTCTAGAATTTTTTTTTTCTTTTTCCTTATACAACTAGGATTTCAGTTTGAGCCTAAGGTAAATTTACATTTGATTCACATATGTCCTGACTTGTCTTAGATGAGTTCCAAATGAGCTTTATGACTGAAGTAGCCTTCCATGTTTCTTTACCAGGGAGCAGGTATTCACCAGTGGGTAACTGAGGTTAAAAAACATCCCCAGTGGGGCTTCCCTGGTGGCGCAGTGGTTGAGAGTCCGCCTGCCAATGTAGGGCACGCGGGTTCGTACCCCGATCCGGGAAAATCCCACATGCCATGGAGTGGCTAGGTCCGTGAGCCATGGCCGCTGTGCCTGCGCGTCTGGAGCCTGTGCTCCGCAACGGGAGAGGCCACAACAGTGAGAAGCCCGCGTACCGCAAAAGAAAAAAAAAAATCCCCAGTGGCTTCTATTTATTAAATACTGCTGTTGAATGACATTATTTTATTGGTGTGTGTGTTATGGTATGTTTTAGGAGATTTTCAGATTTCTAAAATGAAATCTATATAATACATCATCTTCTCTTTGGAAATATAGGGTTTTTACTACATTAGTTTTAACACAAACTGCCTCAGATCCCAGTAGATATAATTTAAATGAAAGTATTGAATATTTTTGTATGGTTATGAATTCAAGGTATGCTCCTTCTATCATTTTGAGCCTATCAACAAAACTCATCCTTTCTTACAGTACATATTTATTTTACATGCCTTTTAAATTTTGGCAAGTGAATAGTAGCTTCATATTCTAATATATAGTTAATGACCTCCATATTCAAAAATAGTGCTTTATAGCATTCATAAAATTAGAAAAGAACCAAAAATATGTTGAAAATACATCTGATAATTGCATGCCACATAAATGACATAACAGCCAGGAAACATGAATTATTAGGCTATAATTTAATCTTTTGTCATAGTGAGTCTATAAAAATAAAGCATGCTTTTATCTTTTATGATATTACTAGGATTTCATGATAGACATATAGCTTTATAACTCAGAGTAATGTCTTACTTAGTCCATGTTTAATTTTGTTGTACATGTAAAGACATTATAATAAGAAGTGTTCTCAAAGTCAGACAGAAAAAAAAGTGTATTATCATTCATATATCATAATTTATATTTCAGTGAAAAGAGAACATACCTTAGTAGATTAATCATTAAATCAAACAATGAGAAGAGTCATATAATATAGCCCCTTACTTTCTGGGTAACAAAACTAGGATTCAGATTTTTCTCATGTTAATAACTCCTAAGATCACAAACAAAAAACACAGAACTAAAAGTGAACCCTTGTCTCATTCTTCCTGATGGAGTTGTAAGAGGTGAGGATATACATTACTTCAAAGGGCAGGGATATTTTGAAGTGCTAATATACACAGTGTATGAACTGAAATATTTATGGCAGTAAGTAAGTTAACTCTCCAACTATAAAGAAAAAAATTACTGACTCAACTTTTTCATGAAGTACTTTTTGAAAATCTGCATTGTTATTAGCTAAAAAGGTGGCAAATATATTTTTCCAGTCAAATTGACAAAAATACATCAACTGGCTAATATTTGTCAACAGTTGAAAATTAGCAGATTTCTACTGATTTGGTTGAGTTTTATCTAATGGTTTATTTGATAAATGATTACCAACTTTATTAAAAATAATGAGAAATATAAACTCTGAATTCATCATTTATTCTTGAAATTTTGATAAATATTTTTTAAAAGACAATTAAATAAGCAAAGATATAACATAACAATTTATAGGGCTAATCATAATTTTATTTTAATCTGTTAGTTTGATGGCCTAGGATAGTACTCCGCATTAACAAGAGCTATTTAAATTTAGTATATATTAAAACTGAATACTTATTTAATTTACATTAAAGAATGCTTGATCAACAAAAGATAAGAATAACGTCGTTTTTGCCATGGATTTTTTAAAACATGCTGCAAAATAACACAGGTATTAAAATTGAAGATATTACTGAGTCTAGCAATAATACAATGGGGGAAATGTAATTTTTCTGAAATGTGTCTTAAAAGATTAAGATGCAAATAACAAGCTAAAACACAATACTTATTAGTATACATACCAGTAATTGATTTATGAGAAAATAATCATATTTTTGTTTTAATAATTGATTGATTTGTAGTGAAAAATTGATTTCGAGTAAATAAGTACAATTGAAAACTCTGAATTCCCAAGATTACAAGGTGATTTACACTTAGTCTAATAAAGAAAATATATTTGCTTCTTTAGTATTACATACTACATATTTGCAAACCAAAATTATCAGAACAAAACTTGCTGTTCAATTGTTGCTATATTCTCTTTATCATAGAACAAGGCAATATTTAATATATGATACACTAATTTGGCTACTCTGGTAGCTTACATAATCCTTTCTTGAAGATCAATCCACACCCACACACACCATTGCCTCTACTGATTTTTCTGTTTGTTACATGTCCTTGTTGTAAATTTTGTTATTCATTCAATGGATATTCTCTCTTCCTCTCCCGCTCTCATCCCCCCTCCCATCTGTCTCTCTTTCTCTACTTATTCGTCTGTCAGTTTAAATTTTTGTAGTCAATACTAAACATAAAAGTCAATCTCTAAGAAGGGATATTGATGGTGATTTTAGATTCTTATGCTCTAAGTTGCTCCATATTATGTGGAGTGTAAAACCAGAACAAAGTGACAATAAAATTTCTACCACATTTTCTGCAGTTTTATATTCTTTCTCTTTTGGTCAGTTAGAAATAAGTTATAGGAGCAAATTTTATGACTTATAAAAAGATGTTCTCTGAAAACATATTCCTCACAAATTTATAAAAAATATTTTTAAGTAGTTTGGTTAAGAACATGATTAAAGTACAAAGTAAAGACAATCTCTGCTGACCCTGGAAAGATCAATTTAATAATTTATATTTCTGAAAAAGAACAATTTTAGCTATACATAATTCAGAAGTATTTGAAAAGAAAGACAAAAGTGATTAATTCTCATTCTCAATATGACTCTAAAAAAATCTATATAGGAAAAAAACAAGCCAAAAAACTGAAATTCCTAAGAATGAGCCCTAGCAGTTAGCCAAATTGTACATTGTCTTGAGAAGCAGGAGTAGTCATAATACTTTACAACCAGTTTTGCATGCACAAATATAGTTTATATTACTATTTGGCCCTTGGAAAATAAAAGTTTTGGTGTCAGTGACAGACTGAGGTGTCTCACTTTTGTAGTTTTAATTGTGTATATAAAGTTAGGTTAACAAAAAATGAAGAATGATGAGGAAACATGCAGATTAAAAATATTTCCTGTTTTTCCATTCAAAGAAACTTGTTAAAAATATGATTTTGTTGTCAAAAATATTGAGTTCTAAAACTAATTTTTCTGTAGTAAATATAAATTATATTTATTAAAAAAGAAAGTGTCTGCACATGTAGATTTAATTGGAAAGAAATCAGATAATCATAGAGGCAGCATTAAAGTTTTCTTTAAGTTTGTCTTAAAATGACCATAATACCAGATTCATTCACAACAGTAGCCAACTATTTGGTCTAAGCCTAGCATGGTGATTTTTTTGTAGCATATACTAAGGCTACAATGATGTCAACATGAAGTAAAGATTGGAAAGGGGAAAGGGAGAAAGGGAGGGCTTTTTATGACTGTAGCTAAAATTCATAAAACATTTAGAAAATTACACAGTGGCAGTCACTCTTGTCTATTTATTTCCCTATTGCTTCTGGTAAAGAATGACATTCCTGCTTTGAAATGTACTTATAATAGAGATCAATTCATTAAAAGTTTAGTCCACCTTTTTTCTAAACTTTTCTAACATCTCCATGTATGTTACTTTAAAGTGTTGTGTTAACTGGTGTCATTCTTCCTGTTTTAACATTTTTTGGCACACTTCATTGATTTGCGTAGATCTAAATATATATCTGGTATCATTTTCTTTCTGGGTGGAAGAACCTCCTATAACATTTCTTGTCATGCAGATCTAATAGTGATACATTTTCTCAACTTTTAGCTTAAAAAATCTTACTTTTACTTTTGAATTTTTTACTGGATCTAGAATTCTAAGTAGATAGTTTATTGGAAGATATCATAGAGAGAGTGTGATTGCCAGTTGACCTGTGAGCTGGACTCAGGCAATTGGAGGTTCTTCCCCCTTCCCCTGTCCTTAGCATATATGTTCTGTCCACCATTCCCATGCTGAGAGCTGTTTCAGGGACACAGCCTTGAGAGAGCAATGTGCTGTTGAGACCCCCTGGACAGTATACCTGGCTGAACCCAGTTAAGTTCTCTATATAAATTTTAAGGTTTGGTATGTGAGTATGGAGATCTTCTTCTTGCAGCTGCCCAAAACAAGCCTCTTATGTAAGTTCCCTTGCTTATTAAACCTGTCACCTACAAGTTTGGAGTGGCCTGCCTTTCTTTTGGGTCTCTCCTTGCCCTCAAAGTATGGGGGTTTGTTTCATATTTCATCTGGAGGAACTCCTGAGGTTGCCAACCAACACAGTTTTGATTTGCTTTTTTCCTTTCTGTACTGCGGTCTGTAGGTTTGCACAAATTCAGATGAGTCTGACGAAGTCTTTAACAATGTTGCTCAGTATGAAATATGTTCCTCTATCACTTATTTTCAGCAATTTGAGAATGACTTGCCTTGGTTTGATTTTCTTAAGTTTATTTGTCTTTAGGGTTTTTAATCTCTTGGATTTTTAGCTTTAGATTGTTTTGACAAATTTAGAAAATATTTGGCTATTTTTTTCTTCAAATAGTTTTTTATTCCCTCTACCAACCAACCAACAAACCTCTTCTTCTAGAGATTGCTTGATATTGTCCCCTACATCTCTGATGATCTGTTCATGGTTTTTTAGTCTTTTTTTCTCTTTGTACTTCATTTTGAATAGATAGTATTGCTATACCATCAGGTACATTACATATATATTGTTTCTTCTGCAGTTTTTTTTTAATCTGCTTTTAGTTTCATCTGATGTATTTTAACTAAAAATATTAAAAATTTTATCTTCAGAAGTGTTATTTTAATAGCATATATTATGTTGATGTTTTGCTTCAAATAATTGTCTGCTTATACTATTGAGAGTAGCTGGTTTAAATCCTTGTCTGCTAATTTCATTATTCTTGATCTATTTGTATCAAGAATTTTTTCTCCTATTTTACTGCTTCTTTACAAGTCTAGAATTTTAGATAAAATGAAAGGCTAAAATGTGAATTTTACATTGCTGTTAGCTGGATTTGTTTGATATCCTTTATAAAGTGGCGGGCATTATCTGTGGCAGAGAGTTAATTTACTTGTGGATCTAACCATTATTTACCAGATAATTGTTATGCACAAGGCAGTAGAGATAAAAACATGAAACATGCATTCTTTGCCTTCAAATACCTAGGGAGAAAACAATTGGGAAAATACATAATTAAATACAATATAATTATTACACTAATGGAAATTTGGCAGAGTATGGTAAGTATATCTGAGAGAAATATGTTTCTTATTGAAAACCATCAAAGAATATACAGCAACTAATTAAGGAACTGATATCTGAAAAATGAAATATGAATTTTCCAAGGAGAAAAAGCAAGAAAAATACTATGTATTTAAAGTCTCAAATGTATGAGAAAAAAAAAGTTGTGTGCTGAAACAACTATAAGATAAAAGTGGGAAGAGAAGAAAAATAGAGAATAGCAGACTATATTACACAATCTAAATATTGATTATATTAAGCAAAATTATGTCTTGCATGTTGATTAATTATATAAAAATATCGTGTAAAATTAAATTTTAAAAAACAGTTGGGGGGAAGTGAATAGCATTAATATTGTCAAAACACTTCAGTAAAATTCTAATATATATTAAACTTTAATAAAATAAGGATATGCTTTGCAATCCTAGGGTACCCACTAAAATAATACTGAAATAATAGGGAAATAACAAGGATGCTCATTTAAAAAGACTGAAAGAATATGTACATAATAAGAATAAAGGATATTTTATTTAATGTAGTGCTCTATCAAAATGAATTTTTGATATGCCATAAAATCAATTATGCCATAAAATCAATTCTTGGTAGATTATGTCTATAAATGACCAAATGAAACCATAAATTATATGTAATTTATTACATATACATTATAAATTACATAATTGCATATTAATATACAATATATTTATTATATAGGTAAAGTAAATATATCTTGAAAAGCACACAGAAAGCCTTATCCACAAAAAATAATCACTATTATTATATTAATATTAGAGATGTTTGGTCATTAAATAAACCATTAAATAAGTGAAAAGCCAGCTACAGTGTGTAAGAAGTTATATGCAATACTTAAGTCAACTGAAGGAAAAATGCTCAATGTGAGAGTTGTGTGTTAAGTTTTATTCAGGGTCTTACTGAGGACTGTAGCCCAGGAGACATCCTCTCAGATTGCTCTGAGGAACTGCTCTGAAGAAGTAGGGGAGAAGCCAGTATATGTATGAATATTTTGGCTGGGAAATACATGTAGTCAAGCAAAGAAGTATTCCAGCTAATCATGAAGAACGGACATCTCAAGGTAGTGATTTTAATGCTTTTCTCTATTAGGGAAAATGCAAGAACCTGAGGTCATTGAAATTCTTCCTTAGATATGCATATTAACTACCTAGGGGTCCATATATTCCTGTTTTTTCTATCTTGAATTCCGCTTAGGGTACACTGTTGTTGGGTGACCAGTAACAAATGACTTGATCCTGGATGGCAGGAACAATTTTGTTTATACTTATAATAACCAAAGGACTTATATATCGAATATATAAAGTAAGACTGTCAACAATTAAGAAAGAAAAGACTAATAATACTATTATCATATCTCTTTTGCTATTTTATAAGGGACAGCATTGATCGACTACAGTGTATGAAATATGGAATGATCATCTTAAACTTTTCTAAGGTGTTGCAACAACTCATACTCCTATCAGCAAACTGTAAATCATGGTTTGCAACCATTTCTCTAACATTTGGTAATATTGGATTTAAATTTTTGCTGATAAAACGGATCTAGAATTTTATTTTGTTGTGGTCTTGATTTTCATTTTCTTGGCCATCAACGATATTAAACACATCTTGATATATTGATTGGCCATTTATATTTCTTCTGTGAAGTACCTGTTCAAGTTGTTTATCCATTTTTCTTGTGTATTCTTTTTGTTCTTTATAGATAGGACTTAACTGCAGTTTAAAATCCTAGGCTGCATGCCTGCTGAAAAAACAAAGTTAAACAAGCAAATATTTACTTCATCTCTTTAATAAATCAAAGACATGTGTATGGGAAGACTTTTCCCTAGGTTGGAATATTTGGTCCTTTATACCAGGTTGCAACAGCCCCACCTTGCGCACAGTGTTACAGTGAACACCCTGAAGTCTGAACATTTCAAGGCTGGACTTCTGCCTCCTTGCTGATTCTGTGTGGTTTTATCAGGTTGTCCCAGCCTCTATAAAAAACACCACTCCCATGCCAGGCCCACATACATTTGCTGAAGCTCATGGAACTCTCCTGTTTTAAACTTTCTTAATCTCATTTAGACTTCCTTAAAGCCAGCAAGGTTTATTTATGTACAGTCACTCTGATGTGTTTAAAACCAGCATAGGATTCCATGGCCCACTGGGGAAAAATTCCCACGTCCTGTGTGATATAAGGCTTAAAGTCACATAGAAATGAGAGCAAACTGTACAACTATAAAAACTATTTACAAAAACTAGCTACATTTTACAATTATAGAATGCTGAAAATCACAAATAACCCAGAGCCTCCTGAAAGACTAACTCTACGGTAGTCACTTTTTCACTCCTAACTACACACATGTACGTTTCTCAATGACAAAATACCAAGAAGTAGATTCCAATATTCCCCAAATTTAACTCCTCCATGGATTAGTGTTTACCTTTCTAAATTTTGTGCTGAGGAAGATAGAAGAGCAGAATGATAAATGCTACATTTATAAAAAATAAAGAAAGAAATTGACAAAGAATGAAAGAAAGGGGTGTAATAATAAAGCAGCCTCATAAATAGGGTAGATATTCTCAGCAATGAGAAGCCACTGAATTATGTGACATGATCATGCTTTCATGTAAAGAAAAATCATGCTATCTTTAGGAATTAAATAGCTTGTGAACCGTTTATACTAAAATAAACATATACTATACAAACAGAAGAAAAGGACTGAAGATAATTGATAATTTTTCTCGATTGAAAATTGGGGGAATCTCTAATAGATAGAGTACTGAAGAACTAAACTCCCTAAGGTCTGAAAATCATCCTTCCCCCGCCCCCCCTGCCACCCCGTATGCGGACCTCTCACTGTTGTGGTCTCTCTCGTTCTGGAGCATAGGCTCTGGACGCACAGACTCAGTGGCCATGGCTCACGGGCCCAGCCGCTCCCTGGCATGTAGGATCTTCCCGGACCGGGGCACGAACCCGCGTTCCCTGCATCAGCAGGCGGACTCTCAACCACTGCGCCACCAGGGAAGCCCTGAAAACCATCCTTTTTAGTTTTGCCTGCTTGGAGATGAGGCAGGGGAACCATCCCCCCATTAACTTCTGGTTGACAGATTGTAAAATAAGAACAGTTTAAAAGACTAAAGATGGACACACACATGACCTTTCTCTCATTTGTCTGATTTGTGCAAAAATCACAACCATACTCTCAGGAGGCCTTGGAATATACTTCTGCTAAATGGCTCACTAACCAGAAAATCTGATTTGTCAGAGAGCCACTTGATCTTGAGTATCTATGGAAATAAGCAGAAAAGAAAAACAAAACAAACAAAACACATTTTTATTACTAATACTAATACAGTAATATTTCCACACCAGACTGGTAGAACTCTGCAGTTATAGTCTAGTTTCTCTTTTTTATTTATTTCTTGTTTTGTTTTTGTTTGTTTTCATTGCAACTCCCCATCTCCCTACCATTTTCCTGACTATCATATATCTCTGTGAAAGATTTGGGCATACACAGACACAGATGTAAATTAGAAATTGCTTTTAGAAAACTGCCAATTTCATACAAGTAAAGTTTCTTCTTGCAGTAATTAACAAAAGTAAACATTAAGCAATGTATGAAAATAAATTGTGGTAGAAAAGGAGAGGACTAACATTTTCTGAATAACTAAAGCATAGTTTCTCCCAAATTTACTGACTGAAAAGTGATAATATTTTATGACACCCTATTCACCTTTTAAAATTGCAAGTCTACATTATATTTGTGAAACTACCAAAGCCTTTATTACCAAAGTTAAAAGAAAGCATTAAAAGAAAGCTTTGGGATTAAAAAATATAATCATTGTCTTCAAACAAATACACTTAGGAAAATGAAGACTGTTGGAAATAAATACAATTGAATCCTGGACTGAGGAGAAAATCTAGAAGAATCTCCCATAAACATATATGAAAATGATAAAAGTATAAAATATGGAAAATGTTAAGATAAATGGAAATGAGTTCTATACATAATAATAGTTTCTATATTAAAAAGAGATTAGAGGGTGTGAATGAAAAATGTTGCCTGCCATATCAATAAACAAAGGATATTGCAGCCATCAAGTGACTACAGCCACCTTGGATGGTGAGCACTGAGGGAACCCAGGATGGAGACAAATGGGCTGCCCACTGCCAAGTCCTCGGCCACTGCAGCCACCCCCAACAGTGCACTCTGAGGGGACTCAGGATGGAAAATAACAGGTTTCTTTGCAACTAGCCAGCTGAGGTGCATATCAAATGAATGATTTCAATGAGTTCAGACTCTTGCATCTTCCCATAGGTAGAAAAACACTAAATCCATTAACTTGAGATGTCTGGATTTTTTTAAATTAAAGGTAATATTTTGAAGTTCAGACTACCTGGTCTTTTTGCAAAACTCCCATATATCCTGGTTCCTCCCTTATCTCTTTGGAGTAGTCCCTCAGAGCTGTCTGAGAGGCTGCTTAGCAGGGTTGAAGTCCTCAGAAATCCCACTGAATAAAACATAATTCTCAACTTTTAGTTGTGCATTTTTTTCAGTTGATTAGGGCATATAAAAGGTATAATCAAAGGAAAAAAAAGTTTATTCTTTAAAAAAGAGCCTATTCCTACCAATGAGAATTTATATCATTTCATCTCTCAAATTTAATGAAAAGAGATCCATATTTAGACAAAATTATTTTTACTTTTTAAAATTCACACATAAAATATTTTAAAATAAAAATATTAAAATTATGAGCTTATTTTAGGAGAATAGGAATCAGAGTGTCTTCATTATTTTCTGTACTAATACAAAAAAAGAAGCTAATGAAGCAAAGTTTACAATGGTTTGAAAGAAAAGTGTTGTGACCCAGCCATATTAAACTTAGGTTGTCAATAATATATGATAAAAGATAAAGATGTTTTCAGATATTTAGCAACTTGGAAAACACATGTTCAAGGTATCTTTGTGTAACTATGGTGTCTTAGTCCATTAGGGCTGCTATAACAAAATACCACAGATTGGGGAGCTTATAAACAAGAAAAATTGATTTCTCAGAGTTCTAGAGGCTGAGAAGTCCAAGATCAAGGCTCTAGCATGGTTATATTCTGGGGAATATAACCCCAGAATACTCCCCAGAGAGTGGGAGCCCACTCTCTTTTTCATAGCTAGCACGTCCTCTGCTGTGTCCTCCTGTGGTGGAAGGGGCTAGGGAGCTCTCTGGAGTCTGTTTTATAAGGCACTAATTCATCTCATGAGGGCTCCATTCTCACGACTTAAGCCTCACCCAAAGACCCCATCTCTTAATACCGTCATCTTTGGAGGTTAGTATTTTAACACATAAATTTTGCGGGGAGTGGGGAGACACTTTCAAATCATAGCATATAGTTAACTAGTAGCCCTGGAAAACAGGTTAAAACAAGTGGAATAATAAATTATCCATATTGGGCCACTTTGGGAGGAATCTTTCCTGGGATGAAAATTATTGACCCACTAACGCAAATTGCAAGAGCTGGACATTTTCTAGTCAAAACTTTTCAAAATTAAAAATAGCTACACAAATAAAAATATTTTAGGTATTTTGAATTATATGTCTCAGATTCTTTCATTCAGTTGAAAATAGGAAGTGACTACTTTGTGACAGGAAATGTTCTAAAGTTGATGATCAAATGATAAACAAGGCAAATACATTTTAATCTCTGATGAAGCTTGCATTCTAAGTAGGGATTAAACAATCACAGAAGCAAACAAATTGATAAGTAGTGTTAGGAAGAAAATCAAATCCTGTAATGTGATAGTGTGATATATTTAATGTCAAGTAAAGGAGGTAGACCCAGGATAAAAATTGAAAATGAAAAAAAATTAAGTTAGGTATATTATTCAGAATAGGCCAGGGTTTATTTCTGTAACAAACAACTCTAATATATCAGTGTTCAACATCTAAAACTTATTTCTCATTCATGCTTTCTGTCCCACCTAGGTGATCAGGTGATGGTCATATAGTCACTTAGGAACCTCATTGATGGATGCTAAAACATCTCATAGATGCACAATTTGAAGAATTTATTTTTTAATAAGAAAAGGACTGAAGAGTCATATATGTGACTCACATTATTTTCCACACATTTTATTGTCTAGAACCTGTTACATGACACTAATTGAAAGAACATGGAAAGTGTAACAGAGCAGAGGGAAAATTTGGTAAGTTTTACTGCAATCGACCAACCAGAAGCATGAGATGTCATAGGAACAAAGGAAAGAAAATTTTAAAAGAACGTAGGTTCATCTTTGCTGGCTGCTACTGACTTACGGTCAAAAATAAACTCTATATGACAACATAGATATCATGGTAGAGTTACATATATACCTTATTGTCCAACTAGGTAATTTTGAGAATAAAAAGGGATACTATTAACCTTTAGTTAGAGCAATAAGTGTAAAGCAAGCTGCCTCATGAAAATTGGGAAGTGTGTTAATCCAATCATTGGTGACCTAAAACCCAGAAGTTTTAACAAAATGTACAAGACCAAACCCTTATTATAGACGATTGAGTTGAGACTGAAAGAATGAGAATGAGACAGGGGAAATATGAGCTTAGGGATTTCTTCTGATAAGTCATTTTGTAAAGGGATCAGAAAAACAGGAAGCAGATGTCAAGTTATGGTTGATTTGTTTTTGTTTTTGCAATGGTAGAGGTTCTAAAGAATGTTTGTATTTCTGAATAGAATGATTAACTTATGAACTAAAAAAAATTTAAAAAAAACTGATGATGAAGTAGATATAGAAAGAGTATAGTAGAAGTGAAGTCCTTAGGAAGTACTGGGTAAGTTAGGAGAGGGTGATTTACTTAATAGAAGCAATGCTACTTCTATAACAGGAGACAAGGCAGAGAGAAAAGTTTGAAAACAAGGTAGATCAATAAATTCTCTAATTTTCAGATTAAGGTATTTTCTTAAGGTTACTGCTCTTTTCTCAGTGGAGTATAAGACAAGGTTATTAGTGGGAACATTTACAGAAAAATAAAAATGTGTGAAATGTCATTTAGTGGGGTGGGAAAGTCAGTGATATAGTTATGTTGGCATTTATGTTGATATCCCAATTCCACTACAACTATCAGTCTCATTTCAGGAAGTCCTATTAAAGGAGGGCCCATCTATCTGTGTTCTCTTGTCCTTCACTTATATATTAACTTGGAATTTTACAGAATTTCCTACAAATTTCCAAAATTTCCAAAAACCTCTGGGAAATGCAGGTATAATTACATATGCTCATGAATTAGACTTGGTAAGAATTCAACACCTCAGTCAGAGCTGTACATGTAGTTCCAGGCCATATGTGTACAAGGAGGTGAATTTTGAGGATGACATTATGCTCCACTGCCATTTTCACAACTGTCTCATTAGTGGTGGAAGTGAAATGTTGATGATGGTCCTTGGTAGCAGAGATTTTTTGTGATCTGTGAAGTGAGTCCAGTTCTCCACCTGTGTTTTGCTGAGTGGTGAGAGTCTGGACAAACATCATCTGCTACAAAGTTTCTTTAAACCTAAAAGGTTAAAGTCTAATGGTTTACTCTTCAACAGTAATAGAGTTTTTCCTCACAGGTACTTACATACTGTCAAGTTTCCTGGGAGAGGATGATTTTGGTATTAACTAGTGCACACACTGTATGTCAAATCAGTATTTCCCTGAATTTTATATATGAAAAATAGAAGGATGGGAGGTGAAAGAAGATTACCCACATTTTATTTTTTCATGTAAGTCTATTAAAATATCATCATTCATAGTTAACTTAGGTTCAGGTGTTGACCTAAAACAAATAGACTGCCAGATGTTTCTGCAGCAAAGATGTTTTTATTTGGGATCAGTAGAGAATTACAATTTGAGGTCTGCAAACATGGCGAGCCATGTGCAAATCCCCACATGGCAAAGAAGGAAAATGCTTTTATAGACAGAAAAGGGAAGCTGGGAGGACTGTAGTTAAGAAAGGCACGGCTTTTCATTGCCTGAGTCCTTGCCAGGAATTAGAGGAGTCTTTCTTCTGCCTGTTGGGCTCTGCTATCTTTCCAGGGTGTGAGAGCTCCCCCTTCTGGTCTCCGACTCTATTTAATTGAGGTTTCTATTTATTAATATTTTACACATAAAACAAAGGATACTTTAACACAAATTAGAAACATAATTTAATGATAAAAGTCATTTGTCTAGGTTGAATGCCTTTAGTTATTGAAAATTCACTACATTTTCCTTTGGTTTGGTAACTGGTACTAATCCACACTCGTTTCAATAGTATGATATTCTCAATTTTGGTATTCTCTGTAATATCTTATTGCACTGTCTTATGCACTAACATTTTATGAATGTTTGCCTGTCTCTCGTACTAGAATATAAGTTCTTCCAACATTTGGAATATTATAATCCCATTGCCAAACTACTATGCCACATAACAGACACTCATAAAATATTTGTTGAAAGAATACATGACTCAATTAAAATCAAAATTTTAGTTTGTTATCCAAATGGCTCTAATTTGCTTGCCCCTTTTCCTTAAGAGAAACAAAGTGTATGACAGAGATTTATATGCAGTTCAAATATTTTCTTGTTTCAACATGTTAGCAATAAGACACATATGTTTGCCTCTATTACCTTCTGTTATCCAAAGAAAAGTTTTTTTTTGTTTTTTTTTTTTTGTCTTGTGCTTCTCAGACTTCATTAACAAGGTTATACAGTTGAAACTAGCACATTTTGCATTAGTAATTGCTAACACAGTTGTGGTAACTTCATTCTTCTCAGAGTAGCACAGTCACTGCTTAAATACATTTTGACATTTTGTAAGGATAATTTCCACATTTCTCATGGTGAGATAAAAATTTAATGTTTTAAAACAACAGTAGACTACTGAATTTATTACCTAATAGATGGCTGAATTCTTTTTTTGTTCTGTTTTTGTTTTTGTGGTACACGGGCCTCTCACTGTTGTGGCCTCTCCCATTGTGGAGCACAGGCTCCGGACGCGCAGGCTCAGCGGCCATGGCTCACGGGACCAGCCGCTCCGCGGCATGTGGGATCTTCCCGGACCGGGGCACGAACCCGTGTCCCCTGCATCAGGCAGGCGGACTCTCAACCACTGTGCCACCAGGGAAGCCCTGGCTGAATTCTTATCAAGGTATTTTCCCATGATAAATGGTTTACAGAGACAATCTTTATCTTCAGAAATCTTGCGTTGATTTTCTATAATTTTCTAACTTTATGGTTTTGTATGAACTTTTGCTTGAATCATAATAGAAAACAATTCAATGACTGAATTTCACACATTTATTTAAGGCAATGACCATTACGATTTTATCTGATACAAGAAAATATGCCAATTTGACGCTTTTGTACAAAAACGTCCGTGGAGTAAAATTCATATATGCTGTTTGAATTTGTTATTGTGTATTTATTTAATTGTGCTTCTTGCTGACTGTGTTACTTATTCCTGATCTTTGTTCTATATGTGTTATATTTTTTTATCCTAAGATTGAGGCCAAAAAAAGAGTGCAGGTCACAAGGCTTTAGTGTCTCATTACTATTCTGTTGTGTTTCATGCCCAAGTTCACATGGCTCCACAAGGGCAGTGGCTCAGCTCTGGTTAGTCTAGTTCAGTCACAGGAATCTGCCAAGTCTAAGTACCTACAGCTCCTTCTTTCCTGCCTGGGCTCATTGCACAGCTATTCACTCTGAATTGCTAGCACTAGCCACAGTCAGGGAGCAAAACATCAGTCCGCAGGCCAGGCATTGCAGTATACATATTGGGGAAAGTATAGTATAAGGTATAGAATAAAGGTAATTTTGGAGGTAATTCTGTTAATGTTAACTTGGGGAATATCTTTAAAAAGTAAAATATTTCAGCATAGACATATTATGTGTTTTATAATCTTACCTTCTTTATGCATTTTAGATTTTATACTTAATAGTCTCATCCTGATAATTCTGTTATGAAAAATTATACAAAATTATACTCTTCTACAAAGGTGTCAAAAAAGACCTAGGACAGTACTGCATTGTGAAGATTTTTGACAGTTTTTAGCACTCTTTCAAATTTAAGTATCATTAACTAGATGTAGATAAAGATAATTGTCCTTTGCATCACTTGTAAATTACATTACTTAGCTATTCTAGAGTGCAGGTAGTTCTCAAGGCCTTTGATTATAAAATATTTTTCAGGTTTCATTTCTTAAATGCCTGTCATTTTTTTTACATATATGATTAGTGGATTCTGGACCTTGGAAATATTTCATAAAATAAAATGAGATACTTTTTTGGTGAGATGATAGTGTTGGGTTGGTATATAACAGCACCATGTTCTTCTTCATAGTAGTGTTGCCATAAAATTAGAAATGTAATTATTAAAGAGACATCTTAAATTAAATTTTGTTCTTCATTATGCTATATTTTTTGCATCAACCTTTTCAAAGAGTCTCTATATTTTAGTGTAGTTTTTTTCCTTGCTTTTTTCATAAAATGTCTAGCAATCTCAAAACGTTATGCTAAGTGAAAGAAGGCAGATGCAAAAGACCATACATTGTACATTTTGTATGATTTAATTTACATGAAATGTTTGGAAACGTTAAGTCTGTACAGATAAAAAGTAGACTTGTGACTGCTTAAGGCTGTGAGGGACCACAGGAGTGACTACAAATGGGCATGAGGTTTCTTTCTGGGTATGAAGTTTCTTTTGTGGGTGATGAAAACCATTTCAAATTAGATTCTTGTGATGTATTCTGTAAATATACTTAACATCATTGAATTATACACTTTGGGTTTTTTAAATAAATTTGTTTATTTATTTATTTATGGCTGCATTGGATCTTCATTGTTGCACACAGGCTTTCTCTAGTTGCTGCGAGCAGGGGTTACTCCTCGTTGTGGTGCACGGGCTTCTCACTGCGGTGGCTTCTCTTGTTGCGGAGCATGGGCTCTAGGCGTGCGGGTTTCAGTAGTTGCAGGACACAGGCTCAGTAGTTGTGGCTCACAGGCTCTAGAGTACAGGCTCAGTAGTTGTGGTGCATGGGCTTAGTTGCTCCGTGGCATATGGGATCTTCCTGGCCCAGGGATTGAACCTGTGTCCCCTGCATTGGCAGATGGATTGTTAGCCTCTGTGCCACCAGGGAAGTCCCGAATTTTACACTTTGATGAGTGTGCTTCATGGTATATAAATTATATATCAACAAAATTATTAAAAAATACGAAGGAAGTCATCCAAGATTGATATGCACTATAAACAAGAAAATCTGAAATGTTTTGGAAATATGAAAAAATTTGTTTAAATTTTTATTGGAGTATAGTTGCTTAACAATGTAGTGCTAGTTTCTGCTGTACAGCAAAGTGAGTCAATTATACATGTACATATATCCCCTCTTTTTTAGTTTTCCTTCCTATTTAAGTCACCACAGAGCAGTGAGTTCCCTGTGTTATACAGCAGGTTCTCATTAGTTATCTATTTTATACACAGTAGTGTATATATGTCAATCCCAATCTCCCAATTCATGAAAAACTTTTTATAAAGTTCAAAGCTCTCTCCTTTTCCCAGTGGCTACTAGATATGTTTCAAAATTACTACAAGGTTATAAAAGTAAGGGAAATACATCAGTACAGTGCTAATATGTTACAAACATTTTTATTAATGTAATAATCACCTGTGAAACTGAAGGCAGTCACTGTTCTTCTCATAATTTTATCTCCTCCCCAGTAAAGCATAGAACATTCTGGTATGGGGAGTGGGAAAAATCTTAGAGGGACTTTCCCCACACTGATGAATAAACGTGATAGGGTCTGGAAAATCATAAGACAATTAACAGCCGACCTCTCAAGATCTCCATTGTTACTATGCATACACAGAACTGGAAGGTGGATCTGTAGGGTCCTCAATTTAAGTAGTGGCAGCAGACAGACCAGTGGAGCTTTCCTCTAGGGGATGAAATGAGCCATAAGCAGATGAGGATGTTTGGCACATCAGACAAATACTAATCATGCACACAAGTTATATGCCATACATATTACAGATAAAAGATTATTATACTTTATATACAATTGATTATTAAAGTTAATATTTAGGAAGTACAAATAAATGGTTAAAAAAGAGGCAACACTTTTCCTGTTTTAGACTGCTTGCCTGGTAGGGTTAGCTAAATCCTTATCCAGTGGAATTCTGAATCCCTAATCTCCTCATTCTTATCAGGCTACAGTTACTACAATTTTCCATTTTACTGAGTATAGGAGCACAAACAGACACCCTAGTAGATCTCCGGAGTTTCAAATCTACTCATTCCTTCCCCTGTTACTTAGTAGCAATCCTACATTTTTATGATATTCAGGGTTGATTATCCTCACAAATGTATTGATTTATTTTTTCTCCTGTAGGAAAACTAACATGAGGAGTCCAAAGTGACCCTTTGACATCATTGCTTAGGTTCAGTGCAACCTATGTCTACAGGTGAAAACATTCTACCTTTTTAATCCCATGCCTGTAATTCTACCAAGTCTAAAAATTTAAAAGCAGTAAAACACAAAACCAAAGTGTATCACAGAGAGTAGTGGTGACAGAGGTCACTGCTAATTCTACACCTGTTATATGGATCCAATTTTTTATGATGCTAAGGACATAGTACTATAACTTACATACCGATACTGAATAATGGTGTTCTAACCCTAGGGTGACATCTTTAATGTGGTATTATCTGACCCTTGAAGAGGCGATTTCAAGGTGCTGTCAGGCCATAAATTTCCAAGTGATGCAGTATATAGCACATCCAGTGGATTGTGATCAAATGGTAATTTTCACATCTAAAACTGGGTCTTTTGGGCTGAGGTGAGGTTATATGAGATCTTATGTTGTTAAATAAGATGTTTGTAATGGTGATGGTGGTGCTGGTAGAGTTGTGAGGACAGGTTCAACAAATCCATTTTAATAGAACATGAATCAATATAGAAATTACTATCTTCTTCAGGATGGAAGCATTTCAATATAATCAACTTGCCAGTAAGAAATTGGTTGGTTTCCTTGAGAGGTCCTATATCCAGGGACTCAGTGTCCATCCCTACTGCTGACAGGTTGCATATTTAGCAGCTGCAGATGGTGGTAGATCAGGCTGTTGGATCCATGTATAGCGTTCATCCCTGATACCATAATTATGATACCATAACTATGATGTCCATGTGCTATTGTGAACACATTTGGGATGGCTGAGGTCAGAGAAAGGGACGTCCACTGGAGAGGCATTCTTTCTTTCTGTTTGTTGAATACCTCCTCTGCAGGATATGCTGTCTGGTGAGCACTGTACTTTCTTAGGTTTGTCCTCATTTTTTTTTTTTTATCACAGAGTTTTCTCTTTTGGATTGTCCTATCCTGCTCTTCCCAGACCCCTGAACCATTAGCCTCAGTGATTCATTCACCAAGTTAATGGCAAGGTATGCCCATGTTCTTTGGAACAATTTCACCTCAGCCTGTCTTTCAGGTAACCCCTACTGGGTCTTTCCATCTTCTCTTCACAGTAACATGTTGAGTTTTCTGTAATGCAGGACCGATTTTTTTTCTTTTTTCACCTGTTGGTTAAAGAAAACTACTCATGAGGCTATCTATACACATGAGTCAATGAAGAGACATTATTATAACTGAGGTTAATGGGAGTCTTGATCACCCATTTATGTACCCTCAGATCTGCTTGGTCTTAATTTTATATGCACTATTTGCATTGTATTATGGACTATTTTGCACCTGCTTGACTTAATAACATGGAGCTTTATAAAACCGAACTCGTAATGAGCAACTGTGAGCACAAAATTATTTGATGTCTCCCGATAATATTCTTAGTTTCTACCTAGGCCTTGTAGTATACCAGGAGCTAATTTCTATTCCTAAATTAACCTTTTAATTTTGAGATGATTATAAATTCACATATATTTGTAAGAAATAATACAGGATGATATTCTGTATCCATTACAAAGTTTACTTCAACAGTAACATCTTATAAAACTGTAGTACAATATTACAAGCAAAATATGGACATTGAAACAATCTACCAATATTATTCAGATCTTATTAGCATACTCCTCATTACTTTAATGAAGAAAACATGATCATCTGGTGGGTTATCTAGTCTTACCTAATAAATTCATTATAATATGCTTTAATGTAATAAAAATTCTCTGACTTTTCTGAAAGACTTCGTTTTAGGATTCTAAGGATTTAGGATTTAAGACTTCTTAGGATTCAATTATGAAACTTTTATTTCAACTGCCATAGCCCATTGCTTATTCCAAGCTTCAAGGAACAGTTCTATAAATGTATTAGGACAACTATGAGTCAGAGACACTGACAGCATTTACTGCACCATCCCAGATTTTTCTCTCACTCACTAAATTTTTTTAAATAAAGAAAATAATTATATATAAGCATGGATGCTAGGCAAAATATATAATATATGGAATGACAACTATGGGGTTTCTATTTGTGTCTGTATGTATACTTTTGTACATCTACCTAGCTATTTATCTATCTATCTATCTATCTATCTACCTATCTACCTAGGTTGTGCATATGTGATGTTTTACTACCTATGGAGGGTATTGTCAATATTTGTAAAAGATTTCTAAAATGCTGAATGTTTTTTTTTCTCCCAAAACTACTAGAAGTAATAAGGGTGATAGGAAATGACTATGTAAAAAGTAGGTAAGAGAAATAGAATGTGTATTTTTTGTTTGTTTTTTTTTTGAGGAGGGATAAGGAAAAATATAAAGAACATAGGATTTTGTGTGTGTGTGTGTGTGTGTGTGTGTTTGATAAGAAAAAAAGAAAGTAATTTTGTCCTTTCTTTAAGAAAGTAAAATGATTGTTTCAAAATAAAAAAAAATGATAGGACAAAAACTGAATGGATATAGACAGTTATACGGAAGGTTTGTAAGGTAAAAAAGGAATATTGAGAAAGGAATTTTATGTGTATCAAACTAAAATTAGAATAGGTTTATTCAAGTTAAAAAGAAAAAAAGAGAATTATAGTATCAAAAGTACACTGACGAAAAATTAGAATCTTGTTTTCTCTCCATTAAAAGGATAAAGTTGTCTTAGATTATTGGTCTGCTGTTAATAATACATTGTAAACATAGGTTTTTCCTTACTTTCAATGGAACCTGTCTAGACAACAGAGATTCTGTGTTTTGTCTTTATCAGGTTTTTGATTATTTAAGAAAACAGAGTCTTCTCATTTAAAAGAGCTAAGTTTTTACAATTATATAACATTTTGCATATGTTAAATTTCATGGGAAACACTGTCAAATAAAAAATGATACTAGGGCTTCCCTGGTGGCACAGTGGTTGTGAGTCTGCCTGCCGATGCAGGAGACACGGGTTCATGCCCTGTCCGGGAAGATCCCACATGCCACGGAGCGGCTAGGCCTGTGAGCCATGACAGCTGAGCTGGCACGTCTGGAGCCTGTGCTCCGCAATGGGAGAGGCCATAACAGTGAGAGGCTCACGCACCACAAAAAAAAAAAAAGAAAAAACAAGAAAAAAATGATGCTAAACTTTCTTTAGGGTATATTTGTATGAAATTCTAAAACTCTGCTATGTCCTGGTATAATGTTAACATTTATGATTTTAATATGTATGTGAATAACCAAATTCCTTTGTCAAATGCATTATAATGAGCTCTCATCAGTCCTTTAACCATAGTCATTTTTAATCTTTTGTCACTTGCAAATAGTTATTATTTTACTCTCATGCTTTGGCAAAATGTGTTCCTGTAAAACTATTTCATCTTCAAGGAAATACATGGAAAAGACTTTGACAAGTACAGGCTTCTGATAGCTAAGATTAATTTGCTTTCATGTGGGAGGGACAATAATAAACATTTCAAATCCTTCCCCAAAGCTGCTTGCATTGCCCTACGATATGTTGTAGGCTGGTAGCCAGAGGCCTGTCCCTATTCTCCTTCCCACATTAGTAAAAACGGGCCCATAACGTTGATGATGTAATGTTAACATGTGAAAACTTGCCCCTGCTGCAGAACACTATGCAGACGTTGCTGGAACATTTGCCAGGGAAAAGATGGGCAGCAAACCCATAGAAAATTCAAGACCGAAGCACCTCTGTAAGTTTTGGGGAGTCATTTTGTCAGGTGAGATACATGTTGTCATTAAAGCTGTAATTGATATTGTGAAAGCCTGTCCAACTCCTAAGAACATGAAATCATTGCAAGTCTTTGTAGGAATTTGGGGGTTTTGGAAGACTTTTATTCCCTACCTGCTGCAGTGTCTCTGTCCCTTATACTGCCTGGTAAAGAGATGGCACATGTAAGACTGGGAGTCTGAGCAGCAACCACTTTTGAGAAGACAAAAATACTAGGGAAGTAGATTAAGTCTCTTGTTATCACCCTGAGTTGGATGTATCTGTGAATTCCAGAAATTATGGTTCAGGCACTGTGTCAAGGACAGCAGAAGGAGAGAGTATCCATAGGATTTTGGTCCCAGCTATGGAAGAGAGAAGAAACATGATATACCCCCATAGAGCTACATCTCCTAGCAGCAAACACAGATTGAGCCTCTCAGGAAGGAATAAATCACAGCAGCCAGTGGGTTTGACTAGTGTTCACTCGTGAGCACTGGCCATTAATCCTTTGCACTAACAGTTGGGCTGTTCTAAAGAGGTTAACTGTATTGCTTGCACAACGGGAAGCCAAGGGGTGGATGATTCACGTGTGGAACCTTGTGGAGTCAGGATGTGTGGAGGGACATGTGGGTTCACCTGCAAGTGCCTGAGGCAATCCTCACTGTTTTCAATGTCCCAGCTAATAAATCACTGACAACCGCCCCCCCTCAGCAATTAGGAAGCTGATGCCCTATGATCAGGTATGAATGCTAGCAATGACCCTTCAGTAGATATAGCAGATTGGGTGCAGAGAAGAAGTGGCCACCACAGTGCTCAGGTGGAACAGCATGTTTCCAAGGATGCCAGATTGCCCTTTAAGTACAGTGACTTCATTAATGCAGTACTCATGCATTAACTGTCTAGTGGGCAGGGCTGAGTTCCAGTGCTAATAAGCTAGAGGGAGGCTGCCAAAACCCCTCTTGCCAGCACTAGTGTTTTCACAGTAAAATGAGCTCCCCAAAATGACTGTCACCAGTATCTATGTCCCCAGGGTAAGTCTCAGTTGCCTCCTTCCTTACCAGGAGACTCTCTGAGATCAGCAAGTGGGTTTGATCCAGGCTCCTTTCAAATTACTGTCCTTCCCTGGGTCTCAGAGCATATGAGATTTTGTGTGTGCCTTTAAGAATGGAGTCTCTTGTTTCCTACAACCCTCTGGCTCTCCTGAATGCCAGCTCCGCTAGCTTTCAAAGCCAGATATTCTGGGAGATCACCTTCCTGGTGCAGGATACTCAGGCTGGGGAGCCTAATATGGGGCTTAGATCCTTCTCTCCCTGGGGAGAATCTCTGCAATTGTGATTATTCTCTCATTTGTGGTCACCTAACCAGGTATGTGGGGTTGACTGTACTGAATCTCTACCCCTCCTATCCAGTTTCATTGTGATTCCTTTTTATATCTTCAGTTGTAGAAGATCTTTTATACTTATCTTCAGGTCATTCTCATCAATAATTGCTCTGTGAATAGTTGTAATTTTGGTGTGCCCATGGCCGGAGGTGAGCTCAAGGTCTTCCTACTCTACCGTCTTGGCCAACGTCCTTCAGATTGAATATATTTGCATATGCTTGTGTCCCCTTCTTAGAAACTGTCATTTACATAATTAGTCTGTTTTAAAGTTATTTATGGGCGAATTCTTTGTATATTACAATTTATCTTTTTAAATTTTATTTGCTTTTGTTGGAAACATACTCAGTCTCTGTGGTTTGTTATTTAACTTTGTTTACATTTTCATTCTATAAAACAGATTTTTGTTATAAATAATAAAATACAAGAAACTTAAAGTTTCATTCTTTTCTTATATTTTTAAGTCACCACAAATCATATTTGTGTATGGAGTTATATATATTATAATTTCATCTTATTTAATTCATGTGGAAAGATAATTTTATATCCTGTTTATAATAAGAATAGTACATTTTCCCCACTAATAATGGAAAACAATGGTATCAAGTTTCCATATGTGTTTGGTTATGTTTCTGAATTTCTAGCTTCTTCATTTACTTAAAGCATATTAAAGGCTTGTACATTTCACAAAAAGCAGGAAGATGATGCTGAGGGTCCAAGGAGCGAGAATGCAGTTGCCCTTGCCTGGTGAGCTGAGAGCTGATGTCCACCCTGTGGTCAGTCTGTCTCCCCAAATCCCGCGGGAGTGCTGCCTTTCTGCATCCTGGGGCAGGGTCATTGGGAGAAACTCCCAATTCCTCTTCAAATAAAACCCCAGCTCTTCTGTGGTGTGTGTTATCTAACCTCTTTCCCCTCTTGAAGCTTCTGCTATGGATGTCTTATTATCTAGTCAGGGAACTTGATGAACCTGTTTTCCCCTCAGGCCCTTTTTCTTCCTCTGACCTCTGTGTGTATCAGTCTATCTCCCTGCTGGATCTTTGCCCTGCTGGATCCTTCATTCAGGCTACAGTTCAACAATTATCATCTCAGAGAGGCCTCACCACCCTGTCTAATGGTGCCCACCTTCTCATCCTAGTTAGTCTCTATCACATTATCCTTAATGATCTAGTTCAATCATTTACCATGCCATGAAGTAATCTATATTCTATAGTTTCAGTCTTTATCTCTCTCACCCGCTAGAATTTAAACCCATGATATCTCATTTTTGTCATTAGTACTAATGTCTAGAATAGTTGCTATTACTAAGAAAGCACTCAGTAAAGATATGTTAAATAAATGAATAAATGAGTGGATGTGTGGAGCCTAGTACCTATACTTTCAGGGGCAACCTTTGTGTTTGTTCACATTGACTGTTTGACATGCCCTTTTTAAGAAGATATTTCCATTAATAGATCTCACCGGAACCCAGAACAAAAATCATAGGGGAGAAAGAGGCATAATTTTCCATACTTTACCTCCCTGACTCCAATTCTACTTTCTTCAAAGTTGTGAGAAATTTTTGACAGTTCTGAGTGTTTCTCTTTCTCACTCAACACTCCATCTTCTTTTCAGAGCTAGGGTTAGGGGCCTTGCCATTCTTTGCCAGAATACTATTTTTTTAGCTCATGCTTTTTTTTTCTTTTTCAGATTTCACAGCATGCAGTTTGTTCCTATTTATTTGGCTGTTTCTTTTCTTTCTTCTACTTCTTTTTTTTTTTTTGAATGCATTTCAACAATAATTGGGAGAGTAAGCCTGTAATCTGCTTCACTCCATCATCTGTTGATAGAATCTCAAATTTTGTTTCTAAGTTTAAAACATTAAAGAACTGAAGACATTTCATTATATTCCTATGAATATAGAAATCGTGTAGTGGGGAGAGGGGTTTCATACAGATGGAAATAATCCTGAGATTACATAGCCCAAAATGTTAGTAGTTTGTTTTTTCTGAAAATAAGTTTATTTTCATTTCTGATAAAGGCCATTTTAATTTTCTTATTAAAGAATCTCCTTATTTAAGATAATATACATTTAAATTTTTAAAATAAATTAGAAATACATAAAATTTAGAAAAATATCACTGAATATTGTTTAAGTATTTTAAATGTTCTAAAATATTTATTACTTGAAAATGTTCATAGAAAAATAATATATTTTTAATAATTTTAATTTAAGCACTTAAGCATGTGAGACTTTCAGCCATAACTTAATACAAAGTAATCTTTTAAACATCTAGAATTAGAAAGTATGTGACAATAATTTCACAGTTCAGAGTACTTGGGGGAAAAGTATTATCATAAACATCTATATGGTAGATTTAAAATGTGAAGTAGCTCTGACTGTGTTTTTGAGATGCATTCTCTATAAATAAATTGTGCATAATAGGTATGATAATCGTCAAATTTCTTGAAGAGATATAATTTATAATAATACAGAAACTATTAATGCTTTCTGAATCATATTCCAGTTACTAGAATAGGAAAATGAAGGCCATTGAAAGAGGTTGAGGGCACGTGTCATGTAATAAAGCACAGTGCCCTATTAATAATTGTTCTGCAGGGAAGATAAAATTAGCAATAGGTACCCATTAAAAAAAGACTGTATTTGGAATAATATGATCTAGTGATAAGGAATATTGCAATTGAAAAACTGTTTAACTACATGCCTCACTAAGTATACTGAAATCTGCTTTTATAAATACAACTTAATTTTAATTAAAAATATAAAAATATATTAAAGAAAAGAAATAGAAAATAAATTGTAAAACAAATTCAAAAAAAGCACATACAGGAGGAAAATTAGTATAATTGAGCAATTTGGAGAAGTAGAAAAATAATGTTCACTACATGTCTTAGCTCAGGATGCTATAACAAAAATATCGGTGGCTTTTAAACAACAGACAATTATTTCTCACGGTTCTGGAGCCTGGACATCCAAAATCAGTATGCCACCATGATCGGGTTCTAATAACAGACCTCTTATATGTTAGAGAATGACAATTTCTCTCAAGGTATTGAGAGCAGAGAGCAGAAGAGAAAACATGACATTAGAGCAGAAGAGAAAACAACTTTCTCAAGACTCATAAAGGCACTAATATCATTTATGAGGACTCCACTCTTAAGAGCTCACCTAATCCTAATAGCTTATTGATTTTATTGATCTTTTCAAGAACTAATTTTTGGTTACATTGATTTTCTCTATTGATTTTCTGTTTTCAATTTTATTGACTTCTGCTCTTATTCTTTTCTTTTGCTTATTTTAAATTTAATTTGGTCTTTTTTTTTCTAATTTCCTGGGTAAAAAATTAGATTACTGATTTTAAATCTTTCTTCTTTTCAATATATGCACTCAATTCTATGAATTTCCTTTTAAGCACTGCTTTTGCTGCATTCCACAAATTTTGATGTTGTGTTTTCATTTTCATTTAGTTCAAAATATTTTAAAATTTCTGTTGAGATTTTTTCTTTGATCTGTGTTTTATTTAATCTCTACATATTTTGCTGTCTTTGGACAAAAAGTAGTCTATAGATGTCAATTATATCCTGTTGACTGATGGTATCATTGAGTTAATTATGTCCCTACTGATTTTCTGCTTGGTGGATCTGTCCATTTCTGAAAAAAGGGTACTAAAGTCTCCAACTATGATAGTGGATTTATCTATTGATATTTCTTTTTTCAATTCTGTTAGTTTTTGCCTCATATAGTTTGACACTCTGTTGTTAGGTGCATACATGTAAAAATTATGTTTTATTGGAGAACTGGCCCCTTTATCATTATGTAATGCCCTTCTTTATCCCTGATAATTTTCCTTACTTTGAATTCTGCTCATCTAAAATTAATATACATACTCCTACTTTATTTTAAGTAGTTTTAGCATGGTATATTATCCTCTAACCATTTGCTTTTAATCCATATATGTCTTTAAATTTAAAATAAGTTTCTTGTAAACACCATATAGTTGAATCTTGTCTCTTGATCCACTCTGCTACTCTCTTTTAACTGGTGCATTTGGAACATTGATATTCAAAGTGATTCCTGGCATAGTTGGATTATATCTACATTTGTTCCTCTTTTTTATTTGTTGCTCTTGTCCTTTGTTCCTATTTTTTCTTCTATTCTTTTTCTTCATTTTGTGGTTTTAAGGGAGCATTTTATATAATTCCACTTCCCTCTTTTCTTAGAATATATACTTTTTTTTTTCCTTTTCTAAGTGGTTGCCCTTGACTTTGCACCATTTACAGCTAATTCATTTTCATATAACACTATACTACCTCATGGGTGTTGTGAGTACCTTACAATAACAAAAAATTCATTTTACTCCTGTCCCTTGCTGTCATTCCTTTTACTTATATAAAATAATACAATGTAAGCATACATAGTCATATATACATATATATATATATATGTTTGTGTATACATAAATTATGTGTATACATAAATGAATGTGTATACATAAATGAATACATTTTTGGTATTATTTTAAACAAGCTATTATCTGTTAGATCAATTAAGAAAAAGACAAATAAAAGATTTAATTTACCTCTTCTTATTCCTTTTTCTATGTTTTTTCTTACTTTATATAGATCCAAGTTTCTGACCAATATTATTTTTCATCTCTTTAAAGAACTTCTTTTAACATTTCTTGCAAGGCAGGTATGCTGGAAACAAATTTCTTCAATTTTTGTTTTTCTGAGGTCTTTATTTCTTCTTCACTATTGAAGGATAATTTCCAGGGTACAGGATTCTAAGCTAGTGTTATTTTGCTCTCAACACCTTATATATTTTTTCCTCCATTCTCTTCTTGCTTGCATGGTTTCTAAAGTGAAGTCAGATGTAACCTTTATTTTATTTTTTTTTATTTTATGTTGAACTATAGTTGATTTATAATGTTGTGTTACTTTCAGGTATACAGCAAAGTGATTCAGTTATAAATATATATATATGTATTCTTTTCCAAATTCTTTTCCCATTTAGGTTACTACAGAATATTGAGCAGTTCCCTGTGTTATACAGTAGGTTCTTGTTGGTTGTCTATTTTAAATATAGTAATGTGTATACGTCAATTCCAAACTCCCAATTTATCCCTTCCCCTTGATTCTCTATAGATAAGCTTTTTTTCCTCCTCTAGCTTCTTTGAGGATTTTTTTCTTTATCTTTGATTCCCTATAGTTTACAAATGATATGACTAGGTGTGGCTTTTTTTTTTTTTTTTTTTTGTCACTTATCTTGCTTGTTCTAGCTTCTGTGGTTTGGTATCTGACATTAATTCAAGGGCAGTATTGTTTTGAATATTTCTTCTGTTCCTTTGTCTTTCTTTTACTTCTGCTATTTCCATTACATGTAGGTTATACATTTTGTTGTTTTCCCACAGTCCTCCAATATTCTGTTCTGTTTTTCTCAGTTTTTGTTCTCGTTGCTTTTCAGTTTTCAGTGATTCTATTAATATATTCTCTAGCTTAGAGATTCTTTCCTCAACTGTGTGCTTTCTACTAGTAAGCCTATCAGAAGCATCCTTCATTTCTGTTATGAGGCCCTATTTTTTTTTATCTCTGGCTTTTCTTTTTGGTTCTTTCTTAGGATTTTCACCTCTGCTTATATTGCCCACCTATTCTTGCATGCTGTCTACTTTATCCATTAGAGCCCATTAAAGCATATTAATCATAGATCTTTAAAAGTCTTGATTAATAATTACAACATTTCTGCCATGTCTGTTTCTGAAGCTTGCTCTATCTTTTCAAACTGTGCCTTTGGCATTTTCATATGTTTTAGTTTGTTTGGGATTTTTTTGTTTTGTTTTGTTTTGATATTGGAAAATGATGTACTGGCTAAAGGGAAATGTTGTAAAAAGATCTTTAGTAATGTGGTGGTGAGGTGTGTGGGGAGGAACAGCATTCTATAGTCCTAAGATTGGGTCTCAGTCTTTTAGTAAGCCTATGACTCTGGACTGTGAACTTCACAAGTGTTTTTCCATTTTTTTTCTTTTTTCTACCCCTTAGATGGACCAGGATGACTAGAGTGGGCTGGAGTTGAATATTTCCCTTCCCTGAGGTCAGAGTCTGATAACACCCCCCCTCCCCCACTCAGACATAAGGTAACTAGTTTCACCTGAGGACAGGACTTGTTAAGAAGAACAGAATACTCTGGAATATTTCAAAATGGTTTCTTTCCTCTCCCCTACCTGAAACTGGATAGGGTTTTTTTCTCTTATATTTACTGTGGGAACCTGGTGGAGCTCTACAAGGTAAATCTCACAATATTGTTGACCGGATTCACCTGGGGTTTTGAACTTTCAGAGTTGTCCACACTGAGTCTTCAGCAATCTGTCAATTACAGTTCATGATTTTTGACCCTGACACTGATTCTTGAGGCTGTTTCCACTTGTGAGTCTCTTCAGTCTTGGGAGCAGTGATGTGCCCTTTGTCTTGCTCTCTCTTACAAATCCAAGAAGAACTGTTAATTTTTCAGTCTGTTCAGATGTTTACTTGTTAGAAAGAGTGGTAAATTCCAAGATCCTTACATGCAGAACTAGAAACACAAAGTCCCAGTATTTGATTTTTGATGTTTTGAAAAGATATTATTTTTTAAATTTCAATGTTTTGAAAAGACATTAATTTTAAAACATTTGCTTTCTATTTTTGTTGTTGTTAATATACAGAGAAATAATTGCGCATATTTTCATTTTCCTGGAGACCTTGAATATTTCCTTATTCATTCTAATAGTTTAGTTGCATGTTACTTTGGACTTTACAAGCAAATATGTCATCTGCAGACTTTAAAATTTATACTTTTATATACTTCATTTCTTCTTATTTCATTCTTGTTTTATTGATTTTACCTCCTGTACAATTCTTAATAGAAGGGAAGTGACAAGTAGCTTTATCACTTTTTTTTTTTTTTTTGCGGTACGCAGGCCTCTCACTGCTGTGACCTCTCCCGTTGTGGAGCACAGTCTCCGGACGTGCAGGCTCAGCAGCCATGGCTCATGGGCCCAGCTGCTCTGCGACATGTGGGATCTTCCCAGACCGGGGCACGAACCCATGTCCCCTGCATCGGCAGGCGGACTCTCAACCACTGCGCCACCAGGGAAGCCCTTTATCACATTTTTTATTTCAAAGAGTGGATAAATTTTCATCATTTTTCCATTAAATTTATTAGATAAAGACTTTTTAAATTGTTTGTAGTTTTAAAGAATATTTTTGTTTGTCAAAAATAGATATAAATTTTATCAAGTAATTTAAATTTATTGCAAAAATTATGCATTTTTTTCTCTAATTTGAAGTGGAACAGTACATAGATTTTTAAATGTTATACTAGTGTTGAATTCCTGGACTATATCCAATTTGACCTTTTAAAATTATATTTTTACATATTGCTTAATTGTTTCTGCAAATATATTTTTTAAATTTATATCTATTAAAGAACTGTATTCATCTGTAGTTTTCCTTTTAAAAATATTATATTCAGATTTTTCTATTGAGGTAATTCTGGGCTTTTTCCAGATCCTATACTGTTCCTTACTAAGAGATTGAATCTGGAGGAATACATTTGAAACTATTTTGGTTTTGTTATTATAGGCCAGTTCTTAATTATTAATGGGGATGAAAATTTTCTGCCTCTGGAACATAGGATTTATGTAGCCTGAAATTTTTAATGTGAAGGTCCAAGACATTTCACAGTGGCACATAGTTGTCTGAAAGTTAGGTTCCTCTGATTATTTGGAAGATTGACAGATTAATTAGGCTTACAGTAGTTCAAAAAGTGGAAACATCCTACAAAGAGCTGTTACTCAGATGGTACTGTTCTAAAAAAAATAATCTTTGATTTGAATATGAAGATTAATTGTAAAGTTTATTCTTATTATATATTCTGACAAGACCAAATTGTCTATTTTGAAATTTGTTAAAAGGAAGCTGAGCTGGAGAGAAATTAAATGTTTTGGAAGAAGTTCTTACCTGTCTATAAATCTTTGCAACTACTTACAACTTTGAAGTATGGTTAAAAAATTATTTGTTTGTTTTCCTGTTGCTTGCAGGCATCATGAATTAAACTGAGAGACCAAGAGGTCTCTTCTCTATGTAATTCCAGAAAAATGAGGGAGCTTTGATTTGCCCTGAAAATGGTAACATAAATGCTGATTTAGAAAGATAATGTTATATAGTTAAAATGTATCAGTGAACTGTATCAGAGAATTGATTGACTATACTTCAGTTAATTATATTCAAGAATAATACTAGTCACTTACCAATATTGAAAACCAATGTGTAATTCCAAATATATGGCAAGTTCTAGCTGTTTGTATGCATAATTTATTCAAATTTATAAGAGAGCGTGTCTTTCTTACCATTTAGGAAGAAAAATTTTAAGCTAAAGACAGGAAATGGTAAAAAAAAATAAAGCTTTCTCAAATAAGCATGGTAAAAATATTCCTCATGAATAATAAAATTTTAAAACATTATCAAATCAGATTAACATTTCCAACAAAGAAGAAAAGTTTTAAATACATACTTTACATCAATTACAAATAAGTATTCTTCTTAACTACTTTCCTTTCAGTTTTCACTTTCAGAGATGATCAGAAAATTTCTTCATAAATTTTTTTCTCAATTTTACATTATTTTTCAAATATTGGTGTGCTAGGCATGAATAAAATTATTACTAAAATTTTTCTTAACCTGAAAAACAATTCCTGTCAATATTTATATGAAATTATTTTTACCTTACTTCAGTTTTTAACATTTTCTTTGGCATCATTTATGTGAATGTATCTAACACTTTCCTTCTATAAAATGATCTATGAAGGAAGAAAAAGTAAAGAGCACCACTCAGGACAAAAATATGAAATTCAAATGCTCATTATTTACATCATATAATCATTAAACCTTGGGGATTCAGCTTTAAATCAGGGAATAAAGTACATAAATTCTCAGTCAGCTCAGCACTATATACTCTACAGGCTACAAAATTGTTGATAGATAACTAAACGTCTGGCTGACTTCTTTACTATAGTAATTAAAAATTCTAACTCTATTTTGCGTATCTGGCAAGTTGTATATTATGGTTGTTAATCATTTTTCAAGGACTGATAAACATCTCTTCAGTTTAAATCTCACAAATCTTACCTGGACTTACTTGTAAGAAAGTATTCTGAATTATTCATCTAAGTGTATGATAAAATCAGGCAATGAAGAAGCATTGGTTAAAATAAAATCATACCAAATATTAAAAAAAAAATATTTTAGACTGATTGCATTAATAACTTCAAATAATCACCTCTGTCAGTATTCATACACTTTGTTGTAGGACTTTGAAATTCCTCACATTGAAGTGTTGGTGCCTTGTTCCCTATGTCTTGAACTTGTGTTGACCCTGTGATTTGCTTCAGCCCATAGATTTATTTTATTTTATTATTATTTTTTTTTTGCGGTACGCGGACCTCTCAGTGTTGTGGCCTCTCCTGTTGTGGAGCACAGGCTCCAGACGCGCAGGCTCAGTGGCCATGGCTCACGGGCCCAGCCGCTCCGTGGCATGTGGGATCTTCCCTGACCGGGGCACGAACCCGTGTCCCCTGCATCGGCAGGCGGACTCTCAACAACTGCGCCACCAGGGAAGCCCACTTCATCCCATAGATTGTGGCAGAAATTATGTCATGCCAGTTCTGAGCCTATAGCTGAAGAAGTTTTGCCTATTTTCTCTTTTGTTCCTAAGCCTCTGCTAGTCCCATGTGTGGTGATTAATTTTATGTGCCAACATGTCTGTGACATCAGGCACCCAGACATTTTGTCAAATATTACTTTGTGTCTTTCTGTGAGGGTGTATTTGGATGGGATTAACATTTAAATTGGTGGACTTTTGAGTAAAGCAGATTTCCCTCCATAATGTGAGTAGGCTTCATCCAATCAGTTAAAAGCCTAATAGAACAAAAAGACCAGCCTCCTCAAATAAGAGAGAATTTTCCAGCAGACTGCCTTTAAACTTCACCTGCAGCATTGACTCTTCTTTCTTCTACAGTCAACTGTCTTTAGACTTGAATTGGAACATAGGTTCTCCTGTATACACACACACACACACACACACACACACACGCACACACACACACACAAATCCTATAGGTTCTGTTTCTCTGGAGAACGTTGATTAAGACAGCATGAGAACCTATTGAAAGATGAAACACAAATTGAGGGGAAAGAAAATATAGGTCAGCTAAAGAAAATATAGGTCAATCCCTAGCCAGTCAATCCAAAAAAGGCAGTCAGTATCTCCTAACTAACCCCAGCTGATTTCAGATGCATAAATGATAAACATTTACTTAAGCCACTGGGATTTTTCATTGTTATGTAGTAACACCATAACAATGAATTATTTACATAGGAACTATAGTTTATCAATGCCTTAGATACTTTGCAATTAGTAAGCACTTTTTGAAACTTAAAAAAATTTTGAATTTAAACCGGGCATTGCTTACCAAGTGAGTATACAGAACAGTATTTTGTTCAAATTTTTAACAAAAGAATATTCCTGATGTTTTCCAACTCATTATTCATCAAAACCCCTAAATCTTTAAAATTATAATATTTTATAATGTAAATATGATTACTACTATGTGGAAACATTATAGAAGTAAAATTGCTTATATTTAGTTATATCCATTTGAAAACTACACAAATAATTTGGAGGGGAATTCAAACACTTTTGACTACAGGTCTCAATAGGGACGGTTACATAATTTTTTCTTTTTATTTAGTTATTCATTTTTAAATTTAGATATAGCTGATGTACAATATTATATGCTACAGATGTACAACTTATGATTCATAATTTTTGAAGGTTATACTCCATTTACAGTTATTATAAAACTTTGGCTGTATTCTTTATGTTATGTTGTACAATTTACCCTTGTAGCTTATTTATTTTATAGGGTTGGGAAAGAATTTTTGATAAACAGAGTTGATGCTCTGAACACTTGTTTTATTTGTTGCCATGCTTTTATTAGTACACCTAGTACTAAATTTTCAAGAAAGTAGAAGGGCATTTAGATACTCCAAGTTTTTATAATAAAATTCAAATTGTAAATCTGATTCTTCTGTTTAATATAATAAATCACTTTCTCCCTTCCTAACGTGTAGAGAGTAAATTAGAGCATAACCAAAAATATATATGAAGAATATTTCCAATTAAACCTAAAAGGTCCCTGAATATCAGAGGCCAACATTACAAAAGCAAATTTATTTAAGATAAAAATCAATTTAAAGTTTGTCTTCAGCTGCTATATATGTATATATCTACACAAAATCTGATATATATGTCCCAAATTATTATATATGACATATAAATTATAATAGCACACATAAATATAAATTGTTTATAATAAATATACACATTATATATGTACATATACATATTATTTGTCACTTACTCTAGTATTTAGTATTTCAGGAGGCTAAGTCTTTATCTAACTCCTAACTCTTCAAGTCTTCATTCTTACCTTTGGACCTCAATGGCATTTTGAGTCTCTCAGAGTCAATGTAAGCTCAGCGTTGGTAACTAATAATCCTAAAGGTATAGCTATTTATCTTTCCCATGTTTACACTCACCTGGAAAACAAGCAAAACTTAAGGAAGATTCATGGAATACACATGTGACTATGAAACAGTATCTTTCCTCAAAATGATACTTTCTCCACCTCAGTCAAAGGATTCCAGGTCTGAGAACTAACTTAGTTCTAGAAACTGAAAAAAAAGAGCATGAATTCCCATCACTGTGAATTGAATTATAATGTTTAAATTTTTTCTCCAACATATATTAAGCAGCAACTTAATAGTGTGCCTATTTCATTTCTAGAGACTTTGTGATTAATTAACCATCACTAGAGGTTGCTTAAACAATACTTTGTGTTACTATTCCTATGCCTTGGTTTATTGTGGCAACTGTGCTCATCTACTCTCAGATAGTTAACAAAACTTGGCCTCTGTTCCTCCAGGATCACATTATTTCTATTGTAAGAATGACATTCACATATTATCTCTAACCTACAAAAGTGAGCCCTCACAAACATCTTCAAAGATGCTAGATTCCCCTTAGCCTGAAGAATTTATCTAGTTTTTCCTAGTTGTCCAATTTGTTGGCATACAATTGTTCATAGTAGTCTCTTATGAGCCTTTGTATTTCTACTGTATCAATTGTAATGTTTTGTTTTGTTTATGATTTTATTTACTTGAGCTCTCTTTTTTTTTCTTGATTAGTCCAGCTAAAGTTTTGTCATTTTTGTTTATCTTTTCAAAAACTACTCTAGTTTCATCGATCTTTTCTGTTGTTTTCCTAGTATTTATTTTATTTATTTCACTTTAATCTTTATTTTTTCCTTCCTTCTGCCAAATTTGGATTAATTTGTTTCTCTTTTTCTAGTTCCTTGAGGTGTAATGTTAGGTTGTTTATTTGAGATCATACTTTTTTTTTCTTAATGTGGGCATTTATAGCTATAAACTTTCCTCTTAACTGCTTTTGCTACATCCCATGCATTTTGGTATATTGTATTTCCATTTTTGTATTTCCATTTTCGTTTGTTTCAAGATATTTTTGATTTCCTTTTTGATTTCTTTGTTGGTTCATTAGCTGTTCCGGACTATGTTGTTTAATTTCCAAAATTTTCCAAGTTTTTTCCTTTTATTAATTTCTAATTCATACCATTATGGTCAAAAATGTACTTGATATAATTTCAAAATTCTTGAATTTGTTAAGACTGTTGTGTTGCCTAACATATGGTCTATCTTGAACAATGTTTCTTGCATGCTTGAGAGAATGTGTTTGGTGTTATTAGATGGAATGTTATATATATATATAATCAGTTAAGTCCATTAGTTCAATAGTGTTTTTGAAATCTACTCTTTCATAATAGATTTTCTGCCTGGATGATTTATCCATTGTTGAGATTCAGGTATTAAATAATTACCATCATTGAAATGCTGTTTATTTCCCTTTTCAGTTTGTTAGTATTTGTTTACTTGGAATATCTTTTCCATCCTTTAATTTTCACTCTTCTGTGTCCTTAAAGCAAAAGTTTTCCTATAACAATTTTAGCTCAATAGCATGCAGAAATTTTATACCTCTTCCCCTCTCACATTTTAGATTATTGATGTTACAGTTTACATTTTTATTGCATTGGAATACAGTTACAAATTATTGTAGTTATAGTTATTTTTAATATATTCATTTTTTAACTTTTAAACTGGAGTTGAAAGTTATTGAGGCACAACTATTACAATATTAGGGACTCATTTTATATATTTACATATAGCATTGAGTTTTACATATTCATATATATATATGTATATATATATATATATATATACATATATATATATGGTTATTTAGTGTCCTTTCATGTCAATTTGAAAAACTCTCATTAGAATTTCTTGTAAGACAGGTTAATGGTGATAAACTCCCTAAGCTTTTTTGTCTGAGAAAGGATTTATTACTTCTTTATTTATGTAAGAAATCTCTGCCAGGCTAGCATTCTTCATTGACAGATTTTTTTCCCAATATTCTGAATATATCATTCCACTCTTTCCTGGACTTCCAAGTTTCTGCTGAGAAATCTACTATCTTATGTGATTTCACTTGTATGAGGCAAGTCTCTTTTCTCTTGTTGCTTTGTTTTTGACTTTTGAAAATTCTCTTTGTCTTTGATTTTTGAAAATTTAGCTCTATGTACCCCATTCTATCCCTTTGGGGATTCAATATATTTGGGGTCCTTGCAGTCTCATGAATCTGGTTGTCTGTTTTTCTCCCCATGTTTAGAAGTTTTCAGACATTATTTCTTGAAATAGACTTCCTGTCCCTTTCTCTCTTTCTTCTCTTTATGGGATTCCTAATTCATATAAGTCATATGTTGTTTTACTTCATGTTTTCCTATAAGTCCCATTAGCTTTTTTCCCTCTTTTTCATTCTTCTTCTTTTTTTTCTCACTGCCCTGACTGGACAATTTCAAATTACTTGTCTGCAATTTCACGGATTCTTTCTTCTGCATGGATGAGTCTGTTGAAGCTCTCTATTGAATTCTTTAGTTCAATCATTCTTCAGCTCTAGGATTTCTGGGGCTTTTTTGGTTTTTATCTCTTTGCCATACTTTTTATTTTGTTCATGCATTTTTCCCCCTAATTTTCTTTAGGTGTCTCTGCATTTTCTTGTGGCTTATTGAACTTAAGAGGATTATTCTGAATTCTTTGTCAGTTCATAGATCTCCATTTCTTTAGGGTCAGGTTTATTAGTTGTAGCTTTATTAGTTTCCTTTGGAAATGTCATGTTTACTTGATTCTTCGTGGACTTTGTATACTTGCTTTGTTATCCACACATTTGAGGAAGCAACCTCCTCTTTTAGTATTTACAGGTTTGTTTCAGCAAAGAAAGACTTTCATCCATTAACATAGCTTGGGATTCTGGATGGGTCAACTGATAGCATCTGCAGCAAGTCATGTTCTGTTGTGATCTCTTGTTCAGTGTGATCTGATTGGGGACTGCTGGCTGGGTTCCATATTTGAGTTGGCTTGCTGGCTATGGTCCTTATCCAATTTGGCCTGCTAGCTGTACTTCATGATTAGATGGGGCTTTTGGTTGAGGTCCACAGTCTTGTGGCATCACTTGCCAGGCTTCATAATCACCTCTGGTATGCAGTATCACAGTCTGTGTTCCTAGGCAAGGCAGTGTCTGTAGTTGGACTCTGCAATTGGGCAGGGCTACAGACTGGGCTCTGCAATCACCCTTACTTTGGTGGCTCCCAAGCTTTTGACCCTATCTTGATGGTAGTGATGGATGGAATCTGCATTCATGCAGCATGAAGGCAAGACTTTGTGACTGGATGGATTATCAGGCTATGCTCTGTGATCAGGTAGGAACAGGGGTTGTGCCTTGAAGTTGGCCAAGACCATGGGATGGGCTCAAATAGTGGATAGATCACTGGCCAGACAGCCTGTTCAGGAACAGCCAACAGCTTTTTCTGCTATTTGGTTGGGGCTGAAGGCTATGCTCTCCTCTTGCTATTTGGGCTCCTTCGTTTGGGGGACTGCAGGCTACTATCTGTGATTGAGTAGAGTCTCTGACAGGGATCCCTGCCTAGGCAAGGTCATAGACTGTGTTCAGCAATTAAGCAGGACCAGCAACCATGCTCTGTACCTGGAAAGTACAGTATGCTGTGCTCTGAGACTGTCCAGCTTCACTGGAGGTCACTGTTTAGGATCCCTGGTAAGGTGGGGACAGAAGTTATGCTACAAATTTGGGTGGGGCTGCTGGCTTGGCTCTCTGCCTGTACAGGTTTATAGAATGGACTCTGGGATTGTGCCATGGTCACTGATGGGATCCCTGCTCACGACGGGCTAGAGGCTATGCTCAGCAATTTGTACATGGCTGTTGACTTGCTTCCCTGTCTAGCAGGCAGTAGGATTTGTTCCACAGTTGGAAGATCTCAATGACTAGGGTCCAAAATTAGGTAGAGCTGTCAACCATACTACTTGGCCACATGGGGCCACTGGCTCAGCTCTTAAGATCAGTAGAGTCATTGGCTAGGCTTTCTACTTGGGAACTGCTGTAAGCAGAAATGTAGTCCAGTGAGATATGCATGCTGGTTGCTGTGAGCTGCCCCTCTTCATCAGTAGCTGATCCCTAGTGATCTAGCTCCACTGATTTCCCCAGTGATCCCTGTTAGGCAAGACGTAAGTGAACCTCACAGGAAGTATTTGGTAATGATAGGGAGCTGGAAGTCCACTTTTTTCTCTATTTTCCCCCTGGAAAAACTATAGGCACAGGGGATCCTTTCAGTGTAGCAGTGTGTCAGCCTTGGGGAGGGGAAATTTGATCAAAGTGAAACTGCTCCTCTTAGCCCTCTAATGTGGTTTTCTCATTTTTGTGGTCCAAGGGTGTACTTAAGCTTCACTCTTGGTTTCTGGGATTTTCACATAGGCATCCTGTCTATGGATAGTTGCTAGTTGGTCTGACTGTGACCCCTCAGACTATAGTTGAAAACTGCTTATTCTGTCATCTTGCTGACATCACTCTCATCAGGAACTTTAGTTGCTGAATTTGTCTAGTTCTCAAAATTTTTGGTCTCAGAGTCACATTACACTCTAAAAAATTATTGAGGACCCCAAAGAACTTTTCTTTATATGTGTAAAATCTATAGGTATATATTGCATTAGATATTAAAACCAAGAAATTTGTTGAATGTGCATTTATCAATTCATTTAAATTCAAGTAATAAAACATTGAAGGAAAGGATAAGTTGTCACTTATCATACATAATTTTATGAAAAATTTTCCCCACAGTATTTTCAAAAATATAGTGAGAAGAGTGGCTTTGTTTTAGAATACTGTAAACCACTTTAATATGTGGATTAGTAGAACAAAGTTGAATTCTCATAATCAATTTTTGTATGCAATTTCCTTTAAAATATGTGAAGAATACACAGTCTTACAAAGACATGTAGCTAGAAAAAAAGAGGCATATTTTAATAGCATTCCAGACAATTATGATACTCCAACAAAACTTGAAAAATGTTTTTTTCAATGAAATCTGCAGCATCTAATAAACTTTTTAAAATTGAAATATAGTTGACTTACAAGTTTACATTACTCTCAGATGTGCAATATATTAATTTGATATTTTTATAGACTATACTTCATAAAAAGTTATTATAAAATGCTGACTATTTTCCCTGTGCTGTACATTACATCTTGTAACACTTATTCTATACCTAGTAGTTTGTACTTCTTAATCTCCTTCATCTATTTTGCCCCTTCCCCCACCGCTCTTCCTTCTGGCAACCACTAGTTTATTCTCTATATCTGTGAGTCTGTTTAAATTTTGTTATATTTGTTTGTCTTATTTTTTAGATTCAACATATAGGTAATAACATACAGCATTTGTCTTTCTCTTTCTTATTTCTCTAAGCATAATACCCTCGAGGTCAATCCATGTTGTTGCAAATGGCAGAATTTCATTCTTTCCATTCGAAAGCTAGAATTTTGTCACTGGCAAAAAGTGCTCTCAAATTTTTCAACTCACTTTATGTATTTTCAAAGAAATATCAGACAAATGCCTAAGCCTTTATTACTATAATTTTTCTACCAACCATTCTTTTAAATGAAAACCTTGTCTAAAATAAGAAACTTGTTCAACATGTAACTGAAACAAGTGCATAAGTGCTTTTACTTTAGACAATCATGCAACATTGACTTGAAACAGAAGTACTTTTGCAGACTTATCATTTTGCCAAATGTAGTCAAATGTAAATAAGGTGAATAATTTTTACAGCTTCATTAGGTTATTCTTAAGTCAAATTGTCCTCTGTTTGTGGATGTGAGGGTGTTGCAAATGCATAGCAGAAAAGAATACAGTGAATATTAGTACCATCCTTGGCACTGTCTTAAAATGTGCTTAAGTGCTAGCATATTACATGTGTATATATATATATATATATATATATATATATATATATATATATATATATCCCTTTCCCCATATATTCTGTCCTCAGAAATAATCTTGAGTACCTTTGGCAAATGGTAGAAGGGAAACTTACAGTGTATCCTTGTAACACTGTCATTAAAACTTTTTTGAGAATCCTAGGTCTCTTCTTCTAGATCAAGTGAACTATCTAGCTATTTGTGGGAGAAATTTTTATTCCCTCTATTATATAGCTTATATATAGACTTATGCACTAATTTAGAGTTATTATATATCTATATATCTATATCTATATCTATATCTATCTATCTATCTATCTATCTATCTATATATATATCTCAAATAGGATTTGGGGATGTTGGCTGTGTTTTGCTTTCTGGAATCCCATGACTAATTCAATAGAAATCTTGTATAAAACCATTCTGGTAACTATTCAGCACTGCTGATTATTACAGTAAAGTGTCTGGTAATTATATGCTGTCTTCTAGCTTCTACTGCTTCAGGAGCCCATCTGACCTCTAGCATCTTTCACAGACTGCAAGTATAGGTAATGCAAAACTTTTTAAAAAAGCTTTTATTTTATATTGGAGTATAGTTGATTAACATTGTTGTGCTAGTTTCAGATGTACAGCAAAATGTATATGTATAGTTATACATATACATGTATCTATTGTTTTTCAACTTCTTTTCCCATTCAGGTTGTTACATAATATTGGGGAGAGTTCCCTGGGCTATACAGTAGGTCCTTGTTGGTTACACATTTTAAATATAGCAGTGTGTACATGTCAGTCCCAAACTCCCAAAATATCCCCCTCATCATATGTTTGTTCTCTAAGTTGTGAGTCTGTTTCTGTTTTGTAAGTAAGTTCATTTGCATTATTTCATTTTAGATTTCTTATATAAGCAATATCATACAATATTTCTCTTTCTCTGACACTTCACTCAGTATGAAAATCTCTAGGTCCATCCATGTTGCTGCAAATGGCATTATTTCATTCTTTTTAATGGCTAAGTAATGTTCCATTGTATATATGTACCACATCTTCTTTATCCATTGCTCTGTTGCTTCCATGTCTTGGCTATTGTAAACAGCACTGCAATGAATGTTGGGTGCCTGTATTCTTTTGGACCATATTTTTCTCTGGATATATGCCCAGGAGTGGGATTGCAGGATCATATGGTAAGTCTATTTTTAGTTTTAAAGGAACCTCCATACTGTTCTCCATAGTGTATGTGCTAGTTTACATTCCCATCGACTCTGTATGAGGGCTCCCTTCTCTTCACACCCTCTCCAGCATTTATTGTTTGTGAGTTTATTTTTATGATAGGCATTCTGACCAGTGTGAGGTGGTACTTCATTGTACTTTTGATTTACACTTCTCTAATAATTAGTGATGTTGAACATCTTTTCTTGTGCCTCTTGGCCAACTGTATGTCTTCTTTGGAGAAATATCTATTTAGGTCTTCTGCCCAGTTTTTGATTATGTTGTTTGTTTTGACAGTATTAAGATGCAGGAGCTGTTTGTAAATTTTGGAGACTAATCCCTTGCAGGTCACATAATTTGCAAATATTTTCTCCCAATATGTGGGTTGTCTTTTCATTGTGTTTATGGTCTCCTTTGCTGTGCAAAAGGTTTTGAGCTTCATTAGTTATCATTTGTTTATTATTGTTTTTATTTCCATTAATCTGGGAGATGGATTGGAAAAGGTATTGCTGAGATTTATGTCAGAGAGTGTTCTGCCTATGTTTTCCTCTAAGAGTTTTATAGTGTCTGGTATCACATTTAGGCCTTTAATAAATTTTGAGCTTATTTTTGTGTATGGTGTTAAAGAAGTTTCTATTTTCACTTTTTTAAATGTAGCTGTCCAGTTTTCCCAGCACCATTTATTGAAGAGATTGTCTTCCGCCATTGTATAGTCTTGCCTCCTTCATCATAGATTAATTGACCATAGGATTGTGGGTTTCTTTCTGGGCTTTCTATACTGTTTCATTGATCTATATTTCTATTTTTGTGCCAGTACCATACTACTTTGATGACTGTAGCTTTGTAATATAGTCTGAAGTCAGGGATCCTGATTCCCCCAGCTCTGTTTTTTTTTCCTCAAGATTGCTTTGGCTATTCGGGATCTTTTGTGTCTCCATACAAATTTTAAGATTTATTTTTGGTTCTAATGCTGTGAAAAATGCCATTGGTAATTTGATAAGGATTGCATTGAATCTGTAGATTGCCTTGGGTAGTATACTTATTTTGACTATATTGATTCTTCCAGTCCCAGAACATGGTATATCTTTCCATCTGTTTTTGTCATCTTTGATTTCTTTCTTCAGCATCTTATAGTTACTGGAGTACAGGTGTTTGTCTTGTTAGGTAGGTTTATTCTTAGGTATCATATTCTTTTTGAGGTGATGATAAATAGGATAGTTTCTTGAATTTCTGTTTCCAACCTTTCATTGTTAGTGTATAGGAATGCAAGATATTTCTGTGCATTACTTTTGTAACCTGCAACATTATCAAATTCATTGATGAGCTCTAATAGTTTTCTGGTAGTGTCTTTAGGATTTTCTATGTATAATGTCATAGTAAATGTCAACAGTGATAGATTTACTTCATTTTTTCCAATTTGGATTCTTTAATTTCTTTTTCTTCTCTGATTGCCATAACTAGGACTTCCAACACTATGTTGAATAAAAGTGCTGAGAGTGAACATCCTTGTCTTGTTCCTGATCATACAGGAAATGCTTTCAGCTTTTCACCATTGAGTATGATGTCACCTGTAGGTTTGTCATATATGACCTGTATTATGTTGAGGTATGTTCCTTCTATGTCCACTATATGGAGAGTTTCTATTGTAAATCCATGCTGAATTTTGTCAAAAACTTTTTCTGCATCTATTGAGATGATCATATGTTTTTTTATTATTCAGTTTATTGATGTGGATTTTCACACTGATTGATTTGCAGATATTGAAAAATCCTTGCATCCCTGGGATAAATCCCACTTGATCATGGTGTATGATCCTTTTAATGTATTGTTGGATTCGGATTGCTAGTGTTTTGTTGAGGATTTTTGCATCTATGTTCATCAGTGATATTGGCCTGCATTTTCTTTTTTGTGGTATCTTTGCCTGGTTCTTTATCAGGGTGATGATTGCCTCATAGAGTGAGTTTAGGAGTTTTCCTTCTTCTGCCTTTTGTTGAAACAGTTTCAGACTGTTAGGTGTTAGCTCTTCTCTAAATGTTTGATAGAATTTGCCTGTGAAGCCATCAGGTCCTGGACGTTTGTTTGTTGGGAGTTTTTTAATCACAGTTTTAATTTCAGTACTTGTAATTCATTTGTTCATATTTTCTATTTCTCCCTGGTTCAGTCTTTGGAGATTGTCCCTTTCTAAGAATTTGTCCATTTCTTCCAGGTTGTTCATTTTATTGACATATAGTTCCTTGTAGTAGTCACTTATAATCCTTTATATTTCTGTGGTGTCAGTTGTAAGTTTTCCTTTTTCATTTCTAATTTTGATTTGAGTCTTCCCTTTTTTTTTTTTCTTGATGAGTCTGGCTAAAGGTTTATCAATTTTATCTTTTCAAAGAACCAGCTTTTAATTTCATTGATCTTTGCTATTGTTTTCTTTGTCTCTATTTCATTTATTGCTGCTCTGATCTTTATGATTTCTTTTCTTCTATTAACTTTGGATTTTCTTTGTTCTTCTTTCTCTAATTGCTTTAAGTGTAAGGTTAGGTTTTTTATTTGAGATTTTTCTTATTTCCTGAGGTAAGATTGTATTGTTATAAAATTCACTCTTAGTACTGCTTTTGCTGAATCCCATAAGTTTTGAATCATTGTACTTTAATTTTCATTTGTCTCTAGTTATTTTTTGATTCCCTCTTTGATTTCTTCAGTGATCCATTGGTTATTTAGTAGCATATTGTTTAGCCTCATGTTTTTACAGTTTTTTTTCCTGTAGTTTATTTCTAATCTCATAGTGTTGTGGCAGAAAAGATGCTTGATATGATTTCAATTTTCGTAAATTTACTGAGGCTTGCTTTGTGTCCCAGAATGTGATCTATCCTGGAGAATGTTTGCTTTGTGGCCCAGCATCTGATCTATCCTGGAGAATGTCCTGTGTGCATTTGAGAAGAAAGTGTATTCTGCTGTTTTGGGATGGAATGCTCTATACGCATCAGCTAAGTCCATCTGGTCTAATGTGTCACTTAAGGACTGTGTTTCCTTATAGATTTTCTTTCTGTATGATATGTCCATTGATGAAAGTGGGATGTTAAAGTCTCCCACTATTACTGTGTTACTATTGATTTCTCCTGTTATGGCTGTTAGTGTTTGCCTTATATATTGGGTGCTCCTACGTTGGGTGCCTATATATTTACAAATGTTGTATCTTCTTCTTGTATTGATCCCTTGATTATTATGTAGTGTCCTTCCTTGTCTACTGTAATAGTCTTTATTTTAAAATTTATTTTGTCTGATATGAGTACTGCTACTCCAGCTTTCTTTTGATTTCCATTTGCATGCAGTACCTACTTCTATCCCCTCTCTTTCAGTCTGTACGTGTCCCTAGGTCTGAAGTCTGTCTTTTGTAGACAGCATATATTTGGGTATTGTTTTTGTATCCATTCAGCCAGTCTGCCTCTTTTGGTTGGAGCATTTCATCAAGTTACATTTAAGGTATTTTTTGATATGTATGTTCCTATTACCATTTTCTTAATTGTTTTCGTTTTGTTTTAGTAGGTCTTTTTTCTTCCCTTCCTCTTTTGTTCTCTTCTCTTGTGGTTTGATGCCCATCTCTAGTGTGTTTGGGTTGCTTTTTCTTTTTTGTATTTTTATCTATTTTGGGTTTTGGGTTTGCTGTTCCCATGAGGTTTTGATATTACAGTCTACTTATGTACAAGGTTGTTTTAAGTTGTTGTTCTTTTTCCTGCCTAGAGAAGTTCCTTCAGCATTTGTTGCAAAGCTGGTCTGCTGCTGCTGAATTATCTTAGCTTTTGCTTGTTTGTAAAGCTTTTGATTTCTCTGTCAAATCTGAATGAAAAGCCTTGATGTGTAGAGTATTCTTGGTTGTAGGTTTTTCTTCGTTGTAGGCTTTTCCCTTTAATCACTTTTTATCATGTCACTCCCTTCTGGCCTGCAGAGTTTCTGCTGAAAACTCAGCTGATAACCTTATGGGAGTTCCTGTGTATGTTATTTTTCCCTTGTTGCTTTTTGTATTTTTTCTTTGTCTTTAATTTTTGTCAGTTTGATTACTATGTGTCTTGGCATGCTCCTCCTTGGGTTTATCCTGCCTGGGACTCCCTGAACTTCCTGGACTTGGGTGACTGTTTCCTCTCCCATGTTAGGGAAGTTTTCAGCTGTTATCTCTTCAAATGTTTTCTCAAGTCCTCTCTCTCTTCTCCTTCTGGGACCCCTATATTGTGAATGTTGGTGCATTTAATCTTCTCCCAGAGGTCTCTTTGACTATCTTCATTTTTTTAAATTATTTTTTCTTTATTCTGTTCCACAGAAATGATTTCTACCATTCTGTCTTCCAGGTCACTTACCTGTTCTTCTGCCTCAGTTATTCTCCTATTCATTCGTTCTAGTGTATTTTTTCATTTCAGTTATTGTATTCATCTCCATTTGTTTGTTCTTTAGTTCTTCATGGTCTTTGTTAAACATTTCTTGTATCTTCTTCTTCTTTGCCTCCATTCTATTTGAGATCCTGGATCATCTTCACTATTATTATACTGAATTCTTTTTATGGTAGGTTGCCTGTCTCCACTTCACTTTGTTGTTTTTTGAAGTTTTGTCTTTCTCCTTCATCTGGAACATTATCCTCTGTCATTTCATTTTGCATAACTGTGACCGTGAATTTTGTTCTGCAGGCTGCAGGACTGTAGTTCTTCTTGCTTCTGCTGTCTGCCCTCTGGTGGATGAGGCTATGTAAGAGGCTTGGGCAAGCTTTCTGATGGGAGTGACTGGTGGTGGGTAGATCTGGTCTTGGCCCTCTAGTGGGCAGGGCCATGCTCTGTAAAACTTTAATCTGCTTGTCTGTTGATGGGTGGGGTTTTGTTCCTGCCCTATTGGTTTTTGGCCTGAGGCAACCCAGCACTGGAGCCTACAGGCTGTTTGGTGGGACTAATGGTGTCCTCTGGGAGGGCTCACACCAATGAGTACTTCCCAGAACTGCTGCTGTCAGTGTCTGTCTCTGCAGTGAGCCACACCAGCCCCCCACCTCTGCAGGACCTGTTCCATTATTAGCAGGTAGGTCTGTCCCAGTCTCTTATGAGGGTCATTGCTTTCTTCCCCTGGGTCCTAGTGCACACAAGATATTGTGTGTGCCCTCCAACAGTGGACTTTTTGTTTTCCTCAGTCCTATGGAAGTCCTGCAATCAAATCTCCCTGGCCTTCAAAGCCAGATTCTCTGGGGATTCCTCCTCCCAGTGCTGGACCCCCAGACTGGGAAGTGTGACCTGTGGCTCAGATCTTTCACTCCTGTGGGAGAACTCCTAGGATATAATTGTGTTCCAGTCTGTGGGTCACCCACCTGGTGGGTATTGGATTTGATTTTATCAATCCAATTGATTCCAAAAGCCACAATACATTTGTGGCTTTTCCTTTGTCTTTGGATGTAGGCTATCTTTTTTTGGTAAGTTCCAGAGTTTTTTGGTCAATCGTTGTTCAGCATTTAGTTGTGATTCTAGTGTGTTCATAAGAAGGAGTGAGTGCATGTCCTTTACTCCACCATCTTGAACTAATCTGTCTAGCATTACTCTTATAGTGTGCTTTTTGGCTATGTCTTCTTTGTTAGACATCTAGTTAGTGGCTAATGGTATGGAATCTACATGGTCTGATTCTCATGTCTGCAATATGGTAAGCTTCAGTAGGTTCACCTGAGACTGGTTTCACTGGGTATTCTGAGGCTCTGAGGGTCATGTCCTCCAAGGACCATGTAACCTAAACAGTAAGATGTTTGCCTGAGTTGTTTTTCAGAGACTTGGAGTCAGCAGCATCCAGTTCCAGCTCCAGCCAGCTAAGACTGGCTATGACCACTGACCTTCCAACTGGGCATTGCAAAGCTTTTTAAGGATGCTGGTCTTTTCCTCTTCAATTTATTTTTCATCACCTGACTGAATTAAATGTTTAGGATTTCTTGTGAGATATATTTAGGACGAAGGGGATCAGGTCTTATATGATAATCTACTTGAATATTTCTATTTTGTTCATCATCTGTACTCCTCTTATTATAAGATAGAAGGGGTATCTGATATTCCAACCCCAGTGAGTCCAGATTTCAGTCAACCACCTGAACAAACTTCAAAACCACTTGCAGATGCTCAAGTTAGTCTTTTGAGTCCACAATATCTGTTCAGTATACCCTTTAGATATTTTTGACCTTATTTAAATATGTATTTCTTCTTTTTACTTCTAACAAACAGATAATAAATTTCCACAAATATCACCCAGATTTCTACTGGTATTTTAGAATAATGCTACAATATTTTTGTCATGTAAGCCTTCTCATTTCAGGTTGAAATTTGCACTTATCTTCCTGATTGTATGTTAGGCCCAATTATGGATGTGACAGTGATTGAATTAGCTGAGATGCCACATAAGGTCCTTTGTCATACTCTTGCAAGGGAACTCTCTTAGGATCAGTCACTACAGTATTCCTAAATAAGCCAAGTCTAGACCATCAGATAAGCCCATCATATAGTTATATTCACAATTATTCAAATTCATCCATAAATTATTATTTCAATCCTCACCATACAACTTTATGCCATATATTTCCTAATTTTAAATAATACATATGGCAAGAATGTGAAGAAAGAAATTTACATGGTAATCCAGCAACTCACATTATCAGACCCTGAATTGATATTATGTGAAAACAGCCTTGTAATTACAAGAAATAATATATATTTTTGGATATTTGAATTGCTCCAGTTCTCTTTTTGTGTTTTGAGCCACTAATTTAAAATCCTGCACTTGTTATTTTCTTTCTTTAGTCTTTCTAGTAAAGAAAGAAGGAGACAGTCCATGCATGATTTTTATTACTGTCAAAGTTTTATTGCAGTAGACATTTGAGATGTGTTCTTTCAAAGAGTTACCTTAATTGAGTCTTCATTTCAGATGATCATCTGAGTAAAATTTAAGTAACTATTTTGGCATCATTTGCTATAATCTACTAGTGTCTCACTTTTTAATAACCAGATAGTGACTGCCTTCAATGATAACTCATTCAAATAATCAAGTTGATTCCTTTCCTTAACTGCCTGGAATCATTTCTGTCTTCAATACTGTGTCATTCAAAATTGAGATTGAAAAAGAAAAAATAATCTCAGTATTTTAGGAAAACATATTAATACAAGGATATAGTTGCTTATAGATTCTTTGAGGCTCTGGGGTATGGAATGTAATAAGCTACTCTTATAACTAATAATTTCAAGGACCCTCCTCCCCCCAACACACACACACAAACAAAAAAAACCCTGCCATTACTACAATTCAAGAAATGAAAAATGAAATAGGCAGTGCCTCTCTTTCTCTTGATGTCCAGGAATAGAAAAACTAGATATGAAATACTGAGAATAGTCTTCACCACCAATGTTGCCACAAGAAATTCACACATCTACATTTTTTTTTGCTCACTAGCAGAAAATTTTATTTTTTTAATCTTTAAATTTTTAGCCAAAAATTTTAAAACAACAAAAAGAAATCTGTCTTTCCCCAAATATTTAATGAACACATTAAATTAACAGGGTCTAATTTACATCAAGAATCCTCACTAAAGACTGTATATGAAATACAGTTTATATTTTCTAATTTCCATATTAAAAAAAGCACAGAAATTGGGAATGAATAGTGAGTGTCAACCTTCTATATTTAACCTGCATATTATATCTCTATATTGCTTGTAACTTTCAGCAGCTTCCTATAGTCTTCAATTCAATTTCTAAAATATTTATTGAGCATAAATGATGTTCTAGACACTGTGATAGTTATAAAGAAACTGTAGGAAGTATGCTCACAACACACACACACAGGGCCCTTTGGCAAATATCAGGAGATTTATTGGTTCCAGACACTTAAGAAGATCTCTGTCCAATTATTAGATGACCACTAAGCTAACTAAGTAGAAACTGCAATGACTACACATAACAAAGAAAACAGACTTTACAGAATTAGATGAGAAAAGTTTCTAAACAAAAAAAACAAAAATTATTACAAGTAGAAAAAGAAAACCTTCAAGAGGGTAGAGATCTGATTTCCAAAATTACCACATTATATGATTTTAAATGGCCAGTTTTTAACCAAAAAAATTACAAAACTACAAACAAATAAGAAAGTAGGGCCCAGTTGCAGGAAAAAAAAAATAACAGAAACTGTTCTTGAGGAAATGCAGCCTAGACAAAGATTTTAAATAAGTTCTTTTAAATATGTTCAAAGAACCAAAGGAAACCATGTCCAAAGAGCTAAAAGAAAGCATGAGCATCATGTCTTACCAAGTAGAGAAAATCAATAAAGAGATAGAAAGTATAAAAGGGAATCAAGTAGATATTATGGAGTTGAAAATTATAACTGAAATGGGAGATTCACTAGAGGAGCTCAACAACAGTTTTCAACAAGTAAAATAAAGAATCAGAAAACATTAAGACTGGGCAATTTATATTATCTAATATGAGAAATAGGAAAAAATGAAGAAAAATGAACAGAGGCTCAGAGACCTATGGGACACCATCAAGTCTACCAACAAAAGAATAATGGAACAGAAGGACAGAGGAAAGGGGTAGAAATAATATTTAAAGAAGTAATGGCCAAAAGTTTTCCATATTTGATCCAAAACTTTAATCTGTATATCCAAGAAGCTCAATGAACTCCACATAGGATGAATTCAATGAGATCCACACCCAGACATATCATAATACAACAGTCAAAAGACAAAAGATAATCTTGAAATCCTCAAGAGAATACTGACTCATCATGTACAAGGGATCTTCAGTAAGATTAACAGCTGATTTCTTATCAGAAAGCAGGAAGATCAGGATACAATGGAAAAACATATCCAAAGAGCTAAAGGTGGGAAAAGATCTCTCAACCAAGAATTCCATATCTGGCAAAACTATTCTTCAAAAATGAAAAATAAAATAATCATTCCCAGAAAAACAAAAACTGAGAAAATTTTTACTGGCAGACCTCCTCTAGAGGAAATAAGAAAGAGAAAAATAAAATGTCACTAAACTGTAATTCAAATGCACACAAGAAATACAGAGCACTGATAAAGGTAACTACAGGTGTAAATATAAAAGACAGTATAAATTTATTTTTGTAAGTCCTTTTTTCTCATATATGATTTAAAAGACAACTGAAAAAAATAAATTATAAATGTTTCTATAAATTATGAAAGTATATTAAAAGTTTATCTAAAATGATTATAAATGTACTATGTTGATGAACACAGAGGGCATACTGTTTCCAATGGCAAGACTGTTCCTATCCTATAGAGACTGCTATAAAAATATTGAAAGATCCCTCTTCTGGTGTAGGAGAATTCTTTCTTTACTTTCTCTGTTGGTGAATTGTTAAGAGCTATAGCAAATCAACACTGGCCTGCTTCAGAAGACAGGATGCTCATAACTGTGACATCACCCAGGGGCCTTGGGATTTATCCACATGGCAATGCAAGGTCAAGGTCAACTGTGCTATAGAGAACTGTGGGATACCAGTTCTCACCTGACTACAAATGTCAGGAACCATTACCTGTTGGACCTCTGAATGGGTTACTTATTTTCTGAGTTTGGGATGATAATGCAATGAAATGAAATGATGTAGGTAAAACAGACTCATGCCTAGCATAGAGAAGGTGCTGAGGAAAATAAATACGTATTGATTAGTAAATTAAAAAAATAATAATAATAAATGTCAATGAGAAAAAAAGTTGAAGGCATCATACTTCCAGATTTTAAAATATATTTATTTTATAAATCTGCAATATTTAAAGCAGTATGGTACTGGTATTCAGAAAATCATATAGATCAGAAGGCAGCCATTTCCACTGATATGAAAATAACTATATGTCTTCAAGCAGATGTATTTTTTCCCAACACATTACCTTACCCAAAGCTTCTTTTTGGGGAAGAAGGAAACAATTGCAACATTATTTTAAAAATAAACCTAATATGCATGGACAAGAGCAGAAACATTTTAGAGACTGTATCACCTAACCAATTCCTTCCCATCAGACTCAAAACAGCTGAGAGGAGAAAATATTACGAATTTTATTCTATCATTTATTTTTCTATGTAAATTATCCTATGACAGATACCATTTCTAGTGGCCCAAATATCTAATTCTGCTCAGATAATCAGCTTCTTGCTTGATACTGAGTGACTGCCCAGAGGAAGTTGTTACACTGCTGTGTAAAGCTTCACTGTATCAACAACCTGATTTTCTCTCTTCCTGTTTTTATCCCTTACAAAACACTTATAAACACGTAAATGAATTCTAATAATAAATGTTGTATTTCACACTACTTTATTTAGGTCATTTTAAACAAGGTTTTGGAATTTATTCAGAAATAACCAGTCTGGAAGTCCATCTAAATGGCAAGACACAAACCAGTGCCTAAGGTTTCTTCCTCTTTGACATGACCAAGAGTGTTATTGCCACACCTACCTTAAGATTTCTAAATCTCCAGTTACAGTTTTGGGAAAAGAATGTCACCTGCCATTTCAGTTGTTACCATCAATCCTTGAGCCACTGCAGCCCCTGCCAAGAGTGCACCCTGAGGGGAATTCAGGATGAAGAAAAACAGGGTACTGGCCCTAGATAGTTAAGATTCATATCAAAGGAATAACTTCAAGGATCCCAGACTCTTGAATCTCCCCATACATAGAAAAGCACTAAAATCATTAACTTGAGATGTCTGTTTCTGTGATTAGCAGTAATCTTTTGATGTTTCACTATATACATTGTTAGCAAAAATTCTTATATATCCTGCCTCCTCCCTTACCTCTTTGGAACAGTTTCTCAGAACCATCCTAGAGGCTGTCACCCAGGCTATAACCCTCAGTAAATTTTCCTAATAAAACATAATTCACAACTTTTAGATTGTATATTTTTATTCAGTCAATAGTTTTGGTGACCAACTAAAATCAGACTTCTCTTCTTCACCTGAATTCCACAAGAACTCAGAGCTTTGGTAGCAGCAGAAGCCTCTCGGGTCCATCTGCCTCCTTGGTGAGTCCAGATGAATTTGAGTGAATCTCTCCTGGGTCTTGGATCTTCCCTATGGTGTTAAACTCTTCTCTGGAGGAGTAGGTTTCCTTGAACTTAGGTTCAAGAAGAGGTACCTGGTTTGTCTTCCATTGAAAAACACTGGGGAGATTTTCTCAGTTGAAAGTCACTGAGTATGGTTGAATTGGGTAATTAAGTAGGAGACTGATCTGCCATTTTTCCTTGAATTGACAACTTTAAAAGAGTTTGTCAGGATAAAAGGGAAGATATCTCATGAGAGCTTTCAGCTCGGAAGAAAGAACATCTCTCAGCCAGCATTCACTTTCTCAGGCCACTGAGAAACTTTTGGGAGTGGAGGAGGCAAGTCCTCATACTGTGTATCAGTCTCATATAGAAACCCACTCATCTAACTAAAAATTTGCTTGTCCAGGGACAATATACAAGAGCTGGCTACTCAGTGATCCAAGCACCCAGGGTGGTTTTAGACTGCTGAGGTAGAAACTGAGACACATGAGAGCTGAAATGACTCTTGGGTGACACCTAGAGGAGTTAAGTTCCCAAATAGCACGTTGGCACACCACACAATCATCACTAGTGTTTTTATCTTGACAAACCAACCCTGGAAAGGAGAACAAAGATTACAAAGCAAAAGAAAAGAGAACTACAGATTGCCAGTCTCCAACTAACACCTCAGCCAGATTTATGCACCATACATATGGAATTCATACTTACAAATACTTCATTGGAGAAACTATACTAAAGGAGATCTCAACCTAAAATGGCCAAATTGGAATTATTTGGACATCCCCAAATTTTTGTGCATCCTGGCCATAAGATCAAAGAGACTGAATGGAATGCTTATTTCAACTGGTATTTAGAATGTTCCAGAAAGGTAATGATAAAGAAACTTTGTTTCAGGAACCAAAAAAAAAAATATTGCTTGAAAAAATATCACAACAGAAAAAAGTCACTAACGTTAACTTTGTCTCTACCTTTGCTCCTCCTTCATATCCTTTTTTTTTTCTGAACCACCTAACCTAGACAATATCTTCCTCTTTTCCATCACCCACCTCCTGCTGCTTCCTCTCCCCAGGTAAAGGGTGACATAAAATCAGAAAAATATATAGCTTCCTTTTAGGAGAAACTTATTACAGGAAGTGGAAGACAGTCATTTGTGCTTACATACAAACTCTGGACCTGAGCAGAACTTAGACCTTTCCTGATTCTATTTGGGGTTTCCTACAGAATTTGAGTTAACTGTTCAAACCTATGACCCCAGGTTTTCAGATCTATATCAATTAATAGAGCCATTGGTTTCAGAAAGTCAGACAAATGAATAGATAGAGAAAACAAGATGAAAACACCCATTAAGAGAGACCTTCAAGATGGCAGAGGAGTAAGATGTGGAGATCAACTTCCTCCTTACAAATACGTCAGAAATACATCTACATGAGGAACAACTCCTACAGAACACCTACTGAATGCTGACAGAAGACCTCAGACTTCCCAAAAGGAAAGAAAGTCCACATACCTGGGCAGGACAAAAGAAAAAACAGAGGCAAAAGGATTAATTTCCAAAATTTACAAGCAGCTCATGCAGCTCAATAACAAAAAACAAAAAACCCAATCCAAAAATGGGCAGAAGACCTAAATAGACATTTCTCCAAACAAGATATACAGATTGCCAACAAACACATGAAAGAATGCTCAACATCATTAATCATTAGAGAAATGCAAATCAAAACTACAATGAGATATCGTCTCACACCAGTCAGAATGGCCATCATCAAAAAATCTAGAAACAATAAATGCTGGAGAGGGTGTGGAGAAAAGGGAACCCTCTTGCACTGTTGGTGGGAATGTAAATTGATACAGCCACTATGGAGAACAGTATGGAGTTGCCTTAAAAATCTACAAACAGAACTACCATACGACCCAGCAATCCCTCTACTGTGCATATACCCTGAGAAAACCATAATTCAAAAATAGTCATGTACCAAAATATTCATTGCAGCTCTATTTACAATTGCCAGGACATGGAAGCAACCTAAGTGTCCATCATTGGATGAATGGATAAAGAAGATGTGGTACATATATACAATGGAATATCGCTCAGCCATAAAAAGAAATGAAACTGAGTTATTTGTAGTGAGGTGGATGGACATAGAGTCTGTCATACAGAGTGAAGTAAGTCAGAAAGAGAAAAACAAATACCATATGCTAACACATATATAAGAAAGAAAAAAAAAGGTCATGAAGAAGCTAGGGGTAAGACTGGAATAAAGACACAGACCTACTAGAGAATGGACTTGAGGATATGGGGAGGGGGAAGGATAAGCTGTGACAAAGTGAGAGAGTGGCATGGACATATATACACTACCAAACGTAAAATAGATAACTAGTGAGAAGCAGCCACATAGCAGAGGGAGATCAGCTCGGTGCTTTGTGACCACCTAGAGGGATTGGATAGGGAGGGTGGGAGGGAGGGAGATGCAAGAGGGAAGAGATATGGGAACATATGTATATGTATAACTGATTCACTTTGTTATAAAGCAGAAACTAACACACCATTGTAAAGTAATTATACTCCAATAAAGATATTAAAAAATAAAGAAAGAAAGAATGGGGATGAGACCTTCACCTCAGGGAGGGAGGTGTGAAGGAGGAAAAATTTTCCACACACTAGGAAACCCCTTCACTGGTGGAGGCGGTGTGTGGCAGGGGAGAAGCTTCAGAGCCACAGAGGAGACTGCAGTAATAGGGGTGCAGAGGGCAAAGCAGCGAGATTCCTACACAGAAGATCAGTGCTGACCAGCACTCACCAGTCTCAGAGACTTGTCGGCTCACTCGCTGGGGCGTGTGGGGGCTGGGAGCTGAGGCTCGGGCTTCAGAGGTCAGATCTCAGAGAGAGGATTGGGGTTGGCTGCGTGAACACAAACTGAAGGGAGCTGGTGTGTCACACCTAGATAGGAGGGAGTCTGGGAAAAAGTCTGGAACTGCCTAAGAGGAAAGAGACGATAGTTTCAGGGTGTGCGAGGAGAGGGGAACAGAGAACTGACTAAATGAGCTCCAGAGATGTGCCTGAGCCCGTGGCTATCAGCGTGGACACCAGAGACAGGCATGAAATGCTAAGGCTGCTGCTGCAGCAACCTAGAAGCCTGTGTGCAAGCACAGGTCACTATCCAGACCACCCCTCCCGGGAGTCTGCAGCACGCCACTTCCAGGGTCCCGTGATCAGGGACAACTTCCCCGGAAGAACACATAGCATGCCTCAGGCTGTTGCAACGTCACGCCAGCCTAATCAGCTGCCAATTTAACCCCGTCCTGTCTGTCCAAAGAACAGACACCCTCAGGTGACCTACATGCAGAGGCAGGGCCAAATCCAAAGCTGAAAGCCAGGAGCTGTGTGAAAAAAGAAGAGAAAGGGAAAATTCTCCCAGAAGCCTCAGGAGAAGTGGATTAAATCTCCACAATCAACTTGATGTACCCTGCATCACTGGAGTACCTGAATAGACAATGAATCATCCCAAAATTTAGGTGGTGGACTCTGGGAGCAACTGTATACTTGGGGTTTGCTTTCTGAATCTAATTTGTTTCTAGTTTTAGGTTTACAATTGTTTAGTATTTAGACTTTATTATCATTGGTAGGTTTGTTTATTGATTTGGTTGATCTCTTCCTTTTTTTCTTTTATATATACATATATTTTTTTTCCTTTTTCTCTTTTTATGATTGTCTATGTGTAGACTTCTTTGTGTGATTTTGTCTGTATAGATTTGCATTTACCATTTGTCCCAGTGTTCTGTCTGTTCCTTTTTATTTTATTTATTTCTTTTTTCTTTTTTTCTTTTGTATAGTTTTTAGCACTTGTTATAATTGGTGGATTTGTTTTTTTGGTTTGGTTGATCTTTTTCTTTTAATTACATTTTAATGTTTTTTATTTTTAATAATTTTTATTATTTTTAATTTTAATAGCTTTATTTCATTTTACTTTTTTTTCTTTATTTATTTCTCTTTTTGTACCTTCTCTTCTGATCCGTGTGGTTTACAGAATCTTGGTGCTCTGGCCAGATGTCAGGCCTGTGCCCCTAAGGTGGGAGAGCTGAATTCAGGACATTGGCCCACCAGAGACCTCCCAGCGCCATGTAATATCAAATGATGAAAGATCTCCCAGAGATATCCGTCTCAACACTAAGACCCATTTCCACTCAACGGCGAGCAAGCTACTAGATATCCTATGCCAAACAGCTAGCAAGACAGCAACACAAACCCACCCATTAGCAGAGAGGCTGCCTAAAATCATAAAAAAGTCACAGACACCCCAAAACACACCACTGGACGTGGTCCTGCCTATCAAAAGACAAGATCCAGCCTCATCCACCAGAACACTGACACCACTCCCCTCCACCAGGAAGCCTGCACAAGGAACTGAACAAACATTAGCCACTGGGGGCAAACACCAAAAACAACAGAACTACGAATGTGCAGCCTGCAAAAAGGAGACCCAAAACACAGTAAGTTAAGTAAAATGAAAGACAGAGAAACACACAGCAGATGAAAGAGCAAGGTAAAAACCCAGGAGACCAAACAAATGAAGAGGAAATAGACAGTCTACTGAAAGAGAATTCAGAGTAATGATAGTAAAGATGATCCAAAATCTTGGAACTAGAATGGAGAAAATACAAGAACCATTTAACAAGGACCTAGAAGAACTAAAGAGCAAACAATGATGAACAACACAATAAATGAAATTAAAAATTCTCTAGAGGAATGAATAGCAGAATTACTGAGGCAGAAGAATGGATAAGTGACCTGGAAGATAAAATAGTGGAAATAACTACCTCAGAGCAGAATAAAGGAAAAAGATTGAAAAGAATTGAGGACAGTGTCAGAGACCTCTGGGACAACACTAAACACCCCAACATTTGAATTATATGAGTCCCAGAAGAAGAAGACAAAAATAAAGGAACTGAAAAAATATTTGAAGAGATTACAGTTGAAAACTTCCCTAATATGGAAAAGGAAATAGTTAATCAAGTCCAGGAAGCACAGAGAGTCCAATACAGGATAATCCCAAAGAGAAACACACTAAAACACATATTAATCAAAGTATCAAAAATTAAATACAAAAAAAAAAATTCTAAAAGGAGCAAGGGAAAAACAACAAATAACACACAAGGGAATCCCCATAAGGTTAACAGCTGAGCTTTCAGCAGAATCTCTGCACACCAGAAGGGACTGGCAGGACATATTTAAAGTGATGAAGGAGATAAACCTACAACTAAGATTACTCTACCCAGCAAGGATCTCATTCAGACTTGATAGAGAAATTTAAAAACTTTAAGACAAGCAAAAGCTAAGAGAATTCAGCACCACCAAACCAGCTTTACAACAAATGCTAAAGGAACTTCTCTAGGCAGGAAACACAAGAGAAGGAAAGGACCTACAATAAAAAAGCAAAAACAATTAAGAAAATGGTCATAGGAACATAAATATCAATAATGGCCTTAAATGTAAAAGGATTAAATGCTCCAAACAAAAGACATAAGCTGGCTGAATGGATACAAAAGCAAAACCCATATATTGCTGTCTACATGAGGCCCACTTAGGACTTAGGGACACCTACAGACTGAAAGTGAGGGGATAGAAAAAGATATTCCATGCAAATGGAAATCAAAAGAAAGCTGGAATAGCAATTATCATATCAGACAAAATAGACTTTAAAATAAAGACTATTACAAGAGACAAAGAAGGACCGTATATAATGATCAACAGATCAATCCAAGAAGAAGATATAACAATTGTAAATATTTATGCATGCTGCATAGGAGCACCTCAATACATAAAGCAAATGCTAACAGCCATAAAAAGGGAAATTGACAGTAACACAATCATAGTAGGGGACTTTGACACCCCACTTTCACCAAAGGACAGATCATCCAAAATAAAAATAAATAATGAAACACGAGCTTTAAATGATACATTAAACAAGATGGACTTAATTGAAATTTATAGGACAATGCATACAAAAACAACAGAATACTTTTTTCTCAAGTGCTCATGGAACATTATCCAATATAGATCCTATTGGGGTCACAAATCAAGTCTTGTTAAATTTAAGAAAATTGAAATTGTATCAAGTATCTTTTCTGACCACAACATGATGAGACTAGCTATCAATTACACAAAAAAACAGTAAAAAATACAAACACTGGAAACTAAACAATACACTACTAAATAACCAAGACATCACTGAAGAAATCAGAGAGGAAATCAGAAAATACCTAGAAACAAATGACAATGAAGACAAGGTGACTAAAACCTATGGGATGCAGCAAAAACAGTTCTAAGGGGGAAGTTTACAGCAATACAATCCTACCTTAAGAAACAGGAAACATCTCGAATAAACAACCTAACCTGGCACCTAAAACAATTAGAGAAAAAAGAACAAAAAACCTCCAAATTTAGCAGAAGGAAAGAAATCACAAAGATCAAATCAGAAATAAATGAAAAAGAAATGAAGGAAACAATAGCAAAGATCAATAAAACTAAAACCTGGTTCTTTGAGAAGATAAACAAAATTGGTAAACCATTAGCCAGACTCATCAAGAAAATAAGGGAGAAGACTCAAATCAATAGAATCAGAAATGAAAAAGGAGAAGTAACAACTGACACTACAGAAATACAAAAGATCATGAGAGATTACTACAAGCAACTCTATGCCAATAAAATGGACAATCTGGAAGAAATGGACAAATATTTAGAAAAGCACAACGTTCTGAGACTGAACCAGGTGAAATAGAAAATTTAAACAGACCAATCACAAGCACTGAAATTGAGACTGTGATTAAAAATCTGTCAACAAACAAAAGCCCAGGACCCGATGGTTTCACAGGTGAATTCTATCAAACATTTAGAGAAGGGCTAACACCTATCCTTCTCAAACTCTTCCAAAACATAGCGGAGGGAGGAATACTCCCAAACTCCTTCTATGAGGTCACCATCACCCTGATACCAAATCCAGAGAAAGATGTCACAAAGAAAGAAAATGACAGACCAGTATCATTGATGAGTATAGATACAAAAATCCCCAACAAAATACTAGCAAACAGTATTCAACAACACATTAAAAGGATCACACAACATGATCAAGTAGGATCTAACCCAGGAATGCAAGTATTCTACAATATAAGCCAATCAATCAATGTGATAAACCATATTAACAAATTGAAGGAGGAAAACCACATGATCAACTCAATAGATGTAGAGAAACCTTTCAAGAAATTTCAAAACCCAGTTATGATAAAAACTCTCCAGAAAGTAGGCATACAGGGAACCTACCTCAAAATAATAAAGGCCATTTATGACAAATCCACAGCCAGAAAAATAAAAACCATTTCCTCTAAGATCAGGAGCAAGACAAGGTTGTGCACTCTCACCACTATTATTCAACATACTTTTCGAAGTTTTAGCCACAGCAATCAGAGAAGAAAAAGAAATAAAAGGAATCCAAATCAGAAAACAAGAAGTAAAGCTGTCACTGTTTGAAAATGACATGATACCATACATAGAGAATCCTAAAGATGCTACCCGAAAACTACAAGAGCTAATCAATGAAATTGATAAAGTAGCAGGATACAAAATTAATGCACAGAAATCTGTTGTGTTCCTATACAGTAATGATGAAAAATGTGAAAGAGAAATTATGGAAATGCTCATATTTACCATCGCAACAAAAAGAATAAAATACCTAGGAATAAACCTACTTAAGGAGACAAAAGACCTGTAGGCACAAAATTATAACACACTGATGAAAGTAATTAAACATGATACAAACATATATAGAGAGAAAGCATGATCTTGGATTGGAAGAATCAACATTGTGGAAATGACTATACAATCCAAAGCAATCTACAGATTCAATGCAATCCTTATCAAACTATCAATGGCATTTTTCACAGAACTAGAACAAAAAATTTCACAATTTGTATGGAAACACAAAATACCCCGAATAGCCAAAGCAATCTTGAGAAAGAAAAATGGAGCTGGATGAAACAGGCTTCTTGACTTCAGAGTATACTGTAAAGCTACAGTAATCAAGACAGTGTGGTACTAGCACAAAAACAGAAATATAGATTAATGGAGCAGGATACAAAGCCCATAAATAAACCCACACACCTATGGTCACTGTATTTTTGATAAAGGAGGCAACAATATACAATGGAGAAAAGACAGCCTCTTCAATAAGGGGTGCCAGGAAAACTGGACAGCTACATGTAAAAGAATGAAATTAGAACACTCCCCAATCCATACACAAAAATAAACTCAAAATGGATTAAAGACCTAAATGTAAGGTCAGACACTATAAAACTCTTAGAGGAAAACATAGGCCGAACATTCTATGACATAAATCACAGCAAGATCCTTTTTGACCCACATCTGAGAGAAATGGAAATAAAAACAAATATAAACAAATGGGACCTAATGAAATGTAAAAGCTTTTGCACAGCAAAGGAAACCATAAACAAGACCGGAAGACAACCCTCAGAATTGGAGAAAATATTTTGAAATGAAGCAACTGACAAAGGATTAATCTCCAAAATTTACAAGCAGCTCATGCAGCTCAGTTTCAAAAAAACAAACACCCCAATCCAGAAATGGGCAGAAGACCTAAACAGACATTTCCCCAAAAAAGATATACAGATTGCCAACAAACACATGAAAGGATGTTCCATATCCATAATCATTAGAGAAATGCAAATCAAAACTGCAGTGAGGTATCACCTCACACTAGTCAGAATGGCCATCGTCAAAAAATTACACACAATAAATAATGGAGAGGGTGTGTGGAAAAGGGAATACTTCACATGCTTCATGGGAATGTAAATTGATACAGCCACTATGGAGAACCATAGGGAGGTTCCTTAAAAAACTGAAAATAGAACTACCATACGACCCAGCAATCCCACTACTGGGCATATACCCTGAGAAAACCATAATTCAAAAAGAGTCATGTACCATAATGTTCATTGCAGCTCTATTTACAAGAGCCAGGGCATGGAAGCAACATGTGTCCATCGACAGATGAATGGATAAAGAAGATGTGGCTCATATATGAAATGGAATATTACTCAGCCATAAAAAGAAATGAAATTGAGTTATTTGTAGTGAGGTGGATCTTCCTAGAGTCAGTCATACAGAGTGAAGTACGTCAGAAAGAGTAAAACAAATACTGTATTCTAACACATATATATGGAATCCAAAAAAAAAAAAAATGGTTCTAACAAACCAGGGGCAGGACAGCAATAATGATGCAGACATAGAGAATGGACTTGAGGACACAGGGAGGGGGAAGGCTAAACCTGGACGAAGTGAGAGAGTAACATGGTCATATATACACTACCAAATGTAAAATAGATAACTAGTGGGAAGCAGCTGCATAGCACAGCGAGATCAGCTTGGTGCTTTGTGACCACCTAGAGAGGTGGGTTAGGGAGGGTGGGAGGGAGATGCAAGTGAGAGGAGATATGGGGATTTATGTATATGTATAGCTGTTCATTTTGTTGTAAAACAGAAACTAACACACAATTGTAAAGCAATTATACTCCAATAAAGATGTTAAAAAAAAAAAAGAAAAGAAAACACCCATTAAGAGATTTTGATTTGCCTAGTCCACAGGCTTAAGTTGAATGCAAAGTATTAGCTCATAAATTAATAAACTTTATCTCAGAGCTTTTTCTGAAAATTGTAGACTGGACAAAGATTGAGCAGTGTAAAAGCTTTAGCAGATGATTCAATTCCACATTATTATGAGAAGCTTGAGAAAACTTTTAAACAATATTCTGACATGACATCTGAATCATTCACTAAGCACCAAAATGATCCTTTGCTTAACTCAACGTTTTTAGAAGGCATGGAAGAGGCATTGCCTAGTCTAACTAAAATACACAAATTAAGTTGATTTGTATTACATACAATCACCCTTGTTACTGGTCAACCAAGTTTCCAAAACCATCAAAGAGAAGGAGAGAAATACATCTATTGACAGTATGAATTTTCAGTTGTACGAGTTAAGTAATCAAGTTCGGTCTATCTTTAACAAATCCTGTTCAGTCTACATCTGACATGAACCTAGTATTTTTCTTTACTGTAAAAAGTCAGGTCATTGGAGAAGGGACTGTAGAAAAATAAAGATTCAAGGGAAAACTGGATTTCAGACTAGAATACCAAGCTAAACAAGAATAAGACTGCTCAGAGGGAACTTGGAGAGTCTTTCCTCTTCTCTAATGCCCAGGGAAAATTATCCATGATAATAAAATGAGAAACAATTAAAGCCCTAATATATATGGGGTCACCTTTTCAGTCTTAAACTCTACCAAAATCAAAGGCTCCCTCTCTTTGAACAATACTTCAGTGCAGATGGTAGTGGGTTCTAATGTGTCTATGAAGTCTCTTAAGTCATTACCTTTAAAATTTTACTTAGGAGAACTTAAAGGAAAGCACTCCTTTTTCCTAGTAGAAAGTGCCCCTATTCACCTGAAACATGGAGATTTATTAGAAACTTATGAAGTTCATATTTCTTTTACTCCTAAGAGAGAAATGTTTCTAGACCTGAAGGCTCAATCAGATTTCTTTCATCATGTACTCTTTGTGAGCCATAATGAGGGTGATACAGAGTAAGAAAAATTGCTAAGCTTAGTCCTTGAAGAATTATGGGCACTTGATCCTACTGACATAGGGAAAATCCATTTGGCATCACCCATTAAAATTACCATAAACTAAATTAAACCCCTGCCAAATATTGATCAATAATCACTGACACAGGAAGCCATAGAAGGAATAAAACTTTTGATATCAGCTTACATTGAGAAAAGACTTATTGTGCCTTGCACCAACCCTTGAAATTCGCCCATTGTGCCAGAAAAAAAAAAAAAAAAAAAAACTAATGTCAAGGGTTGGAAAAGTGTATAAGATTTGAGATCTATCAATGTTATTATTATTCCTCACCCTTCTGTAGTGCCGAATCCCCGTAACTTAGTGTACCATATTCCTAAATATAGTGACCTCTCTTTTCTGGGATAAATCTCTGCAGAGCATTCTTTAATATTTCTGTACATCCTGATGACCAATATCTTTTTGCTTTCACTTGGAATAAACAGCAATATATGTGGACTGTCATGCCACAGGGCTATACTGGAAGCTCCACATACTCTACCCAGATATTAAGAGCAGACTTAGATTATCTAGATTTTCCTCATAAGTCAGCTTTGATACAGTGTGTAGATGATTTGCTGTTTTGTTTATCAAAATTCTTTGATAAATATTCATCAAGACACTGTACTTACTTTAAAGGGACATAAAGTGTCCAAAAATAAAAGATCAGAATTCTGTAAGGCTAATGTGAAATATTTAAGATATATTGTATCTAAAGACGGGCTTTTAATTGATCTAGGTAGAGTGAAAGGCATTTTGGTTTTCCCTACCTAAAAGACAAAAGAAAATTAAGAGGATTTTTAGGCCTTGCAAGCTACTGCAGGAATTAGATTCCATTTTTTTTTCTTTAGTGGCTCAACCATTTTATCATTTGCTTAAACAAGACCAACCTTGGGAATTCCCTGGTGGTCCAGTGGTTAGGACTCAGTGTTTTCACTGCAGAGCCCCATGTTCAATCCCTGGTCAGGGAACTAAGATTCCACAGGTAGAGCAGTGTGGCCAAAAAAAAACCAAAAACAAAAACAAAAGACCAACCTTAAACTCTTTGCTAGGAAACAGACATTATGAAACCATGGATTCCCTAAAAAATAGTCCTGTCAACGGCCTCAGTCTTGGGGCATCCAAATTATGATTTACCTTTTTTTCTCTTTGTACATGAAAACAAGGGTGTCTCATCAGGAGTATTAACCCAGAAACATGGTGGTTATTACTGACCAATAGGATATTGGTCAACAGCTAACAGCTAGATTCAATACATAAGGGCCTTCCCTCTTGTCTTTAAGCTGTCACAGCAACAGCTGTGCTGTGTCAGACCACAAGAAAGAGAGTCATGAGTCATCCTCTCACTTTTTTTGTGCCCCATTCTGTATGTCTCCTCACACACAACATTATTCAGCAAGCTGATTAACTTCTCATAAAACTGACTTGCTCTCACCAAACATAACTCCCCACAGACGTAACAAACTTAATCTGGCCACCTTTCTCCCAGAAGGTAGAGACATCATTAATGGAAAATATGATGGTATTGTTTTAACTAACAATCTTTTATCTCCTAGAATTGACCTTCAGAATAGGTCTACAGATAATCCTGATTTTATATTATTCACTGATGGCTTATATCTGTGAGGACCTCATGAAACCAGGCTGGCTTTGCCATTGCTTCTCCAGTGTTCATTTTTGAAAATGCTACCTTGCCTAATGTCTTTTCCATCCAACAGTCTGAATTAATAGCACTAATAAAACCTACCATTTGGAAAAGGAAAATTTGCTAATACTTACACAGATAACTGCTACACTTTTGGAGTGGCACATGATTTTGGTATGCTTTGGAAACAAAGAAGATTTTTAACATCCTCAGGATAGCCTATTGAAAATGGGAAACCAGTAGCAAAATTATTAGATGCAATTGTGCTGCTGAGTGGGCTTGATATTATTAAGGTATCAGTTCTTTCAAAGTCTGATGCTGCAAAAGCAATAGGAAATTATGGCTGATCACTTTGACAAAACAGTGACTTTACAAGCCAACAACCAACTAACCATTGCTTTCTTTTTTAGTCTCCCAGTAACCTTACTGACATATTGTTAAAGTTTCAGGGAATAGAGCCAGAAAAAGAAAATGATATCTGGACCCAAAAGGGAGGAATATTCAGATCTAGCAACTATGAATAGGCTCAAATTGGAAGCTTCTCCTTCCATTTGGAGCTCAATATCTTATTTTACAATATATTCATGAGTTAACTCATTGTTAAATGTGTAAGATTTGGCCAATTATGCAACATTTCCATTGTGCTTATCACCCTCAGTCTTCTGGGTTAGTAGGAAGAACAATAGAACAATTAAAACTTAATTGCCTAAGATTATGATTGCTTATTTCTTTCCCTGGTCTAAAGCCCTTCCATTGGTCCTCCTCAAACTCACAGTCCACCTCTTTTGGCTAACATCATTTTTTTTCCTTTTGAGATTATCACAGGGAGACCAATCATATTGAATAAAGGATTAAATGAACCTATATTACTGAAAGGGGATATAGTACATTATTGCAAGTCTTTAATTGAATTTTCAACAGGACATTCTAAACTTGTTTCTGAAGGTTAACACAATAATCTATCCTCAAATGAAGATCAGATGCCCCATGACCTACAACCAGGAAATTATGTATACTGAAAAATGTATCTTTCAAAGATATCTCTCCAACCTAGATGGAAGGGCCATTATCAGGTTCTTTTAATTAGCTTACACACAGCAAAACTGAAGGTAATTCATTCTGGGATTTATATTTCCCACCTAAAAAGGGCCCCTGAACTAGACTCGTCTATAGAGAAAACTGCTGATCTCAAACTCACCTTAAAATAACTAACAGAAAGAAAAACCCATGCCAGAACAAGAAGAAAATGACATCAGAAGAAGACAGGTATCTCAAAATGCCAAACCTGACCTGTTTGATTATTTATGTTATCTTAACTTCTTGGACCTTTGCACATGAGTCAAATGTTTTTCTATCATGGGCACAATCCTATGAAAATTTAAAAAAATAGTTGTTGAGTTTGTGGTCACTTACCTATGTCCAATATATCTGGTTTACCTTGGTGGGTTTCTCCTCAACAAGGCTCTGATTGGATGGCCCCTAGAAAATTTATTTTAGAAGAAATAAATTGTAGTTCTGTTTGAGCCCCTGTTGATATTACTAGATGGAACAGCCTCACTTGGCCAATCAAGGACACTTGATCTGACCCTGGCCATAGGTATGAGGTTTCCTTTAAAGTTACTCAAGCTCAAACAGAAAAAATGAACTAACTTCAGTCAAAAGTATAAATTCCCAATTATTAGGAGGAGCCATCCCTCAGTTATGGGATAAATTTATACTGCTAACACCAGGTTATGGACATTTAAGTGTAAGGGCCACCCATGTTAAGAACAATTAAGTCATCTTAAAGATAATCAGCCTAGTAACACTAGAAAATTAGGTTGGGCACATTAGCAAATATGCCAATATATCATTTCCCTTAAAGATAGCAATTGGTATGGAACAGATTGAGTCAGGCAACAAGAAATATACTGGGTCTCATCTAATGAAACTCAATGGATTTCTGGCACTAATCTATGGCCCTGGCTTTCACCAGGATGGATAGGAAGATGTACTTTAGGATTTCCTTGAACTCAAGGCCACTAGCATGCCAATTTAGATATGACTCCTGCAAATTTGCCATTAATAGGAGCCTAATGGACCAAGAGATCTGTATTCCACCAGTATGATTATTTAGCAGTTATTTTTGTGCCTTCAATAGAATTGAGAGATGTAATCATCCACATTGAAGGCTTAACAGGCTGTACCCAAAGGCCTTAACTGATAGTAACCAGGATATTATGGCTATTAGCCTACTGAATTCTGAGATCTCTGTGATGAGGAAACCTGTGTTACAAAATCACACGGCCCTTGACATCATAGCAACATTTCAAGGAGGCACCTGGACTATAATTCAAACTGAACTTTGTATTTTCAAATCAGATGTATTCTCTAATATAACGCATTTAATAACCCACATGAAAAATCAGATTTCTGCTTTATCTGATCCACTTCCTACTCATGGTGATCTTTTAGGGAGCTGGTTTTGTTCCAGAAACTCATGGCTTACTTAAGTCCTTATTTATGACTTTATTAATGTTACTAGCTGTATTACTTATATCATGTCTGTTTCATAAGATTGTTATCTCTTGCATTATCCAATGTGTAGCCATTCTTTGACAAAATTAATGATGGCTAGGTGGCTTGAGACAATGAATCATGTGTGTGTGTGTGTGTGTGTGTGTGTAACTCCACATAGAATAATTGTAGTAGTGCAACTCTAGACTTGGGAAGAAACAACAAGAGAAAACACTTCCTGGATCATAATAGAGGAGTAAGACAGGTGATCCAGAGAATTTAAGGTTATCAACAATGGCTAATCCAAAAATTAACTCATTGAGTGGCTTATCACTAGAATTCTCGCCTGATCTAGGAATGAGCTCTCCTACCACTGTGGGAAAAATTGGTCATGAAATTCCTCCCAAACCTTGGTCAAATTATGACAAAGAGGAGGTACTGTGAACACAGAATGTTGCCTACCATTTTAGTTGCCACTATCAAGCAATCAGCCACTGCATCCACCCCCCAACAGTACACCCTGAAGGGAATTCAGGATGAAGAAAAACAGGATACTGGCCCTAGGTAGTTAAGATGCATATCAAAGGAATAATTTCAATGAACCCAGATTCTTGCATCTTCCCATACGTAGAAAAACATTAAAATCATTAACTTGAGATGTCTGTTTTTTGTGATTATCATCTTTTGGTGATAGACTACATATTTTTTTTACAAAATGCATATCTTATAAAATCATATATTATTTAACCAATTAAATGTTGCTTTTGAACTTTATCAGTTCAAGGGTCTAGACTGAGAGCTGTCTTTTAGCCCCAATGAATTGTTTAATCTTTTTCTCTTTTATTCCACAAAAGATCTTAGATTTTTTTAAGTAACTGAATACATATGACTTCATGTCACAAGCCCTGTCAAATATTTATGAATTTATGATACATTCAATATAGTTACACTCACTTGGATGACATATTACACCCATTTATCACATGAGGAAACCAAGAATACAAATTGCATAATAAGACTAAATCTGGATATTCTAATTTCTACCCAACATTTTTCAATCACTTATGCTACCTTTTGGTAATATCCAGATAAATGGATGGCAGAAGGCATTTAAAATGCCTTCTAATCAATCAGAGAATTCTAGAGAAATAGTTTTCCTCTAATATTTCCAGGTAACTTATTTGATTCTGTAAACAGAAATAGTTGAGAACTATTGATTTGTAGGCTAGAGATCACTAAACCATTCCTAAATGCAATTAAAATTCAAACAGAATTGAAAAAAAGAAGAAAAAAAAAGGTAGAGGAAATTTTGAATCCTCCCATGCTTCACACTTGGATATTTTCTTTTCACATCACAAAAGTCATGAACACACAGGAGATTTTTATGTTGTTCTGATATTTTATCATCCAAACTAATTGCTTTAGATTACCAAACAATTGCTCACATACTTCTTGTATGTAACAGTACATGTACCTGTAACAATAACATGTATCATTTAGCTAATGTGTTATACTCAATTTAAAATGCTGAATTTATTGCTGATGATGTAAGTCAAAAAATATCAAGAGAAAATTATCCTGAAGAGATAAAGACTTCTGGTCATCTCTGTTACATGTACAGCTATAGAAATGTAAGATACTAGAACTTGACATATTCTAAGGAAATTATAATATGGAGGCTTATAAATTTTTCTTTATTCTGCCAGAATTACCTGTATTCTATAGTGTAATGGAATCTGTGTGGACAATAAAATTTTGAAAGACTGTGTATTAGTTATGGTACTTTGGACACAAGTAACAGAATCTGATTCTGACCACTTATATTAAAGGGTAAAATTAAATATGTGGAATAGTCTAGAAAACTAAGCTTTAAAATAATCATAATAGGAAAAAACTGTGGTGCTGTTATAAAGGAGATTTGATGCCAGTTGGCTAAAAGTTCATCACGCACTGTAAGGCAAAATGATCTATCTCATAATTTACCTTAATTTGAAATTCTAATAGGTTGCACTCACACATATATATACCCTAGTGGGTATTTTACTTTTAAAGATTTTGAAAATTGAATGATTTAGAGAAAAGTAGATTACGGTTTAGTTTGTATATTATTAATTTTTTGTCTGAAGAATTCATGAACAATTTAATATATCACTAGATACTTAGAACAGTAGTTGTGGCAATAAGTTAGTCTTTCTCCTCAGAAAAGGGCAAATGCCCTGACCAGGCTTGGTTTTAATATCTGAAAAATAATTTATTCTTAACAAAGCATAAATAATGATAAGAAATTTCATTATACACATATTTGACTGATTTAGAGAGGCTTGATTAGAATATCTTTTTCACTATCTGATGTTTTGAATGCTTATTCATTATGGATTTATTACCATTTCCATGAGACATTTGCCCTCTAAAGAGGTCAACTGTATGTAATTGCTATCCTAGGTTAATATTCAGTTAATATGATATGAAAACTGTGCATAAGAAATGTGTGGTTCCAAAACTCTTACCACTCTGCAAAATCTAGACTATGTCTGATAGATATAATCTCTCTTTTCAAGCAAAACAAACTGCAAATGATTGATTGTTATTATTATTTAATCAAAGAACTATATCCCAGGAGTAGATGAATGTATTTTTATGAAAAATCAGTTACTGATTGAGAAATGTCATACTGGTTATTTATTCCAGAAAAAATGAGTATCAGTTTAGGCTCTGAGGTCCTTACCCAGAGTTCCCCAAGATCTACAGGGTTCCATTGTAAACCCAAGTAATGGTGCCTTTTTCACAGCCCTTCCTTAAGGGACAAACATATAAATACTTCTGTGCTATGGGTTAACTACTTCCCTTTAAGTGAAGTAACTTCTGTTTTGTTGTTGTTGTTTTTGTTGTTATTGTTCCCAGGTAATGTTGCTACTAATTCCCAGGAGAGGATGAATAATAATAGATGTTTCAAGCCATGTGGGAGGAAAACTTAGAAGTTGTAGTAATACTAAATTTTTAATAAATTGTATATATTGAATACTTACTGAAAGTAAGACACTATTTTTATACTTCACATATATAACCTTATTTTATACTTACAACTATATTAACTCTACTATACCTATTTGACAGATAAGGGAACTGTACCACAGAGATGCAAAGTCAACCTCCAATGTTAGACAGCTAATAAAAGATTTTAAGTCAGATATTCTAAGTCTATCACTTTCACTCTTAAACATGCAACATTATATAGGAAGAAGTTAGTCAATAAACATCTGGTTTGGAAAATACCACTTAATATTGTCGATAAAACATTAATCAGTTGATTTAAGAAAGAAATGTAAAATTTTATTTGAGCCAAATTTGAGGATTATAACCTGGGAAGAGCATCTCAGAAAGGTCTGAGAACTGTTCCAACTGTTAGAAGTCAAGGCACAGTTATATAAGTTTTTTGAGACAGAGGGCTGCATGTTAAATGGTGTGTTATTGACAGTTTACACAATCCAGATGTAAGCAACATGGTTGTCCCTTACAAGATCAAGAAGAAACGTTGTCTTTTAAGGAGTTGTCTTGTTGATGATAGGAGAATGTTGCTCTTTAGTGATAAGCAGATATTTCTGCCAATGGGGGAGCTTTGGTTGATGCCTAATTCAAATACACAGTGCACAGTAGGGGGGGGGAGAGAGGAGAACAAAGGCAGAGAAAAATTTTTATCTTTAAATTTTTCTTGTCTTGCCATAAAATATGAATTTTATTTCACAGTATAAATGCGAATCCTTGGGGAGCCAACTAACTCCTTCTGCTTCTCTCTCAGAACCCTTGAAGTGGCCCAAATTCAGGCCACAAGTGTGTGATTGTGGGAGATATAAATGTAAGTAAAACTTGCCTACTGATCAGTTACACAACCAATTCATTCCCTGGAGAATAAATCTCCACTGTTTTTGACAACTTTTCTGCCAATTTATGGTAAATGGAAAATCAGTGAATCTGGGTTTATGAAATTCTTAAAGACTTATTTTTCAGTAACCACTATTCTTGCTTAGATTGAGTTGTCAAAATATCCTCTGCAGTAAGTTGTCTTGTGTGCTACAAACACTAAGCACTAAATTGTTTTACAGACTTTGTCTTTAAGAAGACTGTAGCTTCTGATATTAGGAAATTCAGACACTTCTACTAGTTTTCAGATATGTAAAGAAAAAAAACCCTCCTTAATGAAATGTTGCATTTTAATAGTAATTTGTCAGCCAATGTTTATTAAATAATATCATACTCTATATCATCATGGAATGAGTGTAACAACTCAATTCTTTGGATCAATCTTTTAAATTCTGTAGTCAATTAAAAAAATTAGCTTTTGCTGAGATTTTGAACAGAAATCTTACATATTTTCTCTAATGAAGTATGCTGCTCTTAGTTGTAGGTGTATTGGGGTAGAGAGTGTGAAACATTTGCCATGATGAAAAGGTAAAGATAATATTTTGACAAAATAAGAATAGCATAGTTTAAAAAAGCCTCTACTATACACAGAATAATTAAGCTGAATTATTCTGGGTAATTATTCATGGGTAAAATTTTTATAAAAATTTAATTTCTGTCAAATGCATTAGATGATGAAGACAAACCATTATTATCAGTAAGTGTTAAGCCTTCTCTTTTTCTTATACCTGCCATCTCTCCCCATATTGGGCATCTAATTCATCTTTGAACTGGTCTTCCCTAGAGTTGATAACTTAGTAAGTGCTTTTCTGTAGAATCCCTCTTTAATGATCAATATGTCTCTGTATATTTTAAAATCTTTCTAATAATGTAGTAAACCTTTTGTTTTTGTAGATTAGTAAAAATACATTCCTACTACAATGAGGTATCACCTCACACTGGGTAGAATGGGCATCATCAGAAAATCTACAAGCAACAAATGCTGAAGTTGGTGGGGAGAAAAGACAACCCTCTTGCACTGTTGGTGGGAATGTAAATTGATACAGCCACTATGGAGAATGGTATGGAAGTTCCTTAAAAAACTAAAAATATAATTACCATATGACCCAGCAATCCCACTACTGGGCATATACCCAGAGAAAATCATAATTCAAAAAGACACATGCATGCCAATGTTCATTGCAGCACTATTTACAATAGCCAGGTCATGGAAGCAACCTAAATACCCATTGACAGATGAATGGATAAAGAAGATGTGGCACATATATACCATGGAATATTACTCAGCCATAAAAAAGAACAAAATTACATCATCTGTAGAGACATGGATGGACCTAGAGACTGTCATACAGAGTGAACTAAGTCAGAAAGAGAAAAACAAATATCATATATTAACGCATATATGTGGAATCTAGAAAAATGGTACAGATGAACCAGTTTAAAAGGCAGAAATAAAGACACAGATATAGAGAACAAACATATGGATACCAAGGGAAGAAAGCAGGGTGGTGGTGGTGGGATGAATTGGGAGATTGGGATTGACATATATACACTAATATGTATAAAATAGATAACTAATAAGAACCTGCTGTATAATTTTTTTTAAATACATTCCTATTTTCATGTTAGTTTATTCAAAGTTAATATGCATTTCCTTAGTTTTCTAGTAAGTAGGTATAAAAATCATACATTGCAGAATTACAGTTTGTAAAATATTTTATTCTTAAGATGTAAATCTTCTTAACATCACTGTTTTGCCAGATTACCAACACTGTAACTTGACTATTACTGACTCTACTCTTTACCTCACCTACATGAACAGAAACTTCTACAGCTGCTTTGACTAAAAATGTTACTTTGATTCTGTGAAGCGCTGAAAATTCAATGTTAATGCTAGGAAAGTTGAGTACAACTTATACGCTGGAAGAATACAATATTTGACCTTTCAACAATTTTCAATAAAATTTTCTAAATTGATAGTTGCAGAATTGTGGAGTGTGTTTTCCTATGCAATTAACAATATGTTCTCCATTGTATGACAATAGATCTTTATCAATTATATTAACTCTTTTTATAAATTTGATAACTTAGATAAAATGGACCAATTTCTTGAATGGCACAAACAACCAAAACCCACAAAGGGAAAACACATAATCTGAATAGCTTATATCTATTAAGGAAATTGAATCAACAATTAATAATCTTCCCCAAAAGAAGCATCAGGCCAAGACAGTATCACTGGTGAATTTTGCTAAACATTTAAGGAGGAAATGATATCAATTTGCAGTAAAGTATTCCATAAAATAGAAGCAGAGAGAACATATCTTAACTCTTTCTATGTGGCTAGCATTACTGTAGTATTAAAACCAGTTAAAGACATTAAAGGAAAGGAAAACTATAAACCAATATCTCTCATGAACAAAAATACAAGGATTTTCACAAAATGTTAGCAAGTTGAATCCAATAGTGTGTAAAAAAATATGCACTGTGACCATGGATTAACTCATATGTAGCTTAATATGGATGTAAATGCTTATGTATGAAATAATTAAAGATATTTAGGTTACGGCACACAAATATGTATCCTTAATTTGTCAGCTAAGAGGAACAATAAACAATGAAAACATTAGCAATGAACATATCTAGTGCCTAGGTCTTAGTTTCTAATACTTTTTTCAGTATAAAGAACTAGGGCTCCTTGGAAAATGGCTGATCCTACGATGTAGGCAGGAAATATACAAGATGAGTCTGGAGCATCTTAAAGTACAGGAAAGTAAAGAAATTGATCAATAACAAACAACAACAATAACAAATAGCAACAAGAACAACAAAACCATATTGATGAGGGTATGTCAAAGAGATACAGGAGCTGACTGAAAGAATTCTTGATGGCCAAAGTTGGAACAATTTAAGCAGTCAAAAAAATTAAATTACCATTGAATTATAACTCAAAGTATAAAATAAATATCCCTTAGTCCACACTGATATAAACTATTGATTGAATAAATGGAGAAAAGTGTTAAATCCCCATATAGAAAAATTCCAAATCATTTATGTGTACATTCTTTTTTAAAGGAAGGAGAGCATAAGTCCTCATTTCCTAAATATGGGCACATGTATTGACCCCTCCCAAAATTAAACTATTGAAAGGTGGAGATAATCTTACAGTGGTAAAACCTGATAAATACTACTATCTCAAGCAGGTCATCAAGATCAACATGAACAGTGACAAATTATGTAGGTAGTACATATCCTTGATATGATGTGACAAAAATGGTATTTTAGCTCTCTAATTTTTCACCAAAAAACACGTAACAGTAGTCTAATCGTGAGAAAATTATCAGCAGACTCCAATAGAGGGGCATCCTACATAAATACCTCATCAGTGCTCCTCAAAATTTTTCAAGGTTAACAAAAATAAGAAAAATTTGAAAAACTCTTTCAGCCAAGAGGATGCTAAGGAGACATAATAATCAAATGAAAATGCTATCCTGGATAGGGTTCTGTAACTTAAAAAATGACATTAGGGAAAAGTGGATGAAAAGAGATAAGAAAGGAAAGGCTAGATTCTCTCCAGATAAAAAGAGAATTCAGGACTTCCCTGGTGGTGCAGTGGCTAAGAATTGCCTGCCAAAGCACCGGACATGGGTTCGAGCCCTGGTCCAGGAGGTTCCCACATGCCACGGAGCAACTAAGCTTGTGTGCCACAACTACTGAGCCTATGTGCCACACTTACTGAACCTTGTGGTCCTAGAGCCTGTAGTCTGCAATAAGAGAGGCCACTGCAATGAGAAGCCTAACACCACAACAAAGAGCAGCCCCTGCTTGCCACAACTGGAGAAAGCCCGCATGCAGCAACAAAGACCCAACACAGCTAGGAATAAAGAAAGAAAGAAAGAAAGAAAGAATAAAGGGGGGGAATTCATTCTTGGGCAGCAACCCCTGTGTGTATCAATAAGGATCTCAGATAATATAGAGTCAGCTGAGGGGAGGTATTTCTTGAAAGTGCTCATAAAAAAATGACATTATATTCAGCATCATACCAGCATTTTCTTCTTTTAAAAATAAATAGTATATGTCATTACATTTTCTTGGATTTGGAAAAAAGAATATGCCACTGACGTGTGTTATAATCATCAATAGTTCATTAAATAGAAAGAATACAAACTACTGATATTTTTCTTCTCCTACCACGAATTGTAAGAACGACCCAGGATTAAAAACAAAACACAATAAAAATTAAAATTCATTAATAAATAATTTTTTAAAGATTGGTAAATAAATCATTTAAAGAGGATTCTCACTTCCAACTTAATGCCCAATTAATGACTCGAAGGAAGGAAAGTAATCATAATTTTTTAGAATACTAGGGACCAAAAGCTTAATTCTACATTCTTTAATCTCAAAATGTTCCTGCTAATCAGTACAAAATCATCATTTTGTTAATTATGCTTCTATTTTTCTTCCAAGTTATATGTCTGTTTAAGACACATAAATTACATGATCTCAGGTGCTCACATATGAATGTATGAATGAGCACCTGAGTTATTCTTAAAATTTTATTGTGAAGATAGGCAATTTCAGACTCCTAATAATGTGGGGAAGCATCAAGATATGAGTTGACATAAACATTCCATTCAGTTCTGGAAAATTTTGAGCTACTGTAATCTAATTCAACTATAAAAAAATAAGTTTGGGGGATTTCAAAATTTCCCCTTAATGGCCATTTATATTCTAAATTGCCTTTGGGTATTACTGAGTGTCCTAATTTCTCATAAATCCTGAAGGCTGATCTGGATGACATAAAGTTCCCTAGAGATTCTACTTTGTTGCAATGTTGGATGATTTGCTTCTTTGCTTTCCTTCTCAAGCCTCTTCACAAGAAGACTGCATCCACTTGCTAAAATATTTAGGCTAAAAGGGAATAAGGTCATGAAAGAAAACTGCAGTTTTCTCAAACTTAGTTTCAATATGAAACTGAGCAGAATTCTACAAACCCCCCCCCACCAGATACAAAGGCCCTTCCATGTCCCCTTCCTGTTCTTTGTAGAAAAGTTGAGGTTTCCCATGCCTCCATGAGTCACAAAAGAACAGGCTCAAGCAGTTGATGATTAAGACAATAGAGTCCCAGAATCTGTCAGTGTCTGATGCACACTTCTGAGTTGTTTTACAGATACTATAATATAAATGCCACCAGAGGAAAAAAGCTAGCTGCATGATGACCAGACTGCAGTCATGACATAACCTGCCCCATCTTGAGCAATCACAATTCCAAGAACTGGTCTTAAGAGGATGGGTTTAAATTGTTCATAATAATCTGTATCTTTGTGGGCGTCAAAATAACTGTGGCTTGTTCTGCCTGTATATGTAAGCAGGCAACTAAAAGTGTCAGCAAAGAGATGCTACAGACCCATGTCGACATCTTCCATTCTAAGAAAGCACCCTATGTCAGCTTGAAGAAGTTACAGAAGACGCACCATCACCCATAATCCCATAGAAATGGAGCGATGTCTGACAATGGGGATTTGTAAGCAGCATTTGACAGGCAGCTCATTGCAGGAAACAGCTCTCTGCAGGAGACCCCTTTTGTCTTGTCACTTTAGCAAAGCTATATTGTAACTAACCTTTAAACTAGGCACCCCTATGCTGTACTCATCTCCAGCCCAAGCTCACATTTCAAATCTTTTGATTATACAATACCTCACCTAACTTGTTGGTTCTCTCCTTAGATCAAAGAAATAGAAATGAAGAATAAGAAATTAATGGGTAACTAGATCTTTTCCCCAGCTTCCCATTTAGTAATATCATGAGCAAACTGTGTGACTGTGATAGCATCTAAAGAAAAATCACAAGGGGTCAACAAGTCTGCAAGCAATGGGAGATGGGTGAAAAATCTGACCTCCTGTTTCAATGGTTAATTTAGATTACTTCCCCTTCTTCCCTTTAAAAACTTTCATGACCAAGCATAATCTTTGGAGTTGGTTCTGGGACACAAGTCCACTTTCTCCCCAGGTTTCCAGCTTCCTGAATAAAATAACCTTTCCATTCTTACCAGCCCTTGTCTCTCGAGTATTGATTTTTGAGCTGCAAGCAGTGGAACCTAAGTTAGGTAACAAATATTTAGGGTATCTTACATCAGAAAAAGAGCTACACTAAGATCCAGATAGATTTCATGTTGTCCTAAATTTACCAAAACCCAAAATTAAGTGCCCCCAGTGGGGGAGGGCCTTCAAAATATTTAGACAACAGGAATCACATTTCTCAAAATTTTTCCTCTAACATAATAGACATGATAGAACAACTTTCATACAGTTCAACAGCTTAAGGCTCAAACAGCTCAACTCAAACAGCCTGAAAGCTAATAACAGCCTGTTCTAAGGAAACAGTTTGGTCACAGAGGAGCCAGGAAAAAGGCTTTTCAGTCAGTTTCAAGTACACAGCCCCTATTTCAATGAATGGGTTGATGGCTGAACTGGCACAGTTTCAGTGAAACAGAACCTGTTCCTGAAGGAATGGGCTGATGCTTCTCATCCAGCTTCAGGTGAAAAAGACTGATTTCAAAATCACACCAAAGTGCCAAATGAATACTCACAAACAGAACAAGGCCTTAATCAGAAAGAATGAAACCTTAAAATAGATCCTAAATAAAACCTGGAGAGTTTCAAACACAAAGAGGGAGTGAACTCTGATCTAGGAAGAAGATGTACATTCAAACACAAGAGTTGGCAAGAAGAGCAGTAAGCACAAAGGGTTCGACTGTGGGTACTGCACCAGTTTACTCACCAGCCCAGGCCCTTCATGGGTCTTCTCTGGTCCTTGTACTTGACACCAAAATACTAACCTAAAACAAATAGACTTCCAGATATTTCTCCAACAAAGATAGGTTTATTCAGGATTAGCAGAAAATTGAAATTTGAAGTCTGTAACCATGGCAAGCCACATGCAATTCCCCACAAGACCAGGGAAAGAGAAGCCTTTTATAGAGGGAAGAAGGAAGTTGGGAGAGGTAAACAAAAAGTAAAAACACACAAACAGTCTCTGGCTTTTCATTGGCTAAGTCCTTGCCATGAAAGTAGAAGAGTTTTTTTTTTTTTTCTTCTTCTTCTTTCTATTGTCCTCTACTATCATCACAGGGTGTGAGAACTCATTTCTGTTCTCTGACTCTATTTAACTGAGATTTCTGTTTATTAATTTTTATAGTGGAGGTAATAGGTGAGCTAGAGGGCATGCAGAATCCAGGAATCTAGATTATTAAGTAAAATTTTGGCTCATGTTTTGGTTTGTTTGTTCATTTGGTAACGTTTTACTAGACAAATACATCTCTCCTTAGGCTAAATACATTGTCACCATTTTGAAACTTGTAAAGATTTTCAAATTATACAATAATTTAACCCCTTGCTACTCCTTGAGTCTTTACAAGAACAGGGATTGATAAAGATACATTGATAAAATTGATAAGATAATAATAAAACCTTATTCTTTTGTCATATAAAAGTTTTAAAGACAAATTTTATATATTTACTTTGATAACCTTATTCATTGTCTTTATTTTTAAAAGGGAATATATCCTTGGGTATATTTTGTCCCAAATGTATTTCTATAAATATAAGATAAAACAATCCAATTAAGTCTCATATAACTGAGAATTTGATGATTCTTAATGTAAATGTATTACATTTTCTAATTAGTAAAATTATACCAAATGCACAAGTATTATTTGACAGTCCACAGGCTCATAGACAATTATTACTCTTCTGATATTTTTCATAAGGAATAGAATATAATAGCTTCTTAGAATTCCTACATTCAGCAAATCAAAGAGCATCTGTGTCCCTAAGTTGAGTTGCACCTCCTAAGGTTAATCTAAAAGATTTTCTTTCTCCATAACAAAGAGATGATTGATTCAGCTTCAGTTTGAGAAATGATTAAGAGTTCACAGCACCAATATATGGCTTGATTGTTAAATAATTTTTCTTGCTTGCTTGCTTTCTTGCTTTCTCACTTTCTCTTTCTTGTAATGAAAAAGAAAAAGGAAAGTTAAAATATTATTTAGCTGCTCAAGGATTTCACATTTCAAAAGTAATTTGTTCTTTCAGGGTTATCAGCAATATGGCTTTTTCATATCTAGCTTTACCTTTGACTCAGCAGTCTTGTTTTATAACATGTTCACACAAATTCTACCTGGGAGGACAAAGTGTTTCTAGATTTCTAGTAGGAAGTCATTCATTTTCTTAGTTGTTGAGTATTATCCTGAATCATTTCCCAAACACCATTTACAGAGACTATACTGATGTTTTTGTTCATTTTATTTAAATTTTTATACCTTTCTAATAACATCTTACATTTTTCAAAATGGTAGAATTTTTTTAATGCTGCAGTTTATAAATGGCCTCCGTTTTTTAAAAAAAAGTCTGATTTGTGACTCTACTTTTTGTAAATAATAAAAGATTGCAGATATTAAATTATGAGCCCATACAATTTAGAATTTATTAAGCATTCTTTTAAAAATACACCCTCTTATTATAGTGTAAATTTAATCATTATATTTACTTAGTCCTTTTTCTTAACCATCTAGAAAGCCATGAAGAAACAATCACTTCTCCAATGTTTTCTTTTCTGTTTGGATATTTTCCTATTTCTTGACAGTCCATAATTCATTATGAACTGTGGAATTTTTAAATATTTTATTCCCTAGTAAGTTGTTTTCTCACCCTATATTTGTGCATGTTTTTATTCTTTTTGTCAGTTATAATGCTGTTCTTGAGTATTGTGTCACTTCTTCTGGGTGCTATTCAACATTTATCATCCCCTCTGTTAGCCTCAAGGTAGTATTCCTTGGAGACATGTAAAATAACAAAAAGCTACTGGTTTGCATCGATATTTGACAAAGAAAGCCTTATTTTGCCAAGCATTTTTGCCCAGAGACAGATAAAATGGATTTGTTGAATATTTATTTTAAGTCTATGGGGACTGAAAATAAAATGTAAATTCATTGTAAAGTAGGCAAAATAGAACTGCATTTCCAGTGTGCTTCGATTTAACAAATAGTATATCAAGTACAGTGGAATTGACATTTTTACGTGTGAAAATATAGTGCTTAAAATTGTTTTTGAAAATTTAGCATTGTTATTACAAATGCAAAAAATAGAACCAAGCAGTGTACTACTAACAGTGGATTTCAAAATTATCTAGAATCAGATTTCTCATGTAAAAATGACATAAATCTCAATTCATAAATATATAATGTTCATTTAAATTATGCCTCAGGCAACCCTAATATTATTTAAAGATTCAACAGTTTAGTTTTAAATCACTATAATTAAAAAGAGTCATTTTAACTGAAATTAACTTTTCTTCTCTTACTATATACTAAATAGTTATACTGTTTCAGCTTTTTACAACCACCAGGTAGTATTAGCAATTCTGCTCATGTGGATAAAGCAATTTTATGCTGGTTTATGAACATCGACTTTTTAATAGTTAAATCCCTACTTTTAACTAAAAATATGTCCTTGCTTATCATCAGATATATAAACTCAAAGTATGTGTGTGTGTGCATGTGTGTTGCTCTAAAAATAAGACATCTGAATGTAGGTTTCTGGTAAGTTGTATAATCAAAGTTTGCTGGACACTTCTACCAAGATAGTAAAGCGGAATGTTAAACTCTTTTTGCTTGAAACAGTGTGTCTCTTCTTATATATCAACAAGGCTCCCACCATTCTAGTTTTACTCTTAGAGCACAATATAATTATCTACATATATTTAAGCCAAACTCATAAGTAGTCAAAACACCTCCTTCTTATTTATTCTTACTTCTTACCTATTCACCTTCACTCATTCATCATCACCAGGCTACATCAACTAGCTTAACCATCAATATTCTACCACTTGAAATGTACAAAATTGTTTTAGTCTCCACTCAATTGGTTTATTTGTTGTTTCATCAGTCTCTTTAATATTTGCTATCAGTTTAGAGTCTTGGTTGAAACTCCTATTTTAGCATCACCTTATACATATTACATGGATGTGTATGTGCATTCATGAATGTGTGAAATGCACAAATATTAATATTACAATTTTGATTAATAGATGAACTTTTTTCCACACCCCATAAAGTTTTCAATCCAGGAAATTCCATCATGTAATTTCCTTCATCCTTTCAGAGGCTATGGTTAAATATATGTGTGTAACAGGTATATATGTATATATGTATGTATGATCTATCTATCACTTATGTATCTACTTATCTTTTGCCTGCTCTAGAAATTTATATACATAGAATCATATAATATATCTTCAATGTCTGGCTTCTTTTTTTTTTTGTTTGTTTTGTTTTGCGGTACGCGGGCCTCTTACTGTTGTGGCCTCTCCCATTGCGGAGCACAGGCTCCGGACGTGCAGGCTCAGCGGCCATAGCTCACAGGCCCAGCCGCTCCGCGGCATGTGGGATCTTCCCGGACCGGGGTACGAACCCGTGTCCCCTGCATCAGCAGGCGGACTCTCAACCACTGCGCCACCAAGGAAGCCCCAATGTCTGGCTTCTTTAGTTCAGTATATTTGTAAAATTTCCCACGTTTTTTCACGTAGCAGTCTTTTAATTTTTTTTCATGTAGCAGTCTTTTTTGTTTGTTTTCATCCCTGAGTGTGTATCATTGTGTGAATATGGCAGAGTCTATTTTCTTATAGATGGACTTTTTGGTTGTTTCTAGTATTAGCCATTATAAGTAAAGTGGTTATTTTCATTTCTCTCAGGTACATACCAACACATGGTGTCATTGATTAAAGTATAGGGATGTATTTCAGTTTCTCAGGGACTGACAAAATATGTTCCTAAGAATTTGTAAAATTTTACATTCTCACTAGCAATATATAAGAGTTCTGGTTACTCTACACATTCACTAGCATTTAGTGTTATGTGTATTTTTAATTTTTGTATTTCTAAAGGATGTATAATAATATAATATTGCTTGAATTTTTATTTCCCTAATGACTAATGATTTTAGCATTTTTATATATCTTTACTTGCCATTGATATATCTTTTTAAAGTGCTTATTAAGGTCTTTGGGTCACCACACTGAAGCCAAACAGAACCCTGCAGCCCACTACCCCCCAAAACACACCTAAGTATAAAGGCCCCTCCATGTCTCCTGCCTCTTGTTTGTAGAAAAGCTGAAGTCTCCCAAGCCTCTCAGAGTCACAAAAGAGCAGGCTCAAGCAGTTAATGATTAACACAACATAGTCACAGAATCTTTCAGTATCTGATGCACGTTCCTGAGTCATTTTACAGATACTATAATATAAATGCCACCAGAGGCAAAAAGCTAACTGCATGATGACCAGACTGCAGCCATGACATAACCTGCTCCATCTTGAGCAGTACTGAATCTATGGCTAGCACATTTCTTAGAACTGGCCTTAAGAAAATGGGATTAACACTATTGTTCATGAAAATCTATATCTTTGTGGGAATGAAAATAATCATAGCTTGTTCTGCCTGTACGTAAATGAAAAATTAAAATTGTCAGCAAAGAGATGCTACAGACCCATGTCGACATCTTCCACTCTGAGAATATGGCACTGTAGGTCAGCATGAAGAAGTTACAGAAAATGGACATTTGCCCATAATCCCATAGAAACGGAATGATGTTCTCTTAAGTAGGGATTTGTAAGCAGCTTTTGGCAAGAAAGAGCTCCCTGCAGGAGACCCCAGTTATCTTCTTACTTTAGCAAAGCTATACTGTAACTAACTTTAAACCAGCCACCCCCATGCTCTACTCATCTCTTGCCCAAGCACAATTTTCAAATTTTTTGATCACAAAATACCTTGCCTAATCTGTTGGTTCTTTCCTTAGATCAAAGAAATAGAAATGAAGAATAAATAATTAACAGATAACCAGATCTATTCCCTAGCTTCCCCTTCAGTAATCTTGTGAACAAACTGTGTGAACAAGATAGCATCTACAGAAGGATCACAATGAGTCTACAAGCCTGCATGCAGTGGGATATGGCGATGAATCTGACTCCGTATCTCAATAATTAATTGAGATTACTTCCCCCTTTTCTCTTTAAAAACATTCATGGCCAAGCAGAATCTTCAGAGTTGGTTTTAGGACACGAGTCTGCCTTGTCCCCAGATTGCTGGCTTTCTGATTAAAGCAAACTTTTCTGTTTCTACCAATAGTTGTCTCATATTGACATTTGAGCTCTGTGCAGTGGGACCTGAGTTTGGTAACAATACTTCTAAAAATCTTTTGTCTTTTTGTTAACAGCTCATAGACTCTGATACAAGACGTTGCCAGACATAAGTTTTACAAGTATGTTCCTTCAGCCTGAGGCATGCCTCTTAATTTTCTTAAGTGTATTTTGATGAGCACAATCTTTCAGTCTCTCTCTCTCTCTCTCTCTCTCTCTCTTAGTCTTCTAAAGACATTATCAAATTTAATAATATTTTCAAAAAATATAATTATATTCTATTTCATTTATTTTTCTCTCTTCCATATTATTTATTTCATTGTAAAAACTTGGGATTTTATTTGAACGTCCTTCCAGAATTTTAAAACATAAACTTAAATAATTTATATTAAGCCTTTACTTAAGGATGCAATTTTTGTTTAATTAGAACATCAGTTTCATCCCACAAATTTAAAAGTATATTTTCTTTATAATTTAGTTTACCTTTTGATTTCTTCTTTAATATAAGGGTTATTTAGAAGTGTATACATATATATATATGCACATATATATTTATACACACACTTTTCGAGTCAATTAAAAAAAGAAAATTTTAAAAATATAGTCAAAGACTTGAATAGGCAAAAATATATAAAAGTTCTAAAATCATTAATCATTAATTTTAAACAATCCAAACACCAATGTTACACTACTATGCATCCTTTATAACTGCAAAAATTAAACATAACACCAATGTTAACAAATATGTAAAGCAACAATAACTACCATATATTGCTAGTAAAAATGTAAATATATATATAATTGTCTAAATATTTAAAAATTTCCAGAGTTCCATTTTTAGTTTTCACTAAGTACAATATAGTCAAGGGACATAATTTATATTATTTGAGAGTTTTAAATGTATTCAGATATTAGGACCATAATACAGTTTACTTGGTGTATGTTCATATAAAAATTCTATTCTCCTCTTATTGCATTTAATGTTCTATAGAGAGAAGTTAATTAGGTCAGCTGGTTGATCAAGTTTTCTATGATCTTACTGGTTTTCTACTTTTTCTAACAGTTGTTGGGAGAAGAATTTTGAAATTTCTAGCTATAATTATGGATTTCTCAATTTCTTCTTGTAGTTTAATTTATTTAATGTATTTTGAAGTTCTGTAATTAGTCCTCAAAATATTTTGAATTGTTATGACCTGTTGATGAATTGATCCCTTTATCATTATGAAATGATACTCTTTATTGCAGGAAATAATTTTTGCTATGAAATAAACTATTATTAATACACATTCCAACTTTCCTTCAATTAGTATTATCATGCTATATCATTTTTTTAATCCTTTTACTTCTAGATATTTGGATCTTTTATTTAAAGTGTTTTATTTTGTGTTTTATTTAAAGTGTTTATTTTGTATTTATAAACCAAATTTATAAATTTGGTTCTTTGTTTTCAACTAATTTTAAACTATTTGCCTTTTAATAGGGAGTTTTTTCCATTTTAAAGTTAATAAAATTTTTTTTTACGTCTTTATTGGAGTATAATTGCTTTACAATGGTGTGCTAGTTTCTGCTTTATAACAAAGTGAATCAGTTATACATATACATATGTTCCCATATCTCTTCCCTCTTGCATCTCCCTCCCTCCCACCCTCCCAATCACACCCCTCTAGGTGGTCACAAAGGACTGAGTTGATCTCCCTGTGCTATGCGGCTGCTTCCCACTAGCTATCTACTTTACGTTTGGTAGTGGATATATGTCCTTGCCACTCTCTCACTTTGTCACAGCTTCCCCTTCCCCTTCCACATATCCTCAAGTCCATTCTCTAGTAGGTCTGTGCCTTTATTCCTGTCTTACCCCTAGGCTCTTCATGACATTTTTTTTCTTAAATTCCATATATATGTGTTAGCATATGGTATTTGTCTTGCTCTTTCTGACTTACGTCACTCTGTATAACATAATCTAGGTCCATGCACCTCAATAAAAATATCTCAATTTGGTTTCTTTTATGGCTGAGTATTATTCCATTGTATATATGTGCCACATCTTCTTTATCCATTCACCTGATGATGGACACTTCGGTTGTTTCCATCTCCAGGCTATTGTAAATAGAGCTGCAATGAACATTTTGGTACATGACTCTTTTTGAATTATGGTTTTCTCAGGGTATATGCCCAGTAGTGGGATAGCTGTGTCATATGGTAGTTATATTTGTAGATTTTTAAGGAACCTCCATACTGTTTTCCATAGTGGCTGTACCAATTCACATTCTCACCAGCAGTGCAAGAGTGTTCCCTTTCTTCCACACCCTCTCCAGCATTTATTGTTTCTAGATTTTTTGATGATGGCTATTCCGACTGGTGTGAGATGATATATCATTGTAGTTTTGATTTACATTTCTCTAATGATTAATGATGTTGAGCAATCCTTCAGGTGTTTGTTGACAATCTGTTTATCTTCTTTGGAGAAATGTCTATTTAGATCTTCTGCCCATTTTTGGATTGGGCTGTTTGTTTTTTTGTTATTGAGCTGCATGAGCTGCTTGTAAATTTTGGAGATTATTCCTTTGTCAGTTGCTTCTTTTGAAAATATTTTCTCCCATTCTGAGGGTTGTCTTTTGGTCTGGTTTATGGTTTCCTTTGCTGTGCAAAAGCTTTGAAGTTTCATTAGGTCCCGCTTGTTTATTTTTGTTTTTATTTCCATTTCTCTAGGAGGTGGGTCAAAAAGGATCTTGCTGTGATTTATGTCATAGAGTGTTCTGCCTATGTTTTCCTCTAAGAGTTTGATAGTTTCTGCCCTTACGTTTAGGTCTTTAATCCATTTTGAGCTTATTTTTGTGTATGATGTTAGGGAGTGATCTAATCTCATACTTTTACATGTACCTGTCCAGTTTCCCAGCACTACTTAGTGAAGAGGCTGTCTTTTCTCCACTGTACATTCCTGCCTCCTTTACCAAAGATAAGGTGACCATGTGTATGTGTGTTTACCTCTGGGCTTTCTATCCTGTTCCACTGATCTATCTTTCTGTTTTTGTGCCAGTACCATACTGTCTTGATAACTGTAGCTTTGTAGTATAGTCTGAAGTCAGGGAGCCTGATTCCTCCAGCTCCGTTTTCTGTTCTCAAGGTTGCTTTGGCTATTTGGGCTCTTTTGTGTTTCCATACAAATTGTGAAAGTTTTTGTTCTAGTTCTGTGAAAACTGACAGTGCCAGTTTGATAGGGATTTCATTGAATCAGTAGATTGCTTTTGGTAGTAGAGTTATTTTCACAATGTTGATTCTTCCAATCCAAGGACATGATATATTTCTCCATTTATTTGTATCATCTTTAATTTCTTTCATCAGTGTCATAATTTTCTGCATACAGGTCTTTTTTCTCCTTAGGTAGGTTTATTCCTAGATATTTTATTCTTTTTTGTTGCAGTGGTAAATGGGAGTGTTTCCTTGATTTCACTTTCAGATTTTTCATCATTAGTGTATAGGGATGCCAGAGATTTCTGTGTATTAATTTTGTATCCTGCTACTTTACCAAATTCATTGATTAGCTCTAGTAGTTTTCTGGTAGCATCTTTAGGATTCTCTATGCATAGTATCATGTCATCTGCAAACAGTGACAGCTTTACTTCTTCTTTTCCAATTTGGATCCCTTTTATTTCCTTTCCTTCTCTGATTGCTGTGGCTAAAACTTCCAAAACTATGTTGAATAAGAGTGGTGAGAGTGGGCAACCTTGTCTTGTTCCTGATCTTAGTGGAAATGCTTTCAGTTTTTCACCATTGAGGATGATGTTGGCTGTGGGTTTGTCATGTATGGCCTTTATTATGTTGAGGAAAGTTCCCTCTGTGCCTACTTTCTGCAGGGTTTTTATCATAAATGGGTGTTGAATTTTGTCCAAAACTTTCTCTGCATGTATTGAGATGATCATATGTTTTTTCTCCTTCAGTTTGGTAATATGGTTTATCACATAGATTGATTTGCATATATTGAAGAATACTTGCATTCCTGGAATGAACCCCACTTGATTATGGTGTATGATCCTTTTAATGTGCTGTTGGATTCTGTTTGCTAATATTTTGTTGAGAATTTTTGCATCTATGTTCATCAGTGATATTGACCTCTAGTTTTCTTTCTTTGTGACATCCTTGTCTGGTTTTGGTATCAGGGTGATGGTGGCCTCATAGAAGGAATTTGGGAGTGTTCCTCCCTCTGCTATATTTTGGAAAAGTTTAAGAAGGATACGTGTTAGCTCTTCTCTAAATGTTTCATAGAATTTGCTTGTGAAGCCATCTGGTCCTGGGCTTTGTTTCTTGGAAGATTTTTAAACACAGTTTCCATTTCAGTGCTTGTGATTGGTCTGTTCATATTTTCTATTTCTTCCTGGTTCCATCTTGGCAGTTGTGCATTTCTAAGAATTTGTCCATTTCTTCCAGGTTGTCCATTTTATTGTCATAGTGTTGCTTGTAGTAATCTCTCCTGATCTTTTGTATTTCTACAGTGTCATTTGTTACTTCTTTTTCATTTCTAATTCTATTGATTTGAGTCTTCTCCCTTTTTTTCTTGATGAGTCTGGCTAATTGTTTATCAATTTTGTTTAACTTCTCAAAGAAACAGCTTTTAGTTTTATTGCTCTTTGCTATCATTTCCTTCATTTCTTTTTCATTTATTTCTGATCTGATCTTTGTGATTTCATTCCTTCTGCGAAATGTGGGGGTTTTTTTCTTCTTCTTTCTCAAATTGCCTTAGGTGCAAGTTTACTTTGTTTATTCGAGATGTTTCCTGTTCCTTAAGGTAGGATTGTATTGCTATAAACTTTCCTCTTAGAACTGCTTTTTCTGCATCCCATAGGTTTTGGGTCATTGTGTTTCCCTTGTCATTTGTTTCTAGGTATTTTTTGATTTCCACTTTGATTTCTTCATTGATGACTTCGTTGTTAAGTAGTGTATTGTTTAGTCCCCATGTGTTTGTATTTTTTACAGATCTTTTCCTGTAATTGATATATAGTTTCATAGCATTGTGGTTGGAAAAGATACTTGATACAATTTAAATTTTCTTATATTTAACAAGGCTTGATTTGTGACCCAAGGTATAATCTATCCTAGGGAATGTTCCATGAGCACTTGAGAAAAATATGTATTCTGTTGTTTTTGGATGGAATGTCCTATAAATATCAATTAAGTCCATCTTGTTTAATGTATCATTTACAGCTTGTGTTTCCTTATTGATTTTCATTTTGGATGATCTGTCCATTGGTGAAAGTGGGGTGTTAAAGTCCCCTACTATGACTGTGTTATTGTTGATTTCCCCTTTTATGGCTGTTAGTATTTGCCTTATGTAATGAGGTGCTCCTATGTTGGGTGCAGAAATATTTATAATTGTTATATCTTCTTATATCGATCCCTTGATCATTATGTAGTGTCCTTCTTTGTCTCTTCTAATAGTCTTTATTTTAAAGTCTATTTTGTCTCATATGAGAATTGCTACTCCAACTTTCTTTTGGTTTCCATTTGCATGAAATATCTTTTCCCATCCCCTCACTTTCAGTCTGTATGTGTCTCTAGGTCTGAAGTGGGTCTTTTGTAGACAGCGTATATATGGGTCTTGTTTTTGTATCTATTCAGCCAGTCTGTGTCTTTTGGTGGGAGCATTTAATCCATTTACATTTAAGGTAATTATCGATATGTATGTTCGTATTCCCATTTTCTTAATTGTTTTGAGTTTGTTATTGTAGATCTTTTCCTTCTCTTGTGTTTCTTGCCTAGAGAATTTCCTTTAGCATTTGTCATAAAACTGGTTTTGTGGTGCTGAACTCTCTCAGCTTTTGCTTGTCTGTAAAGGTTTTAATTTCTCTATCAAATCTGAATGAGATCCTTGCTGGGTAGAGTAATCTTGGTTGTAGGTTTTTCTCCTTCATCACTTTAAATATGTCCTGCCTGACCCTTCTGGCTTGCAGAGTTTCTGCTGAAAAATCAGCTATTAATCTTTTGGGTATTCCCTTGTGTGTTATTTGTTGTTTTTCCCTTGCTGCTTTTAATATTTTTTCTTTGTATTTAACTTTTGATGGTTTGTTTAATATGTGTCTTGGTGTGTTTCTCCTTGGATTTATCCTGTATGGGACTCTCTGTGCTTCCTGGACTTGATTAACTATTTCCTTTCCCATATTAGGGAAGTTTTCAACTATAATCTCTGCAAATATTTTCTCAGTCCCTTTCTTTTTCTCTTCTTCTTCTGGAACCCCTGTAATTCGAATGTTGGTGCATTTAATGTTGTCCCAGAGGTCTCTGAGACTGTCCTCAGTTCTTTTCATTCTTTTTTCTTTATTCTCCTCTGCAGTAGTTATTTCCACTATTTTATCTTCCAGATCCCTTATCTGTTCTTCTGCCTCTGTTATTCTGCTATTGATCCATCTAGCAAATTTTTAGTTTCATTTATTGTGTTGTTCATCTTTGCTTGTTTGCTCTTTAGTTCTTCTAGGTCCTTGTTAAATGTTTCTTGCATTTTCTCTATTCTATTTTCAATATTTTGGAACATCTTTACTATCATTATTCTGAATTCTTTTTCAGGTAGACTGCGTATTTCCTCTTCATTTGTTAGGTCTGGTGGGTTTTTACCTTGTCCATTCATCTGCTGTGTGTTTTTCTGTCTTCTCATTTTGCTTATCTTACTGTGTTTGGGGTCTCCTTTTTGCAGGCTGCAGGTTCGTAGTCCCCATTGTTTTTGGTGTCTGTTCCCCATGGCTAAAGTTGGTTCAGTGGGTTGTATAGGCTTCCTGATGGAGGGAACTAGTGCCTGTGTTCTGGTGGATGAGGCCGGATCTTGTCTTTCTGGTGGACAGGTCCACGTCTGGTGGTGTGTTTTGGGGTGTCTGTAAACTTGTTATGATTTTATGCAGCCTCTGTTCTAATGGGTGGGATTGTGTTCTTGTCTTGCTAGTTGTTTGGCATAGGGTGTCCAGCACTGTAGCTTGCTGGTCGTTTAGTGAAGCTGGGTGCTGGTGTTGAGATGTAGATCTCTGGGAGATTTTCACCATTTGATATTATGTGGAGCTGGGAGATCTCTTGTGGACCAGTGTCCTGAAGTTGGCTCTCCCATCTCAGAGGCACAGCACTGACTCCTGGCTGCAACACTAAGAGCCTTTCATCCACTTGGCTCAGAATAAAAGAGAGAAAAAGTAGATAGAAAGAAAGAAAGAAGGAAAGAAAGAGAGAGGGAGAAACAAAGAAAGAAAGGAAGAGAGATAGAGAGAGAGAGAGGGTGAAAGAAAGAAAGAAAGAAAGAAAGAAAGAAAGAAAGAAAGAAAGAAAGAAAGAAAGAAAGAAAGAAACAGGATAAAATAAAGTAAGATAAAATAAAATGAAGTTATTAAAATAAAAAATTATTATTAAGAAAAAATTTTTTATTAATGAATAAAAGAAAATGATGGATAGAACCCTAAGACAAATTGTGAAAGCAAAGCTATACAGACAAAATCTCACACAGAAGCATACACATGCACATTCACAAAAATAGGAGAAGGGGAAAAAATAATAAATCTTGCTGTCAAAGTCCACCTCCTCAATTTGGGATGATTCGTTGTCTATTCATGTATTCCACAGATGCAGGGTATATCAAGTTGATTGTGGAGCTTTAATCAACTGCTTCTGAGGCTCCTCGGAGAGATTTACCTTTCTCTTCTTTTTTCGCACATCTCCCAGTGCTCAGCTTTGGATTTGGCCCTGCCTGTGCGTGTAGGTCACCTAAGCGCGTCTTCTCTTCGCTCAGACAGGACGGGGTTAAAGGAGCAGCTGCTTCAGGGGCTCTGGCTCACTCAGGCCAGGGGGAGGGAGGGGTGCGGATGCGGGGCAAGCCTGCAGTGACAGAGGCTGGCAGGACGTTGCACCAGCCTTAGGCGCGCCATGCATTTTCCCAGGGAAGTTGTCCTTGGATCCTGAGACCCTGGCAGAGGCGGGCTGCACAGGCTCCCCAGAAGGGAGGTGTGGATAGTGACCTGTGCTCGCACACAGGCTTCTTGGTGGTGGCAGCAGCAGCCTTAGCATCTCATGCCCGTCTCTGGGGTCCGCGCTGTTAGTCGCGGCTCGCACCCGTCTCTGGAGCTCCTTTAAGCATCGCTCTTAATCTCCTCTCCTTGCGCACCAAGAAACAAAGAGGGAAGAAAAAGTCTCTTGCCTCTTCGGCAGGTCCAGCCTTTTCCACGGACTCCCTCCAGGCTAGCCGTGGTGCACTAACCCCTTGCAGAGTGTGTTCACACAGCCAACCCCAGTCCTCTCCATGAGCTCTGACTGAAGCCCGAGCCTCCGCTCCCAGCCCCGCGGGTGAGCAGACAAGCCTCTCGGGCTGGTGAGTGCTGGTCGGCACTGATCCTGCGTGCGGGAATCTCTCCACTTTGCCCTCCTCACCCCTGTTGCTGCGCTCTCCTCCACGTCTCCAAAGCTTCCCCCCTCCACCACCTGCAGTCTCCACCTGTGAAGGGGCTTCCTAGTTTGTGGAACCTTTTCTTCCTTCACAGCTCCCTCCCACTGGTGCAGGTCCCGTCCCTATTCTTTTGTCTCTGTTTATTCTTTTTTCTTTTGCCCTACCCAGGTACGTGGGGAGTTTCTTGCCTTTTGGGAGGTCTGAGGTCTTCTGCCAGCATTCAGTAGGGGCTCTGTAGGAGTTGTTCCACGTGTAGATGTATTACTGTTGTATCTGTGGGGAGGAAGGTGATCTCCACGTTTTACTCTTCCACCATCTTCCCAGATTTCCTAAAGTTAATATAATTTTTATATGGTTGTGGTTGTTTGTCTTTTTCCCTCTTTTTCTGCCTTATTTTGAGTTATTTGAGGTGGTTCTTTTGGGGTTTTTTTTTGCGGTACGCAGACCTCTCACTGTTTTGGCATCTCCCATTGTGGAGCACAGGCTCTGGACGCACAGGCTCAGCGGCCATGGCTCACGGGCCCAGCTGCTCCATGGCATGTGGGGTCTTCCTGGACCGGTGCACAAACCCATGTCCCCTGCATCAGTAGGCAGACTGTCAACCACTGCACCACCAGGGAAGCCCCTGAGATTTTAAAATTATTTTTTTATTTCAAGTTTCATTGTGAAAACTTACTTATTAAAAGGGTTAATTTATGAAACTTTACTAATTTATTTTTTTCTACTTTGTTTGTTGTCTTATTTAATAAAGCTATTTGTTGTGTTCTTTTGGTGGTAGCTTTAGGGTTTCTAGTCTGTAGTTTTAATGTATCACAGTCTATCTTCAGGTAACATTACACTATTTTATCTGGGGTATAATAATTTTGCATATTATGGGTATATTTCTTTTCCCTATCTCCTAGTCTTTGTGCTAGTGTTTCTCATGTATTTTATTTTTACATGTTATAAGCCTATATATGTTTACCAGGTATAAAAGTCTAGTTTGAAGTTTTTGTTTTCTTTCCAGGACTTTAAGTGTATTTCTTTGATTTCTTCTAATTTTTGTTGGCACCAATGAGAAGTCTGCTGTAATTCTTACCTATTTCTTCTGTACAAAATTCTTTAATTTCCTGACTGTTGTTACGGTTTTCTCCTTATAAGAGGTCTTGAGCAATTTGATTATGTTTTCATATTATTACTTTTGCTTGGGTTGATTGATCTTCCTGAATTTATTCCTTTTTTAAATCAAATTTTTAATCTTTTGGACCATTATTTCATCAAATACTATTTATTTCTCCTCTCTCTTCTCCTGTTGGAATGCTAAGTACATGAATCTATTTGACTGCTTGAAGTTGTTCCGCAACTCATTGGTCTCTGTTCTTTGTTGTTATTGTCCTACCCCCTTTTTTTCTGTCTCTGTTTCATTTAGATATTTTCTATCTATGAATCAAGTTCACTCATATTTTACCTGCCATGTCTTATCTTCTGTTAATTCAATATAGTGTATATTTTGTCTGGAAAATTATATATTTTTCCTTCTAGAATTCAAGTTGAATATTATCGATCTATACCTTATATGCTCTAATGAATAGGGTATTGATCTATACCTATACCTCTAATGAATAGGGTTCTGATTTCCTCTATCTTCTTGAACATATGAATATAGTTATAAAAACTATTTTAATGTCTTTGTCTATGAATTTCCACCTGTGTTATTTCTAAGTCTGTTTACATTTATGTTTTTTCTTAATGATAGATTATAGTTTTTTGTTTCTTTCTGTGCCTTGTAATTTTTGAGTGAATACCAGACTTTTCTTCTGTGGACTAGATATTTCTGTAATTCTTTCAATATTCTGGTAGTTTATCTTGGAGATAATTAAGCTACTAGGAAGCAATTTGATTGTTCTGAGGTATGCTTTAAGTTTTGTCACTCAGGACTTAAGCAGTCTTTACTGGAAAAAAAAAAGTCCTTCTGTTTATACTACCTGATTCTTCATGTTGTGTGAGGTTTTCTCCCATGTTGCAGATGAAAAGATGAAATTTATTCACGTGTGAGAAGCAAAAAAATTTTCTTCTCTTTTAATCTTGTGTGTGTGTGTGTGTGTGCGTGTGTGTGTGTGCCTGTGGGTCCTTATCTTTGGTTAATTTCTCACACACATGAGATGGTCAATAATCAACTGAACATTTTACAGAAATTATTTGCAGTTCTTCTGAGATCTCTTTTGGTGCAATTTTTTTCATCAATTTCCTTTTTTTCTGAGTCTCTTATCCATATATTTTAGCTATGTGGCCTCCAAGAAATTTTATTTCTGTTGTTTCAACTTAAGGGGACTCCTAGGATTTTTTTGGGCTTTCCAGTCTATGTTTAAGCCTCCCTCCAGGCAATAATATGGAGCAATTGTAGGACTTACCTAATTTGTTTTCCTTCCTTAGGAGACACTGTCCTTCTCTGTCTGTTTTCCAATGCCTGAAAGCTGTTTTTGCTTATTTGTTTCTCTGTTGTCGTATGTTTTGTTTTTGTTGTTTACAGCCGGAGGAGAAATCTGGTTTCCAGTCTACCATCATAGGCGTAATAGCGCTCTCATCTTTAATTTTAAAGGACTGTTTTGACAGATATAGACTCTGCTTTGGCATATGTTTAAATTTCTCCATTATTTAAAACTGCACTTTCATTATCTTCTTGCCCTCATTCTTTCTGATATATAATCAGATGTCAAGCATATTTTAGTTTTTCTGAATGTAACGTGTGAATTTTCTCTGAGTACTTTCAAGGTTTATCTCCACGTTTAGATTTTTCTCAGTGTGATTATATTTGCTTAGGTAGATTTTATTTGTATTTGTGTCTTTTTGGGAGATTCATCTCATTGACTTTGCTGAATATCTAAGTTTAAAGTTTTTACTAATTTGGGGATGTTTTGAACAATTGATTATGAAAATATTTTATTCTGCTCATTTATTCTATCCCCTTTTTCTGGAACTCCAGTTACATGTATGTTTGATGTCTTGATATTTTCCCACTTGTCACTGAGTCTTTTTTTTTTCTTGAATCATTTTTTTTCTCTCTAATTTTTTTATTGGATTATTTCCAATAATTTATTTAAAAGTCTAATGACTATTATCTGCCATCTTCAATCTGTTGTTAAATACACAAGTGACTTTTTTTTTTTAGTTCTTTTCTTCTAATGGCAACATCTTGGTGCTTGGGCTCATTCCCTTTTGACTCTTCTTTAATCTCAACAATGATCACATTTTTCTGTTTATTTACAGGTTTAGTAAGTTTATAATTCTTAATTGGATATTGTGGATGGCATCAAATGAAAAAAAATACACAACCTAAAAGTTTAGAATTATGTTTCATTTGGCGGGCTAAACTGAGGACTTGAGCCTGGGACACAGCCTCTCAGATAATTCTAAGGGACTGCTCCCAAAGGGTAAGGGAGTACACCAGTAAATACAGGAGTTTTTGCAACAAAAACCAGACAGTCAGATCACAAAAAGACTACTATTAATTAAGGAAAACCAGATATCTCAAGTTAAGGAATTTACCATTTTTCTATGTATGGGAAGATGAAAGAGTCTGGGCTCAATGAAATCATTCCCTTCATGTGCACCTCAGCTATCTGGGTCCAGTATGCTGTGCTTTCTCATACTGAGTCTCCTCAGGGGGTAACATTGGAAGTGGCTGCAGTGGTTGACTGCTAGATGGTGGGCATCCTGTTTCTACCCTGAGTTTCCTCAGGGCTTACCACTGAGGCAGTTATAATATGATGGCTTAAAGACTGCAACATCCTTCATTTACTGATATGGCAGGCAACATCTTTTCATTGATAATGGCATATTGCAGAGGTTCTGAATTATATTATATTCTTCTGAAGAGTATTTATTTTTGTTCTATTAGATCATTAACTGGCTAAAATCAAATGTGAGACCATGCCTCCCTCAGGTGTTTAGCAGCTGAAATATCCACACAGTGATTTCAGCTTTCTGTTTTTGTTCTTTTTATAGTCCTACTTGTATCTCCCCTACACATTTATACTTTAGTAATCAGCCCAATATTTGGTGTTTATATGCATAACCACTTTCCCACAGCTGTGACTATCTTTCATTACCTCTGTTGATTTGCTCTGCTTGTCCTGACAAGTGTCTCTGACCATTCAAGTCAGTAGGGCTGCAGTTCGCCACTGCCTCTAGCAAGTTTTCTGTGTTGAGAAATGACCTAAATCAAAAAGTGCAAACTGGCAAATCTCACTTGTTGCAGTTCGGTGTTTTCAGGGCTAAACTTTTGTTATAGAATGAATACTTTGTCCTCTCCCCCCACTTCACCCCTGCAAATTCATATGTTGAAACCTAATCCCCAACGTGATGGTATTTGAGGGTGGGGCTTTTGGGAGGAGATGAGATTAGAGGCTTATTAAAGAGAGCTCCTTCAACTCTTCCCCCATGTGAGAACAGAGAGAAAAGGCAGCCACCTATGAACCACATTCTCACCACAGAGTAAATCTGCCAACACGTAGACCTTTGACTTCCCAGCCTCCAGAGCAGCATGAAATAAATTTCTGTTGTTTATAAGCCACCCTGTCTATGGTATTTTTATTATAGCAAGCCCAAATGGACATCTTTCAAGACTAACTCTTTTTTTAGCTCTTGCCTTATATTTGTCACTCCATAGGGTCATCAAATATTTGGTTTTTTATCTATCTTTCTATGTATTTATCATCTATCTCAAATTCTATAGTTGTTATCTGTGAGAATGTTAGTACAAACAAATCAATGTGCCATAACTAGAAATCAGAATGCCAAACTGAAAAGTGCCTCACTTCCTCAAGTTTGCTTCTCTCATGTGAATCTTTCATTCAAGTTCCCAAAATAACTAAAATGCAAATTATTGCTTCACTTTTCACAGTATTTTAATTAGGTCCCATATTGATTTTATGAACCATCATATGCTTTAGATTATTATCATATGCTTTAGATTATTATCATATAATTATTATCATATGCTTTAGATTATTATCATATAACAATCATAAGATTATTCATGATTTGTTTACTGTTAATTCTATCCTCTCAAATTGTACCATTCCTTTCATTTATACCCTACATTGTAATTGCACTGAAATACTTACAATTTCTTATTCATGTGATGGAGTGATACTCTTCCATACTTTTGCAGATTCTTTGCTCTATTTTAAAAGTCTTTCCTCATTAACCAACTACATTATGACTACCTGTTTTTAAAAATAGAACTTAGACCTCACCTTTTTTGGAAACTTTCCTAGGTCATCCCTTCTATTGCCTTTTCTTGGAGGTGCTCTTTTGATCTCAGTCATAGCATATTTCAGAACATTTAAAACTGTACTCTATTTGTTGATTTACTTGCCCATCTACTCTTTCACGTTTAAGCTTTATTAAGGCATTATCTGCAGTATCTAATAAATAGGTATTGAGATAATAGATAAATGAGAGAGTATAGATAAGTGTCTTTGCATTCATGTCTGATATCCAAAATATTTGCTGAGAATTTTAAATTTACCTCTGAGAAACTTTATTAAGTAACATGTTAGCCAAGGACATGCTTCTTTACTTATTAAGTTTATTCCATAGTGAAGTTAAAGTGCTCAGGACACTGTAAAACTCTTGTGTCATACTCTCTCCCTTAACTCAAATCACAGTCCCTTTTTAGTTGAAGGAATCGCATTCTGAATTGTAAGTGCTGGTTCCTATACATTTTCAGAAATATCACACAGTATTTCCTTTACATTTTCTAAAAAAGAAATATAAAAACAAACATATATCAAACAAATAAAAATACTATTAAGGCTATATTTACTATGATTTAAGGAATACCCTTAATCATCTATGCAGATGTAGAAAAAAAATCAAATAGTATGTCAGAAAGGTTTTAATATTCTCATTGTATGACAGAGAAATATTTTCACCATTAATGTCACCGGGTGGATGTGCATTGTAACAAAATAGCTTCAAATGAGGAGATGAATGGAAGACCCAGACCAGCAATCTTGGTTCACAATACCAAAGAAAGATTGCAAACTACCACGTTAAGCTTAAGCACAAAGCAAAGTTTATTAAAGCATAGGTATACTCTCAGGGAGGGAGAGAGAGAAAGAGAGAGAGAGCGGGCTGTTTCTGAGAGTGCGCTGTTTCAGCTAAGTGAAGCAAGCCCAAATCAAAGTTCATCAAAACAAAGGTACACTCCCAGAGAGAGAGAGAGACAGGGCTGTTTCTGTGAATTGAAAACAGCATTCCCATACAGGCTTAAGGGCACTTTTAAGGAGCGTTTTGCAGGGAGGCGGGGGTGAGTGACAGGGGATCATTATTTGACAGTCCTGAGCTATGGAACAAGTTTACTGTTGCACATGCTCTCACCCTTGAATCACTAAGAAATGCCCACTCGGGGGTGCAAAACCACATGTAGATTTTATTATAATTATGGTATAATGAGTTTGGGTTTACTATAGGTTATATGCCTGTCTGGTCTGGGCATGTGCAGCCCAGGTAAGTCCCCTAGTGTAACTGTGCCCCTATTTATCAAGATAAGCTGCCCACCACATGATCATAGTTTTGCCCGTTCTGGGTGGGGTCAAGAGTCCACAGATGGCTGGTGTGTGATTCGATTTCTTCTTGTCTTTCTCACCACTGTCACCTCCTTGCTGCTAATTTCTAACTACCTAACATTAATACCATTTAATGTTTAATTTACTTCTAATAGTTTGAGCTTCTGCTTATATTTGATATGCAACTATATTTATACACAGTCCAACACACACACACACACACACACACACACACACACACAATATCTTCCTTATTGTTTTACATGGAGGAGTTCCCTCTCTTTCTGGTGGGTTTGGAGATGCATGAAGATGAGGATAATAAATATCATGTTAACTCAGGCGTGGGAAGCAAACAGTCATTATATTGTAGTGTTTATTCATTTACAAAAGGAGAGTTGCTGTTTTGGCATTCAAGAACACATGCTGCTCTCATTCTGGATTGCACCCTGTTTTCTAGAATAAAAACTTGGTTTCAAGCAGTTCTTTAATTGAAGAGATGCAATTATTTAATACTGAGCTGTTACAAGAAGTTGAGAAATTAACTTATTGACAAAAGCTAACTTTTCAACAAATATTTTAAATTACTAATAATATGTTAATTTTGTTTTGTTAAATTACCAGCTTTTACTGGAAAAATAATGAAATACATAGAAAAATATAGAAGAATTAAGCAACCATCTTTATAAAGCAGACAATATCTTAGTATCAAAAATGTTTAATTTCTGTTTTTACAATCAGAGAAAAATAATAATTTCTGGCATAATTTCCATTCTTTTTTACAATTGAGGAAATTGAATGATTTAATTTTTATAGCTTAAAAAAATCTATGACTCTAGGGTATTAAATCTCAAGAGGGGCAATGTAACTCTAAAAGGGAAGGAAATAGGTTCTGGGGAAGAAGCAAAAGAACACCTATACATGGTTATAGCCTCCAAAGGTTTACTGCACCAACAAAATCATATTCCTTAAAACTTACTCTCGTTTGGTTTTCTTGAGTTTGACATGGGCATCATTGGCACTGAGTTATGAAAGATACATTAGTACATATATATGACTGTGATCAGATGGACAATTGTGACAGGTGGTCTGCACATGCTATGGACTACTATTGGATGCTTTGTGGACATTATTTATGTTTGAGCTTCAGTGTTTTTGTGGGTGACTTGGATTTTGAGAATTAAATAGATATAATTTATATGTTATTGTTTGATTCTATAAAATTTATTTAATCCATAATTCATTATGCCACGTGTTGAAAACAAAAATACGTCAACAGTATCTGAATGAATATGTTGTAGTTAGTTAAGGAATACATTTGTTTCTCATTCTGAGCAAAATTAAAAGCTAAGTGCATTAAAAATATTTTTTTGGAAATTTACTTACTATTTAATTTTTTTTTAGTTTTGCTTGGGAAAATAATTTTGGAACATTTTAAAACTTGATTACACTGTTATGTATTTATATATTAGCATAATTTTCATAAGTAATTTCATACATTCCAATTTGTGTATGCATATAAATTACATTAAAATTACTCAGCAAATACATTTGTAAAGTTAAGTTTAATGTTGCCACCTTTTAAATTTTAAGTTTACTTTTAACTTGAAAATTTGATTTTGTCATTCTTAATATTATTCTAGTAACTCTTAACCATGTGTTGAATTAAAAAATGTAATCTTTTTACTGTGTTTTTTGCATACAAAGCATAGATATACATGAAGTTTTTCATAAACAGATATTCAGTATACCTATTTTAAAATTTCATGGAAGGATATTAGGAAAAAATAGAGCTCAAGAAGCTCTATATACAGCTACCCTAAAAAAAAATTAAAAATTGCTACTAAGGCAAAAACAAAAAACACTCATGATTTTTACCAACTTTCTTCATATTAAATTCTCAGAAGGGAACAAACATGAAGTGTAATTATTCACAAAGTTCTAAATAATGGAGGTTTTTTTTTAATGGAATTGAATTTGGATTACATGATGAATAGTGAAAACAAAAAACACTTCTGATATGACAATTTGGATTTGTAATAATTTTTCTTAATTAAATTATTAAAAATTAATAATTTATTTTTTTGAGATTTTCAAGTCTATTTTTCCCCTGAGATACCATCTTAGTCTCTTTGGGCTTTTATAACAAAATGCCATAGACAGGGTGGCTTAAACAGTTCTGGAAGCTGGGAAGTCCAAGATTGAGGTGCCAGCAGATTTAGTGTCTGGTGAAAGCCTGACCATCTTCTCACTGTGTCTTCCATGGTGGAAGGGGCAAGAAAACGTACTGAGGTCTCCTTTATAAGGGCACTAATCTCATTCATGAGAGCTTTGCCCTTATGACTTAATCACCTTCCAAAAGCCTCACCTCCTAATACTATTATACTAGGGGTTAAGATTTCAAAACACGAATTTTGGGGGGACAGACATCAATCTATAGCAAATACTATGCTTAAAATTTGGAACATTGCCCTCAGATGGACTGTGATACCTAAGTTATATAGGTAGGACAGAAAGAAACCTTCTATTCATAATTAACTAAGTCTTAGTATATTAACCACTCTTCCAGGTAGTCACGTCTTTCCTAGAAAATGAATGATAGTAAAATAGTTAATCATTAGTATTAATTGTTAATATTGTCTAATCTAACCTCTAGGAAGAATTCAAGACTGACTTGCTATAGCTTCTTCTGCCCATTTCAATCCTGTCATTCTAAATCCCTAGGAAAAAGGAGTCTCAGCAAAAATCAAGGAAACAATATCTCCACAGTCCTCAGAAGTGAAGCTTTAGTTTTTGTCAAGAGGAGAACAACACTGGTTTATATTTAATATTATTTATATTATATATTATATATATATTATATATATTATATATATATAATATATAGATAAGTGTCTTTGCATTCATGTCTGATATCCAAAATATTTTGGATATCATGTCTGATATCCAAAATATAATATATATATATAATATATATATATAAATATATATTATATATTTATATATTATATTTAATATATAATGCCCACCCCTCTCCCTTCCTTTTCATTCCCTTCCCTTTCCTTTACTCCTTTCCCTTCCTTTTTCTTCCTTCTTTTCCTTTCCCTTCCCTTTCCTCCCTTCCCCTTCCCTTCCCTTCCTTCTCTATCCTGCCTTGCTCTAGCCCTTCTCTCTCTCTCTCCCCACTAATTTTCCTACATCTTTTCCTTCATTACTTTGCATTCTTTCTAAAGATATCATGTTTTTAAATTCTTTTCTCAAAGAATTTCTTTTCATAACTGGTGAAGTAACATACTCAAGGAGCTCTATTCACTTAAGCTGAGAAACCCTCGTCTTCTTACCAATTTCTTTCTATAATTTTCCCTTATTTATTTGGAAATACAAGTATAAACTATAGGGTGATGCCAGGGTAAGTATTAGAGCTGACTAATTCTAAAAGTTGATTTTAAGTTTTAGGCCTTAAGCTAGAAAATCAAAGGAATATTAAAGGCATGTTTCAACTGAATTCACTAGGAAGCTGATGACAGAGGAGTTGGTGGCCAAGTTTCCCCCTAGGGATGAAGTATCACATATTCTGTAGTGCCTTCTGTACACTTATCCACCAATAGAGTGACAAGAGTGGCTATAGCCACAGAGTACAGCTAACTGGCATTTCAGAGATTTAAGAAACTGCCCAAATCTTCTCAAGGGATGCCTCTGACATCTGGTGTAGCTTGGCAAACTTAGGTGAGGATATGTGAGACAGACTCACTCAGGACCTTCAAACTTCACAAACAGCTGCATCTCTTAAATAAGCAGCTCCTTACATAGGAGAAAGTGCCTAAATTGCTAGATACTATGTATCACTATATCTTTTTATGATCTCCTATTATTCAAGAGCCAGGGAAAACTCATCTGAGACTCTCAAAATATAAATTAGGGAAGATTTTATAGTAATTTCATGTACACAGAAAGTGAGACATGTGTAAAGCTATATCGGGATTAATTTATACTTAAATAGCAAGAATATATGCATTTTTGATCATACATGATATTCAGCAAGCAGAATATAATATAAGCAGAGAAATAAAGCTATGATGTATTCTGTTTAAAATAGGCAAAACTTCATGGTATAAGCATTGCTTCATACTGTAAGCAATCAAACCCAACTTGATTTTGATGAGCTCTGGTGGTTCTAGTTCCCTTTTTGCCCCTCTAATTCAGCCAAGGCTCAAAGCCTTGCATTATAAAGAATAAAAGTCTTTAATTTCTGTTGGAATATTTATGTTAAACATGTGAGTTCACGTGTTCACTATATTTCAGAGGATTAAGGTAACAAATGGGCAGAAAAGAGAGCAAGGGAACTTTTGGGCAAATGAGGTATCTACTATTGCATATTTCTAAATCTTAAAGGAATTTACTTTTTTTTTTCCAAGACAGGCACTAAAAGTTCACCAGGTTCTTATTGCATGTAAGTGGGCCATTCATTAGTGGATTAGATTATATTTGATATGTTTCCCTCTTAGGCACATTTTAATATTTGAATTGCTTCTTATTTTCGAATATATATAATATAATAGATACATTAAGATTTATCAGGACCTCTGTCTTTTAGGTGATTCCCTGTCACTTATACTTTTTGAATAAGAGAGTCAAGATATTATTTTTCTTACTTAATATTTGGGCCTGAAGCTCACAACATAAACACATAGCGTATAGATTGACCTAAGTAGTGTACCAGTGTAGAAATTTAACCTAGAACACATAGACCAGTTCTTGCAAAATAATAAACTTTGCCCTTTTAAGGCAATATAAATGGTATTATTACCCTCTTTAGAATGCAATTGGATGGGAGAAAAGAAGAGAAGTTTTATTTTATGGCATTGTACGCTATCATGGGAGCACATGATATTTGTTATTCTCTAACTCACCTTACAAATGTGAATGGAAATGTTGGAACACACTGAAGTTGGAAGAGTCGAAATGTGTAGAGCAATAGACTCTTGATCATTGAGTCAATAAATCAACATCAGAAGGCCTCCAGATCTTATTGAGTAAATAAATTACTTCATTGTTTACTCTGACTTGGTTTGTGTAAAAATAATCTTGATACACCTAGAAAAAAATATGTTTCAAGACAAAGAGAGTGTTCTACCATATTAAATAATATTGAGAAGTCATTTAAGTAGATACTCAAGAAGTAAAAAACTGTTTTTAGAAAGATTATCATACCAGGAAAGGGGCTAGAGCTCCCCGAACACATGAATTCAGAGCTGGCAAAATAGGCCTGGAATCACGACACTGCTATATCGTGACGATATTGTGACTTGGTCCCTGGTTATGCTACAGAATGAGTCGATGCTTCCCTAATCTTGCAACTTAAAAGCCACAGAACAAGCATAATAATCCTTCTCCTAGAGTTAATGTCACCCTCTGTTAGATCTCCATTAATTGCCATAAAAGAAAAGGATGTCCCCATACCTGCTGACTCACATACCAACTGATCCTGTCACAAGGAAATTTACCTATATATATATGTATATGTATGTATATATGTATTATACACATATATATTCATATATATATTATTATTCCGAAAAAATTTTATTGGAGTATAGTTGATTTACAATGTTTCTGCTATACAGCAAAGTGAATCAGTTATACATATAAATATATCCACTCTTTTTTAGGTTATTTTCCCAGATAAGCCATTACAGAGTATTCAGTAGACTTCCCTGTGCTATACAGTAGGTCCTTGTTATCTATTTTATATATAGTAGGGTATATATGTCAATCACAATATCCCAATTTATCCCTGCCCGCATTTCCCCCTGGTAACCATAAGGTTCTTTTCTACATCTATAACTATATGCTGTTTTGTAAATAGTTCATTTGTACTATTCTTTAGATTCCATGTATAAGCAATATCATACAATATTTGTCCTTCTATCTGATTTACTTCACTCAGTATGACAATCTCTAGGTCCATCCATGTTACTGCAAATTACAGTATTTAATTTTTTTATGGCTGACTAATATTCCATTGTATATATGTACTACATCTTCTTTACCTATTCCTCTCTCAATGGGCATTTAGGTTGCTTCTATGTCCTGGCTATTGTAAATAGTGCTACAATGAACATGTGTCTTTTCAAATTATGGTTTCCTCCAGATGTATGCCCAGGAGTGGGATTGCTGGATCATATGGTAGCTCTATTTTTAGTTTTCAAAGGACCTCCATACTTTTCTCCATAGTAGCTGTACCAACTTACATTCCCACCAACAATGTAGAAGGGTTCCCTTTTCTCCACACTTCCTCCAGGATTTACCATTTGTAGATATTTTTTAATAGATCTTTATTGGAGTATAATTGCTTCACAATACTGTGTTAGCTTCTGTTGTACAACAAAGCGAATCAGTCATATGCATACATATGTCCCCATATCCCCTCCCTCTTAAGCCTCCTTCCTATCCTCACTCTCCCACCCCTCTAAGTCATCACAAGGCACCAACTGATCTCCCTGTGTTATGCTGCTGCTTCCCACTAGCTATTTGGTAGTGTATATATGTTGATACTACTCTCACTTTGCCCCAGCTTCCCCCTCCCCAACTTTGTCCTCAAGTCCATCCTCTATGTCTACATCTTTATACCTGCCCTGCAACTAGTTTCATCAGTACCAATTTTTTTTTTTTTTTTAGATTCCATATATATGTGTTAGCATACGGTGTTTGTTTTTCTCTTTCTAACTTACTTCATTCTATATGACACATTCTGGGTCTATCCACCTCACTACAAATAACTCAATTTCATTTCTTTTTATGGCTGAGTAATATTCCATTGTATATATGTGCCACATCTTTATCCATTCATCTGTCGATGCACATTTAGGGTACTTCCATGTCCTGGCTGTTGTAAATAGTGCTGCAATGAATATAGTGGTACATGATTCTTTTTGAATTATGTTTTTCTCAGGGTATATGCCCAGTAGTGGGATTGCTGCATCATATGGTAGTTCTATTTTTAGTTTTTTAAGGAACCTCCATACTGTTTTCCATAGCTGTTGTATCAGTTTACATTCCCACCAAGAGTGTAGTAGGGTTTCCTTTTCACAACACCTTTTCCAGCATTTATTGTTTCTAGATTTTTTGATAATGGCCATTCTGACCAGCATAGGTGATATCTCATTGTAGTTTTGACTTGTACTTCTCTAAAAATTAGTGATGTTGAGTGTATTTTCATGTGTCTCTTCGCCAACTGTATATCTTCCTTGGTGAAATTTATATTTAGGTCTTCCACCTATTTTTGGATTGGGTTGTTTTGCTTTTTTTTGATATTGAGTTACATGAACTGCTTGTACAATTTGGAGATTAATCCTTTGTCCATTGATTCATTTTCAAATATTTTCTCCCATTCTGAAGGGTGTCTTTTCATCTTTATGGTTTCCTTTGCTGTACAAAAGCTTCTAAGTTTCATTAAGTCCCGTTTATTTATATTTCCATTACTCTAGGAGGTGAGTCAAAAAAAGATCTTGCAGTGGTGTATGTCAAAGAGTGTTTTTCCTATGTTTTCCTCTAAGAGTTTTATAGTGTCTGGTCTTACATTTAAGTCTTTAATCTATTGAGTTTATTTTTGTGTATTGTGTTAGGTAGGGTTCTAATTTCATTCTTTTACATGTAGCTGTCCAATTTGCCCAGCACCACTTATTGAAGAGGCTGTCTTTCCTCCATTGTATATTCTTGCCTCCTTTGTCATAAATTAGGTGCCCATATGTGTGTGGGTTTACCTCTGGACATTCTATCCTGTACTATTGATCTATATTTCTGTTTTTGTGCCAGTACCATACTCTCTTGATTACTGTAGCTTTGTGGTATAATTTGAAGTTGGGGAACCTGATCCCTCCAACTCTGTTTTTCTTTCTCAAAATTGCTTTGGCTAGGGCTTCCCTGGTGGCGCAGTGGTTGAGAGTCCACCTGACGATTCAGGGAACACGGGTTAGTGCCCCGGTCCGGGAAGATCCCACATGCCATGGAGCGGCTGGGCCCGTGAGCCATGGCCTCTGAGTCTGTGCGTCCAGAGCCTGTGCTCTGCAACGGGAGAGGCCACAACAGTGAGAGGCCCGCGTACCGCAAAAAATAAAAATAAAAAAATTGCTTTGGCTATTCAGGCTCTTTTTTGCTTCCACATGAATTGTAAAATATTTTGTTCTAATTCTGTGAAGAATGTCATTGGTAGTTTGATAGGGATTACATTGAATCTGTAGATTGCTTTGGGTAGTATAGTCATTTTCACAATATTGATTCTTCTAATCCAAGAACATGGTATATTTCTCCACTGTTTATGCCATCTTTGATTTCTTTCATCAGTGTTTTATAGTCTTCTGAGTACAAGCATTTTACCTCCTTAGGCAGGTTTATTCTTAGGTATTTTATTCTTTTTGTTGCAATGGTAAATGAGAGTGTTTCCTTAATTTCTCTTTCTGATTTTTCATTGTTGGTGTATAAGGATGCCAGAGATTTCTGTGCATTAATTTTGTATCCTGCAACCCTACCAAATTAATTGATTAGTTCTAGTAGTTTTCTGGTGGCATCTTTAGGATTTTCTATGTATAGTATCATGTCATCTACAAACAGTGAGAGTTTTACTTCTTCTTTTCCATTTTGTATTCCTTTTATTTATTTTTCTTCTCTGATTGCCATAGCTAGGACCTCCAAAACTATGTTGAATAAGAGTTGTGAGAGGGGATATCCTTGTCTTGTTCCTGATCTTAGCGGAAATGCTTTCAGTTTTTCACCATTGAATATGATGCTTGCTGTGGGTTTGTCATCTATGGTCTTTATTATTTTGAGGTAGGTTCACTCTGTGCCCATTTTCTGGAAAGTTTTTACCATAAATGGGTGTTGAATTTTGGCAAAATCTTTTTCTGCATCTATTGAGATGATCATATGGTTTTTATTCCTTAATTTTGTTGTTGTTGTTGTTTTTCATTTTTTTTAATTTATTTATTTTGGCTGCGTTGGGTCTCCATTGCTGCATGTGGGTTTTCTCTAGTTGCAGTGAGCAGGGGCTACTCTTCGTTGTGATGCATGGGCTTCTCATTGCAGTGGCCTCTCTTGTTGCAGAGCTCAGTCTCTAGGTGCACAGGTTTCAGTAGCCATGGCATACGGGCTCAGTAGTTGTGGCTCGTGGGCTCTAGAGCACAGGCTCAGGAGTGTGGCACATGGGCTTAGTTGCTCCGCAGCATGTGGGATCTTCCCGGACCAGGGCTCAAACCCGTGTCCCCTGCATTGGCAGGTGGATTCTTAACCACTGCACCACCTTAATTTGTTAATGTGGCATATCCATTGATTGATTTGCATATATTGAAGAATCTTTGCATCCCTGGAATAAATTGATTTGCATATATTGAAGAATCTTTGCATCCCTGGAATAAATTGATTTGCATATATTGAAGAATCTTTGCATCCCTGGAATAAATCTCACTTGATCATCGTGTATGATCCTTTTAATGTGCTTTTGGATTCTGTTTGCTAGTATTTTGTCCAGGATTTTTGCATCTATATTCAACAGTGATATTGGTCTATAAGTTTCCTTCTCTGTGATCTTTTTCTGGTTTTGGTATCAGAGTGATGGTGTCTTTGTAGAATGAATTTGGGGGTGTTTCTCCTTCTGCAATTTTTTGAAAGATTTTGAGAAGGATCAGTGTTAACTGTTCTCTAAATGTTTGAGAGAATTCACCTGTGAAGCCATCTGGTCTTGGACTTTTGTTTGTTGGAAGATTTTTTTTTTTTTTTGGTGGTATGCGGGCCTCCCACTGTCGCAGCCTTTCCTGTTGCGGAGCACAGGCTCTGGATGCGCAGGCCCAGTGGCCATTGCCCATGAGCCCAGCCGCTCCGAAGCACGTGGGATCCTCCTGGACTGGGGCATGAACACGTGTCCTCTACATAGGCAGGTGGACTCCCAACCACTGTGCCACCAGGGAAGCCCCTGTTGGAAGATTTTAATTATGGTTTCAATTACATTATTTGTGATAGGTATGTTTATATTTTGTAATTCTTCCTGGTTTAGTCTTGGAAAATTGTACCTTTCCAAGAATCTGTCTATTTCTTCGTGGTTGTCTATTTTATTGACATATAGTTGTTTGTAGTAGTGTCTTATAATCCCTTGTATTTCTGCAGTGTCAGTTGTGATTTCTTCTTTTTCATTTCTAATTTTTTTTATCTGTGTCCTCTCCCTGTTTTCTTGAGTCTGGCTAATGGTTTATCAATTTAGTTTATCTTCTCAAAGAACCAGCTTTTAGTTTTATTGATCTTTGTTATTGTTTCCTTCATTTCTTTTTCATTTATTTCTGCTCAGATGTTTACAATTGCTTTCCTTCCACTGACTTTGGGTTTTCTTTGTTCTTCCTTCTCTAGTTGTTTTCAGAGTAGGGTTACATTGTTTATTTGAGATTTTTCTTGTTTCTTGAGGTGAGATTGAATTGCTATAAACTTTCCTCCTAGAACTGCTTTTGCTGCATCCCATAGGTTTTGTGTCATCCTCTTTTTGTTGTCATTTGTTTCTATGTATTTTTTTATTTCTTCTTTAATTTATTCAGTGATCTCTTGGTTATTTATTAATGCACTGTTTAACCTCCATGTATTTGTATTTTTTACAGTTTTTTTCCTATAATTGGTTTCCAATCTCATAGTGTTGTGGTCAGAATGATGTTTGATATGATTTCAATTTTCTTAAGTTTTCCAAGGCTTCATTTGTGACCCAAGATGTGTTCTATCTTGGAGAATGTTCTGTGTGCACTTGAAAGATAGTGTATTCTTCCACTTTTGGGTAGAATGTTCTATAAATATCAATCAAATCTCTCTGGTCTATTGTGTCATTTAAAGCTTGTGTTTCATTATTTACTTTCTGTTTGGATGATCTGTCCATTGGTGTAAGTGAGGTGTTATAGTCTGCTACTATTATTGTGTTCCTGTCAATTTCTCCTTTCATGGTTGTTAGCATTTGCCTTATGTATTGAGGTGCTCCTATGTTGAGTGCATAAACATTTATAATTGTTATATCTTCTTCTTGGATTGATCCATTGATCATTATGTAGTGTCCCTCCTTATCTCTTGTAACAGTCTTAATTATAAAGTCTATTTTTTGTGATACAAGTATTGCAGATCCAGCTTTCTTTTGATTTCCATTTGCATGGAATACTCTTTCCATCCCTTCACTTTCAGTCTGTTTGTGTTCCTAGGTCTGAAGTGGGTCTCTTGTATACAACATATCTCTTGTTTTGTATCCATTCATCCAGTCTGTGTCTTTTAGTTGGGGCATTTAATCCATTTACATTCAAGGTTATTATTGATATGTCTGTTCCTATTACCATTTTCTTAATTGTTTTGGGTTTGTTTTCGCAGGTCTTTTTCTTCTCTTGTGTTTCCCACCTAGAGAAGTTTCTTTACCATTTATTGTAAAGTGGTTTGGTGGTGCTGAATTCTCTTAGCTTTTGCTTGTCTGAAAAGTTTTTGATTTCTCCATCGAATCTGAGTGAGATCCTTGCTGGGTCGAGTAATCTTGGTTTTAAGTTTTCTTCTTTCATCACTTTAAGTATATCCTGCCACTCCACTCTGGCCTGCAGAGTTTCTGCTGAAAAATCTGCTGATAACCTTATGGGGATTCCTTTGTATGTCATTTTTTGTTTTTCCCTTGCTGCTTTTAATATTTTTTTCTTTGAATTTAATTTTTGATAGTTTGATTAATATGTGTCTTGGTGTGTTTTTCCTGGGGTTTATCTTGTATGGGACTCTGTGCTTCCTGGACATGGGTGAATATTTCCTTTCCCATGTTAGGGAAGTTTTCCACTATAATCTCTTCAAATATTTTCTCAGACACTTTATTTTTCTCTTCTTCTGCTACCCCTATAATTTGAATATTGGTGCATTTAGTGTTCTCCCAGAGGTCTCTGAGATTGTCTTCAATTCTTTTCATTCTTTTTTCTTTCTTCTGCTACTTGGCAGATACTTCCAGCATTTTGTCTTACAGATCACTTATTCATTCTTCTGCCTCAGTTATTCTGTTATTGAATCCTTCTAGTGTATTTTTCATTTCAGTTATTGTGTTGTTCATCTGTTTGTTTATTCTTGAGTTCTTCTAGGTCTTTGTTAAACATTTCTTGTATTTTCTCAATCTGTGCCTCCATTCTATTTCTGAGATTCTGGATCATCTTTTCTATCATTACTCTGAATTGTTTTTCAGATAGATTGCCTATTTCCTCTTCATTTATTTGGTCTTGTAGGTTTTTATCTTGCTCCTTCTGTTACATATTTTCTTGCCATCTCATTTTTTTTTAAGTGGGATTGTGTTCCTGTCTTTTGTTTGTTTGGCCTGAGTTTTCCAAAACTGGAGTTTGTAAGCTGTTGGGTAGAGCTGGGTCTTGGTGCTGAGAAAAGGACCTCCGTGAGACTTCACTCCGTTGAATATTCCCTGAGGTCTGAGTTTCTCTGTTAGTCCAGTGGTTCAGACTTGGAGGTCCCACTGCAGGAGCTACAGCCTGAGGCCTGGTTCATGAACCATGGTCCTGCAAACCATGTGGGGTGGCAAAAAATAAGAAAAGAGAAAAAGAGTACAATAACAAAGTAAAAAATAAAATTAGACTAGGAAACTAACAGATATGTTAGAAAGAATATAAACATAAAAATATAGAAGAATCAACAACTGGAATGTACAACAGTACCACAATAGTAAAAAAAAGAGGAGAGAAAAGGAAAAAAAAGAAAGAAAGAAAGAAAAAAATGTGGGGAAAATCCTTGGCTGTGGAGGGCGGGCCTAAACAAGGGTGAGGTTAGGGTGGTGGGCTGTGCCTATGCTTAGGACCCACATGGCTAGAAAAGGCCCTGGGTGCTGTGAGACGTGAGGCTTAGGCTCAAGGAACAGAAGGGGCCCAAGCATGCCCTCCACCCCTCTTCACAGTGGGTGGGGGACCTCCCCTGGTACCCCAGCATGCTTCCTGGTCCTAAGTAGGCAGGACAATCACCCTCCACTCCTCTCCTGCTCCTCCTGGATGACTCCTCCCACCTGCACCTCCTGATCTCCCTGGCCTCCCTCTTATGCCCCCAAGGACCCATGTGGCCTGTTTTGGGCTTTCGAGGGCAGGGAACTGGCCTGGGAGTTCAACAGGCTCTCTGGCCTGAGTGGCCAGCCAATCGTCCTCTGCTCCTCTCTCACTCTTCCTGGAGGGTCACTTCTGCCTGCCTCTCCTGATCTCCCTGCCTCAGGGGCACCAATCCTGTCTGGCCTCTACTTCTCCTCCCCCATAAGTCCCCCCAAATCCTACAGGTTCACTTGAGGGTTCCTCCCATCTCCTTGAACATCAGGGTCCTCCACCAGCAGCAAGCAGGTGCCCTAATTGTGGGGAGATGTTAACTCGGTGTCTTCCCACACAGTCATCTTGACTCCACCCCTCTGTAGAATTTTTGATGATGGCTATTGTGACTGGTGTGAGGTGACACCTCACTGTAGCTCTGATTGACATATCTTTAATAATTAGTTATGTTGATTGTTTTTTGTGTTTTTTTTAATTGACCTGCATGAGCTGTTTTTATATTTGGACAATAATCCCTTGTCTGTTGCTTCTTTTACAAATATTTTCTCCTATTCTGTGGGTGTTTTTCATTTTGTTTATGGTTTCTTTTCCTATGCAAAAGCTTTTAAGTTTCATTAGGTCCCATTTGTCTATTTCTGTTTTCATTTTCATTACTCTAGAAAGTGGGTCAAAAAAAGATCTTACTGTGATTTACATCAGAATATGCTCTGCCTATGTTTTCCTCTAAGAGTTTTAGAGTATCCGGCCTTACATTTAGGTCTTTAATACATTTTGAATTTATTTTTGTGTATGGTGTTAGGGAGTGTTCTACTTTCATTCTTTTACATGTAGCTGTCTGAATTTCCCAGCAACACTTGTTGAGGAGACTGTATTTTCTCTATTGTATATGCTTGCCTCCTTTGTCATAGATTAAGTGACCTTAGGGCTTGGGTTTGTTCCTGGACTTTCTATCCTGTTCCATTGATCTATATTTCTTTTTCTCTGCCAGTACCATATTATTTTGATCACTGTAATTTTGTAGTATAGTCTGAAGTCAGGGGGACTAGTTCCTCCAGATCTGTTTTTCTTGGTCAAGCCTACTTTGGCTATTTAGGGGCTTTTGTTTTTTCATACAAATTGTAAAATATTTTGTTCTAATTCTGTAAAAAATGCTATTGGCAATTTGATAGAGAGTGCATTGAATATGTACATTGCTTTGGGTAGTATAGTTATTTTGATAATATTGATTCTTCCAATCTAGGAACATGGCATATCTTTCCATCTGTGTCATCTATGATTTCTTTCATCAGTATCATAATATTCTGAGTACAGGTCTTTTGTCTTCTTAGGTAGGTTTATTCCTAGGTATTTTCTTCTTTTTGATGCAATGGTAAATGGGATTGCTTCCTTAATTTCTCTTTCTGATCTTTTATTGTTAGTTCATATGAATGCAAGACATTTTTCGTTATTAATCTTGTACGCTACAACTTTACCAAAAGCATTGATGAGCTCTAGTAGTTTTCTGGTAGCAACTTTAGGATTTTCTATGTAGAGTACCATATCATCTGAAAACAGTGACAGTTTTACTTCTTCTTTTCCAATTTGGATTTCTTTTATTTGTTTTTGGTATTATTTAAGGCCTGTGTTTCCTTACTGATTTTTAGTCCTGATGATATATCCATTGGTGTAAGTGGGGTGTTAAAGTCCCCCATTATTATTATGTTACTGTCGATTTCTCCTTTTATTGTTGTTAGCATTTGGCTTATATATTGAGGTGCTCCTATGTTGGGCGCATATATATTTATAGTTATTATATATTCTTCTGGATTGATCCCTTGATAATTACACAGTGGCCTTCATTGTCTCATGTAACAGTCTTTATTTCAGTCTATTTTGTCTTATGTGAATATTGCTACTCCAGGTTTCTTTTGGTTTCCATTTGCATGGAATATCTTTTTCCATTCTCACATTTTCAGTCTGTATGTGTCCCTAAATCTGAAGTGGGTCTCTTGTGGACAGCACATATATTGATCTTGTTTTTATCTTTCAGCTAGTCTATTTCTTTTGGTTGGAGCATTTAATCCATTTACATTTAAGATAATTATCAATAAGTATGTTCCTATTGTCATTCTCTTAATTTGTTTGAGTTTGTTTTTGTAGGTGTTTTTGTAGGTGTTTTTTCTTTGAGTTTGTTTTTGTAGGTGTTTTTTCTTCCCTTCCTCTTTTGTTGTCTTCTCTTGTGGTTAGATAACCATCTTTATTATTGTGTTTGGGTTGCTTTTTCTTTTTTGTGTGTGTATTTATTGTACTTTTGGGGTTTGCTGTTCTTATGAGGTTTTGATATAGCAGTCTATACATGTACAATGTTGTTTTAGGTTGCTGGTTTCTTTCCTGCCTAGAGAAGTTCCTTTAGCATTTGTTGTAGAGCTAGTTTGTTGGTGCTGAATTAGCTTTGCTTTTGCTTGTCTGTAAAGCTTTTTATTTCTCCATTGAATCTGAATGAAAGCCTTGCTGGGTAGAGTATTCTTTCTATATTTTAATTAATTAATTAATATTTTAATTTAATTTAATTAACTATTAATTAGTTAATTATTTTTGGCTGCATTGCGTCTTTGTTGCTGCACGCAGGCTTTCTCTATTTGCGGCGAGCAGGCGCTACTCTTCGTTGCAGTTCACAGGCTTCTCATTGTGGTGGTTTCCCTTGTTGTGGAGCATCAGCTCTAGGAGCACAGGCTTCAGTACTTGTGGCTCGCAGGCTCTAGAGCACAGGCTCAATAGTTGTGGCACACAGAATTAGTTGCTCTGTGGCATGTGGGATCTTCCTGGACCAGGGCTCAAACCCATGTCCCCTGCATTGTCAGACGGATTCTTAACCACTGCACCACAGGGGATGTCCCAAGGGTAGAGTATTATTGGTTGTAGGTTTTCCCTTTCATCACTTGAAATATATCATTCTACTCCCTTCTGACCTGCAGAATTTCTGCTGAAAAATCAGCTGATAACGTTATGGACATTCCCTTATATGTTATTTGTTGATTTTCCCTTGTTACTTTTAATATTTTTCTTTGTCTTTAACTTTTATCAGTTTGATTAATATGTATCTCAGCATGTTCCTCCTTGTTTTCATCCTGTCTGGGACCCTCTGAGCTTCCAGGACATGAGGGAGTGTTCCCTTCCCCACATAAGGGAAGTCTTTGTCTATAATATCTTCAAATGTTTTCTCAGGCCCTTTCTATTTCTCTTTTCCTTCTGGGACCCCTATAACGTGTATGTTGGTACGTTTAATGTTGTCCCAGTTGTTTCTGAGATTGTTCTAATTTCTTTTCTTTTTTTTTTTCTTTATTCTGTTCTGTTGCAGTGATTTCCATCAGTCTGTCTTCTAGGTCACTCATTTCTTCTTCTGCCTCAGTTATTCTGCTATTGAGTCCTTCTAGTGAATTTTTTATTTCAGTTATTGTATAGTTCAACTCTGTTTGTTTGTTCTTTAAATCTTCAAGCTCCTTGTTAAATATTTCCTGTGTCTTCTCAATCTGTGCTTCCAGTCTTTTTCCGAGTTTGTAGATCATCTTTACTATCATTATTCTGAATGTTTTTCAGGTAGATTGCCTATGTCCTCTTCATTTAGCTCTTCTTGTAGGTGTTTATATAGTTCCATTTTTTGCAACATATTTCTCTATTATCTCACTTTGTCTAAATTTCTGTCTTTGTGGTCTCCTTTCCACAGGCTGCAGTACAGTAGTTCCTCTTGCTTCTAGTGTCTGCCCCCTGGTTGGTGCAGTTGATCCAGGGGCTTGTACAGGCTTCATTTTGGGAAGGACTGGAGCCTGCCTTCTGGGGGGTGGGGCTGGGTCTTTTTCCTCTGATGGGCAATGCCATGTCAATGGGTTTTGAGGTGGCTGTAGGCTCAGGATGACTTTAGGCATCCTGTCTACTGATAGGTGGGGCTGTTTTCCTGTCTTTCTGCTTGTTTGGCCTGAGGTGTTCCAGCTCTGGAACCTGTAGGCTGTTGGATGGGGCCAGCTCTTGTGCTGAAATGCTCACCTCTGGGAGAGCTCACACCAAACAGTATTTTCTGGGACCTCTGCCATCAGTGTCCTTGCCCCCACAGTGAGCTACAGCCAACCCCTGCTTCCCCATGACACCCTCCCAGACACCTACTTAGGTCTAGGCCCAGTTCCTATGAAGGTATTGCTTTGTGCTCAGCCCAGTGCATGTGAGTTCTTGTGTGCATACTCCAAGAGTGGAGCTCTTACACTCAGGCCCATCTGGCCTTCAAGGCCAAGTGCTCTGGGGCTTATTCCTCCCAATGCCTGACCTTCAGAATGTCTTGCAGGTCTATTTTTACATGAGAACATCCCTGTGTAGTCTCTGTGGGTTTAATATTTTTTGCTGTGAGGGCTGTTTTTAGTATGGATGTCTGCCATCTCTTTCCTCAGTGTATGCTTGCCATTATCCCCTCTATAGAAGGTATGACTTATGTTGTGGTGACCTGAACCTGCACTGGTTATTGAGCAGGGCCTCCCTTTTGCTCTGTGGTTGTTACTGCCCTATCATGGACAAGGTTTTCTCTCTAGTGTGTGGAGTAGAGGACCCCAGATCTGTTCCTGAGCTGTGTTTCTTATATGAAATGCCAGGTAGGTGGGATTGGAGCACTCTCACTGGGAGAAAAGCTACTGAGTATTCATTCCTTCTACGTAGGTGTTCACCTGTAGGTGTCCTCTGTTGTGTCACTTTTCACTCATTGTGCTGGCTCACAAATTACACTCTAGTTAGATCTACTCTCAGCCCCTCCTTAACCATGATTATGCCAGCAATAGGCCCTGGTGTCACTCAGGTGATTTTTTCACCAGGTCACCAGCATAGATCCACTGAAGTCAAGTCCTAGGACTGCAGTAATTGTGTACCTGGACCCACCATGGGAGCTATGGAAGCAGCTCAGATTCTGGCCTGGTCCAATCCCCATGTATATGTGCCCACAAAGTCCACAACTATTAAAATTAGACCTGTCTCAGCTGCTGGAACACTCATCCTTTTGGACATTCCTCAGGCACTGAGTTCAAATCCATAGTTCCCACAGATGTGAGGAGAGGTTTCAGCTCTTCTTCCTTAGTTGCACAGCTGCTGGTGCTCGGCTGTGGTTTAAGCCCCACCTCCACATAAGTTTTTCCCATGGTCATCTGCTCCCATGGCTGCCCCAGAGCACACATGCCCACTCAGGTGTGTGGCAGCAGAGGTGGTGTTTGGAGGGGCACACAAGACTACCAGAGTCAGTGGGGTCAGAGGAGGTGTTGGTGGGTGGGGAGCCTGAGTCCACTTTCACCAGAGGGACCAGAGGAGGCACTGGCAGGAGGGGTGGCAAGCCTACTCAGGTGGGTGTCCCTCCTTGTGCTCACAGAGGCAGGGGTCAGCCCACAGAGGCAGGGGTCGGCTTTTGTGCCATACAACAATGGTGCCCTGTTTATATGCTGGCCCAAGCTTCTTCCAGGAACATTCCCAGTTGTGGAGCTCCTTACTTCTGTCCCTTCAGGCTATCTCTTCTCAGCCAACAGATGTCCCCAAACCCTCTCTCCAAAGCTGTCTCCAAACCCTACATTCCAGCACTCAGACCCCCTCCTTACCAGCAGACACATGACTCTGGCTGGGGTGCACAGGGCTGTGGTACAGACAAGTCGTGTTGGTCTTACTCTGTGCTTCCTGTCATGGACTGATTGCTGTGCTCTTCTCCAAGCCCCCATAGCTCCCTCTCTGTCCCAGCTGCTCTCTCCACCAGTGAGGGGGCTTCACTGAGTGCAAGCACCTCTCCTTTGCTTCAGCTCCCCACCAGGGATTCAGGTCCTGTTCCTTTTCCTCTTGTTTTCTTGTTCTTTCTTTCATCCTACCCTGTTTGTGTGGGGATTTTTCTTGTCCTTTTAGGAGTCCAAGGTCCTCTGTTAGTGCTCAGCAGGTGCTCTGTGAGACTTGTTCTATTTGTAGATGTATTCTTGATGTACTTGTGAGGAGAGGAGAACTCTATGTCCTCCTCTACTGCCATCTTGACCCTGTCCCCTATATACATTATTCTTAATAATACTCTAATAGATTAGTTTTGAGAACACACCAAGATAAAATATTTGTAAAATAAATATTTGGAAACTAGCTTAACTGACCCATTGATATATTTCAATATATGACAAATAATACCTGGAAAATATTTACTGGAAAATATTTTGTGTGTTTTTTTTTTTTGAAGAGGTTGATTTTAAGACTTTTTTTCTGACAGTGATTAGAGAGATGGGCCCAGTTTTCTGTTAGAGCCACTCTATATTTACAATTAAAATGACTATTTTTTAATTTCAGTTTTATTGGGATATAATTAAACATACAACATTGTATAATTTTAAAGCGTACAACATAATGATTTTTGACTTACAAAAATCATGGAAGGATTAACACAATAAGTTTAGTGAACGTCTATTTTTATTTTTTTTAAGATATACATTTTTCCTCTTTATTTTGTAATTGGGTAGAGGGTTAAAATATAACCTACTCATTCAGAAATTTTTCAATTCATTAAAATATAAAGAAGGAGCCCCAAAATATATCTGCTTATACACCATTTGCATAGTTCAAATCCAATCTCTCAAAAATTATCAGAGAATCAAAAACACTCAAAAGTTCAATAAAAATTCAACTAAAAGCATAGTTTTCCCCTCATAATCTTCTCAATACTTATGATTGGTAAACACAATTGTGAACAGAAATAGACACATTCTCTTATCATATGTAATATTTAGAGTAGAAATTCTTCATTGAAATGTTTCACACACATAAATTAAGTGCATTGGTATACAATTGAAGACTTCAATTATTAAATGAATAACTCAAGGAAACATCAATGGCATAGGGAAAATGAAAAGTAACATATAAGTACTTAAGTTTCAGTGAAAATATTCTAATTTTATAAATTTATCCTTTTCTTTTCTAACTCTACTCAAAGATTATCTCCTCCCTGAAATCCTTTCAATGTCCCAAGTACAGATAACTATTTCACTCATAGGACTTTTTCAACATTTATCTTAATACACTGCATTAACTGTGAAGGAGACAAGTATTATTAATCTGTTCATCCATAGATTCTCTATGCAAGTTTCTTCAGTGTGTTAGTTTGATGAATACATAGCAGATGGATGTATACATATTATGGGGAATGTTTAAGAACTTTAAAATCTCAGCCTCACTAAGGAAGCTTCCAAACACCCACATAAAATAAGGAAAGAGATAGCAATTTTGATGTGACATTTCACAAAGATATCTGCCACAGTCAACAGATACCATTACTTTAACTGAAATACAGTCACATTATTTAAATACATAATTTTTCTCAGTTCCAGTAAATGATGACTCACAGGCAAGTCACATGTATGCAAAGAAGTAAAACACAAAGTGTCTATAATTCTCTTTGCCAGAAATCTGACAGAATAGAGTTAGGAATTTAAGCTCTACTATAATTAATTAAATAGAGTTCAGGTAATACATTTTTTTTTTTGAGGACTTTTATGGAAAGTCAGAAATGTCTGGACCCAAAAGAAGATCCATGCTGAGATCTATGAAAATTGGCCTAGAAATTGATATTTTCCTCTCACTCAGCTTCAGGCCTTTGTACACGACTATTTTTTTGTGTTTCTGGCTTTTTCATGGTTATCTACAGTTAGAACTACTTTGTCTAAGAATGCAACTATCCTGCTTTTAGCATAATTTAACTCCTTATTCTCATTTTAATATCTTATTAACAAACTGTATGTGATTGTGAATATATGTCTTAAAGTCAGAATTATGCTATAATCTATTTTCTCTGTGCAAAAATTCCTCAATTTTTAAATTAATTCTTACTACATGTTTTGGTAACTTGTAAACATTATAACAAATATTTCTTGAATTCATAATTTATGAAACAATTACACCAAGTTTTATTGGGGTTACATGAGCAAGTAAACAGAAAATAAATTAGAGTTTCATATAAATGATTATGGGTATATATGAACTTTAAAAATGATTTTCAGTTCACATATTAATTTCTTCTCTTTTTCTAGACTTTGACTTAAATGTTAAATTATTTTAATGTGATAATTTTCCCTTTTAGGAGATATTAGTCAAAATTGTTTCTCATTTGAAATTTATATCATCAACAAATAACAATACTCATTTTTATCTCTAGATGTGGTTTCAGGGCAATGTTAATTGTATCCCAACTCCAAATAAATACAATATAATCAATGATGCTCAAAATACCACTCTCAAAGCCTAACAATGAGGTTTTTGATTCATGTTTAAATACAACTACACATAATAGTACTTTTTTTAAGGTACACAGAGACACTTTAGTACTTAAAATCTTGAAGTATTTAAAAGTAGATTCAACTATGATATGGGATTAGTAATGATTAGAAATACTGAATATAAGAAAAGGAATATTAGAGAATATATAAATTAGAGGGTCTGTCCAATATTACAAGGACGTGGGCTTTATACTTGCAATCTAGCTATTACTGTGAATTCATGACTATGTATTCTGCTGAATACTTCAGAGGCTATTATCCTACTACTCATCATAATCACATATTTGACTGACAGTCTGTTTTCACTATTTATCTGTGACCTCTTTGGTGCACCTGGGAACAAAAAGAAATATTTTGAATCTAAGACATAGTTGATTTTGAGTAAATAGTTATAAAATATTTCACTTTGTTATTGTTCATGGTAAGATTTATAGTATTTAAATGTATATACTGCCCTTGCATTTGTGGTCATTGTTCTTGGTACTCAATTTATCTCTTTCATGGACTATATCCTCAATGAAAGGTGTTGTCCTTGGAACTTTTGTGTACCCCTAAAAATCTAGCAAAGTTTTGGTCATATGGTTAATATCCATAAGTATTGCCTGATTGATATATTTATTTAATAGGATACTTTTATAGTTAAAGATGCATCTGTTTGTATACCTTATAGGTATGTCAAAAACCCCATGATAAACTCCTACCCATATTCACTTAACCATAAATAGTCATCAGTTTTTCTTTAGTAGTCATGTAAAACTGAACCATTTTTTAATATTACATTATAATTAAGCTTAAATACTGATAATCCACAGGAAATTGTGTAAAAAGAAGGTTTTAAAAATAACTATTATAGAATCAAAGATTAAATGTGAATGATATTTCATAGTAATATAGCAAATACATCAGTGGAACCAAGAATATGCAATCAGGAAAGAATAGTCTCTTCAATAATTGGTGTTGAGAAAATTGCATATCAACATGCTAAGAAATGAAACTGGACTCTTATATTACTCCACTCACAAAAATCACCTCAAAATGGACTAACGACCTGAATGTAAGTCCTGAAATCACAAAACTCCTAGAAGAAAACACAGGTGAAAGTGAAAGCAACAAAAGCAAAGATAAACAAGTGAGACTATATCCAACTAAAAAGCTTCTGCACAACAAAGCTAACAATCAACAAAATGAAGAGCAACATATGAAATGGTAGAAAATATTTGTAAACAACAAAAACAATAAGAAGTTCATATCCAAAATACAGAAGAAACTTATACAACTCAATAGCCAAAACAAAAATAAAAACCTGATTAAAAAATGGCCAGTGGGTAAATGAAAAAGTCCTCAATATCACTAATCATCATGAAAAGGTCAATCAAAACCACAATGACATCACCTCACACCTTGTTAGGATGTCTGTTATCAAAAAGACCAAAAAAGACAAGATGTAACAAGTGTTGATGAGGATATGGAGATGGGAACCCTTTCTCCAGTGTTTTTTTTTTTTTATACACTATTGGTAGTGATGTAACTTGATACAGCCACTATAGAAAACAGGGTGCAGGTTTTTAAAGAAATTAAAAATATAACTAACATAATGATCCAGCAATCCTACTACTGATAATATATCAAAAGGAAATGAATTCACTATTTCTAAGAGATATTTTAGAAACAACTTAAGTGTCCACTGATAGATAAATGGATACAGAAAATATGGGATATATAAATACACAATGAAAAGTTTTCCAGCCTTAAAAAGCAAAGAAGTCCTGCCACTTAGTAAAACATAGATAAATTGTAAGGCATTATGCTAAGTGAAAAAAACAGACAGAGAAAAACAAATACTATAAGTTATCACTTATATGTGAATCTAAAAAAAAAATAAATTCATAAAAACAGAGAGTAGAACTGTTTTTTTTAGGGACTGGGGGGAAGTAGGGAGTGGCTGGTGAAAGAGTATACATTTTCAGTTATAAGATGATTAAAGTCTGAGGATCTAATGAGTAGCATGGTGACTATGGTTGATAATACTATACTGTATACTTGAAAGTTGACAACAGAGTATATTTTAAGCTTTTTCATGCACACAAAAAACTAAATATGAGAAGTGACAGATATGTTAAATAACTCATTTTGGGGAGTCCTTTTCACAATGAACATGTACATCAAATTATCACCTTGTACACTCAAACTCTATTTAATTTTGTATGCGAATTATACCTTTATACCTCAATAGAGCTAAAAAAACAAAAGAAAAAACTTCCTTCTTTGAATTTTAGCCCTACTTCCTCTGTACAGATAATGATTGCTTTTGGTTGTGTCCATCTTGTCATTTCATAAATGGGCTTTGTTTCAATGACTTGGAACTACACTAAACAGTTCTAGGTGGGGTAAGGTTCCTCAAACTCAGCACTATTGACATTTTAGGCTTGATAACTTTTTGTTCTGGGAGGTTTCCTGTGTATTGTAGATGTTTAGTAGCATCCTTGGCTTCTACACACTTGTAGAACGTGTATCCTAGTCCCATCCCAGTTTTGATAATCAAAAATGTTTCTAAACATTGTGAAATGCCTCCTGGGGGCCAAAATCATCTACAGTTGAGAGTCATTCAGGTAATAGAACAGAAATATCCCCATTGGCTTTGTTTTGTTTTGTTTTGTTTTAGGATTAAAGAGATAATGAACTTAGAATTTAACACAAAGCTTAATACATAGTACGTTCAATAAGAGCTAATGTCATTCTTAATTAACAACTTACAGGTAGTAATTATGGCTTAATGTCAGTTGCTCAACTGAACTTATTTTTAAAAGTATTTCCCTAGATACAACAAAAACTGTTTAAATTAGCAATTACACCAACTGTAATTTATTGTGAATTAGAACTCTGAGTAAAGCTGAGAGCAGTCATCTAAAGTCATAGAATATCTCCACTTATCCTTAACTTATGGTAACCATCTGAATTTGAGGCAAAATAGCAAAACATACAGACCTCTATAGTTCAGGCCTTATCAATTAAAACTTATAGTAATGGCAAATAGAATTTGAATGATTAATATTTATGGTTTATGGCTTGGGATGTTTAAATTTATATAGCACATTCCTTCAAAATCCCTTCAGACCATCGATATATGATATGCTCTATTTATACATCCCTATTAGATACTACAGGTCTATAAATTAAAATACATATCTGAAAATAGTCTATATTTACTAATCAACTTTACAGTCTTGATTGATTGATCCCTCCACAGTTCTACAATAAATAGGTTATTTTGTCTTGAAAAAAATACTTATGTTAATATATTTATTATTATTATTAATTAATAAGCACTAAATGAGATCTTGACATCATCATCCAAATAACACAAGGTGGCTTGAATGATAATCTCAGTTCAAACAGAAGCATTTGTGAATGTTTAAGGGAGTAAGTGGGGGCTAACAATAAGAGGAAAAACTGAGGAGAAATCTGGCATCATCCTATTTAGAAGAGGTAAGAATTGTAAATGTCTTCAGGTTTAAATTTCTTAATCCTAATACAATGAATGCTGATTTTGCATTTGGAATAGATGTTACTATGACTCAGAGGTTTTCACAGGATATTATATTTTAGCCACTTTATAATAATTAGAAAAGTTTTTATCAGTAACAGCATAAATATGTTTTGGTAACCTGTCTAGATGGCAACAATTTGCATATTAAAACAACTCCATACATTTTGTTGGTAAATTTAATTCAACTAAATTTAAGAAAATAATGGGAGGTTTAAAGTAATATCTCAGAAGAAAACAATAATGCATTTCTCCATTTCTTTTTAAAGTTAAATCTTGAAACAGAAGTTGAAAATTTATAGTTTCATTATTTAGGAAAAAGACAACCTTGGGACTCATAGTAGGAAAAAAAAAAGCTTGTGCTTTATGTTTTTAAATTAAAAATCTACTTAAATATAACATAATTGGTGTATCACAAATAGTAGCAATGTATCACCTTAATGAATTTAATGCAAATAAATGCAGTTACATATAATCATCTTGTAAACAAAATAATTACATTTTTAAAAGATCTCACAACTTTTATATACTGTATAAGGTGTTGAAAATACCTGTAATTATTTTTTACGTGCTGGAGAACTTCAAAATATTTTCAGTCTTCATTGAGTTGAGAAAAAAAAAACCCATAGGCCTTCAATCAGATTAATGGCCCTAGAGACTAGATAATAACAGAAGAAATGTTTAATAAAGTCAAATATGGAAAAATCTCCGTCAAGCACCATGCTCTTAAAGTAACCAAGGCAGCCCCAGAAATTAGGACTACAAATAAGCCAGGAAGTAGATAATTAAATAGATCTGAGAAAATGTTGACACCTCATGCAATACCTGGAAAATTATGTGTGCTAAATAAATGAATAATCCTAAATATCTCAGGAGATTGGTTGGATCTGAAGCTATGGATATTAAGATAAAGGTAAGCAATGGGCAATGGGTGTTGAAACTCCTTGGATGAACAGGTTTTTTCCAGATTATACCAAAAGAGGAAATGAGATTTCATTTGCTTCCTTCAATTATATCTAGAGACAATTTTACTAAACTGGAAAACAAATGATGTGTACATTAACTGCTGAAATATTCTGATTTCATAAAAACCAGAATTATGATAGCAGGCCCTATGACACCAGATAGCTAGTTGCATGTGTTATATCCTTTTAAAAACTACTTTTGTTTTAAGGTTAGTGAAAAAATTCATGACTTTTGACTTTGGTGATAATGGGCTCAGAGTTTAGAAGATAACCTGGTATAGTGATAAAATATAGGTGTTGCTGTCAGAAAACTTTGGAAGGAGGGAAATTCTGGTTCATTCATTAATCTATTCATTATTTAAGGCTAAGCATCCTTTATATAATAGTGAAAAATGTTGATAGTCTTTGATCTCAAGAAGTATATAATTTTATGGGAAATCCAGATAATCCACAGGTAGATGAAAATAGAGATATTAACTATACATTGTAATGAAAGAAATGAATGGATTTCTATGATGAAAATAATAGAATGCAGCTTTAGACTGGATGGTTTGGAAAGTCCTTGCTGGGGAGGAAGATTTAAAATGAGAAAAGAAAAATGAGAGTTAGCCATGGGATGAGTTGAGAGTTTACAATTTCAGGAAGAAAGACATTATGCAAAGCCTGAGTGACCTGCTCATAATAATCAAGAAAAAATGATGTGTGAGTGTTGAAGAGGTGGGGAGTGTATTTTACTGTAAGTTTTAAAGTAAAATGATTTCAAATCTATGGGAATAAATCTGATAATTGAGAGAATGCAGGTAAATCACAAGGCGTAGGAATTCCAGTATTTAGAATTGGAATCAAAGGAAGGATACAGTCGATATCTTAGGAAAATCAAGCTTTAGTAGTATCAGAAAGCAAGAGAAATAAGCATTTTTAAATGATAACATTTGTAACATTTTGGAATAGCAATAAAAGGTCAAGAATGATGACAAATGAAAGGGGTTCAGGATTTCAAGACATTTTTGGTAACATTGGTAAAACTAGAATGAAATAGTAAGAGGGGAAGTTATGTTAGAATAAATTAGATAAATAACAGCATAAGGGAAAATTAAATAAAGGCAATGTCTTCTAAGTTTTATTTATGAATAGAAGAGGAAGGTTGTGGTAGCTGAAAGAGAATTTGAGATAACAATAGGAAATTTTAAATGCAGGAGGTATTAGACACTGACCGTAGGTTTATGGAAAGGAAAGAATAGAGATTAAAATGATGATGATTGAGGAGAGAAGTAATAACCAACTAAGCCCCAGAGAAAGGTGAGATAATTAAAAGCAAGGAGAGTCTTTGATAGAAAGTGAAGTTCTTCTTCTACATAAAGAAAAAAAAAAAAGGAAGGTGGGTTCAGAAATATGGAAAATTGCAGATTTTGTTTGATAGGAAAATGAAGATGCTTTAATTAGATTGCTTCTATCTTTTCAACCAAGTACAATGAAGATTGTCTGCTAAAAGATGTCTCATGAGCCCATATATATGTTGCCTACAAGAGACTCACTTCAGATCTAGAGACATGTAGATTGAAAACAAGGAGATAGAAAAAGGTAGTCTACACCAATGGAAATCAAAAGAAAGCCAGAGTAGCAATACCTTTATGAGACATAATAGACCTTAAAATAAAGACTGTTATAGAAGACAAAGAAGGACACTACATAATGATGAAGAGATCAATCCAAGAAGAAGATATAGCAACTGTAACTATATATGCACCCAATGTAGGAACACCTCAGTATATAAGGCAATGCTAATAGCCATAAAAGGAGAAATCAACAGAAACACAATAAGTGTATTTAACACACCACTTACATCAATGGACAGATCATCTGGAGAGAAAATCAATAAGAAAACACAGGCCTTAAAAAACACATTAGAAAAAAAAAAAAACACATTAGACCAAATGGACTTAATTGATATTTATAGAGCATTCCACTTGAAAGCAGCAGAATACATATTCTTTTCAAGTGTATATGGAATATTCTTCGGGATAGATCATGTGTTAGGTCACAAAACAAGCCTCTGTTAATTGAGGAAAATTGAAATCGTATCAAGCACCTTTCTGACTACAAAGTTATGAGATTAGAAATCAACTACAAGAAAAAAACTGCAAAAAGCACAGAAAGGATGGAGACTAAGCAGTATGCTACTAAACAACAAGTGGATCACTAAAGAAATTAAAGAGGAAATTTAAAAATACCTAGAGACAAATGAAAATGGAAACATGAAGATCCAAAACCTATGGGACAAGACAAAAGCAGTTCTAAGAGGGAAGCTTATAGTGACACAAGCTTACCTCAGGAAACAAGAAAAATCTCAACAAAACACCTAAACTTATACCTAAACCAACAAGAGAAAGAAGAACAAATGAAACCCAAAGTTAGTAGAAGGAAAGAAATCATAAAGATCAGAGCAGAAATAAATGAAATAGAGACAAAGAAAACAATAGAAAAAATCAATGAAATGAAAAGCTGGTTCTTTGAAAAGATAAACAAAATTGATAAACCTTTAGTCATACTCATCAAGAAAAAAAGGTAAAGGGTCCAAATCAATAAAATCAGAAGTGAAAAAAAAAAAGAAGTTACAAATACCACTTAAATACAAAGGATCATAAGAGACTACTATGAGCAACTATACACCAGTAAAATAATCAATCTAGAAGAACTGGACAAATACTTAGAAAGATATAAACTCCCAAGACTGAACCAGGAAAAGATAGAAAATATGAGCAGAGCAATTACAAGTACAGAAATTAAATTAGCAAATAAAAAACTCCAACAAACTAAAGTCCAGGACCAGATGGCATCAGAGATAGATTCTACCAAACATTTAGAGAAGGGTTAACATCTATTCTTCTGAAACTCTTACAAAAAATTGCAGATGAAGGAACACTCCAGCACTCAATCTACAAGGCTACTATCACCCTGATACCATAACCAGACCAAGATATCACAAAAAAAGGTAATTACAGGCCAATATCACTGATGAACATAGACACAAAAATCCTCAACAAAATACTAGAAAACAGCATCCAACCATACATTAAAAAGATCATACACCATGACCAAGTGGCATTTGCCCCAGGGATGCAAGGATATTTCAATATCTGCAAATCAATCAATGTGATACACCACAATAACAAATTGAAGCAGAAAAACCATATGTTCATCTCAATAGATGCAGAAAAAGCTTTTGATGAAATTCAACAACACTTATGATAAAAACTCTCCAGGCAGGCATAGAGGGAACAAACCTCAACATAATAAATGTTGTATATGACAAACCCACAGATAATATCATACTTAATGGTGAAAAGCTGAAAGCATTCTCTCTAAAAATAGGAACAAGACAGGGATGTCCTCTGTCACCACTTTTATTCAGCATAGTTTTGGAAGTCCTACCAACAGCAATCAGAGAAGAAAAACAAATAAAAGGAATCCAAATTGGAAAGGAAGAAGTAAAGCTAACACTGTTTGCAGATGCCATGATACTATACATAAAATACCCTAATGACATCACCAGAAAACTACTAGAGCTCATCAATAAATTCAATAAAGTTGCAGTATACAAAATTAATATACAGAAATCCGTTGCATTTCTATACACTAACAATGGAATATTAGAAAGAGAAATTAAGGAAATAATCCCAATTACCATCATGTCAAAAAGAATAAAATATCTAAGAATAAACCTACATAAGGAGACAAGTGATCTGCACTTCAAAAACTATAAGATGCTGACATAAAAAATCAAAGACAGCACAAACAATTGGAAAGATATACCAAGTTCTTGGATTGGAAAAACAATATTGTTTAAATGACCATACTATCCAAGGCAATCTATAGAGTCAGTGCAATCCTTATCAAATTATCAATGGTATTTTTCACAGATCTGGAACAAAAAACTTTTAAAAACTTATATGGAAACAACAGACCCCAAATAGCCAAAACAGTCTTGAGAAAGAACAGAGCTGGAGGAATCATACTCCCTGACTTCTGATTATACTATAAAGCTACAGTCATCAAGCCAGTATGGTACTGGCACAAAAACACATAGATCAATGAAATAGGATGGAAAGCCCAGAAATAAACTCACACACTTATGGTCAATTAATCTATGACAAAAGAGGCAAGGATATACGATGGAGAAAAGACAGTCTCTTCAATAAGTGATGCTGAGAAAACTGGACTGCTACATGTAAAAGAATGAAGTTAGATCATTCTCTAACACCATATACAAAAATAAGCTCAAAATGGATTAAAGACCTAAATGTAATTCCTGATACTATAAAACTTCAAAAAAAATAGGCAGAACACTTTTTGACATAAATCTCAGCAATAGCCTTTTGGATCTTCCTCCTGGAGTAATGGAAACAAAAGCAAAAGTAAACAAATGGACCTAATGAAACTTAAAATCTTTTGCACAACAAAGGAAACCATAAATAAAAAGACAACCCACAGAATGGGAGAAATATTTGCAAGCAATGCAACTGACAAGGAATTAATCTCTAAAATATACAAAGAATTCATACAGCTCAATATAAATAAAATAAAATAAAATAAAAAAGGGCAGAAGTCCTGAATAAACATTTCTCCAAAGAAGACATACAGATGCCCAATAGGTCAGGGGTCCCCAAGCCCTGGGAACAAGGCCATACAGCAAGAGGTGAGCAGCAGGCAAGTGAGCAAAGCTTCATCAGCATTTACAGCTGCTCCCCATCACTCTCATTACCACCTTAGCCCCTCCTCCTGTCAGATCAGTGGTAGCATTAGATTCTCATAGGAGCATGAAGCCTACTGTGAACTGTGCATGTGAGGGATATAGGTTACATGATCCTTATGAGAATCTAATGCCTGATCATCTGAGGCAGAGCTGAGGCAGTGATGCTAACACTGGGGAGCAGCTGCAAATACAGATTATCATTAGTAGAGAGGTTTGACTGCACAGAGACCATAATAAATCAATTGCTTGCAGATTCATAGCAAAACCCTATCAGTGAGTGGCAAGTGACAATTAAGCGCATCTCGTGGCAGGCTTTATAGTAGCAAGTGAGTTGATATAATTCAATTGTACAGCTGCATCTGGTGACAGGCTTTAACTCAGAATCTGAGGACTATTGTAGTCCATGCATGGCCTGCCCATTTTCTTATTTACCACTTCTGTCTGTTCCTCTTTCCCTCACTGTTCACTTGCCCCAGTCACAGTCTTGGTAAGCTCACAGGCTAACCCTAGCCAAAATGAGTAAAAACCAAATGTCACTGGAGAGCTTCTTTGGAAATGGGGAAGACCCAATCAAGAGACAGCAGAAGACTCTAAGACTGCAACAAAAAGAAAGCTGCACTTAAAAGAAAATACCAAGAGTACCACTTAAATTATGGGTTCATTGCAACAGGTGATTCACATTCTCCAAGCTCGCTTTGTATAATATGTGGTGACTGGCTATCCAACAAAGCCATGAAACCTTCAAAGTTACTTTGCCACATGGAGACAAAGCAGACTGCATTAAAAGATAAGCCTTTGGAGTTTTCCAAAAGAAAAAAACGTGAACAGGAAGAACAGAAGCAATTATTGAAGGCCACAACTTCACCAAATGTGTCTGCACTGAGAGCATCATTCTTAGTGGCTAACCACATTGCTAAAGCTAAGCAGCCCTTTACTATTGGTGAAGAGTTGATCCTGCCAGCTACTAAGGAAATTTGTTGTGAAATTTTAGAAGAGGTTGCAGTTCAAAAGGTGGCACATATTCCTCTTTCGGCTAACACCATAACTAGATGAATTAATGAAATAGCAGAGCACATTGAGGCACAATTGTTAGAGAGGATTAATGAGTCACTATGGTAGGCAATCCAGGTTGACGAGTCTATTAATGTTGATACCAAGGCAACAATGCTTGTTTTTGTGTGATATATTTTTCAGGAGGATGTGCATGAGGATATGTTATGTGCACTTTTGTTGCCAACGAACACTACAGCTGCAGAACTATTCAAGTCTTTGAATGATTACATATCAGGAAAACTGAATTGGTCATTTTGTGTCAGTATATGCACGGACAGAGTGGTGGCCATGACAGGATGGCTTTCTGGTTTCACTATTCAGGTCAAAGAGATAGCTTTTGAATGTGAGTTTATGCAATGTGTCATCCATAGAGAAATGCTGGCTAGCCGAAAAAAGTCATCTGAACTTAACAACTTTTTGCAGGATTGATTAAAATTATCAACCACATTAAAGTACATGCCCTTGACTTAGGTCTGTTCACGCAGCTCTGTGAAGAGATGGACGTGGAGCCCATCCACGTCTTGTATAAGAGAAACACTTCTGTGTCTTCTCTTATATACAGAAGTCAGATGGCTTTCTAAAGGTAGATCACTGGCCAGAGTTTTTGAGTTATGAGAGCTGCTCCCAAGACTTCTTTTAGAAAAACAGTCACCACTGGCGGCATATTTCAGTGACATAGAATGGGTCTCAAAACTTATTACTCGTGTGATATATTTAACCTGCTCAATGAACTCAATCTGTCACTTCAGGGGAGAATGACAATTATGTCCAAGTAGGAAGATAAAGTGGCTGTATTCAAAGCCAAACTGTAATTATGAGGGGGATGAGTGAACATTGGGAGTTTTGACATGTTTCAAACATTAGCAGAGATTTTGAAAGAGACTGAACCAGGGTCTTCTTTCTCCCGGCTGTTGCATGATCACCTATCTTAGCTTTCAAAAGAGTTTGAGCATTACTTCCCAACCACAAAAGGCCCCCAAATTGGGAAGGAATGTATCTGAGATCCATTTGGGAGTAAGCCAGGTAAATTGACTTTGTCTGTGCTAGAAGAGGATCAACTGCTTGAGAACGGAAATGACAGTGGCCTTAAATGTTTGTTTGAGACAACCTCAAATCTCCATATGTTCTGGATTAAAGTCAAGGCAGAATATCCTGAGATTGCCACAAAAGCACTGAAAAGCCTGCCTCCATTTCCAATATCCCATCTTTGTGAAGCAGGGTTTTCTGCAGTGACAGCAACGAAAATGAGATTACGGAGTAGACTGGACATAAGCAACACACTTTGGGTGTCACTGTCTCCCAGCACCCCAAGATGGGACCAACTAGTTGCAAGGAAACAAATTCAGGGCTCCCACTGATTCTGTATTATGGTGAGTTATATAGTTATTTCTTTATATATTACAGTGTAATAATAATAGAAATAAAGTGCACAATAAATGTAATGTGCTTGAATCATCCCAAAACCATACCACACCCCGGTCTGTGGAAAATTTTCTTCCACGAAACCTGTTCCTGGTGCCAAAAACATCATGGACCACTGCAATAGGCATATGAAAACATGCTCAACACCACTAATTATTAGAGAAATGCAAATCAAACCAAAAGTTATCACCTCATGCAAGTCAGAATGACCATCACCAAAAAGTTTACAACTAATAAATGTTGGAGAGCGTGTGGAGAAAAGGGAACCCTTCTACACTGTTGGTGGTAGTATAAATTGGTGCATCCACTATGGAGATCAGTATTGAGTTTCCTTTAAAAAACAAAAAATTGAGTTACCATATGATTCAGCAACTCCATTCCTGGGCATATATCTGGAAAATATAAAAACTTCAATTCAAAAAGATACACCCCTTGGGGCTTCCCTGGTGGTGCAGTGGTTAAGAATTTGCCTGCCAATGCAGGGGACACAGGTTTGAGCCCTGGTCTGGGAAGATCCCACATGCTGTGGAGCAACTAAGCCTGTGCACCACAACTACTGAGCCTGCACTCTAAAGCCTGTGAGCCACAACTACAGAGCCTGCATACCACAACTACTGAAGCCCATGTGCCTAGAGTCCATGCTCCACAACAAGAGAAGCCACCACAATGAGAAGCCAGCACTGCAACAAAGAGTAGCCCCTGCTTGCCCCAACTAGAGAAAGCCTGTGCAGCAATGAACACCCAAAACAGTCAAAAATAAATAAATAAATAAGTTTATTTAAAAAAAAACAAAAAGATACACTCCAATATTCATAGCTGCACTATTTACAGTAATGAAGACATGGAAGCAACCTAAATGTCCACCAACAGATGAATAGATAAAGATGAGGTAAATACATACAATGGAATATTACTCAGACAAAAAAAAAGAATTAAATACTGCCAGTTGCAGCAACATGGATGGGCCTAGAGATTATCATATGAAGTGAAGTAAGTCAGACAGAGAAAGAAATATCATATGATATAACTTGTATGTGGAATCTAAAAGAATGATACAAAGGAACTTATTTACAAAACAGAAACAGATGGACAGACATAGAAAACAGACTTATGGTTATCAAAGGGGAAAGGGAAGGGAGGAATAAACTCAGAATTTGGGATTAACAGATACACACTACTATATATAAAATAGATAATCTATACCTACTGTATAACATAGGGAACTATATTCAATATCTTTTAATAACCCATAATGGAAAATAATCTGAAAAAGAATATATATGTATATATGTAACTGAATATACATATATAAGTATAACTGAATCATTTTGCTGTACACCTGAAACATTGTAAATGAACTATACTTCAATTAAAAAAAAAGAAAAAAGATTAGGGAGTTCCTTGGTGGACTAGTGGTTAACATTCTGGGCTTTCACTGCCAGGGCCGGGGTTCAATCCCTGGTTAGGGACTGAAATTCTGCAACCTACACGGTGCGGCCAAGAAAAAAATGATTGCTCATGAGAAGATGTGAAGATGTGGAATAGATTCAATGTTCATTAGCCTTAATTATTTGTTAAACATTGAGCTAATACTAATTACCAGTCAAAAATTGTGGGCTGTAAAATGAGACATCATATAAATTCACGCCAAGTAAACTATCCGTCACATAAATAAATATTAATTTTACTTCCCAGTTCTCCCAAGCTTCAGGCAGTACAACTGGGTTTCCATTGAGCTCTCTTAAAATCCATAGATTTTTTATATCATTCTAACACCTCAATTTTATTAGTGGGGAAGTTATGAAACAGGCTAAATTATTTACCCTAAGAATTTACAGTAAACTTCGGATGAACTAGAAAATCATTGAACATTTTGGCTATTATTTAATCATTTTATTTCTCTATGGATAATGACGATAACAAAGGTTAACTCAGAACAAATTTACAGTAGATAATGGAAAATTAGACAATGTATTTAAATACACTTGGTGTCACCATATTTCATGTAGACTCTATGTTTTAGACATAAATAAATATAGAAAAGATTTGTCTTTTTTCTTAAAGTCTTCAGGTAGTGAAAAGAAACGATGCAACTAGAATTTAAGGCTTCTGATCTCCAATGCAATTTTTTCATTACCAAACATTAACTTCTAGTTTTAAGTTATGTGTTGAGAACTTAAAAGAGATGTAATGTTTCAATATATTTTTTGCCTTTGGAAACAATTACCAGGTAATTAGTCTATCTGACATATAACCATAAAATAATTGGTACTATTGCCTTGGTTATTTAGTTGATTTTACCTACTAATTCAACAATTGTCAGCACATTAATTAATATTTATTAATGATAGTAAGAAATAGAAAAAGTTGCTTAATGAAATTTATAATACTTTTATGTTTAAAATTAAAATACTAATATACTGAAAATCTTTTAAAAATACATTTTATGCCTTCAATGATGAGATGGTTTAGGTATAATTTTCTGGATCTTCTTGAACATGTACAAAAAATAGTCATTCTTTTTCTCAAAATAAAATGAGAATGAAATTTACCACCTATACTTGCAATCAAGGGTCAATTTATAAATTGTCACATTGACCTTCAAAAAGCTATTTCAGTCATAAATATGATCAAAAGAAGTTTATAGGCCAGAAGGTCAAATTGGTTCAGATGTCAGGGTATATAAAGACTAATAAAAGCAAGAGTACCAAAAATGTATAGGATTGTATTTTTAGTGCTGATGGAATACACTCTACCCACAGTAGAATTATATTAAATTTAATCAAAGTTAATTTTAAGAAACATATTTAAATAATATGTTAAATAATATGCTGTAAGATGTATAAGAAGCCAGGAGATCAACAAAGTGATTGTGCTTGAAGTTATGAAGGTAACACTTCCGTAGGTTAACACTTTAAATTTTCTACAAGTAATTTCTATGCAAAGAACAGAGTTTAAGCTAACAATCAATCCAAAAAATCCATTAATAGTAACCTCAATAACCAGAACATTTTAGATTTTACAGATTAGGTTTTTTAAATTTTGCTACCTACAGTATTTTAATTTTTCCAGATGTATATATAGCACAAGCATTTACAGATATTTTGTGTGTATGTGCATATGCATATATACTTATTCACATTCATATACCCATACATGGATCTGGTGATTGTGAAACATCAGTTCTTGATTTAATTTTTACCTATGTTCCATTTTTACAGGCAGTTCTAGTAACCTTATTTAAGTTATATCTACAATTTTTGTGACAAAAAAATGAAATATATGAACAATAAATTCATCTGGCAAAATGGTATGGAACTTGAGGTACTCTACTGATTTCCTTGAATTAACATTCTACGTAACTGCAACTCTATATCCCCAAATCTGCTAAATGAAATTCCAGTCCTATTCACAGTGCAGCACATTAACTTACTGCAAAATATGAAGCAAATATTAGGAAGAACATACCTTACTCTCATTGGATTTATAATATCACACTTTTTCTAGGATAAACAGATACTGCAAGGAGAACATGAGCTTTGGGGATGTATAGAACTATGTTTGATTAAGGTTCTTCTACTAACACACTATGTGAAACACACCAGGTGAAATAGTAATTCTTAAATGATAAAATGAAAATATTAAGAAACCTGAGTATAGAATCCATGTGAGTAGTAAGATAGAGTGTATATTGCATTTAATCAAGTGTCTATTCCATGATTTAGAATTCCCATCTTTTAAAATAAAAACTTGGTTTCATTTTTCTCATATTCAGCTGCACACATGGGTGAGTTAATGAGAACATATAAAATAAAGGATTGATCTACTTTCTTTGGAACTTGAATTCATTAGAATCTATACCTTTTTGTCCACTCATCAAAAGGTTTTGGTGTGTTTGTTTTTGTTTTTACCCTCTGAGTATTTAGTAAAAGAAATTGATTTATATACCCTGCATCTGGCATTCAGTCAAACAGAAAATGACGTTTGGAAATGCATGAAGATTATGACCAAGCAAACTGGTCCAAATGAAATGAGAAAGTGCCAAAAATGTTCTTTATTCCTGGGATGGGTTTTTCTGCCAGTGAATGTCACAGATTAATGCAGCTATTGAATAGCCCAGCGGCTTCTGCGGGACCATTAAGGATCTCAGTAAGTTCTAAAACCTATGAATCCTTAAAGCTAACGTGGGAAATATTCTAATGGTCCGAAAATCAGCAAATCCAAAAACTGAACACTAAACTAAAGAAAATACCTCTTGTTATACTCTCAGTTCACAGAATTTAGAACCTGAAAGTGCCTTAGAGTATTCTAGCATTCTAGAGAAGAAAACCATAAGGCTAAAGACTAATGGCTTGGATGAAAACTGTGAAGCCAACTTGATAAAAAAATGTTTTTAACATCTTTATTGGAGCATAATTGCTTTACAATGCCATGTTAGTTTAGGTTGTATAACAAAGTGAATCAGCTATGTATATACATACATCTCCATATCTCCTCCCTCTTGCATCTCCCTCCCACCCTCCCTATCCCACCCCTCTATGTGGACACAAAGCACCGATCTGAGCTCCCTGTGCTATGCAGCTGTTTCCAACTAGCTATCTATTTTGAATTTAGTAGTGTATATATGTCCATGCCCCTCTCTCACTTCATCACAGCTTACCCTTCCCCCTCCCCACGTTCTGAAGTCCATTCTCTACGTCTATGTCTTTATGCCTGAACTGCCCCTAGGTTCTTCAGAACCTTTTTTTTTATTACTATTATTTTTTTAGATTCCATATATCTGTGTTAACATATGGTATTTATTTTTCTCTTTCTGACTCACTTCACTCTGTATGACAGTCTCTAGATCCACCTACCTCACTACAAATAACTCAAATTCATTTCCTTTTATGGCTGAGTAATATTCTATTGTATATATGTGCCACATGATTTTTATCCATTCATCTGTTGATGGACACATAGATTGGTTCCATGTCCTGGTTATTGTAAATAGAGTTGCAATGAACAATGTGGTCCATGACTCTTTTGGAATTATGGTTTTCTCAGGGTATGTACCGAGTACCAGGATTTCTGGGTCGTATGGTAGTTCTATTTTTAGTTTTTTGAAGAAACTCCATACTGTCCTCCATAGTGGCTGTATCAATTTAAATTCCCACCAACAGTGGAAAGGGTTCCCTTTTCTCCACATCCACTCCAGGATTTATTGTTTGTAGAATTTTTAATGATAGCCATTCTGACTGGTGTGCGGTGATACCTCATTGTAGTTTTGATTTGCATTTCTCTAATGATTAGTGATGTTGAGCATCCTTTCATGTGTTTCTTGGCAATCTGTATTTCTTTTTTGGAGAAATGTCATAGGTCTTCTGCCCATTTTTGGATTGTTTTCTTTGATTTTTTGATACTGAGCTGCTTGTAAATTTTGGAGATTAATCCTTTGTCAGTTGCTTCATTTGCAAATAGTGTCACCCATTCTGAGGGCTGTCTTTTCATCTTGTTTATGGATTCCTTTGCTGTGCAAAAGCTTTTAAGTTTCATTAGGTCCCACTTTTTTATTTTTGTCTTTATTTCCATTTCTCTAGGAGGTGGGTCAAAAAGGATCTTGCTGTGATTTATGTCATGGAGTGTTCTGCCTATGTTTTCCTCCAGAGGTTTATACTGTCTGCCCTTACATTTAGGTCTTTAATCCATTCTGAGTTTATTTTTGTGTGGTGTTAGGGAGTGTTCTAATTTCATTCATTTACATGTACCTGTCCAGTTTTCCCAGCACCACTTATTGAATAGGCTGTCTTTTCTCCATTGTATATTCTTGCCTCCTTTATCAAATAGAAGTTGACCATATGTGTGTGGGTTTACCTCTGGGCTTTCTATGTGTTCCATTGACTTAAATTTCTCTTTTTGTGCAAGTTTCATACTGTCTTGATTACTATAGCTTTCTAGTATAGTCTGAAGTCAGGGAGTCTGATTCCTCCAGCTCCATTTTTCTTTCTCAAGATTGCTTTTGCTATTTGGGGTCTTTTGTGTTTCCATACAAATTGTGAAATTTTTTCTTCTACTTCTGTGAAAAATGCCATTGGTAGTTTGATAGGGATTGTACTGAATCTGTCGAAAGCTTTGGGCAGTTTAATCATTTTCACAGTGTTGTTTCTTTCAATCCAAGAACATGGTATCTCTCCATCTGTTTGTATCATCTTTAATTACTTTCATCAGTATCTTATAGTTTTCTGCATACAGGTCTTTTGTCTCCTTAGGTAGGGTTATTCCTAAGCATTTTATTCTTTTTGTGGCCATGGTAAATGGGAGTATTTCTTTAATTTTTCTTTCAGATTTCTCATCATTAGTGTATAGGAATGCAAGAGATTTCTGTGCATTAATTTTGTATCCTGCCACTTTACCAAATTCATTGATTAGCTCTAGTAGTTTTCTGGTAACATATTTAGGATGCTTTATGTATAGTACCATGTCATGTGTAAATGGTGACAGTTTTACTTCTCCTTTTCCAATTTGTATTCTTTTATTTATTTTTCTTCTCTGATTGCCACGGCTAAAACTTCCAAAATGATGTTGAATAATAGTGGTGAGAGTGGACAACCTTGTCTTGTTCCTGATCCCAGTGGAAATGCTTTCAGTTTTTCACCATTGAGAACAATGTTGGCTGTGGGTGTTTCATATATGGCCTTTATTATGTTGAAGAAAGTTTGCTCTATGCCTACTTTCTGGAAGGTTTTTATCATACATGGGGGCTGAATTTTGTTGCAAGCTTTTTCTGCATCTACTGAGATGATCATATGATTTTTATCCTTCAATTTGTTAATATGGTTTATCACATTGATTTGCTTATAGTGAAGAATCTGTGCATTCCTGGGATAAACTCCACTTGATCATGGTGTATGATCTTTTTAATGTACTGTTGGATTCTTTTCGCTAATATTTTGTTGAGGATTTTTACATCTATGTTCATCAGTGATACTGGCCTGTAGTTTTCTTTTTAGGTGGCATCTTTGTCTAGTTTTGATACCAGGGTGATAGTGGCCTCATAGAATGAGTCTGGGAGTGCTCCTCCCTCTGCTATATTTTGGAAGAGTTTGAGAAGAATAGGTGTTAGCTCTTCTCCAAATGTTTGATAGAATTTGCCTGTGAAGCCATGTGGTCTTGAGCAATTTTTTTTTTGGAAGATTTTTAATCATAGTCTCAATTTCAGTGCTTGTGATTGGTCTGTTTATTTTTTCTATTTCTTCCTGGTTCAGGCTCAGAAGGTTGTGCTTTTCTAAGAATTTGTCCATTTCTTCCAGGTTGTCCATCTTATTGGCATATAGTTGCTTGTAGTAATCTCATGATCCTTTGTATTTCTGCAGTATCAGTTGTTACTTCTCCTTTTTCATTTCTAATTCTGTTGATTTGTGCCTTTTCCCTTTTATTCGTGTTGAGTCTGGCTAATAGTTTATCAGTTTTGTTTATCTTCTCAACTAGCTTTTAGTTTTATTGATCTTTCCTATCATTTCCTTCATTTCTTTTTCATTTATTTCTGGTCTGATTGTTACAATTTCTTTCCTTCTGCTAAATTTTGGGTTGTTTTGTTCTTCCCTCTCTAATTTCTTTAGGTTTAAGGTTAGGTTGTTTATTTGAGATGTTTCTTGTTTCTTGAGGTAAGAATTTGTTGCTATAAACTCCCCTCTTAAGACTGCTTTTGCTTCATCACATAGATTTTGTGTCATTGTGCTTTCATTGTTATTTGCTTCTAGGTGTTTTTTGATTTCCTCTCTGATTTCTTCAGTGAGCTCTTGGTTTTTTTGTAGTGTATTGTTTAGCCTCCTTGTGTTTGTATTTTTTACAGATTTTTTCCTTTAATTGATATCTAGTCTCAAAACATTGTGGTCAGAACAGATACTTGATATGATTTCAATTTTCTTAAATTTACCAAGGCTTGATTTGTGACCCAAGATATGATCTATCCTGGAGAATATTCCACGTACACTGGAGAAGTGTGTGTAATCTGCTCTTTTGGGATGGAATGTCCTATGAATATCAATTAAATCCATCATGTTTAATGTATCATTTAAAGCTTCTGTTTCCTTATTTATATTCCCTTGTATGGTCTGTCCATTGGTGAAAGTGAGTTGTTAAAGTCCCCTACTATGATTGTGTCACTGTTGATTTCCCCTTTTATGGCTGTTAGCATTTGCTTTGTGTATTGAGGTGCTCCTATGTTGGGTGCATAAATATTTACAATTGTTTTTTCTTCTTCTTGGATTTATCCCTTGATCATTATGTAGTGTCCTTCTTTGTCTCTTGTAATATTCTTTATTTTAAAGTCTATTTTTTCTGATATGAGTATTGCTATGCCAGCTTTCTTTTGATTTCCATTGCATGGAATATCTTTTTCCATCCCCTCACTTTCAGGCTGTATGTATCCCTAGGTCTGAAGTGGGTCTCTTGTAGACAGCACACGTAAGGGTCTTGTTTTTCTTTCCATTCAGACAGTCTATGTCTTTAGATTGGGGCATTTAATCCATTTACATTTAAGGTAGTTGTCAACAGATATGTTTCTATTACCATTTTCATAATTGTTTTGGGTTTGTTTTTGTAGGTCTTTCCCTTCTCTTGTGTTCCTACCTAGAGAATTTTCTTTAGCATTTGTTGTAAAACTGGTTTGGTGGTGCTGAATTCCCTTAACTTTTGCTTATCTGTAAAGGTTTTAATTTCTCCATTGAATCTGAATGACATCCTTACTGGGTAGAGCAATCTTGTTTGAAGGTTTTTCCCTTTCATCACTTTAAATATGTCCTGCCACTCCCTTCTGGCTAGCAGTTTCTGCTGAAAGATCAGCTGTTAACCTTATGGGTATTCCCTTGTATGTTATTTGTTGCTTTTCCCTTGCTGCTTTTAGAATTTTTTTTGTATTTAATTTTTGATATTTTCATTATTATGTGTCTTGGCATCTTTATCCTTGGATTGATCCTCTATGGGTGTCTCTGCACTTCCTGGTCTTGATCGACTATTTCCTTTCCATATTAGGGTAGTTTTCAACTATAATTTCTTCAAGTATTTTCTCAGTCCCTTTCTTTTTATCTTCTTCTGGGACCCCTATAATTCAAGTGTTAGTGTGTTTAATGTTGTCCCAGAGGTCTCTGACACTGTCCTCAATTCTTTTCAATCACTTTTTCTCTATTCTGCTCTGAAGTAGTTATTTCCACTATTTTATGTTCCAGGTCCCTTACCCATGCTTCTGCCTCAGTTATTCTGCTCTTAATTCCTTCCAGAAATTTTTAAATTTCATTTATTGTGTTGTTCATCATTGTTTGCTTGCTCTTTATTTCTTCTAGGTCCTTGTTAAACGTTTCTTGTGTTTTATCCATTCTATTTCCAGGATTTTGTTGTTTTTGTTTTTTTTCTTTGTGGTACACAGGCCTCTCACTGTTGTGGCCGCTCCTGTTGCAGAGCACAGGCTCCGGACACGCAGGCTCAGCAGCCATGGCTCATGGGCCCAGCCGCTCCGTGTCATGTGGGCTCTTCCCAGACCGGGGCATGAACCTGTGTCCCCTGCATCAGCAGGTGGACTCTCAACCCCTGCGCCACCAGGGAAGCCCCTATTTTCAGGATTTTGAATCATCTTTACTATCATTACTCTGAATTCTTTTTCAAGTACACTGCCTAATTCCTCTTCATTTGTTTGGTCTGGTGTGTATTTACCTTGCTCCTTCATCTTCTGTCTATTTCTCTGTCTTCTCATTTTCCTTTACTTACTGTGTTTATGGTCCATTTTGCCAGCTGCAGGTTTTTAGTTCCCTTTGTTTTTTTGGTGTCTGCTCCCAGTGGGTAAGGTTGGTTCAGTGCATTGTGTAGGCTTCCTTTTTGAGGGGACTGGTGCCTGTGTTCCGGTGGATGAGGCTGGATCTTTTCTTTCTGATGGGCAGGACCACATCTGGTGTTGCGTTTTGGGATGTCTGTGAATTTATTATTGTTTTAGGCAGCCTGTCTCTTAATTGATGGGTTTGTGGCCTGTCTTGCTAGTTGTTGGGCATAGGGTGTCCAGCCCTGTAGCTTGCTGGTCGTTGAGTGGAGTTGGGTCTTAGCGTCGAGATGGAGATCTCTAAAAGAACTTTCACTGTTTGATATTATGTGGAGCCAGGTCTCTGGTGGACCAATGTCCTGAACTCAGCTCTCACACCTCAAAGGCTCAGAACTGACACCCAGCCAGAGCACCAAGAACCATCAGCCACATGGCTCAGAAGAAAATGGAAAAAGAAGGAAAGGAAGGAAGGAAGGAAGGAAGGAAGAAAGAAAGAAAGAAAGAAAGAAAGAAAGAATAAAATAAAGTTATTAAAATAGAAAAAAATTATTAAAAATAAAAATATAAAAGTGTAATAAAAATGAAAGAGAAAGAAGAGAGCAAGCAAACCAAAAAACCTATCCACCAATGATAGCAAGTGCTAAAAACTATACTAAAAAAAAAATCATAAAACCACAAATGGACAGTCAGAACCTTGGACAAATGGCAAAAGCAAGCTATAGAGACAAAATCACACAAAGACACACACACATACACACAAAAAGAGAAAAAGGAAAAAATATATGTACATATAAAATATATATAAAGGAAGAGAGCAACACATCAATAAACAAATATACCAATGATATTAAGCTCTAAATACTAAACTAAGATAAACATAAAACCTGAAGCAAATTAGATGTGGAAAGCAAACCCAAAGTCTACAGTTGCTCCCAAAGTTCTTCACCTCAATTTTGGGATGATTTGTTGTCTATTCAGGTATTCCACAGTTGCATGGTACATCAAGTTGATTGTGGAGATTTATTCCGCTGCTCCTGAGGCTGCTGGGAGAAATTTCCCTTTCTCTTCTTTGTCCACAGAGCTCCTGGGGTTCAGGTTGGATTTGACCCTGCCTCTGTGTGTAGGTCACCTGAGGGCATCTTTTGGGAAGTCTGAGGACTTCTGTCAGCATTCAGTAGGTGTTCTGTAGGAGCTGTTCCACATGTAGATGTAGTTTTGATGTATTTGTGGAGAGGAAGGTGAACTCCACGTCTTACTCCTCCACCATCTTGAAGACACCTGGACTTGATTATATTTTAACAGTTGGCAGGGGTCCTGACATCCAAGTGAACAAGTTTAATTTCCCTGATAACTAATTGTCTTTCCTCAACTTTAGTTATGGGTAAAACCTCATACTTTTGCCATTTTGGGGGATTTACTTTCTCAAGAAAGAATACTAGGGTATGATTACTAGGTATGATTACATGATTTACTAACTCTTTAATTTAAGAGACCAGAGTACAGTAGATGTCAGTTAAGCCTTGATCCTGATTGCAGAAGGACTCACAAAAAATTTGTTTTCAAATCTGTTTCTTCTCTCTCTCTTCCCCCATTGTGCTCTGATGCAATATTAACCTCATTCTTAACTCTAGGGGCGCTTTTTGGAAGCTTTAAGGATAAAGTTCATAGCTTCATAATTTTATATTTCTAAGGCAATTGGAGAGAGCTAATGTATTTTATCATATCTCTAGTAAATAACAGTAAATAATTAAACATACCTTCTGTTTGAAAAAGCTTATGTCATTTGTCCAACTCAATAAATCACTGTGGCAAATATATTCAGAACACACTCTGGAATTGGGAGGAAGAAAGTGAATTCTGCTTGAACCTTATAGTTCATGAATTTAGTACTATTAAGAGGGGGAACAAGAAAATGCATGTTAAAAAAAAAATCAAGAGATGATCTTTAAACTACCACACAAACTGTGTCCTCTTAGTTTCTCAGGCAAATATCCAATATGCCAATTTAAAATATTTAAATGTTTAAAATTTAAACATTTTACTAAGCATAACATTTAATGAAACAGATAAATAATAAATATATATATAATTTCACAGTATCCACCAAAAAATAATACTTTCACAGTATCAACCTTTATAATCAAAGAATATGACACTGATAATGTTAGTCATTATTTAATCAGTATTGGCTGAAAAGAAAAATGCTTTATCAACTCTGTTTGCAGACCTATAGACAGATGTAGTGGTTTTTTATTTTGAAATGATAACTGTCTGCAACATTATACTTAATATTTTCTTTTCTTGATGTACTTGCTAGAAAACAATTCTTACAACAGAGAACTTTTCTAAAGAGTAGTGATTTTTCAAAACCTTTATGAGAAACATTTTGAATTTTTGTTTCAAAAAGATCCTTGAATAATTTTTGACAGAGAGCCAAATGATTGTGCATAACTATATGTGTTTCCATTACCCAGAGTTATTAGAAATGCCATGTTTTTAATTAGCCAGACAAGTGAAATCATTTGAAAGCACTTGAGCTATAAGGATATCTTGAAATGTTAATGAAAGAAGGATAATAAAAATATGTACTAAGTTAATTATGGGAATCATCAGTTCAGCATTTTTTTTTAAATTTGTGCTAGCAGTGAAATCAAAGACAAAATATAATAATCATAACATAAGGCACATATGTACTTTACTAATCTACTAATCTATATCTTGATATACATAGATATAAGAATCCTTCCAATACTCCCAAAACATAACCATTATTGCCCTATTTTATAGGTCAAAAAACAAAAATGATAAAAAAATTAAAACAACTTACTTAAAATATGCTATGGTCTGAATATTTGTGTCTTCCAAAATTCATATGTTGAAATCCTAACCTCCATGTAATCCAGGAAGCCTCATGCTTAATGTCTGTTAAAACTGTCCTCAGAAACAGTGATTCATATCTCTTAGAAAGTAAAAAAAATTATACAATTTTGATTTTGAGGGTTTTTTTACATTGAGTTGCTGTTTTCAGATGTGGCTTTATATTGCTACTAATTTTGAAGCATGAACAATATTTAGGGAATAGATTTGAAAACCTAGTACAAGCACCTATTTTTGGCCATCTTAAGCTGCTCCGAATGACCAGTTTGGCTGTCAGTGAGAGATATAGCAGTAGCATCCATGCCACATTTTGGAAAAATTTTTGTTTAAATTGACTATACATTTAGAAACCCCATCGCATAGCACTTTTTGCTATTTATTTATCTTGACATATTTTTGTTTGATTGTTTTTGTCCTGAAGAGAGGAAATCACATTCTATAGGCTTGACCTTATAATATACTGGCCTGGTAAGAAATGGAAGTATTTATGAATAGAGTATTAATGTTATAAAATTCAAATAGGAGTTCAGCAGCTTCTTTGAAATTAATTTTCTTATTAAAGTACTGTCACAATATATTTCTCTTATTAATTTTTATTTATTTGTCCTTTTTAAAAAACATTGACTTGGCGACACAGATGGCTGAAAAGCAGATTATTCCACTAATAATCTTGTGGAAGAGGTAACAAGAAGCAGGTTTTGGAAAAAAGAAAAAAAACTTGCAAAGATCTTGTCAGGTCTTCTAAGTTGATTAAAAGAACACAAAAAAAAACAAGCATGTTTAATTGTATCCAAAAATACTGTGACAATTCTTCATTTCTTGTGACCCAGTTTAGGAACTTAGCAATTTCACATCATTACTCATAATCCACATAGTATAAATAAAATTGTAACCAAAAACCCCCCCAAATTAACCGTAAGTACATTGATTTTTGCCTGACTCATTATTTCATAGCATACTATTAAAAAATATTTTCTGGGGCTTCCCTGGTGGCACAGTGGTTGTGACTCCTCCTGCCAATGCAGGGGACACGGGTTCGTGCCCAGGTCCAGAGAGATCCCACATGCAGCGGAGTGGCTGGGCCCGTGAGCCATGGCTGCTGAGCCTGCACGTCCAGAGCCTGTGCTCCACAATGGGAGAGGCCACACAGTGAGAGGCCCGTGTACCGCAAAAAACAAAAAACAAAACAACAACAAAAAATTATTTTCTGATGGCAATGATATAAAATGGTGAAAATATATTTCTATATAAAAGTACTAATATTATGCATTTATAGAAATATCTGGCAATTGGGCAAGTAAAAAGAATAACTTCATGCTATGTCATTATATCATAAATCATTCACAGATATTGAAAATAGATATAATCTAATAATATTTTTAAAAAGATCATTTCATTTGGAAAAAATATTTATTTATTCATATTTAAGTACTTTAATTTTTTAGAGAAGTTTTAGGTTTACAGCAAAATTGAAAGGAAGTTACAAAGAATTCTCATATACCCCTTTCCCCCACACATGCATAGCCTCTGTCATTTTCAACATTCCTCGCCAGAGTGGTAGACTTTTTACAATCGATGAACCTACATTGATACATCATAATCACCCAAAGTTCATAATTTACAGTTCACTCTTGGTGTTGTATTTACATTCTTTGGGTTTAGACAAATGTATAGTGACATATATCCATCATTAGAGTATTGTCACTGCCATAAAAATGCTCTACACTTCACCTATTCATCCTCGCTTTCAGCAAGCACTGTAATTTTTATTGTCCCCATAGTTTTGCCTTTTCAATAATGTCATATAGTTGGAATCATGTAGTTGGAATCATAACTTTTTCAGATTGGCTTCTTTCACTTAGTAATATGTTTTTAAGTTTCCTCCATATCTTTCCTTATTATTGTGTTTTAAGAGTTCTTTGTATATTTTGGGTAATAATCCTTTATCAGATGTGTCTTTTGCAAATACTTTCTCCCAGACTGTGGCTTGTTCTCTTATTCTCTTGACATTGTCTTTAACAGAGCAAACTTTTAAATTATAATGAAGTCCAGTTTATCAATTTTTTTTCATGGATTGGGCCTTTAGTGTTCTGTCCAAAAAGTCACTTCCATACCCAAGGTAATCTAGGGTTTTTTTTTTCTATGTTATCTTTCAGAAATTTTATAGTTTTGCATTTTACATTTAAGTCTGTGATCCATTTTAAGTTAATCTTTGTTAAGGGTGTCATGTCTATATCTAGATTGATATTTTTTGCATGCAGCTCTCTAATTGTTCCAGCACCATTTATTGAAGAGGCTATCTTTGCTTCCTTGTACTGCCTTTGCTACTCTGTCAAATATCAATTTATATGGGTCAATTTGGGCTCTTATTCTGTTCCATTTACCTTTTTTATCATTCTTTTACAACACTGTCTTGATTACTGTAGCTCTATAGTATGTATTGAAGTTGGATAGCATCAGTTCTCCAACTTTTTTCCTCTCGTTCAATATTGTGTTGGCTATTCTTGGTCTTTGGCCTCTCCATATAAATTTTTAAAATCAGTTTTTTAATATTCACAAAATATCTTGCTGGGATTTTTATTGTGATTATGTTGAATCTATAAATCATGTAGGGAAGAACTGACGTCTTGACAATATTGAGTTTTCCTGTCCATGATTATGGACTATCTCTCCATTTATTAAGTTCTTCTTTGATTTCATTCATCAGAGTTTTGTCATTTTCCACATGATGTTCTTGTACATGTTTTGTTAGATTTATACCTATTTCATTTTCTTTGGGTGCTAATGTAAATGGTATTGTGTTTCTAATTTCAAATTTCACCTACTCATTGCTAGTATACAGTAAAATGATTGACTTTTTATTCTAACTTTGTTATATTTGCTTATTAGTTTCAAGAGGAAAATTTATTTTTTCAAAACAGCATAATCCACAAAGGGGTAAATTCAGATATCCAGCAAACTTTTGAAAAAGTTCTTGACATCAAAATGCATTAGATAATTAAAACTGCAAATACCAACTCATACATACCAGAATGGTAAATAGAAAAGAATGTACCAAAATTGGCAAGGGGGAGGAATGACTGGAATACTCTTCAAAAGTTAAATTAATTAAATTTAATATATGCTTAAAGTTAGAATGAATAATATTGTCTTTGTTCAGGAGATTGGTGGTAACTGAAAAAGGGCTTGAAATGTTTTGGGGTAGTGCAGTGATCCGTTTCCTGATCTGGGCTGTGGTTACATATTTGTGTTCACTCTGAAAAGACATTTAGTTACACATATATGATTTTTATACTTATCTCTTAGGCATGGGCTATTATAAAAGAATTGTTTTCTCATAAAAAATAAAAGAACATATGATTTAAATATAAAATATGGACCTCAGGAGAGGATTCTTAAATCTAGCCAGATATTAAGGGTCCTGAGCACATACACAGGAATTGAAGACTTGGAAGAAAATTTAATTCTCAAGGAGAATAGATAGAATGAAGAGATAAAAGCCAGAACTCTGAGATAAGTCAGGCTTCAAAGAGCAGAACATAAAGCCAGCAAGTAGAATAAGGAGGAATTGTCAGATTTAAGAAAAAATTAGGAGGAAGTTATCACAGTGTCAGATACACAAAGATGTACAATTATTTAGAGAATTAATCTTTGAATTTAATTACAAATATGCCACTAGTGATCTTCCTGAGAAATGTCATTGTAAGTTAGAGATAAAAACCTTATTGCAACAGATTGGAGAAAGTAGACTCATTATTCACAATGTTTGTCCACAAAAGAGATGTTGGAAATAGGACAGTATCAACAGAAGATGTGTCTTTGAGGAACAGATGAATAGCTGTTTTACAAGCTATACAATATTGAGCAAATTACTCAACTTCTCTGAGGTTTGAAATCCATATAAGCAAAAAAGCATAATAAAACCTAAGTAAAGTTGTGAAATATATGTGAAAGTGACTTATAATTCTATAAAACATTTCTCAAATTCCACTTAAATGCTACATTCAATAATAGAAAATATAGTAAGATAGAGCTATGTTTTATCATATGGAATATTTTTTCAGGTAAAAGAGTACATTTGAAAATAACTGTATATTTGAGTAGTTTTTGAGGAGCTATATGAATGTGGGTTCCATTCAGCTTGTGTTTTAGTTTTTTCTTCTACTATTTACATCTAGAATTTGTACTAAATTTATTTTAAAAAGTAGATTTATGCCAAATGGTAGCAGAATTGTAAATTAAGGGCAGTGAAATTTGAATTATGTTAAGGGGTCAAGGAAGTAAAATAGTGAAGTAAGCTGTTGTTATTATAAACATAGAGCTCTCTAGAGAAAGCCTAAGATGATACTGCAGCAGAAATATCATGACCTAAGAAAAACACAGGCCATGCTACTTTAGATATCAACAATAAACTTTGTAGTTTATTTCTCATGTTTTAAGAGAATAAACTGTACAATAAATTCATGCAACTGTTCATCACACAGCTGAGATTAATGAAACAATCTGCACTGACTTCTTCATAAACAAATATAATCACCAATATTAATCCCTTCTGGCTTTTACCTTAACCACGTTTTTAATGCAAGTTGAATTGCTTGCCAACATATATATATATATATTTGTTGTTGTTGTTTTGTTTTGTTTTTTGGGTTTTTTTGCGGTACGCGGGCCTCTCACTGTTGTGGCGTCTCCCGTTGCAGAGCACAGGCTCCGGACGCGCAGGCTCAGCGGCCATGGCTCACAGGCCCAGCCACTCCGTGGCATGTGGGATCTTCCCAGACCGGGGCACGAACCCGTGTCCCCTGCAACAGCAGGCGGACTCTCAACCACTGCACCACCAGGGAAGCCCTACCAATATTTTTTTGTTTTACTTCAATGCAGAGAAGATTATATAATCCCTGATGTAAAAAAATATATACATATGCACATCCCAAAGTCTGTATAAAAGTTGGATTTTTATCCAGTAGTCCAGCAACTGCTGATTCTGATTCCCCTTATTATTTTATCATTCTTTATAATGCTGGTGGATGTCTCAGAAAAATTTGGGACCTTTAATTTACATATCAAAGTTTTTAGCCTTTTTCCTATGTAGTATATGCTACTGGCCATTTTAAATTAAGGAGATTTGCTGAAAATGTGCTTCTTCTCCAAAATCCTATTAGAGGGCTTCCCTGGTGGCACAGTGGTTAAGAATCCACCTGCCAATGCAGGCGACATGGGTTCGAGCCCTGGTCTAGGAAGATCCCACAAGCCATAGAGCAACAAAGCCCGTGCGCCACAACTACTGAAGCCCACACATCTAGAGCCCATGCTCCACAACAAGAGAAGCCACAGCAATGAGAAGCCCTCCCACCACAACAAAGAGTAGCCCCCGCTCGCCGCAACTAGAGAAAGGCTGCATGAAGCAATGAAGACCCAGTGCAGCCAAAAATAAATATATTAATTTTAAAAATCCTATTAGAGGTTTCACAATGAATTGATAAGTGTTAACATGGTAGTAAGATCACTAACTTTATATCTCTTTAATGATATTATCTGCTTCAGTTTTACTGATAAATTTGGTACATATATATTTTAAAATCACTAGAGATTTTAAAGGGGGCATGGAATTATTTAGAACAGGTCCTTATATAGACACAGCCTCCAGCATCTGGGATGCCAGTCATTCTTGGTGTTTTGTGTGTTTACTTTGGAAATGACCTTAGGTATCAATATGAGCTACACAACATAGATCTCAGTTAGAGTTAGAAAATCTGACAACAGTGACACCAGCCTGCAAAGAGGAATAAAAACTGAGTACAAAATCATGTTCTTCTAGCCTCCAGAACTGTGAGACAATAAATGTGTATTACTTAAGCTACCCAATCTGTGTTACTTTGTCAGGGCTATCTAAGTAAGCAAATTTAAGCATCAGCTGCAGTAATAGATCCTACATAGACGTTTGCAAAATATGTACTAAAGAGATATTGGAACTATAATTCAAAACATGAGTCTGAATCTATGAATTCAATTGCTCCCTTCTGGACAAATCAATTAAAATAATCAATAAGGCAGAACATAAAAAAAATCCTATATCCATTATGGAAAATAGAAAAAGTCACAACAGATATTCCAGCAATATTAAGAAAGTTTCCTGATACATAATTCAAGAGAGATCAATCTACTGGAAAGGCCAACCAACCCACAATTCTTGACTAATAAAAATGTCTGGCTGGATGAGAACTGAAATGAACACTCAGAAGAATGAAACTAATGGGGCTCAGTGTAAATGCAAGTCTTGAGCCCGTTGATGAAGCTTGGGTGGGAGATACATTTCTTTTAAATTGTACTTTATTTAGTTTAACAAATTTAATAAATATAATTTACATACCATAATATTCACCTGTTTTTCAGGTAAAATTCAAGATTCTTTAGTAAACTTAAAGAGTTAACCAGCATATAATCGAGGTAGAACATTTCCATCACCCCTGAAAGATCTCTAGTGATCTATTAGGTCTGACCTCACAAATGACTTTGGAAAGTGCAGTGGGTCCCAGAATGCAGAGGGTAAGACTGAGTATTTGTTCTCATAGGCTACTTGGTGGTGTCACCTAGCTTACACTTTCTCCTTAATTAGAACCACTGCCATTACGTGCTTCTAATGAAGAGAGAGATTTGAATACTTTCTATTTTATTTTTTCTCCTGCCCATGATATGTGTTTTTTGTTTGTTTGTTTTGTTTTGTTTAGGGGAGCTGGTGTGGCTGTCAATTACATGACTTTGCCTTCATATATGACATACACGCCACAGATCAATCATAATACCCCATTCTCCTGGATAGAGTCATTGTCCAAAAATAGGTATTTGCCAAAATAAGGGCTGATTAAAATCTTTTAGAGGGAACTGGTATGCCCATCTACCAGCAAATTTTTGGTATCCAAGAAAGAGCTTTGTTAAGAACAAGTCACCTAGGAAAATGAAGCATACCGGCTGAAAGATACAGAATCCCTTGCCTGAAAGAAGTCAATTTCTTAAAATTTCAAGTCATGTGAGTCAATAAATAACTCCCTTTTCATTCCATTGATTCTTGATTCAAATTTACACTATCTATGAGTTCCAGGACATCCCAACCAGAGAAATTAATGTATAAAGTAATCCAGGGTACTTGGCAGAAGCAAGTATAAATCTCTTTGGAAAGATATATGCTCAACACTAGATGCAGACCTATATCAAGCATGGACCACAGGAACTCACTAACAAAACAACAAATACAAGGAAACGAGCTATCTTGAATGCCATTCAAAGTCAACAACAAACACAGACCTAAAACCCTTTAGGTCTATGGTAATGGAGATATGAGGTAGAAAATATAAAATAACTATTTTTAAGTAAAATAAATAAAAACACAAGACTGTCAGAGATGACAATGCTCCTCTTTCATTCTCATTTGAAGACTTTTTTTAATCACAAGAAATTATGCTCATTCAGAGACCAGTCTTAACCAAAAGGGAGCCTACACAATCACATATGGTTCAGGAAAGAAAATACATTTTTCTATGAAGAGAATATGTGCACGAGTTGTCCTAGGTAGGATGAAATGCCTTGATAATTGTGTTATTATTTTATTTTTATTATGGTCTTTATAGTATAGCCCACAAAATAGTAATATTTCTATTTGATAAATGGGCTCATTTAGTTAAAATTATTAATTTGTTGTGGCTCATATACAAGAAACAAGACAAAGCTAACTTGCCTGCAGCTTCTACCTCTGATCTTTATCCTGGGATCTAGGTGTCATTCAACATGACATCTGTTCTTGGATATATGGTATGCAGTGAGCATCACTGATTTCTTAATAATATAAAAATTTCCAGTTGTTATGAAGAAGAAAGAAGTATACTTTACAATATAAGATAAAGATGGAAGTGAAGTGATGTTGTATACAAAGTAGAAGGTTAAGAACAGACAGAGTTTTGCTTGGCTGTGAGCAATGAGAAGCACTCTGTATATAACTCTTTAAATTCTATGATGTGTCCCTTACTGTGAGTCCTCCAAAAATTTCAAAAATTTCAAAATTATGTGCTCTAGTGTACTGACATAGGTGACATACTCAAATTTTATATAGTAATTTAGTTTTTACATCAAGGTTTATATGAATCAAAACAGAGTCAAGCCAAAAGTTCAAAGGCAATAGCTGATATAGATGTTAGAAAAACCACAAAGAAACTGCATTAAAAAACAACCAAACAATTAACTAAAATAAAAATGAAATTATGAGAGAAATTAAAATAGTGGTAGTAAATATGACAGGCACATGGCTAATATATATATAGTTTTTTTTTTTTTTAATTAGTTTGGGCTGTGTTGGGTCTTCGTTGCTGTGTGCAGGCTTTCTCTAGTTGTAGTGAGTGGGGGCTACTCTTCATTGCAGTTGCACGGGTTTCTCATTGCGGTGGCTTCTCCTGTTGAGGAACATGGACTTTAGGTACATGGGCTTCAGTAGTTGTGGCTTGCATGCTCTAGAGTGCAGGCCCAGTAGTTGTGGTGCATGGGCTTAGTTGCTCCGCAGCATGTAGGATCTTCCCGGAACAGGGATCGAAACCATGTCTCCTGCATTGGCAGGGGGATTCTTAACCACTGTGCCACCAGGGAAGATGGTTAATATATTTGTTGTATAAATATTTTGTATCATATTCCCATTGGTAGATATGTATGGAAAGATATCTTGAAATATTAATCTTTGTGAATTTTCTCTTCTGTACTTTCTTTTATGTTTTACTTCTCAATGAGAGTCAAAGTCATTCAGATTACCCAGTGTAACTGGAATAATTTACAGCAGAAATTCAAATGGGAGAACTGTCTATATTTAGTGTTTGGCTTCAAAAGCAAAATTTTGGTGCTCCAAAGGGTAAAAAGACTTTCAAAATTCTGTTTTTAATATTCAAGTCCTGGGTTTTCTTGAATCAGGCTAGCAATTGGAGTGGAAAAAGACTCTTGAAAAATTAGTAGTAAGACTTTTACAGAGGTAGTAGATAAAACTAGCACAATGACAATGGATTGGAAGGAGGAAGGAGAAAGGTACAGACTACTTCTTTTCACAAGAAAAGGAGTCAATGGCATGGGGAAGGAAAAGAAGGTGGGGATGGTATTATTTGGGCGCATACAATTATACCAGAATGAAGGGTACCATATGGACAAAAATAAAAGTATATACCGGGCTTCCCTGGTGGCGCAGTGGTTGGGAGTCCACCTGCTAATGCGGGGACACATGTTTGCGCCCCGGTCCAGGAAGATCCCACATGCCGCGGAGCGGCTGGGCCCGTGAGCCATGGCCACTGGGCCTGCGCATCCAGAGGACCCTGTGCTCCGCAACGGGAGAGACCACAATAGTGAGAGGTCTGCGTACTGCACACACAGACACAAAAAATAGTATATACCTTACGGGGTTGGAAGAATTAAATTAGGTATTATTTGTGGGTAGAGCAGTGCCTGGTCCTCAGTAAGTGCTTAAATATATGTTAGTAGACATAATATTTTCTTTTTTATTATTATTTTGTTTTTTGCGGTACACGGACCTCTCACTGCTGTGGCCTCTCCCATTGTGGAGCACAGGCTCCAGATGTGCAAGCTCAGCGGCCATGGCTCACGGGCCCAGCTGCTCCGCGGCATGTGGGATCTTCCCCGACCGGGGCACAAACCCGTGTCCCCTGCATCAGCATGCGGACTCTCAACCACTGCACCACCAGGGAAGCCCTAGTAGACATAATTTTATAAATTAATTTGTATTTGTATGCTCACCTAATAAAATGTTTAAAAAAATTGAAAAACATATGGGTAAAGCTGTTGATAAGGATCTTTCTGAACTATTGCTAGGGACTTTCATGGTTTTTATTACATATTTTTGTGATGGTTGATGAACAAGCTATGAATTTTTAATTAGAAAAAAATGTTAATAAAACACCCACAAAATATATACACATTCAATAGGAAACCAAGCAACCACTATGAGCAGAAAATTTAAAAACAAATGTCATGCCTGAAGTTTACAAACTTACAAGTAGAAAATAAACCATCTAAGTAACAAAAGAGAATGCAAGCACAGTGACTGGTATATGGCAGGTGCTCAATAGTGAATTGTAAATAAATAATGAATGAAACACAAACCAACAGCTTAGAGTAATTTGTCTGTAAGAATGTTAATAATTCTGAAAGCATAATGTGTTTATTTTCATTTGGAAACTAAATTGCAATATACAGTATACATTTTAATATATTCACATATTTCTTCCATCAATTCCATATCTGCTAAACTATTTGGAAGAGATAACATTAAATATAAAGAAAAATATACTATTTCACAAACTTTCAAATATTTTATTCTAATTTGTGCTATAAAATAAGCAAATTAAAAAGGAATAAATAAGAATTTATATAGTTGCAGTATAAAATGTCTTCAATAGCATTTCTATTGCATTTTTTATTATATTCAACTGCTTAAATGAAATAAGATGAATATAAAATCTGGAATTCTTTAGTCCATCAACTTTTAATGAATACAGATATTGCAGAAACAGATTGAAGAAGGGGCTGGTCGTTGTTCTTGAGCTCACATAAGTGGAAGTCTCAGACGGGGTAGGCCTGACCAGTGGAAAGTGGAAGTCCTGATGATACACTATATTTCAGAATAGCTCTATCATTGGCCTTAGGTTCATGATTAGACAAGTAATCTCTTTCGTATTATCTGGGGATGATGTTTAGTAAAACTGAATCAAAGATTTGTCAAGCAAAGAAGAATATAGGGTTTTTTTTTTTAACATCTTTACTGGAGTATAATTGCTTTACAATGTTGTGTTAGTTTCTGCTTTATAAAAAAGTAAATCAGCTATACGTATACATATATCCCCATATCTACTCCCCCTTGCGTCTCCCTCCCAACCCCCCATCCTACCCCTCTACATGGTCACGAAGCACTGAGCTGATCTCCCTGTGCTATCCGGCTGCTTCCCACTAGCTACCTATTTTACATTTGGTAGTGTATATATGTCCATGCCACTCTTTCACTTCATCCCGGTTTACCCTTCCCCCTCCTGATGTCCTCAAGTCCATTCTCTACATCTGTGTCTTTACTCCTGTCCTGCACCTAGGTTCTTCAGAACCTCTTTTTTTTTTTTTTTTTTTTAGATTCCATATATATGTCTTAGCATAAGGTATTTGTTTTTCTCTTTCTGACTTACTTCACCCTGTATGACAGATTCTAGGTCCATCCTCCTCACTACAAATAACTCAATCTCATTTATTTTTATGGCTGAGTAATATTCCATTGTATATATGTGCCACATCTTCTTTATCCATTCATCTGTCGATGAACACTTAGGTTGCTTCCATGTCCTCGTTATTGTAAACAGAGCTGCAATGAACATTGTGGTACATGACTCTTTTTGAATTATGGTTTTCTCAGTGTGTATTCATAGTAGTGTGATTGCTGGGTCATATGGTAGTTCTATTATTAGTTTTTTAAGGAACCTCCATACAGTTCTCCATAGTGGCTGTATCAATTTACATTCTCACCAGCAGTGCAAGAGGGTTCCCTTTTCTCCACACCCTCTCCAGTATTTATTGTTTATAGATTTTTTAATGATGGCCATTCTGACTGGTGTGAGGTGATACCTCATTGTAGTTTTGACTTGCACTTCTGTATTGATTACTGATGTTGAATATCCTTTCATATGTTTGTTGGCAATCTGTATATCTTATTTGGAGAAATGTCTGTTTAGGTCTTCTGCCCATTTATGGATTGCATTGTTTGTTTTTTTTGATACTGAGCTGCATGAGCTGCTTATAAATTTTGGAGATTAGTCCTTTGTCAGTTGCTTCATTTGCAAATATTTTGTCCCTATCTGAGGTTGTCTTTTCATCTTGTTTATGGTTTCCATTGCTATGCAACAGATTTTAAGTTTCATTAGGTGCCATTTGTTTTTTTTGTTTGTTTGTTTTTATTGTCATTTCTGTACAAGGTGAGTCAAAAAAGATCTTGCTGTGATTTATGTAATGGAGTGTTCTGCCTATGGTTTCCTCTTAGAGTTTTACTGTCTGACCTTATACTTAGATCTTTAATCCATCTTGAGTTTATTTTCTTGTACAATGTTAGGGAGTATTCTAATTTCAATTTTTTACATATAGCTGTATTTTCCCAGCACCACTTATTGAAGAGGCTGTCTTTTCTCCATTGTATATTCTTGCATCCTTTATCAAAAATAAGTTGACCATAAGTGCATGGGTTTATCTCTGCACTTTCTATCCTGTTCATTGATGTATATTTCTGTTTTTGTGACAGTACCATACTGTCCTGATTACTGTAGCTTTGTACTATAGTCTGAAGTCAGGGAGCCTGATTCCTCCAGCTCATTTTTCTTCCTCAAGATTGCTTTGGCTACTCGGAATATTTTGTGTTTCCATACAAATTGTGAAAGTTTTTGTCTAGTTTTATGAAAAAGGCTATTGGTAGTTTGATAGAGATTGCATTGAATCTGTAGATTGCTTTGGGTAGTAGAGTCAATTTCACAATGTTGATTCTTCCAGTCCAAGGACATGGTATATCTCTCCATCTATTTGTATCATCTTTAATTTCTTTCATCAGTGTCTTATAGTTTTCTGCATACAGGTCTTTTGTCTCCTTAGGTAGGTTTATTCCTAGGTATTTTATTCTTTTTGTTATAGTAGTAAATGGGAGTGTTTTCTTATTTCTCTTTCAGATTTTTCATCATTAGTATATAGGAATGTAAGAGATTTCTATGTATTCACTTTGTATCCTGCTACTTTACCAAATTCATTGATTAGCTCTAATGGTTTTCTGGTAGCATTTTTCGGATGCTCTATGTATAGTATCATGTCATGTTAAAATGGTGACAGTTTTTCTTCTTCTTTTCTGATTTAGATTACTTTTATTTCTTTTTCTTTTCTTATTGCTGTGGCTAAAAATTCCAAAACTATATTGAATAATAGTGGTGACCATGGGCAACCTTGTCTTGTTCTTGATCTTTATGGGAATGGTTTCATGTTTTCACCATTCAGAATGATGTTGGCTGTGGGTTTGTCTTATATGGCCTTTATTATGTTGAGGTAAGTTCCCTCTCTGCCTACTTTCTGGAGGGATTTTATCATAAATTGGTGTTGAATTTTGTCAAAGGCTTTTTCTGCATCTATTAGATGATCATATGGTTTTTATCCTTCAGTTGGTTAATATCTTTTATCACATTGATTGATTTGCATATATTGCAGAATTGTAGCATTCCTGGGATAAACCCTACTTGATCATGGTGTATGATCCTTTTAATATGCTGTTGGATTCTGTTTGCTAATATTTTACTGAGGATTTTTGCATCTATGTTCATCAGTGATATTGTCCTGTAGTTTTCTTTTTTTTTTTTTTTTGACATCTTTGTCTGGTTTTGTTTTCAGGGTGATGGTGGCCTCGTAGAATGAGTTTGGGTGTATTCCTCCCTCTGCTATATTTTGGAAGAGTTTGAGAAGGATAGGTGTTAGCTCTTCTCTAAATGTCTGATAGAATTCGCCTGTGAAGCCATCTGGCCCTGGGTTTTCGTTTGTTGGAAGATTTTTACTCACAGTCTCAATTTCAGTGCTTGTGATTTGTCTGTTTATATTTTCTATTTCTACTTAGTTCAGTCTTGGAATGTTGTGCTTTTCTAAGAATTTGTCCATTTCTTCCAGGTTGTCCATTTTATTGACATTTAGTTTCTTGTAGTAATCTCTCATGATCCTTTGTATTTCTGCAGGGTCAGTTGTTACTTCTCCTTTTTCATTTCTAATTCTATTGATTTGTGTCTTCTCCCTTTTTTTCTTGATGGGTCTGGCTAATGGTTTATCAATTTTGTATATACTCTCAAAGAACCAGCTTTTAGTCTAATTGGTCTTTGCTATTGTTTCCTTCATTTCTTTTTCATTTATTTCTGATCTGATCTTTATGATTTCTTTCCTTCTGTTAATTTTGGGGTTTTTTTTTTCTTCTTTCTGTAATTGCTTTAGGTGTAAGATTAGGTTGTTTATTTGAGATGTTTCTTGTTTCTTGAGGTAGGATTGTATTGCTATAAACTTCCTTCTTAAAACTGCTTTGGCTGCATCCTATAGGTTTTGGGTCATTGTGTTTTCATTGTCATTTGTTTCTGGATATTCTTTGATTCCCTCTTTGATTTTTTCAGTGATCACTTTGTTATTTTAGTAGTGTATTGTTTAGCCTCCTTGTATTTGTATTTTTTACAGATTTTTCCTGTAATTGATATCTAGTCTCATAGCATTGTGATTGGAAAAGATTCTTGATATGATTTCAATTTTCTTAAATTTACCAAGGCTCGATTTTTGACCCAAGATATGATCTATCCTGGAAAATTTCCATGAGCACTTTAGAAGAAAGTTTATTCTGTTGCTTTTGGATGTAATGTCCTATAAATATCTATTAAGTCCATCTTGTTTAATGTATCACTTAAAGGTTTTGTTTTCTTATCTATTTTCATTATGGATGATCTGTCCATTGGTGTAATTGTGGTGTCAATGTCCCCTACTATGATTGTGTTACTGTCAATTTCTCCTTTTATGGCTGTTTGCATTTGCCTTGTGTATTGAGGTGCTCCTATGTTGGGTGTTTAAATATGTACAATTGGTATATCTTCTTCTTGATTGATCACTTGATCATTAGATAATGTCCTTCTTTGTCTCTTGTGATAGTCTTTATTTTAAATCTCTTTTGTCTGATATGGGAATTGCTACTCCAGCTTTCTTTTGATTTCCATTTGCATGGAATATCTTTTTCTATCCCCTCACTTTCAGTCTGTATGTGTTCCTAGGTCTGAGTTTGGTTCCTTGTAGTCAGCCTATATAGAGGTCTTGTTTTTGTATCCATTCATCCAGTCTATGTCTTTTTGTTGGAGCATTTAGTCCACTTACATTTAAGGTAGTTATTGATATACATGTTCCTATTACCATTTTGTTAATTGTTTTAGATTTGTTATTGTAGGCCCTTTCCTTCTCTTGTGTTTCTCGCCTAGAGAAGTTCCCTTAGCATTTGCTGTATAGTTGGTTTAGTGGTGCTGAATTCTCTTAGTTTTTGCTTGTCTTTAAATGTTCTTATTTCTCTGCCGAATCTGCATGAGATCCTTGTTGGGTAGAGTTATCTTGGTTGTAGATTTTTCCCTTTCATCACTTTATATATGTCCTGCCACTTCCTTCTGGCTTGCAGAGTTTCTGCTGAAAGATCAGCTGTTAACCTTATAGAGATTCCCTTGTATGTTATTTTTTTTCCCTTGCTGCTTTTAATATTTTTTATTTACATTTAATTTTTGATAGTTTGATTCATAAGTGTCTTGGTGTGTTTCTCCTGGATTTATTCTGTATGGGATTCTTCACTTCGTGGGCTTGATTGACTGTTTCCTTTCCCCTATTAGGGAAGTTTTCAACTATAATCTCTTCAAATATTTTCTCAGTCCCTTCCTTTTTCTCTTCTTCTTCTGAGACCCCTATAATTTGAATGTTGGTACATTTAATGTTTTCCTAGAAGTCTGAGAGTGTCCTCAATTCTTTTCATTGCTTTTTCTTTCTTCTGCTCTATGGTAGTCATTTCCACTATTTTGTCTTCCAGGTCACTTATTCGTTCTTCTGCCTCAGTTTTTCTGCTATTGATTCCTTCTAGAGAATTTTTAATTTCATTTATTATGTTGTACATCATTGTTTGCTTGTTCTTTAGTTCTAAGCTTTTGTTAAACGTTTTTTGCATTTTCTTCATTCTCTTTCCAAGATTTTGTACCATCTCTACTATCATTACTCTGAATTCTTTTTCAGGTAGACTGCCTACTTCCTCTTCATTTGTTTGGTCTGGTGGGTTTTTACCTTGCTCCTTCATCTGCCATGTCTTTCTCTGTTTTTTCAGTTTGCTTAACTTACTATGTTTGGGATCTCTTTTTTGTAGGCTTCAGGTTTGTTGTTTTTGGTTTCTGCCCCCAGTGGCTAAGTTTGGTTCAGTGGCTTGTGTAGGCTTCCTGGTGGAGGGGACTGGTGCCTGTGTTCTGGTGGATGAGGCTGGATCTTGTCTTTCTTGTGGACAGGACAATGTCGGTGGTGTGTTTTTGGGTGTCTGTGACCTTATTATGATTTTAGACAGCCTGTCTGCTAATGTATGGGGTTGTGTTCCAGTCTTGATAGTTGTTTGGCATAGAGTGTCCAGCACTGTAGCTTCCTGGTTGTTGAGTGGAGCTGCATCTTAGCGTTGAGATGGAGATCTCTGGTAGAGCTTTTGCCATTTGATGTTACATGGAGCTTGGAAGTATCTGGTGGACCAATGTCCTGATCTTGGCTCTCTCACCTTAGAAGTACAAGCCTGACACCCAGCCGGTGCACCAAGACCCTGCCAGCCACACGGCTTGGAATGATTCTTTACACCAGCCACTAAGAATCTGTTTTTGTGAAGATCTGTTTCCCTTTTTTTTTTTTTCTTTGTGCTTCATCTGGTTTTACTGGCTCACAAAGTGCTCTGTGTTCAGGGACCTCACCCTTAGACCTTCAGCCCAGTGTTCCTGGTACAAAAATGGAATATAAGTTTTAAGGAACTCATTTTATATTAAGTATTTTCAGAAAAATTAGAGAATTTGAATATTGAACATTCTGTTCTTTCTTTGTTGAATAAAGATTGCTTTCTTTCTTGTGTTTTTGTAAAACACTTCTTGAGAATAAAAAAAATATGAAGTTCATAAACAGACTTTAGGTTTTAAAAATGTAAATTTTCTATAACATGAAAATAACAATGCTCATGGAACACAGAAAACATTTTTAAAAATATGGCAATGGAATAGCTCTTTGGCTTTATGGCAAAGCGTATGCATTTAAATTTACACATAAAAGCATTCATCAAATGTGCTTCAGTTATATATATATGCACATTTATGTTTTATATATATAATGAAATGAGATAAAAATGAGAGATGTTACTAATCAAATTACTACTTAATAAATAAATAATAACCATCTTTGCATAAGCCTTGGAGTGTGTTTTAATTTGCTGTTCTGTGATTTTGGCAATATGCAAGAAATCCATCCATGGCTTTTTAAAAAACAGAAAAAAATATGTAAACAATTTTTAAAAATTTGTTCTGAATGATTTTTTAGTCACTGTAAACTACTTTATTTCCTTTGAAGAATTATCTTTGTTATTAATTACTCTACAGTTATAATTTCTTAGCAGAATTTTTAATTTATTCCAAATCACCTGATGTGTAGTCTTCACTAGGTTTATTAACTATCTGTACCTTGTTTTCCAAACTTTTAATTTCCATGTAAAATATTTGTTGCACTTTTCTTGTTCACTAGGATAATAATTTTTACATATGGTAACAGGTACATAGTGTTTGTCTTTTAGGTGATTGTCAGAAATAAATTACATAGAGCTACTACTCTGCTTGTCTTGTGTTAAACCCACAATAAATGCTATTACTCAATGTGGCCTATGGGATTAAATGAGATAACACACTTAAAACACCATATATAATGCACAGCACAAGATCCATTAAGTAATAGCTTTATTATCATTATTATTATAAGGATTTAAAAATCACAAATATAATATAAGGATAAATTATGTTTTAATCTTCGTTTACTCTAGTTGCAGAAACCATGTAAATAATACTCCACACAATAGTGGAAGAACTTGTAAATTTTGCCTAAAACTTCTTCTAGACATATGGTAAACCTCAGAGATGAGATCAAGCAACTGGAATAAAGGTGTTTGTCAAAAATATCTGAGTGGCAGTAGAGAGTTCAGTGGGAGCATATGAAGAAACAAAAGTATCACAGTTGCAATTATCTAATGAAAACTTTAAAAAATATTTAACTTAAATACTTAGCATAATTCAGTATTTGCATAATTGACTCATTAAATTATGCTATCTATAACCTCACTATAGCACTTGCTAAACACATATTCTTTTTATTCTTTAGAAGTCACTGAATTTGTAATTCACCAAAACACCTAAAAATTAATGAGCTATAATCACTATGTCACTTTCCAAGAAGTTTGAAAATGGAGTTCTGGGGAAAACTAATAAATTTCCATGTTCAATAACATGAGAACATTAAAAGAGCTAATGTGTATTCAGTGCTTACTATGTTCCAGACTATGGGTTAAGCATATTCAAGTCTTGCCTCATTTATTTATCTACAATCTTATAAGTTAAGTATTAGTGTATTTGTTTACCTATAAACTGTTAAGTAATCATATCCCTGGAATCATAGAGTTACCACTGGGATGTAGAATTGAGTCTAAATATTTTTCCAACCCTAAAAACTTCATTATACTGCCCTTCATTATAGTATTTGTAAATGTATATATAATGTATATTTTCTGAAATAATACTGAGTACAAATTCAGAACTTTAAATTCCAATGTACTTATAGGATTATATTTCCTTAATCAAAACTTAAGCATTATATAAACTGATCATGGATAAAGATGATTGAACTCAAAAGGAGCTAAATTTGTAAATTTCCAGGTGCAGATCACAGCTACTATTTTAGTTTTGTTCCATGAGGTGGGCTAGAATTCTACTATAGTGATGCATCATTATCAATTAAGTCATGCACCAGAATCATATAATATAAAAATAATTTCTTGTTTCTTATATTCCATTTTACAGAATATTAAAACAAATAAGAGCCTAGTAACAGTAAATAAAGTCAGAATGGCAATATTCCTTCTTTTCTACCTTTCTTCAATGAGGAATATTTGCTATATTGGTGTTTTCAGTTCAATCACATTTTCCTTTGATTTATTTCCTTATCACCTCTCTACAAATTTTCACATATAGAAAATAAGGAAATATAATAAATAAATTTAAGAAAGAAATCATGTTTCTACCAGACATAATTATTTGTATATCCTAAATTTATTGTTTTGGATATAGAAAATAAACTTAAATATTATATATGCTCATTTCTTATCTCAAAGTAATGATGTATCTGAATGCTTATATTTCTAAACACATATGAGATATTAACATGAGAAAAAATGTTCACAAAACAAATGAATTATTGATTATACATTGAGTTCTTTTGATTTCTTAACTAGGAAACATTCTTTCACAATATTCTTGAAATTAAATCAAGCTATTCAACATTTGGAGAAACATTGCCATGTGGGTAAAACTTTTTCTATATATTTGTATTGCCCTCATTAAAGACCCATTTGTAAATGTTTTTACGTCATGAAGAAATAAGCTCAATGTTTATTTGTTAATGTAGGTCAAAATGCATATGGGGTCTTCCCTGGTGGAGCAGTGGTTGAGAGTCCACCTGTCAATGCAGGGGACGCAGGTATGTGTCCCAGTCTGGGAGGATCCCACATACCATAGAGCAGCTGGGCCCGTAAGCCATGGCCACTAAGCCTGAGGGTCTGGAGCCTGTGCTCTGCAAAGGGAGAGGCCACAACCGTGAGAGGCCCACGTACTGCAAAAAATAAATAAATAAATAAAGCATAAGTGATTCTACCAGGCAAGAATGGAAGGAAGAAAATTTTTGAATGAGTCATTTGAAGATCAACTTGCCCTACTTTGTTGCCTTAGGAAAGTCATGCTATTCTTCTGAAGCATTAACTTGTATTTAGTCTTGATTCTGTTCTCAAAGTATATCAATTGGTAAAATTCAATTAAAAACTTGCATTTCCCTTGATTCCTAGAGGTCATAGTAAGAAAAAATAAAGCTATTTAACTTATTTTCTACTTTAGAGGTATAAATCATTTTCAGATATTACTATCTACAATGGCTTATTTCAGTGTAATTTTTATCCAAAAGCAAGCAGTGCCCAAGGCTTACTACATAGTTTTCAGTAATTTTAGCAAACCTTTATCATTTTAAAAGATATGCTTTGCTATACTATAAAGACATGTTTTAACAGCACATTCTAGAACTGTCATAATTATGAGGTATGTGGGATTCTAATACAAATCATGCTTGGCAGCCTCTCATTTTTTAAGAAATGGAAATGAGTTTCTGGGTAAAATATACATGGAATAAAGCATAATATTTAAAAATCTTTCCATGTAAAATAGAAATTTGATTAGTTGATGTTATGTTTAATGTTTGTTGCTATGCAAATTGGCAAAACATAGTCTGCTAATTAAGAAAACGATTTTAAATAAGGTAACCAAGTTGTCAGTTGTCTCAGAGTGAGAATAATTTGGCAAAATTTTTAGCAAACCGTAAACTTCACTTTATCTAGTAAACTTGTAGCTGTCTAGGGAATGAGCCTGGTGGATACACAGTAGATCCAATTAACATCAGATAGCAAGTCTATAATATAAGCAAGAATTGTGCCATAAAATTTACATTTATGAGTCTTGCTAGGAGTGGAAAGTGTTAAGAATGAAAACACGAAGCCAAATAGCAGAGATGGAATTAGGACTCAGAGTTACACTCACAGATATTGTGGTCTGAAGGAAACAGTGCTAAGAAACTTAAAATAGGTAATGCTTTGGCCATGGCTCACTGTTTTAAATTGGTGTTTTGTTTAATTCTGATTTTCACTGCCTGTGTCTGAGGCAAGTAACTTTGTTTCTTGAAAATATTTAATGTTTATTTTAATAATGCAGGTAACTTTCTAACATAATATAGAACAAAGTCTTGGATTTGGTGTTTTGGGGAACTGAAATATTGGTTTTCTTCCTGACCTCTAAATTAGTCAAGCTGTGAAAATAATCCAGAACAACATGATCATGAGACATGGTAGATACATGGAAACAGTAGTCTAATAATTTACATTGAGAAATATGGACTAGAATATTCCTATTGATTAATTAAGGTACCCCACGCCCTACATTGATTTTTGTGTGAAGTTACAGTTATAGTGAGGTGACAGATGTCCAGTAGCTCTAGAGCACATCCTATGACCCATCCAAGCAGGGGAGCAAATTCACAGTCCCACCCAACTGTTGAGTATAGGCTCCAGTCCCACTCCATTGAGAAGCATGGACATAGATGCCTAGCAGTAACATAACACATTCTTTTTTTTTTTCCTTTTTTTTTTTTTTGTGGTAAACGGGCCTCTCACTGTTGTGGCCTCTCCTGTTGTGGAGCAGAGGCTCCGGACGTGCAGGTCCAGCGGCCATGGTTCACGGGCCCAGCCGCTCCACGGCATGCAGGATCCTCCCAGACCAGGGCAAGAACCCACATCCCCTGCATCAGCAGGCAGACCCCCAACCACTGCACCACCAGGGAAGCCCAACATAACACATTCTATGGTTCACAGAGGCAGGGAGCCAAGCAAGCATCCCTGCCCAACAGTTGAGCATGTCCTTTGGCTCCACAAAAACATGAAACCTGAATAGTGACACTGAGCAGCTGTGGAACCCAAACTACAAACCTGCCTATCAGCAGACCCCAACTTATGGCCCTGACAAATTGCTGAATACAACCTGCAGCCTCACCCAGCTAGGGAGCCCATCCAGTGACCCAACTCAATCTTGCATCATAGTCTGTGGTCCCACCTGATCATGAAACCTGAAAAGTCACCTGGCCAAATGTGGAACACACTCAGCATAGCCTGAGGCCCCACCTGACCAGAAAAAATTTCAGATCACAGTCTGCAAGTCTGCCCAATGGCAATATTCAACCAGTGGCCCTGCCCTTTCAGGAAACACAGCCTGTGATCCCTCCTGACCATAAGTGATTTTAGAGCCATGTTAGTGGCCCCACCTGAACTTAGAACACAGCCAGCAGCCTCACTTGAGTAGGGAGACCAACCAGTGGCCCCACATGAATGCAGAGCCAAGTAGCAAATGCACCTAACTGTGGAGTCCAACAAGAACAACCCCCCAACTTCAGAGCACAGCAGCAGTCTCACCCAACTAGAGACATAAATAGAAATGCCTGCCTGCCTACACTACTAGCTGACCTGTCCAATATCCCAAGATGAGCTGACGTTGAAGGTCTTTCCCTGCCAAAGCACACTAGCAATATCTGGAAGAGAGACCACTTACTTTATACATAGATACACAGATACAAGGAGACAAAGGTCATGAAGAGTCAGGTAAAAATAACACCAACAAAGGAAGCTAATTAAAGCTCCAATAATTGAGTTTTTAAAAATGTAGATCTATGAATTATTTGCCAAAACATTCAGAATAATCCTCTTAAAGTAGTTCAGTGAACACACAGAAAACTAATGAAATTAGGGAAAAAAGTCTGGGAAGGAAACAAGAATTTTACAACAGAAATGAAACTATCAAAAATACCAAACAGAAAACCTAGAACTTAAGAATACAATGATTATATTGAATTATTCAAGAAAGCTTCAAGAGCAGACTTAAGCCAGGAAGAAAAAAATATACATGATTTTTAGGACAGGTCACTTGAAATTAACCAGTCAGAGGATCAAAAGAAAATAAAGATGAAGAGCGAAGAAAGCCTAAGTGAAGAAAGCCTATAGAACTTATGGGACACTAACAAGACAAACCATATATGCATTATGGGAATCCTGGAATAAGAAAAGAAAGTAACATATTTTTTTAAAAAATAAATAATGGCTAAAAACTTTCCAAATATGGGGTGAAGGTGGTCAAAAGTTACACACTTCCATTTATAAGATAACTAAATTCTGGTGATGTAATGTATAGAACGGTAATGATAGTTACAAATACTGAATAGTATATTTGAAAGTTGCTAAGAGTTCTTATCACAAGAAAAAAATTAACACTGTGAGGTAATTTATGTTAATTAAAATTACTTTTATAATCATTTTGCAATGTGTATATATATATATATCAAATAATTATGTTTTGACCTTAAACTAGCAAATGTTATATGTTAATTACATCCCAATAAAACTAGAAAAAAAAAGAATAGAGTTGGAGGCATCACATTTTCTGATTTCAAACAATATTACAAAATAGTATCAAAATCAGTAGTAATCAAAACAGTATGTAAAATACTGGCATAAAAAAACTGGCACAGAGATCAACAGAACAGAATCAAGAGCTCAGAAATAAACCTACACATGTCAACTAATATTTGGCGAGGGCGCCATGAATAACAAATACGGAAGAGATAGTCTTCCATAAATGGTGCTTAGAAAACAGCCTATTCTTATACAAAAGAATTAAACTGAACAACTGTCTAACTAAAATTAACTTGAAGTGGATTACAGTTAAAAGTTTAAATTTGAAACCATAAAATTCCTACAATAAAACATCAGGAAAAGCACCTTGATATGGGTCTTGGTAATGATATTTTGGATATGATACCTAAAGCACAAGCAACAAAAGCAAAAATAAGCAATTGGGACTACAGCAAACTAAAAAGCTTCTGCCAAGCAAAAGAAATAATAAAAAAAATTAAAAGAAATCTACTTGATGGAAGAAAATATTCACAAATTATATATCTGGTAAGGAATAATTATTCAAAATATATTGGAACTCACAACTCAATAGCAATAAACAAATAATCCAATTAAAAGTGGGCAGAGGACTTAAATATACATTTTCCCAAAAAATATGTACAAGATACTAACAGGTACATGAAAGAATGCTCAACATCTCTAATTATCAGGGAAATGCAAATCAAAACCATAATGAGATATCACCTCCCACTTGTTAGAATGGCTGTTATCAAAAAGGCAGTAAATAACAAGTGCTAAAAAGGATGTGGATAAAAGTGAACACTTGTGCACTCTTAATGGGAAAGTAATTTGGTACAACCACCTTGTAAAACAATATAGAGGTTCTTCAAAAAATAAAAAATAAACTATTATTTGTTCCAGCAATACTACTTCTGGTTATATGCACAAAGGAAATAAAATAAAAGAGGTATATGCTCTCTCATGTTTTTGCAGCATTATTTATAATAGCTAAGACATGAAAACAACTTAAGCATCCATCAATGCATAGATGGATAAAGAAAATGTGACATATATGTATATATATATATATGTGAGTATATATATGTATATATATCAGTACATACACACACACACACACACACACACACACACATATATATATATAATGGAATATTATTCAACCATAAAAATAGAAGTAGCTAGGGGGAAGATGGCGGAAGAGTGAGACGCGGAGATCACCTTCCTCCCCACAGATACACCAGAAATACATCTACACGTGGAACAACTCCTACAGAACACCTACTGAAGGCTGGCAGAAGACCTCAGACCTCCCAAAAGGCAAGAAACTCCCCACGTACCTGGGTAGGGCAAAAGAAAAAACAGAGACAAAAGAATAGGGACGGCACCTGCACCAGTGGGAGGGAGCTGTGAAGGAGGAAAAGTTTCCACACTCTAGGAAGCCCCTTCGCGGGCGGAGACTGCGGGAGGCGGAGGGGGGAGCTTCGAAGCTGCGGAGGAGTGCACAGCAACGGGTGCGGAGGGCAAAGCGGGGAGATTCCCGCACAGAGGATCGGTGCCGACCGGCACTCACCAGCCCGAGAGGCTTGTCTGCTCACCCGCCGGGGCGGGCGGGGCTGCGAGCTGAGGCTCTGAGGCCCGGGTTTAGGTTTCGGACGGAATGCAGGGAGAGGACTGGGGTTGGCGGCTTGAACATAGCCTGAAGGGGTTAGTGCACCACAGCTAGCCGGGAGGGAGTCCGGGGAAAAGCCTGTACCTGCAGAAGAGGCAGGAGACTTTTCCTTCCCTCTTTGTTTCCTGGGGCGTGAGGAGAGGGGTTTAAGAACGCTGCTTAAAGGAACTCCAGAGACGGGCGCGAGCCGCGGCTGAAAGCGCGGAATCCAGAGATGGGCGCGAGCCACGGCTGAAAGCGCGGAATCCAGAGACGGGCGCGAGCCGCGGCTGAAAGCGCGGAATCCAGAGACGGGCGCAAGCCGCAGCTAAAAGCGCGGACCCCAGAGGCGGGCGGGAGACGTTAAGGCTGCTGCTGCCGCCACCGAGGGGCCTGTGTGCGAGCACAGGTCACTCTCCACACCCCTCTTCCGCGGAGCCTGTGCAGCCCGCCACTGCCGGGTTCCCGGGATCCAGGGACAACTTCCCCGGGAGAGCGCACAGCGCGCCTCAGGCTGGTGCAAAGTCACGCCGGCCTTTGCCACCGCAGGCCCGCCCCGCACTCTGTGCCCCTCCGTCCCCGCCGGCCTGAGTGCGCCAGAGCCCCCAATCAGCGGCTCTTTTAACCCCGCCCTGTCTGAGCAAAAAACAGACGCCCTCCAGCGATCTACACGCAGTGGCAGGGCCAAATCCAAAGCTTAGCCCTGGGAGCTGTGAGAACAAAGAAGAGAAAGGGAAATCTCTCCCAGCAGCCTCAGAAGCAGCGGATTAAAGCTCCACAATCAACTTGATGTACCCTGCATCTGTGGAATACCTGAATAGACAACCAATCATCCCAAATTAAGGAAGTGGACTTTAGGAGCAAGATCTATGATTTTTTCCCCTTTCCTCTTTTTGTGAATGTGTATGTGTATGCTTCTGTGTGAGATCTTGTCTGTATAGTCTTGCTTCCACCATTTGTCCTAGGGTTCTATCCGTCCATGTTTTTTTTTTAATATTTTTTAATAATTAATTTTAATAACCTTATTATACTTTACCTTCGTTCTTTCTTTCTTTCTTTCCATCCTTCCTTCCCTCCTTTAGACAACGAATCATCCCAAATTGAGGAGGTGGTCTCTGACAGCAAGATTTAGGATTTTTCCCCATTTACCTCTTTTAGTGAGGGTGTACGTGTATGCTTCTGTGTAAGATTTTGTCTGTATAGCTTTGCTTCCAACATTTGTCCTAAGGGTTTTCCGTCCCTTTTTTTTTTTTTCTAAATAAGAAGTTTTTAATTTAATAACTTTATTATACTTTATTTTATTTTTACTGTATTTTCTTTCTGTCTTTTTTCCTTCTTTCCCTCCTTCCTTCCTTCCTCCCTCCCTCCCTCCTTTCTTTCCTTCTTGCCTTCTTTCCTTCTTTGCTTCTTTCTTTCTTTCTTCCTTCCTTCCTACCCTCCTTTCCTTCTTTCTTTCCTCATACTTCTACTAATTCCCTCTACTTTTTCTCCCTTTTATCCTGAGCCTGTGGATGAAAAGCTTTTGGTGCTCCAGGCAGGAGGCAGGGCTCTGCCTCTGAGGTAGGACAGCCAACTTCAGGACACTGATCAACAAGAGACCTCCCAGCTCCACATAATATCAAACGGCGAAAATCTCCCAGAGACCTCCATCTTAACACCAGCACCCAGCTTCACTCAACGACCAGCAAGCCACAGTGCTGGAAAACCTATGCCAAACAACTAGCAAAACAGGAACACAACCCCACCCATTAGCAGAGAGGCTGCCTAAAATCATAATAAGGCCACAGACACCCCCAAACACACCACCAGACGTGAACCTGCCCGCTAGAGAGACAAGATCCAGCCTCATCCACCACAACACAGGCACTAGCCCCCTCCACCAGGAAGCCTACACAACCCACTGAACCAACCTTAGCCACTGGAGACAGACATCAAAAACAGGAGGAACTACAAACCTGCAGCCTGCAAAAAGGAGACCCCAAACACAGTAAGATAAGCAAAATGAGAAGACAGAAAAACACACAGCAGATAAAGGAGCAAGATAAAAATGCACCAGACCTAACAAATGAAGAGGAAATAGACAGTCTACCTGAAAGAGAATTCAGAATAATGATAGTAAGGTTGATCCGAAATCTTGGAGATAGAATGGACAATAGATTGGACAAAATGCAAGAATCAGTTAACAAGGACCTAGAAGAACTAAAGATGAAACAAGCAACGATGAACAACACAATAAATGAAATTAAAAGTACTCTAGATGGGATCAATAGCAGAATAACTGAGGCAGAAGAACGGATAAGTGACCTGGAAGATAAAATAGTGGAAATAACTACTGCAGAGCAGAATAAAGAAAAAAGAATGAAAAGAACTGAGGACAGTCTCAGAGACCTCTGGGACAACATTAAACGCACCAACATTCGAATTATAGGGGTTCCAGAAGAAGAAGAGAAAAAGAAAGGGACTGAGAAAATATTTGAAGAGATTATAGTTGAAAACTTCCCTAATATGGGAAAGGAAATAGTTAATCAAGTCCGGGAAGCACAGTGAGTCCCATACAAGATAAATACAAGGAGAAATACGCCAAGACACATATTAATCAAACTGTCAAAAATTAAATACAAAGAAAGCATATTAAAAGCAGCAAGGGAAAAACAACAAATAACACATAAGGGAATCCCCATAAGGTTAACAGCTGATCTCTCAGCAGAAACCCTACAAGCCAGAAGGGAGTGGCAGGACATACTGAAAGTGATGAAGGAGAAAAACATGCAGCCAAGACTACTCTACCCAGCAAGGATCTCATTCAGATTTGATGGAGAAATTAAAAACTTTACAGACAAGCAAAAGCTGAGAGAGTTCAGCACCACCAAACCAGCTTTACAACAAATGCTAAAGGATCTTCTCTAGGCAAGAAACATAAGAGAAGGAAAAGACCTATAATAACGAACCCAAAACAATTTAGAAAATGGGAATGGGAACATACATATCGATAATTACCTTAAATGTAAATGGACTAAATGCTCCCACCAAAAGACACAGATTAGCTGAATGGATACAAAAACAAGACCCTTATATATGCTGTCTACAAGAGACCCACTTCAGACCTAGAGACACATACAGACTGAAAGTAAGGGGATGGAAAAAGATATTCCATGCAAATGGAAACCAAAAGAAAGCTGGAGTAGCAATTCTCATATCAGACAAAATAGACTTTAAAATAAGGACTATTAAAAGAGACAAAGAAGGACACTACATAATGATCAAGGGATCGATCCAAGAAGAAGATATAACAATTGTAAATATTTATGCACCCAACATAGGAGCACCTCAATACATAAGGCAAATACTAACAGCCATAAAAGGGGAAATCGACAGTAACACATTCATAGTAGGGGACTTAAACACCCCACTTTCACCCATGGACAGATCATCCAAAATGAAAATAAATAAGGAAACACAAGCTTTAAATGATACATTAAACAAGATGGACTTAATTGATATTTATAGGACACTCCATCCAAAAACAACAGAATACACATTTTTCTCAAGTGCTCATGAAACATTCTCCAGGATAGATCATATCTTAGGTCACAAATCAAGTCTTGGTAAATTTAAGAAAATTGAAATTGTATCAAGTATCTTTTCTGACCACAATGCCATGAGACTAGATATCAATTACAGGAAAAGATCTGTAAAAAATACAAACACATGGAGGCTAAACAATACACTACTTAATAATGAAGAGATCACTGAAGAAATCAAAGAGGAAATCAAAAAATACCTAGAAACAAATGACAATGGAGACACAACGACCCAAAACCTGTGGGATGCAGCAAAAGCAGTTCTAAGGGGGAAGTTTATAGCAATACAAGCCCACCTTAAGAAGCAGGAAACATCTCTAATAAACAACCTAACCTTACACCTCAAGCAATTAGAGAAAGAAGAACAAAAAAACCCCAAAGCTAGCAGAAGGAAAGAAATCATAAAAATCAGATCAGAAATAAATGAAAAAGAAATGAAGGAAACAATAGCAAAGATCAATAAAACTAAAAGCTGGTTCTTTGAGAAGATAAACAAAATAGATAAACCACTAGCCAGACTCATCAAGAAAAAAAGGGAGAAGACTCAAATCAATAGAGTTAGAAATGAAAAAGGAGAGGTAACAACTGACACTGCAGAGATAAAAGAGATCATGAGAGATTACTACAAGCAACTCTATGCCAATAAAATGGACAATCTGGAAGAAATGGACAAATTCTTAGAAATGCACAACCTGCCAAGACTGAATCAGGAAGAAATAGAAAATATGAACAGACCAATCACAAGCACTGAAATTGAAACTGTGATTAAAAATCTTCCAACAAAGAAAAGCCCAGGACCAGATGGCTTCACAGGCGAATTCTATCAAACATTTAGAGAAGAGCTAACACCTATCCTTCTCAAACTCTTCCAAAATATAGCAGAGGGAGGACCACTCCCTAACTCCTTCTACGAGGCCACCATCACCTTGATACCAAAACCAGACAAGGATGTCACAAAGAAAGAAAACTACAGGCCAATATCACTGATGAACATAGATGCAAAAATCCTCAACAAAATACTAGCAAACAGAATCCAACAGCACATTAAAAGGATCATACACCATGATCAAGTGGGGTTTATTCCAGGAATGCAAGGATTCTTCAATATACGCAAATCTATCAATGTGATAAACCATATTAACAAATTGAAGGAGAAAAACCATATGATCATCTCAATAGATGCAGAGAAAGCTTTTGACAAAATTCAACACCCATTTATGATAAAAACCCTGCAGAAAGTAGGCATAGAGGGAACTTTCCTCAACATAATAAAGGCCATATATGACAAACCCACAGCCAACATCGTCCTCAATGGTGAAAAACTGAAAGCATTTCCACTAAGATCAGGAACAAGACAAGGTTGCCCACACTCACCACTCTTATTCAACATCGTTTTGGAAGTTTTAGCCACAGCAATCAGAGAAGAAAAGGAAATAAAAGGAATCCAAATTGGAAAAGAAGAAGTAAAGCTGTCACTGTTTGCAGATGACATGATCCTATACATAGAGAACCCTAAAGATGCTACCAGAAAACTACTAGAGCTAATCAATGAATTTGGTAAAGTGGCAGGATACAAAATTAATGCACAGAAATCTCTGGCATTCCTATATACTAATGATGAAAAATCCGAAAGTGAAATCAAGAAAACACTCCCATTTACCATTGCAACAAAAAGAATAAAATATCTAGGAATAAACCTACCTAAGGAGACAAAAGACCTGTATGCAGAAAATTATAAGACACTGATGAAAGAAATTAAAGATGATATAAATAGATGGAGAGATATACCATGTTCTTGGATTGGAAGAATCAACATTGTGAAAATGACTCTACTACCCAAAGTAATCTATAGATTCAATGCAATCCCTATCAAACTACCACTGGCATTTTTCACAGAACTAGAACAAAAAATTTCACAATTTGTATGGAAACACAAAAGACCCCGAATAGCCAAAGCAATCTTGAGAACGAAAGAAGGAACTGGAGGAATCAGGCTCCCTGACTTCAGACTATACTACAAAGCTACAGTCATCAAGACGGTATGGTACTGGCACAAAAACAGAAAGATAGATCAATGGAACAGGATAGAAAACCCAGAGATAAACCCATGCACATATGGACACCTTATCTTTGATAAAGGTGGCAGTAATGTACAATGGAGAAAGGACAGCCTCTTCAATAAGTGGTACTGGGAAAACTGGACAGATACATGTAGAAGTATGAGATTAGATCACTCCCTAACACCATACACAAAAATAAGCTCAAAATGGATTAAAGACCTAAATGTAAGGCCAGAAACTATCAAACTCTTAGAGGAAAACATAGGCAGAACACTCTATGACATAAATCACAGCAAGATCCTTTCTGACCCACCTCCTAGAGTAATGGAAATAAAAACAAAAATAAACAAATGGGACCTAATGAAACTTCAAAGCTTTTGCACAGCAAAGGAAACCATAAACAAGACCAAAAGACAACCCTCAGAATGGGAGAAAATATTTGCAAATGAAGCAACCGACAAAGGATTAATCTCCAAAATTTACAAGCAGCTCATGCAGCTCAATAACAAGAAAACAAACAACCCAATCCAAAAATGAGCAGAAGACCTAAATAGACATTTCTCCAAAGAAGATATACAGACTGCCAACAAACACATGAAAGAATGCTCAACATCATTAATCATTAGAGAAATGCAAATCAAAACTACAATGAGATATCATCTCACACCAGTCAGAATGGCCATCATCAAAAAATCTAGAAACAATAAATGCTGGAGAGGGTGTGGAGAAAAGGGAACACTCTTGCACTGCTGGTGGGAATGTGAATTGGTTCAGCCACTATGGAGAACAGTATGGAGGCTCCTTAAAAAACTACAAATAGAACTACCATATGACCCAGCAATCCCACTACTGGGCATATACCCTGAGAAAACCAAAATTCAAAAAGAGTCATGTACCAAAATGTTCATTGCAGCTCTATTTACAATAGCCCAGAGATGGAAACAACCTAAGTGCCCGTCATCGGATGAATGGATAAAGAAGATGTGGCACATATATACAATGGAATATTACTCAGCCATAAAAAGAAACGAAATTGAGCTATTTGTAATGAGGTGGATAGACCTAGAGTCTGTCATACAGAGTGAAGTAAGTCAGAAAGAAAAAGACAAATACCGTATGCTAACACATATATATGGAATTTAAGAAAAAAATGTCATGAAGAACCTAGGGGTAAAGCAGGAATAAAGACGCAGACCTCTTAGAGAACGGACTTGAGGTTATGGGGAGGGGGAAGGGTGAGCTGTGACAGGGCGAGAGAGAGTCATGGGCATATACACACTAACAAACGCAGTAAGGTAGATAGCTAGTGGGAAGCAGCCGCATGGCACAGGGATATTGGCTCGGTGCTTTGTGACAGCCTGGAGGGGTGGGATGGGGAGGGTGGGAGGGAGGGAGACGCAACAGGGAAGACATATGGGAACATATGTTTATGTATGACTGATTCACTTTGTTATAAAGCAGAAACTAACACACCATTGTAAAGCAATTATACCCCAATAAAGATGTTAAAAAAAAAAATAGAAGTAATATTGTCATTTGCAGCAACATGAATGAACTTGAGGGCATTACGCTAAGTGACGTAAGTCAGATAGAGAAAAAATGTACTATATGATGTCAATTATATGTGAAACCTAAAAAAAATCCTGAACTCATTGAAGTAGAGAGTTGACTGGTGGTTGCCAGGGATGGGGAGTTGGGAAAAGTTAGTTAAGGTTGTCAAATGGTACAAACTTCCAGCTTTAAAATAAATAAATTCTAGAACTTACAGTATGGTGACTGTAGTTAAAAATGCTGTATTGTATACGTAAATGTTGCTAAGAGAGTAGGTCTTATAAGTTCTCACCAAAAAAAAAAGTCAACTATGTGAGGATGGAAGTGTTACCTAACCTTATTGTGGTAATCATTTTGCAACATAATGGTTTATCAAATCATCACATTTTACATCTTAAACCTACATTATGTTATATGTCAATTATATCTCAATAATCCTAGAAAATAATGAAAAAAAATGTGACAGACAAGTTAAAATTATCTGACAAAGACTGAAGCATTCATCAGAAAATTGTTTCAATGAGCAATTAGAACATCTTAAAATGAATGAAAAAAGTAGTACTGTGGGGCTTCCATGGTGGTCCAGTTGTTAAGGTGCTGTGTTTCCACTGCAGGTGGTGTGGGTTTGATCCCTGTTCTGGAAACTAAGATCCCACATGCTGTGGGGTGTAGCCAAAAAATGGAAAAAAATAAAAGTAGTACTTGCAAAGAAATAAAAGCTGTAAAGAAAAAGTATAAATTTTAGAACTAAAAACTGCAGTTACTAAAACAACAAAAAAATCGATGAATGACTTTGACAGCAGAATGGAGGAAAGGCTCTCTGAATGTAAGACAGAACAACAGAAATTACCCAATCTAAAGAACAATGAGAAAATATACTATATATATATGAAGATAGATAGTTGATAGATAGATAAATAGATAGATAAATAGATAGATGATAGATAGATGATAAATAGATAGAGCATTGTTTTCAGGGACTTGTGTGACTACAACAAAATATCTAATGCTCATGTCATCAGAATTTTGAAAAGACTTTAGCAAAGAGGCCCAAGGTAATCTAATTAATTTGTACTTTTTTTTTCCCTAAGATACACTCTTTTTCACTCACCTCCATGATAATGTGATGCTATCTTTCTTGCCTAGATCACTCTGAGCTCCCCAGGTTCCATTTCTTTTCTCTTCTCTTCTTTTCACTTTTCTTTTCTTCTCTTTGCTTTCCTTTTTTATTCTCATCTCCTCTCCTTCCCTCTCCTCTCCTCTCCTCACCTCTTCTCTTCCCTTCTCTTCTTTCTCTTCCCTTCTCTTCTTTCCCTCTTCTCTCTCTCCCTGCTCCTCTCTTTTTCTCCTGCTATCTTATCTTTCTCTCTCTTTCCTTTCCACAATAAGTTCTAATATCTCTACTCCTCACTCTTTATGATTCATTCTAAACGTCTTTCTCCAAGAAGTTGTTTTTTTTGTTTTTGTTTTTGATTTTTAGGGAGGAGGGGGTTGCTCAATAAGGAAGAAATTATAAAAATCATCTACTTTGTTTAAGAAACTATATCTAAAGACAATTCCAAAAAGTCTACCTGTTACAATCGGGTTTGGCTGAATGAAACAGAAAGGCTAAATGACAACAGTTTGTTTCTTCCTCACATAAAAGAAGTCTAGATGTAGTAAGACCAGGGTCAGTATGACAACTTTAAGTTATCAAAAATCCAGGCTTCTCTTTTTGTTTTGCTATCTAGTACTGGCTTTTTTGCCTCATTATTACTTCATGACGGATATTAGTGGTTCAGCCATCTTGTCTGAGTCCCAGGTAACTGAAAAGAAGGGGAAAAGGCAAAAGAAAGGGTTGTGTCAGTGGACTGTGCTCATTTCCTCATATTCAGAAGTCTTCTGATAAGTCTAACCCCACAATGGCCAGAACTTAGTCATTTAGCCATACTTAGCTACAAAGAAAGACGGGAAATGTACTCTTTTAGCTGGGGATGGGTGGGGTGGAGAGGGGGAGGCTGGTAGAAATAATGCATCTGGTTAGGCAATAACCAGTCTTTGTTACAGAAAGTTTCAAAAATGTTTTGGAGCACAAAACATTAATAAAATAATTGAATCATGTCTCAAGTTGAGAGCATACATCAGTACATATTATTACATTTACTCAAATGGATTAGATTTGAGACATCAGTACGAAATCACTCTTTATCAATATGTGTTTATACAGAGGTTAATAAACGCATGTATATCTCCTTTCTCTGTCATCTGAGATGGGCTAGAAGCAATGATACTTCGAAGCAATGAGCATACCTAATGATTTGTATTTTCCAGTTTTATGTTTACCTTAGACTATGGTGGTCAACAATTATCTAATCTTGTAAATATAGATTATACAAAGTTATTGAATAAGTTTAATTAACATGCAGTTTAAAAACAAAAGTTGTAGTGAGATGACTATGGAATCAAAGCAAAGTTGGCTTCAGTGATCTTAATGGAAGTGTCAGCAAATTACAATAGGGTAATGAACACATCTGTCAGATATTACTCATAAGAAAGAGTCAACTGGTCTGTGTGCCTTCTCTTTGGGACAGAACTGAAGACACTGACAAATATAACTATTACCCTCCCACAGCCTTTTTGTTCTCCCAGTTTAAACTGTTATCCTCAGGAAAGATAGTATTCCTTGAGAAGGTGAGCCTCAATAATGCTGATTTCATTTTTCATATAAATCAAGCATAATCATTTAATTTTACAATTTTACCCTAGAAAGATTTCAGATGTGAAGCTTTATCAGATATCTACAGAGATTTATTTTAATGTAATGTTTTGGAGGAAGTGGAGAAAACAATGTTTAACAAAAGATATGGCTAATTAGAGCTAAAAATATAATACTATCACCCATTAAAAATTAATTATCTACATCATTAATAACTAAATGCCACCAAAAAGTATAGAACATTAATTAGATGAATATTATGTAACTCATAAAATGTTGTGTACATATTTATCACATTCAAAACATGCTTCAATTATAATGTTTGATAAAAAAGATCAAGATACAAAATTATAAAATATCTTATTATTACAATTATATAAACTATATTTATAGGAAAAATACCAGAATGAAAGAAAGCATCCTAACAGTTATTAACTTTAGATATTTGAAATTTTGTTACTTGTGTTTCTTCAATTTTCCATATTATTTGTCAATATTTTCAATGTACTTATTTAATAAAAATAATTTCAAGTAATTATTGAGCTTTATTTTATATTAGGTTTTACATGTTGTTTTTCAAAAAAACTAAACTCTAACAAGCCATATACTTGTCATATGTTTCTTAACTGAAACATCTACTTTATTCTTACCTATGAATTTCCACTGTATGCTAACTAAATCGAATAGATGTATTCTATGAGAGATGAACTTATAAATTAAAAATAATTAGCAATTTATTTTGATTAGTATTTTTCTGTTTGGATTCTTATAATATTTTTCATCAAAATATGTGAAGTTATACAAACAATTCAACCAAATGTAATATTCTAACATTTACTTTTTTGGTAGAATTTGATGGAATAGAAAACTAATATACAGACCTCATTTTATATTTATTTTACAAATGATAAATAAAGATAATATTATGTGTATGTCCTAACACTACTACAGTGGATGAGCACAAAAGGGTGGCTAATAATATAGCTTTAACATTATTTTTCTAAAACCTTTATTAAAAGAGTCATACACCTTGATCAATTGGGGTTTATCTCAGGAATGCAAGAATACTTCAATATGTACAAATCAATAAATATGATACACCATATTTAAAAAATGGAAGATTAAAAACCATATGAGGGTCTCAATAGATGCAGAAAAAAAACTTTCAACAAAATTCAACACCCATTTACATTAAAAACTCTCCAGAAAGTGGGCATAGAGGGAAACAACATCAGCATAATAAAAGCCATATATGACAAATGCAAAACCAACAACATTCTCAATGGTGAAAAACTGAAAGTGTTTCCCTTAGCATCAGGAACAAGAAAAGGGTGCCCAATCCCAGCACTATTATTCATCATAGTTTTGGAAGTCCTAGCCATGGTAATCAGAGAAGAAAAAGAAATAAAATAATACAAATTGGAAAAGAAGAAGTAAAACTGTCACTGTTTGCAGATGACATGATACTATACATAGAGAATCCTAAAGATACCACCAGAAAACTACTAGAGCTAATCAATGAATTTGGTAAAGTAGCATAATAAAAAATTAATGCACAAAAATCTCTTGCATTCCTATACACTAATAGTGAAAGATCAGAAAGAGAAATTAAGGAAACACTCCCATTTACCATTGCAACAAAAAGAATAAAATACTTAGGAATAAACTTACATAAGGAGGCAAAAGACCTGTATGCAGAAAAGTATAAGCCACTGATGAAATAAATCAAAGATGATACAAACAGATGGAGAGATAAACCATATTCTTTGATTGGAAGAATCAACATTGTGAAAATGACTATACTACCCAAAGCAATCTACAGATTTGATGCAACCACTATAAAATTACCAATAGTATTTTTCACAGAACTAGAACAAAAAAAACCTTACAATTTGTATGGAAACACAAAAACCTCAAATAGCCAAAGCAATCTTGAGAAAGAAAAGTGGAGCTTGAGGAATCAGGCTCCCTGACTTCAGACTATACTACAAAGCTACAGTAATCAAGACAGTATGATACCGACACAAAAACAGAAATATAGATCAATAGAACAGGATAGAAAGCCCAGAGATAAACCCACAAACCCATAGTCACCTTATCCTTGACAAAGGAGGCAAGAATATACAGTGGAGCAAAGACAGCTTCTTCAATATGTGGTGCTGGAAAAACTGGGCAGCTCCCTGTAAAAGAATGAAATTAGAACACTTCCTAACACTATACACAAAAATAAACTCAAAATGGATTAAAGACCTAAATGTAAGGCCAGACACTATAAAACTCTTAGAGGAAAACAGGCAGAACACTCTATGACATAAATCACAGCAAGATCCTTTTTGACCCACCTCCTATATTAATGGAAATAAAAACAAAAATAAACAAATGGGACCTAGTGAAACATCAAAGTTTGGCACAACATAGGAAACCATAAACAGGACAAAAGGACAATCCTCAGAATAGGAGAAAATATTTGCAAGAGAAGCAAATGACAAAAGATTAATCTCTAAAATATACAAGCTGCTCTTGCAGGTCAATATCAAAAAAACAAACAATCCAATCAAAAAAATGCGTAGAAAACCTAAACAGACATTTCACCAAAGAAGAGATACAGATTGCCAATGAGCACATGAAAAGATGGTCAACATCACTAATCATTAGAGGAGTGCAAATCAAAACAACGATGAGGTATTACCTCACACTAGTCAGAATGGCCATCATCGAAAAATCTACAAACAATAAACGCTGGAGAGGTTGTGGAGAAAAGACCCTCTTGCACTGTTGGTGGGAAAGTAAATTGATAGAGCCACTATGGAGAACAGCATTGAGGTTCCTTAAAATCTAAAAATAGAACCACCATATGACCTAGTAATCCCACTACTGGACATATACCCTGAGAAAACCATAATTCAAAACGATACATGTACCAAAATATTCATTGTAGCACTCTTTACAATACCCAGGACATGGAAGCAACCTAAGTGTCCATCAACAGATGAATCAATAAAGAAGATATGGGACATATATACAATGGAATATTACTCAGTCATAAAAAGGAACAAAACTGAGTTATTTGTAGTGAGACTCTTGGACCTAGAGTCTGTCATACAGAGTGAAGTAAGTCAGAAAGAAGAAAACAAATACCATATGCTAATGCATATATATGGAATCTAAAAAAAAATGGTGTAGATGAACCTAGTGGCAAGGCAGGAATAAAGATGCAGACGTAAAGAATGGACTTGAGGACCCAGGGGGAAGGGGAAGCTGGGACAAAGTGAGAGAGTAGCATTGACATATATACACTACCAAATTTAAAATAGATAGCTAGTGGGAAGCTGTTGCATAGCACAGAGAGAGCTCAGCTCGATGCTTTGTGACAACCTATCTCACAACTTTTGTGAGATAGGGAGCATGGGAGGGAGGCTCAAGAGGGCATATGGAGATATATGTATACATATAGCTGATTCCCTTTGTTGTACAGCAGAAACTAACACAACATTGTAAAGTAATTATACTCTAATAAAGATGTTAAAAACAAACAAACAGCAACAAAAAAAGTGATCTTCCAGCCAAGTAGTAAGCCATAAGATTCACAGTTGAGTTTGAATAATTAAGTCAAATTTTTGTTTTTCAAGAACTGTCTGAGGGCAGTCATTTCACCTGTTCTATTGTCTGTGCCATCCTCCAGGTGACAGTTATCTACCCCATGGAGCCACAAAGACAATTATAAGAATATAAGTAGAGAAGATATACAGAGTAGTTGACAAGGTGTTTTGTGTGGGAGGTGCCAGAGCTGAAAACATCTCTTGTTCCTGATAGGTCATTGCAATCTAACTGGAAATGGCAGCCAAGAATGAGTTAAATTTAAGGTTCATGCCATGGTTTGTAAGATCTGCACCGGGGTGTTTTTCTTCATGAGGATGAGTCCAGAGGTGGTTCCAAAAGACAGATGTCACTAATATCCTCTCTTTCCCAATATGTCCTATATTCTAAGGTGGCCCCTCCCCAGATGCAAAGTTTCTGTTCTCTCTCCACTACCACAAAGTCGGTGTGTACGATTCCAATATCTATAGACTTACCTTTTGCCCAGTCATCCTCTTCTTTCACACAGATCTTTCTTCTTCAAGGTCAGTTGTGAGAGGGACAAGGTAATTCTTGTAAAACTTATAGATAATATAAGACATAATACCCATTATGTCTTCCACTTTGATCTACTAGTCCAAGGGAAATTCAGCAAGGAATATATTCAACAAAGTAGTAATTATACTTATGGTGTAAGATTGTGAAATTCAAAGAGAAAAATGTAGGTGGCTGGAACAGAATTAACACTGAATCCCCAAGGCCTTATTTTAACTATTCTGACACCTTGGAAGTTCTATGAACAAGTTCAACCTGGGTTGTCATAGGAGAAATAATAAACTGTCATACACAGAAATTGACAGTATGAAATTACAAATTTTTGAAAAAGTCTGTATATCCCCTGTACCTATTGTCTTCATCATTATCTAGATTGAGAAGAGATGATCCCTTTTGGAGGTAACACATTCAGTGAGAAAGCTGCCTTACTAAGGTCAAAGAAGTGAGGGAGATAGAGTCAGAAATCCTTTAGTGGATTTTTTGAGAAGTCCATTCTAGCACTCAACAATACCTTTCTATCAGTGGATGGTGGGGAATGTAGAAGATTCATTAAATAACTCGACATAAGCCCAGTGTTTATTGGCTTCTGTGATAAAAGGTCAGATGAGAAATGGTATAGAAAGCTGAAAAGATGACAAATAGTAGTCTTAAGGGCCAGTGTGATGTAGCCAAAGTCAGATGATCAGACTGAAACAGCATCACCATAACCTGAAAACATATCATCAACTTTCTCACATCTCTGATAGTCCTAATAGGGGGATCAAAATCATACGTAGTCAATCTGCAGGTAGGGACAGCTCTCCTCTCAACAGGAGATGACTGGGTCAACTTTTGTCAAGTGTCAGAAATCTGGCAAACCTCTGCATCAGAAACATGGAATTGTTTACTGAGAGCCCAGTTTATGTTGGTGACTTGTTTCCATGCTTGATGTAATGATCAATTGAGACAGAAATGATGGAAATCTGGTTACCATTTGATTAGTAGCTTGATTTCAGTCAGTTTAATCAGAGAATCTTTCCTTACTAATCAGTGGTTCCAAAGAGAGGTGTTTTAAATCTGCCAGTCATAGTTTTCCAAATGTCAGACAAATGTCCAGCTCAATAGCAATGGACCAATGGTCAGTAAAAATATAACAAATTTCGGGGCTTCCCTGGTGGCGCAGTGGTTGAGAGTCTGCCTGCTGATGCAGGGGACGCGGGTTCGTGCCCCGGTTTGGGAGGATCACACATGCCGCGGAGCGGCTGGGCCCGTAAGCCATGGCCACTGAGCCTGCGCGTCCGGAGCCTGTGCTCTGCAACGGGAGACGCTGCAACAGTGAGAGACCCGCGTACCGCAAAAAATATATATATATATAACAAATTTCATTAGACAAAGTTTTAGACAGAGCAATAAAAACAGCTTTGATTTCAGCCCAATGAGGGAAGCAAACATATCCATTTATGGTCCTCCTTAGTTGGTGCTGAGGTTCAACAGCTGTAGCAGCCTAATGGACAACTTCAGGTTTCAGCTTATCTAAACCATCATTGAACCAGGCCTGGAATTTAAGAGAATCTCTTCGAATTAAGAGCCCAAGTGATTCAACAGCTTTGCTTCAACCACCACAGTTGAGGATAAATTTCCCCCTAAATTGATAGCTGCTGATTTTTTGTGTACAGGTGAAATAACACTGGCACCCTGCTTTCTGTGTTCTTGAATATTACATACTCATTTCACAAGTAAAGGTTATTGAATTCTTCTCAACTTGCAACTTGCTAAGCATTGAATTTGAATGGCAATGTCATGACAGAGAGTCCATGGGTCAGGAGCCAAGTTTCAGTAAGAACTAAGTAGCAAGCTAATAGCTTCTTTGTAAAAACTGGTAAAATTGGTAGTCATATCTGGAAGGTGAGTCCAAAACTCAAAGGGTGCCTCCAAGAAGTGGCTTCTCTTTGCCAAAAGCTCCAATCAGCATAATCATCATTCACTGAGACATGTGGCTGTAAGGGATCACCAGGGTTGCGGTGCCCCAAAGATAATAGAACATGCTAACAGCTTGCTGGATGGATTCTAAAGGTTTGAATCTATTGGTTTGGGTGCCACTCAAGATAAGCTTATGTGTTTATATAGGTTTATATAAACCTATATAGCTTATAGGTTTAACCTATATAAAGGAACAAGTAGAATATCCAAGTGAGACATACACTTTCTCCAATATATAAAGAGTGCAGTAAGGTGCTAGGTTTCTATTTAGGTGAAGAGGAGCTGAAGAGAGACATTGTTCCTTGACTGCCAGAGGGATCAGTCATTGCCAAGAAGTCCCCTTACTTTTGTCAGAGTTTATCTTTGGCACCTTCTGAAGGAGGTGTGATAGCACCAGGGCCAGCATCATTGAGACCTAGGCTTCTTATGTGTCATCCAACTGTACATCATCTACAAAGTGAAAGTTCTGAACATTAGAAGTTAGAGCCATTCATGCTAAATCCTAATCCACTCAGGGTTGGAAAAACCACGGTAGTTTAGATTCTCCTGTTGGCATACTACAAACACATATTGGAGACTTTGTGACATGAATGTGAACTTTTCTTGATCCTGGTACGTCCAAGTGATATTAGTCTGTGTAATGAATTTGGTTATAGTTACAAAGTCTGGAACTGTGAGAGCTATGGGAGCAACAACTGATTTCACTTAACAATAATCCATTGTAAGTTTTCTTTTCCACTGGACATACAAGGTTATTGTATTGAGATATTGCATCTCATACTACTTCTGCTACCTTTAAGTCTTTAAAGTATTTGTTTTTATTTCTCCTCCTGGCATTCTACACTGGTTATGTTGAACCACCCAAGATGTTGTAGGGAGATAATTTGGATAATCATTTATGTATCCCAGTAGCACTTCTATACATGTGAAACTTCCTGAATAGAACAATATCCTTTGGCCCTATGGAACAGGAGGCACATGGGTATAATACATTAATTCCTACTAAACACTCATATGTAGGAACAACAATAATACAAATAACTGACACAAAGGGAGCCATCAGCAGAGTTAAGTTAGTGTTCTTCCCCACTGTGAACTCTGCCCAAACACTGGTAGCTGAATAAGGGCACATTTTCCTTCCACAGTCGTGGGTAAGATAACAACTTTGGATCCTGTATTCAACAGAGCCATAATTGATTGAGTTCTTTGCCTCAGAATACCCCAGCATACTCAGATGGGTGCATATAGACTTTGCTTCTTCCCGTTGATGGCAAGATATCCTTACTCTCACCTCTAATAATCTTTCACTATAAAGTTCCTGAGCTCTAAATAGAGGAGGATAGATTGATCAGGAGGTACACAGTGAGATGGTTGTTCTGTGTCTAAATAAAACTTAGCACTTAATTTTGTTTAAGCTCCATGACAACAGTTATGGCTCAACCAAATAAACTTTCCAATATATATTTTTAAAAGAATTATTAGAGTATAGTTGATTTACAATGTTGTGTTAGTTTCAGGTGTACAGCCAAATGAATCAGTTATACATATACATATATCCACTCTTTTTTAGATTCTTTTCCCATATATGTCATTACAGAGTATTGAATAGAGTTACCTGTGCTTTACAGTAGGTCCTTATTAGTTATCTATTTTATATATAGTGGTGTGTATATATCAATCCCAACCTCCCAATTTATCCCTCCCCCCTTACCTCTGGTAACCATAATTTTGTTTTCTACATCTGTGACTCTATTTCTGTTTTGTAAATAAGTTCATGCACACCTTTATTTAGATTCAACATATAAGCAACATCATATGATATTTGTCTTTCTCTGTCTGACTTACTTCACTCAGTATGACAACCTCTAAGTCCATCCATGTTGCTGAAAATGGCATTATTTTGTTCTTTTTTATGGCTGAGTAATATTCCATTGTATATATGTGGTTTTGATCTAATGCTATATATTAAGTATTGAGGACCTCATTAGTAACATCATCTATTAGCCTTGGGAATCCCTGATTTAGCTCCAGAAGAAGCCACTAGCTCTATTTTCTAAGACTGGTCACTATACAAACATCCTTGAAAAGATGATCCAGAACAAAGACAGTCAGTGATTCTGTTTTCCAGACTTGAAGTAATGCAAAAGACCCATAGTGGGTTGTCTTTTAACAGTTGTAATACACATAATTTTGTTGGTGCTGTTTTTCTTATTGTTGTTTACAGAAATAGAGAAATAAAACCACAATATTTCACTCTTTCTTATATTAAGCGATTCTTAGCCAAACATACTTTCCTGTCTCTATCTGAGTAATTCTTAACATACTTTTCTGTCACTATCTGAACAATTCTTTGATAAAGATTACTTATCTGTGTTTGTACTAAGCAATACTGGGGTTAAGGAAAAATTATTTAGCTCTTTTCTGGGAAACATTTGTTTCTGAAAGATAAGACAGTGAACCAACTAAAATAACTTACTTATCAAGACTCATAGCTTAATCATCAATACACACATCAGGACAATTACCTCCCTGTGCCATCAATCCAAAGCTATATTTTATAAACTAATGCCAACTGAACTGGGTTCCCATCTTGCAAGACTATCAAAATTGCACAGACCAGACTCTAAAATCCATCTATTTTTGTCTATTCAGGATGCTATAGCAAAATGCCACAGACTGGGGTGTCTGTTTATAAACAACAAACATTTCACAGTTCTGGAGGCTGGAAGTCCAGGATCATGGTACCAGCAGATTTGGGGTTTTGTAAGGGTTTCCTGGTTCATAGACAGCTGTCCTTTTCCTGCGTTCTCACATGGCAGAAGAGGCAAGGTATCTCTGAAGCTGCTTTTATGAGGGGACTAATTCCATTCATGAGGGTTCCATACTCATGTCCTAGTCACTTACCAGTGGCTCCACCTCCAAAAGCCTCAACTTTGGGGTTAAGATTTCAACAAATGAATTTTGAGGAACTCAAACGTTTATTCAGATCATAGCAGCACATGAGACATCCTCCTTCTGAGACACTATTTATGTTCTGTCAAGGCAATGTTCCATTTCTTTTCTGTAAGTCTAATACTGTTAGCTTTGCTTGACCAACAATAAGAATGATCAGGTTAGCAATGGGTATACAATAATTTTAAAAGGTCAATATTTTCCATAATGTTTGGTTTTGAAACTTTGAAATTAATTTTCCATATTTAATCATCACTCGATAAGATAGCATAGGTAGAAGAAGATGTGTATTTCATATTTAATAAAAGACCCCTAAGATTAATTGGACTAATGCTGGAAACAGGGGCTCTGTATTTTCAATACAAAATGCACTAACATTAGATCTAAATTTCTCTTAATGCTCAAAGTATCTGACACTGCTAGTGCTCAGTGCTCCACATTGCCTAGATGACTGTAACACAACTTGTGACTGGGGCCCTGGCACTTTTTACCTGGCAAACTTTAATATGATTTTCTTGCCATTCAATTTTTGTCACTGCTTATTCTTACAAATGATGTATTATATTTTAGGAAATTAATAGCTAAAAGAAAACTCTAAAATGCACTTAAAAACTGTGCCATTTTTAAAATAAATAAGAAAGTGTATAAGTGTGTACAACTTTATTTATAGTAAGTACTTTCTTTATGCCTTGTTTTTATATTACCATTAAACTGAATGATTTTCTTACATCAATTTAAAATTCTATGGCCATTAATATGTTATACCACTCAAATAACAAATATTTAAGCTACCAGCTCTCTTTTTATTCTTCAAAATTCAGCCACCAAATCAAATAATATACAACCAGAAGATTATATATTTTATACTATTAGAGTAATATTGGAGGTTTGGGGAAATAAAACTAAAATAAATTAAAATAGTGAAAAGATCTCTTTGGGGAACAGAATATAGATAACATAAAACAAGAAAATAAGTATAACCAAACAATCTATTCATTAAATTATCTTGTTTCTTTATTTCTGAAGTATATTAGTTTCAGTGGCTTTTTGATAGAGACTGGGGATTCTGAGATGTATTTTTTATTAGATACATTTCAGGTGCTTAATTAGTCCTAACAACATCCCAGTACTATTTTAATGTTTGTCTTCAAGTGATCACTCTACAAGAGAAAGTAAAATTTTTACCACTTGGTGGTGCTGGAGGATAATATAAAAAATAAATTATTTCTGGAGCACATTTTGAGAGAGCTGGTTATGGTGAGTTATATAAAATTAATGGAAGGACAACTTCATTCACCTCAGTCATCCCCTATTGTTCATTTCTTGTTTTGGCACAAAGAGTGTAAATTAGAATAGTTATTATTGATGGCTTGGGTCCTTGCTAACTAGCAAAGGGAACAGAGTTCGTTTAACACAAATTTCATGGCATTGGAGACTGACAATTAATGATACTATTATTTTCATTTTTAAATTGTCCATGCTGCAGTATGAAAGACTGCTCCAATTACACACTTTATTTTCATCCTCCCAAAAGGACAAGTTTTTGTATAGCCACTCATGTTTTTACTTAGCATGCTGACCAGTCGATTATATTATTCTGTTCTTGATGAGAATGCAAGTATTTTAACATGCTATTGGATGTGTTTATAACGAAATGAATAGTAAATACATGTACAAACTTGAGTATTCAATTACAGTCAATATTGGAATATTTTCATATGGAAAATGATAAGCAAATTACTCAATGCTATTTACTATTTTTATTAGTTATTAGAGCCTTGCATTCAGAAATATAGTGCTTTATCAAAAGCAGGCACTCCTAAAGTGGTGACAGTTTTTCATATTTATTTGGCAGTGTTATTTACTTAGCTCAGCTTTGGGTTTCACATTTTTTAAAAATGCATATATTTTACAATTTGTATGAAGTGTTAGCAGTCATATATTCCTTCAACCACATAAACACAAGAAAAGAATTATGTCACTGGTACAATTTTTTTTTTCTATTATCTACTAATCAGGGGGAAGTCCATGAATTTCTTATGCCCAGAGTTAACCTAGAGTATAGTGCTCCACAGGTGGTGTGAAATGAAAGAACTATATGGAAAGTATTTTCAATGACAAAATGAAAGTTTTCAGTTTCAGTTCACTCCAAAGAAAAGAATCCAGCAGACATATTCTTCATCACATTTGTAAGCAGATACATTATTAACATCTTTGACATGCAAGAAAAGGTAACCTGAAGGCCCCCAATTCTGGTTTTATATAGATAAAAGGATAAGCGCTTTACTCTGCTACTGAATGACAACTGTTTTAAATATAAGGCAGAGTTAACCCGAAGCTTTATTTGTAACTCTACATGCCCATTCAACCTTAGGGTCATAGATTACTTGACTTGAGTTTCCGATGATCCTTATGATTATTTCAAATGCAGTTAGTAATGATGAGGGTAGTTAATGAAAAATAACTCACTACAAAATGCATGCAAAGACTAATATAACAGCCCATAGTTTAAAAATCCACTGACTTGGATGGAATCAATCATTCACTTTCCCTAATATAACACATAATGGGAGTGGGCAGTGTAACTACATTAGCAAGATCTACTCAGAATGGTTTAAAGGAAATTCTACTAGGCTGCCTACGATAAGAATCTGAACTTTTGTCACAATCTGGTTAATATTAAGAAACATTTTTAGCCCTGCTGTAAAGTAGTTTTGTTTTCTCAGTTAATCTTTTACATTGTTATTCTTTTGTTCTTTGTAGATACAGCAAAAATAATTACCTTTATTTGATCAATTACTCTTAGATTTCCTTCACATCACATTTTCTTCTCCCTGTCAATTTTTGGCGGCCTTCCTTCTTCTTCATAATTACTTTAAGCATAATAAACAAAGAAAACAAACAAATATAACAAATAAAACATAGAAAATGAAAATTAATATGTTGATACCATGTTAAAATGATAATATTTTGTGTGTATTGGATTAAAAAAGCACTATCAAAATCATTTTACTATTTCCTTTTGATATTATAAGTGTCTATTTAAAAGTTTAAAATTACATATTTGGCTCAAAATTTTACCATGCATTATCATTCTACAGGACAGCATGGGTAAGGAACAAAAATTTTAAAGGTATTTTTCCCCATGAAAGAAAAATAGATCGCCACAAATCTTAATCAGTTAATCAAACAAGATGCATTTGTTATTTGAAAATGTTCCTTCCATATTTTTTTAACACATCATTATTGGAGTATAATTGCTTCACAATACCATATCCCCTCCTTCTTTTTTTTTAAAGTTAATATTTTTCATCTTTATTGAGGCATAATGGACAAAGTTAATATTCTAAAAAGGAAAACAAGTACAAGTAAAGTTGTCAGTTACTAATATTTTTACACTTATGGTTAAGAGGTTTTTTTTTAATAAAAAAAATGGAAATCAATTTTTATTTATTAGTCTAAGGTTGATTAATTAACTTGCTGTACATTTTAAGTTGAAACCCAAGCCTTCTGATTCTTAACTACAGTGCTTTAGTTTTTGTTTGTTTGTTTGTTTGTTTGTTTTTTACATCTGTATTGGAGTATAATTGCTTTAAAATGGTGTGTTAGTTTCCACTTTACAACAAAGTGAATCAGTTATACATATACATATGTTCCCATATCTCATCCCTCTTGCGTCTCCTTCCCTCCCACCCTCCCTATCCCACCCCTCTAGGTGGTCATAAAGCACCAAGCTGATCTCCCTGTGCTATGCGGCTGCTTCCCACCAGTTATCTATTCAATGTTTGGTAGTGTAGATATGTCCATGCCACTCTCTCACTTTGTCACAGCTTACCCTTCCCTCTCCCCATATCCTTAAGTCCATTCTCTAGTAGGTTTATGTCTTTATTCCCGTCTTACCCCAAGGTTCTTCATGACATTTTTTTTTCTTAGATTCCATATATATGTGGAATTTTTTTTCTTAGATTCCATATATATGTGTTAGCATATGGTATTTGTCTTTCTCTTTCTGACTTACTTCACTCTGTATGACAGACTCTTGGTCCATCCACCTCACTACCAAAAACTCAATTTCGTTTCCTTTTATGGCTGAATAATATTCCATTGTATATATGCGCCACATCTTCTTTATCCATTCATCTGATGATGGACACTTAGGTTGTTTCCATCTACTGGCTATTGTAAATAGAGCTGCAATGAACATTTTGGTACATGACTCTTTTTGAATTATGGTTTTCTCAGGGTATATGCCCAGTAGTGGGATTGCTGGGTCATATGGTAGTTCTATTTGTAATTTTTTAAGGAGCCTCCATACTGTTCTCCATAGTGGCTGAACCAATTCACATTCCCACCAGCAGTGCAAGAGTGTTCCCTTTTCTCCACACCCTCTCCAGCATTTATTGTTTCTAGATTTTTTGATGATGGCCATTCTGACTGGTGTGAGATGATATCTCATTGTAGTTTTGATTTGCATTTCTCTAATGATTAATGATGTTGAGCATTCTTTCATGTGTTTGTTGGCAATCTGTATTTCTTCTTTGGAGAAATGTCTATTTAGGTCTTCTGCCCATTTTTCGATTGGGCTGTTTGTTTTTTGTTATTGAGCTGCATGAGCTGCTTGTAAATTTTGGAGATTAATCCTTTGTCGGTTGCTTCATTTGTAAATATTTTCTCCCATTTTGAGGGTTGTCTTTTCGTCTTGTTTATGGTTTCCTTTGCTGTGCAAAAGATTTGAAGTTTCATTAGGTCCCATTTGTTTAGTTTTGTTTTTATTTCCATTTCTCTAGGGGGTGGGTCAAAAAGGATCTTGCTGTGATTTATGTCATAGAGTGCTCTGCCTATGTTTTCCTCTAAGAGTTTGATAGTTTCTGGCCTTACTTTTAGGTCTTTAATCCATTTTGAGCTTATTTTTGTGTATGGTGTTAGGGAGTGTTCTAATCTCATACTTTTACATGTACCTGTCCAGTTTTCCCAGCACCACTTATTGAAGAGGCTGTCCTTTATCCACTGTAAATTCCTGCCTCCTTTATCAAAGATAAGGTGACCATATGTGCGTGGGCTTATCTCTGGGCTTTCTATCCTGTTCCATCGATCTATATTTTTGTTTTTGTGCCAGTACCACACTGTCTTGATTACTGTAGCTTTTTAGTATAGTCTGAAGTCAGGAAGCCTGATTCCTCCACCTCCGTTTTTCATTCTCAAGGTTGCTTTGGCTATTCGGGGTCTTTTGTGTTTCCATACAAATTGTGAAAATTTTTGTTCTAGTTCTGTGAAAAATGCCAGTGGTAGTTTGATAGGGATTGCATTGAATCTGTAGATTGCTTTGGGTAGTAGAGTCATTTTCAAAACGTTGATTCTTCCATTCCAAGAACGTGGTATATCTCTTCATCTATGTGTATCATCTTTAACTTTTTTCATCAGTGTCTTATAATTTTCTGCATACAGGTCTTTTGTCTCCTTAGGTAGGTTTATTCCTAGATATTTTATTCTTTTTGTTGCAGTGGTAAATGGGAGTGTTTTCTTAATTTCACTTTCAGATTTTTCATCATTAGTGTATAGGAATGCCAGAGATTTCTGTGCATTAATTTTGTATCCTGCTACTTTACCAAATTCTTGAAAAAACAACCAAATGTTGCACCTAAAGCAATTAGAGAAAGGAGAACAAAAAAACCTCAGAGTTAGCAGAAGAATAGAAATCATAAAGATCAGATCAGAAATAAATGAAAAAGAAATGAAGGAAAAAATAGCAAAGATCAATAAAACTAAAAGCTGGTTCTTTGAGAAGATAAACAAAATTGATAAACCATTAGCCAGACTCATCAAGATAAAAAGGGAGAAGACTCAAATCAATAGAATTAGAAATGAAAAAGGAGAAGGAACAACTGACACTGCAGAAATAAAAAAGATCATGAGAGATTACTACAAGCAACTCTATGCCAATAAATTGGACAACCTGGAAGAAATGGACAAATTCTTAGAAATGCACAACCTGCCAAGACTGAATCAGGAAGAAATAGAAAATATGAACAGACCAATCACAAGCACTGAAATTGAAACTGTGATTAAAAATCTTCAACAAACAAAAGCTCAGGACCAAATGGCTTCACAGGCGAATTCTATCAAACATTTAGAGAAGAGATAACGCCTTTGTGTTCAGGACAAAAACAAGTATGAGGGAAATAGTGATAAGTGTGAGAAAGGAAGGGCACCTGCTTAGCCTATCAAAGAAGCCAACTCAACCTAATCCGTCAGTCATGCTGTTGCATGATCCTCAGATGTACTCCTCCACTCAGAGTCATGGCTACTAGATTTAGATGCTAATGGTACCACCAAGCAAAAACTTCCAACATTAAAAAAGCAGCATGTGAAATATTATAACATGATATTTTCTCTTTTTCTTGCATTACACGGGCCTCTCACTGTTGTGGCCTCTCCTGTTGTGGAGCACCGGCTCAGGACGCGCAGGTCAGCGGCCATGGCTCACGGGCCCAGCCGCTCCGTGGCATGTGGGATCTTCCCTGACCGGGGCATGAACACGCGTCCCCTGCATTGGCAGGTGGACTCTCAACCACTGCGCCACCGGGGAAGCCCTAACATGATATTTTCTCTATTTGGTTGATGAGTTTCTATTAGGCTTTCATTCAGAATTCATAATATTGAAAGTTAACCCATCTGTCCTTTATCAAGAATACATTTTAAAAATGTGTTGTAGTTTCCCCTGAATTGCTGATTTATGAAAGCAAGAGATTACTTTGAAGGGATACCTAACTCCTCCCCCCAAAAATCCTGTTGTTACTATTTTTTATCTAGAAGTGTCTAGCTGTGTTTGTAAAACATGTCTTTTTCTTAAGGTTAAGACGAAAATGAGATTCTTTGACAGCTAATTATATATATTCTACAGATAAAAAACATTTATTCTCAAAGAAACCCTCTCTTCGTTAGTTGTAGCATGTTCAAAAACATCATTTGTTTGAAGCATAGCAAAAATTATTCTCTCTATTATAAAAGTATAGTTTCATTTGTTAATATACGCCTTCATTCAGAAAATGCTGCTGACTTCCTGCTCTCTGCAAGGCATTGGACTATTTACAGCACCAGAAGGTAAGACTAAACCCATCATTCTGGAAACTTTTCTTAATGGTAATTCTTTCAGATGATGAGATTTGGTGTAATAGAGCCCAATTAAATTTCTGTTCTTTGTTGAATAAACAAAAACTACTGAAGATGGTTTATAATGAGCAAGTCATTAAGACATTCTGTAGTTTTCAAATTGAATTTTTAATGTTGAGTCATTCTTGTTTATTTGTATATTTTATGGTAACAATGGAGGATGACAACCAGAATTGATCAAATTATTTTAATCATCATGCACATTTGAAAATGCCAGAACATTGTAAATAGACTTCTATTATGATTTTCAAAAATATAAGTGAAAATAATAAAGAATAAATATTTCATAAAGCATTTCAAAATCATTTCAGGTAATCTTAATTTTAACAATGATAATTGGAAGTAGTAAGTTTTCCTCACTTAGCTTTAGAATACCGATGACAGAGTCCAGGTAGAGTATTTCCTAAATAATATTAAATAATCACTATAAACTTTAGACTCAATCTTTTCCCCATTTGTTTTATCTTTCAATTCACTATAATTGTTTACAGAGTAAACTGAAATATCTATTTGCACTTAAATACTGCAAATTTAGAGAAAATATATGGTGCACTATAATGTGTTTGCTATGAGATTTCAATGACATCTTAAGCATTATCCCATTAAGACCAATTAATAATTAGTATTATCTAAGTGGTGGTTTTTCATATTTTTTTATTACTGTAAAACTGTGGATCAGAATATCTAAATCACTTTGCTACATGAATGGTGCATTTAATTGGTGGATTCAGTTTATGGAAAAGTAATCCATAATTGAACTATTATGTTACAACTTTCCTTCATATGTTTTAGCTTTTTAAATCTCTTGATTAACAAAGTCTTACTATTCTTTATTTCTGAAAAGTATTCTGATAGTGGTGATTTTTATTTTGATATGTGACTGTAAATGAAAAGAGACATTTATGACCATCACTACTTTCACAGACAGAATTTTCTTTTGCTTCTTACAGCAAATTTTAAGTAATAAAAATATAGTTATGCTAAAAAAACTGACTACTTTTTCTTTTAGTGGCTAAAAGAAAATATAATAAAAATCAGTAGATAATAGTGAATTTAAAATGACCTATTGCAGTATTTTAAAAACATATTTTCTTTCTTCCATACATAAAAATGCTCTTCCTTAGAATTATTCTAAAGCAGTTGAATACATTGGAGGCAGGAAGAAATTAAATCTGCAACCACTATAGTCCCTTAAAATATATGTGACCTTGAATAATTCCCTTTATTTTTAGTGTTCAATTCTAAAGCAATCAAATAATATAACTCTGAAAAGCAAATTTTTTGCTTATATTTTTGCTTAAAAAGGAAGAATGTAGAGGATTTAGAGTAAAATAAACCTACATGTTTTGGCTGCTTAATTGTTGTTGATATTATATTGTATGATAAGATTATCCAAAAAGTAGCTAGTAATTATTGGTCAAACCTACCTAAAAGTATTATGTAATAAAAGCATGAGGGCTTTAGGAATTTGCATATACCAAGATTCTATGGCAGCATTACTGCTATAAAGTGAATGAGTTAATGTTAAAGATGTGACTACTGGCAAGTGCTGTGAAGAACAAAGTTCCTGTAGATCAAATATATACTTTGATTTAGCACTTGTAAAGTATTATTTTTCACCGGACTTCAATTTTATTGTCCATCATTATGACCTTAATGGAAATATTTTGATGAACTCTTTTCTTAGTTTCAAATCATGTCCTTATTGTGGCTTACAAAGGAGCAGGTCCTTAGCTCTTTCTCCAATATTTCCAACTATATTTCCTTTCTCAGTTCCTCAAAAAAGCCAGCTATGGTTTTGCTTCAGAGCATTTGTACATGTTCTGTACCTAGAGAATGTCCATTCCCCAAATATTCACATGGTTTCCTCCCTCACTTTATTCAACTCTCTGTTTAGTCTTCACCAAAACCAAAAAGGCTTTTCTGATTATATCTATAACAGCACTTCCTTCCTCTATATATCTCCTTACTGTAATTTATTTTTCATAGTATATACAACTAGCTGTCAATAAGTTACATATTTTCATCCGCTTAGCTTCTGTAACAAACAATGAACAAATCACCCCTGTTTAATCTAGTAAAATTTTATTTCTAATTCACATTAGACTTTAGACTCTTGTCAGGAGGTTCTCTTCCAAGCACTGACACTTGAGTCATGTATTCTTCCATCATGTGCCTCTGTCATTTTCTAAGGTCCTTGGCATTGTCAGTGAATTAACATAGAGATAGACAGTAAAGAACAAAGCAGGATGGCCAGGTTTAGGAGTGGCATACATTAATGTTTCCCTTAAGCCAGCACCCAGTCATGTGTGTTCATTATAACTGAAAGGGAGACTGTAAAAATATGAGTCTATGTGTGCTGTGTGCTCAGAGCAAGGAAATGGTACTGGCTATCCCTAAACAAGAGTCTAGCACAATATTTACTTTTCCACATGTTATGTTCTGTCCCCTGAACTACCCTTAGAAGGAAACACTATTATTTGGTTTGTCTCCTGCTCTATCCCCATTGCCTAGAACAGAGCTTTGCGTGTGGCAACTGCTCAATAAATATTTTAAGTGAAAAAATAAATGCAGTATTTTATTTACCTTTTGCTCCACATTGGTCTAAAATCTGAAAACATACACTAGAGACAAAAGAATCTGCTAGCATCTAGTATTCTGAACTAACTGGCACAGATCAGAAATGTAGTTATAAGCTGGAAGCTCTGGCTCACCCTCATCATGGTCAGCTCAGGTTTTTATTTGATTCCTTTTTGTCACACATTGGCATCAAGTTACTGTGTACATAAAATAGACTAAGTTCCTCTCACCATTAAATAGAATTTGCAAATACATAATTTCACTACAAAAATTATTTTAAAATTCAGTTTAAAATTTTGTTAAAAAAATGAAAAAAAAATTTTTTAATGAGAATTTTGATTTATTTACTTTCTCATTCTTTTAATGAGAAAGTGGACTGAATATGACATTTAACTCAGCAGGGCACTGGTTTCTTTCTATAGCATTTGCATATAATTTAACAAAGCACTTTAAAACAGTCTTCTTGACCTCTACAATGATATAAGAAAGCTATTGTTTTATTGCTTCTATTTACAGAAAAGGAACATGGGGCTCAGGATCTGTCACTTCCAAAATATCACCAACTCATGAGTAGCTAGGTTGTAACCTGATATGCATTCCACTTCACTAGGAAACACAATCACTTATGAACAGAGCTCTCATAATCTCCAATAAAATTTGCTCAACAAAATCATCACAATCATTAATTTTCAAATACACGTTTTGATAGTATTGATCACAGTTTCCTAATTTATTGGCTTAAAAAAAACATGAATCCAAGTTCACATAGACCCTTTTGTCAGACCTTCATGGTAAGTTTTGTAATAGAGAATGAGCCAGAAAGGGGAGGGGAGGTGTGATAGTACTCTACAGGTGCAGGTCTAGCTCCAAAATGTGGTTACAAAAAGTTGAACTAATTTGCCTCAAATAGTTAGATGACCAACCACAATATGAGAGTAGTAAGTTCAGAAGGTATCCTCTTCAAAGAGTGGTTTTGCAAAAATGCCCACTCAGGGTAAATCAGAGCTCATATTATAGGCAAACATTCAAATGCAAAGATTATCTTCCATGATGGATGTAGAAATTCACAACTTGAACTGTGACTCAGGGTGTGTTATAGCAACAGTGAGAAATTGAGTTCATATACAAACAAAAGTCCAGTATTAGGGATGGAAACAAACAAAAGAAGAAGGAGTATAAATGGGATACTCCTTACTTCATAACAGGGCATCCATAAGCTTAGTGCTAGCACCTCAGATTACAGGTTTAAGGGCTGCAGAATCTTTTGAGGCCCTACCTATCAGCAAAGAGACAAAGCTAAATGTAAAATGTTTGGTACTTATTGTCCAGATCCTGGACAAGACTGAGCCTGTAAACCAATGGTTTTCAGATATTTGTTTTAGAGCAGGCCACAAGCACTGCTTAGGTAAGCAGAATTGGGTGTGACCATGGGAGTAATAACATCCTAGGGGAAGGTGCTTCTGGAAGGCAGGATGACTTTGAAAATTGCATAGTGTCACTTCTTAGAATTTGCAAGTGTTGGTTTTTAACTTCTCTCTCTATATTTATTTAGAATAAAGAAAGAGCAACATGAAGTATAGGAAACCAAATTGTGTAAATCCATGATAATGGTTTTCTTATGGAAGGTATGTATGCATGACAGCTATAAAATACTAACCAATAAGAAAACCTTTTATTAAGAACTTTTTATTTTTATTTTATAAATTCAGAATTTTGTAGTTAAATATTACTTTAAAAAATTCATGGTGTGCCTTTACTTGCTAATAATTAAAAATTATTTTAATACAAAGTACATAAAGATATTTATGACAATAAATGGGCATATTATAATGCTATGGGAGACAGAACAAAATATAAACTTGATAGGCCTATGCTTGTTTCCTTTTTCTAATGCAAGTATAGCTTTCAGTATTTTTGTTTTGTTTTGTTTTGTTTTGTTTCAATGTTGTACCAGACAAATTTAGTCACTATCTTGGCTCTTTATTCGGTAACTACCTGGGTGAATTTTATAAACCTGAAAATTCTCAAGTATAATCTGTCACCTTTTTAATAAAACTAGTCCAGTCTAATTATTTTTTCTTATATTGAAAATTGAGTGGTTTAAATGGTTTATTTTGTTTTTTAATTGGAGTAAATTTGCTTTACAGTGTTGTGTTAGTTTCTGTACAATGAAGTGAATCAGCTATATGTATACTTATATCCCCTCCCTCTTGGACCTTCCTCCCAACCCCTTCATCTCACCCATCTAGGTAGTCACAGAGAACCAAGCTGAGTTTCCCCTGTTGTACAGCAAATTCCCACTAGCTATCTATTTTACACATAGTAGTATATTTATGTCAAACCTAATCTCCCAATTTGTCCACCCTTCCCTTCGACCCCTGTGTCCACATGTCCTTTCTCTGCATCTAGATCTCTATTCCTGACCTACAAATAGTTTCATCTGTACCATTTTTCTGGATTCCACATATATGCGTTAATGTACAATATTTGTTTTTCTCTTTCTGGCTTATTTCACTCTGTATGGCAAATTCTATGTCTAACCACATCTCTACAAATGACCGATTCCTTTTTATGGCTGAGTAATATTTCCTTGTATATATGTACCACATCTTCCTTAACCATTCATCTACTGTTGGACATTTAGGTTGTTTCCATGTCTTAGCTATTGTAAATAGTGCTGCAGTGAATACTGGGGTGCATATGTCCTTTTGAATTATGGTTTTCTCAGGGTATATGCTCAGTAGTGGGATTGCTGGGTCATATGGTAGTTCTATTTTTAGTTTTTTAAGGAACCTCCATACTGTTCTCCATAGCGGATGTATCAATTTACATTCCCCCCAACAGTGCAGGAGGTTTTGTTTTCTCCACACCCTCTCCAGCATTTATTGTTTGTAATTTTTTTGATGATGGCCATTCTGACCAGTTTGAGATGATACTTCATTGTGGTTTTGATTTGCATTTCTCTAATAATTAGCGATGTTGAGCATCTTTTCATGTGCATCTTGGCCATCTGCATGTCTTCTTTGGTGAAATGTCTATTTAGGTCTTCCACCCATTTTTTAATTGGGTTATTTGTTGGTTTTTTTTTTTTTGATACTGAGCTCCATGAGTTGTTTGTATATTTTAATCCTTTGTCCATTGCTTCATTTGCAAATATTTTCTCCCATTCTGAGGGTTGACTTAGAGTCTTGTTTATGGTTTCCTTTGCTGTGCAAAAGCTTTTAAGTTTAATAAGGTCCCATTTGTTTATTTTTCTTTTTATTTTCATTACTCTAGGATGTGGGTCAAAAAATCTTGTTGTGGTTTATGTCAAAGAGTGTTTTTCCTATGTTTTCCTCTAAAAGTTTTATAGTGTCCAGTCTTACATTTAGGTCTTTAATCTGTTTTGAGTTTATTTTTGTGTATGGTGTTAAGTACTGTTCTAATTTCAGAAATCTCTAGCATTCCTATACACTAACAATGAAAAATCAGAAAGAGAAATTAAGGAAACAATCCCATTTACCATCGCAACAAAAAGGAGAAAATACCTAGGAATAAACCTATGTAAGGAGGCAAAAGACTTGTACTCAGAAGACTATAAAACACTGATGAAAAAAATCAAAGATGACATAAACAGATGGAGAAATATACCATGTTCTTGGACTGGAAGAATCAATATTGTGAAAATGACTATATTACCCAAAGTAATCTGTAGATTCAATGCAATCCCTATCAAACTACCAATAGCATTCTTCACAGAAGTAGGATAAAAAAATTTACAATTTGTATGGAAACATAAAATACCCCAAATAGCCAAAGAAATCTTGAGAAAAAAATGGAGCTAGAGGAATCAGGCTACCTGACTTCAAACTATACTACAAATCTGCAGTAATCAAGACAGTATAGTATTGGCACAAAAACACAAATATAGATCAATGGTACAGGATAGAAAGTCCATAGATAAGCCCATGCAAATATGGTCACCTAATTTATGATGAAGGAGGCAAGAACACACAATAGAGAAAAGATTGCCCCTCAATAAGTTATGCTGGGAAAATTGGACAGCTAAACGAGTTTAATTTGATTTGTAGGTATTCTGGATATTAATATTTATTAATTTTATGTGTTTTAGCATTATATTCAAGTGTGTGTTCTTTCTTAATATTTCTTTATGACATTGATTATTGTGCTAAAAAACATTTTAATGTACTGTAATTGATTACATATCACCTTACTTCAATGATTTATAATACTACTACTGCCTTATATCATTTCTGTATATGATTGGTCTAATTTTAACAACAGTTTTCTGTTACATTTATTGATGTCTCTACTCTCATCAGTACTACAGTGTCTTAATTTTTGTAAATGTATAGAATATCTCTGCTAGCATTTATAAATTATCTCTGCCATCACTTTCCTACTACCTTTGTAGATTAAATTAAGGGAGGATTAAATGTATTACTTCATTGAGTCAGTCCATGAACAATTAGGTTGCCTTTTTGTCTTTCTATTATTTGTGTACCTATCTCATAAGACACTTTTTATGTCTTTGGCTAGGTTTATTCCTCGCTACATTTTGATTTTTTTGTCAATTATGAATGGGATCTTTGTCTCCAAAGAGTGATAATTATTTTTATGTAATAATTTTTAGTTAACCAACTAGGTTAGTTATCCTATTAATTCAAGTGTTTTGTATAAATGAGTTGCTGGATTTTCTATGTAGTTAACCAAGTCAATTAAAAGCAACGAAGTTTGTATTTCTTTTAGTGATTATTGTTATTTACATATTGTTTCTGATTTTATTGCATTTGCCAAGTGCCTCCAATACAAGGTTGAGTAGACATGGTGGAAAGAACTATATTCATCCTTTAATGTCAGTATTTCTCAATGCCATGTTTACTGTTTATTTTTAATGTATGTCATTTATTAAGTTAAGAACATTTTATTTCTCTTTCCTATATTCTCTTTAAATAACAAATGAATGTTGACATTTGTTAACTTTTTTTTTTTTTGCGGTACGCGGGCCTCTCACTGTTGTGGCCTCTCCTGTTGCGGAACACAGGCTCCGGACACACAGGCTCAGCGGCCATGGCTCACGGGCCCAGCCACTCCACGGCATGTGGGATCTTCCCGGACCAGGGCACGAACCCGCATCCCCTGCATCATTAGGCAGACTCTCAACCACTGCGCCATCAGGGAAGCCCTGTTAACTACTTTTAAACATCTGTCTGTGAGAGTCATAATTTATCAATTTCTAAGTAATTTCTCAAAATACTCTATTTAATTGGTTTTCAAAGTTAAATAAGGGCTATAGACCCTTAAATGTTCAAAAAAACTTCCAAACACTACACAGACTTTAATGATTTTAAGAGAATCAATTTCAATAGTTTCAATGTCAATTGTGTTCTTTCTTAATATAGATGTGTCTGAAAATATACCCTTTGACAATTGTCCTTTTTCATGTAACCAAAGAAAATTCTAATTTTAATCCACCCAGAATTTTTCTATGATGAACTCTCACTGATTATAAATTATGTTGGAATACAAAACTGAAGGAAAATTAAATATATTTGTGTCTGCAAATGTCCTTTAGTCAAGGTACCCTGAAGCCAAGAAGGGCATTGTGTCATGTTCTGCCTTATGCATGTTTTACTTAAGCATGCCTCATGTGATGTAAGGTTTGGCTATGTCAACCCATATTGAGATATTCAAGATCCAGATATATTGTAATGAAGTAGGAGATATGATAACTTTCATTTAATAACTTCACCTCTTCAACTTCTCTCTTATTGTAAAAGAATGGTCACTGCTAAGGGAGAATCCTACAAGAGAAAAGAAAAGAGAGCATACTTAAGGAGCAAGTATTTAGGTGATATTTATTTAGGTGATATTTAGGTGATATTTATTTCATGTTAAAAAATAAGTATTTAGGTGATATTTATTTCATGTTAAAAAATCATGACAACACTTTCTACTCTATCATCTATTATAGATTAAATTAATGCCCCACACTTTGTATTCCCTCTCTGAAAACCAAACAAACATCCAATGCCTTTGTCATGTGACATTGCTTTAGTTCCCATTAGTCAGGTGAGTATTTATCCCTGATCCCTTCACATGGGGTTTGGCCTTCTTTGACCAATGGGGTTTAAGAAAAAGAAGAGAAATTGGCAGTGTTAAGTGTTGAGGCTAATACCATAAGAAGCATCAAAAACTTCAACCAACCTTTTTGCATGTTTGCTCTGTACCACAAGAAAAACACAGTGTTGCTTCTTAAGCCTGGATCCTGAGAAGAAATCAGTTGGAGCAAACACACATTGCCCCAAAGCCTAGACTACTTTCAAATAAAAACCAAGAAGGCAGACTGAAAGCTCACATTTGTTTGCTGAAAGTGTGAGGGCAGGGTTAAGCTAAAAAATTATTTTCTCTGCCTCATACAAGACCAATACCTCAGACAGCAAGAAAAAACCAACAACTAAACTGGCTGCATTCTCATGTATAATTGTGTGATGTTTAGTAATTATTGAGATGTCTCCCTATTTAATCATCATGACTAATGAACAATGTTATGGGTAAAATATATTTTGAACTTGATATTATCTGTGTTCTGTGAGTCAAGACAAGGCATACAGCTCTAGATTTTCCCATGAACACAGATATGAACACTTGAAAAAGAAGACAACAGGGACCCTCAAGGCAGATGCATGTTTTATGCATACGTGTTTTGTATTCCACTCTTCATTTAAAGAATAGACTCATCTTTAGTGTTATTATAAAGTGTATCTAAATTTAAAGCACTGCTAAAAGTTGAAACATAGTGTAGTGTATTTCTAAATGAAGATTTATTCACTGACAAAGCAAACTGTCACACTGTGAGGAAGAACAAGACAAAAAAAAAGCTTATGTGAAAGCTAATATTTTTCTGCAAAAAGGAAAAAGGGATGTGGCTGAAGTGGAACACTGAAGATTATATTTTGGTACTGGTGTTCTTGTACCAAAAGGATGCACAGAAAGATAAAACAGAAACTATTGGGACTAATGCATGTGTTGTAAATTCTAGTACTGGAATTGTAAATATCCAAGGAACAACCTGGATTCATTAGGAAGGCTAAATTTAGGACATTTTAACATTGCTTCAAAGTTCTGATAAAAACAATAAAAAAAAAAAACTATAAGTACTTATGAGCACCAACAAAAGAAGTAGAGTCTCATGCCATATGCATAATAAATACATTAGTCAACACATTTTCTTTTGAGAAGTTACAATTCAAGATACATATTTCTGAGGCTTACAGATATCCATTGAATATATTTTATTATCACATAAATCACTATATAATCAAAATTTTCTACAACAAATGAAAAATAAAACATAAAATTGAACTTTTTTTTTTTAGTTAAAAATATGTATTCAGAATTATACTGTTCATTGCACTGGTAAAACAAAACACTTATTACTTATAATAATTAAATAGCATTATGAGAAAATAATGAAGAATAACAGAAGTATAGGCCACAGACCCCAATTCATCAGAGATCTTCCTGGAAAGACAAAAAATAAAAGGAGCAATTACAAGTGAAAACAACGTAACACTTGATAATTTATGCTTATACTTAAACCTTAGTACAGGAAAAGGGGGCAAATCAGATAGAATACTGGGCTTAGGCTCAAGCCTTCCTTAACTTTCTTTTCTCCTCAGTTCTCACTCAAAATAAATAGGAAAAGCATGAGAAAAAAGTGTCCTGGATCACAGGAGAAAGGGATGTTTGACACTCTCTCCAAAAAGAGCATGAATCCATTTCCCACTTCTGAAGACTGTGTGTGAGAGAGATAAGATATCTTGGATTAAATTATTTTATAGGTACTCAAATAATGAAAATGACATTATCTTTGATCTAGAATCTGACAAATCAGATTAAACTGCCCATCTTTAGGGTGGGATAGGAAAGAGTAAAGAAAGGAGTGAGTAAACTAAAATGTATATTTGTCAAAATCATGTTTACAAATAACTTTGATAAATACCTACCTTAAAAGAAAAACAAAAGAAGTAGTGTGTTATTTTTCTAGAATGTAGTAGAAATTCAAAGGGAATCAATATTTCTAGGGTTTTCTGAGGAAAAGGAAAAAAAAATAAAAGGAAAAGAATTAGCTCAGAGTTAATATGAAACTGCTAAGAAAATGCATAGCATCATAATCAGAAATGAATCAAATAAGGAACAAAAACAGAAATACGTAAAAACAAACAAACAAACAAAACCACACACGGCTGCAGCAAAGACTGTTATTAATCAGATTACAAGGCTAGTGAGAGAGAGGAAGATATCTTAGCAAAGAAATGTACATGACTAATGTATATGAAGGTTAAGCCAAATACAACTTGAGTTTTACAAAAGTTTTAAGGAAAATTCAATGATTTTAACTATATAAAAATATCTGTTTTGAAGAGAATGATCTATAAGTTATAAGCCATAGAGCATAAATATTTAAAATGCATAACAGTCTTGTCAGTGAAGACTTATCCAAATGAAATCAGGTTTCTAATTTCTGACAAATATTATCTAAAGGCAGAATCTAAAAACAACAAAAAAGGGGCTTGCCTGGTGGCGCAGTGGTTGGGAGTCCGCCTGCCGATGCAGGGGCCGCGGGTTCGTGCCCCGGTCCGGGAGGATCCCACGTACCGTGGAGCGGCTGGGCCCGTGAGCCATGGCCGATGAGCCTGTGCGTCCGGAGCCTGTGCTCCACGGTGGGAGAGGCCACAGCAGTGAGAGGCCCGCGTACAGCAAAAAAAACAAACAAACAAACAAAAAAAAAACAACTTTCAAATGGCAAAATAGAACTCTTATTTCAAAGAAGTATCATCACCAAAATTTAGGAACCCAAGAAAAGTTAGAAAAACACGGGTAAGCAAACATCCTTCTGATATAGTGTGAGCTGTTGATATAGAAATCTTGGACCAAGGGCATTGATATAAATAACTAGTAAAACTCTAGAATCATTTAGAAAATATGATTTGGTTACATTTTTAAAGAAAGATCAATGACTAATACAATTTTACTGAGGAAAATTATGCTAAGCATAATTTTGAGTATGCACCCCTTTTGAGTATGCATAAGATCTTTTCTAGATTATGAAACCATGAAAACATAGATATATATCAATTAAGATTGTAATAAAGCAAAGCCTCTCATAAGACACTCCAGGACAGCATCTACACTCTAAACGTGGAATGAAAAGGTTTAGTAATCTTCTACAGGTTTGTTCTTGTCCTGTTCACCATTGTCAGAAGCAATAAATATATAGTAATACAACTTGAAGGTGAAGTAGAATTCATAAAAACTTCAGATATTGTATTGGGCATGATTAAACAACAATCCAAGTGCTCCAACTGAAAGGAAGGTAGCTTTAAAATGTTAATTAGGAAGTTGCTGGTATCAGAGCTTTACCTCACTGAGATAAAGAAATTTAAATTTGTAGCACATATCTTATTAAGGAAGTGACTTTAAAAACCTTTAGTATGTATTGATATACCACAGATATTTAGCAAAGTGATATAGAACCTTCAAAAAAGTGAGAATTCAGTATAGTTTTCTAAATGATTATAAGAATCACTGTCATGTATTAAGAAAGAGGCAATGAGAATGGAAAGCAAGGGCAGATGGTTATGAGAGAGATCATGGAGGTGTGATTAACAAAATATGTTCCCTGCCTAAATGTCATAGCAAGAAAAACTAAGAACTTAAGGTGATTCTTAAGTTTCAAACCTTGTTAAGTAGAAACAGTATAATATGTACGTTTAAACTAGAATAGAGAACTCCTGAAGGAAGATTATTTTAGTTTACGTTTGTGTGTGTTGATTACCATCTTGTTAAGTGCACTGAATTTGCTAAGTTATGGAGATACATTCTTCCTTAATTTAAAAAGCCATTTATGTAACTTTCATGGAGAACACAATTTATACAAAGAATCCCTGTATATATCAGAATGGGAAAATAGGAAGCTGTGAGAGTTTAACACTTACCAAGCATCACAAATTAGCAAGGGTAAGATTGTAACTCCTGCCTGTTTGACTCTAAATCCAATGTTCTCTTTCTCTAACCTAAACCTATTTGTAAAAAAGATGAGTTAAATATTTGTTCATTCATTGCTTCATTTCTAAAGCCAGGCTTTGGTCCTGGAACACACAGAGTTAATTCACCTTTTCTCAGCATGGTTGTGTCTTCTGAGCCTTCAAAACTCAGAGTGGAATTGCTTTCAGTCAGATGTGGTTTCAAAACCAGACTCCCCATTAAATAGGTTTATGACCTTGAGTGACTACCTTAACCTCCCTGAGGCTGAACAAAGCTGTCAATGAGCTCACAAAAAAGGTCACTGAGAGTGGTCCTCACATAGTGCAATTAGGGAAAGGAAGCAGGCCAAATAGTAATTAGAAACAGGAATTGATTCAGATAAGCATCAGGAATACAAACTGCTGGGTTAGATCAATCAGCCAATCAATTAATTTGGGTTAAGAAAGGAGGAAGAATCATGAAAGATCACTTGGATATGTATGTATTAATTCTGACTTCTTTTGTATCTTAACTCTATGTCATCTGTTTTTAAGGAGTGTTCCTCTACGAAGCAGAGAGCAGTTTGAAAAGCTAGAGCACTGAATTAAGAATAAACAATTTAATTTATCTTAAAAAATATTTGCTCATTGTCAATATTGGGGATTAGATTATAGAAATAACAATGGATTAGAACTAAGGAGATTTGCTTCCCAGTATTTATCTATTAGGAATATGTTGTTGACCTCTACTGCCTGTCCTTGAATAACTCTGAACCACAATTATCCACTCTGTGGAATGAGGGATTTGGATAAATAATTTCCAAAGACTCTTTTGAAACAAAATTTCTGATTCTATCCTTGGGTTCTAACGAAATCACAGAGATAGAAAAGGAAGCTTTAAACACAAAATATATGCAAATATTAAAGATAAACTGGGATTGAAGAGGAATTGTCCCACATTAAGAAAATGATTTTAAATTAAGGAACCCTTTAATCAGTCATACTACTTTAGAAAAAGGGTGCTTTTATTTATAATATACAAATAAAAATATAGATGCAAAAAGAAACCAAAAGTGGATAAACATTCGGAAATATTAATTTGACAAGTATAAGAATATATGTATAAACAATTTGTAAATTTATAGCAATAGTGGAAGGATAAAGGTGGGTAATAAATCCTACCAAATAAAGAAATACAAGAGGGTTGCTGTGTTATAATTTAAATAAAGTATCTAAATATTATATAAAGTATAAATAAGGTATCTAAATATTATTATATTATTATATGTAAAATAATGGTACACATGCTTAAGGCTTATCACATTTAACAGAAAAGAGAAAAGCTTCTGATTATTAATAAAAAGAAAAAAGCATATCAGAGATGTAAAATTCTAGATCAGTTTTTAGTGAAGTTCTACTGAGACAAAATGGTATCTAAAATTGTAAGTTTGCTCATTTTATCACATAATTCTAAGAATTTAAAAAAATCATCAAATGCACTGCATTTCAATCCATTTTTCCATCATTTCATCAATTGCATAATGCCCAAACATGATAGAGACATATATTCTGATGTTATAAGATGTTGACAATGAATTACATTGCCACCTGATCCCAATTCCATTATTTAATGCTTTTTTATTTGCTATACATGGGCTTTTTCTATCATTTTATTTAATTCAACCTGAAAGTGCTGTTAAAAGTGGTGTGTTTGTTGTTCTTGTATCCTACCAACATGGTTGGCTATAAGGCATGGTTTGAAATTGAATTTCATTAATAGCTCAGCAGCCCACTAGTATCCTCTCTATATGAAGGCATGTCAGATTCATAGAGAACAAGCAGGGACCTGTCTTAGTTTGATCTCACAAGTACCATCCCTTCTAAAATAAAGTAAAATGCTTAATCAAACCACAGCCCTTGATGCATCCTCGTTTCTGAAGACCAAAGCCCCAGGCACATGGGTTTGTCTCATTTTTAGATACACATAATAAGACGGTCATTCTGAAAGTTCATTCATGTGTGTGTGATACAACTGCTGACACAGTAGGCTTGCATTCTTTTAGAACATGGGGCACAGTGGGAGTTTGCAACAAGCTCTATTTGCTAGTCAGCTCTCACAATGGATCAGAGTCTAAGTCCTTTCACCCCAGGTTTCAAAATTGAAACATGAGCCCTCTGAGAATTCTTTCATGTATTTCTTTTACACTGGACTGCAAAAATAATGAGCAATTAGCTCTTGTGACGAGGCACTGCTGTTTAAATGAACGACTTGTAGATATTTCAAGTAGTCCATTTGAATCCTGCAGAAAAGAAAAGAAGTCTACCTAGAATGAGCCTTCCTATTTAGTCTTCAAAGTCCTAGGTTGCTCACCACTAAGCTGAGTTTTTGAATAAAATTGTTGCTTTTAGCCTCCATGAAATGAGGGCACCCTGTCAGAATCATGTTTTTCAAGTTTCATTTCCTAGTGCCAAATTTTCATGCTATATAACTCTTTAGGTAACCTCCAAGAAAAGTTAAAGCTCTAATATAGAAAACCATATTCCTTTTTGACAGACTTAGTTCTATTTAAGAGATTTGTTTGTAGGTTTTACCAGATGTAGAAATTTCATTTGAAAAAAAAAAATTGAAATACTCTATTCTTGAACCCTTTCCTTAAAAGCTAGTCAAGGACATATCTGGAAGCTGATATTTTTTGTTTTGTTTTGTTTTCCTGCCCAATATTTTTTTAAGCTCATAATGGATCTAAATCATATTAGATTTAAACTGATCTGAAACCCTTTAATCCCAATTTATATAGTTTAGTAATCCATGATTTAAAGAATCAATTTCACTTTGATTTTTTTTTCTTTTGTAAAATGAACACTTTTGGAAAGCACTAAAATTCCAATATTAGCACTAAACAAGTTTAGGTTTGGAGACACTTAGAGGGACAATTGTTTCAGCCACAAATACTTGTACGGAGAGAAATCAGTTCCTCATTGTGAGTTATGCCATTCCATTTCTAATTTTGTATAAATAGTGTCTTAAAATAGAGTCTTATGACAAAAGAGCAAAAGAATTAAAAATGCTTTCTCTATTCTGCCATTTCATCATGTTACTTCTTTAGGTTACTTTATTTTTAAAAAAAAATTTAAAAATAACACATTAAAGCAAACATTGGCACTGTAGTTTATTAATATTGGTTCAGATTAGTTTATCGGATCCCTAAGAGAAATACAGAAAAAAGATGAGTAACTGGTAGGAAATTTTTAAAGGAAAAAATATATATCCACATATGTATAGCTAAAATATGGGGCATAAGAGCCAATCCTGAAGGTCTACTCTAATAGATTTTTGGTAACTATAAAGAAATGGTTCCCATGAGAGGGTAATCAGAACCTATGTGTTTTGCATCTTTACCTAACACAAGATACATCATTCAATCCCTAGCACCTAGCACTTAGAAAGGATTCAAACTTTGTTGAATTAAGAATGTGTGATATCTGTTGTATGAAGTAGTCTTCTGGTAAATTGTACTGATTGAAAATAGGGGACAGGAAGTAGAATAGGGTTCTAGTAGAATCGTGTGCTATAATCAAAGGATTTTGTTTCATCATCTGCTTTCATAGATAAATTCTTGTGTATGACTTCCTTCCTGTGACTATAAGAAAAAGGCCAATCTTTAAAATATCTGTAGAATCTTATTCTGTTTGAATAGAAAAACATTTTAGTTCTTGCTCTCTGCACAATGCTGATGACAGCATAATCAGTGCTGATGACAGTCTTTCTAACAGTCCTTCCTGTTAGAAGGACTACTCAGGACAATGGGGAAGGCGTGCTCCCAGAAGCTAATGACTGCAGTGCTCTAGAGTAGGAGTCGGAGGGACGAAGTCCCCTACATAGCACTCTTCATGTTTTCTGTAAATCTATTTTATCCTCTCCAGGGAAAGATTCAATATGAATGACATAATTTGGATTTCTGCAAAGCAAGAGTATCTCTCTAGTGGAGGATTAAGGACTGAGAAAATTAGAAACACTCCAGGAATCGAAGAAGGTAGGAAGTTAAAAGATGGCGAGTAATGGAGAGATCAGAACAAAAGGTCTGGGGGGGATTTTGGGTTTAAAGACCACTTCATCGAAAATTTGAAGTGAAGAAAACCTATCAAGTTGGAAAGTAATGGAACCGTTTATTCAGCTCACAAAACAGACTTTACATGATTGGTAGAGAGACTTCCTAAGCAAAAAATTTGTAGTGTGGGCACAGCAAAAACTGCACACACGAGAATCAAACAGAATAGAAAGTCCATCATTTTTCTGCATGGCAGGGCTTCAATGTCAGAAAATTTCCCAACAAAGAAGATACAAGGCCCACACCTTCCTTGTTCTGCCCCCAATAATGATCTCATTCACTGCAGAGCTACAGGCACATGGAAGCACAAAATGCTCACACCTGGAAAATAAGTTTCTGGCTTCTCTAAGTTTGCAGCAGCATATGTCTGTCTTATTTTTGGTATGTTTATCTGTCTCAAAACAGTCATTTTTAAAGCAAGTTTCCTGAGCAAAGTTTCAGTATCATTTTTATCCAACTACTTGTAAAATAAATAAATGCTGTTTTGTTTGTAATTTTACCCAAGCAGCTGCTTGAAATAGCCATTCTTTGGAATCATTAACTCCCTGGAGGAGAGGTTTGGTAGTGATCAGACAGAAGCTGGATGAATGTGGTTTGTGGTTTCCCTGTGTCTGTCATGAGCAGAGAGCCTATTTGTGTTGTTCTGACTCTTCAGTCTTTCTAACAACCCGTGATCCAATCCCTCCCTGCTTCCCAAGTGGAATTCTAATTCAAATGGAAAATTATCATGCTATAGCTACCAGAAGTATTGTGGAACAAATCCAAATGAATAAAGCCTGTCACCTAACTCACAAAATCATCTCCTTTTTTACATTTCCAAGAGATCAGTGAGTAAGAGAAAAGCAAAATTAGAAAAATTTTTCATCCTTTCTTTTCCTTGAACCACACACCTGGACAATATTTGGGGTGAATGAAAGTGTGAAACTTATACCATACCCATTAACCTGGCTGGCTCTGATCCTCTAGCTTTACCTTTTTTGACCACTTATCCCAAGACCCTACCTCACAGGAAAATGTGGATATTTGCAGTTCCAGATATAAGTAACTTTGCCTGGCATCCAAACCATGACAAGCTGTTTTCTTCATATGTAAAGAAGAGAATAAATAAGAGTGATTTTGATAGAGTGATTTGGGGATTCTGAAGATTCAACTAAATTTAAATATACAAAATTTACTTTTAAAAAGAGTTAAAGCACTGCTTTTAAAATAAGTGAGAAAGAAATCCCATTTTTATTTCATTAAAATTGTCATGAGTCTTTCTTCATTTAATTAGAATCAATTATAAAATGGAAGTCATTTGATACTTGAAACGACTACCTATAAACAGAAACATTTCTCCAACTACCATGGGAGATAGATTTTACATGCTTAATCATTGGAACTTTAACAGAAGACTTAGAGCCTAAGTCAACCAAGATTATCTAACTGTCTCCTCAAGGACTGAGCCTAAGAGTAACAGATTAAAGACAAAACAGATGAAGTGGCTCGGTTAAAAGGGAAATGCAAGTGCCATTGGAGCTGAGGAAAAAGACTGTACAGCAGAGAAAATTTTTCCTGATTTTTCTGCCAGTCTAATATCAGACTGATCTTTTTTTTTTTTTTTTTTTTTTTTGCGGTACGCGGGCCTCTCACTGTTGTGGCCTCTCCTGTTGTGGAGCACAGGCTCCAGACGCGCAGGCTCAGCGGCCACGGCTCACGGGCCCAGCCGCTCCGCGGCATGTGGGATCTTCGCGGACCGGGGCACGAACCCGTGTTCCCTGCATTGGCAGGCGAACTCTCAACCACTGCGCCACCAGGGAAGCCCCAGACTGATCTGTTATCTCTCCGATTTTTACCCTTAAACTTTTCTATCTCATTAGAGAATTGTTTTCTAATTTTAATAATTAAGACTTTTATAACTTAAAAGTGTTTCCAGGAAAGGGATCTTGAATTCTAAATGAGAATATCTCAGGCAACAAGGGCAAAGAGGTCAAGCTCTGTAATCAGATCAAGATCATCCTATCTACTGCAGTGTTTCCGTGATCTTTCCGTTGTCTGATCTCTTAGCAGAAGGAGCTCTGCCTGTTAAAATTCTTCCAAAGATCATGGTGACAGGAATCTGAGTTAAAAAGACAGGGTGAGATTTCAATTTCTTAAGTGCTACTAGGAAGATATTTACTTTTACATTTTACAACTTTTAAACTTCTTAATAGTTTTTTTTTTTTTTTCCTTTTTACAATTGTATTCATGAGGCTCTTATTTATTTGCTAAATCGTGTTCTTTTTTTCTGGAGAATTCTAAGATATTAAAGGGAAATTCCCAGCTCATATGTATTCCTCTTTGCTTCTTTTCCTTTCCCTTCTCTGACTAGAGACAGCTATCCTGTAGGTTCTCTTAAACACCTCCACTCCTTACAGGGGAGTGTGTTGGTTTGAAACTTGAGTAGTACCTGGGATGAAATTCGAAACTGGTCCCTGGAGGGCAAGGGTAATGAAAAAGGACCACACCAGATTGGCATGTGGCAGGTTTAATAAACAAGGGACTTACATAAGGGGCTTGTCTTGGGAGACTACAAGACAAGTAGATCGCCACAGCCCACCCTCCTCTTCCTCTCCATATCCTAAAAATGTATAGATAGACCTTGAAAAGTGTTCAGTCACGTATTCAGTCCAGATGGTCTCAACAATACATTACTCTCATGACTGCATTCTTGAAGTGGCTCCTAGTGTGGGTGGAGTGGGCAGAATGCCCATTCCAAAGACAGGGGAGAAAATAAGGAGCCTCTGATTGCCGGGGTCCCTCTCGCAGGTCACCTTTTGGTCATGTCCTCTTGATGACCTCCTCCAACAAAGTGGTAAAGAGTAGGATGTTTGGGGCTCAACTTTTAGATTGCCCAGGTGCTGGCTGTCCTGTGTTACACTGACCAAGTGCCCTGCTTTTCTTCATTTGTTTTCTTATCCCTATTTTATGGATAATAATAACAACAATAATAAAGCTTACCTCATTGAAATGTTGTGAAAAATGTTCTAAGATATTCCGATTAAAGCAGTTACTTTAATGTATGGCACCTAGGAAGTACTTAATACCAATTTCATTAGTAAGACTAAAGTGTGAGGAAATGGTGTCGATACAGTGTTGGAGGGACTAGAATGTGGCGTGATGCTCTATAAATAGGTAATAAAATGGAGGTAATGCATCACATCTGAACTAGAGCAAGCCTGGAGGATGAAGCACTGGGCAGCCACATGGTGCCCAAAGCCTCTGTATAAGAAGTTTGTGCCACATGGGTAAGAGATAATAAATAGTAAAGAAATAAAACACAAAGTTTAAAAACAAAATTTGCTGACTTCTGACTGTTTTGTTATAGTTGTAATTGGTTATAATGTTGTGAGATGCAGATAATGAATTAAACATATTATAGAAGTAAATTGTATTTATTGTTTTCTTATTAGGTCACAATTAATATTATAAAAATAAACTATAATTTATAAAATTATTAAAAGTTATACAAATTATTTCTTTCTGCCTTTAGTAACCTGAGAGGAAGATATTATTCGGATAAACAAATAAAGAATCTATAGCACAGAGTGTCTATGATACTAAGTCCAATATTGGTGGTTGAACTTAAATATGAGTCAGGACAATTGCCTAGTTATGTCTCAGGTTCCATTGGTCAGCATTTTAATGTTTCATCTAATCAGTAATATTCCCTAAATATATACTGATTAATTCATTAAATATTTATTTGATATTTACTATTGGTGTGTGCTCTTTCACAATACATAGACCGGATTATATTCTTAAATAACTTATCATGTCACGGGGAAAACATGTGTATTATTATTTTTAATGTAAGTTCTGATACCTTAAGATGACAAAAATTGCTATACATGTTAAGAGGGCAAGAACTTAATAAAGACTCAGATTTTGTAGTACATCACTTGGCTTAAATTGCAAGATCTTGTTAACAAGTCACAGCAGTTCTGTGGGGTCAATTTTATTATTATTTCCTTTTCTTAATAAGATCACTGAGGGCAAGAATGAGAGTCACAGTAGCTTGGCCAAAGTCACAAAACTGGCATGAGGCAGAGCTGTGTTGAAATTCAGTGGGTCTAAGTCAAAAGCTTGGGTTCTTAAACACTTGTGAAAATACCTTCACATACCTAGGGGGGAAATTAAAGGCTTGATAACATTGGTAGCATTTAAAATGGGCTACAAAAATATGGATAGATTTTTAATACAACCATAGAATTTCACAGACAAAAGGGCTTTTGCGATCCTCTACTTCCACCCCTTTATTTTACTGATGAGGTAAAGAGAATTGTGACAGGCAGAAGTTTGTGGGAGTATGAGACAAATGTATATTTTATGTAAGTGAAGTGACATAATATAGATCTATTAGGGAAAGGTAATATTTTAGGTAAAGTTTGGTAGTATTAAACTACCAAACTTGGCTGGACTATAGTCTGTATTGTGAATAAATTTGGCTGGACTATAGTCTGTATTGTGAATATATATATATACATATATATATATATCACTAATTATATAGTAGATTATATATCTGTAGATTATTCTAGCATAGTCTATATATGTAGAATAGGCTACATATAAAATTAGTGGGATATAAGACTGAAAATGCAGGTTGTGGCTAAAAATTGAAGGGCTCAAAATGAGCAGCTGAGTTTAGAAATGACTCAGTAGGAGATGTGGAACCATTGACTAGTTTAGAACAAAAGATTAGCACTGATAGTGTTAAGTTCGAAAATTTTCACCTGGCTAGTATGCAGGACAGGAAAGGGGTGAGAGATCATGAGTAGTTCAGGAAAAAAACAGATGATTGAAATAGAATGATTAATTTGGAAAATGAAAAATAAGCATACATGAACAATTTACTACTAGTACAGAATCAATAGGACTTGTCAAGTACTCAATACATGCAGCAGGAAAAGAAAAGAGCCCATGAAAAGCTAAAAAAAAAATCAATGCCTAAAAGAAGGGAGATACCATTAATAGAAAATAGCAAGTCAGCACTTTCAATAATATTACCTGTCATTTATTAAGATCTATTCTTGTATTAATATTAAGCTAAGATTTTTACAGACTTGGCTTCATTGAATCTTTAATATAAGACTAATAAATAACTGTATTCTGCTCATTTTACAGGAAAGAACTTCAAGGCACATAAAAGATAGATACTTTTCCTCAAATTGTAGAGGTAATAAAGGGTAGAGTTGGGATTTTATTACAGGATTTCATTACCTGGTTCTTAAGTTTCACTATAACATTTTTTGAGAATATAATGAATATAAGTGTCAGTATTTTGAGTCTGAGTTACCAGTATAATATTTATTTTGTAGTCAATGGGAGCTTAGAATTAGGAGAAACATAAGGCTTAATAAATCATTTTGTGAGTTGATAAATTTAGATGTTTTAAAGTCTAGGAGCTGATAACAACTGAAAAGAGTTTTAGAAGAGAAAAATGCAAGGAAATAGATTTATGGGAATATTTTTATTGTTATTATTAGAAGAGGAAACAGGAGTGGAAGGATGCAAAGGGAGAAGAGAAAAAATAAAACTTGTGATACGATAAGAAAGAACAGCATGAGAAACAGATGGAGAATTATGAAGAATGCAATTTTCTTACAAAGAAAAAAGGTGAAAAATACTATCTTAAAAATCTAGATTAATATGATGCTCATAGTCTTTGTACTATTATTTAGTTATTATCCTAGCTCATGATATATCTAAATTAAATTTTAATAGTTATGTAGCTTGTATGTTTAACTAAATCAACCATTATAACATCTAACTTACCATGCACCAGAGTGTGTGGTGGAATCTAGAGATAATAGGATGAATATGGCTCAATTTCAAGCCTCTCATTGTTCACACTACATTATCCACCGAAGAAGACAGACATATTAACACACGGTTGTTCGTTTTACTATGGAAAATGCTATAGCACAGGTCTGTAAATGAATTGTGTGAAAGTAGGGATCATCCATTCAGTCTGTAACACATGTGTTCTTCATGGAAAGATGGCATTTTAGATGATTCAAAGGACGATTCAGAAGAGATCATAAGGAAGAGGTGGGCTTTAGAAGGAGGGAAGTTTATGAATGACAGATGTATAAAGGTATGTGATATGTGGTAGGGAATTTTGTGACTCAGGAATAGGAAAATGGGGAAAAAACTGGAAAGAGAGACCACAACTAGAACAATGTGAGCATTTTGTATTATGTTCAGAGTTTTCTATATGGAAAAGTGAACCATGGAGGGATTTAAATAGAACTGCAACATAAACAAATTGACATTGTTAGAAGTGCCCAGTTTGCAGGCAGGATTAACTTCAGATTGAAAATAAATGATCGTAAATGATACCAGAGGCAGAGAGGCAAAGAGGTGGTGGTAGAAGTCACCATGAGAGGGAGGTAGAAATATAGGACCACAGTAATTACGGTAGGAAATTTAGGAAGCTGAAAAGTTAGTGTGGTTAGAAAATAGAGGCTTTTTTATTTATATTAAAAAATTGACTTCCTTATGGGTTATCCAAATATGATGGTTTATAGTTGTGAGTTAGAATATGTATAAATATGTGCTTACATACTCCGTACATTCATATTATCAGGGAAATGGTAGATAGAGTGAAGATTAAATCTCAATCTAGAGTATGTATTTAAGATGTTATCATAACATTCTAAATGTAACCTTTACAGAAAATACATCAACTTATCCAGGCAAATGATAGAAAGTGTCTAATTTATGAATGACCTTGCAACTCACTGAACATGTAGAAGGCATTACTGGGCCTAACTGTTTGATTGTGGGAGGCTGAGCCTCTCTATCCAGAATTTAAGTTGTATCTCTGATAAACGAACTGAAGAGAAGAGTAAGCGGAATTAATAAAACGAACATATTGCACAAAAAACATATATTGGATATAACGTATTTAAAAATTTTTATTGCAATAGTATCAAAGTACTATGAATAATGAATGCATTTTGAATGCAATGATTTTTCACTAAAGTTCACAGCTTCTTGAAAGTCAGTTCTACATTCCAAAGTCAGTGCTTTATATTCAATTTAGTATACACTCATTGATCTCTTTCTATGTGCCAATCAGTGAACTAATTCTAGGACTATAAAGGATGACGGAAGGAGATAGACTCATTGAATTATAGACAGTATGTAAATCAATCCATTAAATTAAAACAGATTGAGGAGACATATAGAATACCCTTCTTTACAGTGAAAAAGATGCTGACTATCAACTCTAGAGGTAATCTCATAATCTAATGATTAATTAGGAATAATAATAATATTAATAACACCTCAAAACTTTAATGAGAAAGGGATTCTCATAATAGAAAATATTCACATTTGATTAAAATATATTTGAATTGTTATGGCAAATAGATATGAACATAATTTGAAATTTAAGCTTGTTTGGGTAAGTAAATTATGAGTAAATGTCACCTTTTAGACATGTTCAGATTCCATCACGTTTTGCTTTTTTTGTTTATAAATCAAAATTAATTCATCCTTGTCAACACTCAAAATGAAGGTAAATGTAATAAATAGGTTTTAGAAGCACAATAATCGAAATAATCCACAGCTTTACTGTGTTCTACAGTCTCCATGAGTCCTACTTAGTTTCTTTTTCTTTTTTCTTTTCTTTATTTTTTCTTTTCTAATATTTTTTAAAAATTTTTGCTGTCCTTTTCTTTTTAAATCAGTCCTCTTGAAGTTATTTCAGTTTTATCCAAGTTCTGTTTTAATTTTTGTCATGCCTGTTTTTCTCTAGCTTTATTCAGGTATAAATAACATACAATAAACTTTGCTAATATTTTTTAATAGATCTTTATTGGAGTATAATTGCTTCACAGTACTGTGTTAGTTTCTGTTGTACGCCACAGTGAATCAGCCATATGTATACATATGTCCCCATATTCCCTCCCTCTTGAGCCTCCCTCACAAACTCCCTATCCCATCCCTATAGGTCATCTCAAAGCACCAAGCTGATCTCCCTGTGCTACGCTGCTGCTTCCCACTAGCTAATTATTTTACATTTGGTAGTGTATATATGTCGATGTTACTCTCACTTCGTCCCAGCTCCCCTCTCACACCCCATATCCTCCAGTCCATTCTCTATGTCTATATCTTTATTCCTGCCCTGCAACTAGGTTGATCAGTAGCTTATTTCTTTTTTTTTTTAGATTTCATCTCTATGCATTAGCATACAGTATTTGTTTTTCTCTTTCTGACTTCACTCTGTATGACAGACTCTAGATCCATCCACCTCACTACAAATAACTCAATTTCGTTTCTTTTTATGGCTGAGTAATATTCCATTGTATATATGTGCCATATCTTCTTTATCCATTCATCTGTCAATGGACATTTAGGTTGGTTCCATGTCTTGACTATTGTAAATAGTGCTGCAATGAACATTGTGGTACATATCTCTTTTTGAATTATGGTTATCTCAGGGTATATGCCCAGTAGTGTGATTGCTGGGTTGTATGGTAGTTCTGTTTTTAGTTTTTTAAGGAACTTCCATACTGTTTTCCATAATGGTTGTATCAATTTACATTTCCACCAACAGTGCAGGAGGGTTCCCTTTTCACCACACGCTTTCCAGCACTGATTGTTTCTAGATTTTTTGATAATGGCTATTCTGACCAGTGTGAGGTGATACCACACTGTAGTTTGGATTTACATTTCTCTAATAGTTAGTGATGTTGAGCCTCTTTTCATGTGCCTCTTGGCCATCTGTATGTTTTCCATGGTGAAATGTCTATTTAGGTTTTCCATCCATTTTTTAATTGGATTGTTTGTTTTTATGATATTGAGGTACATGGGCTGTTTGTATATTTTTGAGATTAATCCTTTGTCTGTTGTTTCATTTACAAATATTTTCTCCCATTCTGAGTGTTGTTTTTTGTCTTGTTTATGGTTACCCTTGCTGTGCAAAAGCTTTTTAGTTTAATTAAGTCCCATTTGTTTCTTTTTAATTTTTATTTCTGTTACTCTAGGGGGTGGGTCAAAAAAGATCTTGCTGTGGATTATGGCAAAGAGTGCTTTTCTATGTTTTCCTCTAAGAGTTTTATAGTGTCTGGCCTTACATTTAGGTCTTTAATCCATGTGAACTTTATTTTTGTGTATGGTGTTAGGGAGTGTTCTAATTTCATTCTTTTACATGTAGCGGTCCAGTTTTCCCAGCACCATTATTGAAGAAGCTGTCTTTTCTCCATTGTATGTTCTTGTCTCCTTTGTCATAACTTAGGTGACTATACGTGTGTGGGTTTATCTCTGGGCATTCTATCCTGTTCCATTGATCTATATTTCTGTTTTTGTGCCAGTACCATACTGTCTTGATTACTGAAGCTTTGTGGTATAGTTTGAAGTCAGGAAGCCTAATTCCTCCAGCTCTGTTTTTCTTTCTCCATATTGCTTTGACTATTTGGGGTCTTTTGTTTTTCCACACAAATTGTAAAATTTTTGGTTCTAATTCCATGAAGAATGCCATTGGTTGTTTGATAGGGATTGCATTGAATCTGTAGATTACTTTGGGTTGTATAGTCATTTTCACAAAATTTATTCTTCCAATCCAAGAACATAGTATATTTCTTCATCTTTATATGTCATCTTTGATTTCTTTCATCAGTGTTTTATAGTTTTCTAAGTACAAGTCTTTCGCCTCCTTAGGCAGGTTTATTCCTAGGTATTTTATTATTTTTGTTGCAATGGTAAATGTGAGTATTTCCTTAATTTCTCTTTCTGATTTTTAATTCTTGGTGTATAGGAATACCAGAGATTTCTGTGCATTAATTTTGTACCCTGCAACCTTTCCAAATTCATTGATTACTTCTAGTAGTTTTCTAGTGGCATCTTTAGGATTTTCTATGTTTAGTATCATGTCATTTGAAAACAGTGACAGTTTTACTTTTTCTTTTCCAATTTGTATTCCTTTCATATATTTTTCTTCTCTGCTTACCATGGCTACACCTTCCAAAACTATGCTGAATAAGATCAGTGAGAATGGACATCCTTGCTTGTTCCTGATCTTAGAGGAAATGCTTTCAGTTTTTCACCATTGAGTATTATGTTTGTTGTGGGTTTGTCATATATGGCCTTTAGTAGGTGGAGGTCGGTTCCCTCTATGCCTATTTTCTGGAGAGTTTTTATCATAAACGGGTGTTGAATTTTGTCAAAAGATTTTTCTGCATCTACTGAGGTGAGCATATGGTTTTTATTCCTTAATTTGTTAATGTGGTGTATCACATTGACTGATTTGCATATATTGAAGAATCCTTGCATCCCTGTGATAAATCACACCTGATCATGGTGTATGATCCTTTAATGTGTTGATGGATTCTGTTTGCTAGTATTTGCTCAGGATTTTTTCATCTATGTTCATCAGTGATATTGGTCTCTAATTTTCTTTTTTTGTGATATATTTTTCTGGTTTTGGTATCAGGGTGATGGTGGCTTCGTAGAATGAATTTGGGAGTATTTCTCCTTCTGCAATTTTTTGGAAGAGTTTGAGAAGAATGGATGTTAGGTCTTTCTAAATGTTTGATAGAATTTGCCTGTGAAGCCATCTGGTCCTGGTCTATTGTTTGTTGCAAGATTTTTAATTACAGTCTAATTTAATTACTTGTGATAGGTCTGTTTATATTTTCTAATTCTTCCTGATTCAGTCTTGGAAAATTGTACCTTTCCAAGAATTTGTCCATTTCTTCGTGGTTGTCCATTTTATTGGCATATAGTTGCTTGTAGTAGTCTCTTATAATCCTTTGTATTTCTGCAGTGTCAGTTGTGATTTCTCCTTTTTCATTTCTAATTTTACTGAGTTGTGTCCTCTCCCTTTTTTTCCTGATGAGTCTGGCTAAGGGTTTATTAATTTTGATTTTCTTCTCAAAGAACCAGCTTTTAGTTTTATTGATCTCTGCTATTGTTTTCTTCATTTGTTTTTCATTTATTTCTGATCTGCTGTTTATGATTTCTTTCCTTCTGCTAAATTTGGGTTTTCCTTGTTCTTCTTTCTCTAGTTGTTTTAAGTGTAGGGTTAGTTTGTTTATTTGAGATTTTTCTTGTTTCTTGAGGTGAGATTGAATTGCTATAAACTTCCATCTTAGAACTGCTTTTGCTGCATCCCATAGGTTTTGGGTCTTCATGTTTTTGTTGTCATTTGTTTCTATGTATTTTTTTATTTCTTCTTTGATTTCTTCAGTGACCTCTTGGTTATTTAGTAGTGCATTGTTTAGCCACCATATATTTGTGTTTTTTACAATTTTTTCCCTGTATTTGATTTCCAATCTCATAGCATTGTGGTCAGTAAAGGTGTTTGATATGATTTCAATTTTCTTAAATTTTCCAAGCCTTGATTTGTGACCCAAGATGTGGTCTCTCCTGGAGAACATTCTGTGTGCACTTGAGAAGAAAGTGTATTCTGCCACTTTGGGGTAGAATGTTCTATAAATATCAATTAAATCTATATGGTCTATTGTGTCATTTAAAGCTTGTGTTTCCTTATTTATGTTCTGTTTGGATGATCTGTCCATTGCTGTAAGTGTGGTGTTAAGGTCCCCTGCTATTATTGTGTTCCTGTCAATTTCTTCTTTCATGGTTGTTAGCATTTGCCTTATGTAGTGAGGTACACCTATGTTGGGTGTGTAAACATTTATAATTGTTATATCTTCTTCTTGGATGGATCCTTTGATCATTATGTAGTGTCCCTCCTTATATCTTGCAACAGTCTTTATTTTGAAGTCTATCTTATCTGATATGAGTATTGCTATTCCAGCTTTCTTTTGATTTCCATTTGCATGGAATCTTTTTCCATCCCTTTACTTTCAGTCTGTATGTGTCCCTAGGAGTGTGTCTCTTGTAGGCAGGATATATATGGGTCTTGTTTTTGTAAACATTCAGCCAGTCTGTGTCTTTTGTTTGGGGCATTTAATCCATTTACATTCAAGTTTATTATTGATATGTATGTTCCTATTACCATTTTCATAATTGTTTTGGGTTTGTTTTTGTGGGTCTTTTTATTTTCTTGTGTTTCCCGCCTAGAGAAGTTTCTTTAGCATTTGTTGTAAAGCTGGTTTGGTGGTGCTGAATTCACTTAGCTTTTGTTTGTTTGAGAATCTTTTGATTTCTACATTGAATCTCAACGAGATCCTTGCTGGGTAGAGTAATCTTGGTTGCAGGTTTTTCTCTTTCATCACTTTAATTATGTCCTGCCACTCCTTTCTGGCCTGCAGAATTTCTGCTGAAAAATCAGCTGATATCCTTATGGGGATTCCTTAGTATGTCATTTTTGTTTTGCCCTTGATGCTTTTAATATTATTTCTTTGAATTTATTTTTTGTTAATTTGATTAATATGTGTCTTGGTGTGTTTTTCCTTGGGTTTATACTGTATGGGACTCTCTGTGTGTCCTGGACTTGAGCGACTATTTCTTTTCCCATGTTAGGGAAGCTTTTGACTATAATCTCTTCAAATATTTTCTCAGACCCTTTCTCTTTCTCTTCTTCTGGGACCCCTACAATTCAAATGTTGGGGGATTTAGTGTTGTCCCAGAGGTCTCTAAGATTGTCTTCAATTCTTTTCATTCTTTTTCTTTATTCTGCTCCTCAGCAGTTATTTCCACCATTTTGTCTTCCAGCTCACTTATTCTTTCTTCTGCCTCAGTTATTCTGTATTTTTTTCCTTCTAGTATATTTTTCATTTCAGTTATTGTGTTGTTCATCTCTCTTTTGTTTTTCTTTAGTTCTTCTAGATCTTTTTAAATGTTTCTTGTATTTTTTAAATCCATGCCTCCATTTTATTTCTGAGATTCTGGATCATCTTTACTATCAATACTCTGAATTCTTTTTCAGGTATATTGCCTATTTCCTCTTCATTTATTTGGTCTTGTAAGTTTTTACCTTGCTCTTTCATTTGATGACCTTTTTTTTGCCATCTCTTTTTTTTTTTTTTTTTTTTTTAGTGAGTTGGATTGTGTTCCTGTCTTACTTGTTGTTTGGCCTGAGGCTTCCAACACTGGAGTTTGTAGGCTGTTGGGTAGAGATGGGTCTTGGTGCTGATGAGGACCTCTGTGAGATTTCACTCTGATGAATATTCAGTGGGGTCTGAGGTTCTCTGTTAGTCCAGTGGTTTGGACTTGGAGCTCCCACCACAGGAGCTTCAGCCTGACCCCTGGCTTGTGAACTAAGATCCCGCAAGCTGCATGTGGTGGTCAAAAAAAATTTAAAAAGATGGAGAACAATAGCAAAGCAAAAAATAAAATTAGACTAGGTAATTAACAGATATGTTAGAAAGAATATAAAAATAAATATAGAAGAATCAACAACTGGAATGTACAACAGTACCAAAATAGTAAGAAAGAGGAGGAGGGAAAAAAAAGAAAAGAGGGAAAAGACCTTGGCTGTGCTGGGCTGCGCCTAAGGACGGGTGAGGTTTGGGTTGTGTGTGGGGCTTATGCTTACAAACCACAGGGTTAGAAAAGGCCCTGGAGGCTGTGGGTGGTGGGACTCTGGCTCAATGGAACAGAAGGGGCCCAGGTGTGCACCCAATCCCTGGTATTAGATGTCGGAGGACATCACCTGGGAGCTCAGCAGGTTACCCATGCCTGAGTGGGTGGGGCAAACATGCTCTCCTCCCCTCCTGCTCCTCCTGGAGAGCCCCTCCTGCCTGCCTCTCCTGATCTCCCCAACCACAGGGGCACTTATCCTGTCTGGCCTCCACTTCTCCTCCCTCCTCAGTCCCCCCACGTCCTATCAGTTCACTTGGGGGTTCCTCCCTTCTCTTTGGGTGTCCAGGTCTCCCACCAGCAGCGGGCAGGTGCCCTAGTTGTTGGGAGACACTAACTTGGTGTCTTCCCACACCACCATCTTCTCTTTTCTTTTATTTTCTATCCTTTCCTTCCCTTTCTTTCCCTTCCCTTCCCTTTCCTCCCTTCCCTTTCCTTTCTTTTCTTTTCTTTTTTTTGTCTAGTTTTGAAGGGACTTAGAAATCCACAAAAGTATTATAAGTGAATGGATACAGAATTCATATCTTTACACTGTCACCTGTATAGATCAAATGTGTTCAGTTAAACTGCCATTTCTCAATGTTAACAGGGAAGAAAAAGTATTTATTTTTTATTCCATTCATGGTAGCACAGTGAAAAACAAACAAACAAAAATTCACAAAACTTTCTTAGCCCTTTGCAAACAAAGAGTAAAATTACAGAAATGTGCAATGGAGCAGTATGACCAAGTCACAGTTCAGTGACAATTAGTGAGGATGATTGTGCTTGCTCTCTCCAGGAGATATCACTAAAGAGATTGACAAGTACACGCTTCACCTATTTGTGGCAAAATATATAATTGGGGGTGATGCAACTAGCAAGGGAGATGTAAAGCCTCACTCATACTGAAAATATATTTGTCTGTTTTAACTACATTCTTCCTCTGAATAAAGAGAAAAAAGAAAAAAAAACATTGTGTAGCTTAATTTATATGAATGATTCTTTTTTGTAACTTAATTAAGGAAGACCACTTTTATCTACATTTATAGAAGTATCATTGGAAAGGGGAGTCCTTGCTGTTGTATACTGAGATGGAAGAATTTTCTCTTTTCCAAAGAGAAGTCTTATATATTTTATTAGAGCCTCAGGGCAAGAGTCTGCTTGTAAGGTTTCAATATATTATTTATGCATTTACTTCCTTGAATATAAAGGAACATAAATATATTCACTTGGTAGAGCAGAAAGCTTATCTAGTTATCCATTTCAAGTTATCAACCTTTTTTTTTTAAACATCTTTATTGGAGTATAATTGCTTTACAATGCTGTGTTAGTTTCTGCTTTATAACAAAGTGAATCAGCTATACATATACATATATCCCCATATCTCCTCCCTCTTGTGTCTCCCTCCTACCATCCATATCCCACCTCTCTATGTGGTCACAAAGCACTGAGCTTATCTCCATGTGCTATGAGGCTGCTTCCCACTAGCTATCATTTTACATTTGGTAGTATAAATAAGTCCACGGCACTCTCTCACTTTGTCCCAGCTTACCCTTCCCCTCCCCGTGTCCTCAAGTCCATTCTCTACATCTGTGTCTTTATTCCTGACTAGCTCCTATGTTCTACATAACCTTCTTTTTTTTTTATTTTTTAGATTCCATATATATATGTGTTAGCATACGGTATTTGTTTTTCTCTTTCTGACTTACTTCACTCTGTATGACAGACCCTAGGTCAATCCAAATCACTACAAATATCTCAATTTCATCTCTTTTATGGCTGAGTAATATTCCATTGTATATATGTGCTATGTCTTCTTTATCCATTCATCTGTCAATGGACACTTAGGTTGGTTCCATGTCTTGACTATTGTAAAGAGTGCTGCAATGAACATTGTGGTACATGACTCTTTTTGAATTATGTTTTTCTCAGGGTATATGCCCAGTAGTGGGATTGCTGGCTCATATCATAGTTCTATTTGTAGTTTTTTAAGGAACCTCCATACTGTTCTCCATAATGGCTGTATCAATTCACTTTCCCACCAACAGTGCAAGAGGGTTCCCTTTTCTCCACACCCTCTCCAGTATTTGTTTGTAGATTTTTTTGATGATGGCCATTCTGACTGGTGTGAAGTGATACCTCATTGTAGTTTTGATTTTCATTTCTCTATTGATTAGAGATGTTGAGCATTCTTTCATGTGTTTGCTGGCAATCTTTATTATTTCTTTGGAGAAATGTCTATTTAGGTCTTCTGCCCATTTTTCGATTGGGTTTTTTGTTTTTTTAACATTGAGCTGCATGAGCTGCTTGTAAAATTTGGAGATTAATCCTTTGTCAGTTGCTTCATTTGCAAATATTTTCTTCCATTCTGAGGGTTGTCTTTTTGCCTTGTTTATGGTTTCCTTTGCTGTGAAAAAGCTTTTAAGTTTCATTAGGTCCCATTTGTTTATTTTTGTTTTTATTTCCATTTCTCTAGGAGGTGGGTCAAAAAGGATCTTGCTGTGATTTATGTCATAGAGTGTTCTGTCATGTTTTCCTCTGAGAGTTTTTTGGTGTCTGGCCTTATATTTAGGTCTTAGTCCATTTTGAGATTATTCTTGTGTATGTGTTAGGGAATGTTCTAATTTATTCTTTTACAGGTAGCTGTCCAGTTTTCCCAGAACCACATATTGAAGAGGCTGTCTTTTCTCCATTGTATATTCTTGCCTCCTTTATCAAAAATAAGTTGACCATATGTGCGTGGGTTTATCTCTGGGCTTTCTATCCTGTTCCATTGATAAATATTTCTGTTTTTATGCCAGTACCATACTATCTAGATTACTGTAGCTTTGTAGTATAGTCTGAAGACAGGGAGCCAGATTACTCCACCTCCGTTTTTCTTTCACAAGATTGCTTTTGCCGTTAGGGGTATTTTGTGTTCTTTTTCATTTATTTCTGATCTGAACTTTATGATTTCTTTCCTTCTGCTAATTTTGGGGGATTTTTTTGGGTCTTTCTCTAATTCCTTTAGGTGTAAGTTTAGGTTTTTTCTTTGAGATGTTTCTTTTTTTTTTTTTTTTTTTTTTTTTTGCGTTACGTGGGCCTCTCACTGTTGTGGCCTCTCCCGTTGCGGAGCACAGGCTCCGGACGCGCAGGCCCAGTGGCCATGGCTCACGGGCCCAGCCGCTCTGTGGCATGTGGGATCTTCCCGGACCGGGGCACAAACCCGTGTCCCCTGCATCGGCAGGCGGACTCTCAACCATTGCGCCACCAGGGAAGTCCCATGTTTCTTGTTTCTTGAGGTAGGATTGTATTGCTATAATCTTCCCTCTAAGAACTGCTTTTGCAGCATCCCACAGGTTTTCGGTCATTGTGTTTTCTTTGTCATTTGTTTCTAATTATTTTTTGATTTCCTTTTTGATTTCTTCAGTAATCCCTCCGTTATTAAGTAATGTATTGTTTAGTCCCCATGTGTTGGTATTTTTTTACAGATTTTTTTCCCTATAATTGATATCTAGTGTCATAGAGTTGTGGTCTGAAAAGATACGTGATAGGATTTCAATTTTCTTAAATTTACCAAGGCTTGATTTGTGATCCAAGATATGATCTATCCTGGAGAATGTTCCATGAGCACTTGTGAAGCATGTGTATTCTGTTTCATTTGGATGGAATGTCCTATAAATATCAATTAAGTCCATATTGTTTAATGTATCATTTAAAGCTGTGTTTCCTTATTTATTTTCATTTTGGAAGATCTGTCCATTGGTGTATAGTGTCAATTGGTGTCAATGTCCCCTACTCTTATTGTGTTACTGTCAATTTCCCCTTTTATGGCTGTTTGCATTTGCCTTGTGTACTGTGGTGCTCCTATGTTGGGTGCATAGATATTTACAATTGTTATATCTTCTTCTTGGATTGATCCTTTGATCATTATGTAGTGTCTTTATTTTAAAATCTATTTTGTCTGATATGAGAATTGCTACTCCAGCTTTCTTTTGATTTCCATTTGCATGGAATATCCTTTTCCATCCCTTCACTTTCAGTCTGTATGTGTCCCTAGGTCTAAAGTGGGTCTCTTCTAAACAGCATATACATGGGTCTTCTTTGTGCATCCATTCAGCCAGTTTTTTGGTTGGATCATTTAATCCATTTACTTTTAAGATACTTATCGATATGTATGTTCTTATTCCCATTTTCTTAATTGTTTTGGGTTTGTTATTGTAGGTCTTTACCTTCTCTTGTGTTTCCTGCCTAGAGAAGTTGCTTTAGCATTTGTTGTAATGCTGGTTTGGTGGTGATTAATTTTCTTAGCTTTTGCTTGTCTGTGAAGGTTTTAATTTCTCTGTCAAATCTGAATGAGATCCTTGCTGGGTAGAGTAAACTTGGTTGTAGATTTTTCCCTTTCATCACTTTAAATTTGTCCTGCCAGTCCCTCTCGCTTGCAGAGTTTCTGCTGAAAGATCAGCTGTTAACCTTATGGGGATTCCCTTATGTGTTATTTGTTGTTTTTCCCCTGCTGCTTTTAGTATTTGTTCTTTGTATTTAATTTTTGATTGTTTGATTAATATGTCTCTTGGCATGTTTATCCTTGGATTTATCCTGTGTGGGACTCTCTGTGCTTCCTGGACTTGATTAACTATTTCCTTTCCCATTTTAGGGAAGTTTTCAACAATCTCTTCAAATATTTTCCCCATTCCTTTCTTTTTCTCTTCTTCTCTGGGACCCCTATAATTCGAACGTTGATGTGTTTAATGTTGCCCAGAAGTTTCTAAGACTGTCCTCAATTCTTTAGTTATTTCCACTATTTTGTCTTCCAGGTCACTTATTTGTTCTTCTGCCTCAGTTATTCTGCTATTGATTCGTCCTAGAGAATTTTTAATTTCATATATTTTGTTGGTCATCATTGTTTGTTTGTTCTTTAGTTCTTCTAGGTGTTTTTTAAACATTTTTTGTGTTTTCTGCTTTCTATTTCCAAGATTTTAGATCATCTTTACTATCATTACTCTGAATTTTCAGGTAGACTGCCTCTTTCCTCTTCATTTGTTTGGTCTGGTGGTTTTTTTCCTTGTTCCTTCATCTGCTGTGGGTTTCTCTGTCTTCCTGTTTTGCTTAATTTACTGTGTTTGGGGGTCTCTTTTCCACAGGCGGCAGGTCCATAGTTCCCGTTGTTTTTGGTGTCTGCCCCCAGTGGCTAATGTTAGTTCAGTGGATTCTGTAGACTTCCTGGTGGAGGAGACTAGTGCCGGTGTTCAGTTGGATGAGGTTGGATCTTGTCTTTCTGGTGGGCAGGACTGCATCCACTGGTGTGTTTTGGGGTGTCTGTGACCTTATTATGAATTTAGGCAGCCTTTCTACTAATGGTGGGGTTGTGTTTCTGTCTTGCTAATTTTTTGGCTTAGGGTGCCTAGCACTGTAGCTTGCTCATCGTTGATTGGAGCTGGGTCTTTACATTGAAATGGAGATTTCTGGAAGAGCTTTTTGCTGGTTGATGTTACATGGAGTGGGAGGTGTCTTGTGGACAAGTGTCCTGAACTCAGCTCTCCCACCTCAGAGGCAAGGCCTGACACCCAGCTGGAGCACCGAGACCCTGTCAGCCACACAGCTCAGAAGAAAAGGGAGAAAAAAGAAAGAAAGGAAGAATAAAATTAAATAATTTTTAAAATAAATAACAAATAAAACTATTAAAAATAAAAAAAGAAACAAAACCAAAAAACAAATCCACCAATTATAACCAGTGCTAAAAACTATACCAAAAAAAATAATAACAAAACAGAAAATGACAAAAAACGGAGAGATAGAACACAGAACAAATGGTAAACACAAAGCTATACAGACAAAAACACACAAAGAAGCATACACATACACACTCACAAAAAGAGAAGAAGGAAGAAAATATAATATCGTTGTTCCCAAATTCCACTGCCTCAATTTTGGGTTGATTCGTAATCTGTTCTGGTATTCCACAGATGCATGGTACATCAATTTGATTGTGGAGATTTAACCTGCTGCTCCTGAAGCTGCTGGGAGTGATTTCTCTTTCTCTTCTTTGTTCACACAGCTCCTGGGGTTCAGCTTTGGTTTTGGCCCCACCTCTGTGTGTAGGTCGCATGAGGGTGTCTGTCCCTCACTCAGTCAGGACGGGGCTGGCAGCAGCTGATTAGGGGGCTCTGGCTCACTCAGGCCGGAGGAAGGGAGGGGATGGAATGCAGGGCAAGCCTTTGGTGGCAGAGGCCAGCGTGACCTTGCAACTGGCTGAGGTGTGCCATTTGTTCTCCAGGGGAAATTGTTCCTTTATCACCGGACCCTGGCAGAGGCGGGCTGCACAGGCTCCCAGGACGGGAGGTGTGGATAGTGACCTGTGCTTGCACACAGGCTTCTTGGTGGCTGAAGCAGCAGTCTTAGGATTTCCTGCCCATCTCTGGTGTCTGTGCTGATAGCCGTGGCTGGCGCCCACCTCTGGAGCTTGTGTAGGCAGTGCTCTGAATCCCCTCTCCTCTTGCACCCCAAAACAATTGTCTCTTGCCTTGCTGTGCCAGGCTAGCTGTGGCACAGCAGCCCCCTTCAGGCTGTGTTCATGCAGCCAACCCCAGTCCTCTCACTGAGATCTGACCTTCGAAGCCTGAGCCTCAGCTCCCAGCCCCACCCGTCCCGGCCGGCAGATGAGCAGATAAGCTTCTTGGGCTGGTGGGTGCTGGTTGTCGGCACCAATCCTCTGTGCGGGAATCTCTCCACTTTGCCCTCTGCACCCCTGTTGCTGAGCTCTCCTCCGTGGTTCTGAAGCTTCCCCCTCCCCCATCCCCACCCCCATCTACACCAGTGAAATGGCTTCCTAGTGTGTGGAAATGTTTCCTCCTTCACAGCTCCCTTCCAGTCGCTCAGGTCCCATTCCTATTCTTTTTCTGTTTTCTTTTGCCCTACCCAGGTATGTGGGGAGTTTCTTGCCTTTTGGGAAATCTGAGGTCTTTTGCCTGCGTTCAGTAGGTGTTCTGTAGGAGTTGTTCCACATGTGTTTCTGATGTATTTGTGGAGAGGAAGGTGATCTCCACGTCTTACTCTTCCGCCATCTTGAAGGTTTCTATCAAACTCTTTAACATATTTGTGACTCAGCTTTACAATAGAGATTACAGATTTTATCTATGAGATTTTATTCATACTTCTACAAATATTTTAATGTAGATATTACCATAGGAGAGCATATATTGTATTGATTGCAATATAAATGTCAGAATCAAAGACTATATTTAGGCTTTCAAAAACCACAGGACTAATTTTACCTGATGTACTTAATCAACTTAAAAATTTAGAAGTAGTTCTATTGCCTTTTCTCTTTTTGTATTTCTCAAAAAATGTGAATTGATTGAGACTTTATTTAGATATACCTAGAGACAACTGAATATCATAAATTTAAAAATTATTTAATGTCATACTATTTGTCTTTCATTACATTAGCACCTGTCATATTGCTTAAGATAGGGAGGACTTCAATAGATATCCGCTTCTCTAATAAGTGAATTAATAAAGTATATAGTCACATTCATAGAAATTAATTTAGACTTACTCATCATCATAATTCTTATATGGGCCGAACAAAAAATGAGTGACAAGGAAAATTTGTATTTTAATTATTTGAAAGTCAGTGAGATTTTCTAGAGGAATATATCACCACATCTGTGTGTCACCATTATTATTTGTATCAATTCCTCTTTCAATGTGAGGAAACTGGGCTGAAAATTACTAATATTAAGAGTTTTTCTTGTTAAATATAAATCTTGAGCAAATTATCAGGAAATATTTTGTTTCTGCTTGTTTTTCATCAAGGTAATTATTTTATACATGATAAACGATTTGACGTTTAGTAAAGCCTCTAGTGCATCAATAGCATGATAATATCATGTGTTTTACATACTTTATAGCAAATAAGAGTAACTTTTCATTATTCATAAATTTACCTAAGTATCAATTAAATTTTCAAATTTACTTCAGTAAATTAGTATATAGATTTCTGTGTATGATGACACAAAAGAAACTTAGATAAAAAACAGTGACATTTATCATAGGTGTGTTTAATTTAGGTAACTATGATTATATGTATTAGAGAGAGAGGGAGAGAGAGAGAGGAAGATCTAAACAGAGTGTAGAGGAGAGAGATATTTAAATAGGGTGGACAAGTTGACATGTAAATTACTCAATGAGCTTATGCTAGTGAGTAGGCATGAGAAGGAAGACAAAAAACTGCTTTCCATTGGTTAAATTCAACTGCAGCAAGACCTGTAATGGTTTGAGCATCTCACAATGCAGTGTATAATGTAGAGTGTTCACATGTATGATACAGATTTTTCATATCACTTGCTTACTAATTTTACCTCTAACCATTTTAAGAAACTTCAATGCCAGAAGATAAACTAACTGTAGAACCTAATTAATAGGGTTCTTTATGGTTGACTTATGTAGAAAGATTTTGCTTATACTAATTCACTTTCCATACTTAATTTCAAGCTTACTTTCCACCTTTACACTTGTATTTATAACTCTAAGCTACCTTCTAAGGCAAGTGCATATTTCTAAATTTTAAAAATCTCTTATTTATTAAAAAAGCCAGAATAATATAGTATTATATTCTCTATATCCTTGAAGAAAACATTCTATTGTTATACTGAAATGAAAAAAGAGAGAGCTATTTTAAGTAGTGTCTTGATTACTAATTAATAAATTACCATAGTCGTCCCCAAAATTCTTTTCACCACTGACAAACTTGAGAAATATTTCACAGTTCCCATTATGCAAGTAATTTTCAAATGGGAATTAAGCACTCTGAAATGAATATTAGAAAAGTCAAAGGACAGAGAACTATAACTAGGGAGGAGACTTCTCAAGTGATTCTTACACATTTTTGGCGAGTTCTCTTAAGAATCATTGACATGAAAAGATTGGCATATATGCTGCATAATTGATTCACATGCACACACACACATTTAAGAAAGAAGAATGACAGTAAGGAGGAAAGGGGACAAAATGCAATGAAAGGCAAAAACACACAAATCAAATATTGAATAGTTTATAGCTTTGTCTAGTGGTAACTTATTTGTATCATCTGACTCATCTCTCTCAGATATTTTATGAAAATGTCTAAAGTGAAGGAATTTATGATAGATTCTTAATTGGAGGCCACAGGCCCAAGGAAGTAACACTGGCTGTGTGGCCCTTGCTGCTTTGCACTTTTCCCTAATACTTGAACTACCCAGCCACTCACATTCTATTTTAAATATCTTATCATACAATTGCAATAAAATACATGAAATATTTCTTCCTGTTAAGTAAATTATTAACAGCAAAACAAGTTAAAAACTCTCCAGGCTTCAAGGCAGATGATATATCCATGGACACCAAACAATAAGCATAAAATAGAAGACTTTATGCATATGATAATGATGACATTTCATCTTGTCTCTTTAGCATTCAAAATCTTACAAATATTTGATATCACTTTGGCTTAGGATTTATTAAGATTGCTGTCTTTTCTATTTACCCACAAAAGAATTTGCCAGAATATTAAAATCAACAATGCCATGGATTTTAAACTAACTGCAAGAGATGAAGTCCAAGAAGACCTTAACATTTCTGTCAGCTTGACTAAACCTCAGGCAGGCTTCTTGCTGCTGTTAGGTTCCTGACCTTTTCTCATAGCAGCTCTTACAGATTCCAAATGGCCTAACCACAGAGGTCCCTCCTCTTCCATTTCTTAAACTATTTACTTGAGAAAACTTGTCTTTCTTTGTGCCTTGAAGTGTATGTAAATTCTTTCAAAAAGTTTCTTGCTGGTTTTACAATCCAGAAATGTCTTTTTCAAGGACCCAGGAGCCATCACTTTGAAATGTAAATATCGATCAAGATAGTGTTCCCCTGTGCCAGTTTCTCTGGGAGGGTAAGGAGCCAAACTCTTATGACAGCCTTGCTTCAATTAGTAAAACTTCCTCCTGTCACGAGATATCTGGATAAGGCCAATTAGCAAACATAGATAGCCTTACAATTCCCTCCATCCCAGCTCTTAAAAACTCCTGCCCTTTTTTCTGTGGAGTTGAGTTCAGAACACACTCTGGTCTCCCTCTAATTGCAATAACCTTGAATAAGTTCTTCCTTACCTGTTTACTTTTTCCAGTGAAATCTTTTCTTTGATAGTTATTATCAAGGTTTATAGAATACTTTGGTATATTAAAAGTCCAAAAGAAATTAAGTCTTGCTGTCCTCTGAATTCTAATGAAGAACATAATTTATCTGAAACCCATCAATGTTACGATTATTCATATATTTATATATATTTTGTATTAATATAATTATATTGATTTAAAAATAAATCTTCAGTGAATCTTCAAATTTTAAACAATTTCATTGAATACAAGTATCTGTATAAAAACTGGTAATAGGAGCTGAGATTTAATAAATAATTTGTCATGCAATATAAATTGTGCCTGTTTTCACACATTGCCAAATGGTATTCTTGTATCTCCCTGTAAAGGAGATACTATTATCATTCCAACAGAAAACTGAGGTTTAGACTAGTTAAGAAAATTGACAGAGGTCACACACTTTGTGAATTTTGAGCCTGAACAAACTTGAAGCCTGAAGTTTTCTATGATTTATTTGTAGGGGTAATTATGGTATTTTACAATCATTTTTGGTTATTTCTATAATGATTACATCGGAACATATTCATCTCAGAAACGCCATCTCATTAACTGTACACACATTTGTTTATTCTAGGAATGATGTTTTCCACGTATATTCATTCTGCAAATATCTGAAATTGCACATTTAAGGCTCAACTTTGTTTTAATTATTTCTAATTAAAATTATCTTAGTTAAAAATACTTTTAAAAATATGATACAATGTTACTTTCCATTTATTCTAGTCATAGTTCAATGATATTATTTTTTAATGGTGTGTGTTCTTTGATTCATATAAAGTGGTTTGTCCCTACATTAAATGAGTCCAAATTGCTGTTGATGTTTTGCTGTGCAGATTGATAACATATTCAATTTTTCTTCATTTCAGGTTTTATAAGCACTATCAAATAAACATGTTCCAGCTATGAGTCTACCATTCACAATAAGTAGGTTAAGACTGAAAATGCTAAATAACCATTTTGTGCGAAAGGTAACCCTAATTAATATAATATTAAGTGAATGCCTGTGGTTTAAAACCATCTATGTATTTTCTTTGGCATATATATATATATATATATACACATATATATATATATGTATATATATATAAACCCTAACCTAATTATATACAATACATATAGGCTTGAAGCAAATGAAATTGAGTTTCAATCCTCTCTAATACATAGTTTCATGTGCCACAAATTTTCACAGATACCAAAGAATCTTCCACATAATGGAAGTAAAAATAATAATAAACTTTCTATACAATAAGGTTATTTAAGATTAACTTACAATACAATGCTATTCTCTATTTGTTTTTATCTTCACTTACTTTATTCTGCATCATTTTTTTGAATTTGTATAAAAATCAAATATATCTTGTATAGTTGGGCCTCTTTCAATTGCAACTAATGGAAATTCACTTCTAAGAAGCCAAAACAACAGAAGGCAATTATATTTCTTAATTAAACAAAAAAGAAAAACAAAACATGATTTCAGAAGTGGCTAGCCCGAAGTTTTTAATGAAATCAGTGACTTTTTATTCTCTTATCTCTGTTTTTCGCTGATGGTTTTATGATCTCAAGTCAGCTGGATTCATGGCTGGCTATTTCCTAGGTTTATATTCTTAGAGTTCTGTGATCAAAGAGGAAAAGGAACAACTTCATCCTCAAAACAATTTGAAAATTCCTAGGAAAGGACACAGACATACTTGGATCATATCGTATGCCTACAGCTTGAACCAACATCACTGCTGAGGAGGGGATGCATGTTTATCTCTGTAACAGGGATAGAATAGGATGAATGGATGGCTGGTGTGCAAGTCTAAGGGACTGGTTAGTGAAAAACAGTATACAAGTGTTTCATACTCTAGTAACGGAAATAAGTGACAGGGGTATATAGCAAAGAACTGAAATTTCCTCTGAAAAAGTATGATGTGCTTAATTTTTATGTTCTTTATCAAGAATTAACATTTCATATACAGCATTGTTAATTGCAAATAAAACAACTTCTCCACATAGTAATATAAATGACATAGGCTAGCTTCATTAGATTAATAAGCCAATGAATCCAATTTTCTAATTATGCACAATGCACCGTTTCTTTCAAAATAAGACATCTTTTAATTAGATAAATATGTCATCTATAGGTCATTGACAGCTAAGATGATCGCTGATGATTCAGTTTAGTCCAAGGTAACTTAATACTCCCATGGGATTTCCAGAAAAATTTCATCTTTGAATCAAAAAGTTCTTTTCTAGTAAAGGATAATAAAGAAGTAAAATAAATTTCCAAATCCTTAACTTTTTCATACAGAGTAATGTAACCCAAGAGATAAATGCAACATTTCCCAGAAACACATGTGAAGATGTCCTTTCAGTGGTGCAAACTAATTGTTTGAAAGAAAGCATATGATTGAAAAAGAAAGATTTTATTTAAAAATAAAATATTTTTTATTGTCAATATTTAATAAAATGTCATTCTTCTTAAGAAAAAGAAATATAAAATGTACTCAAAAGAAAAATATTTGGACCACCAAATAGTCATGGAAAACAATCCTTCCCATTTTTTATGTTCATCTATAAGAATATTAAAATTGATGCTCTGGGAATATTTGCTAAATATATTCTTTTAAAAAGTAATAAAATAATAGTACTTCAATTGAATGATTGCAAGTGGTATAAATATTATTGCAAACACATAACAAATTGTCTATTTAAAACAAGTATCCTGTAAAGATTACAATTAGAAATAGAACAAAAATTTTTCATTTTCCCCCCAGTCTTCAAGCCAGTTGTCCAAATAGCATAATGCCAAAAAATAAACCAAACAGCATAAGGCCAAATAATGAATATGATTATTAATATCATAGAATATTTTCATATCTATAGTTCTTACACAGAATATTATCAAAATGTTTTATATTCTTACTTATGGTGTCTTATCAGATTTGGCATGTAAACTAATCTTTATAAAGTTACTTATTCCACAAATGATATTGCAACAAAACACATTTATAAAGATAAAAACTTTAGATATGAGATTTGGCATAATATTTTCTGTTTGTTGCAAAAGGATAATTTCATTTTTTCTCAGTGTTTTAATATCCTAAAAGAACAAAACCTTCTGTTATTTGTGGACTTAAAGTTTAAAAATCAGAATAGGGATACAATACATATATGTACATTATGTTAATTTTTAATAAACCTCCTTTATAAAAATATTTTGGAATTATTATTCCATTTCCTTATGATATGATTTAACTAAAATTTGTTTTTCTGCTAATCTTTTCATTCAAAAGTCCAGTTTATTACCTTTTTTCTGTACTTATAATGCATAAACTTGAACAAAATATTCCTGTAAGAAAATATTGCTATATGTTAGCTGAGTAGATTCTTCAGGGATTTCTGGATTCTAGCACACATTTCCATGGATTTTTATCAAGCATCTCTCTGTCTATATAAAACAGATATAGATCATATGCTCTCAAAAATAACTGAAATGTGAGAATAATATTTTGTTTTCCCAGTACGCGGGCCTCTTACTGTTGTGGCCTCTCCCGTTGCGGAGCAACAGGCTCCGGACGCGCAGGCTCAGCGGCCATGGCTCACGGGCACAGCCGCTCTGCGGCATGTGGGACTTCCCGGACCGGGGCACGAACCCGTGTCTCCTGCATCGGCAGGTGGACTCTCAACCACTGCGCCACCAGGGAAGCCCAAACGTACCGTTATCTAGGACACAAATAATAACAAATTCAAACTATGTGTGAATAGAGAATACATACTAAAAACCTATCATGAAAGTATGATGGCCAAGAACTCTCGCGGTAAAACGTCAGACAAAAACCAGAACGAATGATCATGACTTCTAGTAGTTCTGGGGCTGAACAACCTACTCATTTAAACAAAAGCACAGGTATTAAAAACTATTACATGAAAGGAAACTATCATGAGTCATTTATTTAAGTGTTGAGTGGACCATCACATTAAAATAACTGGAGTCTTTCAACACCCCATGACATACAGAAATAGCAAGTCAGACATATGGATCTGACAGGATATGATACAACCCCTACAAACTCTCACTGCAGAAGAATGGATACACGGTGTAATGAACCAACTAGCCAAATGAATACAAACAGCCAGTAAACCTTACCAGTAAATCAAATGAATACAAAATAAAACAAAATGTGGTTATTCTCCTATCAGATTAAGCCAAGATTCTGTAAGAAAAGTCTTCAAAATGTCTATACTTTTTCCACGTTCTGCAGTATGCCACGGCCAGAAACCAGACACACCAGGTGGTAGAGGTTCAGGACCATAACATTCTTTACCAGCAGAGTGTTTCATTCCATTACTTACAGGTTGCTTTGCAGCCAAGCCTATGTTTGACAAAGCATGAAAAGAAGGAATCAAGATGCACCAAAGGCCTACAGAGAAACTGTCACACGTGTACACTTTGAAAGGAATCAACCAGGCACTTGACAATGATGCCAAGGTCATTAAAAAAAAGAGGATCGTTTTGTACAGAGGTTTTACATAAGCCAGCATTTTTAAAAAATATAAGTTCTCTACAGTAACAAGTTATTTTAACTAAAACAAAAGTATTGAGATGTGCAGAAATGCAAAAATAAATTTTTAAAATAATCCCAAAGTATGATACATTTTATGTATTATGCAGAAACACTCAAGTTTACTGAATCTTAGAACACCTTTGGCATTTCTGAATCTCAAGGACACACAAGCACAGATACACCCATGACTTCTGCCAAACAGAATCTTCAGAATTAGACCAAAATTTCAATTTAAGATGAATTTTTCTATGTAAAGACAGTAAAAGTTATAAGGCTGCAAGTTGCTGGGTGGTAGGTGAGTCAATGTTACTCTCCTATAAGCCTGTCAACCTTCACTGCTCCTTTGATTTCATATAGAAAATACACAAAAAAACAAATGAAACCCACGGGATAAAAGAGTGAAATGTGGAGACTTATCCTATATTTCAGTAGTAAAGAGGCAAGTATCTTTATATGGAATATTTGGTTGCAAAAACTAGACCTACGTGTTAATATTTTATTTAGAACAAGCCACATATTAAAATTCACATTTAAATATTTAATTTGAACTTACTGAAAACAAACATCATAGGTTAAAAGGGTTATATTTATCCTTCAAAGCTACTATATTTTGTGTTATTTTATTTATTTATTTTAATAGATCTTTATTGGAGTATAATCGCTTCACAATTCTGTGTTAGTTTCTGTTACACAACAAAGCGAATCAGCCATATGCATACACATGTCCCCATATCCCCTCCCTCTTGAGCCTCCCTCCCACCCTCCCTATCCCACCCCTCTAGGTCATCGCAAAGCACCGAGCTGATCTCCCTGTGCTATGCTGTTGCTTTCTACTATATTTTAGCAGCATTAGGATGCAGGGTAAAATGGAGTGTATGTGGTAATATAGGACAAATATTTCATAGAGTGTAGCTTATTGATAATCACCACACGATCCTGTGTGATTTACATGCCTCTTAAAAATATACAGGAGCTCAGTTCATTTTGTGCTATTTTATTGTGTTTTTTAACTTAATTACCGTCAAAAAAAATGTTTGTATGCATGTGGTTTGTATGTGTATACCCTTCCTTTACTTTCAGAAACGAATGCAAATACATTTGTATTAAAATTTTTTTAAATTACACTTTTCTTGTTAGGAGATAAAAAAAATTTCTAATAAAAGTTCCCATCTTTTTTTAGGCATACATAATTACAATATAAATGTGACACCATTCACACCATTATTTCACCCCTATACTCACCTGGATCTAGGTATAGCGCCAGATACTGATTTGGCTTACCTCTATATCTCCAAATAACTGAGGCAAATACAAAAAAAAAGCCCAAGAAATAAAATTACTCTTAAAATAGCTCAATGAGTTTGTATATTTCAGTTACATTTCCACTTTGTTGAATCATGCTAAATAAAAAAAAAGTTTAACTGTTTTCTTCTCATTCCATGATGCCCTTTTATGTACCGCCAGGTACTAATTTTACAGAATTTCTAATATACATGCTTTATTTATATATATTTCCATTTCTAATATCATAGCAAAAGTCAACTTAGCTATTTTAAGAATACTTTACATGTGATATAAATTTTTAATAATAATATCTAATTAGTGTGATACCACAAATCTTAACTTCTTTGTATGTACTATTTCATTATTAAAATATCACTCTCTTGAAATAACAATTGGCAGACGATCATAAGCTTTTGACTTCATAAACACTCTTAACAACTTCTATTTAATACGCTATTGTCCAAGCAAGTTGATTAATAGAGAATCAAAAACCTGGATTGAGAGTTGAGAGGCGGTTGAGAGTCCGCCTGCCGATGCAGGGGACACGGGTTCGTGCCCCGGTCCGGGAAGATCCCACATGCCATGGAGCGGCTGGGCCCGTGAGCCATGGCCGCTGAGCCTGTGGGTCCGGAGCCTGTGCTCCGCAACGGGAGTAGGCCACAACAGTGAGAGGCCCCGTACCATAAGAAACAAAAACAAAAACACATCTTTAAGTAGAAAAAAAAAAGCTGTATTTATGAAGGTGTTTACAATAGTTTATTTTAGGTTATTTCCAGTTTTTCACCAATTTAAAAAATTGACCAACTCAATTAAAACCTTGTAAATACAATGTTAAAAAGTATAACTATGAATCATAGAATTTAAATTTAGTATGAAAAGAGAAGAATGGCAAATTATATTGAAGCTACGTGGAATTATGTTTATGGACAGCAGGAAGAGAAAATAAAAATGTAAATATTGCTTGATAGGATAATGGAATTAGAGGTGGTCTTTTAAATTTTTCATTCTTATGCTAATACAATACCTTTATAAAAACCCCCAAATCTTCAAACAACACATTTAAAAAAAATTGTGGTAAACTACACAAAACAGAAAATTTATCATTTTAACCATTTTGAAGTGGAACGTGCAGTGATATTAAGTCAACAAATTTTTAAAACTTTCAGAGGGCACCTGAATAAAAGATGTGTTGTCCATTGGTGATTTTAATGTATCTGGTATATAACTAAAGTCACCACAAAACTCTTTCTGGGAAATTGGCAGATCATAAACATAAAAAAATTTATTTTGCTTTATATTCAACCTTATTGTTCTGCTGTTTCAAAATTCAAAGTTACTCACAAGAAAGAGTCAGTTTCATATTAGATTTGGTTTCACAAATGCTGCTCCTGCTGTTCATTCTTATCACCAACAAAAAAGGACAATTTGTGACTAACCATAATATGTTCCAGAAAATAAAAAGTTAAGGTCTCTTAGAAACAATACAAACGTTATCAGTAGAAGTGAATTCTAGGAAATTTATATATTCAGGAGAATGTGAAACTTACACCACTGATTGTTAAAGGCTTTTAAAAGCTTTCTATTACAGTTACATTTCGTAACAAAATAATAGGCTTAGTTGTAAAATCCTGGGTTAACTACCATTTGGAAAATTAAATATACATTACAGTAAACATTTAGAAAATGGTTTTCTAAAATGTTCAATCTAGGTAAATAAACTTGTCTGTAGAAGTCTTTTATAAGGATCATACATATTTCAAGTTTTTTTAATCATTCACAGAAACAAGATATTACCTGATTCAAAAATTTAGGTAAGCATTTCTAAGAAAGAAGCAGGAAACAATGGGAAGGTTGGAACTGAGAAGAAATTTTGTTTCTTGTAGCGCAAAAGGTAATTCTGCATTTTAAAAAAATCATTCCTCAAAAGCACCACTACTAAAATTATCATCAAAGTGCACCCCAAATTACAATTGCAAAGTGTCAGAAGTAATTATCAACCAGGAAATATTTTCAAAATAACAAAGTTTTTATGAGATCCAAACAATAATGTTGGTTAATATTAACATCTCTTTAAATTCATTTATTATATCTATATTCTATAAATTCTCATAAGTCTCAAAATAATCATAGGCTTCCTAATATGCATGTGGTTAATATTGGCTGCTTTAATTTTAGCACACCAAAAAACATAAGGGGTATAAGTTCAGAAAGAGTTACCAACTCTAATCGTAGCTTTTCCTTTTCGATCACTTCCCCAAATTAGAGTTCTCTTTTTCTGTCTAGCAGCTTTGGATGGTTCCTTCACGATGGAGAAGTTATCCACTGGTACTGAGACAGAAATGATAAATATGCCATTTAAGTTTCAGGTAATTTAGGAGGGTTTGATCTTCATTTGAAATTAAGATACTTTAAGTTAATAAAAGGTTTTCAATCTGCATTTCTGGAAACCTAAATTAAAGCATCACACAGCATTTTCAAAAACAGAAAAGCCATTTCATTTTACTAAACACTTAGTTTTAAGATGGCAGAAAGTACGTTGATAATGTTCTTTTAAGAAAGAAAGAAAAACAAGCCATTAAAGAGAAATTCTTCCGAGAGAACTGAAACGTGTGATATACCTCTGACTTGGCACTCCTTCCATCTGGAGAACTTTTTGGATAACTGCTTTCATCACACAATGATCTAAAGTAAAATAAATTGAAATTAGAGTAATTAGTTCCCAATGAGTGGCTATTTCCATTTAAAACCAAAAGCCAACTAATTATTGCTTTTCCCATAAATTTAAATACGAAATCTACATTATGTAATTATACACTTATCTCCCCCTTTGTGTATTCTAATTTCTTCCTCAGAAACCTAAGATGCCATCTTGCAGACTGCCTCCAGTGGCTACTATTTTGGCAGCAGCAAAGGTCAACTTTAAACATTTTGCATCTAAAGTGGCTTTGGATACCTTTGGATAGAAAGTACAGTCTGAGCACTGTCCAGACACTTAGATAACTAAAGGGCATCTAAGATAACAAACCAAAGTCCTGATATTCCCTCAAAAGCTGCTCCTCCCATCAGCTCCCTTTTTCTAAGTGATACCACCCAGTTGCACACATAATCATCAACGACTTGTCTCCTTGTTACTATTCCCTTCATACCCCACATCTAATCTATCGGCAAGCCTTGTTAGTTACACCCTCAAAACACAACCTGAATTCAACCACTTTTCACTTGCTCCAAACTTCCAGCCTAAGCTAAGCCATAAACATCTCTTTTTTGGACCACTGTGATAGTCTCCTAACTGGTCTCCCTGTTTCTCTTCTTTATCCTCCCAAGTCCATCCTCTATACCAGGTCACCTTATTCAGATACTATTTGGATCATGCCGTTTTCCAGTTCAAAACCCTCTATTCATTTAGAATAATCCAAATCTTTACTCTGGCCTTCAAGACTTTACAAGATCAGACCCCTGGCTAGCTCCTCATGTCATACCACATCTTCTGCACTCAGTCCTCTGACCATGTTAGCCTCCTTGCTTTTCCTTAAATACTCCACCTACCTACCTACCTGCATATTCATTGCCTCCTTCCTTTTCCTTAAATACTCCACCCACCTATATGCCTGCATACTCATGGGCTCCTTGTCCTGGAATGTGCTTACCCCAGATTTTCCATGGCTTGCTCCTCTCTTCATTCAGGTCTCCATTCAAATGCCACTTCTCCAGTGAAGCTGCCCCCTAACAAACCTGTCCAATGGAGTCCTACCTGCCCCCGCTCACTCTCTTTACATTAACATATTTTTGCACCTCCTACTATCTAAAATTACATTACTTATCTGTTTACTCATTTCTATCTGAACTCCTTCACTAGAATGTAAGCTCCATGAGGGCAAGACTTTTGTGTGTCTGGTTCGCTGCTTTATCCCTAGTGCTTAAACACGTATCTGGCACACAATAGGTATTAAAATAATTACTTGTGAAACTGACAAATGAATAAAGTACTCCTTGCAAGAATTCAGAGGTTGCACAAGAAGGAAACAATGCTCTTGGTGGAAGCAGGCTTAGTATCTAGGTGTACCTCCTTCTGAGTAGAGATGAGAACAATTTACAAGTATAACTCACTTTAATTAGTAAATTATCTGCTAAAAACATAAGGGACGTACAACATTAGAAAAGTACCGGGTTTTTGTTGTTGTTGTTTTTGTGCTGCTTTTTTTTTTTGCGGTACGCGGGCCTCTCTCTGTTGTGGCCTCTCCCGTTGTGGAACAACAGGCTCCGGACGCGCAGGCTCAGCAGCCACGGCTCATGCGCACAGCCGCTCCGCGGCATGTGGGATCTTCCCGGACCAGGGCACGAACCCGTGTCCCCTGCATCGGCAGGTGGACTCGCAACCACTGCGCCACCAGGGAAGCCCAAAAGTACCGTTTGCTAGGATACAAATAACAACAAATTCAAACAATGTGTGAATAGAGAATACATACTAAAAACCTATCATGAAAGTATGATGGTCAAGAACTCTCGCGGTAAAACGTCAGACAAAAACCAGAACAAATGATCATGACTTCTAGTAGTTCTGGGGCTGAACAACCTACTCATTCAAACAAAAGGGATCATCACAAAAGCACAGGTATTAAAAACTATTACATGAAAGGAAACTATCATGAGTCATTTATTTAAGTGTTGAGTGGACCATCACATTAAAATAACTGGAGTCTTTCAACACCCCATGACATACAGAAATAGCAAGTCAGACATATGGATCTGACAGGATATGATACACCCCCTACAAACTCTCACTACAGAAGAATGGACACATGGTGTAATGAACCAACTAGCCAAATGAATACAAACAGCCAGTAAACCTCACCAGTACATCAAATGAATACAAAATAAAACAAAATGTGGTTATTCTCCTATCAGATTAAGCCAAGATTCTGTAAGAAAAGCCTTTAAATAATGTCTATACCCTTTTGATGCAACAACTCTCTTTCTAAGAATTTAACCAAAAGAAATAGTCAGAGATATAGGTAGGGATATATATCAGAGTACAATTTGTAACTGAAAAACTGGACAAAGCTTATATACAAGAAAGGATAAGCTATGTGCACTGTGGCATATTCATATAATGGAATACTGAACAATCACAAAAAATGATGCAGGAGATGCAAATTTACTGACTTGATAAAATGCTCATACTAAATTAACTGAAAAATGTTATAAAATTTGGAGTAATCCTACTTGCATAGAAAATGGAGAGGTACTCATTTTTGTAGTTTTACATTTTTTTACAAGTGCTACAAGCCAGTGTTTGTGAGAGGCAGGCTTCACATCCACTGTTGGGGTGTACTACAGATTGGCATAGCATTTCTGGATGGTGATTTGGCCATGTGTATCAAAAGTCTTAAAAATATGTCACACTCAGGTCATTCCACTTCTAGTTCCTTATTCTACAGAAGTAATCCCGATGGACACAGAGATGTATATACAACATATTCACAATGTTTCTGACAGGGAAAAACAAACTGTCTAAATCTAATGGCAAAGAATTGATTAAACTATGGGACATCAATATGATGCTATACTACATGATACATCATTAAATGAAAAAAGCAGGAATATGAAATAGCAAGTATACTACAATTTTATTTTTGTTATCCCTAAGTGTACAAAATACATTCATAGAAAAAAAAAGACTGAAAGTATATACACCAAAATGAACAGTGATTATGTCTGGGTATTAAGATTATAGGTAATTGTTCTCTTGTAACTCTGCATTTTCTACAATGAATATATGCAACTCATAGAGAAAGTTGACAAGCAAAATAAAACCTATCAGAAAAATGATGCTTTAAAAAAAATTCCTATCACGACAGTATCATGCCAAAAGCTAAGCATGTATCATATTAAAAATTCAATTATTTTCAATTTTAGAATTTACTTACAAGCCACAAATCCTCACTAAGAGATTCTGCAAAAGCACTTGTACCCAGGTCACCAATGAGCATGTCGCAGTTCAGAGTGATGCGTCTCAAACCAGCCATACAGTCAAGATCAGGTCTCCTGGAATGAAGACTCTCAGTCCAGGTTTCTTCGTGCCTTCTGGTAGTCTGATACTTCAAAGATTTAATGGGACAAAATTAAGATGCTTCAATAAGGAAACAGGGTGTGCCTACTGAGTATGGCTTATTATGTCAGAGATTTACACACACACATATCAAGCATATGTGCCAGGAGAATCAAGCTGAGAAATTAAACAGTCAGTTCTGCTTTATGAGTCCAGTGACCCACATTCTAGTCGGTCAGTGATTAGATTCCAGTCACTGGATGACCTGTTTCTGAACAGTTATGTAAAGTTGGACAACTCAATTACAGTCTATGAATTATTTTCCTGATCTTCTAAGTCAGGGAATTGGTTCTAAATTCTATCATTGCTGAGGCTCTAAATGTCATCATTCTGTCCTCCACTGGTCTCCAAACACCTGACTGGGCAACCCATAAGAAAACTTTTTAATATGCATCTTATTTATTAACAAATTATATACACGAAGTTCTATACATATAATGTATGTACATTATAAACCACACAGATATTTTAAAAATGATACAAAGGCAAATAGGTTCTAATATTTCTTTTCCTAAATTGAAGGCATTATTTTATTATTATTATTATTTTTTAAATATTTATTTGGCTGTGCCGGATCTTTACTTGCGGCATGCCGGATCTTTTAGTTGTGGCATGCGGGCTCTTAGTTACGGCATGCATGTGGGATCTAGTTCCTTGAGCAGGGATCGAACCCGGGCCCCCTACATTGGGAGCGCAGAGTCTTAATTGTTGGACCGCCAGGGAAGTCCAAGGCATTATTTTTAAAACTGTTACAAAATAGATCTCACATGTTACCTAAGGTATGCACACAAACTTTAAAGGCCTGGACTATGCAGAGCCAGTTTGATGTGCCTTGGGAAAATAATGGTTTGACATTTAACCACAAGTACTGTCTTAAAGACATTCAATTTTTTATATTCATAAAATAAATTATGGTAATAGGGAACACTGACTTTAAATGAAAAAAGTCTTATTACATTCTTGAAGAAATAAAAGACTCAAAGTGCCTTTGACACTAAAACGAAAATCATTAGTGTCATTTTTCTATTAACAATAACTTATAACAATAACTTCTATTAACAATAACTTATAACAATAACTTATAAAAGCTGCAAGCAGAAATAACAGCAATCACTTACACAGTGCTTATTATGTGCCAGGCACTAAATTTACAAATTAGTTCATTTAAACCTCATAATGAGGCACAGAGGTTAAGTGATTTGTCCATGGTCACTAGCTATGAAATGGGAGAAAAGGAATTTGAACCTAGGCCATTTGGCTTCGGCACCCAAGTTCTTGACTGTTTTCAACCGCAGGGGTCAATGCACTTGCCCTGTATAGGCTCAAAGAATTTTTCAATTTTTAAAATCTAAATTTAAACACTTCCAGCTTTGCGGGCTACACAGTTTCTGTTGCAACTATTCAACCCCACTGGCGTAGGGTGAAAGTAGCCATAGCTACCATGTAAACAATGGGTGTGACTATGTTCCAAAAAAACTTTCTAAACAATGGGTGCGACTATGTTCCAAAAAAACTTTCTTTACCGCGCGACAGGCTGGATCTGGCCCACCAGCCATAGTTTACCTATCCCTGATCTGCACCATCAAACTATTAAAAAGGCTTCATGTCAAATTATTAAATAATTTTAGGCCTAAATACAGTCATTATAACCACTGTAAAGTTGGTAAGGCATTATTTTAAAAACTGTATTTACAAATTGCTGATGTAGTGATTTTATTAGTTTATAAACTACAGCAGCTAATAAACACTTGATTCATTTAAGTCTTGAAGACTATAATGGCATAGTTTTTTGACAGTATCACAATCAATGTTTTCAGTAACTAAAACTACATAAAAATATTATTATGTATTATATATTAAATCTCTTATTTCTAAAATTAAGTGGACTATCTTTACTAAATGGTAGAATCCCAAACTGAAAACTGGTCATATTCTTTCAACAAAATGAAAGCTGCACTCACAGGTTTCAAAAGACAAAAATTAACTGCCATTTGTACCAATATATGAATGTGCTTCAATCACATATGTTTTCATGAAAGTTCAAACATAAAAAAATCACCTTTAAGATCTTGGCCATGTGATCTGCTCCCTGCCATGTCAGATTACACCCCGTGAAGTTTACTGTCTTAAGAGTGATAGAGTTCTTTACACCTTGACAAAAAACAGAAACACACACACACACACACACACACACACGCACACACACACACAATAAGATGAAGAGCCTATACATTTGTCAATCTTGACTTATTTGCTTTTCTTGAGTCAATTGGAGGTTTATAGCCACATTCTTAAAATCATTAACTACAATCTTCCCAAACAGGTAATTGACAAACAGATGCATTCTAAAACTTGTCAGTAACAAAGTGTTATTCCAGTTAACAGCAGCAGTTTAATTCTATTTAGATACTAAAGCTGAATACACTGAATACTGCAAACTTTATTCCCAACCACTCAGTAAAATACTACATACCTTTTCAGACATAGGAAAAAAAAGAAAAACCTAAAAATCTTAAGACTCTTCCTATTTTCATTTCCAATGATACATGCCAATCTTGATGATCAATCATCGAATTAAATGTCAACTATAAACCCAGTACTTTATTAGCTGCTATGCAGTATACTAGAGCAATAGAAGAGAGAGAACCTCAAATCCTCTGTTCCCTCAAATTGAAGGCAGGTTTCCTGACCCCTCCAGACCACTACTGGACACAGGGAACACACAGTAATATTTCAGGACCCCAACTTACAGTCACCTGCTTTGTGATTACTTCCATGACACCCCCCCACTAACACCAATGAGTTTGCTGCTCTTACGGGACATGACATATATTTCCTATTTTAACACATACCACAGTTTATTATAATTATGACTGCAGATACATGTTCTAACAATTTAAAGATGATCATGACTTTTTTGTTCTTTACATCTTGCTATTTCCCTTCCCATAATATTTCTTGAAGAGAAACATTAAAATACAGACAAACACAAAAAACAGAAAATATACAAAATGTGTGGTTTGTGGCTTAACACAAACTTAAGTAAAATTAGTTCTGACAGTATCCAGCATGACAAACTTCCATGGTACATATGAGAATGGTCCAAGGTTTGAGCAGGCACAGGAGACAATCCAGGCATGAACACCACCAAGAAAAGATAGACAGGAAGTAGCATGGTGTGTAGGAAATCACGAGACCAGTCTGATGGGAAGAGACTTAAACAAGACTGAAACTCACTTTCTAAACCTCCATCTCCAAGTGGACAACTCGCAAGACACAGGTGCACCAAAGTGGCCGATTTATTCAATCCATTTAATGGGGAGAACAAGTTTAAAATTTTATTGGTTTAGTTTGCCCCAAAAGCAGCTATCAAATGTTGGCAGGACACAATGAAGGCTTACCTTTGTTAACATAGTTAAGTCTTTCTCTCTCACAACTACGCCACTTAGCTCCAGGTTCCTTAGCGCACACGACGCACTTACACAGCATTTAAGAGCTTTACACAACTAGAAGGTCACATCTTTATTTCTAATCGCAGGAACACGACTTCTGTAAACTTTATTTCTGTCACAACCTAAACCAAAATTATTGTAAAATGAGTGATTTAAACCATATATTTTATCATCATTAAAATTAAAAAGCATCTAAAGGGCTTCCCTGGTGGCGCAGTGGTTGAGAGTCCGCCTGCCGACGCAGGGGACACGGGATCGTGCCCCGGTTCGGGAGGATCCCACATGCCGCAGAGCGGCTGGGCCCGTGAGCCATGGCCGCTGAGCCTGTGCGTCCGGAGCCTGTGCTCCGCGGTGGGAGAGACCACAGAAGTGAAAGGCCCGCATACCGCAAAAAAAAAAAAAAAAAAAAAAAAAGCATCTAAATAAAAAACAAAGTATCTATTCTGTGCTAAGGATTAGAAAACAACTCCTGCCCTTAAAGCCTTCATTAAGGAGGAAGATATATAAAATCAAAATTTCAATCACATGAGATAAATAAACATAACTTTTATGCACAGAGGTTCCTATGGAGGCAAAAACTTATGTCTAAGTGACGGCTTCATGATAACCCTGAAGTACAATCTAGAAAGATGAGAGTATGCAGAGTTGGAGTACAATGTGCATTAACTGCACAGGGAATATCTGTGCAAAGACACTCAAGCCTGACACCTGCTGGGCACATTAAATACTGCAAGTGGGGATGACTAAAGGCCAGGGGTCCAAGTGTGAGAAGAGACAGAAAAGAAAGTAGAGATGCTGGCCGAAGCAAGCCTGGCAGAGAGCATGGCTTGTATCCCACAGGTGATGAGGCCTGGGGCTGCCACTGGCTGAGTAAGGGTGCCTCCGCTGATTAGAAAAATGCACCCCGCTGCTGAAGGAACGATTAGATAAAGGGAGTGATCACAAAAAGCTCCCCTTCCTCAGGGCCAAAGAGCCCCATGAGGCTTGGCCGAGCACAGTTCAGACTACACGCCTCTGTGCAGATCACACGCTGGGAGGCTAGTATGCACTACCTCGGTGTGGCCAAGCCATTAGCAGCATTATTTTAAGCGTATGTTTTTACGTTAGAAGATCACTTAAACTGAGTAGGCAGATAAACAGGGGAACGGAGCCCAGGGGCCGTGAAACCACCCAGGAGCTTCTGCCATAGTCCGGGCAAAATGTAATACGGATGAAGAAGCAAATTTAGGAGGAGGCCAAAATCTACAAGTTAGACCCACTGGATAAAAAACATAAAGGAAGTTCAGTGAAGGAACTCTGAAGAGAATGGGCTCAACAATAAATTTTTGTTACATTCAATGTAAAATATGTGGCAAAATTAAGTACCGTGGCCTTTCAGGTCCCTTCCAGCTCTAATTTCTTTTGATTTCTAACTTATTACTCTGCTTAAGTAAAGTCCCTTCAGAGGTACAGAACAGTTCCTACACCTGAATGGGATGTAAAGAATAATGTGACTTCTCTTCACCAAGGGGATGAGTTGAACTGTCCTTGCAGAAGAGATAACAGATGGTGTGAACCCCAGATCCTAGAAGAAGGCCAGGCACACGATAAGTATTCAGCTTTTTGAAAAAAAATGAACAGTCATTTCCTATCCTAAATCTTCACACCCTTCCTCTGCTGGCTACTTTCTCTCAGCTTATAAACATCCTCAAATATACTCACTTAAGAAAGGCCCACGCACCGCGATGAAGAGTGGCCCCCACTTGCTGCAACTAGAGAAAGTCCTCACTCAGAAACGAACACCCAACACAGCCATAAATAAATAAATAAAAATTAAAAAAATATATATATATATATATACACTCACTTAAAAAACTCTCATATCCATGATTCTTTGTATCTTTGTATCGTCTTGTGGGTAACCTAAGTATCTCTCATGCCTTCAAACACCTGTCCTCCCAAAAAGCCCAGATCTGTACCTTGGGCCCAGACCTCTCTACCAGGCCCCTCTAAAGCACTGAAGATGAAGTAAGATCCTCTCGCCACACCCAATCCCTTTCTCCCGTGCTCTGTTTATCTCACAAAAAGATGCAGCTGTAAACTGTCACCCACGCTTGCTGCCCTCCCTTTTTTAACTGGTCACCAGGCCTCACCCATTCTCTCTCAGATCTGCAAAACCCAGTCCCACCATTTATAACTTAAGTGGGACCCTTAGATTACAATTCACACTGCACCCAATCAAGTGCCTTCCACATGGAGGTCCCAGTGAGCCTCTAAACCAGAATTCCATTTCACTGTTCTTTGGTGTTTCCCACAGCCTTCAGGATAAACATCCAAACTTCTGACAGGACAAACAAGGCCCCTTTCTGTGGGGCCCCACTAGGTTTCCAGTATCAACTCTCATTTCTTTCCCAAACCCTGAGTTCCAGTCCTGTACATTAGTTTTGCCATATTTTCTTATATTTCTCAACCTTTGACACACTGCTCCCTCCTGCCACCCCAGGAGCTTCTACATATCCTTAGAAAGGATGGCACCTCCTCCAAGGAGCCTACCCTGAACTTTCCCTTTTAAGATTCTGTGCTCTGCAAAGGGGAAAGGTGGCGGGGAGGGATAAACTAGGAGTTTGGGATTAACATATACACACGGCTATATATAAAATAGGTAATCAACAAGGACCTACTGCATAGCACAGGGAACTCTACTCCATATCTTATAATAACCTGCATGGGAAAAGAATCTGAAAATGAATGGATATATGTATAACTGAATAACTTTGCTGTACACCTAAAACAAACACAATATTGTAAATCAACTATACTCTAATATAAAATAAAAATTAAATTAAAAAACAAAAAGATTCTGTGCTCTGCAGCACCAGAACTCACTTCTTCCAGAGAACTGACTACTGTGCTTGTGTTTACCTGCTGCCCAGTAGAAGGGGAGATTACCTAGGGCAGAAGCATCGTCTCCAGCAGCGCTTGGTTCTAACAACTCATTCAAGCGCCAGGATACTTTACACACATAAGGTGCTTAATTAATTGTTAGAACCCTCAGAAAGAGTGGTTTTTAATGTCATTTTACAAGTGTGGGGATTGCAGTTCAAAAGTAACCTGCACAGGCCACAGAGAGCATAAGCCCTGGAATTCAAACCCTAAGCTGCCTTCACACCGGTGCTCTTTCCACTATATGATATGACTATTGAAAAAAAGATTTTTGGGGGCCTCCCTGGTGGCGCAGTGGTTGATAATCTGCCTGACAATGCAGGGGACACGGGTTCGAGCCCTGCTCTGGGAAGATCCCACATGCCGCGGAGCAACTACGCCCGTGAGCCACAACTACTGAGCCTGCTCGTCTGGAGCCTGTGCTCCACAACAGGAGAGGCCGCGACAGTGAGAGTCCCGCGCACCGCGATGAAGAGTGGCCCCTGCTCTCCACAACCAGAGAAAGCCCTCGCACAGAAACGAAGACCCAACGCAGCTAAATAAATAAATTAAAACGAATTTATAAAAAAATATATATATTTTTTTTATTCTGAGACCTGTTTTAATGGAAAGGAAATGAAGCTGGGATATATCCATTTCCTAATCGCTTTGGTCTGTACCAGGCAAAGTCATTCAACACACCAGGTAACATCTGTGCAACCATTAACGATGCTCCAAACTGTGCTAAGTGTTCTACATTGTAGAGTCTACAAGCATTAACAGAGTGAGTCCTTGTAACCGCCACGGAGAGTGGGTCTTGTTAAGCCCATGCTACAGATGAGAACACTGAGACCTAGAAGCCTTAAGGCACTCGGCCGGGGTCACCGAGCTGGCAGGAGTCCTAGGCCGCACGCCCCGTCTAGTGCACGCACACCCGGGCACTGGGCACCGGTTCTAGTGCCCACCCTCCACCTTGCACCATCTAAAACCCCGCTTCGCAGCGCCCACACGAGAGCCCCTGTAAGCGGCAACTTCAAACCTGTCTCGCCCAGCTGTGGCTGGAAGAAGCTCTGGATACAGATCAGGGGCAGAGGGTGCTCAGGGGCGGTACCCAGTCCACCCCGTGGAAGCGGTCAGCGTTAAGTCCAGCAGGCCCTCCCGCAGGCAGAGGCACTGGGTCCTGCAGCGCACACAGGTCCTCACAGCGCGGGAAGAAGTCGGCTGCTGTGTCGCAGCGCAGCTTCACCGAGTGATCACGGCCCGAGCGCGGCTTCGGGGACGCTGGCTGTGGACACGATGCCCACACCCGCCTGGGGTCCCCTGCTCGCCTCCCGGCCCTTCGGGCGCTCACCGCCCGGCGGCTGCGGGCCCGCAGCGTGCGCAGGAGCCGCGTCGCAGCCAGACGACGCAGGGCCACGAGCCCCAGCTAGGCCAGTCCCTCCATGCCGCGCTCCCGCGCCGCCTCTCGCGGCGAATCGCCGGCCCTTGGCGCCAGCCTCAGAGCCCTCCGCGCGCGGGGATGCGGTTCAAACCGGCGGCGGCTCCGTGGGGGCGGGGCTCGAGGACGATTGCGAGCTCGCCGTGCGTCCGCACGCAGCCCCGCCTCACATGGGGACGCGGCCTGAGGAGCAGGGGCGGGAGCTTTGAGATTAGGGCAACGCGAAAGGTAGGAGGTGTGGAGAATTTGGGATTTACAAAAAGCTTTTGCTGACTCATCCAGTGAGACATGGTTGTATCAACGCATTTTAAAAGTAGTAAAACTCCCAATAAGTGTCTGTGCTCGCCCCGCCCAGGAGAGAGTGTGCACTCCGTGAGGGACACATGAGAGGCTGAGTGAACGTCTGCCTGTGGTCCCTTACCTGGTGCAAGGGTGTGTGAATTTCTGCGGTGAGCTCTTAATTTCTGTAGTTTCTGCTGACTTGACACGGTGGTTGGTAAATGGTGACGTATTCCATGCATTCACCGCATGATCGTGGTTATTAATAATTACTTTGTTCTCTCTGTGCATGTCTGTGTCCTAATATTTTCTTTTTATAAGAACACCAGTCATATTGGAATAGAGCCCACCCATTTGACCTCATTTTACCTCAGTTACCTATTTAAGAGCCTTATCTCCAAATACAGTCATATTACGAGGTATTGGGGGTTAAGACTTCCACATATTAACTTGAGCAGGACACAATTCAGCTGATAATAGAAGGTAAGAGTAGTTTAAGCAAGTAACTATTTTTTAAAGTGAGTTGCTTAAAGATATGAATTTACTCAAGAAGAACAAGAAGAAGTTACATAACACTGTATGTTATACAAAGATATTAAATTAATCATCATAACAGCCTGTGAGATGGGCATTAAATTAGACTAAGCAAGATTAAGCAATTTATCCAGAATTGTATAGTTGGTACTTTCCAGAATTTAAACCAGACATTTTCCCAGTTCCATTCTACATTATATCTTCCTTTCATTATTTGAAATGAATTTTGAGTCTTCATTTTGCTTAGTTTCTGAAGTTATGTGGGGATAGAATGGAGTTGGATATTTTCAGTGACATTCACACATGGGGAAGGAAATTGAGTCCAGAAGCTTCCGTGATGTTTCCATGGAGAATGCTAACAACAGAACCAGAAACACTATTATCCTTTTGTTTCAGTCATCTTTCGTAACACACTACAAGAATTAATTTTAAGAAGCCCAATGTTTTCCAAACTTTCACCAATGGGCTCTGTGGGGTCCTCTAATAATATCTAAGAGACTTCTTAGTTTCACATTCCAAGCCACTTAAGACCAGGAGTTCTGATTGTTCTTTGTGAGAAAATCAAGTGACAATCATAGCTCGTAATTTAGGATGGTTTCTTCAGGGCCCAGGCAAAACCTAATACACAGTAATAATCATTGTTAATTGCATCTTTGACAATGATTAATCGGGTATCAAAGAGGTCTATAAATTGGGAGAAATTATGATCAAAGAGAAACATAGGCCACAGATGCTCAATTATTTATGAGTTTAACTTTGGTTAAGCTAATTTTCCTTCTTCTAGACAATTTCCAATTCATCTCTGCAAAGAGACCAGAATAACCACCTTCCAATACAAGATTTATTGTGTTCCTTTAATTAAGAGCCTACAGTGACTTCGATATTCACTCCACGAAGTTTTGCTATGAGAGAAAAGGAGCCATTATATTTTGTCTTGAATTAGATATGCCACCATACTTGACTTAGCTCATCTTACTGGAAGCACGTTGAGGGCAGATCCTACAGTCTTGTCTTATTACATCCTCTACAGAATAAAACCAAGGGAATCACACATAGTTACAGCTGGAAAAACACTTGTTCTGGGTTGATATTTTTAGCCTTTACCACCAAGGCTTTATCACCAAGACCTATCTTTAGAGTCTCTAAACAGAAGACCTTCTTGCCTTCCGTTTTCCCATTGACTAGGAATGTAAAGGGAAGAACTGAGAAGTAGCCATAGTCTGCTAGCAGCCAGCCCACATAACCCATCTACGGAGATACTGTTTCTTTCAAAAGATATAAACCTAAGAGAAAGTCCTAGAGTTTGTAACAATTGTGCATAATAAAATTCCATGAAAACCTAGAAATCCAGATGCAGATCAGTAACATATTGGTTAAATAAGCTGTTATGTTCATGCAATGGACAAGTGTACAGACATTAAGAACGAGATACTCTTTTCTATGAGCTTCTCTTTTCACTGAACTCATCAGTGTTACAAAGACAATGTTACATAATACTTTTTCTTTAAGATTATATCAGGCATCTTCATCTTGTCCTATATTTATTGCCAGTGTTACTAAAGTTTATCATTTACCTCTTTCTCTTTTAGATATATAATTTCATCTTACTATGGAAGCATTCATAAATCCCTATTTTACTATTTCATTTAAATTAGAAATGAATATTGAATTTATAAAATACCTTTGGGGGATATTTCAAGTGATTGTATAGTTTTGTTCTCTTTTGACCTTGTTATATGGTAAATTATATTTTGTTATTTTATATTATGCTATTTATTATATATGGTATTATGTTTACTAATTACATTTATTATATTATAATTACATTATAATTAAGGTAGCATTTTGTTTCAGATAGAAAAAACAACCAGTGGGATAGGAAACATCTTAAAATTAGATGCAAGAGCATAAGGGATTTGAGATTAAAATAAAATGGACATTTTGGGTCAATAGCAAAACTTATTCAACAAAAGTGGGAAAATATGGCTATCATTACTAAATTCTAGATACAGCAACTAGTTAAAAGTAAAAAGATAATGAAACTGTAAAAGTATCAGAAACCTGGTAGACTTGAAATAAATTATTCATGAGGAACACCTTTCTACGATTCAAAGAAAAATAGGATACATTTAATTATATAAGAATTAAAATTTTCCTCATGGCAGAATGCACTACAAAGGTCAGAAAACAAGCAAAAGAAATTGGGAAATATAGTTAGAAATAGATATGCTTTCTTTACAACTTTTGAGAGAAGCACATGTTTCTTTTTCCTTTAACCTGTTATGTGGGTATTAATCTATAATGTAAGTGCATGGTTCCTTTCCTTTAACGTGTAATGTGAGGTTTAATCTATATGGTAAGTGCATGCTTCCTTTCCTTTCATCTGTAATGTGAGTGTCAATATAGGGCACTGTTTCCAAGCACTGACTTTGGATGTTCCTGTACTGGTCCCATCACTGACCATTCACAAAAACTTGCAAATGTTACTTTACTTTTCTGGGGGTTAGAGTCTTACCTAAGAAATGGAAGGAAAATAGAACCTTCCCCCAGGGATAATAGAAGGCTTAAAGAAGTAAATATGTAAGTGACTTAGCACAGTGCCTAGTACAAGAGAGATCAATATAAGTACTTATCAATTTTTTAAAGAGACAGATGAAAGAAAGAAAATGTGGTGTTTTCAATCTATTGATGTATATTCTTGACATTAAACTACCTTTTCATTCATTGGATGACCTAACTTGCTCATGCTTTTTCTTACTCTAGTGAACTTGGGTAGCTAATATCGTAAATCAAAATTTTTGCTTTTATACTTACAAGTAAATTTGACCTGTAAATTTCTTTTTCTTTACAGTCCTAATCTATTTTCAGTATTAGGATTATATAGACTTCATTAGATGAATAAAGGAGCATTCTTTCTTTGCTACTCTCTAGAAGTTTTTCTTTATTAATACTGATGTTATCTGTTTAATAGAAGTTTGATAGAATTCCCCACCCAAACGATCTGGGTGGGTCTGTTATTTTCTTGGTGAAAGACTGTAAACTATTGACTTAATTCCTTTACTGGTGAAAGAACTCCAGCTATAATTTCTTGTGTCAGTTTTGGTAAACTCTAGGAGCCAGGAAATTGTCCACTTTACATAAATGTTCAAATTTACTGGCATTTCATATGTTCTCTGTTTTTACCCTCTGCTATAACATTGTCCTGATTCTTTCTGTGTATTATTTACTTTTGTTTTTGTTTTGCTTAATCAAAGTGTGTTTTTAAAATATTTTCAAAGAATATTTTTTGACTTACTAAATCACCTCAATTTTATACTTTTTTCTGTTTTATTAAGTTCTGCTCATATCTTTATTATCTATTTTTTCTATGTTCTGAGGGTTTATTGTTTTGCTCTTCTGATGTCAATTAAAACACTTGGTTATTAATTTTAAGAAATCTTTTTAGTTATAAATAGTTGAACTTTTTGAAGATTCCAGCTTAGTTGTAAGTATCTAAGGGTCAGCTCCTCCACATTGTTGCTGGCCTAAGCCTTACTTCACCCTATAGCAATGTATATATTGACATTTTTTCCCCTCGACTTTCTGTGTTTTGCTACTTCTCACTTTTCTTTGGAGAGAAGAGAGAAGCCCTTTGAAATACTCTTAACTTATTTTACAGCCAATAAGTCTTTAAAATAATGGGTATTTTTTAAAGATAGATCTACTTATATAATTAGGCAGAAAATCTGATCTGCCATATTTATAAAAACAGCATAATTTCACTCTTCTCCATGATTAATCTGCTGTATTGCATGACCTTCGAGTTTTTAGCTTTATCAATGACATGTACTTTAAAAATGTTTTAAAGATCCTACCCAGTCTTTTAAAACACCCTTGTTCCTTGTTTCAGTTCTAGTTTTATGTATATTTTCTGCCTTGCGCCTGAGTATTCCAACATCTGATGGATGGCCTTGGGAATCTAATTCTGGTATTGATTGCTTTTGCTGATTCTCTCCCATTGTAGCTGATTTCTTCATTATTGTGTAAATTTAGATCATGAGCTCATGTTTAGCTAAACTTTTTCTGTGGGAAGGCTATAGGCCTGTGTTGAAGGTCTACCTCTCTAGAAAGGGTTTAGTTTTGTGTTTGGAATGCCACTGATTTGGGAGCATTTTAAGTTGATTTCCTAGCTTCTGTTTGCAAGACCGCACATAAATTTGCAACCCAAACACTGTGAACACAGATCTGGGGTTCAGAATTCTCAAGATTTCCTACCTGTTTCCTACCCAGAGCAGAGGCCAAGAGAATTTGGTCTTAGTCTCCCTTTGCCAGCAGATATTCTTTCTCCTGGCACACCCTTTCACTAAAGGTGAAGCTAGGGATAGATAGGTTTAGTTCTAACTTCCCATCTAGTAGGGATGGAGTCTTACCTCCTGCCTCCCATGTGGTCATGGCCATTTTAACAACAAGTCTCTATGTCAGGTCAGGTGTGTCATTAAACTATGGCCTGTATTCCAAATCCAGACAGATGCCTATTTTTTATGGCCTATGAGCTATGAATAATTTTCACATTTTAACTGGTAACATTTTAAATGGTTACCTAAGTACCTAAATAATATCCTCAATTTTGCCTCTTTGGTCTACAAAGCCTAAAATATTTGCCATTTGGCTCCATAAAAACAGGATTTCCAGCTTCTGTTCTAAGCTATCAAGATCTTCAATCCACTCCTAATATAGCTATAACTCTGACACATGTACCACCCTTCTTTCATGGGTCCTGAAAATTTCTACTGCACACTTCAAAAATCAACCACGCACTTAAAAATAAGTTGTGTACATTTAACCTAGCATACCTAACCCTTTTCCTTTAGAGAGTTTTTCAAGTAATCTTGCCCACCGTATTCTTCAGAGCTTCATTAATAATGGCAAAAAATTAAAACAGCTTAACATTCAACAAATGGGAATTGTTCATAACAATTATAGAAGCACATACAGTAGAAAATTATAACCTGTTATTGAAACAGTGAGACATAACTACTTTTATTCTTAGAGAACTATGCTTATTTAGGTCCCTTTTGTTTAAATTAGTATATTTCTGTGTATGTATGTATATAGTCATGAATTTATATACACATACATTATTTGTATGATATATTTATATAAATATATGAAATACATACCTATACACATACCTTTGATTTATATTTGTATACATACACAGGAATATAATTATATATATTATATAGTTATATACATTGAACTGGAAACTGGTAGTATACATATATATGGTGTATAAATGTGTGTATACGTGCATGTGTAGAAAAGCAGGTTGAGAGATATGTAAGCATGAGTTAGACAGGGTTCAAGATTTTAAAAGTAGTTATGTGTAGGTAGTGAGGTTAAGGCCCATTTGATTGAAAATATTGCATATTTTTACATCTTGTTATGATGAACAGATTTCTATGTAAATAAAATTATAAATAGCTATACATACTCATATGTGTAATTAAAATATATATAGTTTTATATATGTATTATATTTATATTATATAATACAATTGTCTTATACTAATACATTATATATTGTGTTATATAGAATATATTAACTATAGTGTATTATATCAGATAATAATAATTATATATTTATATATTATGATATAATTGTATAATCAATATTACAGTATATATCATATTAATATTATTAACATGTTAACCATATAAATACATTTCATTACTCATATATTCTGTATATAATATATGCTAGGCAAAAGTATATATTAATATAATACATAATTGTTATACATTAATATAAATATTAGAATATTACATTTATACATCAATATAATATTTAATATTGGTATATTTATATTATATTTAATATATACATAGCTAATGCTCTTTTAAGCCATCTGCTACAAGTAGAATAAGACCAGGACTATGGCCAAAGCAAATTCTAAAAATATTAGGTTACTTATATTCATTTATATGTCATTTTCCTGGAATCTGCATCTGGCTATTAGAGAGCACACACAGCAAAATCAACAAAACGTGCCCAGGAGGATATAGGATCCTTTATTTATTGGAACCTCAAAGGAAACACAGTGCTATTCAGTCCCCCATCAAAGAGCCAAGAGCAAACCTTGAAGCACCCAGTAAAAGCCAATTCAAACAGATAAGCTTTTCCACTTAAACTGGAAAAAGTTAAGTTTCCAAGAGAACCCCTACATCAATCACCGAAGCTCATTTGGCAGTAAAAACAATAATGTTCACCGAACAACAAGAAACCCAAAACAATAGGTGTTTTACCAAAAACAAAAAAAAAGCAGCTAATTAGTGTCTCTCCTGTTTGAAAGGAGGGGGTGGGAAGTGGGCAGAAGACCTGATAGAAAAGGAAAAGGAAAATAAAAGTTTCCAGTTTGACACTCAAGCTGTCTTCTGCATCCGTTTCGTCAAGACCACCAAGTCAATGTGGAGGCTTTTTCCTCCTTCCCTTTTCTTTTCATGAGACTGATCACAACCAGCACTGCAGAGTCCATCGAATTAAGGAATGCTGTTGCCTGCATGTGTGAATGAGCTGTGAGTAAAGTACTGAAGTAGAGGAGACATAAATGAAAACGTCCAAATGAATGTCCATGTGGCTGAGCAGGAAGGTAACCTGTCATAGATGTGCTAAAGAAGAAGAGTTGGGTTTTATTTTATTTACTTTTCCCTGGACTGTGTTGAATGACTATCATCTACAAGTTCAGGCTACTTTTTGCTGAGGATTAATGCACTGGGAGAGCTGAGAGAAAACTGAACAGTAGAGCTGTCTTTTTCTTGACCAGTTCACCTTAGTTTCCCAAACTCTAAGTCTTTCCCTAATTCTTTCTCCTTTTTATGGTAGTAAAATGAACATAACACAAAATTCACCATTTTGATCATTTTACAATTCACTGTACCATTCAGTGGAATTTAGTAATGTCACAATGTTGTGCAACTATCACCACTGCCCAGCTGCAAAACATTTTCATCACCCCAAGAGAAAACGTACACCCATTTTAAGGAGTCATTCCCTATTTCCCTCTGTTCCAAACCCCTGGCAAACACTAATGTATAATATTGTCCATGTGTATGGATTTGCCACTGCTGGACATTTCTTATAGATGGAACCATACAATATGTAGCCTTTCGTGCCTGACTTCTTTCACTTAGTTGCATCCATGATGCAGCATGTATCAGAAATCCATTCATTTTTATGGCTGAATTCCCTGATCCTGTTTTCTTCATACTGTTTGAATACAAACTTAAAAATATGTTGAGAGTGGGGCTTCCCTGGTGGCGCAGTGGTTGAGAGTACGCCTGCCGATGCAGGGGACACGGGTTCATGCCCTGGACCGGGAAGATCCCACGTGCTGTGGAGCGGCTGGGCCCGTGAGCCATGGCCGCTGGGCCTGAGCGTCCGGAGCCTGTGCTCTGCAACTGGAGAGGCCACAACAGTGAGAGGCCCGTGTACCGCAAAAAAAAAAAAAAAAAAAAAAAAAAAATGTTGAGAGTGAAGCTCTGTTTTAATGGCACATCTATGAGGCCAATTCATTTAAAGAAGGTGAAAATGGAGATATTGTTGTGAAATGATAATCGTTGAGAAGCCTCAGGCAATTTGATAATGAAAAGTTTGGGAAATGTTGCAAAAAATTTTCTGCTTTATATTAAAAACCTTTTAAACAAGGATTCAGGAGACTGTCTTTTTCTTGCAGGGAACTTAAATGAGTCAGAAGGAAATAACTGCCCTTTAAAACAGATTTTGAAAGCGTTCTATTTATTCTTAAGAGACGAATGGAAGTACAGGTAGTTCACATCCAATATGGACCCCCTAAAAAAAAATACTCCCTCCAAAATTTTGGGGCTTCCCTGGTGGCACAGTGGTTGACAGTCCACCTGCCGATGCAGGGGATAGGGGTTCGTGCCCTGATCCGGGAGGATCCCACATGCCGCGGAGCAGCTGGGCCTGTGGGCCATGGCCGCTGAGCTTGCGCGTCCGCAGCCTGTGCTCTGCAATGGGAGAGGCCGCAACAGTGAGAGGCCCGTGTACCGCAAAAAAAAAAAAAAAAAACAACTCCCTCCAATATGGACTCCCTGTCCAAACACTGTTTATCATTCTAGCCACCACTATCGAATTATATTTCTTGAGAGTAAGGCAGCTCAATTCATGCATATTACTTTTTAAAATTCATCTATCAAATCCATTAATACAGTATAAACAAGAGATGTTCATGTTTCAGTGCAGTTCAAATACCAAGTATAAAGAACCCCCAGTAAGAAAAATAATCCTATATCTCTTGCCAGAATGTGGTCAGCTCTGGGGTGCTCTGCTAGCTGAAAGACACTTTCATTGTTAAGAGGATAGTGGCTGTTTAAGAGGGATGAGAGCCAAAAAATTTTAACTACATGTATGTGTTAAGAACAGTGCTAGGTTATCTCATGTTCTATATCAGTCAAGTCTCACCATTTTACATATGTGAAAAGCGAAGTTAAAGGTGTTTTAGTAGGGCTTCCCTGGTGGCGCAGTGGTTAAGGATCCACCTGTCAGTGCAGGGGTCACGCGTTTGAGCCCTGGTCCGGGAAGATCCCACATGCCACGGAGCAACTAAGACCATGCGCCACAACTACTGAGCCTGCACTCTAGAGCCCGTGAACCACAACTACTGAAGCCCACACACCTAGACCCCGCGCTCAGCAACAAAGAGAAGCCACTACAATGAGAAACCCGCGCACTGTAACAAAGAGTAGCCCCGCTCACCGCAAATAGAGAAAGCCCGCGCATAGCAAGGAATAGCCAACGCAGCCAAAATTAAATCAATCAATCAATTAAAAAAGTGTTTTACTAACTTACTAAAAGGCACGCAATCAGTAAATGTGAGCAGGAATTCAATCCCAAATCTGTCATACTGAAGTATAAGCTAATACTTGAGATTAATAAAAACAGCACTAAATTAAAAGTTCAGAGATTTTTTATTTCATACTTTTACTAACGCTCTTTGGAGATAAATCATTTCATTTATATGGGTCTTAGTTTTCACAACTATAATAGTTGGAAGCTTGACTAGATGTTCTCTATGTAGTCTTCCAATTCTAAAATGTTCCACTAATTTGGATTCCTACAATAATTGCCCTTGCAATACATGCATGCTGCCGCCAAGTAGCAGTAGAGACTACTAGTTCCTTTTTCATCCCTAGTGGGGAGTGCATTTTGACATCAGACTTATCCGTCAATAGTACAGCCTGTTAATATAACTATAAAATGAGAAAATAATCTGGTATTCTTTCCTGTAAAGCAGAAGCTTTACATTGTCTGTGAATCATATCAGAATCACCTGTAGGTTTGTTTTGTTGTGGGTTTTTTTTTAACATCTTTATTGGAGTATAATTGCTTTACAATAGTGTGTTAGTTTCTGCTTTATAACACCTGTAGGTTTTTAAACATAGAGGAAATCCAGAACCGATTGAATGAGAATCTTCAGAGACAGGACATGGGCATCTGGATTTTTGGGCTCCCATCATCTGTATATTTTATTTTATTTTTTGCCTATGTACAATATTTGTCACATCCTCTTGAATCTTTAAAAGTTTCTTTTTGTTTTAAAATGTAGAATATTCCATAATCTTCACCTACTTTTCATAAGGTGTTATCTGTTATGTTCATTCGATCTTGTGCTTCTCCTGGTTAAGTCTTCTTTTTTTCCTTTTTTTTTTTTTTTTCAGGGCCCTGCCTCATGGCTTGCAGGATCTTAGTTCCCTGACCGGTAATTGGACCCCAGGTCCCCAGCAGTGAAAGCGCCAAGTTCTAACCACTGGACCACCGGGGAATTCCCAAGACTTCTGTTTTAAATGACATTTTTTCCCACTCTTATTCATTCCTGGGATCAGTTTCATGTTTTAACATTAAACCAACCTTGCATTACTAGAATAAAGCTACTTTGATTGTGATATATGATTGTTTTACATATCATGGATACAGTTTGTGCTTCTGTTTACACATTTTGCATGCATGTTCAAAAGAGAAACTGGCCTGTGATTCTATTCTTGTAATATTCTTTTTAGTTTTGATCTAAAGCTTATGTTGGCCTTATAAATATTTTGAGCAATATATAGTTTTCTGTTTCCTGGAAGATTTTTATGTAAGATTACCAATATTTCTCCCCTAAATATTTGGAAGAATTTACTTGGAAAGCCATTTATCCCTGGAAATCATTTTCTGTAAAGTTACTTAATTATACAAACAACTTTTGGAGTAGATATAGGTTTTTTAGATATTTTTTTCTTTCTTGGGTTAGTCTTGTTAGCTTGCATTTTTAAAGAATTTGTCATTTTGGATGAATTTTCAAGTTTATAAATATAAAATTATCATAATTTTAACAGCTTTATTGGGATGTAATTTACATACCATAATTTCAACACTTTAATGTATACAATTCAGTGGTTCTCAGTGTAACCACTAAAAGACTTGTGTAACCATCACAACAATCCAATTTTAGATTTCTGTCCCCCCACAAAATACCCATTACACATTAACGAGGTTTTTTCATTCTCCTCAACCCTCTCAGCCCTAGGCAACCACTAATCTACTTCCTGTCTCTACAGATTTGCTATTCTGGTCATTTCATATAAATGGGACCAAACAATATGTGATCTTTTGTGAGTGGCTGATTTTACTTTACATAATGCTTTCATGGTTCATCTATGTTGTTACATGGATCAATATTTCATTCCATTTTATAGCTGAATGCTATTCTATTGTACGGATATTCCACATTTTGTTTATTCATTTATCCAATTGATATTTGAATTTTTTCCACCTTTTGTTTTTAGAAATATGCTTCTATGAACATTCATGTACAAGCTTTTGTGCAGACATAAGTTTTTATTTCTCTTAGGTATATATTTAGTAGTGGAACTGCTGGGTCATAGGGCAACTCTATGTTTAACACTTGCAGGAACTCTCAAGCTGTTTTGTAAAATGGCCGCACCATTTTACATTCCCACCAGCAATGTATGTGGGTTTCAATCTCTTGTCTTACAGCCTAGCGTGTCATCTATGCTGGAAAACGTTTCACATGTAGTTGAGCAGGATGAGTATTTTACTGTTCAGTTGAGTGTTCTGTAGACATTTATTAGGTCTCATTAATTCATAGTCTTATCCAAGTCTTCTATATCGTTGTTGATCTTCTGCCTAACTGTTCTATCCATTATTGACCGTGGAGTACTGAAGCCTCTACCTAATGTTGTGCAATTATCTATTTCTTCCTTCAATTCTTCATGGATTTCGGTATTTTCTTCTTCATGTATTTTGGTTTTATCTTATTCAGGGCACATATGTTAAAAATTTTTGTATCTTCCCTTTTTTTATCACAAAATGTCCCTTTTCATATCTAGTAACTTTTTTGTTTGTTTTAAAGTCTATTTTTTCTGGTATTAGTATAGCCACTTCAGCATGCTTATGGTTGCTATTTGCATGATGTATATTTTTTCATCCTTTTACTTTGTACACATTAGACTTTTGAATCCAAGGAGTGTCTCCTAGAGAAAACATTTTTTAAAACCCAGTTCGACAATATCTGCCTTTTGATTGTATTGTTTAATTCATTTACATTTAGTTTTTATTATTGATATGGTAGGATTTATTTATGTCTATCTTTATACCTTTGGTTTTCTACATGTCTCATGTTTTTGTTTTTTTGTTATTGTTATTGTTCCTCCATTTTCCTTTTATAGTAAGTAGATCTTTTCTACTGTAACATGTAATTCCTTTAATGATTTTTAACCACATTGTTTGAGTAATGGCTGCACTAGGGCTTATGTAATATATCTTCTCAGAATCTCTTCATATTTTTACTAGCTTAATTCCAGTGAAAAACAGAAACTGCACTTTTATAGAGCTGTATGCCTTCCCCTCTTTTTTGTTTTTATTACATTTATGTATGTTACATACTTAAGCTTAGAGAAGAACGTAGAGCAAATAAAATACAAGCTTATTTTTTGAAGGAGCTTAGAGAAGAACGTAGAGCAAATAAATATTTTTGAGTTTGTTGGGTTAATCTATTTACCATTTCTGGTTCTCTTCCTTTATTCCTGCAGATTCAGCTTATGATCTACTGTCATTTTTATTCTAATACAGCTTTTTTCTCACTGCCTTCTTTGTGCCATATCATCAAATATATGATATTTCTTTATGTTATATACAGAACAATCCAAATATAGTCATATTGCTTATGCACTTTTTAAATTAGCTAAGAGAAGAAAGGAGAAGAAATTTGAAATTACATTATCTTTTATAATTCCCTACACAACTGCTCTAGTCAGCATTCTTTGTTTTTTTTTTATGGCTTGAGTTACTGTCTGCTATCATTTGAAGACCTTCCACTAGTATTGCTTGTGAAGCCCGTCTGCTAACAAAGAATTCACTCAGTTTCTGTTTCTGTGTTATGGTACAGTATTGATGATAAGTTGTGCAGTGGTAGGAAAAACTAAAATGTGATGTACTGTATGATGTATGTTTTACTGAAGTGGCTTGGTCAGATTATAATGATTTATGATAGAAATCACGTAAAGCAAGCATCACAATTCTCCAGGAATGTTCTGTAAAATGCTAATGTTAATTATGAATATGTGAATCCCAAATCTTTCATTTGTATTGAAGTTATTTCATTAATTCTTCTCCCAACAATGCCATAACTAGAGTTGAGTTCTAAAATGTACCTTCCTCTTTTCCCATAGAAATTGTCTCACAATTTCAAAAAGTTTTCAAAGGTGAAAAAGTGCACACGACTTTTATCACGTTTGCAAATGCCAGTGAAAATGCTAAGGTAACAACTGTCCAAAATGCAATATTCTTCTGTGAGAGCACCCAACTTTAAACAAATACACATATTCTAAATACAGCTTAGATCTGTGACATGTTTTGGCCACTGAAGTATGAGCAGACATGATGGCCTTAAATGAGCAGAAGAGGCCTTAAATGGGCTTGTGCTGTTGGGCTCACCTCTTATGTTTCAGTGAACTTTGTGAGAAGACAGGGCCTGGGAGCTGCGGCCTCACAGTTGGGCTCCAGAGGAAGATGTGTGTGACAGACCTCAAACTGACCCAAAACACGGAGCAAAACCAGCCATCTAGAGGTCTAAAAGAGAGCCACTGCAGCTAGCCCATAGGTCCAAGAAAAATAAATTCTTGTTTATGTAACTGAGTTTGGTGTGATTTGTTCCAAAGCATTATCACAGCAAGAGCTGACTAACACAACATCCTCCAAATCATTGTTATGTAAATGGCTGCCACCATGCCTACATGTAAGGCAACTGTGTACTCAAATTGTGAGAATTCTTGAACTCTTGGTGCCTCTCCAACACAATGTACATGGCTAAATTTCCACAAATAAGTTCACTAATATACCACAAAGATCTCCCTAAACTTTTATTAAATGTAATGCAAAGTTCTTTCTTTTCATTGTCTGCTTCTACATGGTTAAAATGCTTTTTATCAATGTAAAATGACTCTTGCCGTTTGGCTTCTGTCGTTAGAGTCTTTTGAACTCTTTGGCTTTTCAGCTCCTAGGCTGTAAGATTTGAATCAGCAAATGCCCCAAGGAGAAAACCTGCACTAAATGTCAAGCTTGCATCTGTGTTTCCCTTTTCTCCAGAATTTGGCCCACATGTCTTGGTGTCTCTCTAACATTCAGATGCCAGTGAACAGAAGTTTTCTTACTCTATCCAGGTTTTCTAAAATTTCTTTAGACTTCACCTGATCTTATGTTATTATTCAACTATCATCTCAATTAGCCCTAGGAAGAAAATTTACAATTTTTAGAGAAAATGGAACCCTGGTACACTGTTGGTAGGAATGTAAACTGGTACAGCCACTGTGGAAAACAGTATGCGGGGTTCTCAAAAACTAAAAATAGAACTACCATATGACCTCGCAACTCCACTCCTGGGTATAAATCCAAAAAGAACAAAAACACGTGTTTTCAAAAATATGTATTTGAAAAGATACATGCACCCCAATGTTCGGAGCATTAGTATTTATAATTACCAAGATGTGGAAGCAACCTAAGTGTCATCAAGAGATGAATGGAGGGACGAGGGGAAGATGGAGGAAAAGTAAGACGTGGAGATCATCTTCCTCCCCACAGATACACCAGAAATACATCTACAGGTGGAACAACTCCTACAGAACACCTACTGAACACTAGCAGAAGACCTCAGACCTCTCAAAAGGCAAGAAACTCCCCACTTACCTGGGTAGGGCAAAAGAAAAAAGAATAAACAGAGACAAAAGGATAGGGACGGGACCTGCACCAGTGGGATGGAGCTGTGAAGTAGGGGAGGTTTCCACACACTAGGAAGCCCCTTCGTGGGCGGAGACTGCGGGTGGTGGAGGGAGAAAGCTTCAGAGCCGTGGAGGAGAGCACAGCAACAGGGGTGCAGAGGGCAAAGGGGAGAGATTCCCACACAGAAGATCGGTGCCGACCGGCACTCACCAGCCCGAGAGGCTTGTCTGCTCACCCGCCGGCGTGGGCGGGGCTGCGAGCTGAGGCTCGGGCTTCGGTCAGAGCGCAGGGAGAGGACTGGGGTTGATGGCTTGAACACAGCTTGCAGGGGGTTAGTGCACCACGGCTAGCTGGGAGGGAGTCTGGGGAAAAGTCTGCACCTGCTGAAGAGGCAAGAGACTTTTTCTTCCCTCTTTGTTTCCTGGTGTGTGAGGAGAGGGGATTAAGAGCGCTGCTTAAAGGAGCGCCAGAGAAAGGAGCGAGACGTGGCTAAAAGCGCAGACCCCAGAGATGGCCATAAGACGCTAAGGCTGCTGCGGCCACCACCAAGAAGCCTGTGTGCGAGCACAGGTCACTATCCACACCCCTCTTCCGCGGAGCCTGTGCAGCCCGCCACTACCAGGGTCCCGGGATCCAGGGACAACTCCCCTGGGAGAACGCACGGCATGCCTCAGGCTGATGCAATGTCACGCTGGCCTCTGCCGCCGTAGACTCGCCCCGCACTCTGTTCCCCTCCCTCCCCCCGGCCTGAGTGAGCCAGAGCCCCCGAATCAGCGGCTCCTTTAACCCCGTCCTGTCTGAGCGAAGAACAGACGCCCTTAGGTGACCTACACGCAGAGGCGCGGCCAAATCCAAAGCTGAGCCCCTGGGAGCTGTGAGAACAAAGAAGAGAAAGGGAAATCTCTCCCAGCAGCCTCAGAAGCAGCGGATTAAAGCTCCACAATCAACTTGATATACCCTGCAACTGTGGAATACACGAATAGACAACGAATCATCCCAAATTGAGGAGGTGGACTTCGAGAGCAAGATCTATGATTTTTTCCCCTTTTCCTCTATTTGTGAGTGTGTATGTGTATGCTTCTGTGTGAGATTTTGTCTGTATAGCTTTGCTTCCACCATTTGTCCTAGGGTTCTATCCATCCGTTTCTTGTTTTTGTTTTTAATTTTTTTCTTAACAATTATTTTTTATTTTAATAACTTTATTATATTTTATCTTATTTTATTTTACTTTATCTTCTTTCTTTCTTTCTTTCCTTCCTCCCTGCCTCCCTCCCTCCTTTCTTTCTTTCTTTCTTTCTTTCTACTTCTACTAATTCTTTCTTTTTACTTTTTCTCCCTTTTATTCTGAGCAGTGTGGATGAAAGGCTCTTGGTGCTGCAGCCAGGAGTCAGTGCTGTGCCTCTGAGGTGGGAGAGCCAACTTCAGGACACTGGTCCACAAGAGACCTCCCAGCTCCACATAATATCAAACAGTGAAAAGCTCCCAGAGATCTCCATCTCAACACAGCGCCCAGCTTCACTTAACGACCAGCAAGCTACAGTGCTGGACACCCTATGCCAAACAACTAGCAAGACAGGAACACAACACCACCTATTAGCAGAGAGGCTGCCTAAAATCATAATAAGGCCACAGACACCCCAAAAGACACCACCAAACGTGGACCTGCCCACCAGAAAGACAAGATCCAACCTCATCCACCAGAACACAGGCACTAGTCCCCTCCACCAGGAAGCCTACACAACCCACTGTACCAACCTTAGCCACTGGGGACAGACACCAAAAACAACAGGAACTAAGAGCCTGCAGCCTGCAAAAAGGAGACCCCAAACACAGTAAGATAAGCAAAATGAGAAGACAGAAAAACACACAGCAGATGAAGGAACAAGATAAAAACCCACCAAACCTAACAAATGAAGAGGAAATAGGCAGTCTACCTGAAAAAGAATTCAGAATAATGATAGTAAGGATGATCTGAAATCTTGGAGATAGAATGGACAGTAGAATGGACAAAATGCAAGAATCAGTTAACAAGGACCTAGAAGAACTAAAGATGAAACAAGCAACGATGAACAACACAATAAATGAAATTAAAAGTACTCTAGATGGGATCAATAGCAGAATAACTGAGTCAGAAGAACGGATAAGTGACCTGGAAGATAAAATAGTGGAAATAACTACTGCAGAGCAGAATAAAGAAAAAAGAATGAAAAGAACTGAGGACAATCTCAGAGACCTCTGGGACAACATTAAACGCACCAACATTCGAATTATAGGGGTCCCAGAAGAAGAAGAGAAAAAGAAAGGGACTGAGAAGATATTTGAAGAGATTATAGTTGAAAACTTCCCTAATGTGGGAAAGGAAATAGTTAATCAAGTCCAGGAAGCACAGTGAGTCCCATACAGGATAAATCCAAGGAGAAATACGCCAAGACACATATTAATCAAACTGTCAAAAATTAAATACAAAGAAAGCATATTAAAAGCAGCAAGGGAAAAACAACAAATAACACATAAGGGAATCCCCATAAGGTTAACAGCTGATCTCTCAGCAGAAACCCTGCAAGCCAGAAGGGAGTGGCAAGACATACTGAAAGTGATGAAGGAGAAAAACCTGCAGCCAAGGCTACTCTATCCAGCAAGGATCTCATTCAGATTTGATGGAGAAATTAAAACCTTTACAGACAAGCAAAAGCTGAGAGAGTTCAGCACCACCAAACCAGCTTTACAACAAATGTTAAAAGATCTTCTCTAGGCAAGAAACACAAGAGAAGGAAAAGACCTATAATAACGAACCCAAAACAATTTAGAAAATGGGAATAGGAACATACATATCGATAATTACCTTAAATGTAAATGGACTAAATGCTCCCACCAAAAGACACAGATTAGCTGAATGGATACAAAAACAAGACCCATATATATGGTGTCTACAAGAGACCCACTTCAGACCTAGAGACACATACAGACTGAAAGTAAGGGGATGGAAAAAGATATTCCATGCAAATGGAAACCAAAAGAAAGCTGGAGTAGCAATTCTCATATCAGACAAAATAGACTTTAAAATAAGGACTATTACAAGAGACAAAGAAGGACACTACATAATGATCAAGGGATCAATCCAAGAAGAAGAAATAACAATTGTAAATATTTATGCACCCAACATAGGAGCACCTCAATACATAAGGCAAATACTAACAGCCATAAAAGGGGAAATCGACAGTAACACATTCATAGTAGCGGACTTAAACACTCCACTTTCACCTATGGACAGATCATCCAAAATGAAAATAAATAAGGAAACACAAGGTTTAAATGATACATTAAACAAGATGGACTTAATTGATATTTATAGGACACTCCATCCAAAAACAACAGAATACACATTTTTCTCAAGTGCTGATGGAACATTCTCCAGGATAGATCATATCTTGGGTCACAAATCAAGCCTTGGTAAATTTAAGAAAATTGAAATTGTATCAAGTATCTTTTCTGACCACAATGCCATGAGACTAGATATCAATTACAGGAAAAGATCTGTAAAAAATACAAACACATGGAGGCTAAACAATACACTACTTAATAATGAAGTGATCACTGAAGAAATCAAAGAGGAAATCAAAAAATACCTAGAAACAAATGACAATGGAGACACAACGACCCAAAACTTGTGGGATGCAGCAAAAGCAGTTCTAAGGGGGAAGTTTATAGCAATACAAGCCCACCTTAAGAAGCAGGAAACATCTAGAATAAACAACCTAACCTTGCACCTCAAGCAATTAGAGAAAGAAGAACAAAAAAACCCCAAAGCTAGCAGAAGGAAAGAAATCATGAAAATCAGATCAGAAATAAATGAAAAAGAAATGAAGGAAATGATAGCAAAGATCAATAAAACTAAAAGCTGGTTCTTTGAGAAGATAAACAAAATAGATAAACCACTAGCCAGACTCATCAAGAAAAAAAGGGAGAAGACTCAAATCAATAGACTTAGAAATGAAAAAGGAGAGGTAACAACTGACACTGCAGAAATAAAAGAGATCATGAGAGAGTACTACAAGCAACTCTATGCCAATAAAATGGACAATCTGGAAGAAATGGACAAATTCTTAGAAATGCACAACCTGCCAAGACTGAATCAGGAAGAAATAGAAAATATGAACAGACCAATCACAAGCACTGAAATTGAAACTGTGATTAAAAATCTTCCAACAAAGAAAAGCCCAGGACCAGATGGCTTCACAGGCGAATTCTATCAAACATTTAGAGAAGAGCTAACACCTATCCTTCTCAAACTCTTCCAAAATATAGCAGAGGGAGGACCACTCCCTAACTCCTTCTACGAGGCCACCATCACCTTGATACCAAAACCAGACAAGGATGTCACAAAGAAAGAAAACTACAGGCCAATATCACTGATGAACATAGATGCAAAAATCCTCAACAAAATACTAGCAAACAGAATCCAACAGCACATTAAAAGGATCATACACCATGATCAAGTGGGGTTTATTCCAGGAATGCAAGGATTCTTCAATATACGCAAATCTATCAATGTGATAAACCATATTAACAAATTGAAGAAGAAAAACCACATGATCGTCTCAATAGATGCAGAGAAAGCTTTTAACAAAATTCAACACCCATTTATGATAAAAACCCTGCAGAAAGTAGGCATAGAGGGAACTTTCCTCAACATAATAAAGGCCATATATGACAAGCCCATAGCAAACATCATCCTCAATGGTGAAAAAATGAAAGCATTTCCACTAAGATCAGGAACAAGACAAAGTTGCCCACTCTCACCACTCTTATTCAACATAGTTTTGGACGTTTTAGCCACAGCAATCAGAGAAGAAAAGGAAATAAAAGGAATCCAAATCGGAAAAGCATAAGTAAAGCTGTCACTGTTTGCAGATGACATGATCCTATACATAGAGAATCCTAAAGATGCTACCAGAAAACTACTAGAGCTAATCAATGAATTTGGTAAAGTGGCAGGATACAAAATTAATGCACAGAAATCTCTGGCATTCCTATATACTAATGATGAAAAATCTGAAAGTGAAATCAAGAAAACACTCCCATTTACCATTGCAACAAAAAGAATAAAATATCTAGGAATAAACCTACCTAAGGAGACAAAAGACCTGTATGCAGAAAATTATAAGACACTGATGAAAGAAATTAAAGATGATACAAATAGATGGAGAGATATACCATGTTCTTGGATTGGAAGAATCAACATTGTGAAAATGACTCTACTACCCAAAGCAATCTGCAGATTCAATGCAATCCCTAGCAAACTACCACTGGCATTTTTCACAGAACTAGAACAAAAAAGTTCACAATTTGTATGGAAACACAAAAGACCCCGAATAGCCAAAGCAATCTTGAGAACGAAAAAAGGAACTGGAGGAATCAGGCTCCCTGACTTCAGACTATACTACAAAGCTACAGTTATCAAGACGGTATGGTACTGGCACAAAAACAGAAAGATAGATCAATGGAACAGGATAGAAAGCCCAGAGATAAACCCATGCACATATGGACACCTTATCTTTGATAAAGGTGGCAGGAATGTACAGTGGAGAAAGGACAGCCTCTTCAATAAGTGGTGCTGGGAAAACTGGACAGCTACATGTAAAAGTATGAGATTAGATCACTCCCTAACACCATACACAAAAATAAGCTCAAAATGGATTAAAGACCTAAATGTAAGGCCAGAAACTATCAAACTCTTAGAGGAAAACATAGGCAGAACACTCTATGACATAAATCACAGCAAGATCCTTTCTGACCCACCTCCTAGAGTAATGGAAATAAAAACAAAAATAAACAAATGGGACCTAATGAAACTTCAAAGCTTTTGCACAGCAAAGGAAACAATAAACAAGACCAAAAGACAACCCTCAGAATGGGAGAAAATATTTGCAAATGAAGTAACCGACAAAGGATTAATCTCCAAAATTTACAAGCAGCTCATGCAGCTCAATAACAAAAAAACAAACAACCCAATCCAAAAATGGGCAGAAGACCTAAATAGACATTTCTCCAAAGAAGATATACAGACTGCCAACAAACACATGAAAGAATGCTCAACATCATTAATCATTAGAGAAATGCAAATCAAAACTACATTGAGATATCGTCTCACACCAGTCAGAATGGCCATCATCAAAAAATCTAGAAACAATAAATGCTGGAGAGGGTGTGGAGAAAAGGGAACACTCTTGCACTGCTGGTGGGAATGTGAATTGGTTCAGCCACTATGGAGAACAGTATGGAGGTTCCTTAAAAAGCTACAAATAGAACTACCATATGACCCAGCAATCCCACTACTGGGCATATACCCTGAGAAAACCGAAATTCAAAAAGAGTCATGTACCAAAATGTTCATTGCAGCTCTATTTACAATAGCCCAGAGATGGAAACAACCTAAGTGCCCATCATCGGATGAATGGATAAAGAAGATGTGGCACATATATACAATGGAATATTACTCAGCCATAAAAAGAAACAAAATTGAGCTATTTGTAATGAGGTGGATAGACCTAGAGTCTGTCATAAGAGTGAAGTAAGTCAGAAAGAAAAAGACAAATACCATATGCTAACACATATATATGGAATTTAAGAAAAAAAAAATGTCATGAAGAACCTAGGGGTAAGGCAGGAATAAAGACGCAGACCTCCTGGAGAACGGACTTGAGGTTATGGGGAGGGGGAAGGGTGAGCTGTGACAGGGCGAGAGAGAGTCATGGACATATACACACTAACAAACGTAGTAAGGTAGATAGATAGTTGGAAGCAGCCGCATGGCACAGGGATATTGGCTTGGTGCTTTGTGACAGCCTGGAGGGGTGGGATAGGGTGGGTGGGAGGGAGGGAGACGCAAGAGGGAAGAGATATGGGAACATATGTATAACTGATTCACTTTGTTATAAAGCAGAAACTAACACACCATTGTAAAGCAATTATACCCCAATAAAGATGTTAAAAAAAAAAAAGATGTGGCACTTATATACAATGGAATATTACTCAGCCATAATAAGAAACGAAACTGAGCTATTTGTAATGAGGTGGATAGACCTAGAGTCTGTCATACATAGTGAAGTAAGTCAGAAAGTGAAAGACAAATTACCATATGCTAACACATATATATGGCATTTAAGAAAAAGAAATCTACCAAATATAACAAAAAAGAAGGGGAGTCACAGATACAGAGAACAAACTAATGGTTGCCAGTGCGGAGGGGGAGGAGGGGGCAATGCAGGGGTGGGGAAGTGAGAGATCTAAACTACTGGGTGTACGATAGCTCAAAGATGTATTGTACAACACGGAATATAGCCAATATTTTGTAATTACTGTAAATGTAAAGTAACCTTTAAAAAGTATATAAAATTTTTTTAAAACAGAAATCATACTGAAAATTGGAAACAATTTAAATGTCCATCAACAGAAAAATGCACATATAAATTATTGTATTTCCCTACATGGGAATCCTACATAGTGAGGAAAGTACATGAACTAGACAGATCTTTACGTGTCAGCATGGATGAACCTAGCAAAGATAACACTAAAAAAAAGCAAGTAAGAAGAGAAAACATAGTAGAATACTATATGAGGTTTAACAATACTTAAAAATGTAGCCTAAACAGAAAGACATCCATGACAGTGCTGGAGACCAAGTTCAGAAGAGTGGTTACCCAGGGTCAGCTGGGGAGTGGCTGTGATTGGGAAAGTGGTCACACCAGGCTCTTCAACAGGAATGGTAATGTTTCACTTCACATGCTGGCTGGAGGACAGAGGAGTGTCTGTGATGTTATAATGTGAGCACGCTGCATGTAAAAGCCATTGCTGACCACATCTAGGGGATCTGATGCGCAGGAGCTGGTAAGTGGGTGGAGGCATCCAGGTGGTGGTAGAAGAGGAACGTTGTACGCATAACGCCTAAGGCCTGACCAGAGGACGACCACTGTTCTAGAAACTGGACACAAATCCAACTTCTACGGCCAGTGTTAAAAGACAATCTGAGGCATATTTAAAATTTTAAGACTTTACGTGAGCAAAAATAGATTCAATTCAGGCACCACGAAAGCAGAAGAGGTGAGGAGCACTCCAGCCACAGGAGCTGCAGAGATGTTTCTTTTAAAAGGGCAAGAAGCAAAGCAAGGAAATGACTGACTTGCTATAGCTTTAAAGCCTAGTCGGTGGTTTGTGACTGGTTGTCCTCAGCGGTTTTCGTCACCCTGAGGCAATGACAGGCTTAGATTTTGGTTGATTTACCTAGGCAACCGCATCACTAGAGCCACTGCAGGCTAACGGCCTCCTTGCAGGGTTAATTTACTAACACCAATTGTCTGAGTCCTTCCTCTTACTCAGTCACTTCACTTCCTACGCCTCAGTTTTTCTTCTGTAAAGTGGATATTCAGTAGTAAATTCTCTGTGGAGTTGTCAGTACAAAACAGAGTGATTATTACTAACCACGATCATGTCCTAAATGCACGGAACACGTCACCATTTGCCAACCACCGTGTCAAGTCAGCAGAAACTACAGAAATTAAGAGCTCACCGCAGAAATTCACACACCCGTGCACCAGGTAAGGGAGCACAGGCAGACGTCCACTCAGACTTTCCTGTGTCCCTCACGGAGTGCACGCTCTCTCCCGGCGGGGCGAGCACAGAGACTTATCTGGAGTTTACTTTTAAAATGCGTTCATATAACCATGTCTCACTTTTGTTTGGATGAGTCAGCAAACGCTTTTTGGAAACGCCAAATTCTCCACACCTCCTTCCTTTCGCGCTGCCCTAGTCACAAAGCTCCAGCCCCTACTCCTCAGGCCGCGTCACCATCGGAGACGGGGCTGCGAGCGGACGCACGGCGAGCGTGCTGACGTCCTCGAGCCCCGCCCCCACGGCCCCACCCTCGTGGCTTAAACCCCAGCCGCGCGGCGTGCAGAGCGTTGATGCCGGCGCTAAAACCAGACCAAGGGGGGCTCCAGAGCGCGGCATGGAGGGGCTGGCCTAGCTGAGGCCCGTGACCCGATGTCTTCTGGCTGCGACGCCGGTCCTGCGTACACTGCGGGGCCGCAGCCGCGGGGCGGTGGGCGCCCGAGGGGCCGGGAGGCGAGCCGGGGCCTCCAGGAGGGTGTGGGCATCGTGTCCTCAGCCAGCGTCTCCGAGGCTGCGCTCGGGCCATGATCATTCGGTGAAGCTGCGCCGGGACAGTGCGGCCGACTTCTTCTCGCGCTCTGAGGACCTGTGCGCGCTGCAGGGCTCGGTGCCTCTGCCCGCCGTGCGCGCTTCCCTGCGGAAGGCCCTGCTGGAGTTAAGGCCTCCGCGGGGTAGACTGGGTGCCGCTCCTGAGCACCCTCTGCCCCTGATCTGTATCTAGAGCTTCTTCCAGCCACGGCTTGGCGAGACAGGTTTGTATTTCCCGCTTCCGGGGGCTGTCGTGTGGGCGCTGCGAAGCGGGGTTTTAGATGGTACAAGGTGGAGGCTGGGCACTAGAACCGGTGCCCAGTGCCCGGGTATGCGTGCACGAGACAGGGCATGCGGCCTAGGACTCCTGCCAGCTAGGTGACCCCGGCCGAGTGCCTTAAGGCTTCAAGGTCTCAGTGTTCTCATCTGTAGCATGGGCTTAACAAGATCCAGTCTCTGTGGCGGTTACAAGGATGCACTGTGTTAATGCTTCTAGACTCTACAATGTAGAACACTTAGCACAGTTTGGAGCATCGTTAATTGTTGCACAGATGTTACCTGGTGTGTTGAATGACTTTGCCTGGTACAGACCAAAGCGATTAGGAAATGGATATATCCCAGCTTCATTTCCTTTCCATTAAAACAGGGCTCAGGAAAAAAAAATTTTATTTCAATTGTCGTATCATACAGTGCAAAGAGCACCGGTGTGAAGGCAGCTTAGGGTTTGAATTCCCGGGCTTATGCTCTCTGTGGCCTGGGCAGGTTTCTTTTGCACTACAATCTCCACACTTGTAAAATGACATTAATAACCACTCTTTCTGTGGGTTCTTAGAATTAATTAAGCAGGTTATGTGTGTAAAGTATCCTGGCACTTGAGGTTCTCCAAGGGCTGCTGGAGACGATGCTTCTGCTGGGCAGAAGTAAACTGGGCAGCAAGTAAACACAAGCACAGTAGTCAGTGCTCTGGAAGAAGTGAGTTTTGGTGCTACAGAGCATAGAATCTCTTTTTTCTTTAATTTAATTTATATTTTATATTGGAGTATACTTGATTTACAATATTGTGTTAGTTTCAGGTGTACAGCAAAGTTATTCAATTATACATATATCCATTCCTTTTCAGATTCTTTTCCCGTACAGTTTGTTACAGGATACGGAGTAGAGTTTCCTGTGCTATGCAGTAGGTCCTTGTTGATTACCTATTTTATATATAGTCGTGTGGATACGTTAATGCCAAACTCCTAATTAATCCCTCCCCCCCCATCTTTCCCCTTTGCAGAGCACAGAATCTTAAAAGGGAAAGTTCAGGGTAGGCTCCTTGGAGGAGGTGCCATCCTTTCTAAGGATATGTAGAAGCTCCTGGGGTGGCAGGAGGGAGCAGTGTGTGTCAAAGTTTGAGAAATATAAGAAAATATGGCAAAACTAATGTACAGGACTGGAACTCAGGGTTTGGGAAAGCAATGAAAGTTGATACTGGAAACCTAGTGGGGCCCCACAGAAAGGGGCCTTTTTTGTCATGTCAGAAGTTTGGATGTTTATCCTGAAGGCTGTGGGAAACACCAAAGAACAGTGAAATGGAATTCTGGTTTAGAGGCTCACTGGGACCTCCATGTGGAAGGCACTTGATTGGGTGCAGTGTGAATTGTAATCTAAGGGTCCCACTTAAGTTATAAATGGTGGGACTGGGTTTTGCAGATCTGAGAGAGAATGGGTGAGGCCTGGTGACCAGTTAAAAAAGTGAGGGCAGCAAGCGTGGGTGACAGTTTATAGCTGCATCTTTTTGTGAGATAAACAGAGCACAGAAGAAAGGGATTGGGTGTGGCGAGAGGATCTTACTTCATCTTCAGTGCTTTAGAGGGGCCTGGTAGAGAGGTCTGGGCCCAAGGTACAGATCTGGGCTTTTTGGGAGGACAGGTGTTTGAAGGCATGGGAGAGACTTAGGTTATCCACAAGAAGATCCAAAGAATCATAGGTCTGAGAGTTTTTTAAGTGGGTATATTTGAGGATGTTTATAAGCTGAGAGAAAGCCAGCAGAGGAAGGGTATGAAGATCTAGGAGAGGAAATGATTGTTCATTTGTTTTCGAAAAGCTGAATACTTATTGTGTGCCTGGCCCTTTTCTAGGATCTGGGGTTCACACCATGTGTTATCTCTTCTGCAAGGACAGTTCAACTCATCGCCTGGTGAAGAGAAGTCAGATTATTCTTTGCATCCCATTCAGGTGTAAGAACTGTTCTGTACCTCTGAAGGGACTTTACTTAGGCAGAGTAATAAGTTAGAAATCAAAAGAAATTATAGCTGGAAGGGACCTTAAAGTCCACGATACTTAATTTTGCCTAATATTTTACATTGAATGTAAGAAAAATTTATTGTAGAGCCCATTCTCTTCAGAGTTCCTTCACTGAACTTTCTTTATGTTTTTTATCCAGTGGGTCTATCTTGTAAATTTTGGCCTCCTCGTAAATTTGCTTCCTCATCCATATTACATTTTGCCCGAACTATGGCAGAAACTCCTGGGTGGTTTCTTGGCCCCTGGACTCAGTTCCTCTAAGTTCATCTGCCTGCTCGGGTTAAGTGATCTTCTAACATAAAAAGATGTGCTTAAAATAATGCTGCTAATGGCTTGCCTACACAGAGTTAGTGCATACTAGCCGCCCAGCGTGTGCTCTGCACAGAGGCGTGTAGTCTGAACTGTGTTCGGCCAAGCCTCATAGGGCTCTTTGCCCTGAGGAAGGGGAGCTTTTTGTGATCACTCCCTTTATCCAATCAGTCCTTCAGCAGCGGGGTGCCTTTTTCTAATGAGCGGAGGCACCCCTACTCAGCCAGTGGTAGCCCCAGGCCTCATCACCTGTGGGATAGAAGCCATGCTCTCTGCCAGGCTTGCTTCGGCCAGCATCTCTATTTTCCTTTCTGTCTGTTCTCACACTTGGACCCCTGGGCTATAGTCATCCCCACCTGTAGTATTTACAGTGCCCAGCAGGACTCAGGCTTGAGTGTATTTTGACAGATGTTCCCTCTGCAGTTAATGCACCTAGTACTCCAACTCTGCATAGCCTCATCTTTCTAGATTGTACTTCAGGGTTATCATGAAGCCGTCACTTAGACATAACTTTTTGCCTCCATAGGAACCTCTGTGCATAAAAGTTATGTTTATTTATCTCATGTGATTGAAATTTTGATTTTATACATCTCCCTCCTTAATGAAGGCTTTAAGGGCAGGAGTCGTTTCTAATCCTTAGCACAGAGCAGATGCTTGTTTTTTTTATTTAGATGCTTTTTAATGATGATAAAATGTATGGTTTAAATCACTCATTTTACAATAATTTTGCTTTAGGTTGTGGCAGAAATAAAGTTTACAGAAGTTGTGTTCCTGCGATAAGAAATACAGATGTGACCTTGCAGTTGTGTAAAGCTCTTAATTGCTGTGTAAGTGCGTCAGTGCGCTAAGGAACCTGGAGCTAAATGGGCTAGTTCTGAGAGAGAGAGACTTAACTATGTTAACAAAGGTAAGCCTTCATTGTGTCCTGCCAACCTTTGATAGTTGCTTTTGGGGCAAACTAAACCAATAAAAGTTTAAACTGTTCCTCCCCATTAAAGGGATTGAATAATTGCCTTCTTTGGTGCACCTTGTCTTGTGAATTGTCCACTTGGAGATGGAGGTTTAGAAAGTGAGTTTCAGTCTTGTTTAAGTCTCTTCCCATCAGACTGGTCTTGTGATTTCCTACATACCATGTCTGTCTACCTTTTCCCGTCTACCTTTTCTTGGTGGTGTTCATGCGTGGATTGTCTCCTATACCTGCTCAAACCTTGGTCCATTCTCATTTGTACCATGCAAGTTTGTCATACTGGATACTGTCAGAATTAATCTTACTTAAGTTTGTGTTAAGCCACAAACCATGCGTTTTCTATATTTTCTGTTTTTTGTGTGTGTTTATATTTTTATGGTTTCTCTTCAAGAAATATTATGGGAAGGGAAATAGCAAGATATAAAGAGCAAAAAAGTCATCATGATCTTTAAATTGTTAGAACATGTATCTGCAATAATAATTATAATGCACTGTGGTATGTGTTAAAATAGGAAATATATGTAACATCCCATAGGAGCAACAAATTCAGTGGTGTTAGTGGGAGTGTGTCATGGAAGCAATCACAAAGCAGGTGACTGTTCCTTGGGGTCCTGAAACATTAGTGTGTGTTCTTTGTGTCCAGTAGTGGTCTGGAAGGTTCAGGAAGCCTGCCTTTCAATTTGAGGGAACAGAGTGTTTGAGGTCCTCTCTCTTCTATTGCTCTAGTATACTGCATAGCAGCTAATAAAATACTGGGTTTATAGTTGACATTTAAGTCGCTGATTGATCATCAAGATTGGCATGTATCATTGGAACTGAAAATCGGAAGAGTCTTATGCTTTTTAGGTTTTTCTTCTTTTTCCTTTGTCTCAAAAGTATGTAGTACTTTACTGAGTGGTTGGCAATAAAGTTTGCAGTATTCAGTGTATTCAGTTTTAGTACCTAAATAGAATTAAAGTGTTGCTGTAAACTGGAATAAGACTTTGTTACTGACAAGTTTTAGAACGCATCAGTTCATCAATTACCTCTTTGGGAAGATTGTAGTTAATGATTTTAAAAATGTGGCTGTAAACCTCCAATTGACTCAAGAAAAGCAAATAAGTCAAGATTGACAAATGTATAGGCTCTTCATCTTATTGTGTGTGGGTTTTTTATTTTTCCTTTTAGTTATTTGTCAAGGTATAAAGAACTCTATCACTCTTAAGACAGTAAACTTCACGGGGTATAATCTGACATGGCAGGGAGCAGATCACATGGTCAAGATCTTAAAGGTGATTTTATGTTTAAACTTTCATGAAAACGTGTGATTGAAGCACAATAACATATTGATACAGATGGCAGTTAATTTTTGTCTTTTAATACATGTGAGTGCAGCTTTTGTTTTGTTGAAAGAATATGACCAAATGGTAATGTGAATTGCTGTTGCATAAAGTATAGTGTTGAATCCCCAGTCTTTGCACTTGAGTTTAACAACTCTGTGGTTTTCTATCTTCTTCCTGAGACACTTAATCTCAGGTTCATCCTCGTCACACAGAGTGGTAAATTAGAGGACGATTAATATCACCATTTACAGAAGTTACACTGAAATCTCAACCATCCTGAACATAGGAGCTGAAGGGGCCTCTCAGCAGTTCAAAGAGTCATTACGAAGCCAGTCGGTTGAATTCTGTTCACTTTTCTCCGTAGCAGAGCCTTCCCCGTCCTTCTTTTGAGCTTATTTATTTTTGTACACAATTCTATATGGATACTGTATATAATACTAAATAGTTGTATTAACTGGGTTTAACTGGTGATGTATTTACATCAAGATCTAACTTCGTTTTGTTGATATCTTTTTAGGGGCTTTGCATTCATCAAAGCTCGTGATGTGTGTAATCAGTTGCTGGTGTGTAGCTATCATATTTATGATATATAGGACTTGAATTGGGAAAGGTGAATGGTCATTCTCCTTGCTTTTTAAACTGACAGAGCCTTACAAGAAGCATTTCCCTCTCTGAAATAAATCCATGGAAAGTATGTTTGGTCGCTCTCCCAATGCAACTGTGTAGTTGTGTGGATTTGGCACACAACTGGCAGCCTTGTGGTTATGTCTGTAAACAAGGAAGCCTGTTCTCCAGTCTGCAAATCAGCTGTTACCCAGTGAAACGAACTTGACTGCCATTTCTGACCCCTCACATGGAGCTCTCATACTCAAGAACGTTCATATGTTTGCAAGAAACGTTGTTTGCAGGCTATATGTACAAATTTCCTGATCTGAAAGGCAATATAAAACAACATCTCCCACACTTCTGCTCTCTCACCAAGGCCACACACATTCCCTCGCTTATGGCCTCATGGCAAGCTAATACTGTCAGTATCAGATTCTCCTTCCCAGTGGTTCTGGGAGACTGCATAGTTGCTCTGTGAAAGGCACCACTGCTGAGGTTGAGAGAAGAGCATCTTGGGTGTCAGTCCTGACCTTGCATGCCCAGAGGGAGGGGTGTGCACCTCGTTCTCCTGTTCGGATTTTCCTATGCTGCAGGTTTGCTGCTTGTTGTCAAAATGATGTCCTAGTGACTTGTCTTCTGCGTAGTTACATAACCCCAGCACACTTCTTTATGATCTGTAGACTTTTATGGGGTTGTGGCCAGGTCAGGTTTTAAATGTTGGGAAATGTCCAATTGAACAGCATTGCAGTGGCAGTGAAGCTTGATAGAATTGTATTACTGTTACCCTAGTTTTGGCTTCAGGGTGATGAGAAGATGAAATTTTTGATGGGTCAGTTTTAGCTATGTATGTGTATGTGATTTACTTTTTAAAATTCTAACATCTATTATACACAGCTTAGATATGTTGACTTTCTGATTATTCTTCTGATTCTTTATCAGTCCCTTTACTGGTGTATTTTCCTCCAAAAAACTACATTTTCTTCCAGACTGTTTTTGTCTGATAGTGAAAAATAAATTTTTCATTTGCAGTCTAAAGTTGATCTGAGAAAAAATGGTTGCCTTGGCTCTTCACTTGGCTTCTGTGAAAGAAAAGAAAATAATATGGACAATTCCCATTACTAATCCTAACCATGTACAACAGAGGTCTGTGCAGTAACATAGCGAAAATAAGTTCCTGTAATTTTACTTAGTCATTGCTTGTTTTAGACTAAGGAGCAGTGAGAGACATTTATAAATAATGATGCCTCACATCACTTTTGTTAAATGTCCTCTAATATTGGGATATTTGGTATCTGGCTTGTGTTGTCTTTTATACAATCTTGTTTTCTTTCTTTGCACTTTAGTTTAACAACTCTGTGGTTTCCTATCTTCTTCTTGTGACACTCAGGTCCATCAGAATTTCCTGTGACTGTGACAGTAGAGAGTCCTTCCTCCTCAGAAAATGAAGAGGTCAATGAGTCCTCAGAAAGTGTTCAGGAAGAGCCAGAGAAAATGAGTTTGAAACAAGAAGCATTGCCGGGACAAAGTTATCACTTGAAAGCTATAGAGAAGATTATCTTTCAAACGGAAGCCTGATTGCAATACGGCAAAGCTTGTGTGAGGGTTCTGTTTTCTCTTCCCGTCTGCATTGTATCCCCTTGAATGGTTCCTTAAGCTTAGACCAGGGTGAATGGTGGACATTTGAACTCTAGGAAATAAAAATCAAAACATGTCATTAGTAATATATTTTCCTTTCCTTAGAACCTTAGTATATTAGATTTAGGGAGAACCTTAGTGATCATAAGATAAAGAAATTGAGTTCTGAATGAATGTAGTCAGCTGATTCAGTGCTCTTGTTTTACAGGTGAGAAAATTGACAGTTCTAGTTGAACTCTCTTTTTACAAGAGGAAAATATGGCCTCATTTTAAATAAAAGTAAAGTTGAAAAAAGTTTTCATGTTGCTATTCTCCTTTCCTAAAATAAAAAATATCAAGAAGCTACATTCTGTTACCAAATAAACCTGACCTCTAATGTCATTCCATACTTTTGTTTGTATGGACAGAAAAGAAAAATTGATTTTCATAAGAAATTTTTGCACCTAGAAAATAATATATTTATTTTATTTCAACTTTAATGAAGAGCTGAACATTTCTAGTAAATAAAGGAACACCATTTGTGGGGGACCTTGTCTTTGTGCTACAAAGTGCATGTTTAATTTTTAAAAATTATTTAATATGATTTTCTTTTCGTATGAAACATGAAACTTGACCGGTTTCAGAACTAATTATCCCATTATTGTAGGACTATGACAGTTAACTCTTTGATTTTCAAAAGTTAGATTTTTATTTTTTTAAGTAAAATTAATGATAATATAGAGAAATTTTAAGAAAAAACTTAGAAAATTATGAAATGTTAGAGTAGGAGAAATCTATAGTTCATGTAGAGTTACCCTCTTTCATTTTTTTTTTTTTTTTCTTTTTGCGGCACGCGGGCCTCTCACTCCTGTGGCCTCTCCCGCTGCGGAGCACAGGATCCGGATGCGCAGGCTCAGCGGCCATGCCTCACGGGCCCAGCCGCTCCGCGGCACGTGGGATCTTCCCGGACCGGGGCACGAACCCGCATCCCCTGCATCGGCAGGCGGACTCCCAACAACTGCGCCACCAGGGAAGCCCCCCCTCTTTCATTTTATAAATGAGCACCTACAATTTTTAGCACATAAGTGGTTTATTAGTAAATGGCAGAGTACGACAAGACCCTAGAGCATCTAAGCGCCTTCCTTGTCATTTTAGATGTGCTGTATTCATTTCCTTCATGAGTAGACCAGGAGGTTGTATTTCTAGTAGTAATGATAGACACTGGGGAAGACCAAGAAGTTTACACACTGGGACCACAGAATAGCAGATTCAGAATGCACTGAGAACGCTTTCAGCTCTTCTCTGTTTTGCCAAGACACTACAAGGATGGTATCAATGTGTTTAAGTATATAAGCCCACAACAATCAAGAGATTTCAACATAGTTTTGAAAGACGGAAGACAAGTGGAAGAGTGTGAAACTGAAGCAGTAGAACAGAGGAAAAGCATCACCTAGAGTATGCACAGGGACCACCTGCAACTGAGGAGGATTCTGACCCCACCTGAAGAAGTAACCCCATGCTCAGATGCAGATGTAGGAGAGAGGGTGGAGTTAGTTAAAAGTATGACTGAAATAGGGGAAATCATTGAAGGGTTGTGTTTGGAGGAGTGGACTCCCAGCCCGCCCTCACGCTCCTGAAATGAGATGCTTTCATTTTGAAAACAGTGAAACTGGCGAGAACTAGGGCAGCTAGTGTGAGTTTTTATAACCTAGAAAATTGTGTTTGGGGGGGATCCTATTACAGTTACTCCCCGCTTCTTCCTGCATAAGAAACCAATCAATCGTTGACTTCAGGGAGCTTTCTGCACTCATTCTTAAATAGAAAATAACTGTCATTTGCCTGATAGTTGAGTAAAGCTTACAACATGAGAGAGGGGGAAAAAGTGTGAAAACATATCCTGGTAGGACCGGGGACAATTTAGGGAACAAAATAATTTAAGAAAAAAACCCTAATTAGTATCCTGAGAGAGGTTTAAAAAGAGCTAGCAACTATAAAATAAGACTAGGGTGTTAATTAAAAAGAGAATGGTCAGAAAGCAAGAGAGGTCTCTTGGAAATGAAAATATGGTTGCTGAAATAACTTCAATAGGAATTTTAAAAATTTCTCATTATATAAAAAAGAAAGACACAATGGAAAATGTGATAGCAATATGTTAGAGAGACTGCATCTGGGAGATACAACATGTTACTATTAGAAACTCCAGACCCAGAAAAAAAATGGAGGGCAACTGTCAAAGGGCAACAAAATTCCCCACAGCTGAAAGTAGACATCAGGCCTCAGATTGAAAATATTTACTCAAGTTTTGAGCAAGATGAACAAGAATAGACTCATACCTAGGCACCCCTCATTATGAAACTTTAAAATACTGAAAAAATAAATTAACATAGAATAAAATACTGACAGGATACATCCATTCCAGAGAGAAAAGTACTGGTCACCTAAAAAAGAAAGTTAAAATCTGACTTTATCATACTTGTCATCAGCACCATGGATCCTGGAAGGCATTAGAAAGATACCTCCAAAGTTTTTCAGGCACATAATTTTCACCCTAGTGGTTTGTATCCAGCCAAACTATCAGTCATAAGTGGAGGCTGAAGAAGATATTTTGTACACAAAGAAATTTGAAAAATTGACCTCCTGTGCTACACCTTAAGCTATTTATAGAAATAATCCAGCAAAATGAGGCAATAAACCAAGAAGGAAGGTAATAGGGGATTCAGTGCAGAGAGCAGCTAGTCTAGATTGGAGAGGCTTCTGTTGATTGTGTGATTGAGAGCTGAGAAACACATTGAGGCATGTTGTACTTACTAGGTATTAGGCACTGTTGGAAGGGAGGAGGGAGAGGAAGGGGAGAAGGAACTTGAACTCCAGAGGAGAAAAGGCTGTACTGACATAAACCTGAAGCAAACTAAGCTATGGTTGATTTTTAACCTACCATTGGTGAGCAAGAGAATAATCCACTTAAACTTGACACTACAGATGTTCCCCTTTTCAGCGACACATATGGGTAATGACCACCTATCTAATTTGTTGTCCAAACTCCTTACACTTCAATAGTGTAAGGAGGCGCTCTAATGCTGTAACATCAGGACAACAGGTATAAACTGGAACAGCCCAAGGCGGCTTGGGGTATGTGGTCGCCCTGCACCCTCCACACCCTGCACCCTGGCACAGTATGGATCGAGGTGTAGTCTATACACAGAGGCACAGTACATCTGCAGTGGGCAATATTAATTTCATTGTAATAATGGCAATACTGTCTTGGTTTGCAGCTTTTATTGTCAACTTGCATGTAATAACAAATAACTAACCTAAACTATACTTAGTATGTATTAGTATTAACTTGGTATGTACTGAAATGTATTGTGTACTAGTATGTATTTAGTATATATTAGGCTCTAAGTGTTTTTGCATATATTAACTCATTTAATCCTCTGAATAGCCTTATGAGGTTGGTGCTAATATCATTCCCACTTTTGAGAAAAGGAAGCTAAGACAGGGAAGGAACTTGCCCAGGCTGTACCTAATTTAGGGTTGGATCGAGGCTTTGAGTTTAGGCTCTCCGCCTGTTCTCTTAAACCTTACTCCCTACTGACTCTCAAATAACGGTAGACTTAACTGCACACAGAACAGAATATAAATTTCAACTTTGACAACGTAAAAGCTAGGTTTGGAAGGTAGACAGGAGGTAGAAAAAAGGGAAGATGGTATGAATGTCCTCATTTTACAAAGCGTGACGTTGAGAGAGTTTATAGTTGATCAACAATGTAGGTTTTTAAGTATATCACTACAAGTCAAAGAGATCATGAGCAGTGGAATAACTAATGATGACATAACTTTACTGAGCAGTGTGGACATAGGAAAGAGTGTAAAGGAACTAAACCCTTACTTAGTAAAATAGAAAGTGAACGGATAATGCCTCAAATTTAGTGAGAAAATAGTCATGTAAGAGTATTACTTGTAAATGGAGAAGAATTCAAAATAACAATAGTTGGACCTCCCTGGTGTCGCAGTGGTTAATAATCTGCCTGCCAAGGCAGGGGACACGGTTTTGAGCCCTGTTCCGGGATGTGTCCTAGAGGATGAATCTGGGAAGGGCTGAGAATTTAGGGGAGAGAGAGGCTTGTAGTCTGGAGTAGGATGTTGGCTTTTAAGATTTTAGAAGTATTTCATGATTGTAGGTCTGGGGAAATCTAAACTGCTCTTATGTGATTATAATAACCTTTGTCTTTTCTCCTTTCCTCCTCTGGTCCAGGCTTGGGCAGCTGGCCACAATGGCTGGTATAGATCAGTCAGATTTTCATTTACTAGGTCATCCCGAGATGAATTCTACTGTTAGTAGTCCACGTAAAGAAGAAAAGAAGGCACTTGAAGAAGAAAAATCAGAATCAAAACAGGGTGCCCCAGGACAAATGCAAAACATCCAAGTAAGTGGACAGAACAGCACTTCGTGATTCTAAGAGTGATTAGCAAAAACGAAATGACCAAGTCAGGGAGAAAACAATAATGATCAGTCTCTAATAGTTCATATGCTCAGGAGCTAGAAGACTCTGGAATCCTTTCCAAATCTGAGATTAGTAAATGTGTGCCCATTTCATGATACTGTATTGTTGTAAATAAGACTGGAAGTTCTTTAGAAAATTTATGAGTTAAAACAAACTATCCTTAATGAAGAAAGAAAACATTAGAGAAAATATTCCAGATTTTAAATTGTATAAATGTCTATTCTATTCATATTTTATCTAGGTTTCTATTTGTATGCAGTCAGCTTACAATGAAGGAACACTAATGAAGGTACACATACTGATATAATTTTTAAAATAAGTAATCCAGACATAGCTAATAGGTAACATATTACAGTGAATCACCTGGTTATGGGAATGGGAGGGGAAAACCTGTCAGCTTTTCCTCTAGCCTTGCTTGGAACCCCCATCAACCAATCTCAGACTGGTCTTGGGAACTGACAGCTTGAGAACACAGTCTGGTCACAAACTATATACTGTTTGCATGTGCCTGGAGGATAGAAAAGAAATTAATTATCTTACAGAATAGGGTTTTATTTTTAGTGAGGGAAAGGAAATGGGTAATAACTACCTCAATCACCAAAGTCTGAAAATGTAGTGGACATAGCCTTGGATATAGCTAGGTTAAGCTGAGAATCAGTTGGCAAGATATAATTAGAAAAAAACTGGCTCTGAAATCTTCTGAATATTGACTGTGTTAATAATAAGATTACAGAGTAACATTGAAGTTTTGAACTCTACTTTTTAATGGTTGGCTTTGTTCATCACTGAATTTTTGTCTTGTCTTTTGTTTTTCCCTCCAGTTTCAGAAAATTACAGGTGATGCTAGGATTCCTTTGCCTCTTGACTCCTTCCATGTCCCAGTGTCTACTCAGGAGGCCTTAGAAACTTCCAAAGACAACCTGGGGGTCCCAGTCACAGAGCAGCAGCAGGAGTCTTTGAAGATTTCATTGTTAGAACATGTTCTCCTTCAGCAGACATCATTTCTGGAACTGGAAGTCAAAGAAAAGAAGAGGAATTATCTAGAAATAGCAGGTCTTCTTCAGAGAAAATGAGCAAAGCAGGTGAATATACCAAAAAATACTCTGCTAAGAAACAACCTGGGAAGGACCTGCATTCCTGCTCTGACTCACCTGTAAAGCAGAAAAGCAAAGGAATTGGGCAAAATAATTCTTTGGTTAATAAACCAATTAAAAGTGAGTCTTTGAAAAAACACATTTCTGTTAAGAAAGAGAGTAGAATAGTGACTGTTTCATCAAAGACAACTAAAAGTAAACTCAATCTACTAGAACATTCTGAAAGTGATACTGTTGGATCTGATTGTGTATTTCAAGAAAGCATCCATACTCTATCATGCCTAACATAGGTCTAAATCTTTTAAAATTATGTTTTTGCCTTCAAGTTTTAATAAATTACTTATGTTTTTATTATAGCATATGGTGTTTTCAGTTACTTGACTGGAAGCCATTAGAGAAAGATTTATCTATACTTTTTTATTATAATGAAAGTTTTGGTGTACTTTTCCTCGTGACACTTTGCATCATTCATTCAGCTAGTATTTACTGAGGGCTTCATATGTACAGTACTTTTCTGGGTGCTATTGCTTTCAGCAGTGAACAAAATAAAGCCTTTACTCTCCTGGAACTAGCACTTTGTGGTGGGAGAAAACATAAACAACAAAGCAGGGTAAGGGTAAAAAGAGATGGGAATAATAAATGGAATAGTTTTACCATTTGGTTAAATGTCAAACTATTATAAATCACATGGCCAGAAGACATTGATGTATTTCAATTCACAATAACCAAAGAGCCTCAAACATTTACCAAGGCCCTTAACCGTGTTTATGGATTACAGCAACGCTCTGAGGTAGGGAACTGTTACCATTCCCATTTATAGATGAGGAGTATGAGGAGACATTATGTGAGTGGCCCAGAATTACACAGCTATAAGTAAGTGGGAAGCTGCGATTTGGCCCGAACCCATGCTCTTTTTTTTTTAAATGTATGGACTTTATTATGTTTCATTTGTTTCTGATTTATGTGAATTTTTTCTTTAAAGATTTTTTCTGATGTCGACCATTTTTAAAGTGTTTATTGCGTTTGTTACAGTATTGCTTCTGTTTTATATTTTGTTTTTTTGTCCACAAGGCATGTGGGATATTAGCTCCCTGACCAGGGATCGAACCCTCACCCCCTCCATTGGAAGGTAAAGTCTTAACCACTGGGCCACGAGGGAAGTTCCCCTTATGTGACTATTTTTCTGGCAATTTTTTTAAATTTTATTTTTATTGATGTACAGTTGAATTACAGTGTTGTGTTAATTACTGCTGTACAGGAAAGTGACTCAGTTACACATTTATTTACATCCTTTTTCATATTCTTTTCTGTTACGGTTTATCACAGGATATAGAATATAGTTCCCTGTGCTCTACAGTAGGACCTTTTTGTTTTTTTAAAAATAAATGCACTTTATAAAAAATAAATGTATTAATTAATTAATTAATTTATGGCTGCGTTGGGCCTTCGTTGCTGCACGCGGGCTTTCTCTAGTTGAGGTGCACGGGCTTCTCATTGTGGTGGCTTCTCTTGTTGCAGAGCACGGGCTCTAGGTGCCTGGACTTCAGTAGTTGTGGCATCGGGCTTAGTTGCTCTCTGGCATGTGGGATCTTCCTAGACCAGAGCTTGAACCTGTGTCCCCTGCATTGGCAGGCATATTCTTTTTTTTTTTTTTTTTTTTTTTGCGGTCTGCGGGCCTCTCACTGCTGTGGCCTCTCCCGTTGCGGAGCACAGGCTCCAGACGCGCAGGCTCAGCGGCCATGGCTCACGGGCCCAGCTGCTCCGCGGCATGTGGGATCTTCCCGGACCGGGGCACGAACCCGTGTCCCCTGCATCGGCAGGCGGACTCTCAACCGCTGCACCACCAGGGAACCCCCGGCAGGCATATTCTTAACCACTGCGCCACCAGGGAAGTCCCATGTAGGACCTTTTTGTTTATCCATCCTGTATATACACCACTTTGCATCTGCTAATCCCAAACTCCCAATCCAACCCTCTCCCACCCCCTCCCCCTTTGCAACCACCAGTCTATTCTCTATGTCCTTGGTTATGTTTCTGTTCACAGATAGGCAGAACCCAGGCTCTTAATTACTTTGTTATCCTGTATCCTTGTTAAGAGAAGAAGGGTTTAAGGAAGGCACCGAGAGAGAAGGCAGTGAGCACTGGAAGTGCAAAACAGTGGGGCTGTCAGAAAGCACACCTGTCTCCTTCCCCCATCGTGAGCCGAATTTTTAAACGGCAGAGTATGTGAGAGTATGTGATGACACATCTCTGGATTAAATTATGTCTCCCTGGTAAAACATGTACAGATAAGTCTTTAGTTCAATCAGAGTGAAAGGTGAGATCAGAGAAAAGCTGGAGTGTCAGATTTCTTTTAGAAGGTCCTACCTGATTGTTACTAAGAGGGCTGCTACAGTACTAGTTAGTTCATTAGTCATGGATTGAGTGTTTGAGGAGTGAAACAATGAGCAAGATGTAGCGTTGACCCTTTAGCAGTGGGGTGAGAGGGGAAGACGCACAGCAGATGTCTCATCCTGCACGTGACATGCTGTGACGGGCATATTCAGGGCGTTTGGTCAGTGTTTGTGGAAGAAGAGGGGGAGCTGTGAGGCAAAGAAAAATCATCAAAAGAGGCAGTCCCTAAGCTAAGTCTTAAAGGACTCGTGAAAAACTGGTGAGTCAGCCGGTGAAGGGCAAGGACACTCAAGGCAAAGAGGACAGCAGAAGTCCAGAGCCATGAGTGTGCGAGGGGTGTGTTACGGAGCCACAGTCACAGGCTCTGGAGGATCAGTGCAGTGTCCCCAGGCAGTGGCAAGTGCCCCTAACGGAGGCAGCGAGGAGGAGGAGAGCGGGTCTTAATTAACCACCCATGTGCGTGGAGCTGGTTTCCTCAGAAAACAGCTAAGAATGGAAAGGACAAGTTCAGGTGGCATTTTAGGCCACTGACGTCAGTATGGATGAGGAATTTGAAGAAGCCTGGAGACAATTATGCCCCACTCTTCTGAGGAGCAGTGTTTTTTATTTTCAAGTGGGACTTTCACTCTGCCACCTCCTCTCCTGTCCCTACTGAAAGGTTTATAGGCCGGCAGAAGGGAGAACCCAGCTTAAGTAAAGTTAATCAGGTTTCTTTACTGTACAGCTCCTCGGGGCTGCTGTAGGCTAGTGTTCATTCTGGATTGTCACAGCAGGAGTATGGTACACAGCCATCCTCAAAGCTATTTGACTCTAGAGTCCTTTTTTAACAAAAGTGTCTAACAACTGGTTCCACCAAACAGCAATTTGGTAACCTCTAGACCAGGTAATAGCAAGAAGAAAGGGGTCTGAAATAAGGTACAGATGAAGGGAGGAAATAAGTTCTAATTGTATTTAGGAAATTACAAGCAAAACTTGATCTTGGGAAATAAGGAAGAAGTAGGAGGTGGAGGCTGAACCCCCATCTGTGTGACTAAGGTTGGGTAGTGGTATCATTGAGTTTGGAAATAGGGGATAAAGAACTGAATTGGGGAAAAGACTTTAGTTCTGGACATGTAGAATTTTAAAGCACCTGTAGAATTCAGGAGACAAACTGGTAGATAACTGGACATGCACGTGAAGACATGGAAAGATAAAAATTTGAATGTCATCAGCACATATCAGCAGTCATTAAAATCATGAAAATGGATGAGATTTCAGAGAATTGTGAGTACTGACAACGTTTAAGTAATAAGCAGAGAAAGAATTCTGGGAAGGAGAGAGGTGATAGAGTTTCAAGAAGGAGGAAGTAGATGACAGTGTCATCCTTCAGAGAATGTGAGTGTCCATTGGATTTGGGCAGTTAGGTCCCCAGTGACCTTAGAGCAGTTCAGTGAAGTGGTGGACAAAAAGCCAGATGGCAATAAATTGAGGGTGTAGGGCTGCCAGTGGGGGCCAGGCGGGGCTAGTGAAGACAGTGGGAATAGGCTACTCTCAAGGAGTTTGGATGAAAAGAGAAAATAATTAGCAAAAAAGAATTTTTTAGAATGAGAAGGACTTATATTTTATATGTTGAAATGAAGGAACCGATAAAGGAGATCCTGAAGATGTAGATAATAATTTAGAGAATTGGGGAAACATGGACATATGAATAAGAAAAAAACCTTGCACAGTATATAAATATCACTTGTATCCTTTGAGTTGGATGGATACTGGTAAGTTTGGGAGGAAATAAAGGTAAGAAGAGATAGAAGTTAAATGAGTTTATACTGATAGCCTCAGTTTTCTTTGACATAGATTTTTCAGAGACACATATATACACTTACATAATTACAGTTTTAAAATTCTTTCATAGTTACATGTTTTATTAATCATGTCTGAGAAAAGTCATTGATTTTCATTTTGTACAGCATTATCTTGTAAGGACAAGATACAGTGACAACTTCCAAGCTTTTTGCATATCAAAGCTGAAACGGAAAGTATCTCCATAATGGAATTTTCACTTATTTGTAATAAGTTTATCCTTAGGAGGATACTTTCATACTGTTTGATCACGGATGAGTTTGGGCATTGCTATCACTCAATAATGTTAAGCATCTGTCAGGTTCTCTCCTCTACTATATATTAATTTTTTCTCTGTGAATATTTATTGACGGCCTGTGGGAATAAGATATACCTAGGTCCTCTTTCCTTGGTATATTCACAAAAGCCTCTGAAACTAAATTTCCAAGTCAGGCCATACTAAGGCCTGGCATAATAAGTTTTCATCGTTAACAGTTTTTTTGTGTTTGTGGGGTTTTTTTTTGTTTTTATTGTTTTGAGGCAAGGATAAGACACTGTCTTAACACAGTAGTTGTCCATTCCTTAATAAGTCAAAGAAGACATTGATGAAGCATGGTATTTTGAATATCCTTTCCACAGAATAGGTAATGGGCCATCCTGAAACTCTGGTGAGATGCTTATCATTTTCAGATTTTGGAGTGGCTGAGAAAACCCTATTACATCTTGAATTATCACTAGAAACATGAATTCAGCCAAATAAAAACAGTGCCTCTGCCTACTGAGGTTGTCAATTTCCATCTCAACAAAAGTGAACATTTCTCCTTTAGTTTAAAGTCAAGAAAATCCCCTCTGTCCAGGATGCAATAATGGGGTGTACAAAAGAGGAAAACTGAAGCTATTCCCTCTTTACACCTGAACAGTGAATTCATTCTGATATCAAATATTTGTTATGATTCTGTTATGACCAGGTGCTTTATTGTTTAGAGATCAAGTTACTGTTCATTCTTGGTAAGTAAGAAAAATCCATGTTTTAGGACTCTGAATAGTAACTTTATATATTTTATATATATATTAAAAATAAATATATATATTATATGCAATATATATTCCACCTATTCAACAAAATTGTAATTTTCATCATCTCTTACGATTGATGAACTGTATTCACTCTTTGGAAAGAGCTTATAGGGAATTAAAGTCTCCATATACTTTTTATATAAGACCATGGAAACCAAATTCTCAACTGGGAGCAAACTTAGGTTTTGCTATGAAGGTTTATGCTTGCCTGGCCTTAGAGTGGTAGGCCAGGAACTCAAGGTGGAGTTTTTTTCCTCTAAGTTACTTTCATTGATGCCACCGTGAAAAAATGTGGAGGGAGTATTTTTTGAAAGAGCTTTATCTCAGTAACCCTTTAAAAATGCTTCAGGGTATGGGGAACTTAACTGTCAAAATGTTCAAGCAACTCTTGTTGATTTAAGTGTAATTGATCAGGAGCAACACAGGAAGGAGCTGGGTACAAAAGACAAAAGACCCGAGGCTATTTCATGTATTGTTTTTGGCTTATTGTACAAAACAGAGAAAGTCTCATACACTCACGCAGCCAAGGTCCCCTACTGTTCTCTCCTTTCAGTAAAAATAAAAGAGCTAGTTTCTCAATAGTAGCATTCTATCCTTAAGTGGGTACACAGTGATATTCTAATGGTCTGTGGAGCAGAGAATAATTCTGTGGCAGCTCTGACCTCCAGTCACCGGGTTCTCTGTAACTTAGTCTTTCATGGCCAAGGACTATAATCATTATTTCGATTTATATTGAGCATCTCAAAATTGACAGCATTCCATGGACAACAAAATAGGAAGTGATTTCATGAAGTGTTTTAGTATGGATAAAATAATAAACTATAAAAATACAAATCATCAGTAAAGCTTTTTCTTTCTGGAGAACTATATTCAGAAATTAATGTAAGCAACTAAGGTGCGCGTGTGTGTGTTTTCACCCATGATATGTGTGTGTGTGTGTGTGTGTGTGTGCATTCCACTGCTACAGGAGACATGAAAAATAATATCAGATTTGCTACTATATGAAGTACTGCTTTCTCCCAAGAACTGTGTGCTCGCATGGTTCGTTCAGGAAGGTGAGTGCCCTACCACCATATCGCAGTCATATCTCATTACCTTCGGCAGGAATAATTTACACTTTAACCTTACATGCTGGTGTATTAAATTAGTATTACTCATCAGAACTTGCTTATTAATAAAACAAGCTGAATTAGCCACTGGAGAATCATATTTGGAAATTCAATGACAATTTTACATTTTTAATAAAGGCTCAGAAATATTATTGCAGAGCAGGCAGTACAGAAAACTGTGGTCAAATTTGACATTCATTAATAATTGAAGTGTGGAACGTGACAGGTGAAAATTGATTTCTTTCCTCTAATATTTGGAAGAGTTCTAAAAGGTAAATAAAATGAGATAACAAGACATATCAAGTCTCACTGATTTCATTGATCACCTCCTCCCTACATATCACTCCTTCGCCTACCATGTTTTGAATAATTCAATGCCCATAGTCTTTCCAGTTCAGTGCATTATAAAACACACTCAAGCTGGGTTTCAATCATATTAGACTGAAAGCTGAACTTTATATGAAGGATTATTTAAAACCAAATGCGTCTTGAGCCCAACAGCCTTTGGAACCAAACAATCCTGGGAGTTCAGTAAGGAAATGTCAACACTGTGGAGAACATCTAGATTCAGAAAATTCAGTAGTCCTATTTGATGTATGTTAACCGTATCAATATTAACAACCTTCTGCTTGATTTCAGCACTGATTTGAGAGCTGAGTTACTACTGGTCTTGTATTTTAACTAGTTGTGAAAGCACTGAGAGAGTTGTTATTGGGTTGAACTTGACCTGCCTCTGGGAATGCTCTCTGTTCTATCCATCTTGAAAAGCTTTATGCAAGTGCATTTCTCTGCCTTCCTTCTTCTCATCTGCACCCCTTGGGAAAACGACAGATGCTCAAATATAGATGTGAACACTGCAGATGCTCTGTTTGGCAATGGTGTCTTTCAGCTTCCCAATAAAAAATTATATTGCTGACAACCCATTTGACTGAAAAGTGACTCACTTTACTGACAGATATCTGGCTTGAGATGCCGAAAGAAATAGGTCATTTCAAATTTCCTTTTTAATTTTAAGTCATAGCTTTGTGTTGCAACACTACTTGTTCAAAAGTTAGATCATGAAGGTACCTTCCTATGTCCTCCAAATAATCAAAATGTTCTTCAATGGGCTATATAAAAAGCAAGCAGAAAATTCCTATTATCAATATTTCTCTTGAGTCATATAGTTCTTGTAATTTCAAGGAAGAGAAACTCAAATGTAAAGTGTTACAATAGCCAAGCATACCAGCACTGTTATCTAACCATTCAGCAATTTTCTCTGCCAAGTCACGCTGAACCTTAGACTACTGAGAATGTGTTTTTAATTAATTTTTAAGGTTCTCCTCTTTTGAGATAAAAAATGGTCACAATTTTATAAGTAAAATTAAAGAAAAAACACAAAATAGAACATCTGAGATATTTCCATTAGGCATTATATATATATATATATATACACACACACACACATAATTTTAATATATATACATATACAAATGCACTAGGATAAATCTCCATCTTCTGTGTCAGTCGGACATAGTTCCATTTTCTTAGGAATAGGGAACTCCTTTCACAATGGTAGTGACGAATTTGGCTTGACCATCCTTTTTTTTTTTTTTAACATCTTTATTGGGGTATAATTGCTTTACAATGGTGTGTTAGTTTCTGCTTTATAACAAAGTGAATCAGTTATACATATACATATGTTCCCATATCTCTTCCCTCTTGCGTCTCCCTCCCTCCCACCCCCTCTATCCCACCCCTCCAGGCGGTCACAAAGCACCGAGCCGATATCCCTGTGCCATGCGGTGCTTCCCATTAGCTATCTACCTTACGTTTGTTAGTGTGTATATGTCCATGACTCTCTCTCGCCCTGTCACAGCTCACCCTTCCCCCTCCCCATATCCTCAAGTCCGTTCTCCAGTAGGTCTGTGTCTTTATTCCTGTCTTACCCCTAGGTTCTTCATGACATTTTTTTTTCTCTTAAATTCCATATATATGTGTTAGCATACGGTATTTGTCTTTTTCTTTCTGACTTACTTCACTCTGTATGACAGACTCTAGGTCTATCCACCTCATTACAAATAGCTCAGTTTCGTTTCTTTTCGTGGCTGCATAATATTCCATTGTATATATGTGCCACATCTTCTTTATCCATTCATCCGATGATGGGCACTTAGATTGTTTCCATCTCTGGGCTATTGTAAATAGAGCTGCAATGAACATTTTGGTACATGACTCTTTTTGAATTTTGTTTTTTTCAGTGTATATGCCCAGTAGTGGGATTGCTGGGTCATCTGGTAGGTCTATTTGTAGTTTTTTAAGGAACTTCCATAGTGGCTGAACCAATTCACATTCCCACCAGCAGTGCAAGAGTGTTCCCTTTTCTCCACACCCTCTCCAGCATTTATTGTTTCTAGATTTTTTGATGATGGCCATTCTGACTGGTGTGAGATGATATCTCATTGTAGTTTTGATTTGCATTTCTCTAATGATTAATGATGTTGAGCATTCTTTCATGTGTTTGTTGGCAGTCTGTATATCTTCTTTGGAGAAATGTCTATTTAGATCTTCTGCCCATTTTTGGATTGGGTTGTTTGTTTTTTTGTTATTGAGCTGCATGAACTGCTTGTAAATTTTGGAGATTAATCCTTTGTCAGTTGCTTCATTTGCAAATATTTTCTCCCATTCTGAGGGTTGTCTTTTGGTCTTGTTTATGGTTTCCTTTGCTGTGCAAAAGCTTTGAAGTTTCATTAGGTCCCATTTGTTTATTTTTGTTTTTATTTCCATTGCTCTAGGAGGTGGGTCAGAAAGGATCTTGCTGTGATTTATGTCATAGAGTATTCTGCCTATGTTTTCCTCTAAGAGTTTGATAGTTTCTGGCTTTACATTTAGGTTTTTAATCCATTTTGAGCTTATTTTTGTGTGTGGTGTTAGGGAGTGATCTACTCTCATACTTCTACATGTATCTGTCCAGTTTTCCCAGCACCACTTATTGAAGAGGCTGTCCTTTCTCCACTGTACATTCCTGCCACCTTTATCAAAGATAAGGTGTCCATATGTGCATGGGTTTATCTCTGGACTTTCTATCCTGTTCCATTGATCTATCTTTCTGTTTTTGTGCCAGTACCATACTGTCTTGATTACTGTAGCTTTGTAGTATTGTCTGAAGTCAGGGAGCCTGATTCCTCCAGCTCCTTTCTTCATTCTCAAGATTGCTTTGGTTATTCGGTGTCTTTTGTGTTTCCATACAAATTGTGAAATTTTTTGCTCTAGTTCTGTGAAAAATGCCAGTGGTAGTTTGATAGGGATTGCATTGAATCTGCAGATTGCCTTGGGTAGTAGAGTCATTTTCACAATGTTGACTCTTCCAATCCAAGAACATGGTATATCTCTCCATCTATTTGTATCGTCTTTAATTTCTTTCATCAGTGTTTTATAATTTTCTGCATACAGGTCTTTTGTCTCCTTAGGTAGGTTTATTCCTAGATATTTTATTCTTTTTGTTGCAATGGTAAATGGGAGTGTTTTCTTGATTTCATTTTCAGATTTTTCATCATTAGTATATAGGAATGCCAGAGATTTCTGTGCATTAATTTTGTATCCTGCTACTTTACCAAATTCATTGATTAGCTCTAGTAGTTTTCTGGTAGCATCTTTAGGATTCTCTATGTATAGGATCATGTCATCTGCAAACAGTGACAGCTTTACTTCTTCTTTTCCGATTTGGATTCTTTTATTTCCTTTTCTTCTCTGATTGCTGTGGCTAAAACGTCCAAAACTATGTTGAATAAGAGTGGTGAGAGTGGGCAACCTTGTCTTGTTCCTGATCTTAGTAGAAATGCTTTCAGTTTTTCACCATTGAGGATGATATTGGCTGGGGCTTGTCATATATGGCCTTTATTATGTTGAGGAAAGTTCCCTCTATGCCTACTTTCTGCAGGGTTTTTATCATAAATGGGTGTTGAATTTTGTTAAAAGCTTTCTCTGCATCTATTGAGATGATCATATGGTTTTTTTCCTTCAATTTTTTAATATGGCTTATCACACTGATAGATTTGCATATATTGAAGAATCCTTGCATTCCTGGAATAAACCCCACTTGATCATGGTGTATGATCCTTTTAATGTGCTGTTGGATTCTGTTTGCTAGTATTTTGTTGAGGATTTTTGCATCTATGTTCATCAGTGATATTGGCCTGTAGTTTTCTTTCTTTGTGCATCCTTGTCTGTTTTTGGTATCAAGGTGATGGTGGCCTCGTAGAAGGAATTTGGGAGTGTTCCTCCCTCTGCTATATTTTGGAAGAGTTTGAGAAGGATAGGTGTTAGCTCTTCTCTAAATGTTTGATAGAATTCGCCTGTGAAGCCATCTGGTCGTGGGCTTTTGTATGTTGGAAGATTTTTAATCACAGTTTCAATTTCAGTGCTTGTGATTGGTCTGTTCATATTTTCTATTTCTTCCTGATTCAGTCTTGGCAGGTTGTGCATTTCTAAGAATTTGTCCATTTCTTCCAGATTGTCCATTTTATTGGCATAGAGTTGCTTGTAGTAATCTCTCATGATCTTTTGTATTTCTGCAGTGTCAGTTGTTACTTCTCCTTCTTCATTTCTAATTCTATTGATTTGAGTCTTCTCTCTTTTTTCTTGATGAGTCTGGCTAGTGGTTTATCTATTTTGTTTATCTTCTCAAAGAACCAGCTTTTAGTTTTATTGATCTTTGCTATTGTTTCCTTCATTTCTTTTTCTTTTATTTCTGATCTGATTTTCATGATTTCTTTCCTTCTGCTAGCTTTGAGGGTTTTTTGTTCTTCTTTCTCTAATTGCTTGAGGTGCAAGGTTAGGTTGTTTATTCGAGATGTTTCCTGCTTCTTAAGGTGGGCTTGTATTGCTATAAACTTCTCCCTTAGAACTGCTTTTGCTGCATCCCATAGGTTTTGAGTCGTCGTGTCTCCATTGTCATCTGTTTCTAGGTATTTTTTTATTTCCTCTTTGACTTCTTCAGTGATCACTTCATTATTAAGTAGTATATTGTTTAGCCTCCATGTGTTTGTATTTTTTACAGATCTTTTCCTGTAATTGATATCTAGTCTCATGGCATTGTGGTCAGAAAAGATACTTGATACAATTTCAATTTTCTTAAATTTACCAAGGCTTGATTTGTGACCCAAGATATGATCTATCCTGGAGAATGTTCCATGAGTACTTAAGAAAAATGTGTATTCTGTTGTTTTTGGATGGAATGTCCTATAAATACCAATTAAGTCCATCTTGTTTAATGTATCATTTAAACCTTGTGTTTCCTTATTTATTTTCATTTTGGATGATCTGTCCATGGGTGAAAGTGGGGTGTTAAAGTCCCCTACTATGAATGTGTTACTGTCGATTTCCCCTTTAATGGCTGTTAGTATTTGCCTTATGTATTGAGGTGCTCCTATGTTGGGTGCATAAATATTTATAATTGTTATATCTTCTTCTTGGATCGATCCCTTGATCATTATGTAGTGTCCTTCTTTGTCTCTTTTAATAGTCCTTATTTTAAAGTCTATTTTGTCTGATATGAGAATTGCTACTCCAGCTTTCTTTTGGTTTCCATTTGCATGGAATATCTTTTTCCATCCCCTTACTTTCAGTCTGTATGTGTCTCTAGGTCTGAAGTGGGTCTCTTGTAGACAGCATATATAAGGGTCTTGTTTTTGTATCCATTCAGCCAACGTGTGTCTTTTGGTGGGAGCATTTAGTCCATTTACATTTAAGGTAATTATCGATATGTATGTTCCCATTCCCATTTTCTAAATTGTTTTGGGTTCGTTATTATAGGTCTTTTCCTTCTCTTGTGTTTCTTGTCTAGAGAAGTCCCTTTAGCATTTGTTGTAAAGCCGGTTTGGTGGTGCTGAACTCCCTCAGCTTTTGCTTGTCTGTAAAGGTTTTAATTTCTCCATCAAATCTGAATGAGATCCTTGCTGGGTAGAGTAGTCTTTGTTGCAGGTTTTTCTCCTTCCTCACTTTCAGTATGTCCTGCCACTCCCTTCTGGCTTGTAGGGTTTCTGCTGAGAGATCAGCTGTTAACCTTATGGGGATTCCCTTGTGTGTTATTTGTTGTTTTTCCCTTGCTGCTTTTAATATGCTTTCTTTGTATTTAATTTTTGACAGTTTGATTAATATGTGTCTTGGTGTATTTCTCCTTGGATTTATCCTTTATGGGACTCTCTGTGCTTCCTGGACTTGATTAACTATTTCCTTTCCCATATTAGGGAAGTTTTCAACTATAATCTCTTCAAATATTTTCTCAGTCCCTTTCTTTTTCTCTTCTTCTTCTGGAACCCCTATAATTCGAATGTTGGTGCGTTTAATGTTGTCCCAGAGGTCTCTGAGACTGTCCTCAGTTCTTTCCATTCTTTTTTCTTTATTCTGCTCTGCAGTAGTTATTTCCACTATTTTATCTTCCAGGTCACTTATCCGTTCTTCTGCCTCAGTTATTCTGCTATTGATCCCATCTAGAGTACTTTTAATTTCATTTATTGTGTTGTTCATCGTTGCTTGTTTCATCTTTAGTTCTTCTAGGTCCTTGTTAACTGATTCTTGCATTTTGTCCATTCTATTGTCCATTCTATCTCCAAGATTTCGGATCAACCTTACTATCATTATTCTGAATTCTTTTTCAGGTAGACTGCCTATTTCCTCTTCATTTGTTAGATCTGGTGGGTTTTTATCTTGCTCCTTCATCTGCTGTGTGTTTTTCTGTCTTTTCATTTTGCTTATCTTACTGTGTTTGTGGTCTCCTTTTTTGCAGGCTGAAGGTTCGTAGTTCCTGTTGTTTTTTGTGTCTGTCCCCAGTGGCTAAGGTTGGTTCAGTGGGTTGTGTCGGTTTCCTGGTGGAGGGTACTAGTGCCTGTGTTCTGGTGGATGAGGCTGGATCTTGTCTTTCTGGTGGGCAGGTTCACGTCTGGTGGTGTGTTTTGGGGTGTCTGTGGCCTTATTATGATTTTAAGCAGCCTCTCTTCTAATGGGTGGAGTTGTGTTCCTGTTTTGCTAGTTGTTTGGCATAGGGTGTCCAGCACTGTAGCTTGCTGGTCGTTGAGTGAAGCTGGGTGCTGGTGTTAAGATGGAGGTCTCTGGGAGATTTTCACCATTTGATATTATGTGGAGCTGGGAGGTCTTTTGTTGACCAGTGTCCTGAAGTTGGTTCTCCCACCTCAGAGGCACAGCACTGGCTCCTGGCTGGAGCACCAAGAGCCTTTCATCCACACGGCTCAGAATAAAAGGGAGAAAAAGCAGAGAGAATTAGTAGAAGTAGGAAGAAAGAAAGAAAGAAAGGAGGGAAGGAAAGAGGAAGGAAGAAAGAAAGAAAGAAAGAAAGGAGGGAAGGAAAGAGGAAGGAAGGAAGAAAGAAAGAAAGAAGCAAAGAAGGAAAGAAGGCAAGAAGGAAAGGAAGGAGGGAGGGAGGGAGGGACGAAGGAAGGAAGGAGGAAAGGAAGGAAAAAAGACAGAAAGAAAGAAGATACAGTAAAATAAAATAAAATATAATAAAGTTATTGAATTAAAAAATAATTATTTAGAAAAAAAAAAGGGATGGATAGAACCTTAGGACAAATGTTGGAAGCAAAGCTATACAGACAAAATCTTACACAGAAGCATACACATACACCCTCACAAAAAGAGGTAAAGGGGAAAAAAATCATAAATCTTTCTCTCAGAGACCACCTCCTCAATTTGGGATGATTCGTTGTCTAAAGGAGGGAAGGAAGGAAGGAAAGAAAGAAAGAAAGGAAAAAAGAAAGAAAGAAGGTAAAGTATAATAAAGGTATTAAAATTAATTATTAAGGAAAAAAATTTAAAAAAAAAACCATGGACGGATAGAACCCTAGGACAAATGGTGGAAGCAAAACTATACAGACAAGATCTCACACAGAAGCATACACATACACATTCACAAAAAGAGGAAAAGGGGAAAAAAGCATAGACCTTGCTCTCTAAGCCCACCTCCTCAATTTGGGATGAATTGTTGTCTATTCATGTATTCCACAGATGCAGGGTACATCAAGTTGATTGTGGAGGTTTAATCCACTGTTTCTGAGGCTGCTGGGAGAGATTTCCCTTTCTCTTCTTTGTTCTCACAGCTCACAGGGGCTCAGCTTTGGATTTGGCCCTGCCTCTGCGTGTAGGTCGCTGGAGGGCGTCTGTTTTTTGCTCAGACAGGACGGGGTTAAAGGAGCAGCTGATTGGGGGCTCTGGCGCACTCAGGCCAGCGGGGCGGGAGGGGCACTGCGTGCGGGGCGGGCCTGCGGCGGCAAAGGCCGGCGTGACTTTGCACCAGCCTGAGGCCCGCCGTGCGTTCTCCCGGGGAAGTTGTCCCTGGATCCCTGGAACCTGGCAGTGGTGGGCTGCACAGGCTCCGCGGAAGAGGGGTGTGGATAGTGACCTGTGCTCACACACAGGCCCCTTGGTGGCGGCAGCAGCAGCCTTAGCCTCTCCTGCCCGTCCCTGGGGTCCGCGCTTTTAGCCGCAGCTCGCGCCCATCTCTGGAGTTCCTTTAAGCAGCGCTCTTAAACCCCTCTCCTCGCGCACCAGGAAACGAAGAGGGAAGAAAAAGTCTCTTGCCTCTTCGGCAGGTGTAGACTTTTCCCTGGACTCCCTCCCGGCTAGCCGTGGTGCACTAACCCCTTCAGGCTATGTTCAATCCGCCATCCCCAGTCCTCTCCCTGCGCTCCGACCGAAACCCGAGCCTCAGCTCGCAGCCCCGCCCGCCCCGGTGGGTGAGCAGACAAGCCTCTCGGGCTGGTGAGTGCCGGTCGGCACCAATCCTCTGTGCGAGAACCTCTCCGCTTTGCCCTCCGCACCCCTGTTGCTGTGCACTCCTCCGCGGCTCCGTAGCTCCCCGCTCCGCCTCCCGCAGTCTCCGCCCACGAAGGGGCTTCCTAGTGTGTGGAAACTTTTCCTCCTTCACAGCTCCCTCCCATTGGTGCAGGTGCCGTCCCTATTCTTTTGTCTCTGTTTTTTCTTTTTTTCTTTTGCCCTACCCAGGTATGTGGGGAGTTTCTTGCCTTTTGGGAGGTCTGAGGTCTTCTGCCAGCGTTCAGTAGGTGTTCTGTAGGAGTTGTTCCACGTGTAGATATATCTGTGGGGAGGAAGGTGATGTCCGCGTCTTACTCTTCCGCCATCTTCAAGGTTTCCCTGGACCATCCTTCTTGAATATGATTCCATGAAGCCACCATTTAAGGTTGTCTGGATCTTGGTTCCTTCTAGCAATCTACTACTCCAACAGTGTGTAGTTCATCAAATTCAGGTCTTTCTGAAGCCAGGCTAGAAATACAAAGTGAGGTGGACGACTAAGGTAACTGACCAAAAAGGAGGAAAGCAGACGGCAAAACAATTTCCCAATTTCATTTTTTCCCATATTCTCTGTGCTTGACAAAGGAAAAAATATTAGGGTCTGAGTTCCTTTCATTATTAGCCATTGTTGGTTCAAAGTCTGAGGAAAAAAAAAAAAAGATAAACACGAAAATATGGAGTCCAGAATTACGTTAGCTCTCTTGCATGCAATATCACAACTTAAAAGGCCTTCCAAAATGGACGGATAAACTTTAAAAAATATAGCCCAATCTTTTCAATCTAAACAAGTAAACACTAAAAACATATTTTAGAAATCCAGCAAACACACTAACCACAGTCAAAACAAAGAAAGGCTTATGGCTTACCAAATGACAGTGGCTGTCTACAAGAGAGAGAAAGAGAATACTCCAAAATTCTATCTGACCTGGCAGAGCTCAGCACAGCTACTATTCTTCTTTCCTAAAATCAAGGCATAAAGAAATTGAATAAAACTTGCCAAAATGTCACCCGCTGCCTCCAAAAGCAGATTAAAGAAGGGAGTGTCCAGAAATCAGGATGAAGAAAACTACTTAGAGAAGCCAATTTTCTTATCAGTGGACCACCAGGGTTTATCTGGGTAATAAAATGATAATAGACCTTTCTGTCGTCTTCTTTTTATAATTTATACATTTAAATTTCAGTTAACATTTTAAAAATATCCAATCAGAATGACAGGCATTTCCAGAAGTATCCGTTTTTTTAATCCTCACCCTTTTACAAATGTGAAAACTGAGGCTCAGTATAGCTGTCAAGGGATTTTCCTAAATCATTGAAGCTGTAAATTTGGGACCTAAGTCTGAATCAGTTTCTCATTTTATCTTGGCTAACTTCTTAAAATTCTGTTTAGGGATATGGGGAGGGGGAAGGGTAATCTGGGACGAAGTAAGAGAGTGGCATGGACATATATACACTACCAAACGTAACATAGATAGCTAGTGGGAAGCAGCCAAATAGCACAGGGAGATCAGCTCGGGGCTTTGTGACCACCTAGAGGGGTGGGATAGGGAGGGTGGGAGGGAGACGCAAAAAAGGAGGGGATATGGGGATATATATATATGTATAGCTGATGCACTGTTATACAGCAGAGACTAACACAACATTGTAAAGCAATTGTACTGAAATAAAGATGTTAAAAAATATATATAAGAAAGCTATACTATAAAATAGATACAGTGATAATATATCTGAGAGGTGGAATTATGGCTGATTTTTAATCTATTTTTGGATTATTTGATTACATGATTTCTCTATAAAGAATATGAATCTCTTGTGTAATAAAAGTTACTCAAAACCAAAAAACAAAACAAAACAATTATGTTTAGGAAGAGAGGATAGAATGAAGGTTTGAGCATAGAAATCATCCAGAAATCACTGAAGATAGTGGGTCTGTAGTGCAGTTTCATTTGTAGTGGGTTTGACTTACATTCTTATATTTAGTTTTATTTCTATACAACTATCAAAGAAGGAGAAAGAAGTTGGGTAATATTTGCATTTGCAAATAATCAAAGCAGAATTGCTTTTAGCTTTAACAAAAAGATCGTTTTGTGATCTCAGATTAACATCTTTATTCTTAAATGGAGCATAAATAACATTTATTGGCTAAGATTATTTGCAATAAACAAGACTGTTTACTGTTTACCACCTAGCAGATGACTATTTGTAATTCTCACTGAGTATGCTAAAACCTTATACTGAACTCTCATTTTACCAAAGTGAATTTAAATTAACTTCAGCAGCCAGAATTAATGAAACCGGGTAAATGATGCAAAGGTATTCCACAGGGTATTCTGTTTTAATTAGAGATAGAAAATGTGAGTCATTAGAGGTTTTAAAAAATGTTGCATTTTCTACTTTCTCATATTTTAAATCTAGGAATATAGATGAAAACTAAAAAATGTTAGCCACTTTAGTTCAGTTTTTAATGTATATCAGCTCTGAATTTATATTGAGTGAATAGTAAAGAGTCTGAATGAAGAACATAATCTGGAGGCATTCAGGTACAAGTCCTAAATTTTATTAGAAGTTGAGTATCTGTTAATTAGCAGGCAGCTATATAACAACTATAAAGCCACTACAATTCATACATTGTAGCATTACTACATGAATGAACACATATACAAATTAAATAGGAAAGAATATCCACAAATAGTTCTAAGTATGTCTGGGAAGTTTGATTGTGACAAAGTCAAGGTATAATCTTTAAAACTGATGCCAAAAAAACTACACACCCATTCAAAACTAAAGTCTGTACCTCACACTACATACCAAAATAAATTACACCAGTTGCACATGTAAGAAGCTTGCAAGTTGCCACTTTACCTTAACAAGATGCGTCTTTTACAAATGTTTTCTCCCACTCTGTGGCTTGTCTTTTCATTATCTTGATAGTGATTTTCACAGAGCAGAAATTTTCTATTTTAATGAAGTCTAGCTTATCAATTCTTTCTTTCATGGAGTGTGCCTTTGGTGTTATATTTTAAAAGTCATTGCCATACCCAAGGTCATCTAGGTTTTCTCCTATGTTATCTTCTGGGAGTTTTACAGTTTTGTGTTTTACATTTAGGTCTGTGGTTCATTTTGAGTTAATTTTTATGAAGGATATAAAGTCTGGGTCTAGATTTTTATTTTTACTATGGACATCCAGTTGTTTCAGCACTATTTGATGAAAAGACTATCTTTGCTCCATTGTATTGTCTTTGTTCTTCTGCCAAAGATCAGTTGATTGTATTTATGTGAGTCTATTTTGGGGCTCTTTATTCTGTTACACTGATCTATTTGTTCTTTCACCAATACCACCCTGACTTGATTACTGAACCTTCATAATAAGTCTTCAAGCTGGGTAGTGTCATTCCTTCAACTTTGTCCTTCAATGAGGTGATAGCTATTCTGGGTCTCTTGCCTCTTCATATGGACTTTAGAATCAGTTTGCCAATATCCATAAAATAACTTGCTGGGATTTTGATTGGGATTGCACTGGATTTCTATAGATTAATTCGGAAAGAACTGACATTTTGATAATACAGAGTCTTCCTATTCATGAACATGCAATATCTCTCCATTTATTTAGTTATTCTTTGGCTTCATTCATCACGGTTTTGTAGTTTTCCTCCTATAGAGGTTGTACATATTTATTAGATTTATACTGAAGTATTACATTTGTGGCAATGCTAATGTAAATAGTGTGGGTTTTTTTTTTAACCTATTCAACTTGTTCATTATTGGTATATAGGAAAGCAATATACAAAGCCTTTTGTATATTAACTTTGGATACTGCAACCTTGCTATAATCACTTATTAGTTACAGGAGTTTTGGGTTAATCTAAGATTTTCTACGTAGATGATCATGTCACCTGTGAACAAAGACAGCTTTATGTCTTCCTTCTCAATCTGTACACCTTTTCTTTTCTTTTCTTGCCTTATTGCATTAGCAAGGACTTGCAGCACAATATTGAAAAGTTATACTAAAGGACGACATCCTTGCCTTGTGCTTAATCTTAGTGGGAAAGCATTGAGTTTCTCTCAAGTAAGTATGATGTTAGCTATTGGTTTTTTTGTAGATCATATTTATCAAATTAAGAAAGTCCCTCTCTATTCCTAGTTTAGTGAGAGTTTTTCTCATGAGTGCATGCTGGATTTTGTCAAATGCTTCTTCCGCATGTATTTATATGTTTTTTTCCCCCTTTTTTTGTCTTGGTTGGATTGTATTAATTAATTTTGAAGTGTTGAACCAGCCTTACATACCTGACACAAATCCCGTTTGGTCATGGTATACAATTGTTTTTATACTTTTTTGGCTTCAATTTGCTAACATTTTGTTGAGAATCTCTGACACAATTTTTCTCACATTTCTGCTATAAAGTGTTTGGGATTCTAACTAATTTAAGCAATTAATTAGTCTTATCAAATTGTGCTTTTTTTTTTTTGTGGTACGCAGGCCTCTCACTGTTGTGACCTCTCCCGTTGCGGAGCACAGACTCTGGACGTGCAGGCTCAGTGGCCATGGCTCATGGGCCCAACCGCTCCATGGCATGTGGGATCTTCCTGGACCGGGGCACGAGCCCGTGTCCCCTGCATCAGCAGGTGGACTCCCAACCACTGCGCCACCAGGGAAGCCCTCAAATTGTGCTTTTTATTCAAAGATACACCATAGCAGAACCCTGAGGGAATGGATAGTGAATGATAAGGCCTGAATTTACACTTCTTTTATTCTTTATACCCTGAACCCATCTCTCAACAAGTGTTTACGGTTGATGTTTATTTTTTTGGAAATTAGACATAGCTCACTCCATTCATTCATTCAACAGATTCTACAGCAGAAGGGAGGCTTCTAAGGAGGTAGGGTGTATTAGTGGGGCTGCAGGTTATTACAGGGAATCCAAGCAAGGCCTCATAATGGAGACGGTGATATTTGAGAAAAGAGTGAGTGGATGAGTACTGTAGATAGTAAAGAGAACAACAATTCAGGTTAAGGGAACAGCGATTGAAAATGTCTACCTACTATACTTGTTGAACATCAAGGACTAAAGAGTATAAGGTATTTGGAAAAGAGTGAGCAAGGAGTAGAGTTGGAGGAGATGAGATCAAATATATAATGTGGAGAGTAATCATGTAGCAAATTTCCAGCATTTTAAGAACTTCAGCTTCAACTATGATGAAGAGGAAGACCCTGAAGTCACATAATTCTTCTGACTTAGATTCTCAAAGGGTTCTCCGGCCACTGTGTTAAGGATACAGTTCAGAGGGATAATAATTAAGATGACAGACAACGAAATCTTAATCCTGAGTGGTAACAGTGGAAAAATCGAGAAACTGTCAAATTCTGGTTCTATCTCAAAGATAGGGCTGACACATTTTGCTTGTGTATTGGATGTAAAAGGAGAGAGAAAGAAAAACGTCAAAGATGAATCACATTTTGTAACTGAGCACCAGGAAGAATGGAGCTGCGCTTTTCTGTTTTGGAAAGTCTACAGAAAAAGCATGAGTGACTATGTGTGTATTTGATTGCAAGGTATATTAAGTTTGGGATGTCTATTAAATGACAAAACAGAGATATTCTGTTAGTAACCAGTCTTGTTAGGTGGATCCAGTCTGTAAAGGACAACCATCACCCTACCTAATCTGCTCAATCTGAAGACCCATAAAGGACTTCGGGGCATTAGTGTGAAGAGGGCTTCCTTTTGCATTTGTGTGTATGTGTGTTATTTGCTTTGACACTGTGGTTAGGCTAAAGTAGCACTATTCTGGGCTTTCATCTTTGGCAACTTTTTTCTCGCCAAGAAGCTTTTTTATTGGGTTGATGCCAAATGAGTATTTGCCTGATTCTTCATGTCCTGATTCTTTAACTATTTTCCTAGTTTGGACAGCCACAAATTTGGTTAGTATTTGTTAATTTCACCCTTCTACTTGGACAAACTTGAAGCGAAGTGAAGTCCCACCACACTGATGGTAGACTCCATCTAAGCATGCTCAAAAGAGCACAGAAGGGCTTCCCTCGTGGCGCAGTGGTTGAGAATCCACCTGCCGATGCAGGGGACGCGGGTTCGTGCCCCGGTCCGGGAGGATCCCACATGCTGTGGAGCGGCTGGGCCCGTGAGCCATGGCCGCTGAGCCTGCGCGTCCGGAGCCTGTGCTCCGCAACGGGAGAGGCCACAACAGTGAGAGGCCTGCGTACTGCAAAAAAAAAAAAAAAAAAAAGAAAAAAGCACAGAAGGTTGTCCACGGGGAGGGTACTATCAGAGGCTGATTGACAGTCTCTGTGTTGTAGACCAACTTAAGGGCAAACACATATGGTTCTTATGCTTTCCTGCTCCTGATAATAGGCAATGGCAGGCTCTGGATCACAATGTTTGAACCCAGCAGGAATAGTGCTACACTATATGTGGCATGACTATGATAAGGGGTATGTATCTTATCTAGCATGTATCTTCTTTTTTATGCTACACAAATACAAGGCTGTCACTTTCTGAGACAATAAACTTTCTCTGGCTGTGACAGATTCAAAGCAGATGCCAAGTTAGAAACATTTCTGAATTAGGTGATTTGGGTTCCTTGACCAGGTTAAAAAAAACAAAACAAAACTGTTTTTCTTCTTGGTTTCACATTTAAACAATATGAGTTAGTCTAAACTATATGACCAAAAAATAGAACTACTAAAATAACAGACTCTTACCATTATTATTTTGATATAATAAATAATAGAGGGATATCGTTTTACTAATAATTACCAGCATTTAGTAATGACAAGCAAAACATTAAGCCTTTAGGAAATTTGTGAACTCCTTCATTTCTTACAATAACTCTGTCAGATTGGTACCAGTATTTGTCCCCATTGATGAAGAAACTCAGTTTCAGAGGAAGACACTGAGGCACAGAGAGGTTAAATGTAACTTGTCTATAATTGCCCTAGCTGCTATGCTAGTCTGCTTCATCAACCACTATCACCACTATCACATTTCTTTAACTGGACTTTAGATTCAGATAAACAATTTTTCCTGGTTGTAAGGAAATCATTTAACAAGCCCAGATTGCAATGCTTGAAATACAAGTCTGAGCCCAAATCTGAGAACCCTAAACCATGTGATCACTAAAAATACTGAGTATCAATTCTGAGCCTTATGAGTTTGAATTTAAAATAACAGGCCCTATTAGGAATAAGTGTACAAATGGCATTCTAGGAGGGAATATATCCAACAGGTGTTTTAAATTCCTTTAGTGGCAGTGAAAATGTATGAAGGCATTTCCTGCAATACTAAATGAGCTGATTTGTTCTTGGTGGGTAAACACTGAACTTTGTTTACAAAACTTAACCTGAAAGTATTTTCTAAGTATCCTGCTATTAATCTACTCAAAGTTAGCCTTGTTATCTCCTTTAACAAACAAGAATGCTAAAACACAGTCTCAGTTAGTATAGTATGGATAAATCATTTGCGGTCTTGGGGAAACTTGTACCTTAACGAATGTCTTCAATTTGGGGAAGACATGAATTCACAATTGCCATTCTCTATGTGTATTATTGCCATATAAACTAATTCCAGCAAAAGAAATCTATAGTTAGGTAGATCTTTTCATAAAGTGATGCAGTCACTCAGGAATACTTTATAACCTAAACCGACTGGACAGTCAGTAACCAATGAATTATCCTAATGCTGATTCATCTCAGAGGTCCTTTATTCCAATGACTTTTGCTGCTATCTTTCTCTGTTCCTTTTGGGATTAAGAACTATGCATAAAGTCTTAGTTACTCTAAGGTTCACCTTGTACCTCTCCTATCATACAACTCATCACTTTCTCCATCATATGCCACCAAATGCCACAAAGAAATCTGATTACTCTGCGGTCATGGCACAGGTATTTCTAAAGAGAGGAACACCTGTTCAAAAATCACTAATCTGAGAATAAATATACGGGGAAATGAACTGGGGCATGACTGGAATCAACTGAAACTGTGAGAGGCCAGCGGGGCAGATATGTGTGTCTGTATGTGCCTAATAGCTAGTGGGAAGCAGCCGCATGGCACAGGGCTATTGGCTCGGTGCTTTGTGACAGCCTGGAGGGGTGGGATGGGGAGGGTGGGAGGGAGGGAGACGCAACAGGGAAGACATATGGGAACATATGTTTATGTATGACTGATTCACTTTGTTATAAAGCAGAAACTAACACACCATTGTAAAGCAATTATACCCCAATAAAGATGTTAAAAAAAAAAAAAAGAATAATGTTCTGTATGAGAAAAAATGCTTAAATGCCCCAAACTTTAATCCAATTAATATCTGGGAATATATTTCAAGATCACTTGTATATATGTGTATGTACATAATGTTAGCATTGTATATAAGTTGTGTTATGTTCTCCCTTCTATTCATGGGAATATGTTGCCTTTAAAGTTTAAACCTCCTTGTTGATTTTGTACATGGATGAAGGTTCCCTCAGTATGATAAGTTCAAGGATTTTTTTCTCCAATACCATTCATACGAAATCCTATTACTTAATTTCTTTTTGATAGATTTTCAGATGACAGTCCAAGATAGTTCTGCCAAAGGAAATCAGAGGACTACCAAATATGGAAAAGACTTTGGAACACTTACAGTGTGTTTTCATGGTCTGCATCAGAATTCTACAGAAGGTGTTTGGCTGAATTGGCAGTGAAATGAGAATGGAAAGTTAGTGTATCAGTTAGTTTTCACTGTGGTATGTTTTCTTTTCTACTATTCTACTATGTATTAGAAATTATGTAAAAATCAGGAGAAGAGAAATGGTTAAGAAAAAATATAATCTGTCATGTTAAAGACATTTGGCACTTACCTAGGCTCACAGGTAACATGAGAGAACATGAGGGCTGGCTTGTGAGAGCTGACTTTGTTCCATTTCCCTCACTGTACTGATGAAAAGCTTTGAGACTCAAAGAAGGAAGTGACCCTGACAGAAGCATACCATGAATCAGTGATGAAAGGGAGACTCTTTGGCTTCTGTAGAGCCACGCTTCTGTGCAGAAGGTATTAAAGAAGCATTAATTAAATGCTCCTTTACCTAACAACGTGGAGCTTAATCATAGGGTTTGGGCTTCTTGTCTCTTCTTTTCTTTTGCTTTCTCTTTTACATCCTTGGGGGCCTTAGTTTAGTTGCTCTCTTGAACTGGATTTACAAGACATTTATTTTCACTAGCCCTTATTTTTTGGATTGTAAGCTGAATTTTTAAGAAGTTGGGGAAGGATACTGAACTGTCAAAAGTTAACAGAGTATTGGCAAAGATATAAAAATAATTATAATGCCAATTTCCCTGGGTATTCTCTGCGTACTTTAAGGGTAAAAATAGTATTTGTAAAGTGATTTCAAAATGTGCAAATATTACCTGTGGGACATAACCTACTGGTTAAGAGCACTAACTGTGAAATTAATTTGCCTGGATCTTTTTTCCCCAGCTCCACTACATATTAGTGGTGGGATTTCAGGAGTGGTACTTCTTTGTGTTTCACTTCCTCTTTGAAAAACAAGGGCTTAATAACCTCACCCATTTTACAGAGCTGTGGCGTGGAGTTAATACATGTAGAGTGGTTAGGAATCCATGCCACTCTTAAGTCTTTTAAAATCAATCTTACTATTGTTGTTACTACTATTATTATTTTGTTAGCTGTCCTTGAAAAAGTTTGCCAGCAGAACTCACTTGCTTTTCTTTTTGTTGTATATTCTCTACATCCTACTTAAGCGTTCTACCAAGCCTTAAGAGGCTCTTTTCAGATATTTTACACCTCTTTACTTGTTTGTCTCAGCAAAAGTAAAAGGAGTGTGGCTCCCCTTGATCAAACAAACAAGAACTTTGGTTTTCTCCCATTCATACACATTGGTGAACAGATGTGAGAAAACGACTCCATGAGGCTTTCAGTCTGGAGCCAAACATCCAGGCTCTGTGTAACTCGACACTATTACGCACACATATTGGTCCCTTAGGACCCAAAAGAATCTCAACTAAGCCCATCATTATTTCAGGAATATGAAGAATGCTTTTTGTGAAGTAGTTGAACATAACAGAAATACAAGAAAAGGCAGAGCTGTTTCATATCACAACTTTTTGAGAAATGCTCAGAGCTCTAAGATGTAGCTGACAATTCCCCCATCAGCTAATGCTTTCAAAGTGACCATAAGTTTCACCATAAATACATTTCTTCAGCAATGGCAATAACACGGTGATTATACTGCTCAATTCCTCACAGTGTCAGCATTAAAAACATTAAAAGGGTAAGTTAAAATATCTGTCTGATTGCTTCTGACATAACCCCGAGATCTCTTTTATTTCTGTACTCCATCAATTATAATGTGGAACATTAAGATAAATTATTTCTAAACACTAACAAGGAATGTAGCAACAAGTGGCAGACAATCAAGTGGAATTTTGCCATAGCATGGTGCTTATTTTGTTACAAGCAGGCATGCAAACCCAAAAGGATGTAATTTAGAGGAAACTCTGTCCTGTCTATCCTCTAGGAACTAGAACAAGGAGACTGAGAGAAGATGATTCTGGGTAAATCAAACCATTTTCTCCTAATTACAGCTGAATAATAGGCAGCAAACTCCCATGGAAGGTTGTGATCTGCGAAGAAAGCTACGAGGTTGCCCTGGTTAGGGTCTTTCATACACAGTTTTTCAAGCTCAGACTTGATCATCTGTCAGGGATGCTACAGTAGGGAGAGTTTTGCTGTAGTTGTGAGACTCAGCAAGATCACCTCCAACTCTAAAACCTACAATTTTAATTTAATCACCAACACCAGCCATCATTAACAGTGACCTCAAATAACTCCAAATCTGTTCATCTACTCACATATTCTTTACACAGTCAACAGACCTCGAGTGATTACTACATGCCAGACACAGTTCTAAGACCCAGAATAAGGGATAAGAAAGGTAACAAACTGTCACTGTGGGGCTTGAGTTCTTTGGGAAGAAGTTCATCTAAATACAAAGAGACACCAAAGATAATATTTGTTTTTATGATTATTCTGTGAAAGAAGTAAGGTAATCTGATAAATTGGGACTAAGTTAGGCTGGTAGGACAATCACGGAAAACTATCTTTAAGAGATGAGCGCCAAAGAATAGAAAGGAATAATTTATGGACAATTTTTCTGAAAATAATATTTCCAAAACATGGGAACAGCAAATACAAAGGCCCTGAGGCAAGATGAAGCTTAACTACAATCAAGGAACAAAAAGAAGCTAAAAAGTTAGGTCAGGAGATAACCACACAAATTTACACCAGCTTGTCCCTAACTTCAAGTCTACGTGGATATATTCTTGAGGTGAGTTAGACATATATATCACCCAAAAAACAAAAAAAAGTTGACTCCAAAATTACCCTGGAAATTCTGAGTGAGACTCTTTACAAAGGCACAACCATACTAAAGATCACAGACATCATTCTCCAAACTCCACTCTGGCCATCACTTGCAGGCATTTAATGGGGGTGTTTAATATCCTCTCTAAAATATTGGGCAGGAAGAACAAACATCCTAGCATGTCTGCACCGTGCACCTAGTGTCCCACAATTGAAAAGTAGCTGGAGCTCACCCTGCTGATGGCTTTGCCGGGATTTTTTTTACCTTTTATTAAGAGTCCCATCTCTTTTAAGGACTCGGATATATTTTTTGAGGGAAATAAACTATAGGAAAATTCAACTGACAGAGATCATACTGTACTTGACTTTTCTGTTCTTTGCTACATTTATTTGTTGAGACAAACGTCTGTTCTTAGCCTTATTTTAATGGCTCTGTTAAATAGAACGGACACACAGTACATTGCACATCCTTAAAGAACACAATTTAAGTTCTGAAATATGCATATACCCATGGACCTGCCAACACAATCAAGGAAAGGAACATATCCATCACTTGCAAGTGTTTTTATGCCTCATTCATAAAGCCCCTTTTTTCCCCTCACATTCCACCCCTCCACATACCCAGGTGACCACTGATATGCTTTGTATCGTTAGAGATGTGTTTGCATTTTTCTAGAAATTTATATAAATGGATTCACACAGTGAGGACTCTTTTAGCTGGCTTCTTTCACACAATGTAATTATTTTGAGTGTAATTCATATTTTTTGTGGGTATCAATAGTTTATCACTTTGCTTTGCTGAGTAGTGTTTCACTGTATCAGTATACCACAGTAGGTTTATTCATTCGCCTGTTGATGGGTGCTCGAGGTTGTTACAATTCTGTCTATTAAAAATAAAGATGCTGTGATGATCCATGTACAAGTCTTTGTAGGAACATATGCTTTCATTTTTCTTGCATAAATATCTAGGTGCAGAAATGCTGGATCATACGGTAGGTGTATGTTCAACTTATAAAGAAACAGCCAAACTGTTGACTGAAGTGACTGCACCATTTTCCTTCCCACTAGCAGTGTAAAAGACTTGCAGTTCCTACACTGCCTCACCAATACTTGGTGTGGTTGGACTTTTCTAATTTCAGCCATTCAATACGTGTGTAGTGATATCTCCTGGGGCTTTCATTTTCATTTAGCTAATAATTGATTATATTGAGCAACTTCATGTGCTTATTTGCATCCATACACCTCCTTGGCAGGATCTCTTTTAAAATATTTTTACCCATATTCTTAATTTAAAAAATGTTTTCTAATTACTGAGTTTTGAGAGTTCCATACGTGTTAGAGACACAAGTCTTTTCAGGTATATAATTTGTAAATATTTTCTTCCAAGCTGTGGCTTTTCTTTTATTAATAATGGCTTCCAAAGATGAAACCCAATTTATCACTTTTTTTCTTTTATAGATCTTGCTTTTGGTGTCATCTCTAGGAAATCTTTGCTTAACCCAACCCAAGGTCAAAAAGATTTCGTCCACGTTTTAGAGATTTATGTTTTGATCTACATTTAGTTAAATCTTTATATGGTGTGAAGTAGGGATCAAAGGTCATACTTTTGCATATGGCTATCTATGCACGATATCCGTGTGCTATATGCTTCCGGCACCATTTGTCAAGAAGACTATCCTTTCTCCTCGAAATTGGCTTTGCAACTCTGTTGAATAATCAATTGTCCTTATATGTGTGGATATGTTTCTGGGATCTACATTCTATTTGATTGACGTATTATATCTGACTCTTGGTTATAATATATTCTTTCACGATGTCTTTTCACTTGCTCATGTAAATAGTCTCCCAGTAATATAGCCTTACCATTTTACTGGACATACCTAGGTATACCTGAAATGCATTTGATAAATCGATGGAACTTGCACTCAAACTAGGGTTACTTTCCAAAAACACTTAAAATGTTGAGGTGTAAAAACTATGTACTCTACAGCCTTCCTGCCTCAACCAAGTGTATGTTAACACATCCCCACAAGCTATTTTGCATGTGTATGGGGCTGTAGACTGGGGAGTATGAGAGTGGTATGTGCTGTCTATCCCAAAAGATCATCATAGGACACAAAGGAAACATTAAGGAAATAGATAGGAATAGACAAATGCCAAATGTTAAAATATTTCTCATGCGTTTTTAACATTTACATTGAGATAAATAAGCAAATTATTATAAAATAAAATACAAAAATTTAGAGAATATTTCAGAATGCTCTTTTTTGCCAGATGCAACAAGATACTAGGAATAAATAGGGGAATTTTCTGGAACCAGCTTGTCTTTCCTTTTTTTATCACCATTGAGTGATCGGGTTGTATTTTATTCAGTCTATTGTACATGTGGGTGTGAATAAGATGGAACTTCTCTCAAAAAGAGAAATGAGCAACGAATATATGTTGTCAACTTGTCTAAAACATTTTTTCATGTTCTGACTCAGTTTTCTTTGTATTGGTATTTCAAGGGATTTTGATTTTTAATTTGACAATTAAGAAACCTTGATAACTTCAGTGATATCCCATGAAGATAATATAGACAACTGCAATGGAAAATGAAAAGATGATAATAGCAACCAGTACTGTGATATTTCTTGTCAGTGTTCTTTACTATTTAGAATAGCAACAAATCCCATATTAATTTGACTTTTTGAACTTTGGCCTTTACTTTGGTGGAAAAAGTTCCTTTCACTTTGCTTATTATCTGTTTTCAATTAAAAACAATTAATGGGGACTTCCATGGTGGCACAGTGGTTGAGAGTCCACCTGCGGATGCAGGGGACACGGGTTCGTGCCCTGGTCTGGGAAGATCCCACATGCCGCGGAGCGGCTGGGCCCGTGAGCCATGGCCACTGAGCCTGCACGTCCGGAGCCTGTGCTCAGCAACGGGAAAGGCCACAACAGTGAGAGGCCTGCGTACTGCAAAAACAAAAAGACAAAAACAAAACAAAAAAAATTAATGACCATACTTTGATATAATCATCTTAGAGTTGTATAGAGGCAGGATAGTTATGCAACTATTTATATATTTGTGGGTTCAAGGAAGTTTACAGCTTGATATTTGAATCCTGTGGAATGTAGCCTCCTTTCCCAGAAGGAAATGAACATATACACGTACTAAATGTAGTTTAAAATAAAGCAACATCTGTTCATAGAGGCACCTTCTATTCCAGGCATGTTTAGGTATAGGGAAGGGGAACAAGAGCTATAAAACATAATTCTTGTCTATAAGGAGTTTACAGTTTAGGGGGGTTGAGGGCACTCAATGACTCAATGAGGATGAGCCTGATGCAGGTGGCTACAAGGTCACCCTTGGATAAAGTCTGCTTTAGGAATGACCAGCTTACTCTTATTCTGTTAAACTCTTTAATGAAGTGTCCAATAAACCTGAATATCAAGCTCAAACACCACTTTAGAAATGTTTCCAGGGGGGCTAACAGCCAAAAAGTTAATATGATTCCTACACACTTGACACAACTCACCAGAGGTCTTGAATTCGGTGAGCATATTGACCTCCTTTAAGAAAGATCACCATTTAAACTTCGAATGCTAAGTTCTAAGAGAATGAAGTAAGTAATAAGTGATATTCAGGTTCAGAGGTGGAAGAGAAAAGAGGTCTCACCTTGAGTACAACATTTTGTTGGATTCTCCAAAGTGGCAAACAATAAGGAGAACACTAACCAGCTAAGACTCTGAAGAAGTTGAGAATTAAGATGAAAGCCTAAGATGGAGGTCAAAATGCCCCCTAGATTTAAGGATACACTGAGGCTGAAAGGGAAACTATTGAAAAAGATGTAGAAAATGCTAAATATTTCACAAAAAAATTATTAGAACTAATAAAACAACTTAGCAAAGTTTGTTTGCAGAATATGAAATCAACATATATGCATCACTTGCATTTCTGCACATTAACAATGAACAATCCGAAAAAGAAATTAGCCGAACAATTCCATTTACAATAGCATCAAAAAGAATAAAATACTTAGGAATAAGCTTAACTAAAGACATGAAAGACTTGTACACTGAAAACTACAGCATTATTGAAAGAAATTAAGGAAAACATAAATAAATGGAAAGACATCCCATGTTCATGAACTATTGTTAAATGTCCATATTACACAAAGCTACCTACAGATTTAATGCAATGCCTATCAAAATCCCCTATTTTGGCAGAAATAGAAGAAATGACTTCAAAATTGATATGTAAGCACAAAGGACCCTCAACAACCAAAGCAAACTTGAAGACCTCACACTTTCTTTTGAAATGAAGTTTTCTTGTTATTGTGGGTTAAAAATCCAAAGTCCTAAAAGTCCATAAATTATCCTCCTAAATTTACATTTTGGTGCATTTTCAGTGACAGGCCTTTCAGTGCCTGAGTGGCATTGAGGGCTGCTTCAATATCTGTAGCTTGGACTTCCGTCACTGACATGGTGTGGGTATCTCAGAGCTTTGGCTCTTTTACCAGTTGATCAAGTCCCGCATGAACCATGCTCAGAAGGGCCCCACGCTTGCTTGGTTTCATGCTCTGCTATTGCTGTCTTGAAATTCTTAATGATTTTATCTTTGAACTTATGTTTGTAAGTAAACTTTATGGGACAATAAAATATATGCATGAGCAGAGAAGGCATGTGCAATATGTGTGTCTGCCACCATTCCTGCTGCCCCATTCACAACTAGTTTTCACCCTGCTTATGGTATGCTTTCCATGACATGCTTATTTGGTACGCATTTGGAGTCTTACTGAGTTCCACCAGAATTCTGTGCTACTGGTCACATCCAAGACTAAGTGAAGGTGTTAAGAGCTCCGGGAGGCCATGCTTTCCATTTGAATCTGAACTTACTTCTAACACAGAAAGAAAGCAGTTTGTTTTTTAAGAAAGAAGAATGTCCAAGGAATCTTATCATATCCTTTCTTACTAGTGTTACTTCCCAATATTAGCCAAACACTTCTGCTGAAAAAGATGACATATAAGAAAAAGAGAAGAGAGAACAACCCATAGAACCCATTTAGGGCTCACCCCAATCTAGTATGATGTCATCTTATCTTGATTCTATCTGAAAAAAGAATTTACGTGTGCACATTCACAGGTTCCAGGTAAACATGAATTTGGGGAGGACACTATGCACCCCGGTGCAAATACTTTCAACAACACCTTTTCTTTGCAGTTTGAACAAGAGGCACTATATTTTCATTTTGCACTGGAGCCCACACATTATGTCACTTTTTACTGTTAGAGCCCATGTTGGAAAGTGGGGCTTCATGAGACAGCCAAGTGAGTCTGTCAACTGAATTCTAGAATTATCCAGACTTACCCACTTTATTGCAGCAAGTTGGTGCCAGGCAAACCCATGTGAAAGGGGCATGTCCACAGTGGAGCAGAGAACTTTTGTCTCTCTATCACCAGACTCACTCCCAAGATGAAGGAAAGAAGAGCTTAGCAAAGCATGGCCAGTTATTCTTCCCAACTTTGCCAGTCAAGTAGGTCACCTCACCTAGCCAGTGTCAGTGAATATAAGAGCAGGGAGGTTAAAAGTTATACTACTCAAATTCCCTTCACATGCTTGTACCATTAGGAACGAGAAGGGAAATTGTCACTAATGCTTCCCTGGTTTTTTCAATCTCTTAACCCACTCAACTATGCCTTTAAGCCTGTAATTAATGGAATGTGGCTCTCCCTTCAGGAAAAAGAAAAGACCTTTATCAGGACAGTCCTGCTCACACTGTTATGAGGCTACTCATTTGAGTGGCCTCCGGGAACTGCTGGTGGACAACTTAGAGTTTCATCACAGATGTCTCTGATATGGGTGAGAAATTGCCTTAATTTAAGTTAACTCCAGGGCTACTCATATCCAATGATCAGAAACAACTTTTCGTTCTACCAGACATCCACAGCACAGCTAACCATAGAAAGTTGATGAGGTTAAATGACAAACTAAGATTAAATACATGAAAGCATCCAGTAATACAATTCAGAAATCATAGAAATGTTGCAAATGTGAAAGTACACCTGTATCAGATTCTTCACAGAGAAATTAAAAGGGCACACATTAAATGCTCTTATGAATTAAGGTCCCAAAGTATTAAAGTCCAATTTTGAAATCAAGTTTCCTTGTTACTGTGGGTTAAAAATCCAAAGTCCTAAATGTCCATAAACCATCCTCCCAAATGTACATTTGGTTCATTCTCAGTGACAGGGTTTTCATTGCCTGAATGGGACTGAGGGCTCCTTCAGTATCTGTAGCTTGGATTTCTGTCACTGACACGGGTGTGGGTCTCTCAGGGCCTTGGCTGTTTTATCAGTTTATCAAGTCTCTCATGAACCATGCTTTTAAAGAGTCTAAAGAGTTACTAAGATACAATTTGATTTTACAGCACTATCCCCAAAATTTAAAAACAATCTCAAAAGCAAGCCAATCAATCCCCCACTCCTAGAAGAGAGAAACTAGGCACATTTTTGTTCCCAGAATCCAGTACAGAATTTGACCAAAGAACAAAGCAGAAATTCAATGGCATTTGAGAGAAAGATAAAGTCTCTTTCGTTTTAGCCTCAATAGGATGTCCATTAGTCTATGCCATTTCACTGAAATTTCTGACCTGTGAACTTCGAACCAGGAGGAATCTTTGAAGCCTGACGTTGATTTGTCACTATGAATTTGCCACGTGAAATGCACAGCCCTGAGCATCTGTCACACGTGGACTCTTGAGTTATCCTTCCTCTTTGATGACCTTGTGGTTCACACTGCAGTACTGAACTGATTACGGGTTCTGTGAAGTGACATTACACCTCTAGTTGTGATGTGTAGATTTGACAGTCCTAGGCAGCCATGGCCATTTTCACTGCCTCCTGCTATGGAACTGCATAGACCAAAGGTGGCTGCCTTTAAGAGAACATTTCTTTCTCCAAAATAATTGACAAATCCAGTGTCAGCTTGGGTCCACATGTAAAGGGAGTCACTTCAGCCTACGGTAGACCATATGTGTCAATGTCGACAAGTTCTACAAAACATGTTTTCCTTACAATTGAGTCTTTGTCTCAGTCAAGCCTGCTTGGGAAAAACTGTACCTGAAGAGTAAGGCAAGGTGGACGGCTGCCTGAGACTTTCCTGCCCTGTAAACTCCTGCACACTCTCAAGTCAAGTACCAGGTAAAGGTCTCTGTATACTAAAGTCCCTCCAGGTGCCTTATTCATTCCGCTCCAGGTATTGCTCAGTCACCTGCAACTCCCTAACGCCCCTTTTCTTTATGTCAGACCTTTACTTAAGTGGCTCAAAAGAAACAGCCAGTCTCCCACACCATAAGCTGCAGCCATCAGCCAAAATCAAAGTATCTTACAGCTGGTATAGTGGGTTGGATGGTGGCCCCCAAAAGGATATATCCATGTCCTAATCCTTGACTGTTACTGCATTGGAAAAAAAAAAGTTTTGCAAATGTCATTAAGGATCTTGAGATGGGATTTCCATCCTATATTATCTGGATGGGTCCTAAATAGAATGACAATTGTCCTTATTATAATAGAAGGGCAGAGGGACATTTGAGACAGACCAAAGAGAAGATACAGACACAGAAAGGGGGTGATGTGAAGACAGAGAACTGAGTGATGTGGCTTCAAGCCAAGGAAGATGGCAACCACCAGAACCAGAAAGAGGCAAGGGATAGAATCTCCACTAGAGCATCTGTAGGGAGAGCAGCCTTGCTGACACCTTGATATCACACTTCTGGCCTCTACAACTGTGAGATAGTACATTTCTATTGTGTTAAGCCTCTAAGTTTATTAGTCTCCCAGCAAGCACGGGACACTTATACAGCATGCCTTAAACCTTTTCTAGGCTTCAGCAGTTTACTGCACAAACCTAAATATTTTCAAACAGTCAAAGGTCTCAACATCCCACCATACATTAAGAACCAAGGCACTAGACTACCTTCCTTGGCAGTAACAAAATATCTTCCACATGGACATTTTGCTCTCTAAAATGTCTGCTCCTTTCTCTTTATTTCTCAGTGTTCCCAGGTAATGCACCAAGTGTTAGGGTCTTTTAATTACCTTCCAGGAAGTACAATGCCTTAATTCCATTTGGTTTGGAATAAATTAGGAAATAAGATTAAAGCGGAAAGATGGAGGGCCGAATATTCCTGTTACTGTTGATAGCCCTGGATTGAGAATCCAGTTTCAATAAAATGATCACATAACGGAACCCCAGAATTGGGCAGATTTACTAACTAGTAATACACAGAATGAGAGAAACAGAAGACACTCACTCACACTCTCAAGGGAGAGGACAGAATTAGTCAAGGCAAGCATGCTCACTTAATTCTTTTCAAGCTTTCTATATAAGTCACTTGATCACCCTGTCACTCCCCACCACCACCACCCCAGCAGTAAAAAATGATCATCCACATTGACAATGTAAAAGAAATCAGAAACAGACCCCTCCACATACCTCAAAGGGAACATGCAGACCTGTATGCTTCAGGATTTTCTCACGAAAACCCCACACAATTTCTTTACTATTCCAGCCACGTACTACTCTAGCCCTACCCTCATACCTGTTTTTCTTGGTTTAGTAATAAGGAAACATAGATGGAAATAAAGAAGATCTATCAGGTAGAAAGATATAAAATAGTGGGAAAAGTATTATAAGTAGAGTCAAGAACCACCACCGTTTACTAGAACTGAACTTTCAGCACCAACATTAATACTTTTTCCTGTTATATCTGTAAAGTGATAAGTAATATGTACGTAACAATTTTTAATTTATTCAAATCTCATTTTTATAACTAACTACTTCACAACAAGTAACATGCTAAGGCAACATCAATAGATGAAAAAAAGTAGTCTCTGGCCCCAAGGAATGTTGCCCAGGAGAACACAGAGATATGTAAAAAATACAATCACAATACAGTGTAGCGAGTGCAGCAATCAGGCATGCAGAAGTGCAAGGGTAGCAAAAAGGAGCGTGTGATCACAACATTAAAAAGAAGACTGCACAAAAGACATAATATGTAAATTGAGTTTTGAAAAATGAAGTGGGTTTCCCAGGTGCCCCATAGGGAGAAAGGAATTCTTGGAGGAGAGAAAAATATAAATGAAGACAGTGAATTGTTCATATAATCCAGAAGTGAAGTAGGCAATGGCAGGAGAAATGATTGGACACAGGCGTCATGAATACTTGCATGTCTGCATTTTAGCAAGTCCATTCTAAAGGAAACTTTGAGGATCAACTCGGGGCTCGGGGGCCGCGGGGGGACAGAACTAGTCATTCCTGCAAGAAACCCTGGAACCAGTTTCTACCAACCCACCAGAAAAACGACTTCAAGGGCAACGTGGTATCACAGGAAGGGCTTGTTTCTGTGTTCATTTATTTTTAGTTCATTAGGCCTCACTTAAAATTCTGATTCCACAATGCACTTGCTTTGGGATCTTGAACAACACTCATAACCTCTGCAAGTTTCAGTATAGTAAGTTTATGTGATTACATTCATCTGTAATATCCCTGTGTTGCAATCTTAATTAATTAAGATTAATTCATCTTAATCTTAATCTCAAATTCAGATCAGACACTAGTTCCTCTGTGACTTTTCCTCTGAACTGATTCAAAAGCCTTCTCTCCCATCCTCATTTGGCTTCTCTTCTCTTCTGGAATCCCATAAGAACTTCTATGACCTCTTTGGTTTTTTGTTGTTGTCTGTTTGTTTTTTAATTGAAGTATAGTTGATTTACAATGTCTTGTCAGTTTCAGGTATATAGCACAGTGATTCCGTTTTCAGATTCTTTTCCCTTATAAGTTATTACAAAATATTGAGTATAGTTCCCTGTGCCATAGAGGAGATCCTTGTTGTATCAATTCTATGCCTTCTCTGAATGACTGTAGCACTTGTTGTCTGTATCATTTTTATATCTGTTGTGGCTTTGTGACTGAAAATGAAAATTTTCTATTTGTTCATGTCCTGGCCCTTCCTTAAAAATGTGTTCATTTATCTATTTCATATTCATTGACTACATCTTAGACACCGTGTTAGCTGCTTGTTCTAGATGTTAGTAAAATATAGACCTTCCTGCTCAAAGGGTCACGGTATTTGTGGGAAAACAATAAAATGAACAACCTATGTCTCAAATAGCTTTGTACTTCCCAAAGAGAACACACCTCGTAGGTACAATTAATATATGTATTATACGTAAATGTATAAATAGTTAATGGCATTAAAAACTTGAGTTAACTGCTTTTCTATTCTGAGGAAATGATGATTATATTTCACCAGGAGCTCAATACCACTCTGAGAATGAGGGCTTAACCCCCGACCTGACTCACTGCATCGCTTTCTTATATGAAAATGGACAAGTCTGTACATACTCTCTACAAAAAGGCTTATTTGGCATGAATTTCAGATAGCAAGAAGAAAAATTCAAGAGGTTCAGAGAAGCATCCAGAAGCTCAGATGATTGTCTGGTACTAATACAACTTGCTTGACAGGAAAATAGAGCTGTAAATCTCACAATATTAGATGATCTTTTAAGAATTTCAAAACCTCCTGCTATTAATTAGAAGAACCACTTCTTTTAAAGCATACTGATAATATGCTTTGCAGCTTAATATTCAGAAGACTATGTTTTGGCTAAGTGAGCTTCAGGAAAGAAGGAAACTTGTGGTTCAGTTCCATCTACTCTGGAACCTCTGGTCAAAACATCTACTTCTGTGCTCAGCCATCTTATCATCTGTAAAATGGAGACCACTCTAAGAAAACATAGTTACAGAGATGTTGCACAGTTTTCTGTGTCATTGTCTTCATTTGTTTCAGAAAACCAATAACATCTAAGCTACTACTGCAAAGAGTGCAATGTTACTTGGGGTCATCTAGTGCAGCTCTGTCAAAGTAAAGAAAAGGAAAGGGGCCTAGAATAACTATAATTTTCCCAAGAGGACACTACTATTTTATGGTAAATCTGAGTCAAGAACCCTGATCTCTTTGATGCCATTCCATTGTTCTTTCGTTGGGTTCTGAACAACCCAGAGAAAGAAAGAGAAATAAAACTCCTATGTGCTGTGTCACTGGTACAGGACATGACAAGATTGGAATTGGAGAACTACATATTAACAGATATTTGGGAAATTCTTCAAACTAATTAAGATATATACCAGGTACATAAAAAACAGTATGTTTTCTCAAGATGATTCTGTGGAATGAACAGAACTGGTAACTGAAGGTGTCTGTGTGCTGCAGTTCCAAACAGGACGGGTGAATGCTTGTTTTCTGGCACCTTTAAGACTCCACCCCAATATACACATTAAAATAAAATTAACATTTCAACTGGGTCATATTTAATTCTGCATGTACTTGTAGGTCAGCAAAATATTCCATATATCATTTAAGTTGTCACACACTTTTTTTTCTTTTTTTTTTTTTGCGGTATGCGGGCCTCTCACTGTTGGGGCCTCTCCCGTTGCGGAGCACAGGCTCTGGACGCACAGGCTCAGCGGCCATACCTCACGGGCCTAGCCGCTCCGCGGCATGTGGGATCTTCCCGGACCGGGGCTCGAACCCATGTCCCCTGCATCGGCAGGCAGACTGTCAACCACTGGGCCACCAGGGAAGCACGTCACTCACTTTTCAACTTGAGTTTTAATTCCTAAATGTCTTTCCAAACACAAAACAGAGGTGGGAAAATGGTATATGGGAAGCTGCAGAGATGAAATAAACTTACTTCATTTGGCATAAAGATGAATACCCAAACAACTTCCTCATAGCTGAAAGTGTCCAAATCTACTATCTTCATTTTGTAGTCAAGGCTTCCGGAAAAATATGCTAACGGATTCCGAATTACCCAAATGCCCCATATCTGTTTCAGTAAGTATCATTATATATTATGGAAATTTTTCTCAGTGACAGAGAAAGACATCCTGGCAGAGGATCCCCCTGCCCATGACACAGAGGTGATATTCTCAAGCTACCTTGAAGGCGTTGGAGCCCACTTTATCCATTACTAATATTAATGGAGGACAAAACTTCATATTCTGTTTGCTCTGTATTTGTTAAATCACTTCTTCCCTTCATTAAAATGGGTGACACATAACTGAGTCTGTAGTGTGTGTATCATTGGAAACTGAACACATTTCTCTTGGTTTTATTAATGTCATAGGTTTCTAGGGAGGGTCTACTAAATAACTAAGTCTAGTTTCACAGTTACAAATAAATTACGATGTAACTTTGAATAAATTAAGCTCATCATAAAGGAAGGACACTGATAGTTGCTACTACCCCTTCCTTGAGGGGCTCTTGTAAAGCACTGAATTAAGTAACAGAGGTTTATATGCATGCATATATTTTCAATGATATTTGTACACACTTAAAAAGAACTCTACAGAATGCATTATAAAAACCTTGATGCTGTGTGTCCCTAGTTCCCAGCTCTCTCATTAAAACTATTTAAACGAACAAAAGGTTATCTATTAGGATAGCTATCAGATTACTCCAAATACTACTTCTTGCAGTACCCTGTTCCAACCATTTGCCTTCCTCTTCCCATTAGTCCTTAATTCAGAAACCCCAGAGATTTGTTCATTAATTTATGAACATATTTCTTCATTCAGCCAAGAAAATTGATGGATCCCTTACCAAGTTTCAGGCACCCTTCTTCAGTATGTTTTATAGGCATGTTCAGGAAACACAGCAGTGATTAACACAGATGAATATAGCCTCTCTCGAGCTGAGGGGAGAGACAAAAGTAAAGAAGCATATATAAAATCATAAGTATAAATACGTAAATAAAAATTGAATAAATGGGCAGAATAACTAGTATATCAGGTAAGTGATGGAGAAAAACAGCAAGCAGGGAAGGGAGATGGAGATTGTTACCTGGTAGGAAGAGGCTGCGATCTGAAACTCAGTGATCACTGAGGGCTTTCTGGGGAAGATAAAATTTAAGAGGGAACCTAAGGTTGTGAGAGGGAGCAAGGTGCATATCTGGGAAGTGAATAGTACACGCAGAGGGAACAGTCAGATGGAAAGGCAATGAGGCAAGAGTGGGTTTGGAGTATCCAAGGAGCAGAAAGGATGTCAGTGTGTGGAAAACAGAGCGAGCAAAGTGGAGAGGGGAAGGAAACAGTCAAGAGGCCCAGATTTCTAGGGCTGTGGAGGCACTTTGAGGACTTTGCTTTTTCTGTGAAGAAGCCATTGAAGAGACTAGAGTGACATGATCTGACTTATGTTTTAACAGGATCTCTCTGGATGCCATGATGATTGGAGACTGCAGGAGAATAAGGACAAGCCCCAGAAGACCAATAGTTGATTCAAAGAAGTGATTTACTCAAACATGTGCCTCCTCCTCAGTGAGGATGCAGAGCAGGGATCGGCAAATACTGGCCACAAATCAAATCAGGCGGTGAGCCTGGAACTGTGTGACTGAGAGCTAATAATGGTTCTCACGTTCAGAAAGTTTGTTGAAGAAGAAAGAGGAGGAGATGTTACAGAAACTGTATATGGCCCACAGAGCCTAAGATATCTAAAATCCAGAAAATGCTTTCCAACACCTGATGGAAGGCATCTGGCTGGTAGGAAGTCCTCAGCAAAATTTGGAAGAGGAATACATGAGTCAGTTAGTTCCTGAAAACACTGTAAAGTGATGGGTGTCAAGAAACATTTATGCCTTCACCCTTAACCTTCACAAATGATGCCATTTCCATTGAGCTATTGAAAAATATATTCTGGCTTTCAAAACAATAAAGCAGAAGGCATTTTCTCACATAAACAAGGTCATAAACAACTGTCAGCTAAAGTTGAAATAGCAACAAATCAAATAATAACAAAAAATATTTTTATAGATTTTTAAACCTTACAAAGCATTTTCATGTTCATTATCTAATTTAATCCTCAAATCAACGGCATGAGATAGTTATTATTTTCCCATTAGAAATGACCACATATTAAATGCTTAGTGATTGCTCAAGAAAAGCTGAAATCTTGAGTGTTACCTCTATTAATGCCAAGGTTGGGTGTTTTCCCGTGGGAACACTGGATGCTAAAATCAACAGGGATTTTCAGCTCAAGATGGCAGACTAGGAAATATATTTACTTTCTGGTCCTCCTGAAACCATATTTAAATAAAACTGTAGAAATACCAAAATTCATCAACCAATAAAAGTCAAGACATTGTGGAAATCATCAACCACAGAAAGATTTCAACACATTTCGAGAAGGCAAACAATGAAATGGAGGGGTCATGAATAAAATAATGAAGAAAACATTACCCTAAGTAGGGTCTGCACAAAGCCAGTCAGCTTTTGCTGAGCTCTGTTTATACTAAAGGGCAGAGGAAAGAAGAGGGGCTGAAAACAAGGAGACAAAAGTCATTTTAGGAAAAACAGTTCATTTAATGAGCTCCAGGGAACAGTCAGCCTGCTACCATACTCACTCATGTATTACAGTGGATTGTTGGTAAGCAAGACAAGAAAACAGGGAACAAACAAAGAAAAATCAAGACACTGTTTCTTACTGAGCTCTTCTCAAATGAGATCAGGAAATTATGGTTCAATGCCATAGCTGTAAATCATCTCTGCTGTTGGAGAGGTGAGAAAGGGCTTATAATATTTATCTTTTTTATTCAGACAGAATTTAGGTCTGAGCAAAAGCTTTTGTGTCCTCCAAATTCAACGTTTATTGGGGATGGAAGTCCAAATTTGCTTTGACATACCATAAACAGAATCTCATGAGTACAGGGTCAAACTACTTTTGGAATATATGAATTATGCCCAGTGTTATTTTAAATAGATTTTAAACTAAAATATAAAAATTTTTGCTGATCTATATGATTCTGGGTTCTGAAACTTCTACATGTTACATGTCTGATATATAACACACAATGTCAGTCCCAGGAGAGAGAAAACACTCCAATGAAACAAGCCAAAGAAACAAGATTCGAACAAGGTAAAGTGATGTGTAGACCAAGACCAGGATTTTTCAATTCTTTCCTGTCATGCTGTAGCTTCCAGCTCCTGAATAACAACACATGTTTCCCTTGTCCTAGACACACAAGAGTATGTCTCCTCTCTGGGGCATAAGAAGCTCTGAAGTTACATATGTGTAGTAAAGTGTGGACCCAGCCGGCATACTCACAATGACCAAATTCTGTTGATCGTACTTTATTTTAAACCAATACATCGCTCCATGCTGAAGTTGCAATAAATGATATACTTGCTTTCTAGACATGAATGAGATGCCTTACTGGATATACTCCAGGAAGGCCAGAGAAACTGGCTTCTAATCCATACAGAATAATTCATTGATGAATTCCTTTCAGGATAGTCCATGATTTATCTAGAATATAAGCTTTACATACCTGGATCCTTCAAACTAGATCAAAGGGAAAAATCTAGGCTGCAAGCCTCAATTAGAAATGTGGGATGGTGCTATGCTGACAACTGGTGGTCCCTGACCTATCTTCTGAGATTAGAACCCAGTGTGGTGGATGACCAATTCACACGTTGAACAAAAGAACACCTCCTGCAGGGAAGTGTATGTGTTCATTACAGGTATGGCACTTAGGGCTAAGTATCATAAGGACTTCAAGAAAAAAAGAAAAAGTATCACTTGAAGCATATATGATAAGGAGGCACCAGAGTCCAGAGCACGAGCTCTGGAATCACACAGGCTTGCTTCGAATCCTGGCTAAGCCACTACCATCTGTATACCCTGAAGAACAGTCGAAGGTTTAAATGTTGTTTTACCAAATTTTGAAAAACAAGTGAAGAAAGAACCTATCTGCCAGGAAGGGACATCATGGGGTGCAGCATCCAGTCGGGTCAGGGCTCTGCATCCCCTGCTTAGAAACCTTCACTGCCTGGCTCATGGTGATGCCAGCAGTTCAGCAGCCAAGGAGAAGGTCCTCCTGTCTCCACAGCTCGCACACAAGCTGGGGAGGTCCACGGAGGAGGCGGGCCACAGCCTGGAAATCTCTGGGTGCATTCTGCACTCACCTCTGAGCAGGCTCTGGCCTCTGGGCCCCGTTGTGGGGAAGGGCTGGCCGACACATACCCAGAGCTGAGGCGCCTGCAGAGTTGGTGCCCAGGTAGGGTGAACTCTGGAGGAGAAGGCTTCCACAGTCCCCAACAGTCTCCGCGTGGTGGCCCATCTGGTGCGAAACACCTGCCACCCACAGCGAGAAGTCCCAGCCGTTAGGAAGTCCAGAAGGGCTCGGGCTCTTTGCCCTTGGGCTGGGTTTCTCCAAGGGCTGGGCTTCTGTGGAGCCCCCAGCCCACCCCCTTACCCGCCCGCCCTTGCTCTGTGACACGTACGATGGAATTTTGAGACCCAGGCTGAGCTGTCCAGTGTCCAGTGCGTGCTAGACCTAGAGAACAGTTAGAAGCTAGGGAGAAGTTCTCCCACTTTCACTCTCTTTTCTCAGATCAGGCAGGCAGCACATCTCACCCCGAAGCTATGGACACCACACCTCCTTCCCAGGCTACCTTTTTCCATTCTGCCCCTGTTTTCCCTTTCCATTCTGCCTCCCTTTTCCCCAGCCTCCCACTTATGGCTTCAGGTGTAATCGATGCTTCAGCAGGCAGCACGTATGACCCCGAAGCTATGGACACCACACACCCTACCCAGGCTATCTTTTTCCATTTTGCCCCTGTTTTGCCTTTCCATTCTGCCCCTGTTTTCCCCAGCCCCCCTTTTATGGCTTAAGCCAGTATCGGTGCTTCAGCAGGCAGCAGCTCTGACACCAAAGATATGGACACCACACCTCCTTCCCAGGCTGTCATTTTCCAGTCTGCCCCATCTCCAAGTAGAACCACTACTCATTTCACACGGCTGTTCCTAGTTCTGGGAACACACCACTCACTGGTAGCAATGCCTCAGCCCATGCCTCGACTCATTTACCTGCAACGTCGGCCAACAGATAGACCAACACTTCAAAGTTATGACAGAAAGTTGAGTAAGTTATATGCTTGGAATTGCATTTATTATTATTAACAAGCACAACTGTAGTGCTTAGACTATAACAAGTAATATTCTAAGTGCTTAGCAAATATTAACTCACTTAATCCTCAAAATGGAAACACTATAGGTAGGTAATATTCATAATATTCACCTTTTTTGGGGAAAACTGAGGCCCAGAGGGGTTGAATAGCTTGTCTAATGCCACACAGTAAGTAGGGCGCAGAAACCCAGCATGAAAACCAGACCGTCTAGCCTTTCATCACTTTGCTGTGTCACCTTATTAGATGTTGTGGTTAGGGAAGGAATTAAACTGACAAGACTCTGAACTAGAGAGGGGAGAAATGAGAAAATGACTGATCCTAGAAACTAGAGAGGATTTCAGCTCAGAAATTTCTGGTGATGAGACCTGGAAGAACAAGAACTTGGTTGGAATATAAACTTGGGGTAGTATCTGAATCCATTGAGAAATGTTTTTTTTTTTTTTTTTTAATTTAGAAAGGCCAGTTGGATGAAGATTAATGAAAAAAAAAAGTAGAAAGGAAAAGAGGAAGGTGCCATAAGTGAGACATAACCTCTTCCCTCTATGTACTAGGGATGGGCATCCTGTGGGAAAGGATGAAGCTCTCTCTACAGGTTTGTCACCAGGATGAACAAGGAGAAACATGGCAACCATTGAACTGGTTTTGATGATCTCTCAAAACCAAGACTTCAGTTTCCAAGAACTACCTACGGTATCATACCTACCATGTGTCAGACATGCCACCAAGTGTGTTTCCAGTCACACATTTTAATTGGAGAAATAGTTCCTATGAGGTATGCATTAGTTCCCTATGGCTGCTGTAAAAAGTTACTACAAATGTGCTTGCTTCAAACAAAACACACTTATTCTCTTATGGTTCTGGAAGACAGACTTCCAAAACCAGTTTGCCTGGGCTGGAACCAGGAGTTGACAAGGCCATCCATCCTCCTTCTAGAGGCTCTAAGGGAGAATCTGTTCCCTTGAGAGCATTCCATGACTTCTGGCAACATCAATCCAACCCCAACTTCATCATCACATTCTCTTTGGAGTAAAAACTCTCTCTGCCTCTCTCTTATGAGAACACCAGTGGTTACATCTGGGTCATCCAGGTAGTCCAGAAGAAACTTCCCATCTCGAAATCCTTACTTTCATCCCATTGGCAAAGTCCCTTCTGCCATTTAAGGTGACATTCACAGGTTCTGGGGATTAGAAGGTGGATATTTGGGGGCAATGGTATTAATCAGTCTACTACAAGGTAGATACTATTATCTTTCTCAGATGTAGGAAATGACGTTTAGGGAGGTAATTTGTCTCAGGTCTACAATTTCCAGAGTAGAGATTTAAATTCTGCCACTGAGACTTTAGGACACACTGTAAACAACTTTAACCTGTGGCCTTAATTACTGCATACTCCTTGGTTAAGAGTCACACTTAGATATCAAGACCTAATTGAATATAACACAAGTACTGTCTCCTCTTTCACTATGTTTGCCTGGTGTATTGATGAATCTTGCCCAGAGCAGAAGAGTTCAGAAAATTGTAATGCACGTTTACTAAGAGAAAGCATTTACTGTTTGATATGCACAGAGTAAAGGAAGCCTATTTAAAATAAAATAAAATAAAATATGCCACTAAATCGTCAAGTGTCACAACAGAGGTAACCCAATGGGAGTCTTGAGGAAACTAAAATGATCTCTAATAGTGCAGGTGAGAAAAGTTTCACTAAAGGCAGGTGTAGTTCAGCCAAGCCCTACAGCACAGAAGTAGGAATTTGGATATTTCTGAATGGGAAAAAAGACATTTTAGGCATGGGAAACAGTTTAATGAAGAATGGATGAGAAACATGCATTAGACCTTTCTAAATCAAATGGCTTATTAAGTCAGTAAATCAGATTTAGTCAGTCAAACTAGCTTTAGCTGATTACTTATCCAGGGGATAGCTGCTCAGAGTAATTTTTGTCATAGAACAGTAAATTAAATTGTTGAACTATAGCTTTAGGCTTGCTAAGTGAAATAGATTGCTCTAGATGATTTTCAAGTGACTTACTTGGTACTATTCACGAAATTGGGGGTTAACACCTGCTTAAGACAACATAGAGCATTGATCTTAAATAGTACTTGAAGTAGTTACTGTGTAAAATATCTGTTCAGTAGCTCATGGTAAATTGATGTTTATAATCTCCATTGGACAAACAACTTCTTTTTTGCAAATGGTAATGTGAATTGCTGTTGCATAAACTATAGTAATGACCACCTATCTAATTTGTTGTCCAAACCAGAAATCTTCTAACACAGGTCTCCGAATAAAAATAAGCATGAAGGTAACACACACTGGGTGTTTCCCATGTGCCTGTGCATGCATCCATATCTCACTGAACCCCCATAACAGCCCCCAAGAGAGGGACTCTGAGTGTCCCCATGCTGCTGGTGGAGAAACAGGCACAGGAAGGTTCAATAGTCTATCTACCTAAGATCACACAGAGGGTGGGAGAGCCCGTTTTTAAACCATCTGCCTCCAATTCCAGGTGCCAGGAGCCAGATTCAGCCTACAGGCCTCTTCTGCTCGTCTGGAGGTGAAACCATGTGTAAGGATTAGTCAAATCCTGTCTTCACTCATCAAGGTAGCTTGAACACTTGCACATCCTCCAAGTAGCAGGTAGCATAAGCAATAAGATGTTTGCCCAGGGTATTGTCCAGGAACCTGGAATCATCTGTGTCTAGTTAGGTTGAGCTGGTTAAGACTGCAGAGGACCACCGATCTTCCACCTGGGCAAGTGCCTTTTGACCTCCTGCTGTCGGAGGGCCGAAAACTCCAGCCTGAGAATGTGCTGAGCCCTGTAGCCTAGTTACGCCAGCTCAGAACAATGATAAGCACACCTTTTTCCAATCACCTTTCCTCATGCTCTCCATGCCTCATACTGCCCTGCTTCTTTATCCTTTATCCCACAGATACCCCAAGCCCCTTGCCTTTGGGGAGGCGGATTTGAGACCTATTGTCACGTCACTTCCTCTCTTGGCTGCCTTGTGAATAAACCTCCTCTTTGCTGCAAACCTCAGCATTTCAGTGTTTTGGCTTGCTGCGCCTCAGACAAAATGGTTGGGAGCCGTGGTACAGGTCCCTTGCCTGTGAGGGAAGCTGGTTCCTAGTCACGTTGCGGATGTTTTCTCCTCCCGGGGGTGGGGGGTTGGGGTGGCAGACGTCCTGCTCTTCCAGAAAGAAGGGAGAAAGGCAGGAGCTGGATCATTGCTCTCAGGGTCACCATCACCTAGGAGCTCATTAGAAGCACAGAATCCAGGCCCCACCCAGAACTACTGAATACCAGCCTGCATTTAACAAGATCCACAAGAGAGGCATACCCATATTAATGTTGGAGAGGCACCAAGCTGGAGTCCACGTTGCTCATCCCTAGGTTCATCCTCTTCTCCACAGCTAATGAAAAGGAAGCAAAGATTCATCCCGAGCCTACTCTGCCTCAGTCACTTGGATATCACATGAGCTCATTTAATCCTCCCCAGAACCTGCAAATGAGACTGAGGGACAGAGTGGTCAAGCACCCAAGTTTCCATAAAAGAACATGACCAAGGCTCACTGGAGCCCAGACCTCCAAAAAGAAGGCCCCTGAGCACAGCATGGCACCACAGCAGCCCAAACTGTGGGCCTGGAGGGTAGGCCAGGCTCCCCACGCAGAGTTCACACCATTCGACAGATGCCCACAGCAGATTACAAGGGAATATGAGAAGTAAGTTCTGATTGTGGAATCTCTGAATTTTGAGTTTTAAAGGAAAACATCTGTTTTTTGGGGGCTGGTTAAAACAGTTCTACCAAGGAGTAAAGAGAGGGCATCTCAAGGCCCCTTCTGGACTTAGAATTTAATGCCTATTTATTGAGAAATGCTCTGTGCATTTGCTCAGTCCTAAGTCAAGATGAACTTCTCTGTGCCCTAGAAACTTAGGTTCTAAAAAGGTCACAGAAATGGGTGAGACCTAAAAAATGCCAGAACAATTCAACAGCCTTAACCAGACTGTCTTTGCTTTGCTTTGCTTACAAGTCCTGACTTTAAACTGAATATGGTGTCATGTCTTTATTTTTCTTGAAGTTTTTTTTAATAAAAGATCATATAAAGATTTTCTTCCATGGTAAGACTTTTATATTGTATTTTTCTTAAAATGGAGTGTGGTACATTTACCCTCCATCAGATGATTGCTTATAACTCAGATTGCTTATAACTCACCTTGCTTTATTAAGAATACCGCTAGAGGTTTCTATGCACCTAGTAATAGAAATGCATTTTCAGGATCATTCAAACCAATGACAATCCAAATTTACAGAGCGCAGGATAATGAAAATTCTCTCGACCGGCATCTTTTACTACTTTTAATCTGTTAACAGACCCTAAGTGTCTCAGATGAAAGGTACTGTAGCGGGAATTGACATCGTTAACAGCATTCCATACAGGTAAGTCATGATTGTTCCAATTTCTCAAAAATTTGGACACTTTGACTGCCTCTATAATATCTCTAGGGTGTGTGAAAAAAACAAAAAGAGGCCTGTACAATGTATTTCTCAAAATATGCACAGAAATATTTTTCACATACAAACAGGGAAACCTTATAAATAATGTATGGGGAGAAATGTAATGTCCAAAACAGAACTACTCATTTCGAAAGACAACACTGTCACCAAGTGTCCTCTCAGCAAAACTGACTGGGAATTTTTAGGGGCCACCAAACCAGAGGTGGAGATTTATAGGAACCTGGGATGTTTGAAAAATGGTTTTGGACGACCTCCTCGAGGAAGGCACCAAGCCACATCCCAAATTGCAAAAATGGCTCCAGGTTGACTCCTTGTGTCCTCACTCTTTGCAATGTGACATTCCAACTTCTCTCATCAACAGGCAGAGTTGATTTCCCCACCCTTGAAGTTAGGTGACTTGCCATGGCCAATAGAAGGCAGCAGAAACAATGGTGTGCCAACTCAGAGCTAGGTCCCACGATGCTTCTACTCTCCCTCTCGGAGCCCTTTTACCCCCCATGAGCACAAGCCCCAGTTACTAGCTGGGGCATAGGAGGTATGCGGCCCAGTCAGGCCCCCGGCCCAGCTACAGCCAGCCCCCCACAGTTGTAGCAGCAATTCCAGCCATGATAAGCAGGGTTGTGATGAAGAATTAAGAGCATAAGTGTATTCTATAATTTATAAACCACTCTGTCAACCTACGACATTATTTGTCAAAAGCATTTTTGTTATTTTGAATCCCTGCGTGGACATATTGAAAAGAGCACTTCAATGATTGTTGGAGAGCAAAGGATGCAACCTGAAATGGAGAGTAAAATATATTAGTTTATCCAGATTCACATATTTGTATAAGTTACTAGAAAATCATCTGAAGAAAAACAGACATGAATGAAGAAAACAGTCCAAAGAACATGGGTGAAGAAATATGTCAATTTAACACCAACTAGTACATCAAAGATGTAATGGAAAGTATATGTTTGGTTCTCTGCATAATGCTGTATAATTTTCATCACAAAAGCATTATTTGATTTGTACATACTTGGAAGAAAACAAACATTAAGATTATCTGCTGGTGTGAAGACTGGCCCCTATACACAGAGGGCAATGAGAGACTGAAGAAAGAGGCAGCCCGCACCAGACTAGTCAGTGGCAGTTTTAACAAGCAAGGGAACCTGCTTACAAGGCTTGCCTTGGTCAGCTGAAAGACGAATAGATCTCAGCACCCACCCGCCAAGATCTTGAGTTTACACAGAGACCTTAACAGGATTCACTAACGTATACTGTCCACATGGTTTCAAGAATACATTACTCTCTCAAGGCTGAGTTCTTGAAAATGGTTCCCACTGTGGGAACGGTGGGCAGAATGTATATTCCAAGGTTAGGGGAGGGGGTGAGGAGTCTCTGATTGCCCAGGTCCAGCTCTCGGGTCAACTGGCGGTTATGCCCTCTCAATGGCCTCCTCTGACATTTCAGCAAGGAAGGATGCCAGAAAAGAGAGTCTAGGGCAGAAACCACTCAACTTGTTATCACGAATGCCAGGGCAACCCAAGCAAGTGGATATACAAGTCTGCGTAGGCCTTGGAAGTAGGAAGCATTTGGGGACTACACCTGGGCTGGTACTGGCCTCCCTCCCCCACAGGGACAAGGACAGCAGAAACCTGGATGGAGTCAAGAGAGAGAACAAAGAAAGGCAAGGCTGGATATGGAGCAACGTGTGGATCCAGGAGCATGTGTCTCAGAACCGCCGAGACTCTGCAGACCAGCTGCATCCCCATTCTCCTTGACCCTCATTGGTATAATTAACTCAGGGTGGGCTCATTCCGGCTGCCAAGTCACTTCCACCTGTCCATGGAGTTGACAGTTACTTGCTCACAGTGAACCAACCTCCCTGAACCTAACAGCTACTGCAGGAGACAGTAGTGGAGAACAAGGTGACAACAACGACCAGAGGTGAAGGAGGAACAGACGCTCAGTGGACCGACTGGGTGGATTGATGGTGTGGGGTTACGTCTGCAGAGCTAAAGGGGCCAGATGTAGAAAAGGGAAGGGGAATCATGAGGATATGGTCAAGCCCCATCGTATGGATATTTCATCCATATGTTGTACACAAATTCCATTAAATTTGCTCTGAATGAAAAAGGGAGAACAAAATTATGCTTTAAACCATGTCAGTGACTTTATTTGCCATCTCATTTGATGAGCTCACAGCCCAGGGTCAGAGGGAAAGGGGAGCTGTGAGTCGGCCATCTCTCAGGAAGTCTCAGGCCTCAGAGGCCCCTCATAGCCAAACTACCTCCCCTTTTACACTTTTCAAGCAACGTTATTCCTAAGTGCGAGTCACCCTCTTCATCGGGTTCTGCAAGAAGCAGCAATCTCTCCCAATGAGAGAGGAAAAATGGGCTACTTTGGCTTTTTGAGGCATAATATGTAGCTCTCCAAAATGGTACCTGCCCGGGGGATTTTTCAAGAAAATTAACCAGCAGTGGTGATTTGTTTGTCTTCACATAACGTATGACCCAGATGTGCTGAGAAATAAGAAAAGGACGAACGAATCAAGGACAGCTGATACAAGGAGGCAAGGGGCAACTTCCACAGCCTACGTGGAAAGCTAGAGAAAGGGAACATCTAGCTGGTGGGAGCTGAAGAGAGGGGCCAGTCCTCCTTGGGCTCGGGATGCCATCCTCTCTTCCTACATCTTCATGCTCTCCTTCTCTGTTGGCCCCTCCCAGCCAGATTAAAGAGCCACAAGGAAATGCGCTCCTCCATTCTATCCTCCTGTCTTTCTATCTACCCCTCCCTTCTTTTCCTTTGCCATCAATTTCTTGACTTGCCCACCATTGCTCCCCGCCCATCTACACTGTGATCTAGTTTCTGCCCCACTACTCTCATGAAACTGATCTCCTTGAAGCCCCTGATGATTTCTCTGTTGACAAGTCCAGGGGACTACTTCTCAATCCTTATCTATGTGACCGCCAAGCCGAGCTAGATCTTAAACAACATCTCTGTCTTGAAAATCTCCTCCCTTGGCCTTTGCGCCACCCAACCCTCCTGACAGTTTTCGTCTCTCGGCACCCTACCAGTGTCTTGCTGAGCTGATCTTCCTTAGGGTAATTCTCGGGGTTCTGTATTAGGCTCTCTGCTCTTCATCCTCTATGCCATCTCCCTGAAGGACCTCATCCACTCCCTTAGTTTCAATTACCAGAAAATTCTGTCTCCATCTAAGACCACTCTCTGCACCTTTCAATCAATATATGACTTCCTGTAAAACGTCTCCATTTAAATGTCTCATAAGGCACCTCAAATACAACATGTCCTTATTACTGAATGTCCACTCAGAAAAACACCCCGTTACAGGTTGTTCAATACGACAAATTTCATATGGTGATGAAAATGCTAAAAGGCCAAATGGGATGGTGAGACATCACAGGAACTCACAGCAGAGGAAACCACACCCACCCCACTGCTGGGCTGGGGGGCAAAGAAGGAAGTGGTGTTGCCACAGCTGCCAGGCAGGAGCTGGAAGCACAGAGGGAGTGGCTTCCTGGTGGGGCAGCCACTCAGAGCAAAGCAGCCACCAGCCCTGCTGCAGTTGCCCGAACAGAGAGAGGAGGGCAAGGGGAAAATACGTTGGCTTCTCCCATCCTCCTGCCCTCCAACCTCTGGCCAATGTTTTCCATTGGCTGAACGTACCTGGAAGAGTTGGCGAGGAGATCTGGGCGATGGGGTTTGCAGGATCAGCCCTGTGACATGGAGCAGAGCAGTGGAAAGGCAGGGAGCCAGTCTGAGGTAAACAGGCAAATGGCAGCACAGTATCCACTTCTCCCTACCTCTCCTGTACCACTGAGTGGAACCATCTTCATGCGCGACCTTTCTCTTCCCTCATCTCCCACATCTACCCATCCATCCTCTAAGTAGCTCATCCATTCCTCTCTCTTCCTCACAGTCACTGCCATCACTCACTATCGTTACTGCAACAAGCACCGCTCTTCCTTCTCCTGTCTCCAGACTCCGTCTTCTAACCAGTCACTACAATCCAGCCAGAAGGTTTTTCTCAAATGTGTATCTTACGTCACTCTGCCCCTTCAAGCCTTACAATGGCTGGCCCGTTGTGCTTAGGATCCAGTCCACATTCCATGGCAGGACTTCATCGCGTCTCCAGTCTCCCCTCCCCTGACATACTCCTCCACCCTCCACATTCCCACACCCTGAACCTCAGGCCCCTGAATTTCCTGGGGCACCTCTCAAGTCAGGGCCTTCACACATGCTATTCTGTCTTCACATAGCCCTCCCCTATCCTGCACCTCTTCTGAATTAACCCCTCTCGTGTTGGCCTCAATGGCAATGCTGCTAGGAAGACTTCCCTGGTCCACCTCACCTGTGTTCCCTTGCACCCAACACTTTCCCCGGTGGTAGGGTTATCAGATTTAAGAAATAAACCATGCAAGTTTAACCAGGTGTCCTGTATTTTATCTGCAACCCTACCTGATAGGCACTTGTCCCAGAGTATGACAATTGCATGTGGACATTTTAATTTCCCTACTAGGTTTCAAATCGCTTAAGGATACTGATCTTGTCAATATGATTCCCCATTTTGCTAACTAACTAGGTAAGGTTGGAGGAATGGATCAGTGACTTGCGGATGGGAGTTTTACTTGAAATCGTATAGAACTAGACTTCAGCCCTAAACAGGAGAGATGCTTAAGAGACTAAAGGGAGGCTAATGACAATTACTCACCCAAGTGGAGGCTCCTAGGTTAGTTCTGGGCCAGCCTCTCAGGGTGTAAGAGAAGAACTTGGAGGTGGAAACTGTACACTAAAGGGAAATGACCAGAAGGTATGACTGGAAATGACTATTTAAAGCTTTCAGCCTGCACAGAGCTAACAGACTAAGTTCAGCTGGTTTGGGGATTGCTCTGGCTCAGTTCTGAGTCCTTCACACAGCTGGAAAATTTACGCTCCTGCTGCTGGGGTTAAAACAGTGGAAAAGGCCAGAAGGGTGATGCCAAGGATCATCGTACTCTTCTTACCTTGCGATGGTTTCCTAATAGAAAGCTTAAATCTAGCTATTTTCAGACCCGGTACCCAAGGGCAAGTACGTAACAAATATGAGAAATGTGGAAGAAAGGCAAATTAGAGCACACCATCTAAAGAGGCAGCCTCTACTGGCTGCAGACAAACCTCCATGCTGAAATGCAGGCCCAAATTTTCTCCCCCTTCAAGAAAAGACAGGAATCAAGATGTTAAGGCTTCATCTCATGATTTTTTTTTAACGTGCCCATTAAGTCAATAAGTATTAAATGGTTGGAAAAGAACACAACTATAAGTTTATTACTCCGTGCGGGCTTCCAACACTGTACCGTGGAATCAACATGTGTCTCCAGGCTGAGATTCCCCTCAACTTGCAAACCTCAGGCAGATGCTGATTCAAATCCCAGAAGGCTGTAGTTGAAAATCAACGTCTGACATGCTCTGCGGAATCTAGGGAACCATTTGCTAATTTGCTCTGGGGCGAAATCTTCTATCAATATCAATCAGGCATGAATGTAGATAATTTTCCCATGCTATCAATGTAGTCATCTATATGTTTAGTCAACATTTATTGAATATCGCATAGGTAAGATTTGGTGGTCAGTAAACAGTGGAGAGAGGTCCAGAAAAAAAGGGGGTACACTCAGGCTTGAAATCCAGCAGGTACACGCCTCTGCTGCCATAACAGTTATTTATATACTTATCTACTACTTCCATCCTAGTTGGTTAACAGTCTCTGCCCCAGCCCTAGCCCTGTGGGCCTCAGACGCCATCAGTGGGCCACTCATCTGTGGCCACCTACGGCAAGGTGGTGCTTTCCTGTAGTCATCCTCCTTTGGCCACTTGTAATTTTGTCCTCTTTAGGGTACCATACTGGTTGCTCAATATTTTGAGCATCACACACCAATGCTCCTAAGAGAAAGTAAAGTGATAAATGTTCCCCCAAATGCTCACGTGGCTTTTGTCTCTCCCTAACCTCTTTTCTTGATTAACTCCTGCTCAACCATTCAGATCTCTACTCAAATGTCACTTCCCATTTCGCCATCTGGACTGTGTCTCCCTGACATTTACTCTCACAGCTCTGTTCCTTCACTTCATATCTTGTATCCATTTGCTTATTTGTTTGTCTGCCTCCCTGATGAAGCTGTAAGCTCCATAAGGGAAACAAAAATCAGAACTGATTTGGCAAACTGCACAGGCTTCTATATGGTTTACGTGGGATTGGCCACCTACCCAGCTCCAAGGATGGGTCCTGTTGTATTCCAGCCAGTTAGCATGTCCCTTCCTCCAGGTCTTACTCATTGGCATAGGAACGAGAACCTGACCTAAGGCAGCCCAAGCAGAGTGAGGCTGGACACTCTGGCGAGGAAAGCAGAGCTACAGACCTATTCTGAAGAGGCAATATCCCCAATGTGGTTGTCATGAAGCATGACACGAAGGAGGACAAAGACGCAGAGTCCCAGAAAGCTGGCTCCAAAGAATACACAACATGGGCTTCTGGAGTAAACCAGATCTTGGCTGGAGCTTGTCTTTGGACTGTTCAGTTACATTAAGCAATAATTTTTTTTTTTTTTTTTTGCTTTAGCCAGTTGGGACCAAGGTTTTTATGTATTGTGACCAACAAAATCCTAACTGATATATCTTGCCCCCGAAAACACAAGAACCTTGCTCATAGAAGACACCATATCTTGAACAATATGCCATTGGGAGAACTGGAGATGGCTTAATGGGGGAGGCGACTGGGTAACATCAGCCGGAGCCTTAATTTGAACATAGTTCTTTAGAAAATATGTTAGACTGCCCTCGATTTAAATTCATCAGAAATTCAGGAGTATTTTCCCCAGTGTGTTTTACAGCAGAATTGTTCCTACCTGAGGTTATTAACCTGCTCACCTGTCATTTTCTAAGAACTCCTAAAGATTTCTGCTTCAACCCCTGGACTTTCAACCTAAAGAACCTATGGTTTTAAACTGGGGAAAGGGAACAAGAAAGAATGATTCAGCCTCTAGCTGCTTTTTACTCTGCTGGATAAAATCATTATTTTTCCCCCCAGAATGACCTGTAACTTCCTACATTTCTTACATTTCAACATCAATTTTCATTTCTCGGGATGCCTACAGCTTTTCACCTGGCTAGATGGAAGCCAAGATTTTACTTTTCTCTTCGGGGCTATTCTGCTGGGCTAGAGTCATTAGAAGCAACTTTAACTTCAGGTTTTTATATATATCACATCTTTTAAAGCATAATCAGGCTATGTGCTTCATGATCTGGTTATTAGAGTAAAGGTCTGTGTGGCCAAAGGGCTGTACTTCTACAACTATTGAGAAATAAACAACCTTGACTAGACAGGGAAGGAAAAGTGTGCAAGTTGGTCCCTATATCCTGATCAGGGGATTCTTTTCCTCCTTCCCTGATTCACCAAAAAGCACACTTGCCCATACTACTATTCACATTCTCAAAACATGTTTGTTACTCTCAGAGCTCCTGGAATATATATCCTCCAACGGTTGCCTTTTGTCAGTGAACTGTTCTGCACACCTCCGCTGCTTATATTTTAGCAATTTTTTTTCCTTTGGGAGAGAGAAGAGTGGCTTGTAAAACTACTAGTGGAAAGTAAGCATTAAGAATCACTTCACCTTCTTCATCAAATAAAACCACCTGAATTGCTTGTTCTATGGACCAGTATGTAATTCAAAAGTGTGATGAAGAACAGAATACTTTGAGTCTCAAAATATCTCCCCATAAATTACTTATTAGCTAAAAGAGACAAATAATAACTTGACAGTGGAGAAAGTTCGTGGGTACCACCTTAACCAAGATGCTAATGAGACAGATGACCATCAGGGGGCTCCGGTAAGGATGCAGAGAGACTCACCATCACCTCTGTGGAACCCCATCCAAAGCACGTAACATGAAACAACCATGAGGAAACAGAGGACAAACCCAGAATGAGGATCCTTCTACACAACAACAGCTTATACTCATCACAAACTCTCAATAATATGAAGAACAAAGAGGCTGAAGAATTATTTCATACTTAGACCAAAATGACATGAGAACTAAGCGCAATGCATGATTGTACACTGGTTCCTGGCCTGAAAAAATTAGCCATTAAGGATGTTACTGGAATAAGTGGCAAAATTTGAATATACATGGTAGATCAGTCAACAGTATCAATGTTAAATTTCTGACTTAGACCACTGTGCTGTGGTTTGGTAAGAAAATGTTGTTTCACTTAGGAAGCAATCACTATTTCCAGGGAAAAGGGCACATGTCTCTTTACCCTTAAGGGGTTCAGGAGAAAAAAACATGTATATATGGAGAGACAGTGAATGCCAAAGCAAATAAAGCTAAACATTAATAATTGGTGAATCAAGGTAAAGCACATACAAGAGTTCTTTGTACTAATCTTGCAATTTTTCTTTCAGTTTGAAGTTGTATCTATAACTATATATTTACATCTATATAGATGTATAAAATCAACATACAACATTTAAAATAAAATGCATCAACCTAAAATCCAGCCTATTCTTCAGGAATTGTTGGCAATCTGAAGAGAAACAAAGGCTAGCATACCAAAAGGGATTGGGTCAGTAGATTCATTCATTAGGACCCTGAGTACATTTCTACTAACTTAAATTATGCTTTCATTTGAATAAAACATTTTGGACTGCCTTAAACTTAGTGCCAATTACTTATACATTTAAACGGTCAAAGTATGAATTCCATACTTTTCCCCAAGTGAGGCGCAAGGCTGTCAGTATTCTTGTGTGCTAACAAGTAAGGAAGGCCAATTTCTATAACCTAACTATAGGACTTCTGGGTACGTAAACCTTTTCTCATAGGCCCAGTTCCCTATTTTCTTAGAAAATCCAATTTGCTCTGGGATTTCAAATATCACCGGCTCTTGTTTTTGTCACAACAAATGAAATATTTTATTCTTTAGATTCTTAAAAAGAAATTCAATGAATCTTTGCTCACTGCTAGCTTTTCTATATCTCTCCCAATATCTCTTTGATCAAGCTTTTCCAGCCACTCTGGAATACTCCAGGGGTAATTAGAACTTCTTACCTTCTTTAGCCCAAAAGGAGCCAATTCATCACAAGCTGTCATGGATTCTGATTCTAAATTACCAAGAGCCCAATTACTAACAGAGGCAGGGAATCTTCTTTGCAAGTAAAGTGATTATTTCTTTGCAGATGCAGTAGCATTTCACTTTTTAATTATGTTCATTCCGATCAAATGTAAGAAAATTCTTCCTCATTTTATTTTCCTTCCAAAGAAAACGGTAAAAGAAACATTAATCCCAGAGTGATACAAGGCCAGAGCTGCAAGGGCCTTAGGCAGAGCTGGACAACTATCAATGGGTCTTGGCCATTTTACAGGGTCTTAGTGGCTCCTTAAACTCTAAAGGGGAAAAAAGGGACTAATTATTTGTTACATCACATACTTCACATAAGGGCTTGCCAAACCTTCCAGCATCTGCTAAGTTGTGACGAGACAGCATAAGATGTTGAGATAAACATAGACTAGCGCAGAACAGAACAATTTTGTTTCTTGTGCAGGCAAAGAACAGAGCCACAGTGCTGGGGATGAAGCAGTGTGTGCAGGTAAACATAAGCAATGAGGGAACAAATCTGTTTTTTCTCACTTAGGTGGTATTAACATGATTATGTGTTGTCAAATTTTGAAAGAGAAAAATAAACAAAAACAGTTTGGGAGAAGAAGGAGGACACTCCGGAGGATCTGAAGGAACATGAGGCCACCAAAGCTTACACAGATTTCCCAAGGCCTGAAAGACACCTGTCTGTCCACTTTGCTTTTAAACTTAAAGACTGGCCAGTTGTGGCTCCCGCAGCCTGTAGACCCGAGGCCTGCATCCTTATCTGCCCTTCCCCTCTCTCCACGTGGTCAGCAGACTGACATCCGTTCACTCGAGACATTCAAAGGTCAAGGTTTGCGCTCATTGAGTATCTTCCAACAATCTGTGCTCCAGACAACAGTGACTACCCTTTGTCCTGGTATGAATGCAGTTGCTCACCGTTTTCCAAACACTTTCACACATATTTAAAGAAGAGTTTGGGAGCCCTCCAAGATTTTAAATTTCAGTTAAAAATGAAATTATATAGTAAGCTTTTGAAAAATTAAAACAACCACGTATGTGAGATTGTACCTCTGCCTTTACTGTAGGCTGTTTGCGAAATTCAGGAAGCCCTGCCTTTCCATTCATGAAACAGATAGTCGTTGAGCACCTCCTAAGGGCAAGGCAGGATGCCAGGTGTTGGAGGTGGAGAAACAGGGCTTGTTCCTTGCTCTGATGGGGAAGGCACGTAAGCAGATACCCTCGGCACAGGAAAACACAGAATGGAGGTGCTGTGATGGGATAAAAGGGTCACGCTTATAAGAACAAAGGAAAAGTGCATCCTTCCAATGCAGGAGACACAAACAAGGTCAGGAGGTTGGCAGGTGTCTTGAAGGAACTTCAGTCTTGCTGAGTGGGGGCAGAAACTCCAGGCTTACCCGACGTAGCATGGGCATATATGCTTGCCACATTCCAAGAACCAGAAACACAAGAAAGACGAAGCCAGACCAGACACCACAAAGCTGTGACCGTTGGGCTCAGAAGCCTGGGATTTTTATGAACCAAGGAGGAGCATGAAGGGGAAGTGATGGTCCAACTGGCTGTGCTGGTAGGGGCAGGTGGGGGCAGATGAGGCTGCTGAAATGATCCGCTGAGGGATGACAGAGCTGGCTGTGGCAATGGGAATGGAAATAAGTGGAGATTCAAGAGATCTGGGGCCGGTACAAACCACAGGGACTTGTAACCATCATATGAATGGATGAGGAAGGAGGCAAAATAGACTCTGAGCACTATTATATGTGAACACTCGGATGGCGTCCATGGACTGGCCGGCTTTTGCTGTTGAAACATTTACTGTGTTTAAACAGTCACATCCTGCACTGAGCCCTTGTTTTAAGCTCTTCAAACATCCCTGAGGTAAGTGGGGGAGTTATTTCAACCCTCCTTTTTACAGATGAGAGAACCAAGACTGGCAAGGTTTAGCCCTAAGCAGGAAACCCAACTAACCCAACTAATTGGTGCAGAGCTGGGACGAAAGATCAGTATAGTCCTCATTACACAATCCAACGAAACACGAAGATAGCTCAAAACTGTCCTAGTGACATGTTTCCAGCCTAAGTGGGACAAAGTTCATACAACTTTATACCGTGAGCTGGGTTGTAAGGTGGTTTGTTGATAATGTCCATTCCAAAAGCCAACGGAAAGGTACCAGTATGCTGAATCATTAAAAACATGGATGTGCAGAACTCAAGTCTTACACCTTTCTGAACAAAATACCCTTCACGGATGCTAGTTTTAGACTCAAGTTTTCCCAGCATAAAGATTTTAAAAGAACAATCTGTCTAAAAAGCATGTAAAGAAATTCATTGACAAAGGTTTAGATGTTTTAGGACTTTAATGTCCTTTACATGGTCAACATAAAACACTGACAATGGATGAACAGTAGGGGAAAAGACTCTTCAGCAAAGATCTTCCCAAGCTCACGGCATCACTGGTCAAACACCAGAAAGAGAACAGTCACGTGAAGAAACAGTAAGGGAATTTAACACAGATGTTTAGTTTAACAGCATAACTGAAAAACAAAACCAACCAACCAACCAACCAACCAACCGTTCTTCTACCCACTGAAAGGAAAGTAAAAGTGAATCAGGGAGCTTCTAAATCTTGTGAAGCAGCTTAAAAAGGGAGAGGGGAGGGGGAATGGGAGGCACACAACTGTTGAGAACGTAACACTCTAATGCACAAGGTCAGGGATCCTAACAAATTCTCAAAGTCTCAACATATACCAACAAGAACCGTATTATTAGAAATATAAAGGCACAGAGATATAAATGCATAGAGATATAAACTATTTGGTATTAAAAACAGACCTTGCTATATAAACATATAGTAAGTCACTTTTATCGCTTTATGAGAATAACCGTATAAAGAAAGTCCAGAAGACCCCACTGCTGTCATCTTGCAAAGGATCAAAATTCAGCACCTATAGGGCCCCACCCACCCTCCGTGCTGTGTGTCTGTCTCTAAAAACAACAGCTTGCAATTTGCATATACTTAAACCCATAGGCAGCTTTGAATATGAGATCTAGGCAGAAAAAGTAGTAGCAAAGAGAACAGTAGCTAGAATTTGGTAGAAAAGCAACAGAAGACTTTTTAAAAGCTTCCAGTTCAAGTCAGAATTAAGGTTAAGTTTCAACAGCTTGGGATAGCTGTGGATGTTTTGCTGTTCTCTGGAAAAAGAAGAAAATCTATCATAAGTATGTTCATTCGAGAAAAATACTGTGTTTGTTTAGTTTTTTTTAGACATGCCCAAGTGACTTTCAATTTTGTACACCTTCAAGGGCAGAGTGTATATTGGTTAGGATGTGCTCATAGCTGGTGCATCTCCAAAAAATGCTTCATGAAGGCTGCCAGCTTCTGACATCTTCGATGGTGACAGCCTTATGCAGAGAGGCCCGAATCCCTCCCACGGACCCAGAAGAACCACCGATGCAGCCGTTAAGAACAGGAACATCTGGCTGATCATCAGGACGACCCTCCTTCCCGTCACCAGCTCCTGCAAGAGTCACGGCACCTGAGGCCATCGTGTCCAACCTCCCACCTGAAAGCCCCCGCAGGTGGCCAGGAGTGTCACACATCTCAGTCATTAGAAAATTCCTTTCCAACGCAGTGAAGGACCGTCACGCTCACAGGTAACCTAGGTTAGCTCAACTCTTCGATGAGCCTGCCGTGCGGGGAGCAGGGAGCGGGCAGCTATTCTCATGCGTGAGAACATACATTTTTCATGGAGCTGACAGATTTAACTACTGTCTCTGACGTTCGGGGGAGCAGCAGTGTCTGTTCTTACACTGAACAGGCTGTGCCAGCTGCACCAGAGATGGGATGGCACCCTTTGTGCTGTCAGAGCAGAGATTTTCAAAGGAAATTTTGACCAAAGCTCCTAGAAGGTGTGCCCCCCCCATGCTCCCGGCCATGGAATCGCGCTAAGGGGCCTGTAAGCAGCAGCAGGAGCACCCCTGTAACAAACGGTCTTTCCCAACTAGTTACAATAACTGCTACTCCAGGATGGGCAGGCTCCTAGATGTGTCTCCTTCAGCGTCTGAAAACTAAACCAATTCTCTGACAAGCTTCTGGATGGGACATGTACTCACCTATGCCCTTTCAGGGAGATCATATTGAGTTCAAGAGCTTTGTCGAGAAATCTTTTTTCTAAAGCATCATCTCCCTTGGTGTTGCCAGTGTGGAATGGAATATTCATCTTGCTTCTATTCTGGGGCTCCACTGGGCATCTGAAAAACATGTTTCTTCTTCCAGCTATTTTTCTGCAATGTGCAACTGCCATTAACACAGCAACAGAAAAGTTTTAAAAACCATTTTCCAGATGCAAACAAGAGATTAAAAAAAAGATCTGTCACAGGACATTTATAATTTACTTAGGGACACCACTCTTGCATATGGAACAGTGACTTAACATTCCCTTATACAACTCAGACTTAATTTCCAAGAGCCTCAGTTTCCTCATCTGAATATTAGGAATAATAATAATATCTCCATTTCATACTAGTTATGACAGTTAGTGGTATAACATATATGAAGCTTCCAACCCATGGCAGCCACACAGCAATGTGAATGACTCTTTCTCTACAAGACTGCAGAGAAAAAAAATAAGTTGGTCCAAATAATGGTGGTAAGATTTTAAAATAATGAGCAGCAGCTTTCAAAGCACTTAAAACACTGTATTGTCCCAAGCTGTGTGACCTTGAACAAGTTACTAAATCTCTCTGTTGTGCCTCTCTGATGTGAGGACTAAATGGCCACAAATTCTCTGCAGCCCTCCCAGCAAGGGGTGGGGTCTTGTACTCCACACCTTTTGAATCTGGGCTGGCCTTGTGGACTTGCTTTGACCAAGAGACTGCAACAGGAGTGACGCTGTGCAACTTTCAAGCTGAGTCCTCAAGGGGCATGTGGCTTCTATACCTGCACTCTTAAAACATCACTGCCATGTAAGCAATCCCGAGCTAGCCTGCTGGAAATAACAGGCCCAGCCAACAGCTAGCCAGCAACAGCTGCCAGCTGCCAGATGAGGGGGGCCATTTAGACTCTAGGTGGATCACCAGATGATTTTGGTTGAATAAGTGATCTCAGATGAGACCAACAGAAGGAACCACCCCCACTGAGCCCAGCCCCACCTGTTGACTGAAAAGAATCCTGAGCCAAAGAAATGGCTGTGGTTTTAAGTCACTGTCTTGAAGTGTTCTATGATGCAAAAGTAGATAACTGATAGAATTCAGAACAGCGTCTGGAACACATTCAATGCTATGTAAATATCTACTGAAGTCAATAAATTTGTCTTTTCATTCTCCGCAACTTGCACAGGGCTCATACAGACTCTCAAAAATGAATGGGTCATGTTTCATCTAGGATACGTTAGTATTTGACTTCAGTTTCTGATTTGGAAAGTGAGCAAGCCAAAATTATCTTCCACTGACAACCAAAGGAGACTAACAGAAGAAGATCTGACATGCTATTCTGGATTACAAGGAAAATATGTAATAACTCTCTCCATTTTCTCAAGCACATCGTGTCTTATTATTCCACTTCTACAGGGTGGGATTCATTAAAAGTAATCAGCAAAAAAAGCAGTGTGAGGAAGCCCCCATTAAAAGCTATGCTCGCCCCTCAGGGCACACATATAATTCCTGTTAAAGTTAATAGGAGTCAAGTGCACGTCGACAGACAGAAGAGAAGCAAGCAGGGAAACCAAGTATCTGGTAATAGGCTTTGAGGCTGAATTCTGGGGCCCCCTTTTCACAGCAAGTAGGTATCCTGGTTGACATTTACATTAAAAATTTAGTGTCTAACCTCTTTGATTTTGTGCTGCCTCAGGCTCCCCGGGTGACAGTCCAATCATACAGCTGGAGCAGCAAAAAGGACACATGATTTAAGGGGAAAAAATATTAAAAGGGGGAAGAATTAGGAACCTGCATTTACAAAGAATCTGTATTTACAGGCATCCCCCCGCACATTTACCCATCCTACTGTGAACGTAGATGGTATCATCACAGCAACAGTGTCATAACAACTAGAAATTGAAGATTAAATTTGCACGGTGCCCGAGAGTGTCCCTGCTGTGGGGCTGAGGGAAGGAAGAAAAAGATGAAGGGGAATCAGCTGCTCCAAACCTAGCAAGACGGCTGTGGAGGGAATTCAAATTCCACAGGACAAGCGCTGTAGAAGCACAGAGCTGAGCAAGTACCTCTGCCTGAGGGAAGATTGATGGTTTCAGAGGAAGGGAGGTGGGAGGGGTCAGGACAGGGGGAGACAAAGGAATGGCATCTGGCAGAGAGCTGTCTCTGCCAAGGCACGGGGGACACCAGCAAGTTCTCTGCAGCACCTGGGGTGCTGGGTGCCTGGCTGGGGACAGGACTGCAGACCGCAGAGGGCCCTGCGGACACGCTCTCCTGGAAACTGGATCGATCGGATCCTGGAGCAACAAGGAGCAATCAGGTCTGCACAACAAGGAGTTGTGCGTTTTAGAAAAAGCACTAGGACACAGGGGCTGGAGGGTGGGGACACTGGGGGAGAGGCCTGCTAGAAAGCTCCCACAAAGAACTTTCTAGGTCAACAGAATTAGGGCTCGTGACCAAGACAGGGACACTGGGGAGTTTCAAGCTTGGGCAGTAAATGCAAACGCCATTAGGGACCCAACGGTAATATAAATGAGTATAACAGGCCCAACATGACAGACTCAGCACAAACTCCCTACGTTACCTGTTAACTGTGAGGGCCCGTTCTTTACTTCCACAGAGAAACAGTCTCCCTTTTGCTTGAAACACACGGCCCTCCCAGTCTGTTTCTCCCACTTTCAGAGACACGGGGATTATGAAATAAGACATCTGGATTTAAATCATCTTCCCATGTTCCAGTAAGGGCTCAAATTGTGTGTTTTAAAACCTGTGAGCCATGCCGGCACTGCCGTGGGCTGTGCTGGGCCACTGCTCCCAGGCGTTATCACTAAATCCCAGAGCAAGGGCAGCGCCTGTGGCCTGAATGAGTTGGGGGGCAGGGAGAAGGTGCCAGGCTGACAGAGCGTTAGCAGGGGGCCGGGTGGGTGTGGGAGCAGCAGGTAATCCTGAGACTACAAAGCTTCCAGGCAAGAGTCTGAGCAGCGCTCCCCAGGGAGTCTATCAGGGAAGCTGATAAGGATGGTTGTGACTGGAAAAGCAGTGCCACAGTCAGTCCTAGAAATTTAGGAAATCCTGAACTAACAGGGCTACACGGGTTTCTTGACTCAACTTCCTAGAGCGTCTCAAGAGCTCCGGTGAATCGTGAACTCCCAAGAGGATAATTCATACAGGAACAGAGTTTTCCCCAAATGCTTGTGGCTTAAAAACCCACTGCATCTCTGGGATGAGTATTCTAGAATGCCCAGTGAGAAACCCCGGGACTCCCCAAGGTACCAGAGGGGTGTGTGTGAGGGGAAAGGCACCACCTCAGCGCGAAACAGCATCTCACAAAGGTGGTGAGGGTTAGGAGGGCGCAAGAAAACTGCAGGCAGTTGGCAAGCGATGACAAGACGCTCGTTTCAGTGGTGTCTGCTCCAAAAGACAAACCAGAAACAACAAGGGCGCGAAGAGTGCATCCTGTGGTGAGAGAAGCCCACAAAAGGGTCACTAGGCCTCTCCTGACTGCCTAACTTTTAAATAAAAAATTAAATTTGCACACGATTAGGAAAACTAGAGTAAAAATATAAAGATCTATTCCCTTCCATAGAGGTGGTTGCCCTTAACAGCATTTTGTGCATTTTCAGGATCAGATACACAAATGTGTATACGTGTATATATGCGTGTTTCCATATGTACATATATACATATATAATATTTACAAATACAAACACTGTGGGTTTCTAACTGGAATAATAGACATGTTCTTTTCTACACCTGCTCTTTTTCCTTTTGACCTGATGACGTATCATGTCATCTTCCCAGTTTGCTCACAGACCTTCCCTGTTCTCCACACACACCTTACTCCATACCACCGATGGATCCTAATTTCCTTCATCAGACCCCTCCTGAAGGACATCCGGGTTGTCTCTAGATTTTCCCCATTACATAAGTATCCCTCATTGGACTTGCGGGTGCCTGATTTTATGCACACTTCTGTGCAAGGCAGAGTACTGGCAGAGGGCAGGTGCCTAGAAGTAAAAGTCTTTGGACAAAGAGCAAGAGAGTTTTGAACTTTGATGGACGCTGCAAACCTCGCTCCAAAATTGAACACTTTTATTATACTTAACATAGGCAAAGTGTGCTTGTTCCCTCGTCTACACCAGATGTTATCAGTCTTTAGAATTTCTGCCCATCAGAGGGGAAGAAAATCCCATGGTTTTAATCTGCATTTCCTAAAGAAGTTGGTCTCTCTTCATTTGTCTAGTAGCCAGCTGTGCTTCTTCTGAGTTGTTTGCTCATACAGGTAGAAACCACCTTCTGCCTTTTTAAAATTTGGTTATCCTTTTTCATGTATTTGTGGGTTCTTCTCTATATCAACAGTAACCTTTCTATGTTAATACACTACCAAACTTTTGTGTCTGTCATTATGTTTTGTTTACGTCTTGAACTGTAGAAAAGTTTTAAATTTTCATGTAATTAAATATCTTTTACTTTATGGCTTCTGAGTTTTTTGGCTTACTTAGGAAGGCTTCTGTACTCCCTACACTTACACAAAAATTCTCTCCTGTATTTTATATTTGCTTCTTGCATTTAGTTGCATTTACACCTTTTTGACTGACTAGAATTTGTGTATGCTGTGATGCAAATATCTAATTTCTGTTTAAATGAATTATCAATGCTTCAATCAGTCAATTAGACAAAAAGTCAAGTTAGACTGTAAAACTGTCTAAGTTAAAATACAATTCTCAAGTAAACAGGGACCAGTTTCTGGACTTTTCCACCAATCCGTCTTTCCCTCTGTCAGTGGCTTTATATGTTAATAGATCATATGTTAACATTATATCTTATTAATGTTAACATATATGTTTAAAATATTTCATCTATCCTTTTGCACTAACTTTTTCAGGTGAACACTGAACTGACTTCTAGATATTTACTAATTTTTGTGACTATTGCGAATGGGATCTTTCCTTGTTTTTTAGTGTTATTTCTGGAGAATGGGAAAGTAACTGACTTTTACATATTTAGACATAACTGATCACAATTCTGAACATGATCATATCTAGTTTTTTCACTGATTCCTGCATTTGGAAAAAGCAGTCATTATCATCTGTGATTTTTGTTGTTTCCTTAGTAAAGGCTCTGGAACCGGCCTCCCCCTGACTCTCCCCACGTTCTTTTTCTGCCTGATCCCACTTCCCCGCTGCACCTGATCCTAACCTGTCTGCGCTGCTGTAAAACACTGTCTGCCCACAGGGTTGTGATGACAATAAAATGTATTCATATCTGTAAAACGCCAAGGGCTCTGCCTAATTTATTTTATTCTGGGGCTGTCATTAGACACATCACATGCATCCCTCTCTTTCCTAAGGCCTGGACCCCACATGAAAGGGAGAAAAGGTGACCTCGTATCTGGATATGGATTTTGTCACTTCAAGAGCTTTATCATATTAAAATTAATATCTAATACATATTAAACACTATTTGTCAGGAACATCCTAGGTGCGTTCCATAAGAACCACAAGTAATATTGACAGCTAACCGTTAAGGAAATAATTAACCATTAAGGAATAACCATTAAGGCTGTTTTAATTTTAGCACACCGGATATATAAGGGGTATAAGTTCTAGTAGCATTAAAAAAAAGAAAGAGTTACCAATTCTAATAGTAGTTTTTCCTTTTCGACCACTTCCCAAAATTATAGTTCTCTTTTTCTGTCTAGCAGCTTTGCATGTTTCCTTCACCGATGGAGAAGTTATCCACTGGTACTGAGAAAGCAATGATAAATATGCCATTTAAGTTACAGGTAATTTAGGAGGGTTTGATCTTCATTGGAAATTAAGATATTTTAAGTTAATAAAAGGTCTTCAATCTGCATTTCTGGGAAGCTAAATTAAAGCATCACACAACATTTTCAAAACCAGAAAAGCCATTTCATTTGACTAAAAACTTAGTTTTAAGATGGCAGAAAGTACCTTGATAATTTTCTTTTAAGAAGGAAAGAAAAACAAGTCATTAAAGAGAAATTCTTCTGAGAGAATTAAAACATGTGATATACCTCTGACTTGGCACTCCTTCCATTCTGGAGACCTTTTTTGATAACTGTTTTCATCACAGAATGATTTAAAGTAAAATAAATTGAAATTAGAGTAATTATTTCCCAATGAGTGGCTACTGCCATTTAAAACCAAAAGCCAACTAATTATTGCTTTTCCCATAAAATTAAATATGAAATCTACATTATGTAATTGTACACTTATTTCCCCCTTTGTGTATTCTAACTTCTTCCTCAGAAACCTAAGATGCCATCTTGCAGACTGCCCACAGTGGCTACGATTTTAGCAGCAGCAAAGGACAACTTTAAACATTTTGCTTCTAAGTTGGCTTTGGATACCTTTGGATAGAAAGTACAGTCTGAGCCATTTTACAAAATGTGCGGCCATTTTACAAAACAGCTTGACAGTTCCTGCAAGTGTTAAACATAGAGTTACCCTATGATCCAGCAGTTCCACTACTAAATATATACCTAAGGGAAATAAAAACTTATGTCTGCACAAAAGCTTGTACGTGAATGTTCATAGAAGCATATTTCTGAAAACAAAAGGTGGAAAAAATTCAAATGTCAATCTGACAAATGAATATCAAAATGTGGAATATCCGTACAATAGAATAGCATTCAGCTATAAAAAGGTTTGAAATATTGATCCATGTTACAACATAGATGAACCATGAAAGCATCATGTAAAGAAAAGCAGCCACTCTCAAAATATCACCTATTGTATGGTCCCATTTATATGAAATGCCCATAACAGCAAATCTGTAGAGACAGAAAGGAGATTAGTGGTTGCCTAGAGCTGAGAGGGTTGACCGAATCAAAAAACATTGTTAATGTGTAATGGGTTTCTTTGTGAGGGGACAGAAATCTAAAGTTGGATTGTTGTGATGGTTACACACGTCTTTTAGTGGTTACACTAAGAACCACTGAATTGTATACATTAAAGGGTTAAATTATGGTATGTAAATTACATCCTAATAAAGCTGTTAAAATTATAATTTTATATTTATAAATTTGAAAATTCATCCAAAATGACAAATTCTTAAAACATGCAACCTAACAAGAATAACCCAAGAAAAGAAACATCTAAAAAATCTGTATCTACTTAAAAACTTGTTTGTATAATGAAGTACCTTTACAGAAAATGATTTCCAGGGATAAATGGCTTTCCAAGTAAATTCTTCCAAATATTTAGGGAAGAAATATTGGTAATCTTACATAAAATCCTTCCAGGAAACATAAAATAATATATTGCTCAAAAATTTTATAAGGTCAACATAAGCTTCAGATCAAAACTAAAAAGAATATTACAAGAATAGAATCATAGGCCAGTTTCTCTTTTGAACATGTATGCAAAATTTGTAAACAAAAGCACAAACTGTATCCATGGTATGTAAAACAGTAATATATCACAATCAAAGTTGCTTTATTCTAGTAATGCAAGGTTGGTTTAATGTTCCCACATGAAACTGATCCCAGGAATGAATTAGAGTGGGAAAAAAGCCATTTAAAAAAGAAGTCTTGGGAATTCCCTGGTGGTCCAGTGGTTAGGACTTGGCGCTTTCACTGCTGGGGGCCTGGGGTTCAATCCCTGGTCAGGGAACTAAGATCCTGCAAGGCATGAGGTAGGGCCCCCCAAAAAAAAGAAAAAAAGAACTTTTAACCAGGAGAAGCACAAGAGTGAATAAAAATAACAGATACACCTTATGAAAAGTAGGAGATTATGGAATATTTGAAACTTTAAAAAAAAACAGAAGTTGCTAAAGATTCAAGAGGATGTGACAAATGATGTACATAGAGAAAAAATAAAATAAAATAAAATATACAAATGATGGGAGCCCAAACATCCAGATACCCAAGTCCCATCTCTGAAAATCCTCATTCAATGGGTTCTGGATTTCCTCTATGTTTAAAAACCTACAGGTGATTCTGACAAGTTTCATAGACAATGTAAAGCTTCTGATTTGCAGGGAATAATACCATATTATTTTGTTATTTTATAGTTATATTAACACATTGTACTATTCACAGATAAGTCTGATGTCAAAATGCACTCCCCACTAGGGATAAAAAAGGAACTAGTACTCTCTACTGCTACTCGGTGGCAGCATGCATATACTGCAATGGCAATTATTGTAGGAATCCAAATTAATGGAACATTTTAGAATTGGAAGACTACATAGAAGTCACCTAGTCAAGCTTCCAACTATTATAGTTGTGAAAACTAAGGCCCATATAAATGAAATGATTTATCTCCAAAGAGGGTTAGTGAAAGAGTATGAAATAAAAAATACCTCTGAACTTTTAATTTAGTGCTATTTTTATTAATCTCACTATTAGCTCAAACTTCAGTGTGACAGATTTGGGATTGAATTCTTGCTTGAACTTAGTGGTTGCATGCCTTTTAGTAAGTTACTAAAACACTTAACTTCGCTTTTCACATATGTAAAATGGTGAGCCTTGACTGATATAGAGTATGAGATAGCCTAGCACTGTTTTTAACACAAACAAGTACTTAAATTTTTTTGCCTTTCATCCCTATTAGACAACCTCTATTTTCTTAAGAATAAAAGTGTCTTTCAGCTAGAAAAACACCCCAGAACTGACCACATTCTGGCAAGAGATATAGGATTCTTTTCCTTACTGGGGGGTTCTTTATACCTGATATTTGAACTGCACTGAAACATGAACTTCTCTTGTTTATACTGTATTAATGGACTTGATAGATGAATTTTAAAAAGTAATATGCAGGAATTAAGCTGCATGACTCTCAAGAAATATAATTCGATAGTGGTGGCTAGAATGATAAACAGTGTTTGGATAGGGAGTCCATATTGGATATGAACAACCTGTACTCCCATTCGTCTATTAAGAATAAATGGAATCCTTTTAAAATCTGTTTTAAAGGACAGTTATTTTCTTCTACCTCATTTAAGTTAGCTCAAGAAAAAGACAATCTCCTGAATCCTTGTTTAAAAGGCTTTTAATATAAAGCAAATAATTTTTTGCAACATTTCCCAAACTTTTCATTATCAAGTTAGCTGAGGCTTCTCAACGATTATCATTTCACAACAATATCTCCATTTTCACCTTCTTTAAATGAATTGGCCTCATAGATGTGCCATTAAAACAGAGCTTCACCCTCAACATATTTTAAAGTTTGTATTCAAACAGTATGAAGAAAACAGGATCGGGGAATTCAGCCATAAAAGTGAATGGATTACTGATACATGTTACATCATGGATGCAACTAAGTGAAAGAAATCAGACACGAAAGGCCACATATTGTATGGTTCCATTTATACGAAATGTCCAGCAGTGGCAAATCCATACACATGGAAAATATTATACATTAGTGGTTGCCAGGGATTTGGAAGAGACGGAAATAGGGAATGACTGCTTAAAATGGTTGTAGGTTTTCTTTTGGGGTGATGAAAATGTTTTGCAACTAGGCAGTGGTGACAGTTTCACAGCATTGTGACAGTACTAAATTCCACTGAATGGTACAGTGAATTGTAAAATGATCAAAATGGTGAATTTTATGTTATGTTCATTTTACTACAATAAAAAGGAGAAAGAAATAGGGAAAGACTTTGAGTTTGGGAAAGTAAGGTGAACTGGTCAAGAAAAAGACAGCTCTACTATTCAGTTTTCTCTCAGCTCTCCCAGTGCATTAATCCTCAGGAAAAAGTAGCGTGAACTTGTAGATGACAGTCATTCAACAGAGTCCAGGGAAAAGTAAATAAAATAAAACCCAACTCTTCTTCTTTAGCACATCTATGAAAGGTTAACTTGCTGCTCAGCCACGTGGACATTCATGAGGACGTTTCACTTTAGGTGTCCTCTACTCCAGTATTTTACTCACAGCTCATTCACACATGTATGCAACAGCATTTCTTAATTTAATGGACTCTGCAGTGCTGGTTGTGATCAGTCTCATGAAAAGAAAAGGGAAGGAGGAAAAAGCCTCCACATTGGCTTGGTGGTCTTGGGATGAAATGGATGCAGAAGACAGTTTGATTGTCAAACTGGAAACTTTTATTTTCCTTTTCCTCTTCTTTTTATCTTTCCTATAAGGTCTTCTGTCCACTTCCCACTGCCTTCTTTCAAACAGGAAAGACACTAATTAGCTGCTGGATTTTTTTTTGTTAAAACAACTATTGTTTTAGATTTCTTGTTGTCCGCTGAATGTTATTGTTTTTACTGCCAAATGAGCTCCGGTGGTTGATGTAGGGGTCGCTTGGGAACTTAACTTTTTCAAGTTTAAGTGGAAAAGTTTTTTTGTTTGAATTGGCTTTTACTGGGTGCTTCAAGATTTGCTCTTAGCTCTTTGATGGGGGACTGAGTAGCACTATGTTTCCTTTGAGGTCCCAGTAAATAAAGGATCCCATGTCCTCCTGGGCACTTTATCGTGATTTTGCTGTGTGTGCTCTCTAATAGCCAGATGCAGATTCCAGGAAAATGACATATAAATGAATATAAATAATCTAATAGTTTTAGAATTTGCTTTGGCCATACTCCTGGTCTCATTCTACTTCTTGTAGCAGATGGCTTTAAAGAGCATTAGCTATGTATATATTAAATATAATATACATATACCAATATTAAATATTATATTGGTGTATAAATGTAATATATTACTGTTTAAATTAGTGTATAACAATTACGTTTTATATTAACATGTATTTTTGCATAGCATATATTGTACACAAAATATATGACTAATGCAATATATTTATGTTTAATATGTTCACTATATTAATATATCATGCAATATTGATTATAAAACAATTACATCATAATATATAATTATTATTATATGATATAATACATTATATTTAAAGTATTCTATATAACACAATACATAATGTATTTTTATAAGACAAGTATATTATATAAATATAATACTTATATAAAGTATAAATATTTTAATTATACATTACACATACAAGTATGTATAACTATTTATAATTTTATTTATGTAGGAATCTGTTCGTAACAATTGATGTAAAAATATGCAATAATTTGAATCAAATGGGCCATAATCTCACTACCTACACATAACTACTTTTAAAATATTGAACCCTGTCTAAATCATGCTTACATATCGCTCAACCTGTTTTTCTACATATGCATATATACACACATTTATACACAATATATATGTATACTACCTGTTTTCAGTTCAATGTATATAAATATATGATATATATAATTATATTCCTGTGTATGTATACAAATATAAATCAAAGGTATGTGTAGGGCTTCCCTGGTGGCGCGGTGGTTGAGAGTCCGCCTGCCGATGCAGTGGACACGCGTTTGTGCCCCGGTCCGGGAAGATCCCACATGCTGCGGAGCGGCTGGGTCCGTGAGCCGCGGCGGCTGAGCCTGCGCGTCCGGAGCCTGTGCTCCGCAATGGGAGAGGCCAACAGCAGTGAGAGGCCCGGGTACAGCAAAGAAAAAAAAAGGTATATGTATAGGTATGTATTTCACATATTTATATAAATATATCATATAATGTATGTGTATATAAATACATGATTATATACATACATATACACAAATAGACTTATTTAAACAAAAGAGACCTAAATAAACAGTTCTCAAAAAATAAAACTAGTTATGTCTCACTGTTTCAATAACAGATTATAGTTTTCTACTGTATGTGCTTCTGTAATTGTTATGAACAATTCCCATTTGTTGAATGTTAAGTTGTTTTAATTTTCTGCCATTATTAATGAAGCTCTGAAGAATATGGTGGGCAAAATTACTTGAAAAACTCTCCTAAAAGAAAAGAGTTAGGTATGCTAGGTTAAATGTAAACAACTTATTTTTAAGTGCAAGTCTGATTTTTGAAGTGTGCAGTAGAAATTTCCAGGACCCCTGAAAGAAGGGGGGGGGACATGTATGAGAGTTATAGCTATATTAAGAGTGGATTGAAGATCTTGATAGCTTAGAACAGAAGCTGGCAATCCTGTTTTTATGGAGCCAAATGGCAAATATTTTAGGCTTTGTGGATCAAAGAGGCAAAATTGAGCATATTATTTAGGTACTTAGGTAACCATTTAAAATGTTACCAGTTAAAATGTGAACATTATTCATAGCTCATAGGCCATAAAAAATAGGCAGCTGTCTGGATTTGGAATAAAGGCCATAGTTTAATGACACACCTGACCTGACAAAGAGACTTGTTGTTAAAATGGCCATGACCACATGGGAGGCAGGAGATAAGACTCCATCCCTACTAGATGGGAAGTTAGAACTAAACCTATCTATCCCTAGCTTCACCTTTAATGAAAGGGTGTGCCAGTAAAAAATGTATCTGCTGGCAAAGGGAGACTAAGACCAAATTCTCTTGGCCTCTGCTCTGGGTAGGAAACAGGTAGGAAATCTTGAGAATTCTGAACCCCAGATCTGTGTTCACAGTGTTTGTGTTGCAAATTTATTTGTGGTCTTGCAAACAGAAGGTAAGAAATTACCTTAAAATGCTCCCAGATCGGTGGTATTCCAAACACAGAACTAAACACTCTCTGGAGAGGTAGACCTTCAACCCAGGCCTATAGCCTTCCCACAGATAAAGTTTAGCTAAACATGAGCTCAGGATCTAAATTTACACAATAATGAAGAAATCAGCTACAATGGGAGAGAATCAGCAAAAACAATCAATAGCAGAATTAGATTCCCAAGGCCATCCATTGAATGTTGGAATGATCAGGTGCAAGGCAGAAAATATACATAAAACTAGAACTGAAAAAAGGAACAAGGATGTTTTAAAAGACTGGGTAGGATCTTTAAAATATTTTTAAAGTCCATGTCATTGATAAAGCTAAAAACTCAAAGGTTGTGTAAAACAGCAGATTAATCATGGAGAAGAGTGAAATTATGCTGTTTTTAAAAATATGGCACATCATATTTTCTGCCTAATTATATAAGTACATTTCTCTTAAAAAAATACACATATTTTAAAGACTTATTGGCTGTAAAATAACTAAAGGATATTTCAGAGGGCTTCTCTCCAAAGAAAAGTGTGAAGTAGCAAAACACAGAAAGTCGAGGGGAAAAAATGTCAATATATACATTACTATAGGGTGAAGTAAGCCTTAGGCCAGCATCAATGTGGAGGAGCTGACCCTTAGATGCTTACAACTAAGCTGGAATCTTCAAAAAGTTCAACTATTTATAACTAAAAAGATTTCTTAAAATTAATAACCAAGTGTTTTAATTGACATCAGAAGAGCAAAACAATAAACCCTCAGAACATAGAAAAAATAGATAATAAAGATATGAGCAGAACTTAATAAAACAGAAAAAAGTATAAAATTGAGGTGATTTAGTAAGTCAAAAAATATTCTTTGAAAATATTTTAAAAACACACTTTGATTAAGCAAAACAAAAACAAAAGTAAATAATACACAGAAAGAATCAGGACAATGTTATAGCAGAGAACATATGAAATGCCAGTAAATTTGAACATTTATGTAAAGTGGACAATTTCCTGGCTCCTAGAGTTTACCAAAACTGACACAAGAAGAAATATATAGCTGGAGTTCTTTCACCAGTAAAGGAATTAAGTCAATAGTTTACAGTCTTTCACCAAGAAAATAACAGACCCACCCAGATCGTTTGGGTGGGGAATTCTATCAAACTTCTATTAAACAGATAACATCAGTATTAATAAAGAAAAACTTCTAGAGAGTAGCAAAGGAAGAATGCTCCTTTATTCATCTTATGAAGTCTATATAATCCTAATACTGACAATAGATTAGGACTGTAAGGAAAAAGAAATTTACAGGTCAAATTTACTTGTAAGTATAAAAGCAAAAATTTTGATCTATGATATTAGCTACCCAAGTTCACTAGAGTAAGAAAAAGCATGAGCAAGTTAGGTCATCCAATGAATGAAAAGGTAGTTTAATGTCAAGAATATACATCAATAGATTGAAAACACCACATTTTCTTTCTTTCATCAGTCTCTTTAAAAAATTGATAAGTACTTATATTGATCTCTCTTGTACTAGGCACTGTGCTAAGTCACTTACATATTTACTTCTTTAAGCCTTCTATTATCCCTGGGGGAAGGTTCTATTTTCCTTCCATTTCTTAGGTAAGACTCTAACCCCCAGAAAAGTAAAGTAACATTTGCAAGTTTCTGTGAATGGTCAGTGATGGGACCAGTACAGGAACATCCAAAGTCTGTGCTTGGAAACAGTGCCCTATATTCACACTCACATTACAGATGAAAGGAAAGGAAGCATGCACTTACCATATAGATTAAATCTCACATTACACGTTAAAGGAAAGGAACCATGCACTTACATTATAGATTAATACCCACATAACACGTTAAAGGAAAAAGAAACATGTGCTTCTCTCAAAAGTTGTAAAGAAAGCATATCTATTTCTAACTGTATTTCCCAATTTCTTTTGCTTGTTTTCTGACCTTTGTAGTGCATTCTGCCATGAGGAAAATTTTAATTCTTATATAATTAAATGTATCCTATTTTTCTTTGAATCGTAGAAAGGTGTTCCTCATGAATAATTTATTTCAAGTCTACCAGGTTTCTGATACTTTTACAGTTTCATTATCTTTTTACTTTTAACTAGTTGTTGTATCTAGAATTTAGTAATGATAGCCATATTTTCCCACTTTTGTTGAATAAGTTTTGCTATTGACCCAAAATGTCCATTTTATTTTAATCTCAAATCCCTTATGCTCTTGCATCTAATTTTAAGATGTTTCCTATCCCACTGGTTGTTTTGTCTATCTGAAACAAAATGCTACCTTAATTATAATGTAATTATAATATAATAAGTGTAATTAGTAAACATAATACCATATATAATAAATAGCATAATATAAAATAACAAAATATAATTTACCATATAACAAGGTCAAAAGAGAACAAAACTATACAATCACTTGAAATATCCCCCAAAGATATTTTATAAAATTCAATATTCATTTCTAATTTAAATGAAATAGTAAAATAGGGATTGATGAATGCTTCCATAGTAAGATGAAATTATATATCTAAAAGAGAAAGAGGTAAATGATAAACTTTAGTAACACTGGCAATAAATACAGGACAAGATGAAGATGCCTGATATAATCTTAAAGAAAGTATTATGTAACATTGTCTTTGCAGCACTGATGAGTTCAGTGAAAAGAAAATCTCATAGAAAAGAGTATCTCGTTCTTCTTAATGTCTGTACACTTGTCCATTGCATGAACATAACAGCTTATTTAACCAATATGTTACTGATCTGCATCTGGATTTCTAGGTTTTCATGGAATTTTATTATGCACAATTGTTACAAACTCTAGGACTACCTCTTAGGTTTATATCTTTTGAAAGAAACAGTATCTCCGTAGATGGGTTATGTGGGCTGGCTGCTAGCAGACTATGGCTACTTCTCAGTTCTTCCCTTTACATTCCTAGTCAATGTGAAAATGGAAGGCAAGAAGGTCTTCTGTTTAGAGACTCTAAAGATAGGTCTTGGTGATAAAGTCTTGGTGGTAAAGGCTAAAAATATCAACCTAGAACAAGTGTTTTTCCAGCTGTAACTATGTGTGATTCCCTTGGTTTTATTCTGTAGAGGATGTAATAAGACAAGACTGTAGGATCTGCCCTCAACGTGCTTCCAGTAAGATGAGCTAAGTCAAGTATGGTGGCATATCTAATTCAAGACAAAATATAATGGCTCCTTTTCTCTCATAGCAAAACTTCGTGGAGTGAATATCGAAGTCACTGTAGGCTCTTAATTAAAGGAACACAATAAATCTTGTATTGGAAGGTGGTTATTCTGGTCTCTTTGCAGAGATGAATTGGAAATTGTCTAGAAGAAGGAAAATTAGCTTAACCAAAGTTAAACTCATAAATAATTGAGCATCTGTGGCCTATGTTTCTCTTTGATCATAATTTCTCCCAATTTATAGACCTCTTTGATACCCGATTAATCATTGTCAAAGATGCAATTAACAATGATTATTACTGTGTATTAGGTTTTGCCTGGGCCCTGAAGAAACCATCCTAAATTACGAGCTATGATTGTCACTTGATTTTCTCACAAAGAACAATCAGAACTCCTGGTCTTAAGTGGCTTGGAATGTGAAACTAAGAAGTCTCTTAGATATTATTAGAGGACCCCACAGAGCCCATTGGTGAAAGTTTGGAAAACATTGGGCTTCTTAAAATTAATTCTTGTAGTGTGTTACGAAAGATGACTGAAACAAAAGGATAATAGTGTTTCTGGTTCTGTTGTTAGCATTCTCCATGGAAACATCACGGAAGCTTCTGGACTCAATTTCCTTCCCCATGTGTGAATGTCACTGAAAATATCCAACTCCATTCTATCCCCACATAACTTCAGAAACTAAGCAAAATGAAGACTCAAAATTCATTTCAAATAATGAAAGGAAGATATAATGTAGAATGGAACTGGGAAAATGTCTGGTTTAAATTCTGGAAAGTACCAACTATACAATTCTGGATAAGTTGCTTAATCTTGCTTAGTCTAATTTAATGCCCATCTCACAGGCTGTTATGATGATTAATTTAATATCTTTGTATAACATACAGTGTTATGTAACTTCTTCTTGTTCTTCTTGAGTAAATTCATATCTTTAAGCAACTCACTTTAAAAAATAGTTACTTGCTTAAATTACTCTTACCTTCTATCATCAGCTGAATTGTGTCCTGCTCAAGTTAATATGTGGAAGTCTTAACCCCCAATACCTCGTAATATGACTGTATTTGGAGATAAGACTCTTAAATAGGTAACTGAGGTCAAATGAGGTCAAATGGGTGGGCTCTAATCCAATATGACTGGTGTTCTTATAAAAAGAAAATATTAGGACACAGACATGCACAGAGAGAACAAAGTAATTATTAGTAACCACGATCATGTCGTGAATGCATGGAATACGTCACCATTTGCCAACCACCGTGTCAAGTCAGCAGAAACTACAGAAATTAAGAGCTCACCGCAGAAATTCACACACCCTTGCACCAGGTAAGGGATCACAGGCAGACGTTCACTCAGCCTCTCATGTGTCCCTCACGGAGAGCACGCTCTCTCCTGGGCAGGGCGAGCACAGACACTTATTGGGAGTTTTACTACTTTTAAAATGCGTTGATACAACCATGTCTCACTGGATGAGTCAGCAAACGCTTTTTGTAAATCCCAAATTCTCCACACCTCCTATCTTTCGCGCTGCCCTAATCTCAAAGCTCCCGCCCCTGCTCCTCAGGCAGCGTCCCCATGTGAGGCGGGGCTGCGTGCGGACGCACGGCGAGCGCACAGTCGTCCTCGAGCCCCGCCCCCATGGAGCCGCCGCCGGTTTGAACAGCAGCCCCGCGCGCAGAGAGCTATGAGGGAGGCGCCAAGGGCCGGCGATTCGCCGCGGGAGGCGGCGCGGGAGCGCGGCATGGAGGGGCTGGCCTAGATGGGGCTCGTGGCCCTACGTTGTCTGGCTGCGACGCGGGTCCTGCGCACGCTGCGGGCCCGCAGCCGCCGGGAGTGAGCGCCCGAGGGGCCGGGAGGCGAGCAGGGGACCCCAGGCGGGTGTGGGCATCGTGTCCACAGCCAGCGTCCCCGAAGCTGCGCTCGGGCCGTGATCACTCGGTGAAGCCGCGTTGCGACACAGCAGCCGACTTCTTCCCGCGCTGTGAGGACCTGTGCGCGCTGCAGGACTCAGTGCCTCTGCCTGCGGGAGGGCCTGCTGGGCTTATCGCCGACCGCTTCCGCGGGCTGGACTGGGTGCCGCCCCTGAGCACCCTCTGCCCCTGATCTGTATCCAGAGCTTCTTCCAGCCACAGCTGGGCGAGACAGGTTTGTAGTTCCTGCATCCGGGGGCTGTCGTGTGGGCGCTGCGAAGCGGGGTTTTAGATGGTGCAAGGTGGAGGCTGGGCACTAGAACCGGCGCCCAGTGCCCGGGTGTGCGTGCACTAGACGGGGCGTGCGGCCTAGGACTCCTGCCAGCTCGGTGACCCCGGCCGAGTGCCTTAAGGCTTCTAGGTCTCAGTGTACTCATCTGTAGCATGGGCTTAACAGGACCCACTCTCCGTGGCGGTTACAAGGACTCACTCTGTTAATGCTTGTAGACTCTGCAATGTAGAACACTTAGCACAGTTTGGAGCATCGTTAATGGTTGCACAGATGTTACCTGGTGTGTTGAATGACTTTGCCTGGTACAGACCAAAGCGATTAGGAAATGGATATATCCCAGCTTCATTTCCTTTCCACTAAAACAGGTCTCAGGATAAAAAAATCTTTTTTTTTTTTTTATAAATTAGGTTTATTTATTTATTTAGCTGCGTTGGGTCTTCGTTTCTGTGCGAGGGCTTTCTCTGGTTGCAGAGAGCAGGGGCCACTCTTCATCGCGGTGCGTGGGACTCTCACTGTCGCGGCCTCTCCTGTTGTGGAGCACAGGCTCCAGACGCGCAGTCTCAGTAGTTGTGGCTCACGGGCCTAGTTGCTCCTCGGCATGTGGGATCTTCCCAGAGCAGGGCTCGAACCCGTGTCCCCTGCATTGTCAGGCAGATTATCAACCACTGCACCACCAGGGAGGCCCCCAAAAATCTTTTTTTCAATAGTCATATCATATAGTGGAAAGAGCACTGGTGTGAAGGCAGCTTAGGGTTTGAATTCCAGGGCTTATGCTCTCTGTGGCCTGGGCAGGTTACTTTTGAACTGCAATCCCCACACTTGTAAAATGACATTAAAAACCACTCTTTCTGAGGGTTCTTACAATTAATTAAGCACCTTATGTGTGTAAAGTATCCTGGCACTTGAATGAGTTGTCAGAACCAAGGGCTGCTGGAGACGATGCTTCTGCCCTAGGTAATCTCCCCTTCTACTGGGCAGCAGGTAAACACAAGCACAGTAGTCAGTTCTCTGGAAGAAGTGAGTTCTGGTGCTGCAGAGCACAGAATCTCTTTGTTTTTTAATTTAATTTTTATTTTATATTGGAGTATAGTTGATTTACAATATTGTGTTTGTTTTAGGTGTACAGCAAAGTTATTCAGTTATACATATATCCATTCATTTTCAGATTCTTTTCCCGTGCAGGTTATTATAGGATATGGAGTAGAGTTCCCTGTGCTATGCAGTAGGTCCTTGTTGATTACCTATTTTATATATAGCCGTGTGTATATGTTAATCCCAAACTCCTAATTAATCCCTCCCCGCCACCTTTCCCCTTTGCAGAGCACAGAATCTTAAAAGGGAAAGTTCAGGGTAGGCTCCTTGGAGGAGGTGCCATCCTTTCTAAGGATATGTAGAACCTCCTGGGGTGGCAGGAGGGAGCAGTGTGTCAAAGGTTGAGAAATATAAGAAAATATGGCAAAACTAATGTACAGGACTGGAACTCAGGGTTTGGGAAAGAAATGAGAGTTGATACTGGAAACCTAGTGGGGACAAACATAAAGGGGCCTTGTTTGTCCTGTCAGAAGTTTGGATGTTTATCCTGAAGGCTGTGGGAAACCCTAATAAACAATAAGATGGACTTCTGGTTTAGAGGCTCACTGGGACCTCCATGTGGAAGGCAGTTGATTGGGTGCAGGGTGAATTGTAGTCTAAAGGTCCCACTTAAGTTATAAAAGGTTGGACTGCATTTTGGAGATCCGAGAGAGAATGGGTGGGGCCTGGTGACCAGCTAGAAAAGGAAGGGCAGCAAGCTTGGGTGACAGTTTACAGCTGCATCTTTTTGTGAGATACAGAGCACAGTAGGAAGGGATTGGGGGTGGGGAGAGGATCTTACTTGATCTTCAGTGCTGTAGAGGGGCCTGGTAGACGGGTCTGGGCCCAAGGTTCAGATCTGGGCTTTTTGGGAGGACAGGTGTTTGAAGGCATGGGAGATAGTTAGGTTACCCACAAGACGATACAAAGAATCATGGGTCTGAGAGTTTTTTAAGTGAGTGTATGTATATATATTATTTTTAAATTTTTATTTATTTATTTATGGCTGTGTTGGGTGTTCGTTTCTGTGCGTGGGCTTTCTCTAGTTGCGGCAAGTGGGGGCCACTCTTCATCGCAGTGCGTGGGCCTCTCTTAAGTGAGTATATTTGAGGATGTTTATAAGCTGAGAGAAAGTAGCCAGCAGAGGAAGGGTGTGAAGATTTAGGATAGGAAATGATTGTTCATTTGTTTTTGAAAAGCTGAATACTTATCGTGTGCCTGGCCCTTTTCTAGGATCTGGGGTTCACACCATCTGTTATCTCTTCTGCAAGGACAGTTCAACTCATCCCCTTGGTGAAGAGAAGTCACATTATTCTTTGCCTCCCATTCAGGTGTAGGAACTGTTCTGTACCTCTGAAGGGATTTTACTTAAGCAGAGTAATAAGTTAGAAATCAAAAGAAATTAGAGCTGGAAGGGACCTTAAAGGCCACGGTACTTAATTTTGCCACATATTTTACATTGAATGTAACAAAAATTTATTGTTGAGCCCATTCTCTTCAGAGTTCCTTCACTGAACTTCCTTTATGTTTTTTATCCAGTGGGTCTAACTTGTAGATTTTGGCCTCCTCCTAAATTTGCTTCTTCATCCGTATTACATTTTGCCCGGACTATGGCAGAAGCTCCTGGGTGGTTTCACGGCCCCTGGGCTCCGTTCCCCTGTTTATCTGCCTACTCAGTTTATGTGATCTTCTAATGTAAAAACATACGCTTAAAATAATGCTGCTAATGGCTTGGCCACACCGAGTTAGTGCATACTAGCTGTCAGCGTGTGCTCTGCACAGAGGCGTGTAGTCTGAACTGTGCTCGGCCAAGCCTCATGGGGCTCTTTGGCCCTGAGGAAGGGGAGCTTTTTGTGATCACTCCCTTTATCTAATCGGTCCTTCAGCAGCGGGGTGCCTTTTTCTAATCAGCGGAGGCACCCTTACTCAGCCAGTGGTAGCCCCAGGCCTCATCACCTGTGGGATACAAGCCATGCTCTCTGCCAGGCTTGCTTCGGCCAGCATCTCTACTTTCTTTTCTGTCTCTTCTCACACTTGGACCCCTGGCCTTTAGTCATCCCCACCTGCAGTATTTAATGTGCCCAGCAGGTGTCAGGCTTGAGTGTCTTTGCACAGATATTCCCTGTGCAGTTAATGCACATTGTACTCCAAGTCTGCATACTCTCATCTTTCTAGATTGTACTTCAGGGTTATCATGAAGCCGTCACTTAGATATAAGTTTTTGCCTCCATAGGAACCTCTGTGCATAAAAGTTACGTTTATTTATCTCATGTGATTGAAATTTTGATTTTATACATCTTCCTCCTTAACGAAGGCTTTAAGGGCAGGAGTCGTTTCTAATCCTTAGCACAGAATAGATGCTTTGTTTTTTATTTAGATGCTTTTTTTTTTTTTGCGGTATGCGGGCCTTTCACTGCTGTGGTCTCTCCCGCCGCGGAGCACAGGCTCCGGACGCACAGGCTCAGCGGCCATGGCTCACGGGCCCAGCCGCTCTGCGGCATGTGGGATCCTCCCGAACCGGGGCACGATTCCGTGTTCCCTGCGTCGGCAGGCGGACTCTCAACCACTGCGCCACCAGGGAAGCCCTTTATATGCTTTTTAATGATGATAAAATATATGGTTTAAATCACTCATTTTACAATAATTTTGGTTTAGGTTGTGACAGAAATAAAGTTTACAGAAGTCGTGTTCCTGCGATTAGAAATAAAGATGTGACCTTCTAGTTGTGTAAAGCTCTTAAATGCTGTGTAAGTGCGTCGTGTGTGCTAAGGAACCTGGAGCTAAGTGGCGTAGTTGTGAGAGAGAAAGACTTAACTATGTTAACAAAGGTAAGCCTTCATTGTGTCCTGCCAACATTTGATAGCTGCTTTTGGGGCAAACTAAACCAATAAAATTTTAAACTTGTTCTCCCCATTAAATGGATTGAATAAATCGGCCACTTTGGTGCACCTGTGTCTTGCGAGTTGTCCACTTGGAGATGGAGGTTTAGAAAGTGAGTTTCAGTCTTGTTTAAGTCTCTTCCCATCAGACTGGTCTCGTGATTTCCTACACACCATGCTACTTCCTGTCTATCTTTTCTTGGTGGTGTTCATGCCTGGATTGTCTCCTGTGCCTGCTCAAACCTTGGACCATTCTCATATGTACCATGGAAGTTTGTCATGCTGGATACTGTCAGAACTAATTTTACTTAAGTTTGTGTTAAGCCACAAACCACACATTTTGTATATTTTCTGTTTTTTGTGTTTGTCTGTATTTTAATGTTTCTCTTCAAGAAATATTATGGGAAGGGAAATAGCAAGATGTAAAGAACAAAAAAGTCATGATCATCTTTAAATTGTTAGAACATGTATCTGCAGTCATAATTATAATAAACTGTGGTATGTGTTAAAATAGGAAATATATGTCATGTCCCGTAAGAGCAGCAAACTCATTGGTGTTAGTGGGGGGGTGTCATGGAAGTAATCACAAAGCAGGTGACTGTAAGTTGGGGTCCTGAAATATTACTGTGTGTTCCCTGTGTCCAGTAGTGGTCTGGAGGGGTCAGGAAGCCTGCCTTCAATTTGAGGAAACAGAGGGTTTGAGGTTCTCTCTCTTCTATTGCTCTAGTATACTGCATAGCAGCTAATAAAATACTGGGTTTATAGTTGACATTTAATTCGATGATTGATCATCAAGATTGGCATGTATCATTGGAAATGAAAATAGGAAGAGTCTTAAGATTTTTAGGTTTTTCTTTTTTTTCCTATGTCTCAAAAGGTATGTAGTGTTTTACTGAGTGGTTGGGAATAAAGTTTGCAGTATTCAGTGTATTCAGTTTTAGTAACTAAATAGAATTAAACTGCTGCTGTTAACTGGAATAACACTTTGTTACTGACAAGTTTTAGAATGCATCTGTTTGTCAATTACCTGTTTGGGAAGATTGTAGTTAATGATTTTAAGAATGTGGCTATAAACCTCCAATTGACTCAAGAAAAGCAAATAAGTCAAGATTGACAAATGTATAGGCTCTTCATCTTATTGTGTGTGTGTGTGTGTGTGTGTGTGTGTGTGTGTGTGTGTTTCTGTTATTTGTCAAGGTGTAAAGAACTCTATCACTCTTAAGACAGTAAACTTCACGGGGTGTAATCTGACATGGCAGGGAGCAGATCACATGGCCAAGATCTTAAAGGTGATTTTTTTATGTTTGAACTTTCATGAAAACATATGTGATTGAAGCACATTAATATATTGGTACAAATGGCAGTTAATTTTTGTCTTTTGATACCTGTGAATGCAGATTTTGTTTTGTTGAAAGAATATGACCAGTTTTCAGTTTGGGATTCTACCATTTAGTAAAGATAGTCCACTTAATTTTAGAAATAAGAGATTTAATATATAATACATAATAATATTTTTATGTAGTTTTAGTTACTGAAAACATTGATTGTGATACTGTCAAAAAACTATGCCATTATAGTCTTCAAGACTTAAATGAATCAAGTGTTTATTAGCTGCTGTAGTTTATAAACTTATAAAATCACTACATCAGCAATTTGTAAATACAGTTTTTAAAATAATGCCTTACCAACTTTACAGTGTTTATAATGACTGTATTTAGGCCTAAAGTTATTTAATAATTTGACATGAAGCCTTTTTAATAGTTTGATGGTGCAGATCAGGGATAGGTAAACTACGGCTGGTGGGCCAGATCTAGCCTGTCGCCCGGTAAAGAAAGTTTTTTTGGAACATAGTTGCACCCATTGTTTACATGGTAGCTATGGCTACTTTCACCCTACGCCAGTGGGGTTGAGTAGTTGCAACAGAAATTGTGTAGCCCGCAAAGCTGGAAATGTTTAAATTTAGATTTTAAAAATTGAAAAATTCTTTGAGCCTATATACAGGGCAAGTGCATTGACCCCTGTGGTTGAAAACAGTCAAGAACTTGGGTGCCGAAGCCAAATGGCCTAGGTTCAAATTCCCTTTCTCCCATTTCATAGCTAGTGACCATGGACAAATCACTTAACCTCTGTGCCTCATTATGAGGTTTAAATGTACTAATTTGTATAAATAGTGCCTGGCACATAATAAGCACTGTGTAAGTGATTGCTGTTATTTCTGCTTGCAGCTTTTATAAGTTATTGTTAATAGAAAAATGACACTAATGATTTTCGTTTTAGAGTGTCAAAGGCACTTTGAGTCTTTTATTTTTTCAAGAATGTAATAAGACTTTTTTCATTTAAAGTCAGTGTTCCCTATTACCATAATTTATTTTATGAATATAAAGAATTGAATGTCTTTAAGACAGTACTTGTGGTTAAATGTCAAACCATTATTTTCCCAAGGCACATCAAACTGGCTCTGCATAGTCCAGGCCTCTAAAGTTTGTGTGCATACCTTAGGTAACATGTGAGATCTATTTTGTAATACAGTTTTTAAAATAATGCCTTGGACTTCCCTGGCGGTCCAACAGTTAAGACTCTGCGCTCCCAATGTAGGGGGCCCGGGTTCGATCCTTGCTCAAGGAACTAGATCCCACATGCATGCCGTAACTAAGAGCCCGCATGCCACAACTAAAAGATCCGGCATGCCGCAAGTAAAGATCCGGCACAGCCAAATAAATATTTAAAAATAATAATAATAATAATAAAATAATGCCTTAGATTTAGGAAAAGAAAATATTAGAACCTATTTGCCTTTGTATCATTTTTAAAATATCTGTGTGGTTTATAATGTACATACATTATATGTATAGAACTTCGTGTATATAATTTGTTAATAAACAAGATGCATATTAAAAAGTTTTCTTATGGGTTGCCCAGTCAGGTGTTTGGAGACCAGTGGAGGACAGAATGATGACATTTAGAGCCTCAGCAATGATAGAATTTAGAACCAATTCCCTGACTTAGAAGATCAGGAAAATAATTCATAGACTGTAATTGAGTTGTCCAACTTTACATAACTGTTCAGAAACAGGTCATCCAGTGACTGGAATCTAATCACTGACCGACTAGAATGTGGGTCACTGGACTCATAAAGCAGAACTGACTGTTTAATTTCTCAGCTTGATTCTCCTGGCACATATGCTTGATACGTGTGTGTGTAAATCTCTGACATAATAAGCCATACTCAGTAGGCACACCCTGTTTCCTTATTGAAGCATCTTAATTTTGTCCCATTAAATCTTTGAAGTATCAGACTACCAGAAGGCACGAAGAAACCTGGGCTGAGAGTCTTCATTCCAGGAGACCTGATCTTGACTGTATGGCTGGTTTGAGACGCATCACTCTGAACTGCGACATGCTCATTGGTGACCTGGGTACAAGTGCTTTTGCAGAATCTCTTAGTGAGGATTTGTGGCTTGTAAGTAAATTCTAAAATTGAAAATAATTGAATTTTTAATATGATACATGCTTAGCTTTTGGCATGATACTGTCGTGATAGGAATTTTTTTTAAAGCATCATTTTTCTGATAGGTTTTATTTTGCTTGTCAGCTTTCTCTATGAGTTGCATATATTCATTGTAGAAAATGCAGAGTTACAAGAGAACAATTACCTATAATCTTAATACCCAGACATAATCACTATTCATTTTGGTGTATATACTTTCAGTCTTTTTTTTCTATGAATGTATTTTGTACACTTAGGGATAACAAAATAAAATTCTAGTATACTTGCTATTTCATATTCCTGCTTTTTTCATTTAATGATGTATCATGTAGTATAGCATCATATTGATGTCCCATAGTTTAATCAATTCTTTGCCATTAGATTTAGACAGTTTGTTTTTCCCTGTCAGAAACATTGTGAATACGTTGTATATACATCTTTGTGTCCATTGGGATTACTTCTGTAGAATAAGGAACTAGAAGTGGAATGACCTGAGTGTGACATATTTTTAAGACTTTTGATACACATTGCCAAATCACCATCCAGAAATGCTATGCCAATCTGTAGTACACCCCAACAGTGGATGTGAAGCCTGCCTCTCACAAACACTGGTTTGTAGCACTTGTAAAAAAATGTAAAACTACAAAAATGAGTACCTCTCCATTTTCTATGCAAGTAGGATTACTCCAAATTTTATAACATTTTTCAGTTAATTTAGTATGAGCATTTTAGCAAGTCAGTAAATTTGCATCTCCTGCATCATTTTTTGTGATTGTTCAGTATTCCATTATATGAATATGCCACAGTGCACATAGCTTATCCTTTCTTGTATATAAGCTTTGTCCAGTTTTTCAGTTACAAATTGTACTCTGATATATATCCCTACCTATATCTCTGACTATTTCTTTTGGTTAAATTCTTAAAAAGAGAGTTGTTGCATCAAAAGGGTATAGACATTTTGAAGACTTTTCTTACAGAATCTTGGCTTAATCTGATAGGAGAATAACCACATTTTGTTTTATTTTGTATTCATTTGATTTCCTGGTGAGGTTTACTGGCTGTTTGTTTTCATTTGGCTAGTTGGTTAATTACACCATGTGTCCATTCTTCTGTAGTGAGAGTTTGTAGGGGTTGTATCATATCCTGTCAGATCCATATGTCTGACTTGCTATTTCTGTATGTCATGGGGTGTTGAAAGACTCCAGTTATTTTAATGTGATGGTCCACTCAACACTTAAATAAATGACTCATGATAGTTTCCTTTCATGTAATAGTTTTTAATACCTGTGCTTTTGTGATGATCCCTTTTGTTTAAATGGGTAGGTTGTTCAGCCCCAGAACTACTAGAAGTCATGTTCATTTGCTCTGGTTTTTGTCTGACGTTTTACCGCGAGAGTTCTTGACCATCATACTTTCATGATAGGTTTTTAGTATGTATTCTCTATTCACACATTGCTTGAATTTGTTATTAGTATGTATTCTCTATTCACACATTGTTTAAATTTGTTATTATTTGTATCCTCTTAGACTTGTCTTTTTTGCTCTAAAACTAACAGTTATTACATTTCTTCTATTTTATTTTCCCCTTTTAACTAGTTTCAAGTGTGATTTGGAGCTGAAGATCATGATCAAAAGAATGCATTGCATTTCTGAGCTCCACCAGGTTTTGCTTGTGAGGTTTACGTGCCACTGCCGCCTTTACTAATTATGAACTGAGATTCATTTTGTGATGCTTTTTGCTCACAGGTTATATATACAATTATTCTTCAGTTCTGTAATTGTAAAATATGTTGGATGATTTATTGGTACTAAAGCAAGGGTTATCATTGCACATCCAAGAAGAGGTTTTTAAATTGGATTATGCATTATGTGTGTGCGTATACCTTTCTTTTGTTTTTCCATACCCAAAATTACAAACCTGCCGTGACTTGTCTTGGGTAGGACTCTTCGACACGTGAGAAAATGAGAGTTGTCTATATGTTAAATCTGTAGAGTTACTAAGTGACGTTTTGTCTTTCATCAAAAACCCTTGACCTGCAGCAGTGTGGCCTCACCAGTGAAGGAGCAAAGGCTTTACTAAAGGCCCTTGAAACCAACAGAACTCTGCTCTTTCTGGATGTAAGAAAATATCCACTTGTTGGTATGTGGTCACTTTTTTAAAATTGATTAACACATAACAAAACAAAAAGAATTTGTTCATGTATTGACAGTTTTTAAAACTTAATGTGTTTAACTTTCCTCATCGTATACAGTTGACCCTTGAACAATGTGGGGTTAGCGGTGCCGACCTCTATGCAGTAGAAAATCTGGGTATAAGTTTATAGTCAGTGGTTCCGCATCTGTGGATTCAACCAACCTTGGATCGTGTAGGACGATAGTACATATTTATTGAAAAATACCCGTGTGTCAGTGGACCTGCGAGGTTTAAACCCATGTTGTTCAAGAGTCAACTGTACTTTTCTAGTGTTGCACTTATGTTTTTAGCAGGTAATTTACTAATTAAAGTGAATTATACTTGTAAGTTGTTCTTATCCCTACTCTGAATAGAGGTGGACCTAGATACTAAACCTGCTTCCACCAAGAGCATTATTTCTTGTGCAACCTCTGAATTCTTGCAAGGAGTACTTTATTCATTTGTCAGATTCACAGGTAATTTTTTAAATATCTTCTGTTTGCCAGATACGGGTTTAGGCACAAGGGATAAAGCAGTGAACCAGACACACAAAAGTCTTGCCCTCATGGAGCTTCCATTCTAGTGAAGGAGTTCAGTTAGAAATGAGTAAACAGATAAGTCATATAATTTTAGATAGTAGGAAGTGCAAAAATATCGTAATGTAAGGAGAGTGAGCGGGGGCAGGTAGGACTCCATTGGACAGGTTTGTTAGGGGACAGCTTCACTGGAGAAGTGGCATTTGAACGGAGACCTGAATGAAGAGAGGAGCAAGCCATGGAAGAACTGGAATAAGCACATTCCAGGACAAGGAGGCAATGCGTATGCAGGCATGTAGGTGGGTGGAGTATTTAAGGAAAAGCAAGGAGGCCAACATGGCCAGAGTACTGAGTGAAGAAGATGTGGTATGACATGAGGTCAAGGAGCTAGCCAGGGGTCTGCTCTTGTAAAGTCTTGAAGGCCAGAGTAAAGATGTGGATTATTCTATATGAGTAGAAGGTTTTGAAGTGGAAAAAGGCATGATCCAAATAGTATCTGAATAAGATGACCTGGTATAGAGAATAGACTTGGGAGAATAAAGAAGACAAACAGGGAGACCAGTTAGGAGACTATCACAGGGGTCCAAATAAGAGATGTTTATGGCCTAGGTTAGGTTGGAACTTTGCAGCAAGTGAAAAGTGGTTGAATTCAGGTTGTGTTTTGAGGGTGTAGCTGACAAGGCTTGCCGATAGATTAGATGTGGGGTATGAAGGGAATAGTAACAAGGAGACAAGTCGTTGATGATTATGTGTGCAACTGGGTGGTATCACTTAGAAGGAGGGGGCTGATGGGAGGAGCAGCTTTTGAGGGAATATCAGGACTTTGGTTTGTTATCTTAGATGCCCTTTAGGTATCTAAGTGTCTGGACAGTGCTCAGACTGTACTTTCTATCCAAAGGTATCTAAAGCCACTTTAGATGCAAAATGTTTAAAGTTGACCTTTGCTGCTGCCAAAATAGTAGCCACTGGAGGCAGTCTGCAAGATGGCATCTTAGGTTTCTGAGGAAGAAATTAGAATACACAAAGGGGGAGATAAGTGTATAATTACATAATGTAGATTTCATATTTAAATTTATGGGAAAAGCAATAATTAGTTGGCTTTTGGTTTTAAATGGCAGTAGCCACTCATTGGGAAATAATTACTCTAATTTCAATTTATTTTACTTTAAATCATTCTGTGATGAAAACAGTTATCAAAAAAGGTCTCCAGAATGGAAGGAGTGCCAAGTCAGAGGTATATAATATGTTTTAATTCTCTTGGAAGAATTTCTCTTTAATGGCTTGTTTTTCTTTCCTTCTTAAAAGAAAATTATCAAGGTACTTTCTGCCATCTTAAAACTAAGTTTTTAGTCAAATGAAATGGCTTTTCTGGTTTTGAAAATGTTGTGTGATGCTTTAATTTAGCTTCCCAGAAATGCAGATTGAAGACCTTTTATTAACTTAAAATATCTTAATTTCCAATGAAGATCAAACCCTCCTAAATTACCTGAAACTTAAATGGCATATTTATCATTTCTTTCTCAGTACCAGTGGATAACTTCTCCATCGGTGAAGGAACCATGCAAAGCTGCTAGACAGAAAAAGAGAACTATAATTTTGGGAAGTGGTCGAAAAGGAAAAGCTACTATTAGAATTGGTAACTCTTTCTTTTTTTTAATGCTACTAGAACTTATACCCCTTATATATCCGGTGTGCTAAAATTAAAACAGCCTTAATGGTTATTCCTTAACGGTTAATTATTTCCTTAACGGTTAGCTGTTAATATTATTTGTGGTTCTTATGGAACGCACCTAGGATGTTCCTGACACATAGTGTTTAATATGTATTAGATATTAATTTTAATATGATAAAGCTCGTGAAGTGACAAAATCCATATCCAGATATGAGGTCACCTTTTCTCCCTTTCTTGTGGGGTCCAGGCCTTAGGAAAGAGAGGGAAGCATGTGATGTGTCTAGTGACAACCCCAAAATCAAGTAGGCAGAGCCCTTGGCGCTTTACAGATATGAATACACTTTTTTGTCATCACAACCCTGTGGACAAACAGTGTTTTACAGCAGCGCAGACAGGTTAGGGTCAGGTGCAGTGGGGAAGTGGGATCCGGCAGGGAAAGAACATCAGGAGAGTCGGGGGGAGGGCCGGTTCCAGGGCCTTTAGTAAGGAAACAACAAAAATCACAGATGATAATGACTGTTTTTTCCCAAATGCAGGAATCAGTGGAAAAACTAGAAAGGATCATGTTCAGAATTGTGATCAGTTGTGTCTAAATATGTAAAAGTCAGTTACTTTCCCATTCTCCAGAAATAACACTAAAAGCAAGGAAAGATCCCATTTGCAATAGTCACAAAAATTAGTAAATATCTAGAAGTCAGTTCAGTGTTCACCTGAAAAAGTTAGTGCAAAAGGATAGATGAAATATTTTAAACATATATGTTAACATTAATAAGATATAATGTTAACATATGATCTATTAACATATAAAGCCACTGGCAGAGGGAAAGACAGATCGGTCGAAAAGTCCAGAAACTGGTCCCTGTTTACTTGAGAATTGTATTTTAACTTAGACAGTTTTACAGTCTAACTTGACGTTTTGTCTAATTGACTGATTGAAGCATTGATAATTCATTTAAACAGAAATTAGATATTTGCATCACAGCATACACAAATTCTAGTCAGTCGAAAAGGTGCAGATGCAACTAAATGCAAGAAGCAAATATAAAATACAGGAGAGAATTTCTGTGTAAGTGTAGGGAGTACAGAAGCCTTCCTAAGTAAGCCATAAAACTCAGAAGACATAAAGTAAAAGATATTTAATTACATGAAAATTTAAAACTTTTCTACAGTTCAAGACGTAAACAAAACAAAATGACAGACACAAAAATTTGGTAGTATATTAACATAGAAAGGTTACTGTTGATATAGAGAAGAACCCACAAATAAATGAAAAAGGATAACCAAATTTTAAAAAGGCAGGGGCTGGTTTCTACCTGTATGAGCAAACAACTCAGAAGAAGCACAGCTGGCTACTAGACAAATGAAGAGGGGCCGACTTCTTTAGGAAATGCAGATTAAAATCATGGGATTTTCTTCCCCTCCGATGGGCAGAAATTCTAAAGACTGATAACATCTGGTGTAGACGAGGGAACAAGCACACTTTGCCTATGTTAAGTGTAATAAATGTGTTCAATTTTGGAGCGAGGTTTGCAGCGTCCATCAAAGTTCAAAACTCTCTTGCTCTTTGTCCAAAGACTTTTACTTCTAGGCACCTGCCCTCTGCCAGTACTCTGCCTTGCACAGAAGTGTGCATAAAATCAGGCACCCGCAAGTCCAATGAGGGATACTTATGTAATGGGGAAAATCTAGAGACAACCCGGATGTCTTTCAGGAGGGGTCTGATGAAGGAAATTAGGATCCATCCATGGTATGGAGTAACGTGTGTGTGGAGAAAGGGGAAGGTCTGTGAGCAAACTGGGAATATGACCTGATATATTATCAGGTTAAAAGGAAAAAGAGCAGGTGTAGAAAAGAACATGTCTATTATTCCAGTTAGAAACCCACAGTGTTTGTATTTGTAAATACTATATATGTATATATGTACATATGGAAAGACGCATATATACACGTATACACATTTGTGTATCTGATCCTGAAAATGCACAAAAGGCTGTTAATGGCAACCACCTCTATGGAAGGGAATAGATCTTTATATTTTTACTCTAGTTTTCCTAATCGTGTGCAAATTTAGAGTTAATTTTTTATTTAAAAGTTAGGCAGTCAGGAGAGGCCTAGTGACTCTTTTGTGGGCTTCTCTCACCACAGGATGCACTCTTCGCGCCCTTCCTGTTTCTGGTTTGTCTTTTGGAGCAGACACCACTGAAACGAGCGTCTTGTCATCGCTTGCCAACTGCCTGCGGTTTTCTGCGCCCTCCTAACCCTCACCACCTTTGTGAGATCCTGTTTCGTGCTGAGGTGGTGCCTTTCCCCTCACACACACCCCTCTGGTACCTTGGGGAGTCCCGGGGTTTCTCACTGGGCATTCTAGAATACTCATCCCAGAGATGCAGTGGGATTTTCAGCCACAAGCATTTGGGAAAACTCTGTTCCTGTATGAATTATCGTCTTGGGAGTTCACGATTCACCGGAGCTCTTGAGACGCTGTAGGAAGTTGAGTCAAGAAACCCGTGTAGCCCTGTTCAGGATTTCCTAAATTTCTAGGACTGACTGTGGCACTGCCTTTCCAGTCACAACCATCCTTATCAGCTTCCCTGATAGACTCCCTGGGGAGCGCTGCTCAGACTCTGTCCTGGAAGCTTTGCAGTCCCAGGATTACCCGCTGCTTCCACACCCTCCCAGCCCCCTGCCAGCGCTCTGTCAGCCTGGCACCTTCTCCCTGCCCCCCAACTCATTCAGGCCACAGGCGCTGCCCTTGCTCTGGGATTTAGTGATAACGCCTGGGAGCAGTGGCCCAGCACAGCCCACGGCAGTGCTCGGTGTGGCTCACAGGGTTTAAAACACACAATTTGAGCCCTTACTGGAACATGGGAAGATGTTTTAAATCCAGATGTCTTATTTCATAATCCCCGTGTCTCTGAAAGTGGGAGAAACAGACTGGGAGGGCCGTGTGTTTCAAGCAAAAGGGAGACTGTTTCTCTGTGGAAGTAAAGAACGGGCCCTCACAGTTAACAGGTAACGTAGGGAGTTTGTGCTGAGTCTGTCATGTTGGGCCTGTTATACTCATTTATATGACCGTTGGGTCCCTATTGGCATTTGCATTTAGTGCCCAAGCTTGAAACTCCCCAGTGTCCCTGTCTTGGTCACGAGCCCTAATTCTGTTGACCTAGAAAGTTCTTTGTGGGAGCTTTCTAGCAGGCCTCTCCCCCAGTGTCCCCACCCTCCAGCCCCTGTGTCCTAGTGCTTTTTCTAAAACGCACAACTCCTTGTTGTGCAGACCTGATTGCTCCTTGTTGCTCCAGGATCCGATCGATCCAGTTTCCAGGAGAGCGTGTCCGCAGGGCCCTCTGCGGTCTGCAGTCCTGTCCCCAGCCAGGCACCCAGCACCCCAGGTGCTGCAGAGAACTTGCTGGTGTCCCCCGTGCCTTGGCAGAGACAGCTCTCTGCCAGATGCCATTCCTTTGTCTCCCCCTGTCCTGACCCCTCCCACCTCCCTTCCTCTGAAACCATCAATCTTCCCTCAGGCAGAGGTACTTGCTCAGCTCTGTGCTTCCACAGCGCTTGTCCTGTGGAATTTGAATTCCCTCCACAGCCGTCTTGCTAGGTTGGGAGCAGCCGATTCCCCTTCATCTTTTTCTTCCTTCCCTCAGCCCCACAGCAGGGACACTCTCGGGCACCGTGCAAATTTAATCTTCAATTTCTAGTTGTTATGACACTGTTGCTGTGATGATACGATCTACGTTCACAGTAGGATGGGTAAATGTGCGGGGGATGACTGTAAATACAGATTCTTTGTAAATCCAGGTTCCTAATTCTTCCCCCTTTTAATATTTTTTCCCCTTAAATCATGTGTCGTTTTTGCTGCTCCAGCTCTATGATTGGACTGTCACCTGGGGAGCCTGAGGCAGCACAGTATCAAAGAGAGTAGACACTAAATTTTTATTTATTTATTTTTATTTTATTTATTTATTTATTTATTTATTTTGTGTTACATGGGTCTCTCACTGATGTGGCCTCTCCCGTTGCGGAGCACAGGCTCCGTACATGCAGGCTCAGCAGCCATGGCCCACGGGCCCAGCCGCTTCGTGGCATGTGGGATCTTCCCGGACCGGGGCACGAACCCGTGTCCCCTGCATTGGCAGGCAGACTCTCAACCACTGCGCCACTAGGGAAGCCCTGTGCTGTTAAGTTTTAATGAATCCCACCCTTTAGAAGTGGAAGAATAGGACAGGATGTGTTTGAGAAAATGGAGAGAGTTATTACATATTTTCCTTGTTATCCAGAATAGCATGTCAGCTCTTCTTCTGTTTGTCTCCTTTGGTTGTCAGTGGAAGATAATTTTGGCTTGCTCACTTTCCAAATCCGAAACTGAAGTCAAATACTAATGTATCCTAGATGAAACTTGACTCATTCATTTTTTTTTTTTTTTTTGTGGTACGCGGGCCCCTCAGTGCTGCGGCCTCTCCCGTTGCGGAGCACAGGCTCCGGACGCGCAGGCCCAACGGCCACGGCCCACAGGCCCAGCCGCTCCACGGCATGTGGGATCCTCCCGGACCGGGGCACGAACCCGCGCCCCCTGTATCAGCCGGCGGACCCCCAACCACTGCGCCACCAGGGAAGCCCAACTCATTCATTTTTGAGAGTCTGTATGAGCCCTGTGCAAGGTGCGGAGAATAAAAAGACAAATTTATTGACTTCAGTAGATATTTACATAGCATTGAATGTGTTCCAGACACTGTTCTGAATTCTATCAGTTATCTACTTTTGCATCATAGAACACTTCATGACAGTGACTTAAAACCACAGCCATTTCCTTGGCTCAGGATTCTTTTCAGTCAGCAGGTGGGGCTGGGCTCAGTGGGGTGGTTTCTTCTGCTGGTCTCATCTGAGATCACTTATTCAATCAAAGTCATCTGGTGATCCACCTAGAGTCTAAATGACCCCCTTCATCTGTCTGGCAGCTGGTGCTGGCTGGTTGTTGGCTGGGCCTTTTATTTCCAGCAGGCTATCTCGGGCTTGCTTACACGGCAGTGATGTTTTAAGAGGGCAGGTATAGAAGCCACATGCCCCTTGAGGACTCAGCTTGGAAGTTGCACAGCGTCACTCCTGTTGCAGTCTCTTGGTCAAAGCAAGGCCACAAGGCCAGCCCAGATTCAAAAGGCAGGGAGCACAAGACCCCACCTCTTGCTGGGAGGGCTGCAGAGAATTTGTGGCCATTTAGTCCTCACATCAGAGAGGCACAACAGAGAGATTTAGTAACTTGTTCAAGGTCACACAGCTTGGGACAATACAGTGTTTTAAGTGCTTTGAAAGCTGCTGCTCATTATTTTTAAATCTTACCACCACTATTCGGACCAACTTATTTTTTTTCTCTGCACCCTTGTAGAGAAAGAGTCATTCACATTGCTGTGTGGCTGCCATGGGTTGGAAGCTTCATATATGTTGTACCACTGAACTGTCATAACTAGTATGAAATGGAGATATTATTATTATTCCTAATATTCAGATGAGGAAACTGAGGCTCTTGGAAATTAAGTCTGAGTCGTATAAGAGAATGTTAAGTCACTGTTCCATATGCAAGAGTGGTGTCCCTAAGTAAATTATAAATGTTCTGTCACAGATCTTTTTTTTAATCTCTTGTTTGCATCTGGAAAATGGTTTTTAAAACTTTTCTGTTGCTGTGTTAATGGCAGTTGCACATTGCAGAAAAATAGCTGGAAGAAGAAACATGTTTTTCAGATGTCCATTGGAGCCCCAGAATAGAAGCAAGATGAATATTCCATTCCACACTGGCAACACCAAAGGAGATGATGCTTTAGAAAAAAGATTTCTCGACAAAGCTCTTGAACTCAATATGATCTCCCTGAAAGGGCATAGGTGAGTACACGTCCCATCCAGAAGCTTGTCAGAGAATTGGTTTAGTTTTCAGATGCTGAAGGAGACACTTTTAGGAGCCTGCCCATCCTGGAGTAGCAGTTATTGTAACTAGTTGGGAAAGACCGTTTGTTACAGGGGTGCTCCTGCTGCTGCTTACAGGCCCCTTAGCGCGATTCCATGGCCGGGAGCATGGGGGGGCCACACCTTCTAGAGCTTTGGTCAAAATTTCCTTTGAAAATCTCTGCTCTGACAGCACAAAGGGTGCCATTGCATCTCTGGTGCAGCTGGCACAGCCTGTTCAGTGTAAGAACAGACACTGCTGCTCCCCCGAACGTCAGAGACAGTAGTTAAATCTGTCAGCTCCATGAAAAATGTATGTTCTCACGCATGAGAATAGCTGCCCGCTCCCTGCTCCCCGCATGGCAGGCTCATCGAAGAGTTGAGCTAACCTAGGTTACCTGTGAGCGTGACGGTCCTTCACTGTGTTGGAAAGGAATTTTCTAATGACTGAGATGTGTGACACTCCTGGCCACCTGCGGGGGCTTTCAGGTGGGAGGTTGGACACGATGGCCTCAGGTGCCGTGACTCTTGCAGGAGCTGGTGACGGGAAGGAGGGTCGTCCTGATGATCAGCCAGATGTTCCTGTTCTTAACGGCTGCATCGGTGGTTCTTCTGGGTCCGTGGGAGGGATTCGGGCCTCTCTGCATAAGGCTGTCACCATCGAAGATGTCACAAGCTGGCAGCCTTCATGAAGCATTTTTTGGAGATGCACCAGCTATGAGCACATCCCAACCAATATACACTCTGCCCTTGAAGGTGTACAAAATTGAAAGTCACTTGGGCATGTCTAAAAAAAACTAAACAAACACAGTATTTTTCTCGAATGAACATACTTATGATAGATTTTCTTCTTTTTCCAGAGAACAGAAAAACATCCACAGCTATCCCAAGCTGTTGAAACTTAACCTTAATTCTGACTTGAACTGGAAGCTTTTAAAAAGTCTTCTCTTGCTTTCTACCAAATTCTAGCTACTGTTCTCTTTGCTACTACTTTTTCTGCCTAGATCTCATATTCAAAGCTGCCTATGGGTTTAAGTATATGCCAATTGCAAGTTGTTGTTTTTAGAGACAGACACACACACAGCACGGAGGGTGGGTGGGGCCCTATCGGTGCTGAATTTTGATCCTTTGCAAGATGACAGCAGTGGGGTCTTCTGGACTTTCTTTATACGGTTATTCTCATAAAGCAATAAAAGTGACTTACTATATGTTTATATAGCAAGGTCTGTTTTTAATACCAAATAGTTTATATCTCTATGCATTTATATCTCTGTGCCTTTATATTTCTAATAATACGGTTCTTGTTGGTATATGTTGAGACTTTGAGAATTTGTTAGGATCCCTGACCTTGTGCATTAGAGTGTTACGTTCTCAACAGTTGTGTGCCTCCCATTCCCCCTCCCCTCTCCCTTTTTAAGCTGCTTCACAAGATTTAGAAGCTCCCTGATTCACTTTTACTTTCCTTTCAGTGGGTAGAAGAACGGTTGGTTGGTTGGTTGGTTGGTTGGTTGGTTGGTTGGTTTTGTTTTTCAGTTATGCTGTTAAACTAAACATCTGTGTTAAATTCCCTTACTGTTTCTTCACGTGACTGTTCTCTTTCTGGTGTTTGACCAGTGATGCCGTGAGCTTGGGAAGATCTTTGCTGAAGAGTCTTTTCCCCTACTGTTCATCCATTGTCAGTGTTTTATGTTGACCATGTAAAGGACATTAAAGTCCTAAAACATCTAAACCTTTGTCAATGAATTTCTTTACATGCTTTTTAGACAGATTGTTCTTTTAAAATCTTTATGCTGGGAAAACTTGAGTCTAAAACTAGCATCCGTGAAGGGTATTTTGTTCAGAAAGGTGTAAGACTTGAGTTCTGCACATCCATGTTTTTAATGATTCAGCATACTGGTACCTTTCCGTTGGCTTTTGGAATGGACATTATCAACAAACCACCTTACAACCCAGCTCACGGTATAAAGTTGTATGAACTTTGTCCCACTTAGGCTGGAAACATGTCACTAGGACAGTTTTGAGCTATCTTCGTGTTTCGTTGGATTGTGTAATGAGGACTATACTGATCTTTCGTCCCAGCTCTGCACCAATTAGTTGGGTTAGTTGGGTTTCCTGCTTAGGGCTAAACCTTGCCAGTCTTGGTTCTCTCATCTGTAAAAAGGAGGATTGAAATAACTCCCCCACTTACCTCAGGGATGTTTGAAGAGCTTAAAACAAGGGCTCAGTGCAGGATGTGACTGTTTAAACACAGGAAATGTTTCAATTGGCAAAAGCCGGCCAGTCCATGGACGCCATCCGAGTGTTCACATATAATAGTGCTCAGAGTCTATTTTGCCTCCTTCCTCATCCATTCATATGATGGTTACAAGTCCCTGTGGTTTGTACCGGCCCCAGATCTCTTGAATCTCCACTTATTTCCATTCCCATTGCCACAGCCAGCTCTGTCATCCCTCAGCGGATCATTTCAGCAGCCTCATCTGCCCCCACCTGCCCCTACCAGCACAGCCAGTTAGACCATCACTTCCCCTTCATGCTCCTCCTTGGTTCATAAAAATCCCAGACTTCTAAGCCCAACGGTCACAGCTTTGTGGTGTCTGGTCTGGCTTCATCTTTCTTGTGCTTCTGATTCTTGGAATGTGGCAAGCATATATGCCCATGCTACGTTGGGTAAGCCTGGGGTTTCTGCCCCCACTCAGCAAGACTGACGTTCCTTCAAGACACCTGCCAACCTCCTGACCTTGTTTGTGTCTCCTGCATTGGAAGGATGCACTTTTCCTTTGTTCTTATAAGCGTGACCCTTTTATCCCATCACAGCACCTCCATTCTGTGTTTTCCTGTGCCGAGGGTGTCTGCTTACGTGCCTTCCCCATCAGAGCAAGGAACAAGCCCTGTTTCTCCACCTCTATCACCTGGCATCCTGCCTTGCCCTTAGGAGGTGCTCAACGACTATCTGTTTCATGAATGGAAAGGCAGAGCTTCCTGAATTTCGCAAACAGCCTACAGTAAAGGCAGAGGTACAATCTCACATACGTGGATGTTTTAATTTTTCAAAAGCTTACTATATAATTTCACTTTTAACTAAAATTTAAAATCTTGGAGGGCTCCCAAACTCTTCTTTAAATATGTGTGAAAGTGTTTGGAAAACGGTGAGCAACTGCATTCATACCAGGACAAAGGGTAGTCACTGTTGTCTGGAGCACAGATCATTGGAAGATACTCACTGAGCGCAAACCTTGACCTTTGAATGTCTGAAGTGAGTGAACAGACGTCAGTCTGCTGACCACGTGGAGAGAGGGGAAGGGGAGGTAAGGATGCAGGCCTCGGGTCTACAGGCTGCGGGAGCCACAACTGGCCAGTCTTTAAGGTTAAAAGCAAAGTGGACAGACAGGTGTCTTTCAGGCCTTGGGAAATCTGTGTAAACCGTGGTGGCCTCATGTTCCTTCAGATCCTCCGGAGTGTCCTTCTTCTTCTCCCAAACTGTTTTTGTTTATTTTTCTCTTTCAAAATTTGACAACACATAATCATGTTAATAGCACCTAAGTGAGAAAAAACAGATTTGTTCCCACGTTGCTTATGTTTACCTGCACACACTGCTTCATCCCCATCACTGTGGCTCTGTTCTTTGCCTGCACAAGAAACAAAATTGTTCTGTTCTGCGCTAGTCTATGTTTATCTCAACATCTTATGCTGTCTCGTCACAACTTAGCAGATGCTGGAAGGTTTGGCAAGCCCTTAGGTGAAGTATGTTATGTAACAAATAATTAGTCCCTTTTTTCCCCTTTAGAGTTTAAGGAGCCACTAAGACCCTGTAAAATGGACAAGACCCATTGATAGTTGTCCAGCTCTGCCTAAGGCCCTTGCAGGTCTGGCCTTGTATCACTCTGGGATTAATGTTTCTTGTATCGTGTTCTTTGGAAGGAAAGTAAGATGAGGAAGAATTTTCTCACATTTGATCCGAATGAACATAATTAAAAAGTGAAATGCTACTGCATCTGCAAAGAAATAATCACTTTACTTGCAAAGAAGATTCCCTGCCTCTGTTAGTAATTGGGCTCTTGGTAATTTAGAATCAGAATCCATGACAGCTTGTGATGAATTGGCTCCTTTTGGGCTAAAGAAGGTAAGAAGTTCTAATTACCCCTGGAGTATTCCAGAGTGGCTGGAAAAGCTTGATCAAAGAGATATTGGGAGAGATATAGAAAAGCTAGCAGTGAGCAAAGATTCATTGAATTTCTTTTTAAGAATCTAAAGAATAAAATATTTCATTTGTTGTGACAAAAACAAGAGCCGGTGATATTTGAAATCCCAGAGCAAATTGGATTTTCTAAGAAAATAGGGAACTGGGCCTATGAGAAAAGGTTTACATACCCAGAAGTCCTATAGTTAGGTTATAGAAATTGGCCTTGCTTACTTGTTAGCACACGAGAATACTGACAGCCTTGCGCCTCACTTGGGGAAAAGTATGGAATTCATACTTTGACCGTTTAAATGTATAAGTAATTGGCACTAAGTTTAAGGCAGTCCAAAATGTTTTATTCAAATGAAAGCATAATTTAAGTTAGTAGAAATGTACTCAGGGTCCTAATGAATGAATCTACTGACCCAATCCCTTTTGGTATGCTAGCCTTTGTTTCTCTTCAGATTGCCAACAATTCCTGAAGAATAGGCTGGATTTTAGGTTGATGCATTTTATTTTGAATGGTGTGTGTTGATTTTATATATCTATATAGATGTAAATATATAGTTATAGATATAACTTCAAACTGAAAGAAAAGTTGCAAGATTAGTACAAAGAACTCTTGTATGTGCTTTACCTCGATTCACCAATTATTAATGTTTAGCTTTATTTGCTTTGGCATTCACTGTCTCTCCATATATACATGTTTTTTTCTCCTGAACCCCTTAAGGGTAAAGAGACATGTGCCCTTTTCCCTGGAAATAGTGATTACTTCCTAAGTGAAACAACATTTTCTTACCAAACCACAGCACAGTGGTCTAAGTCAGAAATTTAACATTGATATTGTTGACTGATCTACCATCTATATTCAAATTTTGCCACTTATTCCAGTAACATCCTTAATGGCTAATTTTTTCAGGCCAGGAACCAGTGTACAATCATGCATTGCGCTTAGTTCTCATGTCACTTTGGTCTAAGTATGAAATAATTCTTCAGCCTCTTTGTTCTTCATATTATTGAGAGTTTGTGACGAGTATAGGCTGTTGTTGTGTAGAAGGATCCTCATTCTGGGTTTGTCCTCTGTTTTCTCATGGTTGTTTCATGTTACGTGCTTTGGATGGGGTTCCACAGAGGTGACGGTGAGTCTCTCTGTGCATCCTTACCAGAGCCCCCTGATGGTCATCTGTCTCATTAGCATCTTGGTTAAGGTGGTGCCCACGAACTTTCTCCACTGTCAAGTTATCATTTGTCTCTTTTAGCTAATAAGTAATTTATGGGGAGATATTTTGAGACTCAAAGTATTCTGTTCTTCATCAAACTTTTGAATTACATACTGGTTCATAGAACCAGCAATTCAGGTGGTTTTATTTGATGAAGAAGGTGAAGTGATTCTTAATGCTTACTTTCCACTAGTAGTTTTACAAGCCACCCTTGTCTCTCCCAAAGGAAAAAAAATTCCTAAAATATAAGCAGCGGAGGTGTGCAGAACAGTTCACTGACAAAAGGCAACCGTTGGAGGATATATATTCCAGGAGCTCTGAGAGTAACAAACATATTTTGCGAATGTGAACAGTATGGGCAAGTGTGCTTTTTGGTGAATCAGGGAAGGAGGAAAAGAATCCCCTGATCAGGATATAGGGACCAACTTGCACACTTTTCCTTCCCTGTCTAGTCAAGGTTGTTTATTTCTCAATAGTTGTAGAAGTACAGCCCTTTGGCCACACAGACCTTTACTCTAATAACCAGATCATGAAGCACATAGCCTGATTATGCTTTAAAAGATGTGATATATATAACAACCTGAAGTTAAAGTTGCTTCTAGTGACTCTAGCCCAGCAGAATAGCCCTGAAGAGAAAAGTAAAATCTTGGCTTCCATCTAGCCAGGTGAAAAGCTGTAGGCATCCCGAGAAATGAAACTTGAAGTTGAAACGTAAGAAATGTAGGAAGTTACAGGTCATTCTGGGGGAAAAAAATAATGATTTTATCCAGCAGAGTAAAAAGCGGCAAGAGGCTGAATCATTCTTTCTTGTTCCCTTTCCCCAGTTTAAAACCATAGGTTCTTTAGGTTGAAAGTCCAGGGGTTGAAGCAGAAATCTTTAGGAGTTCTTAGGAAATGACAGGTGAGCAGGTTAATAACCTCAGGTAGGAACAATTCTGCTGTAAAACACACTGGGGAAAATACTCCTGAATTTCTGATGAATTTAAATTGAGGGCAGTCTAACATATTTTCTAAAGAACTATGTTCAAATTAAGGCTCTGGCTGATGTTACCCAGTCGCCTCCCCCATTAAGCCATCTCCAGTTCTCCCAATGGCATATTGTTCAAGATATGGTGTCTTCCATGAGCAAGGTTCTTCTGTTTTCGGGGGCAAGATATATCAGTTAGGATTTTGTTGGTCACAATACATAAAAACCTTGGTCCCAACTGGCTAAAGCAAAAAAAAAAAAAAAAAAAAAATTATTGCTTAATGTAACTGAACAGTCCAAAGACAAGATCCAGCCAAGATCTGGTTTACTCCAGAAGCCCATGTTATGTATTCTTTGGAGCCAGCTTTCTGGGACTCTGCGTCTTTGTCCTCCTTCGTGTCATGCTTCATGACAACCACATTGGGGATATTGCCTCTTCAGAATAGGTCTGTAGCTCTGCTTTCCTCGCCAGAGTGTCCAGCCTCACTCTGCTTGGGCTGCCTTAGGTCAGGTTCTCGTTCCTATGCCAATGAGTAAGACCTGGAGGAAGGGACATGCTAACTGGCTGGAATACAACAGGACCCATCCTTGGAGCTGGGTAGGTGGCCAATCCCACGTAAACCATATAGAAGCCTGTGCAGTTTGCCAAATCAGTTCTGATTTTTGTTTCCCTTATGGAGCTTACAGCTTCATCAGGGAGGCAGACAAACAAATAAGCAAATGGATACAAGATATGAAGTGAAGGAACAGAGCTGTGAGAGTAAATGTCAGGGAGACACAGTCCAGATGGCGAAATGGGAAGTGACATTTGAGTAGAGATCTGAATGGTTGAGCAGGAGTTAATCAAGAAAAGAGGTTAGGGAGAGACAAAAGCCACGTGAGCATTTGGGGGAACATTTATCACTTTACTTTCTCTTAGGAGCGTTGGTGTGTGATGCTCAAAATATTGAGCAACCAGTATGGTACCCTAAAGAGGGCAAAATTACAAGTAGCCAAAGGAGGATGACTACAGGAAAGCACCACCTTGCCGTAGGTGGCCACAGATGAGTGGCCCACTGATGGCGTCTGAGGCCCACAGGGCTAGGGCTGGGGCAGAGACTGTTAACCAACTAGGATGGAAGTAGTAGATAAGTATATAAATAACTGGTATGGTAGCAGAGGCGTGTACCTGCTGGATTTCAAGCCTGAGTGTACCCCCTTTTTTTCTGGGCCTCTCTCCACTGTTTACTGACCACCAAACCTTACCTATGTGATATTCAATAAATGTTGACTAAACATATAGATGACTATATTGATAGCATGGGAAAATTATCTACATTCATGCCTGATTGATATTGGTAGAAGATTTCGCCCCAGAGCAAATTAGCAAATGGTTCCCTAGATTCCGCAGAGCATGTCACACGTTGATTTTCAACTACAGCCTTCTGGGATTTGAATCAGCATCTCCCTGCGGTTTGCAAGTTGAGGGGAATCTCAGCCTGGAGACACATGTTGGAAGCCCGCACGGAGTAATAAACTTATAGTTGTGTTCTTTTTCAACCATTTAATACTTATTGACTTAATGGGCACGTTAAAAAAAAATCATGAGATGAAGCCTTAACATCTTGATTCCTGTCTTTTCTTGAAGGGGGAGAAAATTTGGGCCTGCATTTCAGCATGGAGGTTTGTCTGCAGCCAGTAGAGGCTGCCTCTTTAGATGGTGTGCTCTAATTTGCCTTTCTTCCACCTTTCTCACTTTTCTCATATTTGTTACGTACTTGCCCTTGGGTACCGGGTCTGAAAATAGCTAGATTTAAGCTTTCTATTAGGAAACCATCGCAAGGTAAGAAGAGTATGATGATCCTTGGCATCACCCTTCTGGCCTTTTCCACTGTTTTAACCCCAGCAGCAGGAGCATAAACTTTCCAGCTGTGTGAAGGACTCAGAACTGAGCCAGAGCAATCCCCAAACCAGCTGAAGTTAGTCTGTTAGCTCTGTGCAGGCTGAAAGCTTTAAATAATCATTTCCAGTCATACCTTCTGGTCATTTCCCTTTAGTGTACAGTTTCCACCTCCAAGTTCTTCTCTTACACCCTGAGAGGCTGGCCCAGAACTAACCTAGGAGCCTCCATTTGGGTGAGTAATTGTCATTAGCCTCCCTTTAGTCTCTTAAGCATCTCTCCTGTTTAGGGCTGAAGTCTAGTTCTATATGATTTCAAGTAAAACTCCCATCTGCAAGTCACTGATCCATTCATCCAACCTTACCTAGTTAGTTAGCAAAATGGGGAATCGTATTGACAAGATCATTATCCTTAAGCGATTTGGAGGCTTGTAGGGAAATTAAAATGTCTACATGCAATTGTCATACTCTGGGACAAGTGCCTGTCAGGTAGGGTTGCAGATAAAATACAGGACACCTGGTTAAACTTGCATGGTTTATTTCTTAAATCTGATAACCCTACCACCGGGGAAAGTGTTGGGTGCAAGGGAACACAGGTGAGGTGGACCAGGGAAGTCTTCCTAGCAGCATTGCCATTGAGGCCAACACGAGAGGGGTTAATTCAGAAGAGGTGCAGGATAGGGGAGGGCTATGTGAAGACAGAGAATAGCACGTGTGAAGGCCCTGACTTGAGAGGTGCCCCAGGAAATTCAGGGGCCTGAGGTTCAGGGTGTGGGAATGTGGAGGGTGGAGGAGTATGTCAGGGGAAGGGAGACTGGAGACGCGATGAAGTCCTGCCATGGAATGTGGACTGGATCCTAAGCACAACGGGCCAGCCATTGTAAGGCTTGAAGCGGCAGAGTGACGTAAGATACGCATATGAGAAAAACCTTCTGGCTGGAGTGTAGTGACTGGTTAGAAGAGGGAGTCTGGAGACAGGAGAAGGCAGAGCAGTGCTTGTTGCAGTAACGATAGTGAGTGATGGCGGTGACTTTGAGGAAGAGAGAGGAATGGATGAGCTACTTAGAGGATGGATGGGTAGATGTGGGAGATGAGGGAAGAGAAAGGTCACGCATGAAGATGGTTCCACTCAGTGGGACAGGAGAGGTAGGGAGAAGTGGATACTGTGCTGCCATTTGCCTGTTTGCCTCAGACCGGCTCCCTGCCTTTCCACTGCTCTGCTCCGTGTCACAGGGCTGATCCTGTAAACCCCATCGCCCAGATCTCCTCGCCAACTCTTCCAGGTACGTTCAGCCAATGGAAAACATTGGCCAGAGGTTGGAGGGCAGGAGGATGGGAGAAGCCAACGTATTTTCCCCTCGCCCTCCTCTCTCTGTTCGGGCAGCTGCAGCAGGACTGGTGGCTGCTTTGCTCTGAGTGGCTGCCCCACCAGGAAACCACTCCCTCTGTGCCTCCAGCTCCTGCCTGGCAGCTGTGGCAACACCACTTCCTTCTTTGCTCTCCAGCCCAGCAGTGGGGTGGGTGTGTTTTCTACTGCTGTGACTCTCTGGGATGTCTCACCATCCCATTTGGCTTTTTAGCTGTTTCATCACCATATGAAATTTGTCGTATTGAACTACCTGTAACGGGGTGTTTTTCTGAGTGGACATTCAGTAACATGGACGTGTTGGATTTGAGGTGCCTTATGAGACATTTAAATGGAGATGTTTTACAGGAAGTCATATGTAGATTGAAAGGTGCAGAGAGTGGTCTTAGATGGAGACAGACTTAGCTGGTAATTGAAACTAAGGGAGAGGATGAGGTCCTTCAGGGAGATGGCATAGAGGATGAAGAGCAGAGAGCCTAATACAGAGCCCCAAGAATTACCCCAAGGAAGATCAGCTCAGCAAGGCACTGGAAGGGTGCCGAGAGACAGAAAACTGTCAGGAGGATTGGGTGGCGCAGAAGACAAGGGAAGAGATTTTCAAGACAGGGACGTTGTTTAAGATCTAGCTCGGCTTGGCGGTCACATAGATAAGGATTGAGAAGTAGTCCCCTGGACTTGTCAACGGAGAAATCATCGGGGGCTTCAGGAGATCAGTTTCATGAGAGTAGTGGGACAGAAAACAGATCGCAGTGTAGAAGAGAAGGGAGCACTGGGGGCAAGTCAAGAAATTGATGGCAAAGGAAAGAAGGGAGGGGTGGATGAATGAGAGGAGAATAGAATGGAGGAGGGCATTTCCTTGTGGCTCTTTAATCTGGCTGGGAGGGGCCAACAGAGAAGGAGAGCATGAAGATGTAGGAAGAGAGGATGGCATCCCGAGCCCAAGGAGGACTGGCCCCTGTCTTCAGCTCCCACCAGCTGGATGTTCCCTTCCTGTAGCTTTCCACGTAGGCTGTGGAAGTTGCCCCTTGCCTCCTTGTATCAGCTGTCCTTGATTCGTTCGTCCTTTTCTTATTTCTCAGCACATCTGGGTCATACGTTATGTGAAGACAAACAAATCACCACTGCTGGTTAAGTTTCTTGAAAAATCCCCCAGGCAGGTACCATTTTGGAGAGCTACATATTGTGCCTCAAAAAGCCAAAGTAGCCCATTTTTCCTCTCTCATTGGGAGAGATTGCTGCTTCTTGGAGAACCCGATGAAGAGGGTGACTCGCACTTAGGAATAACGTTGCTTGAAAAGTGCAAAAGGGGAGGTAGTTTGGCTATTAGTGTCCTCTGAAGCTTGAGACTTCCTGAGAGATGGCAGACTCAGAGCTCCCATTTCCCTCTGAACCTGGACTATGAGCTCATCAAATGAGATGGTAAATAAAGTCACTGACATGGTTTAAAGGATAATTTTTTTCTCTCTTTTTCATTCAGAGCAAATTTAATGGAATTTGTGTACAACATATGGATGAAATATCCATACGATGGGGCTTGACCATATCCTCATGATTCCCCTTCCCTTTTCTACGTCTGGCCCCTTTAGCTCTGCAGACTTAACCCCACACCATCAATCCACCCAGTCAGAACGCTGAGCGTGTCTTCCTGCTTTGCATCTGGTGGTTGTCGTCACCTTGTTCTCCACTACTGCCTCCTGCAGTAGCTGTTAGGTCCACAGAGGTTGGTTCACTGTGAGCAAGTAACTGTCAACTCCATGGACAGGTGGAAGTGACTTGGCAGCCGGAATGAGCCCACCCTGAGTTAATTATACCAATGAGGGTCAAGGAGAATGGGGATGCAGCTGGTCTGCAGAGCCCCGGCGGTTCTGAGACACATGCTCCTGGATCCACACGTTGCTCCATATCCAGCCTTGCCTTTCTTTGTTCTCTCTCTTGACTCCATCCAGGTTTCTGCTGTCCTTGTCCCTTTGGGGAAGGGAAGCCAGTACCAGCCCAGGTGTAGTCCCCAAATGCTTCCTACTTCCAAGGCCTATGCAGGCTTGTATATCCACTTGCTTGGGTTCCCCTGGCATTTGTGATAACAAGTTGAGTGGTTTCTGCCCTAGGCTTTCTTTTCTGGCATCCTTCCTTGCTGAAATGTCAGAGGAGGCCATTGAGAGGGCATAACCCCCTCCCCTGACCGTGGAATATACATTTTGCCCACCGTTCCCACAGTGGGAACCATTTTCAAAAACTCAGCCTTGAGAGAGTAATGTGTTCTTGAGACCATGTGGACAGTATACATGACTGAACCCTGTTAAGGTCGCTGTTAAACTCAAGATTCTGGCGGGTGGGTGCTGAGATCTATTCGTCTTTCAGCTGACCAAGGCAAGCCTTGTAAGCAGGTTCCCTTGCTTGTTAAAACTGCCACTGACTAGTCTGGGGCAGGCTGCCTCTTTCTTCAGTCTCTCGTTGCCCTCTGTGTATAGGGGCCAGTTTTCTCACCAGCAGATAATCTTAATGCTTTGTTTTCTTCCAAGTATGTACAAATCAATAATTCTTTTGTGATGAAAATTATACAGCATTATGCAGAGAACCAAACATATACTTTCCATTACATTTTTTGATGTACTAGTTGGTGTTAAATAGACATCTTTCTTCACCCGTGTTCTTTGGACTGTTTTCTTCATTCATGTCTGTTTTTCTTCAGATGATTTTCTAGTAATTTATACAAATACGTGAATCTGGATAAACTAATATATTTTACTCTCTATTTCAGGTTGCATCCTTCGCTCTCCAACAATCATTGCAGTGCTGTTTTCAATCTGTCCACGCAGGGATTCAGAATAACAAAAATGCTTTTGAAAAATAATGTCGTAGGTGGACAGAGTGGTTTATAAATTATAGAATACGCTTATGCTCTAATTCTTCGTCACAACCCTGCTTATCATGGCTGGAATTGCTGCTACACCTGTGGGGTCAGCTGGGGGCCGGCTGTAGCCGGGCTGGGGGCCTGACTGGGCCACATAACTCTTATGCCCCAGCTAGTAACTGGGGCTTGTGCTCATGGGGGTAGCAGGGCTCCGAGAGGGAGAGTAGAAGCATCGTGGGACCTAGCTCTGAACTGGCACACCATTGTTCCTGCTGCCTTCTATTGGCCATGGCAAGTCACCTAACTTCAAGGGTGGGGAAATCAACTCTGCCTCTTGATGAGAGAAGTTGGAATGTCACATTGCAAAGAGTGAGGACACAAGGAGTCAACCTGGAGCCATTTTTGCAATTTGGGATGGCGCTTGGTGCCTTCCTTGAGGAGGTCGTCCAAAACCATTTTTCAAACATCCCAGGTTCCTATAAATCTCCACCTCTGGTTTGGCGGCCCCTAAAAATTCCCAGTCAGTTTTGGTGAGGGGACACTTAGTGACAGTGTTGTCTTTCATAATGAGTAGTTCCGTTACCGACATTACATTGCTCCCCATACATTATTTATAAGGTTTCCCTGTTTGTATGTGCAAACTATTTCTGTGTATATTTTGAGAAATACATTGTACAGGCCTCTTTTTTTTTTTCTTTCAAACACCCTAGAGATGTTATAGAGGCAGTCAAAGTGTCCAAATTTTTGAGAAATTGGAAGAATCAACAGTTCCCTGTATGGAATGCTGTTAACGATGTCAATTCCCACTACAGTACCTTTCATCTGAGACACTTAGGGTCTGTTAACAGATTAAAAGTAGTAAAAGATGCCGGTCGAGAGAATTTTCATTATCTTGTGCTCTGTAAACTTGGATTTTCATTGGTTTGAATGGGCCTGAAAATGCATTTTTCTTAGTAGGGGCATAGAAGCCTCTAGCGGTATTCTTAATAAAGCAAGGTGAGTTATAAGCAATCATCTGATGGAGGGTTTATGTACCACACTCCATTTTAAGAAAAATACAATATGAAAGTCTTACCATGGAAGAAAATCTTTATATGATCTTTAAAAAAAAAAACTTCAAGAAAAATAAAGACATGACACCATATTCAGTTTAAAGTCAGGACTTACAAGCAAAGCAAAGCAAAGACAGTCTGATTAAGGCTGTTGCATTGTTCTGACATTTTTTTAGGTCTCACCCATTTCTGTGGCCTTTTTAGAACCTAAGCTTCTAGGGCACAGAGAACTTCATCTTGACGTAGGACTGAGCAAATGCACGGAGCGTTTCTCAATAAATAGGCATTAAATTCTAAGTCCAGAAGGGGCCTTGAGATGCCCTGTCTTTACTCCTTGGTAGAACTGTTTTAACCAGCCCCCCAAAAAAGATTTTTTTCTTTAAATCTCAAAATTCAGAGATTCCACAATCAGAACTTACTTCTCATATTGCCTTGTGGTCTGTTGTGGGCATCTGTCGAATGGTGTGAACTCTGCGTGGGGAGCCTGGCCTACCCTCCAGGCCCACGGTTTGGGCTGCTGTGGTGCCATGCTGTGCTCAGGGCCTTCTTTTTGGAGGTCTGGGCTCCAGTGAGCCTTGGTCATGTTCTTTTATGGACCCTTGGGTGCTTGACCACTCTGTCCCTCAGTCTCATTTGCAGGTTCTGGGGAGGATTAAATGAGCTCATGTGATATCCAGGTGACTGAGGCAGAGTAGGCTCGGGATGAATCTTTGCTTCGTTTTCATTAGCTGCGGAGAAGAGGATGACCCTAGGGATGAGCAACGTGGACTCCAGCTTGGTGCCTCTCCAACGTTAATGTGGGTATGCCTCTCTTGTGGATCTTGTTAAATGCAGGCTGGTATTCAGTAGTTCTGGGTGGGGCCTGGATTCTGTGCTTCTAACGAGCTGCTAGGTGACGGTGACCCTGAGAGCAATGGTCCAGCTCCTGCCTTTCTCCCTTCTTTCTGGAAGAGCAGGACGTCTGCCCCCCGGGAGGAGAAAATATCCGGAACGTGACTACTAGGAACCAGCTTCCCTCACAGACAAGGGACCTGTACCGCTGCTCCCAACCATTTTGTCTGAGGCGCAGCAAGCCAAAACACTGACATGCTGAGGTTTGCAGCAAAGAGGAGGTTTATTCACAGGGCAGCCAAGCGAGGACGTGACGTGAGAATAGGTCTCAAATCCGCCTCCCCAAAGGCAAGGGGCTTGGGGTATCTGTGGGATAAAGGATAAAGAAGCAGGGCAGTAGGAGGCATGGGGAGCATGAGGAAAGGAGATTGGAAAAAGGTGTGCTCATCATTGTTCTGAGATGGCATAACTAGGCTACAGGGCTCAGCACATTCTCAGGCTGGAGTTTTCGGCCCTCCGACAGCAGGAGGTCAAAAGGCACTTGCCCAGGTGGAAGATCGGTGGTCCTCTGCAGTCTTAACCAGCTCAGCCTAACTAGGCACAGCTGATTCCAAGTTCCTGGACAATCCGGGGCAAACATCTTATTTCTTATGCTACATGCTACTTGGAGTATGTGCAAGTGTTCAAGCTACCTTAATGAGTGAAGACAGAATTTGACTAATCCTTACACATGGTTTCTCCTCCAGACAAGCAGAAGAGGCCTGTAGGCTGAGTCTGGCTCCTGGCACCTGGAATTAGAGAAGATGGTTTAAAAACGGGCTCTCCCACCCTCTGTGTGATCTTAGGTAGATAGACTATTGAACCTTCCTGTGCCTGTTTCTCCACCAGCAGCATGGGGACACTCAGAGTCCCTGTTTTGGGGGCTGTTATGGGGGTTCAGTGAGATATAGATGCATGCACAGACACATGGGAAACACCCAGTGTGTGTTACCTTCGTGCTTATTTTTATTCGGAGACCTGTGTTAGAAGATTTCTGGTTTGGACAACAAATTAGATAGGTGGTCATTACTATAGTTTATGCAACAGCAATTCACATTACCATTTGCAAAAAAGAGGTTGGTTGTCCAATGGGGATTATAAATATCCATTTACCATGAGCTACTGAACAGACACTTTACACAGTAACTTACTTCAAGTACTATTTTAGATCAATTCTCTATGTTGTCTTAAGCAGGTGTTAACCCCCAATTTCGTGAATAGTACCAAGTAAGTCACTTGAAAATCATCTAGAGCAATCTATTTCACTTAGCAAGCCTAAAGCTATAGTTCAACAATTTAATTTACTGTTCTATGACAAAAATTACTCTGAACAGCTATCCCCTGGATAAGTAATCAGCTAAAGCTAGTTTGACTGACTAAATCTGATTTACTGACTTAATAAGCCATTTGATTTAGAAAGGTCTAATGCATGTTTCTCATCCATTCTTCATTAAACTGTTTCCCATGCCTAAAATGTCTTTTTTCCCATTCGTACATGTCCAAATTCCTACTTCTGTGCTGTAGGGCTTGGCTGAACTACACCTGTCTTTAGTGAAACTTTTCTCATCTGCAGTATTGGAGATCATTTTAGTCTCCTCAAGACTCCCACTGGGTTACCTCTGTTGTGACAATTAATGATTTGGTAGCATATTTTATTTTATTTTAAATAGCTTTCATTTACTCCGTGCACATCAAACAGTAAATGCTTTCTCTTAGTAAACGTGCATTACAATTTTCTGAACTCTTCTGCTCTGGGCAAGATTCATCAATACACCAGGCAAACATAGTGAAAGAGGAGACAGTACTTATGTTATATTCAATTGGGTGTTGATACCTAAGTGTGACTCTTAACCAAGGAGTATGCAGTAATTAAGGCCACAGGTTAAAGTTGTTTACAGTGTGTCCTAAAGTCTCAGTGGCAGAATTTAAATCTCTACTCTGGAAATTGTAGACCTGAGACAAATTACTTCCCTAAATCTCATTTCCTACATCTGAGAAAGATAATAGTATCTACCTTGTAGTAGACTGAATAATACCATTGCCCCCAAATGTCCACCTTCTAATCCCCAGAACCTGTGAATGTCACCTTAAATGGCAGAAGGGACTTTGCCAATGGGATGTAAGTAACGGTTTTGAGATGGGGAGATTCTTCTGGACTACCTGGATGGACCCAGATGTAACCACTGGTGTTCTCATAAGAGAGAGGCAGAGGGAGTTTTTACTCCAAAGAGAATGTGATGATGAAGTTGGGGTTGGATTGATGTTGCCTGAAGTCAAGGAATGCTGTCAAGGAAATGGATTCTCCCTTAGAGCCTCTAGAAGGAGGATGGATGCCCTTGTCAACTCCTGGTTCCAGCCCAGGGAAACTGGTTTTGGAAGTCTGTCTTCCAGAACCATAAGAGAACGAGTGTGTTTTGTTTGAAGCAAGCATTTTTGTAGTAATTTGTTACAGCAGCCATAGGGAACTAATGCGTACCTCATAGGAACTATTTCTCCAATTAAAATGTGTCACTGGAAACACACTTGGTGGCATGTCTGACACATGGTAGGTATGCTACCGTAGGTGATTCTTGGAAACTGAAGTCTTGGTTTTGAGAGATCATCAAAACCAGTTCAATGGTTGCCATGTTTCTCCTTGTTCATCCTGGTGACAAACCTGTAGAGAGAGCTCCATCCTTTCCCACAGGACCCCACCCCTAGTACTTAGAGGGAAGCAGTTATGTCTCACTTAAGGCACCTTCCTCTCTTCCTTTCTCCTTTTTTTTTAATTAATCTTCATCCAACTGGCCTTTCTAAATTTAAAAAAAAAAAAACAAACCATTTCTCAATGGATTCAGATACTACCCCAAGTTAATATTCCAACCAAGTTCTTGTTCTTCCAGGTCTCATCACCAGAAATTTCTGAGCTGAAATCCTCTCTAGTTTCTAGGATCAGTCATTTTCTCATTTCTCCCCTCTCTAGTTCAGAGTCTCGTCAGTTTAGTCTCTTCCCTAACCACAACATCTAATAAGGTGACACAGCAAAGTGATGAAAGTCTAGACGGTCTGGTTTTCATGCTGGGTTTCTGCGCCCTACTTACTGTGTGGCATTAGGCAAGCTATTCAACCCCTCTGGGCCTCAGTTTCCCCCAAAAAAGGTGAATATTATGAATATTACCTACCTATAGGGTTGACATTATGAGGATTAAGTGAGTTAATATTTGCTAAGCATTTAGAATATTACTTATTATAGTCTAAGCACTACAATTGTGCTTGTTAATAATAATAAATGCAATTCCAAGCATATAACTTACTCAACTGTCTGTCATAACTTTGAAGTGTTGATCTATCTGTTGGCCGACGTTGCAGGTAAATGAGTCGAGGCATGGGCTGAGGCATTGCTACCAGTGAGTGGTGTGTTCCCAGAACTAGGAACAGCCGTGTGAAATGGGTAGTGGTTCTACTTGGAGATGGGGCAGACTGGAAAATGACAGCCTGGGAAGGAGGTGTGGTGTCCATATCTTTGGTGTCAGAGCTGCTGCCTGCTGAAACACCGATACCGGCGTAAGCCGTAAAAGGGGGGCTGGGGAAAACAGGGGCAGAATGGAAAGGGAAAACGGGCAGAATGGAAAAAGGTAGCCTGGGAAGGAGGTGTGGTGTCCATAGCTTCAGGGTCAGACGTGCTGCCTGCTGAAGCACCAATGACCCCCGAAGCCGTAAATGGGGGGCTGGGGAAAAGGGGGGCAGAATGGAAAGGGAAAACAGGGGCAGAATGGAAAAAGATAGCCTGGGAAGGAGGTGTGGTGTCCATAGCTTCGGGGTGAGATGTGCTGCCTGCCTGATCTGAGAAAAGAGAGTGAAAGTGGGAGAACGTCTCCCTAGCTTCTAACTGTTCTCTAGGTCTAGCACGCACTGGACTCTGGACAGCTCAGCCTGGGTCTTGACATTCCATTGTACGTGTCACAGAGCAAGGGCTGGTGGGTCAGGGGGTGGGCTGGGGGCCCCACGCAAGCCCAGCCCCTGGAGAAACCCAGCCCAAGGGCAAAGAGTCCCAGCCCTTCTGGACTTTCTAGCGGCTGGGACTTCTCGCTGTGGGTGGCAGGTGTTTGGCACCGGATGGGCCACCATGAGGAGCCTGTTGGGGACTGTGGAAGCCTTCTCCTCCAGAGTTCACCCTGCCTGGGCACTGGCTCTGCAGGCCCCTCAGCCCTGGGTATGTATCGGCCAGCCCTTCCCCACAATGGGGCCCAGAGACCAGAGCCTGCTCAGAGCTGAGTGCAGGATGCACCCAGAGCTTTCCAGGCTGTGGCCCGCCTCCTCCGTGGACCTCCCCAGCTTGTGTGCGAGCCCTGGAGACAGGAGCACCTCCTCCATGGCTGCTGAGCTGCCAGCATCACCATGAGCCAGACAGTGAAGGTTTCTGAGCAGGAGATGCAGAGCCCTGACCCGACTGGATGTTGCACCCCACGATGTCCCTTCCTGGCAGATAGGTTCTTTCTTCACTTTTTTTCGAAATTTGTTAAAACAACATTTAAACCTTCAACTGTTCTTCACCGTATACAGATGGTAGTGGCTTAGCCAGGATTCGAAGCAAGCCTGTGTGATTCCAGAGCTCGTGCTCTGGACTCTGGTGCCTCCTTATCATATATGCTTCATGTGTTACTTTTTCTTTTTTTCTTGAAGTCCTTATGATACTTAGCCCTAAGTGCCATACCTGTAATGAACACATACACTGCCCTGTAGGAGGTGCTCTTTTGTTCAACGTGTGAATTGGTCATCCACCACACTGGGTTCTAATCTCAGAAGATAGGTCAGGGACCACCAGTTGTCAGCATAGCACCATCCCACATTTCTAATTGAGGCTTGCAGCCTAGATTTTTCCCTTTGATCTAGTTTGAAGGATCCAGGTATGTAAAGCTTATATTCTAGATAAATCATGGACTATCCTGAAAGGAATTCATCAATGAATTATTCTGTATGGATTAGAAGCCAGTTTCTCTGGCCTTCCTGGAGTATATCCAGTAAGGCATCTCATTCATGTCTAGAAAGCAAGTATATCATTTATTGCAACTTCAGCATGGAGCGATGTATTGGTTTAAAATAAAGTACGATCAACAGAATTTGGTCATTGTGAGTATGCCGGCTGGGTCCACTCTTTACTACAAATATGTAACTCTAGAGCTTCTTATGCCCCAGAGAGGAGACACACTCTTGTGTGTCTAGGACAAGGGAAACATGTGTTGTTATTCAGGAGCTGGAAGCTACAGCATGACAGGAAAGAATTGAAAAATCCTGGTCTTGGTCTACACATCACTTTACCTTGTTCGAATCTTGTTTCTTTGGCTTGCTTCATTGGAGTGTTTTCTCTCTCCTGGGACTGACATTGTGTGTTATATATCAGGCATGTAACATGTAGAAGTTTCAGAACCCAGAATCATATAGATCTGTAAAAATTTATATATTTTATTTTAAAATCTATTTAGAAAAACACTGGGCATAAGTCATATATTCCAAAAGTAGTTTGACCCTCTGCTCATGAGATTCTTTTTATGGTATGTTAAAGCAAATTTGAACTTCCATCCTCAATAAACTTTGAGGTTGGAGGACACAAAAGCTTTTGCTCAGACCTAAATTCTGTCTGAAAAAAAAGGGTAAATATTATAAGCCCTTTCTCACCTCTCCAACAGCAGAGATGATTTACAGCTATGGCATTGAACCATAATTCCTTGATCTCATTTGAGAAGAGCTCAGTAAGAAACAGTGTCTTGATTTTTCTTTGTTTGTTCCCTGTTTTCTTGTCTTGCTTACCAACAATCCACTGTAATACATGAGTGAGTATGGCAGCAGGCTGACTGTTCCCTGGAGCTCATTAAATGAACTGTTTTTCCTAAAATGACTTTTGTCTCCTTGTTTTCAGCCCCTCTTCTTTCCTCTGCCCTTTAGTATAAACAGAGCTCAGCAAAAGCTGACTGGCTTTGTGCAGACCCTACTTAGGGTAATCTTTTCTTCATTATTTTATTCATGGCCCCTCCATTTCATTGTCTTCTGGAAATGTGTTGAAATCTTTCTGTGGTTGATGACTTCCACAATGTCTTGGCTTTTATTGGTTGATGAATTTTGGTATTTCTACAGTTTTATTTAAATATGATTTCAGGAGGACCAGAAAGTAAATATATTTCCTAGTCTGCCATCTTGAGCTGAAAATCCCTGGTGATTTTAGCATCAAATGTTCCCATGGGAAAACACCCAACCTTGGCATTAATAGAGGTAACACTCAAGATTTCAGCTTTTCTTGAGCAATCACTAAGCATTTAACATGTGGTCATTTCTAATGGGAAAATAATAACTATCTCATGGCGTTGATTTGAGGATTAAATTAGATAATGAACATGAAAGTGCTTTGTAAGGTTTAAAAATCTGTAAAAATGTTTGTTATTATTTGATTTGTTGCTATTTCAGCTTTAGTTGACAGTTGTTTATGACCTTGCATATGTGAGAAAATGCCCTCTGGTTTATTGTTTTGAAAGCCAGAATATATTTTTCAATAGCTCAATGGAAATGGCATCGTTTGTGAAGGTTAAGGGTGAAGGCATAAATGTTTCTTGACACCCATCACTTTACAGTGTTTTCAGGAACTGACTCATGTATTCCTCTTCCAAATTTTGCTGAGGACCTCCTACCAGCCAGATGCCTTCCATCAGGTGTTGGAAAGCATTTTCTGGATTTTAGATATCTTAGGCTCTGTGGGCCATATACAGTTTCTGTAACTTCTCCTCCTCTTTCTTCTTCAACAAACTTTCTGAACGTGAGAACCATTATTAGCTCTCAGTCACACAGTTCCAGGCTGAGCACCTGAGTTGATTTGTGGCCAATATTTGCCGATCCCTGCTCTGCGTCCTCACTGAGGAGGAGGCGCATGTTTGAGTAAATCACTTCTTTGGATCAACTATTGGTCTTCTGGGGCTTATCCTTATTCTTCTGCCATCTCCAATCATCATGGCATCCAGAGAGATCCTGTTAAAACATAAGTCAGATCATGTCACTCTAGACTCTTCAATGGCTTCTTCACAGAAAAAGTAAAGTCCTCAAAGTGCCTCCACAGCCCTAGAAATCTGGGCCTCTTGACTGTTTCCTTCTCCTCTCCACTTTGCTCGCTCTGTTTTCCACACACTGACATCCTTTCTGCTCCTTGGATACTCCAAACCCACTCTTGCCTCATTGCCTTTCCATCTGACTGTTCCCTCTGCCTGTACTATTTACTTCCCAGATATGTACCTTGCTCCCTCTCACAACCTTAGGTTCCCTCTTAAATTTTATCTTCCCTAGAACACCCTCAGTGATCACTTAATTTCAGATCACAGCCTCTTCCTGCCAGGTAACAATCTCCATCTCCCTTCCCTGCTTGCTGTTTTTCTCCATCACTTACCTGATATACTAGTTATTCTGCCCATTTATTCAATTTTTATTTATGTATTTATATTTATGATTTTATATTTGCTTCTTTACTTTTGTCTCTCCCCTCAGCTCGAGAGAGGCTATATTCATCTGTGTTAATCACTGCTGTGTTTCCTGAACATACCTATAAAACATACTGAAGAAGGGTGCCTGAAATTTGGTAAGGAATCAATTTTCTTGGCTGAATGAAGGAATGTGTTCATAAATTAATGAACAAATCTCTGGGGTTTCTGAATTAAGGACTAATGGGAAGAGGAAGGCAAATGGTTGGGACAGGGTACTGCAAGAAGTAGTATTTGGAGTACTCTGATAGCTATCCTAATAGATAACATTTTGTTCATTTAAATAGTTTTAATGAGAGAGCTGGGAACTAGGGACACACAGCATCAAGGTTTTTATAATGCATTCTGTAGAGTTCTTTTTAAGTGTGTACAAATATCATTGAAAATATATGCATGCATATAAACCTCTGTTACTTTATTCAGTGCTTTACAAGAGCCCCTCAAGGAAGGGGTAGTAGCAACTATCAGTATCCTTCCTTTATGTTGAGCTTAATTTATTCAAAGTTACATTGTAGTTTATTTGTAACTGTGAAACTAGACATAGTTATTTAGTAGGCCCTCCCTAGAAACCTATCACGTTAATAAAACCAACAAAAATTTTTTCAGTTTCCAATGGTACACACACTGCAGACTCTGTCTTGATCACTGTAGCTTTGTAGTATAGTCTGAAGTGAGGGTGACTGATTCCTCCAGCTCCATTTTTCTTTCTCAAGATTGCTTTGGTTATTTGGGGTCTTTTGTGTTTTCATACAAACTGTAAAACTTTTTGTTCTGGTGCTGTGAAAAATGCCATTGGTAGATTGATATGGATTGCCTTGAGTCTGTAGATTGCTTTGGGTAGTGCAGTTATTTTCACAATGTTGATTTTTCCAATCCAAGAACATGGTATATCTCTCGATCTGTTTGTATTGTCTTTGATTTCTTTCATCAGTGACTTACATTTTTCTGCATAGAGTTCTTTTGTCTCCTTAGGTAGGTTTATTCCTAGGTATTTTATTCTTTTTCTTGCAATGGTAAATGAGAGTGTTTCCTCAATTTCTCTTTAAGATTTTTTGTTATTAGTTATAGGAATGCAAGCAATTTGTGCATTAATATGTATCCTGCTGCTTTACCAAATTCATTGATTAGCTCAACTAGTTTTCTGGTAGCATCTTTAGAATTCTCTGTGTACAGTATCATGTCATTTGCTCAAAAGTGAGTTTCACTATGTTTTTTTTAAATTAATTAATTTGTTTATTTTTGGCTGCATTGGGTTTTCATCGCTGTTTGCAGGCTTTCTCTAGTTGTGGGGAGCAGGGGCTACTCTTTCGTTGCAGTGTGCAGGCTTCTCACTGTGGTGGCCCCTCTTGTTTCAGAGCACAGGCTCTAGGCACGTGGACTTCTGTAGTTGTGGCATGTGGGCTCAGCAGTTGTGGCTCAAGGGCTCTTGAGCACAGGCTCAGTATTTGTGGCACATGGGTCTACCTGATCCGCGGCACTTGGGATCTTCCCAGACCAGGGCTCGAACCCATGTCCAGTGCATTGGCAGGAGGATTCTTAACCACTGTGCCACCAGGGAAGCCCTACTTCTTCTTTTCTGATATGGATTTCTTTTTCTTCTCTGATTGCAGTGGCTAAAATTTCCAAAATTATGTCAGATAATAGTGATGAGAGTGGGCACCCTTGTTTTGTTCCTCATCTTAGAGGAAATGGTTTCAGTTTTTCACCATTGAGAAAGATTTTGGCTGTGGGTTTGTCATATATAGCCTTTATTATGTTGAGGTAGGTTCCTTCTATGCCAGTTTCTGGAGAGTTTTTATCATAAATGGGTGTGAATTATGTTGAAAGATTTTTCTGCATCTTTTCTGATTAGCATATGGTTTTTATCCTTCAATTTGTTAATATGGTGTATCACATTGCTTGATTTGCATATTTTGAAGAATATCATACCTGGGATAAACCCCACTTAAACATGTTGTATGATCCTTTCAATGTGCTTGGATCCTATTTGTTAGTATTTTGTTGAGGATTTTTGCATCTATGTTCATCAGTGATATTGACCTGTAGATTTCTTTCTTTGTGACTTCTTTGTCTGGTTTTGGTATAGGGTGATGGTGGCCTTGTAGAATGAGTTTGGGAGTGTTTGTCCCTCTGCTATATTTTGGAAGAGTTTGAGAAGGATGGGTGGTAGTTCTTCTCTAAATGTTTGATAGAATTCACCTGTGAAGCCCTCTGGTCCTGAGCTTTTGTTTGTTGGAAGACTTTTAATCACAATTTCAGTTTCAGTGCTTATGATTTGTCTGTTTATATTTTCTATTGCTTCCTGGTTCAGTCTTGGAAGGTTGTACTTTTCTAAGAATTTGTCCATTTCTTCCAGGTTGTCCATTTCATCAGCATATAGTTGCTTGTAGTAGTCTCTCATGATCCTTTGTATTTCTGCAGTATCAGTTGTTACTCCTCCTTTTTCATTTCTATTTCTGTTGATTTGAGCCTTGCGCCTTCTTTTGTTGATGTGTCTGGCTAATGGTTTACCAATTTTGTTTATCTTCTCAAAGAATCAGTTTTTACTTTTATTGATCTTTGCTGTTATTTCCTTCATTTCTTTTTCATTTATTTCTGATCTGATTTTTTGATTTCTTTTTTATGAAGAAATTTGATTTCTTTATGATTTCTTTCCTTCTGTTAACTTTGGGGTTTTTTGTTCTTCTTTCTCTAATTGTTTTAGGTGTAAGGTGAGGGGGTTCATTTGAGATTTTTCTTGTTTCGTGAGGTAGAATTTCATTGCTGTAAACTTCCCTCTTAGAACTGCTTTTGCTGCATCCCATAGGTTTTGTCATCGTGTTTTCACTGTCATTTTTTTCTAGGTTTTTTTTTTTTTTTGCTATATGTTGGCCTCTTACTGTTGTGGCCTCTTCCATTGTGGAGCACAGGCTCCGGACGAGCAGGCTCAGTGACCATGGCTCACGGGCCCAGCCGCTCCACAGCATGTGGGATCTTCCCAGACTTGGGCACGAATCCATGTCCCCTGCATCGGCAGGCGGACTCTCAACCACTGTGCCACCAGGGAAGCCCTAGGTATTTTTTGATTACCTCTGACTTCTTCAGTGATTTCTTGGTTATTTAGTAGCATATGGTTTAGTCTCCATGTGTTTGTATTTTTTACAGTTTTTTTCCTGTAATTGATATCTAGTCTCATAGCGTTGTGGTCGGAAAAGGTACTTGATACAATTTCAGTTTTCTTAAATTTACCAAGGCTTGATTTGTGACCCAATATATGATCTATCCTGGGGAATGTTCCATGTGTACTTTAGAAGAAAGTGCATTCTGTTGTTTTGGTTGGAATGCCCTATAAATATCACTTAAGTCCATCTTGTTTAATGTGTCATTTGAAGCTTGTGTTTCCTTATTTATTTACATTTTGGATGATCTGGCCATTGGTGAAAGTGAGGTGTTAAAGTCCCCTACTATTATTGTGTTACTGTTGGTTTTCCCTTTTATGGCTGTTACATTTGCCTTAAGTATTGAGGTGCTCCTATGTTGGTTGCATAAATATTTACAATTGTTCTATCTTCTTCTTGGATTGATCCCTTGATCAGTTTGTAGTGTCCTTCTTTGTCTCTTGTAATAGTCTTTATATTAAAGTCTATTTTGCCTGAGAATTGCTACTCCAGCTTTCTTTTGACTTGAATTTGCATGGAATAACTTTTTCCGTCCCCTCACTTTCAGTCTGTGTGTGTCCCTAGGTCTGAATTGGGTCTCTTGTAGACAGCATATATACAGGTCTTTTTTGTGTACCCATCCAGCCAGTCTGTGTGTTTTGGTTGGATAACTTAATACATTTACATTTAAGGTAATTATTGATATGTATGTTCTTAGTACCATTTTCTTAATTGTTTCTGGTTTGTTATTGTAGGTCTTTTCCTTCTTTTGTGTTTCCCTCCTAGAGAAATTCCTTTAGCATTTGTTGTGAATCTGGTTTGGTGTTGCTGAGTTCTCTTCACTCTTGTTTGTCTGTAAAGGTTTTAATTTCTCCGTTGAATCTGAATGAGATCTTTGCTGGGTAGTGTAATCTTGGTTGTAGGATGTAGGTTCCCTTTCATCACTTTAAATATGTCTTGCCACTCCCTTCTGTCTTGCAGAGTTTCTGCTGAGAGATCAGCTGTTAAGCTTATGGGGATTCTCTTGTATGTTTATTTTTTGCTTTTCCCTTGCTGCTTTTAATATTTTATCTTTGTATTTAATTTTTGGTAGTTTGATTAATATGTGTCTTGGCATGTTTCTCCTTGGGTTTATCCTGTATGGGACTCTCTGCACTTCCTGGACTTGATTGACTGTTTTCTTTCCCATATTAGGGAAGTTTTTGACTGTAATCTCTTCTTATATTTTCTCAGACCCTTTCTTTTCCTCTTCTTCTTCTTGGACCCTTATACTTCGAATGTTGGTGCATTTAATGTTGAGTCATAGGCCTCTAAGACTGTCTTCATTTCTTTTCATTCTTTTTTCTTTATTCTTCTCTTCTGCATTTATTTCTACTATTCTATCCACTATTTCCACTATTCTATCTTCCAGCTCACTTATCCATTCGTCTGCCTCATTTTTTTCTGCTATTGATTCCTTCTACAGTGTTTTTAATTTCACTTATTGTGTTGTTCATCATTGTTTGTTTGCTCTTTATTTCTTCTATGTCCTTGTTAAATGTTTCTTGTATTTTCTGTTCTATTTCCAAGATTTTGGATCATCTTTACTATCATTACTCTGAATTCTTTTTCAGGTAGACTGCCTATTGCCTCTTCATTTGTTTGATCTGTTGGGTTTTTACCTTGCTCCTTCATCTGTTGCATATTTCTCTGTCTTCTCATTTTGTTTAACTTAATATGTTTGGGGTCTCCTTTTTTTTTTTTTTTTTTTTTGGCAGTATGCAGGCCTCTCACTGTTGTGGCCTCTCCCCTTGTGGAGCACAGGCTCCAGACGTGCAGGCTCAGCGGCCATGGCTCATGGGCCCAGCCACTCTGCGGCATGTGGGATCTTCCCAGACCGGGGCATGAACCCATGCCCCCTGCATCGGCAGGCAGACTGTCAACCACTGCGCCACCAGGGAAGCCCTGGGGTCTCCTTTTTGCAAGGCTGCACATTCATCATTCCTCTTATTTCTGGTGTCTGCCCCCAGTGGGTGAGGTTGGTTCAGTGGCTTGTGTAGGCTTCCTGGCAAGGGGAATGGTGCCCATGTTCTGGTGGGTTGGGCTGGATCTTGTCCCTCTGGTTGGCAGGGCCATGTCTGGTGGTGTTGTGGGGTGTCTATGAACTTAGTATGACTTTAGGCAGCCTCTCTGCTAATGGGTGGTGTTGTGTTCCTGTCTTGCTAGTTGTTTGGCATGGGGCATGCAGCACTGGAGCTTGCTGTCCATTGGGTGGAGCTGCATATTAGTGTTAAGACGGAGATCTCTGGGGACCCGTCACCGATTAATATTACATGAATCACCAGAGACCTCTTGGTGAGGTCTCTGGTGATCCATGAGTCTGTCTGGTGTCCTGGACTCGGCTCTCTCGCTTCACTGGCTCAGGCCCAACACCCGGCTGGAGTACCAAGACCCTGTCAGATGCAAGGCATAGAAGAAAAGGAAAAAAAAATAAAATAAAACCAAACAGAGAGAACTCCAAAACAAATGGTAAAAACAAAACTAAACAGAGAAAGTCACACAAAGAAACATACATATACACACTCACAAAAAGAAGAAAAAAAAAAAAGTACAGACTGAACCCCAAGAGAAATGGTAAAAGCAAAACAGAAAATCACACAAAGAAACATACACACACACACTCACAAAACGAAAAAAAAAAGCGAACAGACAGAACCCCAAGACAAATGGTAAAAGCAAAATTAAATGGCAAAATCACAGAAAGAAACACACACACTCAGAAAAAAGAGAGAAAAAAAAAAAAGGAAGAGAGCAACCAAACCAATAAGTAAACCCACATATGAAAACAGACACTAAAAACTAAACTAAACTAAACATAAAACCAAAAACAAATCAAATGCAGAAAGCAAACCCCAAGTCTACAGTTTCCCCCAAAGTCCACTGCCTCAACTTTGGGAACACTGATTGTCTATTCAGGTATTACACACATGCAGTGTTTACCAAGCTGATTGCAGGGATTTAACCTGCTGTTCCTGAGGCTGCACAGAGAGATTTCCCTTTCTCTTCTTTGTTCGCACAGCTCCTGGGGTTCAGCATTGGTTTTGGCCCCACCTCTGCATGTAGGCCACCCTCAGGCGTCTGTTGCCAACCAGACAGGAGGGGGTTAAAGCAGTGGCTGATTAGGGCTCTCTTGCTCACTCAGGCCAGGGAGAGGGAAGGATATGGTAGTCACAATTGGAATGCGGGGCATGCCTGTGGTGGCAGAGCCCAGCATGACATTGCAATGTGCAACTCCCAGGGAAGTTGACCCTGGATGACAGGACCCTGGCAGTGGTGTGCTGCACAGGCTCACACAAGGTGTGGGTAGTGACCTGCATTTGCACACAGTATCTTTGGGGGCAGCATTTGCAGCAGTAGCGGTCTGTGCCTGCCTCTGGGGTCCGAGATGATAGCCACTGCTTGCGCCCATCTCTGGAGCTTGCTTAGGTGGTGCTCTGCTGCCTGTGGGTACACAGAGCAGGAAGCCCCTCTCCTTGTGTACCCTGCAACAATGGTCTCTTGCTTCTCCTGCACGTCCAGACTTTTCCCGGACTCCCTCCCAGCTAGCTGTGGTGCATTAGACCCCTTCAGGCTGTCTTCATGAAGCCAACCCCAGTCCTCTCTTTGGGGTCTGCCCTATGAAGCCCGAGCCTCAACTTCCAGCCCCCACCTGCCTCAGCAGGTGAGCAGAAAACTGTCTCAGATGGTGAGTACTGGTTGGCACCATTCCTCTATGCAGGAATCTCTCAGCTTTGCCCTCCTCACCCCTGTAGCTGCGCTCTCCTCTGTGGCTCCAAAGCTTCCCCCACCACGCTCCCTACCAGTGAGAGGGATTCCTTGTGTGTGGAAACGCTTCCCCCTTCACAGCTCCCTCCCATAGGTGCAGGTCCCATCCCTATTCTTTTGTTTCTTTTTCTTTTGCCTTACCCAAATATGTGGGGATTTGCTTGCCTTTTTGGAAGTCTGAGGTCTTCTGCCAGTGTTCAGTAGGTGTTCTGTAGGAGTTATTCCACATGTAGATGTATTTTTGATGTATTTGTGGGGAGGGAGTTTATCTTCACGTCTTACTCCTCTGCCATCTTGCAGGTCTATATAAATGTTTTCTTAAGCCCAGTTTATCACTGATACAGTCATCTTCCTTCTGTCTCCCTCTACCTCTTTTCTCTTTTATCCTTCCTTATTTCTTCTTTTTCTCTTTTTTCCTTTCATTTTGGCATTGGTTTCATTTTTACCATTTAGGGATTTTAATACAAAGTTCAATTTTAGAGTTAAGAAGAGAATGCAGTGATAAAGTAGTAGTAGTAGTAGTAGTAACTGTAACAAGTGGCAGTAACAGCAGCAGGATCAACGTTATTATCATCTTCATTATCACCATGATAATTTTCACCTTAACTCATGCAAATATTGCCTGATTTTAAATACCAGCATTGTGTTTACCTAAGTGTGTAGTGAAATTCTCTTCCTTAATTTATGAAAATATCATAGAATAAAAAGACACAATGGCAGAATTTGGAATAAATACGTATCCTTATAGAAGAGTAGGAAATTAAATACAGTAAGAATTGTTATATTTTTAAAGCTTTGGTGAGAGACCAAAAGAACTTAATATTGTACGTTAGATTTTTGAAATATTAGGGGATTTAATATAACTTAATTTTTCTGGTACTTCATTTGAAATAGTTCTGCTTCTTCAGCATAGTAGAAATTGATTAACTAGAAATACAGCTTGTCCTGATTCTTTACTAAATTCCACATCATATAAGTTTAAAGTTATACAGACTTAAAGTCATACATTAAGTTGATGGGTAATTTAAAATTAGAAAAAAGGCATGTTCAAAATATTGACTTATTTGTAACTCTTTTTCTCTGCTTCTCATGTTCACTTTAAATATATCAAATGAAGTGCTCACATAGTAATAGAGACAGTCAGGGTCTAAATGAACAGATAAAAATTTCAGAATAAATACAAGAATTAATATCTCAAGCCCCCACCAAAATTTCTTGTTTGCAAATATATTATGACAGATAGGATATATTCAAGATGTAGGAAATACTTAAGATGCATTTGTGGAAATATATTCAAGGGAAATTAATAAATATGAAATAAACAGGAAAATATTTTATAGGGTATCTCTGCTTGAAGACTGAACTGTATTCTCTCCTAGAAAATTCTAGATATCAACTAACAGATTAGTCAGAGATTTAAAGTGTCATTTAAAAATTAATGATATATAACAAAGATTTCATTTTAGGGTTTAAAATTATGTTAAAATATTATTTGAGGATGTGTAGATACATAAAAAATTAAAATAATTTTAATAATTTAATTTCAATAATTATCAGGCATTCTTCCCAAATTAATACTATTTTCTGAAAACAGAGGTTATAATTTTGCCTTTTTTCTTACTGAAAAAATAGTACAGTTTTCCCCTATTATCTGAAAGTAGAGGGTTCCAATGAAAATTTTCATTAGTAGAAACGATGTAAGGGAAAGAAGCAATTAACTTTTTTTCATAAAAGCTAAACTCCTCTTTGGATTTCTTTCCATTAGTGAAAACAGATACCAATGTAGTTCTTTTGTAAAAGTAAAGTGGCATAAATTGAACTTTAGAAGAGTGGGGCATACCTGTATTCCATACTCTTTTTCTCCCATTCACATGGATATTTTTCTGTGAAATGAGTCTCTTGATCCGAAGAACTATGAACCAAAGAGACAATCTGTCCCACCCACACATAATGTATTTTAATGGAACAGAGAGAACATTCTAATCAATGCTTGTCTCTTTAGTTTCCTTTAATTGAGATGAGTACCAAGCCATTTTCATTTTCTTCCATGATAATGAATTTTAAAGAGTCCAAGCCAGTTGTTTGTCAAAATGCTCTCCATATTGTTTGTTTGTTTTCTCACATTTAGATTCAAGTTAAACATTGTTGGAAAGGATGAAACATAGGTGATTATTGGCTAAGGTTTTATTACCAGGTGATAGATGAAAAGTCTTAAGATGCTGATCACTATTTACATGTGCTGCTCTTTTTTGTCAGGTGTCAATGCTTGGGGCAATGATGTCTGACCAGAACTGGAATAGAGTCATTTGAAATATTTGGTAGGCAGATTGATAATGACTCTCCTTCCCCCACCTCCCCACCCACGTTTCCATCCTCTGGTTATTCCATCAAACACTAATGTAGGTAATTCCGTGAAGGTACTTTGCAGATGGAGTTAAGGTTACTAAGTGACTTTAAGAAGAAGTTGACTATTCTGAATTATTTGGGAGGGCCCAATCTCACGAGCCTTTAAAAGGAGTGTAATGAACAAGTGAAAAAAGTATTTCACCATGTTAAGTGTTAGCAAGTGTATGTCGCCTAGATTCAGAGCAACATTCCCAAGTTAGCATAATCAGTCAGTTTTCTTAAGGTTAATATGTGTTAAAAGGGTACATCCCACATTGTTATGGGTTTCCTCCTACCTAGATACCACTCTTTGCTCTCAGATATGAGAAATCCATTTAATACCCCATGGTTTCCCAAGATTATTATAAATAGACATCAACCTTGCCTGCTCCTATATCTTTTGCTGCTATAAACTCACTAATTTCCCTGTGTCATTCTCTAGGATTCATGTGCACCCATGTATAAACATGGTTTACTCTCTGTCTCTGTCTCTGTCTCTGTCTCTCTCTCTCTATATATATATATATAATTAAAATATATGTTAATTATATCTTAATTTAACGATATATTAGAATCCAGATATTTTCTAACCCTGTCTACCGAGAAAGCCTAGAAGCAATGACACTATAGTAGCAATGAACACACCCAGCATTCAAATTTTGCTTTCTATTAAAAAGAGCCAGCTCTTTGCAGAAATGGTTGATTCTAGGGCTGGGATAGAAAATATACAGCAGGATCCACTTGTATACTTTGTCTTATGCTTTTAGCAAAGGGAAAAGCAATTGAAGGAATTTGACCAGATAAAAAAAATCTGATTTATGCTTGAATAAAATTACTCTGGTTCTTCTGTCAGGGACATAGAATAGGATGCTATTATATTAATGAGGATGACAGAAGATGGTGGAAGTAGGGAGAAGCAGTCAGTTTCTAGATATGTATTGAAAATGAAGTTGGAGTATTCTGATTCATTTGGAGGAGAAATAGAATGTATATCTAAGGGTGGTTTGTGTATGAGAAAGAGGGAAAGAAATTAAATGTAACCCTTACCCAACCTCCAGGGTTTTTTGGTCTGAGCTACTGAGTATAAGTTTTCAAAAGGTGAGATGGAGAAACACTGTGAGAGAAGAAAATTGGTGGTGGGGGGTGAAAGATCAGAAAATCAGTTGTGTGCATGTTTATTTAGATCCATCTTTTGCCTTCTATGTAGAATTACACATTGGCTGTGAATCTATATTTAAGTGCAGAAATCTGGACTAAAGATATAAATCTGGGGATCATCTGCCTATTTCTCATATTTAACTTTGAGACTGGATCAAATCACCAGGTAAGTGAGTGAATGTACATAGGGTAAAGAATCCCCAGACTTAAACTTAGGGCACTACTAAGTTCACTGTATTTTAGATCCATAGTCCTAAATACAATTCCATCTAAAATATTGTTTTTGCTAAATTGAATTTTAATTATGACCATCACTGCCTTAAAAAAGTGACTTAGAATGGAGATTTTAGGCCCTATGAGGATACAAGTGAAGTTAGATTTTGGGGGGTGAAGTGCTTTAATAACCATTTCCTGAACTTTCTACCAGCTACTAAAATTATTCTGATAATGGCGGAAATTTAATTTGTTACCACAGTGTGTATAGGGGGTTAAAGCACACATTTTGTTATTTTAAATACTCTGTTTTGGCCTATAAATTCATAAAACTTCTGCATTTCATTTCATGACAAATGTTTGTCTTAATATAAATTAAAAACTCTCTGTGAATATATACCAGATTTAGCCTATCTTTAAATTTGTCTCTCAGATAGCTGTCTAACCCTAGATTTTGAGTGGTTCATCTTCAAATCAAGTGATATAAATAGCTATATGGCTTAATCGTTTAATTTATAGGGTGTGGAATGCTGGAATCATATTCTCTATTACTTAGTTTGGGTACATTTTTAAATCCCATTAAATGTCAATTTCCTAATCTATAAAGTGGATTCAATAATAATACTTACAAGGATAGTGTTAGTTATTAGAGAAAATCTGTTTAAAATGCTTAAATTAATAAGTAATAGCTAGCTATTGTTATCATATATAACTAACACAATCTCTAACATTACTGAACAAAGGTCATATATTTAAGAAATTCATCATCTCCTTTAGAAAACATCCAGCCCATAGAAAGTACTTAATATGTAGTTATTATTCTGATTATTATTGCCTTTCATTTCAAGGTCAAGAGAAGAAGCTGCTTCCCTGTAATAATTCCATGTAAAATTATTTTAAAAACTTATACTATTATTTTATAGGTACTTTTACTTCCAGAGATTATAAACAATTCCTAAAAATAATTTTCTTTCTTTTATGAAATATTTGGATAGCAAATATCAAACTTTTTGAAAATAATGAATATTTTCTATAGGCTATTTTTTATTTCATTTAATTATGTTCTTATACTTAATAATTTATGGATAATTAGAATTGTAATAAAATATTTCACATATGTATTAATAGTTTAGTATTTCTTGTGTAGTTACAATTTCTTTAGTTCATTCCATTCTTCAAAATTTGACATATGCTTCTCTGAAACCTGACACTTGCAGACTCATGAAATGGGACAGCTAATTTGAATTTCTGGTAGACACATTCACAAATTCATGTTTAAAATGCTGCTTTGCAAAACTTACCATTCTACCTTTAGCTGAGATCATCTTTTCTCTAAGCACTTTTCAATTTTTTCTGTCCCTTTTGTGTGTTTCAAATTTGGAGTATAAGACTGGTACCCAGGAACTATTTCACATTCATACAATTGATATAGAAAAATAATTTAACATTTTAGGTATATTTTTCTCTACTGAAAGATACCTATAAATTAAGACATGCTTACTTTTCTGCCTAGCACTGTAACCATCTGCTTAAAAAGTGCTGATTAAATATGATATTTCAGGTCCTTCTTTAAATGAGACACACACATTTCATTTTGGGCTCTACTGAACAATTCTGAATTCCACTCAAAATGACAGTTCAGGTTTGTTCTTTCTGCTCACAGAAATTTGCAAAACTTCCATGTTTTTGAGATGATCTTTCTAGAGAGTATCTAAATGGGGTGAAGTCAACTGCTTGCTAGATCTTACAGGACAGCAGCTATCTACACAGCCTTCTACAGTCCTCCAACACATGGGCTGTCTGGTTTTTAAGCCATTAGATTCATTAGCAGATTCCATTAAGTTCTAGTAGAATAAGAAACTACAACTCCTGTAAATCAGAGCTTGACAAGCTGTAAATACGAGGTGTATGGTGTCTGGGTTAAAGCACAGGCTTTGGAATTCAACAGAACAGGGGCCTCATTGCTTACAGTTTGACCTTGGGACTATTTATGTTCTGGGTCTCATTTTCTCCAATTAAAGAATAGAGATAGTAAAAGCCACCTCACAAATTGTTGGACAGAATAAATAAGCTCACATACGTGTATAGTATCTGATATTCATTAATACCAAGGAAGATAACTATTCTGTGAAATGTGTCATTATTCTTGGGACTAGCCTTGTTTTACTACAGGTAATAGAACCATTCAGCTTAGCAACACAACCCCACACAATACGTGAGAAAATCAAAACCAAGAATGTATTTTGGGGGGGAAAGGCTCTCCACATTTATTAGTAGGATAACCCAGTGATTTACAAGTTTACAAGCCTTAAAATCACAGTGTCTCTGACTTCACATCTGGTAACCTATCTTCCAGCTATGCTGCTGTATAATCTTGTCCCCATATTCAGTGCGTACCTAGGAATATTTTTTTCAGATTTAGTTGGTGCTCGTTGAGGACATGGGGTCCATCCAGTACTCTTGAGTAGGGCCCTGATAGATGGCCAGAATTAAATATCCCTCTTTTTGTAGCTGACCATTCTTCAACCTTTAGGTCCAGCTGCAGGCTAAATTCGTGTTGGGTTTTTTTCCCCTCACTTTTCCTTTTTTTAAAAAAATTGAAGTATAGTTGATTTACAACGTTGTTGTGTTTTAACTCGGGTCTACCTACTGCTCAATCACCATAATCTTGCTCTAGAACTGGGGTGTTGCCACCATTTTCCTGAGGAGAAACATCATCAAACCTATCAGAGAACACTAGTATCTTGGGTAAGCCAGACCACAGCCTGGGATATTGGAACTTAGCTCTCTGCTCACTTCTATAGTCATGCCAGCTCTCTAATTTGTCACTTTGCTTCTTGGCCTCAGCTGTATCCTTTGACAATGTAGATGGGATTTATAGCCTGGATACACTTGTGGCAAGCACTGTTGGATCACTATCCCATAGCAATAATGCCTTCTTCCTTGCTACCATGATTTTGTTTTTGTTTTTATAACAGTCTGCCCAATCTTGGATGTGAACTGTTCCACTTCAGCTAATCATATTCCCTTTTACTAGTTATTGTTTTAGAAAAACCCAGTTTTCACCAATAAGATGTAAGAAGAAGACAACTGAAAGATGTTTAGAACGATTATTTTCCTGATGAAAATGAGAGCTATACAGGGAGAAAACTCTTTGTTTTTGCCACCACCTTTTACTGTTTTGAATATTATCATGTGAGGTGATCCAGAACTTGAAGCTGATGCAGCGATCTTTTAAACACTAGGTGACAAACCTGGGATGGAATTCAAGGCAGTGATGAACAGAGCAGGCAAGAACCCAGGTCCTTGAAGCCATCACAGATGTGTCAAAGAGCCCCGAGACTGCCCAGTTCTGGGGTTTCTGTTAGTATCATTTTACCAAACTTCAATTGGCTTTCAGCTGTATTTAGCCAGAATATCCTGATTCAAACAATATGCATAGTAATAACTGAGAGTTCATTTTAAAAATTGTATTAGCATTTAAGTGATCTAAACCTTCTTTGCCAAAGGATCCACTAAATCAGAAATTTTCTACTTTTTCATGAACAATTAACTAAGCAAAAAAAAGAAAGTCAGCTTGGGACTTTATTTCACTTTATTTTAATTTACTTGCTTCTTTTCTTTTTGTAGGGAAGAACATTTATTTATTCCAACAGTCACTTATCATGTCCTCAATATAATGAAGAAGTGCCTGTAAGGAGCAGATAATTGACAAAGAGAGATGAAATTTGCTCATAAATAACTACAATACAGAGCAAATATGATGAATAAGCAATAAAAAAAGTAAGATGTGGTTTATTGAAAGTAGAAAGATTACTACCATTAAGCTATTTCTATACCACATATCCTAAAGAAAGGAAATGAGAATCTTGGAGTAATGCAGAGAATGAAAGTTTTGAAGTGGGAAAAATCTGAGTTTGGTTTACTGCAGCTTACCAGAGGAATGAGCCTGCATAAGTTAATTAAAATCTCTGTCTTGAAAATTGTATATTTGTAAAATGATGAGAATCACACTTTCTTGAAGTAGATTAAATGATGCATATAAAATCCTTGGAGCATATTTGTCACTCCACACATTTTAATTTTCTCATTCATTTTGGATGTATAAACCAATGTTTTGATATAAGGAGGGTAATTATCTTATAGTTGAATATTGTATTAATATGAATTTTTATTCATTCATTCAATATTTGTTCTTAAAACAACTCTAAAATGTAGGCAGTAGAGTTAACATCATCTATAATGTCAGAAAAGTGGATTTAGGTGCTGTTTTGTTTTGTGACAAGTAAACTAAATAAGAACCTATATGGCCTAAAATCCAGTCTCATTTTTGCAATAACCTGGCCCGTGGCCATGAGTGTGCAAGTAACCTCTCCTACCCACACTTAACACTTTATAAACTAGAAATATTCAACTGGATAAACTGTAATTCCCTCAGTAACTCTTTGGCTGCTCAAGTGATGTAGTTTTCAAGAGAACAGAATCTGAGACTCGAAGTTACATACTTTAATTTTGAGTCCAATATTTTTTTGATGGGGAGAACCTCACACTAACTATAAGTGAAGTAATAATTAAATGAATTGGACCATTGCACAAAATAGTTTAAATTCACTTTCCACTTTCAATGTCTCTAAATACATATTAATTACCCTCTGCCATTTACAGTTTCAGATTAAAACAATAATTTACCATCATAGATCAACTACATTAATTAAAAAATTGATGAGGATAAGAAAAAAGGACTGGACGTCCCGGCAGCCATGAGTACAACCAATGTCCAGAACTTAGTTTCAAACACCATTCTCTAACAAAATGAGCCAAAGCTTCTTGGAATACTGGTTGGATTTAGGGCTTTACCAGGGAAAATACAAGATAAGATCAAAGTATCTTATTGTGACAAAAAATATGGACATGATATTTAAAGAACAATGGAAGGACATGTGAAAGGGACACAAGAGTAAAATTGAAAGAGCTTCCAATGGCCAAGAGTGAAACAATTTGAGCAACAAAATTAATAACATTTGTTTTTAATAACATTTATAGTGAAGTGAATTATAACACAAAGTATAAAATAAATATCCATGAATCTACACTGATATAAATAACTGAATAAATAAATCAATATGAGAGAAGAGATCAATCTTCCATAGAGAAGTATTCCAAAAAATTGATGTTGGCAATCCCCCTACAGGCAGTGGTGCTAAATCCTCCCCAACTCTGCTAGCACGGGCTGTACTCAGTGACTCGATTTCAAAGACTAAAATATGCAAAGGTTTGTAGAGTGTGAGGATAGAGTAGTGGCTTCCAGTAACTTCATAGTCGAAAAACCTGCCAAACACTACCTGTAATGCAGTGTGGTATCCTGGAAGGGATATAGAAAAGGAACATTAATGGACAAACTAGCAAATGAAGTTCAGAATTTAGTTAAGAATAATGTGCCAACGTTGGTTAGTTTTAACAACTTCTCCTTAGTAATAAAAGCTGCTAACAAAAGAGTAAACTAGGTGAGGAGTATACAGAAACACTCTGTAAATCTGTCTGTAAATCTACAACTTTGTTAAAATTCAAAGTTTATTAAAACAGAAGGAGAATTGTAATCATCAAATTTATGTCTCATTTTAATTTTTAGGTATATAGATACTGAAAAAGAATTATATTACATAACATATAAAGAAACAGACCTTTTTTATTCAGTTGTTTTATATCTGTTATTTTATCTGTTGTAACTTTAACTCTATAATTACATTTGAAAGGCAACAGTTTCCACACATGCAAAACAGCTTATCACTCCACCAAAATGGCAGTTAAGCTACAACTGGCCTTTGACATAGCTTCTGCTCTTAATAAATAACTGCTTTAGGGACGGTTTTGCTCTTTTTAGCTCTAAATGTTTTATGTGTGTGAGGCGGGGGGATTGTAAGTGTTTATATGTATATGTGTGTACGCATTACAATTATCTAAGCATTTTAATTGTCACCTTGGATTTCCTGGTCACTTGTGATGTATCTTAATCTTTTAGCTATGATACATTAACAATTAAAATACTACTGCTGAGAGAATTTATGACATGAATTCTTATTAATGATGTATTTTTCCCTTACCACTATAATTAGTTGAAAGAAAAAATAACACATCAAAAGTAATCCTCTACAAAATGAAACTTTTTCTAAAGGAAATCTAAATAATTCGTGTAGAGCAAAGGGCTTAGGGAAATGCCCTTAGCCTCTCTCCATTTCTTGTTGTGGTTGGGAACCCACATGTATCTTGTCCTGGTGTAATTTCATTTTCCTTTCATCCCATGCAGGGACTTCTCCTGGATTGTGTTGTAGGAAGAGGATGCTGTACACTTGCTGTGCCCCTCTTTTTTCCAAGGCATGGATAACAGTGACCTTTCAGGAAGAGGAAGGAGGTAGCCTAAGCATGGGCATCAGCTGCTTGGGTGATCATACATCAGTCTTGAGGATGCCAGCTGACCAGCTGTGCTTGCTCACACAGAGTTCATGGGAAATGCAAACTGTGTACCACCATCCAGTTGAAGGAGAGGCAGCTGCTGCCCTCAGGCAGTGGACAAGTCTTCACAGTTAACTTGACTTCTTAAAATTCATAAATTATTTTAAGTATTTGTGCTGCCATAGACTTAATGAAACATATGGAGTGTTTTGTTATAGAGTCAGGGTTGAATCCTCCCTCCAAAATTACTACTTGTATAAACCATTTAGAATCCCTGAGATTTGGTTATAGTACCTGCCACACGGGACCATTCATATGTACCTCACATGGATATCTTGAAAGTAAAGTGAGATTATACACATATACATACATGCACACACTCACATGCACACATTTACAATTGCAACTCAAATTTAAGTTGAAATCAGACGGAGTCAAGATCCTGTTAATGATTTTGCAAAGTTTGCCTAAAAGACACCTAAGATATTTACTCTATGAATCATGGAGATGAAGTAGCTTAAGAAAAAGAGGTCATATTTTCAAGGAAGTAAGCATATGGCATAAATGAATTTCCATCCAAAGAGTAAAATAAAGATAATTTCTTCATTGTCTATGATTAGGCATAATTCCTGCCTCCATTCTATCTACTTTAAAGATAATGTAAATCCTATTTTGGGGGGATACTCCTTGGTCTGGATCATGTCAAGTTTGGGGAAATGGAGTGAAGTGGAATAGGGGATGAGTATGTATGTCTATAAAATCATATGTTATTGTTAGTGTATGTGTTGACTCAATCTTTAGGAATATTAACATCTAAAACCTGCTGCTGCTGTAGAGTAATTTTGCAGAGATTCTTTTGTAAGCCAACCTAGCTTCCTCTTTAGGTTCTGCTCTCCAGTGCTGCTGCCCAGTCTCATCACCCAGACATAATGCTGAAGTCTCTAAAAACTTTTTTATCCTTGTGTATCTAATCTGAGGAATTTCTTTATGGCTTATCACCAATAGAATGAAAATATAGGAGTAATTTTCTTGCTTCTTCAGAGATATTTTCTATGTCCATAAATGCTTTGTCTTATCCTTTATTTCTTAAAATCTTCCTAATTAAAGTTAAGAACTTGGTTCTTTCAAAGACAGCAGCTAGAAAGAATGCAGCCTAATTCTTTAGTCTGCCATAAGCCTTTAAGGTAACACCCTGAAGCAGTTACCAGCTTGAGAGTTTACAATGGAATAGAAAAAATGTTTCTAGGGAATGAAAAATACACAAAAACATAGGTTAATATTTTAGATGTGCATTTCACCTATTTACACATGTAAAACCTTGAAGCAACCATGGAACTAGGAACCTTAAGATGGCTTGCAGACACAGAGAGAGTTAAAGGATGCATTAAGGTAATGGACAACACATTCGAAGAATGTAGATAAACATTGGAATTTCTCAGACATGCTATGACTCCACAGTACAGATAACTCAAACACGTTTATCCTATATAATAATATCCTGATTTTTAGCAGCAGTTTCTACACAAATGTGTCATTTTGGAATAAAAATGAAAACTTCCACCACTTTAATGAAAAATATCAAATTGAAGAAACTAAATTTGGAGAAATAACCAACTTTTCATTTTGTAATTTAGGAGAAGTACAATAAAATCTACTAACATGAAAGAAGAAGGTTGAAGTTCCTGACAGGGACTATAATTAAGCAATAGCATATTATTTTGGTGAAGGGGGAAAAGGAAGAAAATAAATACATGAAGCCTCTGTATATCAAGAAGAATATATATCTATGAGACAAAATAAAATTTACATTGTAAATTACTGGCAGAGGAAGAAGAATGATGTGGCAATTAAATTTAAGGAGTTAAAATGTGTAAAAAGCAGAATTAAGTGAATGGTGACTAGCAACGGGAAGCAAACAATGTTGGCAATTAGTACCCTCTTTGGAAAATATTAGGAGGTTATTTCCTTGAAATGGAAATGTGAGAATTAGAAATTTAATTCCTTGACCCAAATTGTCAAGCTTCCCCAGGTAGGATATAGGCAGTGAAAGAGGCATTGCATTTGACATTTCAGAGTATGTTAGTGTCCTTCAAGAGAGTGATTGTGGTGTACATTTTTTAAAAGATAAAGTATTAATTAGAGTGTTGTGAGAGGGAAGGATTCTCATATAGAGATGCATGGGAAGAGGAGGGAAATGAGGCAGAGTGCTTAGGCTTCTTTTCATGAGGTTTGGTCATGAGGTGAAGGAAAATGGGACATCCGCTTGAGAGCAATAAAAGGTTAAAAGTGTATCCATTTAGACACTTTTGAACATGTCTGTCAGAGGGGTGAAGAGACTGTTCCAAAGTAAAGAATGAAAATTAAAAATCATTGAACAGTGATGTGAATAAAATCCTAGCAGAGGTAAAATAAGAGGGGGAAGAGCAAGTGCCTTTGAAAAGGTCAATATGATGAAGATAACTTGGAAGGTTAAATGTGACTAGAAAAGGAGCACAGAGAATTTTAGTCTTTGTAACCTATATTTTCTCTTGGTATTGCCGTTTTGGGTATATGTACTCGCAACAGAGAATCTGACAATGTTTCTTGGGGAAAACAATATGTAAATGTTGGCAAATATTTGAGACTGATTACTTGTAAGGTTTCTCAGTGTCCTGATACTCAACAATCTTAGTTTATATTGGATAAATATTGAAATCATTCCAAAATATTTTTGCCTAAGAAGTTAAAATAATAGTATGATAAATAAAAATAGAATTTTCTTGTTGTGATTAATATACCTCTGAGGTAATACAAACTTATATTTCAACAAAATATTTAATATAGAGAGGAAAAATAGGGGGAAATGTAATATGAAATCTGAAAGTTACTACAGAGAGATTTATTTTTCCAGGAAACACTGAATGAAAATATTGCCAATGGAAAGGAATTGCAATAAGCAACATTGTAAGTAAGCTCCAGATTATCAAAAGCCAGTGATTTCATTGTAGAAAATGTCATAGTCTATAAAATATCCAAGGCCATATTTAATATCTTATTAAACATTTTTATGTCAAATTCATATCATTGAAGTATAATTAAGAAAATTACATGAATCTGGACTATAGTAAATTCTAAATAATTTTCATTGGTTTCCTTCTATATGTATTTGATAAGGGTTTCATTTTAGGTCATTTTAAATTTTGTAATATCTCTCTATGAACTTACAATATAATTGTCATCAAAGTTGTTTGATGTCGTCATAGACTGTGTTAGGAGAACATTAGGTTATGATATTTCTTTTCAGGAAGCATATATTAATTTATAACAATGAGCATATTGATTTTATAATTTATGTAGTATTAGAAATAATTGATCATTATAGTTGAAACTTGTGTTTCAGTGGTGTAATCAGCAAAAGATATTCTATATTTATCATTGTATTAAGAAGCTGCATTTGAAAGATTGATAGTACAGATACAATGCAAATATCATCACTGTAAAAGAAAAATTGTTCCAGACAAATTAAACAGGCAAGAAAGACTTTATTTAAGACTATTGCAATAGGGGAGAGAGATTAAGCTCAATCTCCCTGACACAAAAGGCAGGGGGATTTTTAAACGCTGTGGTGAGCTAACAGAAAAAGGAGGGTTGGTCAATGTGAGTAGGCCATCTGTGTTTGCTAATTGGTGCTTGGTGCTTATCAAAGTTAGGTTTCTATTCCACCCCCCCCACCCCGCCCCCTTAGATACTGGAAGACAGAGACCTTATCTTTCTCAGTAATTACATTTCAAAGGGTGACTCCAAGGTCCTGGATGAAGACATTCCTGGGTTGTAAAACCCCTGGCAGGAGGCTGAAAGAAGATTTACATCTCAAAGAGGCAAAGAAAGGCTTGCAAGTTTTCTAAAGTAAATTCTCTAAGGAAAGGGAGGTTGGGACCTATAGTCAGGAAGAAACCTGTCTAATGTTTAGTCAGGCTGAGGGGAATGTGACAATCATCCTGGTCATCACCTGTCTCATTTCTATTAATTATTAATTCATGGTCTGGCTTCACAGACCCACTTCACATACCTTACAGTAGGGACAATATGTTTTCAGTACCTAAAACCCAATCTCAACAATTTAATCTTCATGAATATAGTAAGATTTACTTAGCCTTGATTAGTGGGAAGGCAGCATGATCTTGAAGGTTAAGAACAAAATTCATCATCTGAATCATTTATTCAGTTCATTGAATCATACTCTCTGCAAGCATTTTTAAATGCCTAAACTGGGGCAAGAATTTACTAATGATTCCCCGATTCACAGAGACAATATAGTGAACTTAGATTACTAAACTAAGTTTATCAGACAAATGGGAAAGCAAAACTAAACTCTGATTGCAACTTTCGATTGTATTGCAACCAAATTCTTTTTACTCCAACCACAAACCATGTAGTACTAAACTCAATAGTGAAAGAAGCTGGCTTAAGGATAAACATATGACCTTGTTTTTTTTAATATATCACATATCATTCCCCCCCTAGTTTTTCCCTGTCATTTGCATCCATTTAAACTTCCTTTAAATTTTATTGTAAAGAATTGCTCCACATTTTCATGGTCATTGGATCTTTACCAAAAGCAGGCAACTTTTTTTTTTTAACCAATGAAATGGGAAATATTCTCTTCTAGTTCTTTTCTTTGTCATTAACTTTGGTGAATCTTTTGGGCTGAACTTTTTCATACAGCCTTGCAAATATCTCTCTCCCACTTAAGAACTTCACATAGAAAATGAGTCCCCAAAATACTGAATAAAGAAATGTGTTAAATACAACGTGCAGCCACTGTTTTCAAGGATAGAAGAGTCTACCTGGGGTAACAAGTTACAATGTGACATACAAAATCCTTCTATGAAGACATGTATATGGTGATGATTGAGCACAGAAGAAAAACACTTAACTCAGTCTGGACAGTGAATAAAAGTTTCCCAGATGAGTCCTGAAAATCAAACAGGTATGAATCAGATAAAAGATGGAGGAAAGGCATGCTCTTTAGAGAGTAGTATTATGTAAAAGTCTTCGACATGAAAGAAGACAGATTATTTAGGGGCTCTAAAGAGTAGTACAGCAAGGTAAATGAAAATAAGGTCATTAGAAGGAGAATAAACTGGAGAGGTGGGTAAACTTTATATCATGACTGATATTGTGTGTCATGGAAAGGTCCTTGGATTATTATCCCATATAATATGTAAAATGTTTGTATAAGTAAATGCTATAAAACTATAAATTCTAATAATTATTTGTTGAATTAAACTGATATATATGTGAATTGAATTCAATTTAATAGCCACTTCTTGTAAGATATTTTCTAGTGGGTATCCCTTCAATTTTTCCCTAAAAAAAAATTGCCTATTTCAATGTGTTTGAGTAGTTGAGAACTTTCCAATTTCATTTTGCCCATGGAAAATCCATTATATAATGTAAAGTTGGCAGTATCTTAAACATTTACCTTACTTGCCATAGGTGAAAGTGAAAATCAGTGTGTTAATAGAGCAACATGGCAGTTTTCCTGTCAACCATGAAATATTATTAGGAAAGTCAGGGAGATAAATACAAAGTATAAGTTCCTTAAAAGAAACAGCTGAGAAAATTTTAAATTCATGAGCTCCCATGGATATTACATTGCTTGGAAATATTTATGTGAATATTATCGTGTCCAAGTTTCATAAGTGGTTACTGAAAAGTTGAGGGGCACCTCTAGCCAGTTTTTGGCATGTGACTACATTAATTTTGAATGCAGGACTATATTAATCCTTCTTACACTCTTCTCAGCAAAAATAAGAAATGTGTCATCCTCAAAACAAGCCTCTAAGCAGGTCGGCATGAATTTGAAAGCATATCAACATAAATGAAGAAGAGCAAGGGATAAACGAGTCCCTGTAGAACACAAAGATTTATTGTGGCAAGAGGAAAAGTTAAGGCAGCTGGAGAAATGAGTTCCTTGTTGCCTGTTTGTGCAAGTAAAACATTGTTCTACAGAATTTATTTTGTAGAGTTGATAAAGGCTTAGAAATTAGTACCTCATGTCAAAGCCAACTATATAAGAGACAATCTTTACAATAAATTTTATATACTCTTTTCTCAGTTAAAAAGCTGGATAAACTTTAATGAAGTCATATATCTTAAGAGCATAAAGTTTCAATATTAAAAAAAACCCTAATCTTAGAAAGTGAGGAAACACACATTGAACAATCTTGATAAGAGTCATCAGTTAGTCAAGCTAATGTTTAGATATTACATTAGTGAACTTCGGAGCATTTCTGGACAGTCTGTATATGGTATTGTGAGATATTATTGTAAAATACATGTCTGCCTAGGCCATTGAACATGGATAACTTTTGTTTTTATTTCTTTTACTTTCAAAAATTCAACTTTCAAGATATTAAAGAAGATATCATTGAAATTTAGACCTGCTGTTGCTGTATTACACTAAAATTCATATAGCAAAGCTTAAATTATAGGCTTGTCTTCTGAGTTACTGAATGATTTCCTTAAAACCACAAGTATTTATTGAGTACCTCCTATATGACAAACATTCTTCTAATCAAGGGATATACAATTTTAGAAAACAGGAAGAGTCACTACTCTTGTGGTATATCTATTATATTAGAGGATGACCAGTCAGTATATATAAATTCTGATCAGTCAGATGGCATAAGTTTTATGCAAAGAAATAAAACATTTGTAGTGTTAGGGGATATCTCTCCAATCAGGTAATGTTTCAATAGAGACAGTAAATCCTTTCAAAGTATCTTGACGAAAATGATAAAAACATGACTCATAAAGCATGTCAATTATTTTCATCCAACACAATTAGAGGGGGAATCAGGAAGATGCTAAAGTTGGTTCCAAAAAATATTTTTGAAAATGATAAGAAATGTTAAAAAAAGCTCTTAGGCTAGATAGCATTGAATAATATCCCATATGGCAGTAAAACACCACTATTGAGATTATTTTTTTCTGAAGGGAACTCTACAAATTAATGTGGAACATAACTGAGTTTTGGCTCTACTCAAATAGGAAATTACAAAGTCAAACAGAAAAATTCTCCTATGAAATCAAATAATTCCTAGGTGGGCTTGTTAAACAACAATACTCAAATATAACATTGGAGGACCTGGAGTACTCTATTGATTTCCAAGCTTTAAATTTTATTACTAATGTTTTGCAAATATTTTATTCACCACCTTATGTTTCCCTTACATGGGAGGATGTATGACTATCTTTGGCTAATAAGATATGAGTAGAAATCATAATAACTCACTTCTATGCTGAGGTAGTATAAAACTTACTCGTAATTCTTTAGTATCTGTCTCCCTCTGCTATGCCATTTGAGGAAGATACTTATTCTTTTCTTGTGGTGGTTCCTTCATGAAACTGTGTGCATTAGACACACTACCTCTCCCTTCAGTCTCCAGTCCCCAAATAACAACATGTAAAATAAATGAGATACAGATTTTGTGGTGTTAACTTATTGAGATTTGAGTGTCAATTTGTTACCATTATATAACTAGTCTACACAGACCACTACAGGAATTGTTACCCTAAGGATGGTGGCATCTTAGAGGTCACCAATGTTATTGAGGAACTCAATATAAGAGGCTGGAAAGATGGCAATCAATATTTTAAAATACGAAATATCTAGTGAAACTCTCCTGAAATTCCTTGGGAGGTAGATCATGTACTCAAGAAAATTATATTTTTAGACAAAGAGGTTGAAAAATGGAATGTTAGTAGTATATGTTGGTTGCCATTATAGACTGAATTGTGTCCCCCTAAAATTCCTATGTTGAAGTCCTAATCACCAAAGTGACTCGCATTTGGAGATAGGGACTTTAAAGAGATAATTGAAGTTAAGTGGGGTCATAAGGGTGGTGTCCTAATTCAATAAGACTGGTGTCCTTATAAGAAGAGAAAGAGACAACAGAGATGCTGGAGCACCGAGAAAAGGCTATATGAGGACCCAGTGGGAAGGCAGCCATCTCCAAGACAAGAAGAGAGGCCTCAGGAGAAATCAAACCTGATGACACCTTAATCTTGGACTTCTAGCCTCCAGAATGGTGAGAAAATAAATTTCTGTTGTTTAAGCCACCCAATCTGTGGATTTTGTTATGGTAACCCTATAAGCTGAAACAGTTGCTATTGACAGCTATGGTAAAAAATTACAAGAAAGAGATTATTAGCAAAGAAGAAAAAATGACCCTAGAAGATCTCAAATTTTCTAAAGCAGGGAAAGGACTGGGAAAACTGTGTGGCTCCCAAGGAAAGTATATTCCTCAGACACATATCAGACATGACCAAAGCTAATAAATGGAAAAGGAAGAAAGTATAAGAGGCCACATTAACAGTGGAAGGGGTAATTATTCCAGGAAGCAAACTTAATGCTTAATCAAGAAACAGTTCACATTTCCGGGGTAAGGGGCACTCATAATTGTTAGAGTAATTGCTGGGTATCTCCCACTCTTCTCTCTCTCTCTTTCTCTCTCATGCACACATACATACCACATCCCACCTTCTTTAAAGATTTATTTTATTTTATTATTTTTTGGTATATAGGAAATTCAAGTGGACTGGATGTAGAGATTACCACACATAACACTTAGATCCTGAGTTTCAGTATGGATTTGATGCCTGACTGGACTTTTGGCTTATCTCCATTGGAAATAAATTGACTGTTCTAAATGTGGAAGAAAATAATCATGGGATATTTGGTCAGCAAACAAGAAAATTGCAAAAAAAACAGTAATGTTAATCAATTAATCCAATACTCTCCTATTATAGTTAGATGGGATTAAGTGATGAATACTAGAAATAGAAAATGATTGCACATATCAAGTATCATTACTAGACTGAGGCAGTAAAATTTGTGGGTTCATTTTTACCACCCAATAACTTAGTTTATCCTGATAAAGAGAACCAGAGGCACAATGAAGTTGTAGATTAAGTCATATGGATATCCGAGCCAAGAATGTTCCACACATAGAGAACTCAGTTTGCACAGGTTGTGACTTAATGAGTATATTCAGTCATTTGAGGAAATTTCCATGCCTGCATCACTGCCATGTTATTGCATGTAATACTATCAATATTATATCCTCACTTTAACAGCTTACCTTAAGCATATTGAGATATTATGTCACTATTTTGGGGGGTGTATTTTTTATTTAATTTTTATTTTATGTTGGAGTATAGTTGATTTACAATATTGTGTTACTTTCAGGTGTACGGCAAAGTGATTCATATTGAACACATTATTCAGATAAATAAATAGGTAGAATAATTTGAAACTTTTGGAATTATTGTTAACTATTCTGTACCCAACCACATTGACCATTAAGTCATCAACATAGCCATCTGAAGATTTATTCTAAACTCCAGTCTGGTTTTGATATTATTAGCTTGTAACAAGCTATTTTTTTAAACACTTTATGTAATTCCCTCCCCCATTTCCAGTCATAGTCTGTTAACTCTGCCTAGATTCTTTTGCACAAAAAAGACCTTAGTTTAATCTTCTGATCCTACCTATCCTGCCATTTAAAGTGCTATTCTTCCTTTATCTATATGTCAAATAAGAAAAATACAATTGAATTAAGATATTAAATGCTTTATAAGGAACATAAATACATTGCATATTTTACTACCACTATTTCTATAAAGTGAAAAAAGCACTAATAAAATATATTTTTGTTGTTACTATTTATAAAAATGGCTTTTTTCTTACCAATCAGAACAAGTTATTTTCTTACTTTGGTTATATTTAATCTTATGCTTCCCACTGGCTTAATTCCTTAGTCGGATAGTTGATTTGTTTGAAATTCTTGTTTATGTCTCTAATGCCCTCATGTTATTAGGAATGAACAACTTGAAATAGTAAACAAATTAGGAAGCTTTCTGAAGGGTTCTTTAACCCTGACAAAAATAAAACAATTAAAAATATTAAGACAATTTATAAATTATGGATATTAAGATGATTATGAAAATGTAATTTCTTGTGAAACCAAGTTGGATTCAACTTTTCCTTCTTTAAGTATTAAAAAATGAACAAACTGAAAAAAGTCATTACTTACCACACATAACTCTGCTCACCAGTCTGGAAATGCCTCAAATTCCAAAGTTAATTACAGTAGGCTGTCAATGTAAATCAATGTAAATAGGTTTATATTATCACTTCATTCATTATCACACCACTGAGGAAACTGGTCTTTTCAATGGGATGTTTAATATGAAAGCAACAAAATTATCATAGTTATAGTCGGCATATATAACAGATTTTTTAAAAACTCCCAAACTTTTATTTCCCTCTCTCCATATGTGCATGTACAATATTATGAATCTTATTTAATACAATAACCTTATGATATAGGTATTATTATCCACCTACATATTACAGTAGAGGAAACATGTACCAAGAGGTTAAGTAACCACCTTGTTCTCATTTTCTATTTCTGTGTAAAAATCTGTCCCCAAACCTAATGGCTTAAAACAAAAATTTTATTCTCCTTGTGAATTTGTGGTTGAGGAGTTTGGAAAGGTCTTGGTTGGGCAGTTCTTTTCTTGTCAACAGGGAGTGAGCAGGCAACTGGGACTGGAGGATTCACCTCCAACTCAAGGAGTCTTTTTCACTGACATGTCCGTTGCCTTGCTGCTGCTTTGTCTCTTTTTCTCTCGAAGGCATCTCTGCATCTCTTCCTCCAGAGCTGCTCTATGTAGCTTGTACTTCTCAGAGCATGGTGATTCCGTTAATAAAAACAGAGAATGGGAAGTCAACAAAGCTGCAATTACCATCAATCAAGGAAGCCAAAGATAAAAGCCTAGGGAAAGTTTCAGATAATATAAGAGCACATAAACTTTTATAACTTATCTAAGCTCATTTTTTACCCCATCTGTTTTTCTATAGTGACTAGCAAAGTAAATTCAAATCGAATATTGTTAAGGCTATAAAATAGGGATGCACTAAGAGGGACTATGCCTCACTCTTCAAAATTTTAAAGGTGGAAGCTAAGGGGAAAATATATATATATGTATATATTCATAGGCTCTGTGATGAGGTAGGAAAGGTTTCAAAAGGACAGTTCCCAGCAGCAGTCTTTCTGGGAACTTGGCATTTAGGACTTTTATGTAGATTTCCCACATATACAAAGGAAAATTTGAATCATTCTTAATCTTAGGAAAGCTTTACAAGACCTTTCCTTAGAGCATCCCATATCTCTTACTATTTTGTTAGGAAGAAGAAAGATCCTATAACACACATGGAATGCTTTCTCATAACTTTCGTTGATTATTTAACTTAGTACATCACTCATCACCCTTCTAACAATAATTATTACCTTAAAAGCTTGGAAGATATATTTCTATAGGGAGACATTGGCTTTGCTGATATAATACTTTGATAGTGGTGCCAGGTCTCTTATAGAAAAATATACTCTGCATAATAAAGACAGAGGAAGAGAAAACCTAAGATGGGGATTGAGTAACAAAGTCTTCAATGAGCAGCTTTATCTGGACATTTTTAGGAAACACTAAATCCCTTGCCATATCATCCTTTTCTAGATACCACTGGCTCTTCTCCCATCCCATCAACTATATAACAGAATTATACAGTTATACTATGCCTGCTTTAATTGGATTTATTGTGGAAGCCCAGCCATCTATGTGTTTGTCTTAACCTTGGTACTGATCTCAAAGACTGTCAACCTGAGAAAATTATTGTACATCTGGGTTACATCTGCCTGAACATGCAACACGGAGGATATGAAGAGTTTTAATCAATAAGTTACCAAAACATGATGTCAAATATTTCTCAACTTTGATTTTTAAAGGGTCTTTCTTAGTTGAAAAAAATTTTAAATACATTATAAGAATTTGAAAATATGAGACATATAAGAATTGATAAAATTTATATATTATAATTTCTATTTCCTTATTAACAAAGAATATTTCTAAATTAATGTGGATAGAAAGACTTTTGAAATAAACATCAGTAAAATATCCATGTTTAAGATTATGTTCTGCTGCACTTAACAGAATCCCTTCCATAATGGCTTTTAGAGTTTCTCTTTCTTAAGAGAGCTGTGGCAATCCAGGCTAGACACGTGGTTCCCTAATCATAATGCTACCAAATTTCCTTTCTTTTTGCTATATATTATCCTTAATGTGTTACCTTGGGGTCCAAAACCCATGCTTGGGCTCAGCCTATCCTTCTGTATTTTGGACACAAGAAATTTTAGGAGCAGGTATAATGAAAAGGGAGTAGCCCTTCCCACCAAAGAGACTTCCTGGAAATTTCATAAGAAACTATTGCTTATATCTCAGTGCTAATTTTGCCATATATCATAATTATTCTGGAAGGCAACATTCTGTTATTTGGGAAGAAGGGGAGAATGAATTTGACGACAGACAATGAGCATCCTCTGTCACACACACTGTGAGCATTAAGGTATGCTGATAAGGGAACTATCCAGAGTGCTGGAACAGTCATACAGGCGACTGAGTGAAGCTTGGACTGGGAGGAGTCTTGATGCATGTGAGGAACTAACATCCCCTTGAGCCAGAGATAGTAGAAAAACCAGGGTAGAGTGGAGAGGACCGGCCCATAAGCCTGCTGAAAGGTCTTTTGGGTGCTGCTTCTGCAGAATATACCAGCATTTGTGGCAATGTCACTGACCCAGATATTTTAATGCAGTTGAAGAAATCTTCATTTCTAGCAATTAAGCGGGGACAGGTCAGGGCTGCGCACACCAGTACTCACAGTGAGGATTCCCGGGTCCCCCTCCCTGCCGGTTCTGTCAGACCAGCCTCCCCCTGTCCACACCCAAACACAAACACTGAAGAATGAATTTTCACGGAGGAGAAATAAAACCCAGCAGCTGGTTTTTACCTTCCTGGAGCTCCAATCCTGCAGTCACCCAACACCCTCACATCCGGGATGGAGCTGGGGAGGAGGCCCTGAAGCTGCAGGCTGTACACCTGGGGTCCTCGTCCACAGCTGCGTCCACGTGCAGGGGCAAAGACAAGCACACCAAATGCAAAGTTAATCAAGCACAGCGACCTCCTGTGCCTCATGCTACCCCCCAGCGGGGGTGGGGTGGGGGGAACTACAAGGCAATCCAGTCCCTTTTCTCTTTCTGGAAAAGACACTGATAGAACGTAGCTCCATCACGTTTTTGTTTTTTAGTACATGCGTATTGTTAATAGTCAAATTTAGGAACAAAGGTGCAGACATCTCCTAAATACTGAGTGGCTCGTCTCTCAGTACAGGGTCTGAATGAGCCAGGATCGTGCTCACAGGACAACCTGCGATTCTGAAATTAGTCGTCTGGTAAACAAAGGAGAGGGAAGTGTTCGGTTTTCTTAACTGGTTTTCCTCGGGAAAAAATGATCAGCAGATGTTAAGGCACTCTGGAAGGCCCCTCCCAGCCCTAGTGGTGCGTTCAGCGAGTGGAGGGAAGCTCAGGGCAGAGACAATGGTCAGCCCCGCAGGTGGGCAAATGCTCAGGCCCAGGGCCACCATGGGCATCTTCATGCAAAGTGCTCAGCCGGGCCCACAGGACACAGGGAAAGCTCAAAATCCATTCACCTTTCATTATAGTTATTTAAGTTCCAACTCTGTTTCCTTCTCATCCAGAAAAACAAAAGAGACTGCAGTTATAAACAAGGGGACAGAGGTCATGGGATAATTTGGTAGCCTGAGCAATGGTCCAGACTTCTCCATGGGGCCACCTTCTCCTTTGCAGGGTCAGCTGCACCCTCCCTGCCCTGGCCACCAGGGGGCGGGGACGTGCTCACTTCGGAGTGGAGGAGGCCAGGTGCGTGTGTTTGGAGTGGGGGGAGAGATTCTTTGTCAACAGCCAGGACAGGTCCCCAGCAGACCCAAAGTTTCCCCCAAAGGAAAGGGATCGTTAAAGTGCCAATTTGCGGGGGGGGGGGGGGGGTGGAAGCTGATGAACGGAAACTCCAGAGGGAAGAGAAGATGGGTCTATCTCAATCTCATCTGCCATCACTTCCACTGTCCCATGGCTCAAGTGGGAGGATACTAGCAGCTCAAGTAAGACTCTTTCTGAGTTTATCTGTTTGTTTTATTTGTGACCAAAATAGAGCTTGATGGTATTTTCATATCCTCTACATAATATATAAATATTACCCTTTGTGAGAATTTATAAAATGTTTTCATGTCCCCACACCCCTGGATTATGACCCCTTTTATTTTTTCAAGATTCATATTATTATCTTTTCCAAGAAGCATTTTTTGAACAATCAGGAAGTATTAACTTCTTATTTCTTTGTTTCCATAGGATCCTTAGGATACTATACTACAGTACTTTTCTGTCTTACAATAGTGAGAACATCAAAATTCACATTCATACTATATGGTACTCAAAGTATAGTATATATGGTACTATTTTATTGAAATGACATACTTTATTTGAATTTTTAAAAAGGAAAAGTGAAATAGAACTAATTTCTAAATATTTTAAATAAGAGAGATATAATCATAAAATTATAGTTATAAAATACAAAGGTTTGAAATTATACTTTTCCATATATATATATATATTTTTTTTTTTTTTTGGGGGGTACGCGGACCTCTCACTGTTGTGGTCTCTCCCGTTTTGGAGCACAGGCTCAGCGGCCATGGCTCATGGGCCTAGCCGCTCCGCAGCATATGGGATCTTCCTGGACCGGGGCACGAACCCGTGTCCCCTGCATCAGCAGGTGGACTCTCAACCACTGCACTACCAGGGAAGCCCTCCAGCTATATTTTTTAAAGGTAGGCATACGTTAGTAAGTTTCTACTAAAAATGGAAAAAAATAATATTATATTTAATTCAACATTCCTTCTCTACATCCAAATTTTAAAATATTTAATATATGTGTATGTAATCAAGATATATTGTTTGAATTGCATATTTATTATTTATAAGTGTTTATGACATTTATATTTTATAATTTCACAAAGTGTCTAGTTTTAGCTTTGCAATTAAATAAGTGCATTATTCCCAATCAGTTACTTTTGCAAAACCTTCTCCATTGCTAAGTTCTTTGAGTCATCTTTTGGTTGGCTGAATTTCCTTATTTGGTAATCATTAAAGTTTACTTTCAATTTCAAGAAGAACTAACATATATGTTAGTCCTTAAATTCTTGGTTGTGTGAAAATAGGTGCTTTCTGTCCTCAGAATTATGGGACAACAATTATTAGTCAGACATTAATTCACCAGAAATTTGTGGTCATTTTGGCAATATTTTCTGCCACACTGTATCGCTGTGGAAAAGTCTGATGCCAAGCTGTATTTTTTTTCCCCATTCATGACTTTCCTGTCTTGATTTTCAACTATTTTCTGCTTTTTTATATTACCAGATTACATTGTTTTGAAACTTTGAATAATTTTCTTTAGAACACAGTATTGTCTTTCAATATCCAAATAAAATTATGATTGTATGTCAAAATCTTCTATAGCTTTGATTTTTAAAAATATATTCCATGTGATATTTACATTTCATTAGGAATGTTCAGTATTCATATATCAGTCTCATAGTGTTTTATATAATTTTTTTCCGTTCTTACTTTATGCTTGTTTTTTGTTTTATTTTTTCTTACCTGTATTCAATCACATTTATTAAATTTTACTGCTCTTTCTAATATGCCTTTCAAAGTTTTATGTAAATTGTGAGCCTGCACTCTCATTCTCCACAGCAGAGCCCATGACACTTCATCATGTCTCCTCCTCCAGTTGACATTCCCTGAAATTTAATGGAGTTGAACTGAGTCTACCAAGGTGATCTCCTCCTCTTCATAGCCTGTTCACACTCTTGTACCTTGTCACTCTGATTAAAATAAGATATTTTAATAGATCTTAGAGGTGTGTGGGACTTAATATAGAGAAAGCTCTTTTCTGATCAAGGTCTGTAGAGATATATGTTGGCTTTTAAATGTGCTTTTTTGTTTTCATTTTGATCTAGATTTCACCATACAGCAATAAAAAAGTGTGCACCAGAGTTTTGTGCTGTTGCTTGGGATTTCAGGCTATTTCTTTGTTTTATTGAAGATAAATAATTTTTCCCTTTTCTTGTTGTTTTGGGAATTGAGGTTATATCATTGCTTCTTTACAGATGTAGTTGGTCCTCTTAATTGTTTTTTGCTGGAGAGAAATGAAATAAAACATATTAACTTACCACCTTTAACTGGACTTCTCTCAGTTATGTATTATTTAAATGAACCAAGCAGTAACATGCTACTAAAGGAAAAAAATTGAGATGTCTTACCAGTTAGATGAAAATTTCATTATATATATTTTCCCCACCTCTAGATTATTGTCCTAAACAAAATATATTAATATACTCTCAAAAGAGTACAATCTTACAATTATCTTGTCCTACTCCATCATTTTACAGATGAGAAAATTGAATTTAAAACTGCATCTCTTTTTAAAGTTAGATTTCCAACAGCCCTGGAGGCATTGGGTTTTAATCTTTAGCCCTTATTTTGGGGGCAGCAGTTCCTGGAAATCAGCCAGAGAAATTTCTATGGCAGAAATTTATCTCTGTGCTGGTGGTAACTGACCAAGGCTATGAATGTCCATAACAAAGTTTTATCTTTATCTTTATTAGCTTTTACTCTCAGCAAGTTTGCTTTTTTTCTTCTTTAGTTAGAAAAAAAAGAAGTAAATAGGGATTATCTTTACACATAGTATTATGAATCTTTTCTTATAAACAGAAAACAAGCTATCTTTGCTGGGTATTTCTAATGCTCTCTCTAAATTTGCACTTTGCTCCTTGAGTCCAGTTATTTAATATAATTAAAATACAAAGAAAGGATGTATCATGAGAAAGTGCAAAGTTAATCACTGACCATGACATTCTTGAAAAGGAAAGCCTGAAACATCTTTGCAAATTAGTTCTTTGAGATAAACATATAACCAGTTTTTAGACACATAGTCAATGCTGATTTGTCAACAGTGACAGAAAGCAAACCAAAGTTAATTACAAATCTGGATTTCTTAGCTTTCAATAAATGTGCTTTTTCTTGAGTCTGAAATTAGTTCAAAATAGATACGAATTGGTTCCCAGGCTACTTCTTTCTCATATTCTTTTACTGTTCAATTTTAAAACGGAGAGCAAGAAATTTAGACAGCATCTTATAATGTGAAATACTACCATTTTTATGTGTGTCTTTTTTTATGTTGAAAACATAAATTGGGTTAAGTGTAAGCAACTAAACTGATTATGTCTTGGTGTATTCATTATGGAATAGATTGTGATGTGAAATATTTCAGATATAACCAGATTATGTTTACCAATATTAGGTTTAGGAAGAGAAATAACTAGGATGAATGGGGGAAAACAGGAATCTTCTCTCCTGTGATTGATTCAGATTCTCTACATCTGCTGTAGCATTGATACATGTATATATACATGTATATGGAAAGAAGGCAACATCAATCCTTTGTCAGGACTGAGATATAGGGTATGCATGTTCTCATCTATTTCCTTGAACTGAACTTTGCATTGATCTACATAAACACATTGTGTATGTAGGCTGAATAGTAGCTATAAGTGCCTTTGAGTTCTGCAATAGGAAATAGGACTTTAAGTGGCCAACAGGTTCTCTGGATGCCCTTGGATGTATTTAAAAATGGTACAATTTCTCACAAGTTGTTGTGTTTGAATATTTATAACTATCAGTGACTAAAATCCAAAGGAGCAATGTCCTATATAAGATAGAATTTTATTTCACTTTCAAGTAAGTAAAACATGTCAAAAGGTAAGTTACCCAGGTCTAATGTGTTGAAACATGGTATCAGAGAATTAGTTTCTATCTTATCCTCCACCATTCTCAGGTATGGTATTTCATATAAAATTAATGATCCAGCTCTAGCCCTCATGACCTTGGCCCAGGCCAGCAGGAAAGAGTGGGGAGAAAGGAAGGGAAGAAAGATCAGTTCCACTATTACAACACATTGGGTTTTTGGACTCAATAATGTATTTTGACATGTCAACTAGAATATAAGCTCTACAAGAGCTCAGACTTCTCTTTTGTTGATGATGTTTTATTTTGTTGATGTTGTATGCCCAACATGTAGCAGAGTGCATGTTCCATCATAGGTACATAATAAAAACTTGTTGACTGAATATATGTCCTGCTGAAGTGGAACAAGCTCAGAAACATGGAGGCTTGGATTTGAGTTTAGTTCTTAGAGATGTTCTCTACCTGAATCCTTCCTCTTTTACAGTGGGGTTTGGTCAAATTATCTCTAGAACATTTCATAATAATACTCATGACCCAGACTGTACAGTTGAATAAACTGAGCCTGGAGTTTTATACTTTAAAAAACTGTGAAGAATTTATTTTGAAATAAATGTTTTACTGAAATGTATCATGGTTACAGAGCAGTACACATGTTATGAGTGCATGGCTCAAAATTTCACAAATTAAACAAACCTATTTAACCAGGAGCCAGATCAATACATAGAATATTTCCAACACCCTCAAAGACCTCCTGTTGTCCATCCATCACTACACCACAAAGCTAAATACTGTGACAACTTTTATCAGCATAAATCTATTTTTAAAATTTCATATGTCTGGCTATTTCTTAGCTTCTTAAGGAATATTTTCAGCAGTGCAATTATTTGGTCAAAAAATAAGAGCACTTTAATATGTGTGATGTATTTCACTATCTATTGTCAAATGGTTTCTACTTGCAGCACCAATGGCAGGATGCAAAAGACAAGTCATTTCTGTATTCTCACCACCTGTATGTAACACCATTTAAAATTTTAACATTTAATAGACATAATACATCCTTGATGATGCCTTACTTTGCTTGTTTTTATACTGAACATTTAAAATTATGTTTGTTTATTAGATTTATTTCTTCTCTTGTAAACCAACCAAGAATCAGAAACATTGACTAAATTTGTGCTTTTTGGCAATCTCACTTCTATTGCTTCAGGAAAAATAACCATTGGCTGAACAATAAAGTTTTACATGTAGCATTGTCTGTGGGTGGCCACTGAAGTGTGGTGAATGAAATAAGTCTACTTGAGATATTTAGTTGGGGAATCAGTTTCCAGGCTGCCACTATAGTTAAAAGAAAAAATTAAAGAAGTTACACCAGGAATTCCCTCAACTCTTACACCTCTCTCTAGAGCTTGGATCCCATTATTTTTCCATAGAAATGAAGAATCTGGGACCAAACATCTAGAGGATAGAGGTGAACTCTGGTAAACCTGAGTTGAGTAGTATTTACTGTGGTAAACTTTCCCTGATGCTAAATCCAGATTTCCATTCTTCTCGGTATGGTTGTTGCCATCAATGCCCATTTGTCACCATAGGGTAACACAGAGACTTCCTCCATTTTCCTGAATCACATCAAGAAACACTTAACCCAGGAAAGTATAATGTAAATATACTTTACTAAGTATAATGGATTTTGGTTCTAAATGTCTTCTTAAGAGGGGTCATTGTTAATGACCCACATATGCCCTCTCTACTGCATGAACTCTTCACATTGTATTTTATATTCTTTTCCCTAATGAGCACCACGTCTGTTATCTCTTCACATAAGTATGTAACCCACAAGCAGTTGCTCTCAGGTATACTCTCCCGTATTACAAATTCTCCTTTCACTTGCTAATTTTATGCATTTCCTCCATTTGTATATTCTCCCCTGAGTCTAGACACAGGGTTAGGAAGACTTATGACTGCCCTATAATCTTGGAACACAAAACTTCCCTCTAACAAAGACAAACTGAAATGCTAGCTGCTCATTTATTTGCTTGGAAAAAATAAGTCATTTTTTCCTAAGAGAAATAATTGAACTTTTGTTTTTATTTTCTAATTCCAACATCTATCTGTCTATCTATCAATCAATCTGTCTATCTATCTATCTATCTATCCTATCTATCCCAAAGCCATAATGTTCTAATATAAATCTGAGTAATGTATACAGTGCCTGTGACTTGGCCATAAATGGAATCCCACATGCCGGGGTCTGGCTGTGGCTCCAGGGAAAAGTACCAGCATAAATCAACAAGCCATAGCATCAGTCTGTATTCCTGATGGGACAGACTTGGAAAAGTGGCAGCTTCTCATGGTCCTGGAAGTGCTTATTTCCCCATATAAGTCAGTATTCCTATAAATATGTCCAACTTGTTAATGGGAGGCTCCCACTTCACTTGTCCTGGAGAAAAATGAAAGGCTCTGTAGTCTTGGTCTTTTCCTAAGAGAATGGATAAACACAGAAAAGAAAACTCCACTGTTAAAATTCATGCACATCTCCTTTTCTACCCTTTTCAGCTGCTTCACATTTTTTTACAGCTCCCTACAGAAAGGCAGACAAAGCTTTGTGGGCATCAGAGGACAGTAATTCTGCATGTCACATGGATCACCCAGAGAGAAAAATCCCGTATCACTCATCACCATCATCTTTTCCTATCCTATCACCAGAAGTACTGCCAGATCACATGAGCTCTGAATCTGGAGTGACCTAAAAATTGTCTAACTTAAAGAAAACCTACTATTTTGTTTCAAAATGGAAATAAATTGACTGTTTCCTAATTACTGAAGTAAGATATACCATTTCTAAAAATGTATACAATACTAAAAGTTTAAAGAAGAAAGTTAAAAATCACCCATTTATCTGGAGATAAGTGCTATTAATCTTTTATAGTACATCTTTCCAAGTTTTTTTCCATATATATGTACATGATTTTTCTTTATGTTATATGTATATATTTGTTTGCATTATATATAAGATACATAGTCTTTTGCATTTTTCACACAGTATATACTGTGAATATTTCTCCATATCAATAAATATCAACCTGCATCTCTATTTTTAGTAAATTGTTGTATAGAATTCATTGTATGGATGTAGCATACTTTATTTAACCATTCCCTTGCTGATGAAGATTTGGGTGGGCTAACTTACATCTTACTGCATAAACATAAGTGAGCAAACACAGCCGGTCCAATTTATCTTCCATGTGATTGGAGATTGAGATGGTCTCTTTTACTTTAGGGTTGATTTTGCTAGAGGAAAAGACACCAGAGTAAGGGACACATACACAGAGTAAGGGACACATACACAGCAGTAGCACAGGTCCGGTTTCTCATATGTCTTCTTGGGGCTTTAGAACATAAGTATTGCCAGCAGAGCTTCTGTCTATATAACTTTGAACCTTAACAGTCACTCCCACTGTTTCCATCTCTCATGGACAGTGTTCATGTGGGGCAGCTCTGTAAGAAACCTGAGTGTCAACCCATTCACTCCCCCCCCGCCCCGTCTTTCCCTTTTGTTTTCTACAGTGCACCAAACATCACTTTAACTACACCATGAGATCTTGCCGGTCTTGTGCTTTATAGAAACTAAACTCATGTCACAAAAGCGCCTGGAGGTGGCACCTGCTCCCTATTGCTTTCTCATCAAAAATTTTTAAGAAGGTTTTTAGCTCTTTTCCTATTCTATTTTTTTTACATGTCTACCTTCTGCTTTTTACCTTTATACAGGTGTACATTTTATTTTAAAATAAACTTTTTCTTTGGAAAAAATTTAGATTTACAGAAAATTTGCAAAGATAGTACAAAGAGTCCCTATATATCTTTAATACAGTTGCATGTTTTCCTCTAACATTATCATCTTATATTACTAAAGTACAGTTGTCAAAGTTAAGAATCTAACAATTGTACATTATTACAAAGTAAAGTCCAACCTATTTGGATTTCAGCAGTTTTCCGTTAATGTCCTTTTCCTGTTCTAATTTCTTCAAACATGTTTTCCAGTATTTTATTCAGACGTTTTTATTGTTCCTGGTGAAGATATTTATGTGCCCAATCTACTCCAGCGGGCGTGCGCGCGCACACACACACACACACACACACACACACACAGAGTTTTGACTCAGTGGGTCCATATAGCTATCTTTGACCAACTTCACATATCAGTCCTCCTCATGCAAGGGTTTTGAAATGCTATTCCTATCTTTCGTCATAGCTTAGTTTTCTCAGCTCCGTTAAGCTGCAAAAAATGGGGATACCAACAAAAAAATTGCGATACCTTTTTGAATACCTATTGTATTTCAAAATGTATTCTAGTTTATTTATCTAGTTTATTCTAGTTTATTTATTTTATGACCCTTGATGAAATTCTGTATATGCACACCATCTCTGCCCTTTCCAGCATGTCTAATTTCTTTCTATTGATTAGTGCTTTCTGTCTTCAAACAAAAGGCCTTTCTCAGAGTTGCTTCAATGAGTGTCTGTTGGATGCCAGAGGGATAACAGATATGACTCAGTGAGGCTGAGGGATGTGAAGGAGTAAATAATACTCCTAAATTGTGCTCTACTATAATTTAAATTTTAATAGTGGTTAAATTGTAATTCATAATCAAGTTAACATAATAGATTACAATAAAATATCATTACTATATTAGAACAAATTTTAGTCTTAAAGATTAGCATACCAACATGTTAAGAATTGAGTTATGCTAATGTTTAATCAGGAACCAGGTCAGAATATGGGTTGGCAAAGAGTAGGCATGTTTGTAAGTAAGTTTATGAAACTGTGTGAACATATAAAACAAAGATGATTTCAAATGCCTAAAAAATGTGAACATGGCTGAGAGAGAAACATAACAATTTGCAAGTTAATGGAGGCTTCCCCTCCAATAAAAGTGTGAGAGGTATGAAAGTGTTCCATGAACTTCAGCAAGAATGCCATGTTTTCCTAAACTAAATAAATTCAACCCCAAATTTAGTAATTGTCAGGGAGAGTAGCAGATAATCCAATTGTAGACATTTGGAAAACAGGTGGGGTACTAGTGACAATTTTTCTTTTATTGGGATTACACCAGTTCCAGAAAGACTAAGCAGTCTCTAACATTTGGGAAGAACTCTCCAGTTTCAATTTATAACAGTCATTATTTAGATGTTTAAAGGTGATTTGAGGGAAATGGGCCATTTACCTCCTGCCAAGCTAGGGTACAGGGCAATTTATTCAAGGCTTCTAGTCATGTTATCTAGGGTTTTATTTTACTTCAGAATATTAGGTAGGAATCACCCCTCCTCCCAGATTCCTCCTCTCACACACAAACAAGAGTAGCAGAGCTATTTGCAAATAGACTTGACATCTCCACCACTCTTGCAAACACTGTACTCTGCAAGCCAGCATTATGTTCTAATCTCAAAGAAGCTCACTTTTTCTTGAAGTGTTTGTTCATTTGCGCCTTCTGTGGATGCCTATCACTTGGATGAGCTACCCTTTCCCACAAAAAACAGAGGAAGATCAGAGGTTGTCTCGTTGGTATGGGACAATGTTTGTTTCCAGTGTTGCAAAACAAAAGCTGCTAATACCATCCTAAGGCAAGAGGACTGAGATTTAGGGTTCAAAATGATACCTTTCATTTTTGGAGAGAAGGACAGGAAAAATACTGCTGCCTTGAAGGAGATTATCCAACACTGGGAGAAAAACCAAACCAAACCAAATGCCAATTAACCACTGAGTGAATTGTCCTGACAAATAAAGCCAAGACAGAGAAGGATTTTCAAATGGACGTGTTGAGAGCTCTGTGCTAAGATACAAAGGAGTTTTCTGAAGAGGCGGGAGATTATGCTAATAAAAAGTAAAATTGTGACCCAGTTCAGTAGCAAAACCCCAGCAAGCCAGGGATTCACAGTTCTTAACTCTTCTATAGCAGCCAAAACATGTGGAAGTGAATTCTGACAGTAAGTCAGAGGAAAACACTCTATAAAGACTTTTGAGGAGTAGGGGCAGATCTTTAAAACATTCCTTAATTTATGAGTTTCTGTCTTCCAGCTAAAGCTGGGTGATATGCAAAACCTCTCTCCTGAAGAAGACCCAAGGGAAGGCATTCTGCAGTGCTTTGGTAAAGCTTGGTCTCACTTGAATATTACTGAAGAAAGTTGCTGAATTTTCATCATTATGTACATTGGTAAAAAGGAAGAGAAGTACAGCAAGAGAAGTATGGGTTTAGGACATGTTATTTTAAATACTTCCTACTGAATCATTTGAGAGTAATGAGAATTCTTGATAATTATTTTATCAACACATGCACAGAATGGGTCAATATAAACTAAATGATCAACCATAAACAGAGGTAAGATATAAATTATTTAATAAATATTTATTGGAACAGTATTTATTGAGAAGCTAGCATTGGTAGGGCAATATTCTGCAAGCTGGGGATATATTATAGAAGTGTCTAAAATATGCAAAACCTCTGTATTTAGGAAATATACATTCTATTGAGGAGCATTATTAGGCGATGATTCCATGAGACTCAACAGTGCAGCAGTGGTTAGTGAGGAGCAAGTTTTTTGGGAAGGGAAAAAAGAGTTATTCTCAGTTAAGGATTTGACTATAGTGAGAGAGATTGCCAGATAATGTTATTGTCAGATAATGTTATTGCTACAAATACATAAGGTATAATTTGTGTACCTATATACAGTTTAATAAAACTAAATATATTTTAACCCATACTGGGTAATTAACTTTCAAATTGTCTCTCATTTTTTTCTCTTTTGGCCACCACATGGCACGCGGAATCTTAGTTCCCCAACCAGGGATCAAACCCGTGGCCCCTGCAGTGGAAGCGTGAGTCTTAAGCACTGGACCACCAGGGAAGTCCCTCAAGTCATCTCTAATAAGCTTTTTAACATCTTCAGAGAGTAAAATTTCCAGGTAATATGATGATGTCGTAAGCCAGACGTGCCCATCTATATCTGATGTGGAGATTCTAAAGCCAGGGAAGACTGAATCACTATTACCTCCTATAATATAATGTCTGAATAAATCTTGGTCATTTTTGGGTGACACTCCTCTTCCATAATAAATCAAAACTTGTTAATAAATATTGAACCATAACAATATTATTATTATAAATCTAAAATTTAAATTTCAAGTACCCCAAAGCCTTTGTATCATAAGCAGTTTATGCATACATATATCCACAAGATATAAACTTTCACCAAATATCTTATTACTCGAGTTGTCAATTCTGAATATATATTTCTGACTATGACCTATATGTGTGAGAAAAGATATGGCTTAATAGATGATTTGAATAAATTAGCTTCTACAAATGAAATTTAATGATCTGTGGATAATTGGGATCCATTGGTTAATGGTTATATTTTCCAAATTGACATTCCCTTAGTTATCCAACCTTTACTGTTTATCCAGCCACCTGATGGTTTAAGAAAGTTTTATATTTCTCTGGAAAACACAGTTAGTCAAAATCTCCTTTTCCCAGAGTGACAATTACTAAGGCAAAGGGGATACCGACTACTGTCTGCTTCACAACTTGCTCTTCAGTACTACTTATTCACCAAAAACTCAGTGAGTACCTGATTTGATTCAAACTCTGTCATCTTTATTTATGATCTTTATAAATGATCAAGGAAGCATGTTCCTGAGTCAGTTCTTGAAAAATTCACAGTAATAGGATAGTTAGGAAAGTCAATAAATAATAATGTTAAAACTGGACTGTGAACTGTGTCCTAGGAAATAGTAGAGGTGGTAAAGGCTAATACTATATGAGGGAACAGCACAGCTGTCACAGAAAAGCTGATATTTGACTTGTATCTCAAAGGATGAGTAGGGGCTCACTGGGAGGGTATGGATGAGGGCAGGAAACCGAAAAAATTCTGGCAGAGAAAACAACATAAAAAACACAAAATGTGTCTACAATTGAAAATGTAAGAGGGACAGGAGAAGGAAAGAGTACATGTAAGGTAGAAGATTTCCAAGGACCTTAATTATACAAAATCATAGGATTGAAAATTGTATTTCCTACTGTATCTGGCATTGAGTTGTGCACAGGTCAATTTCTAAATTTAGCACCTGCCTTTCTTTATTAAAACTGAATCATTTCTCTTGAAGTTTCAAATCTCATATTGAATTTGCTTTATTTTTCTTCATTCTTTATTGGGATGTTCTAAGCCTTATTCATTAATTTGTACTGCTAATCATTCCCTATTTCTCCTTTAGTATTCATGATGATTCTATACCAGTCAACTCATTTTACTCCAAATCTGCTAATATGTAAGTATTATTTTTCTATGTATATGTTACTTTATTTCGACTTCTTATAGACACTTTTTTTTTTTTTTTTTTGCACATGATCTCCCATAGCAGACTCATTCATTCCAAAGGCTTCAAATATTGACAAAGACTCCATTCTTGACCAAACTTTGTTACATTCTTTTGAGCTTTCTTGGCTGGGTCTCAGCCTTGACCTGCTTCTCTTCCCCTGGCCTTCTAAGGCTAGTGCTAGCAAAGAATACTGCTAAGTAATTTTTTTTTTTTTTTTTTTTTTTTTTTTTTTTGGTACGCGGGCCTCTCACTGTTGTGGCCTCTCCCGTTGCGGAGCACAGGCTCTGGACGCGCAGGCTCAGTGGCCATGGCTCACGGGCCCAGCCGCTCCGCGGCATGTGGGATCTTCCCGGACCGGGGCACGAACCCGTGTCCCCTGCATAGGCAGGCAGACTCTCAACCACTGCGCCCCCTGGGAAGCCCTCTGCTAAGTAATTTTAAGAAGAATACCCTGCTCTTGATATCCAATCAAGTTCCTCATCCCCTACCCTTTTCTTTTTTTAAGACTTTTTTTGATGTGGACCATTTTTAAAATCTTTATTGAATTTGTTACAATGTTGCTTCTGTTTTATGTTTTGGTTTTTTGGCGGTGAGGCATGTGGGATCTTAGTTCCCCGACCAGGGCTCGAACCCACACCCCCTGCATTGGAAGGCAAAGTCCCAACCATTGGATCGCCAGGGAAGTCCCCCTCATTCCTTACCCTTGATATCTAAGTCAAGATCTGCCTTTAGCAAGAATCCTTCTATCCTTGATTCTTATTTAAGTTCCTCTTAGTAATTTTCTATCCACTGACTCACTCACTCTACTCATTGGCTATAAATTCCCTAAATATATTTAGGGAATTTGCTGTATTCAGAGGCAAGTTCAATCTTTCTCCCCTATTGTAATAACCTTGAATAAATCTGTCTTATCTTTTTTTAACAAGTGTCAGAATAATTTTTGGAGTACAGTCCCACCTCCAAGTGAATAGCTACCAAGTCACTATCCCAGGTTTGCTTTGTTACCTGCTTTCTTTCCTATTTATACCATCTTAGTCAGTCATCAAATATTTCATCATGTACTCTTGGATCTCTCAAAGGGACTGTGTATTTGTTATAGATATCATCCTTTTCTTATTCTAGGCTTGGAATTTCAATATCATTCTGGGCAACATAATTTCACTGCCCTCTCCCATCATATTCCAGTCCAAAGTTATGTGCATCCTTTATCAGTCATGTCTTGTGTATTCATTCAGCCTTTCCATTCTGCCTGCTGCCTCACTAATTCAAGGTTTTGTCAATCAAAGTTGGAATCCTTCATTAGCCTACTTATTGGTTCAGTCTTTTTCTGCTCTCCTCCCCTTTTAATTCTCTCGGTAAACACCATCAACTTATTTTTTCACAAAACAAAACTTTATTCCTTTCACATCTTACTCAAATAGTTCTATTGCTTCCCAATGCCTAAAAATGTCTTTCCCAGTGGTGGTATGCAAACTTCTGGTAATATGTAAAATAACAACATAATTACTGAGCACATATTTTTAGATATATTATTATGTTAACTATTATTTATATGTTATAATATAATATGCATTATATATATAATTTCTATATTTTCTATAGTTATTTCTATAATTATGCAGAACCAGGGATCCATGTTCTCACATACCCTACTATAAATTCCTGCCTGTATACTAAAGAGCTGTCAGCTACTAGAAGTAGTAATTTGGTGAATTACTAAGGAAAAAAGGAATGATATTCACGGAAAATAACATTCTTAGTTTATTATATTGGTATATTATATCCCTGTAACATGGATCCCCAGTTCTGAACCCAAGTTCTGCTTCTTTAATCTATTTACCCTTTGCCAAATTATTTAATATCTTATACTTCAAATTTCCAATTTGTAAGGTGAAATGATTGTAGAACCTACCTGACATGGTTTTTATGAGGTACGATTGAGATAATATGTGTATGTTAGAACACTACCTAGAAATTTAATGTTTGTTTAAAATTAATGTCAGTTATTAGTATTATTATTAATAAGAATCCGTAATTTTGATTAAAAGTTTACATTGTGTTCTTTCTCTCTTCATCCCCTCCATTTTCTTTTGTTGAACCATCATGCATCAGTGCTGAAAAACTAGAATTTTAAATTTCAAATGTTAAAAAAAAGTGAGGGAAAGTAACCCGTATCAGTATATAGAGGAAGCCCTTGCCACAGGATCACAGGTGAATTTAAGAGAGTAATTAATAATCCTGCTATAATTTCCAATCATATAAAGACCAAGAAAATCAATTTGCTTTCCTTCAGCTTAGTGAAGAGACAAATAGTTCTTACACACAACTTGTCTTTCACCATGAAACTTATTGGTTTTCACACAGAAACACTCTCACTTGTCTATTAAGTTGTAGAAAGCAATTCATATTTCAAGATGAAATATTCAAGCTATGATATAGTGCACAAAATTAGGGCTGGCTTTGCAGATTAACACAAGTCATTTGAACCAACAAGATTACTTTTCACAAAACAAACTCATGTCAAGAATGTACATAGGAGGAGGAGTGAAAGTGATCATTGCAAAACTCAAATTATGTAGTTAATGCTCTGACTAGAGTGAGATGCATGCATTATGTTATCTGAAATATATGCTTATGAATTTGTCTGAAAAATCACAGAAAATATTCTTGTCTGAAAATCATATAAAATATTTTAAACATTAAGAAAACCCCTAAAATTACCTTTATAATTTTTGTACTATAATTCATGGCAGGTGTAAGTGGAAAAATAATCATTTTCCAATATTTTGTGGATATTTCTAAAATACATTTATGGAAGTGTCAATAGCTGTATCAAAACAAATGCTTGTTGAAAAATAATTTATATAATTTTGTTTTAGAAAGATTTTCTGGAGTCATACTCTATCAAAAAAGTTGATTATTTTTAATGTTTTATTTTGAAATAGTTTTACTTATAAAAAAGATGTAAAGATAGTACATAGAGTTCCAATATGCTTCCCTACTACTAACATATTTTATAACCATGGTGCAAATGTCAAAAGTAAGGAATTAACATCAATACACTACTAATGACTAAACTACAGACTTTACTTGGATTTTCCCAGTTTTTCTTGTAATTTTATCCAATTCAAGGCAACAACTTGCATTTGGTTTTCATTCTCCTTAGTTTTTTTCCACTCTGTGCAATCCAACAGTCACATTCTGTATTCCACCTTGGGTTACTCAAAACTCCTGGCTGATTTTTGGAGACTTTTTATTTTTCGCTTGCAGGAAAATTTACTCTTTAAAATATAAAGTTCTAAGGATTATGTTGAATTCATATAGCCATCTCTCCACCACTACAGTACAATACAGAACTGTTCTACAAATCCCTTTATATTATCCTTCTATTAGTATCTCCTCTCCCAATTTACAGTATCTAGCAACAACTGACCTTCTTTCTGTTCCTATAAGTTTGCCTTTTCTAGATTCCATTCATATGTATGGAATCATACACTAGGTAGCAATTTTTTTATTGAAGTACAGTTTTACAACATTATAATAGTTTCAGGTATACATAGTGATTAGATATTTTTATAGCTTATGCACCATAAAAGTCATTACAGTATTATTGAGTATATTCCCTATGCTGTACATTACATCCCTGTGACTTATTTATTTTATAATTGGTAGTTAGTGCCCCTTAATCTCCTTCACCTATTTCACCCATTCCCCCACCCCCATCTGCTCTGGAATATTTGTATCTGTGAGTCGGTTTCTGTTTTGTTATAGTTGTTCATTTTATTTGTTTTTTAGATTCCACATGTAAATGAAAACATACAGTATTTGTCTTTCTCTTTCAGACTTATTTCACTTAGTATGATACCCTCTAAGTCCATACATGTTGTCACAAATGGCAACAATTCATTCTTCTTTATAGCTGTCTAGTTTTGGTATCAGGGCAATGCTGCCTCATACAATGAGTTTGAAAGTATCTTTTCCTCTTCAATTTTTTGGAATAACTTCAGAAAGATAGATATTAATTCTTTTTTAAATGTTTCATGGAATTCACCTGTGAAGATATCTGGTCCTGGGACTTTTTTTGAGGGGAGCTTTTTTTTAATACTGATTTGATTTCATTACTAGTAATTGGTTTGTTCAGATTTTCTATTTTTTCCTGATTCAGTCTTGGAAGATTTTATATTTCTAGGAATTTATCCATTTCTTCTAGGTTGTACAATTTCCTTAGCATCCAATTGTTTGCAGTATTCTGTTATGATTGTTTATATTTCTGTGATATCATTGTAACTTCTCCTCTTCTATTTTTAATTTTATTAATTTCAGTCCTCTCTCCTTTTTCCTTCATGAGTCTGGATGAAGATTTAGCAATTTTGTCTATCTTTTTAAAAAACATGCTCTTAGTTTCATTGATCTTATTTTAAATCTATAGTTCATTTATTTTTGCTATGATCATTATTATTTGCTTTTTCTACTAACTTTGGGCTTTGTTCTTCTTTTTCTAATTCCTTTAAGTGTAAAGTCAGACTGTTAATTTGAAATTTTTCTTGTTCTTGAGATAGTTCCGTATCACTATGAAGTTCCCTCTTTGAACTGCTTTTTCTCTATCCCATAAATTTTAGAAAGTTGTCTTTTTATTTTCATTCATTTCAAGGTATTTTTAAATTTCTTATTTGGTTTATTTATTGATCCATTTTTTTTTAGTAGCATCTGGTTTAGTCTCCACATGTTTGTGTTTTTTTTCCAATTTTCTTCCTATAATTGATTTCTAGTTTCATACCATTTTGGTGGGAAAAGATGCTTGATATGATTTCATCCTTCTTAAATTTACTGAAACTTCTTTTGTGGCCTAGCATGTGATCAGTCCTGGGGAATGTTCCATGTGCACCTGGAAAGAATATGTATTCTTATTCTGCTGTTTCAGGATGGAACGTTCTGTGGATATCTATGAAATCTATCTAGGCTAGCACATCATTTATGACCAATGTTTCCTTATTGATTTTGTCTGGATGACCTATCTTTTGATGTAAGTGGCATATTACAGTCCCCTACTATTATCATATTACTGTCAATTTTTCTCTTTATCCATGTTAATATTTGCTTTATATATTTAGGTGCTCCTATGTTAGGTATATATATGTCAATGAATTCTCTTCTTAGATTGACCCACTTGTCATTATGTAGTGCCCTTCTTGTCTTCTTTTATAGTCTGCTTTAAAGTATACTTGTCTTATACGAGTATCGCTACTCAGCTTTTTGTTTCCATTAATGTAGAAACTTTTTCCTTCCCTTTACTTTCAGTCTTCCTGTGTTTTTAGTTCTGAAGTGAGTCAGTTGTAGGTAGTGGATGGGCATTTTTTTTCTTTTAATCCATTCAGCACTTTATGTCTTTTGATAGGGCATTTATTCCATTGACATTTAAAATTATTATTGATAGGTATGTACATAACTACCATTTTATTACTTGTTTTCTTATTGTTTTTGTAGTTCTTCTGTTCTTTTCTTCCTCTTTTAGTCACTACACTTGTGGTTTGAGAATTTTCTTTTGTGTTATGTTTAGGTTCCTTTTTCTTTGTTTTCTGTGTTCTATTGTAGGCTTCTGGTTTTTGGTTATCATAGAGCATATATAGCAACTTAATATATGTATATATTAGTGTATATATATTATATATATATATATTTGTTTTAAACTGACAGCTTTTATGTTTGAACAAATTCTAAAAGCTCTACATTTTTACTAACCCCACCCACATTTTATGTTTTGATATCATATTTTATACCCTTTGTGTATCCCTTAACTACTTATTATAGAGTTGGTTTTATGACTTTTGTCTTTTAACCTTGATATTAGATTTTTAAGTGGTTGATCCACTGAGTTTACTATATGTTTGCCTTTACCAGTGGGATTTTTTTCCTTCATATGTTTTCTTATTTCTTATTAAAACCTTTTGTTTTTCACTGAAAAGTGACCCTTTAACATTTCATGTAAGGTTAGTTTGATGGTGATGAATTGTTTTAGATTTTGCTTGTCTGGGAAACTCTTTACATCTCCTTTAATTCTGAATGATAACCTTACCAAGTAGAGTATTTTTGGTTGTAGTTTTTCTTTTTCTTTCAGCACTTTATATATATTGTGCACCTCCCTTCTGGCTTACAAAATTTCTGCTGAAAAATCAGCTGACAATCTTATGAGGGTTACTTTGTTTGTAACTCTTTGCTTTTCTCTTGCTGCCTATACATTTTTCTCTAATCTTTTTTTTCATTTTAATTTTGATGCCTTGGTGTGGACCTCTTTGGGTTCATTTGTTTGGAATTCTCTGTGCTTCTTCTTCCTGGATATCTGTTTCCTTCCCTAGGTTGGGGAAATTTTCAGCCATTATTTCATCAAATATGCTTTCTTCCCCTTTCTCACTGTCTTCTTCTTCTGGGACTCCTGTAATGTGAGTGTTAATACGTGTGATGGTGTCTCAGAAAGTCCTTACTCTATCCTCATTTTCTTGAAATTCTTTTTTCTGTTTGCTGTTCTGATTGGGTGATTTCCAATATTTTGTCTTTCAGGACACTTATGCATTCTTTTATGCCACCTAGTCTGATATTGATTCTCTCTGGTGTATTTTTTATTTCAGTAATTGTATTCTTCAGCTCTGATCAGTTCTTTTCTCTATTTTTTAATTTAGTGTTGAAGTTCTCACTGTGTTTCTGTATTCTTTTCCTCAGTTTGGAAAGCATTTTTTGGACCATTGTTTAGAACTCTTTATTTTATGTCCAATTCATTAAGTTTTATTTTCCCCCCTGTGGTATTATTTGGAACATATTCCTCTGTCTTACCATTTTGTTTGATTTTCTGTGTTGTCTCTATGAATTAGGCAAAACCATTACTTCTCTTGATCTTGAAGGCATGTTCTTCTGTAGGCACATCCTTATGCAGACTACTTGTACCCAGTGCCTTTGGCAGGAGGACAGGAGATCATGTGGACATGGACTGGGGCTTTTTCTGGGGTTCCCCAGTGGCCACTGCCTTGTCAAATGGGATTGAGCTGGAGCTTGGTGTGGGCTGAGGCTTTTCCTTTTGTGCACTGAAGGCCACTGCCTTGGCAGTTGAGGCTGTAGCAGTTTGTCCACCTTGGTTTTTGGTGCTCAGAAGTTTGTCCCTTTTTATTACTGAGTAATACTCTGTTGTATAAGTATACCTGGTTCAATTATCCCTTTCCCTTTGACAAACTGCTAGCTTGTTTCCAGGTTGAGGTTACTCATGGACAGTATTTTGTCTGTAAACGTTATAATGAGAAAACAAGCATTTTACTTAAAAATATCCCAATAATCTGAATAGGCAATTTATCAGAGAAGTTATACTAAAGGCAACAGCATATAAAAAAATCTCAACATCATCATTAATTAGGGAAATGTGAATTAAAACCACAGTGAGATGCCACCAAATATCTTTTAACTACATTTTTAAAAAGCTGACTATCCTAAGTGCATAAAAATGATCGACTTCTGTGTATTGATCACAAATATTGTAACTTTGCTAAACACTCCTAAGCAAATAGTTTTCTTTCATGGAAAGACTGAGCATTTCAGTCTGCTGCCTTTGTGCTGAGCCCCAGGGGGATAGCCACAGTGAGTCCAAGCAAGCCCATTAAGAATTGATTTTCAGTTCACTATAGTCTTTTGGATCTCATGAATGCAGGCATGTTGGCTTCCAGCGCTAGATATTTTGGGGTCCTGTCTCTCAGATGGAATTCCTAAAAGTTGGGGAGCCAGATGTAGGGTCCAAACCCTTTGCACATCAGAGAGAATCTAGGAGGTGAGTTCCCTCCTAATTATATAGCTCTGTGCTTGGGGTGGAGTTTATTATGATGAGAGAGTGTCTCTGGCTTTTCTACCTGTTTTTATGTGGTATTTTCTCCTTTGCCTGATATGTAGGAGTCACTCAGCTAGTTTCTGGATTTCTTTCAGACAGAATTGCTCTATGTGTAGTTGTTCATTCACTGTGTTTGTGAGAAGAGATGAGTTCAGGAAACTCCTATATTGCCATCTTGAACTGGAACCTCAAAAACACTTCTTATATGAGTTAGGAGAGTTGACCTTTGTTCTTGGATCAATCATTAACTAGTGGTATGGGTTGAAGCATATAACTAAATCTTCCAGTCTATTTTCTCATCTATAAAATAAAATTTGTAGAATGATGCATATCCAGTGCTAAAAATTATGTGATTTTGCATTATAGAGTTTGAACCTAAGAAAATTTTCTTGGTGGAGTGAATATATCTACTGCTGGGAATAGGAGTTAACTGAAAGAATAATATTGGAAAAACAAAGTGTAACCTTATAGAAAAAGCCAAACATAGGTTTTTAAAAAGTTAAAGTAGCCTTTGGAAACTGTTGATAGGATGTCTATAGAATGATTTTTGAATTAGTTAAATAAGAAAGTTCAATAACAAGAAGACTTCTATTAAAGATAATGTGATTTTCAATCCAAATCAGATTATTTTGAATATGATCATCTCACTAGAAATAGTAAAAGTTGTGTAAGAAGTTACTACAAAAATTATAAAAAGAAACTGTTACAAAAATTTGCATTAAAATGTTGTAATCAACATAAAAGTAAAATTGAGAACAAAACTTAAGTATGCCCAAAGAGCACATAATACACTAGATTTCAAAAAATTCAGCCGTGGAATAGAGGACGCTAGATGTGAAACATGGGGTACATTTGTCCCAATGATATAGATGGCAAAGTGTGTCCCTTATAGAGCTATGCCAGTAATTACTGATTATGGTCAAATCGTCTTACAAGTCACACTTAGAACCATATTCTTGTTACAAATATCTGACAATATTGAAATCTCAAAAAAGCTGTCATAAATTTTCTCACCTTTGTTGAATATGTACGTGTCAAAATTTGAAATAAAGAATTTAATTAAATCTGAATTTAAATTGTGCTAGCTTTAGAGAGATTATTTTAATTATTATGGTGCTCATTTGTGTTACTTAAAATTTTTGAACATTTAGGGGCATGGCATTTTAGGCTCATGTTTTTAATTTGAAATACTGAAGAGAATTTGATTAATTAAAAGTTTGAAAATGTTACTTCGGTGTTTAAAAACATTTGATTTGTTGGATTATGCATCTAATCAATTGTACATTAATTATAGAACAAGTAGTAATAATTATTTTCATTCTTGAATAGTTATAGCTACAAAAATAGCATAATAATTTAAAAAACATAATAACTGCCAAAGAAACCAGCATAGAAAAAATACTACACACAAACTAGATGACTTCAGAAGAATTGCAGTGACTATGAAAAAGAAATAAAAATTACAATAATTATAAGAAAGGAAGACATATTTAAGATTCCCCCATAAATAAATGTGAAGAGGATAAATGTCATTTTTAACTACTTATTTGAATCATCTGTACAATTTTATTTCTAAGAACAAATAAAAGATTATTTGATCATTGTCAATGCATAGAAGCATTTAAATGATAATAATTATTGTTGATATAGCCTTGTGAATTTGTGACAAAGTTGGGTGAGAAGGTCATTTGACAATGTCTAAGAAGAGATTTGATGGAAAGAACAGACGTTAACTGAATATTTCCTGATATTTTTAGGCTTTATCTTTCAGTAATGTCCAAAGGTAGATTTCCCTAATATGTAGTTTGTCAATTGACATAATTTAAAAACAAGGAAAAGTTATTGATGATGATGATGACAATGATGATTGTACTAGTTTTAGATCTTGGATGTCTCTGACTTGGTGTTTAAACATACCTTTCTTTTAATATATATAGCCATATGTGCACAATTATCTTTATTTTTATTATTTTTTTTTGTGGTACGTGGGCCTCTCACTGTTGTGGCCTCTCCTGTTGCGGAGCACAGGCTCCAGACGCGCAGGCTCAGTGACCATGGCTCACGGCCCCAGCCACTCCACGACATGTGGGATCTTCCCAGACCAGGGCATGAACCCGCATCCCCTGCATCGGCAGGCAGACTCTCAACCACTGCACCACCAGGGAAGCCCTTTCTTTTTATTTTTGAATTTTATTAATTTTTTTCTACAGCAGGTTCTTATTAGTTATCAATTTTATACATATTAGTGTATACATGTCAATCCCAATCTCCCAATTTATCACAGCACCACCCTGCCGACACTTTTCCCCCTTGGTATCCATACGTTTGTTCTCTACATCTGTGTCTCTATTTCTGCCCTGCAAACCAGTTCAACTGTACCATTTTTCTAGGTTCCACATATATGCATTAATATACAATATTTGTTTTTCTCTTTCTGACTTACTTCACTCTGTATGACAGTCTCTAGATCCATCCACATCTCTACAAATGACCCAATTTCATTCCTTTTTATGGCTGAGTAATATTCCATTGTATATATGTACCACATCTTCTTTATCCTTTCTTCTGTCAATGGGCATTTAGGTTGCTTCCATGACCTGGCTGTTGTAAATAGTGCTGCAATGAATATTGGGGTGCATGTGTCTTTTTGAATTATGGTTTTCTCTGGGTATATACCCAGTTGTGGGATTGCTGGGTCATATGGTAATTCTATTTTTAGTTTTGTAAGGAACCTCCATACTGTTCTCCATAGTGACTATATCAATTTACATTCCAAACCAACAGTGCAAGAGTGTTCCCTTTTCTCCACACCTTCTCCAGCATTTGTTGTTTGTAGATTTTCTGATGATGCCCATTCTAACTGGTGTGAGGTAATACCTCAGTGTAGTTTTGATTTTCATTTCTCTAACAATTAGTGATGTTGAGCAGCTTTTCATGTGCTTCTTAGCCATCTGTATGTCTTCTTTGGAGAAATGTCTATTTAGGTCCTAGACCATTTATTGATTGGGTTGTTTGTTTTTTTAAATTGAGCTGCATGAGCTGTTTATATATTTTGGAGATTAATCCTTTGTTGGTTGATTCATTTGCAAATATTTTCTTCCATTCTGAGGATTGTCTTTTCACCTTGTTTGTAGTTTGCTTTGCAAAAGCTTTTAAGTTTCATTAGGTCCCATTTGTTTATTTATGCTTTTATTTCCATTACTCTAGGAGGTGGATCAAAAAAGATCTTGCTGTGATTTATATCAAAGAGTGTTCTTCCTATGTTTTCCTCTAAGAGTTTTATAGTGTCTGGCCTTACATTTAGGTCTCTAATCCATTTTGAGTTTATTTTTGTGTATGGTTTAGGGAGTGTTCTAATTTCTTTCTTTTACATATAGCTGTCCAGTTTTCCCAGCACCACTTATTGAAGAGGCTGTCTTTTCACCATTTTATATCCTTGCCTCCTTTGTCATAGATTAGTTGACCATAGATTCTTGGATTTATCTCTGGGCTTTCTATCCTGTTCCATTGATCTCTATTTCTGTTTTTGTGCCAGTACCATATTGTCTGCTTACTGTAGCTTTGTCGTATAGTCTGAAGTCAGGGAGCCTGATTCCTCCAGCTCTGTTATTTTCCCTCAAGACTGCTTTGGCTATCCAGGGTCTTTTGTGTTTCCATACAAATTTTACGATTTTTTTGTTCTAGTTCTGTAAAAAATCCCATGGTAGTTTGATAGGGATTGCGTTGAATCGGTAGATTCCTTTGGGTAGTATATTCATTTTCACAATATTGATTCTTCCAATCCAAGAGCATGGTATATCTCTCCATCTGTTTGTATCATCTTTAATTTCTTTCATCAATATCTTATAGTTTTCTTCATAAAGGTCTTTTGTCTCCTTATGTAGGTTTATACCTAGGTATTTTATTCCTTTTGTTGCAATGGTAAATGGGAGTGTTTCCTTAATTGCTCTTTCAGATTTTTCATCATTAGTGTATAGGAAGGCAAGAGATTTCTGTGCATTAACTTTATATCTTGCTACTTTACCAAATTCATTGATTAGCTCTAGTAGTTTTCTGGTGACATCTTTAGGATTCTCTATGTATAGTATCATGTCATCTGCAAACAGTGACAGTTTTACTTCTTCTTTTCCAATTTCTATTCCTTTTACTTCTTTTCCTTCTCTGATTGACATGGCTAGGACTTCCAAAATTATATCAAATAATAGTGGTGAGAGTGGACATCCTTGTCTTGTTCCTGATCTTAGAGGAAGTGCTTTTAGTTTTTCACCATTGAGAATGATATTTGCTGTGGGTTTGTCATATATGGCCTTTATTATATTGAGTAGCTTCCCTCTATGCCCACTTTCTAGAGAGTTTTGATCATAAATGGGTGTTGAATTTTGTCAAAAGCTTTTTCTGCATCTGTTGAGATGACCATATGGTTTTTATTCATCAATTTGTTAATATGGTGTATCACATTGATTGAATTGTGTATATTGAAGAATCCTTGCATCCCTGGGATAAATCCCACATGATCATGGTGTATGATCCTTTTAATGTGTTGTTGGATTCTGTTTGCTAGTAATTAGTTGAGGATTTTTGCATCTATATTCATCAGTGTTATTGGTCTGTAATTTTCTTTTTTTGTAGTATCTTTGTCTGGTTTGGGTATCAGGGTGATGGTGGCATCATAGAATGAGTTTGGGAGTGTTCCTTCCTCTGCAATTTTTTGGAAGAGCTTGAGAAGAATAGGTGTTAGCTCTTCTCTAAATGTTTGACAGAATTCACCTGTGAAGCCATCTGGTCCTGGACTTTTGTTTGTTGGAAGATTTTTAATCAGAGTTTTAACTTCATTACTTGAAATTTGCCTGTTCATGTTTTCTATTTCTTCTTCATTCAGTCTTGGAAGGTTATACCTGTCTAAGAATTTGTCCATTTCTTCTAGGTTGTCCATGTTATTGGCATAGAGTTTGCTTGTTGTAGTCTCTTAGGATGCTTTGTATTTCTTCAGTATCTGTTGTAAGTTCTCCTTCTTCATTTCTAATTTTATTGAGTCCTCTCCCTGTTTTTCCTGATGAGTCTGGCTAATGGTTTATCAATTTTGTTTATCTTCTCAAAGAACCAGCTTTTAGTTTTATTGATCTTTGTTATTGTTTTCTTTGTTTCTATTTCATTTATTTTTCCTCTGATTTTTATGATTTCTTTCTTTCTACTAAATGTGGGTTTTGCTTGTTCTTTCTCTAGTTCCTTTAGGTGGAAGGTTAGATTGTTTATTTGAGATTTTTCTTGTTTCTTGAGGTAGGCTTGTATTGTTATAAACTTCCCTCATAGAACTGCTTTGTTGTACCCCACAGGTTTTGGATCATCATGTTTTCATTGTCATTTGTCTCTAGGTATTTTTTGATTTCCTCTTTGATTTCTTCAGTGATCTCTTGGTTATTTGTTAACATATTGTTTAACCTCCATGTGTTTGCGTTTTTTACGTTTTTTTTCCCTGTAACTGATTTCTAATTTCATAGTGTTGTGGTAAGAAAAGATGCTTGATATAATTTCCATTTTCTTAAATTTACTGAGGCTTGATTTGTGACTCAAGATGTGATCTATCCTAGAGAATGTTCCATGCACACTTGAGAAGAAAGTGTAATCTGCTGTTTCTGGATGGAATGTCCTATAAATATCGATTAGATCTCTCTGGTCTATTGAGTCTTTTAAAGCTTGTGTTTCCTTATTAATATTCTATTTGGATGATCTGTCCATTGGTGTAAGTTAGGTATTAACATCCCCCAGTATTATTGTGTTGCTGTCAATTTCCTCTTTTATAGCTGTTAACAGTTGCCTTATGTATTGAGGTGCTCCTATGTTGGGTGCATATATATTTATAATTGTTATATCTTCTTGTTGGATTGATCCCTTGATCATTATGTAGTGTCCTTCCTTGTCTCTTGTAACATTCTGTATTTTAAAGTCTATTTTATCTGATATGAATATTGCTACTCCAGCTTTCTTTTGATTTCCATTTACACTGAATATCTTTTTTCATCCCCTCACTTTCAGTCTGTATGTGTCCCTAGGTCTGAAGTGGGTCTCTTGTAGACAGCATATATATGCCTCTTGTTTTTGTATCCATTCAGCAAACCTGTGTCTTTTGCTTGGAGCTTTTAATGCATTCACGTTTAAGGTAATTATCGATATGTATGTTCCTATGACCATTTTCTTAATTGTTATGGGTTTGTTTTTGTAGGTCCTTTTCTTCTCTTGTGTTTCCCACTTAGAGAAGTTCCTTTAGTGTTTGTTTTAGAGCTGGTTTGGTGGTGCTGAATTCTCTTAGGTTTTGCTTGTCTGTAAAGCTATTGATTTCTCCATTGAATCTGAATGAGATCCTTGCCGGGTAGAATAATCTTGGTTGTAGGTTCTTCCCTTTTGTCACTTTAAATATATCATGGCACTCTCTTCTGGCTTTTAGAGTTTCTGCTGAGAAATCAGCTGTTAACCTTATGGGAGTTCCCTTGTATGTCATTTGTCATTTTTCCCTTGTTGCTTTTGATAATTAATCTTTGTCTTTAATTTTTGTCAATTTGATTACTATGTGTCTTGGTGTGTTTCTCTTTGGGTTTATCCAGTCTGGGACACTCTGCGCTTCCTGGACTTGGTTGGCTATTTCCTTTCCCATGTTAGGGAACTTTTTGAGTATAATCTCTTCAAATATTTTCTTGGGTCCTTTCTCTCTTCTCTTTCTGGGACCCTTATAATGAGAATACTGTTGCCTTTAATGTTGTCCCAGAGGTCTCTTAGGCTGTCTTCATTTCTTTTCATTCTTTTTCCTTTATTCTGTTCTGTGACAGTGAATTCCACCATTCTTTCTTTCAGGTCACTTACCTGTTCTTCTGCTTCAGTTACTCTGCTATTGATTCCTTCTAGTGTATTTTTCATTTCAGTTATTGTATTGTTCATCTCTGTTTGTCTGTTCTTTAATTCTTCTAGGTGTTTGTTCTTTAATTCTTCTAGGACTTTGTTAAACATTTCTTGCATCTTCTCGATCTTTGCCTCCATTCTTTTTCTGAGGTCCTGGATCATCTTTACTATCTGTATTCTGAATTCTTTTTCTGGAAGGTTGCGTATCTCCACTTCATTTAATTGTTTTTCTGGGATTTTATCATGTTCCTTCATCTGGTACATAGTCCTCTGCCTTTTCATCCTGTCTACCTTTATGTGAATGTGGTTTTTGTTCCATAGGCTGCAGGGTTTTAGTTCTTCTTGCTTCTGCCCTCTGCCCTCTGATGGATCATACAATTATCTTTTGTTTAGCTGAAGGCAAGTAACCAATCCTAAACACAAGTGACATGAAATTTCTAGGGACTGAGTGATTTGTAATGGAGCCAGATGCATAGTTGGTATTCAACAAATATTGAATTCAATTAAGAAAATTTTTCTTGGTACCATCAGTCATCTTTTGTTAATTTGTCATTGACTGATCATTTTTTTTCTCACTGGTAATTTCCTTCCCTACCTTATTTCAATGACCTAGTGTTTTCCTTCCTCTTTTCTACAGCAGGTTAAATAAATTATTTTGTTAAGAGTCAATAAAAGTTTCTTGACAGTATATAAAACTTCATGTGTGTGTGCGTGTGAGCTTGTAAGTTTGTGTGTGACAGATTTGTTTTTCTATATTGGGCTCACTTGGGAGCAAAGAAATCTGCTCAGTTGTCAGAGGTATCTTTCAGACACAGCCCTGGAAGTGGAGTTTGGCCTGCTCAAGCAAATTGTTCTTTTTTTTCATCTTGGGGTTCACAAACTTCTACTCACACATTTTCCTTCTATCTCCCCCTTCATTCTTATCCTTTCCTTGCTTCAGCATAAATGATTCTGTCTCCTGCCTTGATTTTTAGTCCATGTGTATCAAAAATCTCAAGGTCAAACTATGTCCAGAACATTGCAACTGTCTTGGACCAGTCCTTTGTTTTATAAAGGATATGAGTGTTCATGAATGCTCATAAATACTTGTGTTGATAAGAAGTAAAAATGAAATAATACAAGGTCTTATGAATACTGTGAAAATCCACATTATTTTCAGAAACAGAATGAAGGGAAATGACATTTGTGACTAAGAAAAATTATTTTAATTTTATTACAATCTTAAACCCATTTCAGAGTTTTCAGTTTAGGACTTTACTAATCTCAATGATTTGTACTTGTAGAACAATTGTAATGGCAAGGAGGGAGTTGAGTGGGAAGTAGATTGGGAGTGGGGACAAAATCCAAAGGTTTCCATAATCACTATGAGATTTCTAATGATTCATTTAAAAATTAATGTGTACTTTACATTGAACTCTATTCTTTGCATAACGATGTTTGTTATGATGATATTGCCTTAAAATTGCTCACCATTTAGTAAAATTGCCATTCCAGGAAGATTCTGTGAAATTATTCTTCTATAGTGATGTACTCACCAATTTACTCTTCCTATCCTAGGGAAGATTCATGTCCCAGTTTGAGAAACATGCCCTTATTCTTATTAATGATGGATGCCTTGAATCCATCATTAGGTAGCCAAATAGTGTTAAATACTCAACTATGCACAGTTCTCCAAGGGTGGTTAAAAACCACATTGTCAGAAAAAATATGTAAGTAATAAGACATTTCAGAAAGCAGCTGTGAGACCAGAAAGAAGTAAACAAATTATTCAGTAATAATGTTCTAATTTTCTGTATGAAATATGAATCCATCAAAGAAAATTAGAGTTAAGTTCTAATATACAGTCTTAAATGAATGGTATATGAAAACAAATTTTTTTCAAGCCTGAATTAAAAATATATACCTTTATTTCTTTTAGGTAAGTAATTTAAATAGAAATAATATTACAAAACAAACACAGTTTTGGTCATAGGCTGACGTTTGAAGAAGAGTCCTTTAAAATGCAAACCAGGAGGGAATATGAGCATGTTTTTAGTTGATGGGCATAAAGTTTAAATGAAACATAGATTCTATTGAAAATGCAAACATGAAGCCCTGTTATTTGACATTTTAAAGATGCATAATCCAACCAGACAGGAGTAAAAGAAATGGAAAAACTGAGCTTGTTACCCTTACCATTCATCCTACCTGTGTATAGAAATTTACTGTTACTTTGTGTCTATTAAATGTATGCCTCTCAAGTACACTCTTTGAAGCTAAGGATACATAACATTAAGTTTAATATTAATAGAAGAAAAATTCTTTTCCCAAACTCATTATAGACAATGGAAAATCAATCCCAGAATGAATTGTACTTTGCAGTTGAGCTTGCTGTGATAGTCTGCATTGCAATTGATGTACAAACACACTGATTATACCTGGTCATCATCTCTCTCTATGCCACCTGCTCTATCCACCTTTTTTGTCACCTGCAAATGTCCTAATGATTTATATAGGGCTAAGGAATTAATTTGCAACTATATTTTCTCCCTTGAGTTATGGAATTAGTTATGAGAACATTCACATAACCAGGAGAGGAAATAAACTCACTGAGCTAGATCTGCAAGCTTAATAACCTGGTTACTTAGTGGAGGAGTCAAATCAGAGGGAAGAATTCAAGAGTTTCCCATGCCACCTCTAGGATATGGAAAGACCTGTTAGCAATATCTGGAAAGTTTTGCATGTGGATTTTTCTTGGCTTATGCCCCAGTCTCAGTTCAGCTTATTAATATGCAATTGAGATTACTCTGGGTTAAGTTCCCAGACCTCATACCCAAGTAAAAATAGAACATAGCATGCTTCTTTGATTCACAGGAGAAACAAAGGACCAGGTGTTTGTCCATTTGCCTTATGAAATTTGAGGTGCCTGCCTGGGAATCAAAATAGACTGGTCTATTTCTGGTGGAAATACTTAAAAGTATTTACAGACAAACTAATAGTTTGTTACAGTTTTGCTTCCATAGGTTACTAGTGGTGATGAGGAAAGGAAAAGCAATACATTATAAAGTATATACATACTTCTAAAGGCAATGAACCATTATTTTACTGGCTTTCCCTTCCTAAAATACTTTAAGAATATAACTTTAAAACTTCCCAAGGAAGTCACACCCAATAACCATTGAGATAAGATCTATTTGTTACATCTTTACTTTTAAAATTAATAAATATAAAGCTGAGTCCTTAGTGTTTCTCTAATTATCAAGTTTTATATTGCCAAATCTTACCCACTCCTCCATATTTTGTCAAAAATATGTGTCAGTTGGCATGGAGATGCAACTTTGCTGCGTGGCAGTTTGGCCATAGGGACATATCTCACCATCTTTTCAAATCATAGGTTAGGACCTTTTAGTTTTGTTGCAAAAAAGTAAAAATAATTGTAAAATATATTATATTTCATCAAGAATAATAGTTATTATTTAAGTAATAATAATTTTTAAAGGGGAATAATCAATTTAAGAAATACAGAATTGGATTTTCCTGAGGAGTGAAATGTTTTCTCCCAATGGATCCTGATGGTGAGATTATATGATAACTGCAATATATTTTTTATACTTGCTAAAATGTACAGTGAAAATCAGATCTCTTGAGTACCCTAAGGATAAGAAGTCAAAGTACATTTGGCAGTTGCTTGTTGCTGGGTAATTGTACCATTGCACAGTAACCATATTCTTTAAATATCCTTGGTATACCTAACTGATATCACTTAAATCTTTGTGCTTTTCAATAAAAGGAAGAACAAACAATTCTTTATATGCTTTAAAAAAAAACCTACAAATCTGTTAAAAGATTATTTGCCAGATTACCTGGCAAAAATTTTAGTACAGAAATTTTGTATCTAGAGTACATATATTTGATAAAATTTATTACTCCTGGAGGTGTCTTACAAAAAGTCAGAGGCCACCTGGAAGCATTGCCCTCACATCTGTTTGGAATTCATCTCAATCCTTTTTATAAGAAATTAAAAGTGCCATTGAAGTGGATTCTGCCTTGAAGATATCAAACTAATTTTCCAATATCCCTCTAAAACATATTCTTATTACAAACAGTTTAATATTTGATAATCACACAACTGTTTACTTTCCCAAAACTTTACATGCAAAAAGAATACAAGATAGACATTTTATTGAATGTCTAATATTTCAAAACAGAATATAATTAGATATAATTTATTAGTTCTGATTAACATTTTTGAAGTGTCTGACATTCACAATGAACAGCGTCAAGTGCTAGGGCTACAAAAGAAATACACATTCCTATATTTAAAAGACATCATTTACTTGGAATAGATTTATAAACATAATTTCAGTAGAATGTGTAGGAAGTGATATAGAGGACACCAAACAGTGTAGATCCAAATATTCTGATAAATTACTTTATATATACACCCCCACTCATTCATTCAATAATACAGTAATATTGCATACTAATGAAAGGTTTGAGCAATATTTTGTATTTTCAGGTTAACCTTATAAATAACATTATAATTTCTATGTCTTAAGTTGCAGTGAAAGAATAAACAAGTCTCTGTGAAGATTTTCGTTTCAGATTTAAAGGCAGGAAATAAAGCTGCAGTGCCTTACCTGAGAGTAAGTTATTTTTTCTAAGAATTCTTCTTTTACTGTTTTCAGATAGATGTTGGCATAAACTTCTGTTAGACATCTGTGCAATTTCTCCTACCCCTTGGGTAGGTTGCAAATGTCTTTTAAAACACTAATGGTAAAAAGGGGGTATATTTTTCATGTGACTGCATAAGCCTTTGAATCCCCAGAAGTGACTATTCATGCTTTCTTTTTTTTCTTTTTTTTTTTTTTTGTGGTACGCGGGCCTCTCACTGTTGTGGCCTCTCCCGTTGCGGAGCACAGGCTCCGGACGTGCAGGCCCAGCGGCCATGGCTCACGGGCCCAGCCTCTCTGCGGCACTTGGGTCCTTCCCGGACCGGGGCAAGAACCCGTGTCCCCTGCATCGGCAGGCGGACTCTCAACCATTGTGCCACCAGTGAAGCCCTCATGCTTTCTTATTGTCAATTGGGCCTTAGGCAATGACTGTATCTGTCAGGGTCCTCCTGACCCAATAATTTCTTACATATTGCTATTATAATTGAAAATCCAGATTCGTAAGCCCATAGGAAAAAAATAGGTGATCTCTTCAGCACAGTAATGTTGAAAGTGTCTTTAGGAGTTGAGCTGTGGTCACTTTCCTGGTTTCACTGGTCCATCTGAGTCACAGCTAGCCTCAAGTGTAGATTTAGTTCATGGCAAGCTTCACTTGATAGGGATTGCTATAACTTGTATCCTTTACAATCTATTTAACTGTTACATGACCTAAATATGAGGATGGTAGAAAACAGTTTAAAGCATTTTCCCTCTAGCAAAACCACAGAGGACAAAGAACTTCCTTTAGTCACTTTGACTTTATTAAGAAATCTCCAAGTGTGCTTGTAATGGTAGAAACAGCACTTACCTTGGCATTTCTTTTATTGAACTATATGAGAAGAATATAAATTTTATAAATTGGAACGAAATCTCTCAAAAGCACACTTTTTTTGTAAGTATACATTGCAATATTTTTCTCTTATGCTGAGGATGTACAGTTTTCAACCTAAAAAGAACAATGTAGAAGATTGCAATAGACTAGAAGAGATTTATAGGATGAGCTCACTTTAAAAGGAGTCAGATTTATGAGTTTTCTTGAGAGATGGAGTGCTTCCCTTATTTACTCAGAGGGGCAAAAATAATCAAATGCTCCATAATACCAGACCAAGATCACCAATGGGAAAACAGTAGCTGTAATAAATATGCACTTTCCTGCATCAAATAAAATATCCATATATGATGAAAAAATTATATCTCAGGAAATGAAATTAGAAGCCCTAAGGAACTCAGAAATCAATACACTAGAAACTGAATATCACATTACATACACCTTTAATTAGCCTTTGTTCATAGAAAGGTATCTTGCAATAACAGTTTCATTAAAACATATTAAAATAAAATTATGTTCTAAACATGAAATAGAATAATAAATGTTATATGCAAATATATATCAACATGACACAGCTTACTGACCAAGGACTAATTTGTGACCTTTTTTAAACTCTTATAGAAAATAAAATATATGCATTCCTGAGTAGCATAAAATAGTGACCCAAATAAGTAAAGTTATCCTTTCATATATGTTTTCAGAGCCTTATGAAAGTTGATTCTGGCCCAAAGGGAAGGTAAGTAGTGTTAATATTACTGTGTATGTGAGTTCGTGGAAAATATATAGTGGCTTTTAAAACTGAATTCTATTTCCAGGATCTATCACTCACTGGCTCTCTGAGGCCATTGCTTATTGATTTAGCCTCTAGGGGAATTATCTTCCTTATCCATTAAAAAGTAGTCTAGTAGGGGCTTCCCTGGTGGCGCAGTGGTTGAGAGTCCGCCTGCCGATGTAGGGAACACGGGTTCGTGCCCCGGTCCGGGAAGATCCCACATGCCGCGGAGCGGCTGTGCCTGTGAGCCTATGGCCACTGAGCCTGCGCGTCCGGAGCCTGTAACAACTGTCTTACCTGAAAATATATTGACGTGAGTTCCTGAAAAATAAAAAATTCCATAAAAATTCAGCTGCTACCTATGTTGATCAGAAGTTTTTTATATTTGTTTATATACATTTATAATTAAAATTTGATTTAACTATTTTCTTGCATAATCTTTCCACAACACAATGGCACAATATAATTACATTTATTGCTGTAAATTTATTTTATAAAATAAATTGAAAGCACACCAACATGTGCTATAGACACAGAAAATGAAGTACAGATTAGTGACAATCATCCAGGTGATTCATATTAGAAAAAAAATTCTTGAATTCCTTAAAGAACTATGAAATAAATGGATTTTTTTTTACCAGGAATTATCTATTCATCACCTTCTGTTGCCTGAATCTGTTTTTACATATTAATATAGATGTAAAAATTTGTAGATATATAATTATGTCTTTTAAAAGTTATGATGGGTGGGGCTTCCCTGGTGGCGCAGTGGTTGAGAGTCCGCCTGCCGATGCAGGGGACACAGGTTCGTGCCCCGGTCTGGGAAGATCCCACATGCCGCGGAGCGGCTGGGCCCGTGAGCCATGGCCGCTGAGCCTGCGCGTCTGGAGCCTGTGCTCCGCAACGGGAGAGGCCACAACAGTGAGAGGCCCGCGTACTGCCAAAAAAAAAAAAAGTTATGATGGGAGACTTATTTTCATCTTGTGTAAATAATCTGCCACTCTTTTCTTCCAATCTTGTAAATTTCTGTTGATTCTAGTACCTGACATACTGCCTTCCCCAAAGTTACTGCAGGTTTCTGATATCTGGCCTGAGGTTCTCTCACTTGAACTGCTGCAACAAATTTCTAACTTGACTTCCTGACTCTGGCCTGGCTCGCCTCTTATTCACCCTCAGAGTTTGGTTAAACATGAACAATTTAAAAAGTGTTCTTCCCACACACACAAAAAGCATATGTACCTTAAATTTCACTAGGTGACTTCAAAAAAATTCCGAAGTGGATATTTACCTAAGCAAGACCAGTACTTACATATTTCTGTCCTCCACAAACTCACCAATATTAGGTATTGTGGACTGTCTAATATTTGCCAATTTGGTGAATATAAAATGATGCCTTTTTATGATTTTAACATAAGGTGCCTGATAACTAGAAGTAAAAAAATAAATTCCAGTTTAGATACAAAATAAATAAATTTTAAACATGTAATTTATCCAAAAAAAAGCCTGTTTAACAAAAAATTTCAGTAGGGGCATGGAGGAAAATGTATAATGGTCCAAATTCAGGTACTTTAAAAATGTGAGTAATTTTCCAGCCGCATGTACAAAATCCTTGATTTGTATCCTGTGCGCCAGTTTCATGAATTGTTCCTTCAACACACATGCTTGCCTTTATTCCTGTTCTTTAAGGGAATGACCTTTCCATTTCCTTACCTAGTGAAAACCAACTCATTATTTAAGACCAACTTCATTGCAACATTCCATTCTGAGTTCTCACTAACAGTCTTCTCCTCTGGAGGCAAATTTTACAGTTCTGTATCTGATATTGAATAGCACCTTATTCACAACAGGTTGGAATATCATTCTATCATGCTGAAATATGAGAGATGTACATCATTTCTATTTTTTGTTTGTAAGCGTTATTAAAATCAGGTACTATATGTTATATATTCATCTGCATATTCTTAACCCTTAGCACACTGCCAAGTATAATGAATGCTCAATACATTTTGAACTGGATTCCTTTTTGTATCAATATTTCTTATTGATATTGATTCTTATTGGTACTGATTTCTTATTGATCATTTCTTAATGAAACATTAAGTGATTCAGCAAAACAGGCTCTGGATAAACCTATAAAACATGCTGAGTTTTCTGTAACTGCTGGTCTACATAAAGGTTAAAATATTTCTTGTGTAGTATTACTTTCATTTTTTTTATTGACTATAGTGTTTGTAATGTAATAAAAAAGGGGGAATTTTAAAAACACATGTCTAAAGTTCCCAAATAATTTAAGGAAGACTGTCAAGCATACTTTATAAAAAGCACACCATTTATATATAGATTAATAGGTGGCATGAATGTACACAGAGACATGCTTATATAGATTTAGCTCTACCTTATATAGAGACACATATTTTATATTTCATCAAATCTAAGACAACAAACTCTAGGGCGCTCCATTTCTGATATGCAACTAAGAAAGGAAAATAAAAAGGAAAATAAAAAGAAATGCTTTTAGATTATTTATAATTTTATTTTATACTTATCAAATAAGCTATGCTATACTTACTTAAATGTGAACTGTATCTTACATCATTGAATCCAAGCAAGAAACAGGAGAATACAAGCACGATAATTGGGTAAAGTATTTCCAAAATCTTTTCCCATTTATTGTCAAATGCTTCTGAAATATGTTGGTACTCAGAGTTATTGACATCAGGTTTTTGTCCACTTAAGACTACCATCAGGAACATTGGTATTGCAATAGTTTAAGGAATCCATAAAGAACTAGTGGCCATCGATTTCAAGTTCTATTTTTTTTTTTTTTTTTTTTTTTGCGGTTCGCGAGCCTCTCACTGTTGTGGCCTCTCCTGTTGCGGAGCACAGGCTCCGGACCAGCAGGCTCAGAGGCCATGGCTCACAGGCCCAGCCACTCCACGGCATGTGGGATCTTCCCGGAGCGGGGCACGAACCCGTGTCCCCTGCATCAGCAGGCAGACTCTTAACCACTGCGCCACCAGGGAAGCCCCAATATCAAGTTCTTAAGCTCATTTGTACTTGTGTAGAACAAGAGAAATTTTGATTCCTGCTTTAGGAATATTTCTAAACAAATTTCTAATTCACCACTTCCATTCTTTTCTCTATATACTATTTTTCTCCTTAGAGTTAGTGCTCTGCTATTGTCCTTTAAGATTTTGCTCAACACCACTGACATTTATTTTGTAAGTCTTGATGTTAGCACTTTAGAGAATTTTTGCAATCATCGATTGCTACTTCACGACTGCTGCCTTAGACAAAAACCATTGGAATATGCCATTGGCTGTAAGACGCATCTCACTTTGTGATCTTAAAATATGAAAACGTATGTAACATGGAAGAATATAGCATACTATTTACTGACATTAATCCGTAAGATTTACTTTCACAGCATATACATATATCAAATCATCATGTGTATCTTCCCTAAGATAATTAATATAGAGCCTATTAGCTTCTTGAACAGTAGGTGAAAAAATAAGAAATTTTGAGAAAAATGAGCTCTGGTTGATTTCATCTAAATATTAGCCTGCCACATCTGCTATGGTATTATATAATCCAGAACTAGAGCCTGAATAACAGGACTTGGGAACAATTCATAAAAATAATGAAATTTACTCAGAGACAAAGCTAATAACTTCACTTTTGTTCTTTATGCTAAGAAAAGATTTTCCATGGACCTAGAAATGTTGTGTTTGGAAATAAAAAATGTGAAAAACAAAAGGAGGAAAAAAATAGAAATATATGGGCAGGCAAAGAATACTGAGTAACAGAGGATTTGAAAGATTGTTCAAAAGAATATGGGTGTTATGTGGCTGAGGAATGTGTTAAACTTGCAGCACATCAGTCATAGTTTTTTCCAGGCCCCAGACCTAAAAGTGAGCCTAACCTATAAATCCCTGTCTTTACCTCCCCAAGTATATTCTCCAAGTAGACTGACCTCTCTAAGTAGTAAATGTGTTCTATGTGTTTTGTTATGTGGAGGGTGAAATTTGAAAAGTTCATTCCTTTTATTCTGATTGTTCTTTGTGGAATCTTCTTCCTTTAAATCTCTGGAGAATATGCCATATAAATGTCATTCTGGACACTTTTAATAAATTAATGGTAGTTAAGTTCATCAGAAAGAGGAAGCCAAAAAGATAGGCAATGGGGAATTTAGGGGAATAAAATCAAAATATTACTGTGAAATATATACAGTTAGTTTATTTATTCATTAAACATGTATTTAAAACCCATTGTGTGACCGGTGTGTTTTCAGGTGGTGCTAAAACTTGGAAGATTTGTCCCAGAAGTAAAAAGGATCTGGGTCAAAATCATAGAAGTTATGTATATGCATATAACTGATCCCTCAGCTATAAAATAACAATAATATCTCCCACCTTCTAGACTTACTTTGAAGATTTAATAAGATAATGCATTCAATGCTTAGCAGAGTGCCTGGTTTGTAAGGGATGCTTTACTATTATTAGGATCAATTTGACATATACCATCTCAGACAGAAGAGATTCATTGTTCAGCGGTAGGTGAATAACCCAAGACATCAGAAAAGGCTCCATGAAATAAATTATATTTAAGATGAGTCTCTGTTTTTATTCAGATTTTTCAATCAATTTCACTTTATTTTTATAAAATAGCATTTTCAATTATTAGAAAATGATATATGCCCAGTATAAACGTCTAGTGTTCATGCAAAATAATAATATCAGTGAGAGTTGATATTGATTGAGGGTAAATTAAGCGCTAGTTTGCATGTCTTAATCTTTGCTAAAGCACCATGTTTTGAAATTGATTCTGTTATTGAATTTTCAAAACAATCCTATGAGGTAGGTTTTATTATTATGCTAACTTGAAAGATGAGAAAACTGAAGCAAAAAATGGTTTATCAGTAGTCCTGGGACACAGAGTCATGATGCCAAGAGTAGACAGCAAAAATAAGACAAAATTCTACTACAAAGAAATAACCACTGATAATATGTGGGCTAATTCTGTGCTTAGATTAAAATATAGTGGTATGTATGTATGATAGTATGTAAATAGACTATTATTGTAATGAAATACTATCTTCTGTCTTTTCCTTCAATAGTATGTTTTTAACTTAACATCTTTATTGTAGTATAAATTTTTACAATGTTGTGTTAGTTTCTGCTGTATAACAAAGTGAATCAGCTATATGTATACATATATCCCCATATCCCCTCCCTCTGCATCTCCCTCCCACCCTCCCTAATGCCTCTAGGTGGACACAAAGCGCTGAGATGATCTCCCTGTGCTATGCAGCTGCTTTCCACTAGCCTATCTATTTTACATATGGTAGTGTGTATATGTCAATGCTACTCTCTTACTTCATCCAAGCTTACACTTCACCCTTCCTGTTTCCTCATGTTGAATCTCTACGTCTGCATCTTTATTCTTGTCCTGCCCCTAGGTTAATCAGAACCATTTTTTTTTTAGATTCCATATATATATATATAAATATAAATAAATAAATAAATGAATAAATAAATATTAGCATATGGTATTTGTTTTTCTCTTTCTGACTTACTTCACTCTGTATGACAGACTCTAGGTCCATCCACCTCATTACAAATAACTCAATTTCGTTTCTTTTTATGGCTGAGAAATAGTCCATTGTATATATATGTCACATCTTCTTTATCCATTCATCTGTCGATGGACACTTAGGTTGCTTCCATGTCCTGGCTATTGTAAATAGAGCTACAATGAACACTGTGGAACAAGACTATTTTTGAATTATGGTTTTCTCAGGGTATATGTCCAGTAGTGGGATTGCTGGCTCATATGGTAGTTCTCTTTTTAGCTTTTAAGGAATCTCCATACTGTTCTCCATAGTAGCTGTATCAATTTACATTCCCACCAACAGTGCAAGAGGGTTCTCTTTTCTCCACACCCTCTCCAGAATTTATTGTTTGTAGATTTTTTGATGATGGCCATTCCGACATTGTGAGGTGACACCTCATTGTAGTTTTGATTTGCATTTCTCTAATGATTACTGATGTTGAGCATCCTTTCATGTGTTTGTTGACAAACTGTATATCTTCTTTAGAGAAATGTCTATTTAGGTCTTCTTCCCATTTATGGATTGAGTTGTTTGTTTTTTTGATATTGAGCTGCATGGGCTGCTTTTAAATTTTGGAGATTAATCCTTTGTCCGTTGCTTCATTTGCAAATATTTTCTCCCATTCTGAGGGTTGCCTTTTTGTCTTGTTTCTGGTTTCCTTTGCTGTGCAAAAGCTTTTAAGTTTCATTAGGTCCCATTTGTTTATTTTTGTTTTTATATCCATTTCTCTAGGAGGTGGATCAAAAAGGAGCTTGCTGTGATTTATGTCATAGAGTGTTCTGCCTATGTTTTCCTCTAAGAATTTTATAGTGTCTGGCCTTACATTTATGTCTTTAATCCATTTTGATTTATCTTTGTTTATGGTTTTAGGAAGTGTTCTAATTTCATTCATTTAAATGTAGCTGTCCATTTTTCCCAGCACCACTTATTGAAGAGGCTGTCTTTTCTCCATTGTATACTCTTGCTTCCTTTATCAAAGATAAGGTGAGTATATGTGCATGGGTTTATCTCTGTGTGCTCTACCTTGTTCCACTGATCTATATTTCTGTTTTTGTGACAGTACCCTATTGTCTTGATTACTGTAGCTTTGTAGTATAGTCTGAAGTCAGGGAGCCTGATTCCTCCAGTTCTGTTTTTCTTTCTCAACATTGCTTTGGCTATTCGTGGTCTTTGGTGTTTCCATATAAATTGTGAAACTTTTTACTCTCATTCTGTGGAAAATGTTATTGGTAGTTTGATAGGGATTGCATTGAATCTGTAGATTGCTTTCGGTAGTATATTCATTTTCACAATGTTGATTCTTCCAATCCAAGAACATAATATATCTCTCCATCTCTTTGTATCATCTTTAATTTCTGTCATCAGAGTCTTATAGTTTTCTGCATACAGGTCTTTTGTCTCCTTAAGTAGGTTTATTCCTAGATATTTTCTTCTTTTGGTTGCAATAGTAAATGGGGGTGTTTCCTTAATTTCTCTTTCAGATTTTTCATCATTAGTTTATAGGAATGCAAGAGATTTCTGTGCATTAATTTCGTATCCTGCTACTTTACCCCATTCATTTATTAGCTCTAGTAGTTTTCTGGTAGCATCTTTAGGACTCTCTATGTATAGTATAATGTCATCTGCAAACAGTGATGGCTTTACTTCTTCTTTTCTGATTTGTATTCCTTTTATTTCTTTTTCTTCTCTGATTGCTGTGGCTAAAACTTCCAGAACTATGTTGAATAATAGTGGTGAGAGAGGGCAACCTTGTCTTGTTCCTGATCTTAGAGGTAATGGTTTCTGTTTTTCACCATTGAGAACAAAGTTGGCTGTGGGTGTGTCATATATGACCTTTATTATGTTGAGGTAGGTTCCTTCTATGCCTGCTTTCTGGAGAGTTTTTATCATAAATGGGTGTTGAATTTTGTAAAAACCTTTTTCTTCATCTATTGAGATTATCATGTGGTTTTTAATCCTTCAATTTGTTAATATGGTGTATCACATTGATTGATTTGCATATATTGTGGAAACCTTGCATTCCTGGGATAAACCCAGCTTGGTCATGGTGTATAATCTTTTTAATGTGCTGTTGGATTCTGTCTGCCAGTATTTTGTTGAGCATTTTTGCATCTATATTCATAAGTGATATTGGCTTGTAGTTTTCTTCTTTTTTGACATCTTTGTCTGGTTTTGGTATCTGGGTGATGGTGACCTCAGAGAATGAGTTTGGGAGTGTTCCTCCCTCTGCTGTGTTTTGAGGAATTTGAGGATAGGTGTTAGCTCTTCTCTAAATGTTTGATAGAATTTGCCTGTGAAGCCATCTGGCCCTGGGCTTTTGTTGGAAGACTTTTAATCACAGTTTCAATTTCAATGCTTGTTATTCATCTGTTTATATCTTCTATTTCTTCCTGATTAAGTCTCAGAAGGTTGTGCTTTTCTAATAATTTGCCCATTTCTTCCTGGTTGTCCATTTAATTGGCATATAGCTGCTTGTAGTAATCTCTCATGATCTTTTTATTTCTGCAGTTCCAGTTGTTACTTCGCTTTTTCATTTCTAATTCTTCTGATTTGAGTCTTCTCCTTTTTTTTCTTTTTTTGATGAGTCTGGCTAATGTTTTATCAATTTTGTTTATCTTCTCAAAGAACCAGCTTTTAATTTTATTGATCTTTGCTATTGTTTCCTTCATTTCTTTTTCATTTATTTCTGATCTGATCATTATGATTTCTTTCCTTCTGCTAACTTGGATTTTTTTTTTCTTCTTTCTCTAATTGCTTTAGGTGTAAGTTTAGGTTGTTTATTTGAGATGTTTCTTAATGTAGGATTGTATTGCTATCAACTTCCCTCTTAGAACTGTTTTTGCTGCATCACATAGGTTTTGGGTCATCATGTTTCCATTGTCATTTGTTTCTAGGTATTTTTTAATTTCCTCTTTGATTTCTTCAGTGATCTCTTTTTTTTTTTTTTTGGAGTACATGGGCCTCTCACTGTTGTGGCCTCTCCTGTTGCAGAGCACAGGCTCCGGATATGCAGGCTCAGTGGCCTTGGCTCACGGGTCTAGCCGCTCCGTGGCATGTGGGATCTTCCCAGAGCGGGGCACGAATCCATGTCCCCTGCACTGGCAGGCAGACTCTCAACCACTGTGCCACCAGAGAAGCCCGGCAGGCAGATTCTTAACCACTGCACTATCAGGGAAGTCCCCTTCTTTGTCTCTTATAATAATCTTTATTTTAAAGTCTATTTTTTCTGATATGAGAATTGCTACTCCAGTTTTCTTTTCCATTTACATGGAATATCTCTTTCCATCCCCTCATTTTCAGTCTTTATGTGTCCCTAGTTCTGAAGTGGGTCTCTTGTAGACAGCATATATATATAGGTCATGTTTTTGTATCCATTCAGCCAGTCTGTCTTTTGTTTGGAGCATTTAATCCATTTACAGTTATGGTAATTATTGATATGTATGTTCCCATTACAATTTTCTTAATTGTTTTCGGTTTGTTTTTGTAGATCTTTTCCTTCTCTTGTGTTTCCTGCTTAGAGAAGTTCCTTTAGCATTTGCTGTAAAGCTGGTTTGGTGGTGCTGAATTCTCTTAACTTTTGCTTATCTCTAAAGATTTTAATTTCTCCATCGAATTTGAATGAGATCCTTGCTGGGTAGAGTAATCTTGATTGTAGGTTTGTCCCTTTCATCACTTTAAATATGTCCTTCCACTCCCTTCTGGCTTGCAGAGTTTCTGCTGTAATATCAGCTGTTATCCTTATGGGGATTCCTTTCTTTGTTATTTGTTGCTTTTTCCTCGTTGTTTTTAATATTTTTTCTTTGCATTTAATTTTGATAGTTTGATTAGTATGTGTCTTGGCATGTTTCTCTTTGTGTTTATCCTGTATAGTCCTCTCTGCCCTTCCTGGACTTGATTGACTCTTTCCTTTCCCATGTTAAGGAAGTTTTCAACTATAATCTCTTCAAATATTTTTTCAGCCCCTTTTTTTTTCTTTTCTTCTTCTGGGATGCCTATAATTCGAATGTTGGTGCCTTTAGTGTTGTCCCAGAAGTCACTGAGACTGTCCTCAGTTTTTCTCTTTTTTTTCTTTATTCTGCTCTCTCACATTTTTTTCCAACATTTTATCTTCCAGGTCACTTATCCGTTCTTCTCCCTTAGTTATTCTGCTATTGATTCCTTCTAGAGTATATTTAATTTCACCAATTGTTTTGTTTATCATTGTTTTTTGGTCTTTATTTCTTCTAGATCCTTGTTAAATGTTTCTTGTATTTTCTGCATTCTATTTCTAAGAATTTAGATCATCTTTACTGTCATTACTCTGAGTTCTTTTTCAGGTATTTTACCTATTCCATCATCATTTATTTGGTCTTGTATGTTTTTATTTTGCTCATTCATCTGTAACATATTTTTTTGTCATTTCACTTTTTTTTTTTTTTGATAAGCATTGCTGTATTCCTGTCTTAGTGGTTTTTTGCCTGAGACGTCCATCACTGGATTTTGCAGGCAGTTGGATAGAGCCATTTCTTGGTGCCTAGGACCTCTGGGAGGCCCCAATCTGATTAATATTCTCTGGGGTGTGAAATTCTCTGTTAGTCCAGTGTTTTGGACTCAGAGCTCCCACCACAGGAGCTTGGGCCCAACCTCCAGCCTGGGAACCAAGATCCCATAAGCTTCATTGTGTGGTATAAAAACAAATTAAAAAAAATAAAGGAAAGAAAGAAAAAAAGGAGCAGTACAATATCAAAGAATAAAAAACAAAATAAAATTAGAAAGAAAATATATATTAGGAAAAATAAAACTATAATTGTAACAACTGCAACAAGGTAAAATAAAACAACAAGAGAAAATAAATAAATAAGGGGGGTGGGGAACAAGGCAAAAGTAGAGAACAATAACAAATTATAAAGAATAAAATAAAATTAGAAAAATAAAAAATTTATTAGGAAAAATAAAAATATAAGAGAATCATCAACAATGAATCAACAAGGTAAAACAGAACCCCAATCTAAAAGAGGAAAACAGAAAAAAGAAGAAAAGCCTTGGCTATGGGGGTGGATTTTAGGCAGTGGTGGAACTTAGGAAGGGCTGGGGTTTAGGGTGTGGGGGGACTTAGGCAGGTGGGGTGGTTATGTTTGATCATGAGGCGTGGCCTAGGCTCAGGAAGTAGCAGGAAAAGGCCCTGGGGGCGGGGCCTAGGCGGGGCAACGTTGAAGAATGGGGCAGAGCCTTTGCTTAGGACCTGCATGGAAGGCAAGAGGCAGCATGTCCAAAGGAGGGCCTCTGGAGTGTGGAGTTCTGAAGTTTGGAGGTAAGGCCCTGAGTGAGAGTGTGTGGGTGGGGTGTAAGCCCAGTGCTTTGGAGGGGGTCTCTGATTATAGAGGTAGTGCCATGGGTGGGGGTGTACGGGTGGGACTTGGGTTCTGCACAGCAATAGGGAGGCTCCAAGGGCAGAGGATTAGCCCCAGGAGCCCAACAGGCTCCTCAGTGTCTAAGTGGACAAGGAAAGCACTGGCCCCCTTCCCTTCCATTCCTTTGTGCCCCTCCCCCACCATTTCCCCCAGGGTCTCCCCTGTTGCCGCTGGACCCCTAACCATGGGTAGGTCCCACTGGGTGTAGGAATTCCTCCCCTCCCCCAGCCACCCCTCACGGGTGCCGTTCCTGGCTGTCTGGCCTTTTTTTTTCTTCTCACTCCCACCCTCCCCCGTGGGTCCTGAGAGGGCCTAGGTGGGCAGAGGATCAGGTCCAGGATCTCAGTAGGTTTCTGGTGGCCCAAGTAGGCAGGGAAAACCTAGTCACACTCCTTTTTGATCCTCTACCCTCCCACTGGTTCCCCAATTTCCCCCTTCGGGTGTGGGATCCCTTCCCCTCCCCCCTCCACCCCTCAAGGATGCCAGTCCCATCCCACCACCTCTTCTCCTCCCCCTTCACTCCCCTCCATGCCCCATGCCCTACCCAGTTGCTGGGGGTTCCTCCCATCCCCTTAGTTGTCCATGGTCCCCCACCGGTGCCTGGTAAGTGTCATAGTTATGTGGAGATGCGAATTCCGTGTCCTCCTAGTAAGCCATCTTGACTCCGCCCCCTCTGTGTGTATTTTTGTTAATTTTGTTCATCAGAGCAATCTGATTGCTCAGGAAATTATAGACTACTGTATTAAACAGGCTGATTCCATTTTTGATATTTTAACATTGACAGTTTTTCAACCCCCGTCTCTCCCTCTTCCCAGAGTGCCCCAAAACAACCCTCATGCCCTTTGCCTCTTCAAGAGGGTAAGAATATCAAGTAGAACAGCCTCACCCCTCCCCCACCACCAGTTCCTGTGTAGGATATCCCACTCTACCTCCATCCAATATTGAGGCACACTAAAAGCCCCAAACTACCCCACCCTTTGCTCCCTTCTCAGCACATCCATGCTTGAGCCCTTGCCTTTCTGGGACACCCTGCTGGTGTGAGTACTAAATACACTTTATTTATAGTCCTTGAGGAGAGTGTTGTGACCTCTGTCTCAACATCCACCTACATTCCTGGAGGGACAATCATTTCTACCTCCAGGTGGATTGATCAAACATTTCCTTGTAGCACAGAATGAACAGGTGTTTAAGTCCCCCTAAAACCCTCCTTTACATGTGACAGAGTTGTGGCAATGGAGTGTGAGGCAAAATGATGCATTACACTTCCAGATCTGGCCCACTCTGAAACCGAATCTGAGAAGCATTTTCTTCCCATGTCTACTGGCTGGATGACAGCACAGGGTTTAAAGATGTGTTGATGCTGAAAGAGCTTCTGTTAACCTGGGTCCCACAAATATTTTATTGAGTGCAACCCATTTCCTCTCTCTGCCACCAATTGTTGGACTTTATAAACTTAAGCCACTGAGATTTTGGAGTTTAGCTGTTATAGCAGCCAGCATTGTGTTAACTGTCCATGCTGTGTAGTTAAATAAGTTATAACAAATGCTATTTAGAACAATTATTTTGCCTGTACAGTTTACTGGGAACGTTTTTGGTTTTCTGTTAAAGACATATTTTGGTAAATTCGTTTGGCGCTAAACTCAAGTCGGTGAGAGGTATACTTTCACTTTTGTTTACTGTTGTATGACTTCGGGATTATTTCTTGAAGTGGGAGTGAATAACTTGTAGAGTATATATCAAAAATTTTCTTATTCTCATATCACTAATTGTAACAGAACTTCATTTTAAAAAAAGGAAATTTCAAAAAAGTTCAAGGCAGAGGAGAAATGTAGTAGTGAGGTTTAAAGGGACCACACAGTGTCAAATAGTTTGTGTTTGACTTGCCAAAAACGTGCTCTTTCATCTTACAAATTGTACTCCTAATCCCAGTGGTCCTCCTCTTTATAAAGAGCCTCTTCCAGTTCTAAAGTTCTATGATACCTCAAATAATCTTTATTAACAAAAATCAGTGAATAAATCTATAAAAAAATCTACTGGTTTTCTAGAGTTAGCTTTCAGCTCTTTCTCTCTTTAAACTTTCCCAAGGGTTGTAATGTGAAGAATATTTTTAAATGAATATTGCAAAGATGATAGTATATACAATGAAGCTGAAATTTTAAGGAATTATTTAAAAGGAAACCAGATACCAGGCTTTTAAACACAAGCACTTACAATTTTTGAAACTGCAAGTAACATTGTGTGTGACTATGCATAAAATCTGAGCATTATTTTAGCACATATTTTGGGCTAAAAGACTTCAGTGCACAATGACAGCTCTTGGTAATAAATTCTGGGATAAACATAATTCTGGATACTTACATTTTTTAAATCTTACCTATAGCAAGGTATTTTCTAATTGTTTTCCAAAAATCCCATATGAAAAAATAAAACACTGTCAGGGGAGTGTTAAAATAAAAAGGTTTTTCAAAATTTAAAATATAAAAATACACCTAAATCAAGAAAAAAATATGATAAACACAGCTATTCTTACCCATTCTCAGTCCAAACCTGTTTCTAATCCAAATGATTTTGCTTATTTTTTCAAGGTGAGCATAAATATGCATGAAAAATGCAAAAGACCTTGATACTTCACAAATTTTGACCTTTTTGAGTATGCCTCATGAATTTATTCCCATATCTTGCCATTTGAGTTCACTTTCTCATATCTTGAGTCCACATATTTACTGATCATTTAAATTAGTTAGCAACACCTCTGTATAAGAGGGTATTTCTGTCTTTGCCTTTGTCTATAACTGACTGTAATTTTTTTCACTCTAGAATAAATTATTAGCACTTCTCTGAGCATGCTTTACTCTCTGGATCATATTGAGTACAAGTTACTAAGGCTTATGTGCCCTAGATTGTAGAGCAGCCTTTCATATCCTCCAATGTTATCCTAGTTTTTGGGTCTTTTTGCTTTGTTTTATTTTGTTTTGGCTTTTTGTTTGTTGATTTGTTTTACCAAGCACTTTAATATCAGAAAAATTTGCTTAATTTTGGCCCTGTCATTTATTGCATGAAATCAGGGAGTTATAGGATTTGAGAATTTTATAAAAGCTTTCCTTATATGTCAGCATAGCAGCAAATGAAATAAAGACAGTAGGTAAGTTACAGTAGAATTCTACTACAAAATATAACTACTATGATTATTAATAGTCACATTACTATCCAGCAATGTTCTCATTAGAATTATTCTTCAGTCAATGAACAAGTTACATCATTAGGATCTATAGCAACAAAAATACAGTAACATTGTAGTTTTAAGATGAACTTAGAGCAGAAAACTGTAAAATACACATTGAGTATCCATGAACCCAAGCAAGGGAGACTGTTAGAAATAACTGGGGACTCTGAAGGCAAATTTCCATAATCCCACAGAATTAATATAAATGTGATTTTATTGTTTTGGACACTGGCTGGTAAAATTGAGTATTGTGTTTATGTGATAATACTATGAATTTCATCCTTTTCCAAATAATATTTGCTGCCATCCTTATAATCAGACAAGGTGAACACCAGTTTTAAGATACATCTTTACTAAAGCAGCAAAAAGATTACTTTCTTATTAAGAAGCAGTAAATATAATTTTTTATTCAAAGGAAGAAAGTACAGAAAGAAAAAGAGAGGAAGGGAAATTAACATGTAGAAATATTTCATCTGTTCTGCTAGGCACTTTCACTTATATTCCATCATCCTCTCAGCAATCCTATTCCCCATGGGAATAATGTGTATTGACTTCAAAATAAAGCTGCAAAACTTCATAATAACATTCCAGATAGTGAAATCACAAGGGTGTGTTGTCTCATAAAGCTGGTTTTGATAGATCCAAGTTCCTCTAACTGTAAAGTCACCTGCTGTTTCCACCACACCATGTTGATAAGGGTGACTTGCCTCATCAGTCTTGTTCATTTCTGGAACTAAGTCTGTAAAAAAATAATTAACAGAAACCTGAATTTAAAAAACCCAATTAAGTTGGGAGACTGGAAAACAACATTCTCACTCCCTCTGAGGAGAGCAGAGTCCAACAGGAAGAAGAACAACTTCCTTTTTTTTTCCTGGCAAAAGCTCAGCTAATGAGAGACTATCACAACTCAGCCAATGAGAAGCCATGGACTCTTTGTTTACTATAGCCCTCCCAACTTCCCTTTCCCCTCTATAAAAGGATTCTCTCCATTTTAGCTGGGGACTTGCATGTGGCTTGCAATGGTTGCAGACACCAAATTTCAATTCTTTGCTGATCCAAAATTAAACCCATTCTTGCTGGAGAAATATCTGACAGTCTTTTTGTTTTAGGCCAACATGTCTAAGATAAATGTCAGTTATTGTAAGAAGTAATTATTTCAATAAAAATCATATGGTTAAAATTATCTTCATAATGTAATATATTTATTCCTGTGTAGACAGTATTTCTTCCTAAGTTATGGTATATAACTTTAAAAAATTAAAAATTCAGTAAATATTTTTAAAAACTTATGGCAGACCAAAATGTATGATTTGAAAAATTATAATAAAGCTTTTCACTGATGTTTTAAGATTATTTCATTTGCATACTATAATTTAGAAGTTATTTAATTAATAGACTTTCTTGAAATGACCTAGGACCTTTCGGTGGTATTTGAGAAGGAACACCAGACTAAGATGATAAAATTTACACTAATATTTTTGCCTTATAATACTCTTTTTCCAGTATTTAGAAATCCTAGAAAATATAAATTATTCATAATCTATCTTCCCCCCTTATTTTAAAATATCACAGAAATTGTTTCTCTTCAGTAGAGAATTAAATGAGATAGCTCTTGCTTTATTCTAACATTTTTTCTTTCAAATTTCGTATTAATCATCAATAATATATTTCTGCATGCTATTTTTCTGTTTTCTCAGGTACAGTATCCTTTTACTCATCAATCATTAAGTATGTTATTAAAGAATAAAAGTGTATGTGTGTGTGTTTGAGTCTATGTGTGTACATCAAAGAACGCACATACATATATTATGATCAGATTGATAATTCAGGAGATAATAATGTATTGATACTGAATTACCTGATTCATGCAACAGATTTTTAATTTCGTGATAAATATATGTCAGTTACTAGATCTGTTACAGAGGTTATAACAGTGAATGAGGTCAGAGTCCCTGTTACTGGAAGCTTAAAATCTAGCCTGGGAGGTGGTGGTGAAAGGAATATTGTATGAATACAAATAAAATTACAAATTTTGATACATGATAGGTACTATGAAGAAAAAGTACCAACCAGTTTGCTCAAAATAGATCTGATTTATTCCTCTTGTGCTGATATGTATATATACATATATATATTTCTCCTTATTCCATATTTTGTATATTTGTAATTTATTTTTTTCTTAATTAGGTTAGCTAATGATTTTCATAGAACAGTAGGTTTTTTATTATTCCTGAGGGATTTGTTTTCTACTCATAAAATAGAGATTTTATATTTATATATAATGCTATGACATATATGATATATCATATATAATATTTATATATATTTTTCTGAGCAGTGCTTTTGCTTTTAAATACGTAAAAATTGTAAAAATTCAAAGATGTCATAAGGCAAATCATTGACTTCCTCTCCACAAAGCAGCAACTGCTTACTTCTCTCTTTAGTTCTCTTTTCCAGGTGACATCAGGAATGTAACAAGACTTCACTTTGATAAATTTAGGTACCAAGAAAATCCATAATGTAATTCAGCAGCAGTGCTCAATATATAGGAAACAGTATTTCCAAACAAGACACTAGAAGTAAAACTTGCTTTGGAAAATTTAAGTCACATTTAAGTCCAAAAATATCAGCTAAAATAATATATACTATATCATGATTTCCTATTTTAATTTTAGTTATGTTTATTCTTCCACAACCTTTCATAATCTATGGAATTAACAAGGACAATAATATAAAAGTCAATTTTGATGATTCATTCTTCTTAGTCATCAGTTTATTCTATTATTACAAACTTCCATTTCTATCTTCACATTAAATTTAGAGTAAATACACATAACTTTGCCTCCAATGTTCTCATCCTAATGTAAGTCACCATCATTTCTGGCCTGGCTAGTTGCAATTGGTCCTTAGCTTGTAACCTTAAATTCACATTTGTACTTCTCAAAACATTCTTGCATAGTAGCCAGTATGATCATTTAAACATAAATTGATAATGCCATGACAAATTAAAACATCTCTATGGTAAAATTCCTAGAAGATAACATAGGAGAAAACCTCGATGAACTTGGGTATGACCATGACTTTTTAGATACAATACAAAAGTCATGATCTGTGAAAGACATAACTGATATAGCTGCACTTCATTAAAATTAAAACCTTCTGCTCTGCAAGAAACACTGTCAAGAGGATGGGATGAAAAGCCACAGACTGGGAAAAATATTTGCAAAAGATGTATCAATAAAGAACTGTTATACAAAATATAAAAAGAACTCTTAAAACTCCACAGTAATAAAACATCCCAATTAAAAAATAGACCTTCACAGACACCTCACCAAAGAAGATATACAGATGGAAGATAAGCAAATGAAAATATCCATGTCATATGTCATCATGGAAATGCAAATTAAAACAGTAAGATACCACTACACACCTATTAGAATGGCCAAAATTTGGAAAACTGACAAAACCAAATTCTTGTGAGGATGTGGAGCAACAAAAACTCTCATTTGTTGCTGGTGGGAATGCAAATGGGTCAGCCATTTTAGAAGATCATTTGAAATTTTCTTATAAAACTAAACATACTCTTACCATATGATTTAGTTATCATGCTCCTTGAAAATTACCCAAAGGAGTTGAAACTTATATCCACATAAAAACTTGCACACAGATGTTAATAGCAGCTTTATTCATGATTGCCAAAACTTGGAAGCAAACAAGATGTCTTTCAGTTAGTGAATGGATAAGTAAACTGTGGTACATCTTGGCAATGGAATATTACTCGGTACTTAAAAAAGTAGTGAGCTATCAAGCCATGAAAATACATGGAACAAACTCAAATGCATGTTAATAACTGAAAGAAGCCAATCTAAAATTGCTACATATAGTATGATTCTAACTATATGACATGCTGGAAAAGGCAAAATTATGGAGACAGCAAAAAGATCAGTGGTTGCTAGGTTTTGAGGTTGTGGCAAGCTGAAAAGGCGAGAGAAGAGGATTTTAAGGCAGTGAAAATACTCTGTATGAGTCTATAATGATAGATACCTATTATTACAAATTTGCCCAGACCTTAGAAGGTACAACACCAAGAATGAACAGTGATGTAAACTGTAGCTCTGGGAGACTATGACGTGTCAATGTAAGTTCATGAAGGCACAACTCTGGTGGGGAATGTTGATAATGTGTGAGGCTATGCATGTGTTGGGGAGGGTGTTTATTGGAAATCTCTGTACCTTCCTTTCATTCTTGCTATGAATCTAAAAGGACTCTTAAAAAATAAAGTCAACAGCAAACAATCTCAATGACTTTACATTCTCTTAAAGGTAAATTTGAAATCAGTAATATGAACTGTGAGACCTTATGAATAGAATTCCACCTTTGTATCTAGTTACGTCTTATTTCACCTTTCACCTCTCTTAATTCGGTCATTTTATTAAGATCTCAAACAAGCCAAGCTCTTTTTCCATCTGGGAATCTTGCACATGTTGTTCATTTTGCCTGAACATTAATATCTTTATCTCTTTCTCCTTTACTAGGTATCGATCTTTGTGTCATTTTTCTCAGAGAGGCATATTGTAACCATCAATCTGTAGCACCTTCTTTTTCTTTCATATGATTTATCACCAGTTGTACTTACATATTTAGTGATATATGTAGGTCTCCATCACTATACTATTAGTCCTAGTTGGCAAGAACTGGGTCTGTTTGCCCACCAATGTATATCCAGCATAGCCTAGCATAATGACTAGCCCATAGACACTCAAAAATGTTGCTCTTGACTGACTGATTGAATATTACTTTATGGTAATGAATTTCTTTAACATTACCTTATCTTGTCCTTATAGCCATCATGGCTAGCAGGTTAGCATTATTTAGATGTTGCAGATAAAAAAGTTAAGTATTAAAAAGCATTCTAAATCCCAATGTAATACAAATTCAGAAGGTAAAACATTTAAATTTCCATTTCCCATTAACTTCATTGGTATTTGTTCATTTGTATTCTTGGGGAGAGCTATTAAACTGGACAAATCAAGAAATCTATGGCATTCAATGGTTAAGCTGTCCATAAAAATTCTTATATTTTAAAAATAACCAGTCATAATGTTTATTATGAGTAGCATAAAGACTAACTTTTGAAAACTCTTCACATTTTTAATTGCTATTATTAACTATAATGATATCTACATCATTTCTTGATATACATTTTTGAAAGTATACAAAAGCTTTAAGTGTGTATGGTGTACAAAAAAATAAGAATTTGGAAAATAGGATAACAAAAGAATATTTATGGGATAAATACCAAGTTAATATACAAAATGCATACTAGAAGTGACCTGAGGGTTAAATAGGAATTCAGAAAAAAGCCGGCACTGGACTATGAGAGATATTGCTCTGGTGTGTCACCACAGAGAGGACACAATTAACTGCCAATTAATAACTGACACCCTCGGGATTTCCCTGGTGGTCCAGTGGTTAAGAATCTGCGCTTCCACTACAGAAGAACTGCACGGGTTCAATCCCTGGTCAGTGAAGTTCTACATGCCATGAGGTGCGGCCAAAAAAAAGAAATGTTAAAAAAAACAAAGAAAAAAATTGACTGACACTCTCGATGACAGTTCTACAGTCAATACAATAAGGAATTTCATGAGGATGTGTATTCAGTATCCCTCAATATATAGACTGATAGAATGAAAGCAAAAATTTGTTCTATGTGGAACAAAAATGATGTAGCCCCAATAATCCCGGATACAGAGCCACCACTGGGATTTTAGTTAAATTGTCAAATTTGAACAAATGTACGATGACAAATTAAATACAAACTTACAGTGATCTTTCCAACTATATTATCCCAAGCAACAGGTCACTTCTTAGAGGAAGTCTGAAGTATCAAATTAAGTAGTTATTTCTGCTTTCAATTTAGTGTTTTTTATTTCCTGTTTATACTACAGTGAGTGACAAGAACAGCTAGCAATTAAGACCAGAATTACTCTTAGGATGTTCCCAGAGCAAATAGAAGATTATCTCCGTACCAATCATACCCTTGCTCTGACTTCAGTTTTAAGATGTTGAAAAGATTCCTTCAATGGTGGTTTTCACCCTTAGATATAGCCTACTATGGTTAACTTATTTCTGATGAACTATAATTATAAAAGCCCATTACAAACACTAGTACTTTCATTTAATGTTAACCTTGCCTTGAGATGACCATTTGGCTTTCAGGTAAGAAAGTTTTATTTTGCAAGAAAAGAACTGTGATATCTAACCTGAAGCAATGTAGTCTCATTTTTTCCCCTGAATTCACAAATTTTGTTAAGAGAGCCCAACAATATATAATAATGGCTATATTCACAGGCTCAATTTCAAGTCAGATACAGTATATTAACTGACTAACTAGAGAAACCCTGATTACAGTAGTGAATTTAATAGATAAGATTAGATGATAGCATGCACTATCTGAATTAAATAAATTAAATGATTCAGCAGCTTCATTAGTCTCTGTATCAAGGGCTCAGAGGCTAATGATCTCACTCGTATCTAGAAGGAGACAGGAAGAGAAAGGAAGAACAGTTTACAATGCTGTCATCCTGAAGCAATGCATGTTAGCATTGAATAGTTATTTATTGATGATAAATGTTAAAAACTCTAGTCTAATTTATGTATACACTCCTGAAGTCAGGTTGATAAAGACTTGACTCTAGTTTTATGTATTACCTCCTTCAGTCAGATTGCTGAAACCTGAGATATTTTGGTTTGCATTATATCAAAACATCCTGCAACTATTATAATACAGAGTGAAAGCTGTCTCGGTTAAAAGGTAAGCTATATGTTTTGGAACATTTGGCTAGAACCTGTCACAGTGGATTGAATGTGGTTTACATTGAATGTTATACAAGCCTTTAATAAAGATGTGAATGAAAATCATTTGGGAAGAAGAAAACTAAGCTCAAGTTAATTCTAGCTTCCCTCCATCATTTTAAATTGTTTCTTAGAATGAGAGCTATCAAACTTGTAAGGCTTTTCTGATGTCTTGTGCAAATGACAAATAGCGGTGTTTCCAAATGTGTTTGCAAACAATGACAAACGATAAAGACCACTTCTGCAATCCTAAAGCCAACAAATAAGACATATTTCAGTGGCATATGGTAGAAATATAATTTTTCTGTTGCAGAGGAAAAAATAAATGATTGGCAACAGATTCAATTTATGAACATATGTATGGAAAATGTGTGATATCTCAGTAATTAAATTGTAGCCAATAGCATATTCCCAAGTGTTAAGGTGGCACATAATGTTATCAACAGCTTGGTGTTGATCCAGTTTGACACATCATCCAGGATATGATAAAATAGGTAAGGTAAATTAATTTTTTCAAGCTGCAGAAATGGAGGATACAGAGCAAAATAAGAGAATTGTATTATTCAATAATTATGAATATCTTTTATTTTTAATTAAATAATTTAGTTAACTTATTCTTCTTCTAAGAATAATAAATGAAGAACACAATATCAAAATAATATGTTTTCTGGTTATCTATATCAGCAGAGTGCTTCCATGCTGGAAAATTAATTTGTTTAATTAGCCAAAATTACACAAAGGAAGCTTCCCAGTGGAGCTAAACTGGCTTTGAGTATTGATTCTACCATTTGTTATCAGAGAAAAATAGAAGCAAGTTACTTAAATCTCTCTGAATTTCATCTATATTTTTCTCATCTCAGTATGTAGATAGCATCAAAAAGACATAGGGTTACTGTGAGGACTATAATTTCACATATATAACCTTTGTTGTATACTAGCTGCTCATTAATTGTTAAATCCATCTCCTTCCATTTCTACATACATAAATAATCTAATGAAAAAATTATGCAATAAGATTCATTTAAAAAAATAAGACTCATTGGTTTAGTGTATCCACTCCAGGCTAGTTTCTGTGTATAATTACATTAGTAGGTCTCTGATAAAATCAAATAAAGTTAAAGAAACAAATAAACCAAAACCTAAATTAGAGGTATTCATATTGGGACATCATTCATACAAGTGTTATCTGAAGCCTGGAAGATCCAACCAGATATAGTTCCCCTCTTTTTTTTTTCTATCAGAGTGGTAATTTTTGGTCTTTTGTAGCCATTCTAGTTGAATTTTTTCTTAATGGGCATCTTTAACTTTGAATCTTGGAAAACGTAGAATTAGTTCATAAAAATGTGGACCATGATGAATGGGTGACTTATATGCAGAGTTATCAGCTCATTTTGAAACACAAATTTATTCTATTTATACTAAAAACACCCCACTATTAACACCATCATCACTGTCTTACAAAAGCCTCCCAACTGCATCTTTGCTACTCCCTGGAGACTTCTATCCTCTACCTTCTACACAATGGCCCCAGTGATCTTTCTAAAATGTAACTCACATTATGTCACTTTTCTGTTTAAAATACTTCAATGGCTTCTAATTTTTTTCTGAATAAAATTCAAATTCTTTACCAGTTGCTGAAGTGAATGGCTCCAACTTTTATTAATTTATATATTTATTTTAAATTTTTTTGGCTGTGTTGGGTCTTCACGTGGGCTTTCTCCAGTTGTGGAGAGCAGGGGCTACTCTTTGCTGTGGGGACTTTCTCATTATAGTGGCTCCCCTTGTTGCAGAGCACAGGCTCTAGGCGCACAGGCTTTAGCAGTTGGCAGCACGCAGACTCAGCAGTTGTGGCTCGCAGGCTCTAGAGTGCAGGCTCAGTAGCTGTGGCGCAGGGGCTCAGTTGCTCTGCAGCATGTGGGATCCTCCTGGACCAGGGATTGAACCCATATCCCCTGCATTGGCAGGCAGATTCTTAACCACTGCGCCACCAGGGAAGTCCCAGTTCCAACTTTTAGATAAATTATTTTGATTCAATTTCTCCCTCTGATTGGTGAAATAAGGTAATTTATACAGTTATATTTTTTGGTTTTGCTTTTAATAAAACCAGAAAAAAAGAAAATCCAACAATATTGATGGGAGTTAATAAAGAAGTAAATAAAACTATTAATTAACTCTATAGTATATATTTAATTCATCATCATAAAAAATAATACCAAATATAGGTTATATCATGTCATTCTTCTTATTGTGAATATTAAAGTTATATCTTTTATATTTCAGTGACTATTACTGGGATTCCTTTTACTTAAGACATGATAATTTCTGGATTATTTCTAAATTTCTATTATAGGCTACTGTTCTACAACTCTATCTATGTGGAATATTTCAGATTAAGTTTTATATTTACTAGAAATAAAAATAAAGCAATTTTATGTTTTTAGTAATACCAGAAGCAGAAAGAAAGAATAAAAAAATAATTTTCAAATTACATTTTATTCTTCATTGTACAGAAAACAAAGAGGGAGATTTTAAAAAATGACTCCTACATATGAAAATAAATATAAACTTTTAAATATAATTCCAATGTGCTTCCAAAAAACAAGCCCCAAGTTTAGCATTTATGTGGAAAGCTACTGTGTTTTTCTGTGTTATGGATGAAACTTTTATCATGTCAAACATAGTGAGGGCTAAACAAAAATAAATACTGATGTTATTGTAGGTGAGGAAATCTGAATGTAAATATATCTTGGATGATAATGCATAGCAGAAAAATAGAACATTAAAGAGAATATGAACATAAGAAAATATTTTTAAAATTTGTGTTAATTGTAAAGTGCTAAAGAGCAGTATTTTCTAAGTATTCCAAGTTTGTCCACTTCTGGCTAGAATAATTTTTGCAACTGAAGCCCCTTTGTCAGTCTCTACTAAAATACATCACGTCAAATTATTTTCCTTTAAAAGGGGCTCATTAAATATTCATATTCTTGCACCACAGGAAAGTTTTTTTTTCTGTTTGCATTTAATTAAATCACATATCCAAGTAAAGCTCCCTATTCCCATAATCTGAATATTTTCACCTTTATTTTTTCTATAACATATAGGAGGAGATATAAGATTATAAAAGCAATGCTGTTGCTTACAGAAAATATATCTCATTCTTGATTCTCTCACTGGCTTTAAATTCTTTCTGATATGCAAATCCTTGAGGGTAAAATCCTCTTTAAAGTTCACATTTGAGTTTAAAATGGTTTTGCTTCTGTGCAGATTTAGATTTAATCAGAATGTGAAATAAAAAGACCACATAACCTTTTACATCTAAAACAGATTATATAATATTTGTAATTAATAAGCATCACTCCATGGGTAAATGGCATTCTGCATGACAATTTTATAGCATCATTAATATCAATGGTAAATGTCAAAGTACCCAAATGTCAAAGTATTTTCTTTACTTTACCTGACAAATACTCTTCTTATAACAAATGTTGTAGTGCCTGTGAATTGATAAGAAAGCCACCCTGGGATTTGGGAAAGAATTCCAGGCACAGGATGAAGGAGTGAAATTGTCACCCTAACTTATATAGGTCATCCCCCAATATTTTGTTTGCAAAAGTTGAATTTTTACCTGAGCCAGTAATGTCAATTTAAGGTCAATTAGCATATGTAATGTTTAAATATTTGTTTTTCTGATCAAAATTAAGACTGACCTAAACATTTTCTGAGCCTGGATTCAAATCAAACTGCCAGGCTATGACAATTATAGCTGATAGTTTTGCTGAATGAGTGCTCAGTTGGAAAAGAGACAGTTTCCAACCACTCTACATTTCATACTTCATCATTCTACATTATTTCACTTAATTTCAAAAACTAAAACTTTATTATTCTAACGTCTGAATCTTTGTACATCCTTCAGTGTAGGCCATTTCTGTCATCCTTTTTAAGTATTCCTGTCAAGAGGAAACATTAGTGTTTTCCATGCCACCCTTTTCTCCATCTCAAAAATTGTTCTGCTACGACCACCTAACAAGTCTCTTTCAAAGTTCTTTCATGACATACCAACACTAAACATCACAAGGAACTTTCTAGTCCCCTTCCTTCCTCCCTCCCTCCCTCCCTTCCTTCCTTCCTTTCTTCCTTTCCTCCTTCCTTCCTTCCATCTGTCCTTCCAGAGTTTTTGAATTATTACTGTATTAGACACAGTGCCAGATACTAATAAAAAGGATTGAATGAGGTACAATTTCTATTTTCAAGATTTTTGGCTTTACTCTTTTCCTTGTTACTATTTTTGAAAGATTCATCATTCACATTAAAGGGGCTTCTACAACCATGGTTTCCAACTTCCCTGACACTTCAAACATAATCACTTCTCTAGCTACTTTATTCCACTTTTTTTTTCATGCCCTTTATCCACATCCTCGTTTAGAATTTCATCTTTTGCCTAATTATCCAAATTTTACCTCAGATACTCCTATTCCTCAAAAAGTTGTTGAATTTCAACTATTAAATTCTGTAGCATTTTCTATTTTATCAAAACATACATACCTGAATTAGACAAATAATCATTAAGTGTCTACTTTGCACCAGGAAAATATTTACTTTTACTATTGTTTTATATGCTCTCCAAGAGCACCTCATATGCAGATTGGCCTTTGAATGTGCAGTTCTGTCCACCAGGATCTGGTTAGCTATTCAATTAATAATTTTCAAATAAATCTATCTTGTTTAAAATAATGCTAATGGTGTTATTGATAGTATAGAACATTAAATTTGTTAATATGCCTAGAATGGTCCAAAATATGCTAAGCCAAGATTTTATTGCTTGCATCAAGCAAAAGAGATAACTAAAGTCCCATGAAGAAAAAAGTCAACATTGATTTCCTTTGTCATATGTATCTCGTATCCCTCTAAAGAAATGAATATGAAATCAAACAGTACATCTATCATAGTTATTTATAGTCATGAAGAGAGGCAGCATGACAATCTTGGGAAGAACAATATTTGATTTTTAAATTTCTGCTGTCAAATGTTCCAGATCAACGAACATTGGCTGTGACAGAGTGCTGATGCCCTGAATAACCTTTGTCCCTGCAGAACTTCCAAGTCTGAGATAAAAGTCTAGCAGATCTTAATCTGGTTCTCTCTTCTCAAAGCCCTCCTTGGTGATGACTGTCTTATCACCCCTGAAAATCACAAGTTTCCTTTCCTTTGTTCCTTACAGTAGAAATAACAAACTACTCACAAAGAAAATAAATAGAGCATTTAAAGAGTGTATTCCTAAGAAAGAAAAAACAGCTACCATCAAAGTTTAGGAAATGGAAAATAGATACTTTTAAATTGCTACTTCAATTGGACACATTCTTAAAAATTTGACAATTCAAAGAACTGTAAAGTACTTTCCTTACAAAAGTCATAGGACATACATTACTGCAAATGAAAAAAAATAAGTCATTTCTAAGGTAAAAAAGAAGCATAAAGAAAACAATAGGCCTAAGACACTAGTCTTTTGCTATGGATTTGTTTTTAAATTATATTTAGATGTCAGCTTATTTTTCCATATTTAAAATCACTGTGCACCTGTTACAAATTAATGTGGACTCTTTTTCTGCTCTATAAATTTCCATTTCATTTTCTTATACAGTGAATCATTAAATTATTTTTCCATGGTCATGCAACAAAAACATTATACATTTGACATATATTTTAAAGCACCTACAACCAGGTTTCTCCCAGTTCACCTGCTACCTTGAGCATGGACTGTCACAAGCAAAATTAAGACTTCTCAAGCAGTCACTAGTGGGCATAGGACCAAGGCGCTGCCCTGTGTTCTGTCTGATCCCTTTGGTTGGACTCCCAGATATTGCCTTTTTTCATTGTGAAAACAATGAGGCTTCAAGAAAACTCTGTAATGAAGTTGAAGTTGAAGAGGTAGAAGGGAAAAAGATCAATCTCCAGCAATGTGAGGTAGTCAACTAACTAGATAGGAAAATAAGTCTAAATTAATATGCTTTTGTTGATTTGATTTCATAGTATCACATTGTTCATATGAGAAAATGTAGCCTGTAACAGTTCCAAGCAACTGTTACTGAATACTAGTAAATAATAAAGAAATGGGAAGTGTTATAAGTTAGATAATGCTTAGGTTTGATGATAGGTTTTTTTTTTTGTTTTTTCTTTTTTTGCAGTACGCAGGCCTCTCACTGCTGTGGCCTCTCCCGTTGTGCAGCACAGGGTCCGGACCCGCAGGCTCAGCGGCCATGGCTCACGGGCCCAGCCGCTCCGCGGCATGTGGGATCTTCCCGGACCGGGGCACGAACCCATGTCCCCTGCATCGGCAGGTGGACTCTCAACCACTGCGCCACTAGGGAAGCCCTGATGATAGGTTTTAAAAGCTCCTAAAAATATAATAGTAACTGGACATGATTAACATGTAGCACTTTTTAAAAAAGTTAAACCTTAATGGTAGATTTTTATTTTCAGTGTTCTTTAAAGACACTTTGTCAGTGGGATAGAAAATATGTAGATTCAACCAAATGCTATCAAAACAAACTGAACTAAGTGGATTTGAAGTTTCTACTCATTGATGAAGACAGCTGGAAAGAGGGTGTTTCCTCTCTTATGATAACAACAAAGCAGCCATTTTTAATATTGAAATACAGTTGATTTACAGTATTATATTAGTTTGAGGTGCACAGCATACTGGTGCAGTATTTTTACAGATTATACTCCATTAAAAGTCATTATGAGATAATGGCTATAATTCCCTGTGCTTCTTGTTCATCTATTTTATACATAGTGGTTTGCATCTCTTAATACTATACCCCTAACTTGCCACTCCCCCCTTTTCTCTCCCTAATGGTAACCACTAGTTTGTTTTCTATACCTGTGAGTCCATTGCTGTTTTTCTGTATACATTTGTTTGTATTCTATCAAATTCCACATATAAGTGATATCATACAGTATTCGTCTTTCTCTGTCTGACTTACTTCACTAAGCTTATTCTCTAGGTCCTTCCGTATTGCTGCAAATGGCAGAATTTCATTCTGTTTTTGGTGATATATATATCACATGTGCTTTATTTCATTCTTTTTTATGGCGATATATGTGTGTGTGTGTGTGTGTGTATACATATATATATATATATATATATCGGGCTTCCCTGGTGGTGCAGTGGTTGAGAGTCCGCCTGCCGATGCAGGAGACACGGGTTCGTGCCCCGGTCCGGGAAGATCTCACATGCTGTGGAGCGGCTAGGCCTGTGAGCCATGGCCGCTAAGCCTACGCGTCCGGAGCCTGGGCTCTGCAGTGGGAGAGGCCACAACAGTGAGAGGCCTGCGTACCTCAAAAAATAATAATAATAATAATAATAATAAAATAAAAAATATATATCACATAATATTTATCCATTTATCTGTTGATAGATGCCTGGGTTGCTTCCATATCTTAAACTGTAAATAGTGATGCTATGAACACTGGGGTGCACATATCTTTTTGAATTACCATTTTCATTCTTTGTGGATATATACCCAGGAGTGGAATTGCTGGGTCATATGGTAGCTACATTTTTAGTTTTTTGAGGACGCCCCATACTCTTCTTCCCAACATTATAATGTTGCCTCTCTTAGTGGCTGTAAATAGCTATGAGAGACATACTATTAGATTTCATATGCATTTCATTATATGGGAATGAGATACATATGACAAATATAATAAAATTGATTTTTTTTTCCTGTGGGACTTTAATTATCTATTTTGCTTGATGCAAGTGATAAAGTTTTTTTTTTAATGTTTATTGGAGTATAATTGCTTTACAATGGTGTGTTAGTTTCTGCTTTATAACAAAGTGAATCAGTTATACATATACATATGTTCCCATATCTCTTTCCTCTTGTGTCTCCCTCCCTCCCACCTTCCCTATCCCACCGCTCTAGGTGGTCACAAAGCACCAAGCTGATCTCCCTGTGCTATGCGGCTGCTTCCCACTAGCTATCTATTTTACGTTTGGTAGTGTATATATGTCCATGCCACTCTCTCACTTTGTCACAGCTTACCATTCCCCCTCCCCATATCCTCAGGTCCATTCTCTAGTAGGTCTGTGTCTTTATTCCTGTCTTACCCCTAGGTTCTTCATGACGTTTCATTTATTTCTTAAATTCCATATATATGTGTTAGCATACGGTATTTGTCTTTCTCTTTCTGACTTACTTCACTCTGTATGACGGACTCTAGGTCCATCCACCTCATTACAAATAACTCAATTTCGTTTCTTTCCATGGCTGAATAATATTCCATTGTATATATGGGCCACATCTTCTTTATCCATTCATCAGATGATGGACACTTAGGTTGTTTCCATCTCCTGTAAATAGAGCTGCAATGAACATTTTGGTACATGACTCTTTTTGAATTATGGTTTTCTCAAGGTATATGCCCAGTAGTGGGATTGCTGGGTCATATGGTAGTTCTATTTGTAGTTTTAAAGGAAACTCCATACTGTTCTCCATAGTGGCTGTATCAATTTACATTCCCACCAGCAGTGCAAGAGTGTTCCCTTTTCTCCACACCCTCTCCAGCATTTATTGTTTCTAGATTTTTTGATGATGGCCATTCTGATTGGTGTGAGATGATATCTCATGGTAGTTTTGATTTGCATTTCTCTAATGATTAATGATGTTAAGCATTCTTTCATGCGTTTGTTGGCAGTCTGTATATCTTCTTTGCAGAACTGTCTATTTAGGTCTTCTGCCCATTTTTGGATTGGGTTGTTTGTTTTATTGTTATTGAGCTGCATGAGCTGCTTTTAAATTTTGGAGATTAATCCTTTGTCAGTTGCTTCATTTGCAAATATTTTCTCCATTTTGAGGGTTGTCTTTTGGTCTTGTTTATGGTTTCCTTTGCTGTGCAAAGCTTTGAAGTTTCATTGGGTCACACTTGTTTATTTTTGTTTTTATTTCCATTTCTCTAGGAGGTGGGTCAAAAAGGATCTTGCTGTGGTTTAGGTCATAGAGTGTTCTGCCTATGTTTTCCTCTAAGAGTTTGATAGTTTCTGGCTTTACATTTAGGTCTTTAATCCATTTTGAGCTTATTTTTGTGTATGGTGTTAGGGAATGTTCTAATCTCATACTTTTACATGTACCTGTCCAGTTTTCCCAGCACCACTTATTGAAGAGGCTGTCCTTTCTCCACTGTACATTCCTGCCTCCTTTATCAAAGATAAGGTGACCATATATGCGTGGGTTTATCTCTGGGCTTTCTATCCTGTTCCATTGATCTATATTTCTGTTTTTGTGCCAGTACCATTCTGTCTTGATTACTGTAGCTTTGTAGTATAGTCTGAAGTCAGGGAGCCTGATTCCTCCAGCTCCGTTTTTAGTTCTCAAGATTGCTTTGGCTACTCAGGGTCTTTTGTATTTCCATACAAATTGTGAAATTTTTTGTTCTAGTTCCATGAAAAATTCCGGTAGTCGTTTGATAGGGATTGCATTGAATGTGTTGATTGCTTTGGGTAGTAGAGTCATTTTCACAATGTTGATTCTTCCAATCCAAGAACATGGTATATCTCTCCATCTATTTCTATCATCTTTAATTTCTTTCATCAGTGTCTTATAATTTTCTACATACAGGTCTTTTGTCTCCTTAGGTAGGTTTATTCCTAGATATTTTATTCTTTTTGTTGCAGTGATAAGTGGGGGTTGATTTCTTGATTTCACTTTCAGATTTTTCATCATTAGTGTATAAGGATGCCAGAGATTTCTGTGCATTAATTTTGTATCCTGCTACTTTACCAAATTGATTCATTAGCTCTAGTAGTTTTCTGGTAGCATCTTTAGGATTCTCTGTGTATAGTATCATGTCATCTGCAAACAGTGACAGCTTTACTTCTTTTCTGATTTGGATTCCTTTTATTTCCTTTTCTTCTGTGATTACTGTGGCTAAAACTTCTAAAGCTATGTTGAATAAGAGGGCTGAGAGTGGGCAACCTTGTCTTATTCCTGATCTTAGTGGAAATACTTTCAGTTTTTCACCATTGAGGATGAAGTGGGCTGTGGGTTTGTCATATATGGCCTTTATTATGTTGAGGAAAGTTCCCTCTATGCCTACTTTCTGCAGGGTTTTTATCATAAATGGGTGATGAATTTTGTCAAAAGTTTTCTCTGCATCTATTGAGATGACCATGTGGTTTTTCTCCTTCAATTTGTTAATATGGTGTATCACATTGATTGATTTGTGTATATTGAAGAATCCTTGCATTCCTGGAATAAAACCCACTTGATCATGGTGTATGATCATTTTAATGTGCTGTTGGATTCTGATTGCTAGTATTTTGTTGAGGATTTTTGCATCTCTGTTCATCAGTGATATTGGCCTGTAGTTTTCTTTCTTTGTGACATCCTTGCCTGGTTTTGGTATCAGGGTGATGGTGGACTCGTAGAATGAGTTTGGGAGTGTTCCTCCCTCTGCTATATTTTGGAGTGTTTGAGAAAGATAGGTGTTAGCTCTTCTCTAAATGTTTGAAAGAATTCACCTGTGAAGCCATCTGGTCCTGGACTTTTGTTTGTTGGACGATTTTTAATCACAGTTTCAATTTCAGTGCTTGTGATTGGTCTGTTCATATTTTCTATTTTTTCCTGATTCAGTCTTGGCAGGCTGTGCATCTAAGAATTTGTCCACTTCTTCCAGATTGTACATTTTATTGGCATAGAGTTGCTTGTAGTAACCTCTCATGATCTTTTGTATTTCTGCAGTGTCAGTTGTTACTTTTCCTTTTTCATTTCTAATTCTATTGATTTGAGTCTTCTCCCTTTTTTTGTTGATGAGTCTGTCTAATGGTTTATCAATTTTGTTTATCTTCTCAAAGAACCAGCTTTAGTTTTATTGATATTTGCTATCATTTCCTTCATTTCTTTTTAATTTATTTCTATTCTGATATTTATGATTTCTTTCCTTCTGCTAACTTTGGGGTTTTTTTTTTGTTCTTCTTTCTCTAATTGCATTAGGTGCAAGGTTAGGTTGTTTATTCGAGATGTTTCCTGTTTCTTAGGGTAGGATTGTATTGCTATAAACTTCCCTCTTAGAACTGCTTTTGCTGCATCCACTAGGTTTTGGGTCGTCGTGTCTCCATTGTCATTTCTTTCTAGGTATTTTTTGATTTCTTCAGTGATCACTCATTATTAAGTAGTGTGTTGTTTATCCTCCATGTGTTTGTATTTTTTACAGATCTTTTCCTGTAATTGATATCTAGTCTCATAGCGTTCTGGTTGGAAAAGATACTTGATAAAATTTCAATTTTCTTAAATTTACCAAGGCTTGATTTGTGACCCAAGATATGATCTATCCAGGAGAATATTCCATGAGCACTTGAGTAAAATGTGTATTATGTTGTTTTTGGATGTAATGTCCTATAAATATCAATTAAGTCCATCTTGTTTAATGTATAATTTAAAGCTTGTTTTTCCTTATCTATTTTCATTTTGGATGATCTGTCCATTGGTGAAAGCGGGGTGTTAAAGTCCCCTACTGTGAATGTGTTACTGTTGATTTCCCCTTTTATGGCTGTTAGTATTTGCCTTATTTATTGAGGTGCTCCTATGTTGGATGCATAAATACTATCTTCTTTTTGGATTGATCCCTTGACCATTATGTATTGTCCTACTTTGTCTCTTCTAATAGTCTTTATTTTCAAGTCTGTTTTATATGATATGAGAATTGCTACTCCAGCTTTCTTTTGGTTTCCATTTGCATGGAATATCTTTTTCCATCCCCTCACTTTCAGTCTGTATGTGTCTCTAGGTCTGAAGTGGGTCTCTTGTAGACAGCATATATATGGGTCTTGTTTCTGTATCCATTCAGCCAATCTATGTCTTTTGGTGGGAGCATTTAATCCATTTTCATTTAAGGTAATATCAATATGTATGTTCCTATTCCCATTTTCTTAATTGTTTTGGGTTTGTCATTGTAGGCCCTTCCTTCTCTTGTGTTTCTTGCATATAGAAGTTCCTTTAGCATTTGTTGTAAAGCTGGTTTGGTGGTGCTGAACTCTCTCATTTTTTGCTTGTTTGTAAAAGTTTTAATTTCTCCATCAAATCTGAATGAGATCCTTGCTGGAGTAATCTTGGTTGTAGGTTTTTCTCCTTCGTCACTTTAAATATGTCCTGCCAGTCCCTTCTAGCTTGCAGAGTTTCTGCTGAAAGATGAGCTGTTAACCTTATGGGGGTTCCCTTGTGTGTTATTTGTTGTTTTTCCTTTGCTGCTTTTAAAATGTTTTCTTTGTATTTAGTTTTTGACAGCTTGATTAATATGTGTCTTGGCATGTTCCTCCTTGGGTTTATCCTGTATGGGACTCTTTGTGCTTCCTGGACTTGATTAACTATTTCCTTTCCCATATTAGGGAAATTTTCAACTATAATCTCTTCAAATATTTTCTCAGTCCCTTTCTTTTTCTCTTCTTCTTCTGGAACCCCTATAATTCGAATGTTGGTGTGTTTAATGTTGTCCCAGAGGTCTCTGAGACTGTCCTCAGTTCTTTTCATTCTTTTTTCTTTATTCTGCTCTGCAGTAGTTATTTCCACTATTTTATCTTCCAGGTCACTTATCTGTTCTTCTGCCTCAGTTATTCTGCTATTGTTCCATCTAGAGTATTTTTGATTTCATTTATTGTGTTGTTCATCGTTGCTTGTTTCATCTTTAGTTCTTCTAGGTCCTTGTTAAATGTTTCTTGCATTTTGTCTATTCTATTTCCAAGATTTTGGATCATCTTTACTATCATTATTCTGAATTCTTTTTTCAGGTAGACTGCCTGTTTCCTCTTCATTTGTTAGGTGTGGTGGGTTTTTATCTTGTTCCTTCATCTGCTGCGTGTTTTTCTGTCATCTCATTTTGCTTATCTTACTGTGTTCAGGGTCTCCTTTTTCCAGGCTGCCGGTTCATAGTTCCCATTGTTTTTGGTGTCTGTCTCCAGTGCCTAAAGTTGGTTCAGTGGTTTGTGTAGGCTTCCTGGTGGAGGGGACTAGTGCCTGTTTTCTGGTGGATGAGGCTAGATCTTGTCTTTCTGGTGGACAGGTCCATGTCTGGTGTTGTGTTTTGCGGTATCTGTGGACTTATTATGATTTTAGGCAGCCTCTCTGCTAACGGGTAGGGTTGTGTTCCTGTGTTGCTAGTTGTTTGGCATAGGGTGTCCAGCACTGTAGCTTGTTGGTCATTGAGTGAAGCTGGGTGTTGGTATTGAGATGAAGATCTCTGGGATATTTTCACTGTTTGATATTACATGGAGCTGGGAGGTCTCTTGTGGACCAATGTCCTGAAGTTGGCTCTCCCACCTCAGAGGCACAGCACTGACTCCTGGCTGCAGCACCAAGAGCCTTTCATCCACACGGCTCAGAAAAAAAGGGAGAAAAAGTAGAAAGAAAGAAAGAAAGAGGATAAAAGAAAATAAAATAAAGTAAGGTAAAATAAAATAAAATTATTAAAATAAAAAAATAATTATTAAGAAAAAATTTTTTAAAAAAGTAAAAAGAAACAAAAACAAAAAATCGGAGGGATAGAACTCTAGGACAAATGGTGAAAGCAAAGCTATACAGGCAAAATCTCACACAGAAGCATACAAACTCACAAAAAGATGAAAAGGGAAAAAATAATAAATCTTGCTCTCAAAGTCCACCTCCTCAATTTGGGATGATTCCTTGCCTATTCAGGTATTCCACAGATCTAGGGTACATCAAGTTGATTGTGGAGATGTAATCCGCTGCTCCTGAGGCTGCTGGGAGAGATTTCCCTTTCTCTTATTTGTTTGCACAGCTCCCGGGGTTCAGCTTTGGATTTGGCCCTGCCTCTGCATGAAGGTCGCCGGAGGGCATCTGTTCTTCGCTCAGAGAGGACGGGGTTAAAGGAGCCGCTGATCTGGGGGCTCTGGCTCACTCAGGCCGGAGGGAGGGAGGGGTATGGAGGCAGGGCAAACCTGCGACAGCAGAGGCCAGCGTGGCTTTGTACCAGCCTGAGGCGCGCCGTGCGTTCTCCCGGGGAAGTTGTCCCTGGATCCCGAGACCTTGGCAGTGGCGGGCTGCACAGGCTCCCAGGAAGGGAGGTGTGGATAGTGACCTGTGCTCGCACAAAGGCTTCTTGGTGGCAGCAGCAGCAGCCTTAGTGTCTCATGCCCGTCTCTGGGGTCCGCACTTTTAGCCGCGGCTCCTGCCAGTCTCTGGAGCTCCTTTAAGCAGTGCTCTTAATCCCCTCTCCTCGCGCACCAGGAAATAAAGAGAGAAGAAAAAGTCTCTTGCCTCTTCGGCAGGTCCAGACTTTTCCCCGGACTCCCTCCCAGGTAGCCGTGGTGCACTAGCCCCTTCAGGCTGTGTTCACACCACCAGTCCTCTCCCTGTGCTCCAACCGAAGCCCGAGCCTCAGCTCCCAGCCCCGCCCGCACTGGTGGGTGAGCAGACAAGCCTCTCGGTCTGGTGAGTGCAGGTCGGCACCGCTCCTCTGTGCGGGAATCTCTCCACTTTGCCCTCCGCACCCCTGTTGCTGTGCTCTCCTCCATGGCTCTGAAGCTTCCCCCCTCCGCCACCCGCAGTCTCCGCCTGGGAAGGGGCTTCCTAGTGTGTGCAAACCTTTCCTCCTTCACAGCTCCCTCCCACTGGTGCAGGTCCTGTCCCTATTCTTTTGTCTCTGTTTATTCTTTTTTCTTTTGCCCTACCCAGGTATGTGGGGAGTTTCTTGCCTTTGGGGAGGTCTGAGGTCTTCTGCCAGCGTTCAGTAGGTGTTCTGTAGGAGTTGTTCCACGTGTAGATGTATTTCTGATGTAGGCGATCTCCGTGTCTTACTCTTCCACCATCTTCCCCCCTCACCCTCGATAAAGTCTTGAGGTAGCATAATTTGCATAATAGCATAATTTGGACAAAACAGCCGTAAAATTCGCAAGTTCAGAAATTTTCTTGATCTCTTCAAAAAACTAAGGTTGCAGGGCAATCAACTAGCATGAAATCTAGAAAGAGACAGCCTCCTGAAAGGAGATACAGGATGTGAACGTTTGCTTACTTTGGGTTGAAAAGATCAGACACAGACCAGTATGGAAAATTCAGCAAAAATATCTAACAAATTTATGGAAACTTATTGTAGGCTAGTGAAGGAGTGCGGAGACCCTAGGGACTGCAAATATAAAGAATGCGTGTACCTTTCTGCAGGCTTTTTTGACACAAATTCCCTTGGCAGGATTTCTGAGGAAGCTCCCTTCATGATCCCTAGGGTAAGGGAAGAGCAGCTCCCAGGGAAGAGAAAGCAAATTACACCCAAACCATTCTCCTTCATCTCCCTATTGCTGGGAAGCCATTTTCCATGGGTCTCTCTGTTTTCACACATCTTGCAAGTAGAGGAACAGAAAGCATTTTGTTCTGGACTATTTTTTCAATAATAACTGTATAGTCAACAACCATGGAAGATAGAGATAGTGTCTCCCTCAAGAGCAGAAGGCAAATATGTTTGCTGTCCATGTAACAAGAAAGTGTTTCTACTGGGGCAAAGATTAGGAAGGTTTGCTTGCTGTTCCTCATAAATAACTATAGCTTCCTAGGTTTTGGGTTTCTTACCTGTGACACCTACTGTGCCACCCCATGAAACTTGGGGGAAGGGGAAAAAAGGAAATTAATGTGAATATGAAGCTCCTGATGCTTGCTCTGCTGTGATCAAACGGTCTTTTTCTTTGACCCAGGATTCTCACATTTTCTGCCAGCATCCAGGAGAGTGAAGCAATGCAACTTGTTAGCTTTGAGTGGATACAATTTCAGATTTTTCAGTTTTGACACATCCCTGGGAGCAAAATCCTTAATCTATAGAGTAAAGAAAACATATGTTGTTGCCGTCAGGAATCTGGTGAAAACACATTGCAGCTGAGAAAAAAAAAAAAAATGAAAGAAACTTTTAGCCCTGAGGGAGGATCAGGAATATATACTGGGCCCAGAAGTCTAGCTGAGGAAGGTTTGAGGCCACTAAGAAGGATCTTAATGGTTGTCTAAGTCTGAGGCTTAATCATAACATCAGGGACTCACTCATCCTTTCAAGCTAACAGGCACCAAAGCGCAGGTAAGAGTACAATACTGCCATTAGAGTTGAAAGAGCATGGACAAACCTCCCTGATGCACAAAACAAAGAAAAGACTTAATGCTGAAAATGGAAATGATTGAGAAAAACTCTCTGGCAAATGTACCCATAACCTAAATTCATGGTAAACAGAGGAAAATAAAACCTATGCTGCACTGAGGATAACCAAGGCAGCAACAAAACCCAGCTACATATCTTACTAGATGAACTCCAACACTCACATTAGAAGCCCTGATGGAGGAATGATGCGCACCTTTTTAAGCATAAAATTTATTGACCTTAGTCACCTCTTTCCTACACCAGAAGTCCAGTTTTAAACATAAATGACAAAACATATTATTAAAAGGCAAGAAAATACACTTCCAAGAGATGAAGGAATCAGCATGACTGCTCATATACAAAGCACATTTTGGAACAACAGAGAATTGTAAATAACTATTATTAATGCATTAAAGACAAATAGAAAAAATGAGCATCATGAAAGATCAGATGGATAAATTGGCAGAGATATGAAAACCATAAGAATAAACCTAGCAGAAATGCAAAAACCCAAACCATAATAACAGAGGTGAAGAATGCCTTCAATGGCTCCTTAGTTGACTTGTCACAGCCTAAGAAAGAATCAGTCAAGTTTTAAAAAGTCAGTAGATATATATCAAATTGAAACAGAATGAGGAAAAAAGAATTTAAATTAAAAAACCAAAAGAATAACAACCTAATTGGTGTGTAACAATATCAAACAGCCTTAATCCATGTAATTGAAATCCCAGAAGGATGAGAGATAGGGAATGAGGCAGAAATATTTGAAATATAATAGTTCAGAATTTTTAAAAAGGACAGAGAATTCTCACAAATCAGATAAGCTCAAGAATACTTAAAAAGATCATCATCATCAACAACAAAACACACGAAGGTATATAATATTCAATTTGCCTTTAACAAAAGACTAACAGAAAATCTTGAAAGCGCACATGTGAAAAAAATACACATTACAAGTAGGCAAACAAAGAAAATGACAAGTAGACTTCTTATCAAAAAGCATGGAAGCCATGAAACCATGGCATGATGTCTTTAAACTAATGAAAGGAAATACAAAAACAAACAAGCAAAGAAAACCACTGTCAATTCAGAATATCCAGAAAAAAAAAATATCTTTCAAAAATGAAGGAGAAATTAAGACTGTCCTGGACCAGTAAAATCTGAGAAAATTAAGTGCTAGCAAGTGTCTACTACAAGAATGTTTATAGAAAATTTTTCATGAAAGGAATTATAAAACCAAGATAGAATCTTGGATAAACATGAAGAAATAAAGAGCACTGGAAATGAAATAAATAAGATGCAAATGTTTAATTTAAATCACTCTTAAAGGTAAATGCCTGTCTAAAGCAAAATCATTAGCAATCTATTGAAAGTTCATAGCATTCATGAAAGTAAAAATATAGGACAAAACTAGCACAACACACAGGAGGTAGGAATTGAGAATACAGTGTTGTAAGGTGTTTATACTATGTATCAAGGGGTATAGTATTATTTTAATATAGACACTGATTAAATAAAAATATATTCTAAACTCTAGGGCAATGATTAAAAACATGTTTTCAAAGAGTATATCTAGTAAGTCTATAGTGGAGATAAAACTGAATCATGAAAATTGTTCAGAGCTTCCCTGGTGGCGCAGTGATTGAGAGTCCGCCTGCCGATGCAGGGGACACAGGTTCGTGCCCCAGTCCAGGAAGATCCCACATGCTGCGGAGTGGCTGCACCTGTGAGCCATGGCCGCTGATCCTGCACATCCAGAGCCTGTGCTCCACAACGGGAGAGGCCACAACAGTGAGAGGCCCATGTACTGAAAAAAAAAAAAAAAAAAAATTGAAAAAGAAAAAAAGAATGGAGAAATATATACCATACCAATATTAACCAAAAGAAAGCTGGAGTATCTACATTAGTATCAGGAAAAATAGACTTCAGAACCATGAAAATTATCAAGGATGAAAAAAAGGATTAAATAACAACATAGGCATCAAGTCTCTAAGACACAGCAATCCTAATCAGGCATTTGCCTAGCAATAGAAATACATGAAACAAAAACTGTTAGAATTGGAAAGTAAAATAGCCAAGTCCACAGCTTTAGCTAGAGACTACAATACTCTTCTTACAATAGTCGATTGAACAAGAAGACAGAAAATTAATATATACATAGAAGACCTACAAAACATTATCAGTTTAATCTAATTAATATGTATAGAGGACTTCAATCAACATTTTTTTCAAGAACGCATTAAAACTCCTTTTTAAAGACACATAAAACATACACCAAGATAGATCATATCTAAAAATATATGTACTTAGAAATGTTAAATAATAAAAATCATACAAAAATATTTTATGAAAATAATAGAATTAAACTAGGAATCTATAACAGAAATCTTGAAAATCATAAAATATTTGGAAATTTAACAACACACTTCTAGTTATCCTTTGAGTCAAAAAGGAAGTGTGAAGGAAAATCTTATGAAAAAATATTTTGAGCTAAATGAAAATAAAAATACACAACATCAGAATTGATAAGATGCAACAATATAAGTGCTTAGGCATAAATTTATAGCATAAATGCTAAAATCAGAAAAGTTAAAGATCTCAAATTAGTAATCTGAACTTTTAAGAAACTAGGAAAAAAGAAGAACAGAAAATTTAACTGAAAGCAAACGTTGTTCAAGATTTGAAAATCAATTATTGTAATCACATTAGGAGACCAAAGAAAAATATGATCATCTAAAAAGATATAAAAAAATAATTTGATGAAACTGAACATTCACACATGACAAAAACCTAAGTAAATTGGGGATAGAAGGGAATCTACATTTATTATAATAATGATAAAGATAGAATGCTTTGTCAATAAGATAAGAAACAAAATAATAATGTTCTTCCTCATTGCATAGATTCAACATCACCCTGGAATTCCTAGTCAATGCATTAAGGCAAGGTAAACTAAAGGCTAACAGATTTGACACAGAAAAAATAAATCTGTCTCTATTCACAGGAAGCATGAATATCAGAATAGCCCAATGTTTAGGTTAGCATAATCAATGCCCAGAGATTTCCCTAAATTAAGATGTCATTAAAGAAGGAGTACGTTTAGTTATTTTGGTTATTTATCTCATGGCTTGAACCGTGAGAGGTTTTGCATTCAGAATCAACAGAATCCACCTAGGGCTTCCCTGGTGGTGCAGTGGTTGAGAGTCCTACTGCCAGTGCAGGGGACACGGGTTCGTACCCCGGTCCGGGAAGATCCCACATGCTGTGGAGCGGCTGGGCCCATGAGCATGGCTGCTGAGCCTGCGTGTCCGGAGCCTGTGCTCCGCAACGGGAGAGGCCACATCAGTGAGAGGCCCGCGTACCGCAAAAAAAAAGAAAAGAAAAAAAAGAATCCACATAGCACACAGAAGAATCTGAAGGTATTATTATTTTCCACTAGACTCTTTTATTAGAACCTACTGGAAATTAGATTTGGTTGCTATTCCTGTAATGTAAGGTCCTCAGAATTTTATTGAAATTTCTTCCTAGAATCCTTGATTCTAGGAGAGTGCTCTCTGCTTGAAGATATAAATAGATAGTTGGGTAAATAGCTAAATAATTAGATAGATGATAGATAGATAGATATAGATAGATAGATAGATAGATCTCCTTATGCAGACCCTGGTGAACATGGAGATTTGAACTATTATTGCTTACCAAGATTCATCAGAGTAGAAATATCTCATCCCTATGTGGGAACATGAATAGCAACAAGAACCTGCTTTCTGTTTCTGAAAAACAGATCTTATATACGAACTGCAAAAGGCATAATTTGCATAATCTGAGGTGAGGAGTGGAGTGAAATAAGAAGATTCCTGAGAAATCAGTAAGAAGGAAAGATTTCTTCTTTCTTCTTTTTAAAGGAAGGGGCTTTGGTTATCTCTTCACTCCTGAACAATCCCTGCTACAGTCTCAGCAACACCTTGAAACTGTGTCTTCATAGTCCAGTCCAGGCTCTCACAAATGCAATATTTTCGGTGATTAGGAATTTGCCTGACACTTTTTCTATGCTTTGAGTTGTCTTGCAGAGCTTTGACTTAAGGTATAATGAGCAAACTGGCTGTAAGGTGTCAGCAATTGAAAGGTTTTTACATAAGGGATCACTTTTCTTACACATCCATTTTAAAGGTGTATTTGGTAGAGGACTTTAAAAATGGATCCAGGTCACTTTTGTCTGCCTAGATTTGATTCTGTTGCAATCAGGAGAAGCAGATGTACTGTTTAGAAAGCATATCATAAAATGTTACCAAATCTTTAGATTTAAGATATTACAAGTAATAACAATACATACATAAAACAGCTTAATGGATTAGCTTTTATTCATGGTAAAATATACCTAATTCAGGAGCACATGCACACAACCAAGAATATATATAAGCCTTCATTTAGTTATTGTCTTTTAGGTAAGCCTACTTTTGTTCATAATGGTTGTGTAAAGACAGATTAGAGGAGTCCACATGAAAGTATTTATTTAGTCTTTCATGCTGGGTTTTTGTATCTAGAACGCATGAATGATCATCATAATTATAATTTATCATTTTACTATGGTATACAATTAGCCAGCTAGTGGATAATAAAGGAAAGAAAAAAATGGTAAGTTTTAAATAAGGAATGTACATAAGTTAATTTTTTGGGGCCTCTCACTGTTGTGGCCTCTCCTGTTGCGGAACACAGGCTCCGGACGCGCAGGCTCAGCGGCCATGGCTTACGGGCCCAGCCGCTCTGCGGCATGTGGAATCTTCCCAGACTGGGGCATGAACCCGTGTCCCCTGCATTGGCAGGTGGACTCTCAACCACTGCACCGCCAGGGAAGCCCCATAAGTTAATTTTTAAAGGGACTGTTAAAAGTTCCTTTTAAAAAATTAGAGATTCATTGGCTTAGGGAATATAGAGTTGAGGCTGCAATTACATCTACAACTCAACACACATGCTCATACACACATTTAATCTTAAATGTACCCGTACAAAACCACATGTAATGAGTTTTTCTGATCTATTTTACTGAAAGTGCAGTTCAGCCTCATACTCCATGTTTGTCATTCTCTAGTCATGCTCTTTGCTGCCTCCCAGCCTTCGCTCCTAAACTTTCTTCCATCTTTACCTGGCTAGGGCTGAGATAAAAAATGATTCCTTCAAAGAGGCATCCTCTGACTTTCTGATTTAAATTATGTAACTCCCCTCCTCCAATTATTCCTTCTTATCTTTATTGGTCATTACCTATTCATCTGTCTATTGTTAAATACTAGTATCCCTCTCTATATTGTAAATTCTATCCTGATAACATTACTGTGTGCTTAGTTAATCATTTTGTGTTCAGGGTCTAGCAGAATTGCTGGCACTTAGAAAATATTATCCTTAACCCCTGCTCCTTGGCTAATCGTCCTCATTTTAGGGAAGAGAATCAGGACAAATGATGTGCCTCCCATTTTTTCTCATTTCTTAGCCAAACCATTGACAATTCCTGCAAGCTCTACCTTCCACTACACACTATCTTAAAATATTCACTATAAATTGTACATCTGAGTACTTTTCACTCCCTTTACCACTAAAATGCTAATCCAACTCTTTACCGTCTACTGCTTAGGTTACTGCAATAACCCCCTAAATAGATTATCTTCCCTCTCACTTTCAATCTCTAGAAACATTTTCCAGGAACCTGAGTGGTCCTTTAAAAATATAAATATGATCATGTTGCTCCTCTACCCAGATCTATCCAGTGTCTTCCCATCACACTTAAAAACAAAGGAAACATTCTTCCAAAGGTTAACAGAGCTCTCAAAGATCTGCTTCCTAATTGGGTTCAGATATTATAGCTCTTGCTTTTGCCCTCCCAATCCAACACACTCTTCAAACTGACCAGCAGACATCCACGCCAGGGTCTTTGCAGTAATTGTTCCATGTGCTGTGAACCATGACTCCTCTGCTTCAGACCTAATGAGCAGAGGAGATCAGAGAAGTCTTGCTTGTCAATCGTCTTTAAAAGAGTTCCTTCCACAAGTATTTTTTCCATCTTATTGGGTTCTTATTGATATATAACACATGCAAATTTAAGGTGCAAAATATGATTTGATTTTCTACTGTCATTTTCTATCTGCACTCTGCTTCTTGTCTTTTTACTTCATGCAACTTCATATTTTGTGTTATTTAAATATTTTTGTTTCTTTTCACTACAATATAAGCTTTAAAGAGTATGGACTTATTTTTTTTGTTTTGTTTTAATTCACATCTAATTTCCAAGCAACAACTAGGTTCTCTTTGAATACTGTTGAATGAATAAATAAATGTTAAACAAATGGATCTTTAAAATATGAATGAATAAATGAATGAAAAATTGAGTGCATAAATAAGTTAAAACTGACAAATTGGGTTGCACAAGCAGTCATTCTCTTTGGCAGGCAATAAGCCTCACCCAAGGAATAACAAACTTCCATGTTGAATGTTCTGGTGTAATAAATATGCATCTAGACTTATACATATATCCATAATATTTATTTTTTCTATTAGTCATTAGGTTTTTCTATGAGATCACTTATCTGCTTCATTAAAAAAGATCCTGAATTTTTATGGACCATTATATCCTGTCCAATATCATTTGCCAAGCATTCAAGATCCTTCATAATCTGGCTATGATATGCTGTCTTTATCTTATTATCAGTACATTCAATATTAAAATCTCATATCTCTTTTGAATCATGAGAAACATTAAAAATAATGCTGAAACAAAGCACACACATCTTGGTTTCTAACACCATTCTCCAGTAAAAGAAACTGGAGCTCTTTTGAAATGACTGATTCTAGGACTGGGGCAGGGACTATATAAAATGATCCTGAGCATCTTATAAGATCAGAAAGCAAGAAAGTGTTCAAATACAAAAGTTACCACAATAATAGGAATATGTCAAAGGGGCACAAAAACCAACCAAAGGACTGCTAATGGCCAAAACTGGAACAATCTTGCAACAAAACAAATTAAGTAGAATTGGGTTATAACCTAAAATAGAAAATAAATATCCTTGAGTCCGTACTGATACAAATAAATAATTGAATAAATACATAGGGAAGAAGAGACTAACCTCTCATGCAGAAGAATTACAAAACAGTTGTGTATCTACTCTGCTCTCAAGGAGGTGGCACATAACTCTCTATTCCTTAAGTTTAGGCTGTATGTAGGTATATCTTTCCAAAGAGCATAAGATGAGAAAAGGGAAGAAGAGTAAATTTACAGTGGAGAAACCTGACAAACACTACCTCAGCCAGGTGATCAAGGTCAACATCAACTGACGTAAGTCATGTTACGAGCATGTATCCTTAATATGATGTGATGAGAATGATACTTTACTTCTCTGGCCTTCTTGCCCCCCAAACTCATAACCCCAGTCTAAGCATGAAACATAAGACAGAGAGGAATTTTCTACAAAATATTTGACCAGTACTCCTTAAAAACAGTCATGGTTGTCAAAAACAAGGAAAGTCTGAGAAAGGGCAACGTTCCAAAGGATGCTTAGAAGACAAGATGACTAAATGTAATGCAATATTCTAGATGAGACCCTGAAACAACAACAACAAAAAAGGACGTTAAGCAAAACTAAAGAAACCTCTATATACCACATCTTTATCCATTCATCTGTCGATGTGCACTTAGGTTGCTTCCATGTCTTGGCTACTGTAAATAGTGCTGCTATGAACATTGGGGTGCATATATCTTATTGAATTAGAGTTTCCCCTAGATATATGCCCAGGAGTGGGATCACTGGATCATATGGTAACTTTAGTTTTAGTTTTTTAAGGAACTTCCATACTGTTTTCCATAGTGGCTTCACTAGTTTACATTCCCGATATTCATATGCTGAATATTTCTAAATCAAGTAATATTTCTTCTCCTGCCATATTTTCATTCACACAATAATTTTTGAAAGATCCATTAGTTTTCTTATTTCATTGAAGTAGGAAGATATATTATCGTAGTTCATTTGGAGGAACTTGATTATCACCCAGACTATGCATGCAGCAAAACCTTATTTTGTTTGTAAAGTCCAATACTATCTGTTACTGTTGAACTCCCTGTCATTCGTGTCACTCCATTAGCTATTACAAAATCTTTTTTGTCCTTCAGAATTTTGTATCAACGGTCTGTTTTACTTTGACCGTGGAGATCTGATGACAACACAGCATTTGAGCAAGGAAATAACTATTTCATATTTATTCCTTCCTTAGAGAGGAGAATGCTGACAAGATGATATTGAATCAGACTCAAAGCCAGCTAGCTTGAGTCATTAGCTTATATGCCAAACAACAGCTTTGCATTTTGGCCTGAAAACAAAATTTTTTAACCTCCTAGTGCCATATTTCTTTAATAATTTATCCTCCTTCTCATCATTATTTTACTACTACAGAGATGACACTTTAATAAGGCTTCCATTCCATGATATCTTTTAAAAAGTTTGGCTTTAAATAGGAATAATTAATCTTAATAAATATAAATAAATTCAAGAGATGTTATCCCTAAAAGCTTTTGCAGTTAACAACTTTTAATAAGGTTCACATCATCTAGAGCTTAGAATTTTTTTTATTTTTTTAAAATTTAGATGTAATTCACAGGCAGTGAAATATATAAATCTTTTTTTTTCTTTTTCTTCTTTTTTTTTTTTGGCCATGCCATGCGGCATTTGGGACCTTAATTCCACGACCAGGGATCAAACCCATGCCCCCTGCATTGGGAGCATGGAGTCCTAACCGTTGGACTGCCAGGGAAGTCCCTAGAATTTGTTTTTAATGCATACTTTTTACTATTTAATATATATATTTAAAATTATTGAAGACAGCAAGAAACAAATTTTAAGTGATATTCACAAGACTCAATGAACATTTATATTTTCTTGCAGATTTTCCTGAATTGAGTTTATTTTACTTTCTGTGTCAAGAACTTCTTTACATTAGAAGTGTCACAATTGGCATAATAATGCACAAAACTTGGCAAACAATACATTAATCTGTTTGGCAATGTGCCAAATTACATCTCAACCTCCATGCCAGAATGGTAATGCTCTTATGTTTGTAATGATCACCGTTAATTTGTCATAATGGCAGAAACAAATCTGTTAGCATGGTTCTTGACTATGTAACAAACAGCAATGTTCTAACTTTGTTCTGTTTGTCTGCCAAACCATTGAGAGTGACTCATTCATATTGACCAGCTTCATTGTTTTTGCAATGTTACATTATAATGTTTTATTGTACAGGGACACATACATCACAGGATCACTTTTAATTAATTTTTAACTGAAATTTTCAATATTAATTTCATAATAGTTGTTAATAGCTAGTCTCCTGGATTATGACTGACTTGGTCAGAAGTTCAAAGACATTTATTGTTCTAAAGAATTCTCCATTGATTAAATGTCATTCAATGGCTTTCCTTCTGCTATTAGAAACTCTACTAATTAGCTGATTGGTCATAATTGAAGACATAGTACACTTATACTTACTTCTTGATTTATTTTATACATGCGCAACAGTTAAAGCATATGGCATATGTTTTTCAAATTATTTAGTTATCTTTTCAATCATTCATCACCAGCATCACCTGTGTTTCTAGAGTGCTTTAGAGTTGACAGTTCTCAATAGTATTTTAGTCATTTGGTCCTCACAAATCTTTGATAGCCTGGTAGCAGGTTGGATACATAGATAGATAGATAGATAGATAGGTAGATAGATAAGTAGATAGATAGATAGAAGTACTCAATTGATTCTGACACATAGCACGTGTTGACGACTACTGCTCTAAAGCAATTTTATCAGATGGTTTTCTGAAAATAGATTTAGATTCTTCTGTGGACATGAATGATGAACAGCCTGAGGTGAGGGCAGGAACATTAGAAAAAGGAAAAGTAGTTAAACAAAAAGTAAAATTGACTCTTTCTGAAATATGGAGTAACTTCATGGGAACTGTAAATGTTACTTTGCCACCATCTAACATCTCCTTACTCAATTTTCTGAGGCCTGAAATTCCACAGAGTACTTTTTTCTGTTTTTTTTTTTTTTTCCTTCCTAGTGAAATCCAAATAACCCTTCAGGGAAATAGCAATATCAGGTCCTATCAGTCATTTATTTCCACCATTAAGTGAACTGATTAGATCATTTCTTGAGAAGAGGATTTGACATGGTAAATATGTGGACAGAATAAAGTTTACCACTTACGCAAGACAGAGCACATTGGGATGGAGAGTGGAGGTTATGAGATTCCTAAGACATTTTATTTCTTGCACATATTTTCTTAGCATTGTGTTGGATGATTCTGCAAGTTTTGGTTTCATCTCATAGCAGTTGTTAGTAGGATATCCCAGAGATGAAGATTTTGCATCCTATACCTTTAATCATAGCCACTATGAAAGAACCTCTTTATCCAAGTACAAAATCACCATTTGCTCTTTACAGTTCCCATAGCTTGGTTAATTGGTTATGGGGTTCATCCAGTTCTTTCACTCATCCATCTATCTGGTACCTACTGGGTGTTAAGGACACAATGAAAAACAAAGTAGAGTCCCTACTTTTCAGGATCCCTAGGAAAACATACTTATAAATGCATAATTATTGACACAGTGTCATGACACTATATTAAATTACAGGCAAGGAGCCCAGTGAAAGAAGATTTATTTTTCATTTAAGAACTGGCTTTACCAAAAATTCAAACTGGGTAGACCTTCACCTAGAAGTAAAGGGGTATAAAGTATTGTAATCAGAAGAAATGAAATGGGCAGAACAAGTCCAGAAAAAATATGTCTTTAAACAATTCATCTTGGTAGAATGTTTGTCTTGAAGCATTTTTACTACAATATAGCTAAACCTTCTCCCCTAGTGTGTTAGTTTTCAATTAGAAATTTAGATAGGATTTGCAGAAATAAAATATAGAACCACCAAACTATAGGACAGGTTTTGCATTTATATAGTCTTGGTTAGGTTACTGACTCTCACTTTTAGACAGATGCCATAAGGTAAACTACTTAATCTGAGTGTCAGTTTTTTTCTGTAAAATGGGACTATTATAATTCTTGTGTCGTGTGATTGTGAGGATTAAATACATGTGAAGGACTTACTGTGGTGATTAGTGACTGTTGGAGCCCAGTAAAAGTTGGATGCTGTACTTACTGTCATTGAATAACTTGATATTCTACAGGCTGGATGTGGGTTACCTGGAACAAGCCATGACAAATTCTTACTAAGTCATAATTTTGCCTAAGGCTGGTCTACCTGTGAAAAAGTCACTTCAGTTTATGTGTGGAGAAAAATGGTTATTTTAAAAACTTTATTTAAAACTGTTTTCTTCAAAATATGAGAGTCTCACTATTAGATGATTTTATGTCAGTAAATGGCCATCAATTTAAATATGTTTAAATTGTGTATAATCAAGTGCCTATTTTATAAAGAAAACAAATAATATAGATGCCCAGGAAAAAGAATTCTAGGCAGTTATTAAAAATAAATGATTATATTTTACTGTAAACATTTAGAATAAGTTTATCCTGAGCAATATTTACCAAAACTTTCAAGTCCTTATTGTCACAAAGTATTAAGTTCCACATTGTTTAGATACTTCCATTTCATACACTGTGAGACTGCAATCTTAAGTCCTATGGAATTTGATAAACTTACCATTTACTTGTAAATTAATTCAACATTGGGATCCTAATGTAATGGAATAGTTAAAATGTCTCCCAAATTGAACAATTTACTACTAATAAGCGACCCACTGAATCTGAATTGCACTAGACATAAAAATATGTCCAATGAGGTAACTGCATTTGTGTATCATTAATATTTTAATGGTTCAGTCAATATCAGAGGTTTTTATGGCAATATAAATCTGCTTCTCTAAAGCTATAGGAACTTTCAAAAAGTACCTTTATGTTTATTTATTGCCCCAGCAGAAGAAAATATGGTTACATATACAGAAACAGGTAAACAGATTTCTAGAAATACAAAACCGTATAACAAAAATTATCTGATCATTTAAAAAGCAAGTGCAGTACAAACAAATTAAACCAGTAAGGTCTTTTTTATGAAAAATTCAAAAGTAGACAAATACATTTTCATTTCATGATGTTGTAAATATAAAGATAAATTAATAACTGCTCTTTATATACAAATGTGATGATCTAGGCTCTAGAGTATAGGTCCTTCAAATTATGTCAATACATAAATGTGTTGTTTTCTGTTACTGCTCATAAGAATGAGAGGGGGAAGGAAGAAGCTTGTCTTTCCTTGAAACACTGAGTCTCTGATGTCTCCTACTTGGTTACTTCATTCAATAAAGTGTCTCTTAGGACATTAAATTGTACAGTATTTATGAATGGCTAAGGGAAGATTTTATATGTAAGGGTTCAAGATAAATCACAATTAGAAAATCTAATTTTCAAGAAGTGACTTATTGTTTCTTTACTTATTGGAGGACTTCATTTAGCCATTTTTTAGGATAGATTTTTTAAAATTTATTTATTTATTTTTGGCTGCATTGGGTCTTCACTGCTGCGGGCGGGCTTTCTCTAGTTGCAGCAAGCGGGGGCTACTCTTCATTGCAGTGCACGGGCTTCTCATTGCGGTGACTTCTCTTGTTGCAGATCATGGGCTCTAGGTGCGTGGGCTTCAGAAGTTGTGGCACACAGGCTCAGTAGTTGTGGCTCGTGGGCTCTAGAGCACAGGCTCAGTAGTTGTGGCGCACGGGCTTAGTTGCTCCACGGCGTGTAAGATCTTCTCAGACCAGGGATTGAACCCGTTTCCCCTGCACTGGCAGATTCTTAATCACCGTGTCACCAGGGTAGTCCTTTAGGATAGATCTGCAATTGAAAAATTCGATTAGCTTTCCTTCGTTTGAGAAAATCTTGATTTCCCCCGTATAACTGAAGAATATTTTTACTGTCTATAAAAGTCTACGTTGAAAGGTGTTTTTTAAAAAAATTTTATTGTTTTAACCAGAACTTGAAATGTATTGTGTTGTTTCCTATATCCCCAGTGGTTTCTGATGAGAAATTGACTATCATTTTAATTGTATTTCCCCTTATAGATAAGATGATGATTTTCCCTGGTAGCTTTCAAGATTTTTTTGTTTTTTTTCATTTTCGGAAGTTTAAATATATGTCTTAGCATGGATTTCTTTCAGATTATCCTGTTTCGATTTAGCTCAGCTTCTTGAATCTGCAGGTTTATTTATTTAGCCAAATTTGGGGAGGTTTTAACCATTATTTCTTCAAGTACTTCTTCAGCCCTTCCCTCTTCCTCTTCTCCTAGAACGTCAATCACACAAATGTTGGGTATGTTGTTATAGCTCCACAGACCCATGAGTCTCTGTCATTTTTGAGTTTATTTTCACTCTGTTATTTTGATTGTGTAACGTCTATTGTTTCATCTTGTAATATACTGATCCTTTTTTCTGTCTCTTCAGTTCCGCTTGAGCCTATCCACTTGTTTTTTTAAAATTTCAGTTATTGTATTTTTCAGTTCTAAATTTTTCATTTGGTTCTTCTTTATGTCTTCTCTTTCTTTGCTGAGACTTTCTATTTTTACATTTGTTTCAAGTGTGTTCTTAATTGCTCATTGAAGCAGTTTTAACATTACTACCTTAAAATCTTTATCAGATAAATCTAGTATTTCAATCATTTAGTGATAGAGTCAATTGTCATTATAGATAACATAGATAGATGTCATAGATTATCTTTTTTTATTCAGTTTGAATCTTCCCACTTCTTGGTATAATGAGTGATTTTCTATTGAAATCTAGATATTGTGGGTATTTTGTTGTGAGACTGGATCTTATTCAAATTTTTTTGGGGGACTTCCTTGGTGGCGTGGTGGTTAAGATTCTGCCTGCCAATGCAGGGGACACGGGTTTGAGCCCTGGTCTGGGAAGATCCCACATGCCGCAGAGCAAATAAGACCGTGCACCACAACTACTGAGCCTGCACGCCACAGTTACTGAAGCCCATGCGCCTAGAGCCCGTGCTCCACAAGAGAAGCCACCGCAATGAGCAGCCTGTGCACCGCAACGAAGAGTAGCCTGTGCTCACTGCAACTAGAGAAAGCCTGCTCGCAGCAATGAAGACACAATGCAGCCATAAATAAATAAATAAATTCATTAATTAAAAAAAAACCCTTCTATTTTAAGTAGATTCCTCTGACACCACTCTGGAAGGGAAAAGGAATGTTACTTGCAGTTGGAGAGAGTAGTTCAAGTTCTCTACTAGGCCTCCATTGTCATCGAAGGTAGGAAGGCTCTTACTGCTGGCAGGAATGAGATTTCTGGTCCCTATGTGTCCCTATGGTGGAGGCAACTTTGTTAATGTCAGGTGATGATGAGAGTCCTGACTTTCCACTAGTCTTCCTCTGACAACCTAAGTAAAGAGGGGGAAAAGTGTCTCATTACTGACAAAAGGAGAGGAAGTCTGGCTTCCCATGTGGACCACTGATATTACAGAGGTGAGGCTCATCACCAGTCAGAAGGAATGAAATTCCTTACTCCCTACTTGACCTTATCTCACACCACCCTGCAGGAGTTTGGAGAATTTTGTTATAGCATTAGTGTGGAAGTCTAGGCTCCATACTCACCCTTTGCTGATGTGGATGAGGGTAGAACACAGGTTTTTTTCTGTGCTGTTTGACTGAATTAGAACAGTTATTACTTAAGTTTTATGTCTTGCTAAGCTGTCTCTTTCCTGGTCTTTCAGCTAGAACAAAGAGCTTTTGTTGGGGAATTTTTATCTGGGCCTGTTGGCATCTCCAGTTTGCCAGCTTTCCAGTTCTAAGTCTAAGACATATGAGCCCCTCCAAAAAAAACAAAAAAACCCCCCACTTTCATGTTGTTTCTGGCATCCCCAAATCCCTAGACAGTATTCCTTCTCTTTACATTTCAGTCTTACATCTTGCCTTTGATATTAAACAATATTTGGCTTACATTTTGAAATCTTTTCAATTCTTGAATATTATTGAAGTATTTCAACATTACATACTATTATCTCCAAACTGCTTTTCTATTGTCTTATTTTTATTACATGCATCAGTGGCCTAATGATATTTTAGACTCACATATTCGTTAGCTATTACTCCTGAAGTCATAGAGAAGTGAAAACTAATCAGTTAGCTATCATAAACACTTTTTGAAGAGTTTTTGTGAATAATAAACAATATATATACAAATAGAAGGCAAAACTCAAGATGGAAAAATATTTGTGTGTAAATGATAGCTACAACCCCAAAAAGCAATAAATAAATAATACCAGCAAGGTAATTTTTTTAAATTTAAGTATAGTTGATTTACAATGTTGTGATAGTGTCAGTTGTACAGCAAAGAGATTCAGATATACATACGTATTTGTCTATCTTTTTCAGATTATTTTCCCTTATAGGTTATTACAAAATATTGAGTATGGTTCCCAGTGCTACACAGTAGGTTCTTGTTGGTTATCTATTTTATATTTAGTAGTGTGTATATGTTAATCCCAAACTCCTAATCTTTCCCCTTTGGTAACCATAAGTTTGTTTTTTATGTCTGTGGGTCTATTTCTATTTTGTATGTACATTCATTTGTATCTTTTTTTTTTTTGATTCTACATATAAGTGATATTATATGATATTTGTCTTTCTCTGTCTGGTTTACTTCACTTAGTATGATAATCTCTAGGTATATCCATGTTGCTGCAAATGGCATTATTTCATTTTTTTATGGCTGAGTAATATTTCGTTGTATAAATATACCACATCTTAACATCATACTCAGTGGTGAAAAGCTGAAAGTGTTTCCTCTAAGATCAGGAACAAGACAAGTATGCCCACTCTTGCCACTTTTATTCAACATAGCTTTGGAAGGCCTAGCCACAGCAATCAGAGGAGAAAAGAAATAAAAGAAATTCAGATTGGAAAAGAAGAAGTAAAACTGTCACTGTTTACAGATGTCATGATACCATACATAGAAAATCCTAGGGAGGCTACCAGAAAACCACTAGAGCTCATCAATGAATTTGTTAATTTTTTTTAAAGATAAGAGATAATTGAAGGAGTAAAGGCAAATGGCTAATAAATGTACAAGCAGATATTTCAATCATATTAGCAAACAAAAGTCAACAATAATGCTATTTATTCACTAATTATTTTGAAAGATTTTAGATGATGCTGATGAGAATATTCTCTGAGTGAGATACTCACTTATATTGCTAATTCAAATGAAAACCTGCTACAATGTTTTTTAAAAGTATGTTGACACTATGAACTAATACCCTTAAAAATGTTCATAAACTGGCTCATATAGCTACTGATAACAAGTACAATGTAAGGATATAATATCAAGATAAAATTACATAAATGTAGCATTTTCTGGAATCCATCAAATGGAATCAGACTACAGTTTAACAAAATGAGAATACTTAAGTAAATTATATGATTTATATGAAATAAATTATTGAAAACAATATTTATCAAAAGATTTAATAACAAGACTATGTAAATGGAAAATTAGTGCATAGAATGACATAGATGGAATGATCTCAGCAATGCAAGATATAATATATGCACATATCCATTACTTAACACCATTAATTAATTCCCTAGTGACAGAATTTTAGACAGAATAAGTAAAAATGCCATTACTGTCATATTAAACTATTATGATTATATATACTTTATTTTCTGTCCCATTAAATTTCTGAGAACTTCATGTTGCTCTGTCTTTATGGATCTCTTACTTTTTGTTCCCCCTGATGTTTTTCTAAAGCATTTTAAAATCTATTTATTTTAAGATGTTAGCTACAGTTTTATGAGTTTTGTTAATTCCATTATTTTGTGAGAGAGCTAAATAAATGTCTTCCAATATACCAATTCTCACAAAGAAAATTCCTTGAGGACATTTGTAATTTTAAATACAAAGTAAGGCAGAAAATTTGGGCAGAAAAAGCAAAGAAGTGAATACACCCAGGTTGAATGAAAACTTGTCTTGGTGTTAGTTCAAAATTAAGATTAACTTTCCACTTTAATATTTGAAAAATAGTGCTCATTGATTGTGAAATTGGATATATATGTTTTCTAAGTTACTGCTCTAAAAAAAAAAGGGAGAACATGCATTTTGACTAGGAAGGAATATGTAGTGAAAGAAAAAAGAGGTTATAAAGAAATTCTACAAAATATCGATTTAATTGATACTTGCTTGACTCCCAAGACTATCTTCCTAACCACTAGGCTACAATGACACCTCCCAGTATAGGCTGTCAATTTTTGTATTCCCAGGATATATATATATATATATATATATATATTTAATGGCTGCATTGGGTCTTCATTGCTGAGTGCAGGCTTTCTCTAGTTGTGGCGAGCAGAGGCTACCCTTCGTTGCAGTGCCCGGGCTTCTCATTGCGGTGGCTTCTCTTGTTATGGAGCACGGGCTCTAGGTGCGTGGGCTTCAATAGCTTTGGCTTGTGAGCTCTAGAGCACAGGCTCAGTAGTTGTGGCGCATGGGCTTAGTTGCTCTGCGGCATGTGGGATCTTCCCGGACCAGGGCTCAAACCTGTGTACCCTGCATTGGCAGGAGGATTCTTAACCACTGAGCCACCAGGGGAGCCCCTCCCATGATATTTTGATTACCCTTTTTACAAGAAGAAAACTGAGGCCCAAATAATTTAATGTTGAAAATAAAAAGTTCCCCTTGTGTTTGTATATGTATTTTAAAAATTTTATGCTTATAATTTTTAAAAATTATGAAACAATGTGATTAGGGTAGTCAGAAAAAGGGTCATAATTTTCAAATTATATTTGTATTTTTATCTTGTGAACACATTCACATTAACATGACACTGGTATTAGACTTAAGAAATTTATGTGTTTTATTGTAGACCTTTTCAGAAACATTTTAATGATCATCATTTCAATGTGGAACATATCAGATTATTTTGAGATAGATGTAAAGGAAGGAAAGAGACAGAAGTAGCATGAAGAAACTGGAAAATGTAAGGTAATCTGAATTCAATGACAGATATTATGTCTGAGATCAATATATTTCTAAAAAAGTTTAAGCCTCAAATGTTTTTCTTGGTCCTGCATAGTCTGTGCACAATTAGAGACTGGATGATAACTTGAAAAAGTAGTGCATAATTTTTAAAAATTATAACAAATCACTTGAAGTTATACTTTTAAATTTTATTTTAAAAAATTATATAAGAAGTTTATAATATTTTAGAAATTTTTATTTAGGACTATATTTGTTTAATTTACTTCTGACTTCTACCCTCAAGCACAACAGTTTTCTTTAAGTTATAGAAAAAAAAATATTGAAAAGTAAAACACTGTTTTCCCAGGGGTTGTTTATTAACAGTAGGTTTCTAATGCATATCTTTCAAAACAGGTCATTAACTGAGAGATTTTGATTATAAAGAGAGAATATTGAAAAAAAAATAAGATCTTAATTTGTAACTTTTTACTATTAATATTTCTGTGACTACTCATATGAAATTCTTAAGGTGGTTGAAATCTTGCATAAATTAAAGCAATTCTAAAATTCAAGATATTTGAAGTTTCCTCTGTAATTTCATGGATTATTTATATATAAGTAAAATGATAGAATAAATAAGTGATAATCTAAGATTTGACTCAAGGAGATATAGGAGTACAAGATTAGAATGAGGAAAAGTTGATCTCTATATTGTTAAATCTCATTTAAAAATTTAAAGTATGCTTAACTATCTTTTCACAAGGAGAGATGGAGTCCTCTAGAAGTAAGATATATCCTGAAGTAAGTAATAAGTAAGGAGAGAAATTTTTGGAAAAGGGGGAAATAAAATTTGTACATACAATCATGAGTCAATTGTAAAATTCTGATGAATTTCTTAAAATATCTACCATTATTATGTGTGAGAAAAGTGAATGCATATAACATTTCTTTAAACATTGTGATAATTATTTTGTAAAATTTAAACATGTAGTTAAATAACTCAGATAAGCTCCCCTTCTTAAGCTTTTTTTTTTTTTTTTTTTTGTATAATAGACTAGACTGTGAGCTTTGCAAGTATATCCCTAACACAACAATTGAACTATAGCAGACTCTCAATGAATGGTTTCTGGAGAAAAGCCATGTTGGATTCTGCAAATTAGCTCACTTAGTACCTACTCCAATCCCCTTCTCCTTAGTGTTCCTTTACTATTGTGGACGAACTCTCAAAACAAAATTATCCAGATTCTTTCACATGAAAGACTCACCATGTGATGTAAGTTAAGCCAAGCAGATGTATCCACGTGAGACTTGGAAGGCAGAAGTGAGTAATGTAGTGTGGTGGCTGTACATGTGAAGATGTGGTACAAGCGTTTGTTTCTCTTAGGGCATCTCTAACAAATTATTTGTTTTTCTGTCTCTGATAGTTTAGGCCTCAAGTAATAGGCATTAACGTAGTAAGGTTTCCACTAGAACAATCCCAGTTACAACTGGATATTTTCTTGTTTAGGTCATTCCAGGGTTGCTGCATTGCTGTGTAAGTTTCAGGCTAGGTATGACTCAGGCTGTATGCCCTTGCCAAGCTACTTTTTCACTGAGTTGTTTCTGCTCAGAGGGAAATATTTTTCTAATTCATACAAATTTGCCCTAAAGACTTGTTGGGCCACCCTCATTACTAACGATATAGCATCAAACCTTACTTATCTGTCTTTCTAGAAATTTTGTAGGAAAAATAATACACTGTAAGAAATCCTGTTGTTTATAGGATTACACTGGACTGTTGTATGCAACTACGAAGCCTAACAGGAATGAAATTCTTGCCCCTTTACTTCATGCTAGGTAGTGATATTGAAACTCAATGTGATTCTCTTTTGTGTGTGTGTGTTTCTTGTTTATTTACTTACAATATGTATTGAAAGAAACATTTAAGCCAACAGTCTACAAAATTAGAAGTGATTTCCTTGATAGTCCTTCTTTTTTCTATAACTCCAGGAGAAAAACATTCAGTATAAAATATTGTGTAAATGTTGACATCTTATATTCTCACATACTTTTTCCTAAATTATCTTTTTTTCTTTTAATTGAAATCAAGCATATAATCCTGCAACATATGAGACCAAGCAAAAAATAACTATTTTTCTTCAGGAAACACTTGTTCCAGTAAGATAACTTATAAAACATTCAAACTTGCCTCCTTATCAAGACCACAGCTTCTTCATTAGAATTAAACTAATAAAGTTCCTGCTCATCAAGACTGGCTTCAAAATTCCTGCCTTACAACTTTCCTCCTCATCCAAAGCTATTATGTGATAAATCTTGCCCAATTCCAGTAAAATTCCCAACTTTTTAAAGTCTGTCTTCAAATCATCCAGCCCAAAATTTTAACTTTATTAACTTAAAAAACTTTGGGAAAAAAATATTAGGAATTAATGTAATTATAAAACAATGTTTTCTAATTCTATACCTCTCATATGTTCATCACAACTTGGAAGATAAAGTTTACATTAGCAAATGTTTAGCAATAAGGTTCATAATTTGACATATTTTCTTTATTTTTTTTGCGGTACGTGGGCCTCTCACTGTTGTGGCCTCTCCTGTTGCGGAGCACAGGCTCCAGACGTGCAGGCTCAGCGGCCATGGCTCACGGGCCTAGCCGCTCCGTGGCATGTGGGATCTTCCCAGACCGGGGCATGAACCTGTGTCCCCTGCATCGGCAGGCGGACTCTCAACAACTGTGCCACCAGGAAAGCCCGACATATTTTCTGTTTTGTAACTAATTATGGACTATGGGCTTATGAAGCTCTAGCCATTTCTTCACACACTAACGTTTTTTGTTAATGTCATATATTTATGAATTGGTTGCCTGTGTTCCCGTCCATAAAGTAAAATAAAACAAAGCTAATAGTCTTCTATGAAAATTAAATCTTTAAAATTTCTCACATTAACACATGTTCTAACCTGACTATACATAAATTGGTTAATTGGTTATTCAATTTTGAATATAAATTATGCTTATCATAGTAGTCCTCTTTGTTCTGTTCTTTGTCAAGAATTAGACAGTTTGTGTGTTTATGTTGAAATGTAACTAACCCAGCTTTAAAATACTTTCCTACCATAACTCCATAAAATTAAGCTAAGAGAATTTATAAAACCAAAGGATTGACAGAAAACAATAAATACTGGTAAATATATTGTTAATTATCAGCTTCAAGTATCTTCTTTGGATTTACAAGAAACCTAAGAGTCCATTTTCATATATTTTCTTTAATTCAACACCTGAATTTCCCTGAACGCTATACAACAGTTATGCTTTTGTTTGAGCCAGCTAACAACTTCTCACAAACAAAAGCTATCACCCTGAGGTAAGATTTTTTGGCCAGACATACAAATGACTGATGTTTCCCTTAAAGAAGTCACAAATAAATGGAAAGATATCCTGTGTTCATGGACTGGAATAATAAATATAGTGAAAATATCCATAGCATCCAAAGTGGTTGACAGATTCAGTGGAATCCTATCACAATTCCAATGTCACTTTTCACAGAAGTTAAAAATAATAAACTCCTAAAATTCATATGGAAACACAAAAAAACCTGAATAGCCAAAGCAATTTTTTTTTTTTTTTTTTGGTGGTACACGGGCCTCTCACTGCTGTGGCCTCTCCCGCTGTGGAGCACAGGCTCCGGATGCGCAGGCTCAGTGGCCATGGCTCACAGGCCCAGCCACTCCACGGCATGTGGGATCCTCCCAGGCCGGGGCATGAACCCGCATCCCCTGCATCGTCAGGTGGACTCTCAACCACTGCGCCACCAGGTAAGCCCACCAAAGCAATCTTGAGCACAAAAAATAAATCTGGAGGCATCAACTTCCTGATTTTAAATTATATTACAAAGCTATATTAATCAATACAGTATTGTGCTGGTATAAAAACAGACCCTAAGAACAAAGAAAGAAAATAGAGACCCCAGAAATAAACCCAGGCATATATGGCCAACTAATCTTCCACAAGTGTGCCAAGAATACAAAATGGTACAAAGATATACTCTTCAATAAATGGTGCTGGGAAAACTGGATAACCACACGCAAAAAAGTAAAACTAGACCCTTATCTTACACCAAAAATCAACACAAAATTTGTTAAGGACTTAAAGGTAAGACCTGAAATCATAAAACTTATAGGATAAAACATAGGGGGAAATCTATTTGACGTTAGTCTTGGCCATGAATTTTTGGATATGAAACCAAAAACACAGGTAACAGAAGCAAAAATAAACAAGTAAGGTTATATCCAACTAAGAGCTTCTGCACAGCAAAGGAAATTATCAACAAAATGAAAACACAATTACAGAATGGGAAACAAACATTTGCAAACCATATATCAGATAAAAGATTAATATCCAAAATATAAAAAAAATTTACAATTCAATACCACGAAAAAAATACAAATAACCCCCACCAAAGTGAACAAAGGATCTGAACAGACATTTTTCTAAAGGAAACATACAAGCAGCCAACAAGTAAGTGAAAATGTGCTAAACATCACTAATCATCAGGAAAATGCAAATCAAAATAACAGTGAGATATAATATACAAACACCTGTGAAGATGGCTGTTGTTTTTAAAAAAGCAAATGGAAAGGATATGGAGAAAAGGCAACTTTGGTATGATATTGTTGGAAATGTAAATTGGTACAGGCACTATGGAAAACAGTATGGAGGTTCCTAAAAAAAAAGGCAGAACTACCATATGATCCAGAAATTCCACTCCTGAGTATTTATCCAAAGGATTTGACATCAGGATCTCAAAGAGATATCTGTACACCCATGTTCACTGCAGTTATTCACAATAGCTAAGACATAGAAAAACCTAAAACTCCATCAATGGATGAAGAATAAAGAAAATATGATATATACATACCATGGAACATTATTGAGTTTTAAAAAAATAAGGAAATTCTGCTCTTTGTGACAATATGGATGGACCTGACATATTATGATGTGAACTCTCATACATAGAAAAACACATATCCTATGATCTCATTTATGCCACCAATCTAAAATAGTCAAACTCATAGAAGCAGAGTTCATGGTTGCCAGGAGCTGCGGGAAGGGGAAAATGGTGAGGTGATGGTCAAAGTGTACAAAGTTTCAGTTATATAAGATAAACATTCTGAAGATCTACTCTACAGCGTAATGCCTATAGCCTACAATACTGTACTGTGTACTTAAAATGTGCTAAAAGAGTAGGTACTATGTTAAGTATTCCTACTCTTACCGAGTCCAAGCTCGCTCTGCTCGCTGCACGGCAGGACAATGAGTCGGCGACGAGGTGTTGAGGCAAGGAAGACGACTTTGTTTGGAAAGCCAGCAGACAGAGAAGATGGCAGACTAGTGTCTCCGAAAAACATTATCTCGGGGTTTGGATGCGTTTCTTTTACAGCACAGAGAGGGGTAGGAGATGAGGAAGTAAAGTTAAAAAGACCATAAGTTTTGCAAATATCCCCTGGAATGGCCAGCCTCGGTGAGGGGATGTGTTAATTTCTTCTTTCTTGCCGTCATCCGCAGGTGGACAGGGTCAGATTGTCTCCCTGTGAGCTGAACAGAGGCACTTTAGTTTAACCTTCAGGCAGAGGGACAGGGTTCCCTGTGGCAGGCCATTATGTGTGATTATAATAACAAAAGCAACAAAAAGCGAAGGTTAAAGTCAAAGAAACAGATCGAACATGGAGTCCAATTTAGCTCTTCCCTGTTACAACACACACACACCAATAATAATAAAGGGCGTGTGAAGAAACTATGAGAGGTGATGAACATGTTTATGGACTTAATGGTGGGTATGTTTATGCCCAGACTCATTTTGTTGTGTACATTAAATATGTACAGGTTTTTACATGTCAGTCATGCCTCAATTAAAAACAAAAACATCTACATTAAACAGTAATAGAGAAGCTTCCCTAAATCTTATATAGGGTTAAAGGCACAAACAAAACATCTCACTCTTCTTAAAAGTAAAAGAACAATATTATGAACATATATATATGTGTGTGTGTATATATATATATATATATATATATATATATTTGTATATACTTTAGAAAAAAGATACTTTAACATTTTCAGGAAAAAAATAGCCCTAAGCTCATTATAAAGATCATTTAAGGTGAAGTATAAAATTTCATTTTAAGAGGAAAAATTTCAATTCTTAAGGAAAAAAATGAATAAATATATCCCCAAGAAAGCAGTCATGAGTTTTGTGGGGAAATAGTATTAAAAACAAAGTCTTCTTGTCTGGAAAATCTCTCCACAAAGGTGGTAGAGAAAGAAAACTGTTGTTGAGTCAACATTAAACCTGAATGTGATGCATATCATGGACAACCGGCATTGGGTGCAAAAACAGAAGGAATCTTCACCCTTTTAGATAACCAAGCAGATATAACCCATTACATACATGTTCTCAAGATAAATTATAACTAGTCCTCAAGTAAGAGGACTCTGACAGCATCATTTATCACACATGGTTTATCCTAACTTTACCTGGTAATTAGGGTGACGATCTATGCTGGCTAATTGACTCTATCTGGAGGAACCAAAAACCACTTCTCATCTCTTAATGAGGTTTCTTTCCACATATGGACACTGGGAGATCCCCTGCTCTCTCCCTTGATCTCTCCATTTCAAAGAGAGTACTCTCAGGTTCTTGAGAAATTCCTGGTTTAGAAAGCTAACAAAAGGCCAGCTGAGAGAATGCCAATGTAGTTTTGAAAGTATTTGTATACATTTCAAAGAGATGAGAAAACACGATTACTTATATGTTTTCTAAGGTAAATGCTCTGAGAAAAAGAAGGGGAGGAAAATCTCTTCTCCCATTTTCAACAGGGAGAAGTAAAGCAACTTATTTTTAATTGTATTTGTCCTTAGACTTTAGACACCCACAACTGACAGCATAGAGCATAGAGAACCAAGGATCAGAACAGAAGCCGACTTTTATTAATAAGAAATGTTAGAAAGACAGAAAATAATAGAATAACAAGAGGCTTTTAAAAAATATTAAGATAACAAAAAGGTTTACCTTAACTATGTCTGAAATAAAGCAGAAGAAAGGAATTATTTTCTTGAGAAAGATGATTATTACAATATTTCATAGGAAAAGACAAGTATGAAACCATAATTTTAAGGTTTTTTTTCTCTATGAAGGAATATAATCCTCAAAATAATAAGGCAACATGCAAGAGATTAAGATACTTGTTTGGCTATCCTCAAAGCCTGGCAGATTTCCTGGTCCCTAAACAATGTTGAAATAATGTTTATTTCTTAAACAAATGAGGAATGTGCTTGGACTATATCCCATTGGAAAAGGGAATCATTTTATGTGTGATTGTCATCAGACTTGTATTTTTAAAAAGCTCTTTTAGAAAGTTCTGTGGAAGTAGGATTTTAAACAAACAAAGCAAAGGCAGGAGAAAACTTTAAAGAACTTTTGCAGTGAGGAATGTAACTCATATTGCTGTCTGGGTACTTAGTCTGCTAATATCTAGGCAAAACTGTCTTACAACCCTAAAAACACCCTGTGGATTTCTGTGGACTAAACTTTCTCCTAGCTGCCGTGGGCTCTGATTTTTCACATCTACTAAATTCTCATTAACTTTTCTATATCCTATGGCTTGTTTTTCATCTCTGTCATGATATTGACCAAAAATTTTAGTCATTGCATCAGTCAATGAAGAAGTCAGAGAAGAAGAACCTTATATCTGTGTGTGTCTCTGTGTAGATAGATGGATATATAGGTACATAGAAAGATAGATAGATGGTTGGTAGATAGGTAGATAGATAGATTTGTTATAGGGAAGTGGCCATATACAATCATGGAATCATGGGAGCTGGGTAACTGGTCTCTGCAAGTCTGTTGTTTCTACATCTGATGCTGGAGCTTGATATCCACAGGGCATGCAGTCATTTTGGGAAGATAGAGGTAAACTGGAGAAGATCAAGGTAGGTTGAAACATTCAAGAACAAGCTGGATTCCCATAGGATGAACTGACACCTTTTCTGTTCCTGTTGCCTCTGATTTGGTGATGAGGGTGTTTTGCAGAATCCAGGATCCTTCATCACAAACCTGAACACACATATGTGGCCCAGGAGTCAGAGAAGCCAAGGATCCCGTGGAAGGTAAAGCAGGTACAGAGCTGTTGCCTCATATCAGCAATGTGAGTCAGCAGATCAGTGACATCGTATATGAGCTGAAAAATAGCTGCTGCTTTCCTTGTGCCCTCCAATTCCCCCAAGAATCTCCCCTGTGGCCCTCTAACTAGAAACAAACAAGAAAATAAAATTTGGGAAATGTAATTCAGCCTAGTCAATATTACACTTTACAAAGCCATCAGACTTAGAGATATCTTTACTTCTTGATTCCCTCACCCCTCTCCCCACCAAATACACTCATATGGGGCAGCTGTCCATAGTAAATTTTATTAGAAAGTTTTGGAAAATAACACTTCATCTCAAAAAGTCCTTCAGCCTCTTTTGCCTAATCAGATTATTGATTTCTCTCTTATATTTCTCATTCATACTCTGAACAAATATATGTACATTCACACTCATCCATAAAAAATACCCCTCCCTGGTCAAATAAACACCATTCATTAATCTCTTTTTTGCATACAGGTTATAAATAGTTATATCAATACTACCAAATTTAGCATTACATTTTTTGCAGTCATAAGTTAAGCAGCAAATTTAAAAAATGAAGCCTATTCTCTATCATTGTAAAAAAGAATGGTGTTCTTTTGAATATGTTAAATACATCTAAAAAGTTATTAGTCAGAGTTGTCCCAGGAAAGGCTTTTTTAGATAACCCACAACTTAATTATTAGGTAGCATAATAAAAAATGAAATACAGGAACAAAAATGCATTTGGCAGACTAAACAACATTTATTCTTTTCCTTGAAATATTTACTTCTACTTATAACTTTCCTAAGGGGAAATGTGTCCTTGTTGCTTATTCTTATTTAGATGTCCTGGAAAATGGCTATGATATTTGCTATAGATAGTGTTGACTAGTTTATGCTTGTACAGATAGAACTTTAATGTTGTTAATCTAAGACCTGCCAAATGTTCTTACATACTACTCTGCAACTTCCCATGATCCTCTATTGTTTTTCTTTAAGTATTTTATGCTCTTGACAGAAATCCAATAGTGCTTGCATTGTCTGATTATGTTTAGGGTTTTCAAGATCATTTGCAGTGGTTGACAGATCACGATCCCCATAAATACACATTTTGCAGGTTTTTATTTATTGACCTGTTACTGTGTAAAATTAGAATTTGTTTTCAATATAATCCTGCTATTAGAGCTGATATTTCCTATAGACAATGAGTACTATTCAGGCATTTATTTCCTTTTTTGGAATTTACTGTGAAACAGTAACTTCTGAAATTGGAAACGTCAAATTTAGTAGTTATAAGCCAGAGTATTTCAAAAGCTTAGAACAATATTTGAAATAAATAAAGTAGTAGGTATTTGATCTCCTACTCCTATTTGATGATTTTACAACTAGTTAAAAGATGATTACACATAAAGGAATTTAAATCATAGGACATTAAAACTCAGTTTGACATGGGTAGAAACTAATTTCTATTGTAAAACTAATATCCAATATCATTCTGCAATGTATTTCTTTCAAAAATCCTTGGTACCTTTTTGTATGGATATGTCCCTGTTTTGTGGAGTCTGTCTGTGAGACTCTATAAAAACATAAAACAAAGAGAAACCAAAATATCTCTAAAGACCAACCTCAGAGTCAGAAACTACCTTGGCGCTTATTGGTGTCAAGATTGCCATATGTCTGACAGCTAAAACATACTTTTCATGGTACTTGTTAAAAATGTACAGCAACTGTTGATTTTTGGTTTTTTAAAACTTTAACCTCACTCTTCTGACCATCCTACTTTCCCAAATCTAAAGCAAAAGAAGACAAAACAAAACAAAAAAACCTTTCTTTTAAAAAGAGTTCAACATTCTCATATACCAACCCCATAACATTTTCTCTGGATTACTGTGGTTCTTTGAAATCTCAAATACCTCCCTTTAGTTAAAAGATACAGAAATGAAATGCCCCTAAGTACTGCTTTCTTAGGAAGCAAGTATTCTGGACTTGGGCCTGGGTGATTCAGTAGCATTCTGCCCTTGGGTGGCCTGTTGTTTGTAAACTGTACTGTTTCCTGCCTATGCATGGAAGGGTTTGACATTTAGAAAAAATCAGTGCATATTAAAAAAGATAAAAAGTCTGTCCCAAAGAAAGAGAAAGAGAGAGTAAGGATATGAACCAAAAGTTCAGTTGAACTGGTTCCAGATAATATCAGAAACTAATACACATGGTTATGGACCCTTATACATATTAAGGTGGTTTAAAAGACCCAGGGAATTCTTAATTCATGTATTTCCCCCCAAAGAGATGTGTACTCTATTAACATGGTAAGATATATTTTTACATTAAAAGTGTGAAATCTAGATGTCTCAAAGGGCAGCACATTTACACATTTGTAAATGTTTATTGTTCCAACCAAAGGATGACAATGGGCTCTTCACCCTCATCTATGTGGGACTGAGAGATAAATTGTATGATCAGCAGTTCTTATCATAGACTTAGACTATTATTTGTCTTGCTGTTAGACTTCCTGATGGTCTAATTTGCAGCTATTTGCAATTGTTTCTTTGTTTCATAGGCTGCAAAATACCTTTATTCCAACTGAGAGACGTACTGCATACCAAATTAGATTCTAGCTTCTGTCTTGATGAACAATGAGAGAAATATGCTCTGCGCTGTGTGCACCCTGAGACAGTGTCTTGACAAAGTGACAAATCATTCTCACTTGAAATATCTTTATTTTGCGTAAATACCATCCATACACGTCCTCAAGCCTCAGTGAGTGTTTAAGTGGTTATAAATAGATCCCTGTAGTTCAGTTATAAACCAACACTCCATTCATTACCAATGAAAAAGGCATTTCAAATTCTTAGTGCAAATTCTATTAGAATACATTATTAGAAGTAAATTACAACAATATTATTGGCTTGCAAAAGACTTCCTTCATTAGAAGACTACCTGCAGTACCTATCCCAGCTGGTAAAGTTTAATAGTTCATAAATTAGCATTTGTCAACACTTTGAACTCTATCATTTATTTTTACTGCATTTAAAAATCTTTGCTTGTTGGTTTAAGTCATTAAACATTTATATACTTAACCTTCTCAGCACTAAAATCCATGATTTTTTGGCAGTCCCTCAACAGACCGTACAGTGCTTAATATTTTTGTCTGCATAAATTGGAATATAATTCAGTAATATAAATTACTTATCTAAAATTGATCTGACTCTGGAAGCTAACAAATTAGGCATCTCATTTAAATGAGTTACTGCCTAATATGTCAGAAGATTTCATTCATTTTCATGGTCTAATTACATCAGTCATATGCATCTCATAATGTTTAAAGTCAGCTTTCTATAAATCATAAATATATAGAGAACAAAATTATCACAATCAAATTACAAAGAGCCCCAATTTCATGAACTGGTATGCCAGAATTATATCATAGCTATTTTACTTAATATGTAATTAATAATCTATTTTAAGTTTTCTAATTTAAATTTATTTTAAAGGTTTTATAGGTTCATCAACAAAGAGGAATGACTTTAATAGTACTATCTGGACATCACTTTGCACCGTGTACTATATTGTTAAATTTGATCTTGATTCACAACAGACCAATAATATAGATCAGAAAATATCTTGATTTGGGGACAAATGAAATGAAGTGGAAAAAATTAAAAACAGAAGAAATAACAATGGTCCTTGAAAGTTATAAATGCCTTTTTCAGTATCCATTTGAAAACTCTCTACTTCTCTTGAATGTTCTTCCTGCACGGATGTATGTAGTTTTCCTTTTTTTTTTTTTTTTTTGTGGTACGCGGGCCTCTCACTGTTGTGGCCTCTCCCGTTGCGGAGCACAGGCTCCGGACGCGCAGGCTCAGCGGCCATGGCTCACGGGCCCAGCCGCTCCGCGGCACGTGGGATCTTCCCAGACCGGGGCACGAACCCGCGTCTCCTGCATCGGCAGGTGGACTCTCAACCACTGTGCCACCAGGGAAGCCCATGTTTTCCTTTTTATAATAATAAGAACTACACTTGTCTAATTTTCATTATTGCACGAGGACTTGTAAAAGCAGGGTTGCTGGAGAGGATATTGACAACTTAGCAGGGGCCCTCATAGGCATACTTATGGAAGAATCAATCTACATTATACCAGAATCTTCTTCCCTCCTTGTGATTCCGATCAAATTTTACTATTATTTTATATCTTTCTCCTTTCCTGATTTGGCCCCTCATTAATTATTCATGAATTATTTCCTTTTCATTTCTCAGCAGCTAGATCCTGAGCTGCTTGATGGCAAGGGTAACTTTTTATATCTAAGTGTGCCTAACAGTCAGGGTTAGGGTTAGATAATAAGTAATCAAAAAATACCTACTGCATTAAAGAAAATACTTCCCTTACATACATATTTTCATTCTTTGTTTTCTTTCAATTCTAGGCTATGGATGCCAGATAAAATATTTGAATTTTTAACCAATATTTTTCCCAATTTTTTTCAATCATCTGTGGCCTCAACTTCATTTTTAGGATATTCTGTGGATTAAGAATGTTCTATAACCCCAGGGACTTCCCTGGTGGTGCAGTGGTTAAGAATCCACCTGCCAGTGCAGGGGATGTGTGTTCGATCTCTGGTCCAGGAGGATCCCGCATGCTGTGGAGCAGCTAAGCCCGTGCACCACAACTACTGAGCCTGCGCGTCTGGAGCTTGTGCTCCGCAACAAGAGAGGCCGTGACAGTGAGAGGTCCGCGTACCGCGATGAAGAGTGGCCCCTGCTCTCCACAACTAGAGAAAGCCCATGCGCAGCAGCGAACACCCAACACAGCCAAAAGTAAATAAAATAAAATAAAATAAAAATTTAAAGAATAAAAGAATTATTTGAAAAAAAAAACAAAGAGTGTTCTATAACTCTAGCTTTTCTAGACTCACTGTGAAATGAAGTAGAGTAGAACTGCTACTGCTGTTTATCACATCAGGATACGAGGTTGTCTGTGTCTAAACAGCAATGATTATTTGGATAGGTAGAGGGAATAGTCATACAGTGAATATCAAGATAAAGTTGAATTTTGGGACAAAGCAATAAGTGAAACCAAGAGCACAATAGAGGATTAAATGAAAATCTTACTTTTTTTTTAAATTTTATTTTTATTTATTTATTTATTTATTTTTGGCTGTGTTGGGTCTTCGTTTCTGTGCGTGGGCTTTCTCTAGTAACTCCTTAAAACTATGCTCTCTAATTTACTTCTTGGTCTTTTCATATCTTTTTCAAATATGTTTTGTGGTCCTCATGCAATTCTACATCTTTACCTTATCTTCTAGCTATATACATACTATCCATACTACAAATTAATGGAAACCAAATTAAATTGTTAGGTCTTTATTTTTACTGCTAACTCTAGACATGCATTTTATCTGCTTGTTGTACATTTCTCCCTAGATTTTTCACTAGCATCATAAATTTAGCTTGTCCCAAACCCCTTTCTTAATGCAATTGGTTCTTTCTTTTTACTTTACAATATCTGCAGATGGGACTATCTCTTAATAAATTGGCTAGATTCCTTTGGGCGATCTTTGATTCTTCAGGAATTTCTCTCTATCCAATTATTGTCAAATTGGTGTAGCACCTACCTCCACTACCTCATCTATGTATAATGCCTCCTTTCCTTTCTGATTATTCTCTTACCAAGATTATTGCAGACCTTGTAAATAACTCCACATTTCTCCAGCTCATTTGTGTAATGCTGTAGCTTATTAAAGAGATCACTGCTTTTGTCACTCAGTCAAAAACTTTCCAGCTGCATTGCATATAAATTCTCCCTTTCCCTATTTGGCCCCACTCAAGATATTATTTTAAACTTTTCTTCCCTCAAATTTCCTATATAATCAGCCAGGGAAACCACTTCTGTTGTTTCCTGCCATCAGACTTTTCCCAATGTGATATTCTCCACCAGGAATTCCAACCCGGTATCATTAACAACTGACTACATTTTATCTTTTCTCCATGAATTTCCTTTTGATTTCTAAGCTAAATAATGTTATCTCCCTCTCTCTCCCCCTCTCTCTCTTTTTTATATCCACTGGTATTCTTTAATGACACATTACTTTCCATTGATTTTTCTCCTCTTTATACCTCATGTGCCCCGACCAAATTGTTAGGTCTTTGATAAAGACATCTATCTTTCTATGCAGCCCCCAGCACATTACCTTGCTCTCAGAAGATATTTATAACAAGTTTACTTAATTAGATTGTTGAGTTGAAGGAAGTATTAAGCAGAAAAAAAATACTGCTAAATTTACCTTAATAATAAATAATATATTTACATTCATCTTTCAAAAGCATTTTACCTTTCTCTAAATAAACATGATAATCCACCTATTCATTTATAGCATTCCATACAGATTTCAGAAGGACTGAAGAAGTGACATAACTATTGACGTCTTGATTTTCTTGCAAACTAAAGTAGTGAAAGTTTTATTATTCTGTCAGTTATTTCCGAAGAATGACCATTCTTTCCTTGAACTGGTGTATGTGTACTCTAACAATTCTAACACAACATGACACTAAATGGAACTAAATGACAGAATAAACTAATGTTAGAAAAAGACTGCATGTTGCTGTTGACCTGTACACTGGAACTGGCTCACACACACACAAAAAATGCAAGAGCTGCAATTCACTTTTCACATGTGATATTTACTTTGAGTATCACTTCACCACTTGAGGGGGAAATTTTCTATAAGATAATAAAAAAATATATAATATAAGAGCAGTTGCATATACATGATCAGCACAACTGAAAACAAAATAACTCACCTTTTAGACGGTCTTTTAAAAGTCTTATTAGTTTTCTTGATTCCTCCTGTATCAGCTTTATTTGGTTTCCATTAGTTTTGTAGCATGTATATTATTTAGGATTTCTCAGAACATAGGGCACTCAGGTATTTCCTGAGGATCTTGCAAATCTTCAGACTTCAACTCAGCAGATCTGGGAGAGAGGATGAACTTCTAGATTTTTAATGTGCTCTCAGTTAATGTCAATACTGTTGATGTGAGGACTGAACCTTCAAGAAGCCAGAAACTAAATAGATAAAAGAAATAAAAGGTTAGCTTAAGAAAATTTAAAAATACCCTAAATCTATCTTTTGAGGTAAGATGAAACTGGATAGAAGTTGAAGGGATAGGAAGAAAATTAATGTGTATCGTATTTTAGGATAATTTAAGGTTTCTCTATTTTGAAAGAAAGTACATTCTACTTTATAGAGTGATTTTTAACCCTGGCTATATATTATAATTATGTGGTGAACTCTGAGAAAACAATGTTGATTTCTGTTTTAGCGGTGATGAAGTAAATCATGTTATTAGGTGTAATTTTCATTTTAAGAAAATAGAATTTGGATAAAATATGAAGCAATAGTTTTCAGTCATTGCACAATAGAAGCACAGTAGCATGACCCCAGAAGAAAGGAAAACAAATGAAAGGAGCCCTATAAATGCTTAAACTTCTGCCAGGGAGCACATTCGGATCCCAAGAGATCATAGAGTGATTTGCAGAGTTGAGGTCACAGAGATTAGCATTCAAACATCTAGGTGGTTGGAAGTTCCCTGGAAGAGTTCTTAATATGAGAAAAGCATACACAGAAAAGAGCTCCAAAAATTTGCATTAAGCGGACTAACTAATTTATTGCTATTGAGTGGAGGAAATTGTAGAAAGGAGAAAACTAAATAAGTCTTACACACATTATTCAAAGGTAAACAGTAGAAGATTTAATAATAGTATTAAATTTTTGAAGGCAAGAGAGGGGAAAAGTCTAGGCAGTATTTTAACTAAACTCTCGCCTTTTGTACAGATTCAATAGATCACCATTAAAGTTAAAGAAATAGAAATAAAATTGCTGTGGAACCTTTGTTTATTTAATAGTCTCATGAGAGCATATGTTAGTCCATTCTACAGAAAACAATCAAAAAGGATAAGAAAGGAATGTGCAATAAGTAACATCTCACTTGCAGATATATTTGTTTCCATTTGGACTTTATTTATCATACAATAGGTAGAATGACCAAGGAAATTTTATTTAAAATAATTTACCATATTTTAAGAGACATTATTATTAATACATTAAATATATTAAGCAAATTTTATTATCTAGCTGCTATAAGATGTTCTTTTAAAAATAAGCATAATTTGCTCTATAAAATCAAAGTGCAATATTGGAAGTACCTAACCCTGAAAGACATAATATATAAAATGAGGATAATCCACCTTTTTTTATATAAGCAGATATAGGAATGATAGAGAAGTATGGCTGAAATTTTATATTCTTCTAAAGTAAATGAAAGTGTTCCTATTTCTGATTTTATCACCCATGGGTCTGTAGAGTAGATTATGTCATACTGTTTTTCATGTGCCTTTCACTTTTTAAAAAATTCCAGCACCTTATCACATGTTATACTGTCAACAAAACATATAATAAAAATCAACTATGGGGGCTTCCCTGGTGGCGCAGTGGTTGGGAGTCCGCCTGCCGATGCAGGGGACACGGGTTCGTGCCCCGGTCCGGGAGGATCCCACATGCCGCGGAGCGGCTGGGCCCGTGAGCCATGGACGCTGGGCCTGCGCGTCCGGAACCTGTGCTCCGCAATGGGAGAGGCCACAACAGTGAGAGGCCCGCATAACGCAAAAAAAATAAATAAATAATAATCAACTGTGATTCGAAATCTAAAACATAAACATTCTTGAATAGATAGGCTGCATTTTATATCACTTTAGATTTACATCCTACTTAAAGTGATGGTATATAATGGAGAAACATTCTCTGATCTTTTTCCACTGAAGAAAAATATGTTGTCAATCAGCAGTTTGTCAAATAAGCTCTCATCTCACGAATGTTTGATAGACCAGGTGTTAGTGTTTCTTATGTTCAAGTAAAGAGGCAAAAAAGGCAAGTAAGAAAAACCATAGTTAAGTGAAAAAGAAAACTTTTTGTGTATATCCTTCCTACAAAACTTCTATTTTTAACTTTTGGTTACACAGTGAAAAAAATCATTCAATTTCATTCTTTTAAATCAGATTATACAAAGTTTATTTTATTTTCACAATTTTGTAGTTTTCTGGTGATGAATATAAAATTTAAAAACAACCCTAACTCATTTTCAGAAATTTAATTCAAGTACTGTTTCTTTTCCAGTGAAGGATGTGAGTTTTCCCAGTACTCTGCTCTGTCCTTCCACATGTCATATTTGATTTCATTTCTGTTTTCTATTTCCCTGGCTGCTTTTATCAGTCCAATGCTTGATACAGGAGAACAGCCCTGACATTTAAAGCAGAAGAGCTTGAATACCATGAACTTGACATTCAGAATTATATTTTCCAGCCAGAAATCCCTAACCTTAACATCTTTCTAAGGCTGAAACCATTTATTTAGAAAGCTCAACATTTAGAGGCAACATTTACGTCTTTGATTCCATCCTGTTCTCTAACAGTGTGAGATATCTAACCCATTAGAAATCCTTTATTTAGAGAATTATTTAAACACAAACCTATTGTGGTTCAGTGCAACATAATGTTTCTTTTCATTTATGTGTACTCAATACTTGCAAAGATATTCCTATTTTTCCATCCAATATAAAATAACTATATGCATGTTTTAGATTCAATCATTTCTTTAGGGTTAGGGTTTAAGAATATGCACATTTTGAATATTCATTCAGTATTCTCAAAATTAAAGAAGATTTTGTTTGATAGCATTTGATCATATTAGATTACATAACTTGATTTTATGTAAAACAGTAAATGCTTTTATATTTTCTGTTTAAAATTATGTAAAAGATCTAATTTTGGAGAAGGTATTATATCATGACCAATAGATAAAAAGAATTGCTTTAATTTGCTAAAGATATTTAGTTTGTTAGACAATCTATAATTAATCATATCCATTCTTTATTGATTAAATATAAAGCATAAGGTAGAGAAAACAAATAACGGAAGGCTTTTTCCCATCTGCCCCATATTTCTTCCTATAATACATAAATGTAAGAGATATGTCTAATGAAATATGGAATAAAGTAAAATGTGTGGATATATTTATTCAGAATTACTGAATGTAATTTTGTATATAACACAAGCAAATTAATTGTGAAAATGAGTTTTATTTAGAATTACTGAATGTATTCAAATAATAAGGATGCATATTCAAAATCAAAACACAAAAGTTTTTTTTTAAATTATGCATGACATTTTTATCCTTTACTGAAGGGAATGAGAGCATTTCACACAGCAGTGACATGCAATTTTAAAGATGGTATATTTCCTTCTGCTGACTGGTAGCATATTTATTTAATTCTTCATGTTTTCAGGAATTTAAAGCAGTCCTGATATATTAATGCAGATCCTTTATAGTATATTAGATTCCCAACTTCAGAATTTAATGTAATTAAAATTTTAGAATTTTAATATAATTAATTATGTTATCATCAATGAAAAGATACTATCACACAAATCTTATTCCTTTGCCTAAGGAGTCGCAAAGCAGTAGAAAACCCAGATGAATATTATTCTGCCATGTCTCTCTGAATGCAGGTGTTTTCCTGCCTAGAGCAGTGGTTCTTCAATTGGGACCCTAGGCCAGCAACATCAGCTCACCCACGTACTAGTTAGAAATGCAAATTTAGGCCCGAGGTGTTTGTGTTGTGTTGTAAATTATGAGAACCACTGACCCAGAATATCTCAGCAGTTTCTCCTTCTTACTTCCCTGTAATCAGTCCCAAATATAGCTGTAAAAAATCTCCCTACCACCTTTACAACAAACACACCTTACTCCTCAGAATTATAGTTTGTCTTTCATGAGAAATAAAGACCAAAAAAAGCTTAGCAACCTCAAAAATTCATCTCTGTTACATTAAAATATACTATACAATTGTTATCATTTTGTTTCCTCACACTTCAGAACACTGTAAAGATTGATACCATGTTGGTGTTGTAGTGAAAAGGACATTTTTTTTTACTTATTTATGCCAGGTCAAACCCTGACACTGATGACTGGAAGTGTGATCTTAAAGCTCTCTTAATTGTACTAACTACAACTATAGAAAGGAAATAATGCTATCTAAGGCTTTTAGTGTGTAGATTAAATAAAGATAGATTAAATGAATATAAATGATGTACTTCATGTAAAGTGCTTGGAAAAACGTAAGCACTCAACACCTACATGCCCTTTCTTATGTTTTCTTAAGTATAATTTCTTCTTTTTCTTGTAAATCACGTCTCAATGGGTCTCAAAGTAATTCTCAAAGTAAGGTTTCAAAATAGTTCCTAAAAGAGTAATTTTACTTTGGTAGCTCTGATAAGAATAAAGCATGCCCCCTGTTATCTCCCACTGAATATGTAGCACTTTCTAAAATGCTCCTTTTTCACCCAATTATATTTGTTCCTGTGTACAACTAGGCCTGGTCCATTTGTCTTTCTATGAAGGTAGCAAGCACTTGAAAATAGAAAGCATCATTAGCTTTTGTCCTTTATACTACATTGCCTAGTGGAATGTTTTGTAGATAGTACGTGCTTATTTACAGCAGACCACATAGCCTCATCTGTACAAGTCTATTCATCTTGGAAGAAAAAAAGATTATTTAGGCATTTTAATAATTAACCTTCATTTTGTTCTGTATTAATACAACCTACAAGTGCTGGTAAGTTTCACTTTTTGAATTTTAAATATTAACCCTTTTTGTTTTGCTATCACAAATATCTAACTTATTTTTTTTACATTGATTTAAATTCTAGTAACTCAGGTAATTTATTTACCATGCACAATTTTATTTTCCAATGTTCTACTAAATCCAAAATGTTGCCACTAAAACTTATTTATTACCTGTCACATGTACTTGAAGACATTCCACTATTCTACAGTTTTCAGAAATTATAATTTATTTTATTAGATATTCAATAACTGTAATATAAATTTTCTTTTTTTCTTCAGTTTCAACTCTTTACATTATGCATCATTGAACTTAACACTAAAACAGTTTTTTATTTCATATTTTCCAATAATGTCTATTTTGTTTCCTTCAGGACCATTTTCATGGCCTACACTCACTCACTATTTCAGCCATCTCCTGTTATATTAAAGCAGAAATATATTGAATAAGTATGGAGGATACTAGAGAGAGTATGACATTGTTTTCATGAATTTTATGGGGAAGAATGTAATATAATGTCTAAAATTTTAATTAAAATATTCCTATAAAAGGAATTCATGCACTGCATTAATTCTGTTAGTAAGTATTCTTTCACGAAAGTATTCTCTGTATGTGTATCGAGAACAGCTGCATTTAAATCCCGACCCTATAACTTGCAAAGTATATGACTTTGGGCAATTTATTCAAGCTCTCTGTCAACTGAAATTAAAATGCACAACATGAGAGCTGTGAATTTCAGTTTTATTTAGGAACTTATTAGGACCATAGCCCTGGAGATAGCCTCTCAGCTCTGTGGAATTGCTCTGAAGAGGTTTGGGGTGGGGGGAGGTCAGTATATATGTGATTTTGGAGAAGGGGTATATGCAGGCAAGCATATATCTTGGTAGAAGGTTACTGTGCGTCAAGAGGAATCCATTAATGATTTTGATGCTTCTCTAAGTATGGGAAGATGCAGTAATTGAGGTTCATAAGAATTTCTTCTGAAAATATCTAACTATTAGAAGGCCTGTTCTGACAGTTTCCACAGAGCACAGAATCCATCATTCCTGATCTCCATCCTGAATTCCTTTCAGGGTGTGTTGAAGTTTAGTGACTGCAGGGTCTCAATCCTTGTAGCACCAGATGGAGAGAACATTCTTTACTTGGCAGTGTTCCCTCATGGTCATAAATTCAACCAAGGTTTAGGAGGCATTTAGTGACCATTTTGTCCCATGGTACTAGGAATCCTCACTCCTATGTCAGGCCCAGATTCTGTTGATAAGTCAATCAATGTGCTATTAGTAGACTACACCCTGTTAATTGTAGCCAAATATCACTGGACTACCTGATTTACTGGTCTATTATGGTCCAGGAAAAGTTTCCTTCTTATTGCTTCTTCCCATATCTAGAGTTACACTATTACAGTCATTGATTTCATATAGAACTATATATTTGGTCAATCATTTTAAGTCACCTAGTCATCATTATTTTTATTAAAGGCTCAGTCACACATTTGGTAAGGTACGAAACCACCATCTTGTAAAATAAGCAGAATACAAGTAATATAGATAATAGGATTAATTGGGTCCTTACTAAGAATTTAAGCCAAGAACTTCAACAAACTATTACCCAGTATATTCCCAGGTCATCTGAGTCAGTCTGTCCCACATGAATCACTATCTTAAAGGTAATGATATATTGACCTTCTTCATAAGACACCCAGCCCAATTTCCTAGTGTTATTAAGCTGATTATCCTTAGTATGGTTTAAATGTTCCCAACATAAGGGAGCTTTTAAACTTAAGTGATTGTAGCCTGATGTTAACTTTATATATCCATCCATAATTACATGAAGTTTCCTTCTAATAATGGGAGATTATGGCATTTGACAGAGATTTAGCTCACTGTTCTGACTGAGATTGAATAACCTTTAAAGAAAATTTTTATTCATGACCATGATCAGAACAAGTATAATTGTTTGGCCAAGTGAGGGCGATCCCATCTAGTAATAGTAATAGTGGCCTGAAGAGAACTATAATTTCATTTTTCTAGAGTAAATTTCCTACAGGCTATCCAGTTAGAGCCTTGGAGAGGAGAAATCCACCAAGGTAACCCAGAAGTACTAGATGTGGATAATTGATCATAAACCCAATAATTGGATTAATTTTAAAACTGTATAGGAGTGTGCCCATGATAGAAAAAAAAAATGATTCATATGCAAAAGTCTAAGAAATTAAGAAAACATGTATAATTATGCAAGTGAGTTTTGGCATCTTCTCTACTTCTGCTGTTGTCTTCTCACCCTGGTGTGGGCGTTGTTTCGTCTCTGTTTGAGCATTGTTTTAAGGTGAATTTGAGGTCAGCAGTCCTCTCTATAGACCAATGTGGTGCAGGGGCCCTTTCTCAGTGGGAAATATAGATGCAAGTGTTCTGTTCATGAACAGAAACTTTTTCTGAGTTTCTTTTCCACAACCTTCTATAACCTCCTATTTTACCTTCAGAGTTTTCCTTGCACACAAAAATGTTTTCCTAAGTAGTTTTAATTACATTTTTTATTAGAATTGTTAGCGCTTAAAAACTTTAATTTCTAGTAAAAACTAAGAAGTAACCAATTGTACACTAGCAATCTGTATATTGGCAAAATTATAAATACAATTTATAATTACTGAAAACATGTGCTTTCTTATAGATAATGTCTCAGTGTTACACCAAACATATTTATTAACAGTTACAAATATATTTAGTTTCCCTGTAAAAGGAAATCTATATTCAGTAATTAATATTCCAGTGTCTTATTTTATTTGGAAATGATCTAGTTTTATTCAATAACCGTCCATCATTTAACTTCATTTAGCAGAACCCCGAGGTTTCAAGTTACCAAATACCTGGTATTTTTTAAGTGGATATTCCTAAGACATAATTATTCCTAAAGAGTTTAACTAAAAACTCTTACTACATTTAATTTACCTACAAAAATTTCATCATACCAAGGTTTTTTTTTTTCTGACAAATTTTTTAACAGAAATAATAAGCTCTTAATTGACTTCTAGTAAATGTAGGTATAATAAAAGTATTTACTAAATGTTGATGACTTTAAAGATATGTCTGTATTAATTAAATCAACAAACTAATTTTAATATCAAATATTAATTTAATACTGACTATTACCCAGATCATACGAACCTGAAATTCATTTGGGTTAGTTTTTTTATACTTCTAAGAATTTATATAAGTACTTAATTTCCTTTAAGCCAATTAAATAGAGTTCATTTACAAATTAATTTGGTAATACTGTCTGGAGGTAGAGGCATATCTATAACGTACACACAGATATACAGACAGACACAAACAGAGATCTCATAATTTCATTTTCAATACTCAGTCATGAATCGGGTATTATAGTGTAAAATTCACTAGTTTATAAATAACAGTGGGAATAAGTTAAGTTTACTTGCTTGAGTTTCAAAAGGCCTCTTTTCTCCCTTTTTATTTTTAATCTCAGGAATTGGAGATGGTCTAGATAAGAGTAAGATAAGATTTCCTGAGAGCCCTGGTAGAAAACTTATATCTCAAACCACAGGAAGAGACGTGCAAGCTCCTCTTAGAAGGACTTGTTCCCTTAGGGTCAGAAATCTAGAAGGATGTTTTATCAAGCTGGCTTTCTCTAACTGTGTGCACAAAAGCCAGTTTGGATTGTCAAAAGTGCCCCATCATGGCCATTTTCAGAGTGAGATTTGCTTTAATTTCCAATTAAGTAAGTACTTGTAAGTATAAGTTCCATATGTACATTAACCTGGCTGGGATGTTAATGGAGGTTGGCTTTCTGATACTCTTCATTTAGCCTAATTGTGGAAAAACATTAGCCCAGCCTCCTACCTAATTACACAGTCCAGACTGCTTAGTATGTTTCAACTGAGAAAATCCCAGTATCTTTCAACTGGGGTGGGGGGTGGATTTCCCCCAGTATCTTTCACCCAGCTTTCCCTAGGTACCTGTTATTCACTGCCAAATAAAACTCAGGATCATCAACCAATATTCAGGAGATCTGAGAACCAGGAGAGACTCACCTAAATTCACCTGGCCTCAATGAGGAAGTGGATGGGAACGAGGGCCCCTTGATTGTACCCAGGCTCTGAATCCTCATAGAGTTCAGCTGAAGGAGAGAAGTCTGTTCTGGGTCCTTTCGTGGTCACCGAAATTGTTGACAAATAAAAACGCACAACATGAGAACTGTAAGTTTCAGTTTTATCTGGGGATTCACTGATGACCATAGCCTGGGGGACAGCCTCTCAGATAGCTCTGAGGAACTGTTTCAAAGAGGTGGGGGAAGGTCAGTATATATGTGATTTGGGAGAAGAGGTACGTGCAGTCACGCACACATCTTGGTAGAAGATTACTGTTAGCCAAGAGGAACAGATATCTCTGTTAATAAATTTAGTGCTTTTCTAAGTATGGGAAGATGCAAGAATTGGTGTTCATAAAATTTTCTCCTGACTGTCAGAAGACCTATTCTGCTAGTTTTCCCAGAGCACAGAGTGCATCATTCTGGATCTCCACATTGAATTCTTTTCAGGATGTGTTGAAGGTCAGAGACTGAAGTGTCTCAAGCCTTGTAGAACCAGATGGCCAGTGACATTCTTTAATTGACAATGTGGGCAATAATAACAGTACCTACTCTCCAAGAGTGTTTTGAAAATTAAATATATCCATAAATATAGAGTCCATAGAAGACAATTGTTATATAGTTACTGTTGGGTTAATTAATAAGCATTTAAAAATAATATTTGGCTTCATATGAAGAATGAAAGAAGTACAAATACATAATTCTAGAATTTACAGTCTTATTTGGAAAATATGCAGCATACTTGAAGAAATCAAGAATTAAGTGCCCTATGCTAATTTACACCTAGTTGGGATATGTAGCAATTACCATGTAATTGTAATGCAAGTATATATTTAAGTCTTAGTGGGGAAAAAACCCAAATCTATAGTTAATAGTCTTGTGTTAACATTCTGACTTTTCCAATTATCAGATGACTAACATCTAACAAATTCCATAAACTACCCAAGATTTAGCTTTATAATTGTAAGTAGAAAGAGTAACTATTATCTTTTGTGGTTGTTTTGAGATTTAGACATAATCTATATAAAGTATATATATAAAGTACTTAGCATGTCAAGTCAGGCGAACACTCTTGGTAGACAATTTTATGTTTTCTAAGAAAACATTTATTATGAGAGTATCTAAAAATAATGATGACTTTATTTTTTTGCTTTGATAGTTGAAGTCCTGATACTATATCCAGATTCAGATATGTCTGGAACTAGTTGATTCATGTATATATTCTTTAATTCTCTATGTGCTTCAAGATCATTGTGAAGAACTCCATTTTTTACTCTACAAATTCAAATCCTGGCTTTGCATTCTTTATAGATATCTGAATTATAACTAATAAAATTATCTACCAAGAGTGTTCCCCTGACCTGGCATGCTAAGTACTTTATATAGATTATATCTAATCTCAAAACAACCACTAAATGTAATAGTTACTCTTTATACTACAATTATAAAGCTAAATCTTGGGTAGTTTATGGAATTTGTTAGATGTTAATCATCTGATAATTGGAAAAGCCAGAATGTTAACACAAGACTATTAACTATAGATTTGGGTTTTTTTCCCCACTAAGGCTTAAATATATACTTGCATTATAATTACATGGTAATTGTTACATATCCTAACTATGTGTAAATTAGCATAGAGCACTTAAATTCTTGATTTCTTCAGGTATGTGGCATATTTTCCAAATAAGGCTGTAAATTCTAGAATTGTATATTTGCACCTCTTTCATTCTTTATATGAAGCCAACTATTATTTTAAATGCTTATTAATTAACACAACAGTAACTATAAATATGTTTTCTTAATAAACACAAAGTTTTAGAATCAACAGGCGATTCACTCTAAATTTGAAACTGAAATATGTTTCAAATTCTAAAGTTACATTTATAGGTAGCAATATTATCTTCAAACATGATGGAAAGTCTAAGTTCTCATATATAACTTATTACTAACTATAGTTAAGTATATATAGGAAAAAATAATCAGTAAATCACTTGTTATAATGGCATACTGATTTGTTGAACATATATGTGAACTGTCATGGCTAAATTTTTTCTTCATTTATTACTTATCTCTAATTTATCAGAAAACACTATTAAAATTCTTTAAAAAATTTTTCCAAGATTCAGTTTGTTTAAGAGATGATTCCTTGATATTTCTGCTTCTCTTTATAGAAAAATTGCTGTGAACAGATAATGCTAGAGATTTTCTGCATGTTCCAAATAAGGAAAGGGATGAATTTATAGGGCATGGATCATCTAATTTATTTAGAGGAGGACTTAAAATTCAGTTTACCTTAATTTTTCCTGCTTATTTACTTCAGACACTCATAGTCAATTGCTCTCTCAAATCAGTTTAATTATATGTTTTACATTCTTTTAGTATATTCTTGAATAAACTTCTAACATTAACAGTCAAATTGTAGGTTTTCTTTCCTTCTTCGTATTAGATAAAATATTTAACATACTCAACCAAAGTTGCTCAATAAATATTAATTTCCCATTCCACTAACTTTCCAATCTACTCTCTTTTATGTTATCTATGTCTCTTCTTGACTGTTGAAATTATTATACAGATTAGAAGTAATGGACCCTCAGATACATAATAATTGTATAAATGAGTAATAATTATATAAGTGTAGAGACATTTATCAATAGTCACTAAAAACCAATATTGTTTATGATCAAAAATAATTTCAAAGATTTTAAAGAAGCTCTTTTGGAAATGTCTCAGCCAGAGTTGCTTTAATAATATAGGTTTAAAAAAATGCCTTCTCTGAATGCATTCCCTTTAGTCAGAAAAATCAGGAAAAAGGCTTTAATATGGATGTACACCTCAAATCCAATGCAAAGTGCCTTGTGAGGGGAAGACAGCTTGATTTCACTCTCATGGGATCCATGAATGAGGTGGTTCTATGTAAGGCCAAAACCACATAATTATGAAAGGCTTGGCCTCAGACAAAGTGAAACTCCCTGTGAGCTTTTGACTAGAGATTTATCATTAACTAAACACTGCAGGAGAAACTTTCCTGATTATAACTTAGGCAAAAACAGGGTGAAAAGGAGGGAAAACACTTTGTAATAAGAGACTTCCCATGTTCTAAAAAGTGTAACACATTATTCAGATAGAATTTTAAAACAATGAAGGTATAGAAGAGTTTTAATTTTTAAATTGTATTTAATTGTATTATTTTAGATCTAAAAAAAAGCCAGTAGTAAAATTTATAAAACGGGGAAGATGAAATGAAGAAAACTTAAAACAGAAACATTTTGAGGAATAGTCTAGCTGTCACATTTACATTTTAAAATGTTTAAGTTTAATTTATTATAAATTATATACATATATTTAATTATAAAGAAATTATATGTATGTACTTTTCATTTCCAGCTTGTTTTTTTATTTTGGGGGGAGGGGGGAACAGGGTTTGTCCTCCCTATATTTTTTGTGATTAAATTGCTAAGCTAAACGTTTATTTTTTAGCAAAAAGTACAATTTTGCTTGCTTTAGCAGGCTTATGACCATTTAAACATGTAATTAATAAGTAGTTCACATTGCAAGAAACAGACTAAAACATCTGACCGCAGAGTAAATATTTTTTCTCTATTGTTAATTTGACATGAACCAATTAAATCACTTGGTTCTCTCACTAAGAGTTTCTGATGTTTTATTCTCTACTCCTTTATCCCATGTTGATAAATAAAAACAACCCTGAGAAAAACAAATATTGTATGATATCACTGATATATGGAATCTAAAAAATATAACAAACTAGTGAATATAACAAAAAGAAGCAGACAGATATAGGGAACAAAATAGAGGTTATCAGTGTGTGTGTGTGGGAAATATAGGGGTAGGGGAGTGAGAGGTACAAGCTATTGGGTATAAGATAGGCTCAACAATGCATTGTACAACATGGGGAATATAGCTAATATTTTGCAATACCTGTAAATGGAAAGTAACCTTTATAAAATTTTTATAATTGTATAAAAATTAAAAAAAATTAAGTTAAAAATATAAATAAATAAATATAACTAAGTAAAAAATAAATACATAAAAACACCTCAAATTATACATACCTTTCTATTCTCTCTTTTTGGAAATTTACTTTGTTAGACCTCCTGGAATCATCCTTAATTCTCTCTTGTCTTCTCTAATTTCCTCTTCTGTTCTCTCTTCTCTTTTCACCTGTTCTCTCCCTTCCACATTCACTCTCTCTCTCTGCTTCTTTTCCATAACCTTAATTGTTTTTCTATTTTCTGGAACATTCTATTAAAATTTATTTTTAATTTCTTAATTTACAAAACCTATTTCTTGTTTTATAAATAAAACTTGTTATAAGCTTCTTACTATTATTTATTAGGCTGAATATTTTCTTTTAACTCTGAGTACATTCATTGTTTTGTGATTTTGTGTCTTTGTTTTCAAAGAGATCTTTTTTTTTTTTTTTTTTTTTTTTTTTTTGTGGTACACGGGCCTCTCACTGTTGTGGCCTCTCCCGTTGCAGAGCACAGGCTCCGGATGCACAGGCTCAGGGGCCATGGCTCACGGGCCTAGCCGCTCCGCGGCATGTGGGATCTTCCCGGACCAGTGCACAAACCCTTGTCCCCTGCATCGGCAGGTGGACTCTCAACCACTGTGCCACCAGGGAAGCCCTCAAAGACATCTTTTGCTCCTACCTTTGATTCAATTTCCTCTGAGTTATTTTGTTTATTTGTTTGTTAGTTTGACTTTTGCCTTTTATTATGGAGACTTGCTTTAAATGTCAGGTGATTTTTGACAGTCTTCATATATTTGAGCCATGTACTTACTATAAAACTAATTGAGAACTCTTTGTAAGTGATAAACCACTAGTGAACGTCACTAGGAACTGAGTTAATTCAATTCTTTCACTGGCAGATTATTCACCAAAAATAACTGCAGGTCTTTTCCCTTGAGCTGGTTGGTTTTTCCCAAAGAGGAAAACTTAACATGTTTTGCCAATAAATAAGCCTGGTGACAGCATTCTTGTATTTGAGTTGTGATATGGAAGTGGGATTTCACTATCAACAGTATAGAATTTCATTTGATTCCTCTATTTTAGTTCAGTTCTTTAGCCAACAAATATGCCTGATGTACACAAATTTAGTTAACTAGTTCAATATTTTCAGAGAAGAGTGGTCATTTTTCCGTTTGGATTTCAGCTGCATACATACTTGTTTTTATTGATAAATGTTGTCTTTGTTGTCATAGCTGTTCTGTGGGTCTGGGCATACAATTCCCACCCATAATTAGCTTTCTGTTTACATCATTTTGTTAAGGCAGTTATTACTCATTTATCAATTTCCTCTTCTGTTCCTTTTTTTCTGATCTCTTTTTTTCTTACCCATTTGTTTTATTATTGTATATTCATGCCTAACTTTGTCTTCTTTATGCTTGAATTATTTGAAGGAACACAGATAGTTATTTGTATTTGAGCCACTCTGTCTCATTGATAGTGCTAAAATATTTAAGGTACTTTTAAAATTGTTTTCTTTTCTTATAAACTCTTCCTTTACCCTAAGGGTAAATTGTAATTGCTTCTCTGACTAGAAACACTTTACTTTATCCTGAGTTATCTAACATTTATGAATGGATAGAAATTATCTAAGAAGTGCATCTTTTGATTAAGTTTGCCTAATGCAATGTCTGCTAACTTGGCATCTATTGCATGGTACATAGCAACAAACATTTCTTTAGGAAACATTAAATTATTGAGTGAATTGTAGCTATTTCTGTACTTGCATTTCATTCATTGGCTCATTTAGTAGAACGATCAAATTGAGGAGTGATGAATGGGAAGCATTTCCTAAATTTTATGTTGCTGTGTTGACAACAGGGACTGTGTAGCATTCATGTTTATATCTCCAAATTTACTTATTCAATTAATAATATTTGAAGTCCTGTTATGGATAAGACCCTGTTAGTGATAAATCTATGATCCATTGAAGCTTACATTCTACATGAGAAAAGTCAAATGGTAAGCAAATTCATACATATGTTGCATTAGTGGTTAGTGTTTTAAATTTGGACAAGGATAATGAGGATGATAATAAAGGTATTGCTCCCTTATATAGAGTACTCAACGCACACTTTTGCAATAATGTGGCATTTGAGTAGATTCTGAAAGAAGTGTGGGATTGAGCGTGTGAACATCTAGACAGAGCACATTCTAGGTGAGAGAAGAGCAATTGAAAACACCCAACAAGGTGAAGCAGGCTTTTTGAATTTGTGGGATTACAAAGAAGCCAGTGTCTGAATGCAGTAAGTGAGGGACGCTAGATGGATAGCAAGTTCTAGCTCATAAAGTTCCTTAAAGACATAACAAGGGCTTCAGAATTTACTTTGAGTGAGATTAAAACTTATTAGAAGGCTTTTAGTGGAGCTGTAACACGATCCAACATAACATTTTAATAAGATCTTTCTATTATATAGATAACAGATGTAAGGGCAAACCACAAGGAAAAGTACATATTAAAACTAAATTAAGAATCAGATAAAAAATTAGCATGGCAGGACATGATGGAAGTGATGTAAGTTATCAGTAGTGACTGGTTTGGGAATATATTAAAAAGTCAACAGGATTATTTTGTGGAATGAATGTAGTGTAGGAGATTCAAGAATACTACAGGTAACCACTTGTTCCAAACACAGAAAGATAGACTTGTCATTTATAAAGAAGAGTGGAGAAGGAAGCTGTTGAGCAAATATGGGAGTTGGACAGAAAGTAATATTTCAAATTATTTACATATTCTGTGTTGAGATGCCTATTTTACATCCAAACACAGATGTTGAGATTTCAGTTGGCTAAGTAAGTCTGGAATCTTGAAGTAGAAGCTAATTCTTAGGCTATGTTATGTACTATAGTTACACATAATTGTTATTCCTCTATTATTTAATGGGGTTACCAGTTTAGAATAAATTTTTTGAGGGCTGAGGATTCCTCAAGTTCAAACATGAAAATCCTTCCTGTATATTAACACATCTTAGGAGTTCTCTGACAAACGCCAAATGAATGGGATAGGAACCAAATTATTCCCTGAATGTGAGAAATAGGAAAAGATGTGTCTTTCCTAATGTAGCTGACAGGCTTTAAAAAAATAAAACAACTCATTATACCAAGTTTTGTGTTTTTTTCCCACTTCTGTATAAGCTCTGAAACTATTAAAAAAAAATGTGTGCTAATGAGTTAGAAAGAAGTTAATGGGAAATTCTGTTTATGCTACACCTGTGAATGTCTATTATTATAAATAAAACATGGTAATTTATATACTTAGCAGAATGATTATTTATGTCTGGAAGCTAACACATTTCACTGTTGTTAATAATGACAGACAGAGAAGAAACAACTCCATTTCTCTCTCAAATGCCTCCTTTCTAGATAATTAAATTTCTTATAAAAGTATGTCTCTATTTTTCCCTTTTAGGAACTCTTCCATGTTTGTATGTCAATTTGTAGTAGATATGTGTAAACTACTTTCTAAATAGATCTATAAATTCTGTGGATAAGTGTAATTTTCTAAAATATACTTACAACATTTATCTTATGACCATTACACTTAATAAATCTGAAAATATAATGTGGAGCTATCCTATACCAATAATTCCTTTGTTATCTTATTAATATCCACAAACTCACTAAGATCTATATTTCTCCAACTATCTACAATTAATGTTATTTCTATAATCTGATGTAGTCAGATTCTACCTCAGTATTTTATGAAATATAATGGCAACCTCTAGATGGTGCTTATTAAATTTTCCAGACACACAAAATAGGGTGAAGTACACTTAATGAAATTCTGTTTAGCTCCTTTAAAAGTGGCATAGAATTTTTATTCCTATATAAATTTTTATTTTATTTAGATAAATAGAAGTTGTATTTATCTCTGTTATATATTTTAAGTAGCTTTCAAAAGTTAGAATTTTGTTTTGGATGAATTTGAACATATCTAGATAAATATATATATATATATATATTTGTATATTTAAAGCTGACAATAGTTTTATGCTGATATAAATTTTATTTTTCATTTACCAATTGCACTCCTAAGTGCTGTATCTATGACCGAACTCTTAACTATTACCTTAGAAGATATATGGTAGATAAATTTTTAGACTTTATGCATTATATGTACATAGCCACAGTTCAAACCTGTAGAATGTTTATAACTTATTTTATGTTGTTATTTTTAGCTCAAGTTTAATTCATGGGTAATAAAAGAGTACTTATGAAATAATTAAATAAAACTCAATTCTATTTAGCCATTTAATTCTATCATGGTTCTTCAATCAGAATTTGCTTTCCTACTTAATCAAATTTAGGTATATACATAGTGAAATGCATATCCAGTGTACTTAAGTCAGTTTTATGAGTCATATTATTCTATAGAAAGGTCAGGCTTATTTTTCAAAAGGGAAACTGATTAAGCAAAAATTTTCACTTAAGAGAAAGAAAAATGATGGAAAGATGTCTTCAATAATACTTAAATATCCTAGCCACCTCCTTTCTGGGTCATGATTGAAACCCAAGTAAATAGAATTAGCATTTTCAAACAGAAAAGTACCTGTTAATATCTGAACAACTTTACTCATTATATGCAAATGAATCAATTGAGTAAATATATGAGATGACAGCAAAATGTGTACCTAATTTTTTTTAGGAAGAGTAGAGCTATTAAAGGATTCATGATATAGGCAATGTCTTCTAATTCATATTATCCTTGTCCATTAGTTTTACACTTATTAGATATGAAGGCCTCAATTTTAAAATGATACATTTATTTACATCTCCCCCAACTACTTTACATTGAATATTTATGATATAACTTTTTTATAAGTCTCTGTGTGCTAATGTTTATATGTGTATATACGTTCATATATATTATAGAATGTATGTACACATTTATATATACACATACAAATATATAAATGTATATATAACAGAAGGCATACCCACTGCTTTTTTTTTGTATTTCAAAGTTCTTTAAAATGTTCCAAATTTATTGACATAAATTCATTCATAATATTCCATTATTAGACTTTTAATATCTTTACTATCTTTCATTCCTGACAAAAGTAAGCTTTTGTTTCTCCCAGTTTTGCAGTACAAATAAGAACTATAGTAGACTGTCTTTCTATTTCAGTCCTAGGGATGCCACGATAAATTCCCTACTGCCAAATATCCTGAAGGTAACATCAATCTGGTTATGCTTTATGCATGCACTTGTTATAATCACTACTTTGTCTCTGGCAGTTGAGTGCTACACCAGAATTCTGCTCTCTAGTAGCTACTACTAATATATAAATCGGATTTAATGGTAGGATCTTTCATTGCCATCTACTACTGATATTTTTAAAGATTCATGTACACTCTTATAAATGTATTTTTTATATTTTGGTAGAGTATATCCATGCCTTTCCAGTATTGAAAGGGTGGGAAAGTGAGTCATACTTAACACATTTGCTTCAATATTTCTATTTTTTGAAGTCAATGGATTCATGTTTTTGCACTAGGCAAAGTTCTGGCATCTTTTTTAAAATTTATATATATATTTTAAACTTATATATCACATGCCTTTATTTTTTAATACAAGTTTATTTTTAAAATTTATTTATTACTTTTCTATTAAGTATAATTTGCATAAAAGGGTAGATTATTTTCAGGTGTACAACATAATGATTCACCACTTATATACATTACAAGATGATCACCATTATAAGTCTAGTTACCATCTGTTTCCAAAGTTATTACAATATTATTGAGTATATCCCTTATTCTGTATATTACATTCCCATGACTTTATTTTATAACTAGAAATTTGTGCCTCTTAATCCCCTTCACCTATTTCACCCACACTCCATACCCCTACCCTCTAGCAACCATCAGTTTATTCTCTATATCTATGAATCTGTTTCTGTTTTGTTTATTCATTTGTTTGTTTTTTAGATTGCACATATAAGTGAAATCATACAGAACTTGCCTTTGTCTGACTGATTTATTTCGCTTAGCATTATGCCTTCTAGGTCCATCCATGTTGTCACAAATGGCAAGATTTTATCCTTTTTTTATAGCTGAGTAATATCCTGTTATCCTGACACATACATAATACATGTTCTATGTCCATTCATCTATTCATGGCCACTTTGGTTGATTCCACATCTTGGTTATTGTAAATAATGCTGCAATGAACATAGAGGTGCACATATCTTTTCAAATTAGTGTTTTTATTTTCTTCAAAAAAAAAAAACCCAGAAATGGAATTGCTGAATTGTATGATAGTTCTATTTTTAATTTTTGAGGAACCTCCATAATGTTTTTCATAGTGACCGTAACAATTTATATCCCCATCAATGATGCATGAGGGTTCCCTTTTCTCCACATCTTCCCCAATGCTTGTTATTTGTTGTCTTTTTGATAATAGCTATTTTGACAGGTGTGAGGTGATATTTCATTGTGGTTTCATTTTGCATTTCCCTGATTATTAGTGATGTTCAGCATTTTTTCATGTACCTATTTGCTATCTGTATGTCTTCTCTGGAAAAAAGTGCCTATTCAAGTCCTCTGTCCATTTTTTAATCAGATTGTTTGTTTATTTGTTTGATATTGAGTTGTATGAGTTCTTTACATATTCTGGATATTAATCTCTTATCAGGTATATTATTTGCAAATATCTTCTCCCATTCAGTAGGTTGCTATTTTCATTTTGTTTATCATTTCCTCTGCTGTGCAAAAGATTTTTAGTTTGATTTGGTCCCGTTTGTTTGTTTTTGCTTTTGGTGCATTTTCTTCTAAGAATTTTATGGTTTCCATTCTTACATTTAAGTCTTTAATCTATTTTGAGTTTATTTTTGTATAGGCTGTAAGATGGTGGTCCATATTTATTCTTTTACTGGACCTGCCCATTTTTCCCAACATCTTTTATTGAAGAGAATTTTTCCCACTGTAATTTTTGTCTCCATTGTCATAGATTAATTTACCTTATGTGCATGGGTTTGTTTCTGGGCTCTCTATTCTGTTCAATTGATCTATGTGTCTGTTTTTGTACTGGTACAATACTGTTTTGATTACTATAGCTTTATAGTGTAGTTTGATGCCATGGAATGTGATGCCTCTAGTTTTGTTCTTCTTTCTCAAGATTGCTTTGGCTATTCAGGGTCTTTTGTGGTTCCATACAAATTTTAGGATTATTTGTTCCTGTTCTGTGAAAAATAGTTTTGGTGTTTTGGCAGGGATTGAACTAAATAGATATATTGCTTTAGGTGTTACGTATATTTTACCAATATTGATTACTCCAATCATGAGCACCATATATCTTTCCATTTATTTGTGTTTATATCAGGCGGGAGCCACTTTGGAGGGGCACCTGGATGGGGCATGGTGAGTGGTGCTAGCAAGGTAGATGACCAGTGTCAAAAATGACACTCACCAGTGCCTGGCTAGTTAAGTAGAGGGAGAATTAAGACAAAAAAATAAAATAGTGCCCAACAGTGCTTCCAAAAGATTCTTTCCCCTTAGGCACCGGCCCTAAAATTAGTCAATGAATCTCCTTCACAATTGTCCCAGGTGTTTTCAAACCGCTGCCTTTGCAGTAAGACTCAGAGAGAGCAAGTTTTTGTATTAGCCTTTTAAGAGTAAGCTCTCTGTTTCCTATAGCCTGCCAGCTCTCCAAGAAGTAAACCCTGCTGGTTTTCAAAGCCAGTTGTTATGGCTTGTATTCCCAGTGCACGTCCTCAGGGCTGGAATGCCCTATGTGGGGTTTGAACTCACAGCTCCTTAGGGAGGGTCTCTTGTTTGTGATATTCCTTCTTTTTTTTTTGAGGCGGGGGTCCCTGCACTGGGGGTGTGGGTCCTGCCTAGATTGGATCTCTACTCCTCCTACTCATCTCGATGTGTTTTGTAACTTATATCCTTAGTTGTGGAAAAGCTGATTCTGCTACTTTCAGGTTATTCCCAGAGTTGTTCTATATGTAGCTGTAGATTTGGTGTGCCCCTGGGAGGAGGTGATCCCAGGATCTCCCTAGTCTGACATTTTGTTCCCATCTCCCAAAGTTCTGGAATTTTAATTTTGCTTAATATAGGCCACAGTCGATTTCAATTCCCAGTGAACCAATCAATCACACTATTAAAAGCCCTCAGAGGCATTTAAGACAGAACACAGAATACTCTGGTAAGTACATATGAACTAACATTATGGAGACATTTTTTAACTTGGATCCCAAAGAATTTTCCAGTGAGTTTTAGATACCATTACAATGAATGGCTAAATGCTTATTAGTAATAGTATTGGCAGTATGTCCTCCATTATGTATTCTGTATTTGAACTTGTTCCCTTTGAATCAAAATCACTATAAGGTTTTTGAAGAGATTAGTGACATCATAAAGCTGAATAAGTAGGTGACAAGAGATAAATACAGTTCTCTAACTATTAATACTGAGGTGCAGATACTCTTTGATGTTGGCATGATCTTTTTTTTTTTTACATCTTTATTGGAGTATACTTGCTTTACAATGGTGTGTTAGTTTCTGCTTTATAACAAAGTGAATCAGTTGTACATATACATATGTTCCCATATCTCTTCCCTCTTGTGTCTCCCTCCCTCCCACCCTCCCTATCCCACCCTTCTAGGTGGTCCCAAAGCACCGAGCTGATCTCCCTGTGCTATGCGGCTGCTTCTCACTAGCTATCTATTTTATGTTTGGTAGTGTATATATGTCCATGGCATGATCTTTTCTCTGTGCAGCTCATGGCTGTCTCTACATTGCCAAAATTCCTAATTTCTTGACTTCAAATCTGTCTTCATAACATGGTTCTTCATTTTGATCCAGACCCTACATTTGGTGCTTCAGGTTTTTAACTCTTTTCAAAAATACCTTTTCTATTCTCCTGGATATGACTTTTTGTTGCCCAGTAGTTCACAGGTACCCCATCTTGTTGTTCTTCCTCCCTGATTGATAGCAGAAGAGTATCAGATTAAAAGTTTGTGTGGGCATTTTTGAGTCTTATCTGGCAAGTGCCAGACATAGTTTTCCCTCAGCTGGTTGAGTTTGCCAGAAGTCGCTCCATTAACTTCTTCTTAATGTCAAACCATATTTTGGCTGAGGTGGATTTGTTTCTGATTCCAAAATAGCATCTTGAGTAGTCTCCCTGTACCAGTCAGGCTAAAAAATAATTTTTAGATTGGGTTTTTTACTCAGGAAGTCACAGTTATTTTCTTAATACAGTAAAACCCTAATTTCCAAACAGTTCTGATCAATATGTTCAACCAATAGGCACAAGCTGATTAACACACAATTTTAAAAAATACGTTTATTTATTCATTTATTTTGCTGTGTTCCAAGAGCCTGTAATCTAACTTCATACATCACAATAGCTGGACTCATTGCTGAGGCTTGTACTTCCTTTAGGAGGCTGCACTCTTCCATCCGTACTCTCCACAGTCACATATTCTCTTGACCCCTTCCTTAATATGTTTGAAACCTTCTTTTTTATGTTTAGACTCCCTTTTACACATGTCTTCCACCCCACAACTCTGGCCACCACCAATATGTTTTCTATATCTATGAGCTTGTTTTGCTTTTGTTTTTGTTTTAGTTTCCTCCTATGAGATATTAAACAGTATTTGTCTATTTCTGTCTGATTTATTTCACTCAGCCTAATTACCTTCTAGGTCCATCCATATTGTTGCAAATGATACAATTTCATTTTCTTTATGGACAAATTATATATATATACATATATATCTCACAACTTCTTTATTCATTCATCCATGGAGGGACACTTAGGTTATTTCTGTATCTTGCCTATTGTGAATAGTGCCATAATGAACATGGGAGTGCAGATATCTTTTCAAGTTAGTGTTTTGTTTCGTTCAGATAATACCCAGAATTGGAATTGCTAGGTCATATAAAAATATTTTTAATACATTTTGGAAGAGGATTAAAAGCTTACTTAGTCCCAACATTTCAGGAATGTACCTATTAAACAGACCAAATACATAGAAATTTTATCTTTAAAAAATAGAAATAAGTTAATGCCTTTGAATAGTAACAAAGGCACAATTCACAGTAATCAGAATTCTGACTGCACATGGAATACACTTTGGAGTACAGTTCCCTTTAGCTGATGCAGTTAACTTCTGAGCATGTTAAGAGTCTGAGTTATTTCTTCCTATGCATAGAGAAGAAAAGATGTATTCAGATTATTCTAATAAGAGAATCATATTGATGTTCATTAATGCCTTAAATCTGAATGATGGGTCTGGAAGTGGCTGAGACTCTTTGGATGTGGATCCTCTTCATCCACAGACTTATAAACTGAAAAAGATGAGTTATGTGTCCCCCACACCCAAATACAATGCTAAAACAGTAATAGCATAATTTGTATATGCAAGTTTGCAGCAATTACATCAGATAAAATTTCAATGACAGCTGAAATTCCACAGGGTATACTCATATGAGGCTCTAATAAAGGTGAAGAATATAGTTCCTCAGGAGAAAGAAAGCTCAGGCAAACACAGAGAGGTCTCAGTGCCCCAGTGCAACTTTTAGAACTATTTGTCGATTATAGAAAATGTGCTTTGTCTTTGGACAGTGAACTGCCAGAATCCATCTGAGGTACATTAGTTATGAGAGACAAGGCTCAAGTGTACTGAGGAATTTTTTATAGACTACTGGTAAGATAGCTAAAACTCTGTGCAATAAACAGTTAAACCAGGTGTTAATGATATATTTTCAATAGTAAAGTTGACTACCCATGGCTCTAAGACAGGGAATTTTTAGACTTCAAACAGCAGGTTATAATAAGTCATTTTCTAGTAGATTTCATCTCTATCTTGACCAAAGTAAGACCCAGAGTCCCAGGCATTTCTGGATATCACTATAGAGCTACCATAGATCAGATGCATGTTAATCCTATCCATTCAATTTAAAAAGAGAAAAGAACAGTAGGCACACAGCAGACACTGGTCCTGAAGAGCAAATGTTTCCAGGTCCTCCCTGAGAAAGAAAATGTGTCTTCAGTAGGGTCTGATTCTGCTTTCTAAGAGTTCTTCTCCATTACTCTGTTTTCTCTTAGTTTTGTCTCATTTCTCCCAATATTGATTTGCCCTGCAAACCCTTTCTTTTCTGTAACAAATGGCTCATAATTGAGGCAAAGTAGCTTTCTTAGCCTGTAGAAAGTTGGGAACCCAGAGGCCTTTTTGTAATTTGAGTGATCACAATTTCTCTTAGCTCAGGCTAGTGGCTTTTTTGCTGATACCACTTTTATGCAACCTTTGTGGAATTTATGTGTATCAGAAATTTTATCACTTCACATGGCAAAAGTCACACCCACAACTCTTTTCCAGACAGACTTTTCTCACTTTCAAGTGGCTTGTCAGGCTGCTAAAGAACAATCCCCATAAGATTCTTTGAGCCTCTTTTGTCTAGGTTTTGTTTTGTTTTTGTGTAGGACTGGTCTACTAGATCCTGCCTTAAATCTTCCAGAGTTCTTAAGGATTTTACAGCCACACTCTTGATTTGAATTTTGACCCCAAGCTTCATATTACTTTGAGATTATTTTACTAGCTGAGAAGACTGGGGATGAGAGACAGTTTTATTCTTCCAATCTAGCAAGTCATATCTCCTTTATATTACCCCTCAATTCCGCTTGCAAACTGAAAGTTTCTTTCTTTATCTCTTTCCTCTCTTGTAGTTATTTATCATTCACAGATAATAAAACCAAACAGCCACTTGCAACATTAGGCCTGATGGTCCCCTTATGCAGATCCAAACATTCATTGGATGCATTTCTTATTATCCAAGATATCACACATGAGAGTTTGGCCATTCATATATTCATGGGCAGGCAGAAACTGGAAAAGCATAGAGGAAACTATTAGCAAAGGCTAATAGTAAGCCAATGGTTATCAGAGGCTGAAAGAGCAGTGAAGTAGGTAATTGTATAAGTAAGCTAGAAAATGAGGTGCTGCCACCTTCTCCCAAATGCAATGCTACATGTTTCATGTTTTTTTTTTTCTTTCTTTCTTTCTTTTTTAACAGCAGTATCCCACTTCCAGGAACCAACTTCTATATGAGTTTACTACTGGCATCAACCATCCTACATCTGAGTGGCTCAAAACAATGGCCATTTGTTTAGATCACAGTCCTGCTATTACTGTGTTAATCTGATCTAGGCTAAGTTCAAATGATTTGAGCTGGTTTGCTCCTGTGTCTGCTGATGGTTGAGAGTGGCTGGTGGTGAATTCTCCCATGTGGTCTCACTCCCTAGTGTGGAAGTTAGCTGGGATGACAGTGGCAATTACCCTTGTGCTGCTTACTACTCAGCAGACCAGTTCAAGCATCTTTACAGGGTAAATGAGTTCCCAAAGCAACAAGAGAGAAATCTGCAAGCTTTTGGAGGCCTGGGTGAAGAACTGGCTTAAAGTTACTTCCACCTCATTCTAATGGTCAGAACAAGTCACAAGGCCAGGCAAGTGATTTAAACTCCATATCCTTATCTTTTTGGAGGAATTGAAACATCATGTGGCCATTTTTTTCAATCACATCGTGGACCAGTGTAAAGAAACCTTACCCTTTGTTTTAAACTGATATTTCTGAAATGGTCTTGGAACCTAAAAGCTGCTTATTGTTCTACTAATTCAAGTCTTTTCCTTGATCAGTAAAATCTCAATGTTTGTGGTAGAAATGATAATCTGCATTCTCATTTGCAAAAAAAATAAATAAATAAATTACTGAGTCACACTGTAAAGAACCGTGTCAGATTGACTGCAAATAAAACACATAATTTATTGTTTATTGATATTTTAATCTATATGCTATAAGTTGTTCTCAGTGTGCTAAATATATTAGGTTAATTATACATTAAGTAACTATACTTAATAAAGAAGCCTGCTGTAAGAAACATTTAGTAAACGAATAAATGTGAATGTGTGTTGAATGGTCATTCTTTTTTATAATATATCCTGTACTGATTTGTACTTGCTGTAATCTTTGAGTTAAGAAATAATATGACAGGTCAATCTAGGTAGTAGTTTCATATAATAATGTTATACCTGAGAACAGTCTAATAGCTGTCTAATAGTTATAAACTAACAATATGATCAGCAATATAAGTTCATATCAACATTTAAATTTAACTGTATAGAACATAAGGCAGTGAAAACACCCAGAAACATGGCTACGGTTCTAATACAAATGTGAATAAAAGATTGTTTCTTTTCTATATTTATTCTGTCTCACTATATAAACATACCTTCTGACCATGACACCCTGTGTCTTATGGCTTTCATTAAACCACTTTTAATCATAAATTTGGGAACCATGCAGATAAATGTGATTGCAATATTTTCTTTTTTAGGTTTATTAGAAACGTCGATTACCTGTCGCAATTAGAATGTAACATATTCATTTTAGATTTTGTCATTATAGTGATGTTTTCCATTTGTACATTGCTATATGTTTCAAAACACTTTCATACATAGAAGAAACATTTTTCTATTTAGAATGAGAAAAATAAGGTTCAGTAATTAGACGAGTATATTAGTTTGTGAGGGCTGCTAAACAGAGTACCATAAACTGGGAGGTTTAGAATAATAGAAATTGTTTTCACAGTTCTGGAGGCCAAAAGTCTGTATCAGGGTGTTGGTAGGGCCATGCTCCATCTGAAGGAGCTGGGGAAGCAACTGATCTAGGTTTCTCACCAACTTTTAGGTAGTTCCTTGGCTTGTTTTTACCAGCCTTCCCATGGCATTCTCTCTGTGTGTGTGTCTACTGCCTCTCTAAGATTAAGCAATTTTATCTTAATACCATAAGCCATTTTTGATTTATAATAGCATGTATAAGAATTTATTTCTATTTAAGTTTATAAGTATATGTAATCTACCTAAATATAAATTTTTAATTTGTATATAGCAGAATGGAGTGACCACATGTGCCATTTTTTTTTGTACCCAGGGTTAAAGAATATTTCTCTTATTTTTAAATACTTGTATATAGAAAGTTGTATAAATATATACAATATATATTAAAATATATAATCACCATTTGGTACAGAATAAAATAAAGTTACATAAAATCTGATTGCAGTGAAAATCTAGAATTTGTAACAACTACATTTAAGGTCCCTAAGGCTTTAAGGGCTACCAAAAACATTGGTTGAATATAAGAAATGATTTATGAAATCTTAACGATTGGCAGTGATTAACATGATAGCGGTTTATTAGCGGTTTATCTCAATGATCAATAGTAGGAGTCTTGACATTGACATAGGTATGCCTCCTCTACATGCGGCAACTCTCTTAATGAAGGAGAAAGGACACATTTGAGGGAGATGTGAGAAAGTTTCTGGATTTTGCTCAAGTGCTTCCTACTCCTATGGTGTTCCTATTGTTGCTGCTAGTATTAACTAGTGTAAAAATGTCACACTGTGAATGAATACTTTTCTAAGAAATATTGGCTGCTGCTTACATTATCTTCTGTGACACTGGAAGGATGGAGAAACTAGCAAGAATTCCTCATGAGAAATTTCCATGAAGAGTTCCTTTGGATGCCATTCAAATCAAGAATATACTGATTTCTTTAATTTGAATGCATTGCTAATCTAGAATAAAAATAGAAGAGTAAAATATGTTATGTACCTAAAACAAAAACTCAGATAGTTACAGATATTCATGTTTAGAAGCAACCTTATGGATTTCATTGTTCTTTCCTGTTTGTTTGTTTGTTTGTTTGTTTTTTGCAGTATGCGGGCCTCTCACTGCTGTGGCCTCTCCTGCCGTGGAGCACAGGCTCCAGATGCGCAGGCTCAGCGGCCATGGCTCACGGGTCCAGCCGCTCCACAGCATGTGGGATCCTCCCGGACCGGGGCACGAACCCGTGTCCCCTGCATCGGCAGGTGGACTCTCAAACACTGCACCGCCAGGGAAGCCCTGTTCTTTCCTTTTACAGATCATAAACCTCTCTAAAAATCTTAGAAAGCTATGACATCTTGTTCTAGAAAAATCCACATGTGCACTTTGCAACACAGTTCTAAAAATAATTTCCAGGAATTTCATGGACTTTCTCAAGCCAATCTGTAGACCTTCAAAATTATAGACTTCATATAAAAAAAATGTGAATCAATTAAATACTTTAACTTTTAAAGAAGCTGTAATCCAAGAAATACAGTAAAATTTTTGCAAAAGTAGGGTAAGACAGGAATAAAGACACAAACCTACTGGAGAACGGACTTGAGGATACGGGGAGGGGGAAGGGTGAGCTGTGACAGGGCGAGAGAGAGTCATGGACATATACACAGTAACAAACGTAAGGTAGATAGCTAGTGGGAAGCAGCTGCATGGCACAGGGATATCGGCTTGGTGCTTTGTGACGGCCTGGAGGGGTGGGATAGGGAGGGTGGGAGGGAGGGAGACGCAAGAGGGAAGAGATATGGGAACATATGTATATGTATAACTGATTCACTTTGTTATAAAGCAGAAAGTAACACACCATTGTAAAGCAATTATACCCCAATAAACATGTTTAAAAAAATTATGAAAAATATTATGTTGATTTTTGTATCTGTGATTTTATATAAAGTTGTTTTTAATGTTAAATTTTTGTTCTTTAATCAATTTCTTGAGGAGAAAGCTACTTTTTAAAAAAAGATCTAAGAACTGTACTTGGACACTCTTATTGACTTGCTGAACATCTATACTCTGTAGTTAAATATAAAAATTTTAAACACAAAATGGATGCTCTTCTATAATCATTGTATCCATTAATCCTAGAGCAATGATTAGCCTAGCACAAAATAGTGTCCTCACAAAGAAATATTAGAGAAAACTAATTAGGCTGTGTTGATTTTAATTAGCAAATGAATTCCACTATGACAGGATTTAAAAAACAAAATAAGAAAGAGCAAAAGCACATTAAAACCTTGTTAAAGGAAATATAGTTGCCCCAGAGAAAGCCATTAAATTGTTAGATTAAGATATTTTGATATCATTGGCTCACACTCAATTATATCTGATTTGTGTTGAATTAATCACCAAACAAAAATGTACTACTTAATAAAGCCAATTATACACAAGTAGCTTTGAATAATTTTCTGAAAGGTGCAACATTTCAGAAAGTCTTGACTATAAAGGTAGTTAAGATAGTATTTTTAACTTTGTTTATCCGTTTTCAGGGTCAGTAAATTAGTCATACCTATAATTTAATGACTATAAAGTACATTTGTCTACTTAAATAATATATAATGAATAAGTAAATAAATATTGCAGTGTTACTGAAAACATTCTTTGAATTGAACTATGTATTAAAAATTAACTTATGTAGGCTCTGCAGCTACTCTGAGCTAATTACCAGTGTCATTTCCATAATTATGCACAATATTCATTTCACAGAGCAATCCTGAGGACGAAAATAACATAATTTAGCATACACACTTCAGTAAACTGCAGAGTTGAAAATATGCATGAATAAATTTTAAGGTATATGAGTTCTTGGAACTGCAGTGTCACAGAAAGTCGGGGAAGTAAACAATATCATCAAATTCGTTATTTTAAACAACCTTGAGCTCATGACTTTGCTTAAGAATTTATTTAAATTCAAAACAGTTAAATATGATTAATGCAAATTCCACTACTCTGAAATCTGTAATTAGATAGATAAAACTAGGTTTAATTTTACCCTAGGAGATATTGATTTAAATATAAGCATTATGATCTGTATTTCAAGAAACATGCTTACTTTTTTGAATAAAAAAAGAAAAATTTTTAAAACATGTTTCCTTTTAAGCTTAAGAACCGACTTCTCCATGTGACAGAAGAAGAAATGATATAGTGGATTTAGCATATTCATCAGTAATTCACATGATTCTTTAGAAACGAACATTCCTTGAGCTGGCATACATTGTATTATTTAACCCCAAAATAATCCTGTGACAAAAGCATGAATATCATTATTTCACAAATGAAAAAAATCAAACATTAGAGAGGTTATTTGATTTCTGAAGATAACACAGATAGTAGATGCTAAAGAAGGAGGCTATCCTGGGCCTTCTGGGCCTATCCTGGTCCAAATCTGGTATGCTGTCCATGTACCACATTGACATAATCCTGACATTTCACTGAGCCTTTTGAAGATGTTTTCTGAAAAAATGCACATTGATGTTTTAAATTAACACAAATTAAGTGCTTGCCAGAAACTCAGAGGAAAGTCAAAGAAACTATAAACACATTGGGAAAAAAGTTTGGTATTTACCAATTCCCTTTCCTGCTCCCAGCTCCCCACACTCTGCCTTTCACATTTTTGCTTCAGTCTTCTTAGTTCATCCATAACTGAACTGACTCCACATAGCATTTTCTAATTTCCTGTGTTCTGGGCAAATTATGTAGGATCATCCACCATGTTGATTTTACAATGTTTACAACTGATCGGCTCACCACTACTTTATGGCTGAGTGAGCAGTCTCATAATCTACTGTTAGGTTTCGAGGGTTTTGCAAAAACACACAATACAGATTTTTTTCCATCCTTTTTTCAGAATCTTAAGATATATTTCAATGTAACTCAAGACAAGACTGAGAAGCAGACTCTCATACAAAGCTTAATTTTTTTTAGTAACTAACAACACAAATTTTCCTAACTAGTAATATAGTGTTTTCTCATTTGAATAATTTCAGTTCTTTTGTATCTGCTCATTCACTCATTTTATAGCTTATTTCTATGAAAATTGGAAATTGTGAAGTGTTTTCTTTTGAAAATTGGTATACATAAAGTTAACATTTTAAAATGCATAATATATTGGGATATTTGCATTAAAGGTCTTTAATACAATCAATTTATATTCTAAAACCATGTCAACTAGCATAAATCACCAGCAAAACATTTTTATTCTTCTTCTAGTCTGTTCCCATTGCCATATATATGCCTAATCTACAATATTTTGCTAATCACCTCGTTCTATCACCATTTATTTCATTTTATTTATTAACTCAACATGTTTAATATGTGGAATTATTCAGTTTAATATCTGCCTTGCAGCATGGGCTCTAAAAATTCATCTTTTGTATATTCCCACTGTAAAAGTATGTTGCATTTTCTTTAAAGATAAAAAGGCAATATTTTAATATTTTTGAATATTGAACAAATGTTTTTGAATCCTTACCATGTGTCAAATGATCTGCTAATTACTTTATGTAACATATTTAATTCTCACAACAAACTGGTGACAACGTACTATGAAATATATAATAATACATTTCTGTATTTACATTATTAATTAGTTTATTCATTTAGTTGACAACTTCTGCAACTTCCATATGCCACACCAACTACTAGATTATTTATTTATGATTTCTTTCTTGGGGTTTTATTTTCTAGCAATAGGGAGCTGTACATAAACAGAAAATAAAGAAATAAATGTAATAAATCCTCTGGTAAAGTATGTAGAGGAATTGTGCAAGCACTGATAATGGAAGAGTCCATTAGAGGGGAAAGGAGATCATAACTAGTAGCCATGTATCCATAAGAATAGCTATTAGAATCAACTCACAACATAGTCAATGGTTAATAATAATAAAAATAAATTAGTACTCCAATTATTTTTATTCCTACCATTTCATTTTTAGTTAGTATAGAAGAGTAAATTGACCTGATTTCTCAAGTGATGCTGTAGTTTTCATATTTCTAGCAATAACCGTAAAATATCATTAATACAAGGCCCACAGAAACAGGATTTTTTAATTCTTAATGCACTGCTAAAATAATATCATAGTCTGTGAGGCTCAAACAGATTTGTACCTGGCCTAGCTGTAATTAATTTTAAAATTGAATGGAAATAATTAGCAATAAATAGAGTTTCATACAAGAATCCCTCATTTTTTACTTCTCTGTTAGAATCATGTTATTTTGAGTTGAAAGGATGAAGATTACTTGTTGAAGTATGCAATTTTGATGTGATCTTTGAAATTTATCTGGGTAAATATAAAATTTGAGAGATTAAATGATAAGTCTTCATGGTAGAACAATAAGGTATGAAGAACTGAATTCAGAGAACAAGCAGTCCTCCTTCTTCCTTTCTCCCTAGTGCTATCACCTAGACCATATATTTTAAATTTACAGTGTAAGAATTAAAGGCAGACATACTTGCTTCAACAACTAGATATTATGAATGGAACACACCAAAAGTCTAAGGCTTTGCACTTCTATGATCTCATTTATATCAAGCAGTCATTAGCAAAGGCATTTTCTCTGACTAGTCAATATTGTTTGAAGTCAGATAAATTATATAGTTAGGAAACTTAGATTGTAAGGGTGCAGATGAAGAATGGTGCAGTGAGTTGTCCGTTATCAAAATGTCTAAGGTTAAGTGGAAAGTTAAACTGAACAAGGTCTGAAATCTAATTTCCTAGCCAGACAGAGCGGCAGCTAACTGTCTTTAACAGAAAGTTCCTTTATCTATAATTACCTACCATTTTTAAGTCTTCTAACATCTGCCAGCATGTGCCTTCTAATTTTATAAATGACTACACTACTAGACAGATTTCAATTTTTTTTCACTTTTTCTAGTGAATTATTTGGAAGAAAGTTAGGAAAGTCCTTTCTTTCTTTTTGTTTTGCTTTGTTTTTCCAAACTCCCACTGCTTCACAAACTGTAATCAATGTGGTAATGTGAAAAAGTGACAGATTTTGATAATATCTACTCACTCCCAAATTTTACAACAGCATTCTACTACCTTATCAATGCTGTCAGTGGGAAAAGCTACACTGGTTGGCAAAATGGTTTCCTTAAGAATTTCAATCTTGAGCTTCCTAAATTAGGGAAAAAACAAACAAACTAAAAAACAGAGTGGCATTGCATATGTATTTCCAATTTATCAATTGCCTTGGATGAATTTACAGAATTATTATCTATATACAACAACAAAAATAATTTGCCCTCTAAGCAAAATTTATATTCTTGGAAGATATGTAAAACATATATATATGAATTAGAAATATTTAGAGTGTAATATTGGTTTAACAACATTACATTGTATTACAAGATTCACAGATTTAACTTATCTATCCATCTATTTAACCTGCTATTATTATTGGTTATAAATCTAGATGTAATATAGTTATAATCCAATTTAATTATGAAGTGGACTCCAAGGATGAAATGTACAGGAAAATGTAAATAATAAACAAATTTGGAATTTGACATGGGAAAGTATGAATAAAGATACTATATGAAGAAAAAGAAAAGAAAAATACAAATAACAAAGGGAATGTTGCTAATGATTAAGGCAAAGACTCAAGACTGATGGCCTGGGATTGAATTCCAACTTTAAAACTGGTTATCTATGTGACTTGGGCAACTTTGGCAGCTGTTTCCTTATTTATAAAGTCCCATAGCTTATATTGAGAATTAAATAAGTTAATATATACAAAGAGCTAAGAATAATGCCTATCATATAATAAAAACAATGTGTTTATTACTATGAAATATGCAGGTAATAAATCATCAATGGCTACCATAGTTGAGTTTAGATATAGCACAGCTCTTTCTAGTAATAAAAGTGGAAAGAACTATATGGAAAGAAATTCAGTTTTTTAAAACAGTTTCTTCATCTGAAATTCTGTTTTCTCATGTGAGAATTCCTAGCCCACAGAATTGTAAAAATTATGAAGTATGTAAATTACTATCTAGCATATATTTAGTATTATTAACTGTTTGTTTTTACTATTGTTCATTTTTTTAACATCTTTATTAGAGTATAATTGCTTTACAATGGCATGTTAGTTTCTGCTTTATAACAAAGTGAATCAGTTATACATATACACATGTTCCCATATCTCTTCCCTCTTGTGTCTCCCTTCCTCCCACCCTCCTTAGCCCACCCCTCTAGGTGGTCACAAAGCACCAAGCTGATCTCCCTGTGCTATGCGGCTGCTTCCCACTAGCTATCTATTTTACATTTGGTAGTGTATATATGTCCATGCCACTCTCTCACTTTGTCACAGCCTATCCTTCCCCCTCCCCACATCCTCAAGTCCATTCTCTAGTAGGTCTGCATCTCCATTCCCGTCTTACCCCTAGGTTCTTCATGACCTTTTTTTTCTTTCTTTCTTAGATTCCATATATATGTGTTAGCATACAGTATTTGTTTTTCTCTTTCTGACTTACTTCACTCTGTATGACAAAATCTAGGTCCATCCATCTCACTAAAAATAACTCAATTTCGTTTCTTTTTATGGCTGAGTAATATTCCATTGTATATATGTGCCACATATTATTTATCCATTCTTCCGATGATGGACACTAAGGTTCCTTCAATCTCCTGGCTATTGTAAATAGAGCTGTAATTAACATTTTGGTACATGATTCTTTTTGAATTATGTTTTTCTCAGGGTATATGCCCAGGAGTGGGATTGCTGGGTTGTATGGTAGTTCTATTTGTAGTTTTTTAAGGAACCTCTATACTGTTCTCCACGGTGGCTGTATCAATTTACATTCCCACCAACAGTGCAAGAGCATTCCCTTTTCTCCACACCCTCTCCAGAATTTATTGTTTGTAGATTTTTTGATGATGGCCATTCTGACTGGTGTGAGATGATATCTCATTGTAGTTTTGATTTGCATTTCTCTAATGATTAATGATGTTGAGCATTCTTTCATGTGTTTGTTGGCAATCTGTATATCTTCTTTGGAGAAATGTCTATTTAGGTCTTCTGCCCATTTTTGGATTGGGTTGTTTGTTATTTTTGATATTGAGCTGCATAAGCTACTTGTAAATTTTGGAGATTAATCCTTTGTCAGTTGCTTCATTTGCAAATATTTTCTCCCATTCTGAGGGTTGTCTTTTGGTCTTGTTTATGGTTTCCTTTGCTGTGCAAAAGCTTTGAAGTTTCATTAGGTTCCATTTGTTTATTTTTCTTTTTATTTCCATTTCTCTAGGAGGTGGGTCAAAAAGGATCTTGCTGTGATTTATGTCATAGAGTGTTCTGCCTATGTTTTCCTCTAAGAATTTGATAGTTTCTGGCCTTACATTTAGGTCTTTAATCCATTTTGAGCTTATTTTTGTGTAGGGTGTTAGGGAGTGTTCTAATCTCATACTTTTTCAGGTACTTGTCCAGTTTTCCCAGCACCACTTATTGAAGGGGCTGTCTTTTCTCCACTGTATATTCTTGCCTCTTAGATGTCACAAAGAAAGAAAACTACAGGCCAATATCACTGATTAACATAGATGCAAAATCCTCAACAAAATACTAGCAAACAGAATCCAACAGCACATTAAAAGGATCATACACCATGATCAAGTGGGGTTTGTTCCAGGAATGCAAGGATTCTTCAATATATGCAAATCAATCAATGTGATACATCATAGTAACAAATTGAAGGAGAAAAACCATATGATCATCTCAATAGATGCAGAGAAAGCTTTTGACAAAATTCAACACCAATTTATGATAAAAACTCTGCAGAGGGTAGGCGTAGAGGGAACTTTCCTCAACATAATAAAGGCCATATATGACAAACCCACAGCCAACATCGTCCTCAATGGTGAAAAACTGAAACCATTTCCACTAAGATCAGGAGCAAGACAAGGCTGCCCACTCTCACCACTCATTATTCTTATTATATAATTCTCATTATTATAAATAAACACAGTAGAAATTTGAGGTTACCAAAGATTGTTTTATGTTTCAGTTTGGGTTAACTTATGGCACTAATTTTTTATGCAGTGACTAGGAAAATAATATTAATAATAATGTTAATAATATTAAAAATAATATTAGAAATTTAGAACATTTCTTCTAAAAACACATAATATTGGAAATTTACTAACAGTCTTTATAAAATGTTGAAGTAACAATGTTTAAATGCAATACAAATAGGTATATTTTCTGAGAGGATTTAAATTAATACATGACGATATAGTCCAAGACCATAGCTGCCTTGCTTCTGAATGGCTCAGATATCTTTTTCTAAGCCATTTTAAATATCACTTCTCACAGGGGTTTTTAGACAACAACAGTTTAGCCAACATTTTAAGACTGACTTTCTAATAAGAGTTTCAAGTCCTGGGATTCTGTTACTCATTGATTGTGGATAACTATACTTTAGAAGCCTCACAATGCAAGTTGTATGCATGTGAGTATGTATGAGTGTTGTTCCTTAAATATAAGTTATCTAACAAAGAATCTTGACTAGGTTATGAACTTCCTTATCTCCATGTAAATGTGACCTCCAGAAGTAACTCCTTATCTCCATATAAATGTAAATAAAGTCAGCATTTTTCTTCAAGAAAAAAGTCATTATTCACATCAATAAAAATGCAAAAACTCATACAGTCTGAAAAGCTTACATGATAGTGTGGAGCCAAAATAGTTTTAGTTTCAAACTTTTTATAGTTTGGACTTTTTTCATTAGTTGTCATTAGCGCTCTACCTTTACTACAGTAGATTTTCAGTATTGCAACATTTAAATGTGAAATTTTGAGAAAGAATTTCTTAGTCAATTCTACTGACCCTAAAATGTATGGATTGAAAATGAGTGCCATAGTAACTAAAAAATGAACAAACAAAATCTTACTATATGAAGTGATCAGATTTGAACTACATTTTCAGGTATATTTTTAAGGATAATTTATTGTGTTTATAATTCCTTCTTCAATGCTGTAGCTAGTCACTCATTTTTAGTTGAGAGGACTTGCAGTTCATGAATGTAAGAATTTACATTACTTATGGGTTCAAAAGTGATTGAAAATAATATGGACAGAAGGGAAATAGATTTTTCATTTGATTTTTCAGGATCAGTGTTGAAGATCAGTTGTTCTCTTTTCCCTGAATCTCGAAGTGTTATTAAAATTCAGGAATGAAGCATACATTACTAGCTAGCATTTTGTATTGAGTTAGTATAGATTAGATAGTAAACAGTTTCTGCCCACAGAGTCAAAAGCCAATGAAAAATCAATAAAAGTTTCAACCACTCTTATTTTATTCTTGATGAAATTCTTCAGGAATTGAGTGCATCACATAAATAAATAGTTGAGTTGTGGATCTGAAGTCCATTAGATGTTACTATAAAGTGATGGCCAAAAACATCCGAGTTTTAAAAAGGAAATGGCACCACACTTAATGGGCTTGCATGAAAACTAAAATATAAATGCATCTTGAGTGGTTGGAAAACAAAAATCAACATGGTCTATGCTTTAAGTGTTTCTCTTTGAGAATATAGCTACAGAACGGTTAAAAAAAAAAAAAAGGAACCTTGATATCTTGATAGTCTTGATAGTCTTGATATCTAAATTTAGGAGTCTTGGTATTCATTCCTTAAAGTAAAAGGATTAGTGGGAAAGATGATTACTTGGAAAATATATTTTAAAAATGATTTTCAGAAAACTCTGAAAAAATACTCTATACCCTACCTTACTTTTAAAACATTGTCCTAGAGGAGAGAACTGTAAAGAAACCTTCACAGCAAGGAGATCAGGGAAAGAAAAGTTAACATAGAAGTAGACAACACGTAATAATGTCACAGAAAACAAAAGTTGGGCACTTTAAAACAAATTTTAAGTCAAAAGAGACCAGGCTATCTAAAGGGATAAGATGGAAACTATTATCTGAAAGCAGGAGTGAAAAGCCTCTATTTATTTAGCATAATAAATTATTTAAGGACAAAGACCAGAGTTTCCTGTCATTAGCTGTGCTCTGTCATGGGATTTGCTTGTGTGGTTGAGATTCTGTTATTTACAAATATATTATTGTGCTTCTGTATTTGGGTTTACTTTTTTGTAATCTCTTCCCATTCTGACAGAGACAACTAGTTGCTTTAGGGAGGTTCAGATTCTTATGAAAGGAATTAAAAGGAAAAGAGAAGATGAATGTTCAGCTTGGGACATCAAAAAAAAATTTCCAAGCATACAGAATATGATGGTTGTTAAAGTAAGGCTTTGTCTAGAGAAAAAATGTTTTATAACTCCCAATAATTTAACTTTACATGTCAAGAGGGAAAACTGGCCAATTCAGGAATTATACAGTCTTAATTTAATTCATAAGTTAGATGGAAAGGAGGAAATGTCATAAAGAGAGTTCCAAAGGAAAGGGAAGGAGGTTGGTAAAACCTTTCCTCTCTGATTCAGAGGGGAAGTGAGGAGCTTGTATTATATATGGTGGAAACCAGCTCTAAGCTGTGTGTTAGGAGTCGTGAGTTTAACCGTGAACTTGATAAATATGGGTTGTGGGCCATTGGTTTTCAAAGTATAGTCCACAGACGTCTTCAAAGTTTAAGAAAAATACAAAGAAGTTAATGTATAATGAATTTTTGCTGTTTTAAGATTGATTAATGTATATTTTAAAATATTTAAATCAAGTGTATATTTGTTCTCTATTGATGCTATAACAAATTACCACAAATTTAGTGGTTCAAAACAACATAAATTTATTATCTTATAGTTCTGGATGTCAGAAGTCTGAAATGGCTCTTAGTGGATTAAAATCAAGGGTTCCCCATAGCTGTGTCCCTTCGGGAGACTCTAGGTGAGAATTCACTTATTTGCCTTTTCTAGATTCTAGAGGCTGACCATATTCATTGGCTCTTGTTCCCTTTTTAGCAATTGCAGCACTCCTACCTCTGCTTCAGTCATCACATCTTCTTCTCAGACTCATACTTTGGTTTTTCTTCCTCCCTCTTCCATCTTTTAAGGACCCTTGTGCCTACGTTGAGCCAACCAAGATGATATGGGACAATCTCACTTTCTCAAAACCCTAAATTTAAGTCCTTTTTGCCATGTAATGAAACATATTTACACTTTCCAGAAATCAGGGCATGAACATCTTTGGAGAGGGTGTACTATTCTGCCTAACACACAGTGCAGGAAGAAAAGGGTTTAAGGAGGTAAGAAGTTACAACATGGGCTGGAAAACCATATTATTCATAGAGTAAGGATGGAGAAGAGTGCCAAATGTCAACACTGCAATTGTTTTTAGAGCTAAACACATTTTTTTGGTAGACAGTTGTAAATGCTCAAGCAAAGAAATAATATCAAACTATCATTCTTTTAGAGCTGGAAGACAGGATTCTTAATCTATTCATTGCATTTTAAAAAGTCATTTCTCATACTAACCATTTATCTCCTGAAAAATTATGTCATATTAATTCATTGAGCCACTTTGGAAAATATCCTTATTTTTCTCCTTTAGAATTAAAGTAGAAATTCTCCTTTAATTTTAAATGCTGTGGAAACTGAAACAATCCATTTTTTTAACTACAAAGAAATTTAATAGATTTTTCTCACTTTTGACTCTTGAAGAAAAAAATATTTGCCCTGGGGACTGGGGGAGACAGGACTGACATAGGGAGATAAGAATGATGATGAGGAAGGCTTGTCATTTGTCAATGGTCATTTATCAGTATCCAAAATATCTTGAGCTGAAGTTAGACTATTGCTTGACTTATTTCTTCAAGTATGTGTTCAACCATGAATCACTTTCAGTTTGACCTGAAGGTCACTAAAAATATTATTGTATGTGCCTGCATACCATATCAGAAATAACACTGTCATATGAAGGAGTTTTACTTGAGGATACAAAATTATGTAGCTCTGTAGTCATTGACAAATCACTCAGCTTCTTTAAGTCTTAAGTTTCTCCATGTATGATTACAATTTCTTCTCTCTGTCCTTTCAGGATTGTTTGATTGACCTATGTCATCATTTATGTGAAAGTGTTTTTACCTTTTTTTTAAACCATTAATGACATTGCTATTAATCAGGAAGCTTTTATGCATTAACTTTTCCTACCCTCTCTATGAATATTATTGTACTAATATCTCAAAGACCAATTATGTTATTTACTATCAAAGGCAATGGGCGATATTATTTCAGTAGGTACTGGACCAGAATTGTAAGTGAATCACTTTTATAAATCAGATTTTAGTCACATTCCATAGGCTTTCAATTACTTTAAAAGACAAAATTAGGGCTTCCCTGGTGGCACAGTGGTTGAGAGTCCACCTGCCGATGCAGGGGACATGGGTTCGTGCCCCAGTCCGGGAAGATCCCACATGCCGCGGAGCGGCTGGGCCCGTGAGCCATGGCCGCTGAGCCTGCGCGTCCGGAGCACAGGCTCCGCAACGGGAGAGGCCACAACAGTGAAAGGCCCGCGTACCACAAAAAAAAAAAAAAAAAAAGACAAAATTATTTTCTTTTAAAAAATTATCTTCAAATTATTTCCAGGTGTTTGTCCAAAGACTAAAGTAAAATTTCAAAGTTAACTGTGTTGAGAAGATATTGTGTTATTAAGTAGCATGTATAATATATTCAATTTAAGTGCAATTCATGTAAAGATTTTGTTTAAATACTTTAGAAAAATAAGTTCAGTTCATAGCTTTAGAATTGTAAACATCCAGATTAGCAGAATGGAATTCTTCTTTAATAGTGATGAACTAACTTTACAGAGTATTTTCTTTAAGTATGCATTTAATAAATAAATAAAATCACCCAAAATAGATTATTGTAAAAAAACCGTCTTAAATATAAATATATATGTGTAAGATATACATGAAGCTGATCTTCTGAATGAGAAGTCACTTGTCTTGTGTCTCATAGGAAATAAAAAGTAATCTATAAGAACCTGTTATTAGATTCTGTATATGTGAGTGATATCAAGTACTATATATTCTCTCCAAAAGTATATTTATAGAGGACACTAGAAATTCACTTCTGATTAATACCTTCCATGATATATTCATTTTTTCAAGTAAGACATAATTTGTTTATGATTATATGGTAGAATAGTTCAAGAAGCAATTTTTACAAATATTGACAACATGCTAGATTTATGAATTTTGAATCTTTATTTTGAGGATCATGAAAAGCCTAATTAATTTAAATTGCTGAATGGAATGTATGAAATATACACATATAAACATATGCATACTTTCTTATATTTAATTATAAAATTCAAAACATGTTAATTCCAATTTTGGGACTCAACCAAGTGATCATTATCTATACTATCCCATACAACCTACCATCCTTTCCATACCAGTCATTTCTCAGGGCACGGCCAAGAAGAGATGATTTCTTTGTGAGGAAGGCCACACTTACTAACCAAACTGCCTTTCTAAGGAATAGCACAGGAGGGGGTGAGAGAAGCATAATCAGAAACGTTTCAAGTTGATTTTTTATTGCAAAATATACAGAACATATTTACCATTTTAATACGTTTTAAGTGTACAATTCAGTTTAGTGGCATAAGTGCATTCACTAGTGCTATCAATTCATTGTTATGCAGCTGTCACCACTATCCATATCCAGAACTTTTCATCATCTCAGACTGAAACTCTGTACCCATTAAACAATAATGCGCTGTTAAACAATTGCTCCCATCCCCTGGCACTTCTATTTTATTTTCCATCTCTGTAAATTTGATTTAATTTTTTTAAAGGTCATTTCAAATGAAAAATACCAGGTGCCTAAGGATGGGCGGAAGCATGGAGTATCCATCAAATATCTTGATTACCTGTCCAAAGCTCTCTAGTGTTTGCAATAAAATAATCTCTTTGTCAGACTGTAGATGGTATAGAAAGGTGAATACATAACACAGATTCATTTCAGGTGCCATAATGAAGCTTTAAGAGTAAACTGATTAGACTGGGCTACTAACAGCTGTGTTAGACAGAATTCTAAAATGACTTTCAAGATTTACTACACTGTCAGTCTTCTGCATAATTCCTAGTACTGAAAATAGTGTTTTGTTTCAAGGTTATGTTATGTCCTCTACAATTCAACTTAAAATAGGAATATTTTCTAGTTGAGACTGACCTAATCACATGATCCCTTGAAAAGCAGAGTCTTCTCTGACTGGTGGCAAAAGAGGAAGTCAGAGATTCAAAGTATAACTGAGTCTACATGCCATTGCTGGCTTGAAGTTGGAAGGGACCATGAATCAAGGAATGTAGGTGGCTTCTAGGAGCTGAGAGTGGCCTTCCACTGACAGACAGCAAGGAAACAGGGACCTCAGTCTTCCAACCTCAAGGAAGGGATATACCAAGAATACAATTGGAAATGAATTTTCTTCCAGAACTCATCTTGTCCAACACGTTGATTTTGGACTTGCAATAATACCCTGAGTAGAGAATCCTGCTAATTAAGCCAGACTTATAACCTATAGAACTTTGAAAAAATCAGTGGGTACACTTTTTTATTTGTGATAATTTATTACACAGTAACAAGAAAGAAATACAATAGCATAGCCTGAAAAAGTGTCACAAATGGTGAGGCACTATTAGAAGCCCCAGGAGGGGGTCAAAAGTCTGATATAGTCAGTTTGCCACGGAAGGGAAGGGGCTACATCTAATTTAATGTGGTTTCCTTCATAGTGAGGGAAACAGGCCAACATTTTCAGGAGTTACAATTCTTGCATGCAGTGGTGGCTTCTGTATCACAGTATGTAGTCCTTTACTGGGTGTCTTGCATTGACATTTTAGATCAGTAAGCATCCAAGTGTCAATGGTCATGACCCAATCACTCTAGATTTGAAAAGCAGTATGATTTCAGTTAGTCTCCTCAAAGGATGGGCCTTTGCCATGGGCATCTATATGAGTGATCCAGACTGTGCAATCAATAGCCTCAATATCATTTAACAGTTTGTGGCCTCAAAGAGGCTACCTTTAATCTGCCAATCCATAGTATCTAAAGTGGCAGACCAGTCAGCTAGGCCATTGGTAATTGTCCAAGAGTCAGTGAAAATATAACATAATTTATCAATGGTAGCATTGGCCAGAGCTATGAGAATTCCCTTTATTTCTGACTAGTGACCAGTAGAAACATGCCTGATTTTAGTTTTACATGGTTAACACCCAAGTTGAACAAGAGTAGAATCACAATAGCCACTACTGAGGTTTTTCTGTTTTGTTTTGTTTTTGCGGTACACGGGCCTCTCACTGTTGTGGCCTCTCCCGTTGCGGAGCACGGGCTCCGGACATGCAGGCTCAGCGGCCATGGCTCACGGGCCCAGCCGCTCTGCGGCATGTGGGATCCTCCCGGACCAGGGCAAGAACCCGTGTCCCCTGCATCAGCAGGCGGACTCTCAACCACTGAGCCACCAGGGAAGCCCACCACTACTGAGTTTTAACTTTGCCAAACCAGCAGTGAATCAGGGCCAGGTATTTAGGAAAACCCATAAATCAAGACCTATAAAGAGCCCAGTGCCTTTGCTTCAAGTGGTGGAATGCGACATAAGATTTTCCTCAAAAGGATAGCTGCCACTCCATCATGCAAAATTGAGATGGCGCTAGGACTAGGCCATTTACACCCTTGAATTTTCATTTGACAGGTGAGCTTGGTTGGGCCCTTCTCATCTTATTAGCCTTTAGTCAGAGTCAACCCATCTCAAAATGCTGATATCAGACCAGAGAGTCACAGGGATCTTCATGGGTCAAACTTTCAGTTTTATTGAGAGATCAGAGGCAGGTCAGTAACTGCTTTACAAAAGGGATTTGCCTGGTGGCTCTGTGAGAGAAGCAATGTGTACAAAACCCCAAGGGATGCCTCTGGGAGGAGGCAGCCTACTGTTGCCAGAGGCTCCAATCTGCAGCATAGATCTCAGGGGACACTAGGGTTGTGGGGCCCCAAAGGTAAAGAGAGAGCCACAACTGAAGTCAGCTTCCACCATAGCTGGTTGATTCAGGCCCCAAACAAAAAACTCTGCTTTCTGGGTAATCTGTATGGAGGTCCAAGTAAAATGCCTAAGTGAAGTACACACTGTCTCTAATACTCAAAGGATTCATAGGGTACTTATCTTCCTTTTGGTGGTAGATGGCCAGTGATGTAACAGAGGAATTTTCACATATTCAAACACCTATGCTTGATGAATAGGAACCTGATTTGTGTCAGGGTTTATCAAGCACCTCTTTTGTTGAAGCTATGGTAATACTACATTCAGAACTGAGACTGAGGCTTCTGACTTGGCCTCCAACTGGACCTGGTCTATGTGGTAAAAGCTTTGGACTCAGAGAGTATGGGTTTTTGTGTCATATTGTGACCCCTCAGTAGTGGCAAATGCCAGGGAAGTTTAAGCATCCCTAGGGGAACATGGCAGATGTACACCGGAGGACTTTTCAAATGAATGTGAAATAGTGTTGGTTCTTAAGTGTCAGTGGAATAGAATAAAAGGGTATTGGTAATGTGTACAGCAGGATATCACGAGTCATCAATCCTGGCAATAGATTCCACTGTAGTCACTTTGTCTGGAAGAGCTGGGGTTACAGGAGCCAACACTGATGATATTCCACTCTGGAAATCTCCAGCTCTTGTTACCCTTTCCCTTGGCCATGCAGGGCTGTTATATTGAGATAGTGCATCTTTCAATACTCCTGTTGTCTTTAATTCCTTAATCAGGATTGTGATTTTCCTTTCAACTCCTGGGATTATACATTATTTTTCTTGGACCACATGGGAACGGACAAGAATCACTCTCCAAAAACCATAATTCAAAAGGAGTCATGTGCCACAATGTTCATTGCAGCTCTATTTACAATAGCCAGGACATGGAAGCAACCTAAATGTCCATCAACAGATGAATGGATTAAAAAGATGTGGCACATATATACAATGGAATATTACCCAGCCATAAAAAGAAATGAAATTGAGTTTTTGTAGTGAGTTGGATGGACTTAGAGTCTGTCATACAGAGTGAAGTAAGTCAGAAAGAGAAAAACAAATACCATATGCTAACACATATATATGGAATCTAAAAAAAAAGTTATCAAGACCCTAAGGACATGACAGGAATAAAGACACAGGCATAGAAAATGGACTTGAGGACATGGAGAGTGGGAAGGGTAAGCTGGGATGAAGTGAGAGAGTGGCATGGACCTATATACACTACCAAATGTAGAACAGATAGCTAGTGGGAAGCAGCTGCATTAGCACAGGGAGATCAGCTCGGTGCTTTGTGACCACCTAGAAGGTTGGGATAGGGAGGGTGGGAGAGAGATGCAAGACGGAGGAGATATGGGGATATACCAAAGCTGATTCACTTTGTTATAGAGCAGAAACTAACACACCATTGTAAAGCAATTATACTCCAGTAAAGATGTTAAAAAAAAAAAAAAATCACTCTCCATATGCATCAGTCCCTAAATGGGAGAATCTCCTTTGACACTTTATGAGCACTTAAAGGGCAAGTAGGTAAAAAATATGAATGCCAGTTATACATTTCACATCAACAGTATATTGATTTGGCACTGACAGAGTCACTTTTGGTTCATAAACCATATAAGTTGAATTTGTGTGTGTGTTCAGGCACGTGTGTGTTTTCTTGTACAGGAACAAAAAGCAGTCTAACCCTCCTCCCAAGGGGAGTGCAGAGCAGTCAGGAATGCAGGGGAATCTAGCCTAAGGGGAGAGGTTTTTATCTTTTGTTTTTTTGCTTCAGAGACAGCCCTGCCTCCTCTGCTGTGTACCAGTTGGTTTCTGCCAGCAGTCAGAAACTCAGAGCTCATTTGCTCTCACCTCTTTTGCTTCCCGCTTTCAACTACTTCTGCACATGGCTCCTCATTATCCACAGATACATTGCCTGCCAGCTGGGGAGTGGGGATTGCTGTCCCATTGTCACAATAACTTGTCTTTATCTTCCCATCTAACGAGAGTGTGCAAGATTCAGTGCACCAGTTTGGTGGCTTAATTTACTCTTAACTCTTACTTCTTATCCTCTAAATCTACACTTATTGGTACACCTAGGACAGTGGGAGCCCCTTACTTCCTCTGAGTCCTGAGGGATAAAAAAGGGTTTGGTTTGGTGTCTATCCTCTCTCCAGGTAAACTTCATGGGGAAAGTCATATTGTAGCAGACATTTACTAAGACTTAGAATTGCAGATATTTAGAGCAATTTTTAATGCCTCTGTATATATTTCAAAATCCGCAGGTTTTGCTGATGGATTTGGATGTGAAATATGAAAGTGTAAAATTACTCCAACTTTTTTTTGTCAGTTCTACTGTATGGATGGAGTTGATTTTTAAAAATTACAAAATATTATGAGATTGAATTTGTAAGCAGTTCATTCAAAATTGGAGTTTTAGTAGACCAGATTGATGAACAGAGAATGGCTTAAGGAATTTGAGGGAAATGTGTGATTATGAATATTAGCCATGGAACCAAAATAGACAAACAGGGAAGTGAGAATTTGAAGATGTTTAGCAATAGGGAAGAGGGAATAGAAACAATGGTTTGTATATTCTAATAGAATTAATGAATTGTAGGTGATGGCATACAAGAAGGAATTGTCTTGACATATAAGAGGTAAATTTATCAGGGTGGAATTGTTGAAGTTGTGACTACAGAGTGATTTCAGTAATAAAAATTACTAAGCCAAATGTACTTAATTTTTGCTCTTACATAACATATTACCACAAATTTAATGACTTAAAACAACTTACATTTGTCAATTGAGTTTCCACAGGTCAGGAGTCCGAGCATGGTCTAGCTGATCCTCTGCTCAGTGTCTCACAGTTCTGCCATCAAGGTGGTGACTGGAGTCTAATCTCACCTAGAGGGCAAACTAGAGAATAATCCACTTCCAAGCTTATTCAAATTGTTTTGCAGAATCCATTTCCCTGTGGTTGTAAATCTAGGGGTCCTGTATTCTTACTGACTGTAGGCTGAAGACTTCCCTCATGTCATATGGTCCCTGTTATGTGGCCCTCACCAAAGGCAGTTCACAACAAGGATGTTTGTTTCTTCAAGGCTAGAAGGAAAATCTCTCATTGTAATCTGCTAAAATAGAGTGTAATAGAATGGAATTGAATCAACTATCTCATCCCCTTTGTTGTATTCTCTTGGGGAGAAGCAAGTCCAGGTTCCAACCTTAGTCAAGGTAGAGAATGACACACCATGGGTCCCCTTAGGATATGTTTGACACACAACATGTTCAGGATTGAGTTATTTATAACTGACTAATGGTAGGTGAATGGGTGATAAGATATTTTTAGACATTAACTTTGTGATTTTTTCCTTTGAACTCTATGAATAATATGTTTTAATTTTGTTGTTCTTACTGAAGCTCTCTATCCCACTTTCACTAACACAGTTGTGTGACGTTCAATTATACCTTACCAAAACATGAAATTCTCAATTTATTAAATGGGTTTGATAAATATAACATTTTTTATTGTCATATGAAAATATTTGGTGCAATGCCCACAAAACAATGAATAATTCTTATCCAAAGAATTACAAGTAGAATGCCATAAAAATACATAAAATTATGAATAAAAAATCATGTCCAAAGAAGACATGTAAATGGCCAACAGGCACATGAAAAGGTGATCACATAATTACTTATCAGGAATATACAAATCAAAACCACAATGTAATATCACCTCACACCTGTTACAATGGCTGTCATCAAAAGGTCCAAGAGAAAACACATGTTGGTGAGGATGTGGAGAAAAGAGAAACCTTGTGCACTGTTGGTGGGGATGTAATGGTACAGTCAATATGGAAAACAGTATGAAGGTTCTTCAGAAAATTAAAAATAGAACTACCATACGATCCAGCAACTCCACTACTGACCAACTAAACAAAATCAAACATTGACATACATCATACAATGCTGAAAAATCATTGGTAACTGATTATTTAGCTTTCAAAATTGTTAGCTTATGCTATTTTAGAGATAAATAACTATTAATATAAATAATTATTAATAATTAATAAATAACTACTAATTATTAACTATCTGGTGATAAATAATTATTGATAAATATAACAATTATTAATATAGCTATATTAATATATTAATAAACAATTTAAAATTATATATTATATATTTTTATACATATATAAAAAGCTAAAATGGTACTGTGTTATTTTCAGAAAATAAAAAGCAATTGAACACATAGGTACACTCAAATTTAGTAAGGAAGAAAAAAAGGTATGTGTGCATATAAATATATGTGCATACTAAATTAAAGATATGTAGATATATATGTAATAAGCCAAAATCTTCCATATAACCTATCAACTGAAAATTGTTTTCCTCATAAAATAATCCAGAATTTATGATAACCCCAAATTTCTTATAAACTAAAAATTTCAGTACTTTCTTTATATGTATTCAACAACTTTCTAGAGTTCAATAGATTCGTATGACCCAAGAAAGAAAGGAACCTAATAAAACTGTAAACTCATTGAGTTTTGAAAGGCAATGTCCATGGAAATAGAAGTGCAACCTTTCAAATTGACAGGGTAGTGTAAATATATGCTACAAGCTCTAGGTATATACCAGTCACAGATAAAACTGGATGTAGAAAGAGAGAATCACTGACTGGCGGCAGGAGCCTTATAAAAAAAAAAAAAAAAAAGAATTGTGTGAAAAGAAAAATCCTTTTCATTTAAAGTAAGTGTTCTTGCTTTTGTTCTAAAATCGTTAAAGGAAAGGCAATCACTTGATTTTATTATCAATTCCTTCTCTAATTAACTACCTAATACAATTATTTATTTGACACTTAATATATTAGTTTAAGTGTAAATTAATTTTATGTGGTGTGAGTTTCAGGGAGAAAGAGTTATCCATGTATGTATTTGGAGAATCTGAAAATATATTTATTCTAAAAAATTTTTGAATACCAAATTTTTAAAAACCTTTTCTCATCTCTCTGCAGGCAACAGCTGACATAAAGAAAGACTATTTTTCTCTTCATGGATTAATTTTAAATTACTAAATTTTATAAAAAATCTGACACTGATTACCTGCATTATTATGTAAGCAAGAAAAAAAAACTGATTTTGCACTTTATATTGGCAAAATTGTAGCATGAACTAAGTAATGTTTCCTATTGTAAAAATCAACATTTTTAGGAAGTGTTGTTTAAGCTAACTTCTAAGTATTTCATTTTAATTTATGTGAAATAGTGTGTATTACTTTCCTATTGCCACTGTAGCAAATTAGCACAAACACAGTGGAAAATACAGTTCTGGAGGTCAGAAATCTAAAGTGGATTTCCCCAAACCAAAATCAAGGTGTTAGCTGGGCCACATTCCCTACGGAGAGGACAGAAAAAAATTTATTTCCTTGTCTTTTCTAGCTTCTAGAGCTGCATTCCTTTCATTCCTTGACTCACGCCTGCCTTCTCCATCTTAAAAGCCAATGGCATTGCATCTTCAAATCCTTTTGAGTCTGTCTTCACGTAGCCTTCTATCTTTTAAGAATCTTTGTGACTACATCTGGACCACTTGCTATCATCCAGGATAATTCCTTGTCTCAAGAACCCTATCTCAATCACATCTTCTAAGTCCCTTTCGTCATATAAGGTAACATATTCACAACTTCTAGATATTAGTACATAGACATATAGGGGTCCATTATTAAGCCTACCATACAGTATAAGGCATAATTTAGAAAAATGTTTCCAATCTTACTAGTTTCTGATCTAGTAGATTTAAATACCTCTAAGGATTATAATAAAGTATCAGAAAAACCAAAAGCTGTTTGAATAGGAAAAATGAGTTATTACTGGTATTTAGCCTATAAGTTTTCTTTTTCATTTTAAAGGAGATTTTTCTTTCACTTCTCTAAATATTTATATAAAATACTTTACTAATACAAACTTTTCAATAAACTCAAATTAACACAGTAATTAGAATTTATGAAAGAGAATTAGCATAATATGCACGTTTATACTTTGATTGTCTTTATGCGTTATAAGCAAAAAGATGACCACATGAAAAATGTCAGTCATATTTTAGTATAGAGTCTTCAAATATACTGTTAGAAAGTCATTATCAGACAGCTATATAGTGAGAAACTAAATTAATTTTAGAAATTCTATTCAATAATATGACAATGTGTTATATATTCTTGAATGAGGGAAATATAACTATTAGAAATATTTAAAAAAATAAGCACAATAAAATTCAAGCTTCAGAAGTAATAGAAGTACATATCCTCCAAAAAGAAGTACATAGTTATTTAATCATTTAAAGATTGAGAATATCTGTGTGTACATAAACGTTTAATTCCTTTGTCAAAAAGTCTTATCCAAGTCATTGATTAGTCTGCATTCCGACATTTAAATTGGTTATGTACTAGTGTAATAAAGAAACTATACCACAAACCCAATCTTATTTGGAAAATGTATATTCTAAGTTATAATATTAGCATAATTGGAGAGTCAAAATCTCAAGTTGAGAGTCAAGACAAAGAAGAAAATTTATAATCTTTCATCATATGTGATATCTCAAGCAGATTCATAGCATTTTATTTCCTTCACAGAATATTTTTTGTAAACAGTATTACAAAAAATTCTAATTATACAATATATAAGATTAATTATTGTTAATTTACCACAAAATGTGTCTGGTAACTACTCAACATATTCCTTATATCTGAGTCACATATTCTCTCAATGTAGCAATAAATTGTGAGGTTCCTGAGGACATAAACCTTTAGCTTGCATGGCATTTTGACCAAGGCGACACTGAGTTTGATGAATGGAGGAAGTGATTTTAAATGATCAAATTAACTTAGATCTCTTCATAAAAATCAATTTTCTTGAAAATTTCAGGGCTCCTTTACTGCCTGATTTTACTTTTGGATCCCACAGTTGACAAATATCCACAGAATACAAAGGGAGAGCATGTCTTCAATGGAGTAAAAAGTTGTTCAATAATTCCTAAGCCTGAGGAAAAGTATGCGAATGCATTCTATTGTAAAATTCTATTATACTAGCAATTTAATTTCAATAATTTTTTTTAAGAACACAAGGTTTTGTGATTTTTTTTCTGGTCATATAAAATAAATGCTGAACTATATATCAATATGTTTCAACAGAGACACCATGTATCATTTATGCCTATTCAAATTCAAATTGATAATGTCTTTTGATATATCATTTTCATACTTATTGCTTCAATCAACATCCCTATAGAGCACTCTTTAAAGAAAAATAGAATATCTTACAATACATGGTTGAAATAAGACTGTAAATGGCTCTATGTGTGTCTTCAGTAATAAAAGAATAAGAGAGATAAAAATAAGCTCTAGGTTATATCAAAATCAGACAAACCAATCATTAATTTATTCTACAAATATGTATTAAGATCTAATTTTGTAGTTTAAGGAACTGCATGCCCAGATCATAAGAGAAAAAATGCAAAATTTGTTTATGGCAATAAATTATTCAAGGCAAGAAACAAGTATACATGTATTTCTTAAAACTGTATTATATACTAATACATAAATTTTTCATGTGTATCGTGCATAGGGATGTATACTTATATGTAGAACCGTGTACATATAGTGAGGTGTGTATACATGGGTGTGTGCGTGTAGATGTGTGCCATTGTGCGTGTGGCTCTGAACGTGGAAGACATAGATATGTGTATATGTGGGTGTCTGGGGGTGTATGGAAGTAAGTGGGAGTGTTACACAAGCACATATGTTATCTGTGGGCATGTATAGGAGGAGTATATTTGCATCAGTGGTTCACAACCAAGGGTGATTTTACCCATCAGGGACTGCCTGGCAATACGTAGATTTATTTTTGGTTGTCACAACTGGAGGAGACATGTGCTACTGATTTCTAGCAGGTAGAGGTTAAATAGTTTCCCACTAGATGCTGTTTAAACAACTACAATGCATAATGCAACCACACATAACAAAGAATTATCCAGTGCAAAGCAAAACGCCAATAGTGCTAAGTTTGAGAAACACTGGTATAGTGTGGCATGTGTGTGTGTGTGTGTGTGTGTGTGTAGGGGAGATTTTTACATGTATATTATAAAACTTGCACAGAGTAAGCAATCAATAATCTTTTCTGTGATTTTATGCTTTATGTCCTAAACAAAGCCAGAGGCCATCTCCTCACGTTCCTTTGCATCATTGGTATCCAACACCCCCAGAAGGTTCTTGCTATTCTTGCCTGACTAACCATTTACTGAGAAACACTTAGCACCTATTCAATATGAGTATGAGACACAAAAATTTCTCCAAACCACAAACAGACATACCCAAACAAATATTCCTTTTTGCAGGCTCTCAGAGAAGAAATTTTTAAGCTACTGAAACAAACCCATTACCTTTAAGAAGAGAATAAGTAATGCCTAGTTAAAATTGAGTCTCTATGGAAATGGTTGATTTATTATTATTTGCTTTATTAATGCATAGATAATTGAATCTATTTTATGTTTGGAATCTATGTATATTGGATGTAGCATATTAAATAGATCAAAGTGTAAAATGGTCTTTTATTCCTTTCCTCATCCACAGTCCTTGAAAGGCTTTCTAGTATTAAAAGTCCTGCCAGTCGCTAATTACATCTGCTGTTTCCAGGAAAGTTCTCCTTCTCAGCTACATCATAAGTTATGCACTAGGTAGATGATTTAATGCCACCCTTTTCATTATGATTTCTATTTTCTCACTTTCCAGCTTTTTCAGGATCATCTTGGTAGAAGAAAAGACTGAAAATGATATCACCAATTTATTACTGCATTTGTCTGGGGGCACTTTTCTTATTGAAATGACACTAAATCCACTGGGAGGCAGAAACTGTGGACTTGATGAGGATGCAACCCACACAGCTGTGATCAAAACTTTGACTCTGTTACTACAGCTGTCAAAATAAACTGACATGAAATATGAAAAAAAAGAGAGTTCTTATTTTTAACTGTCAGATACACTCCTATAACCCTCTCAAAATATTTTGTCAGTTATATAAAAAATGCATACTTTTTCTGTCAAAAAGTTATAAAATGCACAATATATACAGACTGTGTACATGTCAAAGGCAAGTTTGTTTATTAGCACAAAAGCACGCATGCTACAATCTCACAGATAAGGTTATTTCTGGCAATCTGAATACAGTTTATTTTTAAAGCATGTATTTATAGTAGCTACATGCTGTCAATTTATTTTCCTGAAATAATAATGCAGAATGTCACAGTTGATATTTAGCTATTATTATTAAACATTATTCCATATATAAAATGCTCTTTTCTCCCTGCGAAAGAATACTAACTGCATGCCTTTTGGGGATTCAGAGGAAAGATACACCTATTTATTTTTTTGTACTTTCTCTCACATCTATAATGGGATCTAAGTGGAAATATTAATAAATGAGTAGTTTTTCATCTATTTCTTAAAAAGTTTATGTTGTCTACAATAAGTAACTGATATAAATAAATTATTTGATATATTGAGTTTGTGTAGTTGTCTTTTGGTCTGCCTAAAATGCTACAGTTTTCCTCTTGTCTTTAAGAATATTTTACAAATACTTTAAAAAGATATCAGAAAGAATGGACAATCAGGCTGATCTCTGCCTGTGGGCTCATCTTTAATACATTATTATCTGTCTAATTTTCATTTTGATAAGCAGGGCAACCCAGATGATACCAAAGTCATTTATCTCCTGAGGTGACAACCGGTCCTTGATGAGCAAACATATTCACTGCAGAGAAAGACACACTGACATTTTATTTCACATTAAATAGGATTAGACAAAATAGTTATAAACTATCAATCATAAACCATTGGAAATAAAACTGTTCTTCTTTTTTCTATGGAAATTTCTGCAGCTGTGATTGTTTTATGATCATGAAATTTGACATCCAAATAGATAGCAGTCATCCCCTTGAATTGGGAAGTTTCTGGAATATGCAAATGAAAGTCAGATGATGTAAGAAAAGTGGCTTTCAGGTAGCAATTAGCATATGAAGAATTAGAAAACATTTTGAATTCCTATCTTATTAACAATGGCTTTTTAACCAGTACAATAGAGTATTAATGGTTGATAAAAAGCCAGTAGTCCATACTCCACAAGAAGGAGTCTGACCTTTTCTTTTAATTTTTCTATTTCTTTTACATTTCCCAGGTTCTTGAGCCAAATTTTATAGTGAGAGGATAAATAGAGCCCTAATTACCTAAAACGGACAAAACACAGAATGACATCGTACTAGTCAATATGGAGAACTATGCGTTTCACCAAGAATCTCTTTCAGAGATTTAATTTAAAAGTGAGACTACAAATATGAAAAGCAGATATTTCCTTCCCTATTAATAATGTATCTAGACTAATATTTGAAGAAAAACTTTACTAAAAGTGGTTTAATTTCATTTAGGACACATTTAAATATTTAATGAGAATGACATAAAGAAAAGAATGAGGGTACAAAGTGGTGAGGTCATTTTCATATATTTGGGGGAAACAAAACAAATTTAGAGTGGTCAAAATTTGTTAACTGTGATACATAATTACTACCATGAAATCATTAATAGTTATTTCAGTAAAACATATTGTATATTATGTTAAGCAATTAATTACTGAATAAATGTGTATTTTAAAAATTTCTTCAAAATCTATCTTTGGTGCAAATAGTCATAACTAATGGTTGAGCTGTGCACTGATTTTAGATCTGGAAACACGTCTAGAATATGTATTCTCTCAACTATGTATAACACATGGGGTAGAAACATTTCAAGTGATTTACATGGAGTGATCTTGGGCATGTCGCTTTGTGTATGTCTCCACTTATTCATCTCTAAAACATGGGAAGTAATAGTGTCTGGCCTTGATTATTGTAATGACAAAATGAGACAATTTGTATTAAAATATTATGAGACTGAAAAGTGTCAAAATTTTAACAAATATTTGTGAAATGCAAGTATGTACCAGAAACTGTGCAACATACTGGGATACACGGAGTTAAACTAAAATAGTTCTTTCTTTCACCTAACATACCAGTGAGAGACAGACAGTCACACTTTTAACATAATATGTTAAAGTCTAAACAAAGAGAAGCTGAATGACTCATCACCTACTAAGTTTCCATTGCATTTAAAAATTACTACAAAAGTGTATTCCTTCAAACTTCAAAGTAGTTTAGTATCAAAATTTTATATCTTCCCCATTATTTATCATTTCCTGTTTATTTTATACCTTCAGCCTGGCAAACCTTCAGTAGTTTCTCTAGCAAAAATCTAATATCACAGAATTCTCTTTACCTTATTTTTTAGTTGAAATGTTTTTATTTCATATTCACTCTTAAAGAATATTTTTCCTGAAAAAAATTCTGGATTAAAAGGTTTAAATTCCTTTCAGCACTTAAAGTTGTTTCACTGTCTTGTGTCCTCCACATTTCTGAGCACAAGTCAACATTATTTAAATATTTATATTATTGTTCTCTTGCATGAAATGAACGTTTCTCTGGTTAATTTCTCTTAACGTTTTATTTTCAGTAGTTTAACCATGACATGCCCAAGTATGGTTTTCTTTGTGTTTATCCTGCTTAAGACTCACTGAGCTTCAAGAATTTGCAAATTTATGTCTCCAACATATTGCAAAATTCTCTTCTGTATTTTAAAAGATATTTCCCCCCAATATCTTTCCCTCAGCTAACCATCTGTGAATATATATGTACATATATCTTTGATAGTTTCCATAAGTTACCGAGGTTCTTTACATTTTCCATATTCTTTATTAATATATCTATATTTTACTGATTCTTTCCTCCAGTGTAATCTCCACTCTTCTGTCTAGCCTATTTAGTGAATAATTCTATAACAGAAATTGGGGTTTACCCTCTAGAATTTCCATTTTTCAGTTTCCATTTCTCTGTATTTCTTTATCTTTTCATTTATGTACTATTATTATATTTTCCTTTTTCCTTGAGTATATGATAATAGTTACTAATCTACTAATTCCAATATCTGACTCATCACAAGTTCAGTCTCCATGGATTACCTTTTTTCTTAAAATTTGTCACTTTTCTTCTTTCTTTGGATATTGAGTAATGTGTATGTTATCCTGGATATTTGCAAGGTTATATTTGGCCACCCTGGATTCCGTTGATAGTCCTTCCTTCATCACTTCCTCTCTTCCTCTTCCTTTGTTTCTCCCTCTCTCTCTCTCTTCTCTCTCTCCCACTTTCTTTTCTCTCTTGTTTTAATAGGCAATCAGATTCGTAAGACTGAAACTACTAACACACTCTTGAGTAGTAGATCAAATCTCAGTTCAGTTCTCTGATCATTATGTGGGCTGCTTGAAGCCAAGCATGCATTGTTCAGAGGTCACTCAGGTTTTTGGTTTTGAACAGAAATTATACATGGACTTTTAGACCCACTTTCTATGGCTCTCTCCTTTCCAGAAGCCCCTGCTCATCTAATTTTCAGTGGTTGTGGCTGACCTGGATCTTTTCCTCTTGTTCTTCAGGGCACAAACACTATGGGTTTTTTAAATCGAAAATATTAGCCATATGGTATGGTGCAGACTGTAGACTGTGGCCTGCAATTGAGCTAGAGGCTATGAAAATAGGAAATTCACTCAGTACTATCCCCTTATTAAATGTTAAATACCTCTGAGATCTATCTACGTTCGGTTGCTCCCTAGTAATGTCAAGTAGTTGCCTTTTGTGTTTTGTTCATAGTTTACAGTTGTTCTTGGCAAGATGGTTTGCCACATAGTATTTTACTCAAAATCGAATTGGAAGTTATTCAGCATCAAAATTATAAATATTACTTTTTCTTTCTGGAAAAGAGAAAATAACCAAAATGTTACCCTAAAATCGTAAAATGATTTTTTATTTATTTAGTTTTCAAAGGGTTTTCTCTGTCTCTCTTTCTCAAGCTAAATTGTGAAAACAAGATGTATTAATAGAGTAATTTTTAACTCACAATTTTCCAACAATGTACTTAAAGAAGTACCACCACAAAAAGGACTCTCCTATCACCAAGGGAAAGCATAATGAAACATATGTATCTTACAGTGAAATATGGATTAAAGTGAAGAAGATCCCAGGAGTTTGCTCACATCTGTTTAAACCTTAAGCTAGTTAAAGGTTTCTTACTGCTTTTGTTGATTATTCCTGCCTGAAGTAACACTACATTCTAGACATTTGGCATTTCCGAACAGATGTCTTCACATACAGACAGAACTGATACCCAAGTCATATACAACAGTAGGACTGTATTTGGATGTTAAAATATTAAACTACTTCAGAAACACTTGATAAGAATCTGTTTCCTGTGCATCACATGCTGCTTTGACCATGGTAAACTACCCCATGGGAATTTTCTTACGTTTTATTTTTAAAATAAACTTTTTGTTGAAGTCGAAAATACATAGGGAAAGAACAAATCAGAAATATAGAAATATACAAATGGTCTTAAAGTAAACACACCTGTGCAAGTTCACCAGGATCCAGGAAAGTAACATGGGCATTCCAGAAGCTTCCTCACACACACCCAGCAAATGTTTCCACAATCTTCCCCAGTTGTGACCACTTTCCTTATTTCTAGTACCAGATTAGTTTTTCTTGTTTAGAGACTTTATATAAGTGGAATCATAATGTATGCATTAGTGTGTATCCAGCTTCTTTCACCCAGTGTCTTTATTTGTAAGATTAGTCCTTGTTTCATTGCCATAATGATTTCTATTGTATGAACAGGGCTCAAATTATTTATTCACTCTACTGTTAATGACTATCTGTGTTGCTTCAATGGTCTGTCTTTTAAGTATAGCACAGTTTATGAATATCTTGTAATGTTACTTAGTGCTAAGATCTACCAAATTCTCCTGAGAGTGAAAATGGAGGATCACAGACTGTGGATATCTTCAGCTTTAATAGATGGTGACAAACAATTTTAAAAAGATTTTTTTTCAATTTACCCTCTCACAAGCAGTGTGCAAGAATTTCAGTTTCTCCAAATCTTTGATAATATTTGATATAGTCAGTTCTAAAATTTTAATTATTTTTTTTTTGCTGTGTAGTGATAACTTATTGAGGTTTTCATCTGTATTTCTATGATGACAAATGTTTAAATAATTGTTTTATGTATTTGTTGACCATGTGGACAGCCTCTTTGTGAAGTGCCTTGTTAGGTCACTTGCTTATTTTTTATTGTGTAGTCTGTCTTTTCTTGTACCTATCTATGGATTTGAATATATTACAAATATATTGCCAACATAATGCTAATATATTACAAATATCTTCTTCCACTCTTTGGATTGCTTTTTTACTCTCTTAAGTGTCTTTTGATAAATTCTCAGTTTTAGTAGTCTAATGTCTCAACCACTTCTGCAATGGTGAGTAATCTTTTAAAGAAATATTTACTTAGCATAAAATGTGAAAGTACACACCTATGTTGTAATCTAGAATCTTTATTGTTTTGTATTTAATTTGGGGGTATCCAAAATTGGGCTGATTTGATTTAAAATAAGAGTGAGATTATTTTACAATATCCTACTTCAATGACATGAGGTCATTTGGGATTGTAATTACAGATTGGACTATTCCTTAAATATAATTCCTCTTGATTTTTATAATTTTTTTTACATTGATATTACTTATTAATCTTTTAAATGTTCCCTGTCTTTTATGTTTAATCAAGAGAAATATCATATGAGGGAATTTTAGTTCTGTCAGCTTTTACTTTATATACTTTAGACAGCATTAGGCCCACGATTTTTTGGGAGGTGATGAAAATGTTCTAAAATTAGATTTTGTTAAAGGCTGTACAATTCTGTAGCTATAAGAAAAAAAACACATTGAATTATACACTTTAAACAGGTGACATTTATAGTATCTGAATTATATATGTATAAAGCTATTAATTTTTAAATTAAGTGCCAATATGTTCCCAGATTAATATATTTTAAAAGAAACTCAACCAGTCTTTTTACTAGTATAGAAAATTCACTTTGTTTACCCATGGTGATTATCCCCAAATTATATTTTGACTGATATTACAATTGCAAGCCAGGATTTTTTACTTATTGATATTAGAAGCATATCTTTTCCTAAATTTTGACATTTCTTTTCTTAAAGTATTTCTCATAACCTAAAACAACTATGGTTTTTTCATCTGAGTTTTGAACATGTTTTATTAAGAACTGAGTAATTTGTATTATTATTATTTTTTATTTATTTATTTTTTTGCGGTACGTGGGCCTCTCACTGTTGTGGCCTCTCCTGCTGCGGAGCACAGGCTCCGGCCGGGCAGGCCCAGAGGCCATGGCTCATGGGCCCAGCCGCTCCACGGCATGTGGGATCCTCCCGGACTGTGGCACGAGCCCACGTCCCCTGCATCGGCAGGCGGACTCTCAACTACTACGCCACCAGGGAAGCCCTGTATTATATTTTTTAATAATAGTGTTTTTTTGCTTCCTCCCACTCCCTTTCACTAAATTCTGTTAGATAGATCTAATTTTCTTCTCCAGGTTTCAAAGTTTTGTTGTCTTTAGTTTTTAAGTGTAATTTTCCTACATTGTCCATACCCGTATTAGAGCTTATTATTTTTGTCAATATTTAATGGCACCTCAGTATCATACTGTTTAAAAAACTAAAGTTTAGATAATTTGAGTAAATTGCTCAAAAATACACAAGAAAAATGCTACAATCAGGACTAGAAATCTGTTCTCTCCATTAAACACCATCTCTATCACACATTTTTCTTCCAGTTGATATAAAAGCAAATGCTTTGAGGTAGTATGGCACAATTTAAAACAAGTTAACATTGGCTTAAGTAACATATTAGAAAATGTTGAAAGTGATAATTGGAGAAAAATATATGAAAGTAAATTAATAGTTGTTTGGCACTCTTTGCAAGATATTTTAAAATGTATAGTCCCATATAATTCCAGGGAAAACCTTAAAAGTAATCACCTCCATTTCTAGAGATATAAAATCAATGCTTGCAACAGGTACATACAAGGTTATCACATTGGCAGTAAGTGATAATTTGAACTCAGAATTTGTGACTCCAAGCCCAGGAGATAATTTTTTTTAATTTTAATATTTTGTTCCTTTTGAAGTTCATAATGCTTCTCATTATAGATGGATGGGAGCTTACCTAATTTCCTTTCCCTTTTATTCTTATTTTCTCAAAACAATCTTTTCTAAATTGTGTTATTTTCTCTTTAGCTTAAACTAAGAATTTTCATCATCCACCTACTCACACTAAAAGAACTGCGGACTTCAAGCTGTTCTCTTCCTGACTGATCCTTCCTAGGAAATATTATCTCAAGAGACAACAGATCGTCCTGTATGAAAAATGAAATGGATGTGTCATACGGGAGGGGACTCTCAAGCAGAAAACATGCAGAGAAGTCCCTTTTCTCTATTCCTTGTCAGTTATTTTTTATTCCCTACATAGCAGGGTTTGTTTTAAGGTCTTAGGCAAGCATACTAAAAACATTTAAGAATTAAAAAAACAATCATTTTATTAAAAATGAAAACTGCCTTTTATGTACAATTTATCTAAGTTCTTGTTACAGCAAAATTTTGGACTCACAGTCAGATGTTTGTTTACTCATCATAATTAGATATTTTGATATAACTTTTGATGCAATCTGCTTCAAGCCATAAGCACATTATTCTAGGTCAATACTAGAAGAAATGGACTTTGTATTCATGGAAATATTGCACCAACTGACAAAGTCTCTCCTTGATTAAACTTTAGTCAGACTCCTGTGAATCGTCTTCCCAGCCAGGCCTCGACTTTTAGATGTCTTTGTCAGTCTTTGCACTGCCTAGTTTTAGCAAAAATCCCCTTAATTTGGTTCAGCCAGAATTTCTCACCTTCAGTACCTCATCACCCTTAATATATGACCAAATTCCTCATCCCTCACCACTCCCACAGAAGATATCTGATCACCCTGACCTGTCTATAGCAAGAATCCTTTTAGGTCAGTTTAGCAAAAAGAGTTATTCTACCAATTCTTTAACAAAATTACCAAGTAATTTTCCTTCTGTTAATCTCCCCACACTTTTCTTTGACTGTAAATCCCCACTTTCCTTGTATTTGAAATTGAGCCCAGTCCTATACTGACGTCTCTTTTCCCCGTTGCAATAGTTCTTAATGATTTTTTAACCACTTTAACTACTGTCTAACTCTGGTTTTGTTTGACACAGCTACTCCACAAGTCAGAGTTTTCAGGAGTGAAGGAAAGATTTTTTAAAAGCACATTTTCAGCTTCAGTAGTTTTGTCATACATAAAAGCAACCTCAAGATCTCAAGGCATTCAAACAACAAATATTATAGTTATTTCCTGGGCATGTAACCCGAGGTTTGTGGACAACTGCAGATCTGCTGGGCTCAACTGGGCTTGGTTTGTCCTCACATGTCTCCCTATGTCTATGTCCTAATCCAGAATGGAGGAGTAGATGTACAAATGAAGAAGAAAAATTATCGTTCTGCTCAGCTAATCCTTAAGGAGTTCATAATTGAGTTCTAGTAAAAGAAAAGTCTTGGAACTTAAAAAATGACTGAATAAATAGTGAGAAAGTTTCTTCCCTCCACATGTGAGTTTATATTTCAAAGGGGAGGGAGAGTAAAACCCAGAGCCCTGGAGCCAGTGGTTTATATTCCAAAGGAGTGTAAACGACTAGGATCTGGGGTTTCTCTCACTTTGTCAGAGGGGGAGAGGGACTGCTGTCCCACTACCATGTAAACTGCAAGAGTCATAATTTCAGGGTTCCACTCCTGTGGTGCAAGAAACCCTTCTGCACATGCTAGCCTAACCATCTGGCTTTCATCACCGTGCCCCAGAAGGAAGAGGAACTGGGGTGTGGTGAATCATTTCAGTTATTGCTGTAAGTATAAATAATCTATCCTTGATCCAGAAACCTTGTGTTTCTGGATAATATTTATAGAAATATTTCAGGATAATATTTATATAAATAGAGACACTAAGAATTTATTGGTAGCCACTGCTCTTACAGTGAAGGGAAGGAGCAGGTGGTGACCCCATAATATAAACAAAATCTCCCAGCTTCTGCTTAGAACTCTCACATTCATGTATACTTATATTCTGTTGGCCTAAGCAGGTCATGTGCCCAGCACAGATACCATGGGGTAAGGGAAGCGTGGCAAAAACAGGTAGGAAATGAAAATTGTGAGCAAATATTACAACCCACTACAGTCCACTGGGTTCAAATAGTTCTATCCTTACTGCACATTAAATACACTTATCCCTTTTCAAAACATCTAAGTTCTTATCCAGTCATAGCCACAAACTTAAAACTAAGGCTAAAGTCAAGTCTGGATCTAATTCATTTCTAGAACTGGTGTGTCAAGTCAGAAAACCAAGAACTAAGACAAAAACAGATCATCAGCTTCACACACATGCACACAGTCACCCATTGTGGAAAAGAGGGCTAAGATGACTACAATAGATTATAGAAGAGAAATGGAAAGTACATAGGCAGTCTCTAGTTCCTGAGAATTTTGAAATCCAGCCAGGGAAACTGATGTTGCAAGGTCATCTTATTCTTCAGTTAAGATATGGCTTTTGATTGGACCTTACTTCTGACCCCTGCAGTTATGTATTCTGTCTTTCATTCTTCATTGGTTTTGGCTCCACACATTAAGTCCTCCTGTTTCATTATCCTCCCTGAGCAGATTTGAAGAGGGAGTTGGGGAATATACCTTATTTGGCAGCCATGCTGCTGCTTCTGCCTGCTTCCTGCAAAAGACATTTGAGGTCTCTAGAATCATTTTACATCTCATTGAGTCAAGGTCTCTTTTAACCCAAACTGAAGGCATTTTTCATAATAGAGCCTTTGAAAAACATTGATGCTTATTTTAGTCCACTCAGCATCATCTGCAAATAGCCACACCCATAATTTTTATAGAGTTTTCTCTTGCTCTGTCAGCTTAATTACTGATATTTTAAGTTTATCAATTTTCCTGGGATGGCACTTTATGATTCTTATACTTGACCCATTGTTATTTAACTGAGAAAATGTACTAGAGTCACTTTATTCAAATCAAGCCTCTTTTAAAAAAGACCTAAGGGTCATGCTCTTAATTTGACCTTTGATCCTATGTTGTGCTGTAATTTAGAATGCTGGGAAAATAATCATTTAGGAGACAGATATTGTAATAGTCTTTGTACTTACACATGAATATGAGTTTGCATGAAACGTATGTAAATTATTGAACAATATATATACTAGCATATTACACTATACTAATCATTTACCCAGAAAGATAAATTCTTTTGTTCTTTTCAGGTGTTCTTTATGCCAAGTTTGGTAGGCAAATGCTTTCATAACAGTTTTGCATTTATTTTTAATCTGAATAATTTGGGGACAAATATAATTATTCCTATTATCCTTCCTTTTAATATAGTGATGGAACAAATCTTTGTGTTACTTAATGACCATTTTAGGAAACCCAAAGACAAATCTAACATAAAAGATCTTAACAGTTTTATTATTCAGAATTTGGGAAACACAAAATCAATTACAGGTGTTAGAGAAAATAAAATAAAACTCAGAAGTATCTAAAATCAGAAATAATTACAGGTAACTTGATAAATAATATAAAAATAATAGTTATTAGGAATTTAACTGATTTTTTTTTTTTTTTTTTTTTTGCGGTACGCGGGCCTCTCACTGGTATGGCCTCTCACTGTTGTGACCTCTCCTGTTGCGGAGCACAGGCTCCAAACACGCTGGCTCAGCGGCCATGGCTCACGGGCCTACTCAGTGGCATGTGGGATCTTCCTGGACTGGGGCACGTACCCGTGTTCCCTGCATCGGCAGGTGGACTCTCAACCACTGAGCTACCAGGGAAGCCCTTAACCGATTTTAATGCAAGAGTTTTTTAGTGTTTCAAAAGTATATTAAAAAGCATCTAAAGTTAATAATTTGGTGACAAAAGAAAGCTTTAGTAATCTGAACACAAAATAATTTAGTAGTTTTACAGCAAAAAAGATCACAGATGCTGATCTTACACTATTCATGTAATAATTTTCTATGAAGGATTCATAATTATTACTTTATATGCATGTTTAGGCAGACTCAAATACATAAGTATATCAATTGTAATAAAGTTTTAAAATATAGCTTTTAAAATATAACTAACTGGGCTTCCCTGGTGGCGCAGTGGTTGAGAGTCCGCCTGCCGATGCAGGGCACATGGGTTCATGCCCCAGTCCGGGAAGATCCTACATACTGCGCAGCAGCTCGGCCTGTAAGCCATGGCCGCTGAGCCTGCGTGTCTGGAGCCTGTGCTCCGCGATGGGAGAGGCCACAACAGTGAAAGGCCCGCATACCGCAAAAAGAAAATAATAATAATAATAAAATATAACTAACTTAGTGTATTAAAACCATGTATATTTCACATTAAAATTTTTATCTGAATAAATTATAATGACAATTTTAATAAAAAGACAGAAAATGTTAATTTTTTAAATTTCTAAATTCATATTTTTCTGAAATTATTGTACCTAATATAAATAAAAATTTATATTAATTATCATGTTTAAACATAGTAATCAACATTCTTTTATCCAGACACAAGTGATAACTACAGGACAGAAAATTTTAAATAGCTATTTTATTCTACATGAACACTTACTTTATATCATTATTAAAATTTCATGAGGCAAAAATAAACAAATTTAGCCAGACAAAGGGTGGTTTCTACTATAGCAAACACTTTTTAGCATACGTACACACTAGCAACTAGAATAGTTCATGAGTAGGCTAAAAAGCAAACAAACAAACAAACAACCTTTACTTTCTAAAACAGACTTTGTTGAATTCTAGGCCATGTTTTTATTGTCTGGGCTTTACTATCTAGGGCCCTGGTTCCAGTATTTGTTACAAATACTAATAAGCATTCCCTTGCTTCTGGTAACTGTGCATGTTGCAGTTGGCCAATGTATCATGTTCAAGTCTTAAATGCTACTGTGTAGCCATTGTCATCTCTGAGGAATCAACAAGTCACCTAGAACAAAAGTAACAGGAAAGGTTAATCCCAGCCCAGCTCCAGACAACTTTCTCTGAACAAACTGATCAGCAAATTTTGACAATGGTGAAAATCAGGATATCATGAACTAATGTTATGGTGCCTAACTTCATCTTCCCTTGACCTGAAAGTGAGATGGGGCAGGAAAAAGAAGAGGGAGAGTAGGAGCGACTGAGAAAGATAGATAAACACAGTCCCTGATGTCTAGGAGCTGGCCTGACATCTTCTGTTGATCAGATGAGGAGGGGAAGGGACTAAGATAAAGTGAAACAAAAAAATACAAGAAACGAGGAAAAACAAAGTCACTGTGCAAATCACAAAAATATTAATACCCCTGAATCTCAGGTTATTTGAGCAACTGTTTATCAATTAAAGCTTTAAACTACATCTATTCTTCAAACCTTGTAGATAGATTAATTAAGATGCTTAGTCATAAAATTACCCTTCTTCTTGACAGCATCCAATCAAAAGCAAAACCTCATTTCATTGGACCCTCCCCTGAGTCACCTAACAAACACACAAGTCCTGTAATAAAATTTTTCTAATGCCCTCTTACAGAGACATCCGATATTTCTCTCTTAGAGTGTTTGTTATTGCAGCATGCTGTAAAAGTAACTTAGTTCAGCCACAGGTATCATGAGAGTTGAAAATGATCCTGTTTGTAAAGTATCTATTGGGAAAAAAATATAGGTAAAGCTTTATACTTACTTGAAGCTTCTGCCTTCTCCCTTTAGTGGCATCAAACTTTGCCTGAAAATGAACTAAAACTAAAAATGAACTGATAGATGATTAAATGAATAAAAAGAGACAAATAAAGGAATAAAACTATAAAATAGCTTATAATGATTTATCATTGAGACAGTCAAAATCTATTAAGAGTAAGGCTACTGGGTAGTACAAGCCTTTGAGACTCAAACCCCTACTTCTAAAAGCAAAGTATTAGGGAATAAAGAAACTTCTGTAAATTATTCTGTAAATTATTTAAACTCTAGCCATAAAATTTAACTTGCCCAACTCTTACTGCCTAAAAATTGTAATAAAGTTGTGATATTGGCAAAATACAGGCACAATCTACAATTAACACTTTGCTATATTCATCCCATAATATAACTGTCCAAAAGGAAGACATCTACAACATGAAACTATTATATTTGAGACTAAAGTGCAAGAATTGTAGGAACAATGTTTGATTTCACTACCAATTGGTTTCTCCGCCTATCTTATTTGATAGGTATCTTAACTGTCTGGGAAATATGGATGCTAAACTTGATCCTTTAATATAGGTCTAGTGAGGATAGAAACAGACAAGTTTTGCCCCATACTTGTTCCTTTGAATAATGTAGGGGATATCAAAACCAAAATAATGTCTTTGTAACTAGAACGGTTATAGTACCTTGCATTAGGATATGTGTGAATCTATGACATGTACTTTAGAAATATGCCCTTTTAACCACCAATATGTATATACTCCTTCTCCTGAGGGCCTGTATTCTGATGATTTTTGTTCTCAGATTTATCTAACATTTTTATATTTGAATCTGTCATATGTAAATCCTCACTGCAAGCAGAAGGGATTGTGAGACCATAAAACACTATAGCTAGTTTTACCGCTTAGCAAGATGTGCTATCTTTATTTCAAAATCTTTTCTTTAGGGCAACATGATGAGTTAAGGGATAACAACATCCAGGCTCCTTACAATTTCAGTATAGACCACTAGAGGTTTTCTTTCCGGTTAGGAGACTCAAACATTCTTTATTGTTACCACTTACATGAAAAATAATTCTTCTCACAGTATCACCAAGAGAAAACCCTTATATTTTTATATTTAGTTTAAATTTGCACCTTTAAGAAGTCTCTTGCACTGTTGGTGGGAATGTAAATTGATACAACCACTATGGAGAACAGTATGGAGGTTCCTTAAAAAGCTAAAAATAGAACTACCATATGACTCAGCGATCCCACTACTGGGCATATACCCTGAGAAAACCATAATTCATAAAAAACTAGTGGACCACATTGTTCATTGCAGCTCTATTTACAATAGCCAGGACATGGAAGCAACCTAAGTGTCCATCATCGGATGAATGGATAAAGAAGATGTGGCACATATATACAATGGAATATTACTCAGCCATATAAAAGGAATGAAATTGAGTTATATGTAGTGAGGTGGATGGACCTAAAGTCTGTCATACAGAGTGAAGTAAGTCAGAAAGAGAAAAACAAACACCGTATGCTAACACATATATATGAAATCTAAAAAAAAAAAATGGTTCTGAAGAACTAGGGACAGGACAGGAATAAGGATGCAGATGTAGATAATGGACTTGAGGATGCAGGAAAGGGGAAGGGTAAGCTGGGACAAAGTGAAAGAGTGGCATGGACATATATACACTACCAAATGTAAAATAGATAGCTAGTGGGAAGCAGTCACATAGCACAGGGAGATCAGCTCGCTGCTTTGTGTCCACCAAGAAGTGTGGGATAAGGAGAGTGGGAGTGAGATGCAAGAGGGAGGAGATATGGGGATATATGTATATGTATAGCTGATTCACTTTGTTATACAGCAGAAACTAACATAACACTGTAAAGCAATTATATTTCAATAAACGTGCTAAAAAAGTCTGAAGAAAGGCCAGTAAAGTTGTTAAAAAAAAGAAGAAGTCTGAAGAAAGGCCTTCAGAGACCTATGCTTGTTAATAATTGGCACCAAACTCCCTTTATCTCCGGGATTTCTAAAACTTTTAATTTATTTTCTGAGATCTCACATAGCAAACCATTTTGCTAGAACAACTAAAACCCTTTCCACACTTGTAGTTACTTAGGAGGCTCTTGTGACAATGGTTTTTGGATCAACATGATATATGGCTCCACAGTGAGGGAGCTAAAAGATAGTTATTTTATGTTCTATGCAAAGGTCAAACTTACTTTAACCAGAAGAGAGTGTAATAACTTCTTCAAAGTCTTGAGGAAAAATAGCTGTCAACCTTTTTCGTGTACCAGAAAATCTTTCACTTAAGAAAGAAGGTAGAGATTTTTAGTTTGACAAAAACTAATAGATATTCTAGTACCAGGCCCTCTGTAAAAAGACTTTCAAATGGAAAGTAATCCCAGAAAGAAACTAACAGAAATTGTCTCAAAAGAAAATACGTGAACATATAGGTAAATCTTTTTTAAAAAAGACTGTAAGAGTAACAACATCATATTTGAGAGTTTAAAGCAGTATTTGGAACTAATATCACATACATCAAGAGAGACTAAATGAGAATTTATTACTGATCTTACTCATATCCTTGTGATCTCAATACCAGATGTTGGCAAATCCTGTCTACTGCCTGGTTTTGTATGGCCCAGGAGCTAAGAATGGCTCTTGCATTTTTATATGTTTAAACAAAGTAAAAACATAATAATAACATTTCATGACACATAAAAATTATATATAATTCAAGTGTTCATAAATAAAATTTTATTGGAACATAGAACATTCATCCATTTAGGTTTTGTCTGTGATTGCTTTTGTGCTACAACACGAGTTGATACAAGAAAGATAGTGCAGCTGCAAAATTAAAATATTTACTATATGAATTTTTACAGAACTTTTTGTCAATCCTGTTCTATAATCCCAAACTCATTCACTGGTATTTGTGACAGAGATCTGAATTCTGGCTAATTCAGACTCATTAACCATCAGCATAGAATGTTTTTAACATATGTGGATCACAGCAAAAGCAGTGTTTAGAGAGAAATTTATCATAATAATGCATATGATAGGAAAGAAGATATCTCTAAAATCAGTATCCTAAGCTTTCACCTTAGGAAATTATAAAAAGAAGAGAAGTTAAGCCTAAAATAAATAGATAAAAATTAAATAATAACAATTGGAGCAGAAATCAATGAAACGGAAAACAAGGTAACACAATGAAGAGAATTAATAAAAGCAAAAGTTGGTTATTTTATAAGATCAATAAACCTCTAGTAAGGCTAATCAAGAAAACAGAGAGGAGACATAAATTACCAATCCCAGAAATAAAGGAGTCATTACTCTTTATCTATGAACATTAAAAGAATAATAAAGAATACTACAAGCAGCTCTATGCCTGCAAACTGATACCTTGGATGAAATGGACCAATTTCTTGAAACAAACAACTAAAACTCATACAAGGAGAAATAGATAACCTGAACAAGCCTATGTCTATTAAGGAAATTAGAATAATAATTAATAATCTTCTATAAATAAAGCTTCATGTTGGAGATGATTTAACTGGTAAATTGTATCATACATCTAAGGAAGAAATGTTACCAATTCTTTTAAATTTCTTCCTGAAAATAGAAACAGAAATACCACTTCCTAATGCATTCTGTGTGATTAACATTACCTTAATACCAAAATCATATAAAGATATTCTAAGAGAGGTAAACTACAGGCAAACATCTCTCATGAACATAAAAACAATAAACCTCAAAAAATATTAGTGAATTGAATCTACTAATGTATAAAAAGAATTATTCCCCCAAACCAAGTGAGATTGATTTTAGGTGTGAAAGGCTGGTTCAATATTCAAAAATCAATCAATGTAGTTCAACATATCAACAGGCTAAAGGAGACAGTCATATAAACAGTTGACTGATGATCAAATTGACAAATGATCAATTGCAAAAAAAAACATTTGACAAAATCCAACAAATTCATATTCATGGTTAAAAGAATAAAAACAATGATTAGCAAACTCGGAGTAGAATATAACTTCCTCAACTTGAAACTTGATGAAAAATATCTACAATATCCTATAGATAATATCATATATAATGGTGAGAAACTGGACACATTACCCTTAAGATAAGGAAAAGAAAAGGATTTCCTCTCTCATCACTATGATTCAGCATTGTGCAGGAAGTAATAGTTGAATAAGGTCATAAATAGAAATAGAAATGTATACAAATTGAAACAAAAGAAATCAAACTGCCTTTATTTGCAGATTACATGATTATCTATGTAGAAAATCTCAAGGAATCAATAACAACGAAAAACTTTAGGAACTAGTAAACTAGTATAGTAAGGTAGTAGGATACAAGGTTAAAACAAAAAAGTCAATTGTTTTTCTATATACAAGTAATGAATAATTAGAACTTGAAAATTTAAAAAATTACCATTTACAGTAGCACCAAAAATGAAATAGTTAAGTACAAAGCTAGTAAAATATATAAAAGATCTATATGTGGAAGACTACTAAATGCTGATGAATGAAATCAAACATCTGTATAAATAAATATTCATGTTCATTAATTGCAAGAAACAGTATTATTAAGATACCAATAGTCTCAACTTTGTCTATAGATTCAACAAAATGCCAGTCAAAGCCACAGAAAGCTATTTTGTGGACAGTAACATGACTCAAATTTATATGGAATGACAAAAGACAGAATAGCCAACACAATACTAAAGAAGAGAAATAAATGTAGAGCACTTATACATTCTAATTTCAAGATGACAATAATCAAGACAGTGTGGTGTCATTCAAAGAACAGACCTATAGATTAATAAACCAGAATCCATAATGGACCATACTAGAGAGTTTAGAAACATAGTGAACAAATCTTTGACAAAGGAGCAAAGGCAATTTCATGGATAAAGGAGTGTCTTTGCAACAAATGGTGCTGGAAAAATTGGATGCCCATTTGCAAAATAAATGACCTAGACACTGACCTTACACATGTCACAACAATTTACTCAAAATGAATCATAGAATTAAATGCAAAATGCAAGACTATAAAACTTGTGGAAAAAAATTTATGTGAGTTTGGATTTGATGATGCGTATAAGATACAATACCAAAAGTGTAATCCACAAAATAAACAAAAAAAAGGTAAGTTGGAATTTATTAAAATGAAATACTTCTGCTTTGCCAAATATACTGTTAACAGAATAAAATACAATGAACAGTCTGGGTGATATCATTTGCAAAACACATCTGATAAAGGACCATATCCAGAAAATAAAAATAACCTTTAAATCTCAAAATTAAAATAAAAAGTAATAAAATGTACCATACTAATTTAAGAAGTTAATAGGGAAGTTGGGTATGGAATATATGGGAATTCCCTATCTTCACCATTTTTCTGTAAATCAAAAATTTCAAGAACAAAAAAGTTCACTTAAGAAAACCTAAGTAACTATCTACAGCATGGTTACTTTTCATACTTAAGCTGCAAAATGTTATAGTATATGTTTCATATTATCACTAACTTTATTTAATGAATTTATTCTTCATCATTGAAATAATGAGAGCTCAACACAAATATATTTTTGACTAATATGGGATAATGCTGGTGACTGCAGTTTGTTTTCTGTCTCATATTAATAATTCATTTTTATGAAAATGTAATATTAAAATGACAATTAAATGTGTATGATAGATGGCTATCTGAAATTACTTTTGAGCTTTAAATGATGGATTTCACACCTGATGTGTTCCAGTGTGTGTTGATAACAAATGGAAAACACCACTGTATCATGGCTAGCTAAATGATCTCAATTAACTTGATGGTAAATATTCCTTCATGCTGTGTTTGCACAAAACACAGCATACATTACAGATCAGGTATATGAGAAATATATTTAATTAGATGTTAGTGAGACTGACAAGCACATGAAAAACACATCATTAACTTAGAAGATAATTTGATGGTTACCTCATCTTTTTGTGTACAAGGAGCTTGTATGAATTAATAACACCCTTTTGTATTTATATAATGTTCAGGAGTTTCATGATTAAATTTAACACAACATGGCATAAACCAAAGATTACCTGTTACTCAAGTCACATGCAAAACTTTGTATTAATATACCTACTTTATTGCAGTCATTACCTTTAAACACATGAATTGCTTATTATTATTAGCAACTTAAGGATAATTATATGATTATTCTATATATAATTAATCATTCTAATATGCAAATCCAAAAGTTAATAATTAAATGAATCCATATCACAAATGTAGGGGCTCATTGGGAAGTACAGGTAGACTATGTTTCCTTTAAGATAGGGACAGTTAATAATTGATAAAAATAAATAACCCAAAGATAAAAGTACATTGCAAAATTGCAGAAAAAAAAAAGTGTTTATGTTGTTGATCTCATTACTTAGAAAGGTCCATCATTTCAAGGGTTTGGAAAGGCTGGCCTGTTAAAATTATGATCAGATTAGATTTGAACAAATACATTTTAAGGTCTGGGATTTGTTCATCTTCCCAAGATTTTCCAACAATTAGACAATAGCATATTTTTGCTAAGGTCTGACCCTCATAGATCCTCAGAGTGTAAGGAAAGATTATAAATAAATAAATTAAAATCTTATGATTTTTTTTATAAATAACACAGTCAGTGGGGGTAGGAGCAGTAGTAGAATCTGCTCAGCTTCCTCTGAACTCCTAATTATTTTAGTTTTTGCTTAAAAATTATTTGGGATTATATCTACTCTTTTCTCCCATTATCCTGGCTGAAAACAGAAAAAAACAAAAAATTAAAACTAATAAGTAAACTCTGTTAAGAGATTTGGCAATATCGGAAAATTGCTTGAAATCTATGTCAGCATTACCTAAATTTACCAAATTAAATAACTCGCTTGGGTTAATTGTTAAGGTCGGACTCCAAGTTATGGCCCCAGAACTCCTTAACAGGAAAGTATAGGGGAAGGGTCTGGGAACACAGGGGGTTCTTATCAACAGAAGCGAGAACCCTTGACCTAAATGTTCACATTAGATTAAATATTATGTGCTAGACTTAAACGTTATCTTTCTGTAAATCTGGTGGAATTAAAATTATTTTAAAAGATGTTAATATTAATACAGTGAACACAGTACATTCTATCTCTGTAATGGGAAAGAACAAATTTGACTCCAGATTTGATCTCTTTTACTTTAACCTTTGTATTCTATTGTTTTTGCTGTAAGTTAATCACTAGTTGCCTATAACTTAAAGTGTACATAATGGTTCATTTCCTGGAACCCTGCCTCCCATGCCTGACCATTAAGCTAAAATACCTTTGTTTAAGCTCACAGGAAACACCCTGACCAGGCCCACCTGTGAATGACTGCAGGAAAGAATAAATTAACACATCCCCTCCAGAGTCTGGCTGGAACCAGGAAATATTGCAACAACTTATCGCTTTTCTTACTGTACCACCTCACCTCCCATCTTTGTTCTATAAGAGAAACTAGCATCCAAACCTGTCAAGATGGTTCTCTGGGACACTAGCCCACCATCTTCTTGGTCTGCCGGCTTTCTGAATAAAGTTGCTATTCTTTTCCCCAACAAATTGTCACTCCATTTATTGGCCAGTCATGTGGCAAGCCATATGAGCTTGGACTTGGGAACATCCTAAGTTTACTTTTCTAGATGAGGTGTTTCCAGTGTCAGCTAGTTAACATACCAAAAGTTTGTTCTTAAGGTATTCTTTGCCCAACTTAAAGACTTGCATTAAACTATTTGAGTCCAGACATCAAACTTTATAAATATGCTTTTCTAACCAACCCCTTATGCAGAACTACCAAGGCTTTGTCATAGTGGTGTCCATCCTTACACCAAGAAGTCTGTCTAATTAACTTAGCTGTGCTTGATCAAATGCTTTTTTTTCTTGGAATTTTCTTTTAGAGTCAGCACTTCAGAACTAAGTTTTCTCAGGCACTGAAGTATCACTAACTTACAGTGATGCAGCTTTTGTGCTCACCAATACTTGGAGCCCTGGATGCCCTATGAAGAATGGGCCTTGACTCCAGAATTGTCCTGAAGACCTCTCTGCTTCTATGTAAATGTGTGGGTGAAAATATATGAATGAATGAAAGCATTACATCTAGCTCCTCATTTATGTCTCTGTGTGTATGTGTGTGTGTGTGTGTGTGTGTGTGTTTTGCTGGTGGATTGGAGAACTAGATAATTCAGCTTCCTTTGCTTGAATGTAATAAAATTTGTAGTGGGTGAGATGACCATTAATCATCAAACAAATCGTATGATTAATGATTTAGAAAATCAAACAATAGAAAGGCCAAAAAAGGAAAATGTACTTTTTTCTCAGGTAGATTTTTACTTTTCTGTGAGGCTATTGAATTGAGCTTTGGAAGGTGAAGAAATTTGAAATAACCATAAGGGAAATGGATGTTTGTTTCAGGAACAGACATGAGCTTGGGGAATAATATTTTCCTTGCTTAGGAAATGTTGGTTAACCATGGCCCTTTCTGTTGGGACATTTACCTCTAGGGAACACGTGAATGCTGTTTGGCTTCTTATTACAAGATGATGGTGATGCTTTTTGGAAGCAGAGCACAGCCATACACTTTAACCCTCATTAGTTATGGATAGTCATAAAAGTCTAAATTTTCATAACATCACTACATCATTGTTTTATTTCTCCTCATCAGTGCTGGCATATTTCCTATTTTCCATGTGGCCCTCATCCTTATCACTCACACCTCTCCTCTAATCTACTAACTATTCAATTTTGACGTTTTTTTTAGGTACCCTTTAAGTTTCTCTAATTGTGTCACATTCAGAGATTCTCATTTTTTGTAACTATTTCTACTATTTATTTTTCCTACTAACATCATCAGTATAACCTAATAAAGCAAAGATTTTGAAAATTCAAGACAAAAACTTGAATTTTTTTGAAACCTGGCTGCAGGTTTAGGGGACAATGAATGAAACACAGTGACAGTGTAAACCATTTCATTTTACTCATACACAGCTTCTGCCTCAATTCATGGGGATGCCCCAGGGGATCATTTGAATAATACATATAAGCAAAACATGCTTCTAAACTTATTTAATTCTCCCCTGAAGGTGTCATAAACTAATATTGTTGATTCTGTGCAGATCCAATTATTCTTCCCTTGGTAGAAATAATGTTTACTCATGATTTGACGAAGGCAGAATGAGTGAAAAATAATAATAATTAAATTCCTGGGGACTAGTAACCTCATTTACTCCTCACAGTATTATGTGGTTGTGATAAAGAAATGGAATGTAACACAGATAAAGTGACTGTTTTCATTTTAATATCTGGTACTGTGTGAATGGAAATACCCTAGGCTGAATTGCAGGGATAATGAGCCAAAAATCTCAGGGACTTCATACTATACATGTTTATATTTTGTTCACAATTTCTGTCTATTTCACGTCAATGTTTATGGCGAGGGGGTGGGGAACACAGGGGCTGTGACTGACATCATTGTTATTCTGTGAGCCAGGCTGACCCAGCCTCTGTAAGGAACATTTCTTGGCACTGTGAGTTCAAAGGGAGAGAAATCTCTGCAAATCACACGCTGGAACTTAAAACTGCCACCTGAAGTGACTAGCCCTGTCCGTTTCATTTACAAAAGCCAATCAACTGGCTAGGCTTAACTTCATAGGACCAAGAAAGTACCACCCTACACTCACATGACAAAAAAGAGGAGAGTAGAATACATTTGTCCATAGTCCTAATGAGGTCTACAGGCACTGTGCACATTTTGGTGTGCAAACGAGAAAACTGATTTTAAAATACTGAAGTTGGGCTTCCCTGGTGGCACAGTGGTTGAGAGTCCGCCTGCCGATTCAGGGGACACGGGGTCGTGCCCCGGTCTGGGAGGATCCCACATGCTGCGGAGTGGCTGGGCCCGTGAGCCATGGCCGCTGAGCCTGCACGTCCGGAGCCTGTGCTCCGCAGGGGGAGAGGCCGCAACAGTGAGAGGCCCACATATCGCAAAAAAAAAAAAAAAAAATACTGAAGTCATTTTCACTTAAACTTGTATAATTAAATATTTTATGTTCCCCATGGATCTTCAGCCATACAATTTCTACATTCCTAAGTATGTGACATAATCAATAGTAACATATTGAATGATTATAAGAAATCAACAAATTAGGAATATTGATTAGAGATTTACAAACTGGAGAGCCCTAAGTATCTCAAGAATCAATCAGGTGACCAGGGCTTCTTGATTTCTAGGAAGGCAGTGATGAAAGAATAGGTAAAAGTCCAGCAGGGGGAACCCCATACTCGGTCACTGGTTCTGATCAACAATTATGCTTGCGTGTAAACCAAGATCCTGCTGCAGTGATAGCATAACTAGTAACTAGACTGGGCTAAGAGAGATATCTCTTCCTCTACCTCTAGATATGCCACACTACAATTTCATGGTATCCAATAATGCTATATTCTACTGTGCCAAATACTATCCCTCACAAGGGCATGCTTGCTCTGCCTTATAAAATATCCCTTTATTTCCCCACATACAATAATTCAGGAAGAAAAACTTAATTTGATCATTTTCATTTAACTAATATGTGTGATATGCCAGGCACTGGGCTACAGAAGGAAAGAATGAAAGATAAAGTTTTTGTGATCTCTGCACTGGAGGAGTTTTTTGTAAGGGGTGGAGGAGAAAGGCAAATAAATTAGAATACCATATGGTTAGTACTCTAACATCTCAATCCATTACTAAAGGGACAAAAAAAATAAAAGAATGAACTCTGCTACAGAGGGTTCAAAGACTTTTCCATGAAACGGATTCTGTAGTTGGAGTAAAAGTTTTCCAAGTGGAGAAGGTTTTTATAAGGAAACAGATCAAGACAAAGGGTATCTATAAAGATACATTGTAACATAGTTCTGGTGTTACAGACCGGAGAGTACGGACAACTGCCCTGAGGAATTAACAGACGTTTTATTATTGTGGCTGTTAGTATTATAGTTGTTTTAATTAAAGGATCTAGATGATCAGATTTGTTTCAAGGGAAAATAATTCCCTAGAAAAACAATCTCCTTAACATTTAGCTTTTCCTTTTATTTAACTATACCCATGACTAAATGTCTTATCCAATCTCCATGAAGATATCTATAGTACCTCCATTTCATGCTACTACATAATATACAGAGTATTACATGGTGCACAGATATATCTTTTCTTCTTTGATCACCCTGTCTAGCAAATTTTACAGACAACCTTCCTCTCCTTTCCCTAGATCTACACGGACTCTCTTCTGTTTCAGTATCTGACACCTCATCTCGTTTCCTTTTCCTTTCCCCTTTTTTGTTTGACTGACAGCTTTTGGACCTCATGTGTTTTGCTTTTCCTTGATTAAAGTTACCCCTATAGATTAATTTATGTAGATTTTTAACTCAGTAAAATTATTATGTTGGAGTTAAGGTGTTCCCACTTTTGAAACATCACACCTAATTTGGAGGGTTGCCTCTCAAATAATTTAAAGCTTTTTTTTCTGGTTTAGTTAAAAGCAAAAAGATGGAAGCACATTTGCCCTATCCATCCACTCCACCTCTACCAGCACACTGTGTGTCAAATAAGATTAACATAGTGAAAATATAACAGAAAGTGAGTCTCAAGAAGTGGTCAGACAATTCTCAGAGAATCCCGTCACATAGAGGTCATCATATTTTCTATACCCCTGGACAGTTTCATTTTTGCATATGAATGAAACAAAACACAGTAGGTTTTGCTAATTGATTACTTAATACTACAAAACTATCAATGAAATATTAATGATTTTTCCCTCAAACATGACAATTTTTTAATATTGGAGTTTAATTTATCTAACACTACAGAGTATTCAGTATTCATCTGTCTTACTTGGAAGTCAGAGTTTCATCCATAAATGATCAGAGATGTAACAGTATTTGTCCTTGAATTTCCACACGCATGTTAAATGTCTTCTTCAAAATTAATAAATATTTGTTTTAACTGTACATGAGGTATATTGTTATATTTGGTTTGAAAGACAGGGTTACCACACCTTATTGTCTGATTCACAACCAGATGGAGCACTAAATTACTTACCCAGAAAATACTATTAGATGTAAATTTATATTTTATATGCTAACATGGATTATATCCATGACCCATTCCTCAATGAACTCCTCTGTCAATGACCTATTTCCTGAAGACTTGGAAAAGTAATGAAATCTTCCAACATTCTCCCCTGGGGCATTCTGACCCTTTACACTAGTAGTATTTTCAAATGGAATCAGCCCTGCCTTACAAATGACCATTGTATTAACTTTATGACTCCGTTATAAAATAATCTCCACAGAGGCCATCTCTGCCATTGCTACTGAAGTCATCAAAAATACACACACACACTGAATGTAGCTGTTCTGAGTAAGGGATCATTTACTCGTGGCTACTTCCTGGGTCATGATCAGTTATGAAATCGATAGAGAGCTACATAAATCTATTTTGAAAACTTGGAATTTGACCCTGACCATTATTAAGCATGATGCTTCTTTCTTGCTCCTAATGACAACACTATGCCAGCCCAGTTAGTACATCATCCAGATGGCAGTCTTCCAAAAAAGGGACCCAGAGGATTTAAATATAAATCTACTTCAACAACGTGCATTCTCTTATTGAACTGATGTAGTCTTAGATCATAAGTATGACAGCCACTTGGCTGAGTCACTGTCTGCCCAGTACCCCTATATTAGCCAACAGTAGGGTCAAAGTAGAGACATAATGATTCTATGTAAATTTATAAAAGTACCTTTGTCCCTCTTGCACCTATCCGTTTCAGACTAAAAGTTTGTGTATGAGTAAGATATGATTGGAATATAGGGGAAGTTATAGCTCTTGGGATGGAATGTACTGATTTTGTTTTGGTGGAGTGTAAGCAAAAATATCAGTACCTGTGTAGGAAATATCTTAGATCCTTGGAGGTAAAAGAAATGAAAGAACATTAATATTATTTCTCTTTGAAAGTCATCACTGGAGCCCTTCTAATGAAGACAATGTCTTGGTGAGGTTCTCGCAAATGGTTGCAATCAGTTTATTTTTTCTTAATTTTTAATTTTTATAAAGACTGAAGTATATTTGACATACAATGTTATGTTTGTTACAGGTGTGCAACATGGTGATTCAACACTGAAATACACTACAAAATGAGTAACATGATAAGTCTAGTAACCCTCTATACTCATATAAAGTTATTGCAGTATTATTGACCATATTTCTTATGCTGTATGTTATATGTCAGTGACATTTATTATATAACTGGAAGTTTGTATCTCTTAATCCCCCTCACTTATCTTGCCCAATCTTCCACCCACTCACCCTCTGGCAGCCGTCAGTTTGTTCTCTGAGTCTGTTTTACTTTTATTTGTTCATTTGTTTTGTTTTTTAGATACCACATATAAGTAAAATCATAGAGTCTTTCTCTGTCTCACATATTTGACTTAGCATAATGCTCTTTAGGTTCATCCATGTTGTCGCAAATGGCCACATTTCACTCTTTCTTATAGCTGAGTGCTATTGCAATGTATATATATACCAATTATATTTTATCCATTTATCTATTGACGGACACTTAGGTTGCTTCCACATTTTGGCTATTGTAAATAATGCTGCAAAGAACATGGAGGAGCATATGTCTTTTCACAGTAATGTTTTAATTTTCTCTGGATAAACACTGAGAAATAGAATTGCTGGATCATATAGTAGTTCCATTTTTAATTTTTTGAAAAAACTCCATACTTTTTTCCATAATGGTTGTTCCAATTTACATTCACGTCAACAGTACATGACACTTCCCTTTGCTCTACCTCGTCCTCACCAACACTTTTTATTTTTTGTTTTTTGGATGATAGACATCTGACAGAAGTGAGGTGATATCTCATTGTGGTTTGATTTGCAATTCCCTGATGATTAGTGATGTTCAACATCTTTTCATATGTCTGTTGGCCATCTCTATGTCTTTTTAAAAATAATGTGTGTTTAACTCCTCTGTCTATTTTTTAACTGGATTGTTTTGTTTTTTTTGGATATTGAGTTGTGTGAATTTTTTAAACATTTTAGATATTAACTCATTACTGGCTATATCATTTACAAATGTCTTCTCCCATTCAGTAAGTTGCCTTTTCATTTTGTTGATGGTGCCCTTCCCTGTGCAAAAGCTTTTTAATTTTATGTGGTCCCAGTTGTTTATTTTTGTTTTTGTTGCCCTTGTCTGAGGAGACTGAGCCAAAAATATGTTGCTAATATGAATGTTAAATTGTTGACTCTCTATGTTTTAATCTAGAATTTTTTGACTTACATTTAAGACTTTAGTACATTTTGAGTTGATTTTTGTATATAGAGCAAGAAAGTGTCCAAGTTTTATTCAGTATTCAAGTTGCATGTAAATGTACAGCTTTTCCAACATCATTTATTAAGGAAGATTTTCCTATTGTATATTTTTTCCTCCTTTGTCATAGATTAAATTACCATACAAAGCAGGATTTATTTCTGGACTCTCTATTTTGTTACATTGATTTTTGTATCTGCTTTTGTGCCAGTACCCTATTGTTTTGCTTTGTGGTATAGTTTGAAGTTAGGGAGTGTGATTACTCCAGGTTTGTTCTTCTTTCTCAAGATTGCTTTTCCTATTCTGGGTCTTGTGTGGGTCCATATATAGTTTTTGATTATTTGTTCTAGTTCTATGAAAAATGTCACTGGTGTTTTCATAGAGATTGTGTTGAATCTGTAGATTGCCTTGGGCCACATGAACATTTTAAAATATTAATTCTTCAAATCCATCAGGTCAGTATATCTTTCCATCTATTTGTGTCAACTTCAATTTCTTTCATCATGTCTTATAGCTTTCAGAATACAGATCTTGCAACTTCCTGGTTGAATTTATTCCTGTATATTTTATTCTTTTTGATGCAATTGTAAATGAGATTGTTTTCTTAATTTCCCTTTCTGCTAAATCATTATCAGTGGATAAAAATACACCAGACTTCTGTATATTAATTTTGTATCCTAAAACTTTACTGAATTTATTTATTAGTTTTAGTAGTTTTTTGATGGGGTTTTTAGGGTTTTGTATATATAAAATTATGTCATCTGTAAACAGTGACAGTTGTACTTCTTTTCCAGTTTGGATTTCTTTATTTCTTATTCTTGTCTGATTGCTATGTCTAGGACTGCTAATACTATATTGAATAAAAGTGGTGAGAGTAGACATTCTTGTCTTGTTACTGATCTTAGGTATCTTAGAGGAAATGTTTTTAGGTTTTTACTGTTGAGTATGATGTTGGCTGTGGGTTTGTTATATATGGCCTTTATTATGTTGATGTATGTTCCCTTTATACCCACTTGGTGAGAGTTTTTATCATAAATGAGTGTTGAATTTTGTCAAAAGCTTTATCTACATCTATTGAAATAATCATATGAGTTTTATTCTTCAATTTGTTAATGTGATATATCACATTGATTTGCAGATATTGAACAATCCTTATATCCCTGGGTTAAATCCTGCTTGATCATGGTGTATGATCCTTTTATTGTACTGTTGAATTTGGTTTGTTAATATGTTGTTGAGGATTTTTGCATCCATATTCATTAGGGATATTGACCTGTAATTTTCTTTTCTTTCCTTTCTTTCTTTTTCTTTCTTTTTTTTTTTTTTTGGTAGTCTTTGTCTCATTTTGATATCAGGGTAATACTGGCCTAATAGAATGAGTTCAGAAGTGTTCTTTCCTCTTCAATGTTTTGGAATAGTTTGAGAAGGATAGGTATTAACTCTTTTGTAAATGTTTTCTGTAGTTTACCTGTGAAGCTGTCTGGTCCTGGACTTTTGTCTTTTATGAGTTTTTAAATTACTGATTCAATGTCATTACTAGTAACTGGTATATTCACATTTTCTATTTCTTCTTGTTTCAGTCTTGGAAGAGTATATATTTCTAGGAATCTATCCATTTCTTCTAGGTTGTTCAATTAATTGGCATATAATTTTTCCCTAGTAATATCTTACAATCCTTTGTAGTTCTGTAATTTTGGTTATAACCTCCTCCCTCTCATGTGATTTTACTTATTAGGGCCCTCTCTATTTTTTTCTTCATGAGTCTGGCTAAAGGATTATTAATTTGATTTTTCATTTCAAAGAACCACTTCTTAGTTTCATTGATCTTTTCTATTGTTTTTCTTAGTCTCTACATATTTCCTATCTGATCATCATTATTTGCTTCCTACTACTAACTTTGGATTTTATCTGTTCTTTTTCTAGTTCCTTTAGGTGTAAGATTAGATTGTTTATTTGATACTTTTCTTGTTTCCTGAGGTGGGCCCATATTACTATAAATTTCCCTCTTAAAATTGCTTTTGCTGTATCCCACAGAGTTTGGATCACTTTGATTCCATTTTCATTTATTTCAAGGTATTAAAAAAAATTATCTCTGATTTCTTCATGTACCCTTTGGTTGTTTAATAACATTTTATTTAGACTTCACATGTTTGTAGGGTTTTTTCAGTTTTTTTTTCTCTTAGTTGATTTCTTGTTTCATATTTCATGGTCAGAAAAGATCCTTGATGTGATTTCAGTCTTCTAAATTTATTGAGACTCACTTTGTGGTCTAACATGTGATTTATCCTGAAGGAATTTCAGTGCACTTGAAAAGAATGTGTATTCTTCTGTTTTTGGATGGAATGTTCTATATATATTTACCAAGTTCATCTGATCTAATGTGTCATTTAAGTCCAATGTTTCCCTGTCTGGATGATCTGTCTGGATGATCTACCCACTGATGTAAGTGGGGGTGTTAAAGTTCCCTACTATTATTTTGTTACTCTCAATTGCTCCCTTAATGTTTGTTAATATTTGCTGTGTGTATTTAGGTGTTATTATGTTGGGTACATATATATTTACAAATGTTATATCTTCTTGTTGGATTAATCCCTTTATCATTATACAGTGTTCGTGTTGGTCTCTTTCACAGTGTTGTTTTTTTTTTAAGTCTAATTTGTCTGATAAAGTATTGCTACCTCAGATTCTTTTTATTTCTATTGGCATGGAATATCTTTTCCTATCCCTTCACTTAATTAATGTATGTCTTTATATTTGAAGTGAATCTCTTGTAGGCAGCATACATATAGGACTTGATATTTTTAACCATTCAGTCTCCCTATGTCTTTTGCTTGAAGTGTTTAGTCCCTTTACATTTAAAGTAATTATTTGTAGGTATGTATGTATTGCCACTTTGTTAACTGTTTTCTGGTTGTTTTTGCAGTTCGTATCTATTACTTTCTTCTCTTGCTCTCCTCCCTTGTGATATGATGACTATCTTTAGTGTTATGTTTGGATTCCTTTCTCTTTGTGTGTGTGTGTGTGTATGTGTGTGTATCTATTTATATTTTTGGTTTGTGGTTATCATGAGATTCATATATAACAACCTATGTGTATAGGTATCTATTTTAAGTTGATGATCTCTTAAGTTTGAATGCATTCTAAAAGCATTATCCTTTTACTCCCTCACTCCATTTTATGTTTTAATGTCATGTTTTACATCTTTTTTATTTTGTGTATCTCTTAAGTACCTATTGTAGGTATAAATGATTTTACTCCTTTTGTCTTTTAAACTTCCTACTAGCTTTAAAAGTGGTGGATCCAGGACCTTTAGTATATATTTGCCTTTACCAGTGAGATTATTTCCTTTCCTAATTTTAATTTCTAGTTGTGAATTTTCTGTTTTCACTTAGCGAAGTCCCTGTGACATTTCTTGTAAGGCTTCCGTAGTGGTGATAAACTCCTTAACTTTACTTGTCTGTGAAATTTTTATCTCTCCTTCAGTTTTGAATAATAACTTTGCCAGGTAGAATAATTTTTTAAACATCTTTATTGGAGTATAATTGCTCTACAATGGTGTGTTAGTTTCTGCTTTATAACAAAGTGATTCAGTTGTACATATACATATGTTCCCATATCTCTTCCCTCTTGCGTCTCCCTCCCTCCCACCCTCCCTATCCCACCTCTCTAGGTGGTCACAAAGCACCGAGCTGATCTCCTTGTGCTATGCGGCTGCTTCCCACTGGCTATCTGTTTTACGTTTGGTAGTGTATATATGTCCATGCCACACTCTCACTTTGTCACAGCTTACCAGTCCCCCCTCACCATATCCTCAAGTCCATTCTCTAGTAGGTCTGTGTCTTTATTCCCATCTTACCCCTAGGTTCTTCATGACATTTTTTTTCTTTCTTAAATTCCATATATATGTGTTAGCATACAGTATTTCTCTTTCTCTTTCTGACTTACTTCTCTCTGTATGACAGACTCTAGGTCCATCCACCTCACTACAAATAACTCGATTTCATTTCTTTTTATGGCTGAATAATATTCCATTGTATTTATGTGCCACATCTTCTTTAACCATTCATCCAATGATGGATGCTTAGGTTGTTTCCATCTCCTGGCTATTGTAAATAGAGCTGCAATGAACATTTTGGTACATGACTCTTTTTGAATTATGGTTTTCACAGGGTATATGCCCAGTAGTGGGATTGCTGGGTCATATAGTAGTTCTATTTGTAGTTTTTTAAGGAACCTCCATACTGTTCTCCATAGTGGCTGTACCAATTCACATTCTCACCAAAAGAGCAAGACTGTTCCATTTTCTCCACACCCTCTCCAGCATTTATTGTTTCTAGATTTTTTGATGATGGCCATTCTGACCAGTGCGAGATGATATCTTATTGTAGTTTTGATTTGCATTTCTCTATTGATTAATGATGTTGAGCATTCTTTCATGTTTTTCTTGGCAATCTGTATATCTTCTTTGGAGAACTGTCTATTTAGGTCTTCTGCCCACTTTTGGATTGGGTTGTTTGTTTTCTTGCTATTGCACTGCATGAGCTGCTTAATAATTTTGGAGATTAATCCTTTGTCAGTTGCTTCATTTGAAAATATTTTCTCCCATTCTGAAGGCTGTCTTTTGGTCTTGTTTATGGTTTCCTTTGCTGTGCAAAAGCTTTTAAGTTTCATTAGGTCCCATTTGTTTATTTTTGTTTTTATTTCCATTTCTCTAGGAGGTGGGTCAAAAAGGATCTTGCTGTGATTTATGTCATAGAGTGTTCTGCCTATGTTTTCCTCTAAGAGTTTGATAGTTTCTGGCCTTATATTTAGGTATTTAGTCCATTTAGAGCTTATTTTTCTGCATGGTATTAGGGAGTGTTCTAATCTCATACATTTACATGTACCTGTCCAGTTTTCCCAGCACCACTTATTGAAGAGGCTGTCCTTTCTCCACTGTACATTCCTGCTTCCTTTATCAAAGATAAGGTGACCATATATGCGTGGGTTTATCTCTGGGCTTTCTCTCCTGTTCCATTGATCTATATTTCTGTGTTTGTGCCAGTACCATACTGTTTTGATTACTGTAGCTGTATAGTATAGTCTGAAGTCCGGGAGCCTGATTCCTCCAGCTCCGTTTTTAGTTCTCAAGATTCCATTGGCTATTCCGGGTTTTTTGTGTTTCCATACAGATTGTGAAATATTTTGTTCTAGTTCTGTGAAAAATGCCAGTGGTAGTTTGCTAGGGATTGCATTTGAATCTGTAGATTGCTTTTGGTAGTAGAGTCATTTTCACAATGTTGATTTTTCCAACCCAAGAACATGGTATATCTCCCCATCTATTTGTATCATCTTTAATTTCGTTCATCAATGTCTTATTATTTTCTACATACAGGTCTTTTGTCTCCTTAGGTAGGTTTATCCCTAGATAAACCTATTCTTTTATAGGTTTTATTCTTTTGGTTGCAATGGTAAATGGGAGTGTTTTCTTGATTTTATTTTCAGATTTTTCATCATTAGTATATAGGAATGCCAGAGATTTCTGTGCATTAATTTTGTATCCTGCCACTTTACCAAATTCATTGATTAGCTCTAGTAGTTTTCTGGTAGCATCTTTAGGATTCTCTATGTATAGGATCATGTCATCTGCAAACAATGACAGCTTTACTTCTTCTTTTCCGATTTGGATTCCTTTTATTTCCTTTTCTTCTCTGATTGCTGTGGCTAAAACTTCCAAAACTATGTTGAATAAGAGTGGTGAGAGTGGGCAACCTTGTCTTATTCCTGATCTTAGTGGAAATGCTTTCAGGTTTTCACCATTGAGGATGATGTTGGCTGTGGGTTTGTCATATATAGCCTTTATTATGTTGAGGGAAGTTCCCTCTATGCCTACTTTCTGCAGGGTTTTTATCATAAATGGGTGATGAATTTTGTCAAAAGCTTTCTCTGCATCTATTGAGATGATCATATGGTTTTTCTCCTTCAATTTCTTAATATGGTGTATCACGTTGATTGATTTGCGTATATTGAAGAATCCTTGCATTCTCAGAACAAACCCCACTTGATCATGGTGTATGATCTTTTTAATGTACTGTTGGATTCTGTTTGCTAGTATTTTGTTGAGGATTTTTGCATCTATTTTAATCAGTGATATTGGCCTGTAGTTTTCTTTCTTTGTGACATCCTTGTCTGGTTTTGGTATCAAGGTGATGGTGGCTTTGTAGAGTGAATTTGGAAGTGTTCCTCCCTCTGCTATATTTTGGACAAGTTTGAGAAGGATAGGTGTTAGCTCTTCTCTAAATGTTTGGTAGAATTCACCTGTGAAGCCATCTGGTCCTGGACTTTTGTTTGTTGGACGATTTTTAATCACAGGTTCAATTTCAGTGCTTGTGATTGGTATGCTCATATTTTCTATTTCTTCCTGATTCAGTCTTGGCACGTTGTGCCTTTCTAAGAATTTGTCCATTTCTTCCAGGTTGTCCATTTTATTGGCATAGAGTTGCTTGTAGTAATCTCTCAGTGTCAGTTGTTACTTCTCCTTTTTCATTTTGAATTCTATTGATTTGAGTCTTCTCCCTTTTTTTCTTGATGAGTCTGGCTAATGGTTTATCAATTTTGTTTATCTTCTCAAAAGACCAGCTTTTAGTTTTGGTTATCTTTGCTATCATTTCCTTCATTTCTTTTTCATTTATTTCTGATCTGATTTTTATGATTTCTTTCCTTCTGCTAACTTTGGGGTTTTTTTGTTCTTCTTTCTCTAATTGCTTTAGGTGCAAGGTTAAGTTGTTTATTCGAGATGTTTCCTGTTTCTTAAGGTAGGATTGTATTGCTATAAACTTCCCTATTAGAACTGCTTTTGCTGCATCCCATAGGATTTGAGTTGTCGTGTCTCCATTGTCATTTGTTTCTAGGTATTATTTTATTTCCTCTTTGATTTCTTCAGTGATCACTTCGTTATTAAGTAGTGTATTGTTTAGCCTCCATGTGTTTGTATTTTTTACAGATCTTTTCTTGTAATTGATATATAGTCTCATATCATTGTGGTTGGAAAAGATACTTGATACAATTTCAATTTTCTTAAATATACCAAGGCTTGATTTGTGACCCAAGATATGATTTATCCTGGAGAATGTTGCATGAGCACTTAAGAAAAATGTTTATTCTGTTGTTTTTGGATGGAATGTCCTATAAATGCCAATTAAGTCCATCTTGTTTAGTGTATCATTTAAAGCTTGTGTTTCCTTATTTATTTTCATTTTGGATGATCTGTCCATTTGTGAAAGTGGGGTGTTAAAGTCCCCTACTATGAATGTGTTACTGTCGATTTCCCCTTTTATGGCTGTTAGTATTTACCTTATGTATTGAGGTGCTCCTATGTTGGGTGCATAAATTTTACCATTGTTATATCTTCTTGGATTGATCCCTTGATCATTATGTACTGTCCTTCTTTGTCTTTTCTAATAGCATTTATTTTAAAGTCTATTTTGTCTGGTATGAGAATTGCTACTCCAGATTTCTTTTGGTTTCCATTTGCATGGAAGATCTTTTTCCATCTCCTTATCTTCAGTCTGTATGTGTCTGTAGGTCTGAAGTTGGTCTCTTGTAGACAGCATATATATGGGTCTTGTTTTTGTATCCATTAAGTCAATCTGTGTCTTTTGGTGGGAGCATTTAGTCCATTTACATTTAAGGTAACTATCGATATGTATGTTCCTATTCTCATTTTCTTAATTGTTTTGGGTTCGTTATTATAGGTCTTTTCCTTCTCTTGCATTTCTTGCCTAGAGAAGTTCCTTTAGCATTTGTTGTAAAGCTAGTTTGGTGGTGCTGAACTCTCTCAGCTTTTGCTTGTCTGTAAAGGTTTTACTTTCTCCATCAAATCTGAATGAAATCCTTGCTGGGTAGAGTAATCTTGGTTGCAGGTTTTTATCCTTCATCACTTTAAATATGTCCTGCCTGTCCCTTATGGCTTGCAGAGTTTCTGCTGAAAGATCAGTTGTTAACCTTATGGGGATTCCCCGGTGTGTTATTTGTTGTTTTTCCCTTGCTGCTTTTAATATGTTTTGTTTGTTTTTAATTTTTGACAGTTTGATTAATATTTGTCTTGGCATACTTCTCCTTGGATTTATCCTGTATAGGACTTTCTTTGTTTCCTGGACTTGATTAACTATTTCCTTTCCCATATTAGGGAAGTTTTCAACTATAATCTCTTTAAATATTTTCTCAGTCCCTTTCTTTTTCTCTTCTTCTTCTGGAACCCCTATAATTCGAATGTTGGTGTGTTTAATGTTGTCCCAGAGGTCTCTGAGACTGTCCTCATTTCTTTTCATTCTTTTTTCTTTATTCTGCTCTGCAGTAGTTATTTCCACTATTTTATCTTCCAGGTCACTTAACCGTCCTTCTGCCTCAGTTATTCTGCTATTGATCCCATCTAGAGTATTTTTAATTTCATTTATTGTGTTGTTCATTGTTGCTTGTTTCCTCTTTAGTTCTTCTAGGTCCTTGTTAAATGTTTCTTGCATTTTGTGTATTCTATTTCCAAGATTTTGGATCATCTTTACTATCATTATTCTGAATTCTTTATCAGGTAGACTGCCTATTTCCTCTTTGTTTGTTAGATATGGTGGGTTTTTATCTTGCTCCTTCATCTGCTGTGTGTTTTTCTATCTTCTCATTTTGCTTATCTTACTGTGTTTGGGGTCTCCTTTTTGTAGGCTGCAGGTTTGTAGTTCCCGTTGCTTTTGGTGTCTGTCCCCAGTGGCTAAAGTTGGTTCAGTGGGTGTGTAGTCTTCCTGGTGGAGGGGAGTAGTGCCTGTGTTCTAGTGGATGAGGCTGGATCTTGTCTTTCTCGTGGGCAGGTCCACATCTGGTGGTGTGTTTTGCAGTGTCTGTGGATTTATTATGATTTTAGGCAACCTCTCTGCTAAATGCGTGGGGTTATGTTCCTGTCTTGCTAGTTGTTTTGCATAAGGTGTCCAGCACTGTAGCTTTCTGGTCATTGAGTGAAGCTGGGTCTTGGTGTTGAGATGGAGATACCTGGGAGATTTTCACTGTTTGATATCATGTGGAGCTGGGACTGGTCTCTTGTGGACCAGTGTCCTGAAGTTGGCTCTCCCACCTCAGAGGTACAGCACTGACTCCTGGCGGCAGCACCAAGAGCCTTTCATCCACACGGCTCAGAATTAAAAGGGAGAAAAAGAAGAAAGGAAGAAAGAAAGAGGATAAAATAAAATAAAGTAGATAAAATAAAATAAAGTTATTAAAATAAAAAATAATTATTATGAAAAAAAATTTTTTTAAAGAAAAAAATATAAATGGACGGATAGATCCCTAGGACAAATGTTGAAAGCAAAGCTATACAGACAAAATCTCACACAGAAGCATACACATACACACTCCCAACAAGAGGAAAAGGGGAAAAAATAATATATCTTGCTCTCAAAGTCCACCTCCTCAATTTGGGATGATTCGTTGTCTATTCAGGAATTCCATAGATGCAGGGTACATCAAGTTGATTGTGGAGGATTAATCCACTGCTTCTGATTCTTCTGGGAGAGATTTCCCTTTCTAATGTTTGTTCTCACAGCTTCCGGGGCTCAGATTTGGATTTAGCACTGCCTCTGCGTGTAAGTTGCTGGAGGGCGTCTGTTCTTCGCTCAGACACGATGGGGTTAAAGGAGCAGCTGACTCGGGGGCTCTGGCTCACTCAGGCCGGGGGGAGAGAGGGGTAGAGATGCGGAGCGAGTGTGCGGAAGCAGAGGCCAGAGGGACGTTGCACCAGCCTGAGGCACGCCATGCGTTCTCCCAGGGAAGTTGTCCCTGTATCCCGGAACACTGGCAGTGGCGGGCTGCACAGGCTCTCCAGAAGGGAGGTATGGATAGTGACCTGTGCTCGCACACATGCTTCTTCATGGCGGCAGCAGCAGCTCCACCGTCCCATGCCCGTCTCTGGGGTCCGCGGTGTTAGCCGCAGCTCGCACCCGTCTCTGGAGCTCCTGTAAGCAGCACTCTTGATCCCCTCTCCTCGCACACCAGGAAACAAAGAGGGAAGAAATAGTCTCTTGCTTCTTCGGCAGGTCCAGACTTTTCCCCAGACTCCCTCCTGGCTAGCCGTGGTGCACTAACCCTCTGCTGGCTGTGTTCACGCCGGCAACCCCAGTCCTCTCCCTGCACTCCGACCAAAGCCGAGCCTCAGCTCCTAGTCCCGCCCGCCCCGGCAGGCAAGCAGACAACTCTCTCGGGCTGGTGAGTGCCAGTCGGCACCAATCCTCTGTGGAGGAATCTCTCCGCTTTGCCCTCCGCACCCCTGTTGCTGTGCTCTCCTCCGTGGCCCCAAAGCTTCCCCCTCCCCAACCCCGCCACCCGCAGTCTCTGCTCGTGAAGGGGCTTCCTAGTGTGTGGAAACCTTTCCTCCTTCACAGCTCCCTCCCACTGGTGCAGGTCCCGTACCTATTCTTTTGCCTCTATTTATTCTTTTTTCTTTGGCCCTACCCAGGTACGTGGGGAGTTTCTTGCCTGTTGGGAGGTCTGAGGTCTTCTGCCAGCGTTCAGTTGGTGTTCTGTAGGAGTTGTTCCACGTGTAGCTGTATTTCTGGTGTATCTCTGGGGAGTAAGGTGATCTCTGCGTCTTACTCTTCCGCCATATTTCCCCTCTCTCTCAACATTCCCTTTCCTGCCTTTTTTCCCTCGGATTTCCGAGTTCTGGAGGTTTGGAAGTCCAAGACTTGGCTGATTCGATGTTTGGTGAGGGGCTAGTTCCTGGTCCATGAAGGTGACTTCTTGCTGTGTTCTCATATGGTGAAAAGCTGGGGTCTCCTTTTTGTAGGCTGCAGGTTCATAGTTCCCGTTGTTTTTGGTGTCTGTCCCCAGTGGCTAAAGTTGGTTCAGTGGGTGTGTAGGCTTCCTGGTGGAGGGGACCAGTGCCTGTGTTCTGGTGGATGAGGCTGGATCTTGTCTTTCTGGTGGGCAGGTCCACTTCTGGTGGTGTGTTTTGGGGTGTCTGTGGCTTTATTATTATTTTAGGCAGCCTCTCTGTTAATGGGTGGGGTTGTGTTCCTGTCTTGCTAGTTGTTTGGCATAAGGTGTCCAGCACTGTAGCTTGCTGGTCGCTGAGTGAAGCTGGGTCTTGGTGTTGAGATGGAGATATCTGGGAGATTTTTGCTGTTTGATATTACATGGAGCTGGGAGGTCTCTTGTGGACCAGTGTCCTGAAGTTGGCTGTTCCACCTCAGAGGCACAGCCCTGACTCCTGGCTGGAGCACCAAGAGCCTTTCATCCACACGGTTCAGAATAAATGGGAGAAAAATTAGGACGAAAGAAAGAAAGAGGATAAATAAAATAAAATAAAGTAAGATAAAATAAAACAACGTTATTAAAATAAAAATAAGTATTAAGAAAAACAATTTTTTAATGTAAAAAAGCAAACAAACAAAATGGATGGACAGAACCCTAGGACTAATGGTGAAAGCAAAGCTATACAGAAAAAAATCTCACACAGAAGCATACACATACACACTCACAACAAGAGGAAAAGGGGAAAAAATAATATATCTTGCTCCCAAAGTCCACCTCCTCAATTTCGGAGGATTCGTTGTGTATTCAGTCATTCCACAGATGCAGGGTACATCAAGTTGATTGTGGAGATTTAATCCGCTGCCCCTAAGGTTGCTGGGAGAAATTTCTCTTTCTCTTATTTGTTCACACAGCTCCCAGGGTTCAGATTTGGATTTGGCCCCACCTCTGCATGTAGGTCACCTAAGGGCGTCTGTTCTTCATTCAGACAGGACGGGGTTAAAGGAGCAGCTGATTTGGGGGCTCTGGCTCGCTCAGGCCGGGGGGAGGGAGGGGTACAGATGTGAGGCGAGTCTGCGGCGGCAGAGGCCGGTGTGATATTGCACCAGCCTGAGGCATGCTGTGCGTTCTCCCGGGAAAGTTGTCCCTGCATCACGGGACCCTGGCAGTGGCGGGCTGCACATGCTCCCAGGAGGGGAGGTGTGGATAGTGACCTCTGCTTGCACACAGGGTTCTTGGTGGTGACAGCAGCACCCTTAGCGTCTCATGCCCATCTCTGGGGTCTGCACTGTTAGCCGCAGCTCGCGCCCGTCTCTGTAGCTCCTTTAAGCAGAGCTCTTAATCCCCTCTCCTCGCGTACCAGGAAACAAAGAGAGAAGAAAAAGTCTCTTGCCTCTTTGGCAGCTCCAGACTTTTTCTTGGACTCCTCCCCGCTATCTGCGGCACACTAGCCCCCTTCAGGCTGTGTTCACGCCACCAACCCCAGTCCTCTCCCTGGGATCCGACCTCCGAAGCCCGAGCCTCAGCTCCCAGCCCCCACCCGCCCCGGCGGGTGAGCAGACAAGCCTCTCAGGCTGGTGAGTGCTGGTCGGCACCGATCTTCTGTGTGGGAATCTCTCCGCTTTGCCCTCTGCACCCCTGTTGCTGCGCTCTCCTCCGCGGCTCCGAATCTTCCCCCCTCCGCCACCCGCAGTCTCCACCCGTGAAGGAGCTTCCTAGTGTGTGCAAACCTTTCCTCCTTCACAGCTCCCTCCCACTGGTGCAGGTCCTGTCCCTATCCTTTTGTCTCTGTTTATTCTTTTTTCTTTTGCCCTACCCAGGTACATGGGGAGTGTCTTGCCTTTTGGGAGGTCTGAGGTCTTCTGCCAGCGTTCAGTAGGTGTTCTGTAGGAGTTGTTCCACGTGTAGATGTATTTCTGGTGTATCTCTGGGGAGGAAGGTGATCTCCGCGTCTTACTCTTCTGCCATCTTCCTCTCCAGTCTAGAATATTCTTTGTTGTGAGTTTTTTTCTTTAATCTCTTTGAATATATCTTGCCATTATCTTCTGGCCTGCAGAGTTTCTGCTGAAAAGTCAGCTGATGGTCTTTTGGGAGTTCCCTTGTACATAACTAGTTGCTTTTCTTGCTGCTTTAAAGATTCTCTCTTTATCTTTATTTTTTGAATTTTAATTATAATGTGTTTTGTTGTTGACCTCTTTGAGTTCTTATTATTTGGAATTGTCTGTGCTTCTTGGGCCTGGATGTCTGTTTCCTTCCTCAGGTTAGGGAAGTTTTCAGATATATTATTTCTTAAATAAGTTCTCTGCCTTTCTCTTGTCTTCTCCTTTTGTGACCCCCTATAATGTGAATGTTAGTACATTTGATATTGTCCCAGATATCCCTTAAATAACTTCTTTTTTTTAAGTTTTTTTTTTCTTTTTTCTGTTAAGCTTGCATGATTTCAACTACTCTGATTTCCAGATCATTAATCCATTCTTTTCATTATCTAATCTACCTTCATTGTCAATTCCCTCTGGCATATTTTTAATTTCAGGTATTGTATTCTTCAGGCCTAATTGGTTCTTTTTTATATTTTATAACTCTGTGTTGAAGTTCTCACTATCTTCATCCATACTTCTCCCAAATTTAGTAAACATCTTTATGATTATAACCTTGAACTCCTTATCAGGTAAATTACCTGTCTCCATTTTGTTTACTTATTTTTCTGGCATTTTGCCTTGTTCCTTCATTTGGAACATATTTCTCTGTCTCCTCACTTTAACTAATTTTCTGTCTTTATTTCTGTGTGTTAGATAAGTTCATTATGTCTCTCAATCTTGGAGAAGTGGCCTCATGCAGATGTCCTGTGTGGCCCAGCAACATGCTCCCCACTGGCCACCAGAGCTAGATGCTCCAGTGGTATTTTCTATGTGGGCTGTGTACACTCTTCTGTTGTATCATGACTGACTACAGCTGGTGCAATGGTAGGTGAGGCAGAGCCCTGGTCCAACAGGCTGTGAGGTCCTGCTTTATATGTTTGCAGCAAGTGCACTGGTGGGCAGGACATGCCATTGGCAGAGTTGGCTGTGAGGCCTGGCTGTAAGTGACTCCTAAAGGTGCTTTGATGGGTGAAGTAGGTCCCTGGCTACAAGGTCTGGCAGCGTGTGACAGTTGTGTATGTGTTGATGGTCCCCAGCACTAATTGGTTAGAAGGTTGATTCCAACGTGGCACCTGCCAGTGCTGGTGTTAGCACAGCAGAACAGAATCACAAAAATGGTAGCTGCCAGCATCCCAGTCTCTAAGGAGAGCCCCAGCTGCCTTCTGCCTCTTTGGAAGGCTCTCCAAGATTAGCAAATGAGTCTGACCCAGGTACATTTCAAATGGTTGCCTCTGTATAGGACTTAGAACATGTGTATTTTGTGCATGTCCTTTAAGAGCTGAGGCTTGGTGGTCCCCAGCCCTCTGATTCTCACACACATAAGCTTCAATGATTTTTATAGCCAGAGATTTTGGGAGCTTGTGTTCTCAGGGAAGGACCTGGGAACCCCCAGTCTGGAGAGATCAATGAGGGGCTTGGCCTTTTCACTCCTCTGGGTGTTGCATTGTGTCTCTTTCTTTATATCTTCAGTTGTGGAAAATCTTTTCTGCTCATCTTCAGGTCATTTTCAGAGATAGTTGTTCAGTGAGTGTTTGTAATTTTGGCATGCCCATGGGAGGAATTGAGCTCAGGATCTTCCTACTCTGTCACTTTGATCCTGATCCACTTATGATTGTTTTAAATTTAAGTAACTGTTTGGTTGGTCATTACCTCTCAAAAGGTTCTCACCACTATCTCATTGTCATTTTCCTTAATTTTACCGAGAATTTTATAAGAAATAGCAGGGCATGCCTCCAGCTCCAATACGTCTCTCAAAAAACACCTGCCACCACATCTTGATTTATCTACTCTGATTCTCCTACTTATCTCTCGATCAGTTCATGGGTTAGATGGCATGGACAAAGAAGATATTTTTGACTTATTTTTCTCAACACTCTCTCCAGGAGCAAAGACTAAGCTCAATTATTTTAAATAAATTAGACATATCTGTCAGTCTGGAGGCCATATCAGAGGTTCTGATAGATCTAGATTTTAAACATGGTAGAGGGCTACCATGTGCACTCTCTTGACTCTACTCCTCGTATGGAAATTCAGGCATTAACTTGTCTTTTTCCTGAAACACAGTGGCTTACACATTAGAGGGAGCCACTAGACCTTCAAGTGTTTAAAAAAATAGCACCAAAGGATCATTTAACTCTTAGAAAACTGTAGAGGTCTTGCCAAACAATCACTATCATGGTTACTCTGGGGAGCCTCCTAGAGAGATACCTTACTCATTTATGACACCCTGAAGGCTGCCTTACAATGGAAGTGATCCCATTGGAAAAGGTGATACAAATGTTGTTTGTACTTTACTTTAGCTGGAGTGATCAAATATACCACTTCAGCTCAAAGACGGCATTCAGGTCAGTCTCAACTCACTAGCAACCATTGTTATGGATGACAGGCATATTATAGATAATTCCTTGTAAGTCATGGTAAAGTCTACGAAACTGATAATAGATCTTGCTCTACTTTGATTAATGCCTCAGGCAAGGAAAAGTGTCACTACAGAAATTTAAGTAGAAAGCAACTTGGATTTCTAAGGATAAACCTAAGAATTAAAAATATTTTTTTTTCAAATTTTGTGTCTGGGATCCTAGGGGGTATGGTTGAAGTGAGTACTGCATTTTGGTCTTGTATTGCTGATTGGAGACTTATTGATAATAGTCCTAGTTAAATGCCCTATGACAAAAATTGAACAGATTTATTACCAGCCTGCCAGATTGACCAGAGTGTAATGAAACAGTGTACTCATGGGATAATTTTCCAGAAGCCAAGATAGAGTAGAAAAGTTATATATTGCTGGGAAACAATTCTCCTTATGTATCTCATGTTTCTGCACATTTTATGAGTGGTGGCACTGATAGGTCTATTTCCTCAGCTAGTTTTTCAAGGATGTTTATATTATACACAGCCTTAAGAAACAGAGATAATGTCTCCAACAGAGCAAAGAATAGATTTTCTTACAGTTTTCAACAATATACATAGTGTTTCCCTCCAGAGTCAAAGGCAAGTTTGCTTACTGCTCATTGTAAAATTATTGAGTTCCCCAATCTCAGTGATTCTCTCATATAACAATCCTCATTACCTAAGTGTCACCCGGCCTTCTGAAGGCTTGGTCACTCTGTAGGAATTGGGTATCAGTGAACTGAAACAAGGAAATGCTGGTACTCTGGTTACTGATTATTCTGGGAGTAATAATGCCCATTGTCTCTAACCTAGGATCCTTATGCCTTCTGCTAACTTCCATTAACTGCAGCAAGCTAATTTCTTAAGTTGGATCCAAGAGCTTCATGTCTTCTGCAGACATCAATGAAACTGTGACAGGCTATCATTTTAGCTTGTAGTAGAAAGAAATCTCAGATCCCTCACAGTTTTTAACATGGATTGATGCCAAACTGCAACACCACTTTTCTTCTTCCAAAATATGTTTTAATGCTATTCATTCTTTTCCTTGTTGCTTCTACTTCTTATTTCAAACTACCATGTGATCTCTGAATTATTGAAAAATCCTTTGTTTATTTCTTCTGTTATAGCACCCCATTTATACTCAATAAAGGAATATTAATTTTAAAGAACATAAATCAGATATGTTATTTTTCTTGTTACAATACTTCAATTATTTTTTTTTCAAATGTAGATTATAACCTTTCCACTTGCCATGGTCTACAATATTCTGGGCCATTTGACATCTGCTAGTCTTTACAAACTTGTATCATCTTTCTATTCCCCTGTTCACTATATTCCAGTGACACAGCTTATGATAATGTCTTTGAATACACACAAGTTTCTTATCACATGAACTATTACACCTGAGAAGAAAGGTTTCTCAGTTACACTGAAGGGCTTATTCTATTGCATCATTTCGAGGGATATCACCTCCTTGGAAAGGCATTAACTAAAGCATATGGCATTCTGTTCTTGTATATTTATAAAATAATTTTTATCACAGTAATCTTTTAATATATCGACCTGCATATTAAAACCCTGCCCCCATAAAATACAAGCACTATGGTAACTGGGATCACTGATTATTGGAGAAATGCACACCAAAACCACAATGAGGTATCACCTCACACCTGTCAGAATGGCTATCATCAAAAAGTCTAAAAGTAATAGATGCTGGAAAGGGTGTGAAGAAAAGGGAAGTTTCCTATGCCATTGGTGGGAGTGTAAATTGGTGTAGCCACTATGGAAAATAGTATGGAGTTTCCTTAAAAATCTAAACATAGAACTTCCATATGATCCAGCAATCCCACTCCAGGACTTTAGATCTGGAAAAAACAAAAACACTAATTTGAAAAGATACATGCATCTCAATGTTCATAACAGCACTATTTACAATAGCCAAGACATGGAAGCAGCCTAAGTGTCTGTTGACAGATTGAATGGATAAAGAAGATGTGATATATGTGTATATATATATATATATATATACACACACACAATGGAATAATACTCAGCCATAAAAAATGAAATAATGTCATTTGTAGCACCATGGATGGACATAGAGATTGTCATACTAAGTGAAGTAAGTCAGACAAAGACAAATATCATATGATATCACTTATATGTGAAATCTAAAAAAAATGATGCAAATGAACTTTTTTACAAAATAGAAATAGACTCACAGACATAGAAAACAAACTTAAAATTACCCAAGGGGAAAGAGGGGAGAGGGACAAATTAGAAGCTTGAGATTAATAGATACACACTACTATACATAAAATAGATAAAAAACAAGGATTTACTGTATAGCAGAGGAAACTATATTCAATATCTTGTAATAACCTACAATGGAAAATAATCTGAAAAAAATACACACACACACACACACACAAACACACATATATATGTATAATTGAATCACTTTGCTGTACTAACACAATATTATAAAACAACACTTCAATTAAAAATAAATAAATAAATAGCCGTTAGAGTAGACCCTAATTGCATATGACTGAGGAAATTTGGACACAAATAGAGATACCAGGGAAACATATGCACAGAAAAAAAAAACATGTGTGGGCACAGCAAGAAAGCAGTCATCTTCAATCCAAGGAGATACCTCTGAGGAGAAACCAACCCCACTGATACCTTGATCTTGGACTTCTAGCCTCCAAAACTATGAGAAAATAAATTTATGTTGTTGAAGCCACCCAGTCTGTAGAGTTTTGTCATGGCAGCCCTAGTAAAGTAATATAAGCTGTATGCTACAACATAATTAATTATCAAAATATATTTAATAAATGAGTTGATGAAAAATGAAACAGAATCCAATAGCATAGCATCCATTTCACAGTGCTCATGTCTTAGCTACCAAGAAATGTTCTTTTACTCTTCATCACAGCTGAATAAGAAAGTAATTCCTTTCATTAAAAAATGTTACAGAACCAGCTTTACAAAAAAAAAAAAAAGGGAAGATTGATGATATATTCTGTGGTGCTGACAATACTAAAGATGAAGTCTATGAGATAGCACAGCTCCTGGTAAATGATGATACTTTTTTGCCCATAAGATTTTTGAATGATGGTGTCTACAGTCAGTAATATCAGAATGTTTCTTTTTTTTCTTGAAGAATTTTATAGACATAAATCTAGATGTTATCAGAGCAAACAATATCTAGTTCAGTGAAAAGAATGCTAAAGGGTTATAAACATCTTTCTGAGAGATATTTTACTAAATGTAATATTTATAGAATATTACATTTAAGATAACTTATCTTTGTTTTCAGGATAAAAGTTTGTGCTGAGTGAGAGTGTGAATGTGTTCTTGTAGTTCTTGTCTTTCAAGGCTCTTTCCATTTCCTTATACTTACAATCATCCAATACTCTTTTTTTTTTTTTTTTTTTTTTGCGGTACACGGGCCTCTCACTGCTGTGGCCTTTCCCATTGCGGAGCACAGGCTCCGAACGTGCAGGCTCAGTGGCCATGGCTCATGGGCCTAGCTGCTCCGCAGCATGTAGGATCTTCCCGGACCGGGGCACGAACCTGTGTCTCCTGCATCGGCAGGCGGACTCTCAACCACTGAGCCACCAGGGAAGCCCTATCCAGTACTCTTTTATCACTCTTTTCCTTGGTTAAATCTGCCTTCAGGAAATAATTAAATATCAGATATTTATTCTTAATATGAGTTACTATTTAACTACTCCTGGGGAAGTTTATATGTTAGGCCATACCTTTAGTTACAGAATGGAAAAGTCTTGTTAAAATGAACTGACACATCATATTTTGGAGTTGGGATGTCTTTCTTAAGGATCCTGAAGATGTATAAGTTCACCTTTGACACTCTAAATGCAAGGCTTAAATACAATGGTCTCTACTGACAAGCAAAGGTCCTGCCAGGTTACACAGCATGTCTTTCAAGCAGACTCAGTATTTCTGTCATGCCAAAAATTTACCCTTGAGATTTTGTGTCACTCTTCACCCATGGTCCATAACTGATTAGATCAGACATGGACAACTTATTAAAAGATAACTTGCATTGCCTGATATCGTTACAAATGTCAATATTTCCTAATAGGTAAACCATTTACTGGGTTAAAATTGGCAAAATCAAGAATTTTCTCTCTTAGAGACTTTGTATAGAAGATATGGATGAAGGGTAGATGGGCAGACAATGAGGAAGAGAGTGATATATACTGCAGAGTAGTTAAGAAGAGACATTAATTGATTTCACATTCAACAGACACTTCTTGAGAATATGTAGGGAGCAGTGCTAGTGAGTAGACACCAAGAAGAAAAGTCAATTAACACAAATGTTAAGTAGGAGAAGCCACGAGGCAATAAAAAGTAGAAATAATCAGAATGTAAGGTTATATTTTGCTTAGAAATGAAAATATTTGACATTATACAAAAGTATGGAGAGTTCAGTATTAAAATGCCAAGTATACCTCAGCTAGCTTCAATATTTAGAAACCCACCAACAATCTTATTTCATGTAGGTGTTATTCCCTGTACAACTCAACACTCCCCAGATAATTTTTAATGAAATTCCAGATATTAAATTATTTCATGTGAATATTTTAATATCCATCTTTAAATAATTGGGCTCAAAACTCAATAATATTTTTCTCAATAACATTATTTTGTTTAAAATATTTAACAATAACTTCTCAATAATGCTTAAGTATCCAGTCAAATTTTACATAACTCTGATTGTCTACTGTGCTGGTTCTCAAATTATTTGGTATCAGGAAATTTGTACACTTTTAATTATTATTGAAGTTTCCAAACATCTTTTGCCTTATCAGCTTATTTTTATTGATATTTATTTTACCATAAATTAAAACTAAGAAATTAATTTTGTTATTTATTCATTAATTTAAAAACAACAGTAAAAATCAAGTCCATTTTAATACAAATTCCACATCTTTAATGAAAAAATAACTATATTTCCCCCTTAAAAGTGAGAAGAGTAACATTCCTTTACGTTTGCTTATCTCTTCAATATTTTGCATGATAAAATACTGCTAGTTTCTTACATCTTATGTTGCATTCAATATGTCTCTATCTGTTGTTTAATGAAAGTATGTGAAGAAATACCTTCCCCCCACACACACAAATGTAGTTGGAAAAGAAATACTTGGAATAGCATTCTTAGATAATCTTGCATATTCATCTTTGACAGTATATCAAAATGCAACAAGTGAAAAAATTTTTTCCCCAAACTTTATTGAGAAATAATTGACAGATAATATATATTTAAAGTGTACAATGTGATGATTTGATGATATATACATACAGTAAGGAATGATTAACAAGATCCAAATTATTACCACATCTATAATTTCACATAGTTAACTCTTTTATTTTTTTGTGCGTGGTGAGATCACTTGAGATCCATTCTCAGCAACTTTCAAGTATTCAATGTCATTTTGTTAACTATTGCCACCATACTGCATATTAGATCCTCAGAACTTATTCTTCTTACAACTGAAAGTTTGTATATTTCAACCTACATCTCCCCATTTCCCCCTCCCTCCAAGCCCTGACAACCATCATTCTATTTTCTCTGTTTTTGTGAAATTGGCTTTTTTTTTTTTTAAGATTTTACATATAAGCAATACCATTTAGTATTTGTCTTTCTTATATGTTGAAATCCTAACTTACAATAACTCAGAATGTCACTTATTTGGAGATGGGGCTTTAAAGACGTAGTTAAAGTAAAATAAAGTCATTGGCCTGGGCACTAATTCAGTATGGCCACCTCTAGGACTGTGATGAAATACATTTCTGTTGTTTAAGCCACCAGAATATGCTACTTTGTTAGGGCAGTCCTAGAAAACTAATATACTCTTCGTCTCTCTTTTCCTCTCTCTTTTAGTTCTTCCTTGTCATGTTTACTAAAAGAAGTTTAATTATTAGTACTGTAGTGGACTGTGATGATTGCTTCCCTGTGATATCATATAACTTACGTCTCTGGTTCTCTGTACTTATGTAAATTAATGGTTTCTTCTCTAGGAAATTTCATGCTCATTTTTTACAATATTAATTCATAAATTATGTTATGTGTTTTCAGGAGGATTCACATAATATCTGTGACCATCTGTCTTTTCATGATCTTAGCAGTCATTTAGGATTATCATGTTTAGACATTAATTTATTTAAAAAATAATTGTAAACCATCCAAATGCAGACATGCCTGAGTTGTGGGGGGAGCTTAATATAAGGCATATTAAAGTGTTTGGCATTTAACCTTCAATATAATACTTCAAAGTACTTATTGTTAGAATCCACATTTTATAAAGAAAATTGAATTTAAAGGAGGTTAAGTGGTTTATCTAAAATTACAAGTCTAATAAGAATTAGAACTGAGACTTGAACCCATGTATTTGTGTTCTTTCCACTCCAGCACTGACTTTTTGGAAGTCAGAAAAATAAAAACAGTGTGTTAGATGATGAAAGTATATCACAAAATTGAAATATCAGTAGTAAAATGATGTATTGTTATGAAGAAGGATTATAAGGGAAAATGAAAGCAGGTTGATTTTATTGTGATTATGAGTAAAATTTTCCTAAAATTCCTGGTAATAATATTATACTGCTTAAAAAATAATAGAAAGATCTTGTTCTTTAAAAATACATCAAACTTCTTTTGGATATAGAATATTATGGAACATTGGTAAAGTGGACAAATCATTCAGAGATAAAGTAGCCCTTTCTGAAGAAAGATGGATCCTACAGGATTTCACCATTTGGTTATCTTGTTCATAGTGTAAAACTGTAGTTTGGCTAATAGGCTCCTCCATCTATAACTGATCATAGTAAAAATATATGAGGCCAATTTTTAGTACAAACTATCAGTTATTTTTAAAAAGGCAACTCTATGTTTTAGACATCATATACAAGCAAACTCATATATATGTAAATAATTTCATATAAAGCTCCCAACAATATAGACATATAAGTACTCTCATATTTATTTTACAAAGAAAGAAAATAAAGTGAGAAACACTTAAGGTCACTCAGCTAGTAAGTGATAGAACCAAGAATGGCAGAAATTAAACAGTCTTCCATTCAATTAAAAAATATGAGAGCTATAACACAAATGGTGTAGTGCGTGTTTTCAAATCTGACATTTTTGCCTGCCATTCTGCATGCATTCTGTTGTCTCATTGTGGTTTTGATTTGCATTTCCCTGATGATTAGCAATGCTGAGCATCTTTCCATGTGCCTGTTGGCCATCTGCATTTCTCTCATACTATTTTAAAAGGTTATATTTAGAGCTGTCAGTTGCTTGAAAAAAAATGATATATTAAATTGTTTGGATTATTGTTCCAGCTTAGTTATATGAACAGTGCACGCACCATATATTATGTTTTATTGAAAACATTTGATTAAAAAACTTTATCATATTTGGACAGAGGAATTAATTCCATTAAGCATTAGCTTTATAGAGATAATTTTCTCTTTTATATATCTACCAATAATTACATTTCATATTGTGATCCATTCATTTTAATCAACCTAACAAATTTATACCTTTATTGAGAATTTCCCTAAGATGGAGTTTAACTGTCAGTAGGGGATCTATAAAAGCATAATGCAATGTGCTGTGAAGATCTTTTGTTCTATCACTGTTTATTTCTATAAAATCCTTTTAGATTTAGTACTTACAATGAATGCAGAACTGAAACAAAGAAAGATGAGAACTTGCAGACTACTTGAATCAAATAATCAAAATTGTTCCTAGAGAGAGAAAAATCGGTAAAGGACATAAGAGTTTATAACCCCAAGCCACATATTTAAGGATATTTTGGTGTGCTTTAGTAACATACCAAGAACATAAACATGAAGACTATTTTGAAAAGTAAATGACCCATAACCACCATCTAATTCATGTCTTTTCTCTTAAATATATAATATGTGAAATAGTTATAGATTTAGATTATCAATCTATCTATCCATCTATCTATCTGTCATCATCTGTCTACCTATCATCTATCTATCTACTATCTGTCAAATAGTATCTATCTGCATTTCGTTAAGAAACAGAATTTACTAGACTGTTTTGAAAAGAAAGAAATTTACCAGTTTATCACACAGATAGTTACAGACTTCAACAACATTTAGAAGGGCCGAGGGAAAGAAATTCAGACTGTTTTCAGGAAATATGAAAGCGTGGGGACCCAGGGATTGAGCGAAGAAGCCACCAATAATCCCAGCTGCCTCTGGGAACTAAAACAAATCATTTTCAAGAGCATACCTAGAGCTTCTGGCAGTACCATTGCCAGGTAAAACACAGTATGCCTTGTTAAACTTGAATTTCAGATTTACAACATTTTTCTTAGAATAACTATGTCCCAAACACTGCATAGAACATATCTATGCTAGAAATTATTTATTTCTCTGCTATTCAGGTTTAACTGAATGCCCTGTGTTTTAATTTGCTAAATCTTGCAATTCTAGCTGGAAGCTACCATGGTGATCCTTGCAGGCTGAAGCTCTGCAGTGTGTAATCCACTAAAGGACACCTGGGAACCAGAGGAAGTCACCTCTAGTGATCTCAGCTGGCTGCCCACAGCAACTAAGAGAGAACAATAGCTTCTCCTATTCTTTTTTGGGAAAAGAGCTTTAGGTTTCTCTCCAGGGAAGAATGTGAATGCAGATGATGTGGCATTGACAATAATCAATCTGCTATGCGAGTTTACTTAGAGTAGTCATAGTTCAAACACAAATATTTATTATGATATTTTACTGCATAGATAGTTTGTATTTGGTACTTAAATATCATCATTTTTATGAATGCATATTATTCCATTAACCTAAGTTTTAATATATATATTTTCTACCTCTTCTCCTATTATTGGATACCTAGGTTTCTTAAAAAAGTATGCCAAATAAAATGAATGGAATTAAACATTAAGGAAGTAGAAGGAAAGTATTATTAAAGATGATTTTCCAAGTAAAATAAAATGTAAGATAGCCAAAGCAAACAGAAAAAGAAAAGCACAAAAAAGATGGGAGTATGAAAACTTTAATTTCAGTATTTACTGAAATTAAAGTTCTCACTGTCGAAGAAAATATAAATACATTTGCACATGTCCTAATTTCCTTTAAGGGAAGAGATGGATGGGGATATTGTAAAGTAACTTTCATTTAACTAACAATCAATGTCATTTACATGAAGCTCTGTACAGAATAAACGTAGCACTTCTCATATGATTTTAGTTCTAGAGTACTTTTTCGTACATACCATTTATCCATGAAGATTGAGTATGGCCTTTTACAATCACATTTGGAAAATGAGTAGTTGAGAAATCAAGCCTACTCTATAAAAAATACTGTTGCAGGACCCATTTGTCAACCACAATATATGATTCTTTTGTATCGATCTGTCACCATAACTTTCTTAGTGGGCTTGCAACTTCACTCATCTATCTTTATCTGCTATGAAATTTTCATGTTTTATTAGTTCTATAGCACAATAAAACAAAAGGATACTTTACGGTTTCCAATTGAAAATGAATGTTTCATGGAGAGCATTTTTCTTTTCACTGAACCAGCTGAACTACAAGCATATGATTACTTTTCTTTGTGTCTACACATTTTTAATAGGAAAAAAACCCGCTTAAGTCAGTTTGGTTATTATTCAAGAAAAACTGCACTACGTTGCTAAGTTATATTCTTCTTAGAGTCATATTACTCCAATGAACACTTGGAATGAGCATTGAAATCTCTAGGAAATCTGTATTGTTAGCCATGTGGTTGGAGATGAAAGGTAGCAGTAAGTTTGTGTAGGACTAGGTATCATAAGACTTCCGGAGAATTGAAGTCAATCCAATTCCTTTTCCTAGTTTAAACATTTTTCCTTTCCTTTTCCAAATAACTGATTTTCATTTACTAATTTGGGATTTAAAATCCCATTTAGTGTTTAATAAATCATTTTTGAATGAACAAATTATAAAACATTTTAAGACAATAGAACACCTAAATGAGAGTATTTTGATTAATGTAATTTCATATATAAATTTGTATTATTTATTGTAATAAATATTTATAAAAGACATACATTTTATTATACTTATTTCTCCCTCATAAATAATAATTATGCAGATCTGATTATCAATTTCTTATAAGCTCAATGTTCATTTGTTCACTAATTATTGTTTTGATCTTCCAGTCTCTTTACATTAATTGATTTACACTTCTGGTAAATGTTTATCTTAACTTTATGGTTCTTTAGTTTAATAAAATGTCTATTGTCCCAGAGAATAACTTTTTTGATGATTTTTTTCTTTATCCTCCACATCCTTGTTTACATGAGTCAGCAATATCCTTATTTTGTTTATAACTTACACATTCATCATTGTCTCTCAAACCTTAAAGATCTGGGTCATGGATTTGGTCACAACACTAAATATTGGGTAAAATGGATAATAATTTTAGAATATTAACATTACATTTCTGTTCAAATTTTATAGTTTAATTCCCATGTTAAGAAACAAGACTTGATATCTCAAAGCAATTTTTTCTAGAAAAAGTACATGTTTCAATTATAATAACTAGGCAATCATGCTATATTCTCTGGGTAGGAGAAAGCATGCAAAAATTATTCAGGCACAGAGATGGAAAAGTTTACTTCCTCTCACCTAGGGAGCATATGATTTTAAAAAAAGTAGGAAGAAAGAAAAAATTTATGGTCACCATTAAGAATTTTAGTGGATTGAAAGCGGTTGGATGAAACAACTAAGCAGAATCACCTAATACTACAAGTAAGAGATTCAGGAGAATAAAACTGGCAACTTGGTGTTATAGAAAAAGATCCCTAGATAACACTCTTAACCCTCTCACACCTCCTTTGTATCATAGAAGTTATTCAGGAATTTGACAATTAAAGAGACAATCAGCTATCCTGGTACAGTGGCTAAAGAGACCTTCAAAGAAGAAGAAGAATGCTATTAGAGTTGCTGGAAAATTGGATTGATGAACTAGGAAAACAACTTGACATGTAGGGTTATCTACAGGACCTGTGTGGGTCATGGTCAGATGAATCCAGCAACAGAGGTCTCCGTGAATAATTCTTTTTTAAATTAATTTTTATTGTATAGTTGCTTTACAATATTGTATTAGTTTCTACTGTACAGCAAAATGAATCAGCTATATGTATACATATATCCCCTGTTTTTTGGATTTCCCTCCCAGTTAGGTCATCACACTGAATTAAGTAGAGTTTCCTGTGCTATACAATATGTTCTCATTAGTTATCTATGTTATACATGGTATTGATATCAATAGTGTATATGTGTCAATCTCAATCTCCCAATTCCTCCCACCCTCACCTTTTCCCCTTGGAATCCATACATTTGTTCTTCACGTCTTCTCTATTTCTGCTTTGCAAATAAGATCATCTATACTGTTCTTCTAGATTCCACATATATGCATTAATATGAGATATCTGTTTTTCTCTTTCTGACTTACTTCACTCTGTATGACACTCTCTAGGTCCATGCTCATCTCTACAAATGACCCAATTTCATTACTTTTTATGGCTGAGTAATACTCCATTGTATATATGTACCAAATCTTCTTTATCCATTCCTCTGTTGATGGACAGTTAGGTTGCTTCCACATCCTGGCTATTGTAAACAGTACTGCAGTGAACATAGTCATACATGTGTCTTTTTGAATTATGGTGTTCTCTGGGTATATGCCCAGTAGTGGGATTGCTGGGTCATATGGTAGTTCTATTTTTAGTTTCTTAAGGCACCTCCATACTGCTTCCAAAGTGGATGTATCAATTTGCATTCCCACCAACAGTGTAAAAGAGTCCCATTTTCTCCACATCCTGTCCAGCATTTATTGTTGTAGATTTTTGGATGATGGCCATTCTGACCAGTGGGAGGTGATACTTCATTGTAGTTTCACTTGCATTTCTCTAATAATTAGTGATGTTGAGCATCTTTTCATGTGTTTGTTGGTCATCTGTATGTCTTCTTTGGAGAAATGGCTATTTAAGTCTTCTGTCCTTTTTTGGATTGGGTTATTTGTTTTTTTAATAGTGAAGTGCATGTGTTGCTTGTATATTTTGGTGATTAATCCTTTCTCAATTGCTTTGTTTGCAACAATTTTTTTCCCATTCTGAGAGTTGCCTTTTGTCTTGTTTATGGTTTCCTTTGCTGCGCAAAAGATTTTAATTTTCATTAGGTCCCATTTGTTTATTTTTGTTTTTATTTTCGTTACTCTAGGAGGTGGGTCAAAAAAGATCTTGCTGTTATTTATGTCAAAGAGTGTTCAGCCTATGTTTTCCTCTAAGAGTTTTATAGTCTCTTGTCTTACATTTAGGTCTTTAATCCATTTTGAGTTTATTTTTATGTATGGTGTTAGGGAGTGTTCTAATTTCACTCATTTACATGTAGCTGTCCAGTTTTCCCAGCACCACTTATTGAAGAGGCTGCCTTTTGTTCATTGTATATTTTCCCTCCTTTGTCATAGATTAGGTGACCATAGGTGCATAGGTTTATCTCTGGGCTTTCTATCCTGTCCCACTGATCTATATTTCTGTTTTTGTGTCAGTGCCATACTGTCTTGATTACTGTTGCTTTGTAGTATAGTCTGAAATCAGGAAGCCTAATTCCTCTGGCTCTGTTTTTCTTTCTCAAGATTGCTTTTGTGTTTCCATACAAATTGTGAAATTTTCTGTTCTAGTTCTGTGAAAAATGCCATTGTTAATTTGATAGGGATTGCATTGAATCTGTAGATTGCTTTAGGTAGTATAGTCATTTTCACAATATTGATTCTTCCAATCCAAGAACATAGTATATCTCTCCAACTGTTTGTGTCATCTTTGATTTATTTTATCAGTATCTTATAATTTTCTGTTTACAAGTCTTTTGCCTCCTTAGGTAAGTTTATTCTTAGGTATCTTATTCTTTTTGTTGTAGTGGTAAATGGAATTGTTTCCTTAATTTCTCTTTCTGATCTTTTGTTGTTAATGTATAGGAATGCAAGAGATTTCTGTGTGTTAATTTTGTATCCTGAGACTATAACAAATTCATTGATTAACTCTAGTAGTTTTCTGGTGGCATCTTTAGGATTTTCTATGTATCACATCATCTGCAAAGTATCACGTCATCTGCAAAGACTGACAGTTTTACTTCTTCTTTTCCAATTTGGATTCTTTTTTTTTTTTTCTCTGATTGCAATGGTTAGGACCTCCTAAATTATATTGAATAATAGTGGCAAGAGTGGCAAGGCAAGAGTTGCCTTGTTCCTGATCTTAGAGACAATGTTTTCAGTTTTTCACCATTGAGAATAATGTTTGCCGTCAGTTTTTCATATATGGTCTTTATTATGTTGAGTTAAGTTCCCTCTATGCACACTTTCTGGAGAGTTTTTATCATAAATGAGTATTGAATTTTGTCAAAAGTTTTTCTGCATCTATTGAGAAGATCATATGGTTTTTATTCTTCAATTTGTTAATATGGTGCATTGCATTGATTGATTTGCATATATTGAAGAATCTTGCATCCCTGGGATAAATCCAGCTTGGTCATGGTGTATGATCCTTTTAATGTGTTGTTGGATTCAGTTTGCTAGAATTTTGTTGAGGATTTTTGTATATATATTCATCAGTGATATTGGCCTTTAATTTTCTTTTTTTTTTTTTTGTGATATCTTTGTCTGGTTTTGGTATCAGGGTGACATTGGCCTCATAGAATGAGCTTGGGAGTGTTCCTCTCTGCAACTTTTGGAAGAGTTTGAGAAATATATGTGTTAGCTCTTCTCTAAATGTTTGATAGAATTCCCTGTGAAGCCAAGTGGTCCTGTTGGCTGTTGTTTCTTAGAAAATTTTTTTACTGTTGTTTTTTAGAAGATTTTTAATCACAGTTTCAATTTCATTACTTGTGATTGGTCTGTTCCTTTTTTTCTTTTTCTTTCTGGTTCAGTCTTGGAAAGTTTTACTTTTCAAAGAATTTGTCCATTTCTCACAGGTTGTCCATTTTATTGGCATATAGTTCCTTGTAGTAGTCTTTTATGATCCTTTGTATTTCTGTGGTGTCAGCTGTAACTTCTCCTTTTTCATTTCTAATTTTATTGATTTGAGTCCTCTCTCTTTTTTTCTTGATGAGTCTGGCTAAAGGTTTATCAATTTTATTTATCTTCTCAAAGAACCAGCTTTTTGTTTTATTGATCTTTGCTATTGTTTCCTTCATTTCTATTTCATTAATTTCTGTTCTGATCTTTAGGATTTCTTTCCTTATAAGTTTTCAACTATGCTGTCTCTTGTAGACAGCATATATACAGTTCTTGTTTTTGTATCCATTCAGCTAGCCTGTGTCATTTGGTTAGAGCACTTGATCCATTTACATTTAAGGTAATTACCAATTTGTATGTTTCTATTACCATTTTCTTAATTCTTTTGGGTTTGTTCTTGCGCGTCTTTTTCTTCTCTTGTATTTCCTGCCTAGAGAAATTCCTTTAGCATTTGTTGTAAAGCTGATTTGGTGGTGCAGAATTCTCTTAGCTTTTGCTTGTCTGTAAAGCTTTTGATTTCTCTGTTAAATCTGAATGAGGTCCTTGCTGGGTAGAGTAATCTTGGTTGTAGTTTTTTCCCTTTCATTGCTTTAAATATGTCCTGCCACTCCCTTCTGGTTTGCAAAGTTTCTGCTGAAAAATCAGCTGATAACCATATGGGGATTCCCTTGTATGTTAATTGTTGACTTTTCCTTGCTGCTTTTATTTTTTTTTTTGTATTTAATTTTTGTTATCTTGATTAATATGTGTCTCAGCTTGGTCTCCTTGGATTTATCCTGTATGGGGCTCTCTGCACTTCCTAGACTTGATTGACCACTTCCTTTCCCATGTTAGGGAAGTATTCAACTATAATCTCTTTAAATATTTTCTCAGTCCCTATCCCTTTCTCTTCTTCTTCTGAGACCACTATAAATCAAATGTTGGTGCATTTAATGTTGCCCCAGAAGTCTCTGAGACTGTCCTCATTTCTTTACATTCTTTTTTTTCCTTATTCTGCTTCCTGGCAGTTATTTCCACCATTCTATCTTCCAGCTCACTTATCTATTCTTATGACTCAGTTATTCTGCTATTGATTCCTTCTAGTGTATTTTTTTATTTCAGTTATTGTGTTGTTCATCACTGATTGTTCATTCTTCTACGTCCTTGTTAAACATTTCTTGTATCTTCTCGATGCATGACCCCATTCTATTTCCAAGATCTTGGATCATCTTTACTATCATTACTCTGAATTATTTTTCAGGTAGCTTGCCTATTTCCTATTTATTTATTTGGTCTTGTGGAATTTTACCTTGCTTTTTCATCTGCAACATATTTCTCTGTCATCTCTTTTTGTCTAACCTACTGTGTTTATGGTCTCCTTTCCTCAGGCTGCAGGGTCATAGTTCCTCTTCCTTCTGTTGTCTGCTCCCTGGTGAGTGAGTTTGGTCGAGGGGCTTGTGTAGGCTTCCTGGTGGGAGACACTGGTGCCTGAACTTTGGTGGGTGGAGCTGAGTCTTTTCCCTCTGAAGGGCAGAGCCCCATCAAGTGTGGTTTGGGGTGTCTGTGAGCTTAGTATGATTTTAGCTAGCCTGTCTGCTGATGTGAGGGGCTGTCTTTCTTTCTTGCTGGTTGTTTGGCATGAGGTTTCCAGCACTGGAGCCTGACGGCAGCTGTGTTGGGTCAGGTCTTGTTGTTGAAATAGATACCTCTGGAAGAGTGCACAGCAATTAATATTCCTTGGGCCTGGGAATTCTCTGGCTGTCCAGCATCCTGGACACTGTGCTCCCACCCCAGAGGCCCAGGCCAGATTCCTGGCTGGAGAACCAAGAGCCTGCAAGCTATACAGTGCAGCCAGATAAAAAAGAAAGAAAAGCAGAAAAAGAGAAAAAAGAAAATAGACAAACAAAACCCAAGACAAATAGCAAAAAAAACCAAACAAACAAGCAAACAGCAGCAACAAAAACACAACACACACACACACACACACACACACACACACACACACACACACTGAGAGAGAAAAGAAAAACAGAAAAAGAAATAAAATTAAAAAATTTAAAAGTATAAAAAAACAAGAGAACAAAGAAAAGAATCCAAAAATGAGAACAGTTAATAAGGACTAAACTAACAAAACCAAAAACCAAAAAATAAAACAAAAACAGAAAGCAAACAAAACATGAAGAAAACAAAATATACACATAAAAATAATAGAAAATTAAAGAAAAAGTAAAATAAAAACTGAAAAAATCACAAAACTACAAAAAAGTAAAGTAAAAATAGAAAAAAAATTAAAATAATAAAAGATAAAAAAAATAATAAAAGCAACAACACCAGCAACTGAACAAAATGGAACAAACAACAATAGTAATAAGGATATTTTCCTAGGGCCTCTTCTGTCAGTGTCCTTGCTCCCACAGGGAGCCAGAGCCAATGCCTGCCTCCCAAGGAGGCCTTTCAGTACTTTTAGGTAGGTCTCTGGACCTGCTGTTGGCACTGTGGGGTCAGTGCAGACTCTGACCTGGCCTTACTCCTGTATGTACTTGCCTCCAAAGTCCACTGCTGTGAAGGCTAGACCAGTCTCAATTGTGGGAACACTTGTTGTTTATTCAGGTATTCCACAGATGCAGGATACACCAAGATGACCTTGGAAATTTAATCCATGACTTGTGCAGATGCCCAGAAAGATTTCTGTTCCTCTTCCTTAGTTGCACCACCCCTTTTGTTCAGCTTTGGTTTTGACCCCATCTCTGCACGTCCGCCACCCTTAGGCATCTGTTCATTGCTCAGGTGAGAGGGAGCAAAAGCAGCAGCTGCTTGGGGCACACTAACTCACTCAGGCTTGGGAGGGGTATGGCAGCCACAACTGAGGTGTGCATGAGTTGTCTGCAGCTGCAGGGACTGGGAGGCAGTTGCAACAGACTATGGCATGCTCCCTCTGAATGGAGTCCCTCCCAGTGCCTGTGGAGGCTGAAGAAACCTTCAGGTAGGGAAAGGGGTTGTAATGGCACAGCTGATTCCCAAAAAGGGTTGGGGAAGGGTGGTGCTCAGGGCCCTGGAGCCCACGCAGGTGGAGAAGACCTCTCCTGAGGGGCAGGCAGGTCCACTCAGATGGGAGCCCCTCCCAGTGCCCATGGAAGCTGAAGAAGCGAGTGGGTGGGAAAAAGCGTTGTAATATCGACTCTGCCCCTTGAGCACCACTCAACAATGATGCCTTGCTTCTATGGTGTGCTGGACCTTTTCTGCAGACTTTCCCAGTTGTAGAGCTCCTTACTCCTATCCCTTCAGGCTGTCTTTTCACAGTCAAAATCTGTCCCTTCCCTGGGTTCATGCTCCAAACCCCACTTTCCAGCATCCAGTCCCCCTTCAGAACATGAGACTCACGACTCAGGCTGGAATGCAGAGCCACAGTGTACACCATGCGTGCAGTTCTTACTTTGTCCTGTCTTCCACAGACCATTTGCTGCATTCTCCTTTGATCCTTGAAAGTCCTTTTCTGTCCCAGCTGTGTTTCCCACTGTGAGGGAGTTTTCCTGAGTGCAGGGACCTCCCTTCACCTTCAGCTTCCCACCAGCGTTGCTCATCTCTTTTTTGATTCCTCTTTTCTTTTTTTCTTCTTTCTTTCATCCTACCTGGTTGCAAGGGGATTTTTCTTGTCCTTTTAAGTGTCTGAAATCTTCTGCTAATGTTCAGCAGGTGCTCTATAAGAATTGTACCATTTGTAGATGTATTCTTGATGTACTTGTGAGGAGCAACAAATTCTATGTCCTCCTATTCTGCTATCTTGACTCCTCCACCTCTATGACTTTTTTAAGGGAAGAGAACAAGACAGAAATTTACTGGTCACAAATTTCCACAATAGGTGATATCAAGGCAAGTGGTGATTAAAAGTCAAAGTGATACTGCTATCAAATTCAGAGGATCCCTATTCCAATGATTTAATTTAAGCCCCTCACAACTCCAATATACAAGAACTCAATGCACATAAAAGTAGCTTAAAATATAGAAAGTCTAAAAGTCTGAGCATTTATCCAACCAAGAACAATCATCCAAGGAGACGATTTGAACTGATAAATATATATTTCTTTAAAATGTGTTTTATATTTTCTTTCAATTTTATTGAGATGTAATTGACATGGCACTATTTAAGCTGTACAGCATAATGGTATGACTCACATACATCATGAAATGATTATCACAAAAAGTTTAGTGAACATGCATCATCTCATACCGATACAAAGTTAAAGAAAGAAAATATTTTCCTTGTGATGAGAACTCTTAGGATTTACTCTTTTAACAATGTCCATATATAACATAGCAGTGTTAATTATATTGATCATGTTGTACTTTGTATCCCTAGTGCTTATTATCTTATAACTGGGAATTTGTACCTTTTGACTGCCTTCATCTAATTCTGTGTCTCACCCTCACCACTTTGGATAACCACAAACCTGATCTCTTTTCTATGTGTTTGTTTGTTTGTTTTTGAAGTATAATTGACCTACTACACTATGTTAGGTCCTGTTACACAACATGGTGATTCCATATTTTTATACATTTCAAAAAGTTCACCACAGTAAGTCTAGTTATTATATGTCACCATACAATATATTACATAGTTATTGACTATATTCCCCACACTGTACACTGTACATTTCATACCCATGACTCATTTATTTTGCAACTGGAAGTGTGTATCTCTTAATCTCTCTCACTTATTTCTTTCCTTCTCACAACCCCCTCCCTCTGGCAGTCACCCCTTTGTTCTCTGTATCTATAACTCTTTTTCTGTTTTGTTATGTTTATTCATCTGTTTTGTTTTTTAGATTTCACATACACTTGACAGCATGCAGTATTTTTATTTCTGTGTCTGCCTTATTTCACTTAGCATAATATGATCTATGTCCATCCATATCACAAATGGCAAGATATCATTCTTTTTTATGGCTGAGTAATATTCCATTATCTATATCTAATCTCACATCTTCTTTGTCCATTCATCTATTGATGGGTACTTAGGCTGCTTCCATATCTTGGTTATTGTAAATAATGCTGAAATGAACATAGCAGTGAACATATCTTTTCTAATTAATGTTTTTGTTTTCTTCATATATACACCTAGGAGTAGGATTGCTGGATCATATGGAGTTCTATTTTTATTTATTTTTTTATTTTTTATTTTTTTTGGCTTTTTTTTTTTAACATCTTTATTGGGGTATAATTGCTTTACAATGGTGTGTTAGTTTCTGCTTTATAACAAAGTGAATCAGTCATACATAAACATATGTTCCCATATGTCTTCCCTCTTGCGTCTCCCTCCCTCCCACCCTCCCTATCCCACCCCTCCAGGCTGTCACAAAGCACCAAGCCAATATCCCTGTGCCATGCGGCTGCTTCCCACTAGCTATCTACCTTACTACGTTTGTTAGTGTGTATATGCCCATGACTCTCTCTCGCCCTGTCACAGCTCACCCTTTCCCCTCCCCATAACCTCAAGTCCGTTCTCTAGGAGGTCTGCATCTTTATTCCTGCCTTACCCCTAGGTTCTTCATGATATTTTTGCTTCTTAAATTCCATATATATGTGTTAGCATATGGTATTTGTCTTTTTCTTTCTGACTTACTTCACTCTGTATGACAGACTCTAGGTCTATCCACCTCATTACAAATAGTTCAATTTCGTTTCTTTTTATGGCTGAGTAATATTCCATTGTATATATGTGCCACATCTTCTTTATCCATTCATCCGATGATGGGCACTTAGGTTGTTTCCATGGAGTTCTATTTTCAGTTTTTGAGGAATCTCCAAGTTGTCTGAGTTCTTTGCATAATTTGAATATCAACCCATTATCATGTATATTGTTAACAAATATCTTCTCCCTTTCAGGAGGTGGATTTTTCATCTTGTTGATAGTTTCCTTCACTGTGCAAAATCTTTTTAGTCTGATGTAGTCCCATTTATTTTTGCTTTGATTTCCCTTGCCTGAGGAGATTATCCAAAAAAATATTGCTAAGATTGATGTCAAAATCTTACTGCCTATGTTTTCTTCTAGAAGCTTTGTGGTTTCAGGTCTCACATTTAAGTCTTTAATCCATTTTGAACTTATTTTTGTGTATGATGTGAGAGAGTAGTCCAGTATGATTCTTTTGCATGAAGCCCAGTTTTCCCAACACCATTTATTGAAGAGGCTGTTTTTCCCCATTGTATATTCTTATATACTTTGTCATAGATTAACTCCCTATGTAAGTGGGAGTTCATTTTTGGGCTCTCTATTCTGTTCCATTGAAATATGTGTCTGTTTTTGTGCTAGTACCATACTGTTTTGATGACTGTAGCTTTGTAGTAAACTGTGAAATTAGGGAGAGTGATACCTCCTGCTTTGTTTTTGTTTCTCAAGATTGTTTTGGCTATTTGGGGTCTTTTGTGTTTCCATTCAAATTTTAGAATTACTAGTTCTAGTTCTGTGAAAAAAGCCATTGGAATTTTTATAGGGATTGCATTGAATCCATAGATTGCCTTGGGTAGTATGGTCATTTTAACATTATTCATTCTTCCAACCGATGAACACACTTTATCTTTCCAACGATTTGTATCACCTTCAATTTCTTTCATCAGTGACTTAAAGTTTTTGGAGTAATGGTCTTCTACATCCTTAGGTAGCTTTATTCCTAGGTATTTTCTTTTTGATGTGATTCTAAATAGGATTGTTATCTTAATTTCTTTTTCTGATAATTAGCTGTTAGTGTATAGAAATGCAACAGATTTCTGTATATTAATTTTGTATCCTGCAACTTTACCAAACTCATCGTGAATTCTGGTAGTTTTTTGGTGGTGTCTTTAGGATTTTCTATGTATACTATCATATCATTTTGCATTTAAACAGTGACATTTTTACTTCTTTCTTTCCAATTTGTATTCCTTTATTTCTTTTTCTTGTCTGATTGGCTAGGACTTCCAAAACAATGTCAAATAAAAGTGGCAAAAGTGGGCATCCTTAAAAGAAATGCTTTAAGCTTTTCACCATTGAGTATGATGTTGGCTGTGGGCTCCTCACAAATGGCTTTTATTATGTTTAGATATATTCCCACTATACTCATCTTGCTGAAAGTTTAATTGATAAATGGATATTGAATTTTGTCAAAATAGTTTTTTCTGCATCTATTGAGATGATCATATAATTTTTATTTTTCAATTTGTTAATGTGGTCTATCACACTGATTTGTGAATATTGAATCATCCTTGCATCCCTGCAATAAATCTCACTTGACCATGGCGTATGATTCTTTCAATGTATTGTTGAATTCCATTTGCTGATATTTTGTTCAGGATTTTTGCTTTTATGTGTGTCAATGATATTGGCTGTAATTTTCATTTTTTGTAGTCTGATTTTCATATCAGAGTGAGGCCAGCCTTGTAGAATGAGTTTGGAAGTTCCTCCCTCTGCAAGTTTTTGGAATAGTTTGAGAAGAATAGATTTTAAATCTACTCTTAATATTTGGTAGAATTCAGCTGTGAAGCCATCTGGTCCTGGAATTTTGTTTCTTGGGAGGTATTTTATTACTAATTCAACTTAATTATTTGTACTTGGTCCATTCATATTTTCTATTTCTTCCTTGTTCAGTCTTGGGATATTGTATATTTCTAGGAATTTTTCCATTTCTTCCAAGTTGTTCATTTTATTGGCATAAAATTATTTATAGTAATATTTATAATCCTTTGTAGTTCTGTAGTGTCAGTTGTAACTTCTCCTCTTTCTTTTCTGATTTTATTGATTTTGGCCCCCTCTCTTTTTTCCTGATGAGTCTGCCTAAATTTTTATCAATTTTGTTTATCTTTTTAAAGAACCAGCATTAACTTCATTGATCTTTTCTATTGTCTTTTTTTTCAGTCTCTATGTCATTTATGTATCATTTGATCTTTATGATTTCTTTCCTTCTAATTTTGGATTTTGTTTGTTCTTTGTCTAGCTATTTTAGGTGTAAGGTTAGGTTCTTCATTTGAGTTTTTTCTTGTTTCCTGAGGTAGGTTTGTTTCACTATAAACTTCCCTCTTAGAACTCTTTTTGCTGCAACCCATAGGTGACAGGTTTGGTTTGCTGATCAGATTAATGAAAATAAACTCTTCCTCTGGGACGAAGGTTGGACAGGCTTAATTTGCAACCCATTATAAATACTGGGGTTTCCTAAATTTGGGGTTCTCTAGCCTTATGCACTCCTATTCTGTGCACAGCCCATATCCAGACTGCTATGCATTGTCCCTATGGGACTTGAGTTACAAGAAAGACCAGTGACAAGAAGTAGTCCATGCTACCTGCTGTGTTGTGACCAAAGGTTGTTCTGTCCTCTGCAGTATCCAAGAGAAGGTGGCTAACTAACCTGTTAGCTTAGCAATAGGGTAAAATCTCATACCTTTCACTGTTATTCAGGCAAAGTAGAAAGTTCATGAGGTACATTGGAATGAATCATATATAGTAAATATATTGATAGTTTTGTTAAATATTTGTGGCAAAAGATTTAAAAAATTTGGCCACACTAAAACTACTATTTTTTCTTCTTCTTGTGACCTTTTGAAATGGGGCTAGTATAACTTTTTTTTTTATTTCAACAATTTGGATTTTCTCTAACTCACAATTTGATGTTTAACAAATTCCTAATGTTGTCTCTATCTTATTTGTATTTTTCTATATATGATTGAATTTTTCATGATTACAGAAGTAGTAACTATCCTAGAAAATTAGAGAATGTAAAGACAATTTTAAGAAGAACATAGTATTTTAAAATTAACACCAGAAGAAATAAATATTAATTTATTTGTATATTTATTTATAGTGTTTATCTTTTTTATTATCATTGTGATCATTACTCACATACAATTATGCATTGTTCTATAGCCCTGGATTTAATATTAGTTTTCTCCACAGGTGATATTGAGAAAAGTCTAGGTCCTCTGGGAGCCGTTTTGTAGAATAAGTAGCTGGGAAGCAATTTGTTCCAATGGAAGAAGGCTGTAAAATAAGCTTTGCTGAATAACAAAATCCCAAGTTTTGGAAGAAATGACCATTCTCAATTTAGTATATTTCCTGTTACTCTGGTTTTTTCCTACTCTCATCCTTCACGGTTTCATCCCCCTAATGCACACAACAAGGAAATTATTAATATTCAAAAGATGTCAAACAAATATATAAAAATATTGTTCGATATTCTCCTAATTGACATTAATACAAGTGGAGACAGAAAGATTCTCTCTGATTGCGCATATACCACAGCAAAATTTTGTAATTTAGAAGGTTTAAACATATTAGCATATGTTTAAACATATTAGCATATTAACCCATTCATAACAGTTGCCCATTGGCAACATGCTCTGTAGTAAAAGAGCAGCATTGCGTCCTCGTGTAAACAGAAACACCACAGTCACGTGATTGGTTGAGATGATGTCACCCACTGTCATAATGGCAATATCCAACAGAACTGTGACTATGAGGTCCTGCTTCAAATAAGGAGGGGAAAGTGGAATTGGACCAACTTTCCTGAAAAAAAAACTCCTGACAACTATTTTAGAAAAACAATAATCTGAAGACACTGGAGAGTGAGCAAAACATACAGAAGCAGGAAAGGAACTGATACTTGGAAGAAAAAAAAGGGCAGAAAAATATAAAAGCAAACTTTGTATGAAAATAAGTCATTTGCAAGACAATTTAACTGGAAAGAAGATAGTCTTCTCAAGAAATATATCCAGCTGCAAAAGATAAATTCACACCACTATCTCATACCATACACAAAATTAACTCTAAATCGATCATACACCTCAATCTAAGAGCTTAAAGTAGAGATATTTTAGAGTAAATGATAGAAGAAAATCTTTGTGGCAAAAAAGAAAAGTTGACCAGATTTACATCATCATATTATTATTTTTTTCCTTGTAAAAAACACCATGAAGAAAGTGAAAAGATAAGCCACGGATGGCTTCTTCTTCTCCTCCCCACTCTGATTCTTGTTCCCCAATTCATATGCCTAAGAACTCAATGATTTTCTTGTGTAAGAAAATATTCTGAACGTTAACATCCCAGTCAACATCCCAGACTACACTTGTGTGAAAGACCTCAACTTGAGGCATCTGCTTGAGGCAAGTCAACTTGTAAATTATTATAAATGTAATAACTGTGAGAGTCATTATTCGATTGTTGATTTAAGCTTCTAAGTTTTGGATTTTAAAGTATATATCTTAAAATAAGTGGCAATAGTTTAGAATATAATGTTAAAAATAGCTTGCATACTGATATTTAGTTATATTTGTTTTATCTATTATAAAAATTAATGTATGAAGTTGATATATACACATAAATACTCATGTTTCTGTACATAGTATTCAAATTCCATAGAAGATATAGAATTATAAATTAATATATGATCAATTAGTTTATTTTAAATTATGAGATGTTCATCTGGGAGGGAATAAGACATTTTTCTTTTTTTTTTATTGAGGTAGAGTTGCTTTACAACGTTGTGTTAGTTTCTACTGTACAGAGAAGTGAATCAGCTATATGTATACATATATACCCTCTTTTTTGGATTTCCTTCCCATTTAGGTCACCACAGAGCATTAAGTAGCATTGAGTAGAGTTCCCTGTGCTAGACAGCAGGTTCTCAGTAGTTATCTATTTTATACATATTAATGTATAAATGTAAATCCCAATCTCCCAATTCATCTCACCCTCCCCTTTCCCCCTTGGTGTCCATATGTTTGTTCTCTACATCTGTGTCTTTATTTCTGCCTTGCAAACAGGTTCATCTGTACCAGTTTTCTAGATTCCACATATATGTGTTAATATACGATATTTGCCTGGTTATTTTAAATCAAATCAAATCAAATCTTAAAACTTTATATATTAAGGCAATATTATATATTCCATGAGACAAACTATAATGTAAAAATACTGTCCATATGTAGCTTTATCTTCCTTAAGCTTAATTCACTAGCAATAATACAGCAAAATTAAAAAGTTTATATTGCCTAAAATTGCAATAAAAATGATGACTAAATATATTGATAGCTGCTTAGAGATAGATAGATAAATAGATAAATGTTCACTTTAAAAGAATGGCAAGGCTGGATCTATTGGTGAATTAAAATAAATAGTACCAAGTAGGAAAAAAAAGGGGCAAATATATGTATTAATTTATGTAACTACATATTTTAAAAGCACATAAAATATATTTTCTGAGGACTAGTGTGGGACATGTTAAGACAGTGCTTTTATTTAAACTTCTCACTCCCTTAAAATAAGATTAAAATAAAATTATTGGGACTTCCCTGGCCATCCAGTGGTTGGGACTTCACCTTCCAATGGGGAGGTGTGGGTTCAATCTGTGGTCGGGGAGCTGGGATCCCACCTGTCTCGGGGCTGGGGAGCCAAGGCATAAAACAGAAGCGATGTTACAGTGAATTCAATAAGGACTTCAAGGATGGTCCGCATTAAAAAGAAATCTTAAAAAAAAAAAAAGAATGTATAAAATAAAATTATTCCCAAGGTTTTAAAAATAAGACTTTTTTTGTAAATGGCACAGAAAACCTTCTGGTCTATATTAGGTAAATTTGTGATGAGAAATGCATATTACTAAGATTAATTTAACCTATTCAGTTACATATTTGTTATTTCATTAGTTAGATAAAAAACATATAGTTTGATAGCAATTTCATCTTTCTGAGATAGTATGTAAAAAATAAAGTAGCACAGGATTAGCAATATAATCAAGAATCATAACAGTGAAACAATAGAGCATTATATTTTGTCTAACTACAATAAAGTTATTAATAAACATTTGTGTATGCAATCTAAAAAATGAAGAAACAGTGTAGTGTTTTAAGCACATCACTAAATAAACCATGAAGGCAAATCAAAGTTTGCAGTTTACAATCAGCAATAACAAATTCAGTCTAAACACAAATTCCCTTACCGGAAGGGACAAACTGATTTAACTTTGGTTTATATTATGATTTCATGTAAATATCTGAAAAAGTGATATTATAATAAAATATGGTATGTCAAAATAAAAATAGATTCAACATAAGGTTGAATTTATGTATGGAAATGAATAGATAAATCAAGAAATTTACCATCATTTTTAAGACTTGTCTCATAACACTTTTGTTACAGTGGCACTCTAGTCACAATAATAGAGTCTATGCTGTGACAGTATAAGTAACAAATTATTTTCAGTTATATAATAATTTGGTTGATTTTTCATTTTTTAGATTGCATACACAAATGTTTATTAATAACTTTACTGTAGTCAGCCAAAGTATAATGCTCTTATGTTTCACTGTTATGATTCATGATTTTAGTACTAAGCCATATTAATTAATTGATTAAATATTAATGATAGAAGAGTCATTTCAATAAAGAGCAAGCATTGCTAATCCTTTAGTTAGGGCATAGAATTAGATTACAGTCAGCATAAATTCAGCACTATATTCTAATAAAATTCATGCTGATATTTAATTATGTATTATTTTAAGACTTCCTTCACATTTAAAACAAAGTTTAATCTTAACTAAAGATCTTAAGTTTTAAGTGTCATAATATTGGTGTAAAGGTTTATATTTAATGAGCTAGACACATAAATAGATGTAATACCACAATCCATTGTGATGTGTGTATGCATGCACAGAAACACAGACACAGACACACACACACACACACACACACACACACACACACACTACATTTGGCTGAACAGAAGAAAAATGTTGGCAACAGAAATTGGATATTTGCAAAATAACATAAATCGAGCAAATTCACACAACTATTAGTAATGGTACATTATTTCTTATATTGTTTTTTGGATATATTTTAATATCCAAGTAACAGGAAGTCCAACTAAATGTGACTTAACAAAAAAAATGGAATGTTTTTATATGTACTTAACCAGATTTCCAGGACAATAGAATTGGTATAGCAGCTTAAAAATATCAAGACTTAGGCTCTTGATTCTTCCACTTAGCCATCTCTTCCGTATTTGCTTTTGTCCTCAGGCTTGTATCCTCATCACTGCAAGAAAGCTGCAGAAGCCTGAGGCATCATGTGTTCTTAGAAGTTCACTGAAAGACATGAAGAAATATAATTTTTCCTCTTCTGTCTTCCTCTTTGTAATATGGAAAGTTATATTTCCTATTAACTTCTCCAGTGACTTCTCCTTATAACTGATTAATGAGAATTTAGTCATGCATTCACCCTTAATCCAATTCAAGTCCAAGAGGAATGGTATTATTACAACTGGTTAGTATTGTTTAAGGTTCATCCTCCAAGGTCAGGCACACAGCAATTCTCTTTCTGAACATATTACAGTCTGATGTCTGAGGAAACTCAGCAAAAAGGAAGGTGAATGGCAGATGGTGGATATTGGGTAATATGCCAGGATGAGCTAGTAAGCAAATCCCAAAGTGTGCTGCAAAATACAAGATTTATTAGAATTACAAGATGTTACAAAGTTAAGTGAAAACCTCGGGAAGAAATTTCAGAAGGGCATGATGGTAAATAAAGCAATTTCTGAATCCAAACCTGACAGATTTGGCCAAAACATCATAGACATATAAGGTAAATTCAAACTGAGAGTTTTTATTTTAGTGGGAACAAAACACCTCCCTTCAGTAATAGAAGTGATTCTACTATATAGATCCACTATCAAAAACTGTAAAAAGTATGAAACTTTAACTGCCTTAAAAGTGGCCACTTAGGCTGGCACACTTTCATGGATGGTGAAGACATGAGACTTATGTCTTGCTACTACTAACATTAGTAGTAACCAATGGGTATTTTTTCCTAAACTGCAGTTCTCACTGGGGAATGCAAAAAGGACCAGATGACATTTGCACACACACTGGATTGGTGTTGAAGTAGAATAAACCTCAATTTAGGAAACCTAACCCTTTTATCATAGAAAATAAGCAAAACTGCTCTTTGCTCCAATACCTAACTTCCAAGGCTATAAGTAAACCTGTCCTTTGCTTTATTATGATATAATTTTTCCAGCATTGTTGGCTATAAAAGCATTCATGAAAAGATAGTCCTGACAAAAGTGCAGTCAGTTCCTTATTCACAAGATAGAAGAGTGAAAAACCTATGTAGAATCATCTTCCAACAATGTTCAATGCCTCACTTCTCAATATGTCCTGGTAAATTTTTACAAAAGTATGCCACTGTGTTGGCCACTCTGATTAACTGACTGACAAAATCTGGGACAAAGCCACCATATTTCTCTCATACAGTGTTTAATTAAAACTACTAGCAGCAGGACAACAAACAGTAGGATTAGACTAACAAGAAGTATTGGCTTCAACCATGCTTTCCAGGGTCTCAGAATCAACCGGCTGTTTAATTCCAATACACTGTCAGGGTTCAGGTGGCTTTCTCCTTAAGTTTATGTATTAACCTTTGTACTTGTTCCAAGGAATAAGTCCACTTGGAGTAGGAATTATTAGCAATTTTACACACTACATCTTGACTCACAAGGAGAAGGACTAGGACAATTCCATCATTTATAACATCCCTGGCCAGTGAGTAAAAGTAGACATGAATGATCTGAGGTAGTATCAATAATTCTTTCAGATAGTCAGGGACACATTTTATAACAACTTTTCTGTTTGCATAGCCTCCATTCTAGAAACAACAGCCCAAAATATGTGCAAAAATAATGAGCCAGTTATACCTCCAGTAAGTTCCTCTGAGTAACCAAGGGTAGTCACATTTTAAAGAAATATCTGTAGTCATCTGAGATTTACATGATTTACTGTTGATGTTTACTTAGATACTTGATGGTCCCTTATAAACTCCTCCAAAGTATAAATTATTGTGTTTTCAAGACTAAGTTAATAACCGGCTTCCACACAGAAAGTGTAAGTCCCAAGGGTACCCTTGTTAGCCTTGAAAACAAAGTGTTGTTAAAATTCTTGGGGATTTTCAAGTGTGACCTACATTAATAAAGGTGCATAGGTTGACATTGCCTTAAATTTTAGGGTTTCATATTGTTTGAATAATTGATTGTAGTCTTTGTTTTTGAGGAGACTGAGTTAAGGCAGACAGTACAATCTGTCCTGTTAGTGTATACTACCAACTGGATGGAATTCTTCTGCCTCAAAGAAAGTCTGACCCATGCTTTCAGAAATGGAGACTTGGAAATATTGAAAGGTATTTATGTATTTTTTGTTGGAAGTGCAGTATCTGGGGTCCTCAGTAGCTGTGTCTTATAGATTTCTACTTAGAAATGAGGAGAATGGCAATCAAATCATGGTGAGAGCTGTCTGGTCAGTGATGACCAACACAGCAGTCCATTGAACTCAAGGTTTCCGTAACATTTTAGGAAATCTACAGTAGGGCATTTTTTGTTCATTAAGAAGATTCCAGGGGCTGTTATAAAAAAGATATAAATTATTACTGAAAACCAACCTTCCCACTGCTTTCGATTTCTGTGGTATTCCCTTTTCAGGTGCCAAAGTTGTTTTCCTATACTATCACAAAATTTGTCTCATTACAGTAAAAATAACATTACCTTAAAAAATTAATCTCAGACCCACATCTTTAATTTGGAAGGGTCAGGTGCAAGAGGGATGAAAGCATATCTTACAAATTATACAGAAATACTTTATATTCCACAATTTTACTTACATTGGACACTGGAGCAGGCATTGTCAACAGTGTACTCAACTCAGTGGTCAATATCCTTATGATTGGGGCCCTGTCAATCCAAGAAGGTAATCTAGACTGTTGATCCAGAATTAAGGTTGAATCTCCAGTCTCACATTTTATCTTGCTGAAATTTGGAGGTTACAGCAATCAGGCTGGTCCGGGGTTGGTCTTAATGGAAAGAGAGAACGGTGGTCCAGAAATGCTCAGGGCAGAATACTAAATTTTCTAAAATTCTTTATAACCTTCTATCCCTTTTGTCTTCATCGCTAACCACATATTAACCAAGAGGAGAAGATCTCTTTCTTGGGACAGTCACATTCGATGACCAACCTGCCTTCCTAAAATGTTTATGTCAAGAGGAGATGCTGGAAAGAGAATCAGAAATGCCTTTGAGTCCATTTAGAGGAGGCTTTTCAACAATGCTGAGGTGCCTATGGAATGTGTTTTGGGAATAATCAATTAAATATCTTGATTAACAGCCCATTGTTGAATGACTCATGATAAAAGGCCCTTCATTACATGAAAATAATCAGGAAAGCTGAGAATAGGGCACAAATTCATTAATAGGGTTAAAATGATGTGTCAAGAGTCAGCTGACTAGAATGAAAGAACATTCCTGATCTATGAGTAATACAAATATGACTTTTTGAGATGAGCTATTTTTAAATTGATCTGACTTTTACCTTAGGGTTCTTTCTTCATCTTTCTCTCCACAAACACATAAATATTTCAATGATAAAACTGAAAAGAAAAAAAATGCATGTTTTGACAATTGAAGTAGATATGTGTATGTAGATTCTTTTTGCAGAGGAGAAATAATTGATAAAAATATTTCCTTTGAAACCATACAACTGATAATATAAAAGAGACTTGGCTAGAAGTTAGATTCAAATAGATATTCAAAACTTTATTGAGTGATTGTATACCCAACAATATTTTATTGGTCAAGAATACAAATATTTAATCTTTTACATTTAACCATTTTATATCATATATTTTGGGATTACATTAAACATATTTTACAACCAGTACTGTAAAGCAGAGAGACCAATAAGAAAGAACACACCGATCATTCAAAATAGATATCAGCTATGAGAAAAAAGTCAGCTGTACTGGTGAGTACTAGCTCATATGTATTCAGGATGGCCAGAAAATACTCATTTATGTAGACACAATCTTCTGGTAATTTGGAGTGATGATTTGCTTCACTGATGAATCTTAACTATCAATCTGATGGAAACTATTTTTAGCATCCCAGAAATATTCATGGCAAAATATCATTGGTATAATGTACTTGATGACACTGAAATTTAGAAGCTTGATGTTACAGGGAAATAACACTTCAGGTGATATTTTAATTCTTATTAATGATCTAATATGACCAGAGCATGATTTGTTTTTATATTGATTTTACTTTTTCTTGGATTCTTGCTTACTTGCAAAGGGGTGTCTCATTGAAAATTGTGTGTCTGTGTGAACTTACAGCAAACAATTAGATGCATTCTAATCAAAGCTTTCATACTGCTGTAATATCTGCATAATAAAAATGTCATTTAGACAGAATAAAATACCCAAAAAGTAAAATTGTATTTTCAATTTAGACAAATGGGCATGAAAAGAATTCACAGTATGTAGAGATGGGAAAAGCTTTTGTTACAGACCTTTAGAAAGCCTTAAAATCTTTTGCAAATTTGTACCCAAATGATAATGAATGTGGGTGGTAGTATGCAAACAACATATTTTATTCTCATTTGTTCTGAAAAAATGCATTTTAATAAATAGCACAATAAGAATATTGGAACCTCATAAAAAATCAATCATGTATTAAGATATTTACAATCAGACCCAGAAAAAAGAAGTTAGTTTCTGCTACTCTGGCTCTGGCAGTCATTAAATAGCAAGTCATATACAAATGTGCAAATTATCTATCAGGTTCTTTTACACAGCTCTTTTATATGCAGTGCCAGTAAATTCAGAGGACCATCAAAAGGATTCAGGGAATATGTTTATAAAAGGGCAAAAAGTACTTTGAATATTTTTACATGAATAATATATCTTTTGCCATTTTGAAACGGATTTTATAGAGAAAATACGATCTTTCTATTCTATAGATATACATATATGAATATCTTTATAATCAGAAATGTATGCTTAGATGTTTGATTGTAGGTATTTTACTGGATAAAGTTGTGTTAAGACACCATTACTATGCTAAATGTTATTTCATTATTAAATTCAGAATTATAAGAAACTTCCTCTTGTTTTATTTAATCTGTTACAATTTGTGTCCTTAGACAAATTAAAATATTTTAATAGTTTCATAATTTTTACCTAATTTTCCTTGTTTGAAGAAAAATTTCCACAAATGCTTTATGGATGAATTTTCTGAAATTAATCCTGAGAATCAGGTCCTAGGAAAGCTATTAATAAGATTTAGTGTCATGAAATAGTAACCCTGAATTGAGTTCAAATGTCTGTCCTTGACCGATGAGGTAGCTGTGTGACCTTGGACAAAAATCACTTAATAGGTACTTTTCTAATTTTTGTCACTTTTTATATGAGGGAATGTATCATAATATATCTAAACTTCTATTCTTTTTAGTTCTAAATCATGAATGGGTGTCAAATGTTTAACAACCTCTTTAGAGTTATGGCTTAAATATATCAATATTTCAGTAATAGTTCAATTCCCTATCTTGGCCTAAAATACATTCGCATTATGTAAAGTAGTAAAGCAATAAAGAAAGAGGATAATTCTACCTTCCATCTATATGGCAAACGTTTTTTACTCTTTGAGGATAGAGAAATCACCAGTGGAGCTCCATGTCATGAAAACCAGACATGATCTTTCCACCTTATTGAAGCCTCTCAGCTATTTGACTAGTTATAAGAATGATCCCATAATTCCTAAGGAATATATATATTGTACTATTTAACACCATTGAATTCCATTAGGCAGATATGCCTTTGATATTTTGGAAAAACTGGTCTTCTGGGTTTCTACCAAAATATTTCTGCCTTGGGACTTCTCTGGATATGTGGAACAAATTCCCATGGATTTGTCCTGTAATTACTCCTTTAGACATTCTGACTTTTATCACCCATGGAAACAGTCACCTGTCCTGATCTGTGAGTTTCAACACAAATTCACAACAAACATATTTATAAATATGTCAACTCCAGTCAACTAATATTCTTGACCACATGTTGCTGCTATGATGACTATCAATCTTAAAATATATTTATACTGAGTTTTGATTGGGAAGCAGTTTCCTTTCCTAAGGTTCTAAAATTAGCTATCAGTGAAGGCCTAGAACCTTCACGCTGTGATTGTTTATTCAATGTCAGTCTTCTTAACTGGCCTGTAAACTCTGAGAATGAAAGATTTTCTGTCTTGTTCATACTGTTCCACCTGAAGCTATAACAGTGCAAGTGTTAGATAAACATTTGTTGAATGAATGAATCAACCTCGAGGAAGAAGTTCCAACAACAATCTATTCTTTAGATAGGTTCCACATTTTCCTTGAGTGATTCATATTCATAATGTTTTGCTGTTTTTGTTGCTGTCATTTCTGTGTGCTTCATTACTGATGTTTTAAAATAGAAACCAGTGTAGACCCAAGTTTTTGGATAACCTTTATTTTTCAGATGCCACTAGATAGTAATACAGAGAATTAATAAGATAATTCAATAAGAAATAATCATCCATATCAAATTGTGATTTAAATTGGTGAAACACACATTACATACATTAGCTCATTTTTCTCACAGTAACTTGTGTAGTGTAGATATTATTATCCTCTTGATTTACTAAGAAATATTCAAATCTTTGAATATTTAGTTGTGATAACCCATAACCTATGAAAATATTATTTTTATTTTTTCCATATAAATATATTTGTAATAATTATCCACAAATATATTTATATTTGATGATTGCTTGCATGTAGAGTTTATATTTATATACTTGAAGTTGATAAGAAATTAATACATAATTTGGATGAGGGTAAAATCATGGGAAATTGTGGAGGAATATTAACGATTTTGTAGTTCAACACTGATACTTTAGGAAAGAATCAAAGTCCACCAATTGTATAGCCAAGTGGTCACAAAATTGGGAATAAGGCACAGACTCTAAACAATTTATTCTTTCCAGTAGTCCACAATCACAATTTTTCTAACATGTCACATGTTACAAGTTTCTATGTTCATCTGCAGCAGCAGTGATGACACTTCCAATTTTTAGTGCGTTAAGAATAAATAATCCAAATCATTTCCTATCGAATCTGTGAAAGAAACAGACTTGTGCTGCCTTTTTAGGGGAAGACAATAAGTACAGCTCACCGCTGGCATGCCCTGAGTTCAAGCATCTGAGGTAATCTTTGTTCTTTGTGTATGTGCTACTGTGGCCAAGATCATAAGCTTGATCCTCATGTGGCCCAATTAACTGCATATTGTTCTTCAGCTGCTGGTGGTGCAGTTCATTTAATTCTTTTCAGGATGATATCTTTATACAGGCATTTAAAAAAAAGATCTCTCTTAAAGTAAGCTTTTGTTCCAGAAGCACACTGTATTTAGAATGAATTGCTTTTATATTAAGGGAATACCATGGAAATGTTATCAAGCAGGGACTGAAGGAGAATTGAAATATTTTGAATGTTGAACCATTGTAATATGTGGTTAGATATGTAGATTTGAGAAGTTCTTTTCTCATCTTTTAAGTTGGTACCATCGCATCTCTGGAATATGTGCTGGCAAATGCAGCATGAAAAGAGACATTAAAATGCACATTTTTCAAATAGGAACATCATAATGGGAATTTTTAATTTATGTAGATAAAAAATGTTACTCATAAGGGGCAACATGTTTTGCTTTTATGTAGAATAAAAAGAATAGGATTTTATATATAAATTAGCTTGAAAACAACAGAAAGAACTAAAAATGTAAATTTGTTATTTAAGAGTAAAAGCTTTGGGTAAAATGGAAAGCATATTAAAAATACTCTTTTAAAAATGTTATATGGGAATGAATGATCATCGGTTTCCCCATAATGGAAATCCATATTCTGAACAAATTATAGACATCTTAGAAGTCTTCAAATTGTTTTAAAGAAAACCTTATGTATTTGATTTTTTCCTAAAATTCCAACAAATTGATTAGCACCAGACTAGTAAGTACATGGATATTATGGTGGCAGTGTGAGGATCCTATACATACATTTTGGGTTAAAAATGCAATATCTCTCACTTGAGAGATTATGTAATATCCATTATCTTCACATTATAAAACAGCAAGAGAGTAAGCATTAAACAGAATGACATATATGTAATTTGTAGAGGCACAAAAATCACATTTTATTAAAAATCTGATAATGACAATCTTCATTAATACAGATATTATTTTTAAAAGTTTAAAAATCAGTAATCATAGTATCAGTACCTCTGTGGGAAACATACCTTTAAATTTTGCCATTCAATCACATTGATTTGTTTTCACAGAATAAGGGATGATCATAAAAACTAATAGCAGTGTTAAACAATCTGTTGTACTATTCTTAAAATACCAAGCAGGATATTTTTAAATGTAGTGAAAATATACATTTAAATTCCGATAGCTTTTCCATAGCACTTCTATTAGATAATATATCATGTTTTAAAGTGAAAGCATCTAATTGCCATATTCTCATAAAGTTAAGAGGTGTGTTAGAAGTTACATATAATCAATATGAATGCAACTTTAAAAATCACTACACATGGCACCCTGCAATTTAATTCTTTCTTCATAATTACCACTGGTGTTGGTTTTATATTTAGAGTGTACATAAGGAATAAATGCTTTGGTACCAAGAAAAAAAAACCATTTTCTTATGATTGTAAACAAACAGATAATTTCTCAGATTATTGTTTCAATAAGAAAGTATCTTTTTGAGAAAAAGTATGTTAGTACTTAATTTTGATATAGGGTTTGACTTAAAAAATAGACATTTTCTCTTTTATAAAAAGAAACCTTCCATTTTTCCAGGAGAAACATCATGGAAATCATCCATAAACATTTAAAAATTCAAATTAATGAAAGGTACAATTAAAAAATATTTGGGGGAGAATAGCCTGATTCTCATGAAAGGTAAGTAGAACATGTGAATATCATTCATTTGTACAATGTGACTAACCTGAGTTTTACAATGGTTGATTCCATTTCAAATCAATCACTTCACCTGGATACAATACTTTTTCAGAAAGGATAAAAATATTTTTAAAATTAAGTAGCATTTATTGTGCTCCTACTGTGTGTTTAGAGCAATATTTTCTAGAGCTCAAATTAATAATCTTGGTTGTAATTGAGGCTTTAAAAATGTAGTTATTATTGATACTATTCCTGATCAATATTTCATAAAATAGAGGCATCTCAATATTTTCTTATCATTAAAAATCTAAACCTATCTTTAAGACATAAGAAGTTCTTAGGTTATTTTTATTTATTCTTATATTTTATTCATCTAAATTGAAAAAAAATTTCACTTCTCTTTTGAGAGGGTCCCCTCTTCCCATCTTTAATCTTTTATCTTATGGTTGCATTCTGGTCATTATTCCAGGATGTCTACTGTACATTTAAATATTAAAAAAAGAGGAAAAAATTGTATAACCCCAGTGGGGCTAGCACATTTATTATTTCCTAACCAAGTACTCTTAGAGCCTTTGACTTTTATGTAATAGATTCATCATCTGTAGTCTTTTAAAACGTCTAATTCTTTCAAAAGCATTTTTTTTGCTACCAGGGCCTTAACAACCAAATGTTCCTCTCTATACCCCATTTTTCAGTGCAGAGTTCTGGAAACTTAGTTGGCATTTTGCACTTCACAGTATTCCTTATTAAAATCATTCATATCTGGGTCATCTGCAATGTTCTGCAAGCCTCTGGCAACTGCTCAGTATTAAAATTCTTCAATGAGTTACCTCCAATCCCTCCCATCACAAATATTGCAACTTACAACTCAGTATACACCATTTCTCAGCTATGTGGTCATGAGTCTAATGCCTAAAGGAAATGAGGGGGAACCTAAGAGAAATTAAGCTGAATGCCTGGAAGCTTTTGAGTACATTTGAATTCTTCCGATTCATTTTTCAAAATGGCAATCTGCTATTTGAGCCCAGATTGAACAGAATTGGAGAGTGATTTTGAGTCTTGTTTCAGCAAAATTTACTCATTAAATTTTGCCCCTCTTGATCTTCATGTTAAACTATTTCTACCTGCTGCTATTTATATTTTATTGCTATAGCTTGAAAAGGAAGTGGGCTACTGGGGAATTCCTTTCTGATCTTTCCTTCTGTAGCTGAAATAACCAGAATTCTGAGAAGAAAGTAATGACTATAGAAGCAGCACTAAAATAGGGGAATCATCTTGTTTCCTCCAAAGCCCTAAATATAGAGAACAACAAGAAGCCTAGACCTCTAGAAGGTTTCTTGGTGGAAATTTACCATGGGCAACAAATAAAAAATCCAACCTGTCTGGTTATTTCTATTTTTTTAAAGCCTTTCATGACACAAACAAAATATTCAGACACACAATACATTCTAAGATTGACTGTGTCTCCAGTGTTTTCTTATTTACCCATAATTCACTTGTATGCCAATTACTGTCTTTGAGTATTCATTTTACAGTTTTAATTGCATTCTCATTTGTTATTTGATTTGAGTCATACATTATTGTCATATAAAAATTATGGAATATATAGTTAAGTGATTTGTTTGATTGGTTAATGAGTAAATAATTGAGTATTACAAGTTTTAGGCTATAAAATATGTATGTGATTGAGCCACAGTATATTGGTTTTACAAATTCTTTTGATAATAAGTAATTTTGGATATAGCCCACGTGCATTTTTCAACTTTACATGATATAATTAATACCATGACAAGTTATTGATTATTTTCAACAGGAAGTGTAGCAATCTAATGTGCAAAGAATTCAGATGACTTATATTGATGTCTTTTGCAATTCCACAAAAGTTAATTTGATGTCTAAAGATTATATTTTAAGAGAATCAATGATTCAAAACAGGAAAAAACATGTCCTCTTTTACACTTACATATCCTTCACATCTTCACATCCCACTTTATGTTGGAAATAAGTAAGTCTGTCTTAAAACCAGCATGGACTACTCTCTACCTGTCCCCACTGTGTATGGCTTTAAAGAACATGAAATTATGCAGAGTTCAGAAGGTGCTTTTGTAATTGGAAATTTTTATTTTACTATCTAAGAAAGTTGAATCTGCCAACAGCAATGGCTAACAATGCAATGGCCGTGATATATGAGAATCATAATGATGATGATCCTAACTTTCTAAAAGTTTTATTTATTTTCTCACAATTGTTGAGTTAAGAAACCTTTGTCATTAATAATGGTATGATTGCTTTCATGTATTTTTGTTGGATATACTTTGGGAAAACATTTCTTTCTTTCTTCTTTCCTTCCTCCCTTCATTTCTTTTTCTTTCTTTCCTTCCTTTCTTTCTTTCTTTCTTTCTTCCTTCCTTCCTTCCTTCCTTCTTTCTTTCTTTCTTTCTTTCTTTTTCTTTCTTTCTTTCTTTCTTTTTTTCTTTCTTTCCTTCTTTCCTTCCTTCTTCCTTCCCTCCTTCTCTCTTTCTCCCTCTCTTTCTTTCTGTCTCTTTTTCTTCTCCTTTCTTTCTTTCTTTCTTTCTTGTTGTGGTGAAAAGGAAAAAAAACATATAACACTAGAACCACACTCTTAACAAATTTTGAAGTGTTCAGTACAATACTGCTCACACTAAGCCCAATAATGTAGAGCAGATCCCTAGAACATTTTCATCTTGTATAACTGCAACTTAACCCATTAATCAGCAACTCCTTATTTCCCCTCCCCTCAGTCCCTGACTACCACCATTCTACTTTCTGTTTCTATGAGTTTGACAACTTTAGGTAGCTCATATAAATGGAATCTTGAAGAATTTATCTTTCTACAACTGACTTAGTATGTTATTGTTTTCTTCTCCTTGTCAAATGGTCAGAAAGTGGAGAGAGGATTTAAAAGACTCCTAAATATTGAAATGCTCAATTTAAAATATTGACCAATACAAACATCTATTGCAACATAGAGTTGGTGATATGGCTTAAACATTGTGGAAGTTCTTAAAGCAAGTTTCTTAAACCTAGTTTTTATGTTGAATATTTTGCAAACAGTAAGTTATATGGCCCTAATTCCCAGAACAGATTCTAAAATTACATGAGGGCTTCCCTGGTAGCACAGTGGTTGAGAGTCCGCCTGCCGATGCAGGGGACATGGGTTCGTGCCCCGGTCTGGGAAGATCCCACATTCTGCAGAGTGGCTGAGTCTGTGAGCCATGGCCTCTGAGCCTGTGTGTCCGGAGCCTGTGCTCCGCAATGGGAGAGGCCACAACAGTGAGAGGCCCGCGTACCACACAAAAAAAATAATAATAAAAAAATAATATAAAATTACATGGGCACAGGATATTTGCATTATGCCTCTTGGCTCTTCATTTTCCTTTTTCAGACTGTGATAAATAAATAACTTTGTAAAAACTGCACTCTCCTACTTCCATTTTTATTTTGAATTTTTATTATGGCAGTGTCAAAAGGTACTAACTGGTATATGTTTTGCATGTGATTTCTTAGATCATTGTGAGGTAAAGAACCCACTTGAACAGTGTGTGATAGCATTTTAATGTGGAGTTTAAGAACCCTATAATAATAGAAGTGGAACTGATTAATATATGATACATGGATGATTCTTTACAAATCTTATTGAGTATTCTTTATTTGTGTGAAATAAATTTGACCCAAACAATGTGCAATTAAAATTAAGTTTCTCAACTCTCATTATATAATTAGTGAAAATGCCTAAATTTGAATACTTATTCCTAAGTTGTCTAATAATACAATGATAAATCTACCTCTGTAAACATTTTCTGAAAACTGAAAAGTTTTGTGCAAAAAGAGCCCGAATTACTTACTCATTATTTTCTCAAAGGAAATTTATTCTACCTGAATGAAACAGAGCAAGAAACTGTAAAATTTAAATGTCATCTTACAAAATAGATTGGTAACAAAAATTCAACTGCTGATATATTTGAAAGACTTATTGGAGAAACAAACTTTCTACTGATAAATTGATTCAGTCATTTTATTAAGGTACCTTTTTTCATAGCATTATCCATATAAGATCATACTCTAACAGACAATAAAGTCAATTGTTTTATTTTGTTAGTTATTTAAATGGTAAAGTTAATCATTATAATAAGCTAATTAAGCTTATAAGCTAATAATAATTATATTATTATTATAAGCTTAACTAATTAAGCTAATTATTATAAGCATAACTTCACTGAAATAATTTAAAGTTACAACAATTCATTGGATACCATTCATCATCACTATATATTTTAACATGCAATTGTCCATTATTATCAAATAAATATAATAGCTTTAACTAGCTATGCTATAGAGCAGTGATAATTTTCTTTAAATATTTTATAATTTGAATGCCACAAAATGAAATCTTAAATGATAAAACTGATCAGAAGGGGAAAATTGAGAAAGAAAGAAGTCTCTGGAGCATATTATGTACTTCCTAAATAGACGTCAAATACATGAAGAGAAGGGTGCTATTGACCCTGTTGCCTTACAGTACCAGTAACCTGTGAGAGCCTCTCTTCCCTCCCTTTGGAATTTAATGCCATAAGCAAATGCTCATAATTTAGGGGAAGAATCAAATACATGACACATACAGATATAAATATTAAATTATTGTTCACCAACTAGGTAACACATTCCCCCCCACCCACACACACACGCACATATCATCTCCATGACACATGCCTGTGATGTTGGGTTTGGCTATGTGAATTGTTTGCCAGTGGGACTGTGAGTGGAAATGGCAGTGTGTCATCACATTTTTGTTTCTGACCTTCTCCATGAGCCCTAGAGACTACAAGTATGGAAAGGAACTGAACTAAACTTAGCTCAAAGAAGAGCCACCCCATCCTTGCCACAGAATTATGAGTAAGAAATAAATATTGTTTTCTACTCAAATTTTGTAGTGATTTATTATTGAAGAAAAGCTGACTGACGCAATAGATTTTATAATAATGCTTACTTCTTGGGATACAGGTGACAGAGGAATGACACAAAAGGAAAGCATGTGGGTGGGTGCAAAGTATTCTAGGTGTTCTAGTTCTTAAGTTGGGTGATGGAACTATAGGAGTTCATTATGCCTATAACTCACGTAAAGCAGATATGTTGCTTGTGTAAACCATAACCCAAAAAATTACAAAAGAAAAGAAGAAAGAAGCAAAGGGAGTCTCTTAGTTTTAAAAGGAACACAATGAATCAGCATTATGCCTATGTATAAGTCATTTTTCCTTATATTTCTGTGCAATCATATGTGTCCATATCAGACCTGTTATATATACATATACCTAAGTTAAAATATATTGTGTATTTTTAAAGTCTATTTAGAACAGTTCAATATAATTCTCAACTATAGTTCTCAGCAGAACAAAACTAAATTAACTTCACTTAATCAGTTTAGAAACCAATTGATTTTATTTCTTACTGTTCAAAATCATAAAAACAAAGTTTTAAGTATATGAATGGCTTTCTGAAATATAGTGATTATTTTGGTTCTTCATATTTACATGAAATTACATATTATATATTTGTAATAGCTTTGCCTCTGCACATATTTCTTAACAACTGTTATTCATGTGTTTGTACTGAATGATTTTGCACACTTGGCTGAGTTAAGTATACTCAAAACTGCCCACGATAAACATTTTGCCTTGGATAATTTTTCATTGGGGGAAACATAGAACTTTAGAAATATTATTTAGTGAAGTGTATTGTTTAATAAAAATTCCTTTAAGCTACTAGAGAATCATGAATATCTATTGAAATATGTAAAAATGCCAATTATTTTAAAATAAGTTTTTATGATATTTTTATTGATTACGTATTTAAATTTTAGTTAAAATGATTTTTAATTAATAAACTAAACTACAACATATTTGGTGTATAAAAACATTGTATGTTATAATCACTACCCTTGAAATCATCCAATTAATGAAATGCTAGAAGCCAAAACAAACCAAAAATATCTGCATATAGATTATGAATTTAAACATTGTAGGTCACATATTGATACTCCATAACTTACTATAGTGAAATGACATTACCTAATTTGTATTTATAGATTGTACTTAGAAACTGAAAATACAATCTAGAATTATGTGTTCTAATTTCACTCATAAAAGAAAGCAAATTCATCAAGTTTCTTTTTGATTCCAACATAAGAAAAAAAAATTAAAAAGAAAACAAAATTCACAAATGCATGTTTCCTATACTGTCAGTATTTCCTGTTATTATTCAAAGCTAGGTACTTTACATTCCTTGCCACACTCAAGATTTGATTTTGTTTTTCCTATTTCAGTGTCTTGAAACAACAAAAAAAGGGAGAGGTGAACTCTTATTAAAGAAAAAACAAATCTCATTTATATTTGTGTTAACTGAAATAATTTTAGAATATAAAATGTGAGTATATTCATTAAATAATGGAACTCAGTAATTTCTTTACAATTTGAAGTAACTTCCACATGAATGAATTTGGAGCATTTGAAGTAGGCTCATTTTTATTTATTTATTTATTTATTTTTGCGGTACGTGGGCCTCTCACTGTTGTGGCCTCTCCCTTTGCGGAGCACAGGCTCCAGACACGCAGGCTCAGCGGCCATGGCTCACGGGCCCAGCCGCTCCGCAGCATGTGGGATCTTCCCGGACCAGGGCACAAACCCGTGTCCCCTTCATCGGCAGGCGGACTCTCAACCACTGCACCACCAGGGAAGCCCTTAGGCTCATTTTTAAATGAGCATGTAAATGTACTTTGATCTTTACCTCATAAATAATATTCTTTTTCCTTAAAGCTTTCTATAGATTTCAAATTTTATGATCACAAACATATCCATTATATATCTTATTTTAATATATCAATATAGATTTTCTTCAATAAAATTGTAAGAGACAAAATGAGAAAAGGCTCTATATTGTGATTATAACCAATCATTTTGCTCAATCTACTTAAATTTATATGAATACTCGACAAGTATCTAATTGGTTTACATAAATGTAATTAACTATCCATTTCCACAAGATGAAAGTGAGAGGTGATCACATACAACTTTAAAAATCTCTTTTCATAGTCTATTTGATCAATATATTCCTTATTTTTCCCAGTGTAGAACTTGTTACATATTAGTACATTTCTTCTGCATCCTGCACTCCTGACCTCTTTAGTACACATCTGTGATGAATGTCTATTTCATTTTCGGTTGTTACAGTGGAAGTCAAGAATCACTCTATCTAATATTGCATACATCCCTTAAGTTTTGTGATTTTAAAAACTTGTTAAGAAATAAAGTAAATGTGATTCAGAATATTATACTTGCTTATAATTATTATGAAATCAAATAAAAGCAAAGCATTAACAATGATGGACAATATAAGCAATTAGGTAATTTTTTTTCAAGACAGGCTTTAACTGTTTTATGACACCATAACATCTTGCAATTAAGCCTGGCAAGACCATTTTATCCATAGTATAGTATTCTAGCCCCAAAACATCTGACACAGAGGTTAAGCATAACTGTTAAACTTTAAAATTATTGTAAATCCTAGGGTATATATAAAACTCCAAGGGCATGGTTATTAACAAGGGAAATAGCAATCTTGGTGTTTAACAACAATTTTGGTTAAGTTTGAATTGTTTCATGTATTTATTGAGAAAACATATATACCAATGACATCATTGACATAGAAAATAACCTTGCTTGTGATTACCAGATATTTTACAAGGAAGCGATTGTTTCATGTTTATGAGGGCACTTGTGTCATACTGAATGTCTTCCCTATCTAATCCAATAGAAGAAACCTAGCAAAATGTATCATCAACTATGCAGGACGTTGCTTGTTGTCTTGTTTTAGATTGCTATTATTTTGCTGGAGTACTAGATCAACTGAACTTATCTTTGAAATTAGAGCCTGACTATTCTCTGCAGTTATACACCTGTATTCCAAAATGCAAAGATCTAGAAATAACACATGGAGTACATGTCTACAACCCTGCTCCTAGGAAAGTTTGCACACAAGAATAAACTCAGCTTATTGCCCACCTGATTCACTAGTTGTGTCTTTTCCATTGCCCTTAGTGAGGTGACTAATGAAGACTTTATGCTTCTTGGTGATTTCTCTATTTTCTTACACCTCTTTCTGGTGGTGTAGTTTTGGTGACAAAGAATTTTTTTAAGGCTATAACCACCACAGGCTTTTTTGCAGGGTAATATATTCCCCCAGATATATAATAGACTTCAATTGTTGTATGCATAAATTAAATGTATATCTATATGTGAACTATCATTTAGCCATAAAAAATAGTGAAGTACTGATGTATGTTAAAAACATGTATGGACCTTGAAAACATTATACTCTATGAAATAATTCAAACAGAATATTGTATGATTCCATTTACTTGTAATGTCCAGAATAGGCAAATTCAGAGAGACAAAAGTAGAATAGTGGCTGCATAGGCCTGGGGGTGAGGAGTGGGGAATAAAAATTTATCTTTAGAACTCTATTATATAGAGAAAATTCTTGTGTCTCTAATTTAATTATTTTATTTAAAAATAAGTTTGTAAGCTTACTTTCCTGAAATAGCAAACAATAATTTTCTTAACGATGTGTTTATAAACAAAACACAGGTCTAAGTTACCATGTATGCTGCTTTTCCAGATATTAACATTTACGTCAGTGCTAGAACATAGTGCTTCTACCAGTCTGTTTTCTCACAGAACCTGCAACATTTGCTTGATTCATAGTTTTGGTATCATATGTGTTTGAGGTATTATCATTGAGGTATGATTATTACTTATAATGATAATTAACTTTGATTCTTAAAGGTAAATTGTGAGGAGTTCATAAATGGTCTGAATATTTTTTCAAATAGGTAGAATAATTTCTATTATTCAATGTTCATATTCTCAGGATTGCAAGCCATTCTAAACAACTCTATGTAATGCTCTTCTGATCAATTGTATTTCTAAATGAAAATTTATCACAAATACTGTTTAAAGAATGATTTTCCTGTGATATTCTAGATGAATTTACTATGTATGTGTTTTTTAATAATAAACTCTTAAGATCCTGAAGGTTATACTGCAATAATATATATAAAGAAACATATATTTATTTACTATCATATACCTGAATGATCAAAATTTAGGTTCTGCATATATTAATCTATTTAACATTCTCTTTGCTGTTTCAGAATTAAACACTTCGTAAGTTAAATTATGTTTCCTACACTGTGTTGAAATCAATTAAATGCTTTCTAGGAATTCCATAAAGACCACATAAACACCTTTTGCCTGGCATTCATTCATGTGGGAAAAAGACACATTCAAGGGCCTGCATATTAGAAATACTGTTAGATCCCAATAGCTAGCCAAATTCAGTATAACGATTTATAAATGAGTTAAATTTTTGTCTCTATTATACTTTCAAGCTTACAAAGAGTGCTAATACTGTCCCCCCACTCCCAGTGCCATTTGGACAAACATATAAAGTAGTCCAGGCAGAGAAAGCTGAATAAGGAAACACATTGAAAATGAGAGAAAGCATGCTAATTTCAGGGAAATAAAAATAGTTGAGAGTTCCTGGAGCACAGCTCCAGAGATACAGGTCAGAGATTCAATTTAACTAATATGCAAGGGTGTATCAGGAATATCATGCCCTGAGATGCAGATTTTCATCCTGATGTAATGGGAGGCCACAAAATGATTGTGAGCAGGAATATCATATTGTCAAGTCTGCCCTTCAGAATAATTAGTGTGAAAGGAGATTTGAGAATATCAAAAGAGAAGTAAGGCTAAAGACTGAAATACTGACAAGGAGGATATAGCAATAACCCAAGTGATAATGTGGGTGTAAACTCCTGAGTGGTAATAAGATGGATAGGAGGAAAAGTTTTGATAGATATTTCAGAGATGAAGTTAATATGATTTATGAATCATGGAAATTTCATAAAATCTAAATTTTCTGCCAAACTCAAAAAGAGACTTAAAGAAAAATAATCTAGGTGGGAGTAAAGGAAGAATTTATTGAGTAGAATATGTTGAGTTTCAGTGGAAATATCCAATAGAATTTGGAAAAGTGGTCTGAATTTGATTAAAACAATCTGGGTTGGAAGCATCTAGTTATCAAATATAGGTACCAGAAAAAAAGACAAGGCATGTGGATGTCATCAAGCAGTAGATAATAATGGGATGGTGTAAGCAAAATGAAGGATTCTAAGTTCATACTATCAATAACCTCCATATTGCAAACTCTCAGTCCTCATTTTGTCAACACGTCAGTTGATATTGTTGACGTCCCCTTCCTTGAAATTTTGTCTTCAAATGCCTTCTGTGACATATTCTTTATTTTTTTCCTCCTCTCACATTTCCAGTCTGTTTTGCCAGTTATCTCTCTTCTTGTGACTGAAAAGCCCAACCTTGGTGTTCTGACCTCTTTTCTAGTAAAGCTATCGATTTCTCTATTTCTACTATTACCCATGCTCTTTCAGTCCGTTTACCATTAGAGCCGTCATTAGTGATGTATTAGATGAAAAGCCAGATGATATCATTCCTCTGTTTAAAATTTCTAATGGCTTCCAAACTCATTCATGGTGAAATATACGTTCTTACAATGTTCTATTAAGTTCTGCATGGTCTGCCCACCGCTACTGTTTTGGTCTCATCTCCTTTAGCTCTCCCTCACCCACTGTCCTCAGCCATATGGAATCCTTGTTTTTTTTAACACATGATTCACACTATCACTTGAAAGTCTTTGCATTTACTGTTTGCTCTGCTTTCAATGTGGTTCCTCCAGAAAGTCAAAGACTGTTTTGGAGCCGTAATTTTCTCACGAAATGTCCCAGATCGGAGAAGCTTTCCCTGCACATCAGATCTGTAATAGCATGCATTTGCCACCAGTCACTAACTATTCACCTACTTAATTTTTCAATACAATTATCACTCATGAAATATTATTTTCTGAATCAGACCAGAATATGGGCAATACAGAGCAGGAAATATTTCTGTTCTCTCTCTGAAAAATCTCTGGCATCTACTGTAGTCCCTGATATCTACAGGAACTCAATTTACATTTCATGAATAACTAAATTAATAAATGTAAATATGGAATAAGAAGAAAAATCTACAAAACTGATGGAAAACTATGACTCAAGAAAACAGGATGTATATCTATCAGAGCTCATATTTGAACAAAACAACATCCAATTTAACTTGCTTAATCAGGAAAGGGATTTATGTAATAAAATCTGTTAGCTCAGTGTATCTCTGGGAAGACAAGAGAGTTTGGCTCAGGGTCAGGTTATGATACAACACACTGTAAGGATTCTCCACTGCAAAATCCCCTGTCACACTGGGCACAAACATTCCAGTGGACACTGCTTGCACTGGGAATTGGACACTAGAAACTCTGCATTGTGGCTGTGGAAAGTCTTACATGAAAAATGGATTCCTTGTGGTGTTCATTTCCTCAAACTGCTTGTTGATGAATATGTCTTATTCAAATTGGTGGAGCCCAGGTCATAAACCTGCATCCATGTATAAGAGAGGAAGTAATGTAAGATCTTAGCTTCTACACGTAAATGGTTGGCTTTATAAAGTGGGAAATTGTCAAGATATAAGAAGGGCATTTAAATAGTGTTTAGAAACCTCTAAGAGAGAGAATAAAGATAGTGGAAAGAAAAAGATTGATCATTATAATAAGAAGGAGCTTGCCATTAAAGGCAAACATTAGGGGTGGCAATTCATTCATTCAGACAATATTTATTGCATGCCTCCTAGCAAGAAAGACCTGGATCCTATGCTATAGGAGCTGGCAATCTAGTGGGAAAGATAACAACTAAGGAAACAATTTCTAATGAGGTATACATACTTTGCAAAGATAATTACATGGTGCTGTAGGATAAATTAACCAAGTCTTCGAGGGCAAAGAAGACTTTTTAGAAAAATTAATATTTAAAAAGATCACTACAAAATTAATGCTTTTTAGTTAAGAGGCAGGAAAGGGAAGGGGGTTTGAAGAAGAGGAAACCTATACTAAAATTTAGTATAGGTTTCAAGTACAGGGAATAAATGGCTAGTCCTGACAGTGGGAAAAATTATAGAGATTTTAAGTAAATAATGAAGCTTCATTATGTCTGTAAGGTATCCTTTAGGTTTCACAACTAAGATGGGTTTGATGACTTTTTTCAGAGCAGTGCAAGGAAATAATCCAGAAGAAATAATCCAGTGTTTTTTAAAACTAACTAGATATTAGCTAGTAAATAAATGGAGAATAACATATTTTAAAAGGTTGAATGATGAAGGAAAAGTGTAATGAGACATAGGGTCAGACTGATTTTAAAAGATTTTTATATGTTAAGAGGAAGAAGCTAGGGTTTTTATTAAAGAATATTTAGAAAATGAGTGATGAATCAAAGATTCTCGTGAAAGCAAAAGGGAACATTAACCTATAGTCAGATAATAGCATTTACTTGGAAAAGAAAGGGCAATAACACTTCACTGAGATAAAGAAAATAAAAGACTGATGAAAACCTTTGAAAAAGTCATCTATTACTAAATATATTTATGGAACTCACAACATTTTTTTATATAAAATTTATTTTGTCTTATACTTGAGACATAGTCCATATTTGTCTCCTACAGTATGAATGTTTATTGTCAGGAAATGGTAATCAGAGTTTCTCCAAGAGAAATTATTTTTATACTTTGAGGTATATTGAAAACAGCTTGGTAGTTTGTTAAAAATATAAACTTTCTAAATACCAAAGTTTAAGCATCACAACCTTAGCATGTAACAAAGCGCTAACTCTTAGTTTATGGGAATTTTCCAAACTACTTTTACCCGAAAGATATTCAGGTAAATTGACTGCAAATTAAAGGATTACAGCCAATTCATTTTAAAAAAAATTACACTTTGTCACAGATAGGAGGCTTATAGGTATATAGCCATTCTATTACGTGATCTCGTTAAACACTATCAGCATGTCAAAAGATTTTTCCTAAAATATGATGTATTGCTCTCTTGTTATCTTTCAAGGGTACTTGATTACCTTCCTAAATATATCTCCTTGATAGAATGTTTGTAGTATTTAGAATATACAGCAATTTATTGCTTGCCTTATGCCAGTACAACATTTATTTCTCTTCATCCTCTAATTTTCTTATCTTCTGTGAAAATCTCACACGTATCTCATTGATGTATGATGATATTTAACATCTCTGTTGAGACTATATTTTAGATTTTCACTCACCTAATTTTTTGTGGTTGATTCAATTAATGGCAAACAGAAATAGATGAGATAAATGAAGGATTATTTGTACATTTACCCTGCTGCAGTACTCTAAATTCCCACATAATGATGGTCACTTCTAATTTGAGAAAGTCATTCATTGATTTTAAATCACCATTCTTATTAGATACCTCTGTATCTTAATCCTTGTGCTTGGCAATAGGAAGCAAAGAAGAATACAATATCTAGCCTGATCTTAAAAACCCTACATATACGTGTCTTAAGTGAAGACTTTATAACTTACAACTAATTATTCTCAAATAATAGCACATTCAAAATCAGGAGAGAGAATTTGTCTCATTTTCATGGCTATTAATATCATCTTGGTATTTAATCTATACTTCTCATTTAGCAATACAAGAAATTGTAATAGTAATTTACTTTATTAGTGCTACTAGAATTTGTAGGCATTGACAATTTTGTTTAAAAAACAGTAGTTGACTTGAGGGCTTCCCTGGTGGTGCAGTGGTTGAGAGTCCGCCTGCCAATGCAGGGGAAACGGGTTTGAGCCCCGCTACGGGAAAATCCCACATGCTGTGGAGTGGCTAGGCCTGTGAGCCCTGGCCTCTGAGCCTGAGCGTCCAGAGCCTGTGCTCCACAATGGGAGAGGTCACAACAGTGAGAGGCCTGCATACCACAAAAACAAACAAACAAACAAACAAACAAAAACCAATATTTGACTTGAAAAGTCTATTTTTCTAAAATTAACTATATTCATTAAGCTTAATCCAGTCTAAGAAATATAATGACTTAAAAAGTGGGCAAATGATTCTTTAAAAATATGTATTACTTTATATTATATTTGATTAATGTAATTATTACATAAGTATGTATTTTGTTAGGCATCATTTCATTTTTTTAACATCTTTATTGGAGTATAATTGCTTTACAATTGTGTGTTACTTTCTGTATTATAACAAAGTGAATCAGTTATACATATACATATGTTCCCATTTCTCTTCTCTCTTGCATCTCCCTCCCTCCCACCCTCCCTATCCTACCCCTCTAGGTGGTCTCAAACCACCGAGCTGATCTTCCTGTGCTATGTAGCTGCTTCCCACTAGCTATCTATTTTGTGTTTGGTAGTGTATATATGTCCATGTCACTCTCTTACTTTGTCAAAGCTTACCCTTCCCCCTCCCCACATCCTCAAGTCCATTCTCTAGTAGGTCTGTGTCTTTATTCCCGTCTTGCCCCTAGGTTCTTCATGACCTTTCATTTTGGTTTGTTTTTTTAGATTCCATATATATGCGTTAGCATATGGTATTTGTTTTGCTCTTTCTGACTTACTTCACTCTGTATGACAAACTCTAGGTCCATCCACCTCACTACAAATAACTCTATTTCCTTTCTTTTTATGGCTGAGTAATATTCCATTGTATATATGTGCCATATCTTCTTTATCGATTCATCTGTTGATGGACACTTAGGTTGCTTCCATGTCCTGGCTATTGTAAACAGAGCAGCAATGAACATTTTGGTACATGACTCTTTTTGGATTATGGTTTTCTCAGGATATATGCCCAATAGTGGGATTGCTGGGTTGTATGGTAGTTCTATTTTTAGTTTTGTAAGGAATCTCCATAGTGTTCTCCATAGTGGCTGTATCCAATTACATTCCCACCAACAGTGCAAGAGGGCTCTCTTTTATCCACAGCCTCTCCAGCATTTATTGTTTGTAGATTTTTTGACGAAGGCCATTCTGACTGGTGTGAGATGATACCTCATTGTAGTTTTGATTTGCATTTCTCTAATGATTAATGATGTTGAGCATTCTTTCATGTGCTTGTTGGCAATCTGTATATCTTCTTTGGAGAAATCTTTATTTACGTCTTCTGCCCATTTTTGGATTGGATTTTTTTTTCATATTGAGCTGCATGAGCTGCTGGTAAATTTTGGAGATTAATCCTTTGTCAGTTGCTTCATTTGAAAATATTTTCCTCCATTCTGTGGGTTGTCTTTTGGTCTTGTTTATGGTTTCCTTTGCTGTGCAAAAGCTTTGAAGTTTCATTAGGTACCATTTGTTTATTTTTGTTTTTATTTCCATTTCTCTAAGAGGTGGGTCAAAAAGGATCTTGCTGTGATTTATGTCATAAAGTGTTCTCCCTGTGTTTTCCTCTAAGAGTTGGATAGTGTCTGGCCTTACATTTAGGTCTTTAATCAATTTTGAGCTTATTTTTGTGTATTGTGTTAGGGACTGTTCTAATTTCATATGTTTGCATGTACCTGTCAAGTTTTCCCAGCACCACATATTGAAGAGGCTGTCTTTTCTCCACTGTATATTCTTGCCTCCTTTATCAAAGATAAGGTGACCATATGTGAATGGGTTTATCTCTGGGCTTTTTATCCTGTTCCATTGATCTATATTTCTGTTTTTGTGCCAGTACCATGCTGCCTTGATTACTATAGCTTTGTAGTATAGTCTGAAGTCAGGGAGCCTGATTCCTCCAACTCTGTTTTTTTTTTTTCTCAAGACTGCTTTGGCTGTTTGGGGTCTTCTGTGTTTCCATACAAACTGGTAAATGTTTTGTTCTAGTTCTGTGAAAAATGCCAGTGGTAGCTTGACAGTGATGGCATTGAATCTGTAGATTACTTTGGGTAGTAGAATCAATTTCACAATGTTGATTCTTCCACTCCAAGAACACAGTATATTTCTCCATCTATTTGTATCATCTTTAATTTTTTTCATCAGTGTCTTATAATTTTCTGCATACAGGTCTTTTGTCTCCTTAGGTAGGTTTATTCCTAGATATTTTATTCTTTTGTTGCAATGGTAAATGGGAGTGTTTCCTTAATTTAACTTTCAGATTTTTCATCACTAGTGTATAGGAATGCAACAGATTTCTGTGCATTAATTTTGTATCCTGCTACTTTACCAAATTCATTGATTAGATCTAGTAGTTTTCTGGCAGCATCTTTAGGATTCTCTATGTATAGTATCATGTCATCTGCAAACAGTGACAGCTTTATTTCTTCTTTTCTGATTTGGATTCCTTTTATTTCTTTTTCTTCTCTGATTGCTGTGGCTAAAACTTCCAAAACTATGTTGAATAATAGCGGTAAGTGTGGGCATCCTTCTCTTATTCCTGATCTTAGTGGAAATGGTTTCAGTTTTTCACCATTGAGGACGATGTTGGCTGTGGGTTCCTCATATATGGCCTTTATTATGTTGAGGGAAGTTCCCTCTATGCTTACTTTCTGGAGGGTTTTTATCATAAATCGGTGTTGAATTTTGTTGAAAGCCTTCTCTGCATCTATTGAGATGATCATATGGTTTTTCTCCTTCAATTTGTTAATGTGGTGTATCACGTTGATTGATTTGCATATATTGAAGAATCCGTGCATTCCTGGGATAAAACCCACTTGATCACAGTGTATGATCCTTTTAATGTGCTGTTGGATTCTGTTTGCTAGTATTTTGTTGAGGATTTTTGCATCTATGTTCATCAGTGATATTGGCCTGTAGTGTTCTTTAGTTGTGACATCTTTGTCTGATTTTGATATCAGGGTGATGGTGGCCTCATAGAATGAGTTTGGGAGTGCTCCTCTCTCTGCTATATTTTGGAAGAGTTTGAGAAGGATAGGTGTTAGCTTTTCTCTAAATGTTTGATAGAATTCATCTGTGAAACCATCTGGTCCTAGGCTTTTGTTTGTTGGAAGATTTTTAATCACAGTTTCAATTTCAGTGCTTTTGATTTGTCTGTTCATATTTTCTATTTCTTCCTGGTTCAGTCTCGGAAGGATTTTGTTCATTTTTAAGAATGTGCCTTTCTAAGAATTTGTCCATTTCTTCCAGGTTTTCCATTTTATTGGCATAACGTTGCTTGTAGTAATCTCTCATGATCCTTTTTATTTCTGCAGTGTCAGTTGTTACTTCTTTTTCATTTCTAATTCTATTGATTTGAGTGTTCTCCCTTTTTTTCTTGATGAGTCTGGCTAATGGTTTATCAATTTTGTTTATCTTCTCAAAGAACCAGCTTTTAGGTTTATTGATCTTTGCTATCATTTCCTTCATTTCTTTTTCATTTATTTCTGATATGATCTTTATGATTTCTTTCCTTGTGCTATCTTTGGGTTTTCTTTGTTCTTCTTTCTCTAATTGCTTTAAATGTAAAGTTAGGTTGTTTATTTGTGATATTTCTTGTTTCTTAAGGTAGGATTTTATTGCTATAAACTTCCCTCTTAGAACTGCTTATGCTCTATCTCAGAGGTTTTGGGTTGTCGCGTTTTCATTGTCATTTGTTTCTCAGTATGTTTTGATGTCCTCTTTGATTTCTTCAGTGATCTGTTGGTTATTAAGTAGTGTATTGTTTAACTTCCATGTGTTTATATTTTTTACAGATTTTTTTTCCCTGTAATTGATTTCTAGTCTCATAGCGTTATGGTCAGAAAAGATTCTTAATATGATTTCAATTTTCTTAAATTTACCAAGGCTTGATTTGTGACCCAAGATATGATCTATCCTGCAGAATGTTCCATGAGAACTTGAGAAGAATGTGTATTCTGTTGTTTTTGGAGAGAAAGTCCTATAAATATCAATTAAGTCCATCTTGTTTAATGTATCATTTAAAGCTTGTGTTTCCTTATTTATTTTCATTTTGGATGATGTGTCCATTGATGAAAGTGGGTGTTTAAGTCTCCTACTATGATTGTGTTACTGCCGATTTCCCCTTTTATGGCTGTTAGTATTTGTCTTATGTATTGAGGTGCACATATATTGGGTGCATAAATATTTAAATTTGTTATATCTTCTTCTTGGATTGATCCCTTCATTATGTAGTGTACTTCTTTGTCTCTTCTAATAGTCCTCATTTTAAAGTCAGTTTGTCTGATATGAGAATTGCTACTCCAGCTTTCTTTTCATTTCCATTTGCATGGAATAACTTTTTCCATTCCTTCACTTTCAGCGTGTATGTGTCCCTAGGTCTGAAGTAGCTCTCTTGTAGACAGCATATATATGGGTCTTGTTTTTGTATCCATTCAGCCAGCCTATGTGTTTTCATTGGAGCATTTAATCCATTCACATTTAAGGTAATTATCGATATGTATGTTCCTATTACCATTTTCTTAATTGCTTTGGGTTTGTTATTATAGGTCTTTTCCTTCTCTTGCATTTCCTGCCTAGAGAAGTTCCTTTAGCATTTGTTGTAAAGCTGGTTTGGTGGTTCTGAATTCCCTTAGCTTTTGCTTGTCTGTAAAGCTTTTAATTTCTCCATCAAATTTGAATGAGATCCTTGCTGGGTAGAGTAATCTTGGTTGTAGATTTTTCTCCTTCATCACTTTAAATATGTCCTGCCACTCCCTTCTGGCTTGCAGAGTTTCTGTTGAAAGATCAGCTGTTAACCTTATGGGGATTCCCTTGTGTGTTATTTGTTGGTTCTCTCTTGCATCTTTTAATATTTTTTCTTTGTATGTAATTTTTGATAGTTTGATTAATATGTATCTTGGTGTGTTCCTCCTTGGGTTTATCCTGTATGGGACTCTCTGTGCTTCCTGGATTTGATTAACTATTTCCTTTCTAATATTAGGGAAGTTTTCAACTATAATCTCTTCAAATATTTTCTCAGTCCCTTTCTTTTTCTCTTCTTCTTCTGGAACCCCTATAATGCGAAAGTTGGTGCATTTAATGTTGTCCCAGAGATCTCTGAGACTGTCCTCAATTCCTTTCCTTCTTTTTTCTTTATTCTGCTCTGCAGTAGTTATTTCCACTATTTTATCTTCCAGGTCACTTATCCGTTCTTCTCTGTCAGTTATTTTGCTATTGATCCCTTCTAGAGAATTTTTAATTTCATTTATTGTGTTGTTCATCACTGTTTGTTTGCTATTTAGTTCTTCTAGGTCCTTGTTAAACATTTCTTGTATTTTTTCTATTCTATTTCCAAGATTTTGTATCATCTTTACTATCATTTTTATGTATTTTCTACTTTTTCAGGTAGACTGCCTATTTCCTCTTCATTTTTTAGGTCTGGTGGGTTTTTGCCTTGCTCCTTCAACTGCTCTGTGTTTTTCTGTCTTCTCATTTTGGTTAACTTACTGTGTTTGGGGGTCTCCTTTTTGCAGGCTGCAGGTTCATAGTTTTTGGTGTCTTTCCCCAGTGGCTAAAGTTGGTTCAGTGGATTGTGTAGGCTTCCTGGTGGAGGGGACTAGTGCCTGTGTTCTGGTGGATGAGGCTGGATCTTGTCTTTCTGGTGGGCAGGTTCATGTCTGGTGGTGTGTTTTGGGGTGTCTGTGGACTTATTATGATTTTAGGCAGCCTCTCTGCTAATGGTTGTGGTTGTGTTCATGTCTTGCTATTTATTTGGCATAGGGTGTCTAGCACTGTAGCTTTCTGGTTGCTGAGTGAAGCTGGGTCTTGGTGTTGAGATGGAGATCTCAGGGAGATTTTCCCATTTAATATTACGTGGAGCTGAGAGGTCTCTTGTGGACCAGTGTCCTGAACTTGGCTCTCCCACCTCAGAGGCACTGCCATGATGCCTGGCTGGAGCACCAAGATCCTTTCATCTCCATGGCTCAGAATAAAAGGGAGAAAAAATAGAAAGAAAGAAAGAAGGAAAGAAAGAAAGAAAGAAAGAAAGAAAGAAAGAAAGAAGATAAAATAAAATAAAGTTATTAAAATAAAAAATAATTATTAAGACAAAAATTTTTTAAAGTAAAAAAAAAAAACCAAAAGGACAGACAGAACCCTAGGATAAATGGTAAAAACAAAGCTATACAGAGAAAATCACACACAGAAGCATATGCATACACACTCACAAAAAGAGAAAAAGGGAAAAAAATATATATATGTTTGCTCTCAAAATCAACCTCCTCAATTTGTGATGATTCATTGTCTATTTAGGTATTCCACAGATCTGGGGTACATCAAGTTGATTGTGGAGACTTAATCCTCTGCTCCTGAGGCTGCTGGCAGAAATCTCCCTTTTTTTTCTTTGTTTACACTCCTTCTGGGTTCAGTTTTGGATTTGGACCTGCCTCTGTGTGTAGGTCACCTGAGGGCTCTTCGCTCAGACAGGATAGGGTTAAAGGAGCAGCTGCTTCGGGGGCTCTGGCTCACTCAGGCCAGGGGGAGGGAGGGGTACGGATGCGGGGCGAGCTTGCAGCAACAGAGGCCGGCATGACGTTGCACCAGCCTGAGGCATGCCGTGTGTTCTCCTGGGGAAGTTGTCCCTGCATCACGGGACGCTGGCAGTGACGGGATGCACAGGCTCCCAGGAGGGAGGATAGTGACTTGTGCTTGCACACAGGCTTCTTTGTGGCTGCAGCAGCAGCCTTAGCATCTCATGCCCATCTCTGGGGTCCACACTGATAGCTGCAGCTCACGCCTGTCTCTGGAGCTCCTTTAAGCGGCGCTCTGAATCCCCTCTCCTTGCGCACCAGGAAACAAAGAGGGAAGAAAAAGTCTTTTGCCTCTTTGGCAGCTCCAGACTTTTTCCCGGACACCCTCCCAGCTATCTGTGACGCACTAGCCCCTTTCAGGCTGTGTTCACATTGCCAACCCCAGTCCTCTCCCTCGTATCTGACCTCCGAAGCCCGAGCCTCAGCTCCCAATCCCCGCCCGCCCCGGCGGGTGAGCAGACAAGCCTCTTGGGCTGGTGAGTGCTGGTTGGCAGCGATCCTCTGTGCGGGAATCTTTCTGCTTTGCCCTCAGCACCCCTGTGGCTGCGCTCTCCTCCGTGGCTCCGAAGCTTTCCCCCTCCACCACCCACAGTCTCCACCCGTGAAGGGGCTTCCTAGTGTTTGCAAACCTTTCTTCCTTCACAGCTCCCTGCCAGTGGTGCAGGTCCTGTCCCTATTCTTTTGTCTGTGTTTTTTTTTTTTTCTTTTGCCCTACCCAGGTATGTGGGGGAGTTTCTTGCCTTTTGGGATGTCTGAGGTCTTCTGCCAGCATTTGTAGGTGTTCTGTAGGAGCTGTTCCACATGTAGATGTATTTCTGATGTATTTGTGGAGAGAAAGGGGATCTCCACGTCTTACTCTTCCGCCATCTTGAAGAAGCTTAAGTATCATTTTATATGAAGTAACTAATTATGTGTGGGAGAATAATAAGAAATGTGTCAAAGGGCTAAGTTTCATTAATGCCTCTTAACTATGATTGTAAAAGTCATGTGTGGCTTTTTATTATGCATAGCAGGAGGCCTCAGGGACTTCTGTTGTCTTTATTTCTGTTGTTTTTATTTTTTTCACTTGATTAATAACAATGAAATCATAAATAATAATATATGAAGTATTTATTAATATCATAATATTTTAAAACCTTTTCCAAACTACCAAGATTTCCTATGACTTACACAATAAAGAAATTAATCTCTCAAGATTGTCTGCAAGCAAAATTACATATCTTTCTCAATTTATGATGTGGTTACATCCCAATAAACCCATAGTAAATTAAAAATATTCTAAGTAGAAAATGACTTTAATACACCTAATCTACTGAACATCATTACTTAGCCTAGCCTGCCTTAAAGATGCTCAGAAAACTTACATTATTAGCCTATAGTTGGGCAAAATTATCTAACATAAAACCTATTTTATAATTAAGGTTGAATATCTACTGTAATTTTTTGAATATTGGACTAAAACTGAGAAACAGAATGGTTGTAAATGTATCAGTTGTTTACTTTCATGACTGGGGACCTTGGCTCACAGCCGCTGCCCAGCATCATGAGAGAGTATCATACTGCATATCACTCTCCTGGGAAAAGATCAAAGATCAAATTCAAAATTCAAAGTATGGTTTCTACTTGTTGTGCATTAATTTTGCATCACTGTAATGTCAAAAAATATTAAGTCAAACCATTATAAGCCGAGGACTATCTGTACAATAATATTAATTTTTAATACAAATTATTTTAGTTAAATGACTCATAGGACACTTATCAATTTTACTAATGTGTACAACAGATTTTCTTTAGGCACTGATTTTATCAGTTTGTGATTTTCCAGATTAATAAATTCAGTCTTTTTATCAGTACTTTGTCCTTGGAGAATGTGTTCATTTACTGTTCCTATTGTCCTCTTAACTGATTGACAGTTTCTTAGCTTACTATCTACTTAGCTTTAAACATACAGAGGCAAATAGTAGTAATATGTATTTCAAAAAATATGTAGTACCTTGAAAATGAATATATGTATATATTTTTATTTAGTATTATATTATGACATTGAAATCCAATGTAATACTAATATATAAACAATTATAATACAAATATACACGAATACACGTTGCAGGCCTTGTCATTCATTGCAATGAAAAGAATACACATGCAACTATTGTCATTGATAAAAATCACCTTGGATACTCTGAATGCATTAAAGCCATAGAGGGGAATGAGATATAGCTGCACATTATATTAAAGGAAAACTTTCTATAAAAGATTGTAATTAAAATATTTTAATAAAATTTCTATGTTTGAAGACAGAGCTCTCTATAATCAAGATAGGTGATATCAAGCTTTGAAACTGTTTTACAAAGACGTGTAAACAGATTCAATGTTTAGAATAAAAATATAAAAAAGTTAACGTGTACTATGTAGCCATGTTAGGAAAGGGAAAATAATTCACAATATCTTCTCTCTCACATATGTGTGGGTGAGTGTACGTATGTACCAGTATGCTACAAAAAGAGCTGATTCAGGTATCTTGGAAATATTCCTCACTTATTTTTCCAGTAGTAAACTTTAAACTATTGAATTTGTTCTGAAAAACTTCTAATTTTTGTCTCAGACATTGCTTTGCTCCTTATGCTTCCCAATGATTGCCTGTATCTAGCAAGATCTTTCTAACAATCCTCACTTTTCAATTTTAAAGAACAGAAGGTCCTTGCCATTAGACTTCTATTTGTCATCAAAGGTCTGCTTTTATGATTTGAATGGGATTGTTGATTATTCTAAGTATTCATTTTGGCTGTATGTGGTAAGCAACTATTCGATGAAGACCATAACAAAAGATTGTGTGTGTCTGGCTTCAGGAAACATTGTTTTTGTATCAATACTGGTGACATTTTAGGGCCTTTCCATGGTGTTCCCCCAGTACTTGAGTTAACCAAAGGAAATGGAGTAGAAAACAAGGACACTTTGCAGCAACTACCTCTCCTCAATAGACAATTCTATTGAAATATAAATAGAGGGAGCTTCTTTGGGAAATTTTTTTCTTCCCATTAATTTCTACCTTTGCCTAGGTCTGAATTCCAAATATTTCATCACTTCCCTCCTCCATACTTAACCCTTGCCCAACAATGGTAGCTGAGGCAAAGGACTTTTCTCTCCTTCACTAATGTTTCCATATGTTACTACCACTTAGAGAATTTATCATATCACTGAGTATAAAGGAGAACATTATTCCAATGTGACATATTGGGAAAATAAAGCTCAAAATATTGTATATTGGCTTCAGTCTGTAGGTAGAACAGGAGCTAAAAACTCAGGTGTTCATTCTCAATCTGTAAAATTCAGTAGGTCAATGAAATAGTTTTTTGTTCATTTTTGTTTTTGTTTTTACAAGTTGCTATTTTAAGCAATCTCAAAGTTCATATCTGGCAAGCCAGGATAGAGTTTTTTTGAAATTTTTGTTTCACTGCATGAACCTCCAGCTATTGCCTTTGAATGGAATACAGTATAAATCTTGAGGAAGGAAAGAGCTTCTGAATCACAATAACTCATTGAGTTAAAGAATTTTTATCACTACCCACTGGTGTTAACTCTATATCACATGCTCTCCTGGTGAGAAAATTCTAAAAAGAAAACAAAGCAACACAAAACAAAATATCTAAAGACTACGATCTGCCATTCTTCTTTATGAAACATCCAGCACAGGTGGCCGTGGAGCTCTAGGAAAGAAAACCCTGAGTCATTTCTAAATGTGCAACACAGTTTAATACTACTGTTCTAAAACATTCTCCTTCTAGTCTATTCAGTAAACCGGCATGTAAGGGCATTATTAAGAATTTGTCATAGTAAAAAACTAACCAAAAAAAAAAAGAAAAAGATAAATTTCCAAAAAATATTGATCATTGAAATTGACATCAGTTTGTACATTGAGAAATTTCCTATAATACTATTATCTTAATATTCTGTGTTCTTTTGGGGGGTAAGATGGCTAGTCATAATGTTCTAAATTTAATCATTTTAATCTTTGTTTTTAACACTTTTGTTGCAGGTGAAGAAATGTAGAACATACAGAAATGATGAGAAGTCCAGTCTAGTGGGTGTATTGACTATACAAGGAGAAAAAAAATTACATGTCATTATATTAAGTGATTTTAGTAGAAATATATCTGAAAAATTGCACTCAGATTTTGCTAGTGAAACTAGTTATGATGGTTCTCCAGGAACTGAAGTAGTTATTAAAAAGCATGCTGTTATCTGCTAAATGAGTAATTTAAGAATCTCTGGGACTCTGAGAAGGGAGGGGACCCAAATGGGCAATAAACACTGAAGGGCTTTAACAAAAACACCCTGTAGATACATCTTCTCTGCTCCCTAAGTGAGAAAACCAAGAAATCAAAAGAAAATAACCTAGTTGGAAAGTTATACAATTCTAAGTCTAAGAGAGTAGGTACTGAGTCAGGCAAAGAAAATCAAGCAAACTCACGAATTATATGTTACAGATAAGCCTGTGTTAAAATGTGTGAGCTAACTAAAAGATCTATTTTCTGAGTTTCTATAGTCTCTGGTACAAGTATTGAAATTTACATTACACTCCAACTCCAAAGTCTTTTATAAAGAGAGATAGATAAGTTATATATATATTATTTATATTTAAAAATATGAGTTTTTTAAATGTAAAAAGTGAAAATATATATACCATATATTGTAATACAGAAAATTTCACTTTTGAGTGAAAAGATCAGTAATTGTGTTGTTTATGAATGTGAGTACCCCCTTTTTCTTTCATCTAAGACAAATAGTTTATTTTGTTTATGATTTAGGTTTCATTTGTTGATATTAATATACCAAATGAACTATATATGTTGATGACTTTTGTTTGTGTTTATGCTTTAAATATTACTTTGATATCAAACTTTTAGTGCCAATTATCCTTTCTTTCATTTCCTCTTATTTTGAAGGTAAAAAATGGCAATATACCAGTCTAAGATATGCATGGATTTGATATTTGTTGAAGAAAGCAAAAAATATATTTAAAAAAATCAATGTAGAAAATTATATACACTAATAAAAGGATTTGTTTCTTTTAATTTTTTTATTACACAGTAGTTACAATTTTAATTCATTGTTTATATTTAATACTTAAATTCTTATGTTAAGTTTTCTGATCCCGGAAGATCAGACAATAATGCCTTTTCTATGCGATAAATTTGTTTCCCATGTTAGAGATTGAGGTCTGCATTGAGGAAATCCTCTCTTCTCCTTAGACTATATTTATAACATTAGCCATTAAATTAAAACACATATTCCTCTTATCACAGAAAGGGAAGAACAAGATATTATGCCTACTTCAAAATAAATTCATTACTACCTGTTGAATACGTGCTGAAAGTAAGAAGAACATAGTTGTCAATTACTTTGTAAAATTCAGAAAATCTCATATAAGATCCATAAAATTGAGATTTCCAATGTATGAACAAGTTTTAGGCTACATATATATTTCTAAAGAAATGAATCAGAATGAAATACATTTTATTACCAAAGGCATAATAAAGGCTAGGTCCCAGCTTGCCCGTGAAAAGTGTTTCAAGCATTTATATAATTTAAGTATATACATTCATTTAAAATTTAAGGAGCCTGTACCAATAATTATAGCTAACATTTAGCATTTTCAAACTGTTTTACCTACACTGTCTCAGGAAATGTTTGCCAAAATCCTGTGAAGTAGTTATTTTTAATTATGTTTTAAAAATGGGGAAACTAAGTTGTATCTAGTTTAAGTATCATTTCAAGAAACGAGGTAGAAAGTTGTGGACATGGTATAGACTAAGATGTTTATTTTATCAAAGATATTTTTTGATCATTGGGGTGAATGTAAAGGTGAAGTTGAATCACACAAAGAGATCAGCACCAAACCATCCTTAATAGACCAGAAGGAGCTTCTCTTTGTTGTCTTATGTATCTGAGTCAAGGGTAGCTGGATGGAATCCAACAACATTCATGATTGTATTTAAAGTGACTGGAAAACCAGGCATACAGAAATAATGTTTACATTAAATATAAATATTCCTCTTTTATCAAGTCATTCCTACTTCTTTGAGTTTCAGAGACTTCATCTTAGATCCACAAGCTATGTTGATAAAATTTTAGCATTATCATATTTATAAGAGATAAAATTAGAAGCTTATTACTTTTCTCAAAATTTCTGTGATGGTAATATTTTAATAGTCAAAAATCAGTGATGAGATTCTCATCATATTTATCTTTTAAATAAATATTTTATGTTATGAGAATATAGATTTTCTAGTTATAAACATATAAAAATGAATTTCAATTTAAATAAAAAATAACTGCTATCTCTGAGAAAAAAAGTTCAGGTTCTGTGTGGTTTCAATAACATGATACAGAAAAAAATATTTATAAACAGGGAAAGTCAGTATAAGTAGCATGTTGATTTATTCCACAGAAGAACCAGAGAGTAGCACCAACAGTGAGAGCAAGAGTTGAGAACTGATCAGAAAATAGAAATTTATTAATTGTAAAGAGATTTCAATGGCAGGAAAAAGTGGAAACTACCATTGTTTCAGAGAGTCATTCAAAGCCATGAATAAGTTAATTGTTACCTATATATGCTATAATAATAATAAAAGATGAGCTAGTTTTACTATTTACAATAGCCAGGTCATGGAATCAACCTAAATGTCCATCAACAGATGAAAGGATAAAGAAGATGTGGTACATATACACAATGGAATATTACTCAGCCATAAAAAGAAACGAAATTGAGTTATTTGTAGTGAGGTGGATGGACCTAGAGTCTGTCATACAGTGTGAAGTAAGTCAGAAAGAGAAAAACAGATATCGTATATTAACACATATATGTGGAACCTAGAAAACTGGTACAGATGAACCAGTTTGCAGGGCAGAAATAGAGACACAGATGTAGAGAACAAATGTATGGACACCAGGGGGGGAAAGTGGTGGGGGGTGGTGGTGGGATGAATTGGGAGATTGGGATTGCCTTATATATACTAATATGCATAAAATAGATAACTAATAAGAAGCTGTTGTAGAAAAAATAAATAAAATAAAATTTAAATGATAAAAACAATAATAATAATAAAATGGTAGCTCTAAGTTCAACCCCCCCAAAAAACAGATGAGCTAGCTTTTAAGCAGTTTGACTTGAGTCAGCACCCAAACTTGTTTTTAATGCAACAAATATCAAAACAAAGCAAGGCAAAAGCAATATGTTAAGAGGAACTTATTGCAGTTACTACTGGCATTAGTGAGGGCTTTCTAGAGAAACAGACTCAATAGAATATATATATATATATATATATATTCATATATATATATATATATGAATCCCATATATATATGTACAAATATATATAATATTATGTTGTTATTAATATTATTTAAATGTTAACATTATTAATTAGTATATACATATATGTATGCATGCATTCTAAAAGATTTATTATAAGGAATTGCATCACATGATTATGGTTCCAAGATCTGCTGTGAAGCAGGAGATCTGGGAGAGCTGATGGTGAAGTTCTAGTCCAAAGGCCAATAGGCTTGAAACCCAGGAAGATCTGATGTTTTAATTCAAGTTCAAAAGCAGGAAGAAACCAATGTCCTGGTTAGAAGACGATTAGATAGGAAGAATTTCCTCTTATTCATAGGTAGATCAGCCTTTTTGTTTTATTCATGTTTTCAACTGATTGGATGGGGCTCACCCACATTAAGGAGGGCAATCTGTTTTTCTCAAACTACTGATTTTAAATGTTAGTCTCATTCAAAACCACCTTCCCAGACACATCCAGAATAATGTTTGGCCAAATGTCTGGACACCAATGGCTCAGTCAAGCTCATGTATTAAGTTAACCATCACATTGCTGCGTTACCATCGAACACTCATCCTAGAAAATTTGGATTCTCCTTCAAATTTCACGCACTCTCTAATCAGCACCCAATGTATCAAATCTACCTCTACAACAATTTGTGAAAAGATCTACTTATTTGTACTCCACTTCCTCTTCCATATTTATAATGATAGAGCCTGTAATCTGCTTCAAATTTTGTAAAATGCCTGTGTGTAAAGGATTTCTTCATACAAGCCACCATTGTTACTACAGCACTTTTGAGAAAATATTATAGGAAAACATTTGAAACATGGGCAGACATGTTAATTGTGGCATTATTTGCAATATAAATATTGTAAAACATTTAAGTTCCCATTGGTGGTGGTGGAGGAGCTGTGTACATTCTTATAGGTCTAAAAAGTGAAATAAATTCATTCATTAGGAGAAAACCTGGAAGACTTACAGAAATAACAGCTAAATAAAACAAAGCAAAACACAATAACAATCACAAGAGCTCACTGAAAAATAGAATCAGAGAATCATCTCATTTTGTTATAAAATGAAACACACTGTTTTGTTATATATACATAGGTCACACATGTATACAGTCTTGGCATATCATCCAATGTCTCTCAACTCAATTTTCCAACTTCCTCTCTCCTATACCTGTATGTACATTACATTCCAGCCATTAACTAAATATTCATTATTCATTCCTTGGATATGAACTTTAATTTACAAATAATGGATTTTGCCCATATTGACCACTCAGTTTCATTATATTTCCACCCTAATTCTGCCTTTTAAAATTCTACTTATTTTGTTCAATGGTAAACCCATATGAGGTCTCTTTGAGGAACTTTTTCACATTGCAACAGGGTTTCTCAAGCTTGGGTGTATTTATATATTTATATATATATATTTTTTTCGGTACGCGGGCCTCTCACTGCTGTGGCCTCTCCCGTTGTGGAGCACAGGCTCCGGACGCGCAGGCTCAGTGGCCATGGCTCACGGTGGGGGGGCCCAGCTGCTCCGCGGCATGTGGGATCTTCCCGGACCGGGGCACGAACCCGTGTCCCCTGCATCAGCAGGAGGACTCAACCCCTGTGCCACCAGGGAAGCCCGGGTGTATTTACATTTTGACTCAGGTAATTATTTGTTGTGTGGGCTTCCTTTTGCACTGTAGGATGTTTACAGCATCCCTGCCTTCTACTCTATATATGCCATAACACACACCCCCCCAGTTCTGAAAACCAAAAATATATCCAGATATTGACAAATGTTTACTATGTAGGGGAGAGTGTTGGTGTGCAAAACTGCCCCTGGCTGAGAAACATTGCCCTGGCATGTGAATATATCTCTCACTCTTTACATTCCTACGGTACTTTATTTGTGCTTCTATTTTGGCATATATCACATTCATCTCATATTTTAGTTAGCTGAGCATTTAGAGTCTCTCCTATTTTGTGTGAGGATCTACACTTAATGTATATTTGTTACACAGTGTTGTATAAGCAATATTATTCATGTTGCAGGTACATTGTTTATTATATGTAATTGAATCCCAATACCTATTCACTATGTTTAAAGATAAATTCAGAATCATTGATAATAATGATGCAATTTGTTGTTGTTACAATTAGGTTATCTATTAGTAGATGTAGGTTTGCAATGTCAGAGCTCTAGAGGCTGTTTGATGTTCTCTCATGCTTCTATCTTTAATAAACAACCACCAGATGGATAGTGGTGTCGTGCTTTGGTGTTAAAGATGGCTCACTTTGTTATAGCATAGCTGATTAAAACAAAGATTAACATGTCTTTTGACTTGATTCATAATTCTTTACAACAAACACACTCTTTTTTTAAAATAACTATGTGTATATTAGGTTAAAGATTAATTCAGATTAATTCACAGGTTCTAAGTGTAATTCAAAGTAAGCTCTTTTTTCTACATCTATCTCTGTATTTACAAATATGTAATGAACACTAGATGCAAGATTAAGAACATATAAAGAAAAAAACATGGATTTCTTTACTTCATGTTAAATATTTAATGCTACTTAATCTAATTTTTTTTTCCTCCAGTGTTGAAAAATACATCAATTTTAACTGAATCTCCCTTGTTAGCAGAAAACTTTTCATTACATGTATAAGGTTTTACTTCTTTGAACATAAAAGAAACAACAAAATATACACTAGAATACGTTTTTGCAACTTACTCCTAACTAACTCCCTCATACTGCTAAATATTAAAAAAAAATTAATATATGTTTTATCACTACTGTCTGCCTATTTTCCTATTGAATAAATGAATAATAAATTACAATGTGGTGGGGATTTCAAAGCCAGACACACTGACAGCAGAGAAAGTAACAGTTTATAGTTGACAGGGTGACATAGATAAAGGAAGTAGAAGTTACATCTCTCTATATTTATTAGTACAATAATATTTTGATCACATTGAATCACCAATTAAAATTTTATATATGTTCACTATTTTCTGCATAAGGAAGCAGAAAAATCCATTATATGCTGTGGGAATCATTCTATCTTATACAGGTTTGATATTTTAAAAAAATATTTGAAAAATTATTTTCAGATAATTTAAATTATTTGAATAATCCATCCATATGTATGCACTGACATCTCAGTATTCTTGACTCATACATAATAGCTAATCGTAAGATACTAAAAGTAATGCAGAAGTACCTAGCTAGACTCTCTGGCTCTCTGAGACTTCAGCCTTATCTTGCGAAAACTAAACCACAGAGATGGGTGGAATTACAATTTGAGGGTGAGTGAAGATGCTGGCAATGGCATTGTCCTCTGTGCTACAGCAGATGGTCCATCTCTTGCAGACCAAGTGCCTAGGTGTCCTCAAAGACACCTCACATCTGAAACTCTGCTATGGCACATCCTCAATGAGCTTTATTCCTTTCATTCTGCTTTCCTTCCATTTTCTCATAGTATCTCATCATACAGCTGCTGCTTTTAACTTTCTAAATTTAGGTTTATAATGGTCTGTTAGAATATTTTAAAAAGTGGTCTTCTATGTCTGGATTCATTCCAAATATATGCTAATATGCCTTATGGAAAATAATTGTGGCCACCTGCTGCTCTCATGTAAACATCCAAAAATATGAATAGATATCTATAAAATATTTCTTCTTCTTGACAGACCTACTTCTGTTAATGTCATAATTCTCCATGGCATCCACATTTTATATCACCTTTGATCCTTTCTTTCAATAAAAATTCTTTCCCAATAATGAATTATACCCAATATTTTAACAACCCTCGTTTTTATTTCCTTCCTCCCAGCCACTCCTACCTAAGGCTTGCTTTTGACTTTTATAATCCATATTCCAGATCTCTCTCCGAATACATGCACACAAACAATGGATTTTAAATTCCCACAGAATAAAATCAGAATGACAAAATCTGGTGATCAAATCTATTTCTAAGCTGAACTTTATTGGGTTTTCTATCAATGGAAATCAATGGAATGGTGACTTGAGCCTGAGTCTCACCTACAATTTTTGTAAATTGTATACCTTTGCCCAATTTATTCCAAGTCATCTTGTGTAATTTTTTCCTAAAGTAAATATTTTAAATCACTTTCTTACATATTTTTAGAAGTCTTGAATACAATTATATTCACAAAAGCTTGCTGTATATTTCAAAGCATTAACACACAAATCAAATTGAAAACAATAGTAGTAATAGGCAGAGAAGGAGAAATAGCTTTTATCAGCATCATTTTCCACTTTTACCTTATATAAATAATGTTCCATATTCAGAGAAATATATTTGTTATATCTAGTCACTTTCTACATTCTGTTACTTTGCACAGACTATCCTTCCCACTCAATAATTTTCTCTCCTCTCCTGCATGGAGTGGCCCATCTCAATCCCTCTCACTCTAAAATCCCAAGCCTAAAGTGATCTCCTCTTCTCTGAATGCCTGGAAATTACTTTCTGGCACTACAAGGTGTCCTAGGCTTATCTTGTAGTTTTCTTGCTCAAGGCCTACAATCAGTCATTTCACTAATAGACTTTGTTCCTTTTATCAAAAAGTTACATTTAGAAACCAAGTCTAGCCACTGAGTGTGCTCAGTGCTCTTTGGGTGTCATTGCTTCTAGACTTCCCAGAGAACAGAGGTAGGTAATGCTGTACATATCCAAAAACATTTATATTTATATACATATAGCTACAGTTATTTCTGTATCTATCAAACTGTATGTATATTAATCTCTACTTGAATTATTTTAATATTTTAAAAGAATGCATCTGATAGAATGCACTTACTATGAGCCAGACTTTGTGTTTTTAAATGCATATGTTTTTCATTTATGCCTCAAAACAACCCTGTCAGATGGCTGTCATTCTTATCCTCATCTTGTATGTAAAGAAAACTAAGGTTAAAAAGATTAAATTACATTAATGCAATAGTGATATATGCCAGTTAAACGTAATATGCCTACATGTTGGAGCCAAATTGCAGAGGGGCACAAATATATGCCTGAAAGGCAAAGGGAAAAACTGAACACCCTTTCTTTCTTCCTTTCTTTTTTTTCTTTCTTTCTTTCTTTCTTCTTTCTTTTTCTTTCTTTTTTGTTTCTTTTTCTTTCTTTCCTTCTTTTTCTTTCTTTCTTTTTCTTTCTTTCTTTTTTTGTTTCTCTTTCTTTCTTTCTTTCTTTCAGAAAAATATAATATTATTTCTAGACTTTGGGTGAAAATATTTTGCCCGAGTGTGAAGAGCATGTCTTGCTGGTAAGCTCCTTTTTATTCACAAATACTATATGAATTACTGTGCTGAACATCACAAGGTTATGCCTGGGATTTTAGCAGAATGCTATGATCAACTAACAATGCCTGCCAAAGATACCTGAGAGGCAAGTGGCAGTATGCTATATTTAGTAACTCTATTATAGCAGCCTATTTTCAGTATTCCCTGCTTTCAATTAATCATGAAATTCCCACAACATAGAATTTAGTAAATTCAATTAATTTTTTAAACTCATCTATGTTCTCTACAAAACTGTAAATGTTATTACAAAATATATTTATATCCATCTTGTTAATTTTTGCATCTGGTGTCTAATATAGTGCATAGCACATACATGAGTTATAAATTGTAAAAACAAAGGTTAAAATGTATAGCTCACTTTGAAACCACGTTTGAACAAACAGAACCTTATTAGGTGAAAAATATGTATAAACAAGTTTAAATAATTGATACCTAATAAAATGTTCTCAAAGGTCATCTGGGAATTGCTAGTATCCTAACAGTTATTTATATTGAGATGCAAATGACAGAAGAAATTTTCCAATATCAAATTTTTTAACATCAGCTATAGCAATAGTCCTATATAACTTCATTATTACTGCAACAGTTATAAAGTCAATAGCTTGTAAAGTATTTGATGTAATGAATATTCATGTTGCACAGATAGTAATGGAAATGCTTCAAGAGCTCCACCTCCTTTCTAATACATTTTGATCACATAGTGCTCTCTGTGGCGTAAGTATTTCACCTTATATTAGTTTATTCTTAAATGCACTCAAGCATGGAGATGAATGCTATAACCTTAACAGATATGAAGTATGTTTATGAATTATTAGAACAGAATCTTCAGTGTCTATTGAGGAATCTTACCTTGTTTTAGGAGTATACATCGTCTTTAGGAGAGAGAACAGAAACCACTTCCATCGCACTCAAAAGAGCAATCTATTATACAGAGTAAAAAGTGGCAGAGAAAATAGATTGCATTTCTGTCCTGAAATCTACACAGAAAACTACAGTCAGTGACATTTTGATTATTTCTATATGTTAACAAAAAGTATTAAGATTTGAATGGATGAATTTATTTCTTTATCCAGAAACCTGAGATAACATAACACTTTTTGTTCTCTCTGCAATATGACCAGGAGAAATTGTTATGAATATGTTTACTTTTTCTGATAAAATGCTAAAGGACAAAGTTATTCACCCTTATTTATAATGAACAAAATAATTTTATACATTAGAATATATTTTCTATCAGTAGTTTTATAACTTATATTCTATTAAGACATATAGAATGGTGGGAATTATGGATAAGCTAAAAATAAGATGAGTTTTAGAAAAAATATAATACTTATCTTAGAAGTATTTTTTTCTTTTTTAAATGCTTTAAGATTTTTTGTAATTTGCAATTTTTATGGTACTGTATTACTCCAATGTCCAGAGAGGTAGTAAGTATACTTGCATAATGAAGCATATTTATCAAGAATGTTAAGACAAACATAATTTCTAATAACCAAAAAAAAAAAAAAAAGATCAAGGTGTGAGTTCAATCAGAGAATTTCAGAGACAAAATATTTACAATTTATTTTTCTTATTGGGATGATGCAGTCTAGTAGTATAAATTTCACTGGGAATTAAAAATGCATAATTGATCTGTTCATGCCTTGCTCTATGGAAGCAATTAAAAAGAGATACTAAACATAAAACGTGTTCCCTGAAATGACATTGTTATTAGTTGATTATATTGGAACTTAAAACGAAAAGATCAGTTATAATGCATATTTGGAATTTAATAAGAAGTTTGTAGAACTTCAGATTTTAATGGATCTTGCTCTGAAAACAAAGTATGCAGGGTTTTCTCTTTTCTTTTTAATATGTGCAAAAAATTCATTGCGGTGACTTACTGAGAATCTCTTTGGCTTCATTTTGTGAGCCTGGAGGTCAACATTTGGGTGCAGAGAGTTCCTAGTCACTCTTATTATTATCATTTTTATAACCGGGAGCAGCACGGAAGGCAGATCCTTTCTCAGCTTGTAAATGTCAAGTGGTTGCTTTTGGAATGTATATTTTCAGTCATAAATTAAAGTGTAAGAATAGCTATAAAGTGTTTCAGTTAGAAGATATTTATTGTGTTTCCACCTGGAAACAGCAGGGCATTCCTGTGAAGAATATTTTTATGGTGTCTATTTGAGTTGTGTCGCAGATACAGTTCTTAAATAATTTGTTGTTGTTTCAGATTTTTATCCTGAGTTTTATGATGTAACTGTGTCAACATTAAACCAGAAGGTTATGACACCATCCTTTCTCCCTGCTGAATTGATGACCCAGGTAATTTCAGAATAGCATTTTTTTCCTAACAGAAAAATTGCTACTAAAATGAAACAAAAGCTAGCTTGCAATTACTTTCAAAAACATTTAGAGTCATCTACAATATTTCACTCAAACAACTATACTCCATTTTTTGCATTCAAATAGCATATTTAAACAAGCAACCCCAGGCACATAGTACAAAATTCTAACATAACCTTGTACTTTTTAGTTATCAGTTTTCTTCTACAAATATTTCTCCAGAATATCACAATAGTTTTATGAGGTAGGGTGACTAGTATTATTATTTCTATTTTTCTCAGGTTAAACTTGAGGTTAAAAGGTTTGACCAAGGGTTAATTACTTAAACAAAACTGAAAATTAAACCTCCATATTTGTATTCTAGTATGATTTCCTGGAAAACACTTGAAGATAAATCCATTTTTGTTGTTTGACTGGGGATGGCTTTCAAGCCCTCTGCCTCCCCATCTGCCCCACATCTAGGCAAAGGATCAATAAATCCTTGGTGCTCTTTCCTTTGGTGTGGTGAAGTGTTGCTCAAGTCATGGCTTCTCCAAGCCCCACCTCCTTATCACAATAAAACCCAAGCCATTCTTCTAGCCTTCTCTCCCTCAAGCTATTTGTGAACCAGCTTTAGAGACTGTTTTGCTTTCTCCCATAAGCCTCATTATGTCAGTTACCTTCTTGGACATCATCAGTCTTTATGTTTGACCACATTTTGGGTATGAGGGGAAGGGACATACTTCACCTTTCAATATGGCCACAAAATAGACCATAGACATAAATTTAAAATCTTCCTTCCACATCTCTACAAATAAAATAGTTCTCCTGCTTGCTTTTCTCGTACAATCCTTGCCTATATTTGCACTAGATGGTCATTTCTCTTTAAGATTCCTCCTGTTGCAATTGTCTCTTGCCAGTAGCCCCTCTCCTCCTCCATGTTCCTTTCATACCTGTGGTCTTTCCATGCCCTGTTTTAGAATACACGTGACAATATACATTTATTGTTCTACTTATAGCAAGAAAAAAGTTACACAGGAACATGGAAATTTGCATTTTTAAATTAAATATTGTTAGAGCATGGGTTGGAAAACTTTTTGAGGAACCAATTAGTGACTATTATAGGCTCATGGACCAGATTGTTTCTGTCACATCTATTCAAGTCTACAGTTGTAACACAAAAGCTGCCATAGACAACACATAAAGAAGGAGGTATTGCTTTATTTCAAGATAAAGTAAAAATTGAGCTATCATATGATCCAGCAGTCATACTTTGGGTATATATCTGAAGGATTTGGAATCAGTATCTTAAAGAGATATCTGCACCCCCATGTTCATTGCAGCAAAAGTCGATATATGGAAATAACCTGAGTGTCCATCAATAGATGAATTGATAAAGAAGATGTGATTTGTGATTTATAGATAGATAGATAGATTTTACAAACACACACAATAGAATATTATTCCTCCATGAGAAAGGACATCTGCCATTTTCAACAAGTATTTGAGGCCATTATGCTAAGAGAGATAAATGAAGACAAAGAAAGACAATATTGTATGAAATCACTTATATGTGGAATCCCAAAATAAATTGAACTTGTTAAAACAGAGAGTAGAATAGTGATTACCAGTATCTGGGTGTAGGGGAATTGGGGAGATGTTGTTTAAGGGTACAAACCTGCAACTAACAGATAAATAACTTCTGGAGATATAATGCAGAACATAGGAATTATAGTCAACAATGCTGTATTATATACTTCAAAGTTTCTAAGAGACTAGATCTTAACTGTTCTCAACATAAAAAAAGAAATAATAATTATGTGACACAATAAAGGGTTTAGCTAAAACCTCTGGAGTAATTGTATTGCAATATATAAACGTATCAAACCAAAACATTGCACATCTCAAATTACACAATGGTATATGTCAATTATATCTCAATTTTTAAAATGATAAAAAAAAGTATTAAAAAACGCAAGTGCCAACTATACTTGACCTATAAGCTGCACTATGCATACCCCTATGTTATTCCTATGCAATTTACTGCAAAGAGGTAGCAAACCAAGAAAAAAAATTCTCACCCAGTATCACTTAATTAGTTTAGCCTTTAACACTTAAGAAAACAAATGATAGAAAGGCTAGATAATAACAGTATAGATGTTTCAAGCAAGTGCAGTAATTATTTTTGTCCTGAGTTCCATAGACTAGGCATATAATAACTATTTATTGAATAAATGAAGTAACAATTTGTCACACACCACTGAAGACATTATATCAGCCTTCAGAATATATATTTAGTATTTAAAATTGGAAATGAATAAGTAAAGTGTTTTTCCTAAAATTTTTTTATAGAATTTAATTAATTAATTTATTTATTTTTGGCTGCGTTGGGTCTTCATTGTTGCGTGCAGGTTTTCTCTAGTAGCAGCGAGTGGTGGCTACTCTTCATTGTGGTGCGTGGGCTTCTCATTGGAGTGGCTTCTCATTGCGGAGCACAGATTTTAGGCACGTGGGCTTCAGTAGTTGTGACATGCAGGCTCAGTAGTTGTGTATCGTGGGCTCTAGAGCGCAGGCTCAGTATTTGTGGCTCACAGGCTTAGTTGATCCGCAGCATGTGTGATCTTCCCAGATCAGAGCTCGAATCCATGTCCCCTGCATTGAAAGGCAGATTCTTAACCACTGTGCCACCAAGGAAGTCCCTGAATCAGTATAGTTTTAACATAAATAATGCAGAATATTATCCACCAAAAATATAAATCAAAGAGTATACCTGTCAAGTGTATTCTAGCCATGAACTGATCCATGAAACATGAAAATATAAAAACTTGTGAACTAACGTTCTGAATAGCTAGATCTAGCAAACTGACTTTCTTATTCAAATAAATATTGCCCTTTATAATTCTAAACACATATATGGTTTCTAAGAAAAAATGCACTCACTTTAGCACATTTAAAACATCATTTTATAACTGTAATAACACATTCCATTGAACAATTCTGAAATAAATACAAAGTTGTGCTAGTTAAACATGTTTGGCTTTGGTTCCTGCCCAAAAACACATCCAAAAGATTAAATCTGCAATAAAACTAGCCAAAGACCTCCGAAGGATATTAAGATAGCTGCCTACTCTGCTTTTGATTGCTAGTTTACTAAAAATTCTCATTTGTATCTAGATCTGAACTCTGAATAATGTTTTTTTTTAAATGTAACTCCAACGGATTTGATAATTTTTATGAAGAGTTTTGAATAAGAGCAATGCCCTGATCTGAATTCTATTATCTTTGATCAGAACTCCATTCTTTATTTGGCCATAGGGTAAGCAATTTTGCCACACCAGTCATGGGAATTTTGTCTGCATATGAAGAAGAAGACAGATAAGCATTTCTTATAATAAGTATTCATTAATATTATCCATAAATACATATTTTCATCCTGAATATCTCTGACTTCACATCAATAGGGATATACAGGCAAAAGAATCATGTATGGTTCCTGCTTTCACTGAATTTTGAGTTAGTAAGAAATGCAGACAACATGCAGGAAATTAAAATATATGGCATGGTGAGATAATATTTGACATGTTTGTTGAAGTTTTTTTAATATTACTCACTTAATTTTTCAATTGTTCCTATTCAATCATCATCAGCTTTATTTCCCTTTAAAAGGAAAGATTGAAAGTATATAAAACAGAAATAGCCTTAATATCTTTCTGGCCTTTCATTTTAAACATCTAAACCCTTAGAGAAGTTTAAGGTTCTTGTGGAATAGGTTAAAGAAAGATGATTCAGGGTATATGACAAACATCTTTGGCAGAAGCAGTGTGTGGATGTGACACCACTCACTTCATTACCAGAAAGTACCTATCCTGAGTAGGAGGGTAGAAGAGAAAAGTGAAAGAAATGGGGCTTTTTTAGACTACTTGCCAGGACTACCTGAGAAATGTCAAGCATCTGGAAAGAAAATGAATATGTAGATGCATCTGGGCAGATCAATGCACGGACAGTCCTTACAGAGAGTTTCTGCTCTCAAGTGAAGCATAGAAGAAGCAAAGATTTCCAGAAGCCATGACCAGCATTCAGTGGGATGTTGGACAACTCAGTTATTTCTGTGAAGACCTGATGTATCCTGCAAAATCCATGGCAGTAGAGAGGTCTGCTTTCCCCCACAAAATAATCTTAATTTCAGTGGAAGCAGGGAGGCAAACACAAGAATATTTTCCACCATCCTGTTTGAAGGGAACTGATTATAAATTAAATCAAATTGTATAATATTTTAGAGACAAATATGGCACTTTCACACCTCTTTTTGAAGTCTGTGACTCATATTCTCTAAAACTATAATTACTCCAAAGTATGATGCATACAACATATAATGAAGACACAATTAGTAATTAGGAAGCTTGTTAGAGCTTAGGAACCTTAAGTTTTAGACTCAACGATTGTTTATATATTAGTGCTATTCACTTTGATAAAAAACATGTGAGTGGATTAAAACTGTATTTTTTGAAGGATATGCATTTTAGGCAACACTGAAGCATGAGTGGAAGTGAAATTTAGATTTGTAAGTCTCTGGTTCAGAAGTATCAACTAAACCTGAGGCAGGAGGTAGACCCCAGGTTAGACATTTACAACTAGCCTCTTGTTTAAACTTTGAAAATAAAGATAATAACAGGAACAGGGTAAGCAGCTAGACTTTGTCTCCTGTGGACCTACAAGATAATGGGAACATCAGGAACAAGGAGGGCTAAGCCCTTCTTAGGTAAAAGATATAAGGAGACCACATATTTCTCATTCTTGGGGTCAAGAAACCCCCCCCCCCCAAGCTATGCATAGGCAGAAAGGATTCTCAGGGGAGGGGGTGCTAGACCATAATATGTTTTACTAACTTCCCAGAGACCCTTGCTCTGGAATCCATCTTGGCTAAAAGATGCATGCACACACAGGGGAGGCCCCTGGGCCAGACCAAATATGAACTCAAAGACAGACATAGCAAGATAATTGACCAGAGGAAACCTGGAAGAACTGCCCCCATATAAGTAATTCTCTTTCTCAGTCCAGCTGTGCTTTCTCCACATGTATCTCCTCTCCTAATAAACACCTTACTTTCCTCATTACTTTTCATCTCTTTGCTGAATTCTTTCTTCAAAACAAACAAGAGCCAGTGTTCTGCTCCTAGCCACTAGCTCCTGGTGTTGTAATGGTTAATATTTGGTGTTTTCACCACCATGGCCCTGGTTCAATCCCTGGTTGGGGAACTGAGGTCCTACTTCAAGCTGCCACATGCTGCAGCCACCCCACAGCTACCGGAGATCAAACCTATGGAATGAAATATTCCAGAAATATTCCGGGGAAATTGTGTGACTGAGAAGAGTAAGGGTCACAATACAGAAAGCCAAAGAATTTCAGTTTTAAAGGGATGAGCACAAGAACAGGACTTTACAAAGGAGATTGTTAGTGAACAGTCAGAGGCTTTTGGAGGAAATCCAGAATGGTGTTTTATCTCAGAAGCCAAAATCAAAGTGCATCACAGGTGGAACATCAGGGCTAGCAGTGCCAGATGATGCCAAAAGATCAAGTAAGGTAAAGAAACAAATGTGCTAGATTTAGCTAGAAAGTCATGGTAACATGGATGACAACAGTTTCTGAGAAGTCACTCTGCCATGGTTAAAGAGATGATTGGAAATAGGAAATAGAAAAAGAAAGTGTAGATTATTTTCTCAAGAAATTTAGGACTTCCAAATTATTATAATTTCTATTTTCAAAATTTCCTACAAAAAATTAGAGTAAAATATTTGTGTATTATATAAGTTTAAAAAAATTTTGCAATGTGTATGATCAGGCCACCTGAGATGGCTGCTTGCTTGCTCTCTGTACATCCTCTGCTCAACCAGTCCCTGCTTCACCTACACTCTACTCACATGACTGATCTTCTGACCTTCCCCTTTAATTAGGCTTTATGGAGCCTAATCAGTAATCACCTATACGCTTGCCCCCCACCCCTTCTCCAGCTAATGATTATATTAATTTTTAAATCAGAATGGCTATCATTTGATAGTTTAACAAAGGGAAGACTTCTGCCCCATGAAGGTACTTAGCCCAAGGGGCTAAAAGGGCCATGCCCTTCTGATGGTTTCCCTGGTAACTGATGAGTCAATCTGATGTCAATTCTCCCTATAGCTGGTAGTCTACCTGACCCCCACACCCACCCACCCAGCAAAATCTGCTGCTGCCATGTTCTGCCTGCCATCCGTCAGGCAGTGAGCTGTTGCTCCAGGACCCTTTCATTTCAGCTGTGTAAGATCTTCCATCTATTAAAGTTTTGATGTCTGTGTCACTGACTCTAGGCTTTTTCTTTGGTCTTGAGGCTGGGCAAGTACAGGGCTTGCAGGCCTGCACGGTACAGCCCAATGCTATGTGTGTGAGATATTGGGAAGGAAAAGAGGAAAACCTTTCTTCTACAATTAAGGACAAATGGGAACTTACTACATCCCATATGAAGGAACTTTGTCCTGTATCTAGAAATTACAACACATTTAGCACATGATTTTTTTATGCTGTGATTTATGCTGTGATTTAATTATATATTATGATTGCTATATATTTTTTCAGTACAGAACTCATATTATGCCATTTCTCTGCTGAAAACACTCCAGTGGCTTCCTTTTCACATACTGTAAAAATCAAAGTTCTTAACAGAGCTCATAAGGTCCTGAAAGGTGTGGTCTACCTAAACTTCTGTAACTAACCACTCGTCTCTTCTCCAACCAGAGTGGCCTCCTGGCTATTTTTCAAATATGTGAAAAACACTCCCACTTTAAGGCTTTTGAACTTTCGGTTCCCTCTACCTTAAATGCTCTTCCCAAATATTTGATTGGCCAAAAAGTTTGTTTGGGTTTTTCCATAACATCTTACAGAAAAACCCAAATGAACTTTTTGACCAACCTAATATATCAGCATAACTCTCTTATATGCTCCAAGTGTTTGCTCAAATTTCACCCTATCTATTCTCTTTAAAATAGCACACACTCCAATTCCTGAGTGTATCATCTAACATATTCATTTGTTTATGTACTTGTTGCCTGATTGATTCTACTAGAATTGGGACTACCTGCAAGCTAGAATCTTGTCTCTTTGTTCACTATTGAAATCTCACTGCCAAAAACTGCACTCTCCAACATGATAGCCAGTAGCCACACATAGCTATTAAAATTAACATTTAAATTATTAAAAATAAATACAATTAAAATTCAGTTTCTTGGTCCTATTAATCTCATTTCAAGTGCCCAATAGCCATCCATGGATTACCTAAAAATTGGACAGAACGTGAAGAATGTTCTATTAGACTGTGTTGGCCTAGAGTACTGCCTAGTATAGAGTTGGTGTGTAGTAAATATTTTCTGAACAAATCAGATTCATTTTGGTGTGTGATACCCAGAGTGATAACAACCTGATGAAATTAGAGGCTATTTTCAAAAGAAAAGTATCTCCCTGTGTCTTGGTGGAGGACTGAATGATAAGAAATAAAATGCTATCAAAATTATACCTAGGATCTTTGTGCCACAATTGATTGCAACACTTTAGTTATAAAAATTTCCAAAATGTTTTCTCCTAAACATTCACAGGAATAAATAATTTAGGGAATTGGAAAAAAAAATGTGTTTCCTTTACTCTCTTCCTGTTAGTTCACACATGTACACACACACACACACACACATACACAATTTCTTGTTTTAAGGAGGCATAAAAACGATGTTAGTAGTGAGAGATAAAGCTTACAAATAAGGCTAGAAAGAAATTGTAAGTAATTTTCTAGCTGACTAAAGAATACTCTTGTTTGGTTTAGTACATTTCCAGTATAATATTGAGTATCACTTCATAAAAGAGTAAAACAGCTTTTGCCTGTTTTGAAAGTGGCTACATTCTTAGCTATGTCAAAGCAAACTCATACAAAGGTATTTTTCCCAATGTTTACATTAACTACAATCTCTGTATAGTCTCTCTCAAAAATTTTTTTATTCAATTTATTAAACTATAAAAAAGCAGTTCAGTTATTTCTCCCACCCTGTTACCCCCTGCTTCTCACAACTATCAATTTACTCTCTGTATCCATGAGTTTGATTTTTTTTTTTTTTTTTTTTTTTAGATTCCATATATAAGAGAGATAATCTGGTGTTTATCTTTCTCTTTCTGGCTTACTTCACTTAGCATAATGCCCTTGAGGGTCACCCATGTTGTCAAGAATGGCAAATTTTATTCTTTTTTATGTATAAATAATCTTCCATTGTGTATATATATATATGTATATATATACATCTATCTATCTATCTACCACATCTTCCTTATCCATCCAACTATCAGTGGACACTTAGGTTGTTTCCATATCTTGGCTATTGTAAATAGTATTGTAGTGAACATGGGAGTAGTTCCCCATTTGGATTAGTGTTTTCATTTTCTTTGGATAAATACCCAGAAATGGAATTGCTGGATTATATGATAGCTCTATTTTTAACTTTTTGAGGAACATCAAAACTGTTTTTCATAATGGTTTCATCAATTTAATTTCTTGACTTTTTGATAATCACCTTTCTAACAGGTTTGAGGTGATATCTCATTATGATTTGCCTTTCCCTGATGATTAATGAGGTTGAGCATCTTTTCATGTACTAGTTGGCTATCTATATGTCTTTGGAAAAATGTCTATTCAGATTTTCTGATCATTTTTTAATTGAATTGTTTGGGTTTTCTGTTACTGAGTTGCATGGCTTCTTTGTATATTTTGGATATTAACCCCTTAACAGATATATGATTTACAATTAATTTCCCCATTCAGTAGGTTACCTGTTTATTTTCTTGATGGTTTCTTTTGCTGTGCAGAAGCTTTTTAGTTTAATATAGTTCCAGTTGTATATTTTTGCTTTTGTTACTTTTACTTTTGGGGTCAGATTCAAAAAATTATTGCCAAAACAATCTTGAGGAAAAAGAACAAAGCTGGAGGTATTACCTTCCTGGACTTCAGGCTACACTACAAAGCTATAGTAATCAAATCATCATGGTATTGGTACAAAAACAGACACATGGATCAATGGAAGAGAACAGAGAGCCCAGAAATAAACCCTCTCACCTATGGTCAATTAATCTATGACAGTGGAGGCAAGAATATACAATGGAAAAAAGACAGTCTCTTTAATAAGTTGAGCTAGGAAAACTGGACAGCTACATGTAAAACAATGAGGTTTGAATATTTTCTCACACCATATAAAAAATATACTCAAAATGGATTAAAAATCTAAATGTAAGACCTGAAACCATAAAACTCCTAGAAGAAAACACAAGCAGAACACTCTTACACATTAATTGCAGCAATATTTTTTTGGATCTGTCCCCAAAAGCAAAATAACTAAAAGCAAAAATAAACAAATGGGATCCAATTAAACCTAAAATTTTGCACAGTAAAGGAAATCATCAACAAAACAACAAGACAACCTATGCAATGGAAGAAAATATTTGCAAATGATAGGACTGACAATGGGTTAATATCCAAAATATATAAACAGCTCATACAACTCAATATCAAAAAAACAAACAACCCAGTCAAAAAATGGGCAGAAGACCTGAACAGATATATTTCCAAAGAAGACATAGAGATGGCTAACAGGCACATGAAAAAGATGCTCAGCATAGCTAATTATTTACATTATTAGAGAAATGCAAATCAAAACAATAATGAGCTATCACCTTATGCCTGTCAGAATGGCTATCATCAAAAAGTCTACAAATAACAAGTGATGGACAGGATGTGAAGAAAAGGGAACCCTTGTACACTGTTTGTGTGTATGTAAATTGGTGCAGTCACTGTGGAAAACAGTATGGATGTTCCTCAAAAAAGGCAAAATAGAACTACCTTTTGATCCACCAATACCACTCCTGGGCATATATCCAGAAAAAATGGAAACATTAATTTGAAGATGCATGCACCCCAATGTTTATAGCAGCACTATTCATAATAACCAAGACATGGAAGCAACCCAAATGTCCACAAGTACCCTTAAACAGATAAATTGATAAGAAGTTGTGGTGTATATCTACACACACACACACACACACACACACACACAATGGACTATTACTCAGCCATAAAAAAAGAATAAAATTCTGCCTTTTGCAGCAATATGGGTAGACCTAGAGAACATTATGCTTAGTGAAGTGTCAGACAGAGAAAGACAAATACTGTATGATATCACTTATATGTGGAATCAAAAACATAGTACACTGCATCTGTGGAATACCTGAATAGACAACGAATCATCCCAAATTAAGAAGCCCTGTGGATGAAAGGCTCTTGGGGCTGCAGCCAGGAGTCAGTGCTGTGCCTCTGAGGTGGGAGAACCAACTTCAGGACACTGGTCCACAAGAGGCCTCCCAGCTGCACATAATATCAAACAGCAAAAATCTCCGAGAGATCTCCATCTCAACGCCAGCACCCAGCTCCACTCAACGACCAGCAAGCCACAGGGCTGGACATCCTATGCCAAACAACTAGCAAGACAGGAACACAACCCCACCCATTAGCAGAGAGGCTGCCCAAAATCATAATAAGTCTACAGACACCCCAAAACACATCACCAGACGTGGACCTGCCCACCAGAAAGACAAGATCCAGCCTCATCCACCAGAACACAGGCCCTAGTCCCCTCCACCAGGAAGCCTACACAACCCACTGAACCAACCTTAGCCACTGGGGACAGACACAAAAAACAACAGGAACTACGAACCTTCAGCCTGCAAAAAAGGAGACCCCAAACACAGTAAGATAAGCAAAATGAAAAGACAGAAAAACACACTGCAGATGAAGGAGCAAGATAAAAACCCACCAGACCTAACAAATGAAGAGGAAATAGGCAGTCTACCTGAAAAAGAATTCAGAATAATGATAGTAAGGTTGATCCGAAATCTTGGAGATAGAATGGACAATAGAATGGACAAAATGCAAGAATCAGTTAACAAGGACCTAGAAGAACTAAAGATGAAACAAGCAATTATGAACAACACAATAAATGAAATTAAAAGTACTCTAGATGGGATCAATAGCAGAATAACTGAGGCAGAAGAACGGATAAGTGACCTGGAAGATAAAATAGTGGAAATAACTAATGCAGAGCAGAATAAAGAAAAAAGAATGAAAAGAACTGAGGACAGTCTCAGAGACCTCTGGGACAACATTAAATGCACCAACATTCGAATTATAGGGGTTCCAGAAGAAGAAGAGCAAAAGAAAGGGACTGAGAAAATATTTGAAGAGATTATAGTTGAAAACTTCCCTAATATGGGAAAGGAAATAGTTAATCAAGTCCAGGAAGCACAGAGAGTCCCATACAGGATAAATCCAAGGAGAAATACGCCAAGACACATATTAATCAAACTGTCAAAAATTAAATACAAAGAAAACATATTAAAAGCAGCAAGGGAAAAACAACAAATAACACATAAGGGAATCCCCATAAGGTTAACAGCTGATCTCTCAGCAGAAACCCTACAAGCCAGAAGGGAGTGGCAGGACATACTGAAAGTGATGAAGGAGAAAAACCTGCAGCCAAGACTACTCTACCCAGCAAGGATCTCATTCAGATTTGATGGAGAAATTAAAACCTTTACAGACAAGCAAAAGCTGAGAGAGTTCAGCACCACCAAACCAGCTTTACAACAAATGCTAAAGGATCTTCTCTAGGCAAGAAACACAAGAGAAGGCAGAGACCTATAATAATGAACCCAAAACAATTTAGAAAATGGGAATAGGAACATACATATCGATAATTACCTTAAATGTAAATGGACTAAATGCTCCCACCAAAAGACACAGATTAGCTGAATGGATACAAAAACAAGACCCTTATATATGCTGTCTACAAGAGACCCACTTCAGACCTAGAGACACATACAGACTGAAAGTAAGGGGATGGAAAAAGATATTCCATGCAAATGGAAACCAAAAGAAAGCTGGAGTAGCAATTCTCATATCAGACAAAATAGACTTTAAAATAAGGACTATTAAAAGAGACAAAGAAGGACACTACATAATGATCAAGGGATCGATCCAAGAAGAAGATATAACAATTGTAAATATTTATGCACCCAACATAGGAGCACCTCAATACATAAGGCAAATACTAACAGCCATAAAAGGGGAAATCGACAGTAACACATTCATAGCAGGGGACTTAAACACCCCACTTTCACCCATGGACAGATCATCCAAAATGAAAATAAATAAGGAAACACAAGCTTTAAATGATACATTAAACAAGATGGACTTAATTGATATTTATAGGACACTCCATCCAAAAACAACAGAATACATATTTTTCTCAAGTGCTCATGGAACATTCTCCAGGATAGATCATATCTTAGGTCACAAATCAAGCCTTGGTAAATTTAAGAAAATTGAAATTGTATCAAGTATCTTTTCTGACCACAACGCCATGAGACTAGATATCAATTACAGGAAAAGATCTGTAAAAAATACAAACACATGGAGGCTAAACAATACACTACTTAATAATGACGTGATCACTGAAGAAATCAAAGAGGAAATCAAAAAATACCTAGAAACAAATGACAATGGAGACACAACGACCCAAAACCTGTGAGATGCAGCAAAAGCAGTTCTAAGGGGGAAGTTTATAGCAATACAAGCCCATCTTAAGAAGCAGGAAACATCTCGAATAAACAACCTAACCTTGCACCTCAAGCAATTAGAGAAAGAAGAACAAAAAAACCCCAAAGTTAGCAGGAGGAAAGAAATCGTAAAAATCAGATCAGAAATAAATGAAAAAGAAATGAAGGAAACGATAGCAAAGATCAATAAAACTAAAAGCTGGTTCTTTGAAAGGATAAACAAAATTGATAAACCATTAGCTAGACTCATCAAGAAAAAAAGGGAGAAGACTCAAATCAATAGAATTAGAAATGAAAAAGGAGAAGTAACAACTGACACTGCAGAAATACAAAAGATCATGAGAGATTACTACAAGCAACTCTATGCCAATAAAATGGACAACCTGGAAGAAATGGACAAATTCTTAGAAAGGCACAACCTGCCAAGACTGAATCAGGAAGAAATAGAAAATATGAACAGACCAATCACAAGCACTGAAATTGAAACTGTGATTAAAAATCTTCCAACAAGCAAAAGCCCGGGACCAGATGGCTTCACAGGCGAATTCTATCAAACATTTAGAGAAGAGCTATCACCTATCCTTCTCAGACTCTTCCAAAATATAGCAGAGGGAGGAACACTCCCCAACTCATTCTACGAGGCCACCATCACCCTGATACCAAAACCAGACAAGGATGTCACAAAGAAAGAAAACTACAGGCCAATATCACTGATGAACATAGATGCAAAGATCCTCAACAAAATACTAGCAAACAGAATCCAACAGCACATTAAACGGATCATACACCATGATCAAGTGGGGTTTATTCCAGGAATGCAAGGATTCTTCAATATACGCAAATCAATCAACGTGATACACCATATTAACAAATTGAAGGAGAAAAACCATATGATCATCTCAATAGATGCAGAGAAAGCTTTCGACAAAATTCAACACCCATTTATGATAAAAACCCTGCAGAAAGTAGGCATAGAGGGAACTTTCCTCAACATAATAAAGGCCATATATGACAAACCCACAGCCAACATCGTCCTCAATGGTGAAAACCTGAAAGCATTTCCACTAAGATCAGGAACAAGATAAGGTTGCCCACTCTCACCACTCTTATTCAACATAGTTTTGGAAGTTTTAGCCACAGCAATCAGAGAAGAAAAGGAAATAAAAGGAATCCAAATCAGAAAAGAAGAAGTAAAGCTGTCACTGTTTGCAGATGACATGATCCTATACATAGAGAATCCTAAAGATGCTACCAGAAAACTACTAGAGCTAATCAATGAATTTGGTAAAGTAGCAGGATACAAAATTAATGCACAGAAATCTCTGGCATTCCTATACACTAAGGATGAAAAATCTGAAAGTGAAATCAAGAAAACACTCCCATTTACCATTGCAACAAAAAGAATAAAATATCTAGGAATAAACCTACCTAAGGAGACAAAAGACCTGTATGCAGAAAATTATAAGACACTGATGAAAGAAATTAAAAATGATACAAATAGATGGAGAGATATACCATGTTCTTGGATTGGAAGAATCAACATTGTGAAAATGACTCTACTACCCAAAGCAATCTACAGATTCAATGCAATCCCTATGAAACTACCACTGGCAATTTTCACAGAACTAGAACAAAAAATTTCACAATTTGTATGGAAACACAAAAGACCCCGAATAGCCAAAGCAATCTTGAGAACGAAAAATGGAGCTGGAGGAATCAGGCTTCCTGACTTCAGACTATACTACAAAGCTACAGTAATCAAGACAGTATGGTACTGGCACAAAAACAGAAATATAGATCAATGGAACAGGATAGAAAGCCCAGAGATAAACCCACGCACATATGGTCACCTTATCTTTGACAAAGGAGGCAGAAATGTACAGTGGAGAAAGGACAGCCTATTCAATAAGTGGTGCTGGGAAAACTGGACAGCTACATGTAAAAGTATGAGATTAGATCACTCCCTAACACCATACACAAAAATAAGCTCAAAATTGATTAAAGACCTAAATGTAAGGCCAGAAACTATCCAACTCTTAGAGGAAAACATAGGCAGAACACTCTATGACATAAATCACAGCAAGGTCCTTTTTGACCCACCTCCTAGAGAAATGGAAATAAAAACAAAAGTAAACAAATGGGACCTAATGAAACTTAAAAGCTTTTGCACAGCAAAGGAAACCATAAAGAAGACAAAAAGACAACCCTCAGAATGGGAGAAAATATTTGCAAATGAAGCAACTGACAAAGGATTAATCTCCAAAATTTACAAGCAGCTCATGCAGCTTAATAACAAAAAAACAAACAACCCAATCCAAAAATGGGCAGAAGACCTAAATAGACATTTCTCCAAAGAAGATATACAGAGTGCCAACAAACACATGAAAGAATGCTCAACATCACTAATCATTAGAGAAATGCAAATCAAAACGACAATGAGATATCATCTCACACCAGTCAGAATGGCCATCATCAAAAAATCTAGAAACAATAAATGCTGGAGAGGGTGTGGAGAAAAGGGAACCCTCTTACACTGTTGGTGGGAATGTAAATTGATACAGCCACTGTGGAGAACAGTATGGAGGTTCCTTAAAAAGCTACAAATAGAACTACCATATGACCCAGCAATCCCACTACTGGGCATATACCCTGAGAAAACCATAATTCAAAAAGAGTCATGTACCAAAATGTTCATTGCAGCTCTATTTACAATAGCCCAGAGATGGAAACAACCTAAGTGTCCATCATCGGATGAATGGATAAAGAAGATGTGGCACATATATACAATGGAATATTACTCAGCCATAAAAAGAGACGAAATTGAGCTATTTGTAATGAGGTGGATAAACCTAGAGTCTGTCATACAGAGTGAAGTAAGTCAGAAAGAGAGAGACAAATACCGTATGCTAACACATATATATGGAATTTAAGAAAAAAAAAATGTCATGAAAAACCTAGGGGTGAAACAGGAATAAAGACACAGACTTACTAGAGAATGGACTTGAGGCTATGGGGAGGGGGAAGGGTAAACGGTGACAAAGCGATAAAGAGGCATGGACATATATACACTACCAAACGTAAGGTAGATAGCTAGTGGGAAGCAGCCGCATAGCACAGGGAGATCAGCTCGGTGCTTTGTGACCGCCTGGAGGGGTGGGATAGGGAGGGTGGGAGGGAGGGAGACGCAAGCGGGAAGAGATATGGGAACATATGTGTATATATAACTGATTCATTTTGTTGTGAAGCTGAAACTAACATACCATTGTAAAGCAATTATACTCCAATAAAGATGTTTAAAAAAAAAAAAAAACATAGTACAAACAAATGTATGTAGCAAAACAGAAACAGACTCACAGATATAGAAAACAAATTAATGGTTACCAGTTGGGAAAGGAATGGGGGGAAAGGGCAAGTTAGGGGTATGGTTTTAAGAGATACAAACTACTATATGTAAAATATATAAGCAACAGAGATATATTGAATAACACAGGGAATTATAGCCATTATCTTAAAATAACATTTAATGAAATACAATCTGTAAAACTACTGAGTTTTTATGCTGTACACCTGAATCTAATATAATACTGTAAATCAGTTACACTTCAATTAAAAAAAAAATCATCACCAAGACATATGCTGAATAATTACTGCCTATGTTTTCTTCTAGAAGTTTTATAAGTTCAAGTCTTATCTCAAGTCTATAATCCATATGAGTTAATTTTTTACATATTATGTAAGATAGTGATCCAGTTTCATTCTTTTGCATGTGGCTGTTCAATTTTCTCAACACTTTTTTGGAAGAGACTGTCTTTTCCCATTGTATATTCTTGGCTCCTTTGTCATAAGTTAATTGACCATGTATGAGAAGATTTATTTCTGAGCTTTCTATTCTGTCCATTAATCTATGTGTTTGTCTTTATGCCAATACCATACTGTTTAAATTTCTATAGCTTTGCAATACAGTTTCAAATTAGGGTGTTTCTTGCCTTCAGCTTTATCATCTCAAGATTTCTTTGGCAATTCAGAGTCTTTTGTGGGCCCATACAAATTTTCATATTCTTTATTCTATTTCTGTGAAAAGTATATTTGGAATTTTGATAAGGGTGGCATTGAATCTCTGAGTTGCTTTGGGTAGTATGGACATTTTAACAGTACTAATTCTTCCAATCCATGAACATGGAGTATCTTTCCATTTATCTGAGTCTTCTTCAATTTCTTTCCTTAACGTCTTGTAGTTTTCAATATACAGTATGTTCACCTCCTTGGTTAAATTTATTCCTATGCATTTTCATTTTGATGCAATTGTTAATGGGATTGTTTTCTTAAATTCTTTTCTTATAGTTCATTATTGCTATAAAAAATGTAACAGAATTTTGTGTATTGGTTTTGCATCCTGCAAATTTGCTGAATTTGTTTATTAGTTCTAACAGTTTTTTGATAGAGTCTTTAGGGTTTTCTATTTATAGTCTTATGTCACCTGCAAGTAGTGACAGTTTTACTTCCTTATTTCCAATGTGAATTTTTAAATTTCTTTTTATTGCCTAATTGCTCTGTCTAGGACTTCCAGTACTATATTTATTCAAAGTGGTTAGGGTAGACATCCTTTTCTTATTCCTGACCTTAAAAGAAAATTTTCAGCTTTTCACCATTGTGTATGATATTAGCTGTAGCCTTGCCATATATATATATATATATATATAATATCTCTAGACTCACTTTGTTGAGATAAATTATAATAAATTAATGTGGAATTTTGTTTTTCTGCATCTACTGAGATGATCATATAATTTTTATTCTTAAATTTGTTAGTGTGTTGTATCACATTGATTGATTTGAAGATACTGGACCATCCTTGAATCCTTGGGATAAATCCCACTTGATTAAGGTGTATGATCCATTTAATGTATTGTTGAATTCAGCTTGCTGATATTTTGTTGAAGATTTTTGCGTCTATGTTCATCAAGGATATTGGCCTATAATTATCTTTTTTTGGCACCCTTGTCTGGTTTCAGTATCAGAGTAATGATGGCTTCATAAAATGTGTTTGGAAATATTTCCCCTTCTTTTATTTTTTGGAAAAGTTTGAGAAGGATTGATATTAATTCTTTGAATGTTTAGTAGAATTCACTGAGAAGCCCTCTAGTCCTAGACTTTTGCTCCAGATTTTGTTTTTTGGAGGTTTTTGATTACAGATTCAATCTCTTTGCTGGTATTCCATCTGTTCATATTTTCTATTTACTCGTGACACAGTTTTGGTAGGTTGTGTGTTTCTATAAATTTTCCACTTATTCTAGGATGTCCAATTTGTTGGTGTACAATTGTTCATAGAAGTCTCTTATGATCCTTGTATTCTTGTGTTATCAGTTGTAATGTATCCTCTTCTGATTTTACTTATTTGAATCCCTTCTCTTTTTTTCTTGATGAGTCTAGCCAAAATCTTGTCAATTTTGCTTATCTTTTCAAAGAACCAGCTCTTAATTTCATTGACCTTTTCTATTGTATTTTTAGTCTCATTTATTTCTGCTCTAATCTTTGTTATTTCTTTTCACCCACTAATTTTGGGCTTCATTTGTTCTTCTTTTTCTAGTTACTTGAGATATAAAATTAGGTTGTTTATTTGAAACTTTTCTTATTTCTTGAGATAGGCATTTATCACAATAAACTTTCCTTTTAGAACTTCTTTTGCTGCATCCCATAAATTTTGGTATGTTACATTTTTATCTTTCTCAAGGCATTTTAAAAATTTGTCTTTTGATTTCTTCTTTGATATATTGGTTATTCAGTAGCATGTTATTTTATCTCAATATAGTTGTGAATTTTCCAGTTTTCTTCTGTAGTTAATTTCTAGTTTTATTCTATTGTGGTCGGAAAAGATGCTTAATATGATTTCAATCCTATCAATGTATATATTTATTCAAATCCTGTCTTATCTGGCAGATATATAATTTCTTCCTGATGAGGTACAGATAGTTTTGCTGTCTTTGCGATAAGCAGTGTCTGCACTTATTTTCACACAGCAGGTATGTACTGTACATGTTTGAATTTACAAATAGTTCCTAAGATATTATGAAAAGTTTTTTTTTTGCTATTAGCTGATTTGTAATAATTTTTCATGGATATAAGGAAAGAGGTGCAGTAAACACAGGTAGGAAAAATAGGTAATGATCCTTTATATCTCCCTCTTATTGTTAACACTTTTCTTTACAGGAATAAGCCAGGAATTATACCTGGTGTGGCCAGGAAATTCTCAATCTGTGCAATAACTATTCTGAGGTGTAGGAGAATGCAGTCAAGGCAACATAAATCAAATGCTAGTAAAATTAAAAGTGCTTAGAACATTATGCAGCATATACTGGGTGTTTAATATGCATTATATTTATTTGTTTCCTCACTTATTACCTAAAATAAGTAAGTATACTTAACTTTATTAAATGATGGGTGTATAATTTATTTCTAATTTTTAAGAATTTTAAATTAATATGTTAGCTTCTAATAATACTAGGAATCAATACAGTTTATTTTAGAAATAGCCAATTAAATCTAACATTTGAAACAACATGTAAAAATAATCCCTAAGTTTTAAAGTAAACAAGTTTTGGTTTCATTTTATAAAAATATGCCTGTGAGATTTCAAGTGCAAGTCTTAGTGAAATTATATTTGAAAGCACATACTTTTTTTTTCTGGCTAAGATTAAATTTATCTGGGGATTTTAAAATTAATATTCCTGCTACCATTAGTTTGATTTGGTATAGTTTTACTCCCAATTTAAAAACTTTTACATGGACTTTTTTTTTTTTTTGCGGTACACGGGCCTCTCACTGTTGTGGCCTCTCCTGCTGTGGAGCACAGCCTGTGGAGCACAGGCTCCGGATGCACAGGCTTAGTGGCCATGGCTCACAGGCCCAGCTTCTCCGTGGCATGTGGGATCCCCCCGGACCGGGGCACGAACCCGTGTCCCCTGCATTGGCAGGCAGACTCTCAACCACTGCACCACCAGGGAAGCCCCTATGCTGATGTTTTATATGTTATTTACTAATACTCTGATATGACTTTTTCCCTGGGAAACATTGTTTTGTCCTATATAAGCTGATAAAATAAGATTTGAGTTATTACATAGTGGTCCACTCACTCCAGGAATATAGATATCTTTGTCTATTAAGAATTTTTATATCCAATTAATGAAATATTTTGCCCTTGTAATTCTCATTAAAATAAATGAAAACATAGCAGATAATACATTATTACTATTAAAATTTTGAACACTTGTTTTCAAATCCCATGTTTATTAGATATAAATGGTTCCAATTTTGTGTTCAAATTAAATGAAAAAGATAATCTTGAAATCAAGAGCAGTGTTTAAAAATGCAGATTTGTCACTTATCAAATTTTGGCAATACTTTAGATCAACCCTATTTCTGGGTGACATTAATAACAACAACAATTGTTAGAAGGCAGTGAGGACTTGCATGCCAAGATCTCAGAGAGAAAAGAAACTAAGAAAAATGAGCTTGACATTAACCTGCTTTTCAATTGATTCATTTGACAATTTGAAAGCTGTGAAGAAGCTGAGTAGAACATTTCATGGTCTCATGGGTTCGGAGATCCAAAAGTTGCAGCCCAGGGCCTACCAAGGTGAAGGGAAATTTGGGAACATATCGCAGGTGTTCAGATGGCACTTTGGAATGTTGCCAAATAGTAATAAGAAGGGCAAAAGAATGACTCTTACAAGGAATAAAACACCCCTTCAAATCAGCCCCAGGATTTTCTCTGATCAGAGTGGAACTAAGATAAAAATGTTGAAAATTAATCAATCCTCTAAAAATGCATCATACAAATAAATAACCACAATGGAAATTAGAAAATATTTTAGATTCTATGATAGTCTAATATGGTATATCAAAATTCATGGATGCTGATAAAGCAGTGCTTGTAGGAAAATGTATAGTCCTTAAAACATTAGAAATAAGAAAAGGTTGAAAAGGTAGTAATCTAATTATACATCTCAATTTATCACAAAAATGAAGAGTTAACTCCAAAGAAAGAAAAATAAGAACAATAAGAATGATAATAGCAGCATAAATTAAATAATCAGTTGGGAACAAAAAAACAGAATCCAGAAAACAAAAGTTCATTCTTAGAAAGAAACTAATAAAATTGATAAAATCCTCAAAAAAGACTATCAAGGAAAAAAAAAGAGAAAGTAAAAATAATCAATATCAGTAATGAAAAAGGAACATTACTAAAAAATTTAACCATTAAGAAAAAAATAACAGGATAGTATAAAACCTTTGTACTAATAAGCCTAATAACTTTATGAAATTTAGTTTTAATATACACCTTTAAAATATACAAACCCAACATACATATAAAAGTTTTTAGAATTGACCATGTACTTATTAAAAATTGAACCCATGATATATGCAAGTTAAATCATTATGGTTTACACCTTAAGTTTATAAAGTGCTGTAGTATATCTCAATAAAACTAGATGAAAAAAATTGAACCATGATTAAAAACTTCCCACAAATAAAATTCACTTTCCAGATGTCTTGACTTTTGAATTAGTCTAATAATTTAAGGAAGAAATAGCACCTTTGTGCACACAGTTTTTAAGAGAATAAAGATATTGTCTTAAATTGCTTTATGATGTTAGCATAAATTGATCTCAAAACCTGACAAGACATTATTTTTTAAAAAAGGAAATTTCCAGATAGTCATTCTCATGAATATAAATGTAAATATTTAAACAAAATGTTAGCAAATTAAATCCAGCAATACATAAGTATAATGCCTCACAATCAACTTGTATTTATTTCTGCAATGTACATTTTGATTAATATATGAAATTCCATGTAGTTCACTACTTCAACAAAATTTGGAGAAAAGTAAAACATACATTTTTTATGTATTTTTTATGAAATACAAAAGTAAATTAATAAAGTCTGCACAAAATATGGCTTAATAAAAAATAATTTTACAAAGTAGAGCAGAAAGAAGCAGATAAAGGATATCTACTTAAAACCTAGAGTAAACATCATATATAATTGTGAAATATTGAAAAATATGCCCTTCTGCACAAGAACTACTGAGGTTAGCTATGATCTTTTCTATTTTATATTGTTCTGGAGACTTTAGTTCATGCAATAAGATAAGAAAAAAATAAAATGTGCAATTGTGCCAGTTATTAAACTATTTTCTCTCAACCTCTATCTATATTTTGTTTTGTGATTCTGGATTTGAGAGTTGGCAAACCTCATTTCTCATGTCACATATTTTAGGATAAGAAATTAGAAGATCCCTTTTGGACATTGCTTAAAGATAAGTAGGGATAAAACTTTAAATTTTCCATATTAGTATTAAAACCAAGTATTGATAATAACTAACATAACTGAAAAATCTTTTCTAAAGACCTGTTATAAGCTAGAGGCTTAAATAAACTTCTATATACAATTTTCTGGCAAAATGTAAGTATTTGAAATGTGATATTCTACCTACAATATTTTATAATCATGTTATTATTTGAAATATAAAATTAAATATCAGTTATTATGGAATTGCTTTCTTCCTCTCCCTGGTTGGTTACAATTCTACCCAGATGGGAATAAATCAAGCTCAGAACAATAATGGTGTTAGTACATATTACCTTAAAACAATTAAACAGAACAAAACCTGTGTGATCACCACATCCCTTTCCAGCTATTGCTCTGTCTGCTCGAGTTTGCTCCTCATCTTCATGTGCCAAAAAACAACAACAAAAGCAAAAACAAAAAACCTTGAAGAGTTGTGTATAGTCAATTTCTTTCTACATTTCATTATCTTTCATTAACTTCTCAACACCCTGGAATATGAAAACTGAAAGTACTGCCTTGAAAGTGGCATTTTCATGCCATCGTAATCTTTGGACATTTCAATTTTTGCATTTCCTTACCTATGCAACATGTGTCACTTTTGACAGCTTGGTCCCTCATAAAACTTTTCTTTTAGATTCCATAACACCACATTCTCTTGGTTTCCTATTACCTCATTTAGACTCTCTTCTGTTTTTTTTTTTTAAACCTAAAAACACTATTTTATCCATGTCTTTATGTTCATGTTTATTCAGACAGTAAACAAATACTTTTTAACCATTTACTGTATTCCAAGAACTGGGTGTACTTGGTAAATAAAGCTGTCATGTGTTCTGATCTCCCTGAACTTGTACCCTACTGAGGTAGAAAAACAAATCAAATAAGGAAATAAATAAATGTATGAAAACACATTGTGATACAATTATGAAATTATATTGCTATAATGACGGAATAACATAGAACTATTTAGTGTGATCAGAGAAAGCTTTTTTTAAAGGTCTAGTGGAAGTGACCTGAAAGACCCAGGTATGGGTTAGTGGTGGTAGAGGACAGAGAACATGATATGGAAAGGAATAGCCTTTGCAAAGGTTCTGAACTGTACTCTTAAAGACATCCAGAATGGGGTGGACAAGTGTAAGAGTGATGAGACAGGGCTGGTAGAGATAAACAGAGGCCTGACGCTGCAAATGTAGTTCACTCTTCCACTATCACATCTTCCTTTCCATCTTTTTGTTGCTGGTCATCAAATCCATAGAGAATCAGCCCAGATTTTTAAGAAAGACCTGATCTGGAAATAATATTGAGAGCTTATATGTGTTATTAAAGCCACAAGTCTGGAAGAGATTACAAAATAATGAGTGTAAAATGAGAGGAGCCTTGGGGTTCACTAACATTTATTGATCTGAAAGATGAGGAGGAGGAACTAACAAAAGACACTGAGAAGAAGCAAACAGATGGGCAGGAGGCAAACCAGTAGACGGTAGTGTCCCAGAAGCCAAGTGAAAAATGTGCATCAAGGATAAGGATGTGAATAAACATGTAAAATGCTGATGAGAGTTTAGTTAAGAAAAGAAACTTGTCCATTATTTTTAAAGATAAAATGAAGAGCATTTGAGCAAAAAGAGAAAAAGGGAGACGTGTGGTCTATCTATCTATCTATCTATCTATCTATCTATCTATCATCTATCATCTATCTATATCTTGTTAAGGCATTTTGTTGTCAAGGGTAGGAGAGAAATATGCCCATAGATATAGAGGTTAATGGGCTCAAGAAAACTATACTTTTGAAGAGAAAGCTAACATATTCATATTCTCATGTGATGATATATTAGAGAAAGAAAGATTGATTTAGAAACAGAAGGGAGTCTTACTTGAGAGATATTCTAAATGATGAGACCTAGTATGCAAGTAGAGGGATAGAAACATGGCTAGTTCATTTAACACATACAAGGCATTTTGAAAATGGCAAATACTAAAAACATGTCAGCTACTATTCTTATATTTATTTTTTTTTCAAGATTAAGATTGGATGGGGCAAAGCTCCCCATTTTGAGAAAGAGAGTGACAAAGAAAATAACAGACCATACAGTTCTACCTAACATCAATAGGACTCTATGATGCAGTCCCCTGACTCCCATGTAAGTCCAGAGAAAGGGATTTTCTAAAATATCCATTTATAAGTAATTTCAGAGCTGTTGTGCTCATGAGATCGGTAAACTATACTAATCATAGTGTCACCAAAACCACTCATGATAAAGGCAGTTTCAGCTTATCTGTTCATGCTGAAATTGTGCCTCTAATTATGCCAGGCTAGCTGGTATAAGAAAAGCGTGGAAAGAGCTCGAAGTGTAATATTTTTCCTTAGATTTAGATAAAATCCTTATTTTTAGTGACTGCGAACCAAATAGAAAATTGATACACACTCCCAAAGTCCATATGTATTTAATTTTAAGTTTAAGAATCTCTTTTTTTCTTCCTAGTATTTTGAAACTGGGGCATGCTGTGAACTTCTAATTTTTCCAATATCTTTATGTTAACCACACTTGATTTAAAAACCCTAAAACTATTTCCTGAATATTTAGTAGTTTTTTGTCTAAATGCAAGAAAAAAAAAAGGACATTTTCTAGACGTAGTTATAACACCAGCACCAGTTTTGTATTTAATTAGAATGTATGCTTCTAAAGGATGATTCTTTCCTGGTTAAGTCATAAAATAAAAACTATTTTGTCATATTATGTGTTCCAAACTAGGGAGATCTAAAGGAAGTAAAAGAAATAATTCCTGATTTTAATGATTTTACTATCTAATTAAGAAGATAAAATGCTTTACATACAATTATAAAACCCCACAAATCAGTTTATAATTAGATTCTAACAGAGGTAGAATCTATATCAGAGGTTTAAGTGCCATGGGGATTAAGACACAAGAAAGCCAGAGCAGCCACAGAAGGGCAGCTAGGGGCATGGGAAAAGACCCCGACCTCTTCTGTATAACCAGAGTAGATTTATACAAGAATAAGTATTAAATCAGATTGTATTTGTCTTATCTAGATAAGATAAAACCATGAACAAAGCCAAATATATATTTACTTTCCCAATTGTTACCGAACTGCTTTGCCAAGTTACTATTACAGCCAATATTTGAAGATAATGTATATTTATGAAAATTATAAATATAAAAAAATCAATAAAATCATTCAATAAAAATTATAGGTATAAAACTGTTAACTACCACGAGCAAAGGATAAACTATAAATATATAATTCATTTTGAACTATTCATACCATGAATTTTTGAAATTAATGTACAAATTCATTTTTTAAACTGCCTTATTTAAATGTGTAGAAGACACTTTATAATATATATTCAAAATATATCTGTTAATGTAACTTTTTAAAAGGGTTTTTAAAATGTCCCAAGTGCATGGTCACTGGGCCAAGAATTAGAAAATCTAAATTTTCAGGTAGATAATCTGCTTGACAATGGCTAAATCACTCAAGCTTTCTGTATTTTTTTCTTATGAAAGGATATTAATGACACATACATTTGAGGTGGCAAACCTGTCGTGAAAATCCTAGAGAGGACAGTTGTAAATCTTTGTAGCACACATGTACTATTCACTGAGTTTGTTTTAGTTATCCATTTTTTTAATTCCCACTGCAGGGTTTTTCCTTCTTAATTATAATAATTAACCTATATTTGGAAATTAATGTATGTCAGGCTGTTTGAGAGCTTCATGTGTGTTATTTTCAGAAATTTAGTTATCTACTACTATCCTCATTTTTCCTACTATTATTTGCACTTTGTAGACAAGGGAACTGGTGCATGACCTTTAGGGAATTTTCCCAGATTAGATGGGTGCCAAAGCAGGATTTGACCCCAGCCTCTTTAACTCTAAAACTTGAATATGGAATTATTGTGCCCTAAGGCCTCATAGGATTCTGCACCTGTAATATCCATATTTTTATTGAATTAAATAGAATTAAGTATAAACTCATTTTTTGCAATGGAATTTGATAACGTTTAGGTTAAAGCTCTTCAAATGATTTGTTGAGTAATTTTAATTATTTTATATAAGGTTTTTCAAATTATAGAAGGGATACATTGTTATTTCAATACTTGACAACCTAATAACAAGTTGAATAATGACAGAGCTAACCACTCATCTCTGGTCCAACTTATCTTACCTGGCAGTAACTCATGTTTTTAGCCTGAGTGCATCCTTGCTAATGCAAATATGTACAATCATGATATTCATCAGTTGGGTATTTGTTATTTTTTATTTCTCATTTTATTGAGATAAAACCACTATTTGTACAATCTACTTTGTTCAATACCCTTTAGAGGCAATAGATTTATATCTAAATTTATTTTCCTCAGATTCCTTCATTTAGACACATAGTTGTATAAATATTAACTATTATTTATATTATTTACATAATATTTCTGGATTTATACACACATATACAATTATACATTGAAAGTATCATATCATGCATATTTTCTTTCTAACGTCACTTTTTCCCTCTGTAATTGCCATTTATTCAACCTTTCTTGTTCTCAAAATGCATTACAACCCACAATAGCATTAAGTGTACCCTCCTTCCACTTTTTAGTCATTTTTCTTATATGGGTATTTTGTATGTATATATTTTTGTAATACCTTTAAACATATTTTGACATAAACATAGTCACATACATATATATTAAAGCAGAATGTTATTGGTCATTAATTGCTTTCTAGATATGAAATATACATGGCACAAAATTATTATCTTATTTTTTCCAGCTTAATAATATATCATAAAAAATCCTTTGAAGTTAACTGGTATATTCCTACTAATTCTTTTTTTTTTTTTTTTTTTTTTTTTTTTTTGCTGTACGCGGGCCTCTCACTGTTGTGGCCTCTCCCGTTGCGGAGCACAGGCTCCAGATGAGCAGGCTCAGCAGCCATGGCTCACGGGCCCAGCCGCTCCGCGGCATGTGGGATCTTCCCGGACCGGGGCACGAACCCGTGTCCCCTGAATCGGCAGGCGGACTCTCAACCACTGCGCCACCAGGGAAGCCCCCTACTAATTCTTTTTAATGGTTGCATAATATCCCATTGGGTAGATGTACTGTACTTTTTCAATCTTTCTTCTATAGATGGATTTACTGGGATCCCAAAGAAATAGTGTTGCAATAAATGCATTTGATTTACATCCTTAGATATTTGTATTTTTTTAATTCTTTGTGATAAATTCTCAACTGCAAGACTGCTGGGAAAGAAGACAGGTATGTGTGCCTTATTTTTAAGTGACCATGACAGATTGCCTTGCAGAAATGCCACAAGTTACCTAGCCATCAGCAATATGTAAGGCACTTTATCTTGACTCTCCACCAACAGTAAGACATTTTATACTTTAAATTTTTTCCAGGTCAGAATTTTACTAAGATCTGCCAAGATTTGTATCTTTTTCTCATCAATTCCTTATAGCATGAGATGAAGACTTTCAACCTGCAGACTCAAGTCTTTCTTCAGCTCCAGGTCATATTATTTTCAGAGTATTTGTCTTTTCGTAATCTATTTCCTTGTCTACTGATGGAATTGCTTACATATATGTGTGTGTGTGTGTGTGTGTGTGTGTGTGTGTGTGTGTGTGCGCGTGTGTGTGTTAAGCCTTTGGGTTTATCACTTACCTTTTCAAATGTCATGGTTTTCATTTTTTCTTTGACTCTAAATATTTTTACCATTTTTTTCTCCAGCCCACTAATTTTTTTTTTTTTTTTTTTTTGCGGTACGCAGGGCTCTCACTGTTGTGGCCTCTCCCGTTGCAGAGCACAGGCTCCGGACGCGCAGGCTCAGCGACCATGGCTCACGGGCCCAGCCGCTCCGCGGCATGTGGGATCTTCCCGGACCGGGGCACGAACCCATGTCCTCTGCATCGGCAGGCGGAGTCTCAACCACTGCGCCACCAGGGAAGCCCCAGCCCACTAATTTAAGTCTTGCTAGTGAACCATTTTAGTGCACTGGACTTACATATTATGAGTGCTTTTTTCTTCATTTTTTCAAGTTCTCCCCCAGAGAAGGCACCAGGGAATCCATTTTCTTGGAGATCTCTTCTAATATTTATTCCTCTTGAACTCTTTAGCTACAGGATCCTATTGTAATGTTATGATTTACTTTATGAAAATGTTAAAGTATATTGAAAATTATAAAGTCGAATACAGTGACTGCACCAAAATTACACAGTTTCAAGTATTTGTCATGTTTATTTCAGATCTTGGTTTTCTTTTTAAAAATAGAATAAATATTCTACCATGTGTAATTGTTCCCAGTCTAACTTCATCTTTTGTCCTAAAGCACAGGTAAAATCATTTCTAAATTTGATGTTTATCATTTATGTGTGTTGTGGAGTAATTTTATTAAACAACTACTGATCATAAACAGTATACAGTCTTGTTTGGCTTATTTTTTTATCGTGTCTGTGTATTTGCAAATGTGAGTGTATTATCACACTGTACACATCATGCCAAACATTTTATGGAAGCTGAGATTTATATATGCTAATGCATGTCATTCCACTTTCAGTAATTTCAACCTTTTCACCATAATACTGTACAAATTCAGATTTGCATCTGCATCTATGAGAGATTCACCAGGAGATTATACCTAAAAGGGCAATTTCTGGATTATAGAATATGGACAATTTCAACTTTATTAGATATCACTGGTCAAATTGCACTATAAAGTAGTTATACCAAAATATATTCTGACCAGCAGTGTTTGAGAATGCCTACTGTTCCATCTCACTGACAGCAATTCTTGTTTCCAGACTAATTTTTGCAAGTCTAATATTTGTAAAATGTTATTGTATGTGAATTTCATTTGAGATTTTTCTGATTACTAGTGAGCTTGAGCATGTCTTCCTATGACTTATGACTATTTGGGTAGTTTTATCCTTTGTAAATCCCTCATGCAATTCAATTTACATATATGTGTGTGTTGAAATAGCTATATTTCAATTTGTGAAAATATATATCTATGTTACCATACCTTTATTCACTTTTGACAGATTTTTTAATCTTTCTACAATGCTTTTGTCTTATATTTTAGATGTGTACCTTGTAAACAACTGTTTATACAATAGGACAATCAATATTTTAACATGATGCTTGTGAATAATTTTATGGTATTTCTTAGTTATTCAGGACCTTACAACTTCAGGTCCTCTAAATAAAGTCAGAGCCAATCTGGTTTCAGATAAGTTGCTTATGACTATGTTTTTCAGTCCCATGTTTACTACCAGCCCGTGATAGTTACTTTTTTTTAAACTTTACTTACTTATTTACAATAATATTTATGATAATTTTCTTCAATTGTACACATTTTTAGTGAGGATTTTTTTTCCTTTTTAAAATTCTCTATATTACCAGGATCAGGAGTGTATTATTTGATGTGAATTCATAGGAGTTCAGGATCACCTGGTAGGGGACCCAGAAAACACTTCAGATATAGTCTAAGCCCACTGGTCATTTATTTCAGCAGAAAAGTTGTCAGTTCTTTATGAAGATACAGGAGAAGGTATACTTACTCACCAATCTCTTAAATTTCTCCTCAACTGTTTGGGGTATTTGTTTTGGTCTTTGAGGTTCAAGGGGACTTGGTCCACGCATATATGTTTCCATTTATCTTTCTTGGATCGGGGATCAGAATAAGCCAAACTCTTTCTAAGATATGTTGTTAAAATACCTGCCCCAGGAATTCCGCAAGCAGGATACCAGATTCTTGTTTTATGTGGAAGAAAGACAGACAACAACATTCTAGTTATCTCTTTCCATCCCTTATTTATTCCCTGGAAATCATGCCTACTTGACTTACAGGCACCGGATGGATTAAACTGCTGTCATCATAGAAATCTCTATAAGCCTTCATTTTAATGCGACATATTAGACATGTGAGAATTGTTTTACAAATTATATGAATTGTAACATGAGATATTAATTGAATTGTTGTTTTCTCAACTATTATAAAACATATGTAAAAGGTACTATGATGTGCATGACAATAGAAATTTAAAATTCCCTAAGTAACTGTACAGAATAAAATAACATGGTAAAAATAATTCTTGATCCTTTGATGTGAGTGAGAATTAAGTGATCAGGACTCAAACAAATACCTAAAGAGTCAGAATTGGGATTTGATTAAAATGAAAGAATTTAACTACATAGCTTAAGTTCAAGTAATTTACAACATGGTTGGGAAAATTCAGCTTTACCCAAGTTTGCACAAGCACAGACTACAATGCAGCATGACTTTTGAACCCCTTGAGTGTAAATCTTGGCTTGTGACATCGAGAACCCAAGAAAATAACATTCCCAACTCTAGTATACTGTATGTAAAGTGAGCATAATAGTATGTACTTGCTCTGTCAAAGGCACTGTTTATCTAACACCACATAGAGTATAGTGTCTGGCCTCTGCTAAGAATTCAATAAATGATAGCTAACTCAACCCTGAATCATCAATAAACATTTAACCTTAAAAATTATTTTTCAAATGTAAAAATTATTTTTATACACTTTTGATTTGAAAAAAATATATCAAACTGTGATTTAATGCAGTACACTTTTATCAGCTTAAAATAAATTGATCTTATTCTTCCTCTCATTTGTGGTTCTATATGCAAGGGAATAAGATGTAAACAATATATATACCATATATACAATTATTCCCATGAAATTAAACATAACAAACATATGAAAAAATGATGATAAATAGATTTAACTCTTACTAACAAATATTGGCAGATTATCACAAATGAAGACATTTTAAGGAAAGTGTAACAGTTAAAATAATCAAATAGTACTTCTATTTCATATCATCCTCGGTACATTGTACATGAAAAAGAAAGATCCTAGGGAAGTCCCTGTTGTAGTAAAAAAATAATAAGAAATAAAATTGTTTACTGTGAATACTAAACTCTCACAAATATTGGCTTCAACTCCATTCACTGCATGCACTAATTAGTTTTTATGACTGTGTTACAGAAAGAAAGAATTTTTCCTGTTAAATTAATATAAAACTTTTATTTCATGTGTTCATAAAAACGATTGAAAAACGACTTTTTCCTGTATTATCCACCTTATTAGGTTTATTTTATGCAATACGATATACTCCTGAATAGAACTTAATAATTTATGGATCATTTACTAAACCACCTGGGCTTCAAAAAGTTAAAACATTTTTGCCTAAGTTTTAATAGGAAATAATATGAACTTTTGAAAATGTATCTATAGAATCCACACTGAAATAAAAGAGTAAGTAAATAACTGCATACAGAAAATTGTGCTAACAAAGGGAGCATTAACTCTAACTTCCAAATGTAGGTGTCTACTTTTCTTCACCTCTTCTTAAAATTCAGGTAAACTTTAAACATTTACTTAAATAAAAATGATTATGATTCTGGTATTAACAACTCATTCTAACTATTTTGACAAATATCCATTCAGAAATGATTATTTGTCATAGTTACAAATAAAATTTTCATTTAATTAAGTTTTTGAAATCAACATTTAATATATTTTATAAGCATTGAAAATGCTCTGATTCTCACTTGAATAAGATTCCCCTAATGGAAAACCCATGCTTTATTTTTATCATACTTCATGCTATCTAACAGTGGTGGGGACATTGAAGACATACAGAATGACACATGGAGAAATGATACAAGTACTTTAAAAAACTTTCAAAAGCGTAACTGAAATATTTAAATAAATGATGCAAGATGAGAGAGGATGATGCTTGGTAGCTAGAAATGTATGAAATAATGAAGAAAATCATTACCACAAAGAGAAGTTTAAAAATAAAGATAAATAGCATGTCCGAGTAATGCGCTGTCTTGTTATTGTGTATTTTCTTTTTTTTTTTTTTTTTTTTTTTTTTGCAGTACACGGGCCTCTCACTGTTGTGACCTCTCCCGCTGCGGAGCACAGGCTCCGGACGCACAGGCTCAGCGGCCATGGCTCACGGGCCCAGCCGTTCCGCGGCATGTGGGATCTTCCCGGACTGGGGCACGAACCCGCGTCCCCTGCATCGGCAGGCGGACTCTCAACCACTGCGCCACCAGGGAAGCCCTATTGTGTATTTTCTTATCTGGTAAGCACTAATTTTGGCAAATGATCTCTCCTTGTTGATGATTCATTTTGTGATAGAACCATAAATTGAACCACAGACCTTAGGAGCATAAATAAGGACTAAGTTCTCTTCAACAGAGTCATAAATGTTTAACATATATTTACTGCTGGTTTCACAAATGAACACTGATTGGTAATTAAATAAGAATACAAGGCGAAAAGAATAAAAGGTAACACTGATACACTTTTTGAGCCAAATGGAATAAAATGTATATTGTAAAACTGTTGTTGCACTCCAAAACATTAAACTAAACCAATTATATCTTAAAGTAGCTCCTGAGAATTTCTCTCTTATTTATTTATTTATTTTTACTATAGAAGCTTCATGAAACCTTTTCATTTAAAAAAGATTTGAACTTTCTAGAACAGACTGACATTTTAAAAAGACCCAGAAAACTACAGAATGAGGAAAAGAAAAAGAAAGAGAAAGAGAACAAATGCAAGCAGGAGGAAGAAAGTACATTTAAGGATAAGGCAAAACCTTGAAGGAATGCAATTGTTGCAGGATTAATGTATAATACATGTATAAAGGGTACAAATTTCTTTGATAATGTTAGAATAAGCAAAATTGAGCTTGTTCATAATGATTTACCTAAAGAAAGTGAAAGAATTAGGAAAAATAGTCAGTAGGTTCCAAATTGGTTAATAAAGTACCTCAGTTAAGAAAGCAGTTGTACGTCATCCTATCTTAACACTATGAAATATGGTTACACCAAAGTTAAAATAACTAGATATGTAAATTAATAATATGTTATATATAAAGTTTTTAAGATTCTAGCATACATGGGTAATGGAATTTTAAGATAAAATGTATTTTTCTTTTCTTTTCTTTCTTTATTTGGCTGTACCGTGTGGTTTGCAGGATCTTAGTTCCCCAACCAGGGATCAAACCTGGGCCCTGGCAGCAAAAGCACCAAGTCCTAACCACTGTACCACCAGGAAATTCCCATATTTTTTTCAAAATTTAAAATAAAAAAAATCTATCTATATACGTTTTTTGTTACTTTTGAAAGTTTTATCACTATCCATTAATAATAAAAGGGGGCTTTGATTGCAATTTCAGAACATTTGTATTCCAAGGGAATCTATTTTAAAAACCACCAATATAAATTATAATCCTGCAAATCTAAAAGTTCTTAAATAACAAATTGCCAACATTTTCTTATAAGTCTGGGAAAGAATACCAATTACCCATATAAAATTATTAGTATCATTCTTTCTCATACTTTTAAAAATTATACTTGATCAGATTTTATCCAGAATAGTTAGAATTTGATTGTATGTTTACTGGGCCTACAGTAAAACTAAGAAACGTCTTGTCAGGCAAGACTAAAAAGGACTTTAATTACCTCCTTGTAGAAGGAACTTAAATTTTAAAATATTATTTTCTTATATGCAGTTATTATTCTTTCACTCTTTCATTTCCTACTTTCATATTCTAGCCCTCACTTCCCTTTGCAACACATATGTACATATACACACAAATCCATACTTTTACTTTCACTAAAACATAGTTCTCTTTTGAAAACCATGGAGGATCACACAACTATTAGAGTTAAACTGAATCTTACCAGGGCTGCATTCCACCCTTGAGCCAGCTCAATTCCTTTTTTATTAAGGTGAGTAGGCATTACATTATCTGATAGCAGGGGGATAATTGGATCTTCACTGGAGAAAGATAATAACATGAAGAGCCTCCTAAAATCAGAGATAATGGGAAAAACTCTTAAAGTAGTCAGAGAAAAGTAACCTATTACTTTAAAAGAGCTACAAAAGAGATTGCCAGCTCACTTTTCCATAATGCCCTGTAAAATCCATTTTTAGTATTATATTTGAATTTTGTACCAGGTATATTGAAATGCAAAAAGCATGTGAATGTTGTTGACAATGCTTTTTTCTTTTTTTTTTTTTGCTATTAAACTGATTATAAAACAAAAGAAGATTTATTTTAGGTAAAATAAAAATCTATTATAAATCTTTGCTGTTTGCCTCTCCTGATTAACCACCTACATCTGTTCAACTCATCTTTTGACTTATTAAGAATCTACCATTGCTCAAAAGATGAACTCTTTGGGTTAATACTCTGTGTTTTCTGTCTTCACAGAAATCATGGCTTTATAACTGAATATAGGTTTATAGGTCTACCTGAGTTTACCTAATCATTTAAGTGAATATAATTTATAACCATCCTTGGGAAATTTGTATTTTTAGTGTGTATCATACTCCATAGGAACCATATATATTCAGTCATATTGAATTATTTTGTTTAAAATTCCAACCAAAACACATGCATATGTGTGTATGAGCACATGCACACAGACACACATGAAAGGCAGAAGAAGCACTGAATCAAGAGTCAGAAGAACAAAGTTCTATTTCTCACTCTGCCTCTAAATCTCTGCATGACATAGTAGATGGAGACGCATCTGATTTGCATTCCCTGGAATTTGTTTCTTTCAAATGCTACGGAGGAAGGAGGAGTTGACCGTTAATGTTTATTTGGTTTAGTTTAGTTTTGTTTTCCAGCCCATGTGGGCTATTTTTAGCAGACTACAATTTCAAAAGCTAAGATATAATTGGAGTGTTTTTTGTTGAAATAGGTAATATCAGTAATCAATGCATTTTTAGAAAAGTTCAGTTTACTTCCTCCTATGTATTTAACTGGAAGAACAAAGGGCAATACACTGCCTCTTTAAAAACGCACAAGGATGTATAAAGATTTATTAAAGACTATTTCTAATGAAAACTGCAGTGGATCAAATTCCATTAGAGTTTTAGTTTGATTTTTATCTAAGGTGACAATGAGCTGATCTTATGATCTCATCGCTGGAGAAACTAGGCTGGAGAAAACCTCAAGGTCATTCCTTTCAAGTAAGATATGTGATAACACTGTTTCCTGATGAAGAAGAATGAGCAACTGTGAACTTTTTTGGTGTATACTTCCTTGCACCACAGTAAGACATAATGTGAAAGTAGTCATATAGATATAATTTATGCATGTGTTAATAGTGATTAGCCTTTTTCATGCTTTAACCTTGAGCTATAACTAAGATATTTCAAACATAATTTTACTGGGAAATAGGCATATAAATTACAATTTTAAAGTGAGGTTCTAAACTCTTATATTATTTATGCCACCTCTGAAATGATGTTTTCTTACCCAATTTATAACACAGATAAAAATATATTTTTAAATTTATGTTTATTTAGAATTTACATTCTATTAAGCTTGTGTCATAAGTTGGCAGAATTGACTGTGCTTGTGTGACATTTGGATGGCTCCAGAAAATATGTCCTACACCAAAATACACCCCATTTTATCTGCTTATTGAATATCTTTCACTCTGCAATTAGGGAGAAATGTTAAAATGTGTTACTGGAAGAGATGGCACCCTGCCTAAAAGTCAGGTTTTCTAATACATAGTTATCAATATTAAAGTTGGGGAAGCAAAGGTTTGTAAAGTCTATAATCAACAGTATTATATTGTTTGCTCTCTCACTCCCTCTCAGTTCTGTCTCTAACCCCTCTTCTTCTATATGTCTTCTTTCCCTTTTCCTTTATTTTTATTTTTTATGTTTCTCTGTAACCACTCTATTCCTCTTCACTAGTTAGTATCAAATGTCCTAATTTTGAATACCCAAATAGCAATTTAAAGTTACTATCAACTCCTCCAGACAAAGACCAACAGGCATGTACTTGTAGTTGGACATGTTGGGTTTGATGATTGTTACAAGAGTAAGTAGACACACCATGAGGAGTCTCAATATGAGGGTGTTAGAAAAAACCTATCAGAGAACTTGGGCTTATGTTAGGTCAATTTAAGGTGAGTTTAAAGAAGTGGGATTGTGCTTTTATTGCATGCTTTCAGAGAGCAGAAGTAATTGATTCTTACTAGCCTCATCTAGATGGAAGGAAGACTGGACAGAAGCAAAACAGTAATTAGTAAAGAAGCATCAGTCACTTCATTAGCCAGGATAGGTGTATGTCTGGTCATTTTGTGGTTTAGACATTATTCACATTTTGTCTGTTTACTCAAGATTACAGAGTGGTCTTATTTTCTTTGACTCTGTCATGGTCACAGATTGATATCATCTGATGTCGATATTCTGTGAAATTGCTTATTTTTGACTGAAGAACACCATAGTCCAGCTGAGAGTACCAGACCAGCTCCTAGCTTTCAAGGGATGTTTTTCTCTTTATCTTTACCAAGTTGTGAATCTCAAGCAGTCCCTCCCTCCTGACAGTCTAGTGGTTAAACTCCTGTACTCTTGAACCAGACTGCTGGGTTTGGTGGACTATTGAATCTGTCATTTATGAATCATATTGTAGAATACTTAATTATCTGTACTTTATCTCCTTCCACTGAAAACTGGACATAATAATCTCTCCCTCATAGTGAGGGTTAAATTGATCAATACATGTGAAAAGGTGGTTAGAATAGTGCTTCACATACAGTCATGCTATGAAAATGATAGCTAGTATTATTTCATCAGTTTTCCTCTCCACAGGCAAGTACTGGAACTCCCAAAGTAACGTTCATATCATAGTTAAATCCTTTGTGTATCACTATTATCTCTACCAGCTGTTTGTGCACCCTGTCCCAGACGCTTCAAAGCCTCAAATAATAGTTTAGATCTATCTGTGTCCTGGCTCCTTCAGGTGGCTCTCTTTCCTCACAGATTCACCACTTCCCTGAACTCTGCCATCTCCTTAACAGTGGTCATTATCTTGACCCACAATGGCTGGCAGGCATCTGCAACTGAGGACAAGTACCATTAACTCCCATCAATCACATATGGGTCCCATCATTCCTCCATAGTTGCTAACATTTTCCTTTTACTGATTGGAATGTTAATACACTATATAAAAAATTTACATTATAGAGTTACAACAGTTCAGGACTACTCTAAAAGTAAGAAGTAGATATTTATCTTACATTATGGCAAGATAATTTTGGAGGATATTCATTTTGCAACAGCTTATGTATTTTTTTCTTGGTTTTCTTTTGCTAGGTTGAGAAGCTTTGTAATTTTTTGGTGCCATTAGTAAAGTGAGAAGCAGCTGCAACATTTGGTCAAAAACTCTTCCCCTCTAAGGTTGAAACCTAAACTGACTGATTTGATTATGCAGGTGCTGGTGTGGAGGAAAAGAAGATGAAGAGTACCCCTGATGCACTTCATAATGCAGAAGAATGGTCTCATGAAGTGAGAGACAGAGAAATATCTGTTGATTCTTTGAGCAATGGGAACACATAACAATATTTTAGGAAAGTGTGCCAAAGAGGTGGTATGTACCATCTTTAACAAAGATTCTTGGGTACCACACACATATGGAAGAAGAAGCAGAAGTTTTACACCTAAAAGGACTGAGACAAAGGCATCTCAGTCATAAGCACTAGAATTTAAGCTATTAAAGTGTAAGCCCCATTAGGGTAGGCCCTTCACTTTCTTGTTAAGTGAGCATTATATGCTCAAAAGGAAAACAGTTCCCAGAACTTCTAGTAAATATTAGATAAATGTTTAAGTTAATAAATTAATGAATGATTGATCATATTTCCAGAACTTTTGTACAGATTGACTGGAGGTAAGGGAGAGTACTTGGAGAATGGCAGGATGACTATCCAATTAGGAATCTGATTCATTAAAACACACACACACACACACACACACACACACACACACACACACACACACAAGATATTCATTATTCCATGGCTGCCTTGGAATCAGGGTTAGAAACCAATCCACCAGAGAACTGTATGTGTCCTTCCTAGAACAATAACAACAAAATGATGCATGTGTTAAAATCCTCCTTGATTTTAAATTATATATCCCCAAACAAAACGACAATAACAGCTGCAGCACTGGTACTATTACAATTTCAACTCTCAGTGTATTTTACTACAGTTGTATTGTTTGCTGTAAGTTATAATGTACAGTCATTAACTCTGTCATAAAGATAATGTCTATTTCTTCTTTTTAATTTTAGGTTGTGACAGGCCAACTAATGACATTTTCCTGATTAGGTCATGCTTTTTTACACCTCTGTGCCTTTGCACATGCTGCTCCCTAAGCTTAAATGCCTTCTTGCCATCTGTACCTGGCTAACTTCCAATTCACGGTTCATGATTTTGCTTAGACATTCTATACTCCAAGAAGCTTTTCTTAGAAAATAATTTTCAGTAGAAGATAGAGGCTGGGAACACATTGGTGAGTGCTGAAACTAGATGTGATGAAGAAAAGGGAACAGAAAAGAAGGATTAAACATAATTATTAAAATGTTTGATTCTCAATTTTTCCCAGACTGATCTGCATTCAATGTAAACATTTTTAAATTGTATAGTATATTTTAATTAATATTTAACAACATAATTTAAATATGTTCACTGATATTATATCTAGATGTTAATGTCCAGATCTCATTTCTTGAGGTCAAATTGTAAAAGACATACTCTTTTTTTTTTTGCAGTATGTGGGCCTTTCACTGTTGTGGCCTCTCCCGTTGCGGAGCACAGGCTCCGGACGCGCAGGCTCAGCGGCCATGGCCCACGGGCCCAGCCGCTCCGCGGCATGTGGGATCCTCCCAGACCGGGGCACGAACGCGCATACCCTGCATCGGCAGGCGGACTCTCAACCACTGCGTCACCAGGGAAGCCCAAGACATACATTTTTAAAGTAATTGTTTAAAATGTCCTGAGAATGTGAGAGTTACAGAGGAAACTCTACCTATTGTTTATCTCTCTCTCTCTCTCTCTCTCTCTATATATATATAGTCAGATTATTACATTAAAAAATCAAACCAAAAATTATAATTGAGGAATAGCACCAAAGAGGTCACAGAATTTTAGCATCCTCTGCCACCACTTTATATTTAGTGTTATCTTCTATGAACTCCTTTATTTTGTTTTTCAAAATAAACTATCAGTAAAATTTAACATTTGATAAACTTCCTATGATTTGTTAGTATTAACTCTTTCCAGCTAGTTGAAAACATTTTACTATAGAAATGATGTTTATAATGTGCTATCACTGTAGATTAACATACATGTATACACCAATAAGTATCTATTTATTCAAATGAGTGATGATATTTTTATTGGGGTAGATATTGTTAAAAATTATCACAGCAGTATTTCACAGCATAATTATGGACTTTCTCTTTGAATGCATTTTCAATCCTTACTTCGTTATGCAGGCTATCATTAACCACAGGGTAAATTTATTTAAAAGGAGAGATTAAGATTCTCCCAATCTGAACATTAAAAGAAAGTATAAAGTCATTCAAATCTGAGATCCACAATGACCAATCAAGATCAAGTAGTAAAGTGAAGTCAGAGAAAGACAAATACCATATGATATCACTTATATGTGGAATCTAAAGTGAGACACAAATGAACTTATCTACAAAACAGAAAGACTCACAGACATAGAGAACAGACTAGTGGTTGCCAAGAGGAGGTGTCAGAGAGGGATGGATTGGGAGTTTGGGGTTATCAGATTCAACTAGTACATATAGAATGGGTAAACAACAAAGTCCTATTGTATAGCACAGGGAACTGCATTCAATATCCTGTGATACACCATAATTGAAAAGAATATAAAAAAGAATGTATGCATATATACACTACTATGCATAAAATAGATAACTAATGAGAACCTATTGTATAGCACAGGAAACTCTACTCGGTGCTCTGTGGTGACTTAAATGGGAAGGAAATCCGGAAAAGAGGAGATATATGTATACACATGGTTCACTTTGCTGTACAGCAGAAACTGACACAGCAGTGTAAAGCAGCTGTACTCCAATTTTACAAAAGCCAGTTGTATAAAAACAAGAGAATATATGCACATGTATAACTGAATCACTTTGCTGTACAGCAGAAATTAACACAACATTGTAAATCAACTGTACTTCAATTAAAAAAATTTAAAAAAAGATCAAGAAGATTCTTTGGTTACTGTCTATAGGTAGTCCCATATCATAAGGGTCACCAAATTCCGGTTTTAAATAGTGGTCAGTGTTAATATTTAATATCATGAATCAACTCGTATGGACCTTGGTAAACATTCTGGATATTTCTGTGAAGGTGATATTTGGAAGGCATAAGTTACCCTTTATGGTAATGTGGGTGGATTCATCCAATCAGTTGAAGTCCTTAATAGAAAATTACTGACCTCCTCCAAACAAGAAAGAATTCTGCCAGCAGACAGGGTTTGGACTTGAACTGCAGCTATTCCCTAAGCTCCCAGCCTGCTGGTCTACCCCAGGTAATTGGTTGATTGATTGATTTGGACATGTCAAGCTTCTGCATTTGTGTAAGCTAATTACCTAAAATAAATATATTTATCTTACTCTTTGTCTGTCTTTCTGTATCTGTGTATTTGTGTTTTTAGACAGATGGCTAAGAGTTGGAGCAATGGGGCACAGAATACTAGGCAGAGGAGAAAAGAAAATACAGGGAGTTGAATATTTTCAAAATCTCAATACCCAAATTGAACTACAGTGATCACATAATAGAGTGTTACCTCTAGCTACAAAAGCCTACTAACTTATGTGATACAGTTTAAACTGTAGCCTGGGAAACCAACCAGTATAATTATTACTGCATTTCTATGGAAACACTAATTTTCTCTTCCCAGAAAGAAACATTAAAAGAAATCTTTAGGAATTCAGTCTGTTTGTCAATTGGAAATTCATGAATAATTTTAGATTTGTGTAAGGATAATATGCATTCATTACCTCAAATTGAGAATTGTGCATATTTTATTTAAACTTTTCTGCATTTGAACTAAAGTTGTATAATTTCTTCACATTCATTCTTGATTATTTACTCTCTCTCAAAATTTATTAAATATACAACATACTCCATGTTCATTGCATTGCTCTTTGCACAAACAAAAACAAAATGTGAAAACATACAAAACACTAACTCAAAGTTAAATGGTAGCTGAACTTGCAAAAAGTAAACCAGCATGGAAACGTTTATAGAAAATAGAGTTTAGCCCTTATTGTAATTTAGAGAAGCTAAGTTTTTTTGCCGTCAGTCTATAATATTGACAGAAAAATATTCAGGAATTAGAAATTTTAGAAACTGTTTCATTTTAAAATCAGCTTCTTAAATTCAGAATGATTATCCAAGCAAAAGATTTAAATGCACCCATAGGATAATGGACAGTGTCAGAAATTCTATGACTTCATGGTAAGCTCATTCGTGGTTGACTGGAAGTTATTATTTTTATTGTGGCGTGACATGGTACTACCTAGATTTATTTTTCAAATTAATTATCTTGGAAAAAACATATTTGAATTAATGTGAAATATTGGAAAATATATCAGGGTGCAACTGGAGGCAGATAAATAAATTAGAAAGAAATTGCTTATTGACTCTCTGGGAGATAACATAGACTAAAAAGGACACAAAGGACTATGACTATGTCAACTTCTAACTCATTTTACTCCCAGAATTATAATTTTAAAATAAATTAGAGGATTAGCTAGACTTACACAATATCATGTATCTTAACATAACTATTTTCAGTAAACTCTGGGTATTCTAGGAAAGGTGTCAGAGAAGGAAATAGAGTGGAGAGCTGTGAGATATATATGATGGGATTATGATTTTTTTTTTCTTTTGCTACACTTATCATAAGGATATTTATTCAAGTGGAACACAGGAGTCTTTCTAAATAGTTCTTTATACTGATGGGTAATTGCCTCTGACTGGTGGAGAAAATAACTGGAAAAGCTCTAGGTAAAGGAGGTTTGAATGTCTACAGTATAAATTGATCATTGTTGTTTTTTGGAACTTCTGAACTATGACAATCTTCCACAACTCAACAAAATCTAGTTAAAATTAATGAGGTACCAAAGAAGTGCATGTTCAGCAGCTTAACTAACTTAAAGTGGAAGAATCAAACCCCATATAAAGAGCAGATGCTCCATCGTGCCTAGGGATGAATATATTATAGATTCTGAAAAATCATCACACCTTCACATTTCTAAATGTCTGAGGACCTGTACATGAAGGTAGCTGGAGTATGACAACAGTTTTTATTTCAAGTTAATCTTTAGGATATTTTTCAAAACATACTTAAAATTCTCTATTAGTTTGAGTAACATTATATTTTCCAGGGCATAGTATGGATTTCATAATACCACTTGCATATTTATATTTATTTTATTACAGATATTCTGCTATGTGATGATTACCAAAATGTCTATTATATTATAAAATCAAATATAACATTCATATTATTTTAAGGTATGTTTTCTAGATTTAGTGGAATTTGGACTATGTTATTTGAAGCCTCACCTGCCTTCATGTCATAGACTCTGGAATCTAGAATTATTTTTCACTTTCATGTAAATGTCAGTAAACTGAATTTATAGTTCTTTATGAGTTTACCTTGAATTCTACGTGTCATATGTTCTAACTGTAAAATGTGGATAATAACAATAATAATACTTATGATAACACCCAGTTGTAGAGTTGTTTTGTGGCTAAATTGCACAATCTATGTAAAGTAATTTACACCGTTACTTTTAAAATTTGTGTAGTCTCAGTATTGAACAAAGTGATTATTACATAGTAACTAGTCAATAAATATCACTGATATTAGTAAAAGTTCTAGTATTATTAGCAAATGACAAATACTATACTGAGTTTTTAAATTAGAGAGGTGAATATGGTAAATAGAATCTTGATGTTGAAAATAATTTTAAAAAAGCAGAAATAAATGCAGAGCAAAAAGAACCCTCATCCATTGCTGATGGGAATTCCTAATAGAAGAGCTGCTTTGGAAGACAGTTTGGAAAATTTTGCACAGTTCATCATAGACTCAGCAATCCCTGTGAATAGGTATTGATTCAAATAAATTGAAAACTCATATTTACACAAACACCTGCACATGAATATTTGTAGCATCTTTATTCAGAAACTGGAAGCAACCAAGATGTCCATCAACAGAGGAATGGATGGACAGACTGATACCTCTGTGCAATGGAATATCTATTCAACAATGAAACGGAGAATATATTAATTCATACAAAATCATGGCTGAATCTAAATACCTTTTGCCAAGTGAAAGAAACCAGAACCCAAAAGAATATTTATTGTAATATTACATTCATATAACATATCGGAAAGGCAAGTCTATAGGAACAGAAAATGATCAGTTGTTACCAGAGTCTGGAGGAATGAAATGTGATTTGATGACAAAAAAGATATACAGAGAATGTTTTAGGGTGATGTTCTACATGATACTGGGGCACTGGATACCTCGTTCTATGTCCAAACCTAGAGAAATATATTTCACAAAGTGTAAACTTTAATGTATGAAAACCTAAAAAAAAAAAAAAAAATCAACCAGGATGTCATGATGAAATAAAAACTGTGAAGAATGAATCTAACCATATTACAAATGTATCAAAAAACCTTACTGAAGGGTGTGGAGTGAATAAGGAGCTGACTTGAGCTGACTTCAGTAACATTGGCAAACAGTGTTTTTACTGGAAACATTAACATTAACAACAAAAAGGACTGTCCAAAAACATGGTGGTCTATTTGTTTTGTTTTGTTCTTTTTCCTCAGAGAAATATAGTTTAACAATTCTAAAACTCTTTATATGTATTTAAGAGATTAAAAATAAGTAATAAATGATTGATAGTGAGAGCCTGGATTCTTACTGTCAGAAAATTTCCAGATAATATCAATAGATACTGCACCTTCCAGGAGTGAAACTTAATTTTCTCTTCCTCTTAAGTGGGGATGGATTAATGGACTCACTTTCAAAAATAAAGTATGGGAGAGACCTTCAAGATGGCATAGGAGTAAGACATGGAAATCAACTTCCTTCCCACAAATACAACAGAAATACATCTACATGTGGAACAACTCCTACAGAACACCTACAGAACGCTGGCAGAAGACCTCAGATCTCCCAAAAGGCAAGAAACTCCCCACGTACCTTGGTAGAGCAAAAGAAAAAAACAGAGACAAAAGAATAGGCACAGGACATGCCCCTCTGAGAGGGAGCTGTGAAGGAGGAAAAGTTTACACACACTAAGAAAGCCCCTTCACTGGTGGAAATGGGGGTGGTGGTGAGGGGGAAACTTCAGAGCCACAAAGGAGAGCACAGGAACAGGGATGCAGATGGCAAAACTGAGAGATTCCCGTACAAAGGATTGGTGTCGACCAGCACTAACCAGCCTAAGAGGCTTGTCTGCTTACCCAGCGGGGCAGGTGGAGCTGGGAGCTGAGGCTATGGTTTCAGAGGTCAGACCTCAGGGAGAGGACTGGAGTTGGCTACGTGAACACAGCCTGAAGGGGGCTAGTGCACCACAGCTAGCTGGGAGGGAGTCTGAGAAAAACTCTGGAACTGCCTAAGAGGCAAGAGACCATTGTTTCGGGGTACGCAAGGAGAGGGGATTCAGAGCACCACCTAAACAAGCTCCAGAGATGGGCGCAAGCCACAACTATCAGAATGGACACCAGAGAGGGGCCTGAGATGCTAAGACTGCTGCTGCAGCCACCAAGAAGCCTGTGTGCAAGCACACGTCACCATCCACACCTCCCCTCCTGGGAGGCTGTGCAGTCCCACACTGCCAGGGTCCCATGATCCAGGGACAAGTTCCACAGGAGAACACACATCACACCTCAGGATGTTACAACATCATGCCAGCCTCTGTCGCTGAAGCCTCACCCTGCATTCCATATGCCTCCCTCCCCCCTGGCCTGAGTGAGCCAGAGACCCTGAATAAGCTGCTCCTTTAACCCTGTCCTGCCTAAGCAAAGAATAGATGCCCTCAGGAGAGCTACACACAGAGGCAGGGCCAAATCCAAAGCTGAACCCCAGGAGATGTGAGAACAAAGAAGAGAAAGGGAAATTTCTCCCAGCAGCCTCAGGTGCAGCGGATTAAATCTCCACAGTCAGCTTGATGTACGCTGCATCTCTGGATACGTGAAGTGACAACAAATCATCCCAAAAATTAGGTGGTGGACTTTGGGAGCAACGGTACACTTGGGGTTTTCTTTCTGCATCTAATTTTTTTTCTGGTTTTATGTTTATCTTAGTTTAGTATTTAGAGTTTATTATCTTTAGTAGATTTCTTTATTGATTTGGTTGCTCTCTTCCTTTATATATATATATATTTTTTTTTCTTTTTCCCTTTTTGTGAGTGTGTATGTGTATGCTTCTTGGTGTGATTTTGTCTCTATAGCTTTGTTTTTACCAGTTGTCTCAGGGTTCTGTCTATCCTTTTTCTTCTTTTATTACTTTAAAATTTTTTAAATTTTTAATATTTTTTCTTATATTTTCTTTTCTTTCTTTCTTTCTTTCTTTCTTTCTTTCTTTCTTTCTTTCTTTCTTTCTTTCTTTCTTTCTTTCTTTCTTTCTTTCTTTCTTCCTTTCTCTATATTCTTTGGAACTGTGAGTTTGACAGGGTCTCGGTGCTCAAGCTGGGAGTCAGGCCTGTGCCTCTGAGGTGGGAGAGCTGAGTTCAGGTAATTGGTCCACCAGAGACCTCCTGACTCCACATAATATCAAATGGCAAAAGATATCCCACAGATCTCCATCTCAATGCTAAGACCCAGCTCCACTCAACGACGAGTAAGCTAGAGTGCTGGACACCCCATGCCAAACAAATGGCAAGACAGGAACACAACCTACCCATTAGCAGAGAGGCTACGTAAAATCATAATAAGATCACAGACACCCCAAAACACACCACCGAATGCAGTCGTGCCCACCAGAAACACAAGATCCAGCCTCATTCACCAGAATATTGTCACCAGTCCCCTCAACCAGGAAGCCTACACAACCCACTGAACCAACCTTAGCCACTGGGGACAGACACCAAAAAACAATGGGAAGTACGAACCTGCATCCTGTGAAAAGGATTCCACAAACACAGTAAGTTAAGCAAAATGAGAAGACAGAGAAACACACAGCAGATGAAGGAGCAAGGTAAAAACCCAGCAGACTAAAAAAATGAAAAGGAAATAGGCAGTGTACCTGAAAAATAATTCAGAGTAATGATAGTAAAGATGATCCAAAATCTTGGAAATAGAATGGAGAAAATACAAGAAACGTTTAACAAGGACCTAGAAGAACTAAAGAGCAAACAAACAATGATAAACAACACAATAAATGAAATTAAAAATGTTCCAGAAGGAATCAATAGCAGAATAACAGAGGCAGAAGGAGGGATAAGTGATCTGGAAGATAAAATAGTAAAAATAACTACCACATACCAGAATAAAGAAAAAAGAATTAAAAGAACTGAGGACAGTCTCAAAGACCTCTGGGACAACATTAAATGCACCAACATTCGAATTATAGGGGTACCAGAAGAAGAAGAGAAAAAGAAAGGGACTGAGAAAATATTTGAAGAGATTATAGTTGAAAACTTCCCTAACATGGGAAAGGAAATAGTCAATCAAGTTCAGGAAGTGCAGAGAGTCCCACATAGGATACATCCAAGGAGAAACATGCCAAGACACATATTAATCACTATCAAAAATTAAATACAAACAAAAGATATTAAAAGAAGCAAAGGGAAAACAACAAATAACATACAAGGGCATCCCCATAAGGTTAACAGCTGATCTTTCAGTAGAAACACTGCAAGCCAAAAGGGAGTGACAGGACATATTTAAATTGATGAAAGGATAAACCTACAACCAAGATTACACTATTCAGCAAGGATCTCATTCAGATTCGTTGGAGAAATTACACCTTTACAGACAAGCAAAAGCTAAAAGAATTCAGCACCACCAAACCAGCGTTACAACAAATGCTAAAGGAACTTCTCTAGGCAGGAAACACAAGAGAAGGAAAAGGCCTACAATAACGAACCCAAAACAATTAAGGAAATGGTAATAGGAATATACATATCAATAATTAACTTAAATATAAATGGATTAAATGCTCCAACCAAAAGACATAGACTAGTTGAATGGATACAAACACAACACCCATATATATGCTGTCTGAAGGAGACCCACTTCAGACCTAGGGACACATACAGACTGAAAGTGAGGGGATGGAAGAAGATATTCCATGCAAGTGGAAATCAAAAGAAAGGTGGGGGGCTTCCCTGGTGGCGCAGTGGTTGAGAGTCCGCCTGCCGATGCAGGGGACATGGGTTCGTGCCCCAGTCCGGGAAGATCCCACATGCCGTGGAGCGGCTGGGCCCATGAGCCATGGCCGCTGACCCTGCACGTCCGGAGCCTGTGCTCCACAACGGGAGAGGCCACAACAATGAGAGGCCTGCGTACCACAAAAAAAAAAAAAAAAAAAGAAAGGTGGGCAGACAGTTCTCATATCAGACAATATAGATTTTAAAACAAAGACTGTTACAAGAGACAAAAAGGGACACTACATAATGATCAAGGGATTAATCAAAGAAGAAGATGGAACAATTGTAAATATTTATGCCCCCAATATAGGAACACCCCAATACATAGGGCAAGTGCTAACAGCCATAAAAGAGGAAATTGACAGTAACACAATCATAGTAGGGGACTTTGTCACCTCATTTTCACCAATGGACAGATCATCCAAAATAAAAATAAATAGGAAACACAAGCTTTAAATGATACAGTAAACAACATGGAATTAATTGATATTTATAGGGCATTCCATCCAAGAACAACAGAATACAATTTCTTCTCAAGTGCTCATGGAACATTCTCCAGGGTAGATCATATGTTGTGTCACAAATCAAGCCTTGATAAATTTAAGAAAATTGAAATCCTATCAAATATCTTTTCTGATCACAACACTATGGAACTGAATGTCAATTACAGGAAAAAATCTGTAAAAAACAGAAACACATGGAGGATAAACAATACACTACTAAGTAACCAAGAGATCACTGAAGAAATGAAAGAGGAAATAAAAAATACCTATAAAAATGACAATGAAAACATAACAACCCAAAACCTATGGGATGCAGCACACCCGTTCTAAGAGGGAAATTTATAACAATACAATCCGACCTCAAGAAACAAGAAACATCTCAAATAAACAACCTTAACTTACACCTAAAACAATTAGAGAAAGAAGAACAATACCCCAAAGTTACCAGAAGGAAAGAAATAATAAAGATCAGATTAAAATAAATGAAAAAGAAATGAAGGAAGCAATAGCAAAGATCAATAAAACTAACAGCTGGTTTTAGAGAAGATAAAAAAAAATTGATAAACCATTTAGACAGACTACTCAAGAAAGAAAAAAGGTGAAGACTCAAATCAACAGTATTAGAAAAGAAAAAGGAGAAGTAACAACTGACAATGTAGGGATACAAAGGGTCATGAGAGATTACTATAAGAAACTCTATGTCAATAAAGTGGACAACCTGGAAGAAATGGACAAATTCTTAGAAAAGCACAACATTCTGAGACTAAACCAGGAAGAAATAGAAAATATAAACAGACCAATCACAAGCACTGAAATTGAAACTGTGATTAAAAATCTTCCAAAAAACAAAAGCCCAGGACCATATGGCTTCACAGGCAAAATCTATTAAAATTTAAAGAAGAGCTAACACCTGTCCTTCTCAAATTCTTCCAAAATATAGCAAAGGGAGGAACACTCCCAAACTCATTCTACGAGGCCACCATCACCCTGATAGCAAAATCAGACAAAGATGTCACAAAGAAAGAAAACTATAGGCCTACATCACTGATGAACATAGATGCAAAAACCCTCAACAAAATACTAGCAAACAGTATCCAACAGCACATTAAAACGATCTACACTGTGATCAAGTGGAGTTTATCCCAGTAATGCAAGGATTCTTCAATATATGCAAATCAATGAATGTGATACACCATATTAACAAATTGAAGGAGAAAAGCTGTATGATCTTCTCAATAGATGCAGAAAAAGCTTTTGACAAAATTCAACACCCATTTATGGTAAAAACCCTCCAGAAAGTAGGCATAGAAGGAACTTACCTCAACATAATGAATGCCATATATGACAAACCCACAGCCAACATCATTCTCAATGGTGAAAAACTGAAATCATTTCCTCTAAAATCAGGAACAAGAAAATGTTGTCCACTCTCACCACTATTATTCAACATATTTTTGGAATTTTTAGCCCCAGCACTCAGAGTAGATAAAGAAATAAAAGGAATCCAAATCGGAAAAGAAGAAGTAAAGCTGTCACTGTTTGCAGATGACATGCTACTATACATAGAGTATCCTAAAGATGATACCAGAGACTACTAGAGGTAATCCATGAATTTGATAAAACAGCAGGATACAAAATTAATGCACAGAAATTTCTGGCATTCCTATACACTAATGATGATATATCTGAAAGAGGAATTAAGAAAACATGCCCATTTACCACTGCAACAAAAAGAATAAAATACCTAGGAATATACCTACCTAAGGAGACAAAAGACCTGTATGCAGAAAACTATAAGACACTGATGAAAGAAATTAAAGAGGATACAAACAGATGGAGACATATGCCATGTTCTTGGATTAGAAGAAACAACATTGTGAAAATGAATATACTACCCAAAGCAATCTACAGATTCAATGTAATCCCTATAAAACTACCAATGGCATTTTCCACAGAACTAGAACAAAAAAAATCACAATTTGTATGGAAACACATAAGACCCTGAATAGACAAAGCAATCTTGAGAAAGAAAAACAGAGCTGGAGGAATCAGGCTCCTGGACTTTAGACTATACTACAAAGCTACAGTAATCAAGACTGTATGGTACTGGCACAAAAACAGAAATATATATCAATGGGACAGGATAGAAAGCCCAGAGATAAACCCATGAACATATGGTAACCTTATTTTTGCCTTTTATGCCTTTAAAGGAGGCAAGCATATACAATGGAGAAAAGACAGCCTCTTCAATAAGTGATGCTGGGAAAACTGGACAGCTACATGTAAAACAGTGAAACTAGAACACTACCTAACACTGTATATAAAAATAAACTCAAAATGGATTAAAGACCTAAATGTAAGGCCAGACACTATCAAACTCTTAGAGGAAAACATATTCAGAACACTCTATGACATAAATCACAGCAAGATCCTTTTTGACCCACATCCTAGAGAAAAGGAAATAAAAGAACAAATAAACAAATGGGACCTAATGAAACTTAAAAGCTTTCGCACAGCAAAGGAAAACCTAAACAAGATGAAAAGAAAACCGTCAGAATGGGAGAAAATATTTGCAAATGAAGCAACTGACAGTGCATTAATCTCCAAAATATACAAGTAGCTCATGCAGCTCAATATCAAAAAAAAACAAACAACCCAATCCAAAAATGGGTTGAAGACCTAAATAGACATTTCTCCAAAGAGGACATACAGATTACCAATAAACCCATGAAAGGATGCTCAACATCACTAATCATTAGAGAAATGTAAATCAAAACTACAATGAGGTTTCACCTCACACCGTTCAGAATGGCCATCATCAAAAAATCTACAAACAATAAACGCTGGAAAGGGTGTGGAGAAAAGGGAAACCTCTTGCACTGCTGGTGGGAATGTAATTGGATACAGCCACTATGGAGAACAGTATGGAGGTTCCTTAAAAACTAAAAATGAACTACCATACGATCCAGCAATCCCACTACTGGGCATATACCATGAGAAAAAATTCAAACAGTGTCATGTACCACAATGTTCATTGCAGCACTGTTTACAATAGCCAAGACATAGAAGAAACCTAAGTGTCCATTGACAGATGAATGGATAAAGAAGATGTAGCAAATATATACAGTGGAATATTACTCAGCCATAAAAAGAAACGAAATTGAGTTATTTGTAGTGAGGTGGATGGACGTAGAATCTGTCATACAGAGTGAAGTAAGTTAGAAAGAGAAAAACAAATACTGTATGCTAATACATACATACATATATATATATATATATATATATATATATATATATATATATATATATATATATATATATATATGGAATCTCAAAAAGGTTCTGAAGATCCTAGGGCCAGGACAGGAAAAAAGATGCAGATTTAGAGAATGTACTTGAGGACATGGGGAGAGGAAAGGGTAAGCTGAGATGAAGTAAGAGAGTGGCATGTACATATATTCACTACCAAATATAAAATAGATAGATAGTAGGAAGCAACTGCATAGCACAGGGAGATCAGCTCAGTGCTTTGTGACCACCTAGAGCAGTGGGAAAGGGAGGGTGGGAGGGAGACGCAAAAGGGAGTGGATATGGGGATATATGTATACGTATAGCTGATTCACTTTGTTTTACAACAGAAACTAACACAACATTGTAAAGCAATTACACTCCAATAAAGATGTTAAAAAAAATAAAGTATGAAAAGGAACAATAAATAGTAACTTTAAAAGGGAGAAAACTGGAACACACTACCTTAACTAAGTGATCAAAGTTAAAATTATCAATAATGTTGTGTGGCTATTACTTACCTCTGCCATGATATGGTAAGATGGGTATTTGACCTCTGTGACATTCTTCCCCAAAAACCATAAATCCAGTACAATTATGAGAAAAACACAGGGAAAACCCAAAATATGAGACATTTTAGAAAATACTATACCAACACTCTTCAAAACTGTCAAGATCATGAAAATGAAATACTGAGAAACTCACAGAAGAGGAGAATAAGGAGACCGATACAATCAATACCTAACACGGTATCTGGATGGAACCTGGAAACAGACATTGATAGAAAAATAAATGAAATCTAAATACAGTCTGTAGTTTACTTAATAGTAATGTGTCAATGATAATTTCTTGGCTTGCCAAATATATCATAGTTATGGTAATATTACTAGATAAAGTGCATATGGAAACTCCTTGTACTATCTTTGCAACTTTTATGTAAATCGAACTTTATTACAAACTAAAAAAAAAAAAGTCTATTAAAAAAGTAATAGCATGCCCTGGTCTGGGAAGATCCTACATGCCACGGAACGGCTGGGCCCATGAGCCATGGCCGCAGAGCCTGTGCGTCTGGAGCCTGTGCTCCACAACGGGAGAGGCCACAGCAGTGAGAGGCCTGTGTACCGCAAAAACAAAAACAACAAAAAAAGTAATAGCAGTGAATATGAAAATATATAATAAGTTTTTGGATATATTAAAGACAGATCGAATAATGTTTACACATGAGATATTGAATCTCCATATGATACGCTTATTTATTGCAGGGCAGTGCCAAGACTATGTCTGTACTACAGTAATTTAATCAACATACAGCAAACTATGACTTTGAATTTATGACTACTAACTTGCTAAATTAACACCACACAATTTTACCTATCAGGCAATAATATCTATACTAACTGCATAATTTTTAAAATGTGCTAGTGAAGTCCTCATTTCCATTTATCAAATTATTTTTCTTTTTTTTCACAGTTTTTCAGCACTTTTATTGAGGTGTAGTTTACATACCATAAAATGAACTTGTTTTAAGCGTATTAGGCAACGATTTTTAGTAGATTTACAATTTATTTTTCATTTTCGTTTAAAAGCACTTTTTGAATTTTCAATATATTATTACACATTTCATACATCATCATACTGGTAGACTTTGGAATATGTAACAACTTAGATATAATGTGTGTTTAATAAATGTTGACCTAATCAATTAATAAAAGAAGTTCAGTCTTTGTCTCTCTTTATTTAATCACAAGAAGTAAAGAATTTCAGAGTACATGAAATTCCCACATAGAAGTCAAGCATTTTAGGATTTCTTGAGTCTCATTTTATAAAATTTAGTATTATTTTAAAATTCCATTTTGTTAACATCTTTAAATTCCATATATGTGAAAAAATATACCATTTAAATTCAATGAAAGAAAGGTACCAAAATAGCTTCCCAATTCACTTTAATCTCTATAGGCCTGGGCTTTTTTCTTTAGCTAACTCTCCAAATCATTTTCTTCTTTTATTTTTTTCCCACTCCATTATTTCTGGTGGATTTAAAATATTGTGAACCTATTTAGTCTTATTTCTTTTCACACAACGTTATTTAGACAAGTTAGAAAAAGTAGTTATATTTCAGGCTGAAATATATGTTTTAATTCTTGAAGCATTCATTAACTACTAAAATATTTATTGCTAGCATTTAGACATCACACCCTAAAATTAAAAATAATAAAAAAAACCTGACAATTGTTCTTTGTATAACTAATGTTGAAATAGATACATTGGAAGACTAGTTACTATGAAAATCTATTAACTAATGAATGTAGATAATTTAAAACCCTGCCTACTAAGCTTATCTTGCTATTAACATCCTCTCTGACTGCTTAGTACAGAATACAGAGGATTCACAAATTAGGACATTTGTATATTATCTGTCCCCAATGTCAAATTGCATGTAAAATTAAGAAGTCACTACCTAAGAATGATTCTTTGGGAAAAGTTAGCTTGGTTGTAAACATAAACATCTCTCATGTGACTTTGGATAGAATCTGTATGTCATAGATCACTGAGTTAAGATACTTCATAAAATGGAAAAAATTTACATATAGTGAGTTTAATATTCCTGGAAAAGAAATTTGTCTTTTATTAGGAATCAGCTTCTTTTTTAGGTTTGAGACTACTGGTGGGAAGGTCAGCAAAAGGTTTTCATTCTTCAGTAAAACAACAACAAAACAAAACAAGGAAACAAACAAAAAAAACACCTTGAACTTAACCACCTTAGTTAAGAGGGAAATATTTCACATAGAGCCTAAGGAAACATAACATCTTTCTACTAAAACATATCACTGACTAGGTAGATCCAAAATACCTTTGGATCTAGAGAGCTAGAAGTTGAAGCACATAAAATATAACAAAGAAAACTGAAATAATCAAAAACCTCACAAAAGACAGAAAATCATTCAGAATAATTTTATATTTTACAATCTTACTTCCTATGCAATATTTCTATATACAGATTTAAATAAAATTAACTCCTACCATACATTTTTGTATCCTGCTTTTATTATCATATATGCCTATTTCTATATAATCCTAAATCTACATGTTTAATAGAAAGTGAAAAATATTAATCATTTACCTATCACTGTATGTCAAAGGATGGATACAGTTTCAGGTAAATTCAAGTAAATTTGTGTATTTGTAGTTTTTGTATCGAAAATTAGAGAACATTTCTCTCCCATTGTTTCTACTTTCCTTGTGTAGGAGGAAAGGTCAACTGCTGAGAGTTTATTTGGATATAGAAAGCAGACTGAGGAAGCATAATAAGATTTCTATTCCACTTCTCTAGGTAAATGTGAATGTATATTGGTGGCTGTCTACTCATTTTTCTTATGATACACAGCAGCATGGCGCTACATCTGTAACAGACATGAAAAGGGCAGATGGTTGGGTTCATCTAGGATTCCAGTTTTGCTAGAATGGATAAAAGAACAAGAGATTTTAAGGGATATGTAAGATAATTTTTGAGACAAAGCCCTTGGAAAACAGATTATATAGGCAGGCAGGGAAATCTAAATGGGAGGTAAATTTCCATCAAGGAAATTTAAGCATGCAGCTCTCTGTCCATACCCTTATTTATATCAGAAACTTAGGGAGTCCACCCTCCACCAAGATAGTATCCTCCTGTCTCCACCATGGTGGTGTCAAAGTATAATTTACAAATATAGAATGTGTTGATGGTAAAGATTTATTTAAGGAGGAAATCAACAGGCGAGTAAGCCTGATAGAAAGAGGATTTGAAGAAGGGAGGTTTACTTAATCAGTTACGGAAGGCATGCTACAGAAGTTTGCTAAATTAGCAATAACACTGTTTACTATCCTATTATGTGCAAAACAGAAATCTTTGAATTTATCTTATCTACCAAACAGAAATAATTTTCATTCTCATTGGGAAAAACTATACAAGTAAACATGTAACAATGCAGAGTCTAGGCTCTTATGGATTGTAAATAGCAAGTCAAAAACCAAAAAAAAAGTGTTTTCCTTAGATAATTAAATAGTCCCTGAGCAGTATTGTTAAACAATGCTCCAATATGATATTGAATAGACATTTAGTCCATCCTTTGCCTTGTATCCAAATTTGGATATTTTTCTTAACGAAAGAAATATGTATTATCTCTTAAAAACCACACTTACCACCCAGACTAAATTCCTACCAGACTGTTTCTTTTTGACCTGATTAGATATTTGGAGACTATAGCAAATACACTTTCCCCTGTTTTATAACCATTTTTACCCATCTATTTTTGTCTAGAATTTTCAGTTTTTCCCTGGATGTGGAAAATATGATAGCAAGGGATGGAGGGTCATGGGTTTGTCTATCTTCTCAGACTGTCATGAGGTAAAGGCTATGTAGGCAAGCACTGAACCCTCAGCCACAATCCAGTTCTGTCTGCTTTCTAGTTATAAACCAATTAAATTTTGGCATTGGCTGTCATTCAGTTAAATTCTTCAATGTGATAAAATTCCACCTTGTTTGGGTCTTCATGGGGATTTACCCATATTATCTCATCACTTAGGGAGTGGAGACCTCCTTTCATTATAGCGTGCTTGGTGTCGCTATTTGCTCATAAGAGAAGGAAAAGTAAGACAAACATTTCAGAGGCTATTTTGAGTTGTTCCATATTTGAACAAGGTTTTTGATCAATGTTACAGATCTTTCCATCAAGTGAAATGATTAAGAAAGTTTGTATTTATAGTTTCCTATCCTATGCAAAACATTTACTTATGAAGTAGATTTTGTGTATGTTATTATTTTGTCACGTAAAAGAGACTTTAGATTTAATAGGGTAATGTTTAAATTTATTTGTAAGCATCTTGACCATAACCTTAGTTTTTTTTTTTTTCTGTTATACTAACGAGATATTTTTAGAAGAGTTCAGTAAACTAAAATCTGAAAAAAAAGAGCTGTTGAGCCTAGATATTTGCTGCTTTTTGTAACACTACGACATAGTCGTGCATTTTTAATGAATATTTCTGAATCCGTATTTCTAATTATTCATTAAAATTAATTGTTAGATACTATGAATATGCTACAGCATTAATTTCCATGAATATAAAATGAAAATCAAAACACATGATGTTAACTCTGCAGAAACATTTCTCCAATACGATACTAGAGTTCATAATTATAAATACTTTATAAGTTTCATATTTTTACCGATAGTTCTAATTCAAAATTAATTGCATATCTTTGCACATTAATTGACCAAAATGCTAAACTTAATTACTAAGTAAAAAAATTGAGCATGTGTAGTTTTATTTCAAAAAATATTAACTGATAAAGAATTTCTGAGGTGAACCACCACTAGTTTCACCTGTGAAACCTTAAAAAGCAAAATCACACACACAAAAATACCTACCCAGGGAATTCCCTGGCGGTCCAGTGGCTAGGACTCTGTGGCTTTACTGTCAAGGGTGCAGGTCGGGGAGGTTCTGTCAGCTGCTTGGTGCAGCAAAAAACAAAATAAACAACAACAACAACAAAAACCAACAAACACCTACCCAACTTAGATTTCATGGATCAAAGTCTTCAGGGATAAGGTGGATGAATGCATGAGTGAATTTCTTTTAAGCTCCACCAGTAACTTGCTTGTAGATAATTTTTTTTGACATTTACAGAAATTTCTATTGTAATTCTCTTAGCATTTTTAGCAAGTATTTACAGTATATACTAAAAAGGGACTAGTTCTTATCCAGGGAATTCTATAAAGACACATGCATTGGTTCAGCAAATATTTACTGGAAAGCCTGCTCTTTTAGGATTGATAATTCAGCAGTAAACGAGCCAAACAAGGTCACCCTCTCATAGAGTTCCCATGATAATAGGGGAAAAATAACATATACAAATACACATAAATTTATTCAGATATAATATCTCAGTTGCTGAAGTCTACACAGGCAAATGACACAGAGTGGAAGAAACTAACATTTAATATCAGATGGTCAGGTAGGTCATCTCTAAGGAAGTAATATACTATTCTGAGATCTAAGTAACTTCAGAGAGCAATTCCTAAAAGATGTAGAGAAGAAGATTTCAGGAAGAAAAAACAACAGCAAAAGGACATGGATGGGGGTAGGCTTGGAATAGTTACAGACCAGCAAAGTGATAGATATCCCTTGAAGAGACTCAACAAGGGGGAGGGTCAGATGGGGTTAAGGGTCAAATTATGAATGGAATAATAATGCAAGACAAGCCGTTAGATTTTGTGCTAAGAGGTAACATAACCTGAATTACAATTTCAAAATAACACCCTGGCTGCTGTATGCAGAATAAGTTCTCAAGGTGAAGAGTAATGGAAAGAGGCAGACTAGTTTGGCAGTGAGGGCAAACAACCAGCCAGATACGCTGGTGGTTTAGACGAGGCTGATAGAAGTGGAGGTCGTGAAAATGGTTACTTTGCACATGTATTTTTAGAGGCGAACCTTTATTACATCATCTACTCTCTGTAGACATGAATAACTGTTATGATTTCCTGGAGTGTTTTTGCATTTGACATATAGAAACACAAAATATTGAACACCAAAATTATCTTTATCCTATTATTCCTCCAAAATAGAACCTTCCACTAAATTTCCTACTTTGATTGATGGCAACCTTTTATTCAAACCAGAGAACTGTAGTGCCTTCCAGGCACTTCTCTTTCACTCCACTTTGACAGTCATTTCCTTGGGTCACTGGTAGATACATCTCAAAATTGCCCTCACCTCACTTCCATGTTGATTCTTCCTTAACCTTTGTTTCATCTTTCACCTGGACTCTTGATCTAATTGTAACATTTTCTATCTCTGTCTTTTACCTTTCCACAAAGACAATATTGTGATTATTTTACTCCTACACTTTTATACTTCAGTGGTTTCTATTCATCTTTAAAATACTTTTAAACTTCTCAGATTATCTACCTTCCACCTAGAGCCAACTCTTCCTTTCCTGAGGCATTACATCCTACAGTAATGCCAAATTAATTTGCAGTTTGCATACATGGTACATTATTTAAAACTTTCTCCTCACAGTATGCTCTTTTCCCTTCATCTACTTGACAAACTTCTTTTTAAATTCATTGAAACTCCCAGAATCAAAATAAAGAGACTGAATTTATCTATATCCATTTAATCTGTTTGAGACTTCACCTCTTATGTGACAAACCCCTTTTCCCCAACCAGACAAAATCAATCACCAACTTCTCTGTAATTGATCATATCTCTTTTTAGAAGCTTTTTGAGGTAAAGAATCATATATTGCTTTTGAAAATATGGTGACTTGCACACATTCAGTTCTCTTTCAGTATTCTTTGTAATTCAACTACAACAATAGAGGAAAGATAACTACTAAATAATATAGACTATTTAATGCTAAGTCCTTAAAGTATTGCATAATCCTTTACACAGACTCTTGTTTGACCTTGGTCTAGAACATCTATTTTTGTAATTTGGTCTTGTGTCAATATTTTTCACAGAACTAGAACAAAAAATTTCACAATTTGTATGGAAATACAAAAGACCCTGAATAGGGCTTCCCTGGTGGCGCAGTGGTTGAGAGTCTGCCTGCCGATGCAAGGGACATGGGTTCGTGCCCTGGTCCGGGAAGATCCCACATGCCGCAGAGAGGCTGGGCCTGTCAGCCATGGCCACTGAACCTGCGTGTCTGGAGCCTGTGCTCCGCAATGGGAGTGGCCACAACAGTGAGAGGCCCATGTACCGCAAAAAAATAAAATAAAAGACCCCAAATAGCCAAAGCAATCTTTTTTTTATTTTATTTTTTGGCAGTACGTGGGCCTCTCACTGTTGTGGCATCTCCCATTGTGGAGCACAGGCTCTGGACGTGCAGGCTCAGTGGCCATGGCTGACGGCCCTAGCTGCTCCATGGCATGTGGGATCTTCCCAAACCGGGACATGAACCCGTGTCCCCTGCATCATCAGGCAGTCCATCAACCACTGTGCCACCAGGGAAGCCCCTAAAGCAATCTTGAGAATGAAAAATGGAGCTGGAGGAATCAGGCTCTCTGATTTCAGACTATACTACAAACCTACAGTAATCAAGACAGTATGGTACTGGCACAAAACCAGAAATATAGATCAATGGAACAGGATAGAAAGCCCAGAGATAAACCCATGCACATATGGTCACCTTATCTTTGATAAAGAAGGCAAGAATATACAGTGGAGAAAAGACAGCCTCTTCAATAGGTGGTTCTGGGAAAACTGGACAGGTACATGTAAAAGTATGAAATCAGAACACTCCCTAACACCATACACAAAAATAAACCAAAATTGATTAAAGACCTAAATGTAAGGCCAAACACTATCTAATTCTTAGAGGAAAACATAGGCAGAACACTCTATGACATAAATCACAGCAAGGTCCTTTTTGACCCACCTCCTAGAGAAATGGAAATAAAAAAACAAATAAACAAATGGGACCTAATGAAACTTAAAATCTTTCGCACAGCAAAGGAAACCATAAACAAGACCAAAATACAACCCTCAGAATGGGAGAAAATATTTGCAAATTAAGAAACTGACAAAGGATTAATCTCCAAAATTTGCAATCAGCTCATGCAGCTCAATAACAAAAAAACAAAAACCCAATCCAAAAATGGGCAGAAGTCCTAAATAGACATTTCTCCAAAGAAGGTATACAGATTGCCAACAAACACATAAAAGGATGCTCAACATCATTAATCATTAGAGAAATGCAAATCAAAACTACAATGAAGTATGATCTCACACTTTTCAGAATGGCCATCATCAAAAAATCTAGAAACAATAAATGCTGGAGAGGGTGTGGAGAAAAGGGAACCCTCTTGCACTGTTGGTGGGAATGTAAATTGATACAGCCACTATGGAGAACAGTATGGAGGTTCCTTAAAAAACTACAAATAGAACTACCATATGACCCAGCAATCCCACTACTGGGCATATACCCTGAGAAAACCATAATTCAAAAAGAGTCATGTACCAAAATGTTCACTGCAGCTCTATTTACAATAGCCCGGAGATGGAAACAACCTAAGTGTCCATCAACAGATGAATGAGTAAAGAAGATGTGGCACATATATACAATGGAATATTATTCAGCCATAAAAAGAAACGAAATTGAATTATTTGTAGTGAGGTGGATGGACCTAGAGTCTGTCATAGAGTGAAGTAAGTTAGAAAGAGAAAAACAAATACCATGCTAACACATATATATGTAATCTAAGAAAAAAAAAGGTCATGAAGAACCTAGGGGCAAGATGGGAATAAAGACACAGATCTACTAGAGAATGGACTTGAGGATATGGGAAGGGGAAGGGGAAGCTGTGACAAAGTGAGAGAGTGGCATGCACATATATACACTACAAAACGTAAAATAGATTGCTAGTGGGAAGTAGCCACATAACACAGGGAGATCAGCTAGGTGGTTTGTGACCACCTAGAGGGGTGGGAGGGAGGGAGGATGGGAGGGAGGGAGATGCAAGAGGGAAGAGATATGGGAACATATGTATATGTATAACTGATTCACTTTGTTATAAAGCAGAAACTAACACACCATTGTAAAGCAATTATACTCCAATAAAGATGTTAAAAAACAAACAAACAAAAAAACCTCAGGCCAGTTTTTTCTAATGTAATTTGGTGAATACCCTCCTTGTGTGGGATATGAGACTTGCCAATATCTGCAGGTGTTCAGGGCTCACATATTAAGATGCAGAAACATCATCAACCACATTTCTCTAGTTCTGGCTATTTTGTTTCTAATTCACTACTGCACATATAGAGTATGAATTTAATAATTCAGGTATGCTTCTTACATAAAGATGCGTGCTTCAGAAAATCACCTGTGCAATGGCTTTCCCTGCTAAGATGCACTGAGAAGACTGATTTCTGGGCAGAAAACACTTTAAAATATTTTCTCTAGTACAAAAGATAAATAAATCCTCAACCATTTCTTTGGCTGCATAATTAACTGCCTTACTATATCCTAACCTCCATCTTTTCTAAAGCCTGCTAGCTCCACTAAATAATATATAGGTAATCCATATCAGTTGGGATCCAGACAGGAAAACAGAAACCATACTAATTATTTTAACTGGAAAAATTAATATAAGAAATTAAACAGTAATTAGAGGACAGAAAGGCAGACAGGGAAAACAGAAGCATAACAGGAATCATATAACAGAAGCAGCTACTGTTTTTAAGGTTTTGTTAGGAAAGGGCAGAGGTTGCAGTCTATTAGAGCAGGAGAACCTTGCAGGAGAAGTCCTACGAAGGAGTTCCAACCTTTGAAGATGAGACAGAATCCACCTGGAGCTGGCATCTCAGGAACTCAGAGCAGGGCTTCTTCACAACTGAGACTCAGACATTTGAGTAGGAGTGCTGCCCAGCATGTCTCTGAAGGCTACCATGGGATGCTTTGGGGGCAGGTGAAAAAACATTGCAAACTAGACAAACTGCTTGGGAGAGAATGACAAATTGCTGTTAAGATGACACTGACAGGACCAATTGAACAGAAGGAGTAAGCCCTTTCTCTCTCCTCTTTCTTTCCCATCTCCCTCTAGTGATCGGCCAAAGGAGAATTGTGGTTTGTAAAATCCCAGTCCGAGTTCCAAAAGGAAGATGGAAGTGGAGACATAGCAGAGCCACAACAGCTGAATAACCAACACACAATCCTTACAGGAACTATTGCCATTAATTTGAACATCTGATGTACATATCAATTCACAGAATAAAGAGATCCATGAGTTGTGTCCTTTGAACACAAGCTTCATGCTATGTTGTGAGTGATATCCGAACTGCTGTCAACCTACAGGTAATGAGTAAGACTAAATCATGGTCCTGGTTAATTATTTGTTATTTACAGATGCAAAGCCAAATTCTTTGCAATGTTTTCATTAGTAAGCAATCAATAATATCACCTGAATTTTCTCCTGTGACCAAAGAGATAAAGTCAACCTAAGTTTTCAAAGAATGCTTTAACAGTCTGAACCAATTATGAATTAAGTTATTTCTATGCTAATAGTCATCAGCATATTCCTCTATATGTAGAACAATGTCTAATCAATTTGAATTGCATTATCCAGATGATTATATTGTTGCAGTAAAATGAACTGTCATGAGTGCAATGCTACTGCTGCACTTTTTGCAGCTGGTGTGTCCCCAATATCCAGCATGGTGTCAGACATGAAGGGGACCCTCAATATATTATTGGTATAAAAAACAAAAGTCATTTACTCTTCAAAATCATGCCTTGAGACATTTTACATTTTCACTAACTAGAATACCAGGATAATATACAAAAAGCCAGTGACATGAAAGTATTAATATTACACTTATTTCCAAAGTTTCTAGTTCTCATCCAAAGATACATTCATTGTAAAAATCTGCCTTCACGAGAAAAAGGTAAATTTTATTTAATACCTAATTATACAATGTAAATTCTATATGTATGACTTAATGTTGATTATAAAGCCCTAGTATTTTTAGGTTCCTGTATTTCATTAAGAGAAATGAAAGAATATGCTGCAGACTGATCTGGCTCTTTCAATCATTCACTGTTTCTTTAATTAAAATACATTTAAAAATGTGTGATAAATCACAATGCTCACTGAGGTCAGATGGAGTACAATGCATTAAAGATCTAAAATGCTCTTGAGGGACTTCCCTGGTGGTGCAGTGGTTAAGAATCTGCCTGCCAATGCAGGGGACACAGGTTTGAGTCCTGGTCCGGGAAGATCCCACATGCTGCAGAGAAACTAAGCCTGTGCACCACAACTACTTAGCCTGTGAGCCACAACTACTGAGCCCTCGTGCCACAACTACTGAAGCCTGTTGCTCTGCAACAAAAGAAGCCACACCAATGAGAAGCCTGTGCACCACAACAAAGAGTAGCCCCTGCTCCCCACAGCTAGAGAAAGCCCGCATACAGCAACGAAGACCCAACGCAGCCCAAAATAAATAAATTGATTTAAAAAAATGTTTTTGAAACCATCTATGTTAAATGTAGCAGTGCAAACAAAAACATATATATATATTACATATATGTACACAGTACATATATTCAAATTAGCTTTAAAAACAATGTATTAAAATAAAACATTTTATAATTGCTTATATTTATAAAATCTTCAAAATGAAATTCATGTTTTACACTAGATATATTATTATATTGTATATTAATACTTCATGTTTTTGTTTTATATTATGTCAAATACATAATATATCTTTATCTATCTATCTGATTTGTTAGTATTATAACTGTGATAGTTAATTTTATATGTCAACTTGATTGAGCCATGGATGCCCAGATTAAACAGTGTTTCTGGGTATGTCTGTGAAAATGTTTCTGGATGAGATTAACATTTAAATTGGTGGACTCCGTAAAGTAAATTGCCCTCCCAGGTGTAGTTGGGGATCCTCAATCCATTGAGACCCTGAATAGAACAACGGGCTGTGGGAAGAGGAATTCATTCTTATTTTCCTGCCTTACTGATGGAACTGGAACATCTCATCTTTTCTTCTCTTGCTCTCTACCAGTTACCCTGGTTCTCAGGTCTCTTGACTCAGACTGAATGACATCACTGGCTTTCCTGGGTCTTCAGTTTGCAGACAGCAGATTATGGGTCTTCTCAGCCTCCATAGTCTCATGAGCCAATTCCTCCTAATAAAGCTCCTTATATATAAAGTATATATTTTATTGGTTTGTTTCTCTGAAGAGCCATAACATAACAACCAATCAAGGACCAATATATTCTATCCATGTTATAATACATAGAGAACATAAAGAGAAATAAGACCACCTTTATCCTCAAGGAAGTTGCAGTTTTATCTTTTTTAAGTAATTGACTTCTCAATCTTATTAGTAGGTCACAGGTATTTTGGAATAGTGGTGGTGTCAATAATAATAATAAATATTTAAAGAAATAATAATATTTAGAATTTTCATAAAACTGTACATTTCTCAAAATGATTCTGGATACATTTCCTGATTTCTTATTTTGATCTATGAATTAATGCTAAGATGTAGAAAATTTTCATACTATCTTCCTTTTACATATAACAAAAATGAAGTCAGTGGTAGTTCATAAATAATAAGATTTGTATACTTTAATTTTTATGTATAATTGAACTTAAAATTTAAGTTTAAAGATATTATTCCACAATTAAATTATATGATTATCCCCCATATTATAAAAAACTATAGTTTTCTAGAATTTGAAATAAAAATGTGGTTTTCCATTTGCCCATGAGATGATAAACAGTCTGAAGTTTCTAAGCATAAATGCCAATGTGAAACATTGTTTCTTCTTCTACATTCCTTCAGGATCTAATTTATGTGTTTTCTTTTGCGATTCACTCTTCCCAAAGCAGAAAGTATTGTTTTCTTTTCTATGCTCCAGTGGCAAAATTCTTAATTCTACCTTAGAAAATGTATCCTATATAAACACTTTCCAGATCTTCTCAGACATAAGTTATTTTATTTGGGCCTGAAAGGAATAGAGACTCTGAAATATTTAAGAACGTGAAGACACCTTGGTTACACTTGTCTCTACAAACTCACTCATATATGTTCAAAATTCAGGATGGCATTTGGGATCCTGAAACTTCCTATATGGGTCTCCCAGATGCCAAAAGAGGAAAAGCCTTTACTGATCTAAATGAGCAGGTGACAACCTCTGAATGAAGGAAACTTCTGGTAGACTTGGATGATGCTAAGGCAGAAACACCTGTAAAGAACACCTGTAAATAAAGCCACTGCTTCCTCTATTTACATCCATGCCTTCAATTTAAGTGCAAGGAAATGCCAATCTCAAGTACATCTAAGAGAGCAGAGAAAAACTCATATAAGAAAGGCAGGGAAAGCTAACTCACAATGTGTTTGTAAGTAAGGGCATGGCTAATCCTACAAGGTTCTATGGAGTTGGCATGACCCAATTTGAGTTGGCAAAACTTCAAATTGTGGCATGAGGACAAGGCCTTCATAGCCCCATATCAGCCAGTTGATGGGCTTCAGGACATGGTCTCCTAAAACAAAGCACCTTGGCATGTTGAATATCTTAAGCTGAAGGAGTTTGAGCATAGTGAGAAGCAGGAACTTCACTTGGATTTCCCCCAAACCTTGCCCATCTTCCCTGAAACCAGGAGACAGTCTTCCATGCAAGAGATAGCCTCTCTGTACCAGAAGGAAGACATTCTTATCACCAGAGATAGGAAATTTGGGGCCAAGGTATCTGTAAAAACAAACCTTGTTAAACTACCTTTATCCTTCTAGTTACTTCTTCACCATTTACTATCCTTTGACCAAATCCCTCTGTCTTGTCAATTTATCTCAAATGTATTGTTTCTTTGTCTAAAAGGTATAAAAACTTCCTGCTCTGATCACTTCTTCAGGTTTTCATTCTCTTGGGAATACTCCCATGTACATGTAAAAACTCAATAAAATAGGTATGATTTTCTCCTATTTATCTGTCTTTGTAAGTTTAATTTTTAGAACTAGCCAGGGCCTGAAGAGTATCAAGGAAAAATTTTTCTCTCCTCTACAGTCATTGACTGTAGGCAGACCGCTGGAAGGAGGAATAACCTTGGGGAGACATTTTCCTGGGGCAAGTCCCAGTGAGAGGCACCTGTGAACATTCAACTGTTGATACTTTTTAGCAACACGTGAAATTGATGTGTTGGCCCTGAAGTGGGCATCCAGGCAGATCATCACATTATTCATGACAATAATCTCTCAAAGATTAAACGTTTCCCATCTGTATGTCTTCTTTGGAGAAATGTCTCTTTAGAGACCCATGAAAAGATGCTCAACATTGCTAATTATTAGAGAAATACAAATCACAACTACAGTAAGATACAGCCTCACACTAGTCAGAATGACCGTCATCAAAATATCAGCAAACAATGCTGGAGAGGGAGTGGAGAAAAGGGAACCCTCCTACACTGTTGGTGGTAATATAAACTGGTACCACCACTATAGAGAACAGTATGGAGGTACATTAAAAAACTAAAAATAGGGGCTTCCTTGGTGGCGCAGTGGTTGAGAGTCTGCCTGCTAATGAGGGGGACACGGGTTTGAGCCCTGGTCTGGGAGAATACTACATGCCATGGAGTGGCTGGACCCGTGAGACACAACTGCTGGGCCTGCGTGTCTGGAGCCTGTGCTCTGCAGCAAGAGAGGCCATTAGTGAGAGGCCCACGCACTGCGATGAGGAGTGGCCCCCACTTGCCACAACTAGAGAAAGCCCTTGTGCAGAAATGAAGACCCAACACAGCCCAGAATAAATAAATAAATAAATTTTAAAAAATTAAAAATAGAGCTAACATATGATCCAGCAATCATACTCTTGAGCATATATCTGGAGAAAAACATGGTTTGAAAGGACACATGCACCCCAATGTTCATTTCTGGACTATTTACAATAGCCAAGACATGGAAACAACCTAAATGTCCATTGACAGATGAATGGATAAAGAAGCTGTGGTACATATATACAATGGAATATTACTCTGCCATTAAAAAGAATGAAATAATGCCATTTGTAGCAACATGGATGGACCTGAAGATTATCATACTAAGTGAAGTAAGTGAGACAGAGAAAGACAAATATCATAAGATATCGCATATGCAGAATCTAAAAAAAATGATACAAATGAACTTATTTACAAAACAGAAACAGACTCACAGACTTAGAGAAGGAACTTATGGTTACCACGGGGAAGGGTGGGAGGGGGAAGATTGGGAGTTTGGGATTGATATGCACACACTGCTATATTTAAAATAAAATGTCTTTCCATGAAAATAAAATTACATTTTTTCCATTAATATTAAATTTATTTACATGCATGTTTCTTTTGTCACTAATATTAATGCAAATATTTCTTCCATTATATTTCCTAAAATATTTTTTACTGAAGAAAAACTTGATTTTTGTCTAATAATTATATAACTAACCATTTTACTGAATTACTTTTTAATTTTATTACCTTAGGTTCCACAGATATATGATTATTCCCACAGGCATATGTAGTCTACTCTTAGTTAAAATAGCAATTTGTTCCTGGAAAAACAAAAACAGATCAATTATCATCATTAGAGCATTAAGTATAAATGACGTTATTGGTCAACCATTTCTTCAGTAGTCAACAAACGAAGCAAACATGTGATAGTCAAAGTAGGGAAGCAGCTGCACGGCACAGGAAAATCAACTCGGTGCTTTGCAACCACCTAGAGGGGTGGGATAAGGACGGTGGGAGGGATATGCAAGAGGGAGGGGATATGGGGATATATGTATGCATATAGCTGATTCACTTTGTTATACAGCAGAGACTAACACAACACTGTAAAGCAATTATACTCCAATAAAGATGTTAAAAAAAAGATACAAAAGAACAGTACAGACGAAATCAATATTAACAAAGCAAACGATGGATGAAATTGCAACTACTCTGCACTGACAATGCTAGAGTAGTCTGAAAGAAGACCTTAACCCTATGGTGCCAAATACTCACCTAAAAAGATAATTGCCTGGCTGCTTTCCTTTCTGTGTTCAGCTGTTCTCAAGCCATGGGAAATCCAAATCAGCTCAAACATGCCAAAAAATGCCTCTCACCAGGGAAAAGGATGTGGAAAATAACTCCTAAAATGTCAAATTCTTGTAAGTTAAATGAGCATCTTTCAGGTTTTAACTGTTGCCATAATATTTTTCATCCTTCTCAGTTTTTATAAAATTAGACAATCAGAGAACTGGTTGACACTTTAAAAATGTTAAATAATCATAATAGTCATCACCTTTTCCTGTTCCTCATGTTAATGAGAGGCTCATGTGTTTCATCATTAATTATGATAACAGAAATTTTTCTTTCTCACTTTATTGTTTCTCTTCTTATACATGAATATAAAGATGAAATGGAGAACTATATATACATATATACACAGTTATACAAAAATTATGTTAAGAGAGTATCTAATTTCTCATTATGTTCCAAACTAATTGATGTACTTAGAATTTATTTCATTCTCTGCTGGTTGCTAAAGACATCATTACTTATTGTATCATTTCTTTTTTGTTGTCTAATTGTTTTTTCCTGGTAATTTTTCTCAAAAACCCATGAAGCGGGTCTAATTCATTCAGGTTTGCATATTTAAACATCTCTTCTGTTACTTTTTACTTTGGGATTATAACTAGAAATAAAATCTGAGACTCTTTTTTCTCTGAGATTTAAAACATTTGTTCTACTATGTTCTATCATTGATTGCCACCCGGGAGAAATCTAAATCTACCCTGATCTTTCTCTTTTAAGGTTTTTCCCTGTGAGTGTGTATTTTCTTGTCTGGATGCTCAGAGAATTTCTTATTGGTGATTTCTAGTGAATTTTTAAAAAATTTATGCTTGTATGAATCTATTTGAATACTGTTCCCCAGGAGTCAAGTTGTCTTCTTTCTTTTTTTTTTTTTTTTGCTTATTTTTATTTTTTAAACACCTTTATTGGAGTATAACTGCTTTACAATGGTGTGTTACTTTCTGCTTTATAACAAACTGAATCAGTTATACATATACATATGTTCCCATATCTCTTCCCTCTTGTGTCTCCCTCCCTCCCACCCTCCCTATCCTACTCCTCTAGGTGGTCTCAAAGCAGTGAGCTGATCTCCCTGTGCTATGTGGCTGCTTCCCACTAGCTATTTATTTTACATTTGGTAGTGTATATATGTCCATATATACACTCTCTCACTTTGTCACAGCTTACCCTTCCCCTCCCCATATCCTCAAGTCCATTCTCTAGTAGGTCTGTGTCTTTATTCCCGTCTTGCCCCTAGGTTCTTCATGACCTTTTTTTTTTTTTCCTTAGATTCCATATATATGTGTTAGCATACAGTATTTTTCTCTTTCTGACTTACTTCACTCTGTATGACAGACTCTAGGTCCATTCACCTCACTACAAATAACTCAATTTCGTTTCTTTTTATGGCTGAATAATATTCCATTGTATATATGTGTCACATCTTCTTTATCCATTCATCTGTGGATGGACACTTAAGTTGCTTCCATATCCTGGCTATTGCAAATAGAGCTGCAATGAACATTTTGGTACATGACTCTTTTTGAATTATGGTTTTCTCAGGGTATATGCCCAGTAAAGGGATTGCTGGGTCGTATGGTAGTTCTATTTTAAGTTTTTAAAGGAACCTCCATACAGTTCTCCATAGTGACTGTATCAATTTACATTCCCACCAACAGTGCAAGAGGGTTCCCTTTTCTCCACAGCCTCTCTAGCATTTATTGTTTGTAGATTTTTTGATGATGGCCATTCTGACTGGTATGAGATGATATCTCATTGTAGCTTTGATTTGCATTTCTCTAATGATTAATGATGTTGAGCATCCTTTTATGTGTTTGTTGGCAATCTGTCTATCTTCTTTGGAGAAATGTCTATTTAGGTGTTCTGCCCATTTTTGGATTGGGCTCTTTGTTTTTTTGGTACTGAGCTGCATGAGCTGCTTGTAAACTTTGGAGATTAATCCTTTGTCAGTTGCTTCATCTGCAAATATTTTCTCCCATTCTGAGGGTTGTATTTTGGTCTTGTTTATGGTTTCCTTTGTTGTGCAAAAGCTTTGAAGTTTCATTAGGTGTCATTTGTTTATTTTGCTTTTTATTTCCATTTCTCTAGGAGGTGGGTCAAAAGGGATCTTGCTGTGGTTTATGTCATGGTGTGTTCTGCCTATGATTTCCTCTAAGAATTGGATAGTGTTCGGCCTTACATTTAGGTCTTTAATCCATTTCGAGTTTATTTTTGTATATGGTGTTAGGGAGTGTTCTCATTTCATACTTTTACATGTACCTGTCCAGTTTTCCCAGCATCACTTACTGAAGAGGTTGTCTTTTTTCCACTATATGTTCTTGCCTCCTTTATCAAAGATAAGGTGACTATGTGCATGGGTTTATCTCTGGGCTTTGTATCCTGTTCCATTGATCTATATTTCTGCTTTTGTGCCAGTACAATACTGTCTTGATTACTGCAGCTTTGTAGTATAGTCTGAAGTCAGGGAGCTTGATTCCTCCAGCTCCGTTTTTCTTTCTCAAGATAGATTTGGCTATTCGGGGTCTTTTGTGTTTCCATACAAATTGTAAAATTTTTTGTTCTACTTCTGTGAAAAATGCCAGTGGTAGTTTGATAGGTATTGCATTGAATCTGTAGATTGCTTTGGCTAGTAGAGTCATTTTCACAATGTTAATTCCTCCAATTGAAGAACATGGTATATCTCTCCATCTATTTCTATCATCTTGAATTTTTTTTATCAGTGTCTTATAATTTTCTGCATACAAGTCTTTTGTCTCCGTAGGTATGGTTATTCCTAGGTATTTTATTCTTTTTCTTTTTTTGCAATGGTAAATGGGAGTGTTTCCTTAATTTCACTTTCAGATTTTTCATCATTAGTGTATAGGAATGCCAGAGATTTCTGTGCATTAATTTTGTATCCTGCTACTTTACCAAATTCAGTTATTATCTCTAGTAGCTTTCTGGTACCATCTTTAGTATTCTCTATGTATAGTATCATGTCACCTACACACAGTGACAGCTTTACTTCTTCTTTTCCAATTTTGATTCCTTTTATTGCTTTTTCTTCTCTGATTGCTGTGGCTAAAACTTCCAAAACTATGTTGAATAAGAGTGGTAAGAGTGGGCAACCTTGTCTTCTTCCTGATCTTAGTGGAAATGCTCTCAGTTTTTCACCATTGAGGATGATGTTGGCTGTGGGTCTGTCAAATATGGCCTTTATTATGTCGAGGTTGGTTCCCTCTATGCCTACTTTCTGCAGGGTTTTTATCATAAATCAGTGTTGAATTTTGTCGAAAGCTTTTTCTGCACCTTTTGAGATGATCATATGGTTTTTCTCCTTGTTTGTTAATATGGCATATCTCATTGATTGATTTGCATATATTGAAGAATCCTTGCATTCCTGGAACAAACCCCACTTGATCATGGTGTATGATCCTTGTAATGTGCTGTTGGATTCTGCTTGCTAGTATGTTGCTGAGGATTTTTGCATTTATGTTCATCAGTGATATTGGCCTGTAGTATTCTTTCTTAGTGACATCTTTGTCTGGTTTTGGTATCTGGGTGATGGTGGCCTCGTAGAATGAGTTTGGGAATTTTGCTCCCTCTGCTAAATTTTGGAAGAGTTTGAGAAAGATAGGTGTTAGCTCTTCTCTAAATGTTTGATAGAATTCACCTGTGAATCCATCTGGTCCTGGGATTTGTTTGTTGGAAGATTTTTAATCACAGTTTCAATTTCAGTGCTTGTGATTTGACTGTTCATATTTTATATTTCTTCCTGGTTCAGTCTTGGAAGGTTGTGCATTTCTAAGAAGTTGTCCATTTCTTCAAGGTTGTCCATTTTGTTGGCATAGAGTTTTTTGTAGTAATCTCTCATGATCCTTTGTAATTCTGTAGTGTCAGTTGATACTTCTCCTTTTTCATTTCTAATTCTATTGCTTTGAGTCTTCTCCCGTTTTTTCTTGATGAGTCTGGCTAATGGTTTATCAATTTTGCTTATCTTCTCAAAGAACCAGCTTTTAGTTTTTTTGATCTTTGTTATCGTTTCCTTTACTTCTTTTTCAGTTATTTCTGATCTGATCTTTACGATTTCTTTCCTGCTGCTAACTTTGGGGTGTTTTTGTTCTTCTTTCTCTAATTGCTTTAGGCGTAAGGTTACATTGTTTATTTGAGATGTTTCTTGTTTCTTGAGGTAGGATTGTATTGCTGTAAACTTACCTCTTAGAACTGCTTTTGCTGCATCCCAAAGGTTTTGGGTTGTTGTGTTTTCATTGTCATTTGTTTCTAGGTATTTTTTTATTTCCTCTTTGATTTCTTCAGTGATCTGTTGGTTATTAACTAATGTATTGCTTAGCCTTCATGTGTTTGTATTTTTTACAGATATTTTCCTGTAATTGATATCTAGTCTTATAGTGTTGTGGTCAGAAAAGATACTTGATATGATTTCAATTTTCTTAAATTTACCAAGGCTTGATTTGTGACCTAAGTTATGAGCTATCCTGGAGAATGTTCCATGAGCACTTGAGAAAAATGTGTATTCTGTTTTTTTTGGATGGAATGTCCCATAAATTTCAATGAAGTCCATCTTGTTTAATGTATCATTTAAAGCTTTTGTTTCCTTATTTATTGTCATTTTGGATGATCTGTCCATTGGTGGAGGTGGGCTGTTAAAGCCCCCTACTATGATTGTGTTACTATCTATTTCCTTCTTTATTGGTGTTAGTATTTGTCTTATGTATTAAGGTGCTCCTATGGTGGGTGCATAAATATTCACAATTGTTATATCCTCTTTTTGGATCAATCCCTTGATCATTATGTAGTGTCCTTCTTTGTCTCTTGTAATAGTTTTTATTTTAAAGTCTATATTTTGTGATATGAGAATTGCTACTCCAGCTTTCTTTCAATTTCCATTTGCATGGAATATCTTTTTCAATCCCCTCACTTTAAGTCTGTATGTGTCCCTAGGTCTGAAGTGGGTCTCTTGTAGGCAGCCTATATACGGGTCATATTTTTGTGTCCATTCAACCAGACTGTATCTTTTGGTGGAGCATTTAATCCACTTACATTTAAGGTAATTACTGATATGTACATTCCTATTACCATTTTCTTAATTGTTTTGGGTTTGTTATTGTAGGTCTTTCCCTTCTCTTGTGTTTCCTCCTTAGAGAAGTTCCTTTAGCATTTGTTGTAAAGCTGGTTTGGTGGTGCTGAATTCTCTTAGCTTTTGCTTGTCTGTAAAGATATTAATTTCTCCATCAAATCTGAATGAGGTCCTTGTTGGGTAGAGTAATCTTGGTTGCAGCTTTTTCTCCTTCATCACCTTAAATATGTCCTGTCACTCCCTTCTGGCTTATAGATTTTCTGCTGAAAGGTCAGCTGTTAACCTTATGGGGATTCCCTGGTGTGTTATTTGTTGTTTTTCCCTTGCTGCTATTAATATTTTTTCTTTGTATTTAATTTTTGATAGTTTGATTAATATGTGTCTTGACATGTTTCTCCTTGGATTTATCTTGTATGGGATTCTCTGTGCTTCCTGGGCTTGATTAACTGTTTCCTCTCCCATATTAGGGAAATTTTCAACTATAATCTCTTCAAATATTTTCTCAGTCCCTTTCTTTTTCTCTTCTTCTTCTGGGACCCCTATAATTTGAATGTTGTTGCATTTAATGTTGTCCCAGCGGTCTCTGAGACTGTCCTCAGTTCTTTTCATTCTTTTTTCTTTATTCTGCTCTGCAGTAGTTATTTCCACTATTTTATCTTCCTGGTCACTTATCCATTCTTCTGCCTCTGTTATTTTGCTATTGATCCCTTCTGGAGAATTTTTAATTTCATTTATTGTGTTATTCATCACTGTTTGTTTGCTCTTTAGTTCTTCTTGGTCCTTGTTGAACGTTTCTTGTATTTTCTCCATTCTATTTCCAAGATTTTGGATCATCCCTACTATCATTATTCTGAATTTCAGGTAGACTGCCTATTTCCTCTTCATTTGTTAGGTCTGGTGGGTTTTTGCCTTGCTCCTTCATCTGCTGTGTGTTTTTTTGTCTTCTCATGTTGCTTCATGAGGGGTCTCCTATTCACAGGCTGCAGGTTCGTAGTTCCCATAGTTTTTGGTGTCTGTCCCCAGTGGCTAAGGTTGCTTCAGTGAGTTTTGTAGGCTTCCTGATTGAGGGGACTGGTGTCTGTGTTCTGGTGGATGAGGCTGGATCTTGTCTTTCTGGTGGGCAGATCCACATCTGGTGGTGTGTTTTGGGGTGTCTGTGGCCTTATTATGATTTTAGGCATCCTCTGTCCTAGTGGGTGGGGTTGTGTTCCTGTCTTGCTAGTTGTTTGGCATGGCATGTCCAGCACTGTACCTCCCTGGTCAGTGAGTGAAGCTGCTTTTTGGTGTTGAGATGGAGATCTCTGGGAGATTTTTGCTGTTTGATATTAAGTGGAGCTGTGAGGTCTCTTGTGGACCAGTGTCCTGAACTTGGCTCTCCCACCTCAGAGGCACAGCCCTGACACCTGGCTGGAGCACCAAGAACCTTTCATCCACATGGCATTGGCTGGTTTTCCTTGGACTCAGGGCTGCCTCTGATGTAACTGTGTTGAAGATGATGGAAAAGCTGAGTCTGCAATGAGTGAGCATCACCCGCTGGCTTCATAGAAGTCGGTATTATTGGTTCCCCTAAAAATGTCAGGATCAGCTCCAAACTCCGGAACTCCATACTCCAGAGGCCCTCGTTTTCACGTTGTCTTCTTTCATTCAATATATCCAAGACTTCCTTCATTCAAGTTATGTTTTTTTCAATGATAGTTTTTCTTCTGTATATATTTTTGTTTCATTTATTTTTTTCTCTTCTTCAAAGTAACAATTACATCAATGCATCAATTGCCTGCTTTTTAATTTTCACTTCTTTTTCTTTTTTACCTCATTTTTTGTTCACTCTTTCTCTGCCACTGAAACACATTCTTGACTGGATTAGCCATGGAGTTCTTTTTTTTTCCTTCTTCTTCTTCTTTTCTTTTTCTTTTTTTTTTCATTAACAATATGACCATTTCCCAGATATTTCTTTTTCTTGCATTTAGTTACTAAGCTCTGCAAGCTCAAAATTTATCTCTTATTCGTTTTGTAACATTTCTTCCTTGAGCCATTGAAGATCTGCTCTGAGGCCTTTAAATATCATATTGCATTTAGGCTCTTAGATTTTTATGTGCAATTGTTTTTCATCAAAGTTTTCATGTTTCTCAGTGTTGTCTTACTGGGTTGGTGTTATTTCTCTGAAAACATCATTATCATGCTCCTCTTTTCCCTTTAGCTGTATGGCACTTTTATGTAGTTTTCACAATAGCTCTTTTTCTTCTTCTTTTTTTTTAAGTCAGTACACATAATTGAATGGGGAGAGCTCATCCTGGACCAATCATTTCCCAGAAAAACTGTGATGGAGGAAAGCCAGAAGATAACAAAAGGCTTCCAGGTACCTAGAGCAGAGAAAATTGGTGTTCCATTCTACTGTCTATTACACACTTCTCATGGTAATCTTACTTTTAAGTATTACTTTGTACAGGCCAGCAGGTATTAATCCTGGCTCACCAGAAACAGTGCACAGAATATTTATTGGAAAATTTGAGTATCTTTAGCATTATTATCTTTCATTCATCCTTCGATGACAAAGATAGGCACCTGCAGATATCTTTTCACTTATATTTTTCTTCTGTCCTACCACATAGTACACTGGTTTGTGCAAAGATGACATATCTGAGATTTTTTTCTTTTTTATATTCAATTTATTCACTCCTTCTTCTCTGGGATATCAAACTAAGACCAGGAGGCAGATTTAATTTTACATACAGACCATACTTACCAATTTGATTGATTCAAACATGACATTATTTCTTTTTCCTTTCATGGAGTCTCATCTGGTTGAGAGAACTCTGTGTTTTGCCTGCCAAAGCAGAAAGAGAAGGATAAAAATAAAGAAAGAGAGCCTTATTTAAAATTGTATAGATAGAATATCAATATCAGAATGAATATCCAGAGGAGAAATTAATCTTGAGAAGACTAAAAATTCAACTGGAGTTAGAAGGGAAAAAAAGCATAATAACAATTGAGAACTAGGTAGTGGAACAGTGTTTTGGTTATTTTTTTTTTCCTTTGTAAATAAGGTTTATTGCAATGTTCAAAATGGCAAAAAGCAAATCTAAATGTCCAACAATAGAGAAAATATTCAATTAAAGTCACTGAACATATATGGAGGGGGATATTTATTGACATAGAAAAATGTTTATATATATTTTTTTATGAAAGAAAAAGAATATTCATTTATTTTTAATGACTTATTAGAACAAATACCTATAGATATCATTATATATATGATATATAAATTAATTATACAATATATCATGTATTAATTATTAAAACATACTCTGGTAAATATTATATATTCAATATGAAACAGGAGGAAAGGGGGCAGGGCACAACCTTTAAAAGAATTACATAGCCCGAGGACACAACATAAACTGATTAGAACAAAATAGGTCCAAGATGGCGGACGAGTCTACTTCCACTAGACCTTGAGCCTCAGTATACACTCATTGTAACACATCAGCAAGCTAAGCGACACACCCACAGGTGCCACGACAGTTCCAAGGATGACCATAAAGGTCAAAAAGTGGGCGGTGGCTCAATTCCTAGAAATCCCCACCCCTTCCCCAAAATAGCTGGAATACTCCTCCCACTCATCAGCGTATGAAATTACTCACCCCTATAAAACTAACAACCCCATACCCTGGTGCTGCCCTTGCCTTCTTTTTTTTTATTTTTTTAATTTTTTTTTATAGGTATACCTGGATTTAATTCTCACTTCTACCGCTTGGTAGCTGGATAGCCTTAGGCAAGTTTCATACCTCCCTGAAATTCACTTAATTCAGTCTGTAAAATGGCATAATAACTTATTATAGCATCCTTTTAGGAATTTTAAATCAGTTCTTGAAATAAAAGTACACAATATATAGACAAGTATGGATTCCTCAATAGATGTTTGACCTTTCATTTCTCCAGTATCCCACCCGCATCAAATAAAGAAAAATACTTTTTAAAATTTACGAATATTTCATTGTTGTAAAGTTAAAGCCATAAAAATAATCAAATGGCCTACTATCATACCGTTAGAAGAAAAAAAAAAGGTGTTCATGAGAGTTCCATATTAGAATACAAGTTTTCCTTAGGCACCTGTTTATGTATGCTATTCTGCTCTTTGCAATAAATAATTAAATTTAAAAGACTTAATTCCTCACTTTTAAGACCTTATTAGTTTACAAATTACATATTGACCTATGCTAAATTTTATACCGACCCATGCTAATGAATTCAGTACAGAAAACAAAAAACACTGCACTCAAGCAAACTACATATATATATATATATATATATATATATATATAACTTATATGAGAATTGCTACTCCAGCTTTCTTTTGGTTTCCATTTGCATGAAATACCTTTTTCCATCCCCTTACTTTCAGTCTGTATGTGTCTCTAGGTCTGAAGTGGGTCTCTTGTAGACAGCAAATATATGGGTCTTGTTTTTGTATCCATTCAGCCAATCTGTGTCTTTTGGTGGGAGCATTTAGTCCATTTACATTTAAGGTAATTATCGATATGTGTGTTCCCATTCCCATTTTCTTAATTGTTTGGGGTTTGTTATTGTAGGTCTTTTCCTTCTTTTGTGTTTCTTGCCTAGAGAAGTTCCTTTAGCAGTTGTTGTAGAGCTGGTTTGGTGGTGCTGAACTCTCTCAGCTTTTGCTTGTCTGTAAAGGTTTTAATTTCTCCATCAAATCTGAATGAGATCCTTGCTGGGTAGAGTAATCTTGGTTGCAGGTTTTTCTCCTTCAACACTTTCAATATGTCCTGCCACTCCTTTCTGGCTTGCAGAGTTTCTGCTGAAAGATCAGCTCTTAACCTTATGGGGATTCCCTTGTGTGTTATTTGTTGTTTTTCCCTTGCTGCTTTTAATATGTTTTCTTTGTATTTAATTTTTGACAGTTTGATTAATATGTGTCTTGGTGTATTTCTCCTTGGATTTATCCTGTATGGGACTCTCTGTGCTTCCTGGACTTGATTAACTATTTCCTTTCCCATATTAGGGAAGTTTTCAACTATAATCTCTTCAAATATTTTCTCAGTCCCTTTCTTTTTCTCTTCTTCTTCTGGAACCCCTATAATTCGAATGTTGGTGCGTTTAATGTTGTCCCAGAGGTCTCTGAGACTGTCCTCAGTTCTTTTCATTCTTTTTTCTTTATTCTGCTCTGCAGTAGTTATTTCCACTATTTTATCTTCCAGGTCACTTATCCGTTCTTCTGCCTCAGTTATTCTGCTATTGATCCCATCTAGAGTACTTTTAATTTCATTTATTGTGTTGTTCATCATTGCCTGTTTCATCTTTAGTTCTTCTAGGTCCTTGTTAACTGATTCTTGCATTTTGTCCATTCTATTGTCCATTCTATCTCCAAGATTTCGGATCAACCTTACTATCATTATTCTGAATTCTTTTTCCGGTAGACTGCCTATTTCCTCTTCATTTGTTAGGTCTGGTGGGTTTTTATCTTGCTCCTTCATCTGCTGTGTGTTTTTCTGTCTTTTCATTTTGCTTATCTTACTGTGTTTGTGGTCTCCTTTTTTGCAGGCTGAAGGTTCGTAGTTCCTGTTGTTTTTTGTGTCTGTCCCCAGTGGCTAAGGTTGGTTCAGTGGGTTGTGTCGGCTTCCTGGTGGAGGGTACTAGTGCCTGTGTTCTGGTGGATGAGGCTGGATCTTGTCTTTCTGGTGGGCAGGTCCACGTCTGGTGGTGTGTTTTGGGGTGTCTGTAGACTTATTATGATTTTGGGCAGCCTCTCTGCTAATGGGTGGGGTTGTGTTCCTGTCTTGCTAGTTGTTTGGCATAGGATGTCCAGCACTGTAGCTTGCTGGTCGTTGAGTGAAGCTGGGTGCTGGCGTTGAGATGGAGATCTCTCAGAGATTTTTGCTGTTTGATATTATGTGCAGCTGGGAGGCCTCTTGTGGACCAGTGTCCTGAAGTTGGCTCTCCCACCTCAGAGGCACAGCACTGACTCTGGTTATTTTTTAAAAAAATATTATCCTGCTCCCAGATTTGAAACCAAAAATCTTCCAGCTTACAGTTTTAGTAAATAAACTGAGTTAAGTACAGCCACATCCATATTGAGAATATTATTACTGGATGTATTCAAAATAAGACTTAATGGGGAGAAAAATCTGCATATTTATTCTAGCAGGCAAACTATGTGAAAGAAGGGTCATAATATCTTTTGATTTGTGAAGTGCTTGATAACAAGAATAGTGGGCAGGAGAGAAAAGACATATGTTAAAGTTTTCAAAGAGGCTTTATTTACAAAGGAAAATATTTTAAAATTCATGTTTTAACTGTTACCTAATAAGTTCATGAATTACACATGTGTTTAACCATATTAATATTATCATTATTACAACTATTTATAGTAGTAAAATTATATACTTTAAGAAGAAAAATAACAAAAAACAACAAATGAAGGGGAAAGAAGGGACAGAATGACAGGAAATTTGGAAGAATGTTGTGTCAGAGTATATAAAAACCCAATTAGGCATGTGGTCCACATCAACTTGTCATGACTGGAAACAATGGGCTCAGAACTGCAAGGTAGGGATGCGAGATCAGAGATCAGAAAAATGGAGTGTTATGAAGGCTACAAATTCGAGGAATTAGTATTAAGAAACAATTATTTGAAACTCAGTTAATCAAAAAATAATGAAGTCAGAGGACAATTACAAAAAACTAATTATTGGGGCAAAACATCAGAAGATACTCACAGAAAATCTTACTTGAGGTTGTGAGGTCCAACATTTTGCTTAAGGCTTCTAAAATGTCTTACATCAAGTTGGATATAAGGGACAGAATTTGCAAAGGAAGTTCCTTAAGTATGAACTACTCTGTCTGACCCAGCCATCTCCCTTTCTCTAGTATTCACCAGGAGCCTAGCCTGCAGGACACTTCCTTGGTGCTCTTGCTTCTGGTTGAATTCCACAAACATGAACCATCAAAAGAATACTGGAGGAAAGGATCAAATGTGGTTAAGTTTTTTATTCCTATGGATCCCTTCCTGCGACAATAGCTTGAGCTACCTGCTTCCCTTCAGATGATTTGGTTAGCTTCTTCTAGAGGTCCTTCAGTCCTAGGTTTGGTAAGAGAATCGCACTGCTACTGGCCTTGGGGTGCTGCACTATGCCTCCCAGTTTTCCAAAGCACTCCTCATTCTTTTGTAATTGGTCTCTTAATGTAACTTTCCTCAGTTTCAATCTCAGTGTTCCTTCTGCTTCCTGACAAGACCCTGAGAGATTCAAAGACCGCTTCAACTGTCAACCTTATATGTACTTATCAGACATCGTAGTCCTAAGTAAATAAAAAATCAAGCTCATTAACTTTCTTTCCTTTCTCCGCTTTTCCCCTCTGCCTTCCCTCTCTTCTCCTTCCCTTCTTCTTTTTTTTTTTTTTGCTTTCTTTCTACACCATTTCTCTTCTTTCTCCTCCCTCTCCTGCCTTCCTTCCTCCTTTCTCCTCCCTTTTACCTTTTTTTTTTCACTCAAAAACATCTATAGAGCAGCTACTGGGTATTGTTCAAAGGGATAGCAAGAGAAAACTAACTAAAAGGAAAACCTCTACTCTTTTGGATCTCATGTTCTAGTGGAAGAAGACAGAAAATAAACAATTACTTAGTACATTAGGCAACTGTATCGATTTTGGACAAAAATAAAGCAGGGGAAAAGTCTACACTGAAGATGTCTAGTGGGTTGTGCTATTTCAGAAATAGTCAGAAAAATATACTCTAAAATGTGAAAAAGTCGCATTTAAGTACAGAATGAATGGCATAGAGATAAGTGAGGAGCTTAGAAGTCATGCAGTTGCCTGGGAGAAGAATACGCCAGACAAAGCAAAAGGCAAGATACCTGACTCTAGGTCAAAACAATGTGTTTCTCTCTGTTGTCTTTACAGCTAAAAATAAATGGACTTTATGCTAATCTGATGCAATGCAGATATCAGAATTTTCCCAGTAAATAAAATAATAAGATAAAACTATTCAGTAAATTTTGTTCTCTAACAATATTGATCCACATAAAACTACATGGACAAGCCTTATATGAAGATTGATATTCTACTTTAACCTTATTTAGTCTTTATTTTTTTCTGTTTAACCTTATTTAAAAATTTCAACTTTGAAATATTTAGTTTCTCTGCTGGCTTGCTTTTAAAAAATCAATTTTAACATCATTAAAAGTCAAGACAAGTAGGTTTAAAAAGAATTTTCTAATTTAATAATTTATATTTAGAAATTTCAGCTATGTAGTTGTCTTTATAATTAGCAATAATATTTTAAAGCAATCCCTTATTTCTTTAAATTATATCAGTCTGCTGAAAACTTGAGTATTCAAATGTGTTGTAATTATTCCATGTTTAATTCATTTAGATTGATATATTTTATACAAAAAATATGTGAACGTACAAGAGTCTGATTCAGCATTCTAAAATTCAGGTAAGTCAGTTGTGTGGAGCACATGTACCAAAAATATTTTCTATACATTCTTTGATAAAATTTCTGACTTTAGTTTTATTATGATACCTGTCAACTAAGAATATAAACATGTAAAATTTTATTTTTATAATGAAATGTGATTATGACAATTTATTAACATTAGAATAACAATTTTCAATAGTAAGAACTTTTATTCAAATTCATTACCCTCACAAGAGATGTGCTAAATTAATGCCAAATTAACTTCAAATCTGCCTAAAGTCAACTTGATAAACAAAATCCCACTGTGAATTCTGATATTTGCAACAGCATGGATGGACCTGAAGAGTACTATGCTTAGTGAAATAAGTCAGAGAAAGATAAATACTGTATGCTATCACTTATATGTGTAATCTTAAATATAAAACGAATGAGTATAACAAAACAGAAACAGACACAGATACAGAGAACAAACCAGTGGTTACCAGTAGGGGTAGGAGCAAGATAAGAGTAGAGGATTAAGAGGTACAAACTACTATATATAAAATAGATAAGCTATAAGGATATATTATACAGCACAGGGAATATAGCCAATATTTTATAATAACTTAAAATGGAATATAATCTATAAAAATATTGAATCACTATGTTGCACACCTGAAATTAATGTAATATTGTAAATCAACTATACTTCAATAAAATAGTTTTATATATTAAAAAAAAATCCTACTGTGAATTCCTCTAAGAACATCTTTAATAATGCAGTTGACAGCCACCATATAGTTTGCACATGCTGTACTTAGAAGATATTCCCTTTAAAGTAGCCAATTATATTCTACAACTTTAAGTACCTTTGCTGAAAATCATTCATTTCCAAGTCCTATAAAATGTCTTCAATATTTTTAACGAAAGCAAATTTTTATTTAGAATAATCACTGTAAATAATATTATTCTGCTTTAGTTGTAATTCTATTAAATTAAAATGTTATTTTATTAGTTTAAGAGAAATAAATGATTCACAAAGTAAGTGTAAAAAGAATATCAAAGGGATTCTTAATCATTCTATTTCTAATTGTAGAGTGTTTTTGAAATGCTATTTATTAAAAATAAAGAATTAATTTTTTAGTTTATATCAAATTTTACAAAATAAGTAATCAAGAAATCCTACATTGGATATGGTCTTTATGGTATTTTTGATAAGGCACCTAGAATAGTACTACTCAATTCTAATAAAGAATAAATTTGAACTGTAGAATCTTAACTAACAAGAAACTCATAGGAAAATAGTAACATCTATTATTTTTGTATCTTTTCTTTTTTCTGCACAAAGTATAAAATAAGTGAATATGGGGCCGTGTATCCTCCAAAATGGACCATTCACTGCATCTGTCAGTCTCAGACTGCACACACCTCACAGACCACAACCCCATCCATGTTTACCTAGCACTGCATAATAATTCAAAAATAACGCTCACTGATAAAGTGAATAGATTTCTAAGTTTATAATGTATAAATTAATGCAAAATTAAAAAAATAAGTTTATACTCTTTCAGACTAGTTATGAAAATATCCCATTTTAATTTACAAACATTTTATTTTCTAATTTTTTTATTAGGTACTTACTTTAAGGGATATGGATTATTGGGGTATTATGACCCTTTTAGCCTAAATGATGTTTTCTTAATATTGACCTTGGTGTCTTCACTTCTTTCACTAAGGAAATGTCAACTACTTTGGAATTGTAAAAGTAATTTTTTGTTGTTGTTGTTTTGGTGGTAGTAGTTGTCATTGTTATTATGTGTGTATACTCATAATTTTGTATTTATCACATAAGATTTCATACATTTATGTGATACAATGGAAAATAATCCAATTATTTCAAATAATTAAAAAAACTTTCTATCTTTATTGAGGTATACTTAATATGTAAAAATTGTACATATTAAATGTATACATTTTGATGAGTTTGGACTTTTTAAACTTTGTCACTTTTATTACTGTTCCCCAGAGACAACTGCTTTTAATTTCTTCTGTTTTAACAGTTTCTGGAAGCTATCTTCATATTTCTAAGTGATCATCTTGGATTATTTCTTGATTAATTATGTTTACTCATTAACCATTGACCTAATATGAATGATAGGTGAAGAGTTAATTGATTTACATCTCCTATGTTTCTCATCAATCTCTCCTTTCTAATAATTGCATCATGTTTTTATTACCTGTACTTATTATTTTTTAAACTTTAAATAATAAGCTTAAATTGGGACATTTTACTTTATTAATATACAGCAGTGTTTACTGATTCTCTTCTTCAAAGTAAGAAAAGTTTATCAGAATTATTAACCATCCTCCTGTCCCTCCACTCCATACATTCCTTCCAATGTTACATTTATTTACATTTGTTGATAAAATTTATTTTTTAATGATAATTACATTTCTGTGCTTAGTAATTTTTAATCTAAAATTTGAATATCAATAAGTAACCTTTAATATGGCGTGTTTATGTAAATATTATTTACTGCTGATCCCGTTAGTGAGATCAAAGGGATTGCACCTTCTTCTCTGGTTCTTAGTGTGAATGCCCTGTGCCACTCAAAGGAGAAAATTTCTAGAAACAAGGTCAAGTAGATTTTCTTTCTAAACTTCACTAATTGCTCAAATTTATGTTACATGTTAGTTCTATTTATATTTGAATGATGACATTGTTGCACAGAAGTTTTGTTTTGTTCCTTTTCCTAGAACTTCTGGTTGCCTTTCCAATTTCTTGTTGGGATTTGGAAAATATTTCTCCTTTTTCAAATCCAAACACTCATTAAGGTTTTAGAATTCATTCTAATCTCCAAAATGAACATATCCTTGCTCATAAATTTTGCTCTAATTTTGGCCAAGTTACCTTTCAGGCCTGCTGTTTTCCTTAGCTTTTTTCACTGAACTAATGGATGACCTATATAATTTCTCATATACTACACTATCTTCATTTTTGGTTTCCAACTTCTAGTTATTTCCTTTAAACGGGTTTGTGGGATGTAGAATTTCTTCATCTAAGCAGTTCAGTAAGTGACATTTTTTTAAAACTCTCATACTTGTTGGATATTGTTTGGCTAAGATATAAGATTCAAGAAAAAAAAACAAAATTTTTTAGAAGGTTAAAAGAATTGCTCCAGTCTTCTAGAATTGATTGCTGCTGCTACATAACAGGGTCCAATGTCATGGCTGAACAAAGTTGAAGAAGGGAGTTTCTAAAGTAAGCACTGAGTTGATGTGAGTTTTCTGGGGTTGTGGGGTGCATGGGGCAAGGCATAATAAGCATGGTGGAATACCTTTAAAGTGGTTTAAACAATGTTATGACAGGTAAGATAGTGTGGTTTTGATTACTCTTTTCCTACATAGAATTTTCTACTGATACCTGACATTTCTTCTCTTCAACAAGGAGAAAGGCTTTGGAACTAGACTGTGTGGAAGACAAGAGGTGGAGAATAATATAGATGAGAAGATAGTAATCACTTGCCAACTTGAGTAATTAATCATTTTATTTTTATTTTAGCTTAAAATTTCCAAGTATATACCAGAGTTGGATAGAAAATTTGTGATGCTTAGTTTTAATCAGTTGAAAGTTCTTAAGAGCAGAAACTAAAATTTACAGGAGGAGGTAGATATTCTACCTCAAGATTGTAAAACCAGATATTGCCCAAGAGTTTTCAGCCTGCATATACATTTCATAGCCTCCATGATCACATAGCTAATTCCTAGAAATAAATCTCTCTCTCTCTCTGTCTTCCTCTCTCTCTATATATAAAATAAAATATGTATATATATATATATATGCATCTGCACACACACACATATATGCATCTGCACACACACATATATGTATATGCATACATATACACATATATACATATATACTAGCTCTGGAGAACCTGACATTGTTACCACAGTTTCTTCATCTAATCTCCCTATAAGTTTTTGTTTGTTTGTTTTTGCTGAGGCATTTAAACAAATCACCACTGATATCTCCTAATTTTATCACCATAATTAAGTATACATCTCTTAAAAATGTGATTTTTTTTACTTAATCACAATACTCTTTTTATATTTATCAAAATTAAAAATAATTTCTTGGTGTCTTTAACAGTCAGTCCATTCAAATTCAAATTTCCCTAGCTGTCTTTAAGATGACTATTTTAGAGTTGGCTTATTCAAATCTCTATCCAGACAAAGGCAAAGTATTTATTTCATTTAATTGAACTATAGAATACCTGTATTCTAACTGTGTTGTTTAACTTTCTCATGATATTATTTTAATTGCTCTCCTATCTGTATTTTCTAATAAATCTTAATTTGGACCTAACAATTTTATATTTTGTTTCCATATATTTTTGTGATAATATTTCATTGGCAATGATAAAAATGGCTCGACAGTTTCTTAAAACACAGCACATATACCTCGCATATGACCTGACAACTTGACTCCTAGGCATTTTCATAAAAGAAAAAAGCATAATTCCTAAGCCCTGTACACAGGTGTTCATAGCAGCTTTCTTTGTAATAGAAGTAAACGTCCCAAATGTCCATCAACAGATAAATGATTACATATATTCTTGCGTATATATACAATGGGAATTCTAGGAAATAAAATGAAATGAGCTATTGATAAAACAACATAGATGAGACTCTAAATAGTTATGCTGAATGAAGGAAGCCATAGAAAAATGAGCATACACTAATACCAATTATATAAAATTCTAGAAAATAGAAATCAATCTGCAATAACAGATCAGTTGTTGCCTGGAGACACGGGTCTGGAAGGGTGAGAAAGTTGTATTAAAAAAAGGGCCTGATAAAACTTTTGGTGAAGATAAATATTCTCACTACATCTACTATGGTGGTGGAATCTTGCATACATAAACCTCAAAACTTATCAGATGTACACTTTAAATGTGAACAAGTTGTAAGTTAATTATAACCAATAAAGCTGTTAAAAATAAAAACAGTTGGGTGAAGCTTAAAGAATGACTGTAAGGAAATTTATAACCCTAAATGCATGTAATGCTTTTAAAGTGTTGGAAAAATCAATGATCTATGCATCTATATTAAAATGTTGGAGAAAACAACAAACAAACTCTAACCAAAATAAAGGAAAAGTAAAATGTTGATGGGATTGGAAACCAATGAAAAAGAACAAAAAGAGGAGAATAAGTAACCATACTCAATAGCTGGTATTTTGCAAAGATTAATAAGACTCATAAACCCTAACAATTCTGACAAAGAAAAGTGTGAGGGGAGCAAAAATTGACTAATATAAGGTATGAGAAAGGGACATCACTTCAGATTTTGCAAACATTAAAAATTTTAAAAAATCGTCATAATCAATTTTACAGCAATAGATTCATGAATTTAGTTTATTTTTTCTTTATAGGAATTTGTCCTTTGTTAATCACAACCAGAATATTTACTGAACAGTTACATTGTGCCATTCACTGTGCTGGGAATGGGAGATGCACAGATTAGAAGAGACTATTTCTGTTCTTAAGTTGCTTAATGTAGATTTCAGTAATAGCTAGTCATTCTAAATAAAAGTTTTTTATACTCAGGACTCCTAATATCAAACTAGTTGGTCAAGGATCTTCCCACCCCTTACACAGTTGGAGAATTCACTACTTTTATTTTCACTTTCCAAATTAGATAAAAAGGAGGACTCCTCAATGAATTTAGTTTACATGGACTCAAAAGATAATGGACTAAAAAGATAATGGAAAATAGGAAACCTCTCTATACAAAGGAAGGACATTGAATCTGATATATTTTCCTCTTCTTTTTCCTTAAAGAAAACCCTAGATTAAGATTGGAGAATTTCTCTAAATTTTTAAGAAAGAAAAAATGACAATCTTACACAAATTCTTCCAGAGAATAAAAAAGCATGTCTACTCTCAAACCTATTTTCTAAGACCAGCATAACCTTGATACCAAAACTTGACAGAAATATTACAAAAAAGGGAAAGTTATGGACATATCTCTTTTATAATCATAAATGCAAAAATCCAAAACACAACCAAGTAAGTGGGGATAAAATGACAGTTTAGCATTTAAAAACTATCGATACAATTAACAATATTAAGTGAAAGAAGTGGAAAAATGATATTTTCTTCATAGATACAAAACAATCATTTGATTATATTCAACGCATTATAAAACAAAAATTAAAAACTCTTTTTGATGCTCAATTCATGAATCATTAAAAGGAGGCAAATTAGAACAATAATGAGACAACACTACACATCTATTCAAATGAAAAATATATATTAAATATATAAAATTACAAAATGAAGACTTGTAATAAAAATGAGTCTAACAAAATATATATATATATATATATATATATATAAAATACATTAAAAATACAGTTCCTCATTAGTTCCAAGTGCTAACAAGGAGGCAAAGCAATTGGAACTTTCCTTCATTGCTGGTGGGAACACAAAATGGTACAGTCACTCTGTTTGTCACTTTCATATTAAATTAAATATACACTTACCATATAACCGAACAATTTTACTGCTTGGTTTTTGCCCTGGAAAAATGACATCTTTTATTCACATGAATGTTCATAGTGCCTCTATTCATAATTGACCAGAATTGGAGACAGCCCATTGTCCGTGAATAGGTAAACAAGTTATGCATAGCCATAAAATTTAATACTACTAAGTAAGAATAGACTACTGATATCCACAATATAGCTGAATTTCAAATGCATTACACTGAAAGAAAGAAAACATTCTTAAAAAGTTAAATGCTGTATGATTCCATTTACATGACATTCTAGAAAACGCAAAACTATAGGAAACAAGAACAAATTAGTTGTTGCCAGGTTTGGGGATGGGAGAAAGTGCTGACTACAAACAAGACAGCATAATAAAGAATTTTCTGATTCTGTATTTTGATTGTGGTGGTTGTTATACAAAGGTACACAAATGCTAAAATCCATGGAAACATACCCTAAAATATGTAAATTGTATGGTATGTATATAAAAATTAATACCAATCATAAATAATAAACTGCATATAGAAAATTAAAGAATCTTCTGTAATCTAGTAAAGGACAAAAAAGAAAAACAGGGGGCTTCCCTGGTGGTGCAGTGGTTGAGAATCTACCTGCTAATGCAGGGGACATGGGTTCGAGCCCTGGTCTGGGAAGATCCCACACGCCACGGAGCAACTACGCCTGTGAGCCACAACTACTGAACCTGCGCGTCTGGAGCCTGTGCTCCACAAGAGAGGCCACGATAGTGAGAGGCCCGTGCACCGCGATGAAGAGTGGCCCCCACTTGCCACAACTAGAGAAAGCCCTCGCACAGAAACGAAGACCCAACACAGCAAAAATAAATAAATTAATTAATAAACTCCTACCCCCAACATCTTCTTTAAAAAAAAAATAAAAACATGATATTTAATTAAGAATTAATGAAAACCTACCCTGCCAATGAGAGAAGAGGATCTTCTGGTACTACTTCTGTAAAACATTGTCCTAACAAGTCTAACAAGTATAAATATTGGAAATGAAATAAAACTCTTATTTTTGCAGATGACATGACTGTATATATAGAAAATCCAAGGAAATACTGAAAAAAATTGTACCTCTTAAATATTAATATACCTTGTATGTTTAATAAAATGTTGAAAGAAAGAGAGGGAGAGAGATAAAAGAAACAAATTTAAAGCAGTACCTTGCAGAGAGATCTGAAATAGGCTAAACTATAATATTATGTAACAAGGAAATTCCAATCTTGAGTAAATGAAATTTATATCTGGATATCCACCCAGGATGAAGCATGAAGTTAGAAGGAACAGGAATTTTCTCCTTGAGGGAATATGCAGTGATGAAAGATTGTAATCTTATTTATCACATCATAGCTTATTTCCAAATCTATTTTATTAAAGTTAAAATCCTAGGCTTCCCTGGTGGTGCAGTGGTTGAGAGTCCGCCTGCCGATGCAGGGGACGCGGGTTAGTGCCCTGGTCCAGGAGGATCCCACATGCTGCGGAGCGGCTGGGCCCGTGAGCCATGGCCGCTGAGCCTGAGTGTCCGGAACCTGTGTTCCGCAACGGGAGAGGCCACAACAGTGAGAGGCCCGCGTACCACACACACACAAAAAAAGCTAAAATCCTATGTGAAATGAACAAAACTTTGAGTGGACTAGAGAAAAATTTTCCCTTAACAATAGTCTCTAGAAATAGTGGGCTACCATGTGATAGTTAGAGCTAAGAACAATATTCTTGTTGATATTGGACAGAACTGAAAGTTTGTTCAAGTCAGAGACTGCTTTTATAAAAAGGCTTCTCTCTAAAACTCGGAGCTTAAAAGACAGAATGTAAGAAATAAGACAAAAATCATTAAGGTAAATAAAGAATAGTATGAATAGATTTAGCTAGGATTATTTGACAGAGCTTAGTAAAATATATTTATATTATGATTTTTTAATTCTTCAAATTTAGCTATATGTTTCACCTTCTTTGCAGTTAAATCATAGCACTATGAAAGACATGTGTTAATAGATGGAATATCAGCTTATTCTTGATGTTCTTTTTGAAAAAATCTTACTTTTATTCACAATACTTTTTGACCATCTAATATGAGCCTGAAAACATTTGATAGCATAAAAATCACTTAATGGATTAACATGTGGAATCACACAAACATACAATATTTTTATAATAAAATGATATCTAAATAAATACATTTGTATATAGTCAAAGAAAACATATTCTGAATTACACTTTATCCCATTTCTTTCTTTCATAAATCAAAGGTTTGAGATCTTGAGTCCTTTAACACAGGGGGTAGAAAACTATGACCCATGGACCAAATCTGACCTGCTACTGATTGCACAGCCCACAAGCTAAGAATAGTTTTTACATTTTTAAATGGTCAGGGAAAAAATTTTAAAAAATGAATATATTCCATGACTTGTGAAAAATATACAAAATTCAAATTCCATTGCCTATAAATAAAGTTTTATTGGAACCAAACAATACACATTTCTTTCTATGTTGTTATGGCTTCTTTCATGCTGCTCAGCAGAGTGGAGTAGTTGAGACAGAGACTAAATGGCCTGCAGTTCTGAAAGTATTTACTATCTGACCCTTTACAGAAAAAGTTTCCTGACCTGGGTTTTACAACAGTATGTGGCAGAGGAAATGCCATTTCTTGTCTAGGCATATTCTTCTGACAAGGACTGATGCAGCAGAAAGACTCAAATATTATGAGTGCCCTATTACATATTTCTGCTCTTCTACCTTAAATAAAAGTGTGACAAGCCTATATTGAGGTTCTTCCTAGTGGTTTTAAACACAATCTCCTATGCAGAAAAACTGACAATATCAGGAGGATAATTCTTTTACTGCATTTTAAATGTGTTTGGGGTCAATGCACATTTTGCAGGCAGAATGGAATTCTCATGGCTCTAATAATTTTTGCAAACTTATTTCAGGGCTGTGCTAATTGACAAATTTAAATCATAGTTTGCAGCCACAACACATTTTGTTTTATGCAAGCATATCTCGTGTCTTCCCAGCAGCCTTTATTTAGAGATCCATGATTCCCCTATTCCATGCAAATGATCATTGATTGTTAGGCCAAATGGAGTCCGTGTGTTGGAAACATACACCAGAAAAATTTTTTTTTTCTCTAAGACCTTAAGTTCTGAGAAGAGTAAAAGGTTGTCCATGTACCAATACTCCCCATAAATACATGCTAAGCTGTGTCAGTAGGAGAGAATGAGCCCCATACTCAGAGAGAAGTGCTCGGAGCAGGAAAATAAAGGGTGAAAAACTAAAAGACTTGTTTAAATGCCTTTTAGTTTTTGAGAAGTGCTTGGAATAGGCAAATATCTGGATGTCTAAGTGATATGAACCCAATTAATTATTTTTTTCTTAATCTAATCTTGTTGCAATTCAGATTTTTGATTTTTATAAACAATATATTCTTGCTAAAAAAAAGACTAAATTTGAATTAACTTCCTTAGGATTTTTCCCCTCTCACAATTTTCTGGATTGAAAAAAAATATACTCTTTAAAGTATTTTTAAACAAAAAAACTCCTCCCATCTATTTCTCAAAACTGTTTCCTTAAAATTTAGTTAAAGCCTCCTCAGCCTCTAATAAAATGAACAGCCAGAGGAAGAACTAGATTTAGTTAACCATCAGCTAGTTTCTATGCTAAACAGTTTTATACAAGTTTATCATATGGCACTAATAGCAGTACATCAAAGGGGGAAAACATGTAATTAAATTAGTACAAAAATATGAAAATGTATGTAATTGCCTTATAAGATGAATTAGTGGTTTCTTTAAATCTATCCCTACCTCACACATGGTTTCCCCAAATGACAGACATATTCACACTGATACTATTACTGTGTCCATCATATAAATGCTACACTAAATGTAAATGCACAAACAAATATGATCATTTGGCTCTAAGAGAGCCTTGGCTAAAGACCAGGAAGTAGCCTGTATAGTGAAGAATTAAACTTACCTGAAGAGAGGTCTGGTCTTTGCTGCAGCTACTGGGAGGTGATCTCTAGGCTCTTGGAATATCATGTCAAATAGAAGTATCTTTGACTGAGGCCTCTGGCCACCAGACAGACTAACAGTGTAATTTATGTTGGATGTATTGATAATTTATTTGGGCCATGCAGTATCAGTTTTACCTCCAGAAGGGAATGGAAAAAAAAAGTATCATTCCCAACCACAGGAAAGGGCTGGTGACTAAAGGTCAGTCAAGCAGGTAGTATGTGAATGAGCTCCCCGTCAAACTCTGGAAACCAAATGCTCAGGTGAGCTTCCTTGATTGGCAATACTCCATGTGTATTATTAGACATGAATTGTAGAAAAGTAATGCTGTCTTAATTCCACAGAAGAGGACTGAAGCTCTGCATTTGATATTTCTCCTAATATTTTCAACATGTGCTTCTTCTCCTAGCTGATTTTAATCTGTACCTTTTCAACGTAATAAATTGTAACTGTAAATAGAATAGAAAAAAAAAAAAACACCTGTTTCCCTAGACTCAAAATTTATTTTAATAATGAATATAGTTCACACATAAAGTTCTTCTTTTATTTCTGTCATTTCTAATATAATGAAAATATATTTCAACTAGTTTCAAAAAAAATTAAATATTGTTGTGGGCCTCTAGTCAAAAAACCAATGCGAACACATTTAGAAAAATAGACCAGAATGTCTCAGTGGTTTGCCCTGAGGAGCAATTCTTGGCCATGGGGGATGTGAGACATAGGATAAAAGCCCAAGAGTTGCAAGGCATGCTCAGTAAAACCATACAAATATGAGTATGTGCCTATAACAGATGAAAGAAGGACAATCGCCAACCTGCTGGGATATGGGATTTCAGATCCAAGGGTATGATTTCAAAGCTCATGTGGAATGAAGACTGCCCCAACTGAAAGCAATCCACCTGACTAAAAAGAAGAAGAAGAAAGAAACAGGGCAGAATGCAATTGAAGTCCCCAATTTGGGATTTCTAGGATGAGGAGACAAATCTAGGGAGACCTTCAAGATGGAGGAGGAGTAAGACGGGGAGATCCCTTCCTCCCCACAAATACATCAAAAACACATCTACATGTGGAAAACTCCTATAGAACACCTACTGAACACTGGCAGAAGTCCCAAAAGGCAAGAAAATCCCCCACCTAACTGGGTAGGGCAAAAGAAAAAAGAAAAAAAAAACAAAGACAAAAGAATAAGGACAGGGCCTGTACCTCTGGGAGGGAGCTGTGAAGGAGGAAAAGTTTCCACACACTAGGAAGCCCCTTCACTGGCAGAGATGAGTGGGGGGCGGGGGCGGGGGAAGCTTCAGAGTCACAGAGGACAGCACAGCAACTGGGTGCAGAGGGAAAAGTGAAGAGATTCCCGCACAGAGGATTGGTGCTGACCAACACTCACCAGCCAGAGAGGCTTGTCTGCTCACCTGATGGGGTGGATGGGGGCTGGGAGCTGAGGCTCAGGCTTCAGAGGTCTGAGCCCAGGGAGAGGACTGGGGTTGGCTGTGTGAACACAGCTTGAGGGGACTAGTGTGTCACAGCTAGCTGGGAAAGAGTCAGGGAAAATAACTGGACCTGCCTAAGAAGCAAGAGACTATTGTTTTGGAGTGCACGAGGAGAAGAGATTCCTTCCCCATCTGCCCACAGAAGGCAGAGCACCACCTAATGAGCTCCAGTGATAGGCGTGAGCTGCAGCTATCAGCTCGGACCCCAGAGACAGGCATGAAACATTAACACTGCTGCTGCAGGCACCAAGAATCCTGTGTGCAAGCACAGGTCACTATCCACACCCTCCCGGGAGCCTGTGCAGCCTGCCACTGCCAGGGTCCTGTGATCCAGGAACAAATTCCCCGGGACAACACATGGCACGTCTCAGGCTGTTGCAATGTCATGCTGGCCTCTGCCGCTGCAGGCTCGCCCTGCATTCCAAATATAACTACCGTACCCTGCTCCCTCCCAAGCCTGAGTGAGCCAGAACCCCTAATCAGTCACCCTGTCCGGGTTGGAACAGATGCCTGAGGGTGACCTACATGCAGAGGTGGGGCCAAAACCAAAGCTGAACCCCAGGAGCTGTGCGAACAAAGAAGAGAAAGGGAAATTTCGCCGTGTAGCCTCAGAAGCAGCAGATTTAATCACCACAACAAACTTGATGTACCTTGCATCTGTGGAATACCTAAACAGAAAATGAATCAAACCAAAACTGAGTCAGTGGACTTTGAGAGGAACTGTAGACTTGGGGTTTGCTGTCTGTGACTGACTTGTTTCTGATTTTTATGATTATCTTAGTATAATTTTTAGCACTTATCATTGGTGGATTTGTTTATTGGTTTGGTTGCTCTCTTCTTTTTTTTATTATTATTTTTTATTATTTTATTTTATTTTTTTTATTTTACTAATGGATTTAATTTATTTTTTTTATTATTCTTTCTTTTTTTTCTCACTTTTCTTCTGAGCTGTGTGGCTGACAGGGTATTCACGCTCCAGCCTGGTGTCAGGCCTGAACCTCTGGGGTGGGAGAGGCAATTTCAGGACATTGGACCACCAGAGACGTCCTGGCCCCATGTAAAAATCAGTTGGTGAGAGCTCTCCCAGAGATCTCTGTCTCAGCACTAAGAGCCAGCTCCACCCAGCAGGCAGCAAGCTCCAGTGCTGGACACCACATGCCAAACAACTAGCAAGACAGGAACACAACCCTATCCATTAGCAGAGAGGCTGCCTAAAATCAAAATAAGTTCACAGACACCGCAAAACACACCACCAAATGCAGCCTGCCCACCAGAAAGACAAGATGCAGCCCCACCCACCAGTACACAGGCACCAGTTCCCTCCACCAGGAAGCTGACACAAGCCAATAAAACAACTTTACCCACTGGGGGCAGACACACACAAAAAAAGGAACTATGAACCCGCAGTCTGAGAAAAGGAGACCCCAAACAGAGTAAGTTAAACAAAATGAGAAAACAGAGAAATATGCAGCAGATGAAGGAGCAAGATAAAAACCCACCAGACCAAATAAATGAAGAGGAAAGAGGCAGCTGACTGGAAAAAGAATTCAGAGTAATGAGTGTAAACGTGATCCAAAATCTTGGAAATAGAATGGAGAAAATACAAGAAACGTTTAACAAGGACCTAGAAGAACTAAAGAGCAAACAAACAATCATGAACAACGCAATAAATGAAATTAAAAATTCTCTAGAAGTAATCAATAGCAGAATAATGGAGGCAGAAGAATGGATAAGTGACCTGGAAGATAAAATAGTAGAAATAACTACCACAGAGCAGAATAAAGAAAAAACAATGTAAAGAATTGAGGACAGTCTCAGAGACCTCTGGGACAACATTAAACACACGAACATTCAAATTATAGGGGTCCCAGAAGAAGAAGAGAGGCACTGAGAAAATATTTGAAGAGATTATAGTTGAAAACTTCCCTAACATGGGAAAGGAAATAGTCAATCAAGTTCAGGAAGCACAGAGAGTCCCATACAGGATAAATCCAAGGAGAAACACGCCAAGACACATATTAATCAAACTATCAAAAATTAAATACAAAGAAAATATATTAAAAGTAGCAAGGGAAAAGCAACAAATAACATACAACGGAATACCCATAAGGTTAACAGCTGATCTTCCAGCAGAAAATCTGCAAGCCAGAAGAGTGTGGCAGGGCCCATTTAAAGGGATGAAAGGGAAAAACCTACAACCAAGATTACCCACCAAGGATCTCGTTCAGATTCAATGGAGAAATTAAAACCTTTACAACAAGCAAAAGTTAAGAGAATTCACCACCACCAAACCAGCTTTACAACAAATGCCAAAGGAATGTCTCTAGGCAGGAGACACAAGAGAAGGAAAAGATCCACAAAAAAGTCCCTGAAATAATTAAGAAAATGGTAATAGGTACGTACATATAGATAATTACCCTAAATGTAAATGGATTAAATGCTCCAACCAAAAGACATAAACTGACTGAATGGATACAAAAATAAGACCCATATATATGCTATCTACAAGAGACCCACTTCAAAACTAGGGACACATACAGACTGAAAGTGAAGGGATGGAAAAATTATTCCATGCAAATTCAAATCAAAAGGAAGCTGGAGTAGCAATTCTCATATCAGATAAAATAGACTTTAAAATAAAGATTACTACAGGAGACATAGAGGATATTGCATAATGATCAAGGGATCAATCCAAGAAGAAGATAGAACAATTGTAAATATTTATGCACCCAACATAGGTGCACCTCAATACATAAGGCAAATGTTAACAGCCATAAAAGGGGAAATCAACAGTAACACAATAATAGTAGGGGATTTTAACAGCACACTTTTACCAATGGACAGATCATCCAAAATGAAAATAATTAAGGAAACCAAAGCATTAAATGACACATTAAACAACATGGAGTTAACTGATATTTATAGGACATTCCATCCAAAACCAACAGAATACACATTTTTCTCTAGTGCTCATGGAACATTCTCCAGGATAGATCATATCTTGGGTCACAAATCAAGCCCTAGTCAAGTTAAGAAAACTGAAATGATATTAAGTATCTTTTCTGACCACAATGCTATGAGAATAGATATCAATTACAGGAAAACAATTGTAAAAAATACAAAACATGGAGGCTAAACCATACTCTGCTAAATAACCCAGATATCACTGAAGAAATCAAAGAGGAAATAAAAAAATACCTAGAAAGAAATGAAAATGAAAACAGGAGGACCCAATACCTATGGGATGCAGCAAAAGCAGTTCTAAGAGGGAAGTTTATAGCAATGCAATTCTACCTCGAGAAACAAGAAACATCTCAAATAAACAACCTAACCTTATACCTAAAGCAATTAGGGAAAGAAGAACAAAACAACGCAAAGTTAGCAGAAGGAAAGAAATCATAAAGATCAGGTCAGAGATAAATGAAAAAGAAAAGAAGGAAACGATAGCAAAGATCAATTAAACTAAAAGCTGGTTCTTTGAGAAGATAAACAAAATTGATAAACCATTAGCCTGACTCATCAAGAAAAAAAGAGAGAAGACTAAAATCAACAGAATTAGAAATGAAAAAGGAGAAGTAAGAACTGACACTGAAAAATAGAAAGACACATGAGAGATTACTACAAGCAACTATAGGCCAAGAAAATGGACAACCAGGAAGAAATGGACAAATTCTTAGAATAGTACAACCTCCCAAGACTGAACAGAAAGAAATAGAAAATATAAACAGACAAATCACAAGCACTGAAATAAAAACTGTGATTAAAAATCTTCCACCATAAGAAAGCAAAGGACTAGATGGCTTCACAGGCGAATTCTATCAAACATTTAGAGAAGAGCTAACACCTATCCTCCCAAAACTCTTCCAAAATATAGCAGAGTGAGGAACACTTCCAAACTCATTCTACAAGGCCACCATCACCCTGATACCAAAACCAGACAAAGATGTCACAAAAATAGAAAAGTACAGACCAATATCACTGATGAACATAGATGCAAATATCTTCAACAAAATACTAGCAAACAGAATCCATAAGCATATTAAAAGTATCATACACCATGATCAAGTGGGGTTTATTCCAGGAATGCAAGGATTCTTCAATATACGCAAATCAATCAATGTGATACACCATATTAACAAATTGAAGGATAAAAACCATATGATCATCTCAATAGATGCAAAAAAAGCTTTCCACAAAATTCAACACCCATTTATGATTAAAAACTCTCCAGAAAGTAGGCATAAAGAGAACTTACCTCAACATAATAAAGGCCATATATGACAAACTCACAGCCAATGTCATTTTCAATGGTGAAAAACTGAAACCATTTCCTCTAAAACCAGGAGTAAGACAAGGTTGCCCACTCTCACCTCTATTATTCAACATAGTTTTGGAAGTTTTAGCCCCAGCAATCAAAAAAAAAAAAAAAAAGAAAGAAAGAAAAAAGATAAAAAGAAATGAAAGGAATCCAAATTGGAAAAGAAGAAGTAAAATGGTCACTGTTTGCAGATGACATGTCACTATACATAGAGAATCCTAAAATGCTACCAGAAAACTACTAGAGCTAATCAATGAATTTGGTAAAGTAGCAGGTTACAAAATTAATGCAGACATCTCTTTCATTCCTATACACTAATGATGAAAAATCTGAAAGAGAAATTAAGGAAACACTCCCGTTTACCATTGCAACAAAAATAATGAAATACCTAGGAATAAACCTACCTAAGGAGACAAAAGACCTGTATGCAGAAAACTTTAAGACACTGATGAAAGAAATTAAAGATGATACAAACAGATGGAGAGGTATACCATGTTCTTGGATTGGAAGAATCAACATTGTGAAAATGACTAAGCTACACAAAGCAATCTACAGATTCAATGCAATCCCTACCAAACTACCAATTGCAGTTTTCACAGAACTGGAACAAAAATTTTCACAATTTGTATGGAAACACAAAAGACCCTGAATAGCCAAAGAAATCTTGAGAAAGAAAAACAGAGCTGGAGGAATCAGGCTCCCTGACTTCAGACTACACTACAAAGCTACAGTAAGTAAGACAGTATGGTACTGACACAAAAACAGAAATATAGATCAATGGAACAGGATAGAAAGCCCAGAAATTAACCCACGCATATATGGTCACCTTATCTTTGATAAAGGAGGCAAGCATATACAATGGAGAAAATGTCTTTTCTTCAATAAGTGATGCTGGGAAAACTGGACAGCTACATTTAAAACAATGAAATTAGTACACTTCCTAACACCATACAGACAAAAAACCCTCAAAATGGATTAAACACCCAAAATTAAGGGCAGACTCTATAAAATTCTTAGAGGAAAACATAGACAGAGCACTCTATGATATAAATCACAGTAAGATCCTTTTTGACCCACCTCCTAGAGAAATGGAAATAAAATAAAAAATAAACAAATGGGACCTAATGAAACTTCAAAGCTTTTGCACAGCAAAGGAAACCATAAACAAGATGAAAAGGCAACCCTCAGAATGGGAGAATATATTTACAAATGAAGCAACTGACAAATGATTAATCTCCAAATATACAAGCAGCTCATGCAGCTCAATATCAAAAAAACAAACAACCCAATCCAAAAATGGACAGAAGACGTAAATAGACATTTCTCCAAGAAGATATACAGATTGCCAACAAGCACTTGAAAGGATGCTCAACATCACTAATCATTAGAGAAATGCAGTATCATTAGAGAAATAAGGTATCACCTCACAGCGTTCAGAATGGCCATCATCAAAAAATCTAGAAACAATAAATGCTGGAGAGAGTGTGGAGAAAAGGGAGCCCTCTTGCACTGTTGGTGGGTATGTAAATTAATACAGCCACTATGGAGAATAGTATGGAGGTTCCTCAAGAAACAAAAAAACCCTACCATTCAACCCAGCGATCCCACTACTGGGCACATATCCTAGAAAACCATAATTTAAAAAGTTTCATGTACCACAGTGTTCATTGCAGCACTATTTACAATAGCCACGACCTGGAAGCAACCTATATGTCCATCGACAGTTGAGTGGATATAGAAGATGTGGCACATATATACAATGTAATATTATTCAGCCATAAATGGAAAGTAAACTGAATTATTTGTAGGTGAGTTAGATGGACCTAGAGTCTGTCATACAGAGTGAAGTAAGTCAGAAAGAGAAAAGCAAATACCGTATGCTAACACATATATATGGAATCAAAAAAAAAAAAAAGATTCTGAGGAACCTAGAGGCAGGATAGGAATAAAGATACAGTCGTAGAAAATGGACTTGAGGACATGGGGAGGGGGAAGGGTAAGCTGGGATGAAGTGAGAGAGTAGCATTGACATATATACAGTACCAAATTTAAAATAGATAGCTATTTGAAGCAGCTGCATAGCACAGGGAGATTGGGTGCTTTGTGACCACCTAGAGGGCTTGGATAGGGAGTGTGGGAGGGAGATGCAAGAGGGAGGTGATATGGGGATATATGTATTCATATAGCTGATTCACTTTGCTATACAGCAGAAACTAACACAACTTTGTAAAGCAATTATACTCCAATAAAGATGTTAAAAAAAAAATTAGACCAATCCAAGGTGTAGCATTGATTTAGAGAAGTGACAATTCTTTTACCCTTATTTTGTTACTTATTTCTATTGTGTATTGTTTTCTAATCTGAAAGAGGGCTTAAAGACCATGCTTCATTGATTAGCATTTAGAGAATATGTAACATACAAAAGGCATCATAATGCCATGTCAGCAACCTGGTTTTGTAAGTTCTATCACTTGTGAAGGAAATTTATTTGGACTTTAGAAAGTAAACATGGATAGTTTACTGGTGAATCAAATTAAGAATATTGAAGACCTTGAGAATAAAAGTTTGAGCTAATTTGACAGTTTGGTATATTCATATTCAGTAATGACCTACTCATTGTGATAGTTTATGAGAACTCATGCTTTTTATAGAAAACATAATAAGAAGGCTTGAATTTGTCACTTTATTTAGCATACTAATAATCTCTATTTCACTGACACTTGTTTGTAAAAAAGAAATAACCACTGCTACAGATGATTAATCAAGGTCAATTTTATTATATATACTTAAGAATTTGTCTTCTAGGAAGATAAATAATTATAGGCAAAATTGGAAACTCATTTCCTTTGCATATAGACATTTTTTATAAAATACAATAACACAATATTTCTTATAGTTTAAATCTTCAGAAAGCTTTAATTATATACAGTATGGAATAAAAGTATAATAATTTGAATATATGAAATAGTTTAGTGGCTAAATCCCTGTAAAATTCTGTGATCAATTTTCAAATCACTTCTCAGACCAACTGGTATTAAAACACAGAATAAATTGCTTGGAAAGTTGATTTAACTAAAACACACACACACACACACACACACACAATGATTAAAGATGACAATTTAGGTGATACAAGCGAACTTATTTAACACTTCATGAACCACACAGTCTCTGTTCCCAAGGCTCCAGGGAACTGCAAAATAGTGTAGAAGACAGGAAGTTTGTACAGGATAAAGAATAAAGAACAAGGAAGAGAAAAATAGAAAATATATGACTGACTGGGGCTATGTAGCCAACCTTGTTTGGGGTGAGAAGGTACAAGGAAATAAATATAGAGTCCAGAATTGACTTGGCTTTTGGGGATTAGTTGACTGAATAGACTTTTTTCTGGTCAACCAAAGCATTTATAGGGACAGAAATTTATCTAAGCTTCAGTTTGCTGATGTGACACCCCCAGCAGGAGCAGCTCCACTTTGAGCCTAAGTTATTTCAACAGTCCCCACTCTGGATCATCCTCTTGACCATTCAAGAGGCTTGATATGTTGGTCTTAGAGTGACTCTCTGTTACCATTGTCTCTTCAGGTCTCAGTGTAGTGTTTACAAAAGACCATGTCAGGCTCATATTCTTGGGAGTTGGTTAACTTCTGTTCTTTTTTGTTGATCCAGTCAGAAACATACCATCTGTTGGCTGGTTGGTCAATGGTTGCCCATGTGGATTTAAAACTTTTTTAGAACAAAGTATATTAAAGAGACAATAATTATTAGAAACATAATAATGCCCATGGTTTGGTGAGCACTCCTGAGCCAACATCCCCATGACTCAAACCAGCTAGGATTTCCTGTAACTGTATCTCTACTTTCCAAGAAGCATTTATCGAGCTATTCTGGGGCATTGGAAATCAGGGAGAAGTGAGTGATGAGCAGAAAGAACTACAGCACCACCAGTGTCACAGCAAATCCAACAGTCAATTGGAGGTTGGATGCCCTTCCTTTGCAATGGCTCGAGATACGTGAAACTTGATATTGTTTTCTCAGACCTGGGCAAGGAAAATATGGAAAAAAGAATCATAAAGACTTTCATGGTATAAGAATTAGGAAAAAGATGGTCAGAAAGGGACATAAGAATGGAAAGAAGTGTTCTAGATCAGACATCTTGGGAAGAAGCGGCCACCTTGACATCAGCTACTTTTCCTCCTAGTCAATTTGACTTTGAGGTTTCTGGAGTTTATACAAGACCAGATGTCAAGTGGAGTTTTCTTCAGTTTTGAAATATGCACCCAAGGTTTGATACTTTGTAATTTGACAGTAATGTCAGTGGTCAAGTGTTTAGTAGAGTCCTTTCTACAAATCTCAATTTTGCATCAGAGGAAAACAATAACAGTCCTTAAATTACAGAAGACTTTAAAAATGCCCATTGCTAAAGATCTGATGAGAGTTTATTATAATGGAATTGACAAAGAGATTTGGTTATTTCTTTAATATACAACATCTTAAGATAATAACTGAAATTATGACTGATAATCTTATCCCAGGACATATCAGAATGTTAGGAATTTTATAAAATTTTCAGCACATTTATGTTAATAAAATACACCATATAACCTGAGAAGGCTAAGCATCTATTCTTATAGGACATCTTCCTATGTAATTTAATGTATCAAGTAAGCCTAATTAGTTTAATATTTCTCTTTTCGTATGGAGAGAAAACAAAACTTCTCAAATGTTCCAGGAACCCTCTGAAAAATCCCAAAGTTATTTCAAGGTCCAAAGATTTTATTTAGAATTTAAATTTGGGGAGTTTTCTCAAAAATATTCATTTAACCAAAGTGACAATTAAAGACTTCAAAGGTAAATCCAGAAAAGTATATAGTTGCAAGAAAAATACTTAGCTCTTTAATAATAATAAGACTGGGCTTTCTTAAGTAATCAAAGACCTGATAAAGACAACATGAAGGACAGTAAATTATTTTGTTAAAACACAAAATCTTTGCTTACCAGGCAGATTACTTAAAAGATAAACAAGCATACTATGTTTATAATTTCTTATTAAGAGCAGGCCAATAATATTAGAGTTTTTTCTTTTTTTTTTGTGGTACGCGGGCCTCTCACTGTTGTGGCCTCTCCCGTTGCGGAGCACAGGCTCCAAACGCGCAGGCTCAGCGGCCACGGCTCACAGGTCCAGCCGCTCCGCTGCATATGGGATCTTCCTGGACCGGGGCACGAACCCGTGTCCCCTCCATCGGCAGGCGGACTCTCAACCACTGCACCTCCAAGGAAGCCCAAAAGTTTTTTCTTTTAACAGAGAGAAAACCAATTCTAATTTTGCACCAGTGTACTTTTCATATTAAAATTTATGTTAAAAATACTCTTAAATATGAGTCCATTTTGATATTTGCCAGCTTGACCACACATAAAATTCCTTTCTCAAGATTTCTTTTACACAAAACTTCTAAACCTTTTTACATTTATTCAGATTTTGTTCAAGATTTTTCCTCTTTCTCATTCTGGAACAACTAATAATTATACTTTAGGACAAAATTACTTTCTTTTTTCTCTTACCGCCCCCTCTATAATAACACGCCCCCCATACCTTTTCTTATCCAAAAAACACATTCTATTTTCTTACCTTTCATACACAACTGTTTCTTTCACCCTTATTATTTCTAAATAGTTTCAGTGGATTATAATTATTGACCCTTAGAGTCCTTATTTCCTAATGAAAACTAAGAAGTAAGAAATTGTGGAATGTCCATTACAGTAGCATTCTGTGGAGTGACAAATTTATAAATACATTTTATAATTTCTAGAGGTATATTCTTCCCTATAGTGAAGAAAACATATTTACCTATAGACCCAAATATCTTTAGTTCTTCTGTACAAGGAAGCCAAATGTAGAAAAAACTATGTTCAGTAATTAATGTTTCAGTATTTTATCTTATTTGGAAATCATCAAGATATTCAATGAATATCTATCATTTAACTTATCTCAGTATAACTTTAATGTTTCAAGCTAACAAAAAGATTTTGTAAACTATTTTCAAGGAGACATACCACAAAGCATAATTATTGTTGAAAATTTAACTTATAAACTTTTAACTTTCATCTGTTGAATTTACTTATTTTAGAAATTATGCTTAGATTACTCATGAAAGTTTCATGAGTCGTTAAATGGCTAACCATCATCTTATTTTTTTTTGTTGACAAATTCTGTCACAGTGATAACATGAGCCTATTTGACTTTTAGTAAACTTACGTAGGATAAATGCCATATGTCTGAATTATATTTGATATTGATAACTGTAAAAACATGTCTGTTTTAATGAAGACAGCAAACTTAAACTAGTTTATTTTCCCCCCAAAATTACCCTATATTATGTGAACCTGAAAAAAAGTTTGGGTTACTTTCTACATTTCTGAGAGTATACTTGATTTATATAAATGCTTAAATTTCTTTAAGCCAATTAAATAGGACTTTTTACAGATTAATTTTGGTAATACCATTCAAAGGTAGAAAAAAACACATACTTAATAGCATAAATACACAGACGTACATAAACATACAGACAGATGCAGAGATCCTATAGCTTTCCTTTTAAAATTTTAGCCATGTGGTGGGTGCAATAATATGAAACTCGCTTACAGAAGAACAATTGGATTCAAATTGTGTTTCTGGCAGATGGAATAAATTAAGGTTACCTTCTCAGATGGCTTAAACTTCCTACTATTTGTGGAGGGAAGTTTAAGATTTCTCATTTGACTAATTTCCTCATGGTGTCCCCTCTCCACTCTTTTTTCCTTTTGATAAGAATTATCTCCCTGAAGTTTGCATTTCAAAGAGATCATCTCCAGTTCCTAGAGTAGACTTGGTAGAACATTGACATCTCCTAGGCACAGAGAAAGAATGCAAGTTCCCCCCAGAAAGACTCTTGTGTCCTAAGTCCAGAATTTTTATAATATGTACAAGTCTTTTGAGATAAATAGGAGAGATTTTGAGATTGGCAAGAAGAACAGACAGGCTTTCTCTGTTCTTGAATAAACTCAATTTGTAAGACAAGTTGTCTATACTGTCCTCAATTTGTAGGACAGTTTTTTTTTTAATTCTCCCTAAAATTGTTGCATTCAAAATGATATGAAGGGAATGACCCACCCATCCAACTACATTATCTTCAATTTACTTCTTTAGATCAGAGAAAAGGACTTTATTTAAGATAGAAGTCAAAAGATTTTTAGATTCTAGATTTAGAGTCCTTTGTCTTTGGAATGTTTTTCTTTCCCTCTATGTACATAGTTTTATTTAGCCAAGGGGAGAAACCTTAAAAACAAAACAAAACAAAACAAAACAAAAAAGTTCCTTTTGGGCTCTGAATATCAGCTTTCAATTTGGGCAAATGATCATAGAGCTACTTAAAAAAAAAATCATTTAAAATATCTTAGCTTTCAGCCAGGACAAACAGTAAATCTTCCAGTCAGTATTGAAGAACCCCATGACGCAAAAGATACCCCCAAATAGGGTGCAAATATACTCCCCTCCCAAAATTCATGACCACTCCCAAAGATTGTCAAAAGAAAGAAAGACTTAGACAATTTCCCTGAGAGCTGGCACTCATTGATAGGACCCTAGCTGCAAATGGAGCACAACACACATTTTTGTCTAGCCTTATCTAGACAAAATGGGATGCAACCCACATTTCTGTCAGCCATACTTTTGGGCCTCCAATTGGACAGTAGTGCTGTCTGCATACACAAGAACTGACAATCCGCATGCTTTCAGGCAGGAAGAAAGCAACGCTGAGTTCTCAAGACACAAAAGGACAAGACAAACAAGAAGACAATAGCTGTCCCTGGGAGAGAAAAAGATCAGCAACCAGTAAGCAGCAACATAAACTTTTACTTCCTCTGTTGACTGAGCACTGCAAAGATCCAGGAGAGCTGACTCTGAGAAGAATTCTCATCTTTGGCTGGAGTCTGCCAGTTTTCCTAGGATTCCATCTGCAGGCTTCAGAGCAAGTGGTGTTTAGAGAGTGTAGCTCTGGCATCTACCAACATTTTCCATTAATTTTAATTTTAGTTTTCCCTCGGCTGTTTAAGGGACCTGGCAGCAGTTTACGAGAATCCCTCAGAGCCCCGTCAACCTTAGGGACGGGACCCTCCTTTGAGGGTGGATATGGGGACATTCCAGCTGGTGTGAAAGGATTTGACAAAACCTTTGAAAACAATCTTTTCCAGTGTCCTGGTTGATGGCAAATGAGAGAACTGATTTGTGGACGAGTATTTTGATGATGGACTCCCTGGGAGGGTGGAACCAGGGAGGCTCATGTGTTGTCTTAAGTTTCTGGCTTTGGAGGCATTGCAGTTGTAAAGCCAATAACTTGGTGGACTTTTTAATAGTCTGTGGTCTCTTCAGAGTAGAAAGGCAATTCAGATACAGGATAAGCAGATGAGAGTAAAGTAAAGGAGGACAAAGGGGAGTAGTAAGAGTCAGTCTTAGAGTCTTTTGCTTTAGGTACCTCTTGTGTCTTTAATTTTTCATTAGCCTTTTGCAATGAATCTTTCAATAAAACTGTATTGGAACCTCGAAGACTTTTGGAGTATTCTGCATACCAATTAAAATAAATATCCTATTCTGTTTGTTTGATTTGGGAACCCTTGCTTTCAAGTGTATGTCTTAAATGGATGATCTTGTCTTATTAGAACATTCCCCATAATGGCCATTGTAATTCTAGTTTCTCTCACTAAGATTTTGCTATTTGTGTAGATATCTACAGCTTCCAGGACCAAGTTCTTAGACATAAAATAAGCAGGTGTGTCAAAAGGTGGTGGACTTAATTCTCTGAAACCTGAGGATTCCATTTTTTTAAGCTAAGCCTTGTGTGTTGCAGAGCAAAATTAATACCAAAGAGGAATATGCCTCCAGGTTAATGGTTTTGTGGTATTTTAGTGTACCTCATTGCATGAAAACTTTCTTGAGATTGGCAGGTGACCTAGTGTCAACCTAACACATGCTATAACCAACTTATTCTAACCTAGGAGTCTTAGAGTTAGGTAGCAAGCAATCTAACAGCCTTAAGTGCTCAACTCATACCCACAAATTTTTTGGCTTTGGCTTCTGAGATTCCCATTAGCAATAGATCTGTTAATCCTTTTAGGAGAAGATTTCTTTATAGTGGCAGACACCTAATGGTTTTTAGTAGTCCCATTTATGCCTGCTTAGATTTTGATGTGCCATTGATCAAAACAGTATGAATTTCTTGTCTTAATTTAGTTTCCTAAATCACCCAGGAGTTTATGCTATAGATTTATATCCAGGCTTTGTGAGTCCCTCTAATGGCCACCACCCATTGTGAACTTCAATATAACTAGCCCAGGACCTTTGGGGACCCGAGAACATTTCCGTGAATATATATATATATATTTAAGTAAAGGTTTCTTGGATTGGAAAGCTGCATGCAAAGGAGTGGAGCTCGGATCTGAGAGTGACTTATTCACAGCCCTCGGTAATGAGAAGAGGGAACCCAAAGGATTAGCAGGTGCATTGCCTGCCCATCTTTTTGTCCTCCAGGTCATAGCAGCCAGCTTTGGTGATTCCTCATCACCAAAAACTGTTAAAAATGATTAAAGAGGACAGTTTAGGTGGTACAAACAAACTTTATTTAGCACTTCAAGAAGCAGATAATTTCAGTTTTCAAGGGTCCAGAGAACTGCAAAAAGGGGCAGAAAGCAGAAAGCTTTTACTGGGTAGAGAGTGAAAAAAAAGGAAGATAAAGAGAAAATATCTGATTGGCTAAGGCCATGTAGTCAACCTTGTTTGGGGTGAGAAGGAAGAAGAAAATAAGTGTAGAGCCCAGAGCTGGCTCCAGGTTTAGGGACTGGCTGACTGGATAGACTGTGTTTCTGGTCAAGCGAAACATTTACAAGGACAGAAAGTTATCTAAGTTTCAGTTTGCTGATGTGGCACCCCCGGCAGGAGCAGCTCCATCTTGGGCCTAGGAAGTAATTTCAACAAATATGAACACACATGTGCTCACATAGCCTGCTTTTGAAAGAGCAATAAAAGAGTAAGTGAAGAGTTGAGTGTTAATTATAGTCAGTAAGAAATATTTTTTTTTATATTACATGGATCAGGCTATATATCAGGAAAATATAGAAAACCAAAGATTTGCTTTCTATGTATAAAGTTAGGAAAATCAATTCAATATTTTTAGTTAAAATATGACAATATGATCTGAAAACATGTAACCTACATATTGCATGACAGGGATAATCAAAATCATATGACAAGCAGATATAGAGCAAGGCTCAAAACAGAATTTGAAATAGCATATATATATATATATTTATGTAAGAGAAACAGGGAAATAAGGCACAGTGAAAACTGACAGCTGATTTTTTTTCCTGGTAACACAATATACGACAGTTAAAATCAGATTTTTCTTTTCAATCTCAGTTTTGGCTAATGCCCCAAAAGTCAAGGACAATTTAATAAATTCAAAGTACCCTCGGATTCTAAACTAAAGTGGTGTTCCACCTACTAAAGGCATATTTAGTGGTGAAATGGGTTCTGCTGCCTCTGGTCTGCATATGAACTGAAAGTTGAAAAATCCATCTGGGACAGAGGATTTCGGATTCCTGGCTTCAGTACTCTTTTCGGAATGGAGAAAGTTGTTTCTCCCTTTTCTTAAAAAAATGTAGGAAAGTTTTAAGACATCACTTGACAGCTTGCTATGTGTTTCCTGAAGTTCAAGAGACACTGAGATACTATTTGACTCCTGCCTGGAGAAGTCTTAGTATGAAAGTTGTATATGGGGGTTGCCATTTTCTGGCAATGTAGGGAAGAAAAATAGCATGGGGAAGTTATGTCTGCATTCTATAACAAGTATATTTCTTATGAACCATAGAGAATTGAGCAAGAGAATTTCTCTAGGATCAGTCTAAGGGAGATCTAAACGACTGCCTAGAGGTTTAAAGAAGGAGAGATTTCTGGAAGTCTGAGGGCTGAGGAGAGAGCAGAACGTTGCCAGCCACAGGGAGCATTGTAATGTCAGGGAAAATGCAATTCTATCAGAAGTTGAAAAGCACAGCTACAACATTTGCTGTGAAGAGGGTACAAGCACCAAAAGACATCTCCTGTCATTCAGATAAGAACTGTTTAGCCTCTTATTGTTCCTCCGTCTCCCTATCCCCATGTTTCAACCCAGAGGGGCCCAAAATAGCAAATGTAGAATAGGATAGGAAAATATGGAAAGAAGGAAAAAGAAACAACTTTTCCCACATGTAAGCTTTCTGACCCGAAGCAGCACTGAATTGGAATTAGGAAGAAACTTTAAACTGAATTTTAAAATAAAGTTCTAAATTAGAAAAAAAGGATTATTTAATAAGTTACTAAAATGAAATTTTACTTGTGATTGACATGAGCTAGAAAAGCAATGATACCTGATGAAAATTTTATTTAAGGGCCCAAGAGAAAAACGTCTAGAACATGGTTTTAACAGATCTTTAAAAAGTAAAAATAAAATTACTCATGCTTAACTATGCCCCACTTATTCAATATGATTAAAAATGTAATACCCAGGGTGTCACAGTGAGACCCTAGGGACATTCTGGGTATGACACTGAAGAAAGGGGACAATTAGAAGAGCAATCCATGTAAATTGACAACACGTTATGTGAATTCCCATATTTTGAATAGAAATAGTCTTTAATATGAGTTCAAGTTTTATCTCACTCATGACAAGAAACAAGCTAAACATGCTAATACTTGCTGACTCCTTTGACTATCTAGTTATTCATTTCCTGTAGTCTTCTTCTCTCACTGGTGTATGAAGCCACTTGAATATTACCAAAGAGTGTCCTACTCTCTCATCCCCCAGTGCTATCCATATGCCTTCTAATATTCTCCCAAAGTATATATTTTTTTCTGATTCATTTACTAACTCTCCTTCCTTTCTTCTTCATGACCTTTTCTTATGACCCCCCCATCTTACTTTATAAATGTGGGTATGAGTTAGTTTCTTCTTTTCACTCTTTAAATGATCTTAGTAATATAGTAATCACTTCAACTCCATATACAATGGGCTATCATTCTGGGAAAGATTACAGATAGATAGATAGATGATAGATAGATAGATAGATAGATAGATGCAATAGATAGGCTAATGAACCTCTGAATCTTTTTGACAACTTCATTATAAATAATATTTCTTTTATGGAGACTAACCTGAGCATACTTGAAACAGAGAGATAATTTCTACTGCTAAATTAAAAGATGTTGGAGAGTTTCTCCATCTCATTAATTTATTAAAATGTATTATTGATTACTTTCTCTGTGCCAAATACTGCACTAGGCATAGGGGCTACATGTATGATGCATTAAATGTATAAAACCCATTTATTAATGGTGTTATAGGAGGAAAAGGAGACCCAAATAATCTCCATAAAACAACTAAACACACACACACTGCACCATAGTGATAACGGCTATAAATGAAACATCATGGTGCTATGGACAGGATACCCAGAAGACCCAGGAGAGTCTCCTTTGAGGAAGGATAGTTTCTCTTGAAACCTGAAGTATATATAAGAGTTAGACAGGTCAATAGAAATAGGAACATTCCAGGAGAATTTATTGTCTGTGTGAAATCACTTAGAGAAAAGAACCAGAAGCTTTAGAAAAATTATGAGGAAATTATTATGGACGAAGCAAGTGTAGAAGGGGTGGAGAAAGTAACACAAGATGATGGGAGATAAAAATGTAAGAAAGGGTCACATCATTAAGGATTTTGTAGGTCAAGATAAAGATTCTGAAATTTATGCTGAGCGCAGTGGATGACAACCATTGAAGGGTGCTGAGTGAAATGATCAATCAATGTCACATTTACTGATTTTAATTCAATAGTATCTCTCAGAGTTGTTCTATATTCTCACTTCCCGTGGCCACTACTTCCATAGTTCTAATAAATCCACTAATCCCAGAACTTATTACTTCTCACCTGAACTATTATGGGAGACTTTTAAAAGACCTCTCAAATTTAGATTCCTGTTAAATTACAACTTTGATCATCTCTATTTCCTATTCAGTGACCCTTTATTAGCTAAAGGATATTTTACCCTATTCCTTAGCTTAGCATTCAAAGCTCTCTGTTTTTGTCTCCTCTCTTATTTTGCATCACAACTTAGTTAGCAATCAACTTGAACTCCTGCACATTTGCTGTACATTCTTGCAACTTTTGCTTCCCGTTCTTTTCCTCAAGCAGTTTCCTGTGCCCTTACTCTATTCTTCTTTGTTATTGGGTCAAATTCTCTCTATGCACAAAAGTGTAACCCTAATACCTCTTCTAGTGTACATAAAATTTTCTTTGACCCACTCAAGCCAGATGCTGTGTCCTTCCCTCTCCTTGTGTTACAACTTAATCAATTAATCAGACAAATAAACATACAGAGCTGTCATATGTAAAGCCTTCTGCTAGGCATCCCTTTTTTTTTTTTAAGTAGAATAAATATGACAAGTTTTCTGGCACTGAGAAACAGAACTTTTCACCCAACTGAAATGTGTATCATGCAATGCAATTTGATAACCCCTGCACTAGAATTTTATACTATCAACATGAGTTCACAAAGCAAACACTAAGTACTTCCTAGAGGGGTCAGAAATGGCTTTACAAAGAAGGTATGCCTAGGCTTTGAAGAAGACAAGAGATTTTAGAACAAATAGGGTCCAGGGCATTCCAGAGAGGAGGAATGTCTGTTTATGCCTTAGCACTTGTGGGATATATACACCCAGACAGTGGAAGCTGGGTCTATCTCTTTATATATTCAGTTTCCCAGGGTTCTGCCTTGCGCAGAGTAAACAGTAATATCTTTCCTGTCCAACTCCTTCAACTATAGGCAATGAAGACTGGAAAGCTCACAGAGCCTTCCCTGCCATGACCTATTATACATCCTTAGGCAATTCTCGCCATAATGGTTCAAAACAAGGTTCATCACTGTCCTCATACAACCACCCCAAACACACGCCTTCCCCAAACAGACAAGATATTGGGGGAAACACTTCCTCTACTCCTGATATTTTTCTCATGAGCAGGGCCACTCATTAACATTGAAGTTCTGACCCCTGTCTGTCACCTCCTTTACTCACTTCATAGGAGGAGTAATTTACTAAAGCTCAGTTTGGGAAAAGAAGTGAGGCAAGTATAACTTTGCCCTTTCATCTCTTCTTTTTCTTGGGAGCTTAGCTAAGCACTGGAAAGGTTGATTCTTCTCTGTTCCTACATATCAGGGGAAGACAAGTGATTGATGCTACAGCAGTCCTAGAAAGCTGCCTGTGAGTGGATGAGAAAGTCTATCTGATTCTGTAATTCTATATTAAGAAGGATATTTAATTCTTTCTCATTTCCTTTCTTCCTTCCTTCCTTCCTTCCTCCCTTCCTTCCTTCCTTCCTTTTTTCTTTCTTTTTTTCACTGATGTAAGCAATATGCTCCAAAGGCAAAAAAAGTTTTTTGTTTTTAACGACTCCTAAACCCTCACTAATACATACAGTGATTGTTTTCATTGAAATAAATAACCATTTCCGTGTGCCAAATTTTAGTCAGATAATATCCCCTAGCCCCAGCAGCAGAAAGTTCCAGCCTTTTCCCCAGTGGCATGCTGTTGTGATCCCAGAATGCCTATGGATAATGCATTGTGGGTCATGACAATAGTGCTATTCAATAAATATTTAAGTGAATGTCTCCTGGCTGTAGGCTATATTTATGATAATTTTATAAAATCAATATTCTTATAGATATTGTCTTATTGTGTGTGTAAACAGAAGATGCCAGGAAACAATTTCTTTTGTGATCTTGCTCTATTAATTTTAGTGTTTATGTTTAAAATTAACTAAGTATCAATGCCTAGCTAAACACAATTTAATGATGAACAATTTCACTAAATTTGTATTTAATGTAAAGAATATGTACATAATTTAATGTTACCACAATACCTATATTTTCATGTAAAATGTAATAATTTTTAAATTTTTAAAGTTGTTACAAAACAATTAATGTTAAATTCCTCTGAATTATTCACACAGTGCCATTGACATTAAGTGAAATGTCTCTATTTCAGATGTAGAAATAGTGTGAGGAATTGTTGCATTTTTGAAGAAAAGTATCTGATGAAAATGTATTCCTTTTTATTAGTTGAGATGAACATTTTACATTTTATGTTGTGCTCCTGTCACAAACAAGATTCCAACCTGTGTGATTCTGAGACAGAAATTCTAGAACTGTACCCTACCACATCTTCAACAAAATCAGTTCTGCTTAACACTAAATTTAACTTTTTTTAAGTTAAATTAAAAAAATCAATTCTAATACATCTTGAGAATTTAAACTGTGCAAAATTAAAACATGATAAATGTTTCTAAAGTCTCATAAACAGTCCAACTTCTTTGGTGTAATAAAAGTTAATCATTTTAGATTTATCTTTTCTCTTTTATCTTTTTATAAATTTTCTACACATGTAGATAATACATATGTACCTGGTATTATTTACTTAAAGATATCCCCATGTTAATATATTTATATAGGCACTTGAGAAAATCATGTATTTTCTGTCACTTTTTTTTTTTTTTTTTTTTTTTTTTTGCCGTACGCGGGCCTCTCACCGCTGTGGCCTCTCCCTTTGCGGAGCACAGGCTCCGGACGCGCAGGCCCAGAGGCCATGGCCCAGCCGCTCCGCGGCATGCGGGATCCTCCTGGACCGGGGCACGAATCCGTGTCTCCCGCATCGGCAGGCAGACTCTCAACCGCTGCGCCACCAGGGAAGCCCTCTGTCACTTTTTTTAATAATAAAAATAGGTACAAATTCTTGCTGGAGATTGAAACTACTTGTCTAATTCTCCTAAAATGTCAAATTTAACTTTCAAAAATCTTGATTAAAAAAATTTAAATTATAAAACAAAAGAAAAAAAGTTAAAGCAAAAAAGAAAGAAGGAAAATAATCAGTCATTAATTTCACCGAAATGTAATACATTCCTATATTTAAAATCAGGATCAGTGACATCTCTGTGTTTGAAACATAAGGAATAATAAATAAGTGATTCAGTTTTGTTCAGATATGTGGACACTGTATATACAGCTACTTCTTTTCTCCTGACTCGAAAGTCATTCAGCCCAATTTTGATCACTCCTGAGCTGTGAGACAGGAATGGCAAGAAGAAAACATTGGGGAAAGTGGCATACGTTCTGTCTATATCAGGAACACCAGCTAAGCCAGTAAATGGGGGAAAATTATATTTTCCAACGGATTCAAAATCCTTCACACTTTATCCAGATGTAGAACTAGAAAAAAATTTAAAAATCCAATTAGTCATAGTCATTTCAAATTATATTTCTTTTCTCTAACATTTTGGCATTTCTTCTTAATTTCTTGTCATTTGGAGTTTAATTAGTAAACTCATATTAGTTTTAAAACATTGAATAATATTTTTTTCTAGACATAAAATTTTTTTGGAAAACAGGTGTCAGTATAACCTCCACATTATTTTGATCCGTTCATTTTCACTCTCTTGGACTCCTTTTGTAGGTACAAAGTAATTCAATTTTATTTGGTAAATCACTGGAAAGACTGTTTCAGAATTAATAAATATGTCTTACTAATATTAAGATAAATCATGTCTATTACTTTTTTTCACAAGGTGTGGCAATTTGACATAGAAAGAATTAGATTAGACAAAAATGTGTGCTTGTGGTTTTAATTTGTTTTATTTTACAAATGTACCTAATAAGAAACAAAACAAAACAAAATATATATACTCTATAATAGACTGGCACATTGGTTTTGTGGTTTTTTTATTCTCCACAGTTTTTCAGAAAAACAAAAGGAAATTTGTAGGTTATACTAAGATTTGCAATGTAATCCTTTATAAAATACAGTTATTTGAAGACTACATGATAATATAGTTATTCTAAGACTACATGATTAAAAAATAAGTATGCTTACTTCAAGGAAATGACACTAATTTTAATTCAGGAGAAATAGAAATATGTTTGAGATCACTTTGCAAAGACTGTCTAACCACCACCTTCCAAATGATTGTGTTGTACCTGGGTTACTTTTCATAATGCATTATTTTCTTTGTAGACCAGAGAGTAATAATGCAATTTCCCACTAGTAGACATATTTCTTCCAAAATTGTTTTTGTATCTACTAAAGGAATTTCACTGAATATTAAGGATATATTTATTTGTATATATATAAAACAAATGATATTTTTGAAACTCATTGTTACATTTGGACCTTTTGAAAATAAATGTAAAAAAACCAAGAAGTAATGTCAAATGTCCAGAAGTCAATAGTTAATGAATACTTGGTTCTAAAGACACAATAATAAAAGGTTTCAGATACTATATAATTCAGAAAACTTACTCTTAACCATTTATTTCTCAAGGCCAGGCATTCTTTGGCACCAGTATATATTTTGTAATTCAGTATTTATATTTAAGTACATGAAATGATAAAGAAGACGTTGCCTATTATATAATTGGAAGTGGGATGGATGGGGCAAGAAAATTCATCTGTTTGTTCGTAACTATAAAGTACTAAACAGAAAATACTTTCCCTCAGCCAGTCAACCAACTCATTTCATCCTCACATCAGCTTTATACATGAAGCTATTATTTATTATTATCATCATCATCATCATCATCATCATCATCTGTAATTTATGAATGAGAAAACAGATGAACAGTTTGCTGGGTAATTTGTTGTGGGTCACTAAGTACCTCCCAGGACTGAGACATGAATCCAGACTGTCTGAATCTATTGTCTATGGCCTTGACCATTACATTACATTGACTGTGAAGTTTCACTGAAAAACATTGAGCAGTTTGACAATAATCAAGTTTTAACTGAAGCATTTTTTTAAAGGAAACACATTCTAATCAAATACTAAAAATAAGACTTTGACATTTAATACTTGAATATGTTATAAATCATGTCAGAGGGAGACCAAAAATTGTTTTAAGGTCATTTATCATTTCTGAGAACAGTTTCCTTTCAATTGCTTTACTTATAAATCTTTTTTTTTTCAAATCTATATAAAATGTTTCATGTGTTACTTATACAATATATTGTATTTTAAGTGAAATATGCAGACACGAGAATGTGACTGCAAACAAGGGGTTAAGAAAGAATCTTAAATGTGGTATGAATATATATATGGATATTTTCATAGTTTGAATATCTTGAAACATATCAAATTATACTGTCTGTCTAACCTTTGTTAAAGACGTTGAGTTCATATAAATTATACTTTCATTATCTGTAAATGTAGCTTCAGATATCTATGCATTTATTTAGGGTTTCTAACTAGGACCAACAGCCTCCCAGTTTACCCGAGACCCTCCTAATTTTAGCACTGAAAGACCTATTACCCAGTAACCTCTAATTCAGAAAAATCAGGATAGTTGGTTATCCTTTTTGTTTGATAAAATTATAAAATAGAATTTGGAAAAAAATAATGTAGAACTCCAGTAGCTTTCCCATTTAAATCAAATCAGTTACCTCTATATCAACAATCACTTTGACTTTAATAAGTGGAAAGATTCTAATTGTACACATGCTGCAACCATTGGTTTTCTTCAATAATTGTCCATTATGAGAACATTACATTTCAGGCTCTACATCAGGTTATTGGGGATGAAAATAAGTATATATATTGAATCCTCTACTCAGGAGAGAAAAATAAGAAAAATGCTCAACTAGATTGTTATGACACAAAACACAAGCCTTACATACAATGTTATAGAAGTTCACACACACAAAAAAATGATGATATTCAGAGTCACGTTAAGGACCACACAAAGAGAGTGGATTCCTAGGTGACCAATGGACATAAAATAGAATGTAGCCACTGGAAATGTAACCAGATGGAGAAAATTGTACTTCCTAAAGAGCAGTATAAATGTAAGCCACTTTAACAATGGAAAGGGGAAAAGTGAACAGGATAATAAACCAAAGGAATATTTCTGGGTAATAAAAATATGAATACTAAATATTAACATTTACCAAGTTCTTATTTTTGCCAGGGACTGTATTATGTACTTCACCTGAAAAACCCCATTTTATCTCCACAATACCACTCTGGGCCTATTTTATTTCCTTACGAGAACCTGTGGAGGCATAGAATCAAATGACCTAATCTTTTAATTTACATCAAAATTTGCTATACATAAAGACAGAATTTGTGAACAAGAATTATTTTAATCTTTCAATATATCATTAAGTTTAAAAGGCAGCTATTATGTATTCATGTCAACATACTATGTAAAGTAACTAATTTTAAGTACTATCAAATTTAATTAGAAGACTTCTTATACCTAAACATATTTTTAGACATATCAAACAGTTAAAAATAATTTCTGCCATGAAGAATCTTCATAGAATCCCAGACATATATGTATGACATAAATTTACTGCAATACACAGCCCAAAGCGTGTGTGCCTAGAAGAAAAAAGACAGATATGTTGTACTGCAAAGCTCTACCCAAATTCTCTATGCCTAGATGTATGTATACATTGGACCTGAGAGGAGGAAATTGGCCACACTTATCCACAAACTCAGTTTAAATTTTCAGGAAGCATACAGCATGAACATTGAAAAATAAAAATAATTCTTAATTTTCACTTGGCTTAAACACAGAACACTGAGATAAGAGAAAAAAGTTTACCATTATTAATTGAATTAAATTCACGACCTAAGCTGTTTCATATTTATTGCTGGTGATTCAAATTCGAAAAGAACATCAAGAGCAATAGGCAAAATCCTCTGGGTGATACCTGAGAGCTGCAACTATTCTAGAGAGAGGGAGAAAGAGGGAGGGAGAGAGAGTGAGAGAGAGAGGGATCATGTTAGAAACTTTAGATTAAGACAAGGAACATTAAAAGCAAGCATGTAAATAGGAAACCAGCATTTAATCTTTCAAATATAAATTATTTTAATTATTATTTCTCAAATTGGTAAATTATCTTTTAAGAGTTAATTAGATATAGTAACATGAAAATCACTCTACATACCCAAAATTACCATACAAATTTATGTGTATTGCAGTCTAGTATCTATTCATTTAGTATTTATTCCCTTTAAAAATGATATCACTCTCTTTTAAAAAGCATAAATTGGAGAGAAAATCTGGTCCAAAGTGTGAATGGACCTTTTCTCCTAAGGGCTTGCTATCTAATTAGTCAACAGAACTGCCTAATGATGATTACCATTACCATGCAGACATAAAGTCATGAAAGTACAAACAAGGTTTGAGGCACACTTTGCCGATTAACTCATGTAAAGTAATAAAAACACCTTTCTATGCAATGGCTAAAGCATGACTCTAATGAGGACATCACAAAGAAAATCTTCCAGATCCTTCTCCCTAAAGGACAGATTTTGAATTCAACAGTATAGAAAATTATGACCTTAACCTCCCCTTTAAAGATAAATAACACTGTTAAATGGAAATTTAATGATAAGAACTGTGTAAGAGAAGGTTTTAGCCCAAAGCCCAGTGGACACTCAGCCCCAAGTTATAAACAAATTAATTTACCATAAGATTTTGTCAGATTTCTCCTGCACACACACATACATACTATAAACACACAATCACCTATACTCTGTAGATGGTAAAATACATTAAAAAAAAAGCAACAATACTGCCAAGGTTTTCACTACACGTACACTCTGAAATATTCTATTTGTATACAATGTAATACTTAATAACCAATATTTCCCATAAAAAGAAATCCTTTCCATGAGACTTCTTAACTCCAAGACTTCTGAGCTTCTCTAGTCTCAGTTTAGAGAGTATCTCCTGACAGCGAACTCCTGGAACTGCCCAATCCAAATTAAAAAAATTGGGAGTACTTCTTATCATAATAAGTAAGTGTAATTGTTTTTACACTTACCACACTATGAAATTATTTAAACTTTTTCAAAATTTTTTTCTTCCACTAGATTATAACCTTCATGAGAGAGGAGTGTTTGCCTAATATTTTTATTACTGTATTTCCAACATCTACAGGAATCCTTGGAACAAAATAGGATCTATTTTGGTGAATGAATGAAAACATGGTAACCACTTTTGTATTTGGGGTAGAGTGGGGCAGGGAATAGCAAAACAATATTAAAAGTTAAAAGAGCAATATATACATATGTATAATGATGTATATATATTATAATGTATATATTGGAACATATTATATATAAAGGTATACTATATATATATATATATATATATATATATATATATATATAATTTTTTCCAGAATTGGTTAAGACACTGTAGTTTTCTTTTTTTTTTTAAGGAACATCACATCCTCTTGTATTTTGAAAAGAATAAGTTCTATACAGTTAAAATAATAGTGTTTCAAAAATAAATTTGAAAGATTAAAATATTTTTCAGTTAAAAATACTTTTCTTACACCAAATATCATTCAAGTAAAAATATATGGTAAAAATCTGTAAGGCTGCCACATATAGTTGGGCAAGTTGTACATTACACAACATATAAAAAGGTACTGTTCTTACCATTTTTCCAGGAACTAGGTAAGATGATCTGTAAATGCAAAAATAAAGAGCTTAGGGTTTGACAGAGGGACATTTTAGTCATGTAACTTTATTAACAATATAATTTCTAAATGGAGATGATAAGTTCAAAGCACTTGGTATAGAGTTTGTTACGTCAATTCAATTTATGTTTGTATTTAACATGTAGTATTGAATCAGTATCTACTTGACATATATTAATTTTGTCAATTTCTACTACTTTCAGTTCCAAGTAATAATTAGGTATGATATGATCTAAAATATACATTTAAAAAATACTAGGTTTGCAACTCACAGTGTATTTTTTAAAATGTAACTAGCAAAATTAAGCCGTGATTTTACCAATATCATTGCTTAGGAAGAGAGTAAGGTAGGTAAAGTGGCAGAGCCCCTGAATTACAGTCATGTATTCCCATAAGTCTTTCAAACCTTCAATAATTGAATCTTCCACTGTAAGTGTTTGGTACCAATTATATAAATTATTAATAAAAATTCAAAATTTTAGGTTACTTTCAATAAAAAGTTAAAATGTACTTCAATAAGTAACAATTGTTTAGTGTACTAGGGTATATAAGTACACAACATGTAAATTGGTATTGGAATAAGATCTGGGTTATTTCTATTTACCTTCCACTCTCCTCTCCCACTCTTGAACTCATAATAATTTTTTAAATATTTAAATAGTGAGTGATTAATTAACTTTTTAAATATTTAAATAGTGAGTATTCTCATTGACTGAAAAAAGTTGCCAAATATTTGTGCCTGTTGTGTTTATTGATGAATCACTAACACTTAGAACTATGCCTGGACACTCAATAAATATTTTCTGAATGAATGAATATCATTATGTAGGTTTACAGGACCCATGTTAAAAACAAATTACCTTTTAAAGTTGCAAAATTTCCAGCTTCAAATGAAAATAATCACACAAACATGATGAAAACAAGTTAAACAAATTAAATTTAGACATAATGGCTTGATGATGAGTGTGAACTTGGATCTGATCACATATTCTGGATCAGAACCATCCAATCTGAAACATCAATTTAAAGCACAACAAACAACCTGGTTAAACTTACTGAATTGTCAGAGCAAAGTGGAAAATTTTAATAGTCCTAAAAACCATGTAGTGTAACAGGTAGACTCTGCAAAAGTTAAGGTAGTTATTTTGTAATATTTAATTGCAAATGTCACAGCTATTGAGCTAATTCTCAGGGCCCTCATTAAACCTGCTTCAAAACAAATAATGAATATTCCAGTCCTGGGACAGAAAAAGCAATATCACTGAAGAGGCACTTCTTCATTTTAGAATTAGAAATATGTTTGGAAAATGTAAATCATCCAGAGTAGCACAAATTCAAAACAATTTTCTACAAATAGACAAATTTTGATTATGTCTATTCACCTAATCTTTTCTAGTTTGTCAAATACAAGATAAATTAAAAAATCCAGGGCTTCCCTGGTGACACAGTGGTTGAGAGTCCGCCTGCCGTTGCAGGGGACACGGGTTCGTGCCCTGGTCAGGGAAGATCCCACATGCCGCGGAGTGGCTGGGCCCATGAGCCATGGCCGCTGAGCCTGCACGTCCGGAGCCTGTGCTCCACAACAGGAGAGACCACAACAGTGAGAGGCCTGCATACTGCCAAAAAAAAAAAAAAAAAGTCCATTTAGCTTTGACAAACTAAAAGGACCCATATGAATGAAAAAAAAATCTTTAAAAATATACCAGGGACTTCATAACAAATAATAGCATTGAGTACAATTAATGTACTGGAATAAGCTGAACCAATAAGAGATGTGTCATACAGACACACTGTGCCTTCTCATGCAATATCTAGTCATGATTGTGACACTTGACCCTGGAAATACATAAGCATTAAGCTAGATATTAAAAATGCATCTGCTGAACATTTTAATTGCATTAGGAGAGATCCACTGAATTCCAAATATTTTTTATCAGATTTTTAAAGAAATTGGCCAGTGAATACTAAATATTAATGTTTTATACTGACTGACATTGCTAGTTATTATGTGAGAAATGTTCTGGGTATTCTAAATTTATAAGAACTGCAAGTTTTTCCTGATGAATTCTTCAAGCTACGAGGAACTATGCATGATTGACAGTGGATTTGCAGATTAGCAGATCTCTCTAATATATTATACCTTTTTTGACAATGACCACATATGAAATGGGATCCTGCTTCTAGCTGACATCATTACTAGACACTAAGATCCTCTTAGTGATATGGAACAACATCCTTGTCTTAATCAGAGCAAAATCTAGTCAAATAATCTTGTGGTTCTGGTTTTTAAAATAGTTCTATTGTTCTCACAGACACATATTTGTACATTGATGTAAATTTAAATGATTCTATTTTGTTACCTTGAATTGAATAATATGGTTTGTTTTAGTTAAGCATAGTTTGAAACACTGCTTAACATTAAGGTTGGTTGCAAGTAAAAGAAACACTCAAAATAACTGTGGTTTGAGAAAAATAAAACTATCTCTTCCTGACAATAGAAGTCTACAGGTAGAAGGTCTAGGGCTGCAAGGGCTCTTGTCTGTGGTCTTAATGATTCCTTAATATGAAGAGATTAGAGAAAAGAAAGAACTAGAATGATAACATTTGTCTTAGGAAAATGAGTAGCATGAATGCTTTTAAGTGAAAGAGTAAAGAAATAATGGGTTGAAATTTGGATATGATGTGGTGAAGCTATAGATGTAAAGAATTTAAAATTTGTATCTGGGTGTTGGAAGACTGTTTTTAAAAGAAATGTAATATTTGAGAGTCATCTGTTTATCCTTTGTAGTTTTGTTTGCTTTGTTTTGCTTTTCAGATAATTGATTCAATTTTGTCTTGCATTATATATCTAGGTAGTCACTGTAAATTTATTATAAAAATATAAGTGGCAGAAAAGTCTTAACAGTAGGACACCCATGAGAATAACCAAGATGATTTTGTCCTGGATTATGTATCATGTAATTTTTACATAGTAGTGCATATAAAAATCATGTTATTAAGAGTGGGGTATGGAAGGGAAAAAATGCTCAATATTGGTAATTAAAATATTGGTTGACACTGGGAATAGAGTTGTAGACATTATCACAGTTTACCTGGCAGATTAAGCCATGGGAATGAACAGTTTTATGCAAAAAGAGGGTGTAGAGTAAGAAGCTGAAATCACAAGGAGAGAACCATTTAAGTAAAAGACACAGTAATTAATGAGAAGAACATTAACCATGTAGCCAGTAAGATAGGAAGAAGACTCTGATGTCATAAAAACAAAATTAAGGGTTTATAAAAGAAGTAGGGAAATAGTATTGGCAAACCTGAATCAAAGACCTGATGTGTTACATAGGATCATGGAAAGGGAGTGCCAAGTTCTTCCCTCTGGACCCTTGCAACTTCTACTGAAGTACTGATTTATGTTGAATTTCCGCGTACTCAAAAGAGAATAAAGGAGAGATCAGACAAAGGAAAGGAGAATGAGCAAGAGTGGATTGTGTGGACCTGCAGCCTCTGTTTGTTCCCTCGTCTATGCTCCTTTCTATAAAGACCAGCTGTTGGCCACAAAGAGACATGTGCCCAATTCTGTACCTGCCTGTGAGAGTCCGGACCTTCAAAGATCATCTTCCCCATGGGGCTGAGACATCAGTATTCCCTTCTTTGATCAGCTGGCTATCACTCCTGAACACACATATCTTTTTTTTTAATGTGTTACCCAGTTTTCCTCCACATAAGAAAAATATTGAGGTTGCTTTTCTTTTATGAAAGGTGAGAAAAAATGACATTTCTTAACTATACTTTGTTCAGTAATTTCAAATAGAACAAAGGTTTAAAAAGTAATTAAAGGGATTAGAAGTTCACTGGTTTCCTAAATGAACGAAGATTTAACACATGGTTTGTAAAGAAACCAGATTGCAATGCTTTGGGGAGTAAATTTTATTACTGAAAGTTACCTAACAAATGTGGAGTTTCGGAAGACATTAGGTACCAAAGGAAGGAAAAAATAGTACATTCACTTAAACAACAAGTAAAACTGAGGAGTATTATTTATTATTGAGATGATAAATAGAGGGAAAGAAAAGGCTATACTGGGAGAGATTGAAAAAAGAGAAGGGAACACTACTAGAGTATTTTCTGTGAAGTAAGATGTGGAGTTGCTCTAATATAGTAAGGAAGACAGACTATGTGGCTATAAAGAAATAGTTACCATGAAGAGGTTTTTCAATCCTTAATTTCTCCTTTGATCCCTAACTATATCTTCTACGTTTTACAGAATGCACATAGGTAATCTGGATAGCTGACAGCCACGAATTACTCATATGTTGCTCCTTTCTAATGTATAAGTTTTGTTATTAAATTGTACACCCAAATGGAAATAATTCTGGTACTTAGTTCATTCTCTTCTCTTTTTAAATGTCAGACAAAAGAAAAATGTTGTTGTTGCTATTCTGCAAATATCTAGAACAGCGAAAAAATCAGCCAGATTTACCCTCAGTCCAATGAATAAAATGTGATCTCACCTCAAACCCTAATTTGTTTTATTTTAAAAAAGATATTAACTTTCAAATTTGTTCTTTGCTTCTCTTTAACAAAAATCTCTATTAGGCCTGACATACAAAGCACCACAAACTGGGTGGCTTAAAAATGATAATTTTATTATCTTTTAGTTATGGAGGCTAGCCGCCCAGAATCAAAGTGTTAGCATGGCCATGCTTCTTCCTAAAACTCTAGGTGAGGAAACTTCCTTGCCTCTTCCAGCTTCTGATAGTTTAGATGTCCCTTGGTTTATGGCAGCATCACTTAAATCTCTGCCTCCATTTTCAGATGGCCATCTTCCCTCCCCGTATGTGTCTATCTTTCCATGGCTCTCTATCTTTCCATGGCTTTCTCTTTCTTGTGTCTCTGTTTTCTCTTCTCATAAGGCCACCAGTCATATTGGACTGGGACTTACCCTAATTACATATGACATCATCTTTACTTGATTATCTGCAAAGACCCTATTTCCAAGTAATGTCACATTCCCAGGAACTGAGGGTTAGGACTTCAACATATCTTTTTGGGAGACACAATTTAAACTATAACATCTATAACAAAATATCCAAGACTTACAATTTTGCAACTTATACTCCTTCCTTCTATTTCTAAAACGTCCTTAAACTACATATCCCATCGCTTTTGGAGTGAGGCACAGCTAGGCGACTGAGTGAGCCTCAGCTAGTTCAGTGGAATGATAGTCAAAGAGCTAAATACCAATCCCATCCCTGGCTGTGGAGATTTTAGAGGTCTGAATATGTGGCTTCCACACAAGGGATTCCACTTGAGTTACTGAGTCACATTTAGGGGAGAGCTTCCATAAATCTCAACACTGGAATTTGCACACATAAGAAACAAACTTTTATTGTTAAGCAGATGATATGCAGAGAGACTACCTTAACTAATATGTACATATATATTAAGAAAACGTTCTATTTTCAAATGTTATTATTGAATCCTTTAATATTATGTCTAAAAATAAAGGACAAAAATATATAATGTGTGTTAAAACCTCTTAATCCACAATGTAATGTTTGTGTTATATTCATACAGTTCAATTTCTCTCAAGATTTAGTATACACTATCGATCTCATTGGACAATATTTTTAAGATGAAAAGACTCATGATTAATGATTATACCCCAATTATTTTCAATGCACTATTAAAGTGACCAAATTTACAGATTTCTTAAGATGAATGATATTTAAATATCCAAAAAGCAAAAGCATTACAAGACATTGTTTCTGACAATGGTCAATTATCACTCTACATCTTATTAGTTAGGAACTCTTATGTATATATGTGTTGTAGAAACATGTTTAGACCAGTGTACCTGTATTCACTTGTTCATTCATTTATGCATTCACACAATGATTTGGTGCCTATGTTTAATATTCTCTGCCTGGAGTTAGGTGTAGCATAGTGAAGCAAATAGACAGGTTTCAGCTTGCACTGAGTTTACAGAAGATGGGAGTGACAGGAAATAATAAATGATGATACAGTTGTATAATTACACACTGCCAAAGTATTATGGATGAAATGCAGAGGCAGATATAAAAACATAGAGTAAGGAATGTGATCTAGCCTGCATTGAGCTGAGAATGTGTCCATAAGAAAGTGATATTTTTCACTGAGCATCTAATGCTGAAAAAGAATTAACTGAACCAAGAGGTGACAGGTGGAAAGTGGTTTATGCAGAGGAAATAGGTAGTCCAAAAAAATAGCAGGATTAATTCTAGGAGCATAGAGATTTGGTGAAAAATGTGTGAAATGAGACTGAAGAAAAGTAGGACCAGAAGTGGCAGGAAGCTGCAGACCATGTTAGGGATTTTCTCTATACTAAAAAGGATAAATAATGTAGTCATATTTGCAATTTGAAAATATAATTCCACCTGCAATTTGAAGAGGGAAATATTGATCCAGGAAAATAATTTGGGAAATTACACTGTAATACTACTACTACACTGTAGTATTTCAGGTTAGAAATGTTTGTATCTTAGACTAAGGGGTTTGGAAAATGACAGAAGTAAATAACTTGAGAAACATTTAGGATGTGCAGTATGCATACCGTATGATATAGACATACAAAAACATTTCACTATTTCCTATACTATATATTGCCTTTCCTTAGAACGCTACTCCTGCTTGTTGCATATCTATGCCTGTGCAAACTTTTACACATGTATTGGGAGAGCAAGGAATGATACAGATGAGAGATAAGAAAAAACTTGCCAATGACAAAAGTTTTTTGCCAATGACTAAACCTCTGTGTCACAACCATATTATTTGGTGGATATTCAGTCAATTCAATGTTAAACTCCCAATAAATGCTATATCTCCTCTGTCAGTATGCATTCTCTTCCCTTCCTCTCTCCATATTTGAAATGCAAAGTCTAGATCAACCTTCTCTGGTGGAGGAAGGACCATTTGTGCGCATTGCTGTCTTGCCTTCAATTAAGTTGTCCTTCACTCTGCCCGGTCACTGAAATCCCAAGACTGTATGCTGAGGTGAAGTCTGTTCTACTATTGGGGAAGTAGAACACTTGCTGTCAGTAGTCTTAGATTATCCTAGATCTATCTAGGCCTTTTCCCTCCCTATACCGTCTGAGGTTTGGATTGCAAATAGGAAGCCAGAATGCTTATTCTTAAGCATTTTTGCTTCTACATATCAGTTGCCCATCTCTCCCCCAACTCACACCTATCCTCAGTATCTCAATAATCTTTCCTATTTTTTTGTGAGAAGGGACTTTCCCTGCATCATACCATGCATTTCTATATTATACATCAATGCTGCAAAAGGCTTTATCGGAATAAAGTTTATACTTTTTTCCTCCAAGAATACTTTATTCTCCCCAAGCCTTATTCTTGGTATGTAAATAAAAACTTTTGGTACTCAAAGGTCTTTGCTTATTTCTGTAAAATCTGGATTTCAACATTAACATTTCGACATACACACAAACTAAATTCTAATTTGAAAGTCAAAGTTGAGCAAAGACCTATTTGTTCCTGATTTTATCTGCCCCATATGGTATGTAATGACTCAAAGCTAGGAAAAGTGGGAGTCTATTATAGAGTTAGAATTATGTGTAATAAAAAAAGGAAACATATTTAGTATCTTGGCATTCACATCTGGTTGTATCTTTTTCCCTTTAAGAATATCTTTATCTTTCTTCACAAAATGGTATCTGGGTACTTAGTGAAGTTTAGATATCTTCAGGTAAACTGGGAGGAAATCCATGGTCCATACAGAGAACTTAAGTGCTTACTTATTTAAATGTACCCTTTTAAGCTTCTAGATCTAATCACTGCTCATGAGTCAATGAATATGTGGTTAATCCATTGTATCTTCCTTTTATTTTTTTTTTCATCAAGCAGGCACCAATGATCTTGCACCTTGCCATTATACATGAGCATGATATCTTGATGTTCTTACTTTGTTCCAAGCTTGATTCTGACCCACTCTATTCTCAGCACTTCAATATACAATATACACACTAGTGTGTATACAATATACACACTAGTCTGGGAATTTTGGCATTGATGGGTGGTTGCAAAAGTACCATGATTAAAGTGAAAATAAAGTTCCAGGAAAGACATAAAGGGACACATAGAAAATATTTTCTCAATCTAAATATATGGTTAAAGTAATTCTAATAATTAGAACATTCTAAATGTAGTATCAAACACCTTTAGATGCTATTAACTTATAAAATATTACATATAATTATAGATTTTCCTCAGGTAAAGGAATTTGAAAAAGTTAAATCCTATCAATTAAAAAAATATATTCCATTAACTTATATTAGATACACTTAGTAAAAGAAATAATCATCTTGGGTATATATGTGTAGAGGAAATAGTATCAGAAAGAAAAATCCTATTGTACCCAAGAGAGAAACATTGGCAAGTTTCCTGGTTTAGTGAAAGTAAACTGCACACACACACACACACACACACACACACACACACACACAGCCATTCATACGCACAGAGTAAATCACAAGCATTAATTTTATTTATTTAGTTTTTTTTGCTTTTTTTTTTTTTTTTTTTTTTTTGCGGTACTCGGGCCTCTCACTGTTGTGGCCTCTCCCGTTGTGGAGCACAGGCTCCGGACGTACAGGCTCACCGGCCATGGCTCAGCTCTAATACATTTTAAATAAATAACTATAATACATGGCAATTATATTGGCATATCCATTACATTAGGCTTTCTAAAACATAATGCCCTGATTCAGGGAAAAGAATAATCTAAATATGTCTAAGAAGTGTTTTAGGGAGGAAAATCTACCATTTTAGAGCAATATTTCATACATAAATACCTTAGATATGTGAATATATATGTGTGTGTGTATATATATATATATATATATAAACATAAGGACATAAAGGGCATTGGGAAAGAAAATCTTAATAGTACAGTGAAGAAACAATACTCACAAGAGTGAACTTTTGCATCATGGAAAATTATATACCACTTGGTAACATTTGTTATATTGTATAAATGTTAGCCCTTTGAGTTATAAATTACTATTGAATAAATAGTTCTGAAACTGAAATTTATTACTAACATTTTTTTTAATATTCAAGTTAATACAGACTCAATGGGCCCAATAAATCTTAATGTTACTTCTAAAGTGAGTTGTTTCTCCTCCCTACAACTACCAGCTACACTATCCTCCTTAGTATAAACACTCAGTATAAAGCTTAAGCCTTTTTATTCCTTCAACAGAGTCAAGTGAAAGAAGCAAGTGAATTACATCGTAAAAGACAGTTATGGAGCAGTAATGTTCAGAGAGAACAGTGGGTGTGAACGTCATGTAGCTTTCCAACTGCTAAAAAGAATCTTGATAAAGTGGACCCCAGCTGTGTTATTCCAGATGTCGGTGTTCGCTTAATGACCGTTAGAACAGGCAACAAAGCAATTAATGGATCTATCTATTGAAAGAAAAACTGTCAGATAAATCAAATTTTAAATATTGTGTTTGCTAGGTGATATAAATAAAAATAGGATAAAAGGCAATTTCTCAATTAATATAAATCTTATGTAAACATTTTTAATACAAACTTTCCTCTAGCATAATTTATATGAAATTTCATAAATTATAACCCTATGAAAGCAAGATCTTAAAGCAGGAAGGGCTATTAATGACAACTACCATATATCTTCCTAAATCTAGAATTCTATCTACAATTACACAAAACAGGTAACTATTTAGCCTCCACTTGGATAATTCTAAAACCCAAAATTCACACTTAATTAAAAAAAATTCCTTATTAAACAGTACTGAGTTTTATTTATTTTTTAAATTAAAAAAAATTTTATTGGAGTAAAGTTGCTTTACAATGTTGTGTTAGTTTCTGCTATACAGCAAAGTGAATCATTTATACGTATACATATATCCCCTCTTTATGGATTTCTTTCCCATTTAGGTCACTACAGAGCACTGAGTAGCGTACCCCGTGCTTTACAGTAGATTCTCATTAGTTATCTATTTTATACATAGTAGTGTATATATGTCAATCCCAATCTCCCAGATCATCCCACCGCCCCTGCCCTCCTTGATATCCATAAGTTTGTTCTCTACATCTGTGTCTTTCTTTCTCCTTTGCAAATAAGTTCATTTTTACCATTTTTCTAGATTCCACATATAAGTGATATTATACGATATTTGTTTTTCTCTTTCTGACTTACTTCACTCTGTATTGTTTTTTAATAAGTTCTTGTTATTAATGACTTGAGGTGTGCACTCTTTAAACACTTCCACAAAAATTTAACTTACTCTTTGAGGCAGGGCAAAATTCACATTGATTTTTATATGGCAGGATTTAGATATTTAGTACAAGCATGTGTTTGGGGGAGATGACATCAGAGCTTTCTCTTTTTCATCTGTTTGCTAATTCAATATTTTCAGTGTCTTTAAAGCATTCCTTTTATGAAATGATTATAGAAATCATGCTCATAAATCTTAATGTCCATATACTTCTGTTTGTAAGTTTATTTCCAGAATGCAAAGCTAATTTATTTTGACTATTTACACTCATAATTCTATGTACTTTTGTCCATTATATTTAATAATTAAGACTGGATTGAAGGATAATATCAATATTTTACCATGACCTGAAACCTTCACATTGAGTTTAGTTTTGACCTCACTTATTAAAGAGCAGCTAGCAATCCTCTCACTTAAATGACAAAGTTAATAGGATCTATATCTCCTACCTTGAACAATTTTTGTCTCATTAGATCATCACTATTTTAAGGGTTGATACATATCTAATTGATAGAAAGAATTAAATGATATAAAAGGAACTAAATGATTAAATTATTATTCAATTTAAATTAATTTTTCTTTCTAATTTCAGTTTTGAATCTTAAACTTGCTTTCTCTATAGATATAGATTATAGATATTTAGATTATATAGATGTGTATTTATATATTTAGTGTAACAATACAGTTTAAGGTTGGAAATATAAGAGCAATATATTGAATTAACAGATCAGATTAAGCACTCTGTCTACCTTTGGTCCTACCAAGAATAGGAAGGAATGTATGTGTGTAGCCAATTCATTAATTGGTCATGAAATTTGGGTGATAGGTACGTGAAACCTTAGTTTTGTATCTACTTTAATCAGAAGAAAAGCAGAGGAAAATAAGTTAAGGAACAACTTAATGAGTTAGAAAGACAGTTTGAGAAAATTAGGGTAATTTGGCACTTTATCCCTAACAGTTTAGTTGTGAATGAAGCATCCATAATTTACGCCTTTCTCTAATTGATGTTCAATCAGAAGGGAATAAAATATATGTGAAAACAAATACAGCACAGTGCTGAAGAAAAACTCAAAATTTCAGAACAGTTGAATGTAAATGTAAAATGAATGCAAAAAAAAAAAGCCTGAAAAAGTCCAATTATTCCATTGTGGAAGAATATTACATCGCAGAGCATAAATAAGAAAGTAAAAAATATTTTAAAGGAAATAAAATAGATTAGCAGCTGTGAAAATAAAAATGTGTGTGTGTGTGTGTGTGTGTGTGTGTATAAATATATGAACTTGTTTTATCATCAACTGCACTGCATGGTAAAAACAGAGTAACAAGAACTTAAGTCAACATTGTTTTAAAGTTAGACCATCATTAGCATAGGATGGTAAATGGCAACTATATAGTTTCAACCCAACAATGGTAGTAAAGCCTGAATGAGATAGTGAGCCTTGGGGAAAGGCAAATTTAGGGGGAAAACAACAACAACAACAAAAACAAACAAACCAAGGAGACTGAGTGTTGCTGAGATTTTCTCACTTGGGGCAACAGTTAATTGAGTCATCAATTTAATTATTCTGCCCCATTTATTGTTGCTCTAACATGCCAAACATATGCTCCAGAGCCATTTCACTTTTTCTCTGTGCCAATGACTATTGTCCTGGTAACTGCAAGACTCCCTTTCACCCTCCCATTGCTTTATTCATGCCTCCTCTCAAATGTCATTTTATCAGAGAGAATTTCTCTAACCATATTATCAAAAATAATTGTTGTAGCTCCCTCAGAATTCTCTAGTTCTCCATTTTTTTACATGATAATTAAAACCCCATGCCATTATTTACTTATTTATTTTCTTGTTTGTCTTTTCCACTAGGATGTAAGCGCCACTGAAGCATCTAGAACAGGGTTTGACACTAGTATGAAACAAGAAACATTATTAATTATTTAATGTCTTGGAAAAGCAAGAGCTGAGACACCCCACCAATGCTTCTTTGGGAAATGATGGTCACTTGCTAATGTGCAAAAGCAGAAAATCATACAAGAAAAATATATTACTTATATCTTCTCTAAATGCTAAAGGAAGAATATGAACAAAAATGACATATGAAATTCAATAACAAATGCTTTCCACTGGATTTAACATTGTGTCTCTAAATATAATTCTTATAAAGTAAATAAACAAAATAAATTCAATTCTGTTTGTATTTTTATCAAAGGAAATCTCATTTTCAAAAAGCTTACATCTTGTCTTTAACATACTCAGATGATATTTCAGCAATTTAACCACAAATTATGAATAACACAAATTAAATATCCTTTATATATTATGATCTTAAATAAATACAAGAATTCAATAAAGTGACATCTTTGGTGACATCTTGAGGCACTGAGTAAAATATTTATTGTGAGTAGGATTTTCTAAGTGCAAATAACTACTTTCTCTGTAGGTTCCTTTTTTGATATATATTTCCCATTACTTAATGATAAATTCTTATTGGTTTAAGATACTATATTTGAAATCTTTTCCATTACCCAGTGGTTGCCACTTGCTTCCTGATGACAGACCTTGGGGATGGTACCAATCAGTGACATCTTTAGACTTCCCCTAGTATGAGAAAGTGACATTCGTATGAGGCTTCACAATCAGGCCACTGCCTTCCCTGGGTGATTCTATATGGTCTGGTCATGTAAACGGAATATAGGGCTGCTTCATTAAAAATTGATAATATTTTTAATGGTAAATGGAACTTTGAATATTCCTCACAATCACTCTCAAGACTCACTCTGTTAGCTATGATCAGTGAATGAAAAATTTGATAATGTAAATCTCGTCACACTTCACCATTAATCAATGTAATAATCTGAAATTGCTATCAAAGAACTTACTGTTGAAGTACATGGTTATATTTCAAAGTCAACTTCAAAAAGTCCTATTTTTTTCCTTTCCAATTTATGGACATCAATGCATTATTTTAATATTTAAACATCAGTAATGTTTTCTACCTATAATATCTTATTTTCATAACATTTATTAACTAAGAGTTCCATAATTTGCATACTAATAGTGCATTTATCATAAACCATTTCAATTTAGAGACAGGATATAGAAAGACAGAGATCAATGTATATTGAGTTGGGGCTGCCCTGGTGGCTCAGTGGTTAAGAATCTGCCTGCCAATGTAGGGAACACAGGTTCGAGCCCTGGTCCGGGAGGATCCCACATGCCACAGAGCAACTAAGACTGTGTGCCACAACTACTGATCCTGCGTTCTAGAGCCCACGATCCACAACTACTGAGCCCGCCTGCCACAGCTACTGAAGCCCATGCGCCTAGAGCCCACGCTCCACAACAAGAGAAGCCACTGCAATAAGAAGCCCGTGCACCACAACAAAAAGTAGCCCCACTCACCGCAACTAGAGAAAGCCCACGCACAGCAACAAAGACCCAAAGCAGCTATAAATAAGTAAATAAATAAATATTTTATATATATATATATATATATATAAACTTCTATATGCTGGCCCCTATGATGAAAGATATAATTAATTTATTTTCCTCAAAACCTTTTGAGGGCTTCCCTGGTGGCGCAGTGGTTGACAGTCTGCCTGCCGATGCAGGGCACACGGGTTCGTGCCCCGGTCCGGGAGGATCCCACATGCCGCGGAGCAGCTGGGCCCGTGAGCCATGGCCGCTGGGCCTGCGCGTCCGGAGCCTGTGCTCCGCAACGGGAGAGGCCACAACGGTGAGAGGCCTGCGTACCGCAAAAAAAAAAAAAAAAAAAAACCTTTTGAAACATTATTTCCTCTGTTTTATGGATTAGCAAACAAAGTCTCTGAGAAGTTTTGAAAATATTTCAAGTTAACACAGTTAATTACCAGAGCTAGAATTCAAAGCCAAGTTGTAGGGCCAAGAGTAAGCCTTACCTGTATCATTTTAAAATTTTGGTAGATTTTGATAATGCTCCTCTCATTTAGTTAAGTTTGAAGACTCATCAATATAATTCTCCTCTTGATGCCTCTCCTTTCATTTTTATTGTTTCAGTTTCTTATTTCTGTACTTTCTACACAATTATTTCTTTCAATTCTATTATTTTTTTCTATATATTATTTCTAAAGAATCTCAAATCATAGATACCACAGTTTTATAAAAATGTACAAGTATTTTTTTCATTATGCACATTAAAAATGTCATTTTTGACTTACAGACCATTTCTATTTCTTTATGAATTCTTTTTCTTTTAGATAATATTGAGGTAGATCCCTGTCTAAGAAAAGGAGTAGAGAGCAGATGACAATAAATGTTTTATTCAGTTAATTTTCAAGAATCCGTGGGTATTTACAATCATGTTTTACTCAGAACTAACTCTCTGAAGTTAAATCATAGAATAAAATGGACTACTAAGACTTCAGTGCTAGAAAAATTGAAACTGCATTCAGGAAGTTCAAATTGCAGGCTAAATGCAGAATACTAAATGAGCAGAAGATAAGAAAATTGAGTTAATCTTTAGAGTAATTGGAGATAGACTGGAGGAAGACTAAAATTTAGAGATTATCCAGATGAAATTTCTGGGCTGTATGTCAATTGACAACATACATTGATAATGCAGGTTAAAATATGCAAATTTACTTGGGATATGGTATTGTTGGTTATAAACATTTTACATCAATGTTTGCAGGAAGGGATCAGTGTGGTATGGTACTTACAGAAGATCTAGATCAATAATTCTGAAAATGCTGAAAAGTAATCAAAAATTTGTATGGTTTACATCATTGTTTTGATCTTTAGGTTAATAATCTAGAAAAGAATAATAACGACCTCTCCTGTTTTTCAAAATTATTTCTCCCCACAATATTCATTACACTTATATACACAATATTCATTACATTTCTTGCTAGATATTCTATTTTCTCAATCAATAATATACTTATGCTCCCATGGCATACTGCATATGGCTGTATTATGCTATTAATATTATTATTTATTATATTATTATTATTTGTTATTAATTATTGTAATACTTAATGGTTTAGAATCATTCTCTTACAATTCTATCTCTTTATTAGGCTATATGTATTTGTATTTTCATTACCTGCCACTGTACTGCCATTTTAACAGTGCTCAATAAGCATTTATCAATGGATGAAATAACAGAAAGATAGATCAATGGAACAGGATAGAAAGCCCAGAGATAAACCCATGCACATATGGACACTTTATCTTTGATAAAGGTGGCAGGAATGTACAGTGGAGAAAGGACAGGCTCTTCAATAAGTGGTGCTGGGAGAACTGGACACTTACATGTAAAAGTATGAGATTAGATCACTCCCTAACACCATACACAAAAATAAGCTCAAAATGGATTAAAGACCTAAATGTGAGGCCAGAAACTATCAAACTCTTAGAAGATAACATAGGCAGAACACTCTATGACATAAATCACAGCAAGATCCTTTCTGACCCACCTCCTAGAGTAATGGAAATAAAAACAAAAATAAACAAATGGGACCTAATGAAACTTCAAAGCTTTTGCACAGCAAAGGAAACCATAAACAAGACCAAAAGACAACCCTCAGAATGGGAGAAAATATTTGCAAATGAAGCAACTGACAAAGGATTAATCTCCAAAATTTACAAGCAGCTCATGCAGCTCAATAACAAAAAAACAAACAACCCAATCCAAAAATGGGCAGAAGACCTAAATAGACATTTCCCCAAAGAAGATATACAGACTGCCAACAAACACATGAAAGAATGCTCAACATCACTAATCATTAGAGAAATGCAAATCAAAACTACAATGAGATATCATCTCACACCAGTCAGAATGGCCATCATCAAAAAATCTAGAAACAATAAATGCTGGAGAGGGTGTGGAGAAAAGGGAACACTCTTGCACTGCTGGTGGGAATGTGAATTGGTTCAGCCACTATGGAGAACAGTATGGAGGTTCCTTAAAAAACTACAAATAGAACTACCATATGATCCAGCAATCCCACTACTGGGCATATACCCTGAGAAAACCAAAATTCAAAAAGAGTCATGTACCAAAATGTTCATTGCAGCTCTATTTACAATAGCCCGGAGATGGAAACAACCTAAGTGCCCATCATCGGATGAATGGATAAAGAAGATGTGGCACATATATACAATGGAATATTACTCAGCCATAAAAAGAAACGAAATTGAGCTATTTGTAATGAGGTGGATGGACCTAGAGTCTGTCATACAGAGTGAAGTAAGTCAGAAAGAAAAAGACAAATACCGTATGCTAACACATATATATGGAATTTAAGAAAAAAAAATGTCATGAAGTACCTAGGGGTAAGACAGGAATAAAGATGCAGACCTACTAGAGAACAGAATTGAGGATATGGGGAGGGGGAAGGGTGAGCTGTGACAGGGTGAGAGAGAGTCATGGACATATACACACTAACAAACGTAGTAAGGTAGATAGCTAGTGGGAAGCAGCCGCATGGCACAGGGATATTGGCTCGGTGCTTTGTGACAGCCTGGAGAGGTGGGATAGGGAGGGTGGGAGGGAGGGAGACGCAAGAGGGAAGACATATGGGAACATATGTATATGTGTAACTGATTCACTTTGTTATAAAGCAGAAACTAACACACCATTGTAAAGCAATTATACCCCAATAAAGATGTTAAAAAAAAAACCTTTCAACTTTTTTTAAATTAAACTTCCTTTTCCTTTAGAGTCTAAATCATAAACTCATCAGAAACCATCCCTCAAAAGGGTATGGTGCAAAATTTAATATGTGTTAGTCCTATGCCCTTAGGATAAACTTAATCATATACACAATAACCTATGTGTAGTAACATTGGGTAACGTGGTGAAAGGGATTAAAAAATATAGAAAAGGATCCATTCACTCAGAAATAATCCATATTTTGTTCTGCCAACATGCCTGTAATTTTCTAAATTACGTTCAACCTGAGAGTATGATAGTAGTTTTAAAAAAAATTTTAACAGTAGAAACTCTTCAGATATCTAAACTCATGCAGAACCCTATTTATAAAACAGATAAAAGCAAGATTGTCTTTATTCAAACTGGAGAGCCCACCCTAGGCTGTGACTGCTTGTGCTGCCCCTAATATTTCTAGCAATCCCTAAAGAATGATAAAGAATTCTGAGTATCTCTTGGGTCAAATTTTTAAAACCTGGGGAAAAGCATGGTTATTTACTAAATCTTGATGAAATACAAATTATTTTATCTGGTTGAAACTGCCCATTAATACCTGAGGATGACCTTAGTTATGTGAGCATCCAACATCAATGAACAAGACCAGAAAAAATGGAGGAAGAGATTATCTTTGGGCAGCAAAAATAGGATTAGACATTATAAAACAGAATCTAGAAGGAAAAAAAAGGACTGTGAGCTTTTAGAAAACTCTATGTCCTAGAAATGCAAGACGTTCCCAGAACTCCTGGTGCACACTTCTATCCTCTCTTATCACCTTTATTGCCATAGCATCCTAATGTCTCTTTTCCCTACTTTGCTTTCTTCTGTTTATTCTAAACATGGCTGCCAGGGTGTTCTTAGGAAATAAAAGCCAGATGCCATCACACCAATGCTCCACATCTTCCAATGGCTTCCCATCTCTTTCAGAATAAAAACGAACCTTCCTGGACTGGCCTGTAAGATCCTACAAGCAACCTGGTGCTTGCTGCCTCCATGAGCTCATCTCCAACTTGGTTCCCCTTTGCTGACTCAGCTCCAGGTTGTATGGTCCCTCAAATATTCCAAATGTACTGTATCTCAGGGCTCTGGCTTTTCTATTCCCTTTGCCTAGGGTACTGTCCAATGTACATGAACAACATCTGCTTTCACTTCCTTCTGGACACTGCTGAAGTGTTCACCTTCCAGTGGGGTTTGGCCTTTCAGACTACTTAAATTTCAACCCCCCTCACTTTAAAACTTTCTACCTCCCGTGTGTGATACTATCTTCATAGATGTCTTCATCATCTGATATACTTATTTACTTGTTGAATTTTAATTTATATCCCTCACTTCAAAAATTTAAGTTAAGTGGCGGCACGGATTTTAGTTTACATTTTTATTTTAATTGTCACATCCCTATCACTTTGAATAGGGCCTGGCACATAGTAGATGCTCAATTAAAAAAAATATATATATATATATATATGTTTGTAAATGAAGCAATGCACGGGTGGATGATTTTTTTGTTTCTAATGTAACTATAGTTTATAAATTTAAATGTAAAGACTTTTAAAATAAATTTTAATAATTACAATGAAAATTTGTCTAAATATATTGCACATTGCCCTGCCTCTTTCTTAAAATGAATATGCAGAATATATGCTGAAATAGTTTAGTATTTTAGAATCATTTAGTAATATGGCTGATATTCCAGAAACCACTCTTTTTTTTTTTTTTTTTTTTTTTTTATTGCGGTACATGGGCCTCTCACTGTTGTGGCCTCTCCCTTTGTGGAGCACAGGCTCTGGACGCGCAGGCTCAGCGGCTATGGCTCATGGGCACAGCCGCTCCGTGGCATGTGGGATCCTCCCAGACCGGGGCACTAACCCGTGTCCCCTGCATCTCTCCCCTGTTGAGAGGTGGACTCTCAACCACTGCACCACCAGGGGAGCCCCAGAAACCACTCTTATAATTCTATTTGCTCTTACATAAAATAACTCCAGACACAATTTTATAGTACCTTTGTTTAAATATGTTTTTTTCTCTCTCCTTCACTAGTGCTATTTTTTCCCCATTCCCCAAATTTGTCATTATTATTAATTCAAAAAGTGTATATTAATTTCCCATGCCATGATTAGCACTGTGTTAGGTACTGTGAATTCAATATTAAATAAGATATGTTCTCTGCCCTCTAGAACCATTCTAGCCTAGTAAAATAAGCTCTATTTTTCCAGAAATTATTGTCTCAAAGGAGACATTATTTTTGTTTTCAAGTCTAGACACACACACACACACACACACACACACACACAGACAAATACACACTAGTATTAAAAAGTTCACCTTTGAGAATGCTAGAAATTTCTCTTTTATTAGAGCAGAGCAAATGTATAGATAATTATGAACCTCCAAACTCTGAATCACACAATTCATGAAACGATATTGAGAATACCAACCCATAATGAGTGTATCCTTTTTAAAAATGTATTCTTGTACATAACAGGAGGAAGTATATATAGCTCTGGAAAAGTGTCTGAGATAGATAATAAAAGAAAATACCTGTGACAAGTAAAGTTTTAAATTTATTTTTCTTATATTAAGTCTTTTATAATGCCTACCTAATAAGATTTTTATAAGGATTAAATGAAAAAGTTGTCTGGCATTTAATAAAATGTTACAAAATTACAGTTCTTATCTTAGTTTCCCAGATCATTATTTAAGAAGAAAATAATGATAACATTAAAAATTCTATATTTTTATCAATTTGAGAAAATATTCAATATTTAATCTGAGTCTATCTAGAATGAATAGATTTAAAGAATCTAGTATAATCTACAATTGTATCTTTTGTTTTCTCACTGTCATCTTTATAATTTTGTCCTAAAAGTATACACAAAAACTTAATTAGACTCTGTAGTATTATGATTTCCAGATTTATCTAACCTAATATTTTTCAGACTTTACAGTATGCCTATATTCAACACATGTCAAATTTCCCCTATTCTATAAGAAAGTGAGATTTTCCATCTTTCATGATGGCTAACAACCAGTGTAGCATAGGAAGAGAGAGGTCCCTGTAGACACAGGAGATAGGTTCTAGGGCAGGGATCCCTTGGTTAGCTCCCTACAAGGTTGACAAGTAATGTTCTTTTGGACTGGGGACCAAAAGACATCTTGATTGGTAGTAAGAGTCATGAAAATATACCAAATACTTAGTGTTATGATATTCAAATTAGAAACTTATTTACTCGTAGTTAATGTTCAGAAGGAATCTGATTTCTCAGAATAAACTTCTTGAATCTCTTTGAATATGTAATTTACTTGAAATAAAGTCACAGTATTATTTCTAAAACAGAGTTTGCATAAAATGTTGTTCTCAGCTGTTACACGTTCACATGTTACTCCTGGGAAAAGGAGCATTTGTAAACTATGTGTAATTTATGTTGTATACCTACTCAAAACTGTGATAAGGCATATGGAATCTCAGTTTCTTAAGCCATGCTTTTTTGACCCTAGATTTTTAAAAGATCTGGTAATAATGCAGATGAAAGCAAATATAAAAGTTTGGCAGATGTGTCTCCAGATAGAAAGAGAGACTGAAGTATAGACACCTGACATAAGAAAATCTTTTATAGTTTTCAAAAACCCACGTCCAAATGAGACATGAGACAATAAAATATCATCCACAAAGTTCATTCAGGGTTGGCTTAAAAGAAGAGGGAATTTTCAGGTCTCCTAACCAGGAAAAAAAAAATTGCAACTGTGTTGAAACTAATATTTAATTTTTTTGTTATTTTATTCATTTTTACATGGACATGATAAAGTCTATAACTTTCAAGTCTGTATTGTATACACTATAATCTTACTATTTTATTTTGTTCTTAATGGTTAAAACTTCAGAGGTCACTCAGATTACCTCACAATGATAATGGAAAATTTAAATAAAACATGCAAAATAATGAAATTACTTTATACTATGTAAATAACACTTTTGGAAATATAAAGTATTAGTTAAGCAGTTTTCTCTTTAAAAGATTTCAGTTTTATACAAATGAGTATTATGATATCCCCAAATGTTTTTTACAGTAGAAAACATTCTTGAAAAATAATTACATGTATTAAATATTTCTATTTCTATATTAAATATACCTATCTTTACCTATATATTTATATTTATATAGTTATAGAAATATTTCCATAAAAGAAGTAGGCTTTCTTTAATCATATCATATTGCCCTGAGCAGTGCAATTAACCAGAGGACCTAGTTCAAATGTCAAAATAGTGAATTTTCACTTTTGATATTCTGCACACAATTTTGGGAATAAAAAGATACTTAAATGAAACCTGGGTCATCATTAATATGAATGCATCCTTTTAGTGCCATTTTGAATTCCTACATTCAAGCAATTAACTCAGAAATTTATGTATGAGAAGTTCTCAAGTATATACATTTATTACCTGATTCAAATCAAAAGATCAAATAAGCCAAAGAGGTAGAGTGGATTAAAATGGTCCCTGAGGATCAATTAACACCTACGAATGTTTAGTAAGCAGTCACCTAATTGCTACTGAACTAAACTACACACACGGTAATGAAGATTAATAGACTCTGAACAGGTTATGTTTATTTGCTTTAAGAAGTAGAAGTTCTTGATATTATACATTGATATTATACATGAGCTCACTTAATATTAGTGCTATATGGTATTGTTTCATTCATTTTCAGAAAGAAAGTGTCATTAAAGAACTACCTTAATTTCCACATCCACAACCATTCATTTTAAATAATATTTTCTAATAATGTACATAGAAATGTTTCACTAAAATAGAACAAAGATGAACAAAAAAAATCAAAAATATAGGAGACTTTGAGGCCTGAACTTTCTAATTGGATAATACTTAGCCATTCAAATGCTTTTGTTGAGTATTATTATGTAGAGGCAACTTACTAGACATTGTAGAAGTACTGTCAGGATTTAGGAGGATCACAATTTACTTTACCTGGGGTAAACACACATCTAATTGAGTGTGTTTAGAAAATGATTGGTAAAAGAGAAAATTTTCCACCAAGAAAATGCTTGGATCCACATCCAATTTTGTTTATTGGTTAAATGCTTGAGTTGTAGGAACTTTCAGTTCCTACAGTTTCATATTTAACATTCATGTTGAATTTAATTATGTGAAGAGTTTTATCTATGTGTATAGTAGTAAATGTTTGAGCATCCTCTGGATTTTCAGGATTAAACTTTTTTGATAAGATTTTGTCAGGAAACTATGGCAGTTAGGGTCATTTGAAAGACCCTAATTGACTGAAATGACAGTTCAATTTAATTAAACAGGATTAGAAAAATTGAATTGATTTTGTCTTTAAAGGAAAGTGTAATGTGATTGTTAGAATACTTAAAAAGTGAAATTTATTATGTCTATGCCCTGTTCCTTATAATCTTGGTTATCTTAAATCATAATTTAATCGACTCAGAAGTAGATTACAAATTATAACTGGCTAAAATATCATCCTTTGTTAGCTGTTACAGCCAGCTGCAAGGAACCTAATTCTTCCATATTTGCTACTACTTGGCATTAGACCTAATGTGCTGTAAGTGCTAAGTTAAATTTTTTTAGTTTGAGTAGTGGATAAATAAATGAATGAGTGCATATCTGACAAGGCATATTTTTTTCAAGGAGCTTTCTAACAATATGTAAATGTTAGTCATGCTATCTTAGTAAATTATTTTTTCTTTTCCTTCCTTCCTCCTTCTCTCTCTCTCTCTCTTTCTTTCTCCTTCATTTTCCTTCCTTTCCTCCTTCCTTCCTTTATTACTTCATCTTTCCTTTCTTCCTTCCTTCCATCTCAATAATAGAATATAACACTAAAATTAAAAAATATATATATAATCAATATATAATCACCATCTGTTAAAAATGACAATATTTTAATTCATGTTCCTTTATACTAAAACTCAATATTACATTTCTTTTGGGTCATAGAAGTTACTGACCTTTGAACAGATAACTTTTAAACTGTATGATAATATCAGAATTGCAAAGTAAAAGGGAATACAAAATGGAATTTTAGAATAACAACAAAAATGAATTTTATATTACAGTTTTTAAAGTTATAGGTACTAATTAAGGAAGAAACTATAGATATAACAGACATATCACTTATGCTATATTATATTATATTTATAAAATATAAATATATTTGTATTATACATTTTATATTACTTAAGTTAAATTACATCAATTTAGAAAATCCATGAAGCCTCAATTTCTACAAAAGTCAGTTAATTATATACACTTCATATTTCTATATTACCTCTGATGGAAAGTTTTCTCTGCCCTGCTTGTGATGTGTAATTTCATACACTGTTTTCTTCCCTAAGGGAAATACTTACTTGATTCAGTTCTTGGATAAAAATGATCTGTCACCATTGTTTGCTTTAAAGGGCTTTTTACTTTTTTTTATTTAAACACTGAATACTGAAAGAAAAAATCAAGGCACAGGGGATTGCAGTCCAGCTGTTGTGGCATAAATCAATATTTAAAATGCACAATAGTGATTTTTCTTCCTCTAAAGTAGGGATTTTGTGTGCTTAATTTCTTGTTTTATTAAAATGTCCAACTTTGTCTAGGAAGGACTGAAAATTTAGCTTCAGTTTCTGTTTAAATTTACTGCCCAACAATGGGGTAACAGAACAGGAATATAACTGCACTTTAATATTTGATTTCTGTCTTTCCGTGCCCTGTTGGGGGTTGCTGAAGCTTTGGATTTCATAAATTTCTGTGAATTTCATTTCATTAAACAACCATATTCCTTGTTGAGTTAAGGAAACTACTATTTCTTTGACCCCAGTTTAGCTTTAGCAAAGGTGCCTGGGTTCTATTTTAATTGCTCATTAAAGGAAAAGCTGAAAAATTTCTAAGTAGTCATAGCTAGAAAGGGATCATAATCCTCATCATTCTAAATATAAGGAAAAACACATCTTTCCTTCTTCAAACAAGAGATTTTTGCAGAATAGTAGCCTTTGGATATACTCATTTATTGCCTAAATTCTTCCATACATTTTATATCATGATTTATGTACTAGAAGGTTATGCCTTGAAATTTTATTTTATTTTATTACACTTCTTGGTTTACAGAACAGCTTTCATTCTAAGGCGACGCACCAAATACACTGATTTTGCAAAACTCGTCCCCTGCGCTAAGATGCCCATCTTCAGATTTCTACTGCGTGCCTCTGGCCCCCAGGGTGAAGCACTGCCTGAGTGCATTAATGGCAGAATCACAATGTAATTGTCAGAATGGTGGCATCATCACACTTTGACGCCAACATCCTCCTTTCTTTCTTCTCACTACAGAGAAACTAAGGCTAAAGGTTAAAGGATGTGGCTTATTAAATAATTCAAGCCATTAACCTGCAACCTGAAAACCGATGGCAGCCTGTTAAGTTTACGCTGCCATGATTCATGTTTGGTGTCTACTGATGCTAAAGCATATTGCCTGTTTGCTTTACTTTTATTGCTACATAGTAATGTAGTGAGGAAAGAGAATGAACAAAGGTGACAGGACCCACGCAAGGGGACAATAAGAGCAGCAGACACACTTGCATAAAGAAGATTGAAGCCTTCCCTCCCTCCCTCCATCTCTCCGTATAGGCCCCAGTGCACATCTGCGTCACTGACGCTGGAGGAGGAGGCGCTGAGGCAGAGAGAAAATTGTACTGTGAGGACCTTGACAGCTTTACTGGCGCGGGCTTTTCTTTTTGCCTTCCTATATTTTCTGGAATAGATTTTTTTTTTTCTCTTTTACAAACTGACTAGACAAAACCACCCCTTCTCGCCTTGCAGAAGGCATTTGACTTTCTCAGAGGTACCCGCAAGCTCTCAGAGCATCCTCCAAGAGACCAGTGACAGGAGCGCAGGTGCAACGAGAAGGCGGAGGGGAGGGGGGTGCGCTTCTTCGCGACTTGGGGATCTTTCTCTCTGCGCTCCCCAGGCACTGAACTCTAAGCTGCAAGGATAGGGGAGCCGACAGCTTCTCCACTGAGGCTCTGCCACCGGTGCTTGCCAGGGAGGTGTATTCAGCTGTCGCTGCCTCCGAAGCTTCGGAGCGCGCAGACCTCTCTCCCTCGCCCATCTCCAGCATCAGGGTCGTCCCTCCCCGCGCGGTAACCACGGGGACCCCGCAAGGAGATCGGGGATTCTCAGCCCTCTGCATCCAGCTCCTTCCTCTGCTCCCGGCCGTTGAGCTCACCACGCGCAGGTCCTGCGGACCTGACCGCCGCTGAGCCGCGCGGCTCTGCTGTCCGCGCTCCGCTCGTCGCCTGGCAGGGCGCGCAGCCGCCTGGTCCCGTCTGCTGCCAGGGTGCAGAGGGCGCCTCCCTCCCCCTCCTCCAACCCCGGGCTCCGTTGGCCTCCCTCACCCGCTGACCCGTCTACTCCTGCATCCGCTGAATCCCCTTTGCCTTCCTTGCGTCAAGCATGTCAGGCTCTGGGCGAAAAGATTTTGATGTGAAGCACATCCTGCGACTCCGCTGGAAACTCTTCAGCCACCCGTCGCAGTCCCCCGGCGCTCCGGCCGGGGGCAGCTGCCTGCAAGAAGACAGCAGCAGCAGCTTCGAGCACTGGGGACCCAGCCAGAGCCGCCTGCTCAAAAGCCAAGAGAAGGGCAGCGTGAGCACTTTCTGGAAGAAGCCTTCCTCTTCTTCCTCCTCTTCTTCTTCTGCCTCCCCGTCCTCTTCCTCCTCTTCCTTCAACCCACTGAATGGCACCCTGCTGCCAGTGGCCACGAGGCTGCAGCAAGGGGCGCCCGGGCAGGGCACCCACCAGCCGGCCAGGACTCTCTTCTACGTGGAGTCCCTAGAAGAGGAGGAGGTGCCAGGCATGGACTTTCCTGGACCACACGAAAAAGGGCTTGTCTTGCAAGAGCTCAAAGTGGAACCGGCCAACTCGAGCCAGGCAACAGGTGAAGGATGTGGACACAGGTACAGTAAGTCCCCATGGGACATCCAAGCATTCCTCAATTTCCACTCGTTTCCCCCCACCCTGTGCACTCTGGGTAGTTACTAAGTCTAAAACGTTTCAAGTTGAAAATTTTGGTTAAGAGATGCCAACCCGGTTTTTATTACTCAAATTGCAACCTCATTAAAAGTTTCCTCCTTAGTTTCTATTGGCTCATGCATATTGCTTTTCTTTCCCCAAGTTTTCGGAGCTTAATCACATATTGAATATATATGCATTTTGATAACTCTCCATGTAGAGTGGTTCTCATATTTCTGAGGTTGTAGTATTCTTCTGTCATCTTCTGTCATTAAATTACATACATCAGTCTCCCAGTTATTTGATATGAGGAGGAACTTCCTTTAAACACCATTCAAATGCATCTCATATACTGGCCTAGAAACTGACTTGGCAGGTTACCTAGGATCCCTGTGGCTTGAATCTATATTCCAGGAGTAATGAGGTGGACAGTAGGCCACCAGACAGCAAGATTATCTTCTCTCTTTTTTTCCCCATGAAGGACAGTGTTACTATTCTCTATCCTAACTTCCCTTTTTATCCTACTTCATGAACACCTTTGCTTTGTTTAAAGTCTTAGAATTAAACTCTTGCTAATGCCCTTTTCACTTTTCTGTCCTGATTCATTGTCTCGGTATGGAACTGTGTATTCTTAGTGAGCAGGTCAACATTTATTTCTTGTTTATATCTAATATTACACTTCTTTGAGCACAGTTCTTCTACTTTCAAGACTTATAGAAAACCTTCGCACACATAACCTCCTTCTGAGTTTGACATTTTCAAAGAATTGATTCATTCTACACTAGATCATTACTACTTTTGGCGTATAGTGATGATACGAAAAGATTTGCATTTAAATTCATATATCAGAATATATTATTGAAGAAGAAATACAGGAGAGATATAGGAAAATAATAATGAAATTTTAATAAAATTTACCTTTCAGTAAAAATAAAAATTAGAAACAGAAGCAATGTTTTAAACTTTTGCTTGATTGAATCAACTTTTTATAAAGTTAAGTCACAAAAAGAACACATAAAACAAAATAATACCATAGGTGGTCTCCAATTATGTTGACAAATGTGAAGTTAAAGATACAAAAATTATACTTAAAAAATTTCAATTATATGGATTATGTGGATTTGAATTTTAAGAGCCTTGAACATAATCTAATATGTGATGACAATATGTAACATTATGATTTTAAAGACAAAGAAATTTAATTTGCAATTTTCGAGTATGAGAAAGTTTTTTCCATATATAGGTGATTAAATATAAATTTATCTATTATTCAATCAATTAAGATAATTTACCAAAATGATTATAATTTGGGGTACTATTAATACTATGAAGTTATTTGATTTATGTATTCACTAGTGACCTATAGTTTTAGATCGTTTTTAAAAATAAAATATGTTGGGCTTTACCTCCTTTAGTTGAGGAAATGTAATTTTTTAGTTTTAGGAAATCATTCATAAACATTTAGCAATTCACCTTATATATTTAAAAGAAAACCAGTTAGGTTAAAGATTTACTAATTACTATTTTATTGAAATTGATATTTTTGTGTCTCAGACAGTTCAGGGAATAAATAGATTTGTTTTTCAGTCTTGAGTCTTTTTTTTTCAGTTTCAGTTTTAGTTTCAGTTTTGAGTCTTTTTCTTTCAGTTTTGAGTCTTCAAATCAGCTCAAATATCTGATTTCTGGGAATATTAATGTTTAATAATGTTTAATAATTAAAACATTTTTCTTTATAAAACTACAGTTTTAAGTAAATAAGGCATACTTGGCATGAGTAATTTCAGAAGACTTTCATGTAAATTGGACAATTTGGAAATAGAAAATATAATAAATTTAAAAATAAAACTAATAACTAATAACCTCAGTTAGGGATGAAACATCCATCAGATTTAACTTCCAGTCCCTTACTTTTGAATATACATCAGTGTTTATACACACAAAGGGTTGTAAATGGAAAGAATTCTGAAAATAAGCCAAGTGCCACCCCAAGTCATATTTACTTTTGGAATGAGGGTTTCCAGTGAGGGCTTGCATGTGTAAAATATTGAAAATCAGGTCTAATTTTATTTTAAAATTCTTATTCATGCTTAAATCCTTTAGTTAAATTTTAATTTCTCACTGGACAAATCTGTCAACACTGATAGTATTCTCACGGACTTTATATGTTCCTAAACATTCATAGACTACTGGTTCTGTGCTCATGATTGATTGACAACATGCTACTAAACTAAGCAATAAGCTATTATCAATATATATTATTATAATACGCAGTAAGAATAATGTTCATTTCCCAGAAAGGACAGCATTTCCAAAGTTAAGTATGGAATGGAAAACAATATGTAAAATAATTCAGTAATGTGGATTTACTTTGGTTTCTATCATGATCCATGCAGGAAATCTACATATCGTTCATAATGACCAATGAACACATGAAGTATATAAACCTGCATGATCATTTTGATTACTTGGGTCATTACTGTATCACCGTTCTGTGATATCACATTTGATATTTAACATTTTGTTTCATCAATTCTGACCATTATGCTAAATTAATCTTCACGTATAAAAAAGAGTTGGCTCTTTTTCTCTTCCTTCATTTTCTGATCTTCTCTTTATTCATTTGGTCTCATACTAGTTAAGAACATTGTTTTAGATAAGCATAAGTAGCTCAGTTGGCTTTATTTGTTGTTCAAACAGCAGATGGAAGTTGCTCAGCAGAAAGCTGCTCTTAATCTCAGAATTCTGGAAAGGTCAAATTATCATGGAGTTGAAACATAAAGGTAGCAATAAGACAGTAGTAAACTGAATTACTGCTGAAACCCAGCCTTTATCTTATCCCACTCCACCAGACACACATAAACAAATCTCAGTATTCTACTACCTTAACCATGACACCATTAAGAATCCTAACTCTTACAGTAATAGGCTCTTGCCCTATGCTATTAATCATCTATTTTTTCTACTTTACTGTCTGAATGTAATTTTTAGAGAGTGTATCATTTCCTAGCCATTCAGATCACTATATATTTTTGATATGCATATTTTTTGTCCAAAATTCTATATGTAGTAAACTAAGAAACCAAAGAGAAATATTTCTATTCTTGCAGTTTATAGTGATGTGAGTAGGAGAAAAGATGTCGTGTTTAACTACTTGCTTTTTTAGTTTTCTCAGTTCTCACAGAGTGCAGGCATCTATTTCCATGGTTTCAGTTACCACCCATAAATTGTATTTCAGAGCTGCATCTCAAAACCTAGACTCTGCCTCCCCACACCCACAACCCCCTCTCCCCCCACTTCCCCCATGAACTCAGGTCTCACACATCCACTTGACCTTTCTGGTAGATATCACAGATACAATATAAATACAGCACACACAAAATTGAGCTCATAATCTCCCTTCTCTCTTGCTCAATTTTCTTCTTCTCTATCTCAGAGAATAGCTCGCCATACATTAGGTTGTACAAGCCAGAAATCCAGGATCATATTTACCAGAATTCTCTTTCCCCTGATTTTCAATATTCCACCAAGCCCTGTCACTTTTCCTTCAAAAATGTCCTCCCCTATGTCTGCCTCACATCTCTCCATATCCATTGTCCACACCTAATTTTAAAATACTGTCATCTTTCAACTCAACTTCTGCAACTGCCATCTGCATCCTCTTTCCTCATTGATTTTGCCACCTGTAATCCTTTCTCCACACCAGAGTCAATGAAAATTTATAAGATAAAAATCTAAAGTTTTTCCCCATATCCTGGCTCTCCTTTTATTTTTCAAAGCATTTCCACCACTCTGACCACACTCTATCTCCTGGTCAGTTAGGCCCTGAAAGAGCTGACTCTTGTCTGCCATCCAGGCCCTTCACTCATCACAACCCCACCATTCTCCCCTGTCTTCCACAGGCAACATTCCCCTTATTTTATGTTCTTAGAGTAAGTGTTCTCTGTCTTCAATTTCTTATTGTAGCCATATATTAATATCCATGTTTCCTTTTCTGTTTGTCTTTAACTACAATTGCCCAGTGGACAAGATGTTTCTGTTTTGCTCATTATTTTATCCCTATCATAGAGCATGTAGTTACTCAATAAATATCACTGAGTGAATACATATTTGTCATAATCATAATGGGTGACATTGATTAAGAGCTTGCTGTCTTCCAGATATCAAGCTGAATATTTATATTGTGGAATTTAATATTCAGAACAGCCCTATGATTCTGGTACAATTATGGATCCCTTTGTTAAAATGATTACATAATCATTTTATGATTATGAGAAAACTGAGATATAGACAGGTAATTAAGTTGCCCCAAACCACAGGATTGTAAGTAGTACAGCTAGATTTTTAATCCTTGCACTCTGACTCCTGACACCATATTCCAGGTGATTTTGCCAACTCTTCTTTACCTCTGTTTAAACAAACAAAACAGAAGAAAAGAGGCTCCAACCAAGATTATGCTGAGGCAGTTCTCTTGTTCCTCTGGTGGAAATTATGCTTGTGTCTGAATGTTTAAATACATTCTTTAAAATGATAGTGATGGACAATGCCTGAGAAGGATCAGTCAAGGAGGACTTGGCCCAAGTTAAAAAACATTCAGTTATTTCCTGAATTATGGTTCATTCAGTGTATTTTACTTTTTAATTAAATAAAAGTATGAGGAAATAACCTAGATAGGGAAAAATTATTTAAATTTGGAATCCAAAAGAGAGCATCATGATAGAAACTCTCCTTCTGAAGTTCAGAACAATTGATAAAGAGAAGTGTCACAGACAGAGAGCATATACCATTAGAATCACATGGTCGTATTTGTTTAGAATAAAAAGAAAGCAGCCTTGCTTCAGTCAAAAGAAAAAAGAAAAATTTAAAAAATGGCAAAGGGCTATTTCTTCAGGAAAGTAGTTCTCAAACTATTCTTCTATGGACACTAAATTAAAATAATGTTCATATTTTCCCTATGACCTCAATTTCTTAGTGAAAAAGTGTATAGAGTGATTTTACTCAATTTTACATCTTCCTTACTAATTTATTCTAGGCTTCGGTATTATATAGGCTATTAGCATTTAAATCAGAACTAGCAAAAGACAATAGCTTGTTTGGCGAAAGTTTTTTTTTTTTTACTTAATTTAGGATGGGTTTACCAATATTATATATTGTTTGCAAAGAGGTCCACAATTTCCAGGTGCCCTCCCCTCTGAGCAAATTTGCTTCAGGCAAACTAAGAAGATCATAAAAGAAAAGGTAATAAGATCACTAGGTTGGATTTTCAGGTACACAAAACTCCACAGCTATCTGAGAGAAAGATGTGAGTATATTGGGTTAGCCAAGAAGTTCATTCTAGTTTTTCTGTAACATCTTGTGGAAAAACCTAAACAGACCCTTTGGCCAACCCAATAAATGCAAGATGAAATAAATAGAACTCTTAATTATAACAAACAATAAAACCTCTACACTAATTGAAGAACCATATTCTGGCTTTCTTTGATAAATTGCTAATGAATACTTTGTAAACTATATCATTAACCACTTTAAGGTACTACTTTAAATAATTTAAAAATAATAAAGAAATCCTCCCTATCCAAAATTTGGTTAATACAGAATATACTATTGATCAGATATTTATTTCATTAGTTTATTTTTCCTAAGTCTCAAAAGATAATTTGTGTATCTGGAGGATGATATGCTTCTAACAAGTACATGTTAATTCAAATTTCATTGTTTTTGACCAAGAGCTCTTATAGAATTTACAGAAAACTTAGACCTGCAGGGTATTTTAGAGTTATGTCAAGTTTCTGAACATGAAAATGACAACATTTTAAACAGAGTCTTATAGTAATGAGTCTCTTTTGATTTATTTTAACATCCAAAATAACTGTAGGTATTTTTGTAGTAGCTGTAAAAACAAATGCTCTGGAATTTACATATTAGATTAGACCAGATAATAATTAATTTACCTTTCTGCATTTAAGATAAGGTTATTCAAAACTTTGAAGAAAACATCCTATATAGACACAGATAATCTGAGCAGAATTAAATATTTCAAAATCTTATAAGTCAAGTATAGATTAAAAAAAGAAGGGCTTCCCTGGTGGCACAGTGGGTGAGAGTCCACCTGCTGTTGCAGGGGACATGGGTTTGTTGCCCGGTCTGGGAAGATCACACATGCCACAGAGAGGCTAGGCCCGTGAGCCATGGCTGCTGAGCCTGCACGTGCGGAGCCTGTGCTCCACAACGGGAGAGGCCACAACAGTGAGAGGCCCGCGTACAGCAAAAAAAAAGAAAAGAAAAGAAAAGAAAATCTATTGAACAATATAGGTTTGATGCTAACTACCTTTGCTGACTTTTCTGGCCAGGACTTGAAAACAGATTGATCTAAGTACTTATGAAAGCATAACAAAGTTTAACTTGACCAGAGAAAATGTGTACTATGATTTTAGTATCCCAGGAAAATGTCATTTTGAATGGTAAGCAAATGAGACAGATCATTTTGGCTGAAGATCATGTCACAGAAATGGTACTTAAAAGTAATCTGAGGGTCATCAATAATAGTAAAGAGTGGAATCAGTTGATGTTAATTCTAAATTCAGCTTTTCCCATCGCCTAGGCAGCCTTAGTCCAACTCTGATAATTTCTCATAGAAAATCATTCAGTTTATTTTCCTATCATACTTGTTTGTGACACTGTATCTTGGTAGATCATTTGGACTCCTTTTTTCTTACTGATATTGCTAGATGTTTACCCATGTAAATCAGCATTTTCATCTTGGCTGAAATATGACAGAAAAACTTTAAAAATGGGATCAGAAAATTGCGAGAGTTTATACTACAAAGGAAGGGAGAATACAATACAACTATTTTATAGTTCTTCAAGAGGTGAATGCCAAAATCTATTTGTATCTACAATAAAGTATGTGATTTGGTTTGGTTTATTTCTTTAGTAGATTCTGATTATACTGAGCTTGGCCCACCAGAGCAACACCCAGCTCTACCCACCACCAATCCCTCCAATTAGGAAGCTTGCACAAGCCTCTTAGATAGCTTCATCCACCAGAGGCCAGACAGAAGAAGCAAGAAAAACTACAATCCTGCAGCCTGTGGAATGAAAACCACATTCACAGAACGATAGGTAAAATGAAAAGGCAAAGAACTATGTACCAGATGAAGGAACAAGATAAACCCCCAAAAAGCAATTAAATGAATTGGAGATAGGCAACCATCCAGAAAAAGAATTCAGAATAATGCTAGTGAAGATGATCCAGGACCTCAGAGAAAGAATGGAGACAAAGATCAAGAAGATGCAAGAAATGTTTAACAAAGATCTAGAAGAATTACAGAACAAAAAAACTGAGATGAACAATACAGTAACTGCAAAGAAAAATACACTAGAAGCAATCAATAGCAGAAAAACTGAGGCAGAAGGATGGATAACTGACCTGGAAAACAGAAAGGTGGAATTCACTGCTGCAGAACAGAATAAAGAAAAAAGAATGAAAACAAAGGAAGACAGCTTAAGAGACCACTGGGACAACATTAAACGCAACACCATTCACCTTATAGGGGTCCCAGAAGGAGAAAAGAGAGAGAAAGGACCTGAGAAAATATTTGAAGAGATTATAGTCAAAAACTTCCCTAACATGGGAAAGGAAATTGCTACCTAAGTCCAGGAAGTGCAGAGAGTCCCAGGCAGGATAAACCCAAGGATAAAAATGCTGAGACACATAGTAATCAAACTGACAAAAATTAAAGAAAAAGAAAAATTATTAAAAGCAAGAAGGGAAAAATGACAAATAACATACAAGGTAACTCCCATAAGGTTAACAGCTGATTTCTCAGCAGAAACTCTACAAGCCAGAAGGGAGTGACATGATATATTTAAAGTGATGAAAGGGAAGAAACTGTAACCAAGATTACTCTACCCAGCAAGGATCTCATTCAGATTAGGTGGAGAAATCAAAAGCTTTACAGACCAGCAAAAGCTAAGAGAATTCAGCACCACCAAACCAGCTCTACAACAAAGACGAAAGGAACTTCTCTAAGTGGAAAACACAAGAGAAGAAAAGGACCTACAAAAACAAACACAAAATAATATAAGAAAATGGTAATCGGAACATACATATTGATAATCACCTTAAATGTGAATGGATTAAATGCTCCAACCAAAAGACCCAGGCTCATTGAATGGATACAAAAATAAGACCCATATATATGCTGTCTACAAGAAACCCACTTCAGAACTAGGGACACATACAGACTGAAAGTGAGGGGATGGAAAAAGTTATTCCATGTAAATTCAAATCAAAAGAAAGCTGGAGTAACAATTCTCATATCAGATAAAATAGACCTTAAAATAAAGATTATTACAGGAGACAAAGAGGACAAGGATTCTTCAATATATACAATCAATGTGATATACCATATTAACAAACTGAAGGATAAAAACCATATGATAGTTTCAATAGATGCAGAAAAAGCTTTAGACAAAAGTCTACATCCATTTTTGATGAAAACTCTCCAGAAAGTGGGCATAGAGGGAACCTACCTCAACATAATAAAGGCCATATACAACAAACCCACAGCAAACATCATTCTCAATGGTGAAAAACTGAAACTATTTCCTCTAAGATCAGGAACAAGACAAGGATGTCCACTCTTGCCACTCTTATTCAACATGGTTCTGGAAGTCCTAGCCACTGCAATCAGAGAAGAAAAAGAAAGAAAATGAATACAAATTGGAAAAGAAGAAGTAAAACTGTCACTGTTTGCAGATGACATGATACTATACAGAGAGAGTCCTAACGATGCCACCAGAAAATTACTAGAGCTAATCAATGAATTTGGTAAAGTTGCAGGATACAAAACTAATGCACAGAAATCTCTTGCATTCCTATACACTAACAATGAAAGATCAGAAGGAAAAATTAGTTAAACAATCCCATTCACCATTGCAACACAAAGAATAAAATACCTAGGAATAAACCTACCTAAGGAGGTAAAAGGCCTGTACTCAGAAAACTATAAAACTATAAAACACTGATGAAAGAAATCAAAGATGACACAAACAAATGGAGAGATATAGCATGGTCTTGGATTGGAAAAGTCAATATTGTGAAAATGACTATACTAGCCAAAGCAGTTTACAGATTCAACGCAATCCCTATCAAATTACCAATGGCATTTTTTGCAGAACTAGAACAAAAAAATCTTAAAATTTGTATGGAGACACAAAAGACCCCAGAAAGCCAAACAATCTTGATGGAAAAAAAAAAAAAAGGAGCTGGAGGAATCAGACCCCCTGACTTTAGACTACAGTACAAAGCTACAGTAATCAAGACAATATGGTACTGGCACAAAAACAGAAATATAGATCAATGGAACTGGATAGAAAGCCCAGAGATAAATCCATGCACGTATGGTCAACTAATATATGACAAAAGAGGCAAGGATATACATTGGAGAAAAGACAGTCTTTTCAATAAGTGGTGCTGGGAAAACTGGACAGCTACCTGTAAAAGAATGAAATTAGAACACTCCCTAACACCATACACAAAAATAAACTCAAATGGATTAAAGACCTAAAGGTATGACCGCGCACTATAAAACTCTTCGAGGAAAACACAGGAAGAACAGCCTTTGACATAAATCACAGCAAGGTCTTTTTTGATCCACCTCCTAGAGTAATGGAATAAAAATAAACAAATGGGACCTATAGAAACTTAAAAGCTTTTGCACAACAAAGGGAACTATAAACAAGATAAAAAGACAACACTCAGAGTGGGAGAAAATATTTGCAAATGAATCAACAGACAAAGGGTTAATCTCCAAAATATATAAACCACTCATGCAGCTCAATATTAAAACAACAAGCAACCCGATCAAAAAATGGGCTGAAGACCTAAATAGACATTTCTCCAAAGAAGATATACAGATGGCCAAGAGGCACATGAAAAGATGCTCAACATCACTAATATTAGAGAAATGCAAATCAAAACTACAATGAGGTATCATCTCATACCAGTTAGAATGGGCATCATCAGAAAATGTACAAACAACAAATGCTGGAGATGGTGTGGAGAAAAGGGAACCCTCTTGCACTGTTGGTGGGAATGTAAATTGATACAGCCACTATGGAGAACAGTATGGGCGTTCCTTAAGAAACTAGAAATAGAATTACTATATGACCCAGCAATCTCGCTACTGGACATATACCCAGAGAAAACCATAATTCAAAAAGACACATGTCCCCCAATGTTCACTGCAGCACTATTTACAATAGCCAGGTCATGGAGGCATCTAAATTCCCATCAACAGACGAATGGATAAAGAAGGTGTGGTATATATATTCAATGGAATATTTTTCAGCCATAAAAAGAAACGAAATTAGGTCATTTGTAGAGATGTGGATGGACCTAGAGACTGTCATGCATAGTGGAGTAAGTCAGAAAGAGAAAAACAAATATCGTATACTAACTCATATATGTGGAATCTAGAAAAATGGTACAGATGAACAAGTTTGCGGCAGAAATATAGACACAGAGGTAGAGGAAAAATATATGGACACTGAGGGGGGGAAGTGGGGGGAGGGGTGGTGGTGATGGGATGAATTGGGAGATTGGGATGGACATATATACACTCATATGTATAAAATAGATAACTGATAAGAACCTGCTGTATAAGAAATAAAAATAAATTAAAAATGAAATAATGGCAGAAAGATTTCAAATTTTATGAAAAGTATAAACCCATAGATTCAATAATCTTGATGAATTCTAAACACAAGAAACATGAAAACTACCATAAGTCACATTTTAATCAAATTCTCAACGATAAATAGAACGATAAATAGAAAAAATATCAGAGTTTCCAGAGAAAACACATGTTATGCAGAGAGGGATAAAAATAAGAATAATGGATCATTTTTCATTGAAAAAGATGCAAGTGATAGGTGGAACAACATCTTTTTAGCACTATAAAAAAACCCTGCCCATATGAAGTCCTTTATATACCCAAAATGTTTTTCAAAGTGAGAGTGATATTACAAACTTTTTCTGGCATAGAATAGTTGCAACAATTCATCAGCAGGAGACATGCTCTATAAGAAATTTTAAAGTCCTTCAGGCACAAGGAAAATGACACCAGTTGGCAGAAAGGAATGAAAACCACCTGAAATGGTAACTACATGTGTAAACATTTAAGGTTATTCTTGATTATATAAATCTGGAACATTTGGAAGACAAATGGTGGTTAAACAAACAAACAAAAAACACTATAATTTGAGGTTTTTATCACATGCATAAGATATACGCATGACTCCTACAGCATTAAGACTCAAGGGAAGAAATGAAAGCATTGTTTTTCAAGGTTCTTATACTAAATGTGAAGTGGTATATCATTTGAAGGTAGTCTCAGAAGTATGTTAGAAATCCTAAAGCAACCACTAAATTAACAAAACAATGATAAGTAGCTAGTAATACAACAAAAATTAAATGCTCTCATAAAAAATATTCAATTAATCTAAAAAAAAAGAAAACAGGAGCAAAGATGGGACAAATAGAAAACGCACAGCACAATTATAATCTGAAACCTTACTATATCAAGAATTATATTAAAGTAGCAGCTCTATACATCCATAATTTAAAGACAAAGATTATCAACTTGTATAAAAAGCCAGACCCAAGTATATTTTGCTTACAATAAATACTTTAAATATTTAAAAAATGGTTAAAAAGAAAAAGATGGAAAAGATACATAGCATGCTAAGACTAAACAAAAGAAAGCTGAATGGATGTATCAATATTAGATAAAGTATATCTCAGAGAAAAGAATATAAATCTGATAAAGAGAGCCTATAAAAAACCTAGAGCCAACATCATAATGTTGAAAGATTAAATGTGTTTCCTCTAAGATCTGGAACAAAATAAGGATGTCTTCTCTCACCACTTTTGTTCAACGTGGTATTGGAGATGTCAGTCAGTTCAATAGAAGAAAAAAAAAAGAATAAAAGGCATCTATATTGGAAAGGAAAAAGAAAATTTTTCATTTGTACAGGAATTGATCATCTATATAGAAATAAACAATATGGTTTTTGTTTGCAGACAGAATTGTTTATTAGAAAAAAATTATGGAATCTATAAAAAAGAGTTTTTCACAATGCAGGATATAGAATCAATATACAATATTCAATTGTATTTTTATATACCATCAAGGAACAATTAGTAATTGAAATTACAAAAATAATGTATTCATAGTAACATCAATAAAGTATGAAATACTTATGAATACCTATGACAAAAGATGTGAAAAACTCATAAGCTCAAAACAATAAAATCAGGCTGATAGTAATTAAAGACCTAAATAATGGAAAGATACATTATGTTCATGGGTCAGAAAACTTACTATTATTGAGATGTCAGTTCTTCCCAAATTGATCTATTGATAGTACACATCCCCCAAGAAAATATATGTATGCTTTTTTTTTGTACAAATTGACAGGCTCATTCTAAAATCCATTAAAAAATTCAAAGGAACTAGAAAGAGACAAAACAACTTTGAGAAAAGCTAAGAAATTTGAGTACTAACATTTACTGATTCCAGATGTATTATGAAGCTACTTTAATCAAAATAGTGTGCTATCAAGGTCACAATATATAGATTAATGGGAAATAGATAAAACATTTTTACAATAGCCATATTGAGTAATACTTTATGCCATAAAAAAGGAATAAACAACTGGTCATTGAATACTTATGACTGAATGAAAAAATGTTATGATGAGTCAAAGAAACTCAACTGTATGGTATATTTCTTTTTAACATTTAAGTACTATAAGTCAGATAAACATCCATTTTGTTGATTATTCATATTTTGAATAGAAATTTGCTTCTAATTTGCCTTGAATCATGTATTGAAGTAACACATCTCTTGAATTTGATACATGGTTCAAGGAATCATCTATTGATATTTGCCTTGCAGAACATGATAATGAAATATTCACATTAAGTTTTTTGCTGTCTTCTTCTTAGCAGCAGATGAGAAGCCTGAATAATTTTTGTTTGTTTGTTTGTTTGCGGTACGCGGGCCTCTCACTGTTGTGGCCTCTCCTGTTGCGGAGCACAGGCTCCGGACGCGTAGGCTCAGCGGCCATGGCTCACGGGCCCAGCCGCTCCACGGCATGTGGGATCCTCCCTGACCGGGGCACGAATTCGCGTCCCCTGCATCGGCAGGCAGACTCTCAACTACTGCGCCACCAGGGAAGCCCAGAGAAACATGAATAGTTTTATACAAGCGTTTCTGCAAAGAAGCTCAGAAGTTCTTGCTGTGTGGCCACAAGGACTTTTATCTTGAGACAGTGGGAACCATCTCCATTGTTAATACTAGAGGAACAGCAGTACAATTCACAGCTTTACCTTAAGGACACAGAAAGGAAATGCTATGCTGTTCTCATCTCTGATTCTTCTTTGTATTTTACCAGATGGTTTGGAAGCACCACTAAACATATTCTCCCACAGAGAAAAGAGAGCTCATTCTTCACTTTATTTCTTGTCCTAACATATATAAAATATTTACCTGTAATTATTCTCCTTAATAATGGCCTGTGACTTTTAAATATATTTCTTATTAGAAGAATACTTTTTCAATTGTAAAATTAAATATGTATTATTAAAGAGCCTATCAAAGAGCACAACTTAAAATTATTTCTTTTTTTTAAATTGAAGTGTAGTTGATTTACAATGTTGTGTCAACTTCTGCTCTACAGCAAAGTGATTCACTTATACACACACACATGCACACACACACACACATATATATATATTCTTTTTTATATTCTTTTCACTATGATTTATCACAGGCTATTGAATATAGTTCCCTGTGTTATAGAGTAGGACCTTGTTGTTTATCCATTCTATATATAATAGTTTGCATGTGCTAACCCCAAACTCCCACTCAATCCCTCCCCTACCCATCTCCCCCTTGGCAACCACAAGTTGTTCTCTATGTCTGTGAGTCTGTTTCTGTTTCATAGATAGTTTCATTTGTGTCATATTTTAGATTCCACATATAAGTGGTATCATATGATATTTGTCTTTCTCTTTCTGACTTACTTCACTTAGTATGATAATCTCTACTTACATCCCATGCTGCTGCAAGTGGCATTATTTCATTCTTTTTTATGGCTCAGTAATATTCCATTGTATATATCTACCACACCTTTATCAATTCCTCTCTCAATGGACATCTAGGTTGTTTCCATGTCTTGGCTATTGTGAATGATGGTGCTATGAACATAGGGGTGCATGTATCTTTTTGAATTATAAGTTTGTCTGGATAAAGCCCAAGAGTGTGATTGCTGGATCATATGGTGGCTCTATTTTTAGTTTTGTGGGGAACCTCCATACTGTTTTCCATAGTGGATACACCAAGTTATATTCCCACCAACAGTGTACAAGTGTTCCCTTTTCTCCACTCCCTCTCCAGCATTTGTTATTTGTATATTTTTAATCATAACCATTCTGACTGGCGTGAGGTGATACATCATTGTAATTTTGATTTGCATTTCTCTAATAATTACTGATGTTAAGCATATTTTCACATGTCTTTTGGCCATCTGTATTTCTTTTTTTGGAGAAATGTCTATTTAGATCTTCTACCCATTATTCAATTGCACTGTTTTTTTTTGTTGTTGAGTTGTGTGTTTGTATATTTTGGAAATTAAGCCCTTGTCAGTTACATGGTTTGCAAATATTTTCTCCCAGTCTGTAGGTTGTCTTTTTGTTTCTTTTATGGTTTCCTTTGCTGTGCAAACACTTGTAATTTTGATTAAGTCCCATTTGTTTATTTTTGTTTTTATTTCTATTGCCTTAGGACACTGACCTAATAAAACATTAGTACAATTTCAGAGAATATTTTGCCCATGATCTCTTCTGTGTTCTCTTCCATGTTTTCTTTTATGGTGTCATGTCTTATGTTTAAGTCTTTAAGCTATTTCAAGTTTATTTTTGTGTATAGTGTGAGGGTGTGTTCGAACTTCATTGATTTACATGTGGCTGTGTAACTTTTCTGACACCACTTGATGAAGAGACTATCTTTTTACCATTGTATATTCTTGCCTTCTTTTTCAAAGATTAATTGACCACAGGTGTGTGGGCTTATTTCTGGGCTTTCTATTCTGTACCATTGATTCATATGTCTGTTTTTGTGCCAATACCTTACCATATAGATTACTGTAGCTTTGTAGTAATGTCGGAAGTCTAGGAGGTTATGCCTTCTGCTTTGTTCTTTTTCCTCAGGCTTGCTTTGGCAATTCTGGGTCTTTTATGGTTCCATGTAAATTTTAGGATTATTTGTTCTAGTTCTGTGAAAAATGTCATGGGTAGTTTAAAATTATTTCTGAATGTAATTTTTTCTTTCTTAAAATTGACACATCTGTTTGAAATCTTATCTAAAGTTGAAGACTCACTTGTATCTGTTCTTACTCCTATATTTTCACATTATTTTATTTGCCTCATACCAAATTTTCTCCAAGTATGGTAAACATTTGGATTCTTATTCATGAATGAACTCCAGAAAAACTTTTGGCCTTTATAATGCTACACACTGAAAATATGTATGATCTATAAATACTGATAATTTTGTACAGCATGTATTTCTCTAAATTAATATTGTTTGCCTTATTCTAATATGTTGACACCCACAGTTTCATGTTACAGTGGGAAGAAAACTGAATATGGCATTTGAAAACTTAAGTTCTAGAGTAAACTATAGGAAAATGTCACCATTGTCACTTAAATTGCTGCTTATCTCAGTTTTTCATTGGAATATGATTAGAGAGGGCAAGAAATACATTATATCTAAAGTCATCTAGCCTCTCTTCCATAAGACAACAGATCTTAACCTATAGTTGACTCAGCTTGACCCCTAGCAGCAGTGTCAATTAGGCTGCCCTTAAGATATAAATTAATCTCTATTTTGAACACTTAAGGTATATACTCTGAGCCAAATGTACCTTAAGAAGAAACTAAATAGTCTCTCACTCAATGAAGACTATTTTGAATTAGTTATTCTTTTCCAGATGATATGCCAGCTTCTTGATATACAAAGATGTATAGAAAACTCCTTTTTTCCACAGAGTAAAAACTAGTAATAAAAAATTAACAGATAAGTAATTATAGAAATTTAACTAGTGCTATACTAAATATATATATTAAAAAGGATTTTTAAAGGTACAGAAAAAGAAAGCTTCAAAAGGGTTTTAATATAAGTTCAGACCAGCATCAGTGTGTACAATTGTTAATTAGAAGAAAAAATATCAAGTAAATTAGCATGACTATGCCTGAGTAGACTGGTCAGGTGATCTGACCAGAGCTATAGACCATGACCAGACAGCCAGAATTCTTCTAGATTATATTAAAAACTTTGGATTTAACTTATGGTGACTTTGAAGCAATGAATCTAGCTGACAAGATTCAAACTTTAGAAAATTTTTCTGCTACAGTATGTAAGATGGATTAGAGAAAAGGTGGATGAAACTAAAAATAGATAGCCATCTTAAAAGGCTAAAACAATAGTTCTACTGAAGAACTATTGCTAAGAAAAGGGGCAGAAGGAAAAGAAAGCACATGGAAAATAAAATGTCACAATTGTCCATTAATTGAAGTTTTAATTGTAAAAGAGAGAGAGGCAAGAAGATTCCTACAATTCTGGGTGGGCAAATGAATGGATTTTTTTGTTGTTGTTCTACAAAGTGGACAATGCAGGAAACTAGAGGGAAGAAAATAATTTTTGTTTTGAACAATCTGAGTCCAATAAGTAGCTGACATAAATATTTTAATTATTTTTTAGTCCTTTTGGAAGAGTTGTAGTGAGGTAAAGGAATTATAGGAATTAAAATTTAGAAAATTCTAGTTGAAGAATATGTTGGGACTTCAGATGTCACATGAAGCATAGACCTGGATAGTGACAACATGAAATATGTGGCCATGAGAATAATTTAGTAATTTGGATGAAGATGTGGAATTCAAGGCAGGAGCTACATTGCTTGATGAATCATCTATGGAAGACTGAATATGTCCAGGAATAAAGTTAGATTTGAGGGATCTCAATGTTATCAATGAATAGAGGGCATAAGAAAATCAGTATGAGGTATATTAATGGAAACAACTCACTCGAGTCTATATATATCAATAAATCATTTTTGGTGAAACATTAATATTGTAATTGTTTAATTTATTGATAAATTTATGGGTATATACATGTAAAATTTAGATATAAACTTTAATTTATAGATAAATTAACTAATTTATATATTTACATATAAATGTATATGTAATATGTATATAACTTAATATATATAATATATTATATAATATATTATATAATATAATTATATGATATAATATATTAACATAATATAATATATAATATGTATATAAATTAACTAATTTATACATTTATATACATATATACATATATATACATTTATACATTTATATATAAATTAGTACATTTATATAAAAATATATATGGCCATATATAATATACAATAAAATTTATAAATGGTCATATATAAATGGACAAATACTAAAATGTTTCTTTTTTAATTTATTAATTTAAGGTGGTAAATAACTTCTCCAAAGAGTAAATTGTAAAAAAACTAAAATAACTTTTCCAACAATGCTTCTGAAATACCCAACACATTATTTCATTTGAGAGAAAAGCTATTGGAACCAAAGAGATAATACCAAATGCTTGGGCTTCCAGGACTTTAAAACTACTTCAAAAGTTTTTCAGTATTCACACAGATGCCTATAATTTTCTAGGCTAAATTCAATGAATAAAAATTCTATTTCTATGTTGAGTTTTTAATGAATAAAAATAATTCCTACATTCTTTAGAAAAACGAAGTTATGAGCAGCTTTATATTTCACAAAGCTTTATCCAATATTCTACGAGGTGGGAGAATTGCATTGGTCTAGGAATCAGCACAAAGAGACGAGTACCAGAGTGAGCTGATGCAATATCAACAACCTATACACATAAGGATGTCAAAGTAATACAATCACTTTTGAAAAATCAATAATTGCCACAATCTCAAGAAGCATCCTTATTAATATTTCTTATTGACTAAAATTATCTCACAGTATGATGTTAAATATAACTCCTCTTTTTTAATATTATATTTTATTTAAAAGTGCAGATACATTTAATTTAGTGTATGAAAGTAAATTGGCAATTATTTTGGACTTTGCTTTCTTTTTTTTTTTTAACATCTTTATTGGGGTATAATTGCTTTACAATGGTGTGTTAGTTTCTGCTTTATAACAAAGTGAATCAGTTATACATAAACATATGTTCCCATATGTCTTCCCTCTTGCGTCTCCCTCCCTCCCACCCTCCCTATCCCACCCCTCCAGGCTGTCACAAAGCACCGAGCCAATATCCCTGTGCCATGCGGCTGCTTCCCACTAGCTATCTACCTTACTACGTTTGTTAGTGTGTATATGTCCATGACTCTCTCTCGCCCTGTCACAGCTCACCCTTTCCCTTCCCAATAACCTCAAGTCTGTTCTCTAGTAGGTCTGCATCTTTATTCCTGCCTTACCCCTAGGTTCTTCATGACATTTTTTTTCTTAAATTCCATATATATGTGTTAGCATACGGTATTTGTCTTTTTCTTTCTGACTTACTTCACTCTGTATGACAGAGTCTAGGTCTATCCACCTCATTACAAATAGCTCAATTTCATTTCTTTTTATGGCTGAGTAATATTCCATTGTATATATGTGCCACATCTTCTTTATCCATTCATCCGATGATGGACACTTAGGTTGTTTCCATCTCCGGGCTATTGTAAATAGAGCTGCAATGAACATTTTGGTACATGACTCTTTTTGAATTTTGGTTTTCTCAGGGTATATGCCCAGTAGTGGGATTGCTGGATCATATGGTAGTTCTATTTGTAGTATTTTAAGGAACCTCCAAACTGTTCTCCATAGTGGCTGAACCAATTCACATTCCCACCAGCAGTGCAAGAGTGTTCCCTTTTCTCCACAGCCTCTCCAGCATTTATTGTTTCTAGATTTTTTGATGATGGCCATTCTGACTGGTGTGAGATGATATCTCATTGTAGTTTTGATTTGCATTTCTCTAATGATTAGTGATGTTGAGCATTCTTTCATGTGTTTGTTGGCAGTCTGTATATCTTCTTTGGGGAAATGTCTATTTAGGTCTTCTGCCCAATTTTGGATTGGGTTGTTTGTTTTTTTGTTATTGAGCTGCATGAGCTGCTTGTAAATTTTGGAGATTAATCCTTTGTCAGTTGCTTCATTTGTAAATATTTTCTCCCATTCTGAGGGTTGTCTTTTGGTCTTGTTTATGGTTTCCTTTGCTGTGCAAAAGCTTTTAACTTTCACTACATCCCATTTGTTTATTTTTGTTTTTATTTCCATTACTCTAGGAGGTGGGTCAGAAAGGATCTTGCTGTGATTTATGCCATAGAGTGTTCTGCCTATGTTTTCCTCTAAGAGTTTGATCATTTCTGGCCTTACATTTAGGTCTTTAATCCATTTTGAGCTTACTTTTGTGTATGGTGTTAGGGAGTGATCTAATCTCATACTTTTACATGTACCTGTCCAGTTTTCCCAGCACCACTTATTGAAGAGGCTGTCCTTTCTTCCACTGTACATTCTTGCCACCTTTATCAAAGATAAGGTGTCCATATGTGCGTGGGTTTATCTCTAGGCTTTCTATCCTGTTCCATTGATCTATCTTTCTGTTTTTGTGCCAGTACCATACTGTCTTGATTACTGTAGCTTTGTAGTATAGTCTGAAGTCAGGGAGCCTGTTTCCTCCAGCTCCTTTTTTCATTCTCAAGATTGCTTTGGCTATTCGGGGTCTTTTGTGTTTCCATACAAATTGCGAAATTTTTTATTCTAGTTCTGTGAAAAATGCCAGTGGTAGTTTGATAGGGATTGCATTGAATCTATAGATTGCTTTGGGTATTAGAGTCATTTTCACAATGTTGATTCTTCCAATCCAAGAACATGGTATATCTCTCCATCTATCTGTATCATCTTTAATTTCTTTCATCAGCGTCTTATAATTTTCTGCATACAGGTCTTTTGTCTCCTTAGGTAGGTTTATTCCTAGATATTTTATTCTTTTTGTTGCAATGGTAAATGGGAGTGTTTTCTTGATTTCACTTTCAGATTTTTCATCATTAGTATATAGGAATGCCAGAGATTTCTGTGCATTAATTTTGTATCCTGCCACTATACCAAATTCATTGATTAGCTCTAGTAGTTTTCTGTTAGCATCTTTAGGATTCTCTATGTGTAGGATCATGTCATCTGCAAACAGTGACAGCTTTACTTCTTCTTTTCCGATTTGGATTCCTTTTATTTCCTTTTCTTCTCTGATTGCTGTGGCTAAAACTTCCAAAACTATGTTGAATAAGAGTGGTGACAGTGTGAAACCTTGTGTTTTTCCTGATCTTAGTGGAAATGTTTTCAGTTTTTCACCACTGAGGATAATGTTGGCTGTGGGCTTGTCATATATGACCTTTATTATGTTGAGGAAAGTTCCCTCTATGCCTACTTTCTGCAGGGTTTTTATCACAAATGGATGTTGAATTTTGTCAAAAGCTTTCTCTGCATCTATTGAGATGATCATATGGTTTTTCTCCTTCAATTTGTTAATATGGTTTATCACATTGATAGATTTGCATATATTGAAGAATCCTTGCATTTCTGGAATAATCCCACTTGATCATGATGTATGATCCTTTTAATGTGCTGTTGGATTCTGTTTGCTAGTATTTTGTTGAGGATTTTTGCATCTATGTTCATCAGTGATATTGGCCTGTAGTTTTCTTTCTTTGTGACATCCTTGTCTGGTTTTGGTATCAAGGTGATGGTGGCCTCGTAGAAGGAATTTGGGAGTGTTCCTTCCTCTGCTATATTTTGGAAGAGTTTGAGAAGGATAGGTGTTAGCTCTTCTCTAAATGTTTGATAGAATTCGCCTGTGAAGCCATCTGGTCCTGGGCTTTTGTTTGTTGGAAGATTTTTAATCACAGTTTCAATTTCAGTGCTTGTGATTGGTCTGTTCATATTTTCTATTTCTTCCTGATTCAGTCTTGGCAGGTTGTGCATTTCTAAGAATTTGTCCATTTCTTCCAGATTGTCCATTTTATTGGCATAGAGTTGCTTGTAGTAATCTCTCATGATCTTTTGTATTTCTGCAGTGTCAGTTGTTACCTCTCCTTTTTCATTTCTAATTCTATTGATTTGGGTCTTCTCCCTTTTTTTCTTGATGACTCTGGCTAGTGGTTTATCTATTTTGTTTATCTTCTCAAAGAACCATATTTTAGTTTTATTGATCTTTGCTATTGTTTCCTTCATTTCTTTTTCATTTATTTCTGATCTGATTTTTATGATTTCTTTCCTTCCGCTAGCTTTGGGTTTTTTTTTTTTTCTTCTTTCTCTAATTGCTTGAGGTGCAAGGTTAGGTTGTTTATTCGAGATGTTTCCTGCTTCCTAAGGTGGGCTTGTATTGCTATAAACTTCCCCCTTAGAACTGCTTTTGCTGCATCTCATAGGTTTTGGGTCGTTGTATCTCCATTGTCATTTGTTTCTAGGTATTTTTTTATTTCCCCTTTGATTTCTTCAGTGATCACTTCATTATTAAGTAGTGTATTGTTTAGCCTCCATGTGTTTGTATTTTTTACAGATCTTTTCCTGTAATTGATATCTACTCTTATGGCGTTGTGGTCAGAAAAGATACTTGATACAATTTCAATTTTCTTAAATTTACCAAGGCTTGATTTGTGACCCAAGATATGATCTATCCTGGAGAATGTTCCATGAGCACTTGAGAAAAATGTGTATTCTGTTGTTTTGGGATGGAGTGTCCTATAAATATCAATTAAGTCCATCTTGTTTAATGTATCATTTAAAGCTTGTGTTTCCTTATTTATTTTCACTTTGGATGATCTGTCCATGGGTGAAAGTGGGGTGTTTAAGTCTGGACTTTTCTTTCTTTAGATAGAGAAACTTTGACAGTTAAAAATTTAGAAGGAAGGAAGGATGCTGCACCTGAAAATACAATTCCTTGAAATTATAATTATGGAAACTTTATGATGAAATAGGTTAATCTTTTTCAAATAACAAATATATCTGAAGTAGAAATTATATCATAATTCTCAAGTCACTATTAAACAAGTAAATGGCTTAAGTTTATATACTTGTGATATACAGGTTAGAAATAATCAGAAATATTTTATTGCTGGTGGGAATATAATTTGCTGTATTTTTTGGTGGCGTAGAGAGCAATGGGACAAAATTTTTAGTGACAAAAACATAAAAGCCTTTTTTTCAGTAATACAAATTTTGAGAATATATCCTTCAGAAATAAAAGAACTAGAAGTTAAGGAAGACCCATATCCCATACTTGCTCATTGATAGAAAAATGACAAGAAATCATTTTGTATCCTTCATGTAAAATATACCATATAAAATATATCATGTAAATATATGTCAAAATATGTCATGTAAAATATATAGAATTTGAAAAAGAATAAATAAATTTAGAATGTCTTGGAAAACACTAGTATTTGGTGCATAGAGCAATTTGTAAAAATTTGTGTGAGATGTGTGTAAAAATAACGTGTGAGATATGATCAAATTATATTAAACCTAAAAACAAAACATCCCCACATGCATGTTTATATGTGTAAATGCCTTTGTAAGACAGAATAGCATGGTAAGTTAAACACCACATTTTTACATTTGTTTCCTGAAGATTATAAGATTCTTTTCTATGTTCTTGATGTGATACATTGAACTTGATTACAATTATATTTTTAAATTAATAAGCTAAGAAAGGTTGCAAAAAATTTAATTTATTAAATATTTACTTTAAGAATAATGCATATTATTATTGCATATTATAATGCATATTATAATATACATATTATTATTACCCAAGCAGTTAAAACTATAGATATATATGTAGCTAATAAATAAGGACATTAAAATATTCTAAGATACCAAAACACTCACCAAGGGATTATTTTTTTCTTATTCATTATATTTAGTTTTCATTATACTATCAGGGTGGTGCTGGCCTCATAAAATGAATTTGGGTGTGTTCCCTCCCCTTTATTTTTTGATGGTTTCTTTATCTTTGTTGAATTTCTCATTTTCTTCATACACTGCTTTACTAATTTAGTTTAGTTGTCTATTTATATGCTGTTATAGTTTACTGAACTCCTTTTAAAATAATTATTCTGATTTCTTTGTCAGACAGTTCAAAGATCTCCATTTCTTTAAGGCCAGTTATTGAAACTTTATTAGTTTCCTTTGGTGGTGTCACGTTTATCTGATTCTTTGTGCTCCTTGTATCTTTGTGTTGGCATCTTCATTTGAGTAAATGATCTCCTCTTTCAGACTTTACACATTCCCTTTGGCAGAGAAAGACCATCACTAGTCCAACCAGCTTGGGCACTGGACCAATCAGCTGGTATTACTTGCAGACAGGCAGGGCTTACTATCAAGGATCTTAGTTGGGCAAGACCACTGCCAATGCTCTGAGGTTGAGAGTGAGGGGTCCCCAGCAGAGCTCCAAAATTGGGTTAGCCTAGTGGTTGGGCTCTGCATTCAAGTGGAGCTGCTGGGAGGCCTCCTGGTTTGTTGGGGCTGCTGACTGTACTCTGTGGTCAAGTGGGATCACTAGCTGGGGTCTGTAGTCACCTCTGGGTGGGTGAGGTTGCAGGTTATGTTCACTGACAGATGAGGCTACTAATTAGACTCTGCAATTACATAAGTCTGCAGGCTGGGATCCATAATTGCTCCTGATGAGGTGGCGGTGCCACTGGCTATGCCCTAAAATTGGGCAGGTCCACAGGCCGGGCTTGAAGATTGGGTAGGCCACTGGCTATGCTCCTCTGTTGTGTGAGGTCACCGTCTGGGCTCTCTCTTTGGCTAGGGCCTCCAGCTACTTGATGCAATTTTGTGGGATTGCAGACTGTGTCCCATGATGCGGCAGGGTCACTGTCTGTGTTCTGGGCTCCTGGTTGTGTGTGGCCGCAGTCTGTGTTTTATGATTTAGTGGGGCCACTAGCTGGCTCCCTGCTTGGGCAAGGCCACTGTCTGTGTTCAACAATTGAACGGGGCCATAGGCTGGGCAGTGTTGCTGGGTGGGTTGTAGGCTAGGTGGCACTGTTGGCTGGGCTCTGAGGCTGCCCAGAGTCACTGTTCAAGCTCCCTGTCTATGCTCAAGAGTTGGACTTCTGGCTTGTTTCCCTGCCCAAGCAGGTCTGTAGGGTGCCTGGATTCTCTGGCCAGGCTTCTTGATGGGGTGGGACTAGAGCCTATGTTCAGTAGTTGGTGGGACTGCAAATTTGTTCTTCTACACTGGTGGGCTATGGGATGCTTTAGCAATTAGGTAGAGCTTTGAGCTTGCTTACCTGTCCAGTGGGGTCATAAAATGGCTTTAAGGCCAGTATAGCCTGTTGGCTGGGGCCTCAAATCTGCCAGAAAATGGCTTTAAGGCCAGTATAGCCTGTTGGCTGGGGCCTCAAATCTGCCAACTGAGCTCCCTGACCAGTGGGGCCACTGACTCATCTCTGAAGATGGGCAGATCCATTGGCTGGATCCTTGTTTGGGAACTGCTGTAAGCAGGAACTCAGTCAGCCAAGATCTGATCACTGGTTGCTGGTAGCCCTGCCCCCTTCTCTATCTGATCCCCAGTGGTTGAACCCGCAGATTTCCCCTTGTGACCCTTGGGAAGGCAGATGTGGATATCTACCTTGGCCTTCCTTTTCCCACTGGAGAATCCATAATCCCAGGAGGGCCTTCCTGGTGAGCTGCTATGCCAGCCTGAGGGAGAGAGATGCTATCAAAGTGAAACTACTCATTACCCATCTAATGAGGTCCTTCTCAGTCCTTGTGATTCAGGAAGATGCATCAGCCTTACCCCCAGTTTCTGGGATTTTCACAATGGTGTTTTTCTATGGAAAGTTGATAGTTGGTCTTCTTGTTATGGGGACTAAAGTTGGGAACAACATATGTCACCATCTTGATGAGCTCACTCTCCAACTTTTCAAATATTATAAAAATTTGCTTAGATTTCTTTTCTAAAATAATGGAAAGAGAATTAAGTGTGCCTACTCATAAACTATAACAATTTCAACTATTTAATATTATATATAAGTATAACATTAAAAGAGTATTATCTAAATTTCAGGTGAAATTTTCTATTTTAAAATGACAACACTTTCAAATCATACAAACCAAATTTATGGAGTCTAGATTATTAGAATTAAAAAATAGCTGGCTACCCTAAGTCTGTGTCTTCCTGAGTTACATGAGGTTTCCACGTCTGCCTTATCCACCTCACATGCGTATTTATTGAGGAAATCACAGCCGAGCATCTAAAAGCACTTGGAGACTAACACATTACTTACATCATGGCGATTGAGCTAGCAATGTCGGTAGTGGGGTCCATAATACCAGAGTTAATGAAACTAGATTGAAAATACTTGCAGTGTGTCACTTTTTCCCATGAGACAGAGCTTTGTCTAGGCTTTAATATTGTCATATGTAATTTGCTAGAGAATATTTATATAGAACTTCATTAGTAAAGCATGTAACCTTGCACTAAATATTATATAATAACCTGACAATGTTGTCCACAATGATTCATTGGCTATTATTTTTTTAAAAAGAAAGAAGAAAAAGAGAGAAGGAAGGAAGGGAGGAAGGGAGGAAAAGAAAAACAACCCAAACAGCACACAAATAGTAGTCCCTCTTTAATTCTCTGAATGTTTCTCCAAGTTTTTGAAATATATTATCAGGACAATGCTTCAGTCTTTCTCTTTCAGAGAAGCAACATGTTTGCAAGTCTAACTCTGGCTGTCTTTCAAAATGTCATCTTGTCCTGAAGCTAGTAATAACAACTAGTGTATTCTCATTTAGCTAATTGTTGCTTTAATAATTTGAATTGCAACTGATTCTCTTTATCCCACTTCCTTGAGAAGAGACTCTACCCTGGTAAGTCTACTCTGCTAATCACATCTCTCTCCTACCTGGAATGTGAGGTCAAGTTATATTACACAAAGCAAGGAAATTTTCTTCTGATTTGAAGTTTTGCTTCTGTTGTTTTGTTTTTGCTTTCAAGTCTATTCTCATAGCAATTGCTTTTCAGGGCCCATATTTGGAAATATAAACCCTTGTTTCTATTTGTTAAATAGAAACCCTTACCAATTCCCCAAATGGAGTTGTTCTGAGGTCTTTTTGAATTTTCTCCTAAGGACACTGGTAGAAAGTTCTCAAAATTCCCATAATGTATGATAATTACACTAGAACTGAATCACCGTATTGGGAGTGTCTTTAAAGTTCCCACCTTGGGATTACAGAAGAGTATCCCTTCCCCCCTCCTCAATAAAAAGCATGGCATTGGAATCAGGGACATTTTGTATACAGCATTAAGAAAAATAACCATTTAAAATATTCCTGATAGAGCCAACTTCATGGCATGCATTCTGCCCAGTCTCACAAGGCTGTGCCTAGAAGGATCCCATGGTTGGTTTAATGCTCTGCTGTCTCTCTCTTGAAACTCCTAATAATTTTGCGTGAGGGACCCTACACTTTCATTTTGCATCGAGTCGCACAATTATGTCATTAGTTCTTGATAATCCTGAGAATGCAAGTAGAACAAGTCCTTCTCTTTCTTGGGTCCTACATACCTTTAACTTTCCACTGGACAAATCTGCCAATCACTGTAAAACTTTTTATTTTAAGATTATTGCAATAAGCTTTTTCAAAAAGAGTCCCAAAGTCCCAGGACCTTACCAAATTTCACTTAGATCCTATCACTGATACCACTGATTATGTTGAGTAGATCAATGACTGAAGCAATACTTATTATTTGGAAGAAAAATTAGGTTTTTAATCACTCTTTGAACTGCCCATATCAATGCTATATCAGGGTCAGTGAAACAGAAGCTTGAAAAGCAAGATATCTAGGCCTAGACATAAAGAGGAGACTATTTTTAGTAGCAGTGGGGATTAGGTAGAGGGCATGGTCCTTGAGATTTATTCAACTCTTTTCCCACATCTCTTATCATTAATTCTCTTGGCTGGGTCAGAATTCAAGGGAGATAAACACAGATATAATTCCTTACTTGGTTTATTTGGAGCAGTATGAGAGGAAACCAAGTAGGCAGGTAGAAAAAAGTTGGCAGTTGTGGGTTTGCAATGGAGAAAGCAGAGGAAGGAGTAATAGGGATCAAAAGGATGTCCTCAACTTACCTGCCCAACTAAGGAAGCCACTCAAGTTTCTATGTAAAAATGGCAATTTTCTAGTGATTTCCCAGATAAGTCAAAGTACACTTGGAGTAAAATGGCCCCTTCTGCTTTAGACAGATAACTGTAATGTAATGTCTTACAACTTAATTCTAAACCTTTCTAAGCACAATCTACTCAAAAGTTTTCTGACATGAAAGAATGGGAATTTTCTATTTTAGTTTACATGAGTCTAATAATTGTACCAGGTGAACTTTTGCCTTTTTTCCAAACAGCTCCATTTTCCCAAATTCAATCCAGTCAGCAATAATTAATATATTCTTACATTAAAAAATTTTAGAGGAATGCTTTATATTTCTTTTACATAAATCTTAGAGAAGTTTCTAGATGCTCTTTGGCAACCTTTCAGCCTCCTGTAAGAGGGCTCATTTCCACAAAATATCTTGCTTAAAGAATCCAATTTTCTCACATTAAAAAGAACCATGGGTAATTTAAAATAAAATTAGTTCTCATGACTGGTACAATTGAATATAGCCTTTTACCATGTTTTAGTAAAATATATAATTCCATAATCAGATATGAATGTTAGACACAAATAATGTCACAAGAGAAATTCTGTTTATTTAGTTAATTAATCAAGCATATTAAATAACTTTATACATATAAATATGATCTTGATAAAATGTATATGTCAGTTTGCAGTATGAAGTGCAGTTCTGATTGTCACTTAGCTTTTATAACTTAGCCTTCATGCTCCACTCTTTGATCGCCCAAGTGTGATCCTTCCATTTGTGGCAAAGCTCTTTGTGTATGATATAATTGGTTCAAAATTCCATGAGAAAACAAATACTTTGTCAAAATCAGACTAATGTCAAGTACAAACTTCAATTTGGAAATTAAAAAATTATTTTAAAATCTACCAAACTAAATAATACCTTCCTACACACACTTTCTGTGTCAAAATATTTTTCTTACAATGAGGCAGATATTTTGGGAGAAAAAATTAGAAAAATAGGATATTGCTGCTCTATTTGGGGGGATACAACTATAGTGCTTAGGGATACCTAGATTCTACTCCCCCCATTTCATTATCTATCTGAAGGTAAGAGCCTTTGGTTATCAAATCAACTTAGGACTTCAGAGCCAGTCTACTTCACTTGGTCTTTGGAGATATGATGGCAGAGGATGTGTTCAGTCTTGTGGATGAGCCTCTCTGAGGCTGACAGACATAATTTATTTACTCCATCACAATTAGGGGATCAGAAGTGTCCTCTATTACTCCCTACCTCTTTCCCTTCCTTCATCTCTCCCTCGCTGCCTACTCTCTGTTGACTCTCTGTCTGTATTTCTTCCTCTCTATTTCCCCAATCTTATTTTCAACTCATCTAAGATATTCAATTCTAGATAATGATAAAATTCTTTAAAAGAAGTATCATATAGTTTATTTTCATTTTATTCTATTATGCAGCTTTCTTGGAGTCACATGCAACTTGATACAACTTTCTTAAGAGGTTCCTATGAGGAAAAATATTTATAGTGTTGTCCTATAAGGGGATTTTCCTAATTTTATCCAATGGCACTGAAAAATAAAATCATATTTCATGATTTCAAAATTATATTTAAAATGTATTAATGTATTTTGGGTATAAATCTCATAACTATTGTTCTACAGTATAGAACTTCTGTAATGATTAAACGGATGCACAGTCCAATACTACGGATGTACAGTCCAATACTATAGACGCTATCTACATGTGATAACTGAGCACTTAAAATGTGGTTAGTCTAACTGAAAAACTGATTTAAAAAACTGATTAAAGTTATTTAATTTGAATTATTCTAAATATAAATGTAAACAATCACATATAGCTAGTTGCTACCATATTGGACTAGTGCCGTCTTATAATGAACAATATGAGCAACTTCTCTATATTTTTAGTGTGCTACAATACCATGGTGGAATTAAGAAAGGGATAATTCAGCACATAAAAATAAAGTTGTGATTGTAAAGTTTTGTATTTATAATCCATTGGATGCTTTACATTCCACAAGTCATTATTTTAATTACTAATACTACTTTTCATTAATTAAAACTAAAATTATATAAGCTGTATGGTACAAAATATAAACAAAATTACTCATTATTTTATGAAATACATGCTTACAGTTTTGACTATTATGCATAAATAAAGATAAGAATAGGGCTTCCCTGGTTGCACAGTGGTTGAGAGTCTGCCTGCTGATGCAGGGGATGAGGGTTCAAGCACCGGTCTGGGAGGATCCCACATGACGTGGGGCGGCTGGGCCCGTGAGCCATGGCCGCTGAGCCTGCGCCATCTGGGGCCTGTGCTCCGCAGCGGGAGAGGCCACAGCAGTGAGAGGCCCGCGTACCACAAAAAAATAAATAAATAAAATAAAGATAAGAATGGTTACTATTTCATCTTAAATAGGAAGTAAGGTTTTAGGCAAATATATGGTGGGTAAGCAAAGATTCTAAATACAGGAAACAAGCTGAACTAAGTCATATAGGTAGAATTAAGTATAGAAGTAATAAATGATAGTTGATCAGAAAAATAATAGATTTGGACTGAAGAATAAATTAGAAAGTTGCATTCATTTTTGATTTGTTTTTATTTCTTTGTAACCAGTTACCACAAAATTAGTGGCTTGAAACAACAAATAATTATCTCTATTTCCATGAATGAGGAGTGGGGGTATGACTTAGTTGTATCCTCTGTTGAGCCTCATAAGCCTGAAATCAAAGTGCCAGCTGGGATTCATTCTCATCCAGAGGTTTGACTGGGGAAGACTGTTCCCAGGCTCACTCGGGTTATTGTCACAATTCTTTTTGTTGTGGCTGTATGACTGAGGGTCCTGGCTTCTTATTGGCTGTCAGCTGGAAGCTGCCCTCAGGTTCTCAAGGACACCCACTGTTCCCTACCACACTGCCTTCTCCATAGGCAGTTCACACATTGGCTATTAGCTTCTTCAAGGCCAGAAGAAAAGTTTATCTCTGCAGACTCATGCAATGGAGTCTCATATAATGTAAATTAAGATAGTTGCATCCTATCACCTAAGCCACATTCTACTGGTTAAAAGTAAATCACAGATTCCACCTGCACTGAAGGGAAAAAGGTTATATTAGGATATGAGATCTCATTAAGGACCACCTTAGGTTGAGTCAAGTACAAAAAGCTATTTGGGATTTAGTTGTGGAGTGTATAGATTTACCGTTTGAACATCATGCGTTTTTGAGTAGATATACATTTAAAAGAAGTGCTTTGAAGGCTGAAGTTGCAGTGTACAATGGAGAGGGACTCAAGTCATTTAGATAAAGTCTTCATTTAATTGAGGAAATATAATCAGAGGTTTTGTTTGTTTGTTTGTTTTGCTTTGTTTTGTTTTGATAGAACTAAAGTCAAAGGATCAACTTTTTAAAACACCTTGCATTACTCTAGACAGTTATCAGGTAGTAAAGCCCTATATTTGAGTGACAACTTCTGTAGTATAAAAAAGCCAATGCAGTAATTAAGGAAACTAAGGAGAATTAAGTGTGCTGATTCCATCTTCCCTAGAAGTGTGATCAGGAGCACAGGTGTCAGGCATGTCAACCATGCATCTGTAACTGGAGAGAGAAAAGTAAATTTAACAAAGAAAACAGGAGTAACAAAGAAAATGAGGGCTTCCCTGGTGGCGCAGTGGTTGAGAGTCTGCCTGCCAATGCATGGGACACGGGTTCGTGCCCCGGTCAGGGAAGATCCCACATGCCGCGGAGTGGCTGGGCCCGTGAGCCATGGCTGCTGAGCCTGCGCGTCCGGAGCCTGTGCTCCGCAACGGGAGAGGCTACAACAGTGAGAGGCCTGCATACCGCAAAAAAAAAAAAAAAAAAAAAAGAAAATGAGAAGGAATGTATTCCCTGAGGTAATAGGTGAAAATACCTATGATGCAATATCCTTCAAGATTAAAATTTTTTTTTAAAGAGGGAATTTTATCAGTAGTTCCAAGTGTCTAAAAGTAAGAAACAGAATAGTGATTACCTAGATCTGGGGGTTTGAGGAGAATGGGGAATGATTGCTAATGGGTACAGGGTTTCTTTTGAGGGTGATAAAAATTTTCAAAACCTGAATATGGTGATATTTGAACAACTTTGAATACAAAGAAAAACATTTATTTGTACTCTTTAAGTAGGTAAATTGTATGATATGTGATTTATATCTTAAACTATTATGTAAAAATTAAGAAACTATTTTTAATGAAAGATAATTGTTATTTGTAAAATCTTCTCATGTATAGATATTTTGAATATTCCTGAAATTTTAGGTATAAGGATGTTTGGACACAATGAAAGAATATATTGAAGCCTAGAATATATAATTACAAGTTTTTCAGTATAATAGTCAATTTATAGTAGTAGATGGAATAGGAGATAAAATTGTATTGATCCTGTATGTCCAATTGACAAGAACATCTGTTTAAAACTACATAGGACAAAACCAAGGAAAGACTGTAAAGCCATATTAAAATCAATAATAAAAAGTACTGTAGGCCAGGCCTGGGTATGTCCCACATGCACACATTCTGGGAAGGTGCCCCCTTAGCAGCCATTTTGCCTTATGGACTCCTCTGTAGAGGAGGTTTTTCTACCTGAGTGGTGGATGTAGAACTTGGCAGTTGTATTGCCAACATTTTCTTTGGCAGGTAGCAGGACAGGGAGTAGCAACCGCCCAAAGAAAGCATCATAATTTCAACCATGCAATTGTTGTTTGAGTTAATGGGCTGGTACCAAAACCTGGTCCCAGAAAATAAGCACAACTATGTGCAGTAGGACCACAAGAGAATTTGTAAATATTTTCTCTGTAGTTTTTGACCTGTGGAATTGTGCACAAATACTCTTTCTGATCTTGCTGTAGGTGGAAGAGGAGATATAATTTCAGATATCAACAAATTTTTGAAAGATAATAAGTGGATGGAGGAGTAGCAGTAAACTCAATGAACAAGTGAAACACCTGCTCTAAGAGCCTGCAGATGGGGATACTAAAGAGAATTGAGTGTTTGATGAGTAGAACTCAGGACAGGCTCAGGATTTGGAGGTGCCAGAAAGATACAGCTAGATTTCTTTTTCTTCCCAGACAGAAGACTTTTCTCTAGAGAAAATGATTTTCAGGGAAGTAATCTATAAGTCCATGTGAGAAAAATTTATGATGAGAAGCCACAAAAATAGTATGAGTCCTCATTTTATGAAAGTTGGTTGTAAGAGATTTTTTTGCAATACTTACAGAGTTCACTTGTAGAAGTGTCATGTAGAATTAGGTAAGGCCATATTTGTTTGGCCTTCTCTCAAAATCAGCGGTCCTCTGAAGCAACTGGTCCTATGGGCAAAATTTTTTTAAAAATTAAAAATTCAGGTTCTAACAAAAATAATTGATGTACTCATGGAGCAGATTGAATAATTAGGATCTGAAAACAAGATAAAGGAATCCTAAGGAAATGTGAAATTATACAGTTAAAAGAAGAGAAGAGTTGCTTATATCTACAACATTGATGATTTAAATCTTTGCTGCCCAGTTTAAACAATTGGAAGTTTGTGAAGTGGGTGGAGCTCTTTTGATAGTAGAAGATGCTCAGTCTGGACAGATGACCATTTTGTAAGAAAACAACATACGGACTCTGAAAATATTAAAGCTCTTGTGGATTTTTTTTAATGAATGAAAGAAAAGGAACTTAAGAATCTGATCATAATGAGTGATTGAAAAGAAGGAAGCAAGAACAAGGAGAAAGAAAATGAATGGGTGAGAAAAAATAAAGAAAGAGTATAGAAAGGAAGATAAGAGGAAGAAAGAGAAAAAGAAAGGGCTTGTGGTGGAGAAATAAGAAAGATAAGTTGCTTACAAAATATGCACATAAGCTGAACTTATGAATGAAGATGCAGCCGATCTCAGAATCACAAAAAATCATGAAGTGGAGGAGAGTGAAGATGAAGCAGATAGTGGAAGAAGCAGCCACCAGGATAGTTGGGAAAAAATGAATATAGATCTTGTAGTCATGATTAAAGAAGATCAACAAGCCAATATAGAAAGTCATGTAAGCACAGAAGTAAAAGTTGGAACAGAGAGCAAGATATAAAGCCCAAGGATAAAGAAAAGAAGATATCTGATGATTTTTAAAAAAAAGAAAAGAAAAGAAAACTAAATTAAAAATGTGCATTTGGGATTCAATGAGTTGAAGGAAAGTGATACTAAGAATGAGGTCAATGGGACTAGTGACGACATTAAATCTGAAGGTGACGCTCAATCCAGTGAAAACTAATATGGTAAGAACTCAGACCAAACAGAGGATTATTGTTTGAAGATTTTTAGAATACTACTGAAAGTGGCATAAAGTGAAGAATGACATTAAAATGAGATGAAAGAAAGCTATATAGTGGAATAGAAAAAGTATAAAGCTCAGTTAATTCTTTTTAGTTAGCAATTAATTCAGGACTGATGACACCTACCAGATTTCAGAAAATGTGTTAATAGCATATATGCCACTGATATCATTGGTCTTGTGTCAAATATTTTTTTTAGGTTTTTAAAGAAATATTACCTAAATATGTGGCTTGCTCTGTCTTTAATTGCAAGTTTTCTTTCTTGAACTTTGAAAGGAGAATTAAACATTAGTATTCATGTGAATAAGATTAAGTGGGATTCCATTTTTACAACTCTTCTATTCTTAACCTTTGACTTTCTGTTATCAAGAAAAAAAGTAACTTTATATTGAATTCAATTGGTTTCACTAGTGGTGGAAGAAACCACATGGCCTATATTTTCCAATTTTTATATTTTTAAAATTTTGAATTGGAAGTAGGATATATTTGTACTAGTCAGTGTTCTTGCTCATATGCCCTGTTATAATTAGACATTACCAAAAATTATAACTCAATCACATATGGTCTGTAATAAAAATAGGTATAATATGTCAAATGCTCACCATATGCCAGACACTATACCAAGAATTTTATATGTATCATTTTATTTGATCCTCAACTAACCTCTATGGGAATGGATAATATTGTTATTTTCATTTTTCAGATGAGAACATAGAGGGACAGCTATATCACAAAGCCTAATATTGGCACAGATAAGATTATAAATCATATATTCACATTAGTATATATATATATTTGTATAACTATTTAACTTAACAAATTTTTGCTTTCCACTTTATTATAACACAAGAGAATTTATATATCCAATCAATAATAACCTTTTGAATTTTGGCTTATTGAGAAAATAGCCCCAGTCACAATTTGGTGAGTGAAGAATGAATAATCTATCTCCTTTAAATGCATCAGCAGTCTGAGCAATACATATTTCTATGAAAAAAAGGAAAAGGGACCATCTGGGAAAGCTATTGAACTTACTGTATTTCTAAATTTCCCTCTCTAAGTAGGTCTTTCTATACTTGCTTATACTCGTTGACCAGGTAGTATGTAGCCACATGAGTAGCTCTTAGAGATTCTGAATTCTTTATGAATTATAGCAAGTATTGAATCTTACAGGACCTAACTGAAAACAGAATCAAAAGATCTGGGTTCCAATTCTGTCTTTATCATTCTATATAATTTAAATTAATCAGGATCAGGATGGCAGAGTAGAAAGGCCCAGAGCTCATCGTCTCCAACAGTAAAACCAAAATTACAACTACATATAGAAACACTCTCTTTGAGAAAGACCTAAAGACTACCACAATAGCTCCTCTGCAACTAAGTATATAAAGAAAAAAATATTCCATCAAGGTGGAATGGAGGGAGAGAGACATGACCTAGTCAGGACCTACACCTCTGGAGGGCAAACCAAAAATGGAAAGGTATATCACAAACTCCAAGGTCCTTGCAAAAGGGGTAAGGAGTTTGAGTCCTACATTAGGCACCCCAGCCCTGGATGTTGGCACAAAGTGGTTGAACCCCGTTAATGGATTTAAAAACCAACAGGGCACAAGACCAGAAGAGCTGAAGGATTGTAGGAAACCAAGATTCCACTGTTAAAGGGCACATACACAAACTTACTCCCTTTGAGTTCCAGAGCAGAGGTAGCAAATTAAAATACTCCAGGCCCTTTAGCCAGGCTGCCAAGACTGCCCCAACACACCACCTCAAGCCAGTGCCAGGCTCTGGCCTCAGACTCCCACTTGACCAAGGTGGCAACACTTGGCAAGCCCCAGGAGAAGCCAGGGTGGAATTTGACTACAGATCCATCCACCAAGGCAGTGGACCTCAGTCTATCCTGGGAGAAGCTGTGAGCTGCACCAGGCTGTGGCACCAGCCAGCCTTGCCAAGGCAGTGGCCCCCAGTCCACCCTGGCAAAAGCCCCAACCCAGGCCAACTTTGACTCCAGTCCTCCTGTCACAGCCACTAGGCACAGACAGCCTGATTTGCTTATACAAAAGGACACACTTTCAAGACCGGGAGAAGTAACTGTTTTGCCTAACTCATAGAGACCAACACAGAAAGTAAAACAACATAATATGACAGAGAAATATGGTCCAAATTAAAGAACAAGATGAAACCTCAGGGAAAAAACTAATCAAATGGAGATAAGTAATTTATCCTATAAAGAATTCAAAGTAACAGTCATAAAATTCTCACTGAACTTGGGAAAAGAAGAGGAATAAAATGTGAACCTCAACAAAGAACTAGAAAGTATACAAAAGAAATAGAGCTGAAGAATACAATGACTGAAATGAAGAATATACTCACTACAAGGATTCAATAGCAGATTAGGTGATACAGAAGAGTGCATAAGTGACCTGAAAGACAGAATAGTGGAAATCACCCTATCAGAACAGCAAAACAAAAAGAATATTAAAATATGAAGATAGTTATCATAAGATAATACTATGAACATCAACAAATTGGACAACCTGGAAGAAATGGGTAAATTCCTAGAAACATATAATCTTCCAAGACTGAATCAAGAATAAATGGAAAATCTGAACATAATAATTACTGGTAATGAAATTGAATCAATAACAAAAAAAGTCCCAACAAATAAAAGCCCAAGACCATAAGACTTAACAGGGGAAGTCTACCAAATATATTTTTTTAAATAGTTATTATCTATTCTTCTCAAACGATTCCAAGAATTTAAAGAAAAGGGACTGCTTCCAAACTCATTCTACAAGGCCAGCATTACTGTGATGCCAAAACCAGGCAAAGACAACACACACAAATATAATTACAGGCCAATATCACTAATGAGCATAAATGCAAAAATCCTCAACAAAATACTAACAAACTGAATTCAATAATAAATTAAAGGGATCATATATCATGATGAAGTGGGATATATTCCAAGGATGCAAGAATGGTTCAATATCCACAAATCAATCAATATGATACACCACATTAACAAAACAAAGTATAAAAAAATCACATGATCATATCAATAGATGCAGAAAAACATTTGACAAAATTCATCATTTATTTGTGATAACAATTCCCAACAAAGTGGGTATGTAGGGAACATACCTAAAAAATAATAAGGTCATTTATTTTTAAAAATAAGGACAAACCCACAGCTAACATCATACTTGATGGTGAATAACTGAAAGCTTTTCTTCTAAGATCAGGAATAAGAAAAGGATGACTGCTCTCACCACTTCTATTCAACATAGTATTGGAAATCCTAGAAAAAAGTAATAAGACAAGAAAAAGAAATAAAATGAATCCAAATTAAAAAGCAAGAAGTAAAACAGTCACTATTTATAGATGACATGATACTATATATAGAAAACCCTAAAGACTACATCAAAAAACTTTTACAACTAATGAGTAAAGTTGTGGGATACAAAATTAATATACAGAAATTTGTTGTGTTTCTAAATACTAATAATGAATTATCAGAGAAATCAAGAACAAAGTCCCATTTACAATTATAACAAAAAGAATAAAATATCCAGCATAAGTTTGACCAAGGAAGAGAAAGAGTATGCTCTTAAATCTATAACACATTCATGAAAGAAACTGAAGATGACACATAAAATGGAAAGATATACTGTGCTCATGGGGAGGATGAATAATATTTTTAAAATGTCTATATACTACCCAAAGCAATCTACAGATTCAGTGCAATTCCTATTAAAATACACATGGCATTTTTCATAGCACCAGAACAAATAATCCTCAAATATGTATGGAACCACAAAAGACCCTGAATAGCCAAAGCAATCTTGAGAAAAAAAGAAGAAAGCTGAAGGTATCATGCTCTCTGACTTCAAATTATATTACAAAGCTATGGTAATCAGAATGGTATGGTACCTACACAAAAACAGATACACAGATCAGTGGAGCAGAATGGTGATCTCAGAGATAAACCCATGCACGTACAGTCAATTAATCTACAACAAAAGAGAAAAGACTATAAAATGGGGGAAAAACCACCTCTTCAACAAGTGCTATTGGGAAACTGGATAAGCTACATGTAAAAAATAAAACTAGACCATTTTCTCACACTATATACAAAAATAAACTCAAAGTGGATTAAAAACTTAAACGTAAGACCTGAAGCCATAAAAGTTGTAGAAAAAAAAAATAGGCAGTATACTCTTTGATATTAGCAATATTTTTTGAATGTTTCTTCAGGTAAAGGCAACAAAAGCAAAAATAAATAAATGGGACCAAATCAAACTAGAAACCTTTTTCATAGCCAAGGAAACTATCAACAAAACAAAACAGCAGACTATTGAATATGAGAGGATATTTGCAAATTATATCTCCAATAAGGGGTTAATATCCAAAATATATGAAGAACTCCTACAACTCAATATCAAATAAATAAATAAACAAAAAATTCAGTTAAAAATGGGCAGGAGGAGATGAAAGACATTTTCCCAAATAAGATAAATAGATGGCCAACAGGCACATGAAACAAAGTTCAACATCACTAATCATCAGGGAAATGCAAATCGAAACAACAATGAGCTATCACCTCATACCTGTCAGAATGACTATCACCAAAAAGACAAGGAATAACAAGTGTTGGCAAGGATGTGAAGAAAAGGGAACCCTTGTAAACTTTTGAAAGAATGTAAATTGGTACAGCCAGTATGGAAAATAGTATTGAGGTTCTTCAAAAAATTAAAAATAAAAGTATCAGACGGTTCAGCAATTCCACTCTTGGATATTTATCTAAAGAAAATGAAAACACAAATTTGAAAAGGTATGTGAACCTCAATATTCATTGCAGAATTATTAGCAATAACTAAGATATGGAAGCTACCTAAGTGTCTATCAACAAGTGAATGGATAAGGAAGATGTGGTATATATATACACACAGGTATGTATGTGTGTGTGTGTGTGTGTTTATATATATATATATATATATGTAATATTACTCAGCCATAAAAAGGAATTAAATTTTGTCATTTGTGAAAACATGAATGGACCTAGAGAAGATTATGCTAAGTTAAATAAGGCAGGCAGAAAAAGACAAATGCTGTATATTTTCACATCTATGTAAAATCTAAAAAACAAAATAAATGAATAAATATAACAAAACAGAAATAGACTCACAGATACAGAGAACAAACTAGTGTTTGGCAGAGGGGAGGTGGTGAGAGGATGGACAAAATAGATGAAGGGAATTAAGAGGTGCAAACTATCAGTTATAAAATAAGTATGCCTCAGAGATGTAAAGTACAGCACATAAAATATTGTCAATAATATTATAATAATTTTGTATGGTACGTAATCTATAAAAATATCAAGTTGCCATGGTATACACCTAAAACTCATATAATATTGTAAGTCAACTCTACTTCAATTTAAAAATCCCAGAGATTTATGTTTCAGAAATCATGAGCTGAATCTGTAAATGTTAAATTTATGTGAACAATTTAGCATAATTGATAGAGCTATACACTTAGATTTTATATATGTATAAACTATATATTATAATGTACATTATATATGATTTTATATATTTTTATTCACTATATTTTATGAAGAATAAATAAAATGCAAATTTAACTTAGAACTGCTTTATCCAAGGAGGTCAAGCTATTTTAATAACCAGGAGGTATGTATTTTATGTCTTTGCCAATAAGATCAAAGTCAAATTGGACGGGTTGGTAGAGCAGTTAGCCAACATTATTTAAGTTTTATATTTCTCTTATAAACTTTTTCTCAGATATGTTTTCTTGTCTTAAAATGCTGTGTGTTCTGTGGAGAACTTCTGGTGATACATTAAAAATAACAAAGCAATAACAAAAAGAAAACTACTGACAATAACAACAGCAAAACCACTGTCACTTAAGTAGAGCATCCAGAATTAGTATTAGAATATGAGCATAGCTAAAATTCAAGAAGCAATTCTGGCCAAAAAGTTCAGGACAAACCAGGGTGTAATAGCAGCAGGCAGGCAGAATTAAGGAGATAGACTAAAGTATTGCCATGAACCAGTGATTCTTTTGTACTTTCCATTTTCTCCCTTTTTGAGCAGGAATGTATATAACTGCTCTCCTATGCTTGTCCCACTATTAAATGCAGGGAACATTTGTGGCAGATATTTTGTCTCTACTTGCACAGATCCACAGATGAAAAGGAATACTGCAGTAGTAGCTGTACTTAATGGACTACACACTGGAGTCTCATCTACACATGAACTTAATTTAAATGACGGTATTTTGGGACTTTGAAGTGACAGTATAACAGGATGAGACTCTGGGGAATTTGGGGAGAGGAGTAAATGTATTTTGAATTGGAAGGCACATGAGTCATGGGGGTCAAAAGTTGGGCTGTTACAGATAGACCTTAGAACATGGCCATTGATGTCCACACCCTGTATAATATCCTTTGCTTGAGTGTGAATGAGGCATGTGACTTTCTTCTAACAGAATACCTCAAAGATGATGGTATTTTACTCCCATGATTAAGTTACTTTATACTTCAAAGGAAATAAGATCATAGTTCTTGATCTAGATCTGACTATATCCACAGCATACACAAAACTCTCAAGGGCTTCCCTGGTAGCTCAGTGGTTGAGAGTCCTACCGATGCAGGGGACACGGGTTCGTGCTCCAGTCCGGGAAGATCCCACATGCCACATGCCGCGGAGCGGCTGCGCCCGTGAGCCATGGCCACTGAGCCTGCGCATCCGGAGCCTGTGCTCCGCAACGGGAGAGGCCACAACAGTGAGAGGCCCGCGTACCGCAAAACAAACAAACAAAAAACTCTCAAGACTCTCTCCTTGATGGCTTAGAGGAAGTGAGATGCTTTGTTGTGAAAGGACCTGTAGAGAAATCCACATGGCACGTATCTGCTGAAAGACTTTAGCAGTAAGGAGATGAATTCAGCCAACCACTAGAATAAGTTTGGAAGCACATTCTTCACCAATCTGAGCCTCCAGCTGAAAAAGTAGCCCAGATAACATTTTGATTGCAGGCTGTGAGTTCTCCATCATGACCCAAGAAAATTGAGAGATAATAAATATGTGTATAGTTTTAAGCTGTTAAATATGTGGTAATATGTAACACAGCAATAGAAACTTAATATACCACTGTGGCAGTTACCCAGAACTGAAGTACTTCCCCAAATATGGGAATTTCAGTTTTAAATCTGAGACATCCTTGGGCAAACTGGGGTAAATTGGTTATCTTAAACATTCCTTACTTTCTTGTTGGGTCTGGTGTGCATTTTAAAATATACTTGGTATAATTTTTGCAAAATTTCTATACAAATAATTATTTTTTCATGATATGTACTTTGTGACATTTCTGGAAAAGGAAGCCCCTGAAAGTAGTGGTTAAATTAAAATAAGTGTGCTATATTCCTAAAAATAATATTAAAACCAGGCAATAATCTTTTAGGATAGTTGAACATTTAAAAATTTAATGAAATCAATTTAAAAATCAATTGTATTTCCAGCAAGCAACTGGAAAGTGAAAATTTAAAACAATACAATTTACAATGGAATAATAAATCATCAAGTTCTTAAGAGTAACCCTAATGAGATATGTGTAAGTCTTCCACAATGAAACATACAAAGCATTGCTGAGAAAATTTCGTTAAGATCTAAAGAAATGGAGACATAACATTTTTATAAATTGGAAGACTTACCATTGTTAGTTTGTCCATTGTGTTAGACTTTATCTACACATTTAATCTACAGATTTAATACAATTGGAATCCAAACCCCAGATAGTTCTGTGGACAAAACTGACAAGCTGATTTTAAAATCTGTGTGGAAATGCAAAGGATCTAGAATAACCATAACAATTTTGAAAAATATGAATAGTTTTAGGATCTAAACTTTCTGATTTCAGGGCTTATCATAAAACTGTAGTAATCAGAACATTATGGTGGTAGTGTACAAAATAGAGCAAATACACCAATAGAATAGAGAATCCAGAAATAAACTGTCACATGTTTATGATCGATCAGTAGCCAATCAAGATTCAAAGTCAATTCAATGAAGAAAGAAAAGTTGTTTTTAACAAATTGTTCTTAGAGTAACCAAAACTTTGTACAGGGCAAATCAAACCTCAAATTCTACCACACTCTGTATACAAAAAATAATTTCACATGGATCACAGGCCTAAACATAAATACTAGAATCACAAATCTTTTAGAAGAAAATGTGGTAAAATATTTTGATACCATTAATGCAAGCAAATATGTTTTTAGGCAGGAAGCAAAAAGCACTGAATTTGAAAGAAGAAAAGTGATAAATTAGAGTTAACCAAAACTTAAAATATCTGCTAATCAAAAGACACTATTAAGAAATGAAAATATAAGCCACAGAATGGAAAAATTATTTGTTAAAGGACTATTTTGGTTAATAGAAATGTTCTCTATTTCATATTGGGATATGAGTTATACTATATATAACTGTCAAAAGAAAAATAATCTACAAGTGGGAAATATATTAATTAAGACATGAAACTCAGAAGTAAGAAGATAGACATATTTGACTAAATGAAATATACATTTTAGTAGTCAAAAATATCTCATCAACATATTTAACTAAATGAAATATACAACATTTTAGTGGCCAAAAATATCCCATCAAAAGGCAATTGAAAACAATGATCTGTAAAAATCATTTGAAATGATAATTGTAGAAAAACAGGCATGTAGTATACAGGCATATAATAATAATAGGCAAATTAAAATGGTGTTCAAGTAAGAATTTTGCTCAAACTTAGTAGCAATTTAGGAAAACAAAAAGAAATCTCATTCACACCCTGGCAAAAAACTTAAAAGAGCTGTCACACAGATTAGGATTGGAACTTTGAAAAAAGTAACAAAAGGATTACTCTTTAATATTTTTGGCAGAATCATGAAGTGTTATATCATTGGGGGAATATTCTGAAGACAGCTATAAATATTAAAAATACAGATATTTTTTAAATGAGAGCTTCTCAGTCTTGGCACAGTTGATGTTCTGGCCAGACCTTTGTAGGAGAATGTGTCCTGTGCACTGTAGGATATTTACAGCATCCCTGGCCTGCACCCACCCTCCTCAGTGTGACAACTTAAATTGTCTCTGGATGTTGTTCAAGGTCCTCTGAAGGACAAAAATGCCTCTGATTAGAACCACAGTTTTAAGTTAACCTCTCAAAAGATTTTTGTTGCGTTGTTATAGTAGCAATTTTGATAAAGAATATGAAAGACCATCAAAAGCATAAATAGCCTGGTGACACTGTGGAATATTACAAGGCCACAGATATAATGAGTTAGCAATATACTGGTTGATTAGAGGGACTTCCATAAGGTACTATTGAGTAGGAAGAAAGAAAGGGAAACAACCTAGAAAAAAAGGTTGTTCCAAAATATAAAGAGTATTTATGATTTTCAAAGGATTCTATTTGTACGTTTGAATTAAACTTGTGTCACTATGCACATAATAAAATAAATAAATAAAATGGTTGAACATTAAAAAACTAAATTTTAACATGGTTGTGACTGGCCAATATATCAGTCTGTCAGCATATTTATAAAAATATGAGCAGATGTTCTAGTGAGAAGAGGAGATACAACAAAGTAAAGAAGTAATATTAGTCTCTAGGTTTATGTGGAAGATACAGAATGACTTTGTTTTAACAATGTATTATAAATGATTTAATTTTAAAACCCTTTCATCCAATTATCATACCTCTTTCTGCATTTATGATTTCCTTTTGAGAAGTAAAAATGATTCTGTGGTCACTTAATTGTTGCAGTCTTGGAGCACTTGCCAAGTATTGATGGGTGTTTGAAATAAGAGTCAAGCTGTGTTGGCACACTCCTCAGATTCATTCCCTGGTCCAATCGGACAGCTCTCAGACTAGCAGACACACAAAGGCAGTCTGAGACCCATGCCAACATGTGTCCTTTCAGACTATGCCAGACTTTGACAAGGCTGCATGTTGAGTAATGAACAGCCTACCATATTAGTGGCAGTATCTTGGTACCTGTCCACAAATCCCTTTTTTCACCTACTGAGCCAGAGATAGAATGATGAGCTATCAAGAATTATGGAATACACCATCATGTCCTGCTGTGTACGTGCACTGGAGATCTGCTATGGAACCATTCTAAAAACATTCTAAAAGAGTGAAATAAAGTAACCATATAGGGTATAAATTAAGAGTTCAATATCCTGAGTTCAAATCCCAGTTCTAACACTCACCTAGAGGTGCAACCATGGACATATTACTTAGCTTCTCTAAGCCTTTTTTCTTCTCTAAACCGTTTGTAGAATGAGAAATAATATTACCTACCCCGTTGTGTTGTTATAAAGAGTTAATAATATTCTTAAAGCAGTTAGAACAGCACTTATATAATAATTATATAAATGGTTGCTATTACTATTATTCTGTTGTTGAAAATATTGACACTATAAGGTATGTAAGTCGTCATAAAATGTATTTCTCTGTTCTTACTGTGCTGATGAAACTAAAATAAGAGATTTTGTGCTGATCCTTGATTAGGTGGGACATTAACAAAGTGAAGTAATTTTTTAGACATGATGAAGTAAGAGTGAAATAGCACAGGTTACACAGACAACAGAAGAGAGTTAGAAAGCTATGGTCTTGGGACTTTACTGAGTATCTAACATAGCATATATGAAATGGACCGTAAACATCAGTGCACCTGGGAGTCTTTGAACAATAGACATTGTTAAGCTCCACCCATCCTGGGAGATTTTGATTCAGTGAATGTGGTATGGGTTCTGGTTATAGGAATAGTTAAGAAGCTTATAAGTGGTTATTAAAGTCAACTGGCATGGATACCACAGATACAGAACAGATTTAGCGAAGTGATTGACCCTGCCTTCCCCCAGGTCTACATTCTACGAAGCCTTGGAGAGCCTATATCAACTGTAATATGTATGGCATGGTTAATAACTGCCAAGTTGGTATTTCTATCATATGCTCACGAGCATTCTGTCTTTAATTATTTGGGTTGAATATCATAAAACTGTTCCATTTCCCTGCTGGCCATCAAACTGTGCATCTTGTCAAGTGGAAGAGCTGACAACTTGATGCTAATGAGAAAACCAATGTGCATATTTTGAGATAGGTCATTTTAGAGAATTGATTGTTTAAATTGATTCATTTCCACATAAATGTGTTTCCTGAGTTTGATATTTAATGAAGTATGTCATTTTGTATACATATGTATTTATTTTTATTTTTGGTGAAATCATTCCTGTTCAAATGCATTAATAATTTCAAAAAGCACATTTGTACCAATACACTGAATAGAGTGGTGAACTTAAAAGAACCGTAGAACTGGCAGTGATCTTGATAAGCTGGACTCACATTCTCATTTTATAAATGAGAAGGCAAGGAGGCTAAGGCTCTCAAATATTAATTGACCTTTACAAGGTCTCAGATCTCATTAGTGGCTTTCCAAGTTCTAGAAGACTATTTGTCTGACTGCAAAGCCAATATCCTTCACTAAGCTTTCTGGCTTTCAAATCTGAGTTTGTATTTTTGTTTTTGTCGTCACATTTTTATTAATATTTGGGGAGAAGATTTGGAAGTTATACAGATGAAACTTTTCTATGATTAAATTTGTTATTAAAAATTTAATGGAGTATTTAAATAACTCTTCAAACGTCATTAATTTGCTAATCCCAAACACTTTTTTGTCTATGAATGAGGAGCCTATTTAATATAACCTTTTAAATATAAGCAGATGAAATTGAATCCTTTCGTCACTGTGAATGTGGTAGCAATAAGATTGTTGGCTGGTGCTTAAGTGGTCTAAAAATCTTCTGTGATACTTTTTTCTCCTTTACCCAGATTGAGTTAATTCACTTCACTAGAGCATGCTCGGCAAACACAGAGCTGAGCTGTGCCAGCTCTGTAAATCTTTCCCATCTCAGTTTAGACCAGGCAGAGCAGATGCAGACTCTGCTAGGTAAAGAATGGCCCCCTAGAAGGGCACCTGTAAAGAACGGATTAATAGAATCTTTTCCAGTACAGGATTTTTAAAAGAATAATAAATATGGGCTAAATTCTGCTTGACCTTTTATTTAATGAGAGGAAAGTATTTGAAAAAAACACACAAAACCTATCAAGGTAAATATCACAGAAAGGGCACTGAACATGTGCAGAGGTTTTGCATGGCTTCTATTTCATTGGATACAATACTATTTTCCCTTAACATTTGATGCTTATAATGTAGTTCCTAATATTTTTAGCTTAATATAATTTTTAATTATTGAATTTATTTTAGAGCAGTTTAAGTTTTATAGGAAAATTGAGCATGAAGTACAGAGACTTCCCATAAACTTCCCTCTGCCTACCCACCCCCCATTTTCCCTATTATTAACAGTTTGCATCAGTGAGAAACATTTGATACAACAGATGAACAAACGTTGATACATTATTTTTAACAGAATTCCATTGTTTACATTAGGATACACTCCTTTTGTTCTTTGGTTCTATGGATTTTGCCAAATGTATAAAGTTATACACATACCCCATTCTAATACTATACAAAATATTTTCACTACCCTGAAAATTCCCTGTCTTCCACATAGTTATTTCCACGAGTAAACCTTTAAAAATTAATTTTTTTAGTCTCTGTAGTTTTTACTTTTTCAGAATGTCATATAGCTGGAATCTTACAATGTGTAGCCTTTTCAGATTGGTTTCATTCACCTAGTAATGTGCATTTAAAGTTCTTCCATACTTTCCTGTAACTTGATAGTTGTTTTTTCTAATTGCTGAACAATATTTTATTTTATGGATGTACATGCCACTGTTTGTTTATCCATTCAACTATTGAAGGGCATCTTGGTTGCTTCTATTTTTTGGAAATTATGAATAAAGTTTCTATAAATATTTATGTGCAGGATATTGTGTGCGCATAAGTTTTCAGTACATTTGGTTAAAGACCTCGGAGCACAATTGTTGTATTACATGGTAAGAATATGGTTAGCTTTTTAAAAAACTGCTGCACAATTTTGTACTCCAACCAACAATGAATGATGGTACCTGTTTCTCCACATCTCCACCAGTATTTTGTGTTGTCAGTATTTTGGATTTTGGCATTTCTAATAGGTGTGCAGTGGTATATCATTATTATTTTAATATGCAATTTCTTAATGACATGTTATTGACATCTCTTTCTATGTTTGTTTGACATATGTATATACATATATATATATATATATTTTTAGGGAGGTGTCGGTTCAAAGCTTTAGCCTCCTTTTTTTTTTTCTTATTTTTGTATTTTGAGTGTTCTTGTATATTTTGAATACTGTTCTTCTATTAGCTATGTATTTTGCAAAACTTTCTCCCAGTCTGTGACTTGTCTTTTCATTCCCTTAAGAGAAAATTTTGCAGAGCAGAAGTGTTTAATTTTAATGAAGTTCAACTTATGAATTTTTTCTTTCATGGATCAGGCTTTTTGTTTTAGTCTAAAAAATCATTGTCAATCCTGAGGTCACATAGATTTTCTTCTCTGTTATCTTCTTAAAGTTTTATAGTTTCATATTTCACTTTAGGTGTATGGTCCATTTTGGTTATTTTTTGTAGAAGTATAAGGTCAATATCTAAATACACTTTTTTTTTTTTTGTATGTGGCAAGTTGTTCCAGCATCACTTTTTGAAAAAGCTATTTATTCTGTCTCTATTGGATTGCCTTTGCCCCTCGTGAAAGACTGATTGACTATATTCATGTGGGTCTATTTCTGACTCTATTATGTTTCATTGATCTATGTGCCTATTCTTTCACTAATATCACACTATTGTGACTACTGTAGCTTTATAACCAGTCTTGAAGTAGGTAGTGTCAGTCCTCTGATTTTGCTCTTCTTTAATATTACATTGGCTATTCTGGGTCTTTTTGACTTTCTTTATAAACTTTAGAGTTTGTTCGCCAATTTCCACAAAGTAACTTGCTGAGATTTTTGGTTGGGATTGCATTAATTCTATAGATCAATTTGGGAAGAACTGACATTTTAATAATATTGCATCTTCCTATCTATGAATATAGACTATCTCTGCCTTTATTTAGAGCTTTGATTTCTTTCATCAGGTTTTATAGTTTTCCTCATATAGACCTCATATACATTTTGTTAGATTTTTACCTAAGCATTTTTTGATGCTAATGTAAATGGTGTTGTGCTTTAAACTTCAGATTCCAATTGTTCATTGCTGGTATACAAGAAATCCATTGACCAGTGAGAACATCTGGACATTGTGCTTTCTGTTTTGGAATGTTATTTATTTGATTCAATATCTTTAAAGTTTATTCAGATTATCTGCTTCTCCTTGCATGAGTTTTGATAGATTGTGTCTTTCAACAAATTGATTCATTTCATCTGTTACCAAATTTGTGAGCATATAGTTGTTCATAATATTCCTTAATTAAATGTTCATGGATTCAGTAGCAATAGTCCCTCTTTTATTTTCGATATTAGTAATTTTTGTCTTCTCTCTTTTTTTCTTGGTTAGTCCGAGTAGGGGTTTATCAATCTTTTCAAAGAATCAGATTTTGATTTCTTAGATTTTCTCTATTTTTTTCTTCATTTCAATTATATTGATTTCTGTTCTGATTTTTATTATCTTTTTTCTTTTGCTTACTTTGGAATGAATTTGCTCTTATTTCCTAGTTTCTGAGGGCAGAAGCATAGATTATTAATTTTAGATCTCTTCTAATATATGCTTTGAATGCTATTAATTTCACTGTACTGTTTTTGATGCATCCCACATACATTGATAGGTTGTGGTTTCATTTTCATTTATTTTAAACTATTTTAAAATTTCTCTTGAAACCTTTTATTGATCTACATATTATTGAGAAGTCTCAAAGTCTGCAAATATTTTGGAATTTTCCAGGTGTCCTTCTGTTATTGATTTCTAGTTTAATTCCACTGTGGTCTGAGAGCATACTTTATATGATGTCTGTACTTTCAAATGTATTAAGGTGAGTTTTATGGCCCAGAATGTCATGTACCTTGGTGAATGTACCATGTGAGCTTGAGAAGAAGGTGTATTCTGCTGTTGTTTGATGAAGTATTCTATAAATGTCAATTAGATCCAGTTGACTGATTGTTCCGTTTAGTTCAGCCACATTCTTACTGATTTTCTGCCTCCTGTATGTGTCCACTACTGATAGAGGAGTGTTGAACTCTCCAAATGTAATAGTAGATTTATCTAGTTCTCTCTGCAATCCTATCAGTTTTGCCTCACATATTTTGACACTCTGTTATTAGGCACATAGATATTAAGGAATGTTATGTCTTCTTGAAAAATTGATCCTTTTACCTTTATGTCATGCATCTTTTTATAATTCTTATTGCTCTGAAGTCAGCTCTGCCTGAAAGTAATATAGCTATTCCCATTTTCTTTTGAAGAATGGTAGTCTGGCATATATTTCTCTGTCTTTATATTTAAAGTGGGTTTCTTCTAGACAACATATAGATGAGTCTTTTTCTTTTTTCTGCTCTGAGATTCTCTGTCTTTTAATTGTTTTATTTAGACTATTCACATTTAAAGCGATTATTAATAGTTGCTATTATATCTCCTATACTTTAACTGTTTTCTATGTGTTGTCTTTGTTCTTTGTTTCTTTTTTATCTCCCACTCTTTCTACTTTCTTTGGTTTTGAGAAATTTATATGATTCAATATTCTTTCTTCTCTTAGCATATCAGTTACGCTTCCTTTAAGGTGCTTAGTGATTGCCTTTGAGTTTTAAATATATGAGTAATACGAATCCCCTTCTAAATAACACTACAGATTTATAGGTACCTTATAAGAGTACCTTATAAAAGTACCTTATAACAGAGTATCTCCAATTCCTCTCTCCATTTGCTTTTCATATGACTATCGTTTATTTCAATTATCCACAAGCTATAACCACCAAATACATCATTGCTATTGTTTTGAACAAATTGTTAAATTAAGAAAAGAAAATTTTATATATTACCTTTGTTTATTCCGTCCCCAATATTCTTCCTTTCTTTATGTAGATCCAAGTTTCTGACCTATATAGTTTTCCTTCTCTTTGAATAACTTCTTTAACCTTTCTTACAAGGTAAGCCTATTTGTGGTAAAGTCTATTTTTCTTGTCTGAGAGGGTCTTTATTTTTCCTTCATGTTTGAGGAGTAATTTCACTCTAAACAGAATTTTAGCTTGGTGTTTTCTTGCTTTTTTTCTTTCAACACTTTAAATATTTACTCCACTCTTCTTGCTTGCATAGAGGAAATATTTCAGAAGATAAGTTTGATGTAATTCTCATCTTGCTCCTCTATAGGCATGGTGTTTCCCTCTTCCCCCTGGATTATTTCAAGATTTTCTCTTTGCCTTTGATTTTCTTCAGTGTAAATATAATACACCTAAATAATTTTTGGTATTTATCCTGTTTAGTGTTATCTGAGAATTCTGGATCTGCAGTTTGGTGTCTCTCATTAGTTTTGGAAAATTCTCAGCCACTATTATTACCTCAATTATTTTCTCTGTTTCTTTTTTCCATTCTTCTCCTTCTGGTATGTCCATTACACATAAGACTACACTCTTTGCAATTGGCCTACAGTTCTTGGATATTCTGTTTCATAGTTGTTTTTTTTTTCTCTTTGCATTTTAGTTTTGGAAGTTTTTATTGACATATCTTCAAACTCACTGATTATTTTCTCAACTGTGTGTGGTCTACTGATGAGCTCATCAAAGTCATTCATTTCTGTTAGAGTGTTTTTGAATTCTAGCATTTCCTTTTGTTTCTTAGAGTTTCTACATCTTTGCTTATATTTCTATCTGTTTTTGCATGTTGTCTACTTTTCCTATTAGAGCCTTTAACATGCTATATTTAACATATTAATTTTCCCATTACAGTCCTTAGCAAAGTTATTTCAAATTCCCAGTTTGAAAATTTCAAAATATATGCCATATCTGAGTCTGGTTCCGATGCTTGATCTGTTTCTTCAGACTATATATTTTACTCCTTTAGCAAGCCTTGCAATTTTTTGTTGAAAGCCATACATGATGTATCAGGCAAAAAGAACCTGAGGCTTTATGGTTGTCTGGCTAGAAGTTAGACTTTGTTTATGTTTTGCTAAAGCTGTGATGTCAGAGGCTAAACTTTGCTCTGGTCTTCTTATTTGTGCCCCCTGTGTTTTATCTGGTTATCCCTAAACACTCTTTAAAAAGCACTGGAGTCTTTCAGTTCTTTTAGTATAATTCTCTTGTATTATACAGGAGAATTATTGATGTGGTGGTAGAGGTGGGTTTGTGGAAGCACTGTATAGTGTCCTATGATTAGGTCACAGTGCTTTTTTTAAAACTTTTTATTTTATATTGGAGTATAGCCAATTAACAATGTTGTGATAATTTCAGGTGCACAGCAGAGCAACTCAGTTATACATATACATGTATACTTTCTCCCCCAAACTCCCCTCCTATCCAGGCTGCCACATAACATTAAGCAGAGATCCCTGTGCTATACAGCAGATCCTTGTTTGTTACCCATTTTAAATATAGCAGTGTGTACATGTCACTCCCAAACTCCCTAACTATCCGTTTCCCCCACCCTTTCCCCCTGGTAACCATAAGTTCGTTCTCCAAGTCTGTGAGTCTGTTTCTGTTTTGTAAATAAGTTCATTTGTATCATTTCTTTTTAGGTTCCACATATAAGGGATATCATACAATATTTCTCTTTCTCTGTCTGACTTACTTCACTAGTATGACAATCTCTAGGTCCATCCATGTTGCTACAAATGGCATTATTTCATTCTTTTTAATGGCTGAGTAATATTCCATTGTATATATGTACCATATCTTCTTTATCCATTCCTTTGTCACAGGACATTTAGGTTGCTTCCATGTCTTGGCTATTGTAAACAGTGGGAATATTTCCAGAGAAAAACAGCCCAAAAGGATACATGCACCCCAATGGTCAATCTTTTAGTGAGCCTGAGTTGGCTGTTTCCTTTCTCTCAGATGGATTAAGTTTTGATAAAATTCCAATAGGTTACATTCTGGTACGACAGTGTAATAGATCCCTTGAGGTTAGGTGTTATTAAAGAGAACAGAGAACCCTGAGGGTATTTCAAAAGAATTTCATCTTTTTCCCTTCTCCTACTGGAAATAAGAAAGGATTTTTCTCAGATCTTCACATTAAGACTCTGGTAGAAGGCCCCTGGAATTAAAACTCACAAAAATATGAACCTCCCTTCCCTAAAACTGGGCCTCTGGAACATTTAACTCTTGGACTAACTTCCTCATAGTTTAAACTGAATTTTAGTTATTTTTATGGGAAGAAAAAAACTGATATTATTAAAAATTAATCTATTCAACTATTTACATAAATTATTATCAAACGTTTACATCAAAATTTACATTAAGCTATAACTATTTAGTTATTTCATAGGTGAGCAAGTGCATCTTCTTTATTTCTACTCACAAAATAGGCACATTTTTATACACTACAGCATATGCACACCCACTGTGTAACTTTAAAAACAATATTGGAAGTTGCTTGTAAGTGAGGTGACATTTGTGAAACTTAAACTGGGGTCCAAAACTCAGATATATATCCCTGTATAAAAGATAAAATATTTAAAAACAATTAGCAACATCCAATACAATGTACCTTGCTCTAGAAGACCTTAAAGTTCTTAATAAAATCATCATAATTTAATGATTTTATGTCAATGTAAAGAAAATGAAAAATAATGTTACTTTCATTTATACTTTTGATGAATCTAATGGTCAAAACTTTAGTGAAGAACATATGGTTTACCATGACCAAAGAAAACTTTGAAAATTAACAGCATATTCTGCTGAAGGTATAACTCTGTGACAGATATAGTTTGTCAATACAAAGCACATACAAAAGTTATTTATACTTTATGTGTTGTATTAACTTTAGAAAAATTGATACTTATTTCTGTTACTCTTAAAACAAATTCTAATGCTAATCAAAATAATGTTAACTAGAGCTTCCTGGGGGCGCAGTGGTTGAGAGTCCGCCTGCCCATGCAGGGGATGCGGGTTCGTGCCCCGGTTCGGGAAGATCCCACACGCCGCAGAGCGGCTGCGCCCGTGAGCCATGGCCGCTGGGCCTGTGCGTCCAGAGCCTGTGCTCCACAACGGGAGAGGCCACAGCAGTGAGAGGCCCGCGTACCGCAAAAAAAAAAAAAAAAAAAAAAAAAAAAAAAAAAAAATCCTCCAGGGTTGGGACACATAGTTTTTAAAAATAAATAAATTAATAATAATAATAATAATGTTAACTAAATAAATACTTAGAAACACATATTATTCTCATAAATAATAACTAACAAAGTATCAATGACGATATTTAAAATAAGTAAAACAAGCCAGAGAGAGAAAGGCAAACACTGCATGGTACTATTTAAATGCAGAATCTAAGAAAAAAAGTCAAACTCACAGAAACAGAGAGTAGAAAAGTGGTTGCCAGGGGTTAGAGGGTGGGAGAAATAGGGAGGGGTAAAGATACAAACTTTCAGCTGTAAGATGAATAAGGTCTGAGGATCTAATTTAAAATATGATGACTATAGTTGATAGCACTATATTACAATAATTGAAATTTGATAATAAAGTAGAACTTAAATGTTCTTACCAAAAAAAGAGATAAATATGTGGAATTTTTACTAACTAGATTTGGGGAATCCTTTCACAGTGTATACCTATATCAAATCACCACAATGTACAACTTAAATATGTTACAATTTTATTTGCTAATTATATCTTAATAAAGCTGAAAAATATTAAAAAGAGAAAAAAGAAATAACATGTTAAAGCCATGTGGAATAAAATAAATTTGTATCTATATAAAAATTAAATTAAAATTAATTTTAAATTACCTTGGTTTTCATATGACAATTGGGTATCTTCACATATACCCAATTAACCTTAGGGAAACAAACCCAAGCATTTTTATTTACACTAAAAATAGTCTTTGGAGTTAACAGAGTAATTAAAGTGTCTCCCACTTCCCCAAAAAGGTCAATGGAGAGTGTTGATCAATGTGTCTGAGATGGTCTGAATATTCAAGAGGATTTGTATATTTGGAATAGTCACTATCAAGCTTGTCAGTCAGTATTTCTGGAGTTTTCTTTCTTACCAGATGTCTTGGTGTGGCAATTGTAGCTTTCTATTTCTTCTATACCACGTTCTAGTTTTGGAAAAAATTTTGCTCCACTTGTTGGTAGAACCATTACCTGAGGACAGCAATGGTTATGGCAGAGGTAATGATGAAGGATGGTGGGTCTCAGTGACTCCTATGGCCATAGATTCCATGCTCCTTGAAAAGTACCACTGTTTGCATATTTCAGCAACCAGAGCCTCCCCCAAAACATTTGTGCAGGACTCTGTCATTCCTATTGCCTGCACTAGCACTGTCCCTCCTTTTCAATCCTGTAAAAAGGAGTTCCATTTGAATCACTTGCTCATGTTGGACCACAGCCTGAGCAGCAGGTGGTCTGAATGGCAGTTTATCCCAAACAGTGTTTAAGTCTCTGGGTAACCACTTGGTGGCTGTGTGACATTGAGCAAGTCTGTCACCTTCTTAAAGTCATAATATTCTACCAAAAAATAGAGAGTAAGTTAAAATAAACATAATGTAGGAATGGGAAAAAATGATACCTACCTCACAGGGTGTTTTGAAAATCTAATGAGATAATTCTATTACTTCAGTGTATTACAGTGTATTCAGTGTATTACAATATTACATTGTATTATTACAATGTTATAATAGAATAACATTGAAAAGAGGACACTTTTTACATATTACTTATTTCTTTCTAAAGTATAATATGAAAATGCTTAGGTATTACCAGGTTTGATTAGTGTATTTTTTTTTTTTTTTTTTTTTTTTTGTGGTACGCAGGCCTCTCACTGTTGTGGCCTCTCCCGTTGCAGAGCACAGGCTCCGGACGCACAGGCTCACGGGCCCAGCCACTCCGCGGCATGTGGGATCTTCCCGGACTGGGGCACGAACCCGTGTCCCCTGCATCAGCAGGCGGACTCTCAACCACTGCGCCACCAGGGAAGCCCCTGATTAGTGTATTTTTTATGGAGATTTTGAGTACTTATTCAGTCACTGTTTGGAACATCATGTCATAACAGTTTCTCCAGTTAAGCCAAATTATAAAGCTGAATTGTGGAAACCAGGGTGTGAGAACTATGAAGGCAGAGACTTGGTTTCTTGTATTCTGTATCCCCAGTGCTCTGTTTAGTGCCTAGAAAGTGATCAATAAATATTATTATATATATTAAATACTGAAAAGCATACTTTTGGAATGATAAAGAAACATGACTCTGAACAAGGAGAAATGTGCTTAGGTAGGTGGGTAGCTAGATTAGTATCTAAGAGCAACTATATAAAATAATTGTTTTTCATTCTGTTATAATGTAATCTTTCCACTTTCAACAGAAGTATAATATGCACTGTGGTTACAAATAGGAATCTAAGAACTTAGCACAGGCCATCATATGCCATGCAAATTATTCATTATAATTCCAGCCCTGACAGGGACAAGGACTCCTTTGCAGCTGAGTTGTGAGGCCTATCTCTAATGACAAAGAAAAGCAAATAAAACCTGCCCAGCATTATCAGGCTCTAGAATAAATTTTTCTCACTACCCAGGAAGGATTAGGAATCTGAGGCCAAAATCGAGGTAGTACATTAAGTTTCTTTTTCCCAAACCTATTTTTTTTTCCCAAACCTATTTTTAATGTAGCTCTAAAGAGGAATTTTGCTCATTTCCCTAATTTAGTAAGTCATTAACCTGGAGTTAAATTATTCATCAAAATGTTTTTGATAATGCTTCTATATTGTTTTATACTATTTACACCCTAAATGTCTTATTTAAGTCTATATCCTCATGCTTCACACAACTGTCATGGAGAGGGTGTCCAATAAAGGCTTGCTAATCTTGCTTCATAAAGATCTTTTTAAAAAATAAATCTCTCATTTCCAGATGATTTAGACTGACTAAATTGGTAATTTTACCCTTACTTAATATGCTTCTAAAACATGCTTAAATTTTCTACCACCTCTTGAGAACACAAAGCTTGAGTATAAATTCACAGAACAGACAGTAAAAAGCACAGCTGGTAAACCACAATGCAAATTTGCAAACCCTTGTGTTGCTTGATTTAGTTCAGTTAATTACTGTTTATTTTGAATAATTATGCTATAGTCTGTAGTTTAAAAAACATTTTTGTCTGAGTAAATTGATAGAAATATTTATCAATGTCTCTAGTTAATGCTTTAATTTCCCCCGGATAATCACTGTGGAATGCAAAATTTATCACACTGGTCTTCATAATAGGAGCTGATATATGCTTAGCCTTCTCTTTTAAATATTTTTTGCTTTATCTTGGTTTTGATGAAGTGATGAATGTTAGTGGTAAACCTGGGAATTCAGACTACCATCTGTTTGATCCACCTGCTAAACCCTTACGTCAACTGATGCTTAGATGCCATTGAATAAAACAAAGGCATTGCTTCTGGCATTAATGTAAATCTAAAAAAAGTTCTGGTTATAATGGGTTTACATTACTTGCCTTTGCACAGTTTATTTCCCCCAAAACACATAGATTTAAAGAATAAAATCCAAGGGAAAATGTTATGGTCTCTAAAACCTTCCACTGTTCTTAAAGTTTTATTTTAAACAGTAGTTGCTGCTGGAAAGTGTATTTGTTTCCCAGTGTTAATGAACAATAACTTAAATAAAAGATGTCTGCTTTCTTGTTACTGACTGTGGTAGGAATAGGCAAGCACCTCAGCATTCAGCCTTTCATTCTTAATCAGATACTTCCTACCTCTTCCCAATCTATTATTCTCTCCTTAATATGGTTCAAGGTGTAGGGAAGGTTGGCTAGCATGCCATAGTCTAGTGAGATTTGACCACAAAGCTGGTGCTGGCAATGGTCATCTCTTACAAGCAAAGCGCTTGGTCTGAAAAACCCAAGGACGTGAAATCCTGCATAAAAGTACCAACAAATTTTAATAACTTGAGTGGTATTTAATTTGTCCTGGACTTATAGTCAATAAACAGCATTAGAGTATCAAGTCAACATCATTTGATCATGACTTAGGTGTTTGCCAAAATCACCCTCTCCATCCTTTTAAACCTTGATTCATTTTTCTAAAATGTAATTTTCCTAACTGTAATTAAATAACAGCTGTGCTTTAGTTTTTACATAATATCTATATTGTAGAACATAAATGTCTTACAGGTAAGAAACATGAAGTCATAGGAAAGCCTGTCTCAGATTTTTAGTACTTTTGAAACAATATTAAATAAGCTAATGACAATTTTAAAGAAATATCAGAAGTGCAGCAATAAAGAAGATTGTAATCAATGCTTATTTTCTCCTTACTTTTCCTAATTTGCTTCCTTGTTCCCTCATAACATATTTGTGTTAAGGGAGTGTTTCTACTTTAGAATGAAGAACTGATATAGTGAGAATTGACGCTGGGCCAGGAATTGACAATTGAGCCGGTGAGCAGACAGTGCCCCAAGACAATTTGTGATGTGTTTTAGAACAAAAGAAGCAAACAGGGTCAACAGCTTTCATTTATTTTGGGCCAACTGTCTTTGAGAATAAAAATTATGAACTATTTTGCCCTATCCCCTTTGCATATAGGCACACACAGGAAATTTTTCAGAGATTCAGACATCAATGACAACATAGATTTGATAATTTGTGGTTAAAATTCAAAGGGATATAAACCAGAATCAGGAAACCAGCAAATTTATTCAAAATAGTTAAAATCTGGAAATAATCCAACAAGGGAATAAATATTTTTTAAAAAATTTAGGATATATTTATGCAATGGAATACTACTGAGCTATTAAAAAAAGGTGAATCTCAATAAATTTCTGAGCACAGGAAGCTGGTTACAAAGAGTATGTACTTTATGTGAAATCCTATGTGAAATCCTATGACAGGCCAAAGTTATCCATGGTGATAAAAATTAGATGTCTTGGCCTGATCAAAATGTTTGATGGGGATTTGACTGCCCAGAGTTATAATGAAACTTTCCTGAATGGGGGAAATAAAATGTAATTAAGATGGGATCATGCTTTCATACATGTACATGTTGGTGAAAACTAGACAAACTGTATACTTCATATGTGTGCATTTTGTAGTACTGAAATTACATCTCAAAATTAATTAAAAGAAAATAGATAATCAGGGGACTTGAAGAGCTGAAAGCTCCAGGTAACAATGTCAAGGAGACCATGCATGGGAGTCAGTTTCTCTCACCCTGCTTTAGACTTAAGTCTAGGATAGTGGCACAAGTCTGTTGTGCACTAGCATTGGCAGGTGACCAGGTTATTTATTATATTTCTTCATTTCTTCCAGATATCTCAACTCATCAACACAGTATTAGGCACTACATATACAATGGTGGGCAATGGTCACTAACCTTGTAAGCTTACAGTTAAGAGAATATTAACCGAACAACTGAAAATATGAAACAAGATGGTCATGGCGAGGACTCTCACAACAGATGTGTAGACAAAGGCTGAGCATCAGCTTCTGAATGACAAGTTATAACACCCCCGTACATATTGACATGAAACACACTATAGCATTCCTATGTATTTAATGTTCATCTAGCAAATTTTGGGTGCCAACTGACCAAAATAAATATTGCTGCTTTGTTCATTCTCTTTGCATGCTGATTAACTAGTTCTCATAAATAACTGTTGCTTTGTTCAGTATGTACTCATGTCCCTTAGTCTTCTACCTAGAGCTTGATAGTCAATCAGTTCTCAGGATAGGTATTTTTATAACCTGAGATTATCAAATTAATATTTTGATGGATATTTTCCTGAAGAAAACAACATTTCATAGTATTGATGTTCTGGTAGATTTTTTTTTTTATTAAGAATTATTTCTTTTTCTTTTTTTAAATTTATTTATTTATGGCTGTGTTGGGTCTTCGTTTCTGTGTGAGGGCTTTCTCTAGTTGTGGCAAGTGGGGGCCACTCTTCATCGCAGTGCTCGGGTCTCTCACTATCGCGGCCTCTCTTGTTGCGGAGCACAGGTTCCAGACGCGCAGGCTCAGTAATTGTGGCTCACGGGCCTAGTTGCTCCGCGGCACGTGGGATCTTCCCAGACCAGGGCTCGAACCCGTGTCCCCTGCATTGGCAGGCAGATTCTCAACCACTGCGCCACCAGGGAAGCCCAATGTTCTGGTAGTTTTGAGTTAACCCTGCTGAGTTTAAGAATTACTCAGACTCTAGGTAGAAAAAGAAACCATAGAGTTACATAAGCCCACCTATAAATAAAATCTAAGCCAAAACACAATATTTTCAAAATTTATTCTCCAAGGCAGAACATCTCACATACAAGAAAGCAAGGCATTCATACAAAACAGGCAATTGTGAGGTAGCTTTCCAGGCTGTGTTACTAGCAACAGAGAAGTGAATATTTTCATATTCTTTTTTTTTCCAAAATTAAGTATATTAAAAAATATCTCAATAGTTGTCCTCTTTCTTATTTTGGATTTTTTTTGGAGTGAAAAGATGAGGTTACATTTTTTAAAATAAGGAATTTTACAAAGCCCAAATCCTATTATACTTACATTGAAGTTTCTGATTAAGTATGCTATTAAGTGGATGGAATATCATCATGCTTGTTAGGTTGTGATTTTGTTTTCTTTTCCTTTCACACTTATATTTTCTTTTTTAATTAAATTTTTATCAATGGATACATTTTTAATGACAAAATGGCAAGGGGAAATGAGAGTATGAGTGAAAGTGACAATATAAACATTACTGTACATAACAGTTCATTAGTTATAAAGATCAAATCAGAAATCATTTCATGATGCCAGTGAAGTGTTACTAAATACATTACATGTTTAAATCCATAAAAGCTATGACTGTGGCTTTAAAAAAGACTGTATCCTTCTTAGATTTAAAAACTGTGCACTTATTATTAATGCTGTCTGTGGAGTGGCTGCTTCAAAAAATAAAACCTTGATTCTTAGAAAAATATAATATTGGAATAAAGAAGACACTTGTATCTCTCAAGGGCTTTAGGTATCCCACTGACAAAAGTCTACATAAAGAAAAGCAACCAGAGATGGACCTGGATGCTTAGAGTTTTAGGTGAAGGCTTGGAATGAATGATGAATTACAACTGAGTTGTCTTCAGAGGCAACTGAATTGCCATTAAGAAAGATTAGAATCTGTGGCCTAATTTAACAGTACTAAGTATCTCCAGGAAGCAACCATGATGTGATTGGGAAAGCTAAAATGAAAAAGGAGTTTTAGAAGAGAAAATAAAATTCTTTATTAAGGTAAAAAGATCAAGGACAATATCACATACCTTTGAACAGAAGAAAAAATTGATAACTGAGAATGTACATTCATTTAATTTTTTTCAAATTCATTTTATTTTTTAAGTTATTTTTTCTTTCTAGTAAACTTTGTGCTTGTATAACTAGATTATAATTCTGTTATGCAAATGTGAATGGGGATGAAATTACTGAACTAATAAGAATAGTATGGTTTTCACAAATGCAAGTTCAAAACATTAAAAAAATAAACTAAACAAATAAAAGTAACTATAAGACAGGCATGGATAGATGCTATATTCACTTACTCATCAATTAATTTACTTATACTCAATTTAATGAGTATATTTATGTTGCGCTGATTTAAGTGAACTAATTCAGTTTTACTTAAACAGAATAGGGAAAAAGTTATCTTACACTGAGAAGTTTTGATCTAGATTTCTATTTCAATATCTTCATGCACCCTAAATAATTAATTTATGGTTCATGGAATACAAATATATTTAGAAAGCACGCCATTTACTTTTACATCTAAATGATTCAAATGGTTTATATTGATAAATTTTGGTGAATAAACCTCAAATTTAAATTGTTCATTTGTACCTCAAAATTTCTCATCAGTTCAAGATAGATAGTTTTATATGGATATGGATTTTCTGCTTCTCATATTTATTATATTTAAAAGAACACAAGATTTATACTTCTGGCTGTGTCACAGACAACAATTAGATACTCCTGCTGAGAATTTTAAAAAGTGGATTAAAAATAAATAAACACACAAACAAAAACAGCAGGCAGCAAGGATTTGGGGATGCAAAATCTTGATATACAGAGAAGGGAATTGGGATAAACCCTGTATTTGCAGCTACTTTTACCTTCAAAACCTTTGCCAATTCACAGGGCAGGTTATGGACGCTATGCAAAAAGCCATGTAATATATATTTCCAAAAATGAACCAACTTTAAAAAAAAAAATAGCCAACTTTTTCAAAAAAGAAAACTTGAACTGGCCACTTTACAAAAGCAGGCACCAAAATGGGTACCATTACAATGCAAATTAAAAACACAGTGAAATGGAAGTAAGTACCAATCAGAAGGGCTAAGCTTTTTAAAAAGAAAAGAATATTCAATATCTACTCTTTTCAAAGAATCAGTACAATTACTGGTGTGAGTGTAAATTTGTCAACTGGAATTGAAAAGTGTTTGGCAATATAATGCTAAAAATGAACACACATATTTTATGAACCACTAATTTCACTCCTAAATATGCACACCTTCCATGTATAAACCCAAACATATGTAAACATATTTACAAATGTGAATATTACATTATTTGTAATAACTCAAACTGGAAACAACCAAATATCCATCAACAATACAGTGTATAAAATGTGGCATATTCATACATTGGACTATTGTATTTTTTTAGTGAATACTACTTATTTTAATTGGAGTAAGATGCACATTAAATTTTACATTGGACTATTTTAAAGCAATAAAAATTGACCTACTGCAACATACCATAGTGTGAATCTCACAGACATAACTTTGAGAAAAATCCAAACACAAAATAGCACATATTGTACAACTATATCATTAAAATTCAAAGAAAACATGGGTTTATTTAATTTGCAAAAATTCTATTTTTATCAGTTAAAGTTGTACAATGATAGGTAAATTACTTTCCCTGACATGCTTTTTCTTCTACAAAAAATGGAGAGATAATAATATCTATCTCATTACTTTCTCACAGAAAGTGACATGATGTGTGTAGAGTACCTAGTACAGTTTGTGGCATATAGTAAATAAATGTCAATAAAAGCTTTTTCCCAACTCTTTCACTTGAACCTACTCAGAACCAGCCCATTTCCCAGGTATCTTGTATTTTAGAATAGAAACTTTAGAGGTATCTTTATTCAGTTCCCTTTTTCTGTCTTTCATACTAAATTAGTCATTAATCCCTTTTATCCCTCAAATATGTCTCCCCTTTTTTCTTCTTTTCTCCATTGCATCTATTTTAAGTACACTTTCACAATAGTATCATAATTCATTTCCCTGTCTTTAACCTCTTTCCTGCTAATGTGCACCCTTCACAAAATTCTCTGAATTAAACTTCTAAAAAACGTATTGTCACTTTCTCACAGAGCTTTCTGTGTCTCCCATTGCTTATACCATAAAGAATAAAATTAGTGCTGAGTATAATGCGCTCCCAAATCTGGCCCTCATCTAACTTTTACATCTTCTAGTACCCTTAGATATTTCAGTCACCACCATTCTAACTGTGACACCTCTGGAAAAATTCTTGTAGTTAATTATCTGTCTATATTTTATTCATAGAACCTGTAATACTTTTTATCCTTTGATTTCATATCGTAGTTTTTGAAACTCTATATTTTTCTTCAAGACTACAGTCAAATTTTATCATTTACATATAGATTTTCTGTCTTCTCAATCTAAGTTAACAGTCTATTTTTTTTGTGTGCTTGTAACAGTTTGTTTAGTATATTTATTGCAATAATCACTTTCTGCCATTCTGCCCTGTATTTGTTTCTGTAAACTGTGTACTTTTGTTTTTATCACTCAAGCATATGTCCATGAAGATCAAGCAGCATGTGTAATTCATTGTTTTATTTCTCCATATTCAAGAACAGGACCTAACGCCCAACTTGTTCCTCCCCCCACCCTAATGATTGAACTGAATTTAAGGTATGTGCATGGGAGAGAGAGGAGAGCCTGTTTCAGAGGAAACAGAAAAATGCAAGTTAGATTTTTTTTTTCTTTTTTAAAGGGAAATACAAAAATAAGTTAAGTTTTTAATAACTCTTTTAATAGTTTGTGTTACTCAATATTGGTACAAAATTAGTTATTAAAATACATTGAAGAATAACATATCAAAATATGTTATGTCTAGGATGCTTATTTTTAGCAAAAATATTTTTATTAAATTCAAATTTTAAGTACTGGCTTCAAATATGGAAAAGCCTCTGTTAGATAATGCCTTCTAAATTTGGGAGATAAAAGATATTAAGGGTTTTTTTTTGTTTGTTTTGGTTTTACAGTTTAGCTACCATCACAGAAAAGATCTCTTTATTTAGAATATAGCTACATCAGGATATTTCTCACAATTACTAGAGAAGTGTGAGAAATAATGTAAACATTCTTCAGCACTGTTCCTTACCTTTCTCACAAGTTCCCATAGAGCAAGTGTATTCATTTTGTTTTTATGTCTCCTGGTTAATGGGATAATATGTAGCCTTAAAAGAGTTATACTAAATATACTACATTAAAAAGAGACATAAATCATATTTCATTATGGCTTCATTAACTTTGAATTCCACTGCTGACTGAGCAAACATATTTTCTGTGCATCAAAATTTTTGCTACTTACTGGGAATTTGGATTGCAGTATGAACTGAATTGAATTCAATGCCCTATGCAGCTGCAAAGAAAGTAGAGATCAATGATAAATAATATAAAATCTGTGTCTGAAATGTTGGAAATATTTGTCATATTTAAGAATAAAAATTAATCTACAAAAATGTAGCTTAATAGAATTTGACAAATCAAAATAACTCTCGATAAAACCAAAACTAAAAAAAAATACCTTTATTTACATTCTTTAAGTTAGGATTTTTATTTTGGAATCCACAAAAAAACAGATGTAGATTTTCTTAGCAATTTACCTCCATCTCTGAAATGTTAGTAGAACTGGCAGATAATTAATAATGTTGGCAAGGGCAGATAGAATCATAAATCACAGGTGGACAGGACCCTTAAAAATCAGTGTTATATCCCCTAATCTAGTCCAAGAAACTCTTTAACAATATCTTTATCAGGTGCCTCATTGCTGTACATTTAAATGTTGTCAGTGTTGGAATTTCTTCCATTTATTGAGTTAAATTTGATTCATGGAGTGTCTGCATAAAATACTTGCCTTTTAAAGGAAATGTCTATGTGTTCTTTCCAGTGACTGTCAAGTATCTGCTGCACTGGTTTTTCCCAAAGTAAACAGTAATGGCTAATTCTACATAGAAAGAACTCTAGGCTAATGCTAATATTTTATAACCAAAAGTAAAACCTGATGAGCTGAAGGCAACTATCAATAAAGGATGTAACCATCTGTTATTCATTTTCATTTGCTAAATAAGGGCAGAAGTCTTCAGATGCTCATCTTGTGAGATTCTGATTTTAGGAGCATGGTATTACTAATTAAATAAATGCTATAAAATTTCTACGTGACATAGTTATACAATATTAATAAAAACTTCTTAAGTCCAAGATTCTTACATGAGAAAATATCTTAATGATTATTTTATAGAACACCCTAACACACCATGCCACACATCTATTTTTAAAGAAATCTGTGACCTAGACATGTCTAATATCTTTCCCAATAACATGTTATATTCCTACTAAACTTGAGAGTATAACAAACCTCCTTATATTAACCAGTATTGATTTCCATTTAAAATTCTATTCTAAGTATAATGTTAGATAAAGATTTATTTATCTGCTATCACTAGCTATGGAAAATACAAGATTCCTTTTCCTAGGGATAATAATTATTACCACAAAACTAGTTAATGCATATAAAAACACTTTCAAAATGGTAAAATGCCACAAAGATGTTGATGATAATATGTTGAAGATTATTATGAAATTGCTCTCATAAAAAAAGCTATGTTTAGGGCTTGATATTTATCAACTACCAGGTTAATGTTTGTCTTTTGTCATGATTAAATATTTTTATAATGTTCCATAGGCTGGAGAAATAGAAGTTTGTATCACCAACTAAATAAACTCAGAAGAAAAAATAAATTAGTAATTCAAATCAGTGTAGTAACTGGCCTGGTTAATATTTATTTTAACTGAGCCTTAGAATACAAGTTATGACACATAAAAGGGGAATCAATCAATCACCATTGTCCTTTAGGGAATTTCTGAAGTGCACTGCATTTCAGTTTCTATGCTCTTTATAAAGAAAAGATTAAGAGTTTAAAAAAAAAAAAAAAAGCCAAAGCTCACTTGCTTTAGCTGAACATATCAGAACCTCAACTTTCATTTTAATATTTTATAATCTTAAACCTTATGAAATTTTAACTCTCTAGATAAAAGTTTAATACAGAGGTAGAGGCTGGCTTCTGAAGAAGAATTTTATAGAAAGGTTTCATTTTTATATATATATAAATTTACTTATTTATTTATTTATTTTTGGCTGCATTGGGTCTTTGTTGCTGTGTGCGGCCTTTCTCTAGCTGTGGCGAGCGGGGACTACTCTTCATTGCAGTGTGCGGGCTTCTCATTGTGGTGGCTTCTCTTGTTGCAGAGCACGGGCTCTAGGCGCATGGGCTTCATTAGTTGTGGCACGTGGGCTCGGTAGTTGTGGCTTGCAGACTCTAGAGCGCAGGTTCAGTAGTTGTGGCCCACAGGTTTTGTTGCTCTGTGGCATGTGGGATCTTCCCGGACCAGGGCTCAAACCCATGTCCCCTGCCCTGGTAGGCAGATTCTTAACCACTGTGCCACCAGGGAAGCCCTGGAAAGGTTTCTTAAGAAAGAAGAAGGCTCCAGAATCATGTGTGAATATTTCATGTAATGCAAGTCAGTTTGCATCAAAAGGCTTCCTTTTGATGACATACAAGCATCAAAAATTGATTTTCAAACTTTAGATGGATTCTGTTACTAATACTAAAGTGATAAAATTACAATTTTTAATAATTTCACCTGATCCATCCATTTAAATGATCAATTAAAGGAAGCAGTATATTCACAGTAAAGAGTTAAGGCAGGAAATGATCATCTACAGTTTTATTTTATATTTCACAGTCTGAAAAAGTATTTGTTAAACTGTCACTCTCAAAAAAATTATCTATTAGTCTGCTTTATTCTTAATTTTTTTCTCCCATTTTGATATTTTGCAGTTTTAGACACTTTGATTTGTTGTCAGTATTAATGTTGTATCAGAAGACAACAGGTAAAATAATTTTGTTTTGTTCTGGGGTTAGCCAGAACAGATTTGAACAACACTAAATTTGTATTTCTAACTCTGTATTTTGGGAAAACATAATTTATCTTGGCCTCATTTTCCTTATATATAAAAATACCTTCTTTTCTCACTTTGAAGTTTGTTATGAAGTTAACATGAGATAATATACTGTATATAAAAGCACATTGTAAATCATAATATCCCATGTAAATAAACTATTAAAAGTTTACAGACCTTAAATTAGTGCCATTGGTGTGTAATAAATTACAAATGCTTATGTTGATGGCGATGATGATGACACTCCAGCAGATGGTGAGAGCACAAGTGGAGAAGCTGCAGTTCATTTGTGTGCTGATTTAGGAACTCATTAAGGTTTTCATTAGTAATTCAGACCAAGGTCAAGTAGTGATTGCTAGAAGAACTTTGAAATCTGATAAACTGTTGCCTAAGTATCTCAAAATGTAGATAGAGGAATTTTAAAAAGGAAAAATGTAGCTTTTTCAAGAACTAATAATATTTCTTCAACTTAGTTTTTTTTTTTTTTGAAGGAAACAGCATTTTTGTTTTTATTTGTTTGTTTGTTTGTTTTATTTTTTTGCCATGCTGCACGGCTTGTGGGATCTTAGTTCCCTGACCAGGGATTGAACCCAGGCCCCCTGCATTGGGAGTGTGGAGTCTTAACCACTGGACCACCAGGGAAGTCCCTTCAACTTAGATTTAGAGACAAAAAGAAATAAAAGAATGGAGTTCAGTTACAGATAGGAGAGTTGGTTTTGTCACTTAGCTCTACAACAGATTCTCATCTAAACTATTGAATATTTTTGCCTCTATTTTCCATATCTATAAACTGGGTTTTAGTATTCCCCCACTGGAAGAAAATATTACAGAAAATATAAAATTAAATAATGAGTACTTCCTAAACTATAAATTGCTAATCAAATGTTTATTAGTATTACCAAAGATATTGCATTCAATAAAACATGTCCAAGTGGTAACAAATGAATTTCTATTTAAGAGAAAGTATTTACCCCAATAATATAGACCAATTTTAAAATGAAAGTAGATAAAATGATTTTTATAGCCTTACCTTTCACACAGATTTATTTTTTCAATGTTTTCCCCCTTTTAAATACCATCCTTAGGTTTCAAAATCTTTCTAGTTGGTTGCCTTGCCATATAAAATTGATGTAATAATATCCACCTATAGTTATTTAATAACTTCCTTGCTTACCAAAGAATGTGAATTGAAGCAATCTTTTATCATTCAAATATACTTAAAGATAAATCTAGAGATAATCACAAAATTAAAACTGAACCTTAAATTGTATTCTGAAATATACACAGAATTTAGGTAATTATTCATTCTAAGTAACAACATTTGCGATAGGAGGATAATCATACATCATGAAGTTCTAAGTTTTTGAAGTGCCTATTTCTTGTCAGGCCAGTCAGCCTTACTGAAACTCTAGGGAGTATATATTTTTCTAAATTCCTGGAAAATGTAATTGTGCAGTAGTCTCATTTTTCTTTTCCTAAGGTCTTCCTCGAGACAGTGTGCCAAATTGCAGAGCGATGTATGCCAGTGATAAAAGAGCTGAAGTCTCCCCGCAAAAAGGAATGAAAACTTGTCTAAGACTCTGAAGAGATCTCATCAATAATTTATCTGAGCACTTCCATTATGATCTTGTGGGGGGAGCTCTAGTCCAGAGATACAAAGGGCCATGTCTAAGGTTTTAAAACTGGTTACTGGAACCACCAAGACTGGCTCCCAGCTTCACATGAGGTGTTTTTCCATGCTCCTTTTGAATATTGTTCTGCTTTCTGCCTGGAAATCTAGAAGCAGCCGTAGAAGAAGTAGGATATAGTTATAAAACCCATGGTAGATGAAACCTTACATTTTGAAGATAAGAATTTAATTTTGTTTCTAATATATTTCAATTCATATATTTAGCTTTGTTTTTTTATTTTCTTTTTCTTTTGCTGTACGCGGGCCTCTCACTGCTGTGACCTCTCCCGTTGTGGAGCACAGGCTCCGGACGCGCAGGCTCAGCGGCCATGGCCCACGGGCCCAGCCATTCCGCGGCATGTGAGATCTTCCCGGACCGGGGCACGAACCCGCGTCCCCCGCATCAGCAGGCGGACTCTCAACCACTGCGTCACCAGGGAAGCCCTTTAGCTTTGTTTTTAAAGCAGTGTGTCCAGAATTTATTTTGCTAAATTGAAATCACTAAAACATGACATGCAGACTACTGCCTAGAGGTAAGAAGAATTTTCCTTTTCAATAGATCAGATTTTTATGTTTAATGAATGAATTCTCTGTATTATTATTCAGAAACAATGAATGGTGAAATAATCTGTCTCTAAAGAACATGGCCTTCATAAACTCTACTACATGGAGCCAAATTAGTTCCTGTATGATTTTATATACATTAGATATATATAATATATATACTATACTATATATATACTATATATTATATATATTAATTTCCTTTTTAAGCTAATTTATGTAATATGGATATTTGTGCACAATGAACTAATCTCTAGATTGGAATATAATCTTCATTTTCTAAGTTAATCAAACCTTTGTCATCATTGTTTTCTTCTTTTAAAATCAAACTGGTCAATCTAAGTTTTTTATTATTTTTTCTTATGTTTTATATCTATGATACTGCGTTTTTTGAAAAGATTTACTGTTGCACAAACATCTCAGATCCTGAGCTATTCCTGTTTTCTGCACTGGTCAGTCCACATAGATACTCTTGTGTACATGTTTAGATGGTTTGGTTGCAAGCTCCATAAGAAGATAAGCATTTACTGACTGAACTATTCATAATCTCTAACACAGGATAACTATTCGTTGAATGAGTTTATTAAAAGCAGTCAATGTAACCTAAGTTTGTAACTATGAAGGGAAAACCTAATGTTAATAATCTGTAGAAAAACAAATGCCTTAATACATTGGATGAGAGAAGATAAAGATAATCAAGAATTGTTGCTTCAATGCTTGCTGTGGTAAGCTAGGAAAACATGGGCTGTGAAGACAGATGAACCTGGGTCCAAGTCTAGAAACTGTCACTCTATACCTGTGGGATCTTAGTGTGTGATTTATTTTCTCTGAGAGGCATGTTCTTTGTTTGTAAAATGGGGACAATTTTCCTTACTTTCCAAAAGTTGCATGAGGATTAAATGTAATAATTAATGTAAAACATCTCTCAAAGTCTGCCACTGTGTCCTCCTGACTATGTTTCCCACCTTATTCTTTGTGACCTTTTCTCTCACACTCAAGCTCCCAGTGACAAAAACAAGAAATATTTTCAGTCCTTTGTATGTCTTTTCATTGGCTGTCTCCTCTGTCTAGAATCTTCCAGTCTGCTGGCTTGTTGGCCAAATCAAATCTTTCTATAGCAAGCTTGCTCTGCTACCAAAAAGAGATTCAACATAGGTCCCCTCTCCATCTTAAACAAAGAGAGCAGAAAAAGTACAAAAGGACAACTTAACTAGAAAATATTTCCTTAAAGAGGTCAGTTGAAGGTTTGATTGAACGAAAGAAAGCTTTACTGGGTTGAGACAGTTTTCAGAGAAAGGGTTTAAATTTGATTAAAAGTTTTGACAAAACTAGTATAGGAAAATCTCTCTGCTAATCTGGAAACTAAACATCAGCTCTTGTCCTTATGAATGAGTGCAGGTAGAGCAGCACCACCTGACTTGATAGAACTAACATGAAGCATTTTATTTTGCCAAATAAGGAGATATGTTATGGGCTGTCCAATTGTCATTTAGAGAAAATATTTTCTTTAACCCAGATCTGTATTTATAAGAGCAAATCCAAAGATATTTCAAACATTTAAACATATATTGTGCTCAGTTACCTTTAGAAGTCTAAAGGGGATTTCTTGTGTTCTGTTTTTTGGTTTTTAACTTTTTAATGGAGTTCAAGTCATTATATTTCTTAATTAGCTCTTTTCCCCACTCTATTGCTTGCCAAGTATAAGACAGTCATGTATGTACACCCCCACTTCTTGCAATTTATCTAACAGATGGTAAATATTCCACAAATGTGTCATCAATTAAATGTGATTTTACTTTTAGAACACAATAAGAAAAAAACACTGTTTTTAGAGTATATTTGCTAAAGATTAAGAGAATGCTTGCAATTGAGGAATTGTAACTGACAAAACTAAGGATTTGAAAATAGATAAAGCATAAAAGGGCATTTGTATGTTTGTTTTATTAGATATATTTTGCTCCTGATTGCAATATATTTGATTTAATGATTTTAGAAAGTAATCCAAGTTTTCTTGTGGAAAGATCACCTTAGAGAAAGAACTCCCAGACTTTTAGATGATGGATTGAGGAATCAAGGCTTCATTCTTTGAGTTGTGTATTGACTTTGAGATTGTAGTTAAAATAGCAATTTGTGCTCTGTGTGTGTAAAAATCATCAAAATGATTTCAAATATGAATTGCTGTACATAACACTCATGAGAGTTAAGTGTTGCTGTTTCTTTTTTATACCAACAAAACCTGGTCTCAGAAGGTTATATGACTTTCCCAAGGTTCCTCAATGAGTCATAATCAAGACTGGAAATAGAGCCCAGGAGGCCAGTTCAGTTCTGTGACTCCTGTATCCTGACTATTTGAAAACTGACAAATTGACTATGCTGTCAAGAGGCTCAGAGATTTAGTAACATTTCTTTCTAAATTATTAGAAAGGTAAAATGTCTACATTAGAGATAAAGTGTCTACTCTTCCTTTAATCCTCAAATAAGATTCCAGATTGAGAATTAAGTGAAGTTTTATAATTTTTAAAATAATACCAACAATCTCATTTAAATTAGTGTATTGAAGGGACTTAGATTTTTTTCCATGCAGACCAATCCAAAGATGATGTATTTATACATTTGGAAATGTGAATGCTATTTGTTAAAAAGGAAAATATTGTAGCTTACACCTAGTCATATATCTTGCTACCAGGTATTTAAAAATAAATTTATATATATATAATTATTTAAATTGATAGACAAATTCACAATAAAAAACATAAATCTAGATTTTACATATATATTTATATATTTACAAAGATCTAGATTTATGTTTTTTTATTGTGAATTTGTCTATTTATTCAATATAAATAATTTAATTTAATTCAACTAATATTTATTTCAGACCTACTATTATATCATATATATATATATATATATATATATATATTTTTTTTTTTTCAGTACACGGGCCTCTCACTGCTGTGGCCTCTCCCATTGTGGAGCACAGGCTCCGGACACACAGGCTCAGAGGCCATGGCTCACGGGCCCAGCCGCTCCGCGGCATGTAGTATCTTCCCAGACCGGGGCATGAACCCGTGTCCTCTGCCTCGGCAGGTGGACTCTCAACCACTGCACCACCAGGGAAGTCCTATTATAACATTTTTATTTTAAAAAATTAAAGAAGGTAAAGAGGCAGGAAGTGACCAACATGATGGTAGTATTCTAGACAAACTGATAAGAAGCCTCTCCAGAACATTTCATCTGAGCAGAGATCTAAATGCAATGAGGGAATGAATGAACCATCTCAACAACTGAGGTAGTTGTACTGTAGGGCAGAGAAGAGCAAGTGAAATGCTCTTAGGAGGGAGCAAATGTGGAATGTCCTAGGAATATAAACAGACTCCAAAATACCAATGAGTAACTGAGCCCTGGGGAAAAGTTGTAAGAGGAGAAATAAGTGGGGAAGAAGAGAGTATGCTACATAGAGATTTATGGGTCATAGTAAGGAATTAGAATTTAGTTCTGAGTATAATGGGAAGCTGCTGTAGAGTGTTGCACAGATGATGTCAGGGACTTACTTTTTATAGATTGCTGCTGCTATAAGACAAGTGCGTATATGAGGGTGAGTAAGAATTGCAGAAAGATACCAACTAGCAAGCAGTTGCAGAAGTGCAGGTGAGAGATGATGGATCAGGGCGGAATTGGTAGAGGCACTGAGAAACTCATTGTATTTTAAAACTTTTGCTTTTAGGAAGATGGAGTAGACAGACTCTTCCCAATTCCTCTGGCTAAGTAAATGATATATATAAGTAAAAAATAGATATAAGTAAAAGAGATATAGTTATGGATATCTTGGGATTTTCATTTACTTAGCCAGAGAAATGGGGAAGATATATACATATATATATATATATATATATATATATACACACACACACACACACACACACACACACATACACACATGACATATATAAGAAGATAGAACGTATAGAGAAGAAGTCATACTGTTTAGGTACCCAAGGAATGACAGAGTGGTGAGTTCTTCTGGTTTTATTTTCATCTTATATAGCCCAGTTTGAATTATGGAGAAGTCAGCAACCTGGAAATACCAATAGAAAGAGAAAAAAGTCCTAAGAAAATCTGCTGTTTAGGCAAATACTAGGAATGGGAAGTCTAAAATGATAGAAGGTTTTAGACAGTAATCTTTTAGATAACATATTATCTACTTCAGCAAGATACAAGAGGAAAAAAAACAAACAAACTACAACCTCATCCTCACTCCCACCAGCATATGCTGACTAGGGAACCCAGACATCCACCCTGGCCAGGGCATAAGGAGGGCCCACTGTAGTGACCTCAGAGAAGGTTCAACATGGAAATAATGAGGCAGTGCTCCCTGCACTCATCAGAGCAGTGTCAGAGAAGACGTGCTGAAGCACAAGATTTAAATAACATCCAGAGTCTGGTGTTTTATCCTCATGTGGCAATAAAAAGGCCCTCTTCCCAACCCCTCTCTCCAACTGCATCAGTAGAGACCATGTGGGGGCCCTGGATTTCTAGCCCTACTAACTGGTAACAAGACAATTCTCCTCCCTACTAGGATGGTGTTAGAGGAGGGGAGGAGTACTAGTGAGGAGAGGAGTACTAGTAGACTCAGGGTTTTCACCACCATTCATTATCACCAAGGCCACTTCTCCACAGTGTCAGTGGAAGCCAAGTGAGAAGCAGTAATAATGTGTTTCTACCCCTCCCAGTCAGGGTGATGTCAGTAGAGACCTAATGGGGAGCCTGACCTCCCACTTGACCCCTACACAGTAGTAACTGAGAGCATTTTGTAGCCCCAACCCACAGAAGCTAAGTAGAGAACTTAGACTTAAATATCAACACATAAATAATGAGGCTGTGCCCCACTTCACTATCAGAGCAGTGCCAGAAAAGACATGCTAAAGCACAAGATTTAAATAAGACCCATAGTACTATAATAGAAAATCCAAAATGTCCAGTTACAATTGACAATCTGTAATTATACTCCAATCAGGAGGATCCAAATAGAATGTAAAAAGGCAACAACAAAGGCCAACACTGAGATGACTCAGGGGTTAAGTTATTTCCCAAGGATTTTAAAGCAGCCAACATAAAAAATATTTCAAGGAGCATTATAATCATGCTGGATACAAGTAAAAAATAGAAAGCTTCAGCAAATTCACAGAAGATATAATGAAGAACCAGGTTGAAATGACAGAACTAAAGAAATATAATGATTAAAATAAAACTCAATTGATGACTTCCATAACAGAATGAAGAGGAAGTCAGAAGAAAGAATTTTTTAACTTGATGATAGATTCATAGAAATTCCTCAAACTAAACAATGAGAAAAAAGACTGAAAAAAAAAAGAAAAGAAAAGAACATAGCTTCAGGGACATGTGAACTATAACAAAATATCAATTATTTGTGTCATTAGAGTTCCATAAAGAAAGGAAAAGAGGGTGAGACTTAAATGTATTCACAGAAATAATGGCTGAAAACTCCCTAAATCTGACAGACAAAACAAAACAAAAAATGACAATACCAAATGTAAACTCACAGACTGGAGATGAATGAACCTAAAACAGAATAACCCCCCCCCCCCAAATCCATATCACATCATAATGAAATTTTGAAAACTAAAGACAAATAAAAAATTTTGGAAACTGAGAAAAACAAAGCATTTCCTATAAGGGAAAAATAATTTGAATGACTGTGAATTGCTCATCAAAAATCATGGAGGTCAGAAGGAAGTGGTGCAGTATTTTTTAAGTGCTGAAAGAAAAGAACTGTCAACCAAGGATTCTATATTGAGTGAAAATATTCTTCCAAAGTAAAGAGAAAACCAAGGCATTCTCAGATAAAGGAAAGTGAATTAGTCACCAGCAGACCCAGAGAAGTCAAATGAATTAGACACTCTAAAATAAAACTAAAGGGGGTTCTTTAAACATGTGAGAAATGATAAAAGAAGAAACTTTGAATATGAGGAAGAAAAAAAGAGAGCAAAAAGAGTAAAATTATTGGTAAATACAACAGGCATTCTTTTGACTCTTGAGTTTTCTAATTATGTTTGATGGTTAAGGCAAAAATTATAACACTGTCCAATGTGTGTAGTAAATGCAGGAGGGTAAAGGAATATGAAGTGATGTTTTGACACTTTAATCCAACTGATAAAATGTTGCCACATATAGAATTTAAGTTATGTATATATAATGGAACATTTGGGCAACTGCTAAAAAAAAGTATACAAAGAGATACTATAAAAACACTAATTAAAAATAAAAATAAAAAATTATAAATTGTTTAAGAAACCCAAACAAAAGCAGTAAAAAAACAAAACAAAACAAAAAATCAGAGAGAAAAACATAAAAAATAAATAAAATGACAACTAAAAACTTTCACTTATAGATAGCTGTTATTAAAATGATGAAAAATAAAACAAACTAAATATGGGATAAAATCTTTATTAACAACATATCTGCCAAAAGATTCATATCTAGAATATTTAAATAACTTCAAAACTCAATCATAAAAATACTCAAACAATCCAATTAGAAAACATGCAAAGAAATGAAGTAATATTTAACATAATATACTAATGGCAATCACATGAAAATATGTTCAACCTCACTATCCATTAGAGAAATAGAAATTAAGACCATAATGAGATATCACTACACATTATTAAAACAACCCACCTTAACAAAAAAAGATAGTATTAAATAAACTGGCAAGGATGTAGAGAAACTTGATCTCTCCTACACTGCAGTTGGGAATGTAAAATCGTACAACGACTACAGAAATTAATTTGGAAGTTTCACTAAAAAACAAAACAAACAGAAACAACAAAATCCAGTATAACACAAAAATTTTACTCTTGGGCATTTATTGAAGACAAATGAATATGCATTGCCACACAAAAATCTATACAAGATTTTTCATAGCTGGGTTGTTTGTAATAGCTCAAAACTGAGAAGAATCCAAATACCTATCAACAGATTAATGGTTACGCAAAGTGTGGAACATCCACACCATGGACTACTGTTCAGTAAAAAAGAAGAAACTATTGACATATGCACAATTTGGATGGATCTCAAGGGCATAAAAATGAAAAAAAAGTCACTGCATGATTAAATTTATCTAACATCCTCAAAAATAGCATAATTATAAAGATGGAAAACACATTAGTGTTTGTCATGGGTTAGTTATGGAGGGGAGGGGGAGAAAGGCAGGTGTGACTATAAATAGGTAGCACAAGGAAATTTTCTGTAATAAAATGGAGGTACAGTGAAATTAAACTCACATGACAGTTCTTAGAATGATCACATTAAATATATAAAATGTATGTTCAAAATATCTAAAGAAATAAAATGGGATTGTTAATACAATGAATGAGTCCATCAAAAAAGATCAAACATGTTGACAAAAAACAAAATAGAATTATAAGAAGTGAAGAAAATAGTAAATGAATTTAGAAAACCCAATTACTGCATTAAATAGCATTTAGTAATGAAGAGAAAACTCATGAACTGGAAATAGTTATAAATCTATTACATGGATCATAGCACGGGAAGACAGACGATATTAAAGAAACACTAAAGAAAAGTTAAGATAATGAGAAAGGAGGGATAAGTTCTAACTTTATATTGAATTGACATATCAGAGAGAATAAGGGGATGATACAAAGATTTACATGTAAAGAATTATTTAGAAATAATAAAAGACACATTCTTAGCTTTTAGACACTAAATTACAAATAATATACATAAAAAGAAACCCAAACAAAGCATAGTTATACGGCAGAACACCAAAGACAGAGAAAATCCAAATTTATACAACAGAATTGCAACAGTGATACTGAATTCTCAAAAACAACAGTAAAATCCAAAACACTGTGGAGTTACATCTTCAAAGTGCTTGTTGGATAGAAAAATAAATACATCTAGGGGTATATCCAGTGATACTATCTTTCAATAAAGATGATAAAAATAAAGCCCTTTTTACAAATTTCCTATATCCACCTAGATACAGCTTGTATATTCACAGTCAGTTCAGTACATTATTCCCAGATAAAGTAAAAATTATAAAACAAAATAAATGACAACTATAACTATTTTAGAAACATGACTAGTATTTCCGAATGTAAGAACCTTTGTAATCACTGGAATTATTCAATACATTGATATTCATTGTTGAAACATTTATGCTTTGAAGCATTATTAAATGATATTTTATTGCATAATTGCTAAAGCAGTAACATTATAAAATTAACTATTTCATGAATCTTTCTTTTTGACATAGTTTTTCTCTGTGCTCTAATCTACAGACTATAAATGGTCCTAGTTAATGTATTAGACACATTTATTCCTTTAGCATTATCCATCATTTAATTCCATACCAGACTTGATAAAGTTCTTATCACCTCACTTGATTCCCCTAAAATGATGATTTAACATCAGAGTTTTTGCCCTTCCTTCACTAAACTCAGGTTGCTCATGAGCTCCTGCTTTCTAGATTCCCAAAACTGTACCAACCTCCTTTTCCTAATTTTATAAACCTCCCATTTGATTTAGAGGGAAACAGTGGCTAGGCCTCAGTCTCCAAATCTTCATAAACAGACCTGCTTGTAAACAAAGGACTATTCTCTTAATATTTACCAAGACTGATTCTCTTTAATGACTTATTGATAAAGTGATTTTTTTCTTTGTATAATGTATAATCTTAACTCAAATTAATATCACCAACAAATGTTATTTTACTTAGTTACTATGCTATTTTAAGGAAATATACCTATACATTATTTTTCTGGTAAAGACGACTGCAAAATTTTACTCTCATATGTTCCTGTTTCTGACAAGGGAACTTTTTTCTGTCCTGCTCCTGATCCCATACAAGCAGAGATGCATAGAAATGCAGTTTCCATGACAACTCTTCCACAAACTTAAGGCAAACCCATATCATAGTATCTGCCAAGTCCCTGTTTAACAGACAGATGGAGATCCTAGATTCATACCATTCATTTTTTTCTGACTCTCCTGATCTGAAGAATCCGTTTTAGCACAGAGAACAGAGATTTTTTTCTTTTTAAACTCAAAGTCAGTAGTAGCTTGCTTTCTCTATTCAACATTCTTTAGCTTCTTATGTGTGAAAGATTTTGTAATAAAGCATTTGTTTAAATGTTCAATAAGATAGCAACAATAACTCATTTAGAATCCATGTATATTCATGACGGAACATGTATATTCATTACTGACAGAACAGTAAAATTATGCATGATTTAAAAATTAACAATACATAAGTTCTAGAAAGTTTTCTAAAACAAGTTGCATATATTATTGGAGCACTTGAGGTGATTCTTAATTCTTAAATAACTAAAGCACTGTTATTTTTTGCCTGTCTTTTAAGGAAGTGCTATGGTTCTCAAAAATGCCCTAGGATGTATCTGAGTAAGGAGAAAATGAATGAGAGCAGAATTTCATCCCCAAAACATTTCTCTGTGTCATATAGATTATTTTAGGATGATTATTTTTAAAAGACAGTAAACATAAGAAAAGCTCTGAAAATCAAGTAGAAGTTATTCTTTTGTAAAAGAAATTTACATTTATAATGGAAATCTTCATTTCTAAGCACGTCTCCCTTGCTGTATCAGGAAGATGAGGATGATTAAATCTCTAGAAACTCTTATCAAAAGAAAAGGCAGCAGGCTTATATCTGCATAACAACCATCCCCTTTTTTGTGCTTTGCCTGATAACCTCCCATAACTTCCCCTCCTCCCCCATTATCTTTTGTCTTTAACTGGAGATGGTATTTAAGGTGAGAGCTTGGGCCATTTCAGGGAGTTACTCAGCTTTCCTGGGTCTCTCTCATGAGTACAGGAAATATATATGATATTAAACTTCTGTTTTTCTCCCGTTAATCAGTCTTTTATTTTAGGGGGCTTTCAGCCACAAAACCTAGAAGGGTAGAGAAAAAATTATTTTCCTCCCCTATAAAAGTATACCTGAGCATTTGATATTTAGTCTGTATTAGGACTTAATGGTTGGGTTTTAATTAAGCAACATTCATTAGTGGTTTAAGGGCAGCCCCTATATGGGGTTTAAGAGTGGCTTTTCCCTCATCACTTACTTAAAGTGAGTAAAACTTTTTCTTCCAACACAGGTCAGTGGAAAACAGAGTGACTCAAGGAACACAAAAAAATATGTAAACAATTAGTTCAAAAGGAAAATATTTGAGGAAAATGAAGATAATTAAAATATAGTGAAGTATGCATTTTAATACGTATCAGGATACAAAATTACATTTGTAGATTCAGATTGAGAAGTACTAATAGAAAGCAACTTCACTGAACTCCAGAGGTAGTATCTATGCTCAAAAACTAAAAGCTACAAAAGATAATTAAGGAAATTAAAGGTTCTCATGGCATTTAATGATCATAAAAAAGAAATACTAGTTATCTGAAAAAAAAATCTAAAATTTAAATTATATTTGAAAAATGATACATTTTACTCAGTGTTTTTTTAGTGGAATTCACCTCAACATAGATTATTTTTATATGCATATTTGATGCATATTCAAATGCATATAAACAATATTTAAGAACTATTTTTAAATTCATTTAATCTTTTGAAGAATTTTTGAAAACTATGTTTTTAAAATGAAAAACACACTCAACTATTTAATGGTCATGGAGCTTTAAGATTTTTTAAAATTAAAGCTATATATAAGAACAAGTTATTGAAATTTCACAGGGCAATGTTATATAAGTTATTTGACCCAGAAACATACAATTTTGCATGGCATTATACTTGTTTCATTTCTATGAAATTGGAGCCCACTATACTTATTTCTTTAACTTCCTCTGTCGTTGTATTTTCTACCATTTTTTACTGAAATAAGATATAATAAAATGTTATCAGATTCTATTAGTTAATACTTAAGCACATTGGATTCAATCTTTTTTCCTTTGGTAGTGAAGTAATCACTTATCCTACTCATGGTTTCACACTTTAGAAATCTTGTATATTTTGCAAGTCATTATGGTAATTACTACTTTCTCCCATCCATCCCTTTCTTACCTTCTTGCCCCACTCTGCCACTCCATAATCATAGCATCTATTAGTATGCTACATCCTATGCTTAACACTAGACATGTGATTCATTGACAAATGTTTACAATAAACCTTTAGGTAAGCATACATAGCTACACTTTATAGACTGTGATATTGAATTTCACATGGGTTAAATTGATTTTCCCAAAGTGTATATTATATGTTAGTGGTATAATCAGGATTCTAGCCTGGTCTTTCATATTCTAAATCTTGTCCTCTTCCTCTCTACCCCATATCTTTCTGTCCTTTGAAATTCTGTGATACTTTTGACTCTTCTAGATTCACTTAACATTTTCCATCTTATTGTTGTCATTCATATTTATTTGTGTTTCACTAACACATTCTAGATGGTACAGGAGAACATTCATATTTATTTATTTTTATTTTTTTCATTGCCTAGGGTCATACCTTTCCTGTACTATAGTGTACTAACACTCTAGAAAAACTGAAGAATATATAGCTTCTAAGTAAATAGTCTTGTATTCTTTCCTCTCTGGGAGGATGTGGGTGGTGGTTAGGTATCTGCTATTCAGAGCAGCCAGTTCATATCTAGCTCAGGATCCTGATTGATCATCCACCATCAATTTACAAAAAGTACAGAGGACTACAACCTTTCTGTAGCTGATATTCAGGAACCAGTATGTTCGGTGTCATTTATTGTTTAACAGTGTCTTAGACCATGCCTAAGGGAAAGAGAAAAAAGTATTTTTTTCTAGGCACTTTGGTTATATATGAATTAACTTCTGCAACTAATTTTGAGTAACAGACAACCTCCAAATACCAGTTCTTTTCATACTTTTTTTTTTTTCTCATCCAGAGACGCAGGCGCCTGGTAAAACTGGTTCTGTCCGGGATGTAGGTTAGGTTCAGGTCAACTCCATGTGTCTTCAGGTTCTGGATTCCAAGCTTAAAGAGCACATTCTACCTGACTTGCAATGTACTCCTGGTTGGAGGGCAACAGCTTAGGGGAGCTGGATCATATTTATAATGCTTTTTAAAGCTCTTTGCATAGAATTTCAACACTGTCACTTGTGCTTTCATTCTATAAGCAAAATAAATTTACTGGATAAACCCAACATCTAAAATTTCAAGTACTGGGCTTTATTCCATCAAATTGGGGTATAAAGTAGAGAGTCAACATTTGCTGATTAATAATATATTTCACTATGGTCTGATTTTTTGGTTACAGAAAGTCACTATTTATATCCCTTTCTTCTGCACACAACATATATTCAGCCCTCCCCAAGGAAGACACCATGAAATTCTCATCCCAACATGGTGTCAGGATCAAAACACAAGATCTCATGATAGTATCCAGATCAGTCCAGATTTGAGTCATCAGCAGCCTTCTTCTCTTACACACATTCAAACATAAAACATATAATAGTGACAGAAAGACAAAATAATGGCAGTAAACACTCCCATTCAAAAAAGGGCAGGAATGGGTGATTCACACCATTGTTTATCATGGCAATCCTAAAATACTGTTCATCAAATATTGCAAGGACCCCCACCCAAGATGGCAGAGTTCCTTGATTAGGCCCATTATTGCTCCCAGGAAGTTGTTCCTTCAACTGTGATTCTTGAAACCAGGTGGGACCCTGTGGGGCTGCTGGGCACAGAAGCCTTTCTGTGTCCGCAGTTTCTTGTTTGTAGGGAATAGACAACACCCTCCATGACCTTCCCTGAGTTCCAAAGGGCAGATTTGAATAGTTTCTAATCAGGGAAAGCAGGGGATGCAGAGACTACCTGAGGCCACATTAAGGGAACCACAGAAACTCATCAGGAGACCACCTGAGGCCACAGTAAAGGAGTGCACACCCTGATCCTTATCAGCAATCCTGCCCTTGAACCATTGTTGTAAAACTCCTCACCAAATCCCCAGAGTTGGGACACACAGTTCTTGAGGCACTAGCCTGCTGTGTCCCCCTTTGCCTGGCAAAACTATAAAGCTATTCTTTTCTACTTTACCTAAAACTCTGTCTCAGATTTGATTCAGCACCAGTGCACAGAGGCCAAATTTTCAGCATCATCTTTGGCCATCTTTAATTATAGAACTGAGAAATATGCATTTCTTTTCACCTGAATAGAGTGCTCAGACTGCTTCCTTCCCATAAAATGTTAAGAAACATTTTACATTTTGAATTGTCATTGTCTCCTTTAATTCAGATTTCCTCCCAAAAGGGAAAAAAAGAAAAGTAAATAATCCAATCCAGTCAGTTCCACGTGCTCATAATCATACCATTTTTTTTTCAAGAACTGTATTTCTATTTATAAGCTCAATCACAAGTACTTTGAGGTTATCAATCTTCCATGGACCTCATCCTTGTCCCTTTTTATTGAATTATTTGGTCCAACTGAAAGGATTTGCTGGACCCATTAATCCAATCAGGATTCTTAACAAATATCTTATGATGGTTTATGACTCAAAGTATATCTGAATTTTACCTTTGACTGGTAAGATGGGCAATGGTTTCCTTTCATATCAGTCCAAATCCTGTATTCTTTCCTTCCCTTTTCACAAATTTCACTGGGATAATTTGTTTTTCTGACCTCACCTACTCTTTGTAGTACCTTATCCAATGCAGTTAATAAAACACAAGTCCTTCTAGTAACTTTCTTCTAGGAATTTCTTTGGCCAGAGACATAAATTCATTAAGTATATGTTCTGCCTCTCAAATATTCTTGGTCAGTAGGTTTACCAATTGTTTCACCACTATTATAACAGGTCACTATTCCAATCTCTATAAAAAGATTCCTCACTGTCTGCCACCTGACTCCAAAACCAATCCCAAATACTTTATCTTTAATCAGCTGTTGCAGTGATAAAGCTATTTAACAACATAAAAAACTTTTTATGTTGTACACTGTGAAAATGTTCCCTCTTAGGTAACATTAAGGGGCCTTTGAGAGGGTAGTAACTGTCATGGTAGAATTGCAATATTGCTTTTTAGTATAGTTTCCCCCCTTCCTGCTCTATGAAATGCAATCACTTCAGACTGCTACAGTAGAGAACTTATATTTGTATTCATATCTTGCCTTGGTTTTGTAACTGCAAAGTTCTATCCTGAAGAAATGTGGGCTTTGTTGGGAGCCATGGAGGAAAAGAAAAGAGCAACATTTACTTTGAACTGATTCTAAGAGGGATTTATGCTCCATCATTCTCCTTAGGCTTTTTTTTTTTTTTTTTTTTTTTTTTTTTTTCCACTGAAGCAGTCCCTGTATCTCTGTGCCTTCTTACTTTGTCTCTGTTTTTCCAGATCGGATTTCAGTCATATAATGTTTGTAAATGAGAAGTAATTTTGTTTTTTATTTTACCTTTTAAAAACATTATATTTTTATAAATAGTCAAAATGCTACAGTAGTCTTTTTAAATGTAAACAAGCATCCTATGCCACGTGGTTCTCTTTCTCCATTTAATCTTTCATATTCACTCTTGTATTTGAGAATATTCTTTCATTACAATCACTCTAAGCTACCAGTTTTATTCACATTATGAGGTACTTGATACATGCACAACCAACAGCATGAACTCAATAATGATTGTTATTTAGATCTCTTTTAAGCATAAAATTGAAGGGGATAACACATTTCACAATATTGACAAATCTAGTCCAAGTACATGATTTTCCAACAACGCCACATTCTAATTCTCCCATATCTTTATGTTTTCTTTTTAAATTTGTAGTTTACTTCCTTCTTTTTAATAACTAATCCCTCAATGCACAACTCACATGGTGTTTCATTCTCATCATTTGTGCTCTCTCTCTTTCTCTCTCTCTCTCTGTCTCTCTCTGTCTCTCTCTGTCTCTCTCTCTCTCTCTCTCTCTCACACACACACACACACACACACACACACACTCTAAGTTCTTAAATGATAGCAACTTTTTTAAAATCATCTTTAAATTTCTATCAACTGCACAATTCTTGGGCTGTATTAGGTGCCTTATATATATGTGTTGTATTATTTTTACCCATGGAAAAAAAGGCACTCAACCTGGCTAAGTGACTTATTCAATATGACAGTCAACAATCAGCAATAGTAGGATAAGAATCCAAATACACTAACTCTCAATTTAATGTTCCTTTAAATGTAATATACATGAATAACTATAGTACATATTCTATAAATTAGAACATTGTAAACTCTGTATTTCTGGATCCCTAAAACTGAATTTCTGAAAAAAAATGCCCTACCTTTTAAAACTTAGTTATATGTAGTACAATTTTATTGTTCAAATAGTCATGTCTAGAAACAATCTATACAATTCTGTCAACTTTACATCATCCAAGGAGGTTTTTTGTTGTTGTTGTTTTAGTTTCAGTTATACATGTATCTCATAACATGTTCAAACAATAATGATTTGTGGCTATCTTAAATTATGTGTAACTTCTTTTTGTGACTATCAAATATTCATTTATCTAGATTGTTTATTTATTTCTGATCCTGTTGTGCTTTAACAGAGGAGTTCTTTTAACATAAAAATAACAGCCAAAAGGATATCCTTTTTCCTCTAACTTCAGGATGTTCCTGCAGTGAGCAGGTCCTTTTTGGATGACTTCAAGAGGAAGGTCAATGTGAGGAGACTTCGCTGACTTTCTCTCTTTGCTGAACTTCCAAAATGTTTTACCTGAGTCAGTGCTTTTGAGACTGATGCTTTATTAGCTTTAGAGCTTCTGCTGAGAATGTTCTGTCTCTGTTATTTTAATATACCTGGCAGTCTGTGGGTAACATGAAGACGATCAGAGACAGTTTACATATGTAAGGCATTTAAGCACTCTAAAATACTTTTGATTAAAAAAAGTCTTTAAAATGGTTTGGGAAGTTCACATGTTTATAATGGGGTTGTTGATCTGAATTCAATGGCATCTTTCCAGTCTATGTTTTCTTAACTTATACATATACAGAAGTTGGCTGTTCAGATATAGTGTGGGTAACTTTCTCAAGATACATAATCATTTACTCCAGAGCCTACTACTTAAATATCCCATGCATGTTCTTTTCCAGATGTTCTGTTCAGTAGTAAGATCATTAAAAAATAAGAAACAAAAGAAGACTAAAGTCCACTACACAGCATGTACTAGAATTCTTAAAGATAAGAAATAAATGATATATCAACTTGAGCATATATATTGATGCATAAAATAATTCCACCTCACAATAAACTAAAGAAGGTAACCACTTAGAGTCATGATACATGCTTTGAATAAGTAAATAGTGGTCTATATCCTCATTAGCACATCATACTCATAGATTATATTTAAAATATCAATGAAAACATCCTTGTTTACCATTGTATAATATTCTGGGCATTGTTTAGGAAAATAGTCAAAAGATCTTGACTATGATTTATGTGAGCGGCAGCTTAAATAGTGGAGATATGGAAACTTTGGTGCCACCTGGCCTGGTTAGTTTCCTGCAGGGTCACATGAAATTCAGGTGTATGCAAATATCAAATGCTACATTAGAATATGTAGCTTTCTTCATGGGACTGTCGTGAGGTTTATAAATAAAATATTGTAAGGGTCTGGCCAATATTAGGAACTTATAAACTATTACCTACTATAATATTATCCCTGTGATTGTCCTTTAGACTAGAGGTTTTCACACTGTAATATACATACTTTTAGGGGCACACAAAGACTCTTTCAGAACTAAAAGGGTTAGACTATGGTTAAGGAAATCAACTTGCATATCCTCAACTTTTATAAGCACCCCTTCCTAAACTCTATCCTTATAAGAGAACTGGAACAGCCAATGGTGTAAATCCCTGTCTGAGATGATACGTCCCAATTCAGCTGTGAGGCAGAGAAAAGAGGCAACTTCAGTCATTTGTTCTATTCAGCTCTTCATCTGATTGGATAATGCTTACCCACAATGGCGAGATAAATTTACTTTTCTTCATCTAACAGTTCAAATGCTAATCCCATCCAGAAACACTCTCACAACACTTAGAAATAATGCCTAATCTTGGCACTCAATGGTCAGTCAAGTTTAAACAAACAAACAAACAAATTAAATATTTTGAAAGATTTCAACAATGTCTAAAGAGTTAGGTCATGTATTCTTTGCAACTAATTAAACTTATGAAAAACATTTTTGATTATCAAAATAAAAATGTGTGGCAGGTTAACTCCAAAGGGAAAATATGTACTTTTATAATGGTGGCATCTGGTAATCACATTCTAAGCAGTTATCAAACTTACTGTAACAAAGAACAGACAATGTGACATACTGTGGTATCTTATTGAGACAAGGCAACACCTATACTTGCCACAAATGTTTAACTTTTAGACCTAAATTTCCATTTACTGGCAACATAAAGGGTACATAAATAAGTTGGACAACACTATGAGAAAGCAATTAAACAATGTCATATTGTGAGTTTTTCTATGGAGAATTGTCCTGGTTGCTTCAACAAAGTTAATGTCATGAAAAGAAAAAAAAGAAAGAAAGAAATTTTGGAAGATATAAAGTAGCTCTAGGTTAAATGTTTGCAAACAAACACAACAAATGCAATCTGTGGACTTGACTGGATCCTAGATTAAAATAATAACACAGTAAAAGATATTTAGGGCAATTAAGGAAATATGAATATAAACTAAAATGATGTTATGGAATTATTGCTAATTTTCTAGGTCATGACATGGTATTAAATTTGTTACAGAATGCCTTTATTCTTATGAAATTCATAATTATTTTGGGGTGGAGTGTATTGATGTCCTCGATACACCATCAAATGTTTCGGGGAATTACAAGTGTGTGTGTGTGTGTGTGTGTGTGTGCGTGCGCACTGAGGGTGAGGGCACACAGCACATGTGTATAGGAGAGCTGTAGAGTGATAGCCTATGTGAAAGAATTTTAACAATAAATCTGATGAAGGGTATATGAGTATAGCTTTTCAACTTTTTGATAGGCTTGATAGATCTGATAGGTTTGACCATTTCCTAAATAAAAAGGTGGCTAAAATGTTATATGTAACCCTTCTAACATTCTAAAGGTATAGTGAACAAAGATATGTAAACAAAAATCATTGATGAGCACTGTTTAAACAAAGGAACCCTTTAAGAAGACATAGATGTATTATCCATATGGAAAACATAATCCAAACTTCAACATAAATAAACCATCATGTAGTTCTGGGCTTTGTGATGTACTTTTATTCAGTATAGATTTTATCTTACTTGAGAACTCAATACAGTTACAGTTTGCCAGATTGCTTGCTTTGTAAACTATGCATCAAGGAAAGCATGAAAGTAAAGCATAAAAAGGCTTAAGCTTCAACATATGCTCAGAGAATAACTTCACATCTGTCCACTTCAGATGGTACCATATAAAATAACTAGATCTGTGTTTTTCTAAATTCATCTAACCTCACTGTCAAGTATGCTAATTTGCATACATAAAAATGAAGGATTTTTGCTTCTATTCTATTCTATTCTTCTATTTGCTGTATTATACCTTAAAATCAGGTAAATACTAATTTTAAGATAAATATAAATAATAACTATTTTATAGTTTTTATATGAATTTTTTCATAATATGTCTGCTTTTCCATGATATTTTATTAGAGATAAATTCCTTTTCTTTTTTTTTTTTTTTTTGTGTGTGTGCGCCTCTCACTGTTGTGGCCTCTCCCTTTGCGGAGCACAGGCTCTGGACGCGCAGGCTCAGCAGCCATGGCTCACGGGTCCAGCCGCTCCGCGGCATGTGGGATCTTCCTGGACCAGGGCATGAGCCCATGTCCCCTGCACCGGCAGGCGGACTCTCAACCACTGCGCCACCAAGGAAGCCCCCTTTCATTTTTTTAACTTGAGTAATATTGGGGGTGCAATAAAGACAATGACACAGAATATTTTGATGTGTTCTGTGTATGAAGCTACATTTTTGACCCCATCCCAATAAGCAGGTGTCATTAGTCATAGTGGTGACAAGAATATATATATATATATATATATATATAGGAATAAGATCAATAGAACAGGATAGAGGCCCCAAAAATAAACCTACATAAATATAGTCAGCTGATCTTTGAGAAAGCAGCAAAGACAGTCCAATGGGAAAAAGATAATATTTCAAAAAATGATGCTGGAACAACTAGACAACCACATGGCAAAAAATCAATCAAGACACAACCTTACCTTTCATGAAAATTAACTCAGATTGGATCACAAACCTAAATGTAAAATGCAAAACTATAAAACTCCTAGAAGAAAACATAGGAGAAAAATCTAGGTGACCTTTGGTATGGAGATGACTTTTTAGATACAACACTATAGGCATGGCTTTAAAGGAAAGAATTGATAAGCTGGACTTCATTAAAACCAAACATTCCTGTTCTGCTTATGATACTGCCAAGAAAATGAAAAGACAAGCCACACGTTGGGAGTATATACTTGCAAATGACATATCCAGTAAAGGACTATTATCTAAACTATATAGAGAACTTTTAAAACTCAACAGTAAGGAAACAAACAACACGAGCTTAAAAAAAAAAAAGGGCCAAAGATACCTTAACAGATATCTTAACAGATACCTCACCAAAGAGAATACAAGGATGGCAAATAAGCCTATGAAAAGATGCTCTACAACATATGTCATCATAGAAATGCAAATTTCCCCAGGGCACAGCAAGAGGCATAAGACCCAGGAGCTAGGGCTTTCTGTGAAGGAGGCCTATTAGCTAATCATCATGATTGCAGCCTGAGAGGCAGGCTTCTAATTAAACATGCATCTAAAGGCTGACTGTAATTCTTTCCAGAGACATCTGGGGCATTCTTCTTCTCCTGTGCTCCAGAACATGAGTGCCTTCTGGAGGGGAGCATTACAGGTGGCTGGTGCCTTGGTTTTTATAACTGGTGTTGCAGTTTTTGAAGCTGCCACCCAGATGATACCATTGATTACCTGACTCTTGTGGTGTGGAAGGCTTACATTCCTGGGTCCCATAGCACAGCAGCAATCAGGGAGACCATTCTTGGTAGGCTGCCACCAACAGGGCACTGTCCAGACAGAAGATTGAGGTACACTCCCAGTCTTCCTGTAAAGGAAGCCTCTTGCCTTATTCTGGAGCTACAGACTAAGGGATAGGCTTCAGGTTCGGCACACATTGAGTGGACTATGAAGCTGTTCTCAAAAAGGTAGGCTGTAGACACCATCTTGGGACTCCATCCCTCTGTCTTGTTCCAGCTTGCCAGTATCTCCCATACAAGAGCTTATACACTTGTTTGGAGCTTTCATTTTTATGATTACCACACAGGGGACACTACCAGATTATCTGGAGGGGTGGTGGTATGCCTGTAGTCCCAAGGATCAGTATATATTTGCATACATTTTCTTGAATTTTATTTTATTTATTTATTTTTATACAACAGGTTCTTATTAGTTATCTATTTTATACATACTGGTGTATATATGTCAATCCCAATCTCCCAATCACCACTCCCCACCCCTGACTTTCCCCCCTTGGTGTCCATACATCTGTTCTCTGCATCTGTGTCTCTATTTCTGCCTTGCAAACAGGTTCATCTGTACCATTTTTCTAGATTCCACATATATGCATTAATATATGATATTTGCATACTTTTAAAAGCTACTGCCTGAGGGTCTGGCTTCCAAACAGTTTGAATTTAGGTGCTGAGATACTCCCATGAGTGACACTGACTAGTCTTGGCACATCCTCAATTATTGGGAATCTGCCAAAAGTATAATAGGTTGCTTGGAAAGCAAAAATGTTTGAGAGATACCAGAGAGTTGGGGCACGGTTGGACTACAAGTTTTATCTCTTACACGAGGCCACTCCTTCAAGACTGGGAGAGGTGGTTGTTTTATCTACTGTATAGATAAATCAACACAGAGAGTCAAGCAAAATAAAAAAAACAAACAAACAAACAGAGGAATACATTACAAATGAAAGAACAAAGTAAAACCTTAGAGAAAAACCTTAATGAAATGGAGAGATGTAATTTACCTGATAAAGAGTCCAAAGTAATGATCATAATCATGCTCATCAAGCTGGGATGAACACAGTGAGAACTTTAACAAAAAGATAGAAAATATAAGAAAGTACCAAATAAACATCACAGAGCTGAAGAATTTAATAACTGAACTGAAAAAAATACATGAGAGGGGTTCAAAAATGTACTAGGTGAAGCAAGGAAAGGATTCATCAATTCAAAGGCAAGGCAGTGGAATTCACCCTATCAGAGCAGCAAAAAGAAAAATGAATGAAAAAAAAGTGAAAGAAAGCTTAAGGGGCACATAAGACAACATCAAATGAAGTAACATTTATTTATAGGGATTGCAGAAGGAGAAGAGAGAGAAAAGGGGGAAGAAATACCGTTTGAAGTAATGGCTGAAAATGTCTTTAACCTGGGGCAAGAAACAGACACCCAGATACAGAAAGCCCAGAGAGTGGCAAATAAGATGAACACAAAACAACTCACACTAAGATACATTGTAATTAAAATGTCAAAATTTAAAGACAAGGAGCAACAAGAGAAAAACAAGTTGTTATGGACAAAGGAACTATCAGCATATGACTATCAGCAGATTTTCCAGCAGGAAATTTGCAGGCCTGAAAGGAGTGGCACAATATGGTCAAAGTGCTGAAAGAAAAAAATTCAAACCAAGAATATTCTACCTGGCAAAGTTATCATTTAGAATTGAAGAAGAGTTTAAAGAGGTTTCCAGACAAAGAAAAGCTAAAAGAGTTCATCACCACTAAACTAGCCTTATAAAGAAATGTTAAAGGGATTTCTTTAAGCTGAAAAGAAAGGGTGCTAATTAGAAACAAGAAAACATGAGAGAATACATCTCACTGGAAAGGTAAATATATAGTAAAAGTATTGGATTAATCAGTTATAAAGCTAGTATGAATGTTAAAAGACAAAAGTTAGTAAAAATAACCGTGATTGCAATATTTAGTTAAGGGACACACAAGTGAAGTGTGACATCAAAAATAAAATGTGAAGGGGGAAGAGTAGAAGTGTTAAACTTTAGAATATGATTGCTTAAGTTGTTATCAACTTAAAATACACTCTTATAGATATAAGTTGTTATATATAAACCTCACTGAAATCAAAAAGCAAAAACCTATAGTAAATATATGAAAGATAAAGGATTCTAATTGAAGAACTACAAAACAGCCAAAAAACAATTAACAAAATGGAACAAGTACATACCTATCATAATTTAAATGTAAATGAGCTAAGTCTCCAATCAAAAGACACAGAGTAGCTGAATGGATTAAAAAAAAAAAAGACATCTATCTGCTGCCTACAAAAGATTCACTTTAGATGTAGGGATACATGCCAGCTACAAGTGAAAAAATGGAAAAAGGATATTCCATGCAAATGAAAAGCAAAAGAAAGCTGGAGTAGCTATACTTACATCTGACAAAATAGACTTTAAGACAAAGACTGTAATATGAGACAAAGATGGGTTTTACATAAATAAAAATAGGCCAATCCAAGGAGAGGATGTAACATTGTAATTATTTATGCACCCAACATAGGACCACTTAATTATATAAAGCAAATGCTAACAAATGTAAAGGGAGAAATAGACAGAAATACAGTATTAGTAGGGGATTTTAATACCCCATCTACATCAATGGATAGAGCATCTAGACAGAAAAATCAAAAAGGACACATTGGCCTTAAATATCAATTAGATCAAATGAACTTAAGAGGTATATACAGAATAATACAAGCAAAAGAATACACATTCCTGTCCTCAAATGCACATGCAACATTTTTGAGGCTAGACCATGTTAGGCCACAAAACAAGTCACAATGAATTTAAGAGGACAGAAATCATATCAAGCATCTTTTTTGACCACAATGGTATAAAACTAGAAATTAATTACATGAAGTAAACTGGAAAATTCACAAATACTGGAGATTAAACCACATGCTATGAAACAACCAATGGGTCAAAGAAGAAATCAAAAGAGAAATTAAAAATTACATCAAAACAAATGAAAATGGAAATGTAACATAGCAAAATTTGTGGGATGCAGCAAAATCAATTATAAGAGGGAAGTTCATAGCCAAAATATCTACCTCAACAAACAAGAAAAGTCTCAAATAAATAACCTAACTTTACACCTCGAGGAACAAAAAAAGAATGCACAAAGCCCAAAATTAGTAGAAGGAAGGAAATAGCAAAGATTAGAGGAGAAATGAATGAAAAAGAGATTAAAAAGACAATAGAGAAGATCAATGAAATTAAGTGATTGTTTTTGAAAAGATAAACAAAATTAATAAGACTTTAGTTATACTCACCAAGAAAAAAAAAGAGTGAGGTCTCAAATAAATAAAATTAGAAATAAAAAAGGAGAGCTTACAATTGTACCCACAGAAATTAAAAGGATCATAAATGACTACTCTGAACAATTACACACCAAAAAATTGGACAAGCTAGAAGAAATGGATAAATTCCTAGAAACATACAACCTACCAAGATTAAATCATGATGAAATAGAAAATATCAACAGAATGATTACTAGTAAGGAGATTGAATCAGTAGTCAAAAACTTGCAACAAATAAAAGGCCAGGACCAGACAGATTCACTGATAAATTCTACCAAACATTCAAGGAAGAATTAATACCAATCCTTTTCAAACTCGTCCAAGAAAATAGGGAAGGGTACCTTCAGAACTCATTTTATGTTGCCAAAATTATCCTGATATGAAAACCAGACAAAGATGCCAAAAGAAAAGAAAATTACAGGCCAATATCTCTAATAAATAAATATGCAAAAATCCTCAATAAAATATTACCAAGCAGAATGCAAAAATACATCAAAAGAATAATACACCATGATCAAGTGGAATTTATTCCAGGGATACCAGGCTGGTTCAACATCCACAATTTTGTCAATGTGATACACCACATTAACAAATTGAACAGCAAAAATTATATGATCATCTTGATAGGTACAGAAAAAGTATTTGATAAAATTTAAAATCCATTTGGGATAAAAACCTTCAACAAAGTGGATATAGAGAAAATGTACCTCAAATTAATATAAGCCATATATGATAAACCCACTGCTAACATTATACTCAATGTGAAAAACTGAAAGCCTTTCCTCTAAGATCAGTAACAAAAAAAGAATGGCCACTTGCCACTTCTATTCAAAATAATATTAGAAGTCCTAGTCAGAGCAGTTAGGCAACAAATAGAAACAAAAGGAATCTAAACTGGAAAGGGAGAAGTAAAACTGTCACTATTTGCAGGTGAAATGATATATTATATAGAAAACCCTTAAGACTCCAGTAAAAACTGCTATAACTAATAAACAAATTCAGTAGAGTTGCAGAATACAAAATCAATACACAGAGATATGTTACAAGAACAAAGTAAAAGAAGATAAATTAATAAAAATATTCATTTAAAATTGCATCTAAAATAATAAAATACCTAGAAATAAATTTAACCAAAGTGGTGAAAGATCTGTGTATCAAAACCTACAAGACATTAGTGAAAGAAATTGAAGCAGACAAAATTAAATGGAAAGATATTTGGTTTTCATGGATTGGAAGAATGAATACTGTTAAAGTGTTCATACTATCTAAAGCAATATATAGATTCAATACAATTCCTATCAAACTTCTGTCACATTTTTCAAAGAAATAGAACAAAAAATCCTAAAATTTGTTTGGAACCACACACACACACAAAATAGCCAAAACAATCTTAAGAAAGAAGAACAAAGCTGGAGGCATCACATTCCCTGGTTTCAAGCTATATTACAAAACTATAATAATTAAAACAGTGTGGCATTGACACTGAACACATTGATCAAAAAAACAGAACCCTTCCCCACCAAAACACACCTATATGGTCAATTCACTTATGACAAAGAAGCTAATGAAGAAAACTCAGTCTCTTCAATAAATGATGTTGGGAAAACTAGGCAGTCACATGCAAAAGAATGAAACTTGACCACTGTCCTTTACCATAGACAAAAATTAACTCAAAATGGGCTAAAAACTTGATCATAAACCTGAAAACATAAAACTCCTAGAGGAAAACCAAGGAAAGAAGATCCTTGACATTGGTGTTGGTAATGATTTTTTTTTAATATGACACCAAAAGCACAAACAATAAAACCAAAAATAAATAAGTGGAACTACATTATACTAAAAAGCTTCTGCACAGCAAAGAAAACTATCAACAAAATAAAAAAGCTACCTACCAAGTGGGAGAAAATATTTGCATATCACTTATTGGATAAGGGGTTCATATCCAAAATATATAAAGAGCTCATACAACTCAACAGCAAAAAAAAATATATTAAAAAGTGGGCAGGAGATCTGAATAGAGATTGTCCCAAAAAAGACATGGCCAATAGGTACATGAAAAGATTCTCAACATCACTAATCAGCAAGAAATACAATTCAAAACCACAGTGAGATACCACCTCACACCTGTGAGAATAGCTGGTATCAAAGAGACAAGAAATAATGTGTCAGTGAGGATGCAGAGAAAGGAAATACCTAGTACACTGTTGGCAGAAATATAAATTGGTTGCAGCCTGTGTGAAAAAAGAGCATGGAGGTTCTTAAAAAGTTACATATAGAACTACCACATGATCCAGCTATTCCACTTTTGGAAATTTAACTGAAGAAAATAAAAACACTAACTTGAAAAGATATATGCACCCCTATGTTTGTTGCTGCATTATTTACAATAGCCAAGATATGAAACTACACGTGTCCATGGAAGGATGAGTGGATAAAGAAGTGGTATATATATATATATATATATATATATATATATATATATATATATATAAAACGGAATATTATTCGCCCACACAAAAAGAATGAAATCTTGCTATTTACAGCAACATGTATGGATATTGATGGTATTATGTTAAGTGAAATAAGTCAGAGAAAGACAAATACCATATGATCTCTCTTATATGTGGAATCTAAAAATTAAACAAAAACAGAAACAAAACCAAGCCCATACATACAGAGAACAGATTCGTGGTTGCCAGAGACAGGGTGTAGGGGGTGGGAGAAGTGGTGAAAGGTGTATAAAAAGAAAAAAATAGAGAATAAATGGAAATTAAAACAGTAAGATACCACTACACATCTATTAGAATGGTCGAAAATAGGAACATTGACAACACCACATGCTGTTGGGAATATGGAGCATCAGGAACTCTGATTCATTGTTGATAGGCGTGAAAGATGATACAGTCACTTTGGAAAACAGTTGGCAGTTTCTTACAAAACTAAACATATTCTTAGATATGATCCAGCAATTATGCTACTTGGTATTTACCCAAAGGATTTCAAAATGGATGCCTGCTCAAAAAACTGCACACAGATGTTTATAGCAGTTTTATTCATAATTGCCAAAACTTGGAAACAACTACGAATCCTTAGGAGGTGATGTTATTCAGTAGGTGAATAGATAAACTGTGGTACATCCAGACAATGGAATATTATTCAGTATTAAAAAGAAATGAGCTTTCAAGCCAATAAGAGACCTGGAGGATACTTAAGTGCATATTACTAAGTGAAAGAAGCCAATATGAAAAGGCTATGTACTTATATGATTCCAAATATATGACATCCTGAAAAAGACCAAACTATGGAAAGAGTAAAAAGATCAGTGGTTGCCAGGAACTGGGGAGAGGAAGGAATGAATAGGCAGAGCACAGAGGTGTTTTTTAGGTCAGTGAAACTACTCTGCATGTTACTGTAGTGGCAGATATATGTCATTATGCATTTATCCAAACACACAGAATGTACACCAGCAAGAGTGAACCCTAATGTAAAGGATGGAATTTGAGTGATGATGATGTATCAATGTAGATTTATCAGTTGTAACAAATGTACCACTGTTGGTGGGGGATGTTGATAATGGAGGAGACTATGTATGTATGGGGGCAGGGGTATACAGGAAATCTTTGTACCTTCAGTTCAATTTTGCTGTGAACCTAAAACTGTTGTAAAAACAAAGTCAATTAATATACATACATAGATAGATGCACAGATAGATAGAGATGATAGATAGGTAGATAGATGATAGAGAAATAGATGATAGATATAGATGATAGATAGATATAGATGATAGACAGTAGATAGATAGGTAGATAGATGATAGATAGATAAATAGATGGTATATACATGATAGATAAATAGATGATAGATAGGTAGATAGATATAGATGACAGTAGATATGTAGACAGATGATAGATAAATAGATGATAGATAGATAGATAGATGATAGAGAGAGATGAATCACCTTAATCCATTATCATGATAAAACAATAACAAAATATACAAATAAATGCTTTTAACTAATAGTGTGTTGATGTATCAATAACATCATTTTAGTATATATAATGCATTCAGCAGACTTGTGTCTTGTGTTGAGTGCCATTTTGTAACTTGATTAGTTCTGCACTAGAATCAAGAGATAAAAGGTACAGTTCCTGCCCTCCAGGTAGTCTCAGGATAGAGTGGAAAGAGTTAAGTTAGCCAAAGATGAGAACACAGGTAAGTATGATAAATACATCCATGGTTCTACACACTAAGAAAAATGCTTAATCTTTAATTTAAGGGCAAGGCAAGGGGGATCACAAAAAAAGCAGAGTGGTTATGTGAGTTTTGAAGGACTAAAGTGAAAACACTGAAGTAGAGGAAGAAGAGCAGAAAAAACTAGTGTTCCTTTAAGCCACCTCAGCTAGTGAAGCATTCTGGAGAAGTCACACCATTTTGCATATTGGTGCCATTACAGTTATTTGTCTTATACCTTAGTTTAGCTACTGATGGTGCTGAGAAATAATTTGTTTTCCTTAAACAGATCTTTTTCTCCATTTAAATTATTAAAGAATTTTAATATTCAATAGACAGTATAATATAATAGTTGAAGGCAGGAGGTCAAATTGCCCAGATTCACTCCAGCATCATATAAAAACTGTTTATCTTTGGGCAAGTTATTTATCTCTCTGTCTCAATTCCATCATTTGTAAAACAGAAGTAATAATAGCACCTTCTTCTGAAAATAGTTGTGAAATTTAAAAACATAATATTTGTAAAATATTTAGCACATCATCTAACATGGAGTTAGTAGTCAATGTATTAGTTTATTATTGTTCTTTCACCAAATCCAATGCCCCTCCACTAGTCCCTGCTCCTTGAACATAACAGTACCTGTTACTTCACTGAGATAAGTGAAGCCAGCAGGTAAGGAAATTCTCTTCTTATGTCCTAGGTGCTAAATGCCTGAGTTTGGATCCTTCTTTAACTCTCAATGGCATCCTCAATTCTGTGAACCTCTTTCCTCCAGGGTTCTGGATACCATGTCTTCCTTTGTGTTCCTGTCTCCAACCTTACTCCATTTTTTTCTTTTTAGATTTTCAACATGTTCCTTTCCTACTGGTTCTATTCTATGGACTTTTAAACACCTCTTGTTTCTTCTGTCTCAAAACACTAAAACAAATAACCTTCCCTGTATTTGATGCTTCTCTCTGGCTAGCCCTCAGGGCATTTCTTCATGGTTTAAGTTAAGCAGGAATTTTTCATTCTCAAATATCATTTTATGGAATCGGACTTCAGGTCATCACATAACATTGAAAAATTGCCTTTAATCTATTAGTGACATAAAACATTCTAGTGAATATTTTATTTTCAAGTGTTCCATCAACTTTTATAGCATTTAACCAACTGTTCTCTTCATTTTTTTATTGTTTGAAATTCTCTCATCCGTTTGCTTTAGTGGCACCAATCTCTTCTGTTTCTCTCCTGTCTTTCTGGCTTCAATGCTTTCTCATCCTTTTATTATTGGTAACCCCAAAGTCCTTCCTTTTTTTTTCACTTTACAATATATCCTGACATGACCATATTCTAACTATTCATTACAACTCCTAACTGTGTACTACTGAGTCTTAAGTATCTATTTTTCTATTCAGACCTCTCTTTAAATCATCAGAAACTTTATTCTGTTTGAATTACCTATATGTACCTCCAACTCCACAATTCAACAACTGAACTAAGTATATTTTTCCAATCTGCTTCTTTTTCCTTTCTTCCAGTTTCATGAAATGGCACAGTCATCCCACAAGTCACCTAAGCTCTAAACTTCAAAATCACTTGAAAATACTCTGTCACTCTCTAAAACTTGACACCAATCCCCATGGAGTTCACTTCTCCATCTGCTTAGATGAAGTCTTCATTACTTTTGGTTTGTACTGCTGCAGCAGCTACTTAATTAGTCTTGAGAAATAGGACATGTCGCAGTCTCTACATCCCCTCCGTCTGAGTTCAACTCTTGCCTCTTCCACTTTATAGCTGTGTGACATTGGCAATTTATTTATCTCCTATTCCTCAACCTCTGAATTTATAAAGTGGGGATAGTCATAACATCTATACCCTGGGGTTATTGTGATAATTATATTAACATGTGCAAACATGACATAAAGTAAATGCTGTATCAGGGTTAGTTGCTATGTTAGCTCCCCAAAAAATGTTTACTCATAGCTTTCAAGACAAATTTTAAACGTTTAAAAAACTTTGCACATAAATAACTTTATGATTTCAGCCCCACCTTTAATTTATTACAGTTATCTCTTGCCCCTACCCAGAAAGCACTCTGAGATTCAGCCACAATATTATACTTCAGCCTTACATAATGTTGTTTTTTATTTCCATACCTTTAATCCTGTTTACTTTGTTTTTTTAACATTAGGATTTAGTAGTCATAGGTGTGTGTGTGTGTGTGTGTGTGTGTGTGTGTGTGTGTGTGTTGTCATAGATGGCTAGAGTAATTTCAGAGGACTGTAAGAGATTTTTCTGGGGTGAAGTTGTACAGCACTTTTAGAAGACAGAGAAGTGTCAGTACTGACCTGCATTTTTTAGGGTGCTCTTACTTGTATAAAGGTCAGTGCATTTCCTTAGAAAATTTCTGAGTTCTGAAACTAATATCTTCATCAAAACATGCAAGAAATCATTTAACATTTCTGTACCATATTTTTATTCATCGCTAAAATTAAAGCATTTAACACTTAAGGGTCTACCAAACAGGGGTGACATAAAAGTGAAATGATGCCATGTATGAGATAGTGTTTTTTCAAGGAATAAAAATATTTTCAAGAATATTATATTTCAATTCTATAATAAATATATAATATGTGTATATGTATGTATGTGTGTATGTATATACCCTACTGCTTCCAGTTCAATGATGAATTCGGATCATGTTTGTGAATCACTTCTTATTAGTGTAATTAGTATAAATTACTTTAAACTAAATTTTTAAAAATATTTTTTGTTTTTCTTAATTTTTTATGAGTAATTCAGTATGTATTATAATCCTGTGTATATTGCTCTAAAATTGTTTAAAATACTGTGAAACAACAATACATACTTCTAGAAACTACTCCAAATAAAGGGGAAAATAAGCTAAAATGTCATGTTTACCAGCATATTGTTTCCCATGAAAATGAATGTTTTGACTATCTGTTCATTTTCTTTAGCTCTTCTATATTTTAGCCCTGCAAGCTAACTGAAAATTTATAAATACCCAACATTATCATTATCATTATTCATACTACATTTTTGTATGTCTTAATGTTTTAAACACACTGTTTTTTATAAAGTTTCCATAGTAATTGGAATAACATTTTGAATCGTAGAGATTCTCATTATAAATGCATGAATGATGCTATAAAAAGTATGAAAAACACCGAGACTTGACTTTACATTTCCTTCTCTGACTTTACTTTACATTTTCTTCTCTTTCACTAGCTTTCAATTTGACAGAACCAGCGATGATTTTCTTAGCTGTCATTCTCAAAATATAACATTTCTATACTTTTCCTCTTAACCATTTTTTTTTTTTTTTTTTTTTTTTTGCGGTACGCGGGCCTCTCACTGTTGTGGCCTCTCCCGTTGTGGAGCACAGGCTCCGGACACACAGGCTCAGTGGCCACGGCTCACGGGCCCAGCTGCTCCGCGGCATGTGGGATCTTCCCAGAGTGGGGCACGAACCCGTGTCCCCTGCATCGGTAGGCGGAATCTCAACCACTGCACCACCAGGGAAGCCCTCCTCTTAACCCTTTTCATCTAATAAATGCTATTAGAATTCTTATTAGGACTGCACCAGAGTATTCTGACATTCTTCAAACAAAAAACAATGAATATTAGGACTTCCCTGGTGGCGCAGTGGTTAAGAATCTGCCTGCCAATGCAGGGAACACAGGTTCGATCCCTGGTCCGCGAAGATCCCACATGTTGCAGAGCAACTAAGCCTGTGCACCACAACTACTGACCTTGCACTCTAGAGCCTGTAGGCTACAACTAATGAGCCAACGTGCTACAACTACTGAAGCTTGTGTGCCTAGAGCCCATGCTCCCCAAGAAAGACAAACCACAGAAATGAGAAGCCTGCACACCACAAGGAAGAGTAGCCCCTGCTCACCACAACTAGAGAAAGCCCGTGTGCAGTAACGAAGACCCAACACAGCCAAAAATAAATAAATAAATAAATTTATTTTAAAAAAAGACAATGAATATTACAGCAACATACAATGATCGATTTTTTATAAAGTTGCTCATTCATTTTAACTTCAGTATTCACTCTCCTTTTTCCTCATAGAGTTTTTTTTATTAACTTTGATTATTATGAAACTGGATTATATCTTATTATTTAAACAGAAAATTAATATTAACACTAGAAATATCAATCCTTTTCAGCTCATTTTTTGTCTCAGTTCTTCAGGATAAAATCATTAATTTTTCTCATTCAAACATATGGATTCACATAAGCATCTGAAAAATGGAGGCATATTTTATTATTTGATATTCTTTACCAATACTTTTTATTAGCATTTTACTTTTGGAATATATATCCCTAGAGACAACCTAATATTTAATATATTTTCTCTCCTCAAATTTGATTTCTAGCTCTCCATATATTAGCCACCAAGTAAATGCAAGCTATTATGCAGAGAATTGTTTTGTTGCAGTTATAAACCTTAGGTTATATACCATAAACTAATTGTAAATCACAGCTTTTGGTGTCTATAACAAGTAGAGATAAAATGGCTTATTTTATTAAATCTGGAATTTACCACATGCAGAAGCCTATATTTTACAGGTATGGAATCTATTTTATATTTATAGTTCAAACTTCATTATAGGCATCTGTGATATAGCAAGCTTCTACCCTACTAGTGCAAAATTAATACATCCTAGAAATTTGTTATTTATCAGTTTTCAAATATTTTATAATATTGTAATGCAAATATGATACTGAATTCCTATAGGAAACTATGTAACATGATTCATTTTGTACACCAATTTGGAAGAAAACCCAAATTATTAGAGACCAGAAAACAGTTATAAGCTTTTCAAATGCAGAGAGCAATGCTTCAAATCGGTGAGGTAACTTCCATTCTGATAAAATAAAGATAAGAATACTGCGCTATTGTTACACTACCATCTGGCCCTTCCCCCAAGTTACCAACAAGGAAAACCTTGTGGTGGGAGACCAAAGCTTTATTATGCCCCAGACTAATTAAAAGACTTGTGAGAAACCCCTCTACAGTCAAGCAGAGTAACAATCTAACATGTAATCACAAGTGGCATTTGATGGGTTCTCCAACTTCCTTTCTTCTCTTTTTGTCAAAAAATATTTTTAAAATGTTGAGAATTCTTTTCAGTGTTGTACATTGAAGTGGTATTTTGTCTTTAAGGATGTTTTTGACTATATTTATTCTTCATTTACTTACAAATTAATAGGACACCAGAATTTGGTGTTCTTGATCTTCATTTCCTAATATTTTTAAGTGTTATGTTTCCATATCTAGTCTAAGAATCATCATAAAAGTGAATTATAAACAATATACCAGAATTTACGTGCAAATAATATTTAAATGAGGAATAAAAAGGCAAACGGTAAGTTGTCATATGTCAAAAATATAAAAAGTATGGTATAGAGAGGAGTTTTTAAAATCTCTAGGAGTTTCTAGCACAATCACAGGTTTCATAATACCTACTACCATACAAATTATATCTTTGTGCCTACCTTCCTCCTTCCAAAGGCCACCAAACCAGCCCTCTGAAATGACATTCCTGGAATTTATGGGCAGGAGAATGTTCTTAAGCAAAATCTGCCTTGAGAACCAACAAACTTAAATTTCTGTCAATAAATTAAAGTAGAAATCCATCAATATGTTAATAAAATGGAGAGTGAAAGATGTAGGTAACTACAATTTCAAGACTCCACTCTAAAAGGTAGACATTAGAGGGTGAAAATAGCTAAGAGAATATGAACTTAAAGCAATAAACATGGAAAATAATGAAAATACAAACTGTTGGGAAAGAAGACAAATGCTAAACAGAAACAAACCTTTTGCTCCTAAATGGCAAAGGAAAATGTGGGGAATTATACAAAATAGGACAACTAAACACAAAATAAAACAAAATGTGGAAGGCTTCATAACCATTAAATTTTTCTGGAAAAATGGGCTATTTATGAAATTTTCAAGTTTAATAGAATTTTTAAAATATAATTCTGGACCCAGTATTAATAAATTCATAGTGACTCTACCAGTATTACACATAGTATATGATTATTGAGAACAAATATTTGCTCTCTACATTTGGAAGAATATAGAGAGCCTTCAAAGAACGCTATAGACAATTTGAATAATAAAAAGTAACAAAATTTAATTAAATTTTGCCTGAATAGAGTAACAAATATTTGAAGGGGAAAGTGAGTTCTAAGCCTGAACTTTTTCAAGAGCTGGATTATCTTACCTAAAAAGATTTATGCAACATTATTTATCTGGTCTTCTCTTTCAAGTGGGGATCTGCACTTGTAAAAATAATAATAAGAACAGTAACATTTACAGCAAAACTCTCAAGATAGGGCTTGACCCATCTCTTGGAACCACCAGCCAATGTTAATGACTGATGGCAGAAACCTAACTCCTCGTTTCCTCTTTTTTTTTTTTTCTTTCCTTCTTCGCTGTCAGAAAAGATGCTTTTCAAGATGGAAAAGGCAGAAAAGCCATTGGCTAGGGCAAATAAAATATCAGCAAGGAAGGAAAGTGTATAAATACTCAAAATATGTTTAGTATCTGGTCTAGACATTTTATACTAAAATTCTAAGCCTTCAAATGAGGTTGTCTCCATATTTTTTGAAGCATATTAACAATCAGGAAAGAATCCATAAGGCTAAAGAAAAACAAATATGCTGCTTTCCAAAAGGGAGGAAAATGTTTTCAGACTATATTACAATAAGCTTGACATTAAGATGGAAAAATGGAATAAAGAATTTTAAGGTTTTGTGAACTCTAGGAATCAGTGGTCATTATTCATGATTTGCTAGATTAATTTGAACAACCAAATAAATGTGATAGAGCATGTATCTTTATTTCATGAAGATATTTTATTTTTCCACAGAGATAAAGTAAAACAATAAGTGCATATGAAAGAATATTTGTTATTATTTGAATAATTTTATAAAAAACTGTTGAAGAAGGGAATGATGGGAGGTTTTAAACTGTTCTTTCCTTGGGTTTGATTATTCAATAGTTTTATCTATTAGTCTGCCAAAGTTTAGAAATCACACTCATCAAGTTTGTGTAATTGCAAACTGGAAAATATTGCAAAATTTTATGTGGCATAATCCAAAAGAATGCTGGCAGCCTGTATTGATCAAGGGGATGTTTAGTAAACATGTAAACTCCACACTGGCTCCAAAAATAAGTGAATGAAGAATACATGAGTGGTGTCTTCGTAGGGCTGTATGTTGTGCACAATTCAGGGTTTTAGTTGACAGTGGCAGTCCTGCCCTCTTTTTTTACTGTCATTATCCAGATTTAGTTGTGGGCCTATGACTTTAGTATGAAAAATAGACAAACATTAATTCATTCTATGAGGACTACAGTTAAAGATGGTATAGCCAAGATAACAATTAATCAATTAGTACTTATCTATTAATGGAAAAACAAAGAAAAACATGACCTCAAAGTGTATTGCCTAGTTCAATGCTATCGTTGAGATATGTCATGTGCAAAGCTAAGAAAAATCATTTGACTCTCAATAGAAAAGAATTTTCACAAATCACCTATATTTTCACTGCATGTAAGCATCATCTACGATACCATTTCTACTAGTTTAATAAAAAAAAGATAAATTATTTGGCACTCCAAACACATTTTGACTTAAAAGATTTATACAAAATTAACTTTTAAGTTAAGCTATATTCTAGGTAACATTTGACTTATTTGTACTTTCTATGCATATAGAAAATGATAGCCTAAAATAAATGTTTTGGTTTAATTTTATACTAAATTGTTCAATTAAATCATCAGTATAGAGTGATGGAAACAAAAATGAACTCTATTTTCCAGTTATCCCTCCCCATTTTCTTCAATGAGTACATCAAATTTGGAAAAAATAGAAATAACTCTAGGATTAGAAAACTTGTTGATTTTACATTCATATGCTGTATATTTCAGCTGGATACTACAGGAAAATAAGATAGTCTTAATTTTTTGGAAGGAAATAAATAGAACATGGAAAATTAACAAAAAGTGAAGAATTTTTAAAAATTTTATTTATTTCCAAAATGAATTTCAAATATTTTGGTTCATAAATATTTTAAGAGCCTAGAAATTAATGATATTACAAGGTCTACAATTGGGTTAATTTTTGTCTTTAACTTTGAATTTTTCTGCATGCTTAGCATAAATAATCTGTAAGTCTTCATTTTCTTTTGTAAGGACTGCTTTGCAACTCTGTGTCTGTAATTCCATTATGAGGATTTCAGTTGTACTTTTGTTTTCACATTATGGAATGCAGACTAGCCAGTGAAGGGATTACGGCAGAATATCTTTCGACACTCAGGCTCATAGACACATTGCTGAAAAAATTACAAATTAATGAATATTTTAAGACACATTGTTTAGTTTTCACACCTGTTGCTGAAAGGACTATAAATTAATAATATAAATATTATGATTAAGAGAAGTATTTAAAAGGGAAACATAAAAAGAATAATTTAGAAATTTTGAGAAACAAGCTTTTAACATTAGAAATTACCTATTTTTTTTTTGTCAATGAAGATGTCTCTGGGAAGTCAGTGAAAATAATAATAGAGACAGTGAAAGGAAAAGTTTGACTGGAACTCACCATTGGGCATTTGCCTGAAGGAGTTCATTTTATTTATTTGTTTATTTGATGCATACAATCCAAAATATTGCCAGATTCCATGGTGATGTCTCCATCCTTATCTTAATGGATCTATCAAAATATTTAATGAACTTCATCTTATCAAACTTTCTTTCTTTGGCCCTTTGAGACACCAATATCTCACAGTTGTTTTTGTTTGTTTGTTTTGTTTCTGTCTTTAACTTTTCTCTGGCAAGTTCTTCTTAGCTTCATTTGCTGGTTCTTCTCAGGACTCCGTTCTTGGACATTTTACCTTTGCTACATGTGTTCTCTATCTATGTGATCTGCCCCAGTGGCATGGTTTTAAATACTGTCAATAAAAATTATGGTACCCAAGTATATTACTCAAACTCTTAACTCCCCCAGAACTCAAGAATGTATATCCAATAGCCTAATTGACATTGCCACTTGGCTATATTCTGACACTGAACTCTTGTTTATATTCATTTCTCCTGTCTTTTTTTCAACTAGGTATGGTTCAAAATCATTCCACAAGTTGCTAAGGTAAAAAACCTTTAAATAATCCTGTATTCCTTTTTTTACCCTCATACTTCACATCCAATCTAACCACATACTCTCTCAGTAGTACCTTTGGAAAATATCCCAAACACTTAACTTCTTTGATACCATCCAAATTCAAACTGCTATTCTTACTTGTAGTGGTCTCTTGTAACAGGCTTCTAATTGGTCACCTTGATTCCACCTTTGTCCAAGGAATCTCTTCTACACATAGCAGCTAGTGAACTTTCTAAAGCATGAACTTGTAATAGCTTTCCATCTTACCAAAAATCTTACTAGGCCTACAGAACTTATGGAATCAAGATTCTTGCTATCTTTCTGATTTTATCTCCCACAGAAATCTCCCTTGTTCTTCCACTCCAGCTACACAGGCTTCCTTTTTATTTCTAAACCATCAAGCATTCTCCTGACTCATTTTTTTCTCTTCTGGGCAACCACTCTTCCCAGATATATACATATTCTGCTTACTCTCTTCCTTAAGTTACTCTTAAATCATCAGTTTACCAGAAAATGGTAACTTTCTTTCTCTTTTCCAGCTTTATTCTTCTACTTGATATTTTTCCCAACTTGGCTTGTCTTCCTTTCATCTCAAAGGTAAGCAACATGAGAACAGGAACTTTACTTCTTTTGTTTACTGCTGTAAATACGTAAAATCACATAATGTGCATTTTCTGAATAAACAAATGAGTATCTGAAAAAATAAACAGCAACAAAATATGCATATTGATTTCACATTACAGATGAGAAAATTGAAGTTCAGATGAAGAGAGGTTTAATAGATGACAATTACATTGTAGTAAGATGCAGCAACCCTTAGTTACTCTTCTCCATTGCTGGCTCACTACTCAAGAGCTAGAGGCAGCCCATAGCCAAGTTGTTGGAAGGTAGTAGAATTTCGGTCATTATTTCAGTATTGTGAGCCCTTCATCTCCTGCCTTTCTATCACAAAAGCCACTTTCTTAAGTCAAAGGAAAATAATTCAGGTTCCCCCAATATTTCATCTAACTTCTGAGCTTTTAAATGTGCTCTTCTTGTTGAGAAGCCTATCACATCACTTCCTTACCCTTTACTTATGCAACTCTTAGTGATTTCTTAAAACAGAATTTATGAATCTTCTCTTCCATGAACACTTGATTGATATTCCCTAATCCTCACCCCCAGAGACTGAATCAAATGAAATTCCACCCTTCTGATGTCATGGCACATTGTATATTTGTCATTAAAAGCACTGTTGCCTTGGATTATTTGTCTTCCCACCAACTTCTTAATGGTAGAAGCTGTATCTTGCATATATTTTTTAATGTTTTTATTTTCAGTATCTAAAATTTCACATGCTTATGGAATAAATAGATAGGATTTTTCAAAATCCTGAAAATAAGGTAAATTTAAGAAAGACAGTGAATGTTATCTCACTTTTTTTAGATAAAGCATCATATAATCATGAAAATTAATGACAAATTAAAAATCTAAGAGAGTGAATGAAGTACATTGTACTGTGAGAGTGATTGTTATAACATTGATCCACTTTTGAGGCTGCTTTCTATTGTAGGTATACAATTTTTTAAATCAATAAGAACTAATTAATTTGATTACATCAAAATGGCAGACATACTAATGAAAAATTAAATTTCTATCTCTTTTGGCATATATATTTAGTGCAATTCAAATACTTGATAGAGTTTTTTCTTCAAGTCACTAAAACAATAAATAATCAATCGTTATTATCAACATCTGTGTAAGAGAAAAGAGGAAAGTAGTGTGAGGAGAATAATTGTCAATGTAAATGAGAGCCATACAATTATGGGTGAGAGAACCCTGGAAGATACTGAGGAGGTATTAGGATAAATGATCAATTTTTCTGTCCTCAGTAGATTTTTAATGTATATGGTTAGGTACATGCTTATTTGAGTGAATAGCCAGCTGTGCACATGAGTGTACCCAAATATGAGAGCCATATCATCAGACACAGAAAATAGACACATACTTATATGTCCACAAAAATTACAAAAATCTTTAAGACTTTGTAAATATAGGACCCTAGGTGTGAAAGCTAACTATGAGACACAAGTGCATGTTCTCAAGTGAATTAAACATCTTGACGTTTCTCATAACCTTTATTCCTAAAAAGATGAGGACTCCCTCTATGAGTCAAAGAAGCCCCAAAATATTTATTTTTGAATAAACATTCAAAATGAAACCTATGAAACAATCATGACTACCTGCCTTTCAATGCAATAAATTGAGAATATGATTAAGCTGTGTAATAGGCACTTCAGAAAATGATACCTAAAATAAATACTTCTGAAGACTTTGAAGTTGGAAAATTTAAAGCTAGAACTCTTACAAGAAGAGTATACCATGATACTCAGGAAAACAGAATAACAAAGCCCCCATATCAGAATAAACTAATATCTATTAATGCCACACTACATTCATTTTCAACATGGAGTCGTAAACATCATAAATTTTATATGTCATCTGACACTTCAGAAAATGATACTCTAAAATAAATACTTCTGAAGATTTTGAAGTTGGAAATGTGACAAGAAATACAAATACAAAAACAAGAAGTTGGAAATGTGACAAAAATACAAGAAGACATCATGCCTCATTAAAAAAATTTTATGGTTCCTTAACATTTTGTTTTAATGAGTGAAGAAAGTTGCAACTTGTATAGGGATAGGTTTTAAACTTAACTAGTAATGTAAACATTAAAAACTGTACCATTAAAAATATGTTTCAACACCTCCTAAGAAAGCATCACACTTTTCTCAATGAGTCTGAAACTATCTGATTTTTCTTCAAAAAGAAAACTTACCTTTGTTGTTGAGGCTGTTTTTTTCAACATCAGATTTCTTACCTAGTCTGTAGTTAGGAGTCAGGTGGCACAAAAATATGTATCTTAGCTTATGTAAAATATTCTCTCCCTGAGAGAAACATGTGGAACTAAGACCATCAGAGGGACCAGGATGTTTATTCCTGCCAACTCCTGCTCAGAGCTTGAGCATGCACTCTCTGAGTGGAAATCTACACTTGCTTGTTTTATTCAACTTTATTCAAATGAATAAAATTCAAATTTTATTTATTTTTCCATCTTTCACACTGTCTTTTCTCTTATTCAGCTCATTATTTGAATTGCCACATGTTCAGAGTATAAGCTTTCTTTTTCATAGCTAGAAATACATTATTATAGTTTATAAGCAGCTGAATAAACTAATAAGATGTTGCACTATATACAATAATAAAAATAAAATTTTTAAGGGAAGCAAAGATCTCTTCACTGTCCCCGTGGTGAGTGGATACATCTGTATCTGTGTTTTTTTTTCTTGTTCTGTGTTCTAATAAATTATTATGATCTGTAAATATTTATTTTTTAAAATTACTTTAATGTGTAAAGTTAGGAAGTGCTAGACAAGTTGAGATTCTTTGTTATTTAATGGCTCATCAACAAAGTTTAAATAAATTACAGGCAAAAGCCGATCTCATATCCACACTCCTAGCTGAATTATAAAAAGATGCAAGTGCCTATTTTTGATATTTCCCTTCGTATTATTCAAAAATACATCAACTTAAATCCCATCATCATCTATTCTAGGTTATACTGTTTTTAAAGTAGATATTTCCCATATATATGTCAGAAACTCAGAATGTAGGATTCACTTAAATAATGTGTACTTACATAGATATATATGTGCCTCTGTGTGTGATTTCCAGGAAAAGTTATTTTTTCAGCAGAATAGTATTAGAAGAAACATAATGAAGTCTAACTTCTATAATTTTATTGTGAATCTTAGAAGTAGATATTTTTCAAATCAAATGCACATGCTTATTTACCACAATATGACAAGTTTCAAATATATTTTTCCCATTCTAATTAATATCAGGGTTTGTTGATAGATGCTTATATTATTTATAGATTAAATTATCAGCAGCAACACCTATGAAATCTGAGAAAACACTGGATTCTTAATTGCAATCAGGTAATTTTCCTAAAACTACATTTTAACAATAGTGTCATAGCTCTTATGCTTATCATTCATAATGCTATCAATTTTTATTAACCATAATCAAATATGGTAATGTATTCTGATTTAAAAGTAATAAGAAGAGGAATTTGGGCATATGTAAGATTAACTTGGAAATATCTTATGATTGTTCAGATCATTCTAATTAAGAAAATAAATACAATTTATCTTCAATCACTTCTTACTTATAGTTCTAAATTTCATGATTATAAAAGATATTTTCTTCTAACAAATCTTTTAAGAGAATAATTTATTATTTTCCATTCAGATTTTCTGTCAGAATTTCTTATTTTTCTTCTAATAAGAAATATGATGATTCAAATTATTGCAGAATCCTATAATATGAGCCTTTTATACAATAAACTATGTGAAATTTGGCAACATATTATAAATATTAACATTTGACTACATGTCAACTTTATTATATTTGCAGAAAAATTTGTAATTTAAGCTACCTTATTTAATAATTACTGTTCTTTTGTTATAAACATAAATGTATATCAAAATAAAAAAAGGGTACAAATTATGTTTTAAAAAATTTAAGTATGGTGACCCTTTCATGGAACACCTATTATTTTTCTTTAAAATAAATGTATAATTTTATAAGAAACACTAAATTGTAACTAACACATTCTAGGCCTAAACAGCCAGGATCTTCTAAAACCCAAGTGATACACTATTTGAAACTAGATATTTATGCATTTTGAGTTCACACTATTAAGTTATAAAAGTATCAAATTAGTAAATAATAACTATAGTTTATTACTGGTTATTAATCTAATTATTAATGTAAATAATGAAACATAGAATAAGAAACATTTCTTAGGCATGGAATCTAGATTTTTTATATCTAAATTATTTGAAAATAATTTTTTGCTCTAATTACATTTTAAATATGAGCTTGTCAGTGTCTCAACTCTAACAAACTGTAAGTAAGCAAAATTTTCCCTGGTATGTAGTGTAAAAGAAATGGGGTTTTGTGTAGGATATATCAAAAATAATTAACATCCTCTAGAGTATTGCTATAGAAATAGTACAATCATTTTCCAAAATACTGCCATTTAGATTATCTCTTAGTAAAAACTAATACTGTAAACTTAAAATTCAATTTAATAAAATAAATATTGAGTGGAATGAAATAAATTAATTGAAACAGAAGTTCCTACATATACATTATTCAATTAAAATGTTGCCAGTAAAAATATTGATTTATTCAAAATATTAAGCACAAGCTACATATTGTTTTCTTTGAATAACTAATTGCTCAGTGTACTATGATGAGTAAAAGGCAAACCTTGACTCTCAAAGTTGAAAAAGTCAGATCTAAAACAACTAAGTAAAATAAAATGTTACATGGTATTATTTATATCAATAAATTGAGAATATGAAGTAGAACCATGTAAATGGAACAACAGAAAGTGAATGCAAAAACAAAACTCAAAGTATTTTGCAGTTTCTGTTTTCTACACTTATGGCTCTTGAGCTACACGCACTGCAGAATGGGCAACAGATCCAGGACTCAGAATCCACTCATTGTCACAGAGTTCTCAGATATTTAGGATGGTTTTAAAATGAAAGTTGAAAGAGTTAAATTCTGGAATGGCTCAGGTTCATCCACAGAATAAATACAGAAGCAAACTAAAATTTTTCATGATTTGAACCCTGCTTATCTCTCAGAACTTACCACTTGCTTCTGTTTCCCATCAGTTAATTACAATTTCTCCTGCAGAATTTCATGGTATTAATACTTCCTTACTCCTGCTTATGGGTATTCCTTTCCCTGAAATAGCCCATCTTCCCATCCCTTCTATCATATACATTTGCATATCTTTTGAGCCTTAGTTCAAGGCTAATTATTTTCTTGAAGACTCTCCTGAATCTCCAAAACATTGTAGACTATGTCTTAGGTGTTTCCCCTAGATTATGTACAAACATCTAATATTGAACTTCAGTTATTTTGTTCACACATTTTAAGAAAATACAAGTTTTCATATGTTTAACACTGATCTAATTCTGGTATAAATGATGTTAAATCAAAGCTGACTCTCAAATGTTATGTTATTATAGCAAACTATTCTGTTTTTCTAATTTTAATGTAAGCAATATGTTTGTCTTAATATCTAACGGCTGATAGTTTTATAGAGATGTGAGGTTGCACAATTAGAATTACATTTGAGATTGGAAATTATCCACACTAATTTTTACATTGCCACAGAATTTTAATATAGAAAATTCAGTGGAGACCAATAAGTCTTGATAATTCACAAGAGTGAGTGGAAGAAGCCACTAAGAAAGTTATTACATGTGGATGTAATTGATTTAATTTGATTTAATGTCTAACCTTGGAGAATACTAATGCATAAATAAATTTTTATTTAGTCAGGTTAATACTGCGTTTAAAGTATAATGAAAGAAATGGACATCTTCTAGATACATAATGCTTGAAGGAATATTTATGCCTGTTAAGTAACTGAAAACAAAATTTATTATAGCCATAAAATCAAAGATGTTTTAGGAATACGTGATAAAAAATAATTTATTCTAATGTACTTAAATTTAATCCTTATCCATGTCACCAGTTTTCCATTTTTGTTCTCATAAATTTTCTTCAAATAAGATAAATGCCCACAAAATATTACAAATATGTTTATTTTACATCATGTTAACTGACACATTGAATTCATCAATACATTTAAAATATTTATTTTATAACTAGTACCCATAGAAAATGTTTTATTGAGAAATTTTAAAAATGCACCTTTTTGTTATGACCAATGATTAATTCATTTTAACCAAGAAAATTACATTTAATCATTGAGGAAATATTTATCAATAAAATATCTGATACTGAAATTGTGACATCCTTCTCTTCAGACGTTTCATATACCCCTTCTCCCTCTATCTTATTTCTTGGCCCATATCCACACCCCAATACTATGAATATATTTGTTTAGTGTCTGTTGCCTTCACCACACTGTAAGTTCTAAGAATGTATGTTCTTCTATAACCACAGAACATTTTAATGTAATTTGAATAAATAAAAATTGATTAAATGACTGGTAAGATTTTTTTAATGAACAATAATAATTTCATACTCTGCTGTGTCTTAAATGAGGTGGAGAGAAGTGGATAACATGTGTTTAGATTGGTATACCAGGTATTTAGCCCAATGTCCTGAAGTCTGTAAGAACTCCAGAAATGTTTGAATTAACCCAACCTGAAGAATGTCACAAGTTTGCTCTACTTAATCAGGGGACACTGACCCTAACTACATTCATTAGTTTCAATGAATACCTTTATTGCTTTACCTTTTAATACTTCTATATTTGTAACTCTCCTCTGGAGATAGTGACTTTAGTCAATCTCTCTATCTACATCTGTTTCTTGAGGTAGACGCTTTCTTGTCCCTTATCTCACCCTAAATAAGCCCTCATTGCCTGCTGTTGTTGGGGAAAGGGACTCTTTCCCTCCCTAGGTCAATTATTTTCCTGGAGGCTGAGCTGAATATGTGCAAGTAATTCTAAAAAAAAGAATAATTCTATTGAAGGTTTGTAGTAGTGAATCTAAACAATATATATGGAATGAGTAGGTTTGATTTAGTTGTTTTTGTTTTAACTTACACTTTATGAGTATATGAACCTTAATGCCAAAGAATCAGGTTTTCAACCCATTCAAGTTTAATAGGCCGGATAACAGCATCTCAAGTGAGTGCCCTCTCCTTTCTTCTTCTTCTTCCCTTTTCTCACAACGACCCCACAAAGGACCCTCTGTCTTTTCAAAAACGTTTTTTTCTCCTGAAGTCCCAATCCATCTTGTTTTCTTGTCCCCTTATCCTCCTTTCAAAATTTAGCAAGTGCAAGTCTCTTCCTGTATCTTATCATTATTATTGCCTTTATTGTCACTTATGAGTAAAGATATTCTTCTCCTGCTTTCTCTGCTTCTGAGAAGAGAAGAACTGAAGATTTCTTTCTTTGATTGAAGTACAGGGGGAATCGGAATCCCTATTTAGGGAGGGCGGGTTAGGTTTATTACTATTGTTTTTTGTCTTCCTTCTTCTGTCCCTAAGTCTGTTATTTCTTTATATAACTGAAGACAAAAGGAGAAAAAGGATAACTATATTCTGAATTTGACAGTCACCCTATGTTTTCTGCCTCACTTCCAGTTTTGAACAAAAATCTTCTGCTGCCTTTAGCCAGCACAAATGCATTATTCATAATGGGAAAATTGAGATTCTATTGTTTAAAAAGAGGAGTAAAGATTCTAGAAAAAATGCTGAAGGTAGATCTTGGTGACTGGAGGTCAGGGAGTTAAAAGGATGTGTCTGGAAGAAGTGAGAATGTTCAGTATATTAAAGATTAAAAAAAAATTCAAGTGAGACCATTCTCAAAGATTAAAAAATGTCTATAAGTGGATAGGTTATATCTTGTCTTAAAGGTTAGATTGTGAAGTTCCATCTTTTATGTATTTACTTTTTAATATAATGCAACTTGTTTGCTTACTAAAAGTCCAACTATGCTAAAGTCTTTAAAACTTCTCCCCTTTGTAAAATAAATTTGGATTTATTAAATTAATTCTCTAGAGAAGAGATTGAAACTACCACATGATCCTCAATGGTTTTGCATATTAATGTTTTGTTTGGGCTGCTCAAAATGGTAATGAGCATACACATAGAATAGTAGTGCCTTATTCACCCACCGATGACAGATAATATTGTCCAGTCATATAAGCATTACTTGAACGTCATCCACCTGAAGACGATAGTCAAGCTAAGGGAATAATAAAGTTGATAGGCTTGCCAAGCTTTCCCTTTTCCAACAAGAGGAGAAACAGACTCTATGTATCATAATGGTGGAATTTTGGTATCTACCTGGACTGGTGAAAATAAGCACAGCTGCCAATCAAAGTTAAAATTAAATCATCAGGGAGGAATAAAGCATAACTTTACAATAAAGAAACACTTCCTCAGCCAGCTGGTCCTGGTTGATATCAAGAGTAATGCCATGTTTTTGGTATTTACCTTTGATTTTTTGTAACTTTACCTCTGTGATCTTTCTCCCCAAACTGATAATCCTAGTCTATCCATGAGAAAAGAATCAAATTCCAATATATGGCATCTTACAAAATACTTGAGGAGCACTCCTCAAAACTGTCAAGCTATCCAAAACAAGGAAAGTCTGAAACACTGTCAACCAGAAGTAGCCTAAAAAGAAGCATTGACTAAATGTGATGGGGTATCATGGATAGGATCCTGGAGCAGAAGAAGAACGTTAGTAAAAAACTAAGTATATCTGAATAAAGTATGGACTTATTAGTATAATGTATTACTACTGGTTCATTGATTGTAACTAATAAACCAAAATATTGAGAGATATTAACAACAGGGAAAACTGGGTGTGGGATATATGGGAACTATTAAAATTATCTTCATAACTTTTTTTTTCCTGTCAGTCATAGAATGTTTGATTTTAAACTTGCTGTTCTAACATTCAAATATAACACATGTGTCAAAGAAAGAACAGCTAACATACATCTGTCACAATTCTTTTTTTTTTTTTAGCACAGGGAACTATACTCAATATTATATATTAATCTATAATGGAAAATTTTATATATATATATGTAAATATATATATATAACTCAATCACTAGAACAAAAACAAACAAAAAACAGCAAAAATTTATGTCTTTGAATACATTTTCTGTATTATGTTAGATGTTAAAATTTCTTTCTTAAGTTATGGTATTCTCAAAGATAGTAATTCAGTCCTTCTGCTTTGAAAACAGAACCATTAATGTTCTGAAATTGATTAAAAACAATGCATAGAAATGATCTTCCTCTTTTGTGCTTTCAGTCTTGATGAAGATTTCCCAAATCCTAAATTGTTGATATTGTTTTATCAATATTTTAAGTAATTTTTTTTCTTTAAATTTAACTCATCAAGACACTGTGAGTATCTTTCTTTAGGTCTTCCAGTTACTAGTCATTAGTGCCTGAGTAATTAATGTGTAATCCTTTTATTTCCCAATTTCCTAATATATTAGTGGATACTGGCATATATTTATGGATTTCTATTATTTCTTACTAACATATGTCAATACTATGTTGATTTCATAGTATTGAGAGACTATTCTGATACCAATAAAGCAATACCCCCTTAATTATTATTCTTTTATATAAATTTCCTTGCTACTCTCAGGTATTTTTTCATATAAAATGTAAAATACTTTAATCAAATTATAATAAGCAAAACATTTGTTTTTAATCACTAAAACATATAATTTGTTTAAATTTTACATATGATTAATAGTAGACTAATAAACTTTTATCTAAATATTTTAAAGATATGTTAATTTTAATAAATTTAACTTTAGTAAAACAATCTCTGTAGTTTTTATTATTGCTCATGCAAAGTCTCTAATTCTCAAATTCTCTTTAGAATTTGTACTTCTAAAATTAACCAAATCGGGCTTCCCTGGTGGTGCAGTGGTTGAGAGTCCACCTGCCGATGTAGGGGACACGGGTTCGTGCCCCGGTCTGGGAAGATCCCACATGCCATGGAGTGGCTGGGCCCGTGAGCCATGGCCATTGAGCCTGCGCGTCCAGAGCCTCTGCTCTGCAACGGAAGAGACCACAACAGTGAGAGGCCCGCATACCGCAAAAAAAATTTTTTTAAATAATAAAATAAAATTGACCAAATCATTTTGGTTATTTATTTTGGAAATAAATATTTACTTTGCCCTAAGTCTGTTTAGGAACCATCTAATTTAAATTTATATACATATGTAGGTATAGATATAGAGAGTATTCGTTTATTTTGCACTATGTGGAGAATAGACACATACATTTTTTAATAATATAGACATTAACAATTTTATTTGCCATGTCTGAAAAAAAATGAGCTCAGTTGAATTTCTAGCTTCAGTTACCTAGTAAATTTGTATGTAGAATATTTCTCTGGATTTATTTTCTCAAAAACATTGAAAATATACATAGGACACCATATGATATATTGATTTAGTAATTAATTTTATGACTTCTTAAGGAAGAGATATTGCAGATACATTAAGGCATAGATATGCCTCTTAATTTCAAAGGCTTTTGCAATCACATTATCATTCTAAAAACCTGCATAACAGGAAATTATTTTCTAAGTAAGACATTACATTAACTGTCCTTTCTTCCCTACTTGAAAATATTTGGAATATGTATTGATGCAAAAGTAATGAAATAAAATGTATTTGCAGCAATTTTAATTATAAATGTAAGTATCAAAGTGATTATCAAATTTAGTGTTTCTTAGTTAACAATATTTTTAGCTAATATACTAACTTTGATTTTGTTTACCCCAGCATATCATTTTATTTCATATAATAAAATTATTTGAGAAATGAAAAGTGGAAAACAATTATAACATTTGAATAGAGACATTATCACTATGATTTTTTTTTTTCTTTAAGAACAATTGGATAGTTTTGAATATGCCTTGTAACGTCTTGGTGCACATAGAAATGTTATGCTGAAATAGATAGATAATATTAAAGTTATTAATTACATTAAATCACCAGAAAAGAGAATAATAAAACAAAGAAAACATGAACTTGACAAGAAGGTTGAAAAGCTAAAAACTAGTAATTTTAATATCCTCAAATGAGGACACAATTACATACAGCCAAGATGTAACCCTCTAAAAGCTTTTCTATGACCAAAGAGAGGTCCAGGACAAAACTTAAAGCAACATAATTTTGGATGTCTACCATTTCATGGGTTAGTCAAAAGTTTTCATGTTACCATTTGTCTGTGAGTCTTTATTTTCTGGTCCTACGTTTTCCTATCTGTCAGCTCTACACAGTAATAGTTTCACCATTCCTGTACTTTGGCTATCATTGGGTAATAAATTTCTATTTAGAATAATGGTTTAAAACTTATAACATACACCACATATTGGCCATTATTCGACCTTAAATGTGGATCCCAGGTCAAAGTTATAATAAGTATATATGAACTAGTATCCATGTATAAAAGCTATTGAATATTATTTAATACCTAAAAATAGGTTTTCCCAAATGCATGTATTGACCTTCAGGTTTTGTAGGATTTTACCTCCATTATATCTCCTCAGTCCATGTCCTTTCTCTTAACACTCTCTGTATTAAATCTTATCTAGTTCAGGTCTGTATAACTTTTCCCCTTGATTACTACAATAGTCTCCCTGTCTGCAATCTCCCCTCTTTCTAATCTATATATACAATTATCTCACTCCCCAGATTTTAAATGGCTAATTACTTGAAATAGCTCTTTCCAAAATGTTCTGTGGCGCTCAAGTTCCATGAAATATTAATATGGCTTAACCTTTGTGCCACTCTCCTTCTTGAAAAATAAACAAATATAACAGAAATTAAATATTATCATAAAGATAAATGTATTTGGGAGAATAGAGCTAAAAAAATTAAGCTCATTTTATTTCTTTTCATATGCTTTCTTATTTTTAAGTGTAATATGAATCTCTAAATGGAGGCAGTGAATGCAGCATTGTCTTCAAATTGATCACCTCTATTTTGATCTCATGATAAAAGTATTTCATGAAACACATCTCATTAGATGCAACTTAAAAGATAGTTTCTAATCTCTTTAATATGTCATTTGAAAGATTTTCAACCTCTACTCTCAACATACTTCCATGGACATCTAAGTGCACTGGATCGCTTCCTTCTATCTGAACATAGCATCCACTTTTCTCTGACTCTTTCATTTTTTCCCCTTGAAATTTTATTAGTCCCCTTATTCATCAAAAAATGCTCTTATCATGCTTCCAGGCAAAGCTTACATATTACTTGATTGTCAATACTTTAAAATGTTTCCAGTACTATGTATAAAACATTTTATTATAATTTTGGTGTTGATAATTGCTATTTCTCTTTGAGTTTATTTTCACATATATTTTCTATTTGTGATTTTTTTCTCTCTTGAATTGAATAAAAATATGTTTTGTCTATTTTTCTTTTTTATTGTTTTTTTTAAGAAGTGCTTTGAAAATTGGTTATCATTCCTTTGTATGTTATACAAGTTAAATAATTTCTCCAAGTGTGTGGCTAGTACTTAAATATGTTTATGGAATTTTCCCTCATAAAGATCATTAAAATATTTCTGTTGTCCTTTTCCCTTTAAGACATCTGGAACTCATGGCTTGCTTAAGAATGCAACCCCTCAAACCATATAAAAGTAAATATATAAGTACATATATAGAAGTCCTCCACTAATTTTTCTTGTTAATAGTTTTGCTTTTCATGCTTAGCATTTTAACGTATCTGAATTTTATGACATCAGGTAGTGACCTGAGTTATTTTATTTTGTTTTATTTTTTAATTTTTCAATACTTTTTTAAAATTAAAAAAAATTATTGAAGTATAGTTTATTTACAATATTACATTAGTTTCAGATGTATAGCATAGTAATCAGTATTTTTACAGATTATACTCCATTAAAAGTTATTATAAGATAATGGCTATAAATCATGTACTATACAATATACTGAGTTATTTTTAATGTAAAGCAAGTTGTTCCAAGATTATTTGTTGAATAATCTGAACTTTTGTCACTGATTTGATGTGGCTACTTGGGATTTATTTTATATTTATCCTTCTTGGGGTTCATTGAGATAATTTGGATCTCTAGATTAAGTATTTGTCAAATTTGGGAACATTTTAACCACTGTTTCTTTAATTAGTTTCTCTGTCTCATTCTCTCTCACATTGTCTTCTGAGATTCCAATATCAGTAAGGTAGATTACGTGATATTTTCCTACATGTTATTGAGCTCTCTTTAATTTTTCAAAATTATTTTCCTTTCTGATTGTCACTGATGCTTTCTTTTGCCAACTCCAATCACCTGCCTCACTTATTTTAGATATTGTGCTTTTTATTTCTAGAATTTTTTTTTCTGTTAGATTACATTTCTCAAATCTCTTCATGCATTGAGATTATAATTTACTTTAATTCCCTAAACATATTATAATAGCTTATTTAAAGCCATTCTCTCCTATTCAAACATCTGGGTCACTTTATAGCCCTTTTCTACTGACTGCTTTTTTTCATGACTTCTTGGCATATTTTTCTTCTTTGCATATTTACAAATACTTAAATGTATGATGGACATTGTATTTGTATAACAAGGAGTATACATTATGTTGCCTTCTTTTAAAGAGTGTTCTGTCAATCAGTTATTTTACTGGTAGCCTATCTTGATATCATTGGGTGTAGAGTATCTCTTACTCTATTGTGGTTCTTACTCCTAAGATGTGATCTTTCTGGTGCCTCAGAGGAACGCCAGGTACTACAATCAATCCTGCTCTAGTTGAACCAAAACTCCAATGGCAGTGCTCCCAGTCCTATGTGACCACAAGAATCTCTGCTCTTAGCCCTGAGACAGCCATTCTCTGCTAGGCCTCCTGAAGTCTCACCCTGCTCATGTGCAGCCCAAATTTGAGCCAAGGCTCTATAGAGAATCATCCCACATACTTCTCAACGCAACACTTCCCACCCAAACCTCTGGATTAAGCCCTCCTTTCCAGTGCCCTAGCCCATAAATTTTACTGTTTTACTAGCCCAAACTCCAGTTTATATCCCCTCAGCTTAATGGGGCCAAAGTGCTTAAGCTCCACCTTAAACTTCACAGTTGAAAAATTACCTTTAGGTAGAGAGCTAGAGCACAGTTCATCTTGTATGTTTTCCTTCCAAAAGAGATTGCAGTCCAGCACTGTCTATTCTCCACATCTGAAAATGGTTACCTTGAGCATTTGGTCTGATTTTATACCTGTTTAAGAGGTCAAGTCTGATAACATCTCCTTTGCCCTGACTACAGACTGTCACTGATTTGAACAGCCAACTTATTATGATTGGGTTCACTTGTATACATAACTCCATCATTTTCTTTCTATTCTAGCTTCTTGTCTGACTATGCCTGGGACTATTTTAATTACTTTACTCTCACAGCATTTTATATATATATATTGGTGTATGTATCACTTTATTCTTTTTCAAAATTACCTTGGCTAACTTCAGATGAACTGGAAAATCAGCTTAACTCTATAATAAAGTATGGTGGCATACTGAAATTGACATCAGTATACTATTAAACTTTTTATTCAGGAAAATGGTGTAATTGTCTTTATATTCAGTTATTCTCATAATTGTGTGTGTTGTATGTGTGTGTATTTAATTATACATTTTTATATTTTTAAGTAGGCTAATTCCTAATTATTTTATATATTTGTAGTATTTTAAGACCATATTAATTATATTTTATTTTATCTTAAGAATTTAATTTTTGGATGTTTTGAATTGTCCATAACATTGTCTAGACCAGGAACATTTGTTGGAAATAGTTTTGGAGAAAATATCTCTATACCTACTATGTAAATTGGTTTTTTAGGGTTAGCATTATCAAATTATATCATCCTTGAAAATTGTTATTTTCATCCAAGTTATCATATATATTTACCTAGAGTTGGTTAAAATTTTAATTTATGAGTGTTTTGATTTTCTGTGATTCTGCTGTTATTTCTGGCTTGTTATTTCTCTCAGATAGCACACGCATTTCCTTTGTTGCTGACTTTAACTGTATTTTCAGATGTTTTTAAAACTTAAGTATAACGCATGCTCTAGTTTTCTGGTAGATATTAATTAAACAAATTTAATGAGTAGTGCATTTTATCAAATAGTTTTTGTTTTCAGGATCTACTTAGGTGGTTTTGTGATACGTTTGTTTTAAAATCTACCAATGTGATCTGTTACATATACGGACTTCCTAATGATTAAACATTCATGCAATCTTGTCATAATCCAAACTTAGCATAATATATTCTTTTCCAAATACAAAGTTGCATAAATGAGATTTAGCTTATACTTGCCTTCTCTTGTTCTGCCCTTTGTAGTTGGAATCCAATTATATTAAACTCAAAATGAAATACAAGGTTTTCCATGTTTGTTTTTCCTGAAAGAGAAAAATTTGTATAACGTTTGACCTCTATGGTCCTTAAATGGTTGCAGAATTCATAAGTTAAATTACCTAGGATTGGTATGTTCATATAAGGTAAATATTTAAGAAAATTTTTTCTTTTATTCAATTATTTTTTGATTAATTGGGTGTTCTTTTAAGTAATACTTCCTGCATACTAATTTCTTAGATTATTAGCCATTTCTATTAAACTTTAAAATTTATCTGAATTATTTCATAACTTTCTCCAAAATAAATGGCTAAACAAATGATTAAATATGCCTCTTCCCACTGGTCTTCATGTAACATTTATTCTTTTTTCTCTTTTATGTTTTCTATTTCTATCTTCTCTGATAACATATTTTTTTCTTCACCACACTTGCCAATTGTTTTTCTGTTTTTATCCATCTTATTAAGATACTGGTTTCTATTTTTTATTGATTTTTTTTTTTTTTTTTTTTGCACTATGCGGGCCTCTCACTGTTGTAACCTCCTCTTGCGGAGCACAGGCTCCGGATGCGCAGGCTCAGCAGCCATGGCTCACGGACCCAGCCACCCCGCGGCATGTGGAATCCTCCTGGACAGGGGTGCGAACCTGTGTCCCCTGCATCAGCAGGCAGACTCTCAACCACTGTGCCACCAGGGAAGCCCTACTGATTTTTTAAATTTGTTTCTGTAAGCTGTTTTTATCTTTACTGATTATTTTTTTCAATTTTATTTTGTTTTATTTTCTCATTCTTTTTCCAATTATTTAATATTAGAACTTAAAATTTGTTAATATTCACAATTATCATTATCTTATTTTTAATAAATATATGCAAGACTACATTTACCTCAAATTTTAAAGGTACATTTACATTTACCTTTAAAATGTGTGAGATTTTAAATTCTATATATAAGCATTCTAAATGCAATTTACTTGTATTTATTTTTAAATAATTTTTACTGTCATCTTTGATTTCTTCTTAGTTCAATAATTATTTAAACTATACATTTAAATTTTTTAGGGGATGAACATTTTAGCTATATTTTCTTCTTAATTTCTAGTGTTTTCACACTGTGATAAGAGAATGTGCTTAGTGTCATTTATTTGTTATGTAATACAAAGCAGTTCTTAATGAAATTGTAAACTTGAGTGAGAAGACATAATTTTGGTTGGCTCAAAGTTCTTTATATATTTATTAAATCAATCTCACTAAAGATATGATGCAACTTGTCTATATATTCTTTTTTCTTCTTATTTTATTAGTTTTGGGAGAAATATTTTTAAACATCCCACTTTGTGGTCTTAATGTTTTTAAAATTCTAGAAATTTTGGTGTTATCCATTTTAAATTATTTTAGCTGCTTTCATGTTTATGATTTTCCTGGAGAGATTGTTTTTATTCCTCTTTTTCTTCATTAATGGTTCTTGCCATAAATTCTGTGCGTCTGATAGTAGAGATACTAGCATCTCTTTATTTTGTTACTATTTGCCTCATAAATGCTTTTCCATTTCTGTAATTTCAACTTTTTAATGTCCTTTTGCTTTACATGTATCTCAGTAACTACATTAATCAACAATTGGCATAGCCATGTGTTTGTGTATGTGTAGATATTGGTCTAGGTATAGATTAGGTTAAGTTTTGGGTGTAGTTGCAAGTGCATGTCTAGTTCTATTTTTAGGTCTATGTCTATACCCATATTTGTTCTAATTTACTCTGTTGAATATAATATTTTTAATCATTCTTGATGTTCTATTTTGTGTTTATTATTTACCATGACTTTTGTAATTAACAATAAAAATTTTCCTGCCTTCTGTTGAATGGTTCAAATTCCTTTGATTTTTTTTTTTTTTTTTTTTTTTTTTTTTTTTTTTTTGGTGTGGAATAGGAGAAGGCTAAGTTCTTTACTTGTTAGGAAGCTATATATATCTATTCTAGTGATTTTAGATTTAAGTTTAGCATTTCACCACATATTTTTAACTTTTTATATCATTGTATGCATTTATAATTTTTTTATTTTCTACCAAGATATGATAGCAATATTTGCCTAATTTCATTTTTATTGCCCAAATTCAATTTCTAAGTCTTCCAAGGGATTTTATGTGCTATTATTTATTGTAAAAGGTATATTATTATTTAATAATTATTTATGTTGTCACAATTTATCATTTTTACTGGTATTTTGATGATCATTTTGTATAATCTTTTGTAATCTAGGTTATTTAAGCTTCTACTTGAGTACATCCTAGAGAAATTCTTTCAGAATGGGTCTCTCATATCGTTTTTGAAAGCTTTCATGTCTAACTCCTTGTATAAGCTACTTTAGTTCTCTTTGTAGTAGTTTTCAAACCTATAGGATGGGAATAAAACAGTTGTAGATCAAATATGTAGATCACTTTTAAAAATACCTGGTACATTATACATGCTTAATATAGGTTAGCTGTTATTATCATTACTATTTTAAATTTTTAATGATTATTACAAATATAGTCAGAGCCTGATAACTGGAGGAAAATGTTGTTTGGAAACATTTACCATTTAGAAAAAGAAAAAATATATATTCTGGGCTGAAATATTTTCAATGGCTTTTATATTTTAGGAATAATTTTTCCTAAAACCTGAATATTTAAAGCATACTGAATTACCACTAAAGATTTAACTGTTATTTAAACATAAATTTCTTTTTTCTAGAAGAAGTTTCTCTTTGGAATTTTATACCATCATAAATAACATTGATCAATACGATTATATTTAGCTTAGTTATACATGTATTTTGATGTTTGATAAGGGCCAAAACAGAATTTGTTTCCAATCATTAATGATAAAGTGTGAATATCTTCAATGTGATCAATGTCCTACCAAACCTGTGGCATACCTAACCATTGTATCTTCACAATGTCCTTACAAGGAAAGTGAAAGAAGGTGAATTCTGTAGCTGATAAATGACCTAGGTTATTGATCCTAACTTCTTGTGTCTCCCCATCCATTCCATATACATCTTATCTTCTGAATACCAATTTTGTCAGAGTTATTTACCTGGTGGTGTAAGCCAAAGCTTTGTTGCTGAAGGTTTTGAGTCCTTAATGCTCCTGTATTGAATGGGTTGTCAAAATTCTCCACTGATCTTTATTCCTGGATATAAGATTGCTAAGTGGCACCTCAGTCAGTCTCCTTGTTTCCAGAAATAGTTCTCGTTAGCCACATTTTACAAGCAACCCAGTTTTTCCTTAATAACTGGGACTAACCATCCTGACCAATAGAGTAACCTCTTGCCTTTTGATTCAGTGGCATTAAAAGCCTTAATTGGTCAGGGGAAAATTTACATTTGAAAATAAGATTTCCAAACTTTTACTGTCCAAAGTTTTAATAATTGTAAGCAAAAATTCCACGTATTATTAGTGTAATAAATGCAGAGACCACACATGTCAAGCTCATCCATAAAACAGATCTATGATTTTACCTTTCCTGGCCATAGGCTCCTCCTCATGAGGTCTGTGGCACATATAGACTGAGACAATCATCAGTGATCCCTGCCTTCTGATAACTGTACTCTTGTATATCATCCTCCCCTTGAGTATGGAAATGACTTATGACTTGATTCTAACCAATACAATAGAGCAAAGATTATGCATTAACACTCCAGTATTTATGTTATGTTATATAAGATGCCATCTTCCAATTCGAATTTAGAGTTCTTCTGTGGTGACTTGATGAAGAAAGCAGCCATACTGAGTAGGCCCGTGTGGGAAAGAACTGAATGACCTATAAAACTTGTGTGTGGCCTTTAAGAGTTGATAGTGTTCTCTAAGACTTGAGGACCTGGGAGATTAGGGCATCATCCAGATGAAATTTACCAAGAAGCCACAGTTCTACAAACACATGGAAGTGAATTTTGGCAACACCCTGAGTGGGCTTGAATGCAGATTCTTCCCTAGTTGAGCCTTGAGACAATAAGGTAGCCTGACCAACACCTTGACTGCAATATTCTAAGACCCTGATCAGAGGACCCAAGCCATATCTTGACTCTTGATACCTGGGAATTGCATTGTTTAAAGGTTATACATTTGTGGTTGTTACTAGCAAAAGAAAATTAATATAAGTTCCTAGGTACTAGTTGAGGTAGAAGTGATAAAACAGTAGAAATAGTTACCAGGGAGTGTGAGCCACATGTGTATGCAATTTCCTTCTGAAACTACTGAGGCCCATTCTCATATATACCATTTCTATATAATAGTAGAATGTTCATAAACACACCACCTATTATGATTTTGTAAATCATAATGGGCTAGTAAGATCATAGTTGTCTCCTAGTCAGCATTCAGTCTCTTCTATGACCCAATAGTAAACCAGGTGATGATTCTCAAATAGAGAATGTTTCTTGGAAGAAGAATTATGTTTTTGCTCACAAAGTATTTCTGGGCTATAATTCTCTGATTGTGCTGGCCACAGGCTCCCTGTAATATTCCTATCAGCCACAGACACTTCTACCACTATTGGATCTTCTGAGTAATATGATTCTCAGAGCAGAACAGCTTGTTCAACAGCTTGAACCAGCAGCAGACCTCTCTCTTGCCCTGGGTTTCATCCAAAGCTGGTAAACTTGTGAAATTATTAGCAAATTCATGGGTAAAGAGCACTTAAATTTTGTGTTATATCTCCAACAAAAGGGAAAATCAAACTTTGTGTCTTTTTCTTAGTGACAGGTGGTACAAGGTAAATCACTTAAGGTCTTTCACTTTAAAGGTAATTTCTTAACATGCTCCAACTACTGTACCCCCGTAGAATTTCATCAATGTGACATGCCCCTTAAATTTTGCAGAATTTTTCTCCTATCCTCTGGCAAGTAAGACATCTAGCACACTTACTATTATCTACCCACCCGATCCAATGACCATAATATCACAGATGTTGTGGAAATATGCAATGTTTTATGGGATATCGAGGTGATCAAAGTTCTTACAAACTGAAGGGAAGAGAATTGTCATTTGTCTGTGGTAAGACATTGAGGTGATGTTGATGCTTCTGTTAGGATAAGGTAAACAAGTTCCACTTTCCCTAATAATGTTCATTGAGAAAAAATGTTATGCCAAATTGATAGCTGCATACTAAGTGTCAGGAGCTTTGTTGGTTCTCCTTCTGTAAAAATATCACACCTGGAATGTCAGGTACAATTATCATCATTACCTGATTGCGTTGGTGGTCATCTAGTTATTATTCAAGATCCATCTGGAATTTGTACCTATCAAATGAATTAATTAATTTGGGATATAATAGAATCTTTATCCTTTCATATTTTAAGTTTTTAATGTGGCATTAATATCTGCAAATTGTTTCTCAATACAGTACAGCCTTAGCTTTACTAAAATGGCAGGTGGGTGGTGGTAGTCCAGTTGACACATTCTTCCTTATAGTCCTGACTTTGTGGGTCAGGAAACCAGTAGGAAATTTGTGAATTGGGACAGTTTCTGAATACAGCTTTTTCAACTATTCTTTCTGGGACTGAGGAAAAAACTGCAGGTTGAATCCATCAGCCCATTAAACACACCAGGATATGGACTTTGGCAAGTACACAATTTATTATCTGGTTTTCAGAGGCTCCCTTTTTTTCTCATGGATATGGTAGTTTTTAAGTGTTGTGAGGTGCTTGCTTAAATTCAGGGAGAACATTTAAAAACTACTTAAATATTTTGATATTTTTCATTTTCTAGTGTCTAGGGCCTAATGTCTGGGGAAAACATGGATAAAAATTTCCATTTCAGATTTGTAGCAGTTTTTCAGGGTCATTTCTAGAAAAACAGTCTTATAATCTGTGAAAAAGCTCTGAATGTGAAATAACTTAAATAAAGTAACTTCAGGAGAGAGCATAAAAATCCCACCATGATGATTAAACTCAAATTGCTCACAAAAGAAATCACTCTTTCTGATTAAATAGACCAAATAATAACTTAGTGGACTATCTAATTCACACCTTATAATAAACTTGTTTCTTCCAGAGATGTTTTTAGGTAACTAAAATCTACTGATCACTCCTCCATTCCCATGATCATAATAGGGACCAGCAAATTTTTTGTATAAAGGGCAAGATAGTAAACATTTTTTTGGCTCCAGGAGGCAAAATACTCGACTTTGTTGTGGTGGCAAGAAAGTAGCCATAGACATACATAATCTAACAGGTGTGGCTGTGTTCCAATAAAACCTTACTTACCAAAACAAGTGGCAAGCTTGATTGGACAACTGTCAGTGGTATATGACAATAGAACCATATTGTCTTGGATTCTTAGGTACCATCATCTAGTACACTATTGCCATTGACTTCAAAGAGCTCAATTTTTGTCATCAGAACCTATAGTTTACTTACCAGAGAATTTTAAAAGTATGCTATTTGTCTCCTTGTCAGTAAATTTCTTGATGGTGAAAAGAATGTTCCCTAGGCCATCCAATAGTTATGGTTAAACAGGTTGGCCATGATAGATGGGCTGTATCATTCCATATAAGCATTTATATGAAATGATATAAATAATATGGAATGATATATTCATAAGCAATTTTCTTTCTTCTACAATATGACTGGGAAATGTTGGCATTACAGATTCTAGGATTTCTATTAATTCAGACTTCCATTAGCCCATAACAGATGTTACAGCCACTCCTCTGAATCCTCTGAAACCACATAAATTCATTTTACCCAGGTCAACCTTAATCTGATACCTTCTGAATCTTTTGCTACTGTTTTATTTCCCGGTACCTGTCTATAAAAATTAGCACATTATTGTAATATTTTTGGTGTGTGGTATATCTTCTCAAAGCAGAACTTGCATTATTTAATCATTAATATGTCAATTTCCAACTGAATTTCATATTAGAAGCACTTTCAGAATTTTATAGCATTTCGTACTGCATGAATCTTTCTCTCTAAATTGCCTTTCTTCCTAGATTTTCCCTTTTTTTGTGTGTTTAGGATTTTCAGGATCTAAATGTGGTTTATTTGTCAACCATTATCATCAAGACCTCAAACACAATTTTTCTTATTCTGAATTTAATGTTTTTTTAAATATTTTACTTTTGTCATTTCAAACATTTTAAAAATACTTTTAATTTAAAAAAGATATATGTATGAATTGGGCATTTAAAATTTTAACAGGAAAACCACACATGTATTATTTGTTTTGTTTATATTTTATATATCTATTTATTATTTAAAGTAGGTATACTTTTTCAAGCAACATGTTGCACTGTACTGATATGCATCTAGTTCATAAAAGTTCTCTTTTTATTTCACAAATACTATTGGTTACATTTCCACATTTAGTAATTTTTTTGGAAATTGACTTAAGGGTTTAAGTGACAAAGCAAATTTAAATGTATGTTTTATTTATTTCCACAAACCATAATATGAGAAACTTTATTAATTGTAATTCTGTTTTACAGGCAAATTAATTGAGATTCAGAATTCACTGATGGATGGAGTCTTGAATATATATACTTTTTCCTTGGCTCATAATTTATTTCTCTTTTTTTATTGTTCTGTCTTACCAATGTGTGTGTGTGTGTGTGTGTGTGTGTGTTTCAATACTTCTGATAAAAAGCCTTACTTAAAATTCCAGTTACCTTATAAAAGAAAATTGTACCCAGAAGCAACATTAATAACTATATTCATTTTTCTTGTTTCTAAATAGTAGCATGTGGTTCTTGAACTTTATCCATTATGTTTCCTGCATCTGAGCCTCTCTTTTGGGGATAATTGGAAGATTTGAAAATTTAAAATAACCAGACATTTATTTTGAACACTAGTTTACTCTTTCATACCAATATATGATGATGATGTTTCATTCTCTAGTGTTATAATAATACAAAGTTGATTTTTAAAATTAATTAATTTATCTAAATGTTTTCCCTTTTCTTTTCTTTCTTTCTTTTTTTTTAAATAATAAAACATTAACTGTGAGTGGAGGGCTTTTGAGATTAAATACATATGTAGTATTGTATTTTATTTTCTGAGAATTTTTTGTCAGTTTTTGATCTTTGATATTGTTTGTAATAATGAATTTATGGTTTTAAAATTGAAATAAATGTGCTTCATATAAAATACTTAAGCAATGTGCAAAAGGAGGAAAATAACAAATTTTTAAATTTTCACTAAGAAATATTTTTAAAAGTTAAAATAAATATTTCCCTAATGAAAACATAATATAAAGTGATATACATTTTCTGCAGTGTATACTAAATTTGTAGGGCTAAAACAGTTTTTTTTTTTTCACTTAAATAAAAGCATCTTTCACTACTTTCAGGTCTTGCCCAAGAACTATGCATAGGTAATTATTTCATTTGATATTGTAGAAATGTTTTTAAAATTATTCTCTCAAAACAAAAGCTAACTCATCTCTCAAGAGAAACAAAACATTTCTTGCAAATATATCTTGCCATTTTAGTTCTACTCTTAGTCACTGACATTAAAGAAATAATAATAATGCTGGGATCTAGTCTTAGCGTCCCTTGTTTGAAATAAATGTATCAAAATATCTGTTTAAAGTATTTTTAAAGTATTTACTGCAGTATATTTAGTTTACTCTTTAGTATTTTCACAATGTACATAAATGCACTGTGAGAGAATGCCTGAGAGTATCTATTCTGGTTATAGTAGTTATGTATGCTTTTTTTCTCCTGAGCTCTGGAAGCTATTCAAAATTCAACAATAGCAAATCACAAACATTTACCAACTACCTTTTGTATGCCAGGCACTCTGTTAGGTTTTGAGATATAAATTCCTTTACTAAAAATATATTCTTGTGTTCTGTGAAAAAAATTAAATTAAATTAAATAACTAATTTATTCCACAAATAGTTATTGGACTCCTAAAATATTCTGTATGCCAGAGATACATTTAAATCATACTAGGGAGTTAACATATCAGGGTAAACCACAACGCTCCAAGCTATGAAGAGCAAAAGACATATTTCTGAAAGAAGTGATATTTAAACTGATCTCTGAAGGAGTAAAGTTGTTCAAGAGAATGTCAATGTGTTGTGAAAGTTTCAGGTAAAGAAAAAATATGTATGTGAAAGCGTAGAAGAAAGAAGTGTGATATATTGTAGGATGTGGAATTAATTGGTATGCTTAGAATTAAAGATTGAGTTGAAGGGTATTAAAAGTTGAAGAAAGTATCAGATTAGATAGGAACTTATAACACATGATATGTTATTTGGACCAGGGAGGCAGTGAAGCCTGGGGGCTGGTTGGCAATGTGCAGAATTTATGATGTAATAGCTTTGGATTGGCACATAGATAGGCATCTTAAAGTGAAAACAGATGGGTAACTTGGGGGGTTTTAGGTTTTTTAAAGTTAATTCACAGTCTAATCTTCCAGAAGTAACTATGTCCTAGTCCACGAGCTGTTATTTCTGCCCAATCCCAATATTGTTTACCACAAAAATAGGAAAATATGCTTTGTTTCAGGTTGTTTGGAACAGGGAAAGTAAATGATGTTTAGGCCAGAATTGTTTAGCACAGGGATAGGAATGCATGTTGGTCACTTCTCTGCAATTAAAAAATGAAAATGAAAGATAAATAAAGCCACAAGAAAAGACACTAATGCCTTGGCAAAAGCAGTTTCGTTAGATGGGTGGTTGGAGAAGTAAGACTGCAATGGATTGAGGAGCATTCGGGGTCAGGGATTAAGATGAGTTCAGACAATACCTTCAAGACATATGGTTGTGAAAAGAAGTAGAGAGGAATAGCTATGGCTTTAGTAATTCATGAGGTTTTTAACTGAAAGGACCACAAACTGTAAAGAAGTAAAAAGGCAATTTATTTGGGATCTTAGAATTGCAAATCGAGAATCACAGATTCTGGGGGGAACCAGAATAATGTACCACCACGGAGCACATCACCTGGGGGCAGTATTCCAACCACAAATAAAGACATAGCCAGGTAGAGCATAGGGAAAGGAGGTGTCAAAGGTGAAATTAAATCATGGGTCTGTTTTATTTGAGTAGCCTAGAAGACGTCCTTGTTGGAATACAAAAGGCTTATCATAAGAATATGTTTTGCTGTTACATAGTGAGGTAAAGGTAGGTGTTTTAAAGCTGAATCCAATGTTTCCAGGTAATTGCAGGGTCACTTGGAACAAATATTTCTAGAGAATTTTTGCAAGGGTGGGGGATGGGTGTGTTTCTGGTTCTATTGATCAAACAAGGAAAGGAGGCTGTGTATTCGAGTAAATTAACAGGGTATGCTGGGAGAGCAGATGAATTCTGAATAAGCCATAGTGGTGGTATGCCAGCAAGATTGAAGGCAGCCAAGGATCCCAGTATTCAGTGAGTGATCTTGGGTACTGATGGGGTATCCAACCATCTGTTAGATTTCCTCCAGTGACTAGACTTCAGGAAATGCAGAAAAAGGCATTATTTTTCCCAGGTATACGGGGTCTGGATGGATATTAAGAGAGATAATAATAACATAACTCTAGTGAAAGAACTATCCTAAGGAAATTCAACCATTTTAATATAAAGGGGAGTAATGATGGCTCCTGCCCTTGGTTAGTGAAATAATTCCAAGCTGAACAGATCAATTAAATGGCCAAGAATTGGAGCCAGGGACTTATTCACAGCAGAGTTAAGGCAATATCAATGGTTTTCATAGAATTACCACCAAAAGAGGATATCCACTGTATGTCGTAGGGCAAGGAGCATCAATAAACCTGTAGCTACAAGGAGGAGTCCCAAAACTTCAATTATCCAGTCTCTCATAGGTAAACTCAAAGGACTAAAAGACCAGAGTCACTTCCTCTAAACTTTCGTTCCAGGCATAAATCCATTCACAAAAATTTTCATTCTTTGAAAATTTTGTCTATGAAAAAGAGTATAAGAAGGAGAGTGGCAAGTTGATGTATCATCAGTTATTATATAATGAGGAAGATATAGCAGTTCCATGATGACAGCAATTAGAACAAAGGTTATGAGAGAGATTTAATCAGTGGGGATCATGCAGAGTACTGGCCTAGTCCAGAGTCTTGGAAGAGCTGTCTGCATCAGGTGCCATCTGCTTCACTTCTTGCTCAAATTCAGCTTTAATTCTCTAGCTGTTTCAGAGGTCCACTCAGGTAGGGAAGCCTTTATTTTAATGGGAAATGTCTAAGATGCAATTCTTTTATGTTTAACAGCACAGAGGTTCGTTGAAAGTACCTGATAAGGTCTCTTCCATCTGGGCTATAAGGAGTCCTTTACAAGATATCTTTTACAGTACACATAGTCCCCCAGTTGTAAATTGTGGTGTTTTATACGAAGGTCTCCTGGGACCCCACTGTGGAAAGATTTTTCAGCCAAGTGCTCATTTTTCTTTACAGCCTTAATGAGACTTTAACAATAAAGTAAAGATCTCCATTGACTAAAGGGAGCTCATTTAACCCTCAGTCAAAAATCATGGGTTTCTAGTAATTTTTTTAAAGGTGACAGTTTGTTTTCCAAAGTGTGTAGATCTTAAACTTAATAGAACTATGAGTAGCAATTTAGGCCAAGAATGACTGAAGGCCTCAGAGAGTTTTGCTAATTGAGTTTTGATAATGACATTGGTTCTTTCCACTAGACCAGAAGATTGAGGCTGATAGGCACAGTGGAAATGTTGTAGAATAGGCCAGATTTCACAAACAGCATTTGAAATTTGTCCAGTGAAATGGATACCTTTAACATTATGTAACTCCAAGGGAATTCCCCAAGTAGGGATATTCCTTTCCAACCATATTTTGGTCACTGCAAGGGCAGTGGCTCATCTTCAAGGAAAGGATTCTGGGAATACATGCAAACCATCATCAGAACATATTTGTATCCTTGAAAGGAAGACAGCTGGATAAAATCCAGTTTCCAGATAGCAAAGGGACCTGGAAGCCAAGGAAAGTGGCCTTGAGGAGCATGAATAAGATTTCCTGGGTTATACTTAGGTCAGATCTGACAACTCTGACATATTTCGACTGTTACTGTGGGAGAAGGTTTCTAAAAGTATTGTTTTCCCCAGCTATCATTTTATCAGTACCCTCAATATGGTTTCTTGAGTGACTGCAGAAAGAGCAGAATGGCTCTTTTGTCCCTATGAAAACCTAATATCTTACCTTGGTTTGAACAATTGGAGCTTATCCCTTGAGACTTTATGTCTATTGTGTGCTAGTAAGTGAGGAGGTGTAGGCTATCCCTGAGGCATAACAAAAGTTTGTCAACATATTGGAGTAAAGTAGAGCTGTGGGCAAAATTTACATTGGCCAAGTCTTGCTTCAATATCTGTGAAAAATAAGTGGGGTTTTCCATGTAGCCCTGAGGCATAAAGTAAAGTGACATCCTACTCCCATAAAGGCAAACAAGCAAATACTGATTATATGGATGTATAGAAATGCTGAAGAAAGTACTACATAAATGTTTGACTGTAAAGGACTATGTGTTTCGAGAGATTAACTTGAAAATAGTATGACAGTTGGGGACCACAGGGAGAGGTGGTATTGTTTATGTTTATACCATATTGTTTATGGTTCAAAAATCTTGAACAAAATGCCAAACTCGATCATGAAGCTTGTGTACGGGAAGGACTGATGTGTTACAGGGACTGGGTCATGGAATTATGAGGCCCTTTTGGAGGTGTGCCTTGGCAACAGGACAAATTTCTTCTAGGGCCTCAGGTCTGAGAAGTGAGGCAAAGGTTTATTAGGATCCACCTGGATTTTAATTGGTGGGGCTGAATAAATATGTCCTATGTCATTTGAAAAGGTGAACCATAAGTTAGGAGGAACTGAATCTAGGAAATCCTTGTGATTGGGAATTGACAAGACAGCATCAAGGATGAGGATCTCAATATTAGGACTAGATTTAGAAGTAGACCTGGAGGGGTCAAGGACTTGTAAGTGTATTTCCCCTTTTGGGGAAAAGGAAATAGTAGCTTGTAATATTTGCAGGAGGTCTCAGCCCAAAAAGTACAGAAAGAAAAAGAAGAAACTGGTGAGTTCCCTGAAAAGACCCTATCTCTCAGAAAGCAAAGGAGCTTTTCTTACCTTCATATCTGTGTTGGAAACTCCCACCATTTGTACCTTTTCTATACTCTGAGGAAGGGGGGTCTTGAAGCTGGTGGGGTTCAAGACAGACAAAGTTACTCCTGTGTCTACAAGAGCAGTAATAGCATTGGGTCCTATAAAGAAAGTCCTATTCTCCCCATGGTATTAGTGGGAGTATTGGTAAGACCCCAATACTTTCCTCAGAGCATCCCTATTCATGAGTACGTATGAAAGGGAGACACTTTTCGGTGTTTCAGTGTCAGACACTTTTCAGATATCCTAAAAAGGGTCAGAACAAGGGGCTTTGGGCTGATGATAAGGCCTTCTTTTTAACTTTGGTTAATTCCTCTTCCTGGCAGCTTATAATAGTGGCAGGGACTTGGATCCCAGAAGGGGCCCTTGAGAATTTCAGTCTTTCCATTTGCTGCAGCTGTAAATCAATATTAGTGGTCTTAAGTTTTTCTGTACATTTGATTGTTATAGATAGCTGATTACCCAAATTGACCAGATCAGGAGAGGCCATTGTTTTCCAATTTAATTGTGCCCATTTCATCAGCAATCCAAATTTCTCATCTAATCCCCCAACAAAGATTGAATTAAAGAGGATTTGAGCATTGTTTTCCCTAGCAAGTAGCAGAGTTTTCCCAGAGTACTATCTCTAGGCATGAGTGATAAGCACGAACAGTTTCCTCAGGTGTTTGTGTAGAGTCTGAATTTTTCCTCAGTCAATGGGATGAGAAAAGCCCAAGGAATTTCTTCATGAAGGGCTCAAGCTAACTAAGAAGCCTGTCTTACTGCACTGATGTTCTTTCTATGGATATCATCTAAAGGGTGAAACCAGGCAGCAGTAGTTTGCCAGTGTCTGGCTTGGTTTTCTCTGATTAAAATGCTCAGTAGGTGATACAAGTCAGAGAATCCTGGATCATAGGTTTGTATCACAAGGTTAAGTCCTTCTGAAAAGCAGAAGGGGTCCTCAGTGGCCTTGGGAAATTCCTTAACTATGGCCCATAATTCTGCAAGAGATCAAGGCCTATATTCTACCAGATAGCCGGTACCATCAGGGTTCTAAGTAGTGAAAAAGGGAAAGGTTTGTCCGGAAACTATAAGGTAGGGAGATTTTTGGAGGAGGAAGAGGAGAATAAGAAAGATAAAATGGCATTGGGAATTCCCTGGTGGTCCAGTGGCTAAGACTCTGTGCTTCCACTGCAGGGGGCACGGGTTTGATCCCTGGTTGGTGAACTAAGTTCACGCATGCCGAATGGCACGGTCAAAAGAAAAAGGATAAAAGAAACATAAAATGGTAGCTTAGCAAGTTCTGGGTAAGTAGGGGCCCAAGGAGAAGGAAGGGAGGAAGTGGCCTCTTGACCCATTCCCAGGGTGTCTAGATGAGAGCATAGATCATTATTTGCAGTAATAAGCTTAGAAACAGTATCCTGAAGTGAAGCAGTTTTATGTATTTATTTTTTTCTCATCTTTATTGGAGTATAATTGCTTTACAATGTTGTGTTACTTTCTGCTGTACAACAAAGTGAATCAGCTATATGTATACATATATCCCCATATCTCCTCCCTCTTGAGCCTCCCTCCCACCCTCCCTATCCCACCCCTCTAGTTGGTCACAAAGCACAGAGCTGATCTCCCTGTGCAATGCAGCAGCTTCACACTAGCCATCCATTTGACATTTGGTACTGTATATATGTCAGTGCTACTCTCTCACATCGTTCAAGCTTCCCCTTCCCACCCTGTGCCCTCAAGTCCGTTCTCTACATCTGTGTCTTTATTCCTGCCTGGCCACTAGGTTCATCAGTACCATTTTTTTTTAGATTCCACATATATGCGTTAGCATATGGTATATGTTTTTCTCTTTCTGACTTACTTCACAACGTATGACAGACTCTAGGTCCAACCACCTCACTATAAATAACTCAATTGTATTACTTTTTATGGCTGAGTAATATTCCAATGTATATATGTGCCACCTCTTCTTTATTCATTCATCGGTCAATGGACACTTAGGTTGCTTCCATGTCCTGGCTATTGTAAATAGTGCTGCAATGAACATTGTGGTACATGTATCTTTTTGAATTATGGTGTTCTCAGGGTATATGCCCAGTAGTGGGATTGCTCGGTCATATGGTAGCTCTATTTTTAGTTTTTTAAGGAACCTATGTACTGTTCTCCATAGTGGCATTCCCACCAACAGTGCAGGAGTGTTCCCTTTTCTCCAAACACTCTCCAGCATTTACTGTTTCTAGATTTTTTCATGATGGCCATTTTAACTGGTGTGAGCTGATACCTCATTGTGGTTTTGATTTGCATATCTCTAATGATTAATGATGTTGAGCATCTTTTCATGGGTTTGTTGGCAATCTGTATGTCTTCTTTGGTGAAATGTCTGTTTAGGTCTTCCACCCATTTTTAGATTCAGTTGTTTCCTTTTTTGATATTGAGCTGCATGACCTGCTTGTATATTTTGGAGATTAATCCTTTGTCAGTTGCTTCATTTGCAAATATTTTCTCCCATTGTCTTTTCATCTTGTTTATGTTTTCCTTTGCTGTGCAAAAGCTTTTGTTTCATTTGATTATTTTTATTTTTATTTCCATTACTCTAGGAGGTAGGTCAAAAAAATCTTGCTGTGATTTATGTCAAAGAGTGTTCTGCCTATATTTTCCTGTGAGAGATTTACAGTGTCTGTCCTTATATTTACATCTTCAATGCATTTTGAGCATTTTGAGCTTACTTTTGTGTGTGGTGTTAGGAAGTGTTCTAATTTCATTCTTTTACATGTAGTTGTCCAGTTTTCCCAGCACCACTTATTGAAGAGGCTGCTTTTTCTCCACTGTATATTCTTGCCTCCTTTGTCAAAGATAAGGTACCCATATGTGTGTGCATCAGTTTATCTCTGGACTTTCTACCCTGTTCCACTGATCTGTATTTCTGTTTTTGTGCCAGTACCATGCCACCTTGATTACTGTAGCTTTGTAGTATAGTCTGAAGTCAGGGAGCCTGATTCCTGAGCTCCAATTTTCTTTCTCAAGATTGTTTTGGCTACTTGAGGTCTTTTGTGTTTCCATACAAATTGTGAACTTTTTTGTTCTAGTTCTGTGAAATATGCCATTGGTAGTTTGATAGGGATTGCAATGAATCTGTAGATTGCTTTGGGTAGTATAGTTATTTTCACAATGTTGATTCTTCCAATCCAAGAACATGGCACATCTCTCCATCTATTTCTATCGTCTTCAGTGTCTCATAGTTTTCTGCATACAGGTATTTTGCCTCCTTAAGTAGGTTTATTCTTATGTATTTTATTCTTTTTGTTGCAGTGGTACATGGGAATGTTTCCTTAATTTCTCTTTCAAATTTTTCATCATTAGTGTATAGGAATGCAAGAGATTTCTGTGCATTGATTTTGTAACTTGCTACTTTACCAAATTCATTGATTAGCCCTAATAGTTTTCTGGTGACATCTTCAGGATTTTCTATGTACAGTATCATGTCATCTGCAAATAGTAACAGTTTAGCTTCTTTTCCAATTTGTATTCCTGTTATTTCCTTTTCTTCCCTGAGTGCCACTGCTAAAAATTCCAAAACTATGTTGAATAGTAGAGGTGAGAGTGGGCACCCTTGTCTTCTTCCTGATCATAGAGGAAATGCTTTCAGTTTTTCACCATTGAGAATGATGTTGGCTATGTTTTGTTATATATGGCTTTTATTATTTTGAAATAACTTCCCTCTATGCCCACTTTCTGGAGAGTTTTTTATCATAAATGCTTGTTGAATTTTGTCAAAATTTTTTTCTGCTTCTATTGAAATGATCACATGATTTTTATCCTTCAATTTGTTAATATGGTGTATCACATTGATTGATTTGCTCTACTGAAGAATCCTTGCATTACTGAGATAAACCCCACTTGATCATGGTGTATGATCCTTTTAATGTGCTCTTGGATTCTGTTTGCTTGTATTTTGTTGAGGATTTTTGCATCTATGTTCATCAGTGATATTGGCCTGTAATTTTCTGTTTTTGTGACATCTTTTTCTGGTTTTGGTATCAGTGTGATGGTGGCCTCATAGAATGAGTTTGAGAATGTTCCTCCCTCTGCTATATTTTGGAAGAGTTTGAGAGCGATAGGTGTTAGCTCTTCTGTAAGTGTTTGATAGAATTCTCCTGTGATGCTATCTGACCCTGGGCTTTTGTTTGTTGGAGGATTTTTAATCACAGTTTCAATTTCAGTGTTTGTGGTTGGTCTGTTCATATTTTCTATTGTGTCCTGGTTCAGTCTTGGAAGGTTGTACTTTTCTAAGAATTTGTCCATTTCCTCCAGGTTGTCCATTTTATTGGCATATAGTTGCTTGTAGTAGTCTCTCATGATCCTTTGTATTTCTGCAGTGTCTATTGTTACTTCTCCTTTTTCATGTCTAATTCTGTAGATTTGAGTATTCTTCCTTATTTTCTTGATGAATCTTTAAAATGGTTTTTCAATTTTGTTTATCTTCTAAAAAACAAGCTTTCAATTTTATTAATCTTTGCTATTTTCTTCATTTGTTTTTCATTTATTTCTGATTTGATCTTTATGATTTCTTTCTTTCTGCTAATTTTTTTTAAATTTTTCTTTCTCTAATTGCTTTAAGTGTAAAGTTAGGCTGTTTATTTGAGATTTTTCTTGTTTTTTGACGTAGTGTTGTATTGCTATAAACTTCCCTCTTAGAACTGTTTTGCTGCAGCCCATAGATTTTGGGTCACTGTGTTTTCATTGTCACTTATTTCTAGGTATTTTTTGATTTCCTCTTTGATTTCTTCAGGGATCTCTTGGTTGTTTAGTAGCACCTTGTTTAGCCTCCATGTGTTTGTATTTTTGACAGTTTTTTTTCCTGTAATTGATATGTAGTTTCATAGCATTGTGGTCAGAAAAAATTCTTGATACCATTTCAGTTTTCTTGAACTTACCAAAACTTGATTTGTGATCCAAGATGTGATTTATTTTGGAGAATGTTCTGTGGGCACTAGAGAAAAAAGTGTATTCTGTTGTTTTTGCGTGGAATGTCCTACAAATATCAATTAAGTTCATCTGTTCTAATGTTTAATTTAAAGCTTTTGTTTCTTTATATATTTTCAGTTTGGAGACCTGTCCTTTGGTGTAAATGGGGTGTTAAAATTCCCCACTATTTTTGTTACTGTTACTGTCAATTTCCACTTTTATGGCTGTTGGCATTTGCTTTATGTATTGAGGTGCTCCTATGTTGGGTGCCTAGTTATTTATAATTGTTATATATTCTTCTTGGATTGATCCCTTGATTGTTATGTAGTGTCCTTCCTTGTCTTTTGTAAGAGTCTTTATTTTAAAGTCTATTTTGTCTTATATGAGTATTGCTACTCCAGCTTTCTTTTGGTTTCCATTTGCTTGGAATATCTTTTTCCATCCCCTCACTTTCAGTCTATATGTGTTCCTAAGTCTGATGTGGGTCTCTTGAAAACAGCATATAACTGGGTCTTGTTTCTGTGTCAACCAGTTTGTGTCTTTTGGTTGGAGCATTTACATTTAGGGTAATTATTGGCATGTATGTCACTATTAACATTTTCTTAATTATTTTGGGTTTGTTTTTGTAGATCTTTTACTTCTCTTGTACTTCCTGCCTAGAGAAGTTCCCTTATCATTTGTTGTAAAGCTGATTTGGTGGTGTTGAATTCTCTTAACTTTTGCTTGTGTGTAAAGCTTTTGATTTCTCCATCAAATCTGAATGAGGTCCTTGCTGGGTACAGTAATCTTCGGTGTAGATTTTTCCCTTTCATCACTTTAAATATATCCTGCCATTCTCTTCTGGCCTGCAGTGTTTCAGCTGAAATATCAGCTCTTAACCTTATAGGGATACCCTTGTATGTTATTTGTTGCTTTTCCCTTGCTGCTTTTAATATTTTTTCTTTGTGTTTAATTTTTGTTAGTTTGATTAATATGTGTCTCTGTGGGTTTCTCCTTGGGATGCCTATAATTTGATTGTTGGTGCACTTATGTTGTCCCAGAGGTCTCTGAGACTGTCCTCCCTTCTTTTCATTCTTTTTACGTTATTCTGCTATGCAGCAGTTATTTCCACCATTCATTGTCCAGCTCACTTATCCGTTCTTTTGTATCAGTTATTCTGTTATTGATTCCTTCTAGACTAGTTTTAATTTCAGTTGTTATGTTGTTCGTTACTGTTTTTCTGTTCTTCTAGTTCCTCATTAAACATTTCTTGTACTTCCTCTATTCTATTTTCAAGATTTTGGATCACCTTTACTATCATTACTCTGAAATCTTTAAAGCAGTTTGCCTATTTCCTCTTCATTTATTTGGTCTTGTGCATTTTTTTCTTGCTCTTTTGCCTGCAAGATATTTCTCTGTCTTCTCATTTTGACTTATGTACAGTATTTTAGTTCTTTTTTTCCCTAGGCTGCAGAGTCATAGCTCCTCTTGCTTTTGTTCTCTGCCCCTGGTGGTGCGGTTTATCCAATGTTTTGTGTAGGCTTCCTGATTGGAGGAACTGGTTTCTGCATTCTGATGGGTGGAGCTGAGTCATTTCCTTCTGATGAGCAGGGCCATGTCACGTTGTGTGTTTTGGTGTGTCTGTGACCTTAGTATGACTTTATGCCGTCTGTGTCTTCATGGGTGGGTTTGTGTTCCTGTCTTGTTTGTTGTTTGGTGTGAGGTGTCCAGCACTGGGGGTTGCAGGCAGTTGGGTAGAACCGGGTCTTAGATTCAGGTAGAAACTCTGTGAGAGCTCTTGGTGATTAATCTTCCCTGGGGCCAGGAATTCTCTAGTGGTCCAGCATCCTGGACTCTGTGCTCCCACTCCAGAGCCTCAGGTCCAACTTCTTGTCGAGGAACCAAGGCCCTGCAAGTTGCTCGTCCTGTCAATAAAGGAAATTAAAAAAAAAAAAACTAATGAAACCCCAGACAAATGGTAAAAATAAAATCAAACAAACAGAAACAGGGAAACACACACACACAAGAAACAAAAACAAAAGCAAATGAAACAAAAAGCAAGAGAACAACAGACAAACAAAAGAACCCAAGAACGAAATCAAAGAATTAAAAAGAAAACTAACAAAAACAGAAAACCCATAAAAATAAACCAAAGCAGAGTGCCAGCTGAAGAATGAAGCAAAGAAACAAAACAGATTGACAAAAATGATAGAAAAAAGAAAAGAAGAAAGGAGAAAAAAGACAGAACAACATAAAAGGAAAGTAGAAATATAAATATAAATGAATAAATATATAAATATAAATATAAATATATATATATATACTAAAGAAGGAAAAAAAAAGACAAACAAAACCCCAGAGAAATGGTAAAGACAATATCAAACAAACAGGGACTTCCCTGGTGATGCAGTGGTTAAGTATCCTCCTGCCAATTCAGGGGACACATGTTTGAGCCCTGGTCTGGGAAGATCCCACATGTCTCAGAGCAATTAAGCCCATGCGCCACAGCTACTGAGCCTGTGCTCTAGAGCCCGTGAGCCACAACTACTGAGCCCTCATGCCACAACAACTGAAGCCTGCATGCCTAGAGCATGCGCTCTGCAACAAGAGAAACCACCCTAATGAGAAGCACACCACAATGAAGAGTAGGCCCCACTCACCACAACTAGAGAGCTCGCATGCAGCAATGAAGACCCAATACAATGAAAAATAAATAAATAAAATTGATTTGAAAAGAAAAATCAAACAAAAAAGAAACAAGGAAACATGCACATACAAAAGAAACAAAAACAGAACCAAATAAAACAAAAAGCAAGAGAACAACCAGACAAACAGAAGAACCCAAAAGTGAAATCAGACAACTAGAATCAGAACTAAGAAAAACAGAAAACCTAAAAACAAACCAAAGCAGTGTGCCAACTGAAGAATAAAGCAAGGAAACAGAACAAACTGATAAAAATGACTAAAATAAAATGGGAAAAGACACAGAGCAACAGAAAAGTAAAGTAGAAATAGAAATATTAAAAAAATTAAAAATATATTAAAGAAAAAGAAGAAGAAAAAAGATAAAGGAAAATAACACAGAACAACAGAAAAGCAAAGTAAAAATATAAATTAAAAAATAAATACGTTATAAAACATGAAGATCCCAAAATACTAAATAAAAGAAAAACTACTAAAACAACAAAAACAACAAACAAAAAATGCCAGAACCAAAAACAGAATGAGACAAAACATAATCAAATTAATAGTAATAATTATGTTTCCCTGGGTTCTCAGCTGTAAGAGTTCTTGCACATGCCATGAGCCACAGCCCACCTCCACCTCGGCAAGAGGCCCTCTTCTGCCTCTGGGCTGGTCTCTGGACCTGCTGAGGGCGCTGTGGGCCCCACTCAGAGTCCAATCATGCCCAATTCCTGCCTGCGGTTGTCCCCAAAGTCCACAGCTGCCAGACCTAGACCATTTTCATTTGTAGGAACATTCATTGTCTACTCAGATATTCCATAGATGCAGAGTCTACCTAACTGATCATGGGGATTTAATCCATAGCTTGTACAGCTGATGTAAAGATTGATCTTCTTCCTTAGTCACCCCATTCCTGGGGTTCAGCTTTGGTTTTATCCCCACCTCTGTGCATGGTCTACCCATAGGAGTCTTGTCCTGAGGCTGACTTGGAGCTCTTGGGTCTGCCCCAGTGAGGACAGTGCACAGAGGTGGTATGACTACTTGGATTGCTGGAGCCCCAGTGGTGCCAAATGCAGTGAAGCAATTTTAGATTCACAGACCTTTTGGGTTTCATGAGTTCATTGGGAGACTTCAGTATTACAATTGTAATAGGTTTCCCACTCTATTTGTTTAGTTTCAGACCTTTAGCCTCTAATTATGCACAAATACAGAAAAGACCAATTTTTGAATTTCAAAAGTTCCCTATTGTAGCCAGTTCAATTTTGTGTCATCTCTGTTATACCATTGCCATTTACCTAGGTAAGCACAAGAGGCAGCCCCATACTTTTTGTACCTGTACCCAGCAGGAGTCCCAGATAGGAGATAATCCTCCCTCATAACAGTCTTAGACTGTAAACGTCCCATTATAGTGCACTCACCAAAAGAGAGCAATCCCTCATGTGATCGATCAAATAAAAGACACCAAGGATAATGATCTAAACCTCAACCAAGGAAGGAGGTTCTGGACCAAGGGGACTTATGACCCAGGTCCAGAGCAACAAAGGATGTGACAGAGCACAAAGGACTCACACAGGTACCTTGCTCAGATCTACATCAGCTTCAGAGATGGGGGGAAGAGCATTTTGCATCCCACTTCTGACACCAAAAATATCAGCTGAAAGGACCGCAAACTATAAAAAGACAAAGAGGTAGTTTATATGGGGGTCTTAGAATTGCAATTCAAGGATCAAAGTTTCTGGAGAAAATCAGAATGGTGTCCCATCAGAAGAAAATGGGCAAGGGTTTTTAATAGGAAAAAGTGGGAAGTTAATGCAGGCTTACACAAGTTGTTCACCAAGAATTTGGATTCGAGGGAAAATCTTTCTTTACATATGATTGATTTATGGAATGCATCTCATTTGTTACTAGGGAAAGTTATGTTTTGTTAGGCTAGACAAAGTCTAGTTCTCAGCAATTACTTATCAGCTTTAATTTACAGGGTTCAGCAGAAGCCTCACATGAGCAGCAAATGTGCAGGCTCTCAGGTCATATCTCAGTCATCCTGACATAGTTCTTTTCACAAGGTCAAGAAAAATTTTTCTTTGTTTTACTGCTTTACATATCATAGGTTGGGGAAATCTTTAGTATCTTTAAATTCTGATGGGAAGAAGTCATATTGGACTTTTAAAACTGTCTTTATTAAAATTAGAAGCTTTATATTGTTGGGTCACAATAAGGATAAAAGTTACAATGTCAGGGTTTCCCTGGTGATGCAGTGGTTGAGAGTCCACCTGCCGATGCGGGGGACACGGATTTGTGCCCCGGTCTGCGAAGATCCCACATGCCATGGAGCAGCTGGGCCTATGAGTCATGGTTGCTGAGCCTGCATATCTGGAGCCTGTGCTCCACAACGGGAGAGGCCACAATGGTGAGAGGCCCGCATACCGCAAAAAAAAAAAGAAAAGTTACAATGTGAGACCGAAACATCTGAGAGACTCTCAGATTGGAAAGAGACTATAAAGTTTATTTAAGCTGAAGAAATAAAAGTTAGACAATAACAGAAATAATCCAATGTCAGGTTCTTTCTTAATACTTATAGGAAACATTGTAAAGATATGATCTCTATTTCCTAAAATTTTAAACATTTGTTAAAATAATAAGCCTAGATATATGATGGGTCTTAATTACACAATGAACTTTAACTTTAAAATCATACACATCCTGAAACACCTTTTTAGATCCTGAACAAAAGTTCAAGAGCAACAAACCCTACTCAGTTCTGAGATCAGGAAATGATTTATAAGGAAACATGTAAGCACTGTGACAGTGACTTTATAAGGAGAAAATAGAGACAAACCAACATAACTATTACTCTGGCAGATTAACTAACTTTCAAGAGAAGTGAATCATTTTCATACATAATATGGAGAAGCAAAACATGAGAAATTTTAGGTACAAAATCTAGGCATGAGCGTGAACCCTAAAAAGAATTATTTTTGAGGCTAGTTTCCAGCTCTCTGTTCTTTTAAGGCTTATTCTCAAATTATTTTCAAATTCTTCAGAAAAAGACCATGTCTATGTCATAATCAAGATTTGTTAATGTACCTAGATTATGTAAAAGAAGGCTATCTTGACAGCAATTAGCTTTTTGACTTTGAATAAATCCTGTCAAATTCTATGCCCTGTTTCATCTGATGTCTATGGTCTCACCAAGCTCTAAAACTGAAAGTGAAAGATATTCTGTTTTTCACTATTTGCTCTAATATTGCACCCATCATAACTTGAGTGACTTGAAAATAAAGTATACTAAATTTTTTTCCCAATAACATTTCCCAAGCTACAACATTCTTAATAAGGTATTTGGTTACTAATATTTTGCCTATGATTTTTATAAATATATTTAGGAGAGACAATGGCCATTAATTTTCCTTCCTTGTAACATCCTTTTTAGGTTTTGTATCAACGTTATATTTGCCTCATTAAAAGAATTGGGAGAATGATCACTTTTTCTGTTCTCTGGTGGAAGTCTTTTTATTTTCTTTTTAGTTTTTCATTGACTTTACTGTGGTGTGTAGCTTTCTTTGTTTTATCATGGGGTGTATAGTGAATCTTGAATCTGTGTCTTGATGTCTTTAACACATTTTCAAAAACTCTTGGCCATTATTTCTTCAGATGGCCTTTGCCCCATCATGTCTCTCCCCTGCTTTTTAGACTACAATTGCATGAATCTTATAATTTCTTACCATGTTTCATTTGTTTTCCAAACTATTGTTTTTTATCTTTTTATCTCAATATTTTAGTTTAAATGTTTTCTACTTAATTTTCAAATCATTATGTTCTTCATTTGCATTCCATCTACCAGCTCAGTGCATTTACCAAAATCATTAATTCAATTTCCTTATTTATTTCCATTTTATCTTTATAGAGCCTAATATTCTGTGAAATCCTCCAGCTTGTCATATATATTAAAACATATTAATGACAATTATTTTTACATCTACTGAATAACCAACTGTGGATCCATCCATTTAAAGATATCTGAAGCACCTGGGAACATGTTTCTAATATCTGTTTTTCTCCCTATGTCTTCTTTCTCTATAGGCCTGCTATTTTTTTCTTTAATGTCAAGTATTTATATATATATATGAATGAAATAATAGAGTCTGGATGAAGTTAACTCTTTCTAAAGAGGGTTTATTTTGACTGCTGGCATTTACATTAGATCACTTTAATGCAATTAGAGATCTCATTGATTTAAATCTAGGTTTCACCCTTTGTATTACCTTGTCTATTTCCACTTTCCCTGATCTCTAAGATATAGTTCTTCAGGGAGTTCAGTTGAAAGCCCATTTTTATACCACAGTCCCCTGTCTTTGCTGGTCCTTAAATTCAAATTTTTATCTTTCAAACTCTGTTTAACTTCTCAACCTCACCTAAACTATTTTCTGCTTGTCTAGCACATTTAGGAATAAGCAAATACCACTAGGGGAAAAGTGGCACAAAATAGCGGCCTTACTTGAACTTTCCTTCTTTATGTCCCCTCATTTGCCCTCAAGTTCTGGCTATTTTTGAGGCCTATAATTCCAATATCCATTCCTCCCCCAAGCCCCATGGTACCACCAGAAGTTCTTCTTAGTTGCCACATTATTAGCTTCTGAGCTTCTCAGAATATGCTGCTTACAGTTGGTAGAAACCTTGAGGAGGAAAGAAAAAGCTGTGTAGAATTTTGAGCTGACTTCCATGAGTTTAGCTTATTTCTGGGATCTTGTTCTTTCAGGTCCTTAGTAGCTATAAGTATATTCCAATAGTTATTTTGATATTATATGTAATTTTTTCTGGTGTCCTTGGTGAGGGGTTTAGTCAGCAGTATGTTATTGCATTGTAATTGGAAGCAAAATTCTCCATGTTACTACTTATCTTGAAATAAGTCATTACTTCATTATTATTGTTATATACTTAATAAATTTTCATTTGTAAGTTGTTTTAAGGATTTATTATCAGAGCACTTGATTGAGTCTGCTGAGCCTATCATGCATCTAAGTATATTGAGAGTCTTCTTGATATGAAATATGGTATCTTAAAGTCTTCATTGTGAAACAGTCTATGATATTAATACATGTAGTAGCCAAACTTAAGTATCATGGACATTGTGAAATCCTAAAGTATTTTACATATATATACATATGTATGTATATATATATATATATGATTAAGTATATATTAATACTGAGCTAATACATTCTGTATGTTTTTGTTTAATCAGTTGGATATAGAATATGAAACAACTTACTTTAAAATTTTTGTCAATCTTTTTTACAAACCATGTTTTATAATTCCTCACAATGAAAATTGCCTACTTCTGTAAGGCAACATTTACTACAACCTCACAAGAATAGTAATTTAGAATAGTATAATTAGATGGTCTACCTCAATGTCAAATTGATTAAATTAACATTTTATTAGTAATAAATTTTAGAATAGGCATGTTTGTAATTTACCATTTCTGTGATGTTTTTCAAGTTTACTAATTTACTATCTTAACAAATACAAATAACCTATCTTTTAAATCTCTTTAGGATGAGAAAAAAATTACAATTCATTTACTGCTTCTTAGAACAAATCATTTAACACCGAATGCATTTTTCTGATATATTAATAATGATGAACATAAGGAGAGATGTATTGATTTTTCCTATAAAATTCTAAAATTCTGTATGTAGTTCTGGACAGTTGGTGGCACTTTCTAAACCTCTTCTTTTTGTGTATGGTTTTCAGGCTCTCAGCAACTAGCCATTCTCTGACACCTCAAAGTGATGTGGACTCCAGTAGCTCTGAAGAATTCTATCAGGCTGTGCATCATGCTGAGCAAACCTTCAGAAAAATGGAAAGTTACTTGAAACAACAGCAACTCTGTGATGTTATCCTGATTGTTGGGAACCGAAAGATACCTGCACATAGGTATAGTAATCTGTCTTTTTTGGAAATATGCATTCATATGTTTAGAATGATTGTCTGTTATGTAGATTGCAAAATATTCTGCAACTAGAAAATTAAGAATCCACATTTCTAAGAAAGCTTGGGTATTTTTCTTTTACTCTTATTTCCTTTTGTGGAGAGTTATAATGCCATTTTAAGTCATCTTTTTAAGAAGTAAAGCAAATATAAATAATTCAAAAATAAAACTTCTAATAAGGGTTGAAAAATACTTCATTTTATTGATTCACAATCATACTAATTGGAAATCAATTTTAACTTAGGAGGATGTACCTAAAGTCTGAAATGAGATATGCTTTTCTGTCAAAATTGAAAGGAAGGCAGGTTATCTTGGGTATACATTATTTATTTCAAATAGGAAAGTCAACCTATTTCATAGTGACATCTTTATTTTACATTGATTAAAAATTCTTTAATTTGTGACATACTAATATTATTCATAAGGCCCAATATATTTAAAGGTTAATACACTTTCAAACATCCCTTATGTATTTATGATTGATAATTCTAAGATACATGAACTAGATATCTGATTATTTTGTATCATATTGATATGATATCAGTTTACTTCTGAAACTTCATTAAGCTTGATGTTGATTTTTTATTCAGCTTTTCTATTTAATTTTTGAAATTTTAGGTAAAAAAATTTTAATTTAATTTTTTGATACTTATTATTTTAAATAGTTGAACATATGGGCAAATTACCTTAGACTACCTTGTTGTATGCCATTTAATTAATTGTATAACAAATGTTTTCAATGTACCCATTTTCCCTATATTTTTTAAATTAAATTATATTATCTAGATAATATATATGGACCTAAATGTGGATTCTAGAAAATAAGGATTCCAGAAAAATAAGGCTATATTTTTATTACGATAGCAATGTTAAAATGTGGACATTAACTTTGAAGAAATACACTAGAAATGCATAGGAAAGAACATTTGACATTAACTAACTCATGTAAGTCATATGGGGTTCAATCTGTCAGCTAACTATGGCAAAAATTCTAATGATATAATATTTGCACTTATTTTTCAAGCACTTCTGTGAAATTGCATTATCATTAGCAAGAGAGCAGTTACATTGTCATTATTATGGAGGCATTCAATATTGTAATATATATGGCAAATATGCAAATTATTCTGAGCTATCATCAAAATAGCATCTAGATAAAAATTCTATAGTAAGAGATGTTTTAATTTGAGAATGTAGCTAAGTTTATTTCATTTAAATTGCACATTAGTTAAATAATTATATTTTATTTAACTTATATATAATTATATATTTGTTTAAGAAGATAGAGGGACTCAACTCAAAAGTATGTTAACACATCAAATGCTCATTAATTTTTTTTTAAAGAACAAAACTTTATATAATACGTATAATCTTATTTTATTGGCTTTATTGGTAATAACTTAGTATTTCTCATTTGAATTCCCCCATATTAATTATATTCTACATTGTTTATTACTCTTATCTAGATTGTTAATATTATTTTGTAAATAATGTATTTAATTATGCATTTATTTTGCAATAACCCATATGACTAAGACATAAATTTGTTTCTTGGTTTAAATTACTCTAAAATACCTGAGCAATGTATTATTTATATACATATTATTCTAAACATTTAAATATTTTGTATATTTAGCAGATATTAAATTAAATATCATCAAATATTAATTATGTTTTTCTTAATATAAGAAAAATTGTACTCTCCACTAAATTTATTTAAATAAGGATTCATATTTTCTTACCCCATGGTTTAAAACTTAAGTACTATCTTTTTAACAAGTAAATTACATACTTATGTTTCTAAGTTAAACGTATTTTAACAAATATGTGAGAAAATATTTATGGGACACCTGAAAAAAGCAAGCACTGTTTTCAATAATTGGAAACATGTTGCACCTCCTTATTTATACTTTTGCAAAATGAAATAACTGTAATTAATGCAAAATTAGATCTTTGTTTTAAACAAATAATCATCTTAGTAATAGTAATGAATGGATTTTTAAGTCATGCTGTTACATTTTGATTAACACAGTTGAGTATCGTCCTTGGGCAAAATATATATGATGTTGCACTCATTAGCAGTGAAAAATATAGGACTGTTAAAATAAGTTCAAATAATGAAAAAAGAAATAATTTGCATTAAGATCTCCTGCTCTTCCAGTAAATACACTGCAAGCTAATGTCATAAACTGTCATTCATAAAGATCATGTATATTTATTTTCATATTAATTATCTTGTCATTTGAAACTCTCAAATCAATTCTTATTTAATTTAACAGATTATGACCATTAAAGGGCTCTCCATAAAACCTTTAGTTTATGTGATGACTATATTGTATATATATTTTTAACATGATGTAGGTCACAACTATCAATTTATTTATGAAATGCCATTTCTGTATAGGTACCTTAAGTTATTATTAGGCATATTTTTAAGTAGGTTAATTCTGAAAGGCTAACAATACTTAAGATGACACATTAATACATTTTCACCATGAAAAATAATGAAACTTTTGATTTTATCTGTGTTTCAGTTTCTCAGAGAAATTCGAAAATAAATATAGACTTCTCATAAATGGCCCAGTATAACTGATTAGCAATAAGTGAACCAAAACACTTGAATATAAAACCGTGAATACTAAATACAGGAATTTTGATAGGTAGGCTGCCTGTAATAAAGGATGTCAGATGCTGAAAATTAGACTGGCGAGATCAATATTAATAATTTGGACAGTCAAATCTTCAATAGTAAAAAATTAAGGAGTTTTCATGGCTTACTCTCTCATAATGCACAGATATATAATGAAACATGGTTAAGCTATTGAAAGTTTTTTCTCCCTTTAGCCATTATTAAGAGTAAGTGCAGTGGATAGAAATAAATGACAAAATCTCAAATAGCTAACATCCTCTGAGTTGGAAATAATGTTACTTATAATTTTATGTGCATAGAAACAGTGTAGAAGCATATACAACCTACAGTCAATAAAGTTTTTTTTTTTTCCTGGGAGCAGGGTTGCTGGGCAGGATAAAAGAGATGTTGGAATTATTTTTAATGTATAAACATATAAAGTCTTTGAACTTCTTATTATGAACATTTCATGATCAAATAAATACTTAATGAAAATTAAAATGATATGTGATGGGGACAAAACAGATTTTCTCTTTAGACCAAAATACTGGGCATTTCAGGAGGCATCATATTCCGTTTTCATTTTTGTGCATGTTTGACAATGAATTTAATTATTTCAAAATACATTTATTATTTTAATGTTCTTTACTGAGCACAAGTATCAAGGAAATAGGTGAGGCTAAAAGTGGGAATTGATGTATTTAGAAACATATTTAATAGAGTGAAAAGAAATTACTTTAGAAGTAACTTAGATGTTAATACTCAGGAGTAGGCAAGTAGTAGTGTTTCTCTCTACTGGTGGAAAGTTTATTTATAGATATTCTTTGATGGGAGAGGAATAATTCATTTTTCCATTATATTAAATCCAACATCCACCTAAATCTCTCAATCAGCTTCGTAGTTTATAACAGTTCTGTACAAGCTTCAGGAAAAAAAAAAAAAACATGTCCCAGTGCCTGTTGGTTTCAGTAACTCCAGGCAACTCCCACAGCTCCAGGCATCACCCATGGCACTAGGCTCCAGAAGGGCTCCTATGGACACAGGATGCCAATCTGCCCCTCACCCCAGATTACAAGGGGGTTCCTTGAACCTAGGCTTCTGGCTGGGCCCAACCAAACCAACTACTAGAGACCCAGGCTTTGATCCATTCTAGTGTCAGGCCAGGCCCCATATCTCCACTTTCTCAGTTCACCCCAGTTCCAGACCTGCCCCTGTGGACCCAAAGTCTTGGTTGGTTCCCATGGATCAAGACTCTCTGCTTTCTCAGCACCACACTTGCTTTGTCAGAACAAACCCTCAGACTGGACCCCAAGTTTCCAGTTTACAGGCTGACTCTGGTGGTCTCTGCTCCAGGCTTACCCTAGTGCTAAGCCAGCCACAAGAATAATCTAATACTGTAATGTGGTTGTGTGTTAATCACTTTAGTACAGAGGTTAGAGGACAAAAGTGTTAAAAATAAAAATAACTATAATAATTTGTTAATGGATACACAGTATAGCAATAGGTAAATTGTGACATCAAAACAAAATACTGGGAGGAGTGGAAGTAAAAGGTCAAAGTTTTTGTATGCAATTGAAATTGTTATCAGCATAAAATAGACTTATTTTTATAGGATGTTTTATGTAAGTCTCATGGTAACCACAAAAGGAAAAAAGAGGGGAATCAAAGCATAACACTATAGAAAATTATCTGCTCCCAAAGAAAGATAGCAAAACTGGAAGAAAGGAACAAGGGACCTGCAAAACAGCCAGAAAACAATAAGATGACATCACAAGTCCTTACCTATCGATAACTACTCTAAATGTAATTGGAATAAATTCTTCAATCAAAAGACATAGCATTGGCTGAACAGCTTAAAAAATAAGACCCAACTATATTCTGCCTACAAGAGACTCACTTCGGCTTTAAGGACGCATATCATGTCAAAGTGGAGGGATGGAAAAAGTTATTCCAAGCAAATGGAAACAAAAAGAGAGCAGGGGTAACTATAGTTATCTCAGAAAAAGTAAACTTTAAGTCAAAAATGGTAACAAGAGACAAACATGGTCATTATATAATATAAAACAATCAATCCATCAATAGGATATAACAATCATAAAAATATTGCTGTAACCATTTCACTATATATATGTATCAAATTCACATGTTATGTGTTAATAATATCTCAATAAAACTGGGCTGGGGAGGAGAAAAGAGAATCTGAAATATTTTGCTTTGCTTTTTTCCCCATCAATTCAACATCATTTTAATATCCTCTTTATACCCACTATGAATATTCAGCAGTCATGAAGCATCTTTCCTTGCATTAATTAAAATAAATGTTTATAAAGCGTATTGTAGCATTGGTCTATGCTCTATTGGTGATGCAAGAGGATTATAAAGCATGATAATTTTCCTCATGAAGCTTCCAATTATCTTGAGGAGGAAAAAAGAACCCATAGGACAATTATGGAAATTATTATACTTGTAAGTAACTATAACTGAAATTTATAGTTTTGATTCCAAGTGCAAGAGATAATCAAACAAGGAAACAAATAATATATGGCAGAGTGTTATGAAAATATTTTTAGAGAAATTGTGTTTGAGTTCAACCTAGTGAAAAAGAACAAGTATTCTATTTTAGATAGTAAGAATTGTATGGGAAAGAGAGAAATAAAGAATTTTTGGCTGTGGAAATTATAAGGTACCAGCTTAGTGAAAGTGGAACAATTTGTATTGAAAATACTAGGAAATTAAGCCATAAAAGTAGGACAAAAGTGGTTATGATAGATAGTGGTTGAAATCCCATAGAGAAGTTTGTATTTGAAATGATGTGTATAATTAAAAGTTCATGTAGGTTCTTGGAGAGAGGAGTAACATAATCAATTCAATAGTAATAATAAAAAATAATAATAATACTAGTTAACACTCACTATGTTGACTATGTGCCAAGCCATGTTTGAAGTGTTTTGTGTATATTGATCCATTTTGCCCTGAAAAGGAATAAAATTGTTTTCCCCACTTTTTTCTTATAGAATACAATATGGAGAAATTAAGGCATTCACCCAAATTATACATTTAATAAGTGGTGGAAATAAATTCAAACCCAGGCAGTCTGGCTACAGAAGTAATGCATTAATAACTATGATAGACTGCTTGTCATAATTTACAAAGACAGCTCTGAAAAATGGTACAGCTTTAAAATATACAAAAGATGGGCACAGCAAAAACTAATTAATGATCTAAGAAGCTGTTATAGTTAACCCAGGCATGAAATGAGAACTATATAAACATAGAAAAAGAGATGAACTGAGAAATATTTTGAACAGTGACATAAATCAGGATCCCTGGACATAGAGCTGGAGACCAGAGTTCAGGTATGCAGGATTTATTTAAAGAGTGTTTTCAGAAGAAGAGCAGGATAGGGCAGAGGAAGGAGCAAATCAAGCATGTGGTCTCAGCAGCAGCCTTGTTTTATCTTGAACTCCTGAGATGCTCTGGAGCAAGACTTGTTTCAGAGTTAGTCATACCCTGAGGAAAAGGGACAGTATTTTATACCTTGGTTCTATTAGTCATCATCATTGGGCCCACCCACAGGTTGAGAGTAGGGGGAGGTTGTGGAAGCTGGGGGATGAGATAAGAGGATCAGGAAGCACATGAAGTGAGCTCTTGTTGGAGCAAGTGCAATTCTACAGAGAAGGGGCAACAGGGAGCAGTTAGGTGCCAACATCACTGGTGCTGGGGGCATTGGTGTGCCTCATAAAAGGGTCTGGCCACCAGAACCACAAAGTCCAATAGAAAAGGAAAGATGGATTTTTTGTCATATTTGATATAGGCAACAAAGCAGAAGACATAAGTGATGACAATATCTCCTGTGAAAATTCAATATGTTGGTGATGCATCAATTACAATCGGGAAGTAAAAATAAAAGAGACCTCACAGGGAAGACTTTGAGTTTAGTTGAGGGTACACTGGTATGCTCCTGAGCTATCTGGTCAGCAGTTTCTATAAGCATTTGAGATAAGATGTTAGATTAAAACCACCATAAAATTATAATTAAGACCATGCTCAAAGATGATTCTGATAGTGAGTGTTAAGGCAAAAATTTAGAGGCTGAGAAAAAAACCTGGAGGCAATGAAAGGGTCAATAAGTAAGACTGTGAGAGTCAAAGAATCCGAGGAGAGCCTGGGTATAAGAGGCACAGTGGTGAGAAGCCCGCGCACCGCTAAAAAAAAAAAAAAAAAAAAAGAAGGTGTGGGAAGCCCACAGGGTCAAACTCCACAACAAACTGGAATAGGACTTAGAAAAGTTTAATAACTTTGAAAGGAAATAAATTTGTAGTGACCTTAATAAGAGATTTTTCCAGAGAGGTTGCACGCATTCACTTATTTATGCAGTTTTCACTCCTGCTTCTCTTGCATTAATAGAAGTTATATATAGGTACCTATAAAGATATTACTTTCTGTTATGCATTGCATCCCTCTTTTAACATCTAACTCAAATGTTGTGTCACTAAATCTAAAAGCAGTATAAACTCTTCTGTACTTCTCTTATTGAGTTAGCAGTATTTTGTATTTTATAGCCGATGGAGAAGATTTCATGTAATTATTTAAGATTGAATTCTATAGGTCTCATAATACTTTCCTCTACATGGATGTAACCTGGTTCTAAATAAAGCCCTTATATGATTAAAATTAAACTGGTTAACTTTATGTCAATATATTATTACTTACGTTCTAGAAAAGATACGTGTGTATATATATATATATATATATCTGGTTTATGATAGTTTACTTTCATATCATACAATGTTATATTCAGTTCTTTTGATAAAACTGATTTGACACTGATTTATCTAGTCAGTATGTAACAAATATTTAAAGATACCTGTATCAATTATTTTGTCAAACTTTGAGAATATAAAGAGTTAACACATTTAGGTACTAATTGTCCACCTAAATGTGTAGCAAACAAGTAATTTTAAATATTTCTAACATGTTACCACCCTGGGCATTAATAGTTAAAATCATGAATCCCATTCTTAAATTCATGAAGTATATACTGAGGGTTTTTTTTTTTCCAGTTAAAAAAGGATGTCTCTCTTTGCTGAAGTTAACATTGAGCATGCCCTCTACTTATGTAGAAATAAAATATATAGCAGATAAAATTGCAGAATAAAATATAAAAATATTGACTTGAAAATTATGAAAACCATGCCTTGTATTGACCTTTCCTCCTCTTCTTTGCCTTACATTTTTCTTAGAAAGAAAAGTGCATCCAAAGTTTACTATTAAGTTGTTTAGCTTACAGATGTAAGCATCGCATTATTTCTTTTAATGTGTCTCTGTTATTTGAACATTTCCTTAAATTCTGGAACAGAAGATGGTTTAAGCTCATCTTATACTTCCTCAGTTACAGATCTGTGGTTTGTTCTTTTTCCAAGGAACCTTAAATATACGTACACATGTACATACATATGCATATGCACAAAAAACACAAGTATTTCTATTTTAAAAAATATTATGAATCATAAACATACTGATACTTCTAATTTGAATCCACTTTAAATAGAAAGAAGTTTCAGGATTAATTCAAACAACTGTTTAAAACACACCTCTTAACTACAGTTCAGTTCTGGGTGTTTTTTTTTTATAATTCTCTATGTATTTAGAATAAGAACATATTGTCAAGTATTTCACTCATTCATTCTAAAGCATATTTCCACCTAGGATTTTAAAGTATATAAAAATCTTCATTGTCATTGAAACAATAATAAATCATAGAAAATTGAAATACTTACATTTTTTTAAAGCTATCAAATAGCTGTGGCATAAAAAATAAAAATAACTAAAAACTAAAGTAATGCTCCCTTCTTAGCTTCTACTTTTTTGGGGGGCGGGGGTGGGCACAATGTCCATTTCACAACTGAAATTTACAACACATGGGAGATAGGCAGGAGAGTGTAATCCATGGTCAAGAGAAAAATCAGTCAATGAAAATCAACCTGGAAACAAGGCCATTAAAGCAACTATGAAAAATAATTTTAAATTTCTATAGAAAGAGATGAATATAATAAATAAAGCAAGGGAAAATTAAGAGAGATTTGGAAAAATTAAACTCACTAGAAATCATCTGCAATAAAACACAGAGTAAAAGAAAAATTGAGTATAAATTGAACTCACTCTACAACCTGTAATGCGCTCTCAATTATTGAAATACATATGTATTTAGTGTCCAAGAAAGAGTTAGAGAGTGAATTGGATGAAAAAATGAGGAATTATTGGCAGATAATTTTCTAATTTGATGAAAAAATCCATCCACCTCTCCAGGAAGCTCAGAAAATGATAAGAAGAGTAAATACTAAGTAACCACATTTATGTAACTTAAGGTGTAATAGTCTAACTGCTAAAATCCTAAAATAAAGAGAAAAAAATAAAATAATTAGAGATAAAGGACATAGTAAATCAGGGAAACAATTATAAGAATGAAAACTGATTTCTATTAGAAACAATGGAGTCTTGACCATAATAGAATATTAGTTTTCTAGTTCCAAAAGAAAAAAGTTATCTCAATCTAAAATTCTCTATCAAGTGAAACTAACTTTATATTATCAATGTAGCTAAATAAAGACATTTTCAGGTAAATGAAAGCTGGGAGAGTTTATTGCCATCAGACCTGCACTACAAAAAATACTAAAGAAGTTTCTTCCTCTTGAAGGGTATTGATACTAGATTGATGCCTGCTTCTATAGAAATAAATAAAGAGCCTCATAAATGGTGAAGAAAGGGGTATATATAAAATAATTTTTTACTTTCACATGTATATTCTTCTTTAAAAAGATTCTTGACTGAGCAAGAAGGAGTAAAAGAAATTATGCTGCTGTAAGGTTCTTACAGTGTTCACAAAGTAGGATAATTTTACTTGATGGTAGACTGTTACTAGTTAAAAATTAATGTTGTAATCTCTAGACAGAATTAGCAAGCTTCAGTGCAGGGGCCACATCTGGCATGCAGGTAGGTTTTGTAGGGACCATGAGCTAAAATTCCTTTTCACATTTTCCATTGACTGAATTTTCTTAAAAGGAAAACGTGATAGAGAAGATATGTATGACTTTTAATACCTAGAATACTTAATATCTGGCTCTTTATAGAAAAAATTCTGGTGCCTACTTAAGAGCAACCACCTTAAAAAATGCAAACATACATGTAAGAAAAAGAGGTAGTTAAAATATAAATGAATGAGATGAAATAAAGACAATAAAGCCAAAAGAATAAATGGAGCAGATAAAAAATATATAAATGAGTAGAATGATAGAATTAAACCTAAACATAATTTTATTAATAATAAACATTTAAAAATTTCAGAACATGGATCAAATGGGCTAATTCTTGAGAAATGTGAAATGTAAAAATTGATGAAGAAAAAGAGTATATAAACAAGCCTTTTGGCTTATTCAAAAATTGAAATTGGATTGATATGTCACCTTTTCCCAAAATAGCCCAACTAAGATTTTCTTCAAGTAAGCTCTAGAACATCTTTAAGGAAAAATTATTTACTTTCTTCTGTAAGTTGTTATACAAAGTTATAAAGAGTTTAAGCTGTCAGCTCATTTTATGAGACTAGTATAATCTTGATTAAAGAGGCAACTAAGAAAATACAAGAAAAGAAAATAGCAGGTTCATTTCTCTTATGATTTAAATAGAAAAATCCTAAAAATAATTTTGATTCAGAAGAAAGGCATTTTATGAATTTTAGCATCCACATGTTTTAATCTGTTTAGCAAAGCTAAAAATTAAAGGAGTCTTCCTGACTTGGTAAAGCTTATACACTAATACTTTCAGCAAGCATACTGCTGAAAGGAGACCCTAGATGTGACTCGTTTAGGGTAGAGAATAACACAAATTTTCTCCCCTGGCACAGCTGCCATTTAACATAACACTGAGGTCCTGGATGAAGTTTAAAGAAAAGCAAAAGAAAAGGAGTTATAGAGAATTAACAGGAATTGGTCAAAATGAGATTGTTTGCAGATGATATAATAATCTACCTAGAGGACAAAGCAGTTGAATCAAAAGGACTAATAAGATAATTCAGTACATGTGCTAGATAAAAGATGGATACATGAAAGTTCCAGCTAATGAATTCTAAACCAACAAAAATCAACAAGTAAGAATTTTTTAGAATTTTTTAAAAAGTTACTGTACATAATACCAACAAAATTCTAAAGTAAATAAGAATCAAAAAAGAATAAACAAGACAATTTTAGAACAAAAAGTTAAAATTTGAATAAAAAGCAGACAAGATATTCTGAATATGTGGAGAGATATTGTATATTTTTGTATTGGATGACTTTATATAATAAATATACCAACTATCCTCAATTAAATCAGAAATTCAGTGTATTTTTAATTAAAATTCCACTTAATTTATTTGAAGAGCTTACTTTAAATTTTATATGAAGAATAAAACTCCACTAATAATTAAATGAAAAAAATTAAAAGGGAGGATTTGTTTAATTGGTTATAGACTATTTAGAATCATAGTATTACAAAAGTATTGTATTGGCACAAGAATAGGCAAATAAGCAAAAAAAGAAAAAAGTCAGCGACAGATCACTGTACATTCAGGACTCAAATTTGCAATATAGTTGGCTCTATTAATTCACTGGGACAAATCAAATTCTTTAGTAATTTCATGAAATATGGATGAGTATGTAGAGAGAAATAAAATTGGAATCCTATCCAAAAGGATGAAAGATCTAGATGTGAAAGAAAAAAATGTATTAAAAATTATAGAAGAAAATGTAAGACAATGCTCTGTGACCAAAAGTTGGAGCAGAATTTCCTAAATCAGATTTTAAAAGTGCAATTCATAAGGCGATAAACAGATAGATGGATAGAGGATACATGTACACATAATGGATGATAGATAGATAGGCAGCTAGCTAGCTAGCTAGATAGATGATAGATTGATTGATAGACAGATAGATAGATAGATAGAGTCCTCTGCACTGCATTCTTGTTGACACTTACATTCGTGGCCTAAATTAGATCCTGTGACTCTTTCAGGCTTGTTCTGAGCTCAGTCTCCGACTATTTTGCTGCCATGTTTACAAGTGATGTTTGCGAAGCCAAGCAAGAGGAGATCAAGATGGAAGGCATAGACCCAAATGCTCTCTGGGACCTTGTTCAATTTGCATATACAGGTACAGTAAAAGAATTATAGTTTCATGTTAATGTCTTGTGAATGTTAGAATTTGAACACAGGTTTTAAAGCTTAAAAAAAAACCTGTTGAGCATGTATCTTTCATTTCTTTTAGTTGAGAAAAATCAGACTACCTTTTCATTTGTCACTGAAATCATCAATGTACATATGTATACATATGCTCTACACTCTTCCACAAAGAATTTAAACTGGTTTATAATAATAGTCAATGGAATGAGCTTGGGAGAGGAGAAGAGAGGTTATTAATTATTAACTATGAATTTGTTTATGGTCAAACTTAGAGCATTAAGAAAGAAAATTTTCATTTTCTTTCTTTAAGGAAATGATGGGTTCAAATAACTATTTTTTTTCTTGTAATGTGTTTATTTCAATATTAAATCCTTCACAAAATGGACTTGGCAAACTTAGTTAAAAAGGAAAATGAAGATAACTAGAGTTGTGAAAATGGCTATTTTGGAAGCTTTTTCTCCTGATCTACTATGCTCTTCTTTCTATTGGTCTTTGCACCATATTAGCACAAATTAGCACAAATAATTTTGCCAATTTAGCAAACATTTGTTGAATGTTGCTCAATGTGCAAGTATTAGCTGTATCTCTGGAGAATAAACTAGTGAATAAACCATGTCTGCCCTCCAGAAGCTCACAGTCCAAGTGGAGAAAACAGTTAGACAAGGGATAAATATGATAGAATACAAAATGTTAAGAGGGAGTTAGAGGGCATAAAACCTGCTATTCAGAGCATTATTATGTCTCACATTCATTTAAAACATTTTAATAACTTTCCAGATTAATAACAGAAGGGGACATATTATACTAAAATCTTGTGACAGAAGCAAAAGCAAATAGTATGGATTGAAGTAATATTTTTTAGAAGTGGTATATAGTTCATTTTGCCTGAAATGAGGAAAGAAAGAGAAGCTAGAGCCTGATTACCAAACTAGCAGGACCCTAATTTAAGGAGATGTGTTTTTGCAGCATTTCTGGTTACGGGGAAACGAGAGATGTCATTGTGAAGATCAGCCACTAGAATGAAAATTTGTGGAACTAGTGGGAATCTGTCCTCTTGGAGGATTTAGCTTCTCACAGAGAGGAGTTTGCTACACTAATGTTACACTTAGTAAATGAAACCTCTTTGGAAAGAAAAATGCACATGTTCTGGATGCTTGAATCACAAAGCAGCAACGTAATGGAAAGACTTAGACATTTTCCAGCCTCAGTAATTTTTAAATTATAGTTTGTCAAAGCAAATTTTGCATGGACAAAGTTAAACAGGTAAGCAAGTTTTTCTTCAAGTCTGTTGCAATAGGGGAGAGAGACCAGAACTCAGTCTTTACCTAATAATGCTGAAACAAAGGTGGGGGGGCGGGATTTTTAAGTGTTGGGGTAAAAGAGAGAACACAGGCCATCGCTGATTGGCTTTACTTAAAGGAAAAGTAAACTTTGTCCTATCTTTTTGAAAGAAGGTAGTTTTACAAATTGAAGCAAAGTGCCCACTTAAAGTATGCTCCCAACAACCCCCTCCAAAAAAAACCCTGAGAGATAGGAGTGTTATTTCCCTTGAGGCTGGCATTTCAAACAGATGGCTTCCAGGTCCTTGATGAAAACATTCCTGGGTTGTAAAACTGGCAAGAGGCCAGTTTTTTGTTTTTGTTTTTTAATTTTTTAAAATAATTTACATCTCAAAGAGGTAGAGAAAGGTTTATAATTACAAGTTTTCTAAAGTAACTGCTCTAAGAAAAGGGAGATCAAAGGCCTATAGTCAGGAAGTAGACTGTCTAAATTTTAGTAAAGCTGAGGGGACTTTAAGACCACCTTGTTCAATTTCAATTTGCATGCAACCTGAAATAACAGTATAAAAGATCATTGGCCTCCCAGGCAAGAGATAGAAAACATAACCATATTACTGTTTCTTGGAAAGAGAAGAATCACAAAGCTAACACTTTAGGAATCCTTCTAGCAACATAAAAGCATAGATCCAACACTTACAGCCTCCATGGCCTGGCAGCCTTGCATTTCTCAAGTGCAAAACTAGGTCAAAAGACACTTATCATCGTGTAGCAAAAAGTTGGAAGGTGTTTCAAAGCTCCCTGCTGAATGTAATGACCCAGATTTTTCTCTGCTTTGTAGAGGGCAGACCAGATACAAAGCTGCTGTTAAGTTACCACTGCCACTCTGGTCTTTGCTCCCATAACCATTTCTCCCTGGTAGTTGATAAATTTCCAATTGTTAGTTTATAGAAATGTGCTTGATGAGCAAATCATTTACATCATAATATGGGGGGGCTAGCCACAATATAAAGTATGTACCTTGTCTTTTGCTATATGCAATGTAAGAAATTATAACAATAGAAGAGATCAAGTGAGCAATGGTATAGCAAGGGAAAAATAGGAAGTATCTCTATGTGTCTATTTAGCTCACCTGCTAGCTGATCTCTAAGCTTTCCTTTGTAGAAAGCTAAAAATAAATGCATCACAGAAAAGGGAAAGAATGAATGAACAGTGAGTTCCTTAAAGGGTCATCCAATTGGGAATATTTTCTTGAATTCTGAAGTTTGAGAGGCCTTGGAGAAACTAAGGAGGCTTAACTATGTCAAGAATTGACAGTTAACTACTAGCTGTAGAAGTACTGCACCCGTAGAGATGGGTAAGAGACTTTGAAATGATTTAAACAGATAAAATTTTCCATGAGATCTGGAAAGTCTTTTAGGTTTGAAAGAATCATATGTAGCTAATTTTTATCTCAGAAATTAAAGAAAATAATGAATGGGTAAAGTAGCTTGGAATAACTTGCTAACAGAGGTAAGCTTCAATGATTATAGAGTTTAATAATCTTTGATTTGAAGAAAGAGGAAGCATTCTTTAAAGACTTCATAAGGTAAAATTTGTACATGTAAGATGTGGGAGACATTCTCTCTATTTCCCTTTCTTTTTTCCTACTCCATCAAATTAGAATGAGAAAGGATGGGACCAGGGGCCTCGCAGAGCTTCAATAAGAACCAAAGCAAATATTTAGAAATTTTTTTTTGTGGTAATTGGGAAGAATGACCTGGGTAAAAAGGGGTGACTGCTGGGTAATAGCTCAAACAAAATTAGATTTTTTTCTAAAGGAAAATATATATAATAATAAGCAGGTTAATACTAGCAACATGTAAGGTAGAATAAAGAAAACCAACAAGGTCTTTGTGTTGACAACATTAAAGAAAACATTCTTGACAGTATGGAGTTTAAAGATACAATTATAAAAATGATGACTAATTATCACAGTATCAAAACTACTTAAAATAAAAGGTACTATAAGGTCAATTTTTTCACACACTATAATAGCTCAGGAATGAAAAGGAAATGAACATTTCCACTGGTGTTAGAAAGAATTGTATGTCTAACAGGAGAGTTCATATCGCTTTTCTAAATTCTTGATTAACTTTAATTTCTTCTTTTTAAAACTTTCCATTGGGCTTTCTTTGTAGTTTATTTATTAGGAAATCTGAGTGAGATCTTAGTCATTTATATGAACAAAGGACTATTTAGCAACTGTGTATGTTATAAAATAGTGTCCTTTTACCATTGGTGTCTTAAATTTAAAGTTTGAATACTTAGTTTTAATCCAGAGAATATGTAATTATAAGATAGTATATCAGTTTTTCAAAATCAAACCATAATTTAATTAAAAAATATGTGAGCACTTGTTGGGGGTTACACTAGGGATTACAAAATAAAATATAAATTGAAACAGATTAAAATGACATAAACCTTTAAACAAATTTGGTAATGAATAGACTTATTGGAGTGAAATGGCTCTTTACTTTTGTTTTCAAAACTGGTAAGATCTATGTATCAATATCCACTTAATGGCATTCTCAACTGTATAGAGTCAAACATACTTAAAAACAGCTTTTTAAACATTTTCCTACATGCAACGGTGTTTCAATTCTGTAATTGTACTCATCTAGAATAAAGATCTGGAGTATTATTTGTTTAATCTACAATAAAGCCTGTGGATTGGGATAATGAAGTCAAGGTTGTTCTGGAATTATTCTACAGAACATCTTCAGAAGGATGGAATCAGAGAAGAAAAGAAAAAATATGTTTACATTTTCTCATCATTCAACTTCCAAATTACTTAAAATGTTAGAGATGTATAGAACTTTAGAAATTCTATCCTGAGCATTATAAATGTTACAAATGAACATTTTTCTATAGCTAAGTATGTGACACAAAGCAGAGGCACCAAAACTACTTTTTATTGAGAATTACATATTTGCTATCTCAGATAAGCATTGACAAAATCATCATAGCATAAATCAGAACTTTGTTGGTCTCCTTTGAATTAATATGAAGGGACAGATTTTTTTTTTCAATGCTTAAGAGACTCTGAAGTTCTTGATGCAACCCATTCAGTGAGCTAAAGTAACCTGACAAAGATCAGTAGTAAGATCTATTACTATTACTAGAGTAATCTATTACTAGAGTAAAATGTCAGAGCACAAATTGAATGGTATTATCTCTACTGAATCAATGTCCTTTTGTAGAGTATTAGTTACAATGGAGTTCCTTGGAGTGGCTTATGACTATCTTGCCCTCATAACACTTTGGGTAACTTAAATCGACTCCCCTATTGCTAGATAGTGGCTCACTGCAGGTTTGATTCATACTTCCTCCCAGTCTAGTGCTTCTAGTGGTTCTCTGCAGGAGCCAGTGATACCTGACAACCTCAGCACATGAATGCCTGATAGTTCTTGCTGCGTGATTACACTGAATGCCTCTCAAGTTTTACTGCATGCCCACTATGTGCCGGGCCCTATGATGGGCTCTGGAAGACAATATGCTGAATTACACACATTCTCTGCCTTCAAGGGACTTTCCAATACAGGGTTTCAAATAATTAATTTTTGCTATCTTCTTTTGGTATAAACATCCTTTTAGATATACACAGCCTAGTGTTTCCTCATTAGAGAATGTCGTAAAGCCAATTTTGAAGGCTACTATATTGATTGTGTGAATATCAATTCTAGCCAAAACTTGATGATCACATTGTGAAAATGAAACAGGAAGTTTAATATATTTGAAAAGGATGCTCTGGGATTCACTGTATTTTAAAGTTGCTTCAGGCTGATAGAAATTTCCTTCCAGTTTATCTCTTACATAGTCCCTATTATCCTGACATACTTAAAAATACACTGTGTTCATTGATGCATAAGGAAATAGAGTTTGAACAAAGATGGAAGATGGGATTGAAGGGTTAGTAGCAAAGTGTCAGGTCCTGTAGGGAACTGATAAGGACAAGGTTTAAATAAAAGAAGCTGTCCATCTAGCAGTGGTATTAAAAAGAGGGGTAGAAAATTAAACTGCCAAGTGGCAAAAAAATCATACTGAAGAGTTAACATCTTTAAAAAAAAAAAAAGGTTTATGTGTCACTGAAGTAAATTAAAGTCTTAGTACATGCTAAGGAATGGTAAAATACTTTCTACTTACTGCCAAACATTTGAACAAAATAAATACACACACACGTGGAGCTGAGATATTTAATGTTCTCCTTTAGTATTGAAAATTATACATCAATATGTTCTGCCTGGACTGAATACTCTAAATTCCCTCATAATTTTTATTGTAATTAAAAGTAAATTATTGTTTTATTTTTATTACTGGTTTAATTCAAGTGGCATGAATATGCAAGCACATTAGCAGAATATTAGTTTTAAACTTAGGGCTTTTACTAGTTGAGAAAATTCTGTTCTCCATTTAAGAAATTGAGCCTTTAAAGACTGGTTTTACATATTACTGTTACCAAATAATTAAAAATATTGACTTAATAATTTTCACAGGATGTTGAAATAACCTATATTAATGAACAAGAAAAAAATAAAAATAATAAAACAAAATAAAATAACTCAGTTGTATATTGCCATTATTTTACCAGGGAACCTTGTGTGTGTGTGTGTGTGTGTGTGTGTGTGTGTGTGTGTGTGTGTTTGTGTGCATGCACAACACTGAATAATATAAAATTAATTGAGGGAACATTATTTTGTAAAATAATTTTAAATGATGTATATTTTGTGAATATTGTGTAATTTTTGTTGTTATTATTGAACTGCAGTTTTGCTTTTTGCTATGGGATTTCATAGACAGACTGAAAATGAAATAGCTGTGTGAAACTTAATATTTAGTCACTATAGAGGAAAGGTTTCATCTCTTCTGCACTGTAACTCACATTTACTTTCTGAGTCTCCAAGTAAGGAAAATATCTCAAGTTTTGTCTTGTAATCAACTTTTCTTTAAAAATCTGCTTTTATTTTATTTTATTGATGTTCTCAACCTTATAATTGTTTACATTTTCCTTTGCTTTGGATACTATGAAGGCATGAACTGAATCATAGGCCACTATACCAACTGGGCGGGGTTGATGCTATGTATTCTTATGTCATTAACATTATATTGGATTAAATTTTCTCAGGATTAGTTTACCTTCACTCTAATCCCAAAATATCTGTACACTTGATTCTGTTGTATTTGAAGGGGCATACCTATGTATAGTGTAGTGTGTTGAATTTAACATTGGAAATATCTGAGAGCTTCTTTGGCCAGAAGTAATTCAACCAGAATTCATCATGATGTAGGCAGCCCTATGTTCATTCTGATTGTTGGGCATTTATTCTAATCAGCGCTACTATTTGTTACTTCTCATTAAGAATTTTGATTAGAGCCCTTGGCCTCCCCCATTTTACAGTTTGGGATATTAGTTAAATTACTTAGCTTTATGAAGTCTTAAAATAACTCAACTATAAGAAAGGGAAAATAATAATGGCTGAGAGGACTCTTTTAAGGAGTAAATGAACTAATAAAATTAAATGGGCTTAGCATAATACTTAGCATATTGTAAGCACTCAATTATAATGATTATTCATGACAGGTATTTTTATAAGTCTTTTCAAGTCCTTTGTATAATCTGTTATAAAAACTGAATATAAAGACTGAGAACTGGGGAGGGAATAATCACTTTGTTCAACAAACATAACTTTTGAATCCAATTTATTATATTCTTCAGTATTACAATATGATTTCACATTCATATGTATGATTCATGTACATTTTTAGTGGTACATGTTTTGTTTAAACCACCGACTTATAATTTTGCTACCTTATATGTTTGAAGTGCATTTTTATCATGTATTACTTTTATTATTTTGTCTTATCTTATCTCAGCTGATCCACACAGCAACATTCTGAGATGGATAGTTAAATCTTATTGTCAGATACAGAAATGAAAACACCCTAACACAGAGGTCAGCAAAGTAACATAGATGTGAAACCACAGTCTAGTTTTCCCAGTGACATATTAATGTTCTTTCTACTAGCTGTAAAGTTACTCAACATTTTGTCCGATTAATATGAAAGGGAATGCTGCTTATATGTACTTATGCTATGCCACACTGTGTGACAAATTTGGCCTTACATTGACCTAGTATCAACGGTCATCAAATATAATTTTTCTTTATAATTAATTTCCTTTTACATAAAATCCTGTATAACCTGAGGAAAGTATGTAGATGTTACCTAAATGGAGAATTGTTTGTGATTGTTTATAGCATTATTTAAAAAATCCTCAGTCTTGGACATTCACAATTTCAGAATTTTGCAATTTTGTTTTATTATTTTAATCTAAATAAGAAGTTATAAAAAGAAAACACTACACATGTTTAATATTTGTATTTTAGCACGTTCCACACACATCTCAGTTATGCCTCACAATATTCAGCTTTATCTTGCAATTAGCAAAACTGAAGCACTAAATTCATATGTTTCTAAGTAATATGTACCTTTTAAAATACTCCTTTAGTTGAATTTTAACTACTTCTCAATACTTTTCATTTAAAATTTGATAGAGCTGATACTTTTTGTAGATTGTATCTAAATTCAACTAAACACAACTAAAAACAATAAAGAAAAAAAAAGAAGGAAACAAAACAACCTCAGTCACTACACCCCTCTTAAGATTTCCATAAATTATCCTTTGCCTGATTTGCCATCTTTAGTGAGGAGTTACTTCCTCTTCATGTTTGAGAAAAGAATTTATAATGAGAACCCCAAACACTTTAATTTTAAATGCTTTCTCTCCCTCAGATAAAAGATGGTAAGGGCTACCCAACAAGGAAAGCAAGTTTCAGCCAGAAGTAGATTTCATGCTCAAGATATCTTAAAGGAATATCCTATCCCTGACCCTTTAGACTGTGTGCTTGAACATGCTTAGGCACATTGTAGCTATGACCGCACTCCCCTCATATTCCTCAACCAGAGAAAACACTCTACTCAAATGGCTTTCATGCCAGTCTAATGTCTGATGCATGGTTCCCACCCTGTCTTTTCTTCTTTGGAGAAATGTTTATAAGTAGGTAGAGAAGGGGATAATGCAGAATAAAAAAATCAATAAAGAAAATCTAGACTAGTAATGGAAATTCACTCCTGTGAGAAGAATTGTAAAAGTCACTTAACATGTATTTAATATATAACATTTTTATTCCTGATACATTCATGTCTACAAAATGTACCAATACTTTGAAATATATGTCATTAATTATTGTCAAGAGTTTTCCTGGGTTATGTAGTCTACTTTATGACAAATGGGCATTTTTTATATAATATGATGTGTTTTAAATTTTTTAACAGATTATTTTATTTATCAAATTAAGTTACAGACCTGAAGTACAGGTCTGTATTTAGACCTGAAGTACAAACTTCATTCTACATATTTGTTTAATTTAAATTTGCCATTTTACAAAATGGCTTCAAAATAAAATACATAAGTGAGGCCATCTGTATGTCTTCTTTGGAGAAATGTCTATTTAGATCTTCCACCCGTTATCTGACTGGGTTGTTTGTTTTTTTCATATTGAGCTGCAGAAGCTGTTTGTATATTTTAGATTAATCCCCTGTTGGTTGCTTTGTTTGCAAAGATTTTCTCCTGTTGTGAAGGTTGTCTTTTGTTTGTTTATGGTTTCCTTTGCTGTGCAAAAGCTTTTAAGTTTAATTAGATCCCATTTGTTTACTTTTGTTTTTATTTTCATTACTGTATGAGGTAGATCATAAAAGATCTTGCTTTGATTTATGTCAAAGAGTGTTCTGCCTATGTTTTCCTCTAAGAGTTTTATGGTGTCTGGCCTTACATTTAGGTCTTTAACCCATTTTGAGTTTATTTTTGTATATGGTGTTAGGGAGTGTTCTAATCTCATTCTTTTACATGTAGCTGTCCAGTTTTCCCAGCACCACTTATTGAAGAGACTGTCTTTTTTTTTTTTTTAACTTTTTATTTTATATTGGAGTATAGTTGATTAACAATGTTGTGATAGTTTCAGGTGTATAGCAAAGTGATTTAGTTATATATAGACATTTATCTATTCTTTTTCAAATTCCTTTTCCATTTAGGTTGTTACATAATATTGCACAGAGTTCCCTGTGCTATACAGTAGGTCTTTGTTTATTATCCATTTTAAATATAGCAGTGTGTACATGTCAACCCCAAACTCCCTAACTATCCCGTTCCCTCACCTTTCCCCCCGGTTACCATAAGTTCATTCTCTAAGTCTGTGAGTCTGTTTCTGCTTTGTAAATAAGTGCATTTGTATCAATTATTTTTAGATTCTGCATATAAGCGATATCTTATGATATTTATCTTTTTCTGTCTGACTTACTTCATTCAGTATGACACTCTCTAAGTCCATCCATGTTGCGGCAAATGGCATTATTTCATTCTTTTTAATGGCTGAATAATATTCTATTGTATAAATGTACCACAACTTCTTTATCTATTCCTCTGTTGATGGACATTTAGGTTGCTTCCATGTCTTGGCTATTGTAAACAGTACTGCAATGAACATTGGGGTGCATTTATCCTTTCAGACCATGATTTTCTCTGAATATATGTCCAGGAGTGGGATTGCAGGATCATATGGTAGCTCTTTTTTTTAGTTTTTTAAGGAACCTCCATACTGTTCTCCAGAGTGGCTGTACCAGTTTACATTCCCACCAACAGTATAGAAGGGTTCCCTTCTCTGCACACCCTCTCCAGCATTTATTGTTTGTGGATTTTCTGAAGATAGCCATTTTGACTGGTGTGAGATGATATCTCATTGAAGTTTTGATTTGCATTTCTCTAATAATTAGTAAGGTTGAACAACTTTTCTTGTGCCTCTTGGCAATCTGTATGTCTTCTTAGGAGAAATGTCTATTTAGGTATTCTACCCATTTTTTGATTGGGTTGTTTGTTTTGATGATATTAAGCTGCATGTGCTGCTTGTAAATTTTGGAGACTACTCCCTTGTTGGTCACATCATTTGCAAATACTTTCTCCCAATCTGTGGGTTGTCTTTTTGTTTTGTTTATGGTTTCCTTTGCTGTGCAAAAGCTTGTGAGTTTCATTAGGTCTCATTTGTTTATTTTTGTTTTTATTTTCATTACTTTAGGAGGTGGGTCAAAAAGGATCTTGCTGTGCTTTGTGGCAAAGAGTGTTCTGCCTATGTTTTCCTCTAAGAGTTTTATAGTGTCTGGTCTTATATTTAGGTCTTTAATCCATTTTGAGTTTATTTTTGTGTGTGGTCTTAGGGAGTGCTGTAATTTCATTTTTACATGTAGCTGTCCAGTTTTCTCAACACCACTTACTGAAGAGACTATCTTTTCTCCATTGTATATTCTTGCCTCCTTTGTCATAGATTAATTGACCACAGGTGTATGGGTTTATCTCTGGGCTTTCTATCCTGCTTCATTTTTCTATATTTCTGTTTTCGTTCCAGTACCATACTGTCTTAATTACTGTAGCTTTGTAGTGTAGTCTGAAGTTAGGGAGCCTGATTCCTCCAGCATCATTTTTCTTTCTTAAGGTTCCTTTGGCTATTTGCTGTTTCTTGTGTTTCCATACAAATTGTGAAATTTTTTGTTCCAATTCTATGAAAAATGCATTGGTAATTTCATAGGGATTACACTGAATCTGTAGATTGTATTGGGTAGTATAGTCATTTTGACAATATTGATTCTTCCAATCCAAGAATATGGTATATCTTTCCATTTGTTTGTGTAGTCTTTGATTTCTTTCATTAGTACCTTATAGTTTTCTGAGTACAGTGCTTTTGCCTGCTTAGGTAGGTTTATTCCTAGGTATTTTATTCTTTTTGTTGCAATGGTAAATGGGATTGTTTCTTTAATTTCTCTCTCTGATCTTTCATTGTTAGTGTATAGAAATGCAGAAGATTTCTGTGCATTAATTTTGTCTCCTGCAACTTTACCAAATTCATCGATTAGCTCTAGTAGTTTTCTGGTGGCATCTTTTAGGATTTTCTATGTATAGTATCACGTCATCTGCAAACAGTGACAATTTAATTTCTTCTTTTCCAATTTGGATTCCTTTTATTTATTTTTATTCTCTGATTGCCGTAGTAGGACTTCCAAAACTATGTTGAATAAAAGTGGAGAGAGTGGACATCCTTGTCTTGTTCCTAATCTTAGAGGAAATGCTTTCAGCTTTTCACTGTAGAGTATGATGCTAGCTATAAGTTTGTTATATATGACCTTTGTTATGTTGAGGTATGTTCCCTCTATGTCCACTTTCTAGAGAGTTATTTTCATAAATCTGTGTTGAATTTTGTCAAAAGCTTTTTCTGCATATATTAAGATGATCATATGGTTTTTATTCTTCAATTTGTTGATGTGGTGTATCACACTGATTGATTTCTGGATATTGAAAAACCCTTGCATCCCTGGGATAAATCCCACTTGATCATGGTGTATGATCTTTTTGATGTATTATTGAGTTCAGATTGCTAGTATTTTGTTGAAGATTTTTGCGTCTATGCTCATCAGTTGTTATTGGCCTGTAATTTTCTTTTTTTGTGGTATCTTTGTCTGGTTTTGGTATCAGGATAATGGGGCCTCATAAAATGAGTTTGGGAGTTTTCCTTCCTCTGCAATTTTTTGGATCAGTTTCAGAATGATGGGTGTTAGCTTTTCTCTAAATGTTTGATCAAATTCCCCTGTGAAGCCATCTGGTCCTGGACTTTTGTTTCTTGGAAGATTTTTATTCACAATTTCAATTTCATTACTTGTGATTTGTCTGTTCATACTTTCAGTTTCTTCCTGGTTCAGTCTTGGGAGATTGTATCTCTCTAAGAATTTGTCCATTTCTTCCAGGCTGTCCATTTTGTTGGCATACAGTTTCTTGTAGTAGTCTCTTATGATCCTTTGTATTTGTATGGTGTAAGTTGTAACTTCTCCTTTTTCATTTCTAATTTTATTGCTTTGAGTCCTCTCCCTTTTTTTTCTTGATGAGTCTGGCTAAAAATTTATCAATTTTGTTTATCCTTCCAAAGAATCAGGTTTTAGTTTCATTGATCTTTGCTATTGTTTTCTTTGTCTCTATTTCATATATTTTCTGCTCTGATCTTTATGATTTCTTTCCTTCTACTAACTTTCGGTTTTGTTTGTTCTTCTTTCTCTAGTTGCTTTAGGTGTAAGGTTAGGATGTTTATTTGAGATTTTTTTGTTTCCCAAGGTAAGATTTTATTGCTATAAACTTCCCTCTTAGAACTGTTTTGCTGCATCCCATAGGTTTTGGATCATTGTGCTTTCATTTTCATTTGTCTCTAGGTAATTTTTGATTTACTCTTTGATTTCTTCAGTGATCCATTTCTTGCTTAGTAGCATATTGTTTCGCCTCCATGTGTTTGTGTTTTTTACAGTTCTTTACTTGTAGTTTATTTCTAATCTCACAGAAAAGATTAAATTTAATTAAAAGATTAAATTTATTAAATTTACGGAGTCTTGCTTTTTGGCCCAGCTTTTGGTCGCTCCTGCAGAATGTTCCGTGTGCACTTGAGAAGAATGTGTACATTGCTGCTTTTGGATGGCATGCTCTATAAATATCAATTAAGTCCATCTGCACTAATTTAAGGCCTGTGTTTCCTTATTGATTTTCTCTCTGGATGATTTGTCCTTTGAAGAAAATTGATTGTTAAAGTTCCCCACTATTATTGTGTTATTGTCGATTTCTCCCTTTATGGCTGTTAGTATTTGCCTTATATTACTGAGGTGCTCCTATGATGGGTGCATATATATTTCCAATTATTATATCTTCTTCTTGGATTGATCCCTTGATCATTTTGCAGTATCCTTTTTTGTCACTTATAAGAGTCTTTATTTTAACGTCTATTTTGTCTGATATGAGCATTGCTACTCCAGCTTTCTTTTGATTTCTATTTGCATGGAATATCTTTTCTGATCCTCTCACTTTCAGTCTGTTTGTGTCCCTAGGTCTGAAGTGGGTCTTCTGTAGACAGAATATACAGTGTCTTGTTTTTGTATCCATTCAGCCAGTCTATGACTATTGGTTGGAACATTTAATCTATTTATCAGTAAATTTAAGGTAATTATCAATATGTACATTCTTATCGACTTTTTCTTAATAGTTTTGTTTTTGTTTCTATAGGTCTTTTTTCTTCCCTTCTTCTTTTGTTCTCTTCTCTTGTGGTTTGATGACCATCTTTAGTGTTTGTGTTTGGGTTGCTTTTTCTTTTTTTGTGTGTGTATCTATTGTAGATTTTTGGTTTGCTGGTTTGGCAAGGTTTTGATATAGCAATCTATTTAAGTACCAGTTTGTTTTAAGTTTCTGGTCTCTTTCCCGCCTAGAGAAGTTTCTTAAGCATTTGTTGAAAACCTGGTCTTGTGGTGCTGAATTCTTAGCTTTTGCTTGTCTGTAAAGCTTTTGATTTCTCTATCAAATCTGAATGAATGCCTTGCTGGGTAGAGTATTCTTGGTTGTAGGTTCTTCTCTTTCATCCCTTGCAATATATCGTGCCAATCCCTTCTGTTCTGCAGATTTGCTGCTGAGAAATCAACTGATAACTTTATGGGAGTTCCCTTGCATGTTATTTGTTGTTTTCCCTTGGTGTTTTAAATTATTTTTCTTTGTCTTTAAATTTTGTCAGTTTGATTACTATGTGTCTCAGCATGTTCCTCCTTGGGTTTATCCTACCTGGGACTCTCTGCACTTCCTGGACTAGTGGGGCTAAGTTGACTGCTTCTTTTCCCATGTTAGGGAAGTTTTCAGCTATTATCTTTTCAAATATTTTCTCAGGTGCTTTCTCTCTCTTCTCCTTCTCAGACCCCTGTAATGTGACTGTTGGTGGGTTTAATGTTGTCCAAAAATACTGTCTTCATTTCTTTTCATTCCTTTTTTCTTTATTTTGTTCCATGGCAGTGATTTCCACCATTCACTCTTTCACATCACTCACCTGTTCTTCTGCCTCAGTTATTCTGCTATTGATTCCTGCTAGTGTATTTTTCATTTCAGTTATCAAGGGTTCATTTCAGCTTGCTTTTTCTTTAGTTCTTCTAGGTTTTGTTAAACATTTCTTTCATCTTCTCAAACTCCATTATTTATCTGACATCCTAGATCATCTTCACTATCATTATTCTGAATTCTTTTTCTGGAATGTTGCCTATCTCCACTTCACTTAGGTGTTTTTCTGGGGTTTTATCGTGTTCCTTCACCTGGGGCATAATCCTCTGCCATTTCATTTTGTCTAACTTTCTGTGATTGTGGTTTTCATTCTGTAGACTGCAGGACTGTGGTTCTTCATGTGGCTTCTGTCTACCCTCTGGTGGATGAGGCTATCTAAGAGGCTTGTGCATGCTTCCTGATGGGAGGGACTGGTGGTGGGCAGGTCAGTCCTCAGTAAAACTTTTATCCACTTGTCTGCTGATGGGTGGTGCCATGTTCTCTCCTTGTTGGTTGTTTGGCCTGAGGGGACCTAGCACTGGAGTCTACAGTCTGTTTGGTGGGGCTAATGGCAGTCTCTGGGAAGGCTCACACCAATAAGTACTTCCCAGAACTGCTGTTGCCAATGTCTTTGTACCCTCAGTGAGCCACAGAAGCCTCTCACCTCTGCAGGAGACCCTCCAATACTAGCAGGTAGGTCTGGCCCAGTCTCTTATGGGGTCACTGCTTTTTTCCCCTGGGTCCTGGTATGCACAAGACTTGTGTGTACCCCCCAAAGACATAATTTCTGTTTCTCTCAGTCCTGTGGAGGTCCTGCAATCAAATCTGCTGACCTTCAAAGCCAGATTCTCTGGGGATGCCTCCTCCCATTGCTGGACCCACAGGCTGGGAAGCCTGATGTGGGGCTCAGAACTTTCACTCCAGTGGGAGAATTTCTGTCATACAGTATGTCCCCTACATACGAATGGGTTCTGTTCTGAGACCGTGTCCATAATTTTAATTTATTCATACATCCAGCAAAGTTAGCCTAGGTACCCAACTAACAATCGGCTATATAGTACTGTACTGTAATAGGTTTATAATACTTTTCACACAAATAATGCATTAAAAAAAACACAAAAATAAAGAAAACATTTTTAATCTTACAGTACAGTACCTTGAAAAGTACAGTAGTACAGTACAACAACTGGCATACAGGTGCTGGCATTGAGTGAACAGGCAAGAAGAGTTACTGACTGAAGGAGGGAGAGGAGCTGGGAGATGGTAGAGCTGAAGAACCATAAGCAATAGGAGATGGAGGGCAAGCTGCAATTTCACTCATGCCTGACACTGATGGCATAGGTTCTGGTTCTTTGCTGGATTCAATTCTATCTACCCTCTTGAAAAAACAATCCAGTGATGTCTGGGAAGTAGCTCATTTTTTTCTTGTCATAGATGACATGGTAGCACTGGACTGCATTCTAAATGTCTGCTGCAACCTTTGTGTTCCATTCTACATTCGGGTCCCGTGCCTCAAAAACTAACAGTACCTCCTCAAATAAAGAAAATCCCCTTGCCATTTCCTGTATTGTGAATCTCTTCCATTCTTCAGTTACTTCTTCTTCCTCTGTCTCTCTTCATCCTTTCTCTGGCCTCCAATTCCTGGCTCTTCTTATCAGTACCAGCTACATCACTGCTGCTTTTATGCTTGCTTCTGGATATCCTGGCCTTGAAATAAAGATACTGCACTGCTGTATTCTATGAAGTACTGTGCAGCAAAGTACACAAAAGCACAACCACTTGCAGAGGATGCATGAACGTGACAACGTACTCCAGACATGTGAACTAACTTACGTGACTGGACATGTTAATGCACGTTTGCATCTTTGAAAGTTTGCCTCCTGAACATTCATATATAGGATACTTACTCTACGATTGCTTTCCAGTTTGTGGGCCATCCACCTGGCATATATGGGATTTGATTTTATTGTGATTGTGCCCCTCCTACCATCTCATTTTGGCTTCTCATTTGTCTTTGGATGTAGGATATCTTTTTTGGTAGGTTCCAAGGTTTTTTGTCAATGGTTGTTCAGCAGTTAGTTGTGATTATGGTGTTCTCATAAGAAGGGATGGGTGCACATCCTTCTACTCCGCCATCTTAAGCTAATTCAAGAGACTGTATTTTCTCCATTGTATATTCTTGCCTCCTTTGTTATGGATTAGGTGACCATAGGTGCGTGGGTTTCTCTCTAGAATTTCTATCCTATTCCATTGATCTATATTTCTGTTTTAGTGCCAGTACCATAGTGTTTTGATTACTGTAGCCTTGTAGTATAATCTGAAGTCAGGGAGCCTGATTCCTCCAGCTCCATTTTTTTTTCCTCAAGATTGCTTTTACTATTCAGGGTCTTTTCCATTTCTATACAAATTGTAAAATTTTTTGCTCTAATTCTGTGAAAAAGGGCATTGGTAATTTGATAAGGATTGCGTTGAATCTGTAGATTTCTTTGGGTAGTATAGTCATTTTCATAAGGAAAACATACAGATGGCTAAAAAGAAGATGAAAAGATGCTCAACGTCACTAATTATTAGAGAAATGCAAATCAAAGTACAATGAGGTATCACCTCACACTGGTGAGAATGGCCATCATCAAAAATCTACAAATGATAAATGCTGGAGAAGGTGTGGAGAAAAGGGAACCCTCCTACGTTGTTGGTGGGAATGTAACTTGGCATAACCACTATAGAGAACTCTATGGAGGTTCCTTAAAAAACTAAAAATAGAACTATTATATGACCCAGCAATCCCACTCCTAGGCATATATATAATTCAAAAAGATACATGTGCCCCAATGTTCATTGCAACACTATTTACAATAGCCAGGACTTGGAAGCAACCTAAGTGTCCATCAGCAGAGGAATGGATAAAAAAAATGTACATATATACAATGGAATATTACTCAGCCATAAAAAAGAATAAAATAATGCCATTTGCAGCAGCATCTATGAACCTCTACATTGTCATATTGGGTGAAGTAAGTCACACAAAGACAAATATCATATGATACCACTTATATGTGGAATCTAAAAATGGGTAGAAATGAAGTTATTTACAAAACAGAAGTAGAGTCACAGATGTATAAAACAAACTTAAGGTTACCAGGGAATTATAGGGGGAGGGATAAATTGGGAGATTGGGATTGGCATATACATACTACTATATATAAAACAGATAACTAATTAGGACCTACAGTATAGCACAAGGAACTCTACTCAATACTCTGTAATGACCAATACATGAAAAGAATGTAAAAAAGAGTGGATGTATGTATATGGATAACTGATTCACTTTGTTGTACACCTGAAACTAACACAACATGTTAAATCAGCTGTACTTCAACAAAAATTTTTAAAAAAAAATACATAAGTGGGGGAAATTAACATGTTAGTAACATATGGTAATGCTTTGGGAAAGGATTTCATGCTTATTTGAGGATCAACTGTGTACTTGCTGAGGAACACTTTGTAGCTATTACACTTCTCATTCATTGGGCTAAGAAATATTGGTTATGAATATGGATTGTTAGATGTGATGATTTAAAGAAAAACATGAATGCTTATAGTCAGAAAATGAAAATAGTAATATCTGAAACTGATCTATACTGATAACAAAAAGGGACTTACATAATAACATATTAAGCATATTTTGAGAGCCAAGATAGGACTCCAAAGAAAATTGTATGTTAAACAAACAAACAGAAACAATCTGGCAACTCAGAAGCCTGGGAGTGCAGAGGAAGTGAGTAGGATGGCCTTATGCACAGACAGGATGGTAGAACTCCCAATCTGGGCAGATGGTCAGAGAATAAAATATAAAAACTGCAGACTTTTTAATTTCCACTACACAGCCATCCATGTGAGTGCTTAAAATATTTACTCACTCAAGATAAAGCAACTTTGTAGTTAACTTCAATTCAACCTTGTTGTTTGAGAACATACTGTAGCAACTTGTAAGTACTGTTGCTGCAAAATCTGTCTAATGAGAAGTTCTATTCTCTTATACGTATCCCTTTCAATCTCCCCTCTATTTTCTTGATTGAAGTAGAGCAATAAAGGAAGAAAACAATCCAAAAGTCATTTACAGAAGCCACAGGATTATAACTCTCATCACAGTTTCATTCCTAAGTATCCATGGTACATAAGACTTTGAAGTTCAAATACAAAAGACCTTAAAACAAAAGGCAATCAAACTCAAATATGCAACACCAAGGTATGATTTGCATCCTAAGTGTCTTTTATTTTTGTATTCATAGAAATTATATATCAATCTTTTGTTTTAGTTTCTCAGTCACCAAGGCAAAGAAAGAAGCCTAACAGTTATGCTATAAAATAGAAACTAATATTTTCTCAAGTTAAGCACAGTTTACTGATATTAACATTTGAGAGGAATATTTTTGAGTATTTGAATATTTGTAAGACACAATGATGTACTTCAGACATCCTCACTAATGTACCAAAAGTAGATATGATAATGAGCTCTTTCTTCTGTTGGCTGATTCAAGTTCAAAAGATAATGTCCAAAAACATGTTATTAATAATTTCATGTATTAAACAATAGAATAATAAAATCCTTGGATCAAACTCTTTTGGGTTCAGTGTACATTTAATTTGAAGAGATTGTTATCTATGCTGAACTCAAGAGTACATGCTCCATGTAAATGTGTTCTAAAGTATTAAATTCTGTAGTGGCCAAATGAACATATTTGTGATAGGTCTGATACACAGGTTGCCAAATTATGTTACCTAGAGTAGATGTTTGGATAACTTGTATAACTATGAGTTGATTCTTTTTGATTTTTTTTTCTCATAACCAAAATTTGCTTGAGTATTGAGTGACAGTCTGCTTTAGATTAAACTCTATAGCAAGTACTGGAAGTGGGAAAAAATTCTATGTAGTTGATTAGGGACGGAATTACAAACTATGATACACTGAAAATAAGGGGTGACACTCTATCTTTAAAGTCAAGGAATTTAAACACCTGTGCATGGATGTGGGTCAAGGGAATATTCAGAAAAAGTCAAGATTTTTACTCAGCAAACAATTCCTTGTTCTTCCAAATGATGGATATGTAAGGACAGTAGATTTAAAACAATTTAAGTAAATGAGAACTATTGACATTTTTGGTTCTGGCCTGACTCCCAGTGGACTTTCCTAAAGAAAATGAGGTACAGATATAATGGGAAAATGATGGTCTTTGCTTTCACAACTACTTTCTTACTGACCCACAGATATTTCCTTAACTTTTCTGACAATAAGCCCAAGAACGCTGAGGTATGTTTAGTACTCAAAAAGCATAATCAGTGCTTTTCTTGTGGCTAGAATGCATGTAAGACATTGTTTATTAATTAATAAGCTCTAAGATTATAGAATTTCCCAAGTATATATTATTTTTTTCTAAAATTGGTTTGCTATAATTTTCACATGACAATCAGGATTTCCCTACAGATGAGAGTGAGAGAGAAAAGAGAGAGACAGACAGAGAGAGAGAGAGGGAGTATACCAGAGTGCCAGTAATGTGGTGCATATTAGATTAAGGAATAATTTGATAGCAGCAAAAGTCTAAATTACAGTAAAAATCAATTTCTTTTGGTAATTGTTAGAAAGATATGTAAATCTATTAAATTTAATAAAATGATGTAAACCAAAATTTCCTTAACTCTCCTGCCTTTTGTGAAGCACTGAAAAAACCCTAGGAATGTATTTATATAAATAAATTATTGAGGAAATAAATAAATTCCAAATCATTTATGTAATTAATCTGCTCTCAAAGAGAGCATAACTCCCTGCTCCTTAAGTGTGGCTGTTCATAGGGCCTTCCTTCCAGAGAGCATGGTATGGAAAAGTGGGTGAAAGAGTTATTTTATATTCAGAAACCTGACAAAAAATACTTTTACCAAGTAATCAAAATTGACATAAACAGTGATGTCATGTTGATAATTTGCACCCTTGATATGATGTGACGAGACCAAAAGCCCTTATTCCCAGTGTAATCATAATTAGACAAATCCCAGTTGGGGGCAGTCTACAAAATACTTAACTAATACTTTCAAAATTGTCAAAGTCGTTAAAAACAAGAAAAGTCTGAGAAAATGTCACAGCCAAGTGTTGCCTAAGGAGATATAATGACTAAATGAAATGTTGTATTCTACATGGGATCTTGGAACAGAAAAAAGAATAATAGGTAAAAAAGTAAGGGTATATGAGTAAAGTTTGAACTTTGGTTAATAATAATATAACAATGTTGGTTCATTAATTTAACACGTGGATCATACGTTGTTAACTAGGAAAAACAGGTATGTGTTATATGAAAAATCTCTCGGCTATCTTTGCAGGTTTTCTGTAAATCTAAAGTATTTTATTTCAATCTTTTTATGTGCATATATATAAAACAGATGTGTATAAATAAATAATATTTTATAAAATTTTGATCACATTACCTATGTTTTATCTTTTTTTAATACAGTGTGAACATTTTTCAACTTGAGTCAGTATTCTTTGAAAACATTTTTTTTCATAGAAAGGCATTTTATTTTAAATATAGCAGTGTGTACTTGTCAATATAATATACCAATATTTTAATAGTGGTTATACTAGGTGGTGACATTATAGGTAATTTAATTTCTCTTTTATACTTGTACCTAGTACTAAGCTAAGTGCTAGGGATTTAGAGTTGATCAAAACTTAATACCTGCTCTCCAAGTACTCATGGTAAGAAGCAGGGTAGTAAGATACAGGTTTTGAAGCTAGCTTTAGATTTGAGTTCTATGCTATCATTTACCAGCTCTTTAATTCTACAAGGGTCTCATTTTCTGTAAAATGGAGATTTTACACATTTAATATCATTTCAATAAACTCAATGTCAACAAATAAATAAATAAAATATTTTAAGAAAAAGTTTATTTTTAAACCCCTACAAATTACTAAAATATCAGTTTTTTACTTTGTTTTAATTCTAATGTATCATATTATTTCTCTTTATTTCCATTAAAGATAGAGATAGATATGTAGGTAGACACATAAATATATAGAGAGAATATTTAATTTACTTTATGGGTTTTATGGGCAGTTCTTGCACTTATCTGGTAAAATGCATTATCTTTTCAATATAACTGAATTTATACATAAAATATGGTTATACAGCATAGTTGTTAATAGAATACAACTTATCTATTAAAACATGAACAGCACAGATTTATATTCTTCTATAATCTTTGTGATTTTCTTCCAATTATATTTTACATATTTTCATGCTAATATAGTGTAAATTTAACTATATTCTCTTGTAGGAAATCAGAGTTTGAGTCCACTGATACATGTTTGGAATGCTCAGTAGCTTTGTCATTTACTTAAGGTGAGACTGCAGATAATGTAGGACACATTAGAGGTCCCATATTCAAAAGTCAGTCTCTTCTTATTCCCCCAGTTAACTTAAGGGAGAGTGACTCATTTCTATCAATGTAATTCGTGTAAGGTCAAAATCAGTTATTGGGGTTTTACCCCATTGCTAATTATTGGGTTAAGGCATGGTCATGTCATAAATATTTTTGCCAAGGCAACATAAGGAAAGAGTTCTGGGGAACTTTTAGTAAAGATTTCTTCACTGATGCAACAGAAATGTATCAATGCATTAACGAATACTCTCTCTTCTGATGGGTGTTTTCCTGTCTGAATTTGAAGCTTGCAACTATGGCAACCATGAGGGAAACAGTAAGGCTCTTGAAAGGATGGCTGTTTCCTAAAGATGTGTTGAGCCCTTCAATTAATCAGTTCTGGGGACAACCAGCCTCATCCTCTGGACTTGTCAAGAAACATTATAAATAATTTCTTATTATTTTAGAAAAATTTCTCAGGGTTTTCTTTTACTATACTTATAGCTCCTTAGTTATCTAAAATGTCATTGGATATTTTAAAGCCAATTTTCAATGTCACCTAAAGTAAAATCATAGATTTTCCCTCTCAGTAAGTCTAAAGCCATTTGTGAACATTAATGCCTTGAAAGTTAACTTTGAGTGGATGTATAGAATTACTTTTTTTTTCCATTAACAGTAGTCATATCTTTTTTTAGGATTATTTTAAGTCAAATACTTCACAGATTTTTGCCTTTTTACCATCTAAATCTGCCAGAGAAATAACCAGGTTATAGTTACAAAGAATATATCATGCATGAGGTAGCTCAATTTGTGTGTATTCAAGCTCAACACTAACTAATATTCCATTTGTGCCTTCTGATTTTCTACAAATGGATCCTTTCATTGGATATATTCCAAGTTGAAAAAAATAGCACAAACAATGCTCATATCCTCCAAATTCACATCCAAAATTACCACTAAGTAACTTTTAAAAATTAGCCTATAGATAACCTGTGAAAATTTAGTTTCTCTCTCTCTCTCTCTCTCTCTCTTTTTTTTTTTAACAGGAAAGGATGGTGAGATGCCCTGCTGACATTTTACCTAAATTATTATAAAGTACAATATTAGATCCAGTATTTGAATTTGGACTGAATAATTATTTGTTCTTATATATCCTATAGCTTATTTCACTGCATAATATATATGAATCATAATATCTATGAACCATTGCATAATATCTATGAATCACTTTGATTGGGAAAGTAAATATACTAATGTGCACACACACACACACACACACACACACACCATTTTACATGTTAGGTTTACACTTATAAGATTATTTTTAAAATAATTCGGTCAAGTATTTTAAATTGGTAATAGTATATATGAAGTTTCCATGACTATAATAATGTGTCCTGTACATTGTAAGCTTAAGACAAATTGTACACATAACCACAATTTCTCTAAATTATAATATTCTATCTTTGTGATTTTGTTAGTAAAGTTTGAATTAAAGCCCTCAGAAAATATTTACAGGTACTAGTCAATTCAAATCATCTTTGTTAACATTTGAGTATTTTTTAAAAGCTTCATTGATGAATATTTACATTCGATGAGCTATACATATATAAGATATACAATTTGATGTTTTGACATGTTTATACATACATAAAATCATTACCATAGTCAGGATAATTAATTTATCTGTCATCTCTTTTTATGATCCATCTTGTTGTCTCGCCTCAACCCTAACCCATGCTCAGGTACTGATGATCTGATTTATGTCACTCACAATAGATAAGTTTGGATGTTTAAGAATTTTAATTAAATTGGATGGTAGCATTATCTTCATCTGATTTCTTATATTCAGCATAATTTTACACTCAGCATAAGTAACCATGATGTTGCTCATATCAATAGTTCTTTCTAATTTATTCCAGTAAATGGATAGGCTACAAGTTTTTCATCCATTCACTTGCTGATGAATGTCTGGGTTGTTTTCAGGGTTTTGGTCATTACAAAATAAATCTGCTATAAGCATTCATGTAGAAGGATTTATATTGACACATTCTTTTATTTCTCTTGGGTAAATACTTAGGAGTGAAATGGCTGAGTCATTTGAAAGATGAAATTGTAAAAATGTTTTCCAAAATGGTTATACCATTTCACATTTCCACCAGCTGTTCTAATGTATATGTAGTGGTATATCATTGTGCTTTTTATCTTGCATTCTCCTAAACAGTAATGTTGTTGAGCACTTTACATTCATGTATCTTCTTTTGTGGAATGTCTGTTTAGACCACTTGCCCATTAAATTTTTTTTATTATTGAGTTTGAGTGTTCTTTATGTATTTTGGATACAAGTACTTTATCAGATATATGATTTTGCACACATTTTTTCCCATTCATGGTTCATCTTTTTGTTCCTTTACTATTGTCACTTGTAGTGATTTTTATAAAGTCCAATTTACCATGTTTTCTTGTGGATTATGCTTTTTGATGTTTTATCTAAGAAATCATTAACTAACTTAAAGTCACAGTATTTCTCCCATGTTTTCTTAGAGAAGGTATGTAGTTTTAAGTTTTAAATTTAGGACTATGATCAATTTTGAGTAAATTTTATATATTTTGTGGGGTACAGATTAAAACACAAGTTTTTGTACATGCCTACCTGCTTGTACCCATTATTCAAAGACTATCCTTTCTCAGTTGAATTTTTTTGAGCCTTTGAAAATCTTTCTAGAATCTATTCTTTTCCATTGATCTATTGTCTATACTTAGACTAATAGCAATCAATTTTAATTACCATATCTTTGTAAAAAGTCTTAAAATCTGGTAGTGACATTACTCCCACTTTGTTCTTTCTCAAAATTGTTTTGGTTTTTCTAGGTCATTGCATTTACATAGGAACTTTAGATCAGTTTTGCAATTTCTACAAAAAGTCTGCTTGGATTTTAAATATGATTATAATAAATCTATAGATTAATTTGGGGTCAGTTGAAATCTTAGCAATGTTGTATCTTCCAACACGTGGGCACAGTATATCTCAAACATCACCCACCACCCCAACTATTCTAATTAGAATGCTGTGTTGAGACATCCCCAAGACTAACCCTCCAGGTTGGATGATTCATGAGAGGGTGGCTCACAAGTCTCAGCATACAGACAAACCAATGGCTCTGATTTGTTATATCAAAAGGGTTCAAAGAATAATGAGGAAAGGGAAATGGTACACAGGGCATAGTTCTTGGAAAACCAGGAGCAAACTTCCAAGGTCAGCATTCCAAGTGGAATAGCACAGGAGGCATTTAATTTCCTTTGCAAAGAGTTATGACGAAACCTGTGAGTTGCTGCCAACAGGGAGATTCATTAGAGACTTGGAGTCCCAGGTTTTTGTTGAGGGCTAATCACATAGGCAACCTCTGCTTAGTATATACCAAAATTCAAGACTCCCAGAAGGAAAGCAGTTGTTAAGCATAAACCATAATGCTTACACAAACAGTTTAGGCACAGTGAGCCATTTATATTACTTAATGGTGGGAACCCTCTTGAAATCTAAGTTTTCAGGCACTAGTCAAGGGCAAATATTGCAAGTAGGACTTTTCAAGGAGAGCAGTTCAGGCTTGTTGTGTTAATTCTTTTCTGAACAGATGTTATTGAGAATAACTAATCAATTAAAATTAAAGAAAATCACTCTCCCACTGTTCTGAAATCACAACAAAAATGGAATCTATAAAAACCATACCAACTGAAACCATATCCTTTTTAAGCTGATTTTCATATAATCTATGCTAAAAAGCATACAAATATCTTCTTGATAATCTTACTGAAAACTTTTAGGTAAAATTCCTCCAAAGGTCTTAAATCATGACATTTTAAATATATATATATATATATATATATATAAAATTATTATGCTTATAATCAACTGTAAATAATAACAGATTTTATAGTATTCATGTTAGCTCCTCTATATTTTATATTTTTTTATTTTTATAAGTATAGGTATACATTTTGTAAATCAGCTAAAGTTTATATAAAATATAGGTTTCCATAATTTGTAGAATACTTTATTTTGATGTTTACTATAATATTCATAAACTTTAACATATATATCTATAATTGCACTAATATAATTAGTCTTAAAATCATTTAAACTGGTATGAATCCTTCAACTGCAGATGAAGATTTTGTTTGACATTATTATTGAATGAAAAAGTTATTGATAATGTGAAACATAAACACCTTAGATAATTTTATTACTATTGGCAAATGTCTCCTCTGTCAAATTGATCATGATACTCAATGTTCTACTAGTTGATAATATCTGAACAGGGTCCTTGTGCATTTTTTAGAATCTTGAAAGTTTAATAACTTTTATTATTGATAGTGTCTCTCTTTTATACCAAACTAAACTTTAGATAGCTAATTTAATTGGAAATTTATATGTAATAAAAAGAGTTTTAATTTCCTTTCAATTTATTGCATCCACTTTACCTTTCTTTTTTCTTCATCACATCCTTTGTGATACTTTGAAATATGCATTAGATTCCTTTGCTCTCTTATTCTTTCAATGAAACTCATAAATAAAACATAATGCTCTTCATCTGTTAAACATGTTAAGTTATGAGTGAAATGTCATGTTTGAAAGCAAAGTTGTCCCTCACCCAACAGATTACTTATTAAGTATAAATGGAAGAGTTTCTTTAAAATGAAGATATCTGGCAGACAGTATTTTAAACAAGGTACCAAATTTAACACCATCAACAGTGGGATATACTGACATTATGGACCTCTCTATATATAAGCACTGAAAAGGGTACAACATCACCTGTACAGTCTTCCTGCCAAAAAGTTTTCAGTTAAATCTAATCATGGGGAAAAAATATGACTAACCTAAATTGAGGAATTCTACAAAGCATTTGGTCTGAACCCTTCAGTAACGTAAATGTGAATGACAAAATAGTTGGGAAACTGTTCTAGATTAAAGAAAACTAAAGGGACATAACAAGTTAATGTAATGAGACTTAATTAGATTCTGAATTTAAAAATAAAATCTTTAAATCATCTTATTTGAACATTTGGGGAAATTTGCATTATAGCAAATACTATTGTATCAATTTCGTGAGTGTAAAGAATTACATTCATGAGTGGCTATGTAGGAGAAAGCTCTGTTCTTAGAGACACATTGAAGTATTCAGGGGTGAAATACAGGTTGATTAGAAGTACCATCAAATTATTCAGCAACTACAGTATAAACACACACACATATAGATAAATATAGCAAAATGTTAACACTTGGTGAAGTTAAGTGAAAGGTTTTTAACTGCTTATTGTATTATTCTTGCAAATTATTGTAAGTTTTAAAAAATCCAGAACAAAAACTTTGGTGTGGGAAAAAATAAAGGCATTCTGTTTATGAGACTTTTCTTAATAAATATTCTGTCCTTGAAAGTTGAATTTTTGAAAGTAGACAACTTCTCTTACATGTCATAAAAATAAATGCTAATGATGGAAAAAGGAGATATCTAAGAAAAAATTACAGTAGCATCACAAAGTTAGAAAATATATTTCAGCTGGCAAGAATATCCTTCTAATTTAGATGACAACATATTAATAATAAAGGTTAATCAATTATTTTTCCCTATGGTTTTGCACTTGAGTTTCAAACTTAGACACTTGGGATTGCATTCAAGTACATACACAAGTATGAACTTGAGTTTATTTTGGGAGTATTATTAGTTTAAACATTGAATATTGCTGTTTGAAGCTCATAGCACTGGGCATGGATTCAGAGCTCAGGCTTCTTGCTCCCGTGTAGCCTCTATCCACGAGGGTTTTTTTCTGTCTTCAGTTAGCTGGTAGAAGAGCAAGAGTAGGGATGAAGCACACTCACATCATAAATGCCTCAGTGTGGTAGCAACACACATCCACTGACATGTGTCATGACAGTATGTGGCCTGACCCTGTGTTCAGGAAAAATGAGTGGAGATATTTCTAGTGAAGAGTAGCCATCTGTGTCACAAAAATTAAGATGAAATCAACCATTTCTGAGAATGTATGACCTAGAAAACCTCACCCAATAGTGATAGAAAATCTGAATGGAACTATACCTATTAAAGATGTGTTGAATTGCTAAATGAAATATAACCTAAATAGTTCAGCCTAGAAGTTTTCACAGATGAGATTTATAAACAGTCCAGGAATAGCTCCATTATTTAATAAGTTATTCCAATAGTTAGAAAAAAGGGGAAACACTAAAGAGCTTAATTTTTGAAGTTAACTGACCAAAAAGAAAGAAAAATTATAGGAAATTATAATCATAGGCACAATGAGTTAAATACAATATTAGCAACATACAACACAGGTATTTATAGACACATATACATATGTTCATTATCCATACATAGGTATTTCATATTCTTATACACATATATTGTCAGAAAATGTTAGTGCATCTTTGCTCTCCTAAGCTTGTAGTCATATATTGTGAAATATTTCTATTTTTTTTCTTTCCTAATCCACAACCAAAGGAACAACCATAATTCCTGTTCAATAGGATACAGATATTTTAGTTGAAGCTGCATTTGTATGTACTACATGATTCTGAACATTACACAAACTAAGAAATGCAAGATGTTGAAAACAATTTCTGGCTTTTCATGAGTTATATTTATTTGGATTATCAATTTAGGTTCAGATCATTTCTAGAAGACTGGACTAATGTTTTGAGTAATAGAATGGTACATGTTATTTCATGTTTTGAACAGTTTCATAATTCTTTTCACTTAATGTTTAGGTTGCTTGGAATTAAAGGAAGAAACCATTGAAAACCTTCTTGCTGCAGCTTCCCTTCTTCAGCTTCCTCAAGTAGTAGAAGTGTGCTGCCATTTCCTCATGAAGCTCTTGCATCCATCTAACTGTTTAGGAATCCGAGCATTTGCAGATGCTCAAGGATGTATTGAATTAATGAAAGTGGCCCACAGCTACACAATGGTAAGGAAATTTAATTTTTAAATAAAAGAGACATAGCTGTATTATCAGAGGTTAAAATAATTACTGTTGTGTTAAAAATCTTTTTAAAGTTTAAAATTAGTTTTGCATCTTTGGCACATTTTTATCATGGGACACAATGTACCATATAATATTTAATAATCTCAAAGTAAAAAATGACATCACACAATGGACTTTATTATTGTTATAGTTTTATTTACATTTTATAGGCAATATAGATATAGATATTGATACTCGGGATGTTAAATAGTGCTTAAAAGATTTTTTTCTTAATTGCTCCTGGCATATTTATCTTTTTGCATCCACTTCCACAGCTGCCCTATTTTTTCCCTTTTCTTTCTAGTTAAGAGCTAGAAGTTTATGCCACAGAAGTTTTTCTTTTGAATTTTTCTAACAACCTCTCTGCCATGGACTGAGTTCTATCAACCAAAATTCAATGTTGAAGTCCTACTGCAAATGTGATGTTATTTGGAGATGGGGACTTTGGAGGTAATTAGGTTTAGGTGAAGTCATCATGGTTGGCCCCTCATGATGAGATTAGTGCCCTTATAAGAGGAGACACTGGAGAATCTGCTTCCTTTCTTCCACTACCATGTGAGGACACAGTGAGAAGATAGCCATCTGCCAGTTAAGAATAGAGCCTTCACCAGGGAACCCAATCAGCCTATACCTTAAATGTTGTACTTCTCAGCCTTCAGCACTATGAGAAATAAACTCCTGTTGTCTAAGCCACCCAGTCTATGGTATTTTGTTATGGCACTCCAGATATTTAATACACTTTTTATCATAGCATGATATGTTAGGTATAGATTTGCCTGTATGATTTGTGGAGAAAAAAATCATATCTATACTGTATATTTAAACTATTTATTGTTATAGTGAATATTGGATTTCAGAACTCCTGGGAACTAGTATACTAAGGGAAAATATTTAGATATATAAATCAACTGATCTACTTTTTTTTAAAATTTGACTTTCTGTACTATTTTCATAAAGAGTTTAAACTGATTGAATATCAGTCAGTTAATAGTCCTAAAATACTATAAGCCTATTTCGTATTTTTCTCTTTAATTTTTTGCTATATATACAAAGTATGTATATGTGTAGGTATTTTAACAGCTTTATAAGAGATATTAAAAGTCATTTGAATTTTAGACTTTAAGTATGTGTACTTCGTAGTGTGTTTCTTTTAATGTTATCTCCATTATAGAATTGAGTAATCAGTTACAACAATTTCACACCCATTATTTCATACCCTAGAAATAATCATTCTAAAATCATTTAATACAGTACCTGGAATGTAGCAATCTCTATATAAAATGTTAGCCATTTTTGCTATTGTTATTATTATTAACATTATTAATGATTTGATTTTTATTATTGAAACAACCAATTGTAAAGTATAGAAATTTCTCTTTTCACCTCAAGGGAAGAATTTATATGAAATAAATCTCATTAAGCTTTATAGTTGCTATTTATTTAAAAGTTCTTATTTTGAGCTTTAACACCTTTTCAAATTACTAAAGACAGTCAGCCATTTAAAAGTCTTCTCATTGTTATTCTTAGACAGAATCTCAATATTATTTTAATTTTCTTCTTTAATCTGTTAAGCAGATTAGTAAATTAAATGAAAATGTAGAAATAAAAGGAAGGAGATACATGCTTTGTAATTCTATTTTCAAATTCTTTTTTCAAAATATTCCATGACAGGGCACAGTACTACTATTGAAATTATATGAAGCGTATAAAATCAATGTAAACAAATACTTCATCAACCAAAATATCAAAGTCTAACTGCAGTCATTTAATTATGCACATTTCATTACTCTTAGGAGTTCCTGGCTTAGCTAAGCCAAAGAACAATATGCCTCCATATCCAGAGGGATATTGGTTCCTTCTGGTCTAGTTCGAAATTATTAATTTAGTAATAAAAATGTTTTTCTTGCAGCTGCTTGGACTGATCTGCAATTTATCACACAATAGTAACAATATATTTTTAAACACATTAAAATTTATATTCTGTAGTAAAATATGTGTAAAACAGAAACATATAAGAGTTCTAGCTAAGACACTCAACATTCTAAATAACTATTTTAATTTATTTTTGAGACTATGAATTGATCACATGTTGTGTCATGTCTGTTGAAATTAAAAAGATTTCAAATTCTTTTGGAAACATGAAGCTCCAGTGTTCTCCCAATGTTCCTGGGTTACTATTTTAATGAAGAAAATTTACTGACCAGTTGTCTTCCTAGATCGTTATTTTCTCTCAGTTCTAACACTTTACAGTGAGCGTTTGTATCTGGTATTATAATTTCTCACCACATATTTGCTTCTGATCTGTGTTTATTCCTGCATATCTCCTCATCTAATCTACTTAATTTGTGTTTTTTGAACAAATTTATTATGTTATTTTTTTCTTCTTCTTAACTACTTCAGTAACAAATCATCTCAGATTTCCTACTACCTCTGGTACTGAATTAATTTATTTATTGCATCTAAATATGCATTCTTTGCTTATTTCATAAGTAACATTCTTTTCTAATTTTCAATTTCCTTGTCAAAATATTTTAGATATGAACTTGATCTTCAACATCCAGATCTTAACTTGCTGTCTGTATGTCTTTGCTTTTTATATGTTTTGCTATGTTTCCTTTGGAAATTTCACTTATTTATTTGGCTTCAGCTATTGATTTTGTGTGATGATTCCAAAATTGATTCAGGGAAGGTGACCCTGCTTGGCAGTGGTTCATGTGCAAAATACTGGAAAATTCTGATTGCAAGCTCAATATTAGGCAGAAGTGTGAAATATATTCTAAAACATTAATTTAAACTTTGGTTGTGTGAATATACAGATAGCAACAAAATAATTGAAGGAAATAGTTCTCTATTAGACAGAGTTCATTGTGAGACCTGTTCTTAGTTCTGGACATCACATTTTAAAAATATTAGAGAGTGACAAACAGAAATAGATGAGAATAACAAGAATAATAAACATTTTATAACCATGTCATATGAAGAAAAGTTGAAACAAATTTGGTTCATGTGGCTGAATAATATCAGGGCATGAAAATAGGTATCTTCATGTATGTGATAGAATGAGCTTTCATTTAAAACAGTAGTGTTTAAGTGCTTTTTCATTCTGTTTTTCATTTTAGTAGTACAAACTTCTACTTCAGTCTTCTGATTTTTCTTTCTATGCTGGTTTATCTATTTCTACTGATCATCAGCCTTACTTCCTTCCAAGGTCAGCTTTACCTTTACAGGAGACTCCTGGATCTTCATTTTTTAAGAAATCCTCTCTCCATACAGTTCTGGTTTAGAGTTTGCCTTAAGAGGCATTCAGGTAAGGTATAGAAGGTGGAAGAGAAAAAGCCATTATTTCTCCACACGCAGATTCAGGCAGATATGTGGACAATGGAAACTTGAAGTAACTTCTAAGTGAGCCCTTAAAAGCAATTGGCTTCACTGCTGTAGACTGAGACAGTTGATGGAAGACTGTAGACAGTTGATGGAAGGTTCTTGAGGAACTCAGTGCCTTTGCATAGTACTTTTCAGAACGTTTCACATTGAACTGAAGGTTGAGATCATTAGCAGAAAGTTCCCTGACCTTCACTTCCACGGCCCTTTCAAAGACCATTTAGGTCTCAAATTCCCTATCCAAAATCTGTCTTACTTAGAACACAGAGTGGCTTGCTTTCCTAGTTCAACAATGTCTTAAACACATACCCACAAATAGCAGGTTTAAACTCCATATTTTGATAGGCATGTTTCTGCACACCTAACTTCTGAACAACTACCTGGGCATTTTTTCTAAAAATGCATTGAATTAATTTCACCTCTTCTAAATATGTGCTGTAAATTCCCTTGTACTTTACTCACAATAGTTTACTTGTCTGGAATCTCTGGTATCTAATTCTAAATAACCCCTCAGTTTCCAGGTAAGTTCATCCATGCCTAAGAAATATTTAAAAATTTTCATGACATTCTCTCCTTCATTTAAATTCTTAGTTTTCCTTTCCTTAGGATTATATGATGTCACCATAAATTTTCTTATGCAATTAATTATCTTTTATGTCTTTATGGCTGGTCTTCACAACTATATTGCAACTTTTGTGACAGAGAACAATTCTTTCCACTGAGATTCAGTTTGTCCCAACAAATTATCAGCACCTGTAAATTATCAGCACCTATCAGAAATTAATATATTAATTAATTTCTTCAGTTCTCATAGATATTTAGAATTGTGATTCTCAGTACTCCTGAATTCAGTCATTCAACGAGACTCTCCATGGTCTTTTTCTAACTTTCTTTCCAATCATATTTCCTATCATTATTTTCCCTGTTCACACAATTCCAGCCACACTGATCTTCTTGCTGTTTTGTGACTATAACAAGCATAATATCACCAGATAACCTTTGTGCTGTTCTTTCTTCCTTCTGCCGGAAACACTCTTCTACCAAATATTTATATCCTTTCTCTGCCTCATTCAGCTTTCTGCTCAAACGTCACTTCCACAGAGATCTCATATCTGAATATTCTACTGAAAGTGACCTGCCCTTCAAAACTCTCTATTTCCTCACACTGTTTTATATCCTGTAGAGTACTTTAACTCCCACCTTTATATCATATATTTGTTGTTAAGTGTTGTTATTACTTACTTCCACCATTAATGTGGTAGCATTTGTTTAACTTTCTATAACCTGGAAACCTAGACAGATGTCTGTACATAGCATTCATTGTTGAAGGGGGTAGTGATTGCTGATTGCTATGTACCAGGAGCTGTAGAAGGTGGCCTGGGGATACAATGGTGACCAAAATAGGCATAAGTTGCCCTTACAGTCAAGATGAATATGTTGGAGCAAAGAAATTATAACCATGAATGATAATTATATGTATGGTAAATACTACAAAGGAAAATTATAGGATGCTATAGGAGAGTGAAACAGGGAAAGCCTCTTTAAATATGTGATGTAAAAACTGAGTTGTAAAGGATGAAGCAGATATTAGTCAAATGAAGACTTAAAGAATATTCATGACATAGGTAAGTGCATGTACCAATGATCTGAGGTGGGAAGGTGCTTTGTTCTGTTTAAGGAAATTCAAGTGTGATGGAATGGTGGGAAAGGCAAAGAAGAGGTGGAGACAATGACCTTGAGATTTTGGCAGAACAAAATTTTGCAGGGTTAAGGAGACTTTTTTATATATTTGTGTTTTTATTTTAAAATAATGGTATAACATTGAAAGTTTTTGAGCAAGTATGAGCCAAGATTTAATTTTGACTAATCACCAGATTGGCATTAGAAGAAATCAAGAAGAAAGAATAAGAATAATGTTAGTACTTCATTAGAGGTCTACATGGATATTTACACACACGTACTGGGTGAGTGAGAAAGAAAAAGAGAAAATGAGGTAGCTTTAGCTTCTGCCATTTTGTTTGATGTCAATGCTTAGCACTACTGGTGCTGGTGATGCACGAGTTAAGTATATAGTATATATCAGGCATTGCTCTACATGTTAAACAAAGTTTTGAAATTTAATCCTTTCACAACTCCTGCAAGGTATGTTATATCCATTCTAAAAATGGCAAAGCTAAGACTTAGGAAGTTAAATAATCTACTCAGGAGTAATAGATTGAACATGCTAGAATGGGGATTTAAGCCTGGTACTATCTTACCACAAATTTCAAGCTCTATCTAATATGCTAATAAATTTACATTTTATCCAGTATATCAAATTAGATTTCTGATATCCAGGATATTTCAAAACATGGATTACTTGAGACAAATGGACACTATAAACCTGAAACATAGATGAGACCAAAGAATTCCATGAATATTTTGCTCCTCAGTTTTTTCATTCCCCTGTTCACTTCACCTTCACTTTCTGCTCAGTGCTACCAGCATGACTTGGAACATTCCACAGTGTTTGTGCTAGAGGCAGAAGCAGTGGCAATAAGACTAATTAGAGTTTGCTATGTTCAATCAGTAGCTTTGAAAAGTAGGCATTTCTGAGCTGGAGAATAAAGCCTTCCAGACTCAGGATAAGAGCAGTGACCCTTCCAGAGTCCAGACTCTAAAATCTCCTGTACATGGTTTACTTGTCTTTCATAGCCCTTAAAGCAATGCCAGAGAAAATGGACAAACTTTATTTATGTGGTTTCTGTTTATGGTTTTGAAATACCTGACATTTCTCATGGTTTCTAGCCAGCAGCATGGTTTTTAAAAAATCTTTACCAATAACCCTTCTAATAAGCCATAAATTAGAGTTTGCTTTGGTAGAACAAATGAAATTTAAATGTCTTTGCTTTTCTACATTGTCAAAATAAAGTTCACTTCATCCATATTTTACTCAGGGCTACTATGTGATATATTAATACTAAAAATTGCTTTGAATATTCATTTTTTCCTTTCATTCATTACTTTGTGTTAGTCCTTTGAGTATCTCATATACATACATGGTGTGAGTAATGATTTTAAGTCAGTATATAAATGTGTCACATTGAAAATTAGCCAAATTTGATTTTCAGAATTTCTTTGTAAATTGATAAGAAATGAAGGTTCTGGGTGAGTACAATGAGTGGCTCGGAGGACAACTACCACCAATACTTAATCCTCACAAGCAGTAAGGAAGTATGTGGAGGCCTGTGTAGAAAGGAATTTCCTCTTGTCCTGTTTTTGTGTATGATTTTCTTTACTTGTTTTGTTGCTAAATTAGACTGACAACTCTTCAAAGGCAGTTTTCATTTGTGTTCTAACTCACAAATGGTAAAATTGTGAGTTTTTTGTGAATTGGTAAAATTCTAGTCTATTGTCTAAGATTGGAAGTTGATTTGAGTGGAGGAGTTTTTAAAAATTGGCAATTTAAAAATTGCCTTTAAATTGTTTAGTGTTGTACACAAAGAGGATATTCAGATTACACCAGATAAACTGATAGAGATGTATAATAAATAGTGATATTATAACAAGTAATTATTCACTCATGTAATTGCAGTTTGACTATATAGAACTTTGTAATTGTTAGGATTCTAGAAAATAACCACAATGAAATGTGCATTTATGACAGTTTTGAAGACTAATTAAGCATAATCACAGAGGATCCTATGAAAATTATAAGCTTTTTAAGGGATCATTTTAGGCACAGTCCATTTCTTCTATTCAGATGCTCTTCAAATATGTTTCCATTTTAGGCTTTCATATTCAAATCAAAGACAGTCTATTTTAAGAAATGTATCCTTCTGCTTTGTTGTTGTTGATAATGGTGAAGAAGATAATATTCATCTACTTGAAAAACATTCCATTCGTTGTAAGAATTCTTTCATTTTCATACTTTAATTTTATTTTTATTCCTTCTACTGAGCTACTTCTAAAACACAAAGATTCAGCACACAGCTGTATTATAAAGTCACACCACACACACACACGTACACAAAATCTACTATTAAAATTATTAAAAAGTATTAGTTATTTTTTATTGTAGCAGATTTAAATTTTTATAGAGTTGCTATATGTCTTGAATTGATTCTGCAGCAACAATATAACTAACAAAATTCCAAGAAGGAACAATAGTGTTAAAAAATATCCTATAAACCCACATCTAAAGGATTTTCATAGTAACTCATAAGTGTTCCTTAGTGTTTATTTCAATCATTTAATGTAAAGAATTTCCTTCTGTGATAAATAATATTTCTACTTCACCACCAGGGAAGTCCCAATATTTCTACTTTATTAAAATAGTTCAAAAAGGGCTTCCTAGGTGATGTCAGAAGAAGGAAAACCCAGAAATTTTTGGCTACAGTGTCTTTTCATTTTGTAAATCACAGTTCTTCAACAATGAAATCAATAATTTGCTTTTGTTCTGATTTTTTAGACGCCTGTGAAAAAGTCTGATTTTGTATGTATATGAAAGTGTCACTTTATTACAAAAATTTGCACATCATGAACTAATCTTATAAAGTATTTATACTTATTTGCTGAGGTAATGAATCACATAACATGGAACTAATTTTTTTTTTATGTTTCCCTTTTCAATTTTTCTCTCAGTGTCATTTCTGTTAAGGACTATACTTGTGCTTAAAGATCTTAAATAGTATTTTTTTAAAAGAGGAATAAAAGGAAGAGGGATCGATTACTGTTCACAAGAAATATGCTAAAATCAATCCTTGCCTAAGGGGAAGCCCAGTTTGCCCTTTGTACACAGGGCTGTATAGAGACGTGGCAGATCATTTCCTTAAAAAAAAAAATATTTTCAGAAACGTATTGTACAACTAAACACAATTCAAGGGAAAAATAACTTCTAATAGAGTATCAGATGTTCCTCCCAGATCCCAAGTTACTCTAATGTATTAAATTTTCTGCACAGAGCTAGACTGCATGTTCCATAAGTTCCACAAACTTCATCTTACTTGTTCACTGTTATACTCTTAGTTCTTAGGATAGCACCTTACTCATTGTAGACACATGATAAATGATATTTGAAAGAAAGAGTAAATGAATAGTTTTATACATTAATAATTTGAAATACTGTCAAAAATTTACCAACTTAAATGAAATTGTTTGAATATTAATAATTTAAAGTGATGTATATTATCTCTATTCTGTGATAATTAAAAATATTTATATGGTGCCTAAACTTACTTTTCATACCTCTTTATTAAAATGTATGTACAAATAAATAAATACATACAGGATGTACCATGATCTTTAGGGTTCATTAGCTTTTTTTATCAGCTATTTCAAAACTGTTTAACAGGTAACATTATTCCACCTACTGTGTATGTATATTTTTAAATTAAGTTTTCACTGGACCTATTTCATATTCAAGGTCTATATTTAATATTTTTAGTATTTCTAATAAAAGCTATTCATATTTAAATTTCATTTTCATTGAAGGTCACTACGCTATCCAGGAATAAATATTAAACCTGGTGGTTTAACAGAAAAGGCACATACTACAAAGAATTAATAGTGGGCCAAATGTATCCTATTGTTGTATATAATTTCAGATTATATAAAATAACACATCATCATTAAAAATTTCTGGATAATAGCACATTATTGACCGGAGATGTATTAATACTTCTTTTGTTACCCAAACGTTATCGACTGGAGACGTATCAATACGTTTTTAGAGAGTGATACAATTAACATCACCTTGTGAAGTTGTTAGAGCTTAAAATTGATCAAGCGTTCATTATACAACTTATGATCGTCATTATCATTCACATTTTGCTTCGTTAGGTTTTTGTTCCAATCTTATGTGTATTATAAATGTAAGAGTTTCAAAAATGACGCGTTGTGAAATTTTGAGTGAAGAAGAATTTTTCAGTGAAATTTTATGCAGATACTCTCTCTGATTGTCCAAGCAACATATATACTAGTGTCTCAGAAGATGATAGTTCTTCAGAATATAGTTCTGATTCAGACGATGTTAATATTAGACCAACAAAAAGACAAAAATACTTAGTGATTGATTCTGATAGGGAAAGTGAAAATGAAACTCATGGTGCTGGAGAATGTTCTTTTGCTTCTATAGAAGAGTGGATTCAAGACAACATTTCACAAAAATTAGAAGAATGTACAGGTGTGTCAGGTGTAACTATTGAATGTAATGACCCACAAAGTATTAGTGAAATAACAGAATTAATTTTTTGGCTGGCCAAAATAAAAATCGCCAGCCACAGGCATTAGTTTCTGGAAAAATCCCCTGGTCAATAATGATATTGTAAGCAGAAATTGGCAAAGGTTTGATAAACGAAATTCAGATCCTGATCTAAGTAAATTCAATAAATGGTATACTTAGGTGGTGGGCTTTATTCCAATAAGTATTTATAATTATTCTTATTGTATTTTTTTATATAAGACAATCTTTACTTGAACAACATAAAAATATATTTTAGTTTTGTTAGAGCCATATCATTTATATTAGTAAAAGACTTTCTGGAAAACAATGAAGATTAAACATATTTTAAACAAAATGGACTATTTCATCAATAATAAATCTAAGTAGATTTATTTAAGACTGATATTATTCAAGCCAGATATACTACTCTAAGCATTTATTAAAGAAAATTTTCATGTTAATTGGTTCTACAGTTAAAAGAACATGAAGAGATTTGCAAATATATGGATAGAGATGGAATTCAGTTTCTTCTCCAGTTCTATTTGAAAGGAGAATAACCTAATTATCAATTTATTAAATAGTGTTTCTATTGTTACTTCTGGTATATGGATAAGAATAAATAAAGATAACCAAGTGATGAAGAGACAGGATAACAGGAAATGTAGAAAAAGTACATTCTTTTCAAAAAAATGTATTGCAGTTGAACTAGAAGAAAATTGATGAAGTTAAAATTAGAGTTTATTATATGTAGTCACTGATTAAGACATATATGCATACATTTACATATACAAGTAGACATCTTTATCAGCATTGACTGCATGTATTAATCAGAAGAAAGACTGTATTTTAAGTAGCAAACTCTGTAATAACCCTAGTTTACGTGGTTTCAAAAATTGACATTTTCCACGTATGTGTACTTGTATTATGTTCATCATTATCATATTAACTTTTATATCATAAAAATTTACAAATTTGACACAGAACTAGAAAAAGCATAAAGAAAATATAGAAAACATTTAGGATATCATCTTCATTAGTTAGGTTTGCCTTGTCATATGCGCTAACAGATGTCATTTGAGGATGCAATAATGTACTTTCTTTTTCTTTGGACTAAGAATGTGGCAAGTTGTATATTCTTAGCTTTTCAGAAAGATTATAGCAAAAGATGTCATTAAATATAAAAAATTTGAAAATTGCAAGTGTTGTCAAAGACTCTAAAGCTTGGTTCGTAGGTGGCCAACGATGTGGTATACATTTGAACAGCTTGCTTCAATAGGTGAAAAGTCTTTAGTGATTTGTGATGGTTTAGTTGTCGGTAGATTGAAACATCACTTGGCATAAGAAAGAATATTATTTTACTAGAGCATTTAGAATAAAATATGGACCGTTTGATGAACTCACTTGAAATTCATCATAGTAAATTGACACTTTTTTTTTTTTACTTTTAAAATCATAAAATGCCCTGCCTTATTTCATTTCAAGAAGGCGGAAATATGAGTAATGTATTCCAGCTTAGTACAAATAAAACTTGGCAATAACCATAACTTAAGCTAAACAACACCAAAATCTGTAAGCTTCCAATAGTAAATTCATCCTTTGGGGGCCAAGGCCATAGAGATGGGAATCAATGAAGCTTCAGGTTCCAGGCCAAAATAAAAGAAATTTTCTGAAAGATCAACAGATGAAAAACTTACTAACTCCAAGATTCAGTTTGGGTGAACAGTATAATATAGGTTAACCATCAACTCTTCATTCAATGGTATTCCTCTATATCAAAGATTAGTAGAATATAGATGTATCCTATTGGCCAAAAAACCAAAAACCGCTATAGTAATCTAGAGTTCCTTTTATTTACTTTAAAAAGCCAATATAACATATCAGAATTAGATTATGAAACATACATAATTCTCTGCAAATATTAGTTTCTGTTGTTTTAACTCAAAGCTACGACTAAGATTTTGTAAAAATAAGATATTATATATATTATATTCTTAACATTAACGATTGTAACCTAAAATTTTAATTAATAATGTCTTACAATGTGTGACATTCCTTGAAGTTTATTTTTTAAACTATTTGTGAAAGGATAGATTGAGATGTCAGGAACAAAGTGGTCAAATTCTTGGCACGGACACTGTGGAAGTAACTCCAACCAGGTGGATAAACTAGATATTTTCTCAAGCCCTTCTTTAAAACATGACCTGAAAGTCTAGGCTGCTTTAATTTTGGCCAACAATCCCATACTTTTAACTAGCTTCAAAATTTTCTGTGATCACTTGATTGCTGACAATTGAGACATTTGAGAGTTTCAATACCTCTAGGGCAAAAAAAGAAGGTAAAGTACGGAAAAAATTGCATTGAAAATTATAAGACTTAGTTTAAACTATGTTTAATGAAACTGTGTGTCTTTGAACAATTCACTGGAGAGCTCTCTCATTCACTGTAAAATGATAAAGTTTGTTTGAGACCATACTGATCCCTTGTAGTCTTTTGCAGCCTTATGATTTTCCAGATACCTTGTCAAATCTGAAATTCCATGAAATGTAAATGAATTTCTAGATAATATAGATAAGTGCCATTTTTTTTTTTTTTTTGCGGTACACGGGCCTCTCACTGTTGTGGCCTCTCCCGTTGCGGAGCACAGGCTCCGGACGCGCAGGCTCAGTGGCCATGGCTCACGGGCCTAGCCGCTCCGCGGCATGTGGGATCCTCCCAGACCGGGGCACGAACCTGTGTCCCCTGAATTGGCAGGCGGGCCCTCAACCACTGCGCCACCAGGGAAGCCCCGATAAGTGCCATTTTTATCATTAAGTATTTAAACCTTAATGTATCTACAAGTAGAACATTATCTGATAATAGTATGGGATTAGTAAATGATTGTGGAAGAATGAAAAAATATTTTACTTTCTTGTTTCCAAATGTTTTATGTTTCACACAAAGAGCATTATTAATATATGATTCACCTACCAAATGATTCACCAATTTTAAGTGTGAATTCAATTCAATACTTTCTTATATATTCCCAGAATTGTGTATCCATCACCAGAATCAGTTTTAGAACATCTCCATCCCTTCAAAAAGAAACTCCATGCCTATTAACAGTCATTTTCCAACCCCCATGCCAAACTTCCGAGTCTTAAGCAGCCAATAATCTACTTTCTGTCTATATTGATTTTCAAGTTATGGACATTTCATAGGAATTAAATTAAACAATACATTGTCTTTTAAGAGTGGCTTCCTTCACTTCATATAATGTTTTCAAGAATTGTTTATGTTATAGCACATGCCAGTACTTCATTTATTTTTGTTGCCAAATAGTATTGAATTGTATGGATCTACCTCATTTTACTTATCCATTCAACAGTATATGGAAATTTTGGTTGTTTACACATTAAGACCATTATCAATAATACTGCTATGAACATTCAAATACAAGTTTCTGTGTGGACATAATATTTTTATTTCTTTTGGGTTTGTAAGGAATGAAATGGTTATATGATAATTCTACGTTAGAGATTCTGAGATCCTGCCAGATTGTTTTTCAGATTAGCTGTACCATTTCACATTCCCTACAGGAGTGTGTAAGGGTTCCATTTTTCTATGTCCTTGCCAATGATTTTTTATTAACTTTCTTATTGACTCTAGCCATGCTAGTGAGAAATGATGTCTTGTGGTTTTGATTTGCATTTCCATAATGCCTAATGAAATTGAGAATATTTTCATGTACTTCTTGAATATTTGTATATCTTCTTTGAAGAAATATCTGTTCAGCTCTTTTGCCCATTTTTAATTGCTATTTTTCTTTTTCTTTTTGAATTGTAAAAGTTTTTTTATGTACTCTAGATACAGGTCCCTTATCAACTATAGGATTTGCAAATATTTACTACCATTCTGTGGGTTGTCTTTTCAATTTCTTAATGGTATTCTTTGAGGACAAAAGGTTTTCATTTTGACAATGTCCAGCTTATCTATTTTTTTCTTTTGTTGTTTGTGATCTTTTATCATCTTTTTAGCCAAATACAGCATAATTATTAGTCTCTTGATGGCAGTATATATATATATAATATATAATATTTTAATACACACATATGTATACAAGATTTTTAACATGATGCATTCAATAAAATTAGACATTTTCTTTAATTATATGCTTAATTTATATTTATAGTATTCAACATCTTCAGCTATTAATCTACCATGGAGAAAGGAAGTATTAAAACAATTTCTGAAATGCCAAGGACCGAACACAGAATAATGCTAGTTAAAGTTCTTGAGGACACTCCCTGGATTTGGCATAAATGGTTTTACATATTAACACAACATCCCTGTGAAATAAGTAAAATTATTGTTCTTATTTTACAGATGAGAAAACCAAGACACAACAAGATTAAATGTCTTGCCCAAAGTCACCCAGCTAATGAATTGTAGACCTTGAATTTTGAATCTAGAAAACAAGTATGAACCGCTTTGTATCACTGCTCTAGATTATACTTATAAGACTATGGTCATAATATTACTTTATTGAAAAAATGTATTATCCAAAACTGAAGGTAACTTTTCAAAAGTTATTTTTTAAAAAAGAAATGGAGAAAGCAGATATTTGGGCCTTAGTTTAAGGATAAATAATATGGAAAGATGCAATAAACGTCAAATATGAACCAAATATGTGAAGTGCAAGGCTAATGAAAAGCATTATTATATTTTTATCAACACACCTAAGTTTATTTCTAAACTTGGAAGAATAGGTGTCCCTTCTACTATTCAAGACTAATTCTTCCACTTGTCTTTTTAATCTCAACCATCCTCTAGCATTATGATTATTTTTTCTATTAAATGTCTTTTGCCTAAATTGTCATGTCTTTCTTTGTATTGTCACATTCTAACCAACATGTTATTCTCTCTCTTCACTTCTCTATCTCCATCCACTCTACAGCACACTTTTCAGGTCACTGTAATGATTAACAATGAGAAAAGGCTGAAAGGAGATGGCTCAGCTTAGTTGTCTGGGAAGTCTTTTAATAGTGACATGAAGAGCAAGTTTTCTTGGAGATTAACTTCCAAAGGATTTGGGGGTAATCAAGAATTAAGTAATATTTGTTTATTCTCTACCCACTTGCTCCACATTCTTCCTCCCACCATGCACTCACAACTTAAGACATACTGTTTAATGAAGAACAGGCAGTCCACAAAGTAAGCCCAAAAAGAAATTGAGTAAGCTTGTTTGATCTGAGTCTCAGCTGATATCTTCATTCAAAAATATCCTACCTGGAGGGAGAAAGACAAGCCTGTGCAGAGTCCAAAACAAAACCTTTGCTGCATGTCACCAGTACTAAACAATTTCATAGTGGTAGAATTCCTTTTGATCTAAACTGAAAAAATGAGAGCTCTCAAATTTTTCAATAGGCATAAAGAGGGGAGTAGGCTGCAGAATGATGTTGAAGTTTAGGGCACAGTAAATCCCCCAGGCCTTCATATTCTGGAATAAAATATAGAAGCAATGATTCCCTGAGGGTCAAAGGACAACTTGACTGCTCTTAGGGGATTAGGAAATAAGCTTCCCAAATATTATAATAATATGTCCATATCCAAAAAAGGATTGCCTAATTTCCAACACTACTAAATTTGTTATTGAGATTTATTTTATATTTGCATTTTTTGGGGTTATTACTTTTGCTTATTACTACTATACAAGATGGGAAAGTGACAAAAGTGACTTATAAATAATTAGGTATACATTTTGAAAAAGTTGAAACATGGCTTTAACATAGACAAAATAAAAACCATGACTCTGACAAATATATACTGAGCAAATGACAAAAAATGTATTTATCTCATGAATGAGAACATAAGCAGGATGGTAAAATTAGTTTAAGGATGACAAAATCACTAAGAAAAAGAACACTGAAATAAATTTGCAATGTTAAAGACAAACCTGATTAATGTCACACAAGGCAATAAAATGTTAAGCATTAAGGTTTATCTTTTCCGTAAGGCAGAAATAACTTGGTCTATCATTACTCTTCAAGTTAATATGTAATTTCACAGAGTTTAAGCCCTAATCAACTTAGAAATGGTAAGTCAAATGAAGGTATATTCTCCTAGTAAATTAAATAATTCTTCAATGGTGACTATTATACAATGTTCTGATATGACATTAAAATGATATACAGACATACATGAAACTTATTTTACAAGTGAAGCATAATATTCCTTAGCAATATAGAAAACAGAAAAGAAGTGCAAGGAATTAAAATTTCTTCACAATTTCACCAAAATAATATTAACAATCAGATGACTATAAGCTAGACAATGCTCTAAGTATATAACATATATTAACTATTTTAATCCTAACAATGCTATAAGATAGGTAGTATCTTTACAAAGAAACTGAGGCAAAGAAAATTTCATTAACTCACTGTACCTCACTCAGTGAGTGATGGAGCCAGAATTCAAATTAGGGAGGTTAGTTTCAAAGTCTGTAATTTTAACTATTGCACTGTACTGTCTCTCACTAACACCCTTCCCTATATCTTGATTCTTCCTCAACTGTTTTAGTGCCATATGAGTGTCTTCCTTTCCATCAGCAACTCCTAAGATCACCTCAAAGAGTAGTATAATAGTAATAATAATTCTGATTGGCATTTTAAAAAATAATAAAATGTAAATAAGAGCATCTCAAGCATGTAATTTTTGATTGACCTCAAATAGACACTTAAAATTTCTCTACAATCACAACATCAGTACAAGAAATCTAGCACCTGTCCAAATCAGATCACCATCCCCACAATGTGGGATTTCTTGAACCCCCATTGCAGTATGGCTTCCTCAAAATCCTTTCTACCTGTTGTTCCCTCAGTGGTCAACACTGTCCTTTGAGAACAGCAAGCATGTTGTGTTTAAGACATGTGCTCTTTATAACATATTTACCACATATGTACATATCCCAAAAATTTACATTATTTATTTTGCTTGTTCTTTTTTGTGTGAGAATAGTAATTATAATTGACATTTTCTAAAAGAAAAGGCATATGTAATAGTACATATTGGGGTAACAATTTAACTTGTCTTTTCTTTTTTTTTTTTTTTTTGGCTTTTTACTCAAAGCATAAAGCAGAGATAATACTTTATACCAGGTTAACATGCAACTTAAAAAAAAAAAGGTAATATACATATTAAACATGGAAATTCACCAGTAAAATCATGTTTGTCATTCTTGAGCCTTATAAGAATTGTAATACATCATAGTTTACAGTGGAGGTAAAAAAGCATTTTATTATTTACCTTTCTTAAGTTAGGTGGTTAATTTTCTTAAGTCTAAATCTGATTAAATCTGCTCCCAGCTAGATTCCTTAGTGGTTTCCCGCAAACTACATTAAGTATAAACTATTAGCATACAGTGTTTTTATAATCTGGTATCTAACTAGCCTCTCCCAAACTTTTTTATTATTCTTTCATGTAACTTTGTTCTTACATCTATTGCAGAACTTATTACATTTTGTGTGTATTGTTTATTCCTAATTTCCATTAGACATTAATTTTAAAAAACTAGAGTCTATTGGTCTACTTCACCTAAAACTTAACGTTGTTTTGATTAAATGATTGAACAAATGAATGAATAATAGAGTGAAAACATGAATGAAGGAAAAGGGGAAATAAAATTCCGACTCAATATTGAGGAAAGGAGAGCATGGGGACAAGGTTAGGATTTGAAAGCTTGTCTTCAAATTGAGTTTGAAATGACCAAGTTTCAACAAATAGGGAGGAAAGAAATTTAAGACAGATTTGTCACATGGATTTGGAACATTGTAAAATAGTTTCAGAAATAATTATAAACCTGGATTTGTTAAACTATGCCAACTCTCAGTCCATATGCAGCAGCATTTATCTCACTTGAAACACCTAAGACATTGAAGTGCACGACTGAGATTAGCTGACTAGAAGTGCATTATTGCTCTCTCTTTGAAGGACAGGGATTACATCTGTATCAATAGAAACACGTATTACAAATCGTCTTGCAGACAACACAGGTGACTTATCTTGCTAGGTACCTTACATTATCAGATTTCTAGTAAGATGTTTGATAAGGTTTCTTTTTACTGAAGAAAGAGGTTTTTAGTTTCTTCCAAAGAAAATGTTATTGCAATTGCAACCCTGTTTTAGTTGTTTATTGGCTAGATTTTCTTATGGAAAAGAAATATATGTCCCTTTTTATTTGGTCAGTAAGATCATTTACATTTTAACATACAGAAGCTTTCTAGTTATCTGCCAAGTTGGTGCTGAAACAGCATTAGTCATTAATTGTTATGCAGAAATAGACTTTATGAATATGCTAAAATGAGATAGGGGTTAACACATGACTTTTTATATATTTGTATTTTTAGTGTTTCTGTTAATTTCCTGTACAACCTTTACTTTATGAGTGCATAGAGAGGAGAATTAATATTTGTGAGGTGTTTTATGTCCGAGATAATATGTGAACAAACAAGTGTTTGCTGACCTCTCTCTTTTTCTCTTAAGAACATTTGAGAATGAAAAATTTAAATGAACAAGAATCTTTTACATTTATTGTTACCTTTTTTCTGTGACTAATTTTAGTATGAAAAGGCATATCTGTATACATCTCCATAATATAAAGAGCTCAAGGTTGTCATAAATTTATGTAAAATCTAATATTTTTAAGGACATGTCCAGACAAGCACAAATAAATACCCAAGAAAGCCCATTTGTGTCTTACTATATTATTCATCAATTTAGACATCTTTTTATCAATGCAATGATTTTTTTAATCTAATTTTTACCCTCTTTTACCTTCTGATATGTGTGAAGCACAAATAAATACCCAAGAAAGCCCATTTGTGTCTTACTATATTATTCATCAATTTAGACATCTTTTTATCAATCCAATGATATTTTTAGTCTAATTTTTACCCTCTTTTACCTTCTGATATGTGTGAAATAACATTGTATGTAGGATTCTACATGGTGACATTGATTTAGAAATGTCACTTTTATTATAATCGTTTCATGGGTACTGCCTATCTGTTAAAAATAACACTAATGGACTAATGCTTTATAACTTTTAACATTTATTTAACTTTTCTAATTCTCTTTTAAAATGATGTTAACCTAGGAATCACATATTGTCTTCTAAAATTGGGCAGGTGACAATCTCACATATATTTTAAATGAATGGGAATTCTGATAAAGATGGTAAGCACTGTTTTCACAGCATCTTTTATGAAACTTCGAAATGAATGGAAAAAGAACAGAAATAAAGAAGAAAATGTATCTACTTTTGAGTTAGAGTATTGTAACTCAATAATGTAAATTGTGAAGGACGAAAGCTGCCAAATAAGTAAATTTAGGCCAAATGTAAAAGGGAAGCACCAATTTGACATATATCTTCTTTCATTTGTATCAAGATACAAGCAGGGGAATTATGTCAGAAGGTAGATTATACTTTGAAGACATGAAAGGACATTGCTGGATCATAAGAGAAATGAGGATACTCCATTTATGCTCTATCAGCTAAACTGGAATAATGGAAGAAGCACAGCTGAAAGATACATACTCAACTTCTTTTTTAGCCAATTATAACCTAAACATGAGGATGAGGCAGGGCCAAATAGAGAACAGAAAGTCAAATAGACTGAGTAGATTGTCTTGGGTGCTGCACGGTGATGGTTGCTTCAGGCTGCCCTGGCTTCTCACCCAGACACTGGGCAAGGTTGAAGTCTCAGGATACTCTCCTTAACTTACTACTAGACCTCACTGCAGGGCTGATCTTGCCTATGTGGTAGGGGATTCCATCTGTTTCTAGAACAAAATCTGTGGCATTAACATACCCAGCATGCATTTTTCTACCACCTGCCTTATGTTTCTTTTCCACTCAAGAAAGTTTGCAGCCAAACAACAACAAAAAGAAAAAACAAAACAAACAAACACGCATAAAAAGCACAAATTAACCATCTAAGCAACAAGTTTAAACTCTATGGAAAAAATTCACACTATGTCAGGTGGAAAAGACCATGCAGTTTCAGAAAATTTACAGCATCCGTCCTGGGCACCTATGAGTCCCAGATACACATGTTTCCATTTAATAGTAGCCATCAAACTCATCATCATAATCTTTAACAATTAGCATATATTCTACAGATAAATTGAGGAAATACATATTGCATGTAAAATATGTAGATGCTTTGAAAGAATACCCTACTTATTATAGGAAAGGGAATATAATTTCTAGAGCGATTCTCATTGAACAAAACATTTAAAGTAAAATAACCAGCCCTCAAATAGTTGCTACTCCTGAGTCAAAATGCCAAATTAGTCCATGATGGTGTAAGACAAGCTTGTTCATGTCTTCAGATTTCATATTTCACACACATGCTACTATGACTTGTAAGCTGTATTTCCAAAAATTCATAAGAGGTACAAAATATTGTTGAAATTGTGAAAAGTTTATATGTTTGCAGGACATATGAGAAATCGTGTCTGAATAAATAGCTGGAAAAGTAGGACATAATCAACTGTGAAGGGACTATTATAATAAGTTATTTGGATTTTTTTTCTATAATTGAACGGGAATCTTGAAAAGCTTTTAGGTAGGAGAATGCCACAAACAGTGTTTTACAAAGATGATGGAGAGGAGAATATAGTTAATTGATTAAAGAAAGGACACACCAGAAACCAGGAGAACTGCTATAGGCCATTGTAATAATCTCCTTTATGAGATGGCTGCACCTAGACTCAGAAAGGAGAAGGATTTGGGAAAGGTTACAGAGGCAAAAATCACCTGATGAAGATTGAAAACTAAATCCCATTGAGCCTGACCTTTAAGAGCATTGTACTGTTGTGGTTGACTTTAAACTATATTACGTTTGTGGTTTGATGAAGCATGGCCGGTTATCAAAAACATCTGCAATTGGCTCACATAAACTGACTCTATGAGATATCATTTCATGAAGTTCTAGCAAAGAAAAGGAGGTAAACAAGGGTGGGAGAGAAATCATCCACTTTGTTTCTTTCTCATACAACATTCAATTTCATGACCAGGCAAAAATAAACAGTGCATTTCTAAAAATACATGGATACAAGATAAAATGTAAGTGGCATTTCTGGAGAAAATGTTTAAAGCTTTTAATTTAAAAAAAATACTCTTAATAATATAAGCCATATTTACAAATTATTTTTAAAAAATAAGTCAGCAAATTAAAAAACATGGCAAAGCCATATTGAAAAACAAAACTGAATAAAGCGACAGATCTGGAGCACATTCTTGGCACACCTTCCCTTCCTAAGGCACACCCTCCCTTCCCACCTGAGGCAGAGGGCTCCTCTATGTCCCCAGAGTTTCCCAGGGGAAACCCAACCCAGCCCCACACCCTTCCCAGGCCCTCAAGGTGCCCTGCATGCGGGTACTGATGGACTCGGAGAGTCCTCCACCCTTGCACCTGGAGAAGCACATTGGTTTCCTTACCCTTCAGCAGTACTAAGCCCAGTCGGGGGACCTGGCTGAAAAAGTGGCTGTGTAAGAAACACCAGGATTTTCCCAGATTTGGAGGGCAACTTGGCGAGAGGGGAAGGGGAGATCTCAAAATCTTGAAGAAGATAAAGAGCAACATGAAGGTTGGTAAGGTTTTCATCTGAACCAGACCTTGGATGGGGTATGAAAACTGTGTGATCCGGAAGTGCAGTGGGGTGAAGAAGCACCTGAGCTCCAGCTTGTAAGGTGCATTATCCCCATGCTGGAGTAGCTGCTGGTCTTAGGGGACCTGATCTCTGATGACGAGAACACTGAGGCCAAGAGGCCCCACACTTGGGGCACATCTTGTTCACCTGCTGCCACAATCAGCACCTGGTCCTGTCCCCTACAAGGATAAGGCTGCTTCCTTGGAGAGATAACTGGAGGGAGATTATACAGCAAGTGGATAACCTCATAACAGCACTGAAGGGGCTTGGAGTTCCTCCAGGAACAAGCCAGTGGGCAGCCACAGTGAATAGTAGCTGAAGGAAAGGAGGGCAGGAAGACAGGAGATCCTAGCAGACTCAGTGACTTAGCACTGTGGAACAGGGAGATATGATATCCCTGTGCTTTCCCAGACCCAGCCATCTATTACTTCCCAAGATGGTGGCACCTGGTGCATGGCTGGCATGGAAATACCATGTGAAAATCAGTCAGGAAGCTTTTAACTTAAAAAAAAAGTTTAAAAAAACCCCTGAAACTAACATTTCAAAGCTATATAACTCACTCATAGAAAAGTTGATGCCAGTCACATTATTTGCCAAGGGGTTTATAAAAACAACTTCAAATGAGTTGAGAGACAGTGAAATAACATCTCAGGGAAAAAGTGGAGTGAGATAGCAAAATTTCTATTCCAAAAGAAGCAGGTCATTCTTTGGTGACAAGAGAGAAATTCCAAATTGAAAGTTCATTCACATAACTCAAAAGGCCAAAGGTGGGGGTGAGTTTTAGGCATGGCCAAATGTTGTATTCAGTAAATGAAATTAAGTTCTTTCATATTTGCATCCTTTGGGTTGACTCCAATCCCAAATTCTGAATGATTCACATTGCTGTTCTTCACTGATATCAAATCATTATTTTTCACCTACTCTTTTAAGTGTTATATTTCATTTTTATCTAAGTTGTTACGTGGATCTTTTAATTTTTTTAACTTAGAAAATTATTTATCTGTGGTGTATTGACCATTCACCACATGTTTTGCAAAAACACTGAAAAATTTCCAAACTGGTCTTAAATTTTGGAGGTGAGAGTGGTGCAATAAATATACTTTAAGACCTTGTCATCCAGGCCCCTTGTTATAGATTGTGATACAATGTTGAATATGACAATATTTATCTACTGCAGAAAGTTTTCAGTGCTGTGGAATTTGCCAGACTATTTGGGGCCCACAAAGGAAGGGACCTGTAACTCTGAGGAATTTAAGGAAAACCACAGATAATTTCATGCCAGATCTGAGACTTGGGGAAGGGAAGGGAAGGGAAGAGAAGGAAAAGGAAAGGAAGATGAAAATAAGAACAATAGCAATGAATAAAGAATATAGTAAGATATTAATTACTGATAATTTCTAGGTTTAATATGGTGCTTTTACTAGCTTCATAATATGCCATTAATAAACTCAGAGTGTTTAAAAATATAGTTTTGTGAGTTATCCTCATCACTTAGCTGTATCCTAAACTGTAAAGATTTATCTTTCATTTAAAAAAATCTAAAAATTATTTCTGAGACCCAAAAAAGTCATTCATGCAGTGAACAGGATAATTTTATTGATACATATCATTGTTATTTGATCAACTAACTACTGAGAAAGTATTTTGGAGGTAATGAGAAAACATCTGGACATTAAGCTAAGATTTTCTTTTTGATTCTCTCCATCAGAAAAACAATAATGACTGCAAAGTCTGAATACGTTTTGCTTTGGATTGCTCAATAGTGGTGTATTAATTTATTGATATTTTGTGGACTTTAGGTATTCACTGTTTTAGCCTCCCTTACACTGTAATTTTTAAAGAAAATTCTATGGAATAATATTATGTGAAATATTTTACAACAGGGTGATATTTTCACTCTAGAAACAGTATTTATGTAGATGTAGATTCATTTGGAATAAATTCTCTCTGCATGTAAAAGTATGCTTATTCTGCACAAGTTTCACCATAAAGCAGAGGCAGTTAATATTTCTTCTGGGTTAAAATATGACAAGTAAGCACCTAACTTGCAATTTTATTTCCTTTTCTTTTCTTTCTCCCTCTATCTTGAACATCCACTGAATTATTCCCCTATTCTATTACATAATAGAATTATATATATATATATATATGTGTGTGTGTGTGTGTGTGTGTGTGTATACATAGAATTCTATTATTTAATATAAGTAAATAATTAGAAGTTGTCATAACTTAGATGAAGCCATATTCAGGAACTTAATACAGAATAAATATTTAAATAGAATAAATACTTTTAAATTAGCAATATGTGTCATGTATAGTACATTAATATTGAAGATTATTTTTTAATATTTTTAATATATATGGAAAATACCATAGTGTAAAAAAGGGCAAACACTCTATTTTAACACTGTAAAATGATAGGTAAAATTGTGTAATCAACTCTGTATTAGTTGATGAATTCAGAAGAAATATTGATAAATAAAAGTTCTTTTATTATGCAGCTCAACCTTTATTTACCAAAGGAAACAAAAATAATATAAACCAACATCCCCTATAGCTTCAGAAATTGATGTCTAAATCAGGTAGTATAATGAATAGGTATTATTTTTAGTTCACATGTAATTGTACAAGTTATACATATTTCATTTTGTCAACAAAGGGATCTTTTATTTTAGTGAAAATGTTTTTCACGATTTCCTCCTCAAATTCTTCACATCATAAATTTAGGGACTAAACGAACTGTGTAATTGTTATACTTCCCAGTATATAGATTGACTGTTTGAAATGCTGACTCAGATCTTAGGAAGAAAGGATAACTAGCCAAGGAACAAATTCTTATGTCCACTCTTCTTTCACACCATTCCCTCACCCTATTCAGACTTAAATTACAACACTAATAACTTATACCTATACTTTCGGCTGCAGCTTCTAATTCTCCTTGCTCTTTGAAAATGTTTCTCTATGTACTTCCTTGGCTACTCTCTCTATCCTCCCACTCCTAAGTTTCTGGCCTTTCTCCTCTTCTCTTACTAATCTATACTCTCTCTCAGTATACCCATGACCTATGGCTTCAATAATTATTCTTAAACTGAGACCTCACTTCTGAGCTCCAGAGCTCACTTCTCAATCTCTGTGTATAACTACTGATAGTTGGTATGTTCTAATTGAACTAATTGTGTTCTCTAACAAATTCTCTCCAACTCTTGGCATTTCATATAAAGGTTTCACCATCTGCAAGGTAACAGTTTAATAAGCTCATGGCAGAAATAGATTCCTCCCTCTTCTTCATTCCTACTGTTTAAATAATTTCTATGTATGAAAATTCTTATTCTGAAATGCCTTAAAAAGTTCTCCATATCCATGTTGCTTCATTCTAATATATCTTGCATCCTACTAATAGAATCTTCTTTTATGTAGAAACCTTGTATTGTCTGAATTGATTTCCATTCTTTACAGTTTAAAGCTCCAAATCCTTACAAGGCCCCCAAAGCACTCTTTAGCAATGCTGTATTTCATTTAATTTCATTTTTTCTGGTTATATCTACGTCCTCCATCCTCTCCAATTTTTCCCACAGAATATGCTGTCTAAATTGCAATTAACTATCTTGCTACATTGCTAGTCCTGCACAATGAAGAATTGCCCATTTCTACCCATGACTTTCAAATACCTAGCCAAGCATTCATGTAAGTAAAACAGATATTCAGAATTATCTGAAACTAACAGTAAAATTTATGTATAAACACAAAATGTTATTAATATTTTATATGAATTAAATGTTTCTAGGAATTTTTCAAATGTGGCAATTGCCATGTAAATAGAAGGAAGACTGTAAATATCTTCTGCTCAGAACATTGCCATAGATGTTTGCCATATTAGAAACTTGTAGTGCCCTTGTCAATGCTGCTCATGGTATTTTAGTCACCAATATAGCACAATATAGCTTTAGTAGCCAAGGTGAATCTATGTGTAATGTATACTTAATGTATACTTATTTACATGTTCAAATAAACGAATGGTTTTTAAATTGTGTTTTAGAGCTTTACCCACAAATGTCAGCCACCAATGGACCAACTCTAAAAATCTATCAACTGTTTTTTTTTTTAATGAGGCAAAGATTATGGCAGCACTTTGTGAAGAAATATGTGATAGAAATTGCAAAGATATGTTATCTTTCTGAGATTTAAAGGAAAGTTTGAAAATCATAGAATTATGAATGTGAAAATAAATATTTAAATCAGAACAATAAAAACTAATTTCTTGCAAAATAGCACAGATGATATCAAAATATGGTAATAAAGTAATATTTTTAACAGTTGAGGAAGTTTGCTAGTATAACCTGAAATCCAAATGAAATATATTTTTTCCAGTCCCTTGAGAATTAAACTGATTTAAGTAGACTTGATAAGATGGAACAGAATGGTAGTAGTATGTGTAATAATTGCAGTCAAATGAATTTTCATTACAAATGAAGAAAGTGTCATGTATGAAAATCAGGATAGAAATTTTGGTATTAACATTGTATTCTAGTACCAAAGAGAATAAATGAATGAGAATTAAACCATATTTATAAAGGTTTTGTATCCAAGATAAAATAAAGATTAAAAAATATAATTCTGAGATTATAATTTTTTCTCATTATCAAAAAATGCTAATTTTCCAGGAAATTTGGAAAATCCAAAACCAAGGAAAAAGTATGAAAGAAAAACACTCAAAATATCACCACTACAAGACAACTTTAATATTAAAGTGTTTTGTTCCAGCCCTGTTTTCCTGCATGTTAATTTACAAATACAGCCCATACCTTGATCAAGTGGGCCTTGAAGGGACAATAAAAAGAGAGTTTTCTCACAAATGCCCCTGTAAACCTACTTTGTGAGTCCACTTTTCCTTAACCCACTGAATAAAATCAAAGACAGTCTCCATGACTCTTCTGATGGTTTTTAGCTAATGAAAGTTCTCTCAGGAATCTTTGAGTCACAGAAATAGCCTCATTACCATAATTAAAATGTCCTGTCTTAGAAAGAGAAAAACAAATACCATATGCTAACACATATATATGGAATCTCAAAAAAAAAGGAAAAAAAATCATCTGAAGAACCTTGGGGCAAGACGGGAATAAAGATGCAGACCTACTAGAGAATGGACTTGAGGATACGGGGAGGGGGAAGGGTAAGCTGGGGCAAAGTGAGAGAGTGGCATGGACATATATACACTATCAAACGTAAAATAGATAGCTAGTGGGAAGCAGCCACATAGCACAGGGAGATCAGCTCGGTGCTTTGTGACCACCTAGAGAGGTGGGATAGGGAGATGCAAGAGGGAAGAGATATGGGGACATATGTATATGTATAACTGATTCACTTTGTTATAAAGCAGAAAGTAAACTAACACACCATTGTAAAGCAATTATACTCCAATAAAGATGTTAAAAAAGAAAAAAAAAATGTCCAGTCTTGTCAAACACTCATTAACTGAATCCTGTGAAACCTCAGTGACTGTTTAATAAGTGGCAATTCTCTTAGGATGTTAAGAAGGAAAGAAAACACGTAGTGTATTTACCTGCTAAAAATCCACTATGTGAGGCTACTTTGTTAATCAAGATTCTTATGCCAGTTATTTTAGTTCCTTGGGAAATTCGGTACACTGGGTTAATCTGGGGGCATCAGTTGATTAGTGTGGCAATCTTGTTAAATAATTTCCTGGGGCACTGTGATGGTGTAAATTTCTAAAACTCAGGGATTATTTTGGCAAGAAGATAGCGTGACATGGGATTAAGACAGGATTTTGGAAGCAGAATGCTTGAATTTTTAATATGACCACTTTGGAAAGTTATTCAAGGCAAGAAACCTCATTGTGACTCACTTTACTTATCTTTAAAAGGGCAAGATCATGCTATCTACCTTGCCAATATATTAATGAGTATTAATATATTTAATATTTTAGAAATTTAAAGGATGAAGTTAAAAGTTTATTGTAGTTACAAACCATTTCAAATGATATGAAGTTGGCAGGAATCCAAGATTTTGTATTGGCTAGGCTAATTGAAGCCAAAGGCTTACTTCCTTTTTAATGTGCAGAATTTGATATATAGACTTGTCACAGAGTGGATAATCAATAAATGTTTTAAAATTGATGAAAAGTAGAAATCATCATGTCCACATTTCAATATTAATAGCTGTAAATGATATCTAACCAGTCCCAGAATTTGGTCAATTTAGAACATAAAGAGGAAAGGTCAGTCCCAAGCTATATTGCATGGTGTCCCCCTTCTCATGTAATTTTAAAAATTGAGTTCAGAATTAAAAGATAGTAGTTAAAAGTTATCAAAGTCAAACAGCGCTGCCATATCATCAGCATTGTTACTGCATGTAAACACATGATTTGCCCACCACACTTGAGAATCTACATTCTTTTGAATTAGTCAAGGCCATTGCTTGGAGACTTATGATGAACATAATCTATACACACTTGCAATTGAACCAATCTAGATAAGTGTTTCTGTGTGTTCTACGTGGTTTAGAGGTAGGAAACAAATTGAATTTACTTGAAGTGGAAGGAAGGTAAGGAAAGCAGTTTTAATTGCCTTGTCAATTTATTTTTTCAGGATAGCCATGATATAGTCAGTTTTATTTTCTCTAGCTATTTCAGTAAGGCATTCCATTATTATAGAAAGTACAGTTATGGGAGCCAACACAAAGAACAGATTAACTACAAACCATTGGTTGTAAATCTTCCAAAAATTTCAAAAAATTCATATTATGATAATTGATCATGATCATATCAAGCCCAATATATTTCAGCAGCATTTTATTTAAGCCATAGTGAGAGACAATATAACTTAATGATTAGGTGTAAATCCTGTAGCCAGAATTAAAATCCTCAGATGTTTTTCTCAACCACATACAAGCTGTGTAAACTTGGACTATTTGCTTAAACTCTCTCTCCAATGCTTGAGTTTTTTCAAATGGCAAACATAGATGGTCAAACAGATTTCTACTTTTTAGAGCTATTGTGAGACTAACATGTGTAAATTATGGGTTGCTTAATTATTATATGGAGTTATGTCCTCAAATGGTACCAGAGCCAATGGGAATAAGATGCAAGAAGAATGATTTGAATTGAGTATAAAGATTTTTTTAATAGTGTCAGCTCTGTCAGTTGGTAGAAAGTTCCCAATGATGGGAAGAATGACTATGTTGAAGATCTATAAGAACGTTGAAGAGAGGTTTGCACAACAGAAACCCAGCTGAAATACATGTACATTTCTTCTAAAATTCATATCCTATTATTCTCAAGGTGAGAATCTTCACAATGATAATTTCAGCTGTACCTAAAAATACCCGAGTTGAGACTCATAACTTTAAACAAGAATTGTCAAGAATTCTTCAACTTTCATATTTCTTGACTTCAGCAAAGTTTAAACCTCTAAACTTAATGCACTTTTCTCATGAAATGATGATGATAACAATTATTTTTCATAAATCTTTTTTAAGATCTTTTTTAGTGTTCAATTTAAAAAATAAAAAATCTCTCTGTTCTGTATATCAAAGTGTAAAACTATATAGCATTACATTTATTTTATTAAATCTAAACTAAAAATGGTATTTGCTGATAATTTTGAGTATTTCTCTTTAAATACATGGGCATGTAGTAAACATTCCTTTAAATGAACAAGAAAAACTAAAGACGTAGTATCATGATCATTGATACAAGACCACTATGTTTCAACAGCATATTTTCATATGCGATCTGTACTTTCTTTATACTGTGTTCCCTGGATTATAGCTGTTCTCTCAATTTTATTTCTGTGTTGGTCTGTGTACTTTCATATTTCTTTACCCTCCATCCTTTGGAATTCTATATGTGTTCAGTAATAAATTCTGAGAACTAAAGTCCAGGGAACTGTTTTAAAATATTGACTAGTTTTTTGAAGTTTTGGTTAAAGTTATCACTATTACTCTTTCTTGTGTAGGAAGCATTTTATTTTACAATCTCTCATTTGCTTCTGCCTTTTCCTTACCCCCATTTCAGTTCTTTTCTCATGATTGTATTCAGTTTCTCCTCAAAGGCTCTCTGTTTGCTTTGCAAAAGGCTCAGAATATGCATTTATTCTAAGAAATATTTTGAGCGCCTAAGTTGTTTCAGGCTTTGAGATAATTATTGAGGATTTAGTCAAGTAGATGGGCCTTATCTTTACAAAAAATAAATACCATTGTAAAACTGTGGTATTGAATTCTCTCTTTTAAGTGCTATAGTTCTCCAAAGTGTATTTTGCTTCTGCTAGCACTGTATTCACCATTCAGGCTTTCATTTCCTACAGCCAGGCTTTTATTAACACCAATTGACTGGAAATGCTCTTTAAGGATACTAATGGCAAATCTATGGGTTTTTCTGTTTTCATTCCCTTTGAACTTACAATAATTTGCAGTTTTGTTAATTAAACTCTCCTTAAAATTTTCTTTTGCTTGCCTTTTCTGTATCATGGATATCTCTTTTTCTTCTTTATCCTTAGCTCAGCAATGTTAGCCAAACTATAAAATGAATTCAACTCCCCAATTAAAATGACTCCAGATCCTGTCTATCCAAGACTTAACTTTTCATGAACTTATACTTCTAGCTTCCTGCCACATATTTCCCATATATTGTGTCTTATCACTTCTATAGCAACAAGTGTTGTAAGAACTTATTGTGCTTTACCAGATGTTCTGCCAAAGGTATTATCAATATATTTGGCTACCAAACTGCAAACTAGTGTCAAAATTTATGTTGGCATTCAAAGTCACTTGTACCTTATCTCACTCTGCTTAGTCTACTTTGTTTTCTTTTGCTCTTCCAAAATATGTCATCTGTTTACCCCTGACCAGAATTGTCATTATCTCCCAGGCATACCATACACATTTCCATCTTTCCAATTTGCTACAGTTCTTCTTTCATTATTATGTTTAATTCATTAGCCAACTCATTCATGGAAATTTGTCTACCTACCCTAGTCCTTGATAATTTAATGACATTCCAAGAAACAAAGTTAAGTGCAAAGAGGAATGGCTTAAAAATATACAATTCTAGGTTTAAATTAGCTGCTTATCTAGATATGTGTCCTTGGATACATTTCCTAATCTCTATGAGCCTCATTACTTATGTGCATAAAGAAGATCAAATAAGAAAATATGAGTAAAGTGCCTGACTTAAGATAAATATTAATAGCACTTATTTTTATTACTTTAGACAATTTTTAATGATGTATTTTAAAATTTATTTTCTTATATCTTTACAGTCAGGTATTCAAATATGTGAACAAAAACACTGTAATATAAAGCAACTAAAGAAGCCTCCACATATAATTAATACTTTGTAAATGTTATTTCCGTTCTACTCACCTGCTTGCATGCACAGTATCTTACAAATGTAAATGCTCCATGAGTTTATTATTTGTTTTTGTGGTCATAATGGGCTAAGGCTTTACTGGGATATGCAATCACAGGGTTACAAAATTGAGAAGAAAAGAAAAAGTAGGCTAGGAAGCAGGGAAAGAAAATTCAAGGTAGTGCATTTCTAAGTTGTTAACAGACTAACAATAAAACACAGTTTGTAGTTGAACTATGAGAATGTCTCCCAAACAATCACTGTGTCTCAGATCTGTTCATTCAGGAGATAAAAGGAAAGGAATTATCTTCCAATGCATCTCGTCTTCTGTTTCTCAGAGGTCCGAGTTTGCACTAATGTACATTATTTCTCTGTCACTCCAAAATTCTGTTAACCAATTCTGCTTGTCCTTTTAGTAACCCCAGACTCTAGTTCAGTGGAACTGTAACAACGTCTACTGGCAAAAGTGCCCCTCTACTAGAACCTAGTATCTCTTGCTCAAGAAATCCTTTAGTTGTAGAGAAGTAAAGCACTCCTTCATAAGTGAGTAATGCTGAGAAAGGCTAATCCTAAATCTACCTTTTATTTCCTTAGCTCATGAATTCTAATAATTGGGGATGTGGGATTAAATACCAGCATTGAATCAATGTATATACTATACCTTGGAGGAACGTGCTCCACCATGCATGGTGCTGTGTCCAAAGCTGGTGCTTTATCCAAACCCATAACATGTTTTACTATTCTTAAGGCCAGATGTTTACAGGTGATATTATAAGACCAATGAATCTCGTATTCTAAAGCCCATTGTAATACTTGTCTTACCATAAAAGAGGTTCCTTTTACCAAGGAAATTTTTTCAGTCATAATTTTGTCAATCATACTATATCAATGGATTAGGAATTCCCTAAACCATTAGATGATATTGAGGGACAAAGAAGGTAAACCTAAGTCCAGAGTATGTGTCTATTTCAGAAAAGATGAATTTCAGTCTCCTGCAACATAGAAGGGAACTTATGTAATCCACTCTCACCAGCTGGTTAGCTTGTCTTCCCCAATTAATTGTGTCATATTAGGAATTCACAGTGATTTATCTAGATCAGCCTTATTGAGAGAGGGCTCATATTTTCAGGCTTGGGCATAGCTTTCTTCCTTGCTACCTTGGTGATCTCTTTGTGGGCCCATTGTAGGAACATTGGGATAGCTGTTGTCCATGGTACAAGTAACTCTGTCTACCTGATTGTTGAGAGCCTCCTCTGTAATGGATGCTATCTGCTGAACATTCAAGAAAGATCCTTAGTTTATGATCACTCCAATGGCTCTACTGACATAAGATTACTCCAGATCTCTTTGACACTGATCTTTTGCTATTGTTCCTTTTAGGCTTTTCCCCAGCCAGCAAAGCTATTTGCCTGTTCTCAGAAGTCCATGTATAATTTAGACTGAGCATCCAAGTGTACTGTTCAAAGCTTTGCCTATGAGAAAGATTTTCTTGCATCACTATCTTGGTTAACACCAGTGTACCATGCCAACCCTTTCCTAAACTGGGAATGAATTCTTTCTTTTTCATAAATTTATTGTGAGGAACCCCATTTGAGTTGAGGAATGTACTTACTAGTGCCTTTTAGACCTATTTGAGCCTGTTCTGAAGGCAGTGTTTCCTTTTAAAAATTGCATTCTATGATAGCTGGGTGCTATGCCTACTTCACATTACTATCCAATGGATTTAATAACACCAAAACAGTTTTCAGTCTCTGGATGTTCCACGGTAATATCCTCAGTTACCACGTGAACCCAATAGTGTTACAAGAGCTATCTTTTCAAACAGAGAGCAAATCTTATTTGCAGAGTGTAGTCTTGCTACAGAACTTTAGAAGTCTGAGCCATGGTTTTACCACTGAGACTTGCTAGTTCTCTTCTCCACATTCTTATCCCCCATGGATATTCCCAGAACTAATTTTCAGTCATATGGCACAAATGGCAGGGAAACTTACCCAACAACTAGGACTTGCATACACTAACCCCATTAGAAACCAATAGCCTTATGAACCAAGCAACAAATAGATTTGAATCATATTCTTATGTACCTTAAAAATCCAAAGGAACCTAATAAATTCTGTGCCTCATTTTCACTGGTTGGTTGTGTGAGGGGCAGTGACTTTCTCTCTATATGGAGAAGTTCCCCCACTATACTCTAGACCATGAGATTATTGAAAAGTCTACAGATACAGCAGATCCTTGAAACCTTATAGGGATTTATTTCTCAGCTTCTGGCATACATGTGTTTTAGTAGGTTATCTAGAATACTCATCACTTCTTACTCACTGAATCCAGTTAGCATGACGATATATATTATCAATAGAATGGATAGCTTTGATGCCTTGTGGAATGTCAGGACAATCAAGGTTTTTGCAGACTATATCAGGACAGAGAATATAGTTTAATTATAACTAGAGCTCTGAGATTATGAAAGTGTACTTCCACCTTTGTCATATAAAGAAAAACTCCTTTTGTTCTTTCTTGATAATTTCCTGATAATGAGAATTGAGGAAAAAGCATTTGTCAAGTCAATAGCTGGATATTAATGCCCCAAGCAACTGTGAGATTCTTCCCATACATGGGAGCACCACCTCAGGCTGGTTCCATGCCTGAGGGGATACAATCTTTCTCCTTCCAAACTTTCAAGCTTCTGTTTCTTCTGGCCAACTCTGGTCACCCTTCAGAGATGAACCACAAAATACAAATTGTGTACTTTCGGTGCTTCTGCATGTGACTTAAATTCTCTGCTACTGACGTTTAAAACTAACATTGCACAAAATAAAGATCAGGAGTAAAATTCATGCTAGTAGTTTAAAGTTTTATTTTTTCTTTATTTAGAATGACTTTAAATAACAAATAAAATGCACCATGACAAATCAAAGTTCTGTGGAAGAAAATAAAAAGCTTTATGTGTACCTTTTATAGCCCTTTTTCCTGCTCTTTGAGCAAGAGGCTCTGCATCTTCACTTTGCATTGTGTGTCACAAACTGTTTAGACAGCCCTGCCTCCAGGAGATTCTGATACATGCAACAATTTGAGAACCACTGTTCTAGTACATTAAAGAATCAGAGAGATCTTTGCCAGCTGTTAGTATATCTCAATTATATATTTATATTAGATAAATATAGATATTAATATATATAGTAATATATATATTACTATATAAATATATAAACACTGTATACAAAAATAAACTCAAAATGGATTAAAGAACTAAATGTAAGACCAGACACTATAAAATTCTTAGAAGAAAACTTAGGCATACCATTCTATGACATAAATCACTGCAAGATACTTTTCGACCCACCTCCTAAAGAAATGGAAATAAAAAACAAATTAAACAAATGGGACCTAATGAAACTTAAAAGATTTTGCACAGCAAAGGGAACTATAAACAAGATGAAAAGACAAGCCTCAGAATGGGAGAAAGTATTTGCAAATAAAGCAACTGACAAAGGATTAATCTCCAAAATATAAAAGCAGCTCATGCAGCTCAATATTAAAAAAACCAAAAAATCCAATCCAGAAATGGGCAGAAGACCTAAACAGAAAATTTCTCCAAAGAAGGCATACAGATTACCAACAAACACATGAAAGGATGCACAACATCACTAATCATTAGAGAAATGTAAATCAAAACTACAATGCATTATCACCTCACAGCAGTCAGAATGGCAATTACAAAAAAATGTACAAACCATAAATGCTGGAGAGGGTGTGGAGAAAAGGGAACCCTCTTGCACTGTTGGTGAGAATGTAAATTGATACAGCAAATATGGAGAACAGTATGGAGGTTCCTTAAAAACCTAAAAATAGAGCTACCATATGACCCAGCAATCCCACTGCTGGGCATATACCCTGAGAAAACCATAATTCAAAGAGTCTTGTACCACAATGTTCATTGCAGCTCTATTTACAATAACCAGGACAAGGAAGCAACCTAAGTGTCCACTGACAGATGAATGGATAAAGAAGATGTGGCACATATGTACAATGGAATATTACTCAACTTAAAAAGAAACGAAATTGAGTTATTTGTAGTGAGGTGGATGTACCTAGAGTCTGTCATACAGAGTGAAGTAAGTCAGAAAGAGAAAAGCAAATACCATATGCTAACATATATATGGAATAAAAAATTGGTTCTGAAGAACCTAGGGGCAGGACAGGAATAAAGATGCAGATAGAGAATGGACTTGACATGGGGAGGGGGAAGGGTAAGATGGGACAAAGTGAGAGAGTGACACGGACATATATACACTACCAAATGTATATCTATCTCATTAGATAGCTAGTGGGAAGCAGCTGCATAGCACAGGGAGCTCAGCTCGATGCTTTGTGTCCACGTAGAGTTATGGGATAAGGAGGGTGGGAGGGAGATACAAGAGGGAGGGAATATGGGGATATATGTATAGATATAGCTGACTCACTTTGTTATACAGCAGAAACTAACACAACACTGTAAAGCAATTATACTCCAATAAAGATGTTTAAAAAAAGAATTAATAAAACTGGCAACCATTCACTTTAGTCTGGCAGATTTGGATCTGAGAAGTCTTAAAGAAATTCAATTTTATGTCATTTCCTAAGCACTGATAACAAAATTGACAAGAAAAAGAAGAGTTGAACACACTGACAACTCTTTGAAAACATTTCTTTTCTTTTCTGAATTATATATATATATATATATATATAAAATATGTATATGAGTGTATATATGTTATATATATACACAGAGATAAATTGAATTATTGAAATGTGTTTTTAGACAGTGATTGCCTCATATTTGTTTTCCTGCCTTTAGAAAATGTCTTGGGAAAGATAAAAAGATGTATGTAAATAAGCAATATAGTCTGTGAAAAACATTTTTTTAATTTGTTTTTATTTCTGAAGGAGTACAGAAAAGAAAGCAGGTAGTTCAGGGGAAATTCAGTGAAAATTGTACTTTCTACTTAGCATTCTTTCCTGGTTTTGAGGATTCAGATCCTTTAGATAGATTTAAGAGTAATAGTTCTGTAGCCTTTAAAAGACATAAGACAAAAAAAAATCAATCTTCAAGTATTCATAAAGCCAATCAATAGAATATTAATAGTATATTTGCCCTGAATTAATATGAGAAAATTACAAGAAAGCCAATTTTACTTCAAAATGAGGATGGTGTTCTGACAGAGCTATTTAACAATGATATGAGCTTTCTTCTAGGGCAGTGGGTTTCCCATCACTGAAAATATTCACTGGGTAAACTACACAGAAGTACATACCGTGACCATTAAATTAAGTGACTTCAAACATTGTTTCCGATTTGAGATTATATGAAGTCGCAGAAATTCCTATTTTTAACCCTGCTAGATAATGATATGAGTATTAGACCAGGTGACATCAACATTTCTTTAGTACTCTCCAAATCTATGATTCTATGAGAAACATTTCCTTGTCTTGGGAATTGTTATTCCAGAGAGAAAAAAGTGTGTATCTCCTAATTCAAACTCCTCTTTGGCCTCCTTTATTCTATTTGCATTTTCAACTATTGGATTCCATTAAATCTTTCATATTTTTCTCTCTTGCCATAAAAAGTATATATTTCTCTTTTAACATCATATTGTCCACCTTATTGGAAAATAAGTTTCTTAGAAGCCAGAACTTTTCTTTTTCTTTTTTTTTTTTTTGGCTCTGTATTCCTAGTATTAAGAACATACGAGGCATAGAAAAAGCACTCAATAAAAGTTTGTTGACTGAATGATCAGTAAAGAAAATAGAGGAGATAAAGAGATATGAACATGAATACAACTACCAATAAGAGCCTGAAAGGAAGGGAAATTCTGATGCAGAACAGTTAATGGCTAATGATTATATAATATTTGCTATGTGTCAGTTACTTTTCTAAGAACAGTAAATGTATTTAATCTTCACAGTTAATCCTCACAACAGTGCTTTAAGGTGAATACTATTTTTATCCACATTTACAGATAAGGAACCAAATTCCTAACACACAGCCAGTGGGTAGCAGAGTTGGGATCTAAATCTTGGCCAACTCTCCAAGTCAATGGTAATCTATTGACTCTCCATTGTCACCAAGCCATATCATCAAACCCAGTTACACCAAGAAAGAATTGGAAATAAGATCTAAGTTAGCACTCAGGAATCAGTGTGCAAGCATGTTGCATAGATCAAAGTAAACCAGTAAGTCCAAACTATATGGGCAGAGGAGAACCAGAAGGGGAAATTAATGGAAGGATGGATAGCCCAGGTAATATAATAGGATGAAAGACTGAATTCCTACTCTCAGCCATATCTTGACTAATGATATGACTATGTATGAGCCCCTCTGAACCTCAGCATTCCTATCTGTAAAATAACAAGGTGTTATTATCTCCTAATGAATCCCTTCCTTTTGAACTCTCAGGTAGTGCTCAAGAGCTCAGGCAGCAACTTTGACACAGGCATTAAAAATTCACAGAAGCCAAATAACCAAAAGCCCAAGAAAATTGGTTTTAACCTGAAAGGGTCTTGACAGCAAAATCTGTGTAGCAACATTAAGGTAAGTGTTATTCTTAGCCATTGATAATTGGGAGAGGTGCCTCTCCCTGCCGCGTATTTTTAGAAAGTTTAAATCATAGAGGCAGTGGAAAAAGCATATATAAAGAGAAGTTGATCCTGAGGGTAGACCACTTTTTCCTGTCCCCGATGCTCCTTGGCTCATGGGAAACCTAATATTTCTTAAAGGAATCATTCTATAAAATAAAGAGCCTAGAATTGATCACTTAAAAGATTGGGAATAATTACCATGTTTTCTTAGGTTTATGTGAGAGTTTTTAACATAACTATTTTAAATTTTCTCTTATGATATGTGTCATTTTCCTAGGGCTGCCATAAAAAGTACCCAAAACCGGGTATATTCTAACAATAGAAATTTATTCTCTTGCAGTTCTACAGGCTAAAAGTCTGAAGTCAAGATATTGGCAGGGCCAGGCTCTCTCTGAAGTTTAGGGAAGAATCTTTCCTTGGCTTTTTCAGCTCCTGGTGGTTCCTGGCCATCCTTGGCTTATGGCAGCATTACTTTTTTTTCTTTTTCTCACTTTAAAAAATATTTATTAACATAATTTTATATGGTTGTATAAAGTTAAGTACAGTGGATATACCATAATTTGCATAAGCAATCACCAATTGTACAATTATCCCATTTTCTATTGTTCACTGTTTTTTGTTTTTTTTTTCTGATAATTCTTTCTTTTTTTTTTAACATCTTTATTGGAGTATAATTGCTTTACAATGGCATGTTAGTTTCTGCTTTATAACAAAGTGAATCAGTTATACATATACACATGTTCCCATATCTCTTCCCTCTTGCGTCTCCCTCCCTCCCACCCTCCCTATCCCACCCCTCTAGGTGGTCACAAAGCACCCAGCTGATCTCCCTGTGCTATGCGGCTGCTTCCCACTAGCTATCTATTTTACGTTTGGTAGTGTATATATGTCCATGCCACTCTCTCACTTTGCCCCAGCTTACCCTTCCCCCTCCCCATGTCCTCAAGTCCATTCTCTACACCTACGTCTTTATCCCTGTCCTGCCCCTACGTTCTTCAGAACCTTTTTTTTTTTTTAAGTTCCATATATATGTATTAGCATACGGTATTTGTTTTTCTCTTTCTGACTTACTTTGTATGACAGTGTCTAAGTACATCCATCTCACAACAAATAACTCAGTTTCATTTCTTTTTATGGCTGAGTAATAGTCCATTGTGTATATGTGCCACATCTTCTTTATCCATTCATCTGTCAGTGAATACTTAGGTTGCTTCCATGTCCTGGCTATTGTAAATAGAACTACAATGAACATTGTGGTACATGACTCTTTTTGAATTATGGTTTTCTCAGGGTATATGTACAGTAGAGGGATTGTTGGATCATATGGTAGTTCTATTTTGATTTTTTTAAGGAACACCCATACTGTTCTCCATAGTGGCTGTATCAATTTACATTCCCACCAACAGTGCAAGAGGGTTCCCTTTTCTCCACACCCTCTCCAGAATTTATTATTGGTACATTTTTTGTTGATGGCCATTCTGACTGGTGTGAGGTGATACCTTATTGTAGTTTCGATTTTCATTTCTCTAATGATTAATGATGTTGAACATCCTTTCATGTGTTTGTTGGTAATCTGTATATCTTCTTTGGAGAAATGTCTATTTAGATCTGCTAATTTTTGGATTCGGTTGTTGCTTTTTTTTTTTTTTTTTTGATATTGAGCTGCATGAGCTGTTTATATATTTTGGAGATTAATCCTTTGTCAGTTGCTTCATTTGCAAATATTTTCTCCCATTCTGACGGTGGTCTTTTCATCTTGTTTATGGTTTCCTTTGCTGTGCAAAAGCTTTTAACTTTCACTACATCCCATTTGTTTATTTTTGTTTTTATTTCCATTTCTCTAGGAGGTGAGTGAAAAAGGATCTTGCTGTAATTTATGTCATAGAGTGTTCTGTTTCTTTTTTCCTCTAAGAGTTTTACAGTGTCTGGTCTTACATTTAGGTCTTTTATCCATTTTGAGTTTATTTTTGTGTATGGTGTTTGGGAATTTCATTCTTTTACATGTACCTCTCCAGTTTTCTCAGCACCACTTATTGAAGAGGCTGTCTTTTCTCCATTTTATATTCTTGCCTCCTTTATCAAAGATAAGGTGACCATATGTGCGTAGGTTTATCTATGGGCTTTCTATCCTGTTCCATTGATCTATATTTCTGTTTTTGTGCCAGTACTATACTGTCTTTTTTTTTTTTTTTTGCGGTACACAGGCCTCTCACTGCTGTGGCCTCTCCCATTGCAGAGCACAGGGTCCAGGCACGCAGGCTCAGCAGCCATGGCTCACGGGCCTAGCCACTCCATGGCATGTGGGATCTTCCCAGACTGGGGCACGAACCCATATCCCCTGCAACGGCAGGCGGACTCTCAACTACTGTGTCACCAGGGAAGCCCCTACCATACTGTCTTGATTACTGTAGGTTTGTAGTATAGTCTGAAGTCAGGGAACCTGATTCTTCCAGTTCCATATTTCTTTCTTTCTTTTTTTTTTTTAACATCTTTATTGGGGTATAATTGCTTTACAATGGTGTGTTAGTTTCTGCTTTATAACAAAGTGAATCAGTTATACATAAACATATGTTCCCATATGTCTTCCCTCTTGCGTCTCCCTCCCTCCCACCCTCCCTATCCCACCCCTCCAGGCTGTCACAAAGCACCGAGCCAATATCCCTGTGCCATGCGGCTGCTCCCCACTAGCTATCTACCTTACGCTTGTTAGTGTGTATATGTCCATGACTCTCTCTTGCCCTGTCACAGCTCACCCTTCCCCCTCCCCATATCCTCAAGTCTGTTCTTCAGTAGGTCTGCGTCTTTATTCCTGTCTTACCCCTAGGTTTTTCATGACATTTTTTTTTTCTTAAATTCCATATATATGTGTTAACATACGGTATTTGTCTTTTTCTTTCTGACTTACTTCACTCTGTATGACAGACTCTAGGTCTATCCACCTCATTACAAATAGCTCAATTTCGTTTCTTTTTATGGCTGAGTAATATTCCATTGTATATATGTGCCACATCTTCTTTATCAACTCATCCGATGATGGACACTTAGGTTGTTGTAAATAGAGCTGCAATGAACATTTTGGTACATGACTCTTTTTGAATTATGGTTTTCTCAGGGTATATGCCCAGTAGTGGGATTGCTGGGTCATATGGTAGTTCTATTTGTAGTGTTTTAAGGAACCTCCATACTGTTCTCCATAGTGGCTGAACCAATTCACTTTCCCACCAGCAGTGCAAGAGTGTTCCCTTTTCTCCACAGCCTCTCCAGCATTTATTGTTTCTAGATTTTTTGATGATGGCCATTCTGACTGGTGTGTGATGATATCTCATTGTAGTTTTGATTTGCATTTCTCTAATGATTAATGAGGTTGAGCATTTTTTCACGTGTTTGTTGTCAGTCTGCATATCTTCTTTGGAGAAATGTCTATTTAGGTCTTCTGCCCATTTTTGGATTGGGTTGTTTGTTTTTTTGTTATTGAGCTGCATGAGCTGCTTGTAAATTTTGGAGATTAATCCTTTGTCAGTTGCTTCATTTGCAAATATTTTCTCCCATTCTGAGGGTTGTCTTTTGGTCTTATTTATGGTTTCCTTTGCTGCGCAAAAGCTTTTAAGTTTCATTAGGTCCCATTTGTTTACTTTTGTTTTTATTTCCATTATTCTAGGAGGTGGGTCAGACAGGATCTTGCTGTGATTTATGTCATAGAGTGTTCTGCCTATGTTTTCCTCTAAGAGTTTGATAGTTTCTGGCCTTACATTTAGGACTTTAATCCATTTTGAGCTTATTTTTGTGTATGGTGTTAGGGAGTGATCTAATCTCATACTTTGACATGTATCTGTCCAGTTTTCCCAGCACCACTTATTGAAGAGGCTGTCCTTTCTCCACTGTACATTCCTGCCACCTTTATCAAAGATAAGGTGTCCATATGTGTGTGGGTTTATCTCTGTGCTTTCTATCCTGTTCCATTGATCTATCTTTCTATTTTTTTGCCAGTACCATACCGTCTTGATTACTGTAGCTTTGTAGTATAGTCTGAAGACAGGGCGCCTGATTCATCCATCTCCGTTTTTCGTTCTCAAGATTTCTTTGGCTATTTGGGGTCTTTTGTGTTTCCATACAAATTGTGAAATTTTTTGTTCTAGTTCTGTGAAAAATGCCAGTGGTTGTTTGATAGGGATTGCATTGAATCTATAGATTTCTTTGGGTAGTAGAGTCATTTTCACAATGTTGATTCTTCCAATCCAAGAACATGGTATATCTCTCCATCTATTTGTATCATCTTTAATTTCTTTCATCAGTGTCTAATAATTTTCTGCATACAGATCTTTTGTCTCCTTAGGTAGGTTTATTCCTAGATATTTTATTCTTTTTGTTGCAATGGTAAATGGGAGTGTTTTCTTGATTTCACTTTCAGATTTTTCATCATTACTATATAGGAATGCCAGAGATTTCTGTGCATTAATATTGTATCCTGCTACTTTACCAAATTCATTGATTAGCTCTAGTAGTTTTCTGGTAGCATCTTTAGGATTCTCTATGTATAGTATCATGTCATCTGCAAACAGTGACAGCTTTATTTCTTCTTTTCCAATTTGGATTCCTTTTACTTCCTTTTCTTCTCTGATTGCTGTGGCTAAAACTTCCAAAACTATGTTGAATAAGAGTGGTGAGAGTGGGCAACCTTGTCTTGTTCCTGATCTTAGTGGAAATGCTTTCAGTTTTTCACCATTGAGGATGATGTTGGCTGTGGGCTTGTCATATATGACCTTTATTATGTTTGGGAAATTTCCCTGTATGCCTACTTTCTGGACGGCTTTTATCATAAATGGCTGTTGAATTTTGCCAAAAGCTTTCTCTGCATCTATTGAGATGATTATATGGTTTTTCTCCTTCAATTTGTTAATATGGTTTATCACATTGATAGATTTGCATATATTGAAGAATCCTTGCATTCCTGGAATAAACCCCACTTGATCATGGTGTATGATCCTTTTAATGTGCTGTTGGATTCTGTTTGCTAGTATTTTGTTGAGGATTTTTGCATCTATGTTCATCAGTGATATTGGCCTGTAGTTTTCTTTCTTTGTGACATCCTTGTCTGGTTTTGGTATCAAGGTGATGGTGGCCTCATAGAAGGAACTTGGGAGTGTTTCTCCCTCTGCTATATTTTGGAAGATTTTGAAAAGGATAGGTATTAGTTCTTCTCTAAATGTTTGATAGAATTCGCCTGTGAAGCCATCTGATCCTGGGCTTTTGTTTGTTGGAAGATTTTTAATCACAGTTTCAATTTCAGTGCTTGTGATTGGTCTGTTCATATTTTCTATTTCTTCCTGATTCAGTCTTGGCAGGTTGTGCACTTCTAAGAATTTGTCCATTTCTTCCAGATTGTCCATTTTATTGGCATAGAGTTGCTTGTAGTAATCTCTCATGATCTTTTTTATTTCTGCAGTGTCAGTTGTTACTTCTCCTTTTTCATTTCCAATTCTATTGATTTGAGTCTTCTCCCTTTTTATCTTGATGAGTCTGGCTAATGGTTTACCTATTTTGTTTATCTTCTCAAAGAACCAGCTTTTATTTTTAATGATCTTTGCTATTGTTTCATTCATTCTTTTTCATTTATTTCTGATCAGATTTTTATGATTTATTTCCTTCTGCTTGCTTTGGGTTTTTTTTGTTCTTCTTTCTCTAATTGCTTGAGGTGCAAGGTTAGGTTGTTTATTCGAGATGTTTCCTGCTTCTTAAGGTGGGCTTGTATTGCTATAAACTTCCCCCTTAGAACTGCTTTTGCTGCTTCCCATAGGTTTTGGGTCATTGTGTCTCCATTGTCATTTGTTTCTAGGTATTTTTTTATTTCCTCTTTGATTTCTTCCGTGATCACTTCATTATTAAGTAGTGTATTGTTTAGCCTCCATGTGTTTGTATTTTTTACAGATCTTTTCCTGTAATTGATATCTAGTCTCAGGGCGTTGTGGTCAGAAAAGATACTTGATACAATTTCAATTTTCTTAAATTTAACAAGGCTTGATTTGTGACCTAAGATATGATCTATCCTGGAGAATGTTCCATGAGCACTTGAGAAAAATGTGTATTCTGTTGTTTTGGGATGGAGTGTCCCATAAATATCAATTAAGTCCATCTTGTTTAATGTATCATTTAAAGCTTGTGTTTCCTTATTTATTGTCATTTTGGATGATCTGTCCATGGGTGAAAGTGGGGTGTTAAAGTCCCCTACTATGAATGTGTTACTGTTGATTTCCCCTTTTTTGGCTGTTAGTATTTGCCTTATGTATTGAGGTGCTCCTATGTTGGGTGCATAAATATTTACAGTTGTTATATTTTCTTCTTGGATCGATCCCTTGATCATTATGTAGTGTCCTTCTTTGTCTCTTCTAATAGTCTTTATTTTAAAGTATATTTTGTCTGATATGAGAATTGCTACTCCAGCTTTCTTTTGGTTTCCATTTGCATGGAATATCTTTTTCCATCCCCTTACTTTCAGTCTGTATGTGTCTCTAGGTCTGAAGTGGGTCTCTTGTAGACAGCATATATAAGGGTCTTGTTTTTGTATCCATTCAGCTAATCTGTGTCTTTTGGTGGGAGCATTTAGTCCATTTACATTTAAGGTAATTATCGATATGTATGTTCCTATTCCCATTTTCTTAATTGTTTTGGTTTCGTTATTCTAGGTCTTTTCCTTCTCTTGTGTTTCTTGTCTAGAGAAGTTCCTTTAGCATTTGTTGTAAAGCTGGTTTGGTGGTGCTGAACTCTCTCAGCTTTTGATTTTCTGTAAAGGTTTTAATTTCTCCATCAAATCTGAATGAGATACTTGCTGGGTAGAGTAGTCTTGGTTGCAGGTTTTTCTCCTGCATCACTTTGAGTATGTCCTGCCACTCCCTTCTGGCTTGTAGGGTTTCTGCTGAGAGATCAGCTGTTAACCTTATGGGGATTCCCTTGTGTGTTATTTGTTGTTTTTCCCTTGCTGCTTTTGATATGCTTTCTTTGTATTTAATTTTTGACAGTTTGATTAATATGTGTCTTGGGTATTTCTCCTTGGATTTATCCTGTATGGGACTCTCTGTGCTTCCTAGACTTGATTAACTCTTTCTTTCCCATATTAGGGAAGTTTTCAACTGTAATCTCTTCAAATATTTTCTCAGTCCCTTTCTTTTTCTCTTCTTCTTCTGGAACCCCTATAATTCGAATGTTGGTGCATTTAATGTTGTCACAGAAGTCTCTGAGACTGTCCTCAGTTCTTTTCATTCTTTTTTCTTTATTCTGCTCTGCAGTAGTTATTTCCACTATTTTATCTTCCAGGTCACTTATCCGTTCTTCTGCCTCAGTTATTCTGCTATTGATCCCATCTAGAGTACTTTTAGTTTCATTTATTGTGTTGTTCATCATTGCTTGTTTCATCTTTATTTCTTCTAGGTCCTTGTTAACTGTTTCTTGCCTTTTGTCCATTCTATTTCCTAGATTTTAGATCATCCTTACTATCATTATTCTGAATTCTTTTTCAGGTAGACTGCCTATTTCCTCTTCATTTGTTAGGTCTGGTGCATTTTTATCTTGCTCCTTTATCTGCTGTGTGTTTTTCTGTCTTCTCATTTTGCTCATCTTACTGTGTTTGGCCTCTCCTTTTTGCAGGCTGCAGGTTCATAGTTCCTGCTGTTTTTGATGTCTGTCTCCAGTTGCTAAGGTTGGTTCAGTGGGTTGTGTAGGCTTCCTGGTGGAGGGGACTAGTGCTTGTGTTGTGGTGGATGAGGCTGGATCTTGTCTCTCTAGTGGGCAGGTTCACATCTGGTGGTGTGTTTTGGGGTGTCTGTGGCCTTATTATGATTTTAGGCAGCCTCTCTGCTAATGGGTGGGGTTGTGTTCCTGTTTTGCTAGTTGTTTGGCATAGGTTGTCCAGCACTGTAGCTTGTTGGTCATTGAGTGAAGCTGGGTGCTGGTGTTAAGATGGAGGTCTCTGGGAGATTTTCACCGTTTGATATTATGTGGAGCTGGGAGGTCTCTTGTTGATCAGTGTCCTGAAGTTGGCTCTCCTACCTCAGAGGCAGAGCCCTGACTCCTGGCTGGAGCACCAAGAGCCTTTCATCCACACAGCTCAGAATAAAAGGGAGAAAATGTAGAGAGAATTAGTAGAAGTATGAGGAAAGAAATAGGGAAAGGAGGGAAGGAAGGAAGGAAGGAAGGAAGAAAGAAAGAAAGAAAGAAAGAAAGAAAGAAAGAAAGAAAGAACCAAAGAAAGAACCAAAGAAGGAAAGAAGGAAAGAAGGAAAGAAAGGGGGGAGGGAGAGAGGGAGGGAGGAAGGAAGGAAGGAAGGAAGGAGGGAAAGAAGGAAAAAAGACAGAAAGAAAGAAGATACAGTAAATAAAATAAAGTATAATAAACTTATTGAATTAAAAAATACTTATTTAGAAAAACAAAAAAGGGACGGATAGAACCTTAGGACAAATGTTGGAAGCAAAGCTATACAGACAAAATTTTACACAGAAGCATACACATACACCCTCACAAAAAGAGGTAAAGGGGGAAAAATCATAAATCTTGCTCCTAAAGTCCACCTCCTCAATTTGGGATGATTTGTTGTCTATTCAGGTATTCCACAGATGCAGGGTACATCAAGTTGATTGTGGAGCTTTAATCCGCTGCTTCTGAGGCTGCTGGGAGAGATTTCCCTTTCTCTTCTTTGTTCTCACAGCTCAGAAGGGCTCAGCTTTGGATTTGGCCCTGCCTCTGCGTGTAGGTCGCTGGAGGGTGTCTGTTTTTTGCTCAGACAGGACGGGGTTAAAGGAGCCGCTGATTCGGGGGCTCTGGCGCACTCAGGCCGGGGGGAGGGAGGGGCACTGTGTGCGGGGTGGGCCTGCGGCGGTAGAGGCCGGTGTGACGTTGCACCAGCCTGAGGCCCGCCGTGCGTTCTCCCGAGGAAGTTGTCCCTGGATCCCGGGAACCTGGCAGTGGTAGGCTGCACAGGCTCCACGGAAGAGGGGTGTGGAGAGTGACCTGTGCTCGCACACAGGCCCCTTGGTGGCGGCAGCAGCAGCCTTAGCGTCTCCCGCCCATCTCTGGTGTTCGCGCTTTTAGCCGCGGCTCGCGCCCATCTCTGGAGTTCCTTTAAGCAGCGCTCTTAAACCTTTCTCGCGCACCAGGAAACAAAGAGGGAAGAAAAAGTCTCTTGCCTCTTCGGCAGGTGCAGACTTTTCCCCGGACTCCCTCCCGGCTAGCCGTGGTGCACTAACCCCTTCAGGCTATGTTCAAGCCGCCAACCCCAGTCCTCTCCCTGCGCTCCGTCCGAAACCGAAACCTGAGCCTCAGCTCGCAGCTCCGCCCGCCCCGGCGGGTGAGCAGACAAGCCTCTCAGGCTGGTGAGTGCCGGTCGGCACCGATCCTCTGTGCGGGAATCTCCCCGCTTTGTCCTCCGCACCCGTTGCTGTGCACTCCTCCGTGGACCGAAGCTCCCCCCTCCGCCTCCCGCAGTCTCCGCCCGCGAAGGGGCTTCCTAGCGTGTGGAAACTTTTCCTCCTTCACAGCTCCCTCCCACTGGTGCAGGTGCCGTCCCTATTCTTTTGTCTCTGCTTTTTCATTTTTTCTTTTGCCCTACCCAGGTACGTGGGGAGTTTCTTGCCTTTTGGGAGGTCTGAGGTCTTCTGCCAGCCTTCAGTAGGTGTTCTGTAGGAGTTGTTCCACGTGTAGATGTATTTCTGGTGTATCTGTGGGGAGGAAGGTGATCTCCGCGTCTTACTCTTCCGCCATCTTCAAGGTCCCCCCTCCATATTTCTTTCTTAAGATTGATTTTGCTATTCGGGGTCTTTTGTGTTTTCATACAAATTGTGAATTTTTTAATTATATTTCTGTGAAATATTGTTCACTGTGTTATTTTATTTTTCAGTCAATTTTTGGGATGGGAAAATTTATTTATTAGCTTTTTATATTTTTTACTATTTTAAGTAATGCTGTATTGAATAATTGAGCATATATATATACATATATACACATGTGTATATATGTGTGTATATATGTGTGTGTGTCTATATATATATATTTTTTTTTTCTTCATATATGTATGGAAAGATTCCTAGAACTGGAGTTCTTGGGTTAAATTGTCATGATGCACAATGACAATCACTTTTCAAAGGTAGCATATCAACTCATGCTTTCAGAAGTACTGTTCATAATTGTTTTGAAATCACTGCAACCTTAATAGGCTAAAGTGCTATATTATTTTCATTTTGATTTTCAGTTTTTGGTTACTAATGAAACTTTCTCTACACTAGAAGTTTGTCCTTTAAAGAATTACTATGAAAATCTTATAGTAAAGTAGAAAAAGTGAACAAACAACTCCTATTTGGTCTGCCTTATGAAAATGAGTTTCCATTTGGCTTAATACATATATACAGGTAAAAGACCAGTTTCAGTCATCAAAGAGATGATGGTACAGGTAGGAGGAAATGTAGCCACTATACAAGGGTTGCAATCTAGCTCTTTCTTGAAGAAGGATTTTATTCTAACCTTCACGTACACTAATGACATTGATATTCAATATAATTTGACTAGATTTTATGAAGAATCTCTGTCCAGGAAGACGATACCATGTGAGTTTGAGAAAGAGGAGGTAAAGCTCTCTTCATTATTTAGTCTTGTGTCAGTATTACTTTTATCTTTGTCTCTCCAATCTCACATGGCCTTCTTCCCCCTGTGTCTCCTCTGTCTTCTCGTGGGGTTCTCCTCACTGTATGACTATATCTCTCCTAGTTTTTTCCTCTAAGCACCCCGCCATTGGATTAGGGTCCACTCCAATCCAGTAAGACCTTAACTAATTACATCTGTAATGATTCCCCATTTCCGAATAAGGTTACATTCTGAGGTTCCAATGAACTTGAAGTTTTGGGAAACACTATTCAATCCAGTACATGTTGTAACAGAAAAGACACTGCTTCAGGAGTCAAGAGATGCATGTTTCAATCTCCTGACAATAGTAGAATGATACATGTATCAGAAACTCTCAAAGCTTTGCTGACATAGGATGCTGATGGAATTATAACTTTATAATCCTATAACTTTGGACCAAAAATTTACATTTTTCATACTTAGATAATATGCCTCAACCAGAAGATGTAACCAATTCCTAGGCTTGCCTTTCAGTTTTCCATTTATTTGACAGTATGAGCTTCCTAAGTATTCATCTTCTTAACCAATAACTTTTTAAATGGCAATTAAATAAATTCCACACCCTCTGGTGATTTGAAATCAAGCCAGAGATTCTATACTCGTCTGTCAAAGGATTAACCTTCCCACCATAATGCTTAAAACAGTCATTGGGAGGTTCCTCTAACTGACCACTAGTTGCAAAGTGCAAGATGGTGAGACATAGGTTTTATCTCAGTAGACTTTCATAGCAGTGAGTTTTCCTTGAGTTAACCATAATAAGTAGATAATGTGTTGTGAACAACAGTAAAGTTTATGTTAAACTTACTTGATCATTAATACATTTTAATATCCATAGTTTAAACTAAACCAATAACTAAAATGTGACAATTGAAGGAATTTACTTACATCTTCCTTGACTTGATGTTACCATTAATTGTTATCTAACTTTTTAAATGGTGTAAAAAAATGAATTTCTAATGGAATATCAAATGAATTACTGCTATTTGATATATTAGCAACAATAAGATGAGGGAAAAACAATAATAGAATTGAGACAGAGGGAAATGAATATTAGAAAATACATTTATGTCAAATTCAGGAAATAATAATTAAAAATGGTAATATCTGTCTACTTAGAATAAAACAAAACTATGAATTTTTATAGCTAGAAAAATTATTTAAAATATTATGAAGTAGCAAAAATAGTATACTTTAGTCTTTATTTATGTAATTAATATGGATTATTGTCTTATGTTGTATCTTATGCAGTGGCAACTTAAATTTGGTGGTAAAATCTTTAAAATGAATATTTCAAGCTATATGTAAAAGATGTATGTAAAAAAAAAAGATGTATGTACACAGATATTCCCATTTAATGGAGAGACTGTTAAAGTTTTACAATAAACTTATTCCATTATATGGTCTAAATTACACTTTCAATATTAATTTCTATGACTTTTTCTGCGTTCATTGTCAATCACGTTGACATACCCAACATGGCACTTCATACCATATTATGTGCCTTTGTTCATATGGTCTCCCCGGTCAGAATACATTTCTTTCTGTTTCTTATTTTCTAATTTATACTCCTACCTAATATTCTAGGTCCATTTGAAAAACAAGCTTTTACAGACTTGATGACAGTCATTTTCTAGGCTTTGCACATTGTCTAGGTGTCCCATGTGTGGTAAGATTTTTGATGCACATCCATTTTGTTCTCCTCACTACAATTATACAGGACCAAATATTAGGTGTTCAATAAGTCTGTGTAGAATGAATGATTGAATAAACTTAAAATAAAGGTATTGTACAAAAAGTAAACAGGCCAAAGAGTTTTGATGCTTCTCATTACTTGATCTTCTCAGACAACAAGGAATTAGCTATGTATAAGGAAACTAGTGTGAATTGGTATTTTTTATTCTTCAGTGAATAAAAGATAATGAAAATAAAATAGTTTCCAGAAGCTAGATTGCAAATAACACAGGAATATTAGGCAAGATATCATTCAAAGGAGTTTTGATGGAGAAAAAAAGAAAAAAGAGCTAAGAGACCTTTAGAACTCCAACGTATATAAAGAAAAAAAGGCAATATAATCTATGCATCAGTGTGATAGATTCAGTAATATCTGATACTGTCTTCTAATGCCCAGTTTATTTATAGCAATATCTACAAACAACATTGCTTGTTTCCAAAAGATGTAGTATAATTTATAAAGATACAAAATTATAAGAATATAATCTAAATTAGGTGCAAGAATAAAAGAAGAAAAAAGAAAATCTGCCGTAGTGATATTAAATGAAGCTATTGTCAGAACTGTCTGAAAAAGAAATCAAATTATAAAAGGCTATAGCCTTCCTATCAGCTAGATTTCAATTTGACTCTAAGTTTTCTAGAGGCCAAATAAAAAGAGAAATCTGATCAATTTCATAATTTACAGCATCCATGATAAAAGCAAACCAATTTACTCAGGAGAAGTGCAATTATTCCTGCTACTAAAACCTAAAAGAAATTTCTCCCAAGGGTCATCATAAAGAGAACACTGTAAAATATAATGAAATATGTCTCGAACAATATCTTTATGATAGACACTGTTGACAGTTTCATAGAGCTGCTTTTTTATGGTACCCCTCGCTATATACTGATGGTCTAGCTATATAATTCTGTGTGTAGTTTAATAGACACATAGATTTTTGAATAACTGGAAAAATAGATGGACAAAAAGTCCTTTAAAGATTCTTCAAAAACTTCTTTATCTTATTGTAGCTCTTTAGAGAAATTTGGTGGCACTAAATCTCAGGGCACACAGTTCATTCATTAAGTAAATAGCTATTGGACATCTATAATTTACACAGCACAGTATTAGACACAGAAGAAACACAGGGGGTGAAAAAAAATTCATGAAATCAGCTATTATGTGATGTCATTTAAAGGTAAAGAAAATAACCAATGACCTAAAAGTAAAGTTGACTGCTTTTGTGAAAGCTGAAGGCACTTCAAGCCTTGGATTCATTTCTAAGGATACAGTCATAACATAGGTCAAGTGTCTCTTCAGAAAATGGGTTTGAATCTGCTCTGACATACAGATTAATGGGCACTTGCTGACTCTTCTGCTATGTTTTAGCATAGTCACAATGCCCTTTGGGGAAGAGATCTAGTCCCACTCTACTTCAGGTTTACCCTAAAATAACCATCCTACTGAGATTTCTGCCACAACTGTGGCTTTAAAGCTACCATCTGAGAAGCCTTAGTTATATATTCCTTGGAGTTGTCTCAGGCGACACAGAAGAAGGTGGAACACAAGTGAAGGCCAACAGTCAAATCTCTGTCTCCTCTAACCATTTATCAGACACAGAAGACTTTGTGATGAAATGTAAGAAGATTTTTGACAAGTAGTTTTTTAAAAGTGTTTGAAAAACACTGCACTGCTCTGTACTATTTCCAAAATCTATTCTTCTCTACAAGGATCAATATATCTATTCAACAAGTACTGTTCACCTGCTATGTCCAGAGTCTAGATATGAAAGGTTAAATGTCAAAGTCTTTGTCTCAAGGAGCTTAAAGCTTGTGATAAGATTCCTAAGTGCACCAAAGATTAGGTAGCAGTTTGGTAACTGCTGTGTCATAGATGTAAACAGCATGCACTGTGCATGAATAGAAGGTGAGGCAGCCAAATCAAATGGGAGTGAACAGAGAACACCGGATATATATATATATATATATATGTATATATATATCCTATCCATATTTAATTTTTGAATTGAATCTTGAAAAATGACACAAATTAGGAAAACAAGGTGGCTAATAGTCATTTTAAGCAATGGAGTGAGGATAAGGCAAAATGAAGGTAGAGTAATTTTGTGGCTGATGTGCCAGTAAGTTTGGAAATGAAGTGTTAGAATAAGGAAGAGGTCAGATTGTGAAGAACCAGTGTGTTTAACCAAAAGATTTGAACAAAAAAAAAAGCAAGATGAAACAAAAACTTTAGAGTAGTGCCATGGGCACATTGAAGTAGAGAAGCTAAGGGTAGAATCAGGCAGAGTAACTAGGTGAGTATGGCAGCAATCTGCAAGAAAACAAATGGGACTCTGAATTAAGCCAGAAAAACTGTCATGCGAGGAGGGAGGTTTGAGAGATAATAAAAGGGTGAAACATATGGCATTTTGTGATACCTATGGCCTACCTCTTCTCTTTTTCCCTTTCTGAATAAACAATGATGCATCTTACAGTGTTACTTCTGTGTTATTTTATTCCCACTTTCTGATTGATGTATATGTAGTCAAGTTTTTTAAAAGTTGAAATTCTATTCTTTTAATATTCACCAAATTTTACCTAGCAGTCCTCTTGAAACTTGAACGTTTAATCACTTTATATTCTGCCTGCAGAACAAAGCTCAACGTTATAATCCTCCAGTTATTACAAGATCTGTGCTGTCTTGGATACATTTACACTTCAATTACAATTACAATGCTTTCATCTTAACAGCTTTTAGTTTCTGAAGGATTAAGTCTCAAGGATTATGGTATAATGAGAACAAAGGTTGATGACTACTTTTCTCATTTCTTTCTGAGGTGCTGTGCTAGCTAAATAAAACCAAGGTCGAATTTATGCCAAGCTCTTTTCTCCCTGTAGGAAAACATAATGGAAGTTATGAGAAATCAAGAGTTTTTACTGCTTCCAGCTGAGGAGCTCCATAAACTCCTGGCCAGTGATGATGTCAATGTCCCCGATGAAGAAACCATCTTCCATGCATTAATGATGTGGGTCAAATATGACATGCAGAGGAGATGCAATGACTTGAGTATGCTTCTGGCCTTTATAAGACTGCCCCTGCTTCCACCTCAGGTAATTACATGGGATGCTGTTTTCGTACCTACGATTGACTGAAAAATTCTGTGTTAAAATTAAACATTACAACCCATGTTTTACTACTTATTCACATTTTTGTTTGTTTGTTTTAATCAAACACTCTTTTTAAGGTAAATTTGCTGGTGGAAAATGCTGAGTCATGGGTCATGGTCTGAATTCCATTTCCACCACTTACTGAGTCATGTTTATATGACTATAAGAATGTCAATTTCTCTGAAATTAAATTTCTTCATCTATCAAATCAAATTGTACTACCACGCAAAATTTTATGAGGATCAAATTAGATAATATATATAAAATACTTAATCTTAATAGAATATTTAAGAGATTTTTAGGGCTTCCCTGGTGGCGCAGTGGTTGAGAGTCTGCCTGCCGATGCAGGGGATGCAGGTTCGTACCCCGGTCCGGGAAGAGCCCACAAGCCGCGGATTGGCTGGGCCCGTGAGCCATGGCCGCTGAGCCTGTGCGTCTGGAGCCTGTGCTACGCAACGGGAGAGTCCACAACAGTGAGAGGCCCGCATACCACAAAAAAAAAAAAAAAAAAAAGATTTTAGAACATTGCAATTATTAATTCACTGCTTCCCTGTTTTGATGATTGATCTATCTACATATCTGTCTATCTACTACCTAATTAGCTAGCTAGCTAGCCAGCTAGTTATCTATCAAGCTATCATCTATCTGACCTAAGATACAATAATATGATCATTCTCTGATGAATATACATATTCTGTGGCCATCCCTACGGTATTCTTAAAAGTTCAAAGCATGGAATTTCAAATGTCTATAGAAGGATAAGATATATTACTGAATAGTAAAGAGTTATGAATTAATACCATTTAGCAATTGGAATTATGGAACCTTTAATAATTGGAGCTAAGAAGAATACACACACCAAGTGAAAATATCACCTCATTTTATTGATGAGGTATGTAGGACACAGGTCATTTGATAAAACACCAAGTTCTCAACTTAGAAGAAGAGTAATTAATTTTCCCTGATTCAGAGTCTTCTGTCTTTAAAATAACTTGTAATGTTGCAAAATTATCCATGCACAACATTGTTAACCCAGGGCGTCTGGCATCTCAGGGTATCCAAACATAAGCTTGAAGGTGGCTCTGACCTCTGAAGTGATAGATAAAATTGTGTATGTGTACCTTTCTTATGAGGGATATTAAGAGCCTGTTCATTTGAATTAAAATCACTATCAACATTTTCAATAATCCACATATTACTAAGAATGTAAGATAGGGAATTAGGAAATCGGGAAACAACAATAGGCAAGTATAACATGTTAGTAACAAGAGAAGAGAGAGGGAGCTGGGTCACATATTAAGATTGGAAAGTTAAAAAAAAAAACACTTTGCCAAAATTGGGAAACAAATGAAGTTTTATGAATAAATTAAGAATTGTGTTTCATTTGGCTACTAAAATAAATAAAGAAGTAAAAGTAGAAAATTTATGGAAATCCTGCCTAAACAAATTATATTCAATAAAAGTTTGTCCTAACACCAAGCTCTTATAAAAGGAAGGGAAACATCTATTTTGGTAATGGGACAAAGAATGAATTGGAAAGCCATGCACTGGATTTTTCTGAATCTTCTAACATAGGTTCTGATACCACATATTCTCAGAGCTTGGGCATCCTCTCTCAAGATGGAAATAGCCAATGATCACTATTAGCCAATAATAGGTAGATAGCCATTAACCAATGATAGATGATGTGGCAATTGGTCCCTTTGATCCTGCCCACCCATTTCACCTGTCTGCTGAAATGTTGGGAGTTTGGAGTTAAATTGGTACTGAAAAATCGTCATATATAATATGACACATACGAGAGGAGGCCAAGAATGTGGCCAGGGCTCCATTTTTTTCATGATATGCCTTTTCTTCATACCCTCCTTGCCCACTCTTTTGTCAATAAAAATGGGAGCTGCTCCTACATGTGTATCTCATCTAAACGATTACATCAGAATAGAGATGTACATTCTATTGACTCATTTGTTCCTAAGGCTAAACATTACACATAGGGTTTTAATTCTGATTGGTAAAGGTGCTTTATCTTGATTAGTGAAACAATATTTATTAATATTAGAAAATAAATTATTATTATGTTTTGGTGAAACTAACTAGTAAAAGACTTTTAAGTTTAACTCATCACAGTGTCCAATAGGCATAAATATAGCATATATTTATTTTCCATTTCTCATCTCTTAAGCTGGGTACATTACAAACATAACTTTATATACACTTTGAAGCAACATAGGTGCAGGGGGAAAAATAAAGCACATTTTCTTTTCATAAAAATGTCTTTAGATATAGGAGGGGCTATTGCTTCCATAACTATTATTAATGAATTACATGTCATTATAAGCACTTTTCATACAGTATTTCTAATCTTAAAAAATACAATTGCAAGGTAGGGGTTATTAATTATATTATGCAGAGGGATAAACAGGTTCAAAGAAGTTAAGTGATTTTTCAAAGGTCATAGAGCTAGTGAAAAATCCAGTTTTCCTGCAAATCTAGGCTAGTCAGATATGCACATACACAGGGATATTACTACTGTGAATGTATGTTGTTTCCTTATTTGTTGTCTAAACTTGAAGATCATTAAAATGTTCTGAATACAGCAATTCTCAAGATTCCTATTAAAAGCCTGAGAAAGGAAGAAGAGTGGCAGAATTGGAATTAACATGCATTTATTTCTTTCTTCAGTCACCAAACATATATTTTTTCTCATTTAATTTCTATAATATCCTATGCAGTAAATATCATTATTATTTTTTGACAAATGAATAAATTGAGAATTGACATTATAATCATTTTTCTAGTGAACTGTAGAGCTCAGACTACTCTAATTGTGTTTAATACTGTGTTTCCTCTCCTACTGATGAGAAATAAGTGCAAAGTTTATTTCTGCAGATGGTTTCCTATTTACCTCAATGTCCAGCCAGAGTTTTAAAAAGTTTAATTAAATCTAGAATTTTCCAGCCTTTGCATGAATTTTCAAAGCTACTAAACATCTCAAGGTTCTTAAGAAAAGCCATATGATGACCAGAAAACACTTTTTTCTTGGGTTTGGGAGCCAGTAAATATGGGTTTTGTCCTTAATTCTGACAGTGCTTAATGTGTAGTGTTTTTTTTTTTTTAACTTTCAAGTGATTTGTGTGTATATACTGTGTGTCTTATTACATTACCTATGTAATTATATTACATATTATATATATTATATACATATTTATATATAATATATAATTACAAAATGTTTTTGTTATATAACAAAACAATATTATATTTTAAAATACTAGCAGTATTTAAATGAAGAAGAGCCTACATTTTTCTAGTGTGGTAGGGGTTTATTTTCAAAAAGAAATAGTCCTTGGACTAATTTTTGAAGGAGACTTGAGAGAAGAATTTGGCTTATCTTTTTACAAGGTAATTGCTATAGAGATGTGAATGATATGTTTCAGGTGAGTGACAGAACAATATTTGGAAGACCAGGTATGAACTTCTTATGTGTATTGTTAAGCAAAACATAGTAATTACTGACCAAGGAGAGAGTGGAAAGGCAAAAAAATTTAGAGGTGTTTAAAACAAACAAACAAAAAAAGGAGAAAATGAAAGCTTCTAGGATTAATTTAAACTAAATAACTTACAAGTTTTTATATAGCTAGGAGTTTCTATTTCTATTTAGTGAGTGCATGAAAAAATTTCTAGAGTAAAAAAAGTGAAAATAAAGACAATGACAGAAACTTTAGCAACAAAGAAAACATGTTAAAGGATTGATTAGAGCCAAAGAATAAATGTAGATTATAGTGAGAGTCTGCTCTTATAATCATGAGGCAACTAACCCACTTCACTTAAGCAGATTTCCATTCCTTCATGTCCTACAATCTGCATTCTCATGTTTTTTGTTACTAAGCCCATTATGTTATAGAAGTTATTTCTTAAGTTCTGATATTCTCTATTATTCAAAAATCAACGTATGTTATTATGAAGTATAAATTATTCTAATTTGGTATAGAAAAACAAAGTGAAGATGTAAATTTTAGTAGAGAATATGGATTTTATTTGAGAACACTAGTAGACAAAATGAGCTTCAGAAAAGAATGAAAGAAAAGACATTTTAAAAACTCAGAAGTAATAATGCCTATTTTATTTTCTATTGAAATAGAATAGCTAATACTGAAATAAATTCAATTGACTTTGCAACAGAAAGGACCAGAGGAAAAGGCAAAATCAAAGAAATATATAATTGAGATATACTCTAAGAAGTGGTGAATGATTTCTATTAGCTTTTTAAATAAGTAAGGAACAGAATTTTGCATAATAGTTTTCATGTTTTTCTTGGATACCAAGGAGGTTTATAATTTCAAAAGAATTGGAAAAAATATGGAAATTTCATTTAAAAGAATGGGTGATTATGTATACAAATATACATATCACAAGGAGGCTACTCAATTTGATTCACTTATTTTTCTATATTTCCTTTTTCAAAGATGCAATAAAAGAACATGTCGCTATGCAATAAACAACACATTTTAACATTTTGTAACTATTGTTTCCACTGGTTTTAACTCATTTCATAAAATGGATCTTTGTAATAGGTACATATATATTTATTTGTTAGATACATATTTTAAAAGTATACATAAGTATCCATTTTGTTGTGTACTTTTCTAATGAGTGATTTAGAGAGTAGAAGCATGGTGCTCTCAAAAAGTACAGTTCCATGTATGATCAAGTCAAAAGTCTTCAGGGAAATTCAGTTTTATCACAGAAATTATTTAAAAGGTTGGAGATATACAGATAAACTTTGCTTCATGTCTTAGAACTGGTGTTGTTTATCTCTTTAGAGACAACAAGGAGAACCCTTTCTCACAATGTTCTAATAAGTATACCTACTGACTCTTAAGATAAATAAATAGTAGTGTCTGTTTATGTGTATAAACATTTACTTTTATTTTCTGTAGCAAAATGTGAAAGGAAAAAATAAGTTGCAATGGATAATAAAATATTGCCTAGGTTTAGAGGAATATTATTTATAATCAAATAATAAAAAAATTTAAAAAATAACAAGGAGACTAAAGAGTTTAAATTAAGGAAACAGATGCTACCTCTGTCTTACAGGAATTAATTATTTTTATGCAAATCTGTAATAAATTTATTCCAAAAGGTTCTTTATGGCAGTTACAGCAATTCAAGAGGGGAGAGGTCTTCAATCATTTACCCCATTGGAAATGTGACAGTTGATTAGATACCAGAGACATAAAAACTCTGTTGTCTGTAAAAATTACAGCCACAACTAAAAAACCTAATGAAAAGCAAGCAAAATGACAAAGAGTGAATAAATAGAAAAAAAAGCAGTCATAAATCACAGCATAAGTTATACAGAATAGATTATACTTCTGAGCAATTTATGTTTTATTTGATTTTACTTCCCCAAAGCAAGCATAGATAAACTACTCCTTGATAAATCCAACAGTTCTCTACCTTTGTCAGTATAACATCCACTGTTTAGCGTATTATATATCTTATCTTTAAGAAGGAAAAAACTCTTAACTTCTTTAAAAAAGAAAAACTCTTAACTCTTACAAATGAGTAATGCAAAAAGAATCAATCAAACACATTAACATAATCCATTACCAGTCTTTGTTACTTTTTCATTTTTTTTCTTTTTTTTCTCTCTCTGATCTGCTCGCTGTCTGATTTGTTAATTATTATACCGGGCCATCATCAAAGAAATAGTCTCCTCCATAAAATTAGAGTATAAGAGTTTTAAAAAATTGTGGAATAATGTTATTCTTCTCCAAAAGAGACCTTGAAAACTGTGTCTTTAAAACAGAAACACAAACAATGTATACTTCTAAAATCTTATATATTTTTCTTAAATACTATTTAGATTCATGATCTTTTAACCCACTATGACATTCACAGTTCAAGTTACAACATTAAGAAAGTACAAAACCTTTTTATTTCAGTAAGTTTTAAGTCAACAGATTGTTAATGTAAAAAACGATTTACACACGCATAAACTCATACATTCACATTACACCCTTTGGTCAGGTAAAGCCAGTGGAGGAGAGTTGTAACCTATTCTGAAAGCCTTTATTTTTGCTACAGTATATCAAGTGTTTCTGCCTTTATCAAGGGCTGATCACACTGTTTCTGGTTTTTATCACATCTTTCTTCATACTGAAATTTCCCTATTGCTATGACTCCTTCTATATTTTCTATTATGAATTTTACTCTATATTGGATCATTCCAAGTAACTTACAAAGATGTGTTGCTTCAGACATATTAAAACAAGACAAAATTTCTCATATTCCTTTCCACCAACTACTCCAATTCCCTGTTCCCTTTTCCAACAAAATATGTAGTTATCGTTTATAGTTATTAAATCTACTTACTTGTAATCATCATTTTTCTCTTCAATTCACTATAACAGTTCTTTGAACTAGTCAAGATCACCCAAAACCTCCATGTTGTCATTTTTCCCACATCTCACTTGTTTTCATCTTACTTGGCTTCTCAGCAGCCTTTGACACAATCAATCTGGCCATTCTTACTCAATGATAATTGTTAATTCTTTCTGCTTTCTGATGTTGAAATGACCTAGGACACCATATTTTCTGTCAAGAATAGCATTTACTTCCATACTTTTAAATACTATCTGGGAGTCAATTATAAATTCTGATCGTATATTTCTAGCTCTAAACTTTCCCTGAAAGATAGATTCAAATACCCAATTAACTACTTGATATCTCCCATTGGATATCCAACAACTATTCAAATCTTCACATGTCCAAAATGGAAGATTTCAAAGTCCCAAGACTCCATCCACCCCCACTTTCTCAGTAAATATCATTACCAAACATTTAGTTGTTCAGACCTAAATCCTAGAATCATTTTTAATTCTCTACTTTGCATTGCATTTAGCCTTCATTTCCTTAGGAAGTCCTTTTGACTGCACTCCTCCAAACCATATCCTGAATCCTGAATCTGTTCTGTTTTTTTTTTCCTACATCTCTACAACCACATGCTAAAACAAGACACCAATATCTTTCTCCTGTACAGTTGAAATAGCCTGCTATTTATTATTCTAACTTTTATACTTAACCACTGCCATAACTTTCATTTAGCAAGCAAACAGAATTTTTACAGTATGAATCAATTCATCTCAAACTTAAGCTTTAGATACTTAGAACAAAATTCTAATATCCCTGTCCTACAAGGCCCTACATCAACAGTCCCATGACCACTCCTCTGATCTCATTTCCTACCAGTTCTCAAGACCCTACAGGCACACTGATATTCTTTCTGTTTCTTGAACAAATCAGGTTTATTTCTTCTCTAGTACATTTGTACCAGCTGATTCTGGGGACTAGAAACCCTGGCGCCCAAGAGAAGAGGGTGGTGGTGATACAGTTTTCTAAGGGGTAACCAATGAAAGGGGAGACATGGTCTAGAGATAATTAAAGACAGCAATAAAACTGACTAAACATCGGTGAGCTTTTATCACTACCATACCTTGGCAATTCTAAACAATGCCAGGGATAACACATTCCTACCTGCTGGGTAGAATGGCCCATCACACCCCTTTTCTGGTCCCTCCCTGCCAAAAGGTGTTCACCCCATCATGGCATGACTGACTCTTTCTTATTAAATACATCTCACCTTAAATGTGTCTTCTTAGCACTTTCATCTACTGTTTTCTTGCTTAGTCATAGTTTGTTTTCATCTCTTTCCTTATAACTATATTTTTCAGAAAATCAGACTTGAAGTTCTTGTTCACAAAGTTCCTGGCATAGTTGATACTCAATAAGTATTTGTTGAATCAACAAATGGAAAGTTTATGTTAAGTCTTAGGAATTTTAGCTTCATTTATTCTAACTCTCTGTTGATGTATGATTTGTCTGTAATGTGAGAGAAAGCTCTGCATTTGTGTGTTATCATGGAGCTAACAGTGGATACTAGGAACATGGTCATAAAGAGGGATCATAGCACATTGATTTAGACTTTACTAAAAATCCATTATTCAATGGACAATGGAAGGTCAATCTTGAATAAGATATAACCTCTAATCTCTTTGTTCTATTAGACATAATAATAAAATAAATTTATCAGAATGACATAAATAAGTCAGTGGTGTATTTAAAGATAAAATGGCTATAAGAAAGCTTGGTTTCATTTTCACATCTAGCGTAATAAACCAGAAAGCGAAAGTCCATTTAATGAGGAAAGAAAAACTGAACTTAAAAATTATACTAGTTCATAAACATTTTAAATAATATAAGCATATTAAATAATATACACAAAATTTGTCAAGAGGCCACACAGTGCAAGAACAATTATTTTTCTCAATTAAACATTAAAAAGAGAATTTCATTTCTTGTTCATGCTTACTGTATAAGAATGATAAAATTTAAATGGAATATATTAATTTGTAAGAGGACTAAGAAAAATTGTGGAACATTTGTAATAAGGCAAAAGCCATTTAAATCATTCAGATTTTGATGTGATTTTAATTTAGGATTTAGGAAAATTTTAATGAACTATTAAAGACATTTTAATATTTTAGTAAGTGGAGTTTATAGAGATGAAATCTGGAGATTAAAATCGGATCCTTAGACTTATGAACACTGAGTCTTTTGGCAAATCTCAAGGCTAAAGCCTCAGAAGAGAAAATTTACATTGATCCAATTATAGAATTATTCTTTTATTTTGTTAAGTGATTTGTTTGAAATATACATAAAATACATACATTCCTGCATCTTCTTGTCCACATTGCTATTTTTAGAAAATATTTTTGCTTGTTACTCTTTGAGGAACAATAAGGTAGCTTTCAGGACTGAAGCAGAGTGATGCAAGGGATGAGTTGCTAGAATTCAGAGAAGGTGAAAAAGCAAATCATTAAATGTTTAGGAAACTATTCTAAGAACTTTGGCATTTCCTTGAAGTGTAATGGAAGCTGTTGCAGGGTTTTGAGTAGAGGAGAGTCTGATCTAATGTATACAAGTCAATGGACTCTCTCTTGTTGCTGTGTTGAGAGCATACTGGAGGAAAACAAGAGTGGAAAATGGAAATCAGTTAATAGGTGATAGCAATTTAGAAGTGAGAGGCTTTTGAAGTGGTCAGATGATGGTAATAAGTTACTAGCAATGAAGATAGTGAGAAGTGTTTTCATCCTAGATATATTTTAAAGTAGAGCTGGTTAGATGGGGGAATGAAAAAGAGAGGAATCAGAGAGATTCCAGGGTTTTTTGACTTGAGCCCCAATGAGGAAGGATGTACTTTTAAGATTTCTATGAGACCCCTAAGTGGATGTGTTGAGTAGGCATTGAATGCATCATTCAGGAGTTGTGGAGAAATGGTCAGGAGATATAAACTAGGAAACTGCTGGCAAAGATAAAGACATGATGTGGGGTGGTCTCACCATAGAAGTGAGTATAGATAAATAAAAGAAGAGGACTAAGAATGATGTTCTAGGACATCAAAACATTACAAAACTAGAGATAAAAAGAAGAAAGAACCTAGTGACTGAAATGGAGTAACTAATCAAATAGAATAAAAACCAAGGGAGCTTAATGTCCTGGAATTTCAGGTAATAAACCAACATAAAGGAGTGTGGATGCTGCTGAGAGGTCAAATAGACTGATGCCCAATACTCGATTTTTGAACTTAATAAATTGAAAGCCATTGATGACTTTGACAAGATTTGTTTCTGTGGAATAGAGCTAAGCAAACATGGGAAAACTAGAATTTAAAAGAGTAACTACATAGAATCTTTAAAACTGCAAAACTGAACTGAAAAATTAGCTTAAAGGTGGCTGGTTTTGTCAGCCTGGATCCACTGGTGAGAAACAAACATTGAAATTTCAGCATGAAAAATTTAAATAAAGAATCATTAATTCTTATATTTAGAGTAAAGAAGGATTGAAAAGTAAGAAATTAAGAGAACTCTAAATAATACAGAAATATCAGATATAAAGAGTAGCTACTACCTATAAGGCTAATACCAACCCCCAGAGCTGAGATCTGGACCTCCTTGAAGAGGGAACAATCATGGCTTCCTGGATGGAAGAGGAGTCACTGTGGTAAAGCAAATGGCAAGACTTGATAGAAACCTGTTCTCCAGAACTTACTAGAAATCTTCCCCCTACATGTCTCAAAAGAGACACCCTACTGTACTGGGGAACTTGCAGATAAGTGGGCTCATACCAGGAAACAAAATCTTTCCTCCTGCTATATCTTTTCAGCGTCCTCTACTGATAATGCTTACCATAGTGCTAGTTGGCAAAGAAAAATTATTTAAAGGACCCATTTTCACAAAACAACCTAAAAGGATGATTTTGGAAGTGAGAGTTAATAAACTGACAAATGTGAAGCTGGGGGAGTGGAGCCAAGCATTTTTGTATACTTACAGTTGTGATTCAGAAGAGAGGGGAATTTGATGATGTAAGAGAGAGGGAAGAATTGTTGGAAAATTTTCTTTGAATGTACTAAAGTAGGTAGGATTTCATGCACGAATGGATAGATTGGCTTTAGAAAAGACAATTGGAAAATTATCTATGTCAACAAGTGAAAAAGATATCTGTGTGCAGATGTGTGTAGGTGAGCAGATGCAATGGTGGATCCTACATTTGACTCTGACATTAATTCAGTGTTTGATCATGGAAAGTATATCTCATTTAATTAGACCTTGGTTTCCACATCAGGGCAAGGAGAAGATGGAAATATCTCTTCTGAGAGTAACATTGTACGATTGAAAATAGGTTTTAATTTCCTAAGAATTGATGCCTGCTCAAAATTCTGTGACATAGATAATTTTATAGAGAATTAGGATATTCATGCCTCCCTATGTGAAAAAAAATTCATAATGTTTCAAAGCTCTCATGAACTTTTCATTTTTTCAAAATATACTAATGTAAAGCAAAAAGCAACTTGAAGAATGCCTTTTGCTCACCAAATAAATGGTCTTTCATGAAATATAGATTCCTTCCATTGTAGTAATTTTTTCCTAACTCATCATTTACAACTTTTAAATGCCAAAGAAAAAAAAACTTAAAAAATAAACTGTTAAGATTACTTTGCAAACTTCTATAATTTAAAGTATTCCTAAGAGGAAAGGAAGCAAAGTATAATCTATGGGAAGAAAACACAAGTGAACTGAATTTTATCAAACGTGTACTGAAATAACTACTACTGTGATTTCAATTTACAAGAGTATCAGACAAATTAAACAGTTTATTATTTTAATGATTATGAAAATGGAAAAAAAATACCCCCTAGAGAAGAGCAATTCAGCATTGATGACTACCCAGAGAATTAGGCACATATACTCTTTTCCATTCTAATTAAATGGAAAATGCCCATAGGTCACCCAAAATAAAAGCTGTTCTTTAATAATATTTAAAAAAATAACAGTACCTGCTAATGTTAAAAAGTGATAATACTAATATATTATTTTGCATAAATATTAAAAATTTATTTATCCAAAAATTTATTATGAAATTTCAATATTCTAACCATTAAGCAAATGGCACACATGTTAATTTAATATTTCCTAAATATACATCAAATTTTCCAATTCAAATCCTGAAAAATTGGAGGAAATTTTATTTACTTTCTATATGATCAATTTAAATTAATGAAAACAATTCAGAAATTTCTATTATCAGAATTATTTGTTAGTCTTTTGTCACTTAACCTCATCAAGTGGAATTCATCAGGTGGGTACATTACTTTCTGTCTTTTTTGAACCAAACAATAGTTTATGAAATATTAGTGAGCTTTTTTTTAACCTTTGTTAATTTGAAGTTGTGTTTACTCTAACATTTTCTACCCACTGTTAGCTTCCTTACCAGACCAATACAAATCAACTTAGAATTAATTTTTTCACAATTTCCAAAGATGATAGTGAATGATCACATGATGCAATACTAAAATGTGTATGTACCTTACTTTCTCAGATTTGTATTGCCTAAAAGACTTTCAAGACCAGCACTCTAATATTTTGCCCGTGGAATCTGAGGTTCTGAGAATTAAAGACTATTTTATGTAATATTTTTATTTTAATAACTTATAGATACATTTAAAATGGAATTTAGGAATCCTAACTCTCAAATGACAGTTTTTCCATCTATGAGAACAAGCTTTCCAACAAAAATATTATCTTTTGACTCTCATTTAGCACAAGTTGAAATATAAACTGTCATCATGACACCAGAGCAGAAATGACAACACAGATACTGAATATGTCAATTTTTTTGTGTTATAGTTCAAGTGTAATGCTAGATAATTTAAATCACAAAGACTAGTTTTATTGTAATTCAAAGAAAAAGTTTTCCTGACCAATTAAGTAATATTTTATTATCTATAAATGTTTTCCTTGAAATTTATGATCATATAATTATTTACTGAGTTTCTCAATGTTCATTACAACCATCTTAATAAATATATTCATATAATTTACTTCTGTATATAAATACTGTCTTTAAATGTATTTTATTGCATAATTAATGAAATTAATACAATCATGTTTATATTTTTAAACTACCAATTGTACTTTTTAAATATATAATCTGTGTATGTCTATATTGATTAACATTTTCAGTAGTCATGACGTCTATTTTATGATTTATTTAGTAGTAAGATACACTGGTATAACACTAAATGCTTTAGACATATTATCTCCTTAAATGTTTTACTACATACATATTGTTATACTGTAGATATTTAGTTTATACATGAGGAAATTGAAACTTAGTTAAATTACCCAAAGTCAAGTATAGTAGAAAAGGTATGAAATAGAATACTACATGCAAAATATTTAATAATTTTTTTCAAAATGCATTTAAATTTTGATCATTAAAATTCTAACAGTCTTCTTATCATTGTTTCACATGCTCTGTTTTTCTTTGGTCATAAATTAATTAAAGAACAGTATTCTGAGAATGTTATTGTGATATTTTAAATATTTCAGGTATACTTCTGAGGACTCATTTTTTCACTAAAAACCTACCTTTATTTGGCGTGGAATAATAAATTGATAAATAGATGTTTAAATAATCAAATTTAATTATTAATTTTAAAGCAAAATATTTCTTTTTTTTCTAAAGAACTTAAAATAAATAAATAAATATAATGGCACCTGACTGAAAAACAGCTTTTAAAAATAGATACCATATACATCTTAGTCTATCACTAAAGTCTTCTGGTGTGGTTTCAAGGACATGGCTACATATATGTTTCCCATTTCCCTGGTGTAAATAGGTGTTGAAATTACACTTAATTTCAACACCTGTGGCGGGGAGGTGGTTGGGGAGAGTTAATCAGTGACAAACAAAAAGTGAAAATAGAAGAGAAGATAGATTAAAAGTTAATATTTTCATTATTTATTTTAAAATTGTCATATATTGTACTATAGAATTCCTGACCAGTACATCTACATTTAAAGGTATATTTATTTCCTTAAAATATTTTAAATATTATTTCACATAAAAGTTATTTGATAGACTATGTTAAGGAGATCATCAATTGCTTGTTTTTTATTTCCACATGGCTATTAATAAAATACAGTTACTGAGGTTATACATTATTATTGTGGTAGTTTTGAAAAAATCAAATCCTTCACAATTCCATGGTTAACACTTTTATTTTTCTTCTAGTACTTCAGGCAGCCTAGAGTTATATATTATTCAATACTTAGGCAGATTAAATACACATTAAACATATGTAAAAGGATGAAACATGTGATCTTGAAGACTAAAATATCCCATATTTCCCACAGGATAAAGTGGCAAATGTTGAGGCTGAAATTATAAAATTACTAAAACAACAACAAAAACATGGTGTGTTTTCTATGATTAAGCCTTCTTATTACCTCTACATTTGGTTTCTGAAATATTTTCTAAGATTTGCTCTAGACTAGCATTTCCCAGCATTTTGTCCTGTATAGTATTAATAGTATTTAAAGGTATTTATCACAAAAGTGTTTCATGTTAAAAAAAAATTATAAACCCATCTTACCTTGTGCCCCTTTTAAAATTTTGCAATACAGATTGTCACAGTAATTTCTTAATAAAGAAATTCACTTAATTCTAACTCATGGAATCACTGATTTTTCTGAAGAGCACTTATCTCAAGTAAAGGCTATTGATGTCTCATGGAAAGAATGGTCTACTGAACACAGTAGGGAAGCACTGTTCTGGGTGGTTTTATTTTCTAAAGATTTGGAATTCTTAATGGTAAAGGTTAATAAACACTGGATTTTCATTTAGAGTAAATTATCCTTAATTAAAGGTGTTCTAAAGTGTGCTTATATTTAAAGAAGTTGGCTTTCTTCCACTTCTATGAGTCTGTCTACCACAAAGTAACCTGCAAAACTGGCTTTGCTGAACTGGAAAAGCAGCATATTCAGTGAATTCAATAAGTTGACTTATAAAGACCTGGAAATAGAGTCATAAGTAATAATGAGTGTGTTATTCTCGACTCAGTCAGCTGTGGGGATTTTTCAAACCATTAAACAACTTCCCAATTTGCTACAAATTCAGCATAAGTGCTGCACTATTTTCAAAAGGAGGCTAAGAATAAGAGATGGCAAATATATGGTAAGAATTTAAGGAGTGATGAATATTTAATCACAATGAACACCTGATATCTGGTTTCAGGGAGTAGTCACTCATAATATTCATCTATTATAACAATAAAAGATGTAACTTGATTCTGACCATGAGTTTTCACCTCATGCTAATATACATTCGTGTTAATGTTTATCTCAGAATATCCCAAATATATATATATATATATATATATAATTAGTCAGATAAATAGGCTATGTCTGAAATATAAAGATCTGTTTAAATGATAAATGTCCATTTCATCTGATTGATCAATATTTTAGGAGAATGGAATGGCATTTTGTTCTGATCTCATGTCCAGAAATGAAGCCTAGACATGTGTTTTCTTTTTAAATAACGTCTCAACCGCTATTGCCTTCTTACTCCATGTGTCCCCAAGCTTTTTTTTTTTTTGTAAATATACGTTTTCTTTAAAAAGTTCTCAGTCTCCTTTCCCTGTTTATTATCATTGTCTTTAGATTATGCCATATCATTTTTTGAAAGGACTCTATGTTAATTACATAACTCCAGTGACATCTTTCCCCACCTGTATCTATTCCTCACAATGCTTTCAGAGTGAATTTTTTTAAACACAAATTTAGTTATAATGTTCATTGGCTTTGGAACACACACATCAGATACTTATACACTATACAATATTCATAGCATTACATTCTTTGTTACAATCTTCTTTCCTATAGTTATTAATCTACTTGTAGAAAGCAATGGGATTTTTAAAAATTGTTTTCTAGTTTAGCACATGACAAGACTTCTAACCTCTACATCCATAGCCTGAACTTCATACTCAGACATGCATGTGTTTGACTAACTACCTGCTTTACCATTAAAAAGTCAACTTGGGGTTGACTCTCCTATGAGGCACTTCCTTGACCATTTCTATCCATTTTTGGAGATGGGTGCTCCTCTTATTGTTCTTTGTTTTGTTTTGTTTTTAAAGGAGGGCGCTCAGGCTTTATTTTTTTAATAAATTTATTTATTTATTGGCTGTGTTGGGTCTTTTTTTTTTTTTTTTTTTTTTTGCTGCCACAGGCTTTTTCTAGTTGTGGTGAGCAGGGGCTACTCTTCGTTGCAGTGCGTGGGCTACTAATTGCAGTGGCTTCTCATTGCAGAGCACGGGTTCTAGGCATGTGGCTTCAGTAGCTGTGGAACGTGGGCTGAATAGTTGTGGCTCATGGGCTCTAGAGTGCAGGATCAGTAGTTGTTGTGCATGGGCTTAGTTGCTCCGTGGCATGTGGGATTCTCCCAGACCAGGGCTGGAACTCATGTCCCCTGGACAGAAGGGCAGGCGGATTCTTAACCACTGTGCCACCAGGGAAGTCCCTATAGTACCCTGTTTTAACTCCATTCCTAGCACTGGTAAAATTTTATTTATTTTATTTTTTAAAATATTTATTTAATTTATTTTTTTGGCTGCATTGGATCTTAGTTGCAGCATATGGGATCTTTCATTGTGGTGCACAAGCTTCTCTCTAGTTGCGGTGTACAGATTTTCTCTCTCTAGTTGTGGCATGAGGGCTCCAGGGTGCATGGACTCAGTAGTTGTGGCATGAGGGCTTGCCCTGCAGCATGTGGGATCTTAGTTTCCCAACCAGTGATGGAACCCATGTCCCTTGGATTGGAAGGCAGATTCTTTACCACTGGACCACCAGGGAAATCCTGGTAAAATTTTATTCAGATTATTTAGAGGTATGTGTTTACATGGCCTAATCTACTATAAGTTCCTTAAGATCTTATCCTCAATATTTGACACACGTTGGGTACCTAATAACTGTCTCTTGCAATGTAAAGGATTTAAAAAAAAATAGTTGTTCATCAATGTCTATTATAGTCAAATTTTAAACAGACTACTCAGAACTTTACTAGTCTTTATCTTCTGGGTGTGACATTTTTCTTGAAACAATAAATTTATCTGAAAAATTAAACTCAAACTTTTATGTTAAACTATGATAAAATATTGGAAAACATACAAAACACAAATGAAGTATGACAATTCACCATGATGAATGCTAAAGTCAACTAAAATTTTGTCAATTTGAAATTATTTTGGTATATTGTGCAGGAATTTCAGTTTTTATTTTTTATTTTTTTGTGTGTATATATATATGTATAGGTATACATTTATGTACAAATATATATAAATCAATGCATATATTCATATATATATTTACATATGAAAAGAACATATATATTTAATATTTTTCTTATTAATCTAACATTTTCTTTTAGAGTATTTTGTCAGTTGAGTACTTTAATAGCACAGCATATCATGCTCTACAATTCCTTTTAGAAGAATAGAAGTGAAGCCTTTTTCTCCTTGCTGTGACTGGACAGTTTTCACATCCTCAACAAGGCTATGTTCTTTGCATGTGTAAAGTTCCCAGAGTAACAAAAAAATGTCAGAAAAAGAATGCTATTGTTTCAGAAAAAGAATGCTTTTTTAAAAAAATAACATTGACTCAAGATGAGTTATTGATGATTGAGTCAATAACATTGACTCAAGATGGGTGTTTCATGACTTTGTCCTTTGACTGAAACAAATATAAATGTAAATAACTGTATTGTTCATTAAGTCGTTTTGACTATTAAGTTGAGGTGAATGCAAAATATCAAATAAAGATGTCCTGAGAGGAATCGGCATGGAAAGGCAATTCCAATGCTGTAAGAACAAATGAATGTGGGTGTTTGTTTGCATCATTCAACAGATGTGGAGTGTGGGTATTTGCATTGTCAAAGTGACGGCTGAAACAAAATCAGATAATTCATTCATTCAGGACTTCCTCAATGATAAAGATTATTTTATTTAGGAATCACGAAATGTGATAAACATCATAACTTCAAATATAAAAGCGGTCTTGCAAGTTGAAGTAGTTTTTTTACCAACATGAAAAATGCAAAATTTGTCACCTCTTAGGGCTTTTTCATGAACTTTCTTTATAGAATTCATTCAAACCCAAATTTTCCCAACAGAGAATAATGAGGTAAATGAAATATGTTTTCAGTACTTAACATTTTGCTTGCATCTGTCTATCCTTCTTCTAATACTCTCTTCTTCCTCTATTCCGCAGCACTCAGCATCCCTCATATTTATAGTTTTCTACCCTTCTGTTTGCTTTCTAGGCTGAGCCTTGGGTTTGGATTTTTCCTAAAATTTTGTTTTCCCTAGTTAAATGTAATCACGAAATCCCATTCTTTCAGTTTTTCTGAGGATTGGTTGGAATATATGACAGAAAAATAAAACACAAATAAAAAGAAAAATTACAGTATGAAGAAAATTGCAACACAATTGCATAAGAGCAATTAATAAGTGCCATGTACCTGATAGCAAGTTCTTAAGAAATTCCACAATAATAGAAAAAAACATTTTATCAATTAAATTGCAAAACTGGAAATAATCTTTAAAGGTAGCTGACAATATATATAGAATAAAACAAGTAAAATATGACAATAATTTGCTTAGATTTTTGTTATCCAAGTACATTAGTTGGCTTGGTCTGCCATAACAAAATACTGTGGACTATGTGGCTTAAATAGCAGAAATTTATTTTGTCACAGTTCTGAAAGGTATAAATACAAGATCAAGGTACCAGAAAATGTAATTCCTAGTGATGTCTCTTCCTGGCTTGCAGACAGTCAGTCTTCTTCTTGCTGTGTTCCCCCATGGCCTTTTCTCTGCTGGGAGGTGGTGGGGTGGAGGGAGGGTGCACGTGCTCTGCTCTGGTGTATCTTCCTCTCTTATATGGACATAAGGACAACAGATATCTCTGGTTAGGGCCCCAACATTATGACTTCATTTAACCTTAATTATCTTCTTAAAGGCCCTGCCTTCAACTGCAGTCATTTAGAGGTTTAGGGCTTCAACATATGAATTTCGATAAGACACAATTTATTCCATAACACCAAGTATAAAAACTCACTTTGTATTGAGCTTATGCTTATACTTACCTTAATGAGTTGTGATAACCTGATGGTCATAAGGAATATTTAATGACAACAAAATTAACGTTAACACATGCCAACTCAATTGTCAAAATAGCAACTGTTAAAAGATTAACTCGTTTGTGAAAATCTACATTTGAATGAAAGGACCTTGAAGCATTTTTTATATATCTTAAGTGTAAGCATTAAAGAATATGCTCTACCACCTAATGATGCCCTGAGCATTTTGGTAAAATGGAACCTTGGAATCCCAAATTCAAGATTTTATTCTTGGGTCTACCTCTTTTCTAATATTTGGCTTCCTTTTTTGTGAAAACATTGAAATTTTATATACATATATATTATATAATTCATATATATAAATACCAAATTTCCTCTGTCCACCTCAATTTTTCCCCTCCAGTCACAACTTGTATGTAATTTGTTTCTCTATCAAGTTACCTAGAAATATTTTTTTTTTTTTTTTTTTTTTTGCGGTACACGGGCCTCTCACTGTTGTGGCCTCTCCCGTTGCGGATCACAGGCTCCAGACGCGCAGGCTCAGTAGCCATGGCTCACGGGCCCAGCCGCTCCGCGGCATGTGGGATCTTCCCGGACCGGGGCACGAACCCATGTCCCCTGCATCGGCAGGCGGACTCTCAACCACTGCGCCACCAGGGAAGCCCCCTAGAAATATTTATTATCTTCTTACATGATATATGTTCAAAGATTATGTATGGCCCTGTAGGAGAGCAAACTTTGCCACCCCAATGAGGTTTCTCTTTGGCATGAAGATTAACGTAGGCTGATTTTTTTTTTTTTTTTTTTTTTTTTTTGCGGTATGTGGTCCTCTCACTGCTGTGGCCTCTCCCTTTGAGGAGCACAGGCTCTGGACGTGCAGGCTCAGCGGCCATGGCTCATGGGCCTAGCTGTTCCGTGGCATGAGGGATCTTCCCGGACTGGGGCACGAACCCGTGTCCCCTGCATCGGCAGGTGGACACTCAACCACTGTGCCACCAGGGAAGCCCCTAGGCTGATTATTTTTAAGGTCCAAAAGAATCTTTGACCTTCCCACTAACTGCCTAAAGAATGTACTAGAAAGAGGATCTGTTCCAGGAAGGGAGTCACCACCACATATAACTATAGTATGAACTAGGTGTGTAGACAGGGAAGCACCTAGCAAAGACTGATTGTTAAAATTTCTCTCTGTGTCCCATAGTCTCTGCATAGCCCAGAAAACATTTATTTACCAAACATTTGCTTTTCTATCTCTATGTGAATTGCCTGCCTCCTCTTTGAAACACCAAACCACAACCTCAAATATCCTCTTCTGTCTTTAGCTGAAGGTGATGTTTAAGGTGAGGGCTTCAGCCATTTTGGTGAGCTAGTTTTCCTGGGTTTCTCCCATGTATGTATATTACTAAACTTTTGTTTGATTTTCTCCTGTTAATCTAAGTTTAATTCTTAGACCAGCCAGAAGAACCTAGTAGGGTAGAGGAAAATTTCTTCTTCCCCAATAGCTCCTTCTTTTGAATCAAATATGTGATAGTTTGTATGAAAAAATAATAATATTCATTGCTTACTCCTTCAATTATTTGCTCTCTTCTTTATCTTCTCTTTTAAGGCAAGATAAGAAGTTATCTTGACCAAATATGAAATCATAAACTTCTTTGTAACATGCTGAATGGATATGTATTAGGAGAAAACCATTGAAGCTATTTTCAAACTGATAAAATTTATCAACAGATAAATTGAAACATTAGCAAAATGTGGGTAGATATAAAAAGCATTCATCTATAAGAATTTAGAAACAATACCATAAGAAGGTAGAGAGATTAAAGCAGGGAAACTTAAACTTCCCTAGAAGATAATCTGGACACTAAAACTTGAAAACAATTTATTCCATCTTGGCTCATGAGGTGATTTCACTTATTTGTCAAGATACAATAAAGCAATGTAGAGAGTAGTACATGGAATAATATTTAATGGCTTGTATTACTTTCAGAAATAGTTTAGAACTGCTATTAAGAAACATCTTTTCTCTCCCCGGAATTTTAGTATTCTCTATGTATTTTTATTAGAATTCTCTATATGGATGAGATTACCCACAAGGTATAAGAAACTGACTAGAATTTATAAACTATGCACCCCCCATGAATATCATAGAAGAAAAGCTAGCTTATACTTTGCTAAATTTCACTACTTCCTTTCAATTAAGAATTCTATTAGTAAGTTTTTTTCAAACAATGTAATTCTGAATGACAATATAATTCTGAAACAATGTAATTATCCAATTAGAATCATATAGGAATTAATATATTTCAAAAATCTGATAAAAATGAATTTGTTTTACATTATATATCTTGTTTTAGGTTCTCTCTAAATTTTAAAATTAGTAAAACTTGAATAATAATTTTAAATAATGTTACGTGATTTAAATATATATGAAATATTTTCACATACTTGATCACATATAATGCTTTGAGGAATGTAAAAAAGACATTATCCACATTTTATATATGAAGGATTAAAATTCATGAAATTTTGCTCATTTTTCACCCTTGGCAATGAGGTATCTATCTTTATCAATTCAGTTTAAGGAAGAATTACTATTGTAAATATTCCTTTACCACATAACAATTGGTTAATCACATCTTCCTGTTTCCTAGAGCACTTTGTTTTATGTATTTATTAGTAACACTTTACTAATAGTAGAAGAGTTTTAGTTATATTCTTACAGCTACATCTCTTTTTCTTTGCAATTTATGATGCCTTGCAGCTCAGAAAAGAATTCTATTTATGATTATGTTCCTAAGACAGTGCCTCTAAAACAGTATGAACATGATGAGTGTTTATTGCATCAGTTAATTAATTGTATTCTCCTGGAGGTCAGAAGTAATCATTTTAACTCATATTTCTACAAAGAAAGAAGTTATTTAATTTTTATAACTGATTTCTTCTTGTTTTTAAGCTTCTATTCCTCCTGATGGCAGAATAATTTATACTTAATAGTTAGAAAAAATAGAAAGTTAGAAAAAAATTGTATGGTTCACAACTATGACTTTCAGGTGACTACTCAGTAAATTCGGAATCCAAAGTCCTTATTAGGGTTGTCTCTTCCTTCTCAAGGGTCTCACCCCAATCTTCCTCCTCCCTCAGATGATGCCTTTTGAAGGAGGACACTCAAATGTGTTTACAATGACAGAGATGCTTCTCTTCCCCACACTGTCATCTGGGTCCTGAGATTCTCAACTTTCAAATATACAGTACAGGATTAAGTACAGTCACCATGCTGTACATTACATCCCCAGGACTTACTTATTTCACAACTGGAAGTTTGTAGCTTTGACCATCTTCATCCATTTCTCCCACCTCCCCCGCTTGCCTCTGGCAACCACCGACGTGTTATATGGATCTACATGTTCATTTTTTATTTGTTTTTTGGGTTTTTTTATATCCCACATATAAGTGAGATCATACAGTATTTCTCTTTTTTCTCTGTCTGATTTATTTCTCTTAACATAATGCTCTCAAGATCTGTCCATGTTGTCACAAACGGCAGGATTTTTTTCTTTTATAAGACTGAATTAAATATATATATATATATATATATATATTCATTCGAGTTAGTGCTTTCACTTCCTTTGGACAAATGCCCAGAAATGGAATTTCTCTGAATCTGGTGAATATCACTTTAAACAACTCTCTTCCAGTATGTATCTATACATTAAACTGATTAATGTAACTTCTTGCAATGACTTGCTACTGTTATGCAAGTCCAAGAGGGTTATCTGTAAAGAACAGAAAGGTAAGTAGTTTAATGATTCCTGTTTTGAAAAAGTTAACCAACTGAAAACTGGACTGTTGGATAAAAATCTATCAGTCTTCTCAACACAGCTTAATACACTTCTGCTAAACTGTAAGTACTAGAAAATACTGTAATGACCATATGCTCCATTCTATTATACATTCTATTATAAATTATATTATAGGTTACTCCATTCTAATACAAATTCTGTTATAAATTATTTAAGTTAGGATTTGATGTATTACTTTCTACATACCCTAAAATGTCTGGCATTGGGTTTGACACATTTCAATTATTTTAATGCCTTTAGTACTAAGATTAATAAGCTTCTATTTTCCCTTGTCCCTGAAGCTTGTTCAGTCAGGATGTTTGAACAACTCATTTCATATCCAAACTTTAGAAATTTTACAGAGTGTATGCCCAGTGGAATTAGCTTTACTTGGGAGAATTATTTTAATCCCTTATTGACTGACTTGCAAGATGCATCCACCTTGATGTTTTCACAGGAACTTATTTCACTGATGATGATCAAAGGATGTATGTTGGGCTTTGATCAGAGTAAGTCTAAAGAAACCTGGAAATCTGCAAATATGCGGTGATTAAAATTCTCTCTCCGTCTTCTCTTAGTGAAATGAGGAAAGTAAAATACTGACTGATATAATTAGTGTGAGAGAAAAGAGAATGTTTTTATTTAAAGGTAATTGAGATAGGGCTAAACAAAAATTTAATACCAGGTTCACATTATTATTGAAATTGGGAAAGCCAGTTTTCCAAATAATAAATGAATGCAATCTCTTCAGTTACTTAAGGTATTTACCTCTTCTGGATATAGTGTCTGGCCACTTGGAGATATACCTCTCTCAAGGAAGGTGTACTTGAGGATGACCCTTATACTTAGTGCGTTGCACTTCTTATTCCTGGTTAGTCTGGGGGTGTTGTGTTACCTCTTAACTCAGAGAAATTTCTTATAAGAGAGCTTACAGAAATACAGGATAACACTGGATATCACAATTAATTTTAATCTTTCGGTAGCATTTTACTTATCACAGAATGGTTTGAATTGATATTATGATTTGAGAACCCCATTTGGCTATAATACAGTTCACCAAATTCAGAAAATAATAGCTAGTATTGAAATGTAATTAATGTTATATTAGTAAAACTATCCAACTAGTAACAATTAAATATTTAAAGATTATCTTTTCTTTAGGAGATTGATCTTTTTAGTCCTGGTATTGATGTTTTTAGTACTGGTAACTAGCAGATACATGAGTTTTGCAAGAAAAGGTGATCCACAAATTTCATGTAAATTATTACTTGGAAGATGGTCCACACCAGGGAAGGTTTATAATAGAGACTAGGCACATAGGAGCATGCTAGATATCTTTAGAAAGGAAGGGGGAGTTTAGAAAAAGGAAGCATCAAGACAAATACAAATATCTATTTATGATTTTGTTCTAAGAAAATATAAATATTATTGGTGTATCAAAATATTTATTAAAAACTTTGATAATGTTCTCAGATATAATATCTCTGAAAATAAATGCTGGGGCTTATGCATCTCTCTGTCATGAAGGCTATAACACACATAGCCCAATACATATTTAACATATTGAAAGTTATTACTACATGCAGCTCAAAGGTTAAGAATGCCTTCAGTTAATCCAGTGCTACAGATTATGCAAATCTCTTTCATAGGTGTCATGGTGTCCTCAAAAAGCACAAATGTACAATTTCCATTCTTCTCAATATGAGTCTGATTCCTCACTGAGATGGCAAAGATGGCTTACCAATTACTGTGATCTGTGTTTCTCAGTCAGAAATGTTTTTGTGGAAAATCTAAAAGAAGCATAAATACAAACAATGGCTTCCCATGATGAATCTGCACACATTTGAACACATTCATTTTCAATTATCCTCCTGCAAAATATGATCACAAATAACAGAATTTTATAAAGATATATTCCTACTAATTTCACCTTTAAAATTCAAATAAATGCAGTTAATATTTAAGAATGAGATACATATGAAACCATACAAGCAAGATAAAAGCAGTATATTTTTTCTACTGGTGACTACAAAGTGTAAACAATACAGTACTAAATCATGAATTAAGGAAATTAGAGATCAAGTTTAAGTCCTAAGGATATTGATTTATATACAAAAAGACATAAACTTTTTACACAGGGTAAAGCAACTATTCTCACCTAAGAGTCAGATAGTACAAAGATTTAAAATCACATTAAAGATGCAATAAAGAAATTGTTCACATGGGGGATAGTAAATAGAATAGCCTTGTCAAAGTAGAAAATTAGTCTGGAGGTACAAAGAGAAATGAGCCTGAACTAGGTGCTTAAAGTTACATTAGGAAATACTTTCAATTGTAATGCAAGACATTAAAACAAGATATCAAGCCAGTAAATTTTGAATGTATATGTTTCAGGACAGTATGTGGGAGTAGTATTAATTCTGTATGTGATTGCTTGTACCACATATAAGAATTCAAATTATGAATCTTTCTCAAAAACTCAGAAAAGAGCTAATAAGACTGTCAACCAGAGAAGTGGCTTTTGGAAAGGAAAGGGAATAGTGGACTGGAAGAGTCTTAGGCAATATTATAATAATCAATAATATTTGTTGACGCTTTGGATGTAGAGTTGAATGAAAAGATAAGAAACTTTGCTAAATAGAATTTTCAATGGATCAGTATTTCAGGAAGGAAGACAAATTTGAGGACTAATTATTTATTGATACCATATTTTCCAAAATATTTTGAATCAGCTTAAACAGAAATATCTTATAATAGAAGTACAGGTAAAGAAATACCCTAAACAATCAATAAAAAGTAGAAGGCTTAAGCCAATACAGAAAGAAGAGTGATAATGGGAAAGTTCAGATTTAAATATGTGAATTTGAATTGTCAGTGGAACATTCAAGTTTAATGCTTCTTAGTTAAGTGTCAAAATCACCTTACCATAATGTCCAAGATCCCAAATTATTTGTGTAATGGAATTTTGCTATTGACCATGACTGAAAATTAGCAAACCATCAGCTGGGTCTGAGATAAATCATTTAGAAATACAGATATTTGGTTGGTTGTTAAGCAAAGATAATTTTGAAGCACCATAAATATTTGTGAATATTTTTAATTTATATAAGTTCGGATGTGATATTCAATATATTTCTGCCTATACATTGTATATTTTCAAATTTCAATACTGAATATATTATTTAAAATAAATTAATAGATATTCTAATCATAGTAAATGATCAATAACTTAAACAGTTATTAAACAATTCCTAGGAAACCCTCTTAGTTGTTTTCAAGAAGAAGTGCCAGACATGTTCCCTGATTTCCTATAAGTTTATGACTTAGCATGACTATGAATCCCTTAAGTGACTATACAGATGGCAATTGATTAAAGTCTGATATGACCAATAAAAAAAAATTATGCCAACTGTGGCCTGAGTAATAGGTAAGTCCTCCTGGAAGTATTGATAATAGGACTTAAACTGGACTCTGAAGATTGGATCATATTTTAATTGAAGCCCCAGAGGGAAAAGCATTATGAATATCACTTTCTTTAAAGGCATAATCTGTTCAGATGAGAGGAAAGAGATCAGAAGAGCTAAATTATGAAATACAGAATAATGTGCACTAAGGTATTGGGGAAAGTGACTGAATAGCTAAAATGAAGTTATAGAATTTATGGCGTGCTAGTCTGAGGCTGTTGAATAATGTCGTGCAAACAATAAGGAAATAATACATGGTTTTGAATATAGCCTAGACAAAGTAAATTAACGAAGGTGTTCTAAGAAGGGAGAGGAGGGTGGGTTTGAGTAGAATAGATTAGTGGTAAGAGAGATTGCAGGTATCCAGGATCTATTATAGCACCCAGTACAAAATAGGTGCTAACTAAATATTTGCTAAATGAATGAATGAATCCATGCATGCATGCAAGGTCCAGAGCCTACTTAGGATGCAATAAAATTTGTCAGGTTGGAGGTGATGTTCATGCAGGGCACAGGATCACTTATTTCAGTATTAGAAATTCTGAGCTTTCAAACCACCTACAGAACTCCAAACCCATATTAAATAAATATAAGTTAATCATAAATTATAAATGCATGAAACCCATTTCACTTATCGGTAATAAGAACTGTCATTTGAGTTAATATTATGAGCTCTACTTGTTTTGATTATGTCATTATTCTTCTCTATTTGTACCGTCAGCTTAGCCAATTATTTTTCTTCTCAAGGCAATCAAATATTTCTGTATTCAGAATAAAATTAATGAACCTGCTCCTCACTTCATAGATGGTTTCTTCCAAATAACTGGAGAAGGAATCTTTCTGCTATATCATTCATATGTATCAGATGTAAGCTTTAGCATGTCAGTAATTTGTGTTTCCCTTTTGACATGATAGGGCTGAAAGAGAACATAAAAACCTCTGTTTGTCTACTTTTCTCACGTATTTAAAAATAAAAATAATGTCCTCACACACTTTAGCCAGAATCGTCAGTATGCCAGCAAAAAGAACAAGAAGATATTTCAGTCTCTTAAAATTTCATGATTCTATTCTTTGTCAAAATTCTTTTCAACTGATGTTAATGGGATTTTAGGGGTAAGATGCAGGTCTATCTATTCATATAGATGAGTATTTTTCAGTGTGCAGACAGATGTTCTGGCCACGGTTGAGCTACTTACTGTTGCATAAACTTAGACCATTCCAGTTGCAAGCAGATACTGAAATAATAACTGATGAAGGACTACAAAAAATCGGTGAATCAACTAATTTGCATGGCAAACTTTTGAGCATAATTGTCCAATTCCCTCTCTATAGTCTTTGAAAGTCTATCAGAAAAGGTGGAAATATATAGAAAACCTCCCTAGGCATAAGACAACTTATGTTTTCCCTTGAGAAGTGGGACAGCCCTACCTATGAGTTTATTTATTGTGTCGCCACAAAGTTCTGTCATAACTGAACTCTCTCCTTTGACCAGCACCTCCACTGACTTAAATAGGCTCAAGTTTCAAGGTCACACTCAGTGTGACTACTAAGTATTTGTTTCCCTGTAGAATGTCTTAGAAACTGCTTAATAAAAACAACTGAAAATATTTTATGTGTATCCCCTATTTATAAGACATTGAAGTAGAAAATCACTTTTCCTGGTGTTTACAGTATATGATAATATTCATCTTATTTATTTTTTCAAGCAGAAAACTTGAAAGACTATGTATGAAACTGTCACTTCTTTTCTAAGGACTGTCACTTCTAATAGTAAACAATTTTGTTTTATAGATTCAAATTCTGTGAGTCGATTATTTTAGCACAACACCCAATAGCAAAACAACAGTTTCAAATATTATGAAATAATATGAGGTATATGAAATTTTGTCACTCTCTTATGAATGTGAGAATGTTTTCATAACTTTGATTGCCCAAGGATATAGTCTTAGAAGACTCAATACATTCTTTGGTCCATAATAAGTTTAGACATCTTTCTTTAACTGTTTATTCAATATTGCATTCCATTTTCCAATGGACACTTTAACCAGATAAAAGGTACAGAAAGATGTGTTTGCAATGCTTCGTACATATTCTGTTAGTTACCGTGCCTTTCAGCTTATGTCTTCATTCAGGCAATATTACTCTTACTTAAGGAATACCTTAGAATATAGTTTATTTTCTTCTCAGCCACTAACATTATATATAATTAGATTTTTTTGACTCTTACTGCAAAATTAGAGTTGTGTGCCCTCTTTGTAATAAGAGTAGGTTGTGCAGCACAAATTTGTGCATTTGATTTTGTTTACTTATAAAAGAAATGTTACAGTGTTACAATTTAAGGTAGTATTTATACATGCAAGTTGCTGCAGAGAATCATGACAGATTCTAGCCAAGAGAGTATTGTCTTTGACACATTAAGGTAATTATAGAGAAAGGAGACAATTATTTGAATGTTTTCTTATTTGGAGGTTGGAAAACCAATGTAAAATCTGGATACTTGAATAGTACATTTTATTTTAATGAAGCAATATTTTCAGAATCATAATTTCCAATTTATAGCAAGCATTTGAAATAAATTCATATAAATATTCTTGGAAAATGAAGTTTGAGTAGTGTCTAGGTGTAAGCACACAGGATTAAAAAACATTAAATATATTTTTAACACCTTTATTGGAGTATAATTGCTTTACAGTGGTGTGTTAGTTTCTGCTTTATAACAAAGTGAATCAACTATATATATACATATATCCCCATATCCCCTCCCTCTTGTGTCTCCCTCCCGCCCTCCCTATCCCATCCCTCTAGGTGGTCACAAAGCTCCGAGTTGATTTCCCTGTGCTATGTGGCTGCTTCCCACTACCTATCTACTTTATGTTTGGTAGTGTATATATGTTCATGCCACTCTCTCACTTCATCGCAGCTTAAATTTCCTCCTCCCCGTGTCAAGTCCATTCTCTACATCTGCGTCTTTATTCCTGTTCTGCCCATAAGTTCTTCAGAACCATTTTTTTTCTAGGTTCCATATATATGTGTTAGCATACAGTATTTGTTTTTCTCCTTCTGACTTACTTCACTCTGTATGACAGACTCCAGGACCATCCACCTCACTACAAATATCTCCATTTCATTTCTTTTTATGGTAATGTAATATTCTATTGTATATATGTGCCACATCTTCTTAATCCATTCACCTGTCGATGGACATTTAGGTTGCTTCCTTGTCCTGGCTATTGTAAATAGAGCTGCCATGAACATTGTGGTACATGACCCTTTGAATTATGGTTTTCTCAGGGTACATGCCCAGTAGTGGAATAGCTGGGTCATATGGTGGTTCTATTTTTAGTTTTTTAAGGAACTTCCATATTGTTCTCCATAGTGGCTGTATCAATTTACATTCCCACCAAAGGTGCAAGAGGGTTCCCTTTTCTGCACACCCTCTCCAGCATTTATTGTTTGTAGATTTTTGATGATGGCCATTCTCCGGTGTGAGGTGATACCACATTGCAGTTTTGATTTGCATTTCTCTAATGATTAGTGATGTTGAGCATCCTTTCAAGTGTTTGTTGGCAATCTGTGAATCTTCTTGGGAAAAATGTCTATTTAGGTCTTCTGCCAATTTTTTGGATTGGTTGTTTGTTTTTTTGATATTGAGCTGCATGAGCTGCTTGTATATTTTGGAGATTAATCCTTTGTCAGTTGCTTCATTTGCAAATATTTTCTCCCATTCTGAGAGTTGTCTTTTCACCTTGTTTATGGTTTCCTTTGCTGTGCAAAAGATTTGAAGTTTCATTAGGTCCCATTTTTCATTTTTTTTTAAATTTCCATTTCTCTAGGAGGTGGGTCAAAAAGGATCTTGTTGTGATGTATGTCATAGAGTGTTCTGCCTATGTTTTCCTCTAAGAGTTTTATAGACTCTGGTCTTACATTTAGGTCTTTAATCCATTTTGAGTTTATATTTTTGTATGGTCATAGGAAGTGGAGTGTTCTAATTTCATTCTTTTACATGTAGCTGTCCAGTTTTCCCAGCACCACTTATTGAAGAGGCTGTCTTTCCTCCACTGTATATTCTTGCCTCCTTTATCAAAGATAAGGTGACTATATGTGCATGGGTTTATCTTTGTGCTTTCTATCCTGTTCCATTGATCTATATGTCTGTTTTTGTGCCACTACTATACTGTCTTGATTACTGTAGCTTTGTAGTATAATCTGAAGTGAGGGTGTCTGATTCCTCCAGCTCCATTTTTTTTTCTCAAGACTGCTTTGACTATTCAGGGTCTTTTTTGTGTCCATAAATATTGTGAAATATTTAGTTCTGGTTCTGTGAAAAATGTCATTGGTAGTTTGACAGGGATTGAATTGAATCTGTAGATAGTTTTGGGTAGTATAGCCATTTCCAAAATACTTATTCTTCCAACCCAAGAACATGGTATATCTCTCTCTGTGTTTGTATCATCTTTAATTCCTTCCTCAGTGTTTTATAGTTTTCTGCATTCAGGTCTTTTGTCTCCTTAGGTAGGTTTATTCCTAGGTATATTATTCTTTTTGTTGCAGTGGTAAATAGGAGTGTTTCCTTAATTTCTCTTTCAGATTTTTCATTATTAGTGTTTAGGAATGCAACAGATTTCTGTGCATTAATTTTGTATCCTGCTACTCTACCAAATTCATTGATTAGCTCTAGCAGTTTTCTGGTAGCATCTTTAGGATTCTCTATGTATAGTATCATGTCATCTGCAAACAGTGACAGTTTTAGTTCTTCTTTTCTGATTTGGATTCCTTTTATTTCTTTTTCTCCTCTGATTACTGTGGCTATAACATCCAAAACTATGCTGAATAATAGTGGTGAGAGTGGACAGCCTTGTTTTGTTCCTGATCTTAGTGGAAATGTTTTCAGTTTTTCACCACTCAGAATGATGTTGGCTGTGCGTTTGACATATATGGCCTTTATTATTTTGAGGTTAGTTCTCTCTATGCCTACTTTCTGGAGAGTTCTTTTCATAAGTGGGTGCTGAATTTTGTCAAAAGCTTTTTCTGCATCTATTGAGATTATCATCTGGTTTTTACCCTTCAATTTGTCAATATAGAGTATCACATTGATTGATTTGAGTATATTGAAGAATCCTTGCACTTTTGGGATAAACCCCATTTGATCATGGTGTATGAGCCTTTTAATGTGCTGTTGGATTCTGTTTGCTAGTATTTTGTGGAGGATATTTCCATCTATGTTCATCTGTGATGTTGGCCGGTAACTTTCTTTGTTTGTGACATCTTTGTCTGGTGTTGGTATCAGGGTGATGGTGGCCTTGTAGAATGAATATGGGAGTGTTCCTTCCTCTGCTATATTTTGGAATCGTTTGAGAAGGATAAGTGTTACCTCTTCTCTAAATGATAGAATTCTCCTGTGAAGCCATCTGGTCCTGGGGTTTTGTTTGTTGGAGGAGTTTTAATCACAGTTTCAATTTCATTCCTTGTGATTGGTCTGTTCATATTTTCTATTTCTTCCTGGTTCAGTCTTGGAAGGTTGTGCTTTTCTAAGAATTTGTTTATTTGTCATTTATTTGTCATTGTTGTTTATTTGTTATTTATTCCAGGTTGTCCATTTTTTTGGCATATAGTTGCTTATAGTAATCTCTCATGATCCTTTGTATATCTGCATGTCAGTTGTTACTTCTCTTTTTTCATTTCTGTTTCTATTGATTTGAGTATTCTCCCTTTTTTTCTTGATGAGTGTGACTAATGGTTTAGCAATTTTGTTTATCTTCTCACAGAACCAACTTTTAGTTTTATTGATCTGTGCTATTGTTTGCTTCATTTCTTTGTCATTTATTTCTGATCTGATCTTTATGATTTCTTTCCATCTGGTAACTTTGAGGGGTTTTTTGTTCTTCTTTCTCTGACTGCTTTAGGTATACGGTTAGGGTTTTTACTTGAGATTATTCTTATTTCTTGAGGTAGGATTGTATTGCTATAAACTTCCCTCTTAGAATTGTTTTTGCTGCATCCCATAGGTTTTAGGTCATCATGTTTTCACTGTCATTTGTTTCTAGGTATTCTTTGATTTCCTCTTTAATTTCTTCAACAATCTCTTGGCTATTTAGTAGTATATTGTTTAGACTCCATGTGTTTGTATTTTTTATAGATTTTTCCCTGCTACTGTTATCTTGTCTCATAGCACTGCGGTCAGAAAAGATACTTGATACAATTTCAATTTTCTTAAATTAACCAAGGTTTAATTTGTGGCCCAAGGTATGATGTTTCCTGGAGAATGTTCTATGAGCACTAGAGAAGAATGTGTATTCTGTTGTTTTTGGATGGAATGTCCTATAAATATCAATTAAGTCCATCTTGCTTAATGTATCATTTAAAACTTGTGTTTCCTTATTTATTTTCATTTTGGATGATCTTTCCATTGGTGAAAGTGGAGTGTTAAACTCCCCTACTATGATTGTGTTACTGTCGATTTCCCCTTTTATGGCTGTTAGCATCTGCCTTATGTATTGAGGTGCTCCCATGTTGGGTGCATAAATATTTACAATTGTTATATCTTCTTCTTGGATTGATCCCTTGATCATTATGTAGTGCCCTTCTTTGTCTCTTGTAATGATCTTTATTTTAAAGTCTATTTTGTCTACAGTTTACAGTTGCTCCCAAAGTCCACTACCTCAATTTTAGGATGATTCATTTTCTATTCAGGTATTCCACAGATTCAGGTACATCAAGTTGATTGTGGAGATTTAATCCACTGCTCCTGAGGGATTTAATCCACTGCTCCTGAGGCTGCTGGGAGTAAGTTCCCTTTCTCTTCTTTGTTCACACAACTCCTGGAGTTCAGCTTTGGATTTGGCTCTCTTCTACATGTGGGTTGCCCTCTGGCATCTGTTCTTTGCCCAGACAGGAGGAGGGTTAAAGGAGCAGCTGATTAGAGGGCTCTGGCTCACTCAGGTCGGGGTGTGGGAGTGGTATGGAATGCGGGGTAAGCCTGCACAGCAGAGGCCCGCAGGATGTTACACCAGCCTGAGGTGTGCCATGTGTCCTTCTGGGGATATTGTCCATGCATCACAGGACCCTGGCAGTGGCGGGCTGCACAGGCTCCTGGGTGGGGAGGTGTGGATGGTGACCTGTACTTGCACACAGGCTTCTTGGTGGCTGCAACAGCAGCCTTAGCGTTTCACGCCCATCTCTGGTGTCCATGCTGATAGCCGTGGCTTGCACCCATCTCTGGAGCTCGTTTAGGCAGTGCTCTGAATGTCCTCTCCTTGTGCACCCTGAAACAATGGTCTTTTGCCTCTTAGGCAGTTCCAGACTTTTTCCCAGACTCCCTCCCGGCTAGCTGTGGCCCACTAGGCCCCTTCAGACTGTCTTCGCGCAGCCAACACTAGTCCTCTCCCTTGGACCTGACCTCCAAATCCTGAGCCTCAGCTCCCAGCCCCCACCCACCCCAGCAGGTGAGCAGAAAAACCTCTCAGGATGGTGAGTTCTGGTTGGCACTGATCCTCTTTGTGGGAATCTCTCCACTTTGTCCTCTGCATCCCTGTTGCTGCTCTCTCCTCCGTCAGTACGAAGCACCGCTTCCTGCCCAAATCCCCATCTCCGCCAGTGAAGGGGCTTCCTGGTGTGTGGAAAAATTTCCTCCTTCACAGCTAACTCTAAGAGATGCAGGTACCATCCCTATTCTTTTGTCTCTGTTTTTTCTTTTTCCCTACCCAGGTATGTGAGGAGTTTCTTGCCTTTTGGGAAGTCTGAGGTCTTTTGCCAGCGTTTAGTAGGTGTTCTGTAGGAGTTGTTCCACATATAGATGCATTTTTAATATATTTGTGGTGAGGAATTTGATCTCCACATCTTAGTGCTCTGCCATCTTAAAGGTCCTCCGCATTAAATATTTTTATGGTGCTAATATGTGGTTCAACTCCTCAAACCATTAACAATCAAAACTATTTGTATTTTAATAACAAATGTAATGGTCATTTGAAAGAAGTATTGTTTAAATAATTGTATTTCTTTTCATTTTTTCCTAATTAAAGTGAAGTTAGTGATAAAGCCAGTAAACTTTAAGAAGAATGTACAAAAATAAAGTAATAATGTTTAATATAAACAATTTCAAAGAACATCCTTATTCTAATTAAAAATTTATAACATTTCTGGCAACTGGAACTAACAAAGTTACTATTGAGTATTCTAGCTATTAAGGGATATATTATTCTAGTATTTTATGTTAGTCATTTCTGAATATCATACACAAGATTTGCATATATGTTTATTGACCCAGTTCTCTTCTGCCACGATAGGTTTACCCTACAACTTGATGGTCATTATTTACTCACAAAGATAAACTACCAATGTTATAGAGAGGTAGATCATATTTGCAAAGTGACTGCCTAGCTGACATGGATCCTCGGATGGATCAGCTTCCTAGAATTTTACAGTCTTAATCATTAATACACCCTATGCTGTCCTTCATATTAAGTCTAAGGATATTCTTATTTCTGACATATTTTCTACATGACAAAATATTCTGAAACATTATTTTGCACATAGTGAGATCTTTTCTTGAGGTTTAATGCACAATTAACTCATAGGGACATAGTCAATTTTTATCCCAAGCGTAAGAACATATCTAACTGAAGATATTGACAAACTTCCAAGGACATTTTTCTTGTAAACTAAGTTGTACTATAATTATCTTTGACTGGAAAGGGTATTAGTATATAATATCCTAAGAATAAAATCTGATTTATAGACAATTACTGTACAAATTCTTGTACATAAACATGACTATGTTTCAAAGTAGTATACCATTATTGAAACATATTGATATTTTTTCTAAGTGGAACAAGCAGAGGAACTGTTACAGTAGTTTAATTTTATTCAAAAATTTAAGAATGTAAAAAACAAAACTAACTTCCATTGTATAGTGAGGAGAAAAATTTGTGTTAATCTTGGATCATTGCAGAAAATCTAAAGATAGTCCAAGTTTAAAGGATAGCTTAACCATCTTATTATTCCGAACTTGTGCCTGAATTTGGGATGGAATAATCCTAAAAAATGTCAGGGGAGATGAAATACAGACACAAGTCATATAGTACTCATAAGTGAGAAATAGTTACAAGTAATAGTTTGAAAACACACAGTAATAAGTACAGAGATTATGAAGAATTCAATTTTTTTCAAAATAAATAACTTTTTCAAATGATTGGGTACACTAAAGTTAAGAAATTTTACAAAATGATTTGTTAATAAAATGGAAAATATCATTTAAGTACAGAATATCTGTCATTTTACAGAAATAAAGTATAAGTTTTAATTTTATATTGTATATCTTCCAGATCTTTTTTTTTTTTTTTTTTTTTTTTTGGCTTGCTATGAGCTGATTTTTATTGGGAGAAACAAGAAAAACAGGGCCACTGTCTTCAGAAGGCTCGAGTTAAATAAACCATGTGTTTCCTGAGTAAGGCATTCTCACATTTAGAAACTGTTCATCAGATTAGACAGTTGACATTTGGGGATGGCGGAACAGAGATACTAAACAGGGAGAAGTTGGTGGGTGTGGTTCCTGCCAGAGCAAACTTGGCAGCCTCCTGATGGGATGAAGGGGACCCAGGGGAGGAGTGCCAGCCCACCTTACTCATGAGCCCCAGGAAGTGTGGTTTGGATAGTTGGAGAGAGAATGAAGCAGAGATGCTTTAAACTCATTCAAAACCAACTTCACTGTCTTTCTAATGGTTGATCCTTCTGCTGACCTCTCTATGTAAAAGTTTGTGATCTGTTGGCTTCTTCTCTGTTTCTTAACCATTTATAATACGTGCAGACATGTGAGGCCCAGGTGGGCTTTGAAGAGGCCTGGAGAGGAGGTGTTTGCCCATAAATGGAGATTTTGAAACTTAAGACAAGCCTTACTCAAGACCAAGTGGACTGCCACACATGCAGTGAGGTCTAGGGAGTCTGATATCTAAGTTCTAGGTCTAAGGAGTTCTTTTTTTTTTTCTTTTTTTGAATTTGCATCTTTTTAAAATTTTTATTTTAAATTGGAGTATAACTGATTAGCAATGTTGTGTTAGTTTCAGGTATACAACAAAGTGATTCAGTTATAAATATATATGTATGTATTCTTTTTCAAGTTCTAGGATATACTTTAAAATAAATAACATGTAATATATTTTTATGCATACATCTATCAACATTGAGAAATTCATTTCCTTTTAGAAATTATTACTTGAAAGTATTTTAAACCTAGGCTCTCAGAGTTGACTCTGCTCTGATACTTTATTTTTACAGGATTCCATACATTTCTTTATAACTGTATATTATCCATAAACATTTTGAAATAGTCCTTATATACATTGTATGAGTGTTTAGAAATATATAAATATTTAGCTATCCAAAAAGATGATAAAATCAATGTTTTTAGCCTCAGCTTTATCATCAATGTATATATCATCTTACTGAATTTTAAAAACTATAATAGTTCCCTTAAGCAAACAAATGAGTTCGTTCCTGGCTTTTCATGGGTTGAGTCCTTGCCATGAAAGAAGGCGAGTCTTTCTTCTTTTTGTTGGCTCTACTATTGTCTCAGAGTATGAGAGCTCCCCCTCTGAGCCCCCAACTCTATTTCATTAAGGTTTCTATTCATTAATATCTTACAAGTAAAATAGTAGTCCCTTAAAAAAGAAAGAAATGGGTAGGAAGGCAACTAAAGTTTTAATATATAAGAAGAGAAGCATAAGCAAGACTTTAACTAAACATCTTCCCTTCTATATTCCAAAGTATCTGGTAATTCTAATATGTTATACTCCTTATTCAGCCTCAGAGCCATTCTGTTATCTTTCCCACGTCTTATATATATGAGTATCTTATGTGTTTTTATATTCTTTCTGACATCTCCACCAGTAATTTATTTATTACAATGGTTAAATAACTTTATTTAAGATTCAAATTATAGTGTTAAAATCAATTAATTATATGCTGCTATCATTTATTAATTTATTCACTCAATAAATTTGTGTACCAATGTGGTACAGTGTCTTATCAATGTAGACGAAAAGATCAGTGAGTCAATGTTAAATTTTCTACTTATTAATTTTGTAAATCCATATGATAGATTTAACTCACTTGAAGTAAAACAGGATTCATGAACAAAAGAAGAGAATGTGATACTGAAACAGTCAAGGAAAAAGAAAATCTAAAGAGGGACAGAGAGAGGAAAATTAAAGATACTTTGGTTACATTCAAAGAAATGTACAGAAAATAATTTGTAGAGATGATAACCTTCTGTAGTAAAAGGGAGACATAATAGAACTTAAAACTCTGGTCTCACTCTATTATTCCCTCAGGTGCTGCATTTTTGGTAAATTTTTTTTTAGTTTCATGGCTGGAAACTATTACTTTGTCTGATGTACAGCTTTTCAACTGCTTGCATAATTAAAAAGATGTTACGGGCATAAATTTTTATTTTTATTGAGATTTTTTTCGGTTTGAAAGGGATTTAAACTATACTTGGAACATCTTAAAGTAAATATGTGAATATTTATGATAGGCTTGTTAGGACTTAATTTGTTGAACTTTATTTTTTAATTTACTTCACCAGACATGTTTATGGCCAAATAGGCTACTATATTTGACTTGTGAACAGCTTTCTTGAAAAGGAAAGGGAATTGAAAATGTGATCTTTAGAAGTACCTTTATACTCTGTGTGGTAAAATGATAATAAATAATATGGAATCAAAAATAATATCCGTTCTGTTTCTCTTGGAAGCCATGCATTTTACTCATATTTATTTGTCAGTGTAATTAATTCTTATTATATTTTACATCCCTCTTCTACTTTTCATTTGATAGCTTATGCTCATCTCTATAAAAATCATTATTAACAGTGATTGTGCATTATTCACAGATATTGGCTGACCTAGAAAACCATACATTATTTAAGAATGATCTGGAATGTCAAAAGCTGATTCTGGAAGCAATGAAATACCATCTATTGCCAGAAAGAAGAACTTTAATGCAAAGTCCAAGAACTAAACCTAGAAAATCTACAGTTGGAACTCTGTATGCAGTGGGAGGAATGGATAACAACAAAGGTATTTAGTTCTAGATCTTTAGTAATACACACACTGTATCACACCATGACGTGGTTTTATGGTTGTAACCTGTGTAATACCAACAAACTTCACAGAATCACAGCTTTATTCATTAAGATTTAAGATTTAGGGAAAAGTTAAGACACCTCTCAGTTTTCCATTTTTTCAATCTGTAGTTGCTGCTTCTGCTTCTTACTCATCTTTAAATGTTTTATCTCATGCATTATGTACAAGACTTCATATGAAATGAAAAAGAGATTAAAAGTACCTAGAAAACACGGGCCAAATAATTTGTTGGATATATTGAAACATGTATTTCTATTCTAAGTAAAGGAAATGTAATCTGCCAGCCACATGCTTGCTGAGAGTAATATTATGAAGGAGCGAGTCTCTGCTTTTGAGGGGTTTAGAATCTCATACAGAAGCCAGACAAAGAAGTAGACAATTATAAATGGGTGTACTGACTATGGCAGGTATCATTTACAAATTTAAATTTTTTTTTACCATTTTTACTCTTACAAGGAAGTGAATGATTTAAGACCAAATACATACATTCGAAGGTTTTGTTCTTACTTTTCTATAGTTAGTGGGAAAATCTCCATGAATGTTTGTTCTCTTTAGCCTTTTTTATGTGTCTTAATTTTCCTGAACAAGTACACAAGACAAATAATGTAAGTGTCCTATGTTTGCGTCTAATAGGTGACATAATTATCCATAATACATTTATTATACATGTACAAAATACAGTTGGCAAACATAGAGTATGACCACATATTCAAGCTCTGTTAAAGGAACTCTGTTGTTAAAGAATCAGGAGGAAGCAACAGAACTTACCTCAACTACTGTGAAGTGAGATCCCAAAATAGGAGGCAAAGGGAAACAATTCAGGTAATCAATAGAGAACAACACACATTTCCCATTTTTTATTTGCCAAGAAGATATCTGTGGCTATAAAATGATTTTCACTAGTTTAATTTTTTGAAGATTTACTCCTATTTGCTGGGCTATGGATTTCTAGTGATTATCAGATTAAACGAGCATTAAAATATTAACATATATATTCAAGAGCTTAACTATTAGTTAAAAAGGGTAAATGACTTGACACTTTAAGAACTAAGGAAATGGCATCAATCTCCCTCCTTCCCTGTCTCTCTCCACTTCTAGCTCTTTCTTTAATGTTATTATTTAAGAGACCAAGTCAAAAATTTCCCCTCTAAATGATATAGTGCTTAACACCCTCTTTTATAAAGTGGTGAAACAAAATATCTTAGATACAAATCTCTCTCAAAAATAGCCAGAAATTATATTGAAATGTCCCCAAAAATGTTTTTCAAGCTTAGAAAACAAATCTATTAACCTGTATCCATGTAGTCCTTATGAGAGTAATAAATACTAAATAACACACAGCACGTGATATAATTTGCCATCTCTTGGAGCAGAAGCATACAAACTTTATTGTAACATTTTTGCGGTACGCGGGCCTCTCACTGTTGTGGCCTCTCCCATTGCGGAGCACAGGCTCCAGACGCTCAGGTCCAGCAGCCATGGCTCACGGGCCCAGCCACTCCACGGCATGTGGGATCCTCCGGGACTGGGGCACAAACCCATGTCCCCTGCATCGGCGGGCAGACTCTCAACCACTGCACCACCAGGGAAGCCCTATTGTAACATCTTAATAAGTTCATTTTACCTATAAAAGTAAATATCAATAAAAGGACAATGATGTTATATATGTTTATCAAATTTTAAGGTCTAATGAATGACATTTACTTTTCAAGAACACTGCATTCTACAGAATGAATGCCTGTATAAGATAAATTCCATTTGTAAATATGCACATATCATTGAAAAAATAAAGAAAGAACATTGATGAAATCAGGCCAGCCAGTGACTAGGACTGAGCAATAAACAACAAATTAACATTAGTATAAAAATCACTATGCTATGAAGAGCCAAAAGACATGACTAATTTAAATTTTTAAATTTAACGACTTTAAATACAATTACCATAGCATAAAATAATACGAGTATGGGGGGGTCTTTTGAGTTAAGCTCTTTGTCAGCATTTGAATTTGTCTAATTTTACACAGCAGTCTTTTGAGGCTGAAGAAATTCTTAAGAAATTGAACTTTATTAGGGATTTTGAATCTTTCATTTTATAATTGAACACTACTAATTATTTAGCTATTGTTCCACTTATCCAGTAGTCCAGAAGATTAAAAGCGTGTGACAAAACAAGGGATTTAAAAAGATATTCCTGATTAAATCAGCAATAAAATAGAAAAAAAATTGAAGGAAATTTTAGGAATTCTTACCATATCCTCTGCACTCTACGAATTGGATATTAAATATATCCCATAACTTAGATAAAAATCTGACATTACCAAACCTCAGAGAACCTACTTTTCCTGCTGCAGCAGAAACTTTACCAGTTTCAAGAGATTTAAAGAACAACTAGGACATTTTCAAGTTAATCCCTTGTATTTGCATTGTGCTTTTACTGCTTAAAAGCTGTTTTCTACACCTTTATTAACTTGTGCTCTCTCTAAATAGGCATTAAGATTTTATCTTAAAATTGTGTTTTCTTTTCTTTAAAGGTAATGAGGAAAATTAAAATGTAAAAAGAGGCAGGGAAATCAAAAGAAAAAATATAGCAAAACATTGGAATTTACTTTGCATGACTAATTTGAAAAATAATGCAATACAATATAATACAGTATGTTACAATACAATACAATGATATGCAATATTTAGTGTGCTTTTTGGAATTATTTACATATTCATATTGTGCCTCATAAGGCTATGTAAACATTTTATTGAATTCCTCTTCAGCTCCACAGTTACTGGGATTTGTATGATATTTTATGGGATTGATAAACTATGAGTACAACTCTTGCAGATTTTCTGTAAATATTAAGAAAATTCAGAGCATTTTTCTCTCCTTTCCCCTCCTTTCTTCTTATATCCACACATACATGCATCCTATAATGATGCACTTTTTGCACATCTATTTTGTGCCGGCTCTGTGTTAAGAACTTGTGAACATTATGAATATTACCCCTACCTCACAAAGCTTCCAAGTTACTCTAGGAAAGCAAATAGTAAACAAAATATTTGTGAATAAAATGAGTGTTACAGGAATGGAATTGCAAGTGAAATCAGTATAATGCTTGGGAGCCAACCTAGCCTAGTCTAGAAGAGTAGAGAAGTACAGAGAAAGTGTTTGTTGTTGTTGCTGTTTTTAGTTGAAATCTAAAGAATTATTAGGCATTAGTTTAGCACATTACTGGAGCAGCAGAGTAGGTGTGGTGGTGAATTCCAGACTAGAGATAAATCAAATGTGAGGGTTTACAGCTAAAGAAGAGTGATATCTTTAAAAATGGAGAGAAATCCTTTATGGCTGAAATATAGCCAGTGGAGAAATGAAAGCCACATGGTAGTAGAGGAAAGACACAGCAGATTTCAGGGAAAGGATAAGAATGATAGATTCTGAATTGAAATCTAGACATCATAGAAAGCAGGTGATGTTCCGAGTGAAGAAAGTAGTCTTTGCGATCAGAGAGATGCCTGTTCAAATCCATGAATGTCACTTAAAATCTCTAGTCTAATTTATCTTTTCTCAATACTGTATTGTGTTTCTGTAACAATTACAGTGATTAAATGTAAAGAGGCTAAACTAATACACAGCATTCCAACATGCTTGTTCAGTGCCAAAGAAACCATCAGAGAACTCAGCAGCAACCTGGGCTGACTTTCCTTATCACATTATGGACTAAGGCCAAGCCATCTAGGAATTTTGGAGGCATGGACTATAGTGGTTCTATGACATAATAGTAATGTGACATAGGGAAGAAGATAGGACAACAAGATATTCATATCAGTGGAATTTATATGATTAGCATTATGTAGAAATTAAATGCCTTTTATACCAATACAAACAACATTTAAGAGTTGGGAATCACATGAATTGTATGAGAGAAAAGAATCAAGTCATAAATGAAGTTAGCAGTATCTCTTGGAAAGTATGATTTAATTCGCTGCCATACTGGAAAATACTGAAAAATAAGTTTTTAACGATGTAGTAATTTATAGCATATTTAAGGACAATTAAAATGATTAATATATTTATTAATGTTTGTTCTACTATGAATGAAAAATGAGGGGACATAAAATTAAATACGGAAAAAGTCAATGAATTTTTAAAAACTATTTTTATTAGGAGGACAAATTTTTTAAATGTTTTCAACTGAAATCAAATGCAGATTTAAAACAATGCAGTAAATTGTACCAATAAATATGCTTTCATTTTGGTAAGAATTTTATTACAAATCACATAGGAATCATCATAAATCCTTTAGAAGGTTGAGTTAAAAGTAAAACACTAATTGCTTATTCTCAAGTGCTTGAAATGTCTCACACTAATGTATGATTCATGTAAGCTATGAAATAAAATTTGGTGCTATTGGTTACTGGAAAATATTTGTATCAAAAAGTCTATTGAATTTATTTTCTGATGTTGGTTGATTATTAGAAAATTCCATGCAAGTAAAAATAATTTGGTTTTGTACTCATAGAAATTGTATTTTTTGAAGATTCATTTTATTTCATTCTAATTATGAACATATATTGAAAACCTGGTAAATATACAGTAGTATAGATAAGAAAAGGAAAACCAACTGTGAGCTTATAACTTAAATATAATCATTGTTACCATTGTTAACAGAGTGGCATATTTTCTTTTCCAAATTTCTCTGTAAATGTGCATGTGTGTGTGTGTGTGTGTGTGTGTGTGTGTGTGTGTGTGTGTGTATACATGTTTGTATACAGACATAACTCTATATCTACATTTATACAGAGATTACCTATTTACAATTGTCTTCATCTCTCTCTGGTATCAAAATATAGGCATATTTAGATTTATTAACATACCTAAGAATTATTATTTTGTTGCTTTTATTTATTAATTATATTATATGTGTAAATTTATATTTCATTAAATTTTTTAAATACATCATTTCAAGTACCTTACTAATTCTTATTCACATTAAAAATGCCACGGTTTACTTGAGCTTAATCCTATTATAAAACACTTTGGTGGAATAATCCATTTTATTTTCTATAAATAACACCATCACTAGTATCTGCATACGTTAAGAGTTTTTCCTAAGCTTTGAGTGTTTATACAGATAACTGGCTGGAAAATTACTGGGTGGGAAGGTAAAGCTTTTGTGACATATGAGCTGATTTCTTTCTTGAAAATTTTTAAGAATTTATAGTAGCACTAAATTATGGAAATAGTGCCATTTTTAGGGCCTTGTCAACAAATTTTCTGTCTAAAAACCCTTTTTATTATTAAAAATTTTAGCATAATAGTAGAAAAAATAATATAATGAACCCTGTATTCTTGTCATTACATTTATATTTCTCCTTTTAGTAATGAAATTGAATATTTTTGTAATTTCAATTTTTTATGTATTTAATCATCAAATATACTGCTGAAGAGTGACATATTTTTTAGTTTGCTATTTTTCCAATTATTACATATTTTATTTCAGTTTCTTGAACTAATTGCCTACAGTATTTGGCATAAAGTTCAATAGAAATAGCTTCTGAGGTGTTTTTCTCATTTTGTCTATTTTATAAGGAATAATTAAATATTTTACAAGTTTGCTGTAAACATCTAGTATGTAGCATAGCATACCTGGCAGTTTTGGAGAAAATGATGAATACTGTGTATGAGAATATATAGAGGCTATGGACAACCTTAAATTCTCTCAGAGATAACTTTCCTTTTGACAGACACTTAAGTAAGAGCAAAACACCTTCTTCCAAACAAGCATTAGATAATTTGAGGCTAAGATGTAGTATCTGTGAGGGTCGCCCTACTCCTTGTTTGCTTTCTGTATGTATACCAAGGTCATTGGTCTTTACTGGGCCCTGAATGCCATTTTATTTTCACCTCAGAAGAACCAGTTCTAATTTTTTAGCATCTTAGCTTCCATTTTCTGCCTGGATTTCTGTCTCTCCTTGTATATGTCTTACAAATTAGTAAGTGCCCAGAAGACAAGCAATAATGCCTTGTCATTCTTTTTTCTGAGTCTAAAGTCCTGACTACCTTGGTTGCCCTGAACTACAGTTAGTGTCTCCCCAGCTGCATAAGGCTACCAACAAGCCTGGGCCAACAAGTGCTTCAAGGACTCTCAGCCTAGTGCTGCCTGTGAATCAGCCATTTCCCAAGGGGAAAATGGCAAAGGATGTTGGCCTCATTTCAATTCTCATCCCTTCTATCTGGGATTTGTCTTCCTAAGTGTTTGATATCATTTTTTTTAATCTCTAATGTCTTTAAACAGCTAAATTTTGTATTCTAAGACTATCACTTTATAGTTATTCTTATGGAGATAGCTTATTTGATACAAGCTAATCCATACTTAACAGCAGAGGCCCCTGCAAATTTGTAATTTCAACATTGTCCATTTATGAAACTTCTCTTCGAATTTTTTTGAGATATATATGATAATGTTGCTGATGTTCTCATCTTACATGCTTTTTGAAAATTTTAATCTATTATTTCTTTAAATATTTCACAGGTTTATTTTATATTCTGTAGCTAATAACTCCAACATCTAAAAGCTTGAGAGTCTAAGTCTATTGTTTGTTGTTTCTGACACCAGGAATAGCAGAGGAATTGCAATTCTGGAGATGCAATCTCTAGCAAGCTACAGGCTCATCCACTGAGGGTTTGGGGCAGGCTGTATTTATGGGCAAGGAATGCAAAGAGGGCAGACTCCAGCCAGAGTCCAAGAAGTTAGTTTATTGGCTTGAGGATGGGGAGAGATTCTTGGCAGACGGTCATTGGTAAATTTTGGTCTTTAAATCAGGCATTTGTGGGAAATCAGTTTCTCGGTTCTTGTGTTATCTCCCTCAGGGAGCATGCGTGAGATTATCTATTTCATATTTTTGGGTTCCATTTTACATTAAAATCTTTTCACACTTTCCTCTAGCAAGCATAAGTCAGTTTTAACAAAGAACCAGGGCCACCAGTGACATACAGCTTTATCAGTCCTCTTCAATGCTCCAGGCTTAATGTAAAGTCTCTGGATCATTCTCCCACCTCATGTTAGGCCCAAAGCAGATGCTCTAGATCTTACTGTAGGTGTGGACATCCACTCCAAGGAAATGCTATCTTTTGTACTCGGGTAGCAAACTCTATCCCAGGTTTCACCTCACTGTTCTTCAGCTATTTGGCTGAAGTTTTTTTCTTGGAGTTTTTTCTTACTTTCAAGTCCAGCAATGCAAAAAATTAATGTTATTATTGCAATTTGCCCAGATTTACTGGTATTTTAATTAGAGGGCACTTTGGAGTGTCTTCCATTCTCTATCAAGCAGAAGCCTCCTTTTTCTTTTGTATCCTGATTTTTTCCTCCATAGATTATTTTACTTGTTTTATGCCCTATACTTTTTGGAGAGTACGGATTTTGTTTAGAATTAAACTATTAGCAAACCTGACATTTCCCCACTTTTTACATATTTATAAAGTATACCATTGATGTTTCCATGGTTTGACAGTGTTTGAATATTCACAAATTTGGTAATACTATATTCACATGTAACTTCCACATCTCTAAAATGAAGATAATAATTCTACCTCAAAGTATTATATTATATCATGTAATAAGTTAGAGCAATCTGATTACAATGTAGATGATGACTCACTAACAATTTGATTGAATCCTTACATATTCTTCCCATAGCAAATACAATTCAAATTCATGCCTGAGCTTAAATAGAAATCAATACATATCTTGGATCTGAGGCATTGTTAACAAATATTCAGAACTACAAGTATAAATTCATGAGCATATTTGTTCTAATATAATAGATTAATTCCCTTTTCTAAATTATAAGCAACTTGGAGACAGGAACTTTACATTCTTAACATCAGAAAGCATTGTTATTTAGAGTAGGCTTTCAGTAAATATCTGCCATACTTAAATTACAACCTATTTAGCTAATTTTAGTAAATATCCAAAATGAAAAATCACATGTATGTGTGTGTATATATACTATTTATCAATATAAACTTTGTATAACTATGAAATTCTCCTTTATTTATAATCTTTGGAAGATTTTAAAGGGAAACTGTAAACAAAAGATTGCCATTACCTGAATAACTTTCCCAGAAGTACTCCTCAAGAAAAAAGAATTATTGTGAATCTGTTATTTATCCTTAGTAATTGATCATTTGGGAATGATAAAATTATTTCATCAATGATTTATACACATATTTTGATTGAAGTATAGTTGATGTACAATATTATATTAATTTCAGGTGTACAACATAGTGATTTCACATTTAAACACATTATGAAATGATGACAGCAGTTAACTCTAGTAACCATATATAACCATACAATATTATTATAGTATTATTGACTAAATTCCTTATATAGTATATTACATCCCTGTGATGTTTATTTTACCTTGAAGTTTTTTCCTTTTAATTCTCTTCACCTATGTTGCCCAACCCTCCACTTCCCTCCCCTCTGGCAACCAGCTATTTGTTCTCTGTATCTATGAGCCTGTTTTTGTTTTGTTTGTTCATTTGATTTTTTCCTTAGAGTAAACATATAAGTGAATATTTGTCTTCCTCTGTCTGACTTACTTCACTTAGCCTGTTATCCTCTAGATTCATCAATGCTTTTGAAATGGCAAGGTTTCATTTTTTTATGGATGAGTATTATTCGGTTGTATATGTATACTGCATCTTCTGTATTCATTCATCTACCTGTGGACACTTAAGTTGTTTCCATATCTTGGCTATTGTAAATAATGCTGCAATGAACATAGGGATGCATATATCTTTTTGATTTAGTGTTTTTATTTTCCTCAGGTAAATACCAAGAAGTGAAATTGCTGAGTAATATGGAAGTTCTATTTTTAATTTTTTGAGGAAACTCCATATTGTTTTTCATAGTAGCTGCACCAATTTACATTCCTCAAAACAGTATACAAGGGTTCCCTTTTCCCCACATCCTCACCAATATGTGTTATTTGTTGTATTTTAGATGAGAGCCATTCTGACAGGTGTAAGATCTCAAAATCTCATGAGTTTCATTTGCATTTCCCTGATGATTAGTGATATGAACATTGTTTCATGTGTCTTCTGGTCATTCATATGTTTTCTTTGGAAAAATGTCTGTTCAGGTCCTCTGCACATTATTTAATCAGGCTGTGTGGTTTTTTTTTTTTTTTTTTTGTGGTACGTGGGCCTCTTACTGTTGTGGCCTCTCCTGTTGGGGAGCACAGGCTCTGGACGCTCAGGCTCAGCAGCCATGGCTCATGGGCCCAGCTGCTCCGTGGCTTGTGGGATCTTCCCGGACCGGGGCACAAACCCGTGTCCCCTGCATCGGCAGGCGGACTCTCAACCACTGCACCACCAGGGAAGCCCAGGCTGTGTTTTTGATATTGAATTCTATGATTTGGATTCATGTAGGTTGGATTTTAACTCCTTATTGAATATATCATTTGCAAGTATCATCTCTCATTCAGTAGGTTGTCTTTCTTTTTGTTGATAGTTTCCTTCCCTGTGCAAAAGCTTTTCACTTTGACGTGGTCCCTTTTGTTTATTTTTACTGTTGTTTCCCTTGCCTGAGGAGACATATACAAAAAAAAAATATTGCTAAGATTGATGTCAAAAAGCATACTGCTCACATTTTCATCTAGGATTTTATGGTTTCAGGTTTCACACTTTAGTCTGTAATACAATTTGAGTTTATTTTTGTATATGGTGTAAGAAAATGATCCAGTTTGATTCTTTTGCATATGGCTGCCCAGTTTCCCAAGACATTTGTTGAAGAAGCTGTCTTTTCCCCATGGTATATTCTTGTTTACTTTGTCATAGACTAATTGAGCATATAAGTGTAAGTTTATATCTGAGCTCTCTATCCAGTTCCATTGATCTATGTTTCTGTTTTTATGCCACTGCCATGCTGTTTTGATGACTATAACTTTGTAGTATACTTTGAAATCAGGGAGCATAATACCTCCAGTCTTTTTCTTCTTTCTTAGGATTATTTTGGCTATTTGGGTCTTTTGTGATTCCCTACAAACTTTAGGATTATTTGTTCTAGTTCTGTGAAAAAATGCCATTGGTATTTTGGTAAGGATTTCATTGAATCCATAGATTGCTTTGGGTAGTATGGACATTTTAACAATATTAATTATTCCAATTCATGAGCACATTATATCTTTCAATTTTTTTGTATTGTCTTCAATTTCATCAGTGTCTTATAGATTTCATAGTACAGATCTTTCATGTTTTAGCTTAAATTTTTCTAGGTATTTTATTCTTTTTGATTCTGTTGTAATGACATTGTTTTCTTCATTTATCTTTCTGATAGAACATTATTAGTGTATGAAAACACTACATATCTCTGTACTTTAATTTTATATCTTGCTACTTCACTGAATTCATAAGCTCCAATATTTTTGGTGGAGTCTTTAGGGTTTTCTAAATATAGTATCATGTCATCTGTAAACAGTGACAGTTTTACTTCCTTTCAATTTGAATGCCTTTTATTTCTTTTTTCTTGTGTGACTGCTGTGGCTAGGACTTTCAATAATATTTTGAATAGAACTGGAAAGAGTGGGCATCCTTATCTTCTTCCTGATCTTAGAGTAAATACTTTTGGCTTTTCACCATTGAGTATGATGCTTCTGTGGGATTGTCACATATAACTTTTATTATGTTGAGGTATGTTCCCTTTACACTCACTTTGTTGAGAGTTTTTGTATGTTAAATGAATGTTGAATTTTGTCAAAAGCTTTTTCTGCATCTATTGAGATGATTATATAATTTTGTCATGGTATAGGTTCATCTGTGAGACTCTCTGTGCTTCCTGGACTTGAATGTCTCTTTCTTGCACCAGTTTAGGGATGTTTTCACCATTATTTCTTCTAATAGTTTTTCTGTCCCTTTTTCTCTCTCTTCTTCTGGGAAGCTTATAATACTAATGTTAGTATGCTTGGTGTTGTCTCAGAGCTCCCTTAAACTGTCCTCATCTTTTGGTTTCTTTTTTCTTTTTACTATCCTGATTGGGTCTTTTACACTGATCCATTCTTCTGCAACATCTAATCTGCTGTTGACTCCCTCTAGTATAGTTTTTTTTTATATATATTTTTATCTCTTTATTGAAGTTCTCACTGTGTTCCTTCATCTTTTCCTGAGCTCAGTGAACATTTTTATGACCATTACTTTGAACCCTTTTTCCTGGAAGATCGTTTATCTCCATTCTATTTAGCTATTTTTTCTTTCTGAGGCTTTGTCTTGTTTTTTCATTTTCAACATATTCCTTTGTCTAATTTTTCCTAACTCTTTGTGTTTGTTCTTATGCGTTAGGTAGATCAGCTACATCTCTTGGTCTTGAAAGAGTGGTTTTGAGTAGAGGTGTCCTATCAGACCCAGTAGCACTGTCCTGCCTGGTTGCCAGAACCAGGTGACCCAGGATTTTCTCCTGTGTGGGCTGCATGTGCCCTCATGTTGTGGTTGGGCTGTGATTGTTGTGGATATACCTAGTGTGTGGGACTGACCTGCCATGCATCTGGCTGAAAGGCCTAGTCACAAATGTTGCATGCACTCTGTTGTGTGTGACTGGCTCCTGGTGTGAGATCACCTTCAGGGAAATATCAGTGCTGGTCAAGGGCACCTGCCAAGTCTGTCAGGGTGGAGAGCCACCTTGGATAGGCTGTACTGCCAATCAAGTGTGCCTGCCAGGACTGGTGGTGAAAGGAGCTGCTTTGGATGGTCTCTGCTGCCAGCTGAAAGTGGTTATTGGGTCTGGTAGGTGGCCACTTTGGAGGAGCACTGCCTTTGTCAGGTCCACAGGTGAACCTGGGGTGGGTTGAATTGTGCAAGTAAGTTACGTGGGGAGAGTCAGAAATGACACCTACCAGCACAGGGTCAGCTAGGTAGAGGATGATGGAAAAACAAACAAACAAAAATGACTGGCCCTTGCCAGTTCCTCTATACCCAGAGAAAGTTCTAACAGCTCCCAGTCCCTCAGAAACACACCTTAAAATTAATCAATAAATCCCCTCAGTATGACTCAGGTGCTTTTTTCTGTGTTGGGTCTCAGAGAAAGTGAGTTTTGCATGCACCTTTAAGAGCAAATTTTGGTTTTCTATACCCCTCTGCCTCTCCTGGACATAAGCTTGCTTGTTTTCAAACTCTAACATTGTGGGAGCTTGTCTTCCCAGTGCAAGTCCCCAGGGTTCAGGAGATTCATGTAGGGTTTCGAGGCTTTGTTTCTCAGGGAGGACCACCACAAATGTGATATCATTCCTGTCCCTGGTTTCCAGTGTTGGGGGTGTGGGTCCCAGGCAGACTGCATCTGCACCCTTCCTGACCATCTCAATGTGGCTTCCTCTTTTTATCTTTAGTTGTGGAAAATCTTTTCTGATAGTTTTCAGGTCATTCTCAGAAATAGTTGCTGTATGTGTTGTTGTAATTTTGGTGTGTCTGTGGAAGGAGGGGAGTCCAGGATCTTCCCATTCTGCCATCTTGTCCCAACACCCCCCCAATAACATGTGCTTTACTAACTTCCAAGCACCATTATATACAAAATTTCATTTACATTTTACAGCAAATTTAGGTTGAGAGTATATTCTTGATCATTCTGATTTTGACAGAGGTTAAGAAACTTCTTATTTTTACCTTTTAGTAAGTAGTTAAAATTAAGGTAGACTTTAAATCTAGGTATCTGTGTAATTCCAAAATTGGTGATCTTTCTTCTACCCTTTTTTCCCACCTTTAACCTGTTAATGATGAGATGTGCTCAAAGTGACTTTTTTAAATATCAGCATAAAATTCCGACATACTTTTAATTCTTAATATGTGATTTTTATTTATAATTTTACTGAAGTTTGGAACTAGTTCTCTAGTGTACAGGATAAAGAAAAAATTCCAGGACAGGTAAATAAACCTTATTTTATTATTTTAAGAAATACAAAAGAAAGTAATTGAAAAAATTAAATATGCTCTAAAATACCCATTTTTTAAAATTTAACTTTTATGTGTATATTATTTCCTCAAAGAAAAATTATCCATATGAAAAAAGCAACTTTTAGATATGAAATATAAAAATCCTATTTTTCTGGGATTAAATATTTCTAGGCTGAAATACATGGTATACTTATTAAATAAAAAGTTCTATAATTCAACACAGGTAATTATATTTCCTACTATAAAAAAACCTGTTAATATCTAGACTATACCCTACTATTAGTACTTCCATCTAACTTGGCTTCAAATTTTAGTTGTCAGAATTACTCTGCTCTCTATAGTTAATCAGTTATCAGGGACTGTCTGATTTACATCAGCATTTCTACTACTTTAGTTGAAGCTTTGTCATCTTATGCCTGCAAACCTGGGGTATTTCATGTGTTTATCAAATGGACCATTTTTCCTGACAACACATTACTAAACTAGATAATGATCTCCCTACCTCCAGTCTCTCTCCAATCGTACTCATACAGCTCATTATTTCCAAAGTAACTTATCACAGCTTTTAGCATGATCATTAAAACACAAAGATATAAATAAAATAATAAAATAAAAACCTTCATTAGGCCCCCTTCCCCCAGGAAGAGCCCAATATTCTTTACCAGTGCAACATCTATCCTTCACCAGCTATCATTACAAATTTAACCAGCAGTTTTTTCCTATTTTTCTCTCCACCATAAATGTCTTGAAGGATACTTTTAATCTTTACCAAATTTCACAACTCACTTCCTCAGATATGAAGCACCACACTGGTTGCAGTACTACCCACACATATATATATTATCTGATGCTTCAGTGTCTTTTTCCTTTTATCCCTCTTTCTTTGCTTGTCTAACCCTATTGTAATATTCTCTCACCCATGGCTTCTCAGTTAGCCTTATTTATCCCTCATCTATATCTTAGCATTGTGTTCTTGCCACTTTTATTATACCAATCCAGTTATATTAAATACATCTGTTTTCATTTTCCCAAAATAATACAAAATTTTTGAACATATATAAAACTTAAAAGAATCATTCAGTTAACTTCCACATACTCAGCTAGATTTTACAGTTAAAATTATGCTACATTTGCTTTAACACATATTTATCCAACTATTATTCCTCTACTCATCTATCATATTTTTAATACATTTCAAGGTTGTAGACATAAGTACACTTCATACTGGACACATCATCATATTATTAACTAGATTTCAATATTATTTTAGAGCTTTTGGACAATATTAACATACAATGAAATGCACAAATCTTAAATGTACTTTTAAATGAATTTTGACAAATACATATATTTATGTAATTCAAAGTCCTTACAAGATAGAAAACATTGCCATTACCTCAGCAAGCTCCCTCATATCCCTTCCTAGTTAGTCCCCAGCTTCCACATCTCCAAGACAACCATTTCTCTGAATTTCTTTCTGCTTAAAATAGTTTGGTCTATTCTTAAACTTCATATGAATGCAATCACACATTTCATATGCCTTTATCTAAACTTTCTGTCAACTAGCATACTTTGGTGACTCTACCATGGTGTTATGTGTATCAATAATTTATTCTTTCCTTTGAATTCCTTAATAGTAAGCTGGTTATCCAGCTTCCTGCTGATGAACACCTGGGATATTTCCAGTTTTAGCTATTATAGGTAAAACTGCTGTGAGCAATCATGTACAAGTAACATTTTGTGACCACTGCACTTTCATGAATAAGAGATACATTAACCAATGTTATAGACATTATAACATGACTTGCAAAAAATATGCGTGGAAAAGAAATCATGAAAAAAATCTTCTTGCTTCTTGAAAACCATACAAATATATGAGTAAATAATTCACAAAAATATGCTGTTTTCTCTATGGCTATTCATTACTAAACCTATTTGCTTCTTCATGTTTTTTGTTCTACTAGTAATAACATTTCACATGTTGGATAACAACCTGGGCTTTTGGGGATTTTTTAATGCATATGAAATATTCTTTGATATACTGGAATTATCAGATGTATTTTTATTTAATGTCAAAGCTTTTGAAGAATTTTATGTTATTTCTGTTTCACACTCAGGTAGTCTTGATGCCTGACTTTTAAAATTTCCTTTTAAGATCATGCAGCACTAATGTGGTTCAGAAATGCTCATGTAGACTTGTAGATAATGATCTATACACATAATGATATACCCATCAAGAGATGATTTAATACCAAGAGCAAAATTCATGAATAAATATCACAGGGAATAAGCACATTTAATTTACTCTATTACACTTGAGTCATATTAACTATACATATTACTCAAGGAATCCAACCATACCTGCTGAGAGAGATAGAGATAATCATTTCAATGATGAGGTGTGATGTCAACCTCAATTTCTCTGGAGTAAGCAAGAGATGGGAGAAGTGAAAATGCTGATGCCTCAGAAAGTTCCAGTATCTGTGTTGTGCTGGGAGTACCATTATGCATTTAATTACTTACTTTTAATTTTATATAAGAACAAACTATACAAAAGAAAACTAGGTATTTTATTTTGTATCAACAACAAAGAAATACCCAACAAAGAATGTTTCCATACTAAATTTAAACTTTTCAAAGTACAGCTATATATCTGTGTGTATATTTGTCTAAGTCCATATTAATGTGCATTCAGTAGAAATGTAAGGGATTTTAATGAAAACAATTTTAGTTATTTTAGGACTTTTGGCTGGTGTACAGACTTTAAAGCCTAATTCCTCACTAACAACCCCAAATACCACTTGATGAGTGATGTTTACTTATTTTAGTAAAATTATAACAGAGCTGTGTGAGCCTTGTATTCTTTAGCAACATAATTAAGTATTCCATATGTTGGTGTTCCTCATATATATAATGACAATAATATCACATACCTCTTTGAGATACCATGACAAATATCAAGACAAGGACACATGTAAAAAACTTAACTGAATGCTGACTCAATAAATAATGGTGGAGGTAATCTTTTGAAATGTTACATATTATTCAGTGCTGGCAAATTTTTTCACATTTAAAACTCTAGTTTTCAGGGTTAAGACTTTTACAGTTCACAGAACAAATCCAGCCAAGAAAGGTCTCATTAGTAAGCTTTTGACTTTTAGACAAAGTTCCTTTTGAAAGGAAGTTAATGAACAACATGTGTATACCTATAAAAAATATAGTTATGCTTTTGCACATCTGATTTGCACATATATATTTTAACCCTATATATTAACCATTGTTTTCTACATTTTATATATATCAAAATTTCAATGTCAGTATCAATTTAATATTTATCAGATTAAAAGAATTTTAAAACAGCTATTATTCTTTACTATAATCAAATAAATATGTTTTATACCAATTATACAAATAAATTATGTTCACATATTATACTATTCTTAATCTTTACTTGATCTATCGTCATTACATTCTAGTCAGAGGTATTTTTTGTTGTACATAATTACAATTTCCTTTTAAGTGGTTTCTTTACAGGAATCTGTAAGGGTGACCATTGCCTAGGTCTACCTTTGAAGCACGGGCATGAATAATAATGGTTTCATATGTTTGGCAGTCTAATTATAATTCTATTAAATTAAACTAATTTTTATAGGTACTCACGTGTTGAACAGAAAATGTGACTTTCTGATTGTTCTGTTAATATTACTTTTTTCCCAAAATTAGGAAAATAAAATAGATTTTGTTGATTTTTTAAATCTCTGCCCCCCAAATTGGAAAGTACTAATTATGAAATTGGGTTACAATTGTATCCATTCTACTGCCAGTTCCCCAGCATTTCTTGGGTTCCCAGGTTATTAATTCATCTTTTTGGATTATCTAATTCTGCTACAAATATTCACTGAACACCTACTAATCTCCAGTCACTGTTCTCAGTGCTGGTAAACCAAACAGCAAAAGTCCCTGGTCTGTTGCAGTTTAAATTATATTCAGCAGATTAAGAACAAATATACAAGTTAGTTTAGTTTATGCAATGACTAGTTATCAAGAAATATAACTAAAAGTAAAAAAAGGGGGATGGGAAGAACAGGATAAGGGAACAGTGCTGCTATTTTTATGAAGGTTGGCTGAGAAAGGCCACCCTGATTAGTTAAATCTTATATACAAATTGCTATATGAAAATTTAATAAATGTTTTTCTAAAAGGAAGAGTTCTTTGATTTATTATGACCAATAAACATTTGTTGGGTGTCTTTTTCTCCAAATATTTATATTTTATTGGTATTTTAAGAGTAAGGACTGGCAAACAATGGACTAAAAGCCAAAGCTAACCCACCGGTTGTTCTGTATGGCTTTGGTTTATACATTATAAGAGTTGAAAATAATCAAACAAAGAATAATACTTCATGGTGAATTTAGTGAATATTAGCATTTTGTGAAATTCAAATTTCAATGCCCATAAAATTTAATTGTGACTCACTCATTTGTTTGCCTATTGTCTACAGTTGCTTTCACTCTATAATGCCCATATGGTTGCAACAAAGAGACCCATAAGGAAACCCACAAAGGCTCTGTTTTTTACTATCTGGCCCTTCATGGAAAAAAAAAATTTCCAACCTCTGTTACTGCAGAAAATAAATCTCCATATCATATTTCTAGGAAACTTGTGGTGCCAAATGTATATTCCCTTGACCCAACTCTAATTTATTGGCAGCTGGAGTGGACAGTTTCTGTACATGTTTACAATGTCCCACCATAAGCAGCCTTCTGGTCTACCTGTTTATCCTCTTAGGAGCATTCTTTGAGGTGCTGGGAGCAAGCTCAGACTGCATGACCCTTACACAGGAAGCCCAACTGTGCAAACAAAGCTCCAGGAGCTATCCTCAACCAACTGGGTATGGAAGTATGTGTATCTACTGTAATATCACTTTCAGTGTTCTCACCTTTTTCTTTATATGCTCCACTTAACTTCTTTGTTGGCAAATACTTTCTTCAATTATCTTTTTTTATTTTTAAATGACAGTGAGTTTATCATAGGAGACAAAAAAGCAACACAGGGGTCTGTGCATGAACTCAGCAACAGAAGTTCAATGACCAATCACCTGCAGGCTTTGGAAAAAGTGAGGTGATTTGTTACTGATCATGAGGTACATCTGTTGTTTAAGTAGTGATTTGTGGACTGAAGAGCTAGTAGCAAAGTTTGTATTTTATGCAGTGATTCACAGTTAATATGCTGTGGTAACTAAAATTGGGAGGGGCTGTTTTATTTAACTAAGCCATGGTAAATGAAATTTATTCACACCAGAACCATGCAAAGCTAGGACCGTCTATATTTGAGGAGATATTGTACGATCATACTGCAGAGAAAGAGGACTAGAATGTTAGGGTAGAAGACTGACAGGAACAAGTGTATGAATAAGAAGCCCTCCTTGGCTTTGGTTAAAGGGGAATCAAGATTCTGAGAGGCACTGATCTCTTTTTGACACAAGGCAGTCCCACTCTGCTGTCCTGCATCCAGCATGGCAGCAGGCAAGCAGGGGTCCCTCAAGCTTAGACTAAGGCATTTATAAGAGACTATTTAGTTCCAAAGAAAGAGTTAACAAAGAGTTAAAAGTTGAGAATCTTTCAAATTGATAAATTTTAGAGGTAAAACAGAAAAAAAATAAGAAAACTGTATCATTACATCGTTCTGTTTACCTTATGCATGCTAACTGTGAACACCAATTGGAGCCTAGTTAAAGATATACGTCAAGCATGCTGATGGCATGTCAAGACAACAATAGCAGTGACTCTTCCCTTAGATTGTGATTGACTGAGTGGACAGGAGAAAGAATTAAAACCATCCTTTATTCTACATGTTTGCATTGCCTCCTTGTTAATGGCCTTCTTGCAGCCACATGTCAATTACTGATTTTCATTAACAACCAGGTGTCTGATCAGACAGCTCTACATCTTTCATGTGAACTCAAAGCAAATTTTAATATAGTTAACAATAACAGGAATCTTGGTGAAAAAAAATGTAAAAGGAGAGAAAGCATTAATTCTTAACTATGAAGTAAAAATTTCCTTGAAATTATTTTATTGAATCATTTTATTATTGAGCATATTATTGAGCATATTATGATGTTTGACTATTTAATGGGTACCTTGGATTTTCATAAATGTAAAATTTTTAAATTATCTAACTGTAGGGATGAACTGATATTTCTCTCTTTCTATTCAAAGGACTTGGCCAGATCATTTTATCCTGAATTTGTCTCATCACACTTTCCATCATTGCCTGTATTGTTGAAAGGCAAAAATGGAAATTGAAATAGATAGGTGGAATTAACCATCTTGACCTGATTTTTACTCCTTGGCTTGAACTGAACAAACTGCACTATCAAGAACTTTTAAAAAACAGCTTTTCATACTGCAGTTCTACAACTGGATAATTTCTAAAGCATTTAGCTCAGTAGTGATCATCATATGGCTTTAATAAAATGATTCACTTACAATACTGTGCCAGAGAAATTTAAGCATTTGCAGTTAGGTGGGGGAAATAACTTTAAAATACTGTATGACTTTTTCTGAAGAAGAGCAATATAATAAAAGAAAACTTATTCTTTCATATTTACCCTTTTGAGGACTACTATTTAATGTCTGCCTCAGTAACTCCATTCAGTCACTTTAGTTCCACTTCAGTACGTTTTCATTGAACTTGAAATATATCATTGGAGATTACCATTTCAAGGTCATCAGTTTGCACCAAGCTGTAGAAACAACTCAAAATTACGAATAACGTCATGTCAGCCTAAACCCAGTTTGTTTTACAGACACAAAGAGTTTTCTTCTGGAATAGGTGTTGACTTATCAGGCTGCTAAGAGATATTTTAGGGAAGAACCATACCTCTTCCCCAAGGGTCTCAGGGGAAGAACAAAGTAAAGTCAAGGTAACTGCTTCCTTGACAGTCTTTAGAATCAGGAAAGATGCTCATGTGTTAAATTAAATTCTGGTTGTTTACATTGTTCTCAATGAGTCTGCAGACAAAGGACTTTCAGCTCCTAGAAGCTATGTTCTGTAATAAAGAGTGAAGGAAGGTTCTCTCAGTTAAAAATTGAATCGCTTGTCAGTGAAGTTTTCTTTCATGGGCTCATCTTCACTAGAAAGACACAAAGCTTAGTGACTATCTTGGCTGTAACCATTTCCAGTGTCTCTTCTGAGGATGGATCAGGGTTAAAATTATAAGTTAAATTCTTCAAAATTTAGTCTAGTAAAAACTTTATTTTGCCTTTTAGTGGTCAAAGGATTTGCACCACTTAACTGTACATTGTGTACATCTTTCAATGAATGCGGATTGAGTAATAAATTAGTGTATTATGATAAAATGCCATCATAATTATAAATTCTTTTTAGTGAGTACATTCTTTTTGATCAATCTCCCAGTGAATGTTCAATACATAAGTACATTCTTTTTCTAAATCAAGTCTCCTTTTACAAACCCACAGGGAAAAAAGCCTGTGTGTGTTTATGCATGTTTCATAAGTACTAGATCTTAATCCTCCAATGCGTGGTTCTTCTCTGTCAAAGAAAGAGAGAGTTCGCAGGGCTACCTCAGCTTACTTCCATGATAGAAACTCACAGAGAAGGAGAAGTAAAAGATTTAGACATGGGCTTCCCTGGTGGTGCAGTGGTTGAGAGTCCGCCTCTCAACCACTGCAGGGGACACGTGCAGGGGACACGGGTTCGTGCCCCGGTCCGGAAAGATCCCACATGCTGCGGAACGGCTGGGCACGTGAGCCATGGCCGCTGAGCCTGCGTGTCCCGAGCCTGTGCTCCGCAGCAGGAGAGGCCACAACAGTGAGAGGCCCGAGTACCGCAAAAACAAACAAAATATTTAGACATAAGTAGAAGTCACTGCATTTTCACCTAATGTGGTACTAATATAAACCCTCAATTTTAATAAACCTTAGTAGGTCATAGAGAGCCTTCAATTAATATATCTTTGTAAGGGTGGGTGCTCATTTATGAAAAAGACAAAAATGTACTTTCCAAGAGTTTATAGTTTAGGTGGAGATCAATGAGCGCTCATGTTTTTTTACTATACTGATGAAAAGGCATTTGAGTGACTTTTGTTTGTGTCATACACTCAGTAATACTACAACTAGAACTCAGTTGTCATAATAGTCATTTTTCCTTTCATTCACAAGTGCTGACATTTTCTTTCATTCAAAAAGGGTAGAAAAATTCTAATAAATATTATATGGAAAGTATTTTGAAAAGTTTTTAAACTTTTCAAAAGGTTTTTAAGAAGTATCTTAAAAGAGTATTTTAATAATAATATAAATAACAAGGGCTTGGTTTAATTTATGCAAATGTTAGTTATAAAAATAAATAATTGGAAAATTTCAAGTAGTATGAGTTTATGTTCAGTGAACAGTTATTAAGAAAATGAAAAAATAAAGTATACTTGTAATAATGTTTTAATGTGTTCTTTTGCTATAAAGTTATTTTAATACATGAGCTTTTTACTGTAAAAAAGGTGGCTTAGTAATAATGATAGAAATAATAACTACAAGCTTTGAGTTACTTTTTTAAAGTCTCTTTCCTATGACATCTTTAGCAACACCAAAAACTGCTTTTAAAAATAATGAATTAGTATCTTAATAACAGAACTAAGATGTATTTATGGCAAACTCTTTAAAATAGGAAGTTACAAATCAAAAATTCAACTTCCTCCATTTCCTAAATGCTCCATGTATTTTATTACACACACATGCACACACTCCACACCTCCCATAATAGTTGCATTGATTTAATATCAACCAGTTGGTTTTGATGTGAATATCAAAATTATACATTTTCTAAATTTTTTGTAAATTTAATGATTATTAAGATTATTAATAAATTATTAAGATTATTTAATAAAATTATTATTTAATTTTAGGAAAGCTTAAGTAAATCTTTCAACATTTACATGGTATTCATATTGATTTTCTATTAATTACCTGCTAATTTCATTAGTGTATTCCTATTTTAATGTTTCTAATTTACTTCTTGATTTATATAAGCTTTTTACATATCAAGGAAATTCACTCCTTGTTATATTTATAAAACATTTTTGTTGTTAATGTTCTCAGTCTTTGGGTTTTTTAAATTGGTTTATCTTTGATGTAACTATATTTTATATTGAGGTGGTTAGTGATCATATATATATATATACTTTAAAATTTCTGGGTCTAATGCTTTCCCTCATGGACTTTTGATCTTAGGCCCACCTAGAAGTGAAAGTTCATCAACTACGTTTTCATCTTCTAGGATGTTTAAGGTTGTAGTAGAGTGTGACCGAAGGCAGGTTACTTAAAATTCCCGTCCCTGTTAATGCATGTGGAGCCCTGAGAAAAGAACCACACATACGCTATTTCTGTGGCACTGTGTGCTGTGCTCTAGCCCTGTCTCATCTAAACCTCATTCTGGTGTAACGAGTAAGGCAGGACTCTAGTTATTTATTTTTCTCCAGAGGACAATTGGTTATCTTAACACTATTTATTTGAATAATAAAATGTTTTTTCACTGATTTGAACAGCCATTTTTACTATATTACACTCACATGTATTAGAGTTATTTCTGGCTTTCTTTTCATATTTATTAATATAGCCATTTTCATTCATAATAAAGCCATCTTTTTAAAATCTCTAGTTACACAATACTTTTTAATATCTGGTAGGCCATTATTTCCTCAAGATTCCTTTGTATTGGAGAATGTCTGGCTTTTAAAAATGTATATCCTAATATTTGACTTTCAAATTTCCAGAGAAACACAAGTATAATTTTATAAATACCTTGTACAAATATTATTATATAAATTGTGATTATAAGATAATAATTATCATTCGCACAATAACAAACCATCTCATTCAAAATTAGTATGATTCTTTGTATTCATTCAAACTGATATTATTCAACAGAGTTTTACTTTTTTTCTTTATCTAGATTTGTAACCTATTTTGCTGATTTTATTTTTAAATAATTTACTTTTAGTGGTGCTATTTAAATAGGTTCTTCTGTTCTGTACACAATCTGGTTATTTTCATTTTTAAAAATTGCATGGATTTTTGTATTTTACTTATTTGCCAACTTCCAGAAATTTTAATTTTTTTTCTAAGATTTTAAAGATAATAATTTTTAATTATTAAGGTGGACTGTTACATGAAATACAAATAATTAAAATGATATTCCATACTTTTGTTTCCCTTGGTTATGAGCCAAGAAGTTGGCATCCTTTTTTATTTCTTGATTTTAGTGAAATTAGTATAAACTAAACAAAATGCTTGGGTTTTGAGATGTATATACGTACTTCAAAATCTAGCATTAAGCTTAATGATATATATACATTTATGTCTCTATACAAATCTTCAACTTACAACGGGATTACATGTTGATAACCCCATTGCAAGTTTAAAGTATAGTAAGTTGAAAATTCATTTAATACACCTAACTTACAGAACATCAGAGCTTAGCCAAGCCCACCGTAAACATTCTCAGAACACTTACATTAGCTTACCGTTGGGCAGAATCATCTAACACAAAGCCTATTTTATAGTATAGTGTTGGAAATCTTATGTAGTTTTTTGAATACTGTCTGAAAGTGAAAAACAGAATGGCTGTAAGAGTTATCAGTTGTTTACTCTCGTGATCACATGGCTGACTGCGAGCTGCGGCTCACTGTCCTGCCCCCCTTCACAAGAGAGTATTGTACTGCATATTGCTGGCCCGGGAAAAGATTAAAATTCAAAATTCGACTTACAATTTCGATCAAATACATATCACTTCCACACCATCATAAGTCAGAGAATTCATAAGTCAAACCATTGAAAGTCGGGGAGTGTCTGTACATAGCTATTTATCAGTTTATTATCATTTTACAAATATTTATACTGGGGAGATGTAGAATTTCATTGGTTGTTTATTTGGTGCACATGAAAGTATTTTGATGATTATGAAATGCTACAATGCCATCCTAATAAAATATAACGAATTATCTAAAAAGTAAAGACTTTTATTTGTGCTTGAAAAATATTTTCTCTGCAATAATACTTTTTTATATAAGTGTAAGAATGTTATCTCGAAGTTATATTTTTCATAAGTATGCAGATACATGAAAGACAATGAAAATTTTATTCTATGAAAAATTCAAGAAATAAGTAATTTTTATAATAATACCTTCTTTAAAGCTTGATGTCTTATGTTAAGTATCATGAAACATATCTTTTGCTTTAAAAAATTTTCAGAATCCTTCTCAATATTTACTGTTTTTTTAAAAAGGATACATCTGACTAATTTAACTTTTTCCAAATGATTTGATGGCACCAGGATCACCATTATTATTGGGCCAAAATGTTCTTTAGTCATTATATAATGTGTTTTTTTTTTTAACAGCTATAAATGATTGTTCTATTTGAGTTAAAACAATATTTCTTTTTTCTGGTTATTCCTTCACTATCAGCTATTGCTTCTTTCAACTCCCCCAGATCATTTTGACTTGTAGGTTTGTAAAAAGTCTTGAAAATCAAGTAACTAAGCTTATTAACATTGTGTTTAAATTATAGTAAAAAGGCTCTGTGAGAATACCTGAGGTCCTTTCTGTTAAGTTGAGTAAGAGCTTTACCTTCTTTACTGGATATTTTTGTGGCATCTGTTGTGTCTGTTCAGAAAACTCCTATCATTTTATTCTGTGTTGTGTTCAAGATAAGTAAGATTGTTAATTATTTGAATTATAGATATGGAATAAGTCCTGCTGTCTGTAATGCCAAAATAGAACGTGCAAGTATTAATTCCTATTTTTCTTCTCCAAATAATCACATTTGGCTCTATGAATGAACAACTCCAAAGAGACCCAGAACCACACTTTAATAACATCTTGAGCACTTATTCTCCGTTTTATATTTTGAGAAAGGAGCCTGCTATTTGTTTTGTCGTGAGGAAATCATTTTTGTAGTCATATTGTATCAATACCTTCTAGTTATGTTATTGAACTTGGAAAACAGATACTTTATAAATTTTTAAAATGCAAATTAAAGTAAACTCTATTTCTGCTATAACACATTGCCATAAAGACCTTATTAAAACAAGTGCCATCTTTTAGCTCACAGTAAGTCAGAAGTCCAGGAAAGCACATCTGGATTCTCTGCTCAAGATCTCAAAAGGCTGAAAACAAGGGGTTGGCGAGGCTGTGTTCTCATCTGCAGCTGGAGGCCATCTTCCAAGGTCATTCAGATTATTGACAGAGAGTTTATGAAAGCAATCTGGATGCTATTGTGCCTGCAGTCACACATTTTAGAGTTGTGCCTCTGCTTTGCAGGCATTTGAGATAACTAGAGATGGTTTCATGAACCCGAGAGTAACTATGTCTTAAAATAAACTTTCCTTATTTATTTCTTTCAACTGTATTACTTACCAGCACAGTAGCCCACTCTTGTTCATATTCTGTTTTTAATTTATGTGATGACAAATATTGCCTTTACTTTAAGGAACAGCTCAGAGTAACATTGCTCAGAGAGAATGGCTTTGTCCTTCCTCTAACTCAGGAAACCACCAAGGGAATACATACACTCTTATAAGCAAAAGAAAACAACAGAACTCACAAACAAACTGATACATTTTTAAAAGTATAATACAGTTGGGAAGTTTATACAGTCAACTAATGAAGTATGCTGGTGAGAAAATACCTTAAAGAATATTATCACTAATAACTTGCATTAGAAAAAGAGCAAGCATATTTTTAAGTTTGTGATCATTAAAAACTAGACAAAACATTTATATTACAGTCTGAATAAGAAAATAATCAACTTATTTATTAGTATAAGTAAGCTCTACAAATCAAGAAATCTTTATTTTTTATTATGAAACTTTTTTTGACTAAGCAAAATTGAAGAGTGGAGTGAAAATAGATCTTCTTTAGAGCCTCCTGAAAGAAAAGAAAGCCCTGCCAACACCCTGATTTTAGCACAAAATGTAATTTGAACTTCTGACCTCCAGAACTGTAAGATAATAAATGCATGTTTGTTAAATTGCTAAATTTGAGATAATTTTTCTCAGCAGCCGTAGTAAATTAACACAGCTTCTAAATTTAAAAAAAAAAAAAAAAAGGAAAGCAGGAATGCACTCCTATTTCTGATGTAGCAACTTTAGGATAAAATGTATAGTTCACCTCTGAAAACTGCAGCTAGAGGAAAAACACTGTAAAAGTAAAAAATCCTGCCATGTGTTGAGGTTGAAAACACATCTAGCTTGTTTCAATGAAACTTTGAAACTCAAATCAAGTCCTCACTTTCCCCTTTGAATACCAACACCTTTTATTGCTTAGAGGCCCTTAACCTCACACATTCTCAATGATTTTCTCTGAGAAGGATGAATGTACCTTAAACACCATGCAAAGAATTTGACCAAGGTTTTGGAGAAGAAAGTAGTGGAAGATATTTAATTCCAGACCTGCAAATACATGTCTCTTGGGATTGTGTTAATTAGTATTAGGTTACCCTATTTCTTTTGCCATGATTTGTCAAGAGTTAGTCATAAGAGAGAGGTATTTGCATACAACTCTTAATTTTTAGTTAGGCATTTCATGGAATCCCAATGCTATCAAGCTTTGAGAATTCACATGACTTTGAAATTATTTAACACTTTAGTTCACCTTGGAATTTCAATTTGTACATATTTGAATAAAACATTTAACATATCAATAAAACATAAATACATTTAAGCATAAAAGAAGCACTTTTGTTTAAATAATTTATCTTATGTTACTAAACAGTATCAAATGACTTTTATGAATATTCCAGTTTATTTTTACTCTAAAAATAATAATAGTCTTATAATACTTAATGTTTAGTTGTATGAAAATTAGCTCATATATTTAATAACTTCAAAAAAACAGATTTAATTCATTCTAACTCAGCATTTATATTATTACAGCTTTGTCACTTTTGAATAAAAATTGAGCATAAATTATACCATTTTACTTCAATTAGCAAAACTTTTCCTGCCAAGTTGTTTATATTTATTTGGTTCATTGCTGGTTATGTTCTACAAAATAAATAAGTCCCCTGAGGAATGTCTTCCCTAGTTTGCAAACTTGTAATACATTACAAGTAAAATGATCTTTAGTGCATAAATGAAAGTACGCAAGAATGTTGACTTGTAAATGTAGGGATATTTAATCACTGAAAATGAAACATAGCTGAATGTGAGTGTAAACATTAAGATCAAACACTGAAGCAAGATCAGTGTTTGCTGGTTTATATTTTATCATATAAACAGTTGTGAACTAGTTCAAGGTAAATGTTTTTAATGTGAAATGTTTAACTGAATCCCTTAAAACATACCTCATCAGCAATTTAGCTTATTCTTTTGATTTCTATTTTATTAGTCAGATTTACTACATTTCTCAAATTTATACATAAAAAGCTTTTAGGAAAGATAAGCTATTTTGTTTAGAGATTCTAAGAGTTGATAAGGATAGAAGATCATTTTATGTCTCTAAATTCTATTGCTATTCCCCAAATGCATTTTTTAAAAATAAGGTTTAAAAAAAAGCACAGCTGACATTTGTTTACATATCTTAAAATTGACTTTTAAACCCTTCTGCTATTTAAGGCATAAGACAAATTTAAAGAGAAATTTGGTAAAGAATTTATTAACTTCTCTTCACTTTAAGAAATTATACAGATAACATACATAGCTTAGCTATTTAAAAGGGCTTTAATAAATGTCTTTTCAAGCTAGGATTATGTTGCATTTTTCATAGCAAACAGTGATAAAAGGAAGTTGTAAAATCTACTCACAGAACTGTGTCATGCCCAACAATGATTCTATTGAATCAATAGTTTAGCATGAGACCATTATGTAATTCAAACAAGCTGAACATATGTGTCTACTTTAATCATTAGTGTCTGCCAAGAAGAGAAAAAAAGGACTTATATTACTTCTTTTTTCTGCCATTTTTTTTCTTCAAGAAAAATGAACATGACAAGAATGTTTTCGCATCCTAGTTTGTACAGTGTCTTGGGAAGATTCTTTTTTGGATTAGTAGTAAATGGTGACTATGTGATTTTATGTTTTATCAGGAGCTACAACCATAGAGAAATATGACCTCAGAACAAATTTGTGGATCCAGGCAGGGATGATGAACGGCAGAAGACTGCAGTTTGGTGTGGCTGTTATTGATGACAAACTCTTTGTAATTGGAGGTCGAGATGGTTTAAAGACACTGAACAGTGTTGAATGTTACAACCCCAAAACCAAGACTTGGACTGTCTTACCACCAATGTCAACACATAGGCATGGTCTAGGTAAGATTCTTACTTTATTGATATTATTTTTAGAAAATATTTTATTGATAGTAAAAGTGTATGCTAAAATATAGTATTACTGTCATCAATTATCATTAATTTTAGGTAAATTGTGGGCTTATTTGGAGCATATATATATTTTTAATTCTTGATATTTTCCTGTGTTGACCAATATGCAATAAACTGTTGAGAGTGATGTTAAATATACCAAGATGAGTAGATATCAAGTTATTCTCAAAGTTTTCACAGTATGATATTCATACAACATGTAAAATTCATTTGGTATGAAGAAAACAATGCAGAACTATCATGGAGAGACCAGAGTAATGCAGCCTAGAGGAAGAAACAGTTAATGTGAATTGAGGAAAACTTAATTAAGGTGGCTCGCTCCCACATTACTGGACAGACAAATCGAGCTATATATTTGCACTTAATTGATTCCACCTTGAAAGGTCCATGGAGAGCGGGCAACACAGGTTTAGAAAAAGAGTGACACATCAATAGGCACCAGGGGTCAATATGATAGGATTCAATCGATCTCTATTATGGAGTAACTTGGAGATGGGGAGAACTATATTTGGATTCAGAAGTTCTGGGTGTGAGTTTTGAATCTACCATTTGATATTGTCATGATTGGGCCCAGCAGTTAAACTATGAGCCTCCATTTCCTGATTTGCCACCATTTCCTGATGATGATAATGAATATGAAATCACTTGTAAATTGTAAAGTCCTATACAAATATTTGAAAAAAAGAGTAATTTAATAAAGATAGTTCCTGAATTTGTACTTCTTATTATATGGATTGTAAGAAGTGCTAATTAGTTTCTTTGAAGACCTGAAATAGACCAGATAGTTGACTAAGTACCTTTCATATATGTAGAAATACACATTAGAAAGATATTGAAGTTTAATTACAAATGTACTGATTTAGACATTCATAGGTAAGCAAAATCATAGAGCATTTCAAAAACAAATATTGATACTTCAACTTTGAGGTCTTCAGCACTGCATTTCTTATTCTTGTCTGCCATCATCTAAGAAAACTTCTTAAATGAAAATAAATAAAATAGCTCTGAACTAAAGCAACTTACCTTTTTGTTCTTCTGGTTTACCTCCTCTTTCTTCAGTTTGCTCATTAGCAAAATTAAGAAATAGTAATAAATGTTTGGGAACTTTTTCAAGCTCTAAAAGTTTGTGTTTTAAATAAAAATTGTATAAATACTTTAAATCATATAGTCCCCAATTATAATATGGAAAATATGAACAGCAAATCATTTTTCCCAGGTAATATTATATAAAAGTTTTCTTATATATTTTTTTCAAATATATTGAAGAATTTTGGCTTTTGTGTCCATGTAAAAGCTCTATGTATTGCTTTTATTAGCAAGCTATATAACTACCTATGTTCCTGTTTGGGGGAAATATAGATAATAAACACACTGTATTGGAATTTTTGGAATTTAATGTCTTTCTTCCTTTTTTAGACAATTCAGTTCCTTTCTATTAAGGAATTCTAGAGTTCAATTACGTAGGATATTTGTATATCAAGAGAACATACTTGAAAACATTTCACCAAAAATACACCTTAAGTGGTATAATTTTAGATGTTTAAAGTATATAAGTTTATGGTTTGCCTCAAATCCTATCACATAGGCTGCTGACCCTTTAGGAACAAGTGCTGAGCAAGATGGTAATCTTAGATACTGTCTTTTAGTCTGTCTTATTTGGTAAAGAATCCATTGTGGAAGTAAGGCTGTATAGAAAATTATACGACCCAAGTATCAAACACATCTGATATATAATACAGCATTTCTCACAAATTTTAGTGACCCAATACCAACTCTAGTAGTCCACTATTTTCTTGCTTAAGCCTCTCTTGTTTATCTTCTACTTCAGTTCCATTATCAAATAGCTCACCTCTTCTCCATATCTCATGCCATTGACTCCTCTGTGATTTACTTCCTAATGGTTATTGTTTCCTGTCAGTATTTTTTAAATTCTCTACTACAGTACTCCCCAAGGTCATACCTGATTGAATTAATAGGTAAAATTATGGCATAGGGCATCATTTCTTGGGACAATTCTCAGCTCAAAGTGCCTCATAGATTGCTAGCAATGCCCAGTACATAGAAAACTGCCTTTGACTTGGATGCCAATCCAAGGTCCAATTAGTTGAAGCCAGACTGACAGCAAAGTCTTGTTATCAAAAAATTATGACTAGATCTGCATGGACACAGCTGATTCACTGCCTGGCAGTATGCAAGATACAATAGCTCTTTTGAAGAGAACAATATGGCATAGGAAAAAGAACACAAATCAAAATTTCCTCCAAGTTATTCCCCCAAGGCAGTGTCATGAATTTTTGTCTCACTCAGGAAGTAACAACTGACTCTGTTTCTCTAATCACTATACAATGACTCTTCCTTCAGTGTAATAACCAATATTGGGTTTGAGTGTAAACCAACAGCCATCGGTACTAGTCTTTTATTTGTTCAGAAACTAGAATGTACCTTTTTATTTGCCATAGTTAAAAAATACCTACCTTGTGGTATGCAGTGAGATTGCAATATTGTCTATGTATCCCATATTATACATTCAAGTGACAAGGAGCTAGAGTCTAAAGTAAAATTTTAAAATATAAAATAAAAACTCAAAATAATTTCTTTGACCTATATAGCTTTCCCCCAACTTGATTTCTTTGAAAAAAAAAAAAATCCTGGGCTTCCCTGGTGGCGCAGTGGTTGAGAGTCCACCTGTCATTGCAGGGGACACAGGTTCGTGCCCTGGTCCAGGAAGATCCCACATGCCGCGGAGCGGCTGGGCCCATGAGCCATGGCCGCTGAGCCTGTGCATCCAGAGCCTGTGCTCCGCAAGGGGAGAGGCCACAACAGTGAGAGGCCCTCATATCGCAAAAAAATAATAATAATAAAAAAAAAATCTTTACGTGATTATGCGAGAAAGCCACGTGAGTTCTTCTGTTGCTAAGGTTGAATATGTGGCCAAAAATTTTTCATAGCAACCGGTAAATGAAGAACACTTCTTGTGCTGGATAAAATAGCATATAAAATTTTATTCATGTTAAGTCTGTGACATCAGGGAGTAATGCATTTATCTAGAGAATGAAGATAATTAAGACTACAGTTGTCTCAATATGCTGAGTTTTTATTTTAGCATTATGTCTTTGGAACACATAATTCTTTCCCACCACACTTTATAGTGTATAAAATTGAAAAAGACATTACTACAATCCATTGTTTGCAATTGTCATTTTAAGACAAATTGATAAAACAGTTATATAGCTAGTGTATATTATGGGTTTTCTATATGCCATGCTCCATGTTGTATGATAAATATATGGTAGGGGTTGTTTTACTTTTGTTTGTTTAATTTTTAATTGAGATAAAATTAAGTGTTAAAGTATAGAATTGAGTACTTTTGAGTCTATTCACAGAATTGTGCAGCCATCACCACTATCAAATTCCAAAACATTTTTATCATCCTGAAAAACAACCTTGTAACCAATAGTAGTCGTTTGTCATTGCCCCATCTCCCTACACCCCTTAGCAAAAATTAATTTATTTTCTGTCTCTATGGAATTGCCAATTTTGGACATTTCATATAAACAGAATCATATTTTGTGGCTTTTTGTGTATGGTTTCTCTCACATAACGTAAGGTTTTTCAAGGTTCATCAGTTTCATATCGTGTATCAGTACTTCATTACTTTTCTGATTGAATAATATTCCACTGTAAGGATTTGCCACATTTTTTTTAAACATCTTTTTTGGAGTATAATTGCTTTAAAATGGTGTGTTAATTTCTGCTTTATAACAAAGTAATTCAACTATATATATACATATATCTCCATATCTCCTCCCTCTTGCACCAGCCTCTTACCTTCCCTATCTCACCCTTCTAGGTAGTCACAAAGCACCGAGCTGATCTACCTGTGCTATGCAGCTGCTTCCCACTAGCTATCTATTTTACATTTGGTAGTATATATAAGTCCATGCCACTCTTTCACTTTGCCCCAGTTTACACTTCCTCCTCTCTGTGTCCTCAAGCCCATTATATATATCTGCGTATTTATTCCTGTCCTGCCCCTAGGTTCTTTAGAACCTTTTTTTTTTTTTAAGATACCATATATATGTGTTAGCATGCAATATTTGTTTTTCTCTTTCTGATTTACTTCACTCTGTACGACAGACTCTAGGTCCATCCACCTCACTACAAATAACGCAATATCATTTCTTTTTATGGCTGAGTAATATTCCATTGTTTATATGTGCCACATCTACTTTATCCATTTGTCTGTCAATGGACACTTAGGTTACTTCCATGTCCTGGCTATTGTAAATAGAGCTGCAATGAACATTGTGGTACATGTCTCTTTTTGAATTATGGTTTTCTCAGGGTATATGCCCAGTAGTGGGGTTGTTGGGTTATATGGTAGTTCTATTTTTTGGTTTTTAAGGTCTCTATACTGTTCTCCAGAGTGGTGGTATCAATTTACATTCCCACGAACAGTGCAAGAGGGTTCCCTTTTCTCCACACCTTCTCCAGCATTTATTGTTTGTAGATGTTTTGGTGATGGCCATTCTGACTGGTGTGAGGTGATACCTCATTGTAGTTTTGATTTTCATTTCTCTAATGATTAATGATGTTGAACATCCTGTCATGTGTTTGTTGGCAATCTGTATATCTTCTTTGGAGAAATGTCTATTTAAGTCTTCTGCTCACTTTTGGATTGGGTTGCTTGTTTTTTTGATATTGAGCTGCATGTGTTGCTTGTATATTTTGGAGATTAATCCTTTGTCAGTTGCTTCATTTGCAAATATTTTCTCCCATTCTGAAGGTTGTCTTTTCATCTTGTTTATAGTTTCCATTGCTGTGCAAAAGCTTTTAAATTTCACTACATATCATTTGTTTATTTTTGTTTTTATTTCCATTTCTCTAGGAGGTGGGTCAAAAAGGATCTTGCTGTGATTTATGTCGTAGAGTGTTCTGCTTCTTTTTTCCTCTAAGAATTTTACAGTGTCTGGTCTTACATTTAGGTCTTTTATCCATTTTGAGTTTATTTTTGTGTATGATGTTAGAGAGTGTTCTAATTTCATTCTTTTACATGTAGCTGTCCAGTTTTCCCAGCATCACTTATTGAAGAGGTTGTCTTTTCTCCATTGTATATTCTTGCCTCCTTTATCAAAAATAAGGTGACCATATGTGCATGGGTTTGACTCTGGGCTTTCTATCCTGTTCCATTGATCTATATTTCTGTAATGTGCCAGTACCACGCTGTCTTGATTACTGTAGTTTGTAGTATAGTCTGAAGTCAGGGAGCCTGACTTCTCCAGCTTCACTTTCCTTTCTCAAGATTGCTTTGGCTATTCGGGGTCTTTTGAGATTCCATACAAATTTTGAAAATTTTTGTTCTAGTTCTGTGAAAAATGCCATTTGTAGTTTGACAGGGCTTGCATTGAATCTGTAGATAGTTTTGAGTAGTATAGTCATTTTCACAATGTTGATTTTTTTCAATCCAAGAACATGGTATATCTGTCCAGCTCTTTGTATCATCTTTAATTTTTTCATCAGTGTCTTATAATTTTCTGCATACAGGTCTTTTGTCTCCTTAGGTAGGTTTGTTCCGAGGTATTTTATTCTTTTTGTTGCAATGGTAAATGGGAGTGTTTTCTTAATTCCTCTTTCAGATTTTTCATTATTAGTGTATAGGAATGCAAGAGATTTCTGTGCATTAATTTTGCATCCTGCTACTTTACCAAATTTATTGATTAGCTCAAGTAGTTTTCTGGTAACATCTTCAGGATTCTCTATGTGTAGTATCATGGCATCTGCAAACAGTGACAGCTTTACTTCTTCTTTTCTGATTTGGATTCCTTTTATTTCTTTTTCTCCTCTGATTGCTGTGTCTATAACTTCCAAACTATGTTGAATAATAGTGGTGAGAGTGGGCAACCTTGTCTTGTTCCTGATATCAGTAGAAATGGTTTCAGCTTTTCACCTTTGAGAATGAGTTTGGCTGTGGGTTTCTTATATATGGCCTTTATCATGTTGAGGACAGTTCCCTCTATGCCTACTTTCTGGAGGGTTTTTATCATAAATCGGTGTTTAATTCTGTCAAAAACTTTTTCTGCACCTATTGAGATGATCATATGGTTTTTATCTTTCAATTTGTTAATATGGTGTATCACATTGATTGATTTGAGTATATTGAAGGATCCTTGCATTCCTGGGATAAACCCCAGTTGATCATGGGGTATGATCCTTTTAATGTGCTCTTGGATTATGTTTGCTAGTATTTTGTTGAGGATTTTTGCATGTATGTTCATCAGTGATATTGGCCTGTAGTTTTCTTTCTTTGGGACATCTTTGTCTGGTTTTGGTATCAGGGTGATGGTGGCCTCATAGAATGAGTTTGGGAGTGTTTCTCCTTATGCTAAATTTTGGAAGAGTTTGAGAAAGATAGGTGTTAGCTCTTTGCTAAATGTTTGACAGAATTTGCCTGGGAAGCCATCTTGTCCTTGGCATTTGATTGTTGGAAGATTTTTAAACACAGTCTCAATTTCAGTGTTTGTGAATGGTCTGTTTATATTTTCTATTTCTTCCTGGTTCAGTCTCGGAAGGTTGTGCTCTTCTAAGAATGTGTCCATTTCTTCCAGGTTGTCCATTTTATGGGCATAGAGTTGCTTGTAGTAATCGCTCATGATCCTTTGTATTTCTGCAGTGTCAGTTGTTACTTCTCCTTTTTCAGTTCTAAATCTGTTGATTTGAGTCTTCTTTTTTTTCTTGATGAGTCTGACTAATGGTTTATCAATTTTGTTTATCTTCTCAAAGAACCATCTTTTAGTTTTATTGATCTTTGCTATTGTTTCCTTCATTTTTTTTTCTCATTTATTTCTGATCTGATCTTTATGATTTCTTTCCTTCTGCTAAGTTTGGGAAATTTTTGTTCTTTTTTCTCTAATCCTTTTAGGTGTAAGGTTGGGTTATTTATTTGAGATGTTTCTTCTTTCTTGAGGTAGGATTGTATTGCTATAAACTTCCCTCTTAGAACTGCTTTTGCTGAATCCCATAGGCTTTGGGTCGTCATGTTTTCATTGCCATTTGTTTCTAGGTAGTTTTTGATTTCCTTTTTGATTTCTTCAGTGATCTCTTGATTATTAAGTAGTGTATTGTTTTGCCTCCATGTGTTTGTATTTTTTACAAATATTTTCCCATAATTGATATCTAGTCTCATAGCATTTTGGTCGGAAAAAATACTTGATAAAATTTCAGTTTTCTTAAGTTTACCAAGGTTTGATTTGTGACCCAAGATATGATCTGTCCTGGAGGATGTTCCATGAGCCCTTGAGAAGAAAGTATATTCTGTTGTTTTCGGATGGAATGTCCTATAAATATCGATTAAGTACATCTTGTTTAATGTATCATTTAAAGCTTGTGTTTCCTTATTTATTTTTATTTTGGATGATCTGCCCATTGGTGAAACTGGAGTGTTAACATCCCCTACTCTGAATGTGTTACTGTTGATTTCCCCTTTTATGGCTGTTAGCATTTGCCTTATGTATTGAGGTACTCCTATGTTGGGTATATAAATATTCACAATTGTTATATGTTCTTCTTGGATTGATCCCTTTATCTTTATGTAGTGTCCTTCTTTGTCTCTTGTAGTAGTCTTTATTTTAAAGTCTATTTTTTCTGATATGAGAATTGCTACTCCAGCTTTCTTTTGATTTCTATTTGCATGGAATATATTTTCCATCCCCTCACTTTCAGTCTTTATGTGTTCCTGTGTCTGAACTGGGTCTCTTGTAGACAGCATATATATGGGTCTTGTTTTTTTTTTTTCCATTCAGTCAGTCCATGTCTTTTGGTTGGAGCATTAATCCATTTACATGTGAGGTAAATGGTATTATTAATATGTATGTTCCTATTACCGTTTTCTTAATTGTTTTGGGTTTGTTATTGTAGGTCTTTTCCTTTTCTTGTGTTTCCTGCCTAGAGAAGTTCCTTTAGAATGTGTTGTAAAGCTGGTTTAGTTGTGCTGAATTCTCTTAGCTTTTGCTTGTCTGTAAAGGTTTTAATTTCTCCATCAAATCTGAATGAGATCTTCGCTGGGTAGAGTAAACTTGTTGTAGGTTTTTCCCTATCATCATTTAAAATATGTCCTGCCACTCCCATCTGGCTTGCACAGTTTCTGCTGAAAGATCAGTTATTAACTTCATGGGGATTCTCTTGTATGTTATTTGTTGTTTTTTTCCTTGCTGCTTTTAATATTTTTTCTTTGCATTTAATATGTGATAGTTTCATTAATATGTGTCTTGGCATGTTTCTCCTTGGATTTATCCTGTGTGGGACTTCTGCACTTACTCGTCTTGACTAATTATTTCCTTTCCCATATTAAGGAAGTTTTCAACTAAAACTTCTTGAAATATTTTCTCAGTCCCTTTCTTTTTCTCTTTCTCTTCTGTGACCCCTATAATTCAAATGTTGTTGCATTTAATGTCCCAGAAGTATCTGAGACAGTCCTCAATTCTTTTCATTCTTTTTTCTTTATTCTGCTCTGCAGTAGTTTTTTCTACTATTTTATCTTACAGGTCACTTATCCATTCTTCTGCCTCAGTTTTTCTGCTATTGAGTCCTCTAGAGAATTCTTAATTTCATTTATTGTGTTGTTCATCATTATTTGTTTGCTGTTTAGTTCTTCCCGGTCCTTGTTAAAGGTTTGTTTTATTTTCTTCATTCTATTTCCAAGATTTTGTAACATCTTTATTATCATTACTCTGAATCCTTTTTCAGGTAGACTGCCTATTTCCTCTTTGTTTGTTTGGTCTATTGGGTTTTTACCTTGCTGCTTCATCTGCTGTGTGTTTCTCTGTCTTCTCATTTTGCTTAACTTACTGGGTTTATGGTCTCCTTTTTGCAGGCTGCAGGTTTGCAGTTCCTGTTGTTTTAGGGGTCTGCCAGAGTGGCTAAGGTTCTTTCAGTGAGCTGTGTAGGCTTCCTTGTGGAGGGGACCAGTGCTTGCTTTCTGGTGGATGACGTTGGATCTTGTCTTTCTGGTGGGCAAGTCTGTGTCTGGTGGTTTGTTTTGAGGTGTCTGTGACCTTATTATGATTTTAGGCAGCCATCTGCTAATGGGTGGGGTTGTGTTCCTGTCTTGCTAGTTGTTTGGCATAGGGTGTCGAGTGCTGTAGCTTACTGGTCGCTGAGTGGAGCGGGATCTTAGTGTTGAGATGGATATCTCTGGGAGAGCTTTCACCATTTGATATTATGTGAACCTGGGACATCCCTTGTGGACTCATGTCCTGAACTCAGCTCTCCCACCTCAGAGGCACAGGCCCGACACCCACCTGAAGCACCAAGACTGTCAGCCACAATGCTCAGAAGTAAAGGGAGAAAAACTGAAGAAAGAAAGAAAAAAGAAAAGAAAAGTTATTAAAATAAAAATAATTATTAATTTTTTTAAAAAAATTAAAAAGTAACAAAAAACAAAGAAAAAAAAGTAAGAATGAAAGAAGAGAGCAACTAAACCAAAAAACAAATCCACCAATTATAACAAGCACTAAAATGTACACTAAAAATAAAAAGTAAAAAGAAAAAAGAAAAAAACTGACAGACAGAACCCTAGGACAAATGGTAAAAGCAAAGTTATACAGACAAAATAACACAGAGAACCATACACATACACACTCACAAAAAGAGAAGAAGGAAAAAAAAAAGTATATCATTGCTCCCAATGTCCACTGCCTCAATTTTGGTATGATTTGTTGTCTATTCAGATATTCCACAGATGCAGGGTACATCAAGCTGCTTGTGGGGATTTAATCCAGTGCTCCTGAGGTTGCTGGGAGAGATTTCCCTTTGTCTTCTTTGTTTTCACAGCTCACAGGGGCTCAGCTTTGGATTTGGCCCTGCGTCTCTGTGTAGATCGCCTGAGAGCATCTGTTCTTCGCTCAGACAGGATAGGGTTAAAGTAGCAGCTGAGTAGGGGCCCTTGTTCACTCAGGCCAGGAGGAGGAAGGGGTATGGATGTGGGGCAAGCCTGCGGTGGCAGAGGTCAGTGTGACATTGCAGCAGCCTGAGGCTCCGTGTGTTCTCCTGGGGAAGTTGTCCCTGAGTCACGGGACCCTGGCAGTGGTGGGCTGCACAGGCTCCCGGGAGAGGAGGTGTGGATAGTGACCTGTACTTGCACACTGGCTTCTTGGTGGTTGCAGCGGCGGCCTTAGAATCTCGTGCCTGTCTCTGGTGGCTGCACTGATAGCCATGGCTCGCGCCTGTCTCTGGAGCTCGTTTAGGCAGTGCTCTGAATCCCCTCTCCTCGTGCCATAACCCAAAACAATGGTCTCTTGCCTTTTAGGCAGGTCCAGACTTTGTCCAAGACTACCTCTCAGCCAGCTGTGACACATTAGCCCCCTTCAGGCTGTGTTCACGCAGACAACCCCAGTCCTCTCCCTGGGATCTGACCTCCGAAGCTGGAGGTTCAGTTCCCAGCCCCCACTCACCCAGGAAGGTGAGCAATCAAGCCTCTCAGGCTGGTGAGTGCTGGTCGGCACTGATCCTTTGTGTGGGGATCTCTCTGCTTTGCCCTCTGCACCCCTGTTGCTGTGCTCTGCTCCGTGGCTCCAAAGCTTCCCCCCAGCCACCCCCTGTCTCTGCCAGTGAAGGGGATTCCTAGTGTGTGGAAACTTTTCCTCCTTCACAGCTCCCTCCCACTGGTGCAGGTCCCGTCCCTATTCTTTTGTCTCTGTTTTCTTCTTTTTTCTTTTGCCCTACCCAGATACGTGGGGGAGTTTCTTACCTTTTGGGAAGTCTAAGGTCTCCTGCCAGCATTCAGGAGGTGTTCTGTAGTAGTTTTTGCACATGTGGATGTAATTCTGATGTATTTGTGGGAAGGAAGTTGATCTCCACGTCTTACTCTTCTGCCATCTTGAAGGTCTCCCTGCCACATTTTATTTATACATCATCAATAGAAGGACATTTTGGTTGTTTTCACTTTGGGGTTATTATGAATAAAACTGCTCTGAACATTCACATATGTATTTTTTGTATGAATATATATCTTCAATTCTCTTGGATATATACATATGAGTAAAATTGTTGAATTATATGGTAGCTCCAACTTTAACTTTTGGAAGAATTGCCAAGCTTTTTCCAGAATGGCTGCTCCATTTTCCATCTCCTCAGCAATTATGAAGGTGCCGATTTTTCCACATCCTTGACACATGTTACTATTCGTTCTTCTTTTATTATAATGATTCTAGTGTACATGAAGTGGTGTTTCATGGTTTTATAGACATTTCTCTAATGAATAATTTTGAGAAAATTTTCATGTGTTTATTGGCCATTTGTATCTTTGGATAAATTTTTATTCAAATATTTTAGCTAGTCTTTGTTTAGATTATTTTTTATTTTATTGTTGATTTGTAATTTTTCATTTTATATTCTATATATGTGTCCTCTGTCAGACATAACATCTGCAAATACTTTATGCCATTCTATGGGTTCTAATTTAACTTTCTTGATAGTGTCCTTTGATAGCTATTGATGGACAAAGGTTTTCAACTTATGTCAAGTCAAACTATTACTCAAGTATTAAGGGAGAAAAGAAGGGCATCTTCAGACATTTTGGTTCTGTTGATTTCAGCAAGGATGTGAACCTCAAAATCTATTCTCACAAACTTGATAGTGAAAAAAGAAAGGACTGTCTTAAGACAAATTAGTATTCTAATGTTAGGATTCGAAGATCTCCTTCACTGTCAGGAAAGGTAGAGAATAAACTGTTGTACACTCACAGAGTTCTTGACCTCATGGGAAAAAATAAGTAATTAGATTGTCTCTTTGCAAAGAGCAAACACAGGACTGTTTCCCACATGCAAAGATTTGGGCCGTCCATATATGGTACTGGATTGTCCTCCTTCTTGTTTCTAAGAAGTTCAATTCCACTTCTGGCTTGTTATACTTGACTAAAGGAAAATTACTAAAGCAATCTGAGGATACTGCAGTCAGAACTGAGGATGGGGTGGGAGGTGGCAGGGGAAATCTGTTTATATGCATCCAGAAATGCTCACCTGCCAGGGAAACAAAAAAAAATGAGGTTCATAAACCAACCAGGAGAAATATGATGTAAAAATTAAAATATTAAGGAACATTTTCAAAACAATATCAAGCATTTAACTTAATAAAATTCTTGAATGTATGTATGAAGAAAGAGAACCCAAAGTGACATTTATTATCAGTCTTTTCCCTGGCTTTTAGGACTTATAACAACAAGTAATGAATGGACTGAAGAAAATATCAGCCAAATAAAACCTTCCACTTATTTGTGATATAACCCATTAGACTAGAATATCTCATTTGAAACTGTCAGCTTTCATTGTCTTAGAAGGAACACTTGCTTCAACTTAGCCTCTGTTTCTTTAATTATATCAGTATGTTTGTCTTCTTCATGTCTCTTTTACTTAAAAAAATAGCTTTCATCACAAGACCAGGAAGGCTTAGGTTGCTTTAAAAGTTATACAATATTCACAAGTCAACAAAATTCAAAACTGCCCATTCAGTTTTATGTATCAGATTTAAAAAAAGGTATTGTGAGAGGAAAAATTATAATGGAGTAAGTTCAGGATACAAATAAAATATTTAACTCTTTTGATAATATATACTCACATACACAAATATATACACAGACCCACAATTTTAAATACTTTTGCATATCTGATTGAAAAAATAGGGAAATTCTGAACAAGATATAGGACATAACAAGAAGTTTTTAGAGCAGATAGCTACCATTTTCATTTGAAAGTTTAATATTTGAGTAAACAGAAAGTCATAAGGACAACTTTCTTATTACTTAGGCACATATGGTATAGACATAGACATGTGTATACAGTTTTAAAGAATATTTTAGAACTTTTATTCCTTTACTTTCATTTTATCAGTTCCTCTTGGAAATATCATATACAAAACATTAGTAATGCCAGCAAAAAAAGAAAGAAAGGAAGGGAGAAAAGAAGGAAGGAAAGATGAAGGAAGAGAAAAGAAACAACAAATTCTAAGACCTGTCTCAACAGAATATGACCCTATATATTGTGATTTATGAACTCTAAGTATCAGTGAAATATCCTCATTATACATTTAGTCTTCTATGGTCCTATCACTTGTTGAATTCTAAGCTTAGATATCCCCTGGTGTCTTTCCAATGAAATATGTTTCTGTTTGAATAAACACTTACTGAAGACTTTTTAGTGCTAAGAATCCCATTTGTGCTGAGGAAAAAGAGATGAGTAAGAAAGAAGAACTACCTTCAGTATTATACATACAAGTTATATTAATAGTTGCAGATGTTCTCTTACAAATAAAAATTATCTATCCAATCACAGTGATTCTGTGCTTTGTTAGGTAATAATCTTTTACTTTATTACTCATTTCTGAAAGTAAAATTTTATATCACAAAATGTGTGACTGATCTTCAACATGGCTCCTCTGTTATTTGTGGATATCCTGTCTCTTAGATAGTCAAGAATCATAGATTATCCTTCTACGTGGTATTGTATTTGGCAATGGTGTCAAAATTTGCTGACTGAGTAGCAAGAATTCCCTTTAATACACTGTACTTTGATAAATGCTAAAGGCTAATAGAAGATCTTCTAGAACACTGATCCTTGAAACTAGAATCTGAATACTAAGTTTCCTCTTTATTGAGAAAGCTTGAAAAATATACCTGTTTGATTTGAGTCAGAGTATTAATTTTCTCTTCCTGAGCAATTGGTTAGTTTTTATCCCAAGAATATTGTAGATAATGTAACTAGGTTTTCCTCTGTGAATTAAATGTTATAATGTCTAGAATTAATTTTGCAGTCTAATATAACAAACATGTATGCACTTTTTGTAGCAATCTCACATTTGCCTCTATTTTATCTTTCTTTGCTTGTTTTGCTATCTTTTTTAGCACTTAGTTTTAGTAAAATATCTCCCTCTATTTCATATAATTTTGGAATCACCTTAATTTTTCAATAGTAAGTTGAGGTATTAAGTTAAATATAAGGCTATCAGAATTAGTCTAGTTAAATACAAGAAGAGTTTTGTGACAATGTTCATTGGTTAAATTATTCCAACATTCAAGGAGCATTAAAATTGTACTACTACATACTACAATACTCATGTTAGAATAAAAAGATGAATGAGATATTGTACTGAAGGATCCTACACCTCAGTAGGGAGACCAAAAAAGTTAAAAGACAATTAAAAAGAAGTGCTATAAGTACAGTAAGTAAGAGTGTTATGATCAAACTCTTTTAAGTCAGAAGGTTAGTTAGGAAAGGATTCTAAATAGAGATGATGTCAAAACTGAACCATAATTAATAGTCAGTCAAACTGAAGAAGAAAAAATACATTTCAGGCAACAAGGTAAAATATGTAAAAACACAAATGTGAAAAGAAAGCATAGAATATTTGAGTAGTAAACCACAAAATTATTTGAAAACAAATTGGTTTCAATGATGTTGGATTATCTCATGGATATATTTTAAAATATAACAAATATCCTTTAAGTTTAAGCTGAAGTATAAGAGATGCAGGAGAATACATTATACGACCTCTACAATCCCACACTGTAATGATGTTTTAATTGGAATTTTAAATGTAATAATGAAATATTTATTTTGAGTAATTTCTCATTCATGATTGGCCTGGTATATTTGAATTTAGCTAAACTTTCAAATAATAAAGGTATAAATTCACCTTATATCTTTTTCATATTGAATAGAAAATTAATAAGATCGGACTCTCTTTTAGAGAGGGCAATTTGGTCACTCAGGTGAATCACACAGAAAGAGCTAATAACTGAGAAGGAAAAATATTAAATCAACTACAGAAAATGTACCAGTTCAGTTCTTATTATTTTGGTTATGACTGCTAATTTATTGCTTGCTTTTTCTTTTGTAGGTTTGTCTGGAGAGGTTATTTTACTTTACGTTTTATCTTTCTTTATATATGTCTTCAACCTGAATGATCACACTAATCTTCCATGTTCCAATTTAAAACTCACGTTAAAATCACATTTAATAGAAAAATGTCTTCAGTTTTAATAATTTCCATCTCAATGTGCTGGTGGTAATGGGACACTAAAGCAATCAAAACAAAAAAACTATATAGACTAATAGATATTTAAACCTACAGAGTAGTTAAGAGACTCCAGAATCTTAATTTTACAAATGAGAAAACCAAGGACCAGAAAGATTAAGTAGCTTGCTGAAGTTTATTCAACTTACTAGTAGCAAAGGTTGCTTTGGAATTCTCCACAGATTTGGGGTTTGTTTTGTTTTCTTTTGCTTTGTTTTTTGCCCTGATTTTCTACCCCATTCTGATTATTTGTATAGTACTATTTCTAGAATAAATCAACTTTATTTTTCACAGTAAGTATGATGAGTCTCGGGGTGAACCACGTTTTGTGGGGGTTAAAGATGAGACTTTCCTTAAGAAAGAAAAATGTAATCACCACCTGAATACATTGTTAGAACCCCTTTCTGGACCACAGAAGGAAGGGCCCTGAGCCTTAAGCTTCAACAGCCTCACTGGAATTCCTTTCTCAATGAGAATTATCAACATTTACTCTAAGGTCATATTTTGCTTTAGTAAACAAATGTTGTAAATTGATTTTTTTATGGGAATTACTAATGGGATTATATTACATATAAATTCATTTCACATTCAAGTGTGTATATAGATTATAATTTTATAAAAATTGTTTTCTTTTTTCATGTAATGTAGAAAAGACTATACATTCCAGCCATAAATTTATTAAGGCTTAAAATATTTTAAATGAACACATAAGTATCCAACTGAAATTCTGTGGATATGCATGCATATGATATTTGTTAGATGATTTAATAGAATATTCCTAAATCATTAGAACCATTGTTCATATAAGTCCAGAGATTGTGAATTATTTGCTGCTATTCTAAGACCAAATATTTATTTAAAAAAATGTTATATGGCCAATGTTTTGACACTAAGAACATGCTCTTATTTGTTATTTTACTAAGGGGACATTTTGAGTTTTTGGCCTGTAATCTTTAGGTATACAAAAAAATATATTTCATTTAAATGACCTTTTTTTATGGCAATTGACCAACAGTGTAGACTCACTCTGCCTCTTTTGATGTCATTTGTGTAATACACCAAACATTTTAAGACACCAAATACTAAGGCTTGAGTGCATTAGCAATGCCAAGTACAAGGAGCTACTTGTGCCCTTAGTATTGAATTATCTATTAGTTTCATGAGATTATTTCATCATTCAGCACTACCAGGAAAACATTTAAATACAAATCCTTTGTGTATTTTCTTTTCTTTGCTTAAGACAGAGAATAGATTGTCAGATTTAATACAGAAAAAAGTGCGTTCCAAAAACATTTTACCTTTTCACAGGACATGAAACCACTGCTCAAAGAAACAATAAAGATGAAAAATGATGTCCCAGCAACTTTCTCTTCCTTGATTGTTTCAGCTAAAAGGTAGTTTTAAATGTAGAAATTCAAATAGTGTTTGGAAGTGACTTTAATGCTAAGATGGCTTTTACAATGAAAGATAATTCAACGGTCCTCAGTTAAATGATTCCTGAGAGATAGCAGGTTCAAAAGTCAATATGTGAGAAAATATTATAGCATTAATATGTTACAATCGAATGGAATGAGTTAGGCTAGTATATATATTTTTAATCAGTTAGAGTCACATTGTACTTTAAACTTTGGGATAAAAGAAGGGGCAATGCAAAAAATAACTCATACTACATTTTATGCTTGGAAGAAGGGAGAAAATAAGGCAAAAATTATTTCCATTATTTTGCCAGATTGAGCTATTTAGCGCTGTGTGGCTTGTGGGATCTTAGTTCCCCCACCAGGGACTGAACCTGGGCCCTCAGCTGTGAGTGCAGGGAGTTCTAACCACTGGACCACCAGGGAATCCCCCCTATTTAACATTCTTAAAGAATGACAAAAATACAGAATAATTAACAGTTTAATGTACTACTCAAAAAACACAATGTCTTGAATTTTAAGAAGGTGGATCACTATATATATATCTCTATATATATATATATCTATATATATCTATATATCTGTAAGTATATCTTAACGGATTAAGATATCTCCATAAGTATACTTGTGTAACTGTATATTTGTACTCTCATGTCAAAATTTGATTAAAGGTCTCTTAATTAGACATTTTGATACATCTTGCAACCATATATATCTAAAAGTTTTATATATTTTTACCAAAAAATAGTACATTATGATTAATCCTTATCCTTAGCCTGAAGGGTCCTAATTATTAGGACTCCAAGTATCTAAAAAGAATAAGGCTGCATTGTTACTATTCTTTTGAGTGCTCAACAAGCTTTTCCTTTATTTGATAGAGACTCCTTTATGAAAGTTAACATTTTTATTATTTTTGCAATAAAAATATTTGCCTCACTTGTACTTTTGGAAAACCATTAGCTATTAATATTGAGTCTATTACATCATTTACAGATAAATTAAGTTCAATTTGATGTTTTATTAAATTAGATGTAAACTTTCAGACTAAATTTTATTCATTCAACAAATGTACTCCCAAAAACTTTCTTGAGTGCCAGAGAGAAAATTGTGAAGAAACACTATCCTGCTTTCGTATTGCTTTGGGTTTAGCAAGGTAACAGAAAACCATTTATCTAGTAGTTGTTGACCTTTGATTCTAGGACAATTTCTCTTTGGGTTTGCTTAAATAAGGGAAATACTATATTTATAAATTAAATGTGTGCATTATTATTATAGGTACACCACACTATTGAGGTTTTTAAAACTTTTCTATAAAAAATATGCTTATTTTTATGCTATCAAATTTAAAAAGAAGTAACAAATTTACTATAAAAACCGTGTCACATAATATGTATGTTTGCCCATAGCACAAAATGATGTCTGTCTCTAGGGGAATACAAATTAATTTATATATAAATGGTTTCTATAAGTATCCTAACTTTAGAATATAAATATTGGAGTTTCTTTAGTAGCTATCTGTAGGCTTCAGTAGTTGTAGGTAGCTGTGGAATGTAATTTTTGTTACCACAGACTTTCTGTGTCAATAGAAAAACAATGTGTTAAATCAAATTCTTACAAATCAGGCAGAAACAAACAAACACACACCACTTAACAAAAACACACCACTTAATTTATAAGCTAAGCAAAGTACAGCTCTTTGTAGTGGAATACAGCTAAAACTGGTTTAAACTAAGCGATCAAATCCCCATATTTGACCATACTTGAAAAAGCCTTTGACCTTGAACAGGCTACTGAACAATGTATTATAATTATAATTTATAACCTTCTATAATCATATAACATGTTGACATGAGGGCAGAAGTATTTGCAAAGTATTTCTTCTTAGTCCACATATCTTAAAGGCCACTCATTTTACTAAGTGACGGAAAATTTCTATTATCAATTATGTGAAAAAATAGTATAGGATTAAAATAGATGATGTGCTTGTAATAGTCCACACCTGAATCTGAACTTCTGATTAGAGTTGTTTAAATGCTAACTAATCACTCTTCTTTGCCGCCCCTTCTCCAACCCTTATTTTAGATAAGAATAATTCAAATATTAACTAGTGGGTCTCAATAAAGATTGAAGCAAAACCATATGATAAATACATTTATTCAATATGTTGACATATTCTACAATAGGGACAATATAATTAGAACTTTTATACTTTTATGAATAAAACTTTACATTGTTGCTAATACATTATCTCATGTTAAATGTATATATTCTCTCACTGTTTGTCAATAAAAAGATAAATGCTTTGATCTATAACATTGGTTTTATTCTTAAGGTTTTTATCTTTATTTAAACAATAGTAGCCATTATTTTTTTCCCTAAAATACAGCCTATCATTTTGTTTTATCTATATGATAAAAATTTTATGTTTCATTAAGACTGTTAATTATATACAGTACAATCAAAATCAATTTTCCTATTTTTTTGTGACAAATATAAATAGTTGCATATTCCATAAATCAGTATGAATAAAAACATAGTGACTATTCAACATCTTAAAGCACTAACTTGATGTTGAATCGAAATAATTGCTAAACATTAGAAATAAGTGTAAAATATCAATATTTTAGGTAGAATTTATAACTAAGAATAATAAAGGGAGAACTATCAGAAAAATGGTGTAAAAAGCGATTGGACTGATATGAATCCAGACCATGTCTATGTTTGTTCTTAGACAAAGTTTTGACCTTGACCCTGTTTTTTGATCCTCGGTACATGAAATCACATTAAACTAAGTTACTTTTTATTTTTAAAAAAAGTGCTAAAAACCCTCCCAAGAATTTTAAGTACATTTTCTCGTTTAACTCCCACAACAGCTCCTTGAGATGAGTAGTATTACTATCACTATTTTTACAGATTAGAAAACAAGAGCTCAAAGAGATGAAGCAATTGACTTACTCTTACAAAGATACTCAAAACTTTTTGCACCTAATTCCATGCTCTAACAGTGACTTTTTATTAATATTGTGCTCAGGTTATGGCTTGGAAATCACCTTCATGTCAGTCACCTACAGTGGACCCTCCATATCCACAGGTTCTGCATCAGCAGATTCAACCAACCAAGGACTGAAAAATATGTGAAAAAAATTCTAGAAAGTTCCAAAAAGCAAAACTTGAATTTGTGTGAACAGGCAACTATTTACACAGCATTTACATCGTATTTACAGCTATTTACATAGCATTTACATTGTATTAGGTATTAGAAACAATCTAGAGATGGTTTAAAGTATATGGGATGATGTACGTAGGTTATTGCAAATACTATGCCATTTTATATAAGGAACTTGAGTATCCTCTGATTTTGGTATGAGAAGGGTCAGTCCTGGAACCAATCCCTTGCAAATACGGAGGAGAACTGTTTTCCCAGGCAATGGGTAAATTCCTAAGCCCTTTTTTTTTTTTTTTTTTTTTGTGGTACGCGGGCCTCTCACTGTTGTGGCCTCTCCCGTTGCGGAGCACAGGCTCCGTACGCGCAGGCTCAGCAGCCATGGCTCACGGGCCCAGCCGCTCCATGGCATGTGGGATCTTCCCGGACTGGGGCACGAACCCGTGTCCCCTATGTCGGCAGGCAGACTCTCAACCACTGAGCCACCAGGGAAGCCCCAATAAATAATATATATTTTAAGCTTAAGTGATTTTGTAGGATTGCATGAAAAATATTCCTAGTAACTTATTCCATTTTGTACTACCTGTGGTCAACATTTTAAAAACATATTTGTATTAATCCATTTATATTTTACATCATAATTATATATATAGATTCATATAGAAGGTATTGTATATATTGTATATTACATACATTTATAATATTGGGGAAATTTTCACAAGGTCTTTCTCCTCTTTCTCTCTCTCTCTATATATAGAGAGAGAGAGTGAGAGAGAGAGAGAGAGAAAGAAAGATGTATTTAATATATATCTCTCTCTCTATATATATGATTTTGTAGGATTGCAAAAATCTACATATATATGTCTAGAGAGAGAGAGAGAGAGAGAGAAAGAGAGAGAGAGATGTATTTAATATCTTTGGGAAAATTTTATGGAGTAATGTGTATAAAACATATATAATTTTACTTATCTATTTCCCCATTCCCATTATGAAAGTTATTTTTGCTTATTTCTTTGCACAGAACAACTGTAAAATATTCATTTTTATGAACTATTACTTGGTGATTCATTGCTTCTGAAGTAAAACTATTTGATGGCGGTGGAAATGTCATCCTAATCATTAGTTATAAATATTTACTTGGTGCTACTATTTCCTTGATGATGACTTTAATAAATGATTTTAGAAAGGAAATCAAAAATAAGTTATGTCCAGAAGGTCATATGCATATTGTGAAGCCATTGATGATTTAGATATATTTTGTGACTTCCATAACATAATTAGCAATATTATAGTAATTTATTCAACATAATGATTAAGTCAAAATAAATTTAAATGCATTACTATTCATTTAAAACTAAATATTCTCCACCTAGGCAAAAGGAAATCTGATATTTCACAGGCTTGTGCTTCTTAAATTATATAATTAATGGTAAATATGTAAACAGTAAAGCAATACTAAAAATTAGTTCCATGATTTAATTATTTTGCATAATTACAACATGTATTCTCTATAAATCAGAAGGACTGAGAGTTTAGAATAAATTTAGCAATAGTTTGAATGGATAATATTAATGAGGATAGAGAAAAAGGATAATTTCTTTCTCAGGAGAACAAATTAAGATTCTGATTCTATTAATACAGAAATAGTAAAACAAATATTTTGGGGTAAATTATGTAAGCAATAAATTTTGCTTTTAAGTAAAAATATTTGGGGGAATGACCAAATGGACCAAATGACCATTCCCAAGATTACTCTCTATATTCAAAGGTCTTAATGTCCATTGTATATATTTGTGCTCTAAAACCCACATGGATAATGTTCAGCTTTAACTGTGCTATCTTACTTGAAAATTAAGAATGGTTTTCTACTTTCATTGAACTATCTTGAAGAAAAATTACATAAAAATTCTAATATTTTACTGCAGAATTTTCAAAAGGAGTAATATGTGCAAGAGCTAGACTTTAACATATATAAATTATTATATGTATGGAAAAAGAACATTTTGGTAACAGTAAACATCAAAAAGATATTTAAAATTTTTTATTAGAAGTAATCATGCAATTATTTGGCTTGAGACACAAAAAATAACATTAAATATTTCCATTGCTTCTATTAGATTATTATTTTCTTAATGCAGGTTTAATATTGTTACTGAAAAATATTTTTGCATTGTTAATCTTGTTTTACTGCATTTGCAAAGATATTTTTAGTAAACATGAAGAAATTGAAAGTATCATTTTGAAATTATTCTGGCCTAATTATTCACTCTGCTTAATAAGATCCTTCTGCAAGGGAAAAAATCACACAATCCTGGGTATACAGTACTTGCTCAACTGTTAAGTTATAAGTAGAGATGTTTGGGATATGAATTTAAGTTTTGAGGCTGATGATACACCTTACAACTACTCCGTCATCCCGCTTGCAGTTCTTAACGTCTCAGCTTTAATGACTTATACTAAGGGAGACCATAGTGTCCATTCTATTTATATAACAACTAAAATTATTAACAACTTGTTATTTGCTGAGCACCACAAATAATTGAGGTAGGTACTCCTGGGGAATGAGGGTACTGATATACAAGAAACTTAAGGTATTTTTTTCCCAGTATCACATAGCTGGTAGAAATAGACTGAGATTTGAGCCCAGGCAATTACACTCCAGTGGCAGAGCTGCCAACACTCTTCTGCCTTTTTTACTGCCCCTGGCCCTGATATTCTCACCCAAAATACCTTGATTACTTAAAGAATATTAATATATAAAATCGTTCAATTATGTCTGTGTTCCTATTTTCTATATTCCACATTAGAATGTAAGCTCTATTTTATCTCCAGCAGCAGATATGGATACATTCTAATATTTTTTTAGAGAAAGTTAATAGATTAATTGCTTATCTAAATCTTTCTTAACTTATTGTAAGAAATATTTACTAGTTCTTATACCTCAATTACTATATTTTATTTTCTCTCATAATCACAACTTTAAATTATAAAATATTTCAAATTTTTGTAAAGGCTAGATCATAATACTTTCACTAAGTATTGGTAAATTTCCCTCCAAAGTGGTATTCCTAAATGACAATTTCATGATAAAAATATTAGTTCCCAATATTCTTAACAGTGTTCGATATTGAAACACTTTTAAATTAAAAAAAAATTAAAGTATGGTTGTCAAAAACTTTCTCTCAAACATGTTTTATTTTTATATCCTGATTATTCTGATTACCACTTATATCAAACATATATGCTTATAGGACTTTTATATAGCCTTTTCTATAAGTTTCCTTTTATATCTTCCTAAGACTTGAATATGAGGATAATAATAGCAATTACAATAGCTTACAAAAGTTGAATGGCAATAATGTATCAGATTCTGTTCTAAGTGCTTTATATACATTAATGCATATAATCCTTACCACAACACAATAAAATCATTATTATAACTATTCTCACTTTAGAGATGAGAAAATTGCAATATAGAGAGATTAAGAAATTTACCTATGTAAGTGGTAGAGCTTGAGGAAAATCTTAAAAACACATGTATAAACCAAGGCCAAAATATTAATGACAGATTAATATATTTGATTACATTATTTTATTAAATTTGTGCACTAAAAATAAAGTTAGAAGTCTTAAACATACACATTGAATTTCTGGCCTTGAAGGAGTATCTAGTGTCTGTGTAAGCTTTCTAGACATGTACAACTGTGAATGATGAATAAAATACATATATCAAATTATTGAAGACATCAGAGATAAACCAAGGCAGCCAGGACTTGAGAAGCAGATATCAAAACTAGAGACAATACTAATTTCTATCAGAAATGAAATGGACCTATAAAAGTTTCTTATTCATATAATGTAATAGTATATGCAATGGAAAATAATAAATGATTGCCTCACCTAACAACCTGAATCAATGTCATAGACATAACTTGAAAGGAGGAAGACACAATGTCTAAGTTTCAGCTGCTATAACAGAATGCCATAGACTGAGCATAAACAACAGAAATTTATTTCTCACAGTCTGGAGGTTGGGAAATCCAAGATCAAGGTGCTGTCAGATTCTGTGTTTGGTGAGAACCTGCTCTTGGTTCACAGACAGCCATCTTCTAACTGTGTCCTCACATGGCAAAAGGAGTGAGGGAGCTCTCAGGGATCTCTTTCAGAAGGGCACTAATTCCATTCATGAGGGCCTCTCCCTCATGATCTCATCACCCTTACCAAAGGGCCCACCTCTTAATACCTCACATTGGAGGTTAGGATTTCAACATGTGAATTTTGAGGGGACATGAACTTTCAGTCTTTGACACACAAAAAAGAATATATTAAATGTGTTAATTTGTAAATTTAAAATAGGGGGAAAAAACTTACTATAGGCGGAAAGAAATCAGAAAAATTATTACCTTTTAATGGAGTTTAGTGACTGGAAGTTGGTATTCTGGTATGGAAACAATGTAGATGATGGGTATGCGGTGTTGTTCGTGTGAAAAAATATCTTATAAATTTTGTATTTTGTATATGTTATACTTTATGAGTAAATGATTTTTATGAAATCAAATAACCTCAAAAAATTTTTAAAATAAGTCACAAATCAAATATATTTTAGAGTTATAACTGAATAAGTAGTTACCAGAATGATTTAAAACTTGTACAGTACTGGTCCAGAACCTACTTTCAAAGTCAGCAGTAACTTTTGTCTCTCCAGATCCAATAGAAATTTGTAGTTGGCCAGAAATATGCAGGTAAATAATTGACCCACCCTCCTGGAATCACTCTTCATGCTTAGTTTCCAGATACCAAAAGTTTCTGGAAAACCCTCCGACCTATCTGACCATTTCTTTTCTGTCTCCTTTGTTCTTTCTTCTTGTATTGATTTGGAATTGATATTGGAAACACTCTAAGTAAGGTCTTTTGTGAGTAATGTACTTAATCCATTTTAGCTAAATATTCATTGACAAATATATATAAGCTCAGTGGGGGTAGGGACTTTGTCTTGTTCACCTATGTGTTCTTGGCATTGTGTCTTTGGTGGTAAGAAAAATTCCTGACACATAATAGACATTCAATAAATAGCAGTTAAATGAATGAATTAAATAATTAAAAAGCATCATTTTACTTTCACATCAGTGTTGAGACATAATTCTCCATGGATCTTTCATATTTCTGCAAAGCTTTTGAGCAAAGCAGTGACCGCCCCTCCACCAAATTATTAACAGAAATACTAGGAAGATAAAGATAGTTCCTATCTCCAAAGAGAAAGTCAGGCATACTTAAAAGCATGAAGATAATGTCTCCTTCCAGAGTAAAGGGCATGTAAGTTTATTGCCCATTATAAATTAATTTACTTTCAACTTACAACTTTCAACTTCAACTTTACTTACAACCCATTGCATGTACAGGTTTCACCTGATGCTTTTCAAAGCAAAAATTTTATTAGACAAATTTAAACAGACAAGAAAGACTTTATTCAAGGTTATTGCAAGAAGGAAGAAAGGCCAGAATTGAGGCTAAATTCACCTCCAGTAAAACAAAGGTGGGAGAGCTTTTGAGACCTGGAGTGAGTGGGGGAATCATAGGCAATCTATGTTTGCTAATTGACCTTACCTAAAGGTAAAGTAAACTTTCTACATTCCAGACAAGAGGTAGACTTACAACTTGAAGCAAGGTGTCAGATGAAGTTAAGCCCTTACTCTCCCACAGAAACTGGGAGATGAGGATGCTATCTTTCTTGAAGATTATATTCCCAGGTCCTTGAGAAAAAGCGTCTGTGGCTGTAACACTGGCAAGAGGTTTTTTAAAAAGATTTACATCTCAAAGGGACAGAGAACTTATAATTTTCAATTACAAGTTGTTCAAAGTAAATTCTCTAAGGAAAGTGAGGTCAGGACTCTAGAGGCAGGAGAAACCTGTCTAAAGTTTGGTCAAGCTGAAGGAAATGTTAAAGCCCTCTTAGCATCACCCTGTGGGAATTGGGGCTTGAAGAACCAGTCAAAAAAATTGGTGATTCTCTGACTATTGCTGTTGCTATGGGTAATAACTACCTTTCCTCTTTGACTCAGGAGTCTTGTGTCTTCTCTCAATATACATACATTTGTGGCAGTTTACCTTGTCAGCTAGCAAATAGGATAAAGTCACAGATGCTTCAGAGTTCTTAACAATCTGACATTAGATTTTGAACTTTGGGGAAAATTCACCAGAATTTCCCTACACTGAATGAGACTGAATGAGATCACTTCAATCAATATTAACATAATATGTAAATATTTAGCAACTGTTTAAGATCTAAGAAAACCCATCTAATGAAGAAGTGAATTGACTGGAAAAACAGTATATAAAAGTTGTATATATTGTCCCATTGATGACTCATAATTAATTTAATTGCTAGTTTTTAATGATTTCAGTTTATAAGAGGCATCATATTTTCTAAGCTTTAGATAAGTTTATTATGAAGTGATGGGGAGCCAAAGCACAGAGAACCCTAACCTCAAATTCAAACTGATAATGTTAAGTTGCTTAATGCAGCATTGCTTAAAGCGATAAAGTACTTTAAACAACAGTGTAGAAATAATCTTCAAAATGTGAGGCACAAGATGCATCATCTCTGATTTTTAGATTTTGCTACTTCACATGGTCATAAATAAGGAAATGTATTATCTTTCATAAAGCATTTAGGTCATAATATTTAGTTGGATTCCATTTTTTTCACTTGAATGAAAAAATTCAATTAATAGTGAAGAGTTTCTACCTCATTGTAATTGGTTTTTTTTTTTGAATTTTATTTTATTTATTCTTTTTATACAGCAGGTTCTTATTAGTTATCTATTTTATACATATTAGTATATATATGTCAATCCCAATCTCCTAGTTCATCCCAACACCAACACCAATTCCCCCTTCCCCCCTTGGTATCCATACATTTTTTCTCTACATCTGCATTTCTATTTCTGCCTTGCAAACCAGTTCATCTGTACCATTTTTCTAGATTTCACATATATGCTTTAATATACAATATTTATTTTCCTCTTTCTGACTTACTTAACTCTGTATGACAGTCTCTAGGGCCAACCACATCTCTGCAGATGACCCAATTTCATTCCTTTTTATGGCTGAGTAATATCCTATTCTATATATGTACCACATCTTCTTTACCCATTTGTATGTCGATGGGCATTTAGGGTGTTTCATGGCTTGGCTATTGTAAATAGTGCTGAAATGAACATTGGGGTGCATGTGTCTTTTTGAATTATGGCTTTCTCTGGATATATGTCCAGTAGTGGGATTGCTGGGTCATATGATAATTCTTTTTTTAGTATTTTAAGGAACTTGCACACTATTCTCCACAGTGGCTGTATCAATATACATTCCCACCAACAGTGCAAGAGGGTTCCCTTTTCTCCACACTCTCTTCAACATTTGTTGTTTGTAGATTTTCTGATGATGCCCATTCTGAACGGTGTGATATAATACCTCATTGTACTTTTGATTTGCATTTCTCTATAATTATTGATGTTGAGCAGATTTTCATGTTCCTCTTGGCCATCTGTATGTCTTCATTGGAGCAATGTCTATTTAGGTCTTCTGCCCATTTTTTGATTGGGTTGTTTATTTTTTTAATATTGAGCTGCATGAGCTGTTTATACATTTTGGAGATTAACCCTTTGTCCATTGATTTGTTTGCAAATATTTTCTCCCATTCTGAGGGTTGTCATTTTGTTTTGTTTATATTTTCCATTGCTGTGCAAGAGCTTTTAAATCTTATTTCCATTATTCTAGGAGGTGGGTCAAAAAAGATCTTGCTGTGATTTTTGTCAAAGAGTGTTCTTCCTGTGTTTTCCTCTAAGAGTTTTATAGTGTCCACTCTTACATTTAGGTTGTTAATCCATTTTGAGTTTATTTTTGTGTATGGTGTTAGAGAGTGTTCTAATTTCTTTCTTTTACATGTAGTTGTCCAGTTTTCCCAGCACCACTTATTGAAGAGACTGTCTTTTCTCCATTGGATATCCTTGCCTTCTTTGTCATAGATTAGTTGACCAGAGGTGTGTGGGTTTATCTCTGGGCTTTCTATCCTGTTCCATTGATCTATATTTCTCTTTTGGGGCCAGTACCATATTGTCTTGATTACTGTAGCTTTGTAGTATAGTCTGAAGTTAGGGAGTGTGATTCCTCCAGCTCATAATTTTTTCCCTCAAGATTGCCTTGGATATTTGGGATCTTTTGTGCCTCCATACAAATTTTAAGATATTTTGCTCTTGTTCTGTAAAAAATGCCATTGGTAATTTGATAGGAATTGCATTGAATCTGTAGATTGCTTTGGATAGTATAGTCATTTTCACAATATTGATTCTTCCAATCCAAGAACATGGTATATCTCTCCATCTGTTTGTGTCATCTTTGATTTCTTTCATCAGTGTCTTATAGTTTTCTGAGTACAGGTCTTTTACCTCCTTAGGTAGGTTTATTCCTAGGTATTTTATTCTTTGTGTTGCAAGGGTGAATGGGATTGTTTCCTTAATTTCTTTTTGATCTTTAGTTGTTAGTGTATAGGAATGCGAGAGATTTCTGTGCATTAATTTTTTATCCTGCTACTTTTCCAAATTCATTGATTAGCTCTAGTAGCTTTCTGGTGGCATCTTTAGGATTATCTATGTATATATCATGTCATCTGCAAACAGTGAGAGTTTTACTTCCTTTCCAATTTGTATTCCTTTAATTTTTTTGTCTTCTCTAATTGCCGTGACTAGAACTTTCAAAACTATGTTGAATAAGAGTGGCGAGAGCGGATATCCTTGTCTTCTTCCTCATCTTTGAGGAAATGCTTTTGGTTTTTCACCATTGAGAATGATGTTTGCTGTGCGTTTGTTTTATATTACCTTTATTCTGTTGAAGTATTTTCTTTCTTTGCCCATTTCTGGAGAGTTTTTATCATAAGTGGTGTTCAATTTTGTCAAAAGCTTTTTCTGCATCTATTGAGGTGATCATATGGTTTTTATTCTTTAATTTGTTAATATAGTGTATCACATTGATTGATTTGTGTATATTGAAGAATCCTTGCATCCCTGGGATAAATCCCACTTGATCATGGTGTATGATCCTTTTAATGTGCTGTTGGATTCTGTCTGCTATTATTTTGTTGAGGATTTTTGCAACTATATTCATCAGATATATTGGTCTGTAATTTTCTTTTTGTAGTATCTTTGTCTGATGTTGGTATCAGTGTGATGGTGGCCTTGTAGAATGAGTTTGGGAGTGTTCTTTCCTCTGCAATATTTTGGAAGAGTTTGAGAAGCATGGGTTTTAGCTCTCCTCTAAATATTTTATAGAATTCACTTGTGAAGCCATCTGGTCCTGAACTTTGTTTGTTGGAAGATTTTTAATCAGAGTTTCAATTTCATTACTTGTGATTTGTATGCTCATATTTTCTATTTCTTCCTGGTACAGTCTTGGAGAGTTATACCTTTCTAAGAATTTGTCCATTTCTTCCTGGTTGTCCATTTTATTGGCATAGAGTTGCTTTTAGTAGTCTCTTAGGATGCTTTGTATTTCTGCAGTGTCCATTGTAACTTCTCCTTTTTCATTTCTAATTTTATTGATTTGAGTCCTCTCCCTCTTTTTCTTGATGAGTTTGGCTAAAAGTTTATCAATTTTGTTTATCTTCTCAAAGAACCAGCTTTTAGTTTTATTGATATTTGCTATTGTTTTGTTAATTTCTATTTCATTTATTTCTGCTCTGATCTTTATGATTTCTTTCCTTGTACTAACTTTGGGCTTTGTTTGTTCTTTCTCTAGTTCCTTTAGGTGTAATGTTAGATTGTTAATTTGAGATTATTCTTGTTTCTTGAGGTAGGATTATATTGTTGTAAACATCCCTCTTAAACTGCTTTTACTGCATCCCATAGGTTTTGGGTAGTCATATTCTCATTGTCATTTGTTTCTAGGTATTTTTTTATTTTATTTTTGATTTCTACAGTGATTTCTTGGTTATTTAGTAACATATTGTTTAGCCTCCATGTGTTTGTGTTGTTTCCTTTTTTTCCCCTGTAATTTATTTCTAATCTCATAACATTGTGGTTGCAAATGATGCTTGATATGATTTCAATTTTCTTAAATTTACTGAGGCTTGATTTATGACCCAAGATGTCATTGTTCCATGTGCACTTGAGAAGAAAGTGCAATCTGCTGTTTTCAAATGGAATGTCCTATAAATATCAATTAAATCTATTTGGTCTATTGTGTCATTTAAAGCTTGTGTTTCCTTGTTAATTTTCTGACTGGTTAATCTGTCCATTGGTGAAAGGAAGGTTTTAAAGTCCCACACGATTACTGTGTTACTGTCAATTTCCTCTTTTATAGCTGTTAGCATTTGCCTTATACATTGAGGTGCTCCTGTGTTGGGTGCATACATATTTATAATTACTATATCTTCTTCAGTTGATCCCTTGATCATTATGTAGTGTCCTTCTTTGTCTTTGGTAACATTCTTTATTTTAAAGTCTATTTTATCTGATATGAGTAGTGCTATTCAAACTTTCTTTTGATTTCCATTTGCATGGAATATCTTTTTCCATCCCCTCACTTTCAGTCTGTATGTGTCCCTAGGTCTGAAGTGGGTCTCTTGTACACAGCATATATATGGGTTTTGTTTTTGTATCCATTCAACAAGCCTGTTTCTTTTGGTTGGAGCATTTAATTCATTCACGTCATTCACATTTGAGGTAAGTATTGATATATATGTTTCCATTACCATTTTCTTAATTGTTTTGGGTTTGTTTTTGTAGGTCCTTTTCTTCCCTTGTGTTTCCCACTTGGAGAAATTCCTTCATCATTTGTTGTAGAGCTGGTCTGGTGGTGCTGAATTCTTTTAGTATTTGCTTGTCTTAAAGCTTTTGATTTCTCCATCGAATCTGAATGAGATCCTTGCTGGGTACAGTAATCTTGGTTGTAGTTTCTTCCCTTTCCTCACTTTAAATATTTCATGCCACTCCCTTCTGGCTTGTAGAGTTTCTTCTGAGAAGTCAGATGTTATGAGAGTTCCCTTGTATGTTATTTGTCATTTTTCCCTTGTTAGTTTTAATAATTTTTCTTTGTCTTTAATTTTTGTCAATTTGATTACTTTGTGTCTTAGTGTGTTTCTCCTTGGGTTTATCCTGCCTGGACTTTTGTGGCTATTTCCTTCCCTATGTTAAGGAAGTTTTCAACTCTAATCTCTTCAAATATTTCCTTTGACCCTTTCTCTTTCTCTTCTCCTTCTGGGACCCCTATAATGAAAATATTGGTGCATTTAATGTTGTCTCAGAGGTCTCTTAGGCTGTCTTCATTGGTTTTCATTCTTTTTTCTTTATTCTGTTCCACAGCAGTGAATTCCACCATTCTGTCTTCCAGATCATTTACCCGTTCTTCTGCCTCAGTTATTCTGCTATTGATTCCTTCTAGTGTATTTTTCATTTCAGTTATTGTATTGTTTATCTCTGTTTGTTTGTTCTTTAATTCTTCTAGGTCTTTGTTAAACATTTCTTGCATCTTCTTGATCTTTTCCTCCATTTTTTTTCTGGGGTCCTGGATCATCTTCACTATCATTATTCTGAATTCTTTTTCTGAAAGGTTGCCTATCTCCACTTCATTTATTTGTTTTTTGGGGTTTTATCTTGTTGCTTCATCTGGTACCTAGTCCTCTGCCTTTTCATTTTGTCTTTCTGTGAATGTGGTTTTTGTTCCACAGGCTGCAGGTTTGTAGCTCTTCTTGCTTCTGCTATCTGTCCTCTGGTGGATGAGGTTATCTAAGAGGCTTGTGCAAGCTTCCTGATAGGAGAGACTAGTGGTGGGTAGAGTTGGGTGTTGCTCTGGTGGGCAGAGCTCTGTAAAACTTTAATTCACTTGTCTGCTGATGGGTGGGGCTGAGTTCCCTCCATGTTGTTTGTTTGGCCTGGGACCACCCAGCACTGGTGCCTACAGGCTTTTTGGCAGGGTTAGTGGTTGACTCCAGTAGAACTCACACCAAGGAATACTTCCCAGAACTTCTGCTGCCAGTGTCCTTGTCCCCACGGTGAGCCACAGCCACAACCTGACTCTGCAGGAGACCCTCTAACACTAGGAGGTAGGTCTGTTTCAGTCTCCTATGGGGTCACTGCCCCTTCCTCTTGGGTCCTGATGGGCACACTACTTTGTGTGTGCCCTCCAAGAGTGGAGTCTCTGTTTCCCCCAGTACTGTTGAAGCCCTGTAGTCAAATCCTGCTAGCTTTCAAAATCTGACTCTCTGTGAATTCCTCCTCTTGTTGCCAGATTCCCAAGTTGGGAAGCCTGACATGTGCCTCAGAACCTTCACTCCAGTGGGTGGACTTCTGTGATATAATTGTTCTCCAGTTTGTGAGTCACCAACCCAGGAATTTTGAGATTTGATTTTATTGTGATTGCACCCCTCCTTCTGTCTCAGTGTGGCTTTTCCTTTGTCTTTGGATGTAGGGTATCTTTTTTGGTGAGTTCCAGTGACTTCCTGTCAATGATTGTTCAGCAGTTAGCTGTGATTCCGGTGCTCTCACAAGAGGGAGTTGCAAATGTTTCTTAACTGCTAGAACCTATTCTGAATGGCATCATAATTTTTACTATTAATTTGATTTTAGAACCTCACTGTGGAATAAATCCATTCAGTTTTCATTTCTTCCATGTTTTAGGTGTGACGGTACTAGAAGGCCCTATCTATGCCGTGGGAGGCCATGATGGCTGGAGCTATCTGAACACAGTGGAGAGGTGGGATCCTCAGAGTCAGCAGTGGACATTTGTAGCTAGTATGTCAATTGCCCGAAGCACAGTTGGTGTGGCAGCATTGAATGGCAAGTGAGTAGACTTTCCTTTTTTATTTGAAAAAAAAAAAGTTTTTGAGTGAATATTGTTTTAAAAATAACATTTAGTAAACTGTTTCGATAAAATATTTAAATCTTTGGTTTTTGATTTTTTTTTAAGTTTAGTCTTCATGGATCATTGACAGATCAAGACTGCATATTTTTCTGATTGTCCTTTCTTATAAAATAAAAACCAAAACTTCTTTACAATAACTGTTTTTTTTTAAGTATCACATATATTTCATGAGAATTATGTGAACTAAAGATCTGCATATTTATATCCTTTCTGGTAAAATAGTCTGAGGAGCCTGCAAAAGACTACTAAAAATTTGGTACTTAGTATATTTTTTTGCATGATTGTATGTCTCTTCACTTTTCTCCTTTTCCACTCCTATCACCCTAAATGGGGAATTTTCAAACACAACACTGTTGATATTTTGAGTCAGATAAATCTTTGTTTGGTGCAGGGCTCTGTCCTGTGCATTGTACAGTGTTTAGCAGCAGACTGGCTTTTATCTACTAGATACCAACTGCAACACCCTGCCCAATGTGGTAATCAAAAAAGTCTCCAGACATTGCCTAATATACCCTCTGGGATGGCAAAATACACTCCCTCTCACTGCCATGAGAAACTCTGCCCTAAAAAAGCTAATAACACCCCTGGTTTGAACAACAGCAAAAGCTTCCAATCTGTTTACTTCTCTTTCCCCTGAAGTCCATTTGCTAAAGCTGCCACAGCTGCTTAACAAATGCAAGTAATATTTCAGTCCTCTTCAAGAACTTCTCTTTACAATTAGAACACAATGCCTATCTTTACCTAAAGGGACCTACTGGATCTTATTTCTGCCTATTCTACATTTTTTCTCTGTATGTCAGCCAAATTGCCCTTTTATCTTTGCTTCAAATATAGCAGCTCTAACCAAACTCAGTCCCTTTGAATGTGCTCTTTTCTTTGTCTGAGATGCTGTTCCTACCCACCATCACGTGCTTGGGTTTTTCTCATTTTTCAGGTTTCATCTCAAAATTTGTCCACAAAGAAAGTTATTTACTATTAATCTTATTAAATTAAACCACTCTGCACACTATCCCAAACTGCTTACTGTTCTTAAAATTACATACATTACTGTTTTCTCTTTTCACTAGATATACATGTTTAATGAATGTTGGGCTTCAATTTTCATTTAGGTTTATTTGATGTCTAAAATTATATTCTTAGTGTCATGTATACTTCCTGAGAATTCATTTAGGATTTTTCCTGGAAATAAATGTTTACATATTAATTAGGGAAAATGTTAGATCTATACATTTGAAATCTTTTCATCTGAAAATGTGATCTTACTTTTATCTCTTAAAATTAGTCGCTATGTATTTTAGTGGTTTTAATTTAGGTATAGGTTTAGTATTTTCTTTCTGAGTTTTATTTACACTTATTTGTATTTTTGAACATTTTAGATATTATATTTTGGTTTATATATTTGTATGTATTAATAATTATACATTTATAGTACACTGGAGAAGAAAGTTTAAGTATCTATATTTATGATAACCATTTTACTAAATGCATGTATCAGGGTTTTTTTTTTTTTTTTTTTGTGGTATGTGGGCCTCTCACTGCTGTGGCCTCTCCCGTTGTGGAGCACAGACTCTGGACGCACAGGTCCAGCAGCCATGGCTCACCGGCCCAGCCGCTCCGTGGCATGTGCGATCATCCCGGACCGGGGCACGAACCTGCGTCCCCTGCATCGGCAGGCAGACTCCCAACCACTGCGTCACCAGGGAAGCCCCATGTATCAGTTTTTTTGATTTATAATAATAGATTTTCTAGGAAGATAAATATGGTAAACTAATAACGAAACTTTGTCTCTTCCTTCTTAATGTTTATGTTTATTTCCTTTTTATTGTATTGCTTTTATTTTTAGAATAGTGACATAAATAGTAGTGATATTGGGTGACCTCGTTTATGTCTTTTAATTGGAAAGACTTTAATACTTTATAGTCTGTGTGATATTAGTTGCTATTTGAGATACTTATACCATGTGGTGTCAAGGGCAAGATCTTGTCATTACCTGTAGTTTCACTAATGGATATTTTATTTAAAAAAATCAACCTTGGTATAATGTTTTATTAAATTCTTTCTAAAAATGTATAAAATTATATTTTTCTTATTTGATCTATTAATATGGTGATTTACATAAATATTATAATTGTAAATCATTATTGCATACTTAAAATAAAACCAACTTATCCATGTTGCATTATTCATTTAGTAATTTGTTGCATTCTATAGTCTATGATTTTTCATCTATGTTTGATCTACGTATCTTTTGAAAAACATTTCATAATATTTTCCATTACGATATGAAGCTTTTCTTATCATAATAAAATCATAACATGAATTGAGAAGATTTCTACAATTTATCTGCTATAAGTATCTACAAATATGGGAAGTATATATTCTTGAACATGACAAATGATAGAAAAAATTATATGTATATTATCATATATATTCCCTTTAAAAGTTACATTTTACTGAGATTTTAAAATTTAGCAGAAGACAGTTGTACCTTACTTGTAACCCTATGACTATTAATAATAATCTATTTTGTATTGTTATATTTTCTTTTGTATTGTTATTAACCTCCTAATTTGTTATTTTTAGGTGTTAGCATTATTACTAATTTTGCCTTATCTTAGGTTTTGTCAGTATCATTATTTGATTTTGTTTTTATCTTTAATCAAATGTGTGCATAGAGTGAAGTTATACTTGTTTTCCCTCTTCTTTTCTTATTCATTAATTTATACTTGGCTCAGTTTTATTTAATATGTCTTGAAATTCAGAATTTAACAAAATATAGTATTAATAATTGTCTTTGCAGTTTATTCTTCTTTAATATATCAAAATTATCATTTTAATTGTTTCCATTTCTTGCTTATTAAGAATAGTTTGGCTGTGAACATCCTCACTTATATATGTCCTTTGTGAGCATGCGTACAAATTTTAGCTGAGTGTAGACCTGGAACTGCAATTGCTAGGCTGTATGGTATTCTTGTGCTCAGCCTTAAGGGATAATTCCCAGAAGATTTTGAAAGTGTTTTCCTAATTTTTGTACATATTCACACTGTACTAGAGATCTAGATACTATGCATCTACTGATTTGGTAACGCCAGTTTTTATCTTTTATGGTTTTATCTATTCTGGTGGATAATGCTATCACATTCAGTTAATGACTGAGATTGTGCACCTTTTATATACTTATTAACAATTTTATATCTTCTGGCTGAAGTATATATTAAAGTCTTTTTCCTGTTTCCATTTGGGTTTCCGTCTTTTTCATTTTGCCTTGTAGAGTTCTTCTTATGTTCTAGAAATTATTTCTAGGTAAATGTATCTCACTTTATTATTAGTAGTATATTACTATTACTACTACTATTATTTTCCAGGAAGGATATGTTGATTATATAATTTATGAAACTTTATGTCTAAAAGGAATTTTCCTATGTTTTCACACATTTATTGTAAATTGACTTGAGTAATTTAATGTCACAGCCTTGTATCATTATTGTTAAGTAGATATTATATACTTACTTATCTTCTTTCATTTTTTTTTTTTAGGGAGATGTGTGGTAAGTCCAGTAGTTTTTCATCTTTAATATGTTTTTATATCTCATTCTTATAGATGTTTTGACTATATTTCTATCAGTTAGGGTACAGTCAAGAGACAGAAACCACTCCAGCTATTTATCAGTGATTCTATATAAAGATAATCTAATATAAAGATTTGTTAAGTAGATATAAAAATTAACTAGTTAACCAAAAAGTCAACAAGAGAACACTATATCATAAATGTATCAACTAAAAGAAAGAGCTACCACCCTTAGTGTTGGAAAACAAAAGAAGGGATTGTAGTTATTAAGATTTAGAAAATCAGAGGAGAGCCCCTATGCAGATGAAATCCAGATATTTGTGATTGGAGCTCTGCTTAGCCAGAGTTGGCATCTCTGACATGAAAGAGGGGCCCCTTGGCCTGGGACCCGAAGCTCTGAGGAAGTGGTGCCAGTCTGCTAGTGTTGATGGCTCTGAGTGGTCTCAATAAGGCCAATTTTGCAAGTTCTGCAAAATGGCAATTGGATGCAATTGAATGCAGGAAAAAAAGATGGGGTGACACAGGAACAGGAAATGAGCAGAAAGGAGCAAGACCCTTCCTCCTCTAGTCTTTCAGTCTCCCTCTAGCATCCATTAATGTCACATCCTAAAAGAAGGAACCAGGTGGCAAAGCAGAAACGTGGTTTTCAGAGTTCCAGCCCCCATATCAAAAATCAGAGTACAGGAGAGAGAATGTGGGGCTGCGAGATAAGAGCTTAACTACTGGCATGTTCTTCTCCAATTTCAAAATGTTTACCAGGGTATAACCTGATGGCTCCTTTTCATTCTTTTAACTTACTATTTGGAGATTCATTTGAACAATCTCAATCATGTCTTTATTTTACTAAGGAAAGTTTTTATCTACTGAGGATTGGTTTTTGTTTGATTCCTTTTCCATTATTCTAGTTCTTTGGTTTTGGGATATATATTTTAGTATGTATTTATGTTAATGATTGTGTGTCTTTGAGCACTGATTTCTTTCCCATAAACAGTTTTTCTCCTCAGTCATTTTATTTCTTTTCCATTTAACTTGGGAAATTTTTTCTATATTTTATTGTTAATCATTGCCATTTTGCTTATGAATTTTACTGTTTCCAGTGAAGACATAATCTTTATTTTAATTTTCCATATATGATATACTTATTTGACAGCTCTCTTTCCTCTCTGCCTCATGTTCATCTTATTTCAATTGAGGATACTCTCTTATTGTTTTACCTTAAAAATCTCTTGAATCACTAAATGTATATTTTCTTAAATTGCTTTTGAGAGTACATTTAGTGACTTTTCCTCACCACTTACACTGATGCTAATATATAGATTCATCTCTTATATCCTTTAGGAAATGGGTATCTCATTGACAGCAAATTTGCTCAACAAAGATGAGAAACATCTTTACCCTTTCCTTATATTATTCATTTGTTACATTATTCTGTAATGAGAAGGCATACATACACACACAACACACACAACACACCCAAGACACACACACTTATTTTAAAGTTTTAATATATTACTTATCTTATTCTAGATTTTTTATAATTACTTTGCATTATATTTTTGTGACCCTTCCTTAATATTCTACTGTGAAATATCTTTATATATATATATATATGTGTGTGTGTGTGTGTGTGTGTGTGTGTGTTTTGTTACAAATCTCCAAACTTAATCAGAAATAAATGGAATAAAAAATTTAATAAATATAATATTTAATGGATAGTCTTGTAGCAAATTTTCACATGTTATTATAACTGAATTTTTTAATCCAGTTTCTTCCCTTTTAAATTAGCTTTATATGGAATTCATCATTTGTATCATTTTGTGGTCCTTGTATCTTTTTGGTCAGCTAGGATATTTAATATCCTAAGAAATCATGTTTTACTCTAACAACATTCTTCATACCAAATATCAGAGTGTGAGAGTATTTAAAGTTTTTGTTCTTAAAATTGTTTACATTTTAATTAAGTACATTTTCCCAAATTTTAACCCTATTTTATGAAAATGTTTGGAATTATTTCATTTTTACTTCAAATAATCTTTCTCCTTTAAATCAGAATAGTATAGACCTCATTTGGGTTATTTTTTAATTCCCTTGAGTGTGATTTAATGGCCTCTAAATTCTGTGGTTTAATGACTTTCTCTTAATGTCTGGTTGCTTTTCCTGTTTTACTCAGAGAAAAACATAATCACTAGAAAGTGACCTTTCACTTCAGACCCACATCAGAAAATTGTTTCAACATTCAATAAACAGTTGTTTATTTTTCTCTCACCTGTACTGACATGACTTTATTTACCTCTACTGACATGACTTTTTTTACCTCTTGTTTAATTTTCACCTCTCACTAATGTGTCATTCTAACCTGACTGTTGCTTCTCTGAATATTATTTTGAATAATTTTCCCAATTAAGGCTAATAAAAGCCGGTGAACAGCCTTCTTGAGTTTAGATCATTCATGATACCTTTATTGTGGAAAAACAAGGCATTGGTTCATGGCTTAAAATTAATGAGCATATTCTGGTGTATTCAAGAGCAAAATTATATCAATTTTATGGAACATTTTGGTCAGTCATCCAATGAGACAGATTAACCTAAGTCGTAGATATATCATCTTAGGCCAGCACAGCCACAGACTTACTTGATGCATAAAGGGAATACAACAAAACAGTAAATAGACATTCTGGTGTGGAGAGTGACCATATAAAACCTCAGACTCTCCAAATAATATCTACACTAGTAACTATTTTTGTTTCTTATTTGCTCTGTGCCTTAGCTTTGTTCTTTCAAGCTTTACTTTGTAACTAAAAGGTCTTTCCGGTTTGTTTCCCTTTATTTCCTGAGTAAGCTCAAAAAGCAGATACTCATACTGCCTGAGCACATCCATAAATAGTCCTGAATTTTAATAAATGTATGCTCTGGTCCTTGGAGAATCTGCAAAACAGATTTAAAAAACTGTGTTTGTTTCATGATTCACCATGGCAAAACTGATTTACTCAGTCATTCAAAACCTCATGTTAATAATACACATGAAGAAGCTGCTATTTCTGTGCAGTCTGAAGTTTATACAGTTTGAAATATCATGAGAACAGGAGTCATGTCTATTGTTTTCTCCAGTACATCCCAATATCTAGCACTGTATCTTATTATGCCTCAAGCTCTGCCACTTACGTGGTGCTCTCTAAGACCATTTCTATTTTTGTATCCAAACTTTGACATTCTTTTTCTTAAAAATGAACCCCAAATTGTAAAAGATTTCCTATGATAAACATGTCACCAAATGCAAGTTCATGTGCCTGAGGCAGTGAGGCCAAACAAACCAAAACATCAGAGTTAAGAGCAGAGAAACGTTTATTGCAGGGCTATGCAAGGAGATGGGTAGTTAATGCCCCCCAAAACCCCCAAATCCCTGAAGGATATCAGCAATGAATTTTTAAAGGCAAGGTGAGGAAGGGGCATTGTTGGTTGTTGCGCACTTCTTGGTACAGGAATCCTTTGTTCTTGCAGTTTTCCACATAGGTCAGGCCAAGATGTTCCTGTAAACCACCAGCAAGACAAATGTTAATCTCTGTTCTGCAACATTTTATCTCTATATGAATGGAAAAGTGTCATACCCTTAAAGGTCAGAGCTTTGAAAATGGGCCAATTCATATATTTCAAGCTATAGGCAACATTCTTAACTCAAGCAAAAGCAATAGAATACAAAGGTTAAAGTAATAGAAACAGATTTAATATGGAGTCAGATTTGTTCTTCCCTATTACAAGCAGTTTGTATTAAAATTGTATTATTTTAGAGTCACACATTTAAAAAAAAATCACTTGTTTGCTGAGTCTCACTGAGAGCTGTTAATAGGCTTAGGAGATTTGTGATTTGCCTTCTGGAAGAAATGATTTCTAAGCTGGAACTGGATTGATTTACCAGATTTGCAGAAAGTGAGGAAGAACTGCAATGAGAAGGAACAAGCTGTGTTCAGTTCCTGAGTGTGAATTGCAAACAAAAGGTGGAAAAGTTGAGTTTAGCTGAAATATAATGAGGAATAGTGGCCCCAATAGATTGGATAGAAAGCCAGCCTCTAGGTCATAGCAACTTGGCTAAGGTAAAAATATTATAAAAGGTTTAAAAAAGGGCAGCAACATGGTTGTATTTCAATTTTGTAAAAATCACTCTGGCTGAAGAATAATTTATAATTGCTCAAGGAAACTAAAAAATTATTAGAATCTCATCACAAAAGTAGATTGGCTGAGATGCATTCCAGTGGTTCATAGGGATTACTTGGTAAATCATGCCTCAGAATTAAAATGTATAGCAACAGAATGTTACTGACCAGGGTTCTTGGCCCCCTCAATCAATAGAAATTGATAAGAGGCCAGGCAAGAAATTCAGGCAAGGCTTTATTGGGGTTCTTGCTGCAGCAGGAGGGAGTGAAAACAAGTAACAATTTTCCTTGCTTGCTCCATGAGGCAGGGCAAGCTGCTTCTTTATATGGGATATGGGTGGGTCAAGGATTGGGCCGGAGAGGTGGCTTGGGTGGTCTGCCCACCCCCATGGTGGTGCTATGTGCAAGATGTATATGCAGTACCCTGCTTTTTCTCCCAACACCCTGTTTTTTTTGTTTTTTTGTATCTTCTTGTTCATAATTTGCCCCAACCGTACATGTATGCAGTTATTTTTAGTCCCTTATACTTTCTTTGTATTTTGCTGCTAGAGGAGACATTTGTCCAGGTGCAAGCACTGCAGCAATGGTCTCAAGACCCAGCCTATCTCAAGAAGACAATTCATTTTGGCTCCCTACTTGAGCATAACTACTGCCAAAATCCTTAATTTAGAATTCAGTGGTTTTATGAAACAGACCTCTCTTTCCTTCTCCAGTCTTCTCTCTTAACCACCTGCCTTACAGCCACCCTATGTCCCAAACATAAAGAACGGCTTGATGTTCACACTCTTCTGCATTTTTACATACTCATCTCTCTCCCCATATTTCCCTTCCATTTTTTTCTTAATAACTTGTGACTGTCCACTGTCCATTTAGTTTCTCTCCCCAGATTTTCATCTGGTCTTTGGATACATTTGAAAACTCTCTGGAGTGACAGCCTAACACAACTCTAGATCTCTATGTGTGTTAAATTCCATGTGGCAAGACTGGTACAAAAATAATTCAGTTTATTGTACTTGAGAACAATAGTGTAAAAAAGCATTAAAAATATATTAAGATGTGCCTTTAAATAAAACCTAAATGAAATTATTTGTAATATCTCCATCACCCAAAGCCTAGTTTAATCTGTACCTTTTCTATTAACCCTTTTAAAATTCACCAATTTAAAAATAATCGTTCCGTCTTTTGCGTTCCCAAGACACAGGATTGATACTTTTCTCTGCAATATGTCAATATCTTATTTCAGCGGAACTTAAACAGGTGCCTTTTCTTTGACAACTTCCATTCATACATCATTCTTTTTCAAGAATTGGATATGAGTGCTTGCTTCATTCATTTTTTAAAAATTTACAAATAGGTACTTGCTATGATGATATATCAGAGAAAATAAATCAAATCTGCCCTCAGAGAGCTTACATTATATTAATAAGGGAAATAAGAAACATCAAAAGAAAGAAATTCAGAATTGTAATAGGTGTAGAGTGGGAGTTGGCAAGGAAACATGGAGGGATTAAAATTGAAGTGACCATTTCTACCAGGTTTTGGGTTAGTAAATCCTACTAAGTTGGGTGGGATGAAATTCATTAACCTAAATTAATTTCTGTATTTATAATTGTCAGAGATTTCTTAGGAAATATAGGCACATTCTAATAAATAAAGGTAAGTGTGTTCTGTTAAACATATGCTATAATGACAGCAAGTCCGTTTTGTTTGGGGCAGCAAATTATGCTCAGGGACTGAGATTGTCTTTGCCAGTAGTTTAAACACAGCTTCACTGTAGGAATTTCACAAACCAATAGCATACAGGGTCATGTCTCTTAATAAGCTAATAAAGAAATAAGACACCCATGATAGATTAAATACACTATTGTTCCAGGCAAGGAGAGAAGATAGAAATAAAGTCCAAATTTACTTGAAGTGTACTCTTTCTATGAGTTTTGGTTTCTGGAAGAGGCGGTTTGGTTTTGCCAACCAAGAGCTGATGTGCAGCTGCCAGTGGAAAATTAAAAGTCCCTCAGTTGCTAGAACATGTTGCTAGGGAACGATGGCAGTGGTGTTGACAGACAGGCTGATAATCCTGGGGATCACCACTGGCTGATAAAGAAGTCTCCTTTATCATAGCAGAAACTAATGCCCAAGATCTTCCGAGAGCTAAATTAGCAAAGGGTAGCTTTGTCCAGACTGAAACTCTGGGATAGCCTTCGCAAACTCTCTGTATTTATAGTCTAAATGTTCCCTTTGCCAGAGTTGCTTCTCCACAAGTTTTTATTGAAAAGCCCCCAGCTGGGCCCCTCAGCAGCTGAGCTACTAAGTGCTTATCAATCAAGGGCAGATGAGATGATGACATCCAGACACAAGTTACTTCATTCTTATATCAAAACAACTTTACTTCTAAAAACAACTTCATTTTTTTTTTTTGGTCATAAATAAGTGAATTTGAAACCATGGCAAACCAACACACAATAACAGAGTCTCAGACTGAGTTTGCTACATGTACCAACATTTCTTAGTAAGTGGGAACAAAAGCAGCCTGATGTGTAAGCTTACTGAAATCCCACTCACTGTACTCTCAGGCACTCAACTAGTACCTCTCATGGAAATTATTCACTGAAAGGTACATGCAGGAGTATTTTGATAGCAGGAATGACAAGCCTTATCATGGGATCAGATGAAAGAGTTCTCCATCAATTAGGAAATAAAGGATCAAACAAAGTTCTGGATCTAGAGATTTGCATCAAATGTGTTATACTGCACTTTCTATAGCCATTCCTGAAGTTATGTACCAATGATAAGATATGCCACATATTAAATAAATTTCCCTAGTGTACCGATTATAAATAACATTAAATTTCTGGGGAAAAGACAAAGTGGGATCAAAAAAACTTTCTAGTGGAGACATACCTGAATTGATTAATGAGCGATGAATGAAGAGTAACCCACCCTATATAGTAACAAGGTACTTAGGACAGAATGCACAGTGGCACACAGGGCTGGAAAAGATCTAGTGCTGTGGCAGAAGGTTATAATTGGCTCTTAATAGTCATTCATTCCTTTTTATATGACAGCATGCACAGCACTGTTAGCTAGGCAAGTGGCCACCTAAAATAAAGATAACATTTCCCAGCACCTGATCAGTCGGGTATTGTCATGTAACTAAGTTCTGGCCAACTGGATGTAAAAAGTGAGTAGTGAAACTTAAAAGATTGATTCTTAAAGGGAGAGGATGCACTCCTTCTTCCACTTTTCCTTCATCCTTCTGTTTGAACTGTGACTGTGATAGCTAGGACTCCACCTTCAGGACCAGAGGGTTTGTAGACAATTCTCCATGGACTTTTAACATTCCTGCACATTTTCCAAGCAAAAATATTAGCAACGTTTTTCACCATCTTTTCAAGGATATTTGTAAATCGAACAGCTTTGGAAGGTAGAGATAGTGCCTTTCTTTTGGGCAGAGAGCAGGTTTGTTCCTTGAGAGAGCAGGAACACAATAATAAAGATAATATCTACCTTCAGAGCAATGATTGGACAGGTTTGCTGGCAGCCCCTTTAAGGATTAGCAGTTCCTAAACTCCAGATGTGAGAAAAGTCCTCTATGTAAATAAGCATTCACATGAATCTCTCTGTATCACCCTGGTGGGATTTGGAGGGACAGGGGAAACCCATGTGAACATAGAGCTCATTCTATCTGTTGTGCATGAGAAACAAAGTCATTTCTTTCTGATCCCAGAATCTTGTGTCTTTTACCAGCATCTATGAAACTGTGGTAGGCTAATTTGTTAGCTTTCAGGCCTGGGAAAATTTCACTCTTCACAGTTTTTGAAAAAGGGTCTTATCCTACAGATGATAGGTTGAAAGTTGGAAGCAGCCTGGGTCTCAGCTCCTACCTGTAAAGCCACTTTACATACATTTGAACCCATATCTTAACTAATACAGAATTTATTTCTTCCTACTGCCATATTGTACGGACAGGCATCCCCGAAGACATTGAATGTTTGATTCCAGACCACCACAATAAAGTATATATTGCAATAAAGGGAGTCACATGGAGTTTTTGGTTTCCCAGTGCATATAAAAGATATGTTTACACTATATCATAGTTCATTGTGTGCAATAGCATTATGTTTTTAAAAACAATCTGCATACCTTAATTTAAAAAATACTTTATTGCCAAAAAGTACTAACCATCATCTGACAATGCAGGATTACCATAAAACTTCGATTTGTTAAAAAAAGAAAAAGGCAATACCTGCAAAACTCAATAAGGTGAAGCACAATCAAATTCAATAAATGCATAAATCATGCATAAATAAAATGAAGTATACCTGTACTAGAATATAAAATACATGGTGCTGAGATGGGCACCTGGCAACTAGATCTCAAAACAGGAAGACTTTGTTGCTAAACTTTATATAAAACTTTTCTGTAGGCTGAATAAACACATAAGTTAATGAAAGGGGTAGGGAAGACTCATTCATTCTCAGCAAAATTCTAGAAGCATTTACTTAAGTCAGGGGTATTTCTGACCTCCTGCCAATTTTTGGCATGCAAGGAAGGATATACAGGTCAATGTTCACAGCAACCTGACCTATGATAGTGATGTCTCCTAAGAATGTTATTTTTCTGCCCTTTTCTCATTGTCTCTGAATGAAATTCCAGCTCCATAGCATGGCATACAATCCCCTTCATTCTCAGTCTAACCTTTTCATCCTACCAGCCATCTCTCTTCTTCCCCTCCTTTACTACCACCTGTTCCACCAATATGACATACTTGCCACTCACTGGCTATGACCTTTCATGTCTCTTGTCTTTACACATAATGCTTTCCCTGTATGTAATGCTTTCCCCTATTTCTTCATCTTACAAATTTCTACTCATCTTTCAACTCTAAGTTAAAATATCATGGCTCCTTTCTTGCCATGAAACTGTCAGCTGTCACTTCTTATGTTGTCAGTGCATTTACTTCTAGTAACAGATCCTTCTCTGCTCTTCATATTCTCAACATCTAATTTGTCATTGTAGTAAAACAAAACAGGGAATCAGTCTAAACTATGATTAAATAGATATTAAGAGGAGATCTGAGAAGATAACCTTGGATAATTGTCCATGAATTTTTGTGTGTACATTGCAACATTTATTCTAGCTGCAAAATATTTTCAAGTATTGAAATGCATCTGTTGGTTTTAATAATTACTCCATAAAGCAGCCCCAAAGGACACTATTATCTATTCTATACAATTACAATTTTCTCATTTCTTTTGCAAAGCTTTTTTTGAGGAAAAAATTGTAGTGTATTTATTATTTTCAACCAATTTTGCTCTAGTATTAATAATTTATATTACATTATCAAAATTACAATAATTTCATTGTTAATCTGTAGACTATATAATAGGAAGAACATTAAAAGGGACATTTACCAAATGAAATAAAACCCTGATAACCTAGCTTAGGCTTTAGTAAATAATTTATAAAATAAGAGCTATGATGTATCAAACATTTATTTTACAAAAAAACTGTCAGATATTATATCATTTTTATAGAGGTGTTACATAAATTTCTTTTGTATAAACCCATGTGTTACTGAGTTTTATTAGGAGAGGGTTCACACAAAAGGCAGAGAGATTGAATAAATAGTGGTTTATAATATATATATATAATTATATTAAAAAGTCAATGATGTTGTAACTTGTGAAATTTAAGTTACATTTTCTTTTCAAGTACAAGGCTATGCTAATAGGCTCGACATTTGACTTCTATAATGTGAGCAATATGTTTAATTAATTATCATTATTTTAATACACATTTAGCTATATATTTGTATATGTAAGGATTCTTTAATAATTTCAAAAAAGTGTGATAAAGTATTGTATAGAATTATTTTAGTATCAGCAATGCTGGGTTCAGATAAAGCAACAGTATAATTTGTCACTATAATGTGTATGAATAAACACAGTAGCTTGAAGTCAACCATTCCATTAAAACAATAGAAAATAAAAAGGGGAATACCTTTCTTATATGTAACCTATGTACCAGGGACTGTGCTAGGTGCCCTTCATGAAGATACTTAACCAATAAATAAAATCTCTGCAAAAAGTTATTTTGCTAAGTTTTAATAACAATATCTCAATATTATAGCATACTTCTTTTGAGTTAGATCTTCAATTTAAATGAAACACAAATAAAGTTCAGATTTCGTGAAGCATGAACAAGTTTTTAGGATGATAAAAACTTCCGAGTGAATAATCATTTTACTTCTGGGTGACTTTGCAAGCTAAATTGTCCAATACTTGTCCTTTAAATTGCTCCTATTGGTTAATTTCAGCATATTGCAAGACTGAGAGCCAGCCAGACAACTTGTGAGTAATCAAGCAAAGAAACATTACATCCATAATGGGAACACTTGGGCAATCAAAAGTATTTTTTCATGGCAGGCATTGAGAGAAACATAAACATCTTAAAAATATCTCCAGGATTTGAAGTCAGTTTAAACATCATATTTTAGACTTACTAAAGAATATTAGAGGAGGAATTTTTAAATCTAAGGCCTAAACTATTTTATATACTAAGTAATAATGTCTTCCTATGCATTTACTTAGTTAGAATTAAGTCTGTTTACCAATATATTAAGCATAATGTCCACTAGTAAAGCAAAAATTTCATGACATCTAATCTTATTAAACCATAAACAAGTTATAACATTGCTCTACTCAAAATCCTCCCATGGCTTCCTGTTTCACTTAGGGAAAATGTCTACATTTGCTTTAGACATTAGAGAAATATCTAAACACCTGTGTGAGGCCTACCCTTTACCCCCACCCATCATCTCCTCTGCTACCCCGTCCACTATCTCTGCTCTTGCTGTTCTGGCTTCCTTGCTGCCCCTGGAACTTTGCACTAACCTGTTCAATCGACCTCAAATCTTCTCCCCCAGAGAAATTCCTGAACTCACCTCCAAACACTACCATCTTCTTCAAGATTTGGGGCAAACATCACCTTCTCAATGAGACCTTTTTTGATCATATATTTAAATTTGTAACTACAACTCCCACTCCCACCATTTGCACTCCTGACCCCACTTCCCTGCTCTATGTGACTACAGCCCTTAGTAGTATATAATACATGTGTTTACTGTGTGTATTATGTCTATATCGCTCCTAGTAGAATTGAGTGCAAGGAATTGTTTAATGTTTTGTTCATGGATATATTCACAAAATTTGGGATGGTGTGTGACATATACTAGGCATTCAAAGTTATGTGTTGAATAAATGAGTAAATAAATAAATTCAACTCTGTACCTTTCTGTGATACAATCTTCATGGCTATTATTAAATAAGCAAGAATGTTTTTACTAGGAATAGATGATGTATTTCTGCTTTTGTATTCTATGAATGTATTTTAAGTACCATGTGTGCTGTAATATGTCTTTTCCTGGGTTCCTATCATACTTCTCAGTAATGAAACAGCAAAATAAGTGTATCAAGTAAGTTTTAGCAATATTCAATCAGGCTAATATCATTGTACTATTGTTTCCTATAAAGTTTTGTCTATCCAGATAACACATTAGCTATAGTATAGGCTCTGATTATGAAAGCTAGTGTTATGACAGTATGTGTTTAAATTATTCTATTTATTTAGTGTTCTAAACTGTGAATACAGAACACAAGAAGTAGGCATGTTTTACCTACTGGCAAAATCAATAGCAAAATCAATTGCTGAACAACAAGTAAGATAATCGATTTTCTTCTGATTATGCTCATTTTTAAGAAAAATTGAAGATAAATATATCTTATTTTAAAATAGGCATTCCTCGATATTTATTAAAATAATGTATTAGATGATTTAATTATTTACACAAAAATAGTTTTAATCTAACATTCTAGAAATAAAGAGGTTAGAAAATTATCATTTTAATTTCATCTAGTATATAGCTTATTAAAATCATGGGATTCAGGTATACTTAATTAGTTATAATGTTCCTTTAACAAAAACTTCCATGTGAAGTAATATATTTTGAACACATTTGAGGATCATGCTGTGATTGAAAATTTATTTGTAAAGGACTTTTCCTTTCCTTCATTTGGTCATACAGACTGTAATACTAAATCATGTTTGTCCAATTGTGTTTTTAGGTTGTATTCAGTTGGAGGTCGTGATGGAAGTTCCTGTTTGAGTTCAATGGAATATTATGATCCTCACACAAATAAGTGGAACATGTGTGCTCCAATGTGTAAACGAAGAGGGGGTGTTGGAGTGGCCACATGTGATGGTTTTCTTTATGCAGTAGGAGGTCATGATGCTCCTGCTTCAAACCACTGTTCTCGGCTGCTAGATTACGTAGAAAGGTAAGACCCCAAGGCACGGTTATAGTGAAAGAAAGAATGCGAATTACATTGATACCTAATGCAAGCGATTATAAAATCTGCATAATTTAGGAAAGTAAATTCAACTCCTAGAGCTGCTTTATTAGTCTCTCTCTTTCTCTCACTCGTGCGCGTGCCCACGTGCATGCACACACACACACACACACCACTTTATGCCTTACCTTATTTTTTCTTTCCTCATCCTCCCTCCCTCCTTCCTTCTTTCTTTTTTTCCATTCTTTTCAACTAATATTTTTTAAAACCCTACAATTTATTTTCACATAATTCTAAAGTTATCTTTAAACTTCCCATTAATATGTTTTAAAAGGTCAATTAAAATACAGTTTTAAATAATTTTTAAAATGCATGAATGTCTGATAATTCTTTTGTTTAAAAATTGGATATATTATTTATCTGTTCTATTCATCCTGTCTTATTTGTTCTACTACTCTCTTCAAATTCGTAAAGGTGAATTATGAACTTTGTTTTATGCCATACCTTTCTTAATGTAAGACAAGCGTATTAGAACTATATTGCGTATTATCCTGGTGTATAGAAGAAGTATAGATTTTCTTTTTATTCCTTCCTAAAAATGTCAGGTGCACAGAGGCTGGAGCGAAAATTTACCTTGGCTTCAGTCTTGGTCCAACTATCCACACACCTCCTGGCATGGTTATGGCTGAATTCTCTTTAGTGGATGTGGATCTCTTAGCACTTTTATGTCATGTGAATTAAGGATTAGAGAGTTAGAGAAACTTATAGTGATATTTTCTATTACATAAGGAAACATGCTGATACATGAGGAAGTGAGATTAGGAAGTATTGAGGATAATATTTTTTATCACCTGGGATAGGATAAGTAATTCTACCTTAATGAATAACTTCAAAAGTTTTAGTGACTTAATACTATAATGCTCTTTTTTCTCATGCTGTGTGTCCATGTGATATTATTACTCTAGTACCGAAAAGGACATATAAGCTAAAATATGGACATCGCTGGTCTCCATGTCAGAAGGGAAAAGCCAGAGAATAGTACTACATTGTTTATGCATTCCTAAAGATTCAACCTTCAAGTAATATAATTCTCCTTTGTTGATACTTTGATGACAACTTAGTCACATGGCCACAGAAAACTTCAGAGTGTGGAAAGACAGTATCTGACCTGGTACCTGGGAGAGGAACAGGTGTCTGGAGGATCACACTGATGACCACAGCAATTTTCCTCTTAATATCAAGAAACCAAATCCTTTATATCCATGCTTGATAGTGGAAGAGTCATTGGAAGAAAGGGGCTGTCTCTCATTTATGATAATTTATTCTCAGGATACGTGAACATTTTTACTGAGAATAAGGCCATTGGCAAGAGATAGCTTTTAGTGAACAGGCTCTGTTCAAACTGAAGCCACTTCTAGGATAAAATACAGAAATGTTTAACGATATTGCTACTCTGTGAAATGGACTGTAGATTTATGGCTATATATACATAGAGGATGGCATTAAGCTTACCACAGTTGCAATTCAACGTTCTCTTGTCCATTGAAATTAGGAACTATAGGTGCTATAGTGAGGACAGTGGTCAGAGTCCAAATTAATAAGTGTATACTTTTATAAACACAAACATGCAACCGTTTATTTAAAAAATACTGTTACTAGAATGGCAGGTTATTCACATTTTCCTTTGCTAAATTCTTGGGAAACAATGACAAAGAAAGTGAATATGATGAGGCTGCTACTTTTATGGCAAATATATAAATGCCACTAATAAAATGATATTTCATACACATTATTTTCTAAGTTTACTCTCTAATGCATTAAAATGTTGTTTATGAACAGAGGCATAAAGAATTCAGTCTAGGAATACATTTATGGTGCAAAATTGTATTTAATTAAGCATAACTATTTTAAGTTATAGGAGTGCAGTGGGGATGAACAACTTAGGTAATGCAGAAGCACAGCATCATCATGATTCTTATCTGAGCTCATACCATGTGTCAGATAACAGCATTTTTTACAATTTCTATAAGATATATTCTATATTGATGATTTTACATAATGGTACCCCTGTAGAATTACCTTGCATGTGTAATGTAAGGAATGTTTCTTAGTATATAATCATAGGCAAACAAATCATTAGGAATAGCAGGTAGTGTACAATGTTATGTTTTATAGACAGATAAGTAGATAGACAAATGTTGTTATATGACAATGATTTCTTATAGAAGTATAAAGGTATTATAAAGTAGCAAAGTACAGTTATATAGCACCTATCAAAAATTGTAAAGTCAGGCTTTCTTAAATGCAAGGAACATTGGTACTTCATATCAGAACAGATAAGAAAGCAGAGACTGAGTAAGAACATGAAGTTTAGAATAGTTGCTGGAACAGTAAAAGCTAATTTTGTAACCAAGCCTCACCCTAGTGAGAGAATCTTAGTGGACAAAAGCAGTGTGCAAAAATGCAGTAAGTTCTAGCAGAATTTAGACCCAGAAGGTGCAATTCATTAGAAAAAGCACATTCATCTATTCACTTACTCAATAAATACTGTTCTGTGTGTGCTTTCACTGTACTAAATAGAGCTTAAAATGTATTAGAAAAAAAGAGATAAAGAAATAAATAATTAGAACTTTGAGATCACAAAGCTGGAAATCACGCAATGGATCAGAAAATATGCTCAAAGCCATCAGTACCACTGCTGGCTAATAAGAGATCAGGACCACCTTTGCCCTTGAATCTACATCCCAGTAATGAGACCTGATAGGAAAGAGATGTCAACATTAAAGGAAACTCCTAAACCTGCCTTTGTAATATCCACTCTTGCTTCCTCCAATCTTTTCCCCTTAGAGTAGCCTGAGGAAACTTTTCATAATACAGATTTGACCTGAAAGTGCAATGGAGTTTTCCTTTGTACGAATTATCAACATAATGAAAAAATTATTTGTTTTACATCAATTTTTCCACTAAACTAGATTCTATGTGATGGCCAAGATTGTCTTATCTATGCCTATACACCTCCACTTGGCTCAATTCCTGGCACTGAGTAAGCACTTAACAAGCATTTATTAAATCAGTCAGACAACAAGAAAAAGAGGTGTCAAATTTCTCACAAGGAAAACATTATGAGGTATACTGTAAATAGGTAGGTAGGTAGATAAATAGATAGATAGATAGATAGATAAATAGATAGTTAGATAGATAGATAGATAGAGATTTTAAGAGGAATAATAGAGGGATGGATGAATGTTCAGATGGATTGAAGGAAAGATAGACAGGTTTTAAAAGGGATAAATGGAGAGATGGATGGATGGATGGATGTTTGGATGGACTGATGGAAAGATATGTAGATAGATATTGATTTATTTCTTCTCTATTTGCATGTGAACACCCATTTCCATCATCATTGGCTGAGGATTCATGATTTACATATACTTCAGGCATATCTTCAACAGACAGAAAATTTTTGATTGAGACTAAAATATTAAGCAATTAATCATATATTTGTTGAAAATTATATCATCATATCTTATCAACCAAACACTATTAACAATAATCACAATTTTGATATATAACTTATAATAAATGTACAACTTTTGTTCAAACTCTACCAAAATATACTCCAGTCATAACAGAAAAAGTCATCTAAAATAACAGTATTTAACTTATTACTGTCAGGGTATGGCTCTATTTTTATCATCTTTAGATCTTTGTTAAAAATGAAATAATTTAAGATATGCTGTCTGACATACAGGGATAACTACATTATCTACTTTAATAATTCTTTTCAGATTACCATAAACATTAATATATAGAGCAAGTATGGAATTTTGGATTCTTTCATTTCTCTTAATTTCTCATTTCATCCTTTTGGTTTAGACATAATCCAAGAATTTCTGAACACTGAAGAGAGATGATAAAGGAGAGACTTACTTTTTATTTAAATTATGGATGCTATCCTAGGCCTTAAGTAGCACATTAATATATTAATTCACATTTTTGATACGTGAGATCCTAAATTTTCTACAAAAATGTAATTCCTTGAATTGTTTAAAGTTAAAATGTTAGGTAGGCACTATTTTACTTTATAATAAATATTTCTTTTTATTCTTCTTAAGATCTTACTGTTGGAACCAGCCAAATGAGTGCAGCATGAAAATATTTTTTTTTGCCTTTGTTTTTCTATTATTGTGCATGCATAATCTTTGCTACTTCTTTGATAACAAATTATGTTCAAATTTCTGGTAGAAATATATACAACAGATGGAGATCCAGTCTATGTATATAAAGCCCTTGTTTTATAAGTAGATGCAAAAATTATTAACCTATACCATAGCCACACTAATTTATATTTGTGATTAATATTTGCCTCAGTAGCTTATGAGGCAAGTGTTATCTTTGAAGTGGTCAGCTGGACACAGGGAGTGACAGAGTAATCTGTTGTTCTTGGATATTCTGTCTGGAATGCTGACATCATGGTAATTTATCTGCAAATTTTGGAGGAAGGAGAACAATTCTGTGGAAGGTAGATGTACATGAAAAGATGAAACATGTGATGGCGTATGTAGATGGAAGGTTATCAACGCTGGTATCGAACTCTGAAATTCATTTTCACATTGAGAAAGGTATTTAAAAATACATAATTTGGACTCACAGCACTAGTAAATTTTTCTATTATATGAGTAGAGAAAATAATTACATAAAGAATCTATTTTCCTTAGTTTTGAACTGTTAAAGATATATATTTTAAAAGTGAGTTTTTACTAGCATTAAGATCTTCTGTGTATGCTCCATGTTCTGTTGATTGACAATAGCTTAAATAATTTTTAAAACTTTAATGAGAAAGCTACACCTGAGAGGAGTCGGAGTTGCTTAGTGGGTCCTTGCTTTCTCCGGTTCTGTCACCAGCTCATCTCTCCTCCCCTCAACCTTGAAGAGTAGATGTAATGGAATATGACCTAATCAAAATAGAGTTTTTCATACACCTTCATAGAAAAGTTTAAATCAAATTAACTTTTAAAAATATGTTTGTATAAAAATAAGCAAAAACTGTTGAAAGGGGGAGCAGAAATCTAGTTATATTGTCCATTAAACATAAGATAATTTTTTATCTTCTAATTGTGGAAATAACAATACTTGAAAAAGTAATGGTACCTCAAGCGGGAGTTTCAATGAGAAACTAACTTTGTTCTGTGGTTGTCATATGCCTTTGGCAAGTTTTCATTTTACAGCCAATTTTAGCCACTATATACGGATGCGTCTCTTTCCTGAGGGCTGGAAACTTTAATAGAGTCCCTGATGCAGAGCTCACATTCTGACCATGAAGGCCAAGGTGAGACGTAGGAAAGGCAGACAGCCTAAATGCAAAAAGACAGCAGCCACCCCGCACCTGCTTTTTCTTTTCTTTCTTTCTTTTTATAAACAGGCAACCTGAGGCAAAAAAGAATGCTTAGAACAAAATTTTGTCAAAAACATGAACAGATAATGATAAAGTTCGCTGTTAGTAATTGTTTGGAAAGAGCTTATACATCTGTGGATCTTTCCCTAAGCTAAAAAATGCTGTTTATTTCATTTGGGGGGTAACAATTATGTGTATCCCCAAGCTGAGAGGTAAATCCACGGAGTTCTAAATACAGAAAAATCAATTTAGATTCATTAATGTGAGGACAAGGATAACCATTACTGGGTAATTTTGAATTAGTGTGATTACTGCATAAATATCTGAGAGAGAGAGAGAGAGAGAGAGTGTGTGTGAGTGTGTGTGTAGGAGGGGGTAGTTTGGACTCAGTTTTTCTTTTGGTTTGGTTTGATTTGATTTTCTAGCAATATATATGTTTAAATATCATCACCATTGCCAGATATAAATTAAAAGATTGCTATTAAACACATGAAATATGTTACCTACCACTGAAAACAGGTATATTTAATTCAAAGATTTGGATCTTCTAGGAGAATGCACTAAATTTTTTAACTTTTCTTCAGGAATTTTGTAAAATGTGAAAAGAATGATATCTATTTCAAAGTGTAGGATATTATTTTAAATGTGTACCTAGATATAGGACATACTAGTGTTTTCTTAATTTTCCCTGAAGTATGAGTATATGAGAATATCTTCATTATATGAGCTTCATTTAAAATTTCAGAAGCCTTCAGAAATGCATTTATTATTCTTTAGTGCTGTTACTGTTAGCTTTTTTCTCAGTTCTTCTGCCTTTTTGCAAAGTGATAAAGTCTGCTATGTAGACAATAGTTGAAAAAAATCCTATAGAGCTCAATAATAATTACATAGGGACTAAAATAGGACTTTAGGAAAAGCTATTTAAGTGAAGTGATTGTGACAAAAGGCAGACTAGCTTCTATTGGAAAATGAATAAAATATAAAGAACGTTCATGTTTCACTGAAATTAGGAGTATTATACATTCTTCCTTTTAAAGTTATTTTTATGACAAAAATTTCCTGACAGAAAAGTAAAAAACAACTCCCCGTATTCATTACCCAGATTCAACAACCATCACCAAATTACTTCATCCATTCACCTTTACAGTATTTTTTTTCCTGAAGTGTTTTAAAGTAATTCTTTACTTTAGCTCAAAACCCTTATGAATTCATCCCAGAAACAAACAATGGAAAATGATCAGAACTTTACATTTTTAGCATAATCACAATGTCATTATCACAAGTAATAAAAATTTTAAAAATCTCTTATTTTAATCTGATACCCAGAATTAAAATTTCCAAAATGCCTTAAACATCTTTTAATAGTTGGTCTATAAATTGGTATCCAAGTAAGTTTCATTCACTTTATTTTGTTACATTTTAAAGTCACATTTAATTTAGAACAGCTACTTCTTCTTAGTAATTCATTTTATTACTGGGTTTTTTTTACCTGAAAACTTCAGTCAGGTATCTTACAAAATGTTCCACTTTGTGGATTGTACAATATGATTCCTTGTGGTGTCTTTTCTTTTCTCATCTTTCCTTTTTTTTGTCCTCTGTTTTTATGTTTATACATTTCAAAATATTCATTGTAGAAGTTTAAATATCTTAAAGATTTGATAGCATGGATTGCATATTTGCATTTGTGTCTATGTGTGCCTGTACCTATTTGTGATGTTTTACACTTATTAACTATAGCATATAAAATTACTTTTTTATTTGCCTGACAGCCTGTGCTTTAAGGTGGTCCTGATTTTCAGGCATTCAATCAATCTCTCATCTCACATATATCATCTTGACTGTCACAACTCCTCCAGACATGGTGTGTAAATGCATGTAATGTCCTTGGAGAAATATTCTCTCCAAAATATAAATTCCAGATCCTTGGGGTCCTTCCAGTCATTTTTTTTGTAACAACCTTCTTTATTTTCAATAAACTGTATGTGGGTTTTTTGGCTTGTTTGTGTTTGTTTATTTTTTTCATTAAAATTTCATAACAAGATTGGAGTAGAAAAACGAACTAGGAATAAATTTGCTGTCATCTAGTCTTCTTTTATATTTCCTCTACTGGACTCTTACTAGATGTTTTCGTATCTGAACCTGCAGTTGTAGGTTAAAGGCAAAGAGGTGGCTTAATCATTCCTTCTTAGCTGAAGTAAAGCACACTCACCAAGGAATTCTTTGGTGTCTTACCATCCAACACATAAAATATCTGTATGTAATGTATGGTAATCAGACTTTCTGGAAATTTAATTATTTTTGGTTAAAATTCAATAATAATACTTGGACCCTCTGCTTCAATCTCTTGATTTACCAATCTCTCTCTTCCAGTGAATCCTGAGTAATAATCACTAAAAGATAGCTCTGTTCATGTTGTACCTATTTCCTCAAGTTTCAGTGGTTCCCTATTTTCCTATTGAGTAAGCACAAAATACTTTCTTACTCTGGGAATCAAGCAATTCATGAGCTGATCAAAAACCACCTTTTTTTTTTTTGCGGTACACGGGCCTCTCACCGCTGTGGCCTCTCCCGTTGCAGAGCACAGCCTCCGGACGCGCAGGTTCAGCGGCCATGGCTCACGGGCCCAGCCGCTCCGCGGCATGTGGGATGTTCCCGGACCGGGGCACGAACCCATGTCCCCTGCATCGGCAGGTGGACTCTCAACCACTCCGCCACCAGGGAAGCCCAAAAACCACCTTTTTAAGCATTGCTTCTTCTCATACCCTTGAACCTGGCCACACTGCACACCTACTTTCCACAAAGCTGGCCATGCAGTTTTATTAACACTTGTGTTCCTTTGTAAAAATATCTCTTTCTTTCTAGCAAATTTAGGATAGATTTTCAGATCTCATTTAAAGGAGACTTCAAATGTGAAGTATTTCATAATTGTCCCAGATTTTTAACCATTACTTCTGTTTCATGACCATAACACTTTCTTGTACCTGTTTTAAAGAACCTCATTCTACTGTGGAATAATAGTTATTTACATATCTGACTTCCTTGTGGAAAGAAATCATGATATTCATTTTTGTAAGATGACTCAGCATCCATCCAATTAAGAGTCTAGGTATGTTTTTAAAATACCTTAAACTATAGAAAGCCAGACATTGTGGATATTGGTTCCTGAAAACCTGCTTAAATATTGAGTTTTTAGGAAAAAAAGTTAAGTTTTCTTTTCCATGGCTTGTTTTGAAAGGGCATCATTAATATAGTAAAAGTTCAATGTGACTAGAGTATGTTATGTCCTTTATCCTTACATTTTAGATATGATCCTAAAACAGATACATGGACCATGGTGGCTCCTTTGAGTATGCCCAGAGATGCTGTTGGTGTCTGTCTCCTTGGTGACAGACTATACGCTGTTGGTGGCTATGATGGGCAGACTTACCTCAACACTATGGAATCCTATGATCCACAAACTAATGAATGGACCCAGGTAAGATTGTTGCCAGCATAAGTTACTTCACATATAAGAACTTATTTCACTTACTTCCTTTGGAGGAGAGGGGTACATACAGCAATGTATCTAGTCAAATTACTCTGAACTCAAAATGATTGATTTTGTCCATTTTCATTTTGTAAAAAGTTTATTAAATCATATGTTTTTGTGTACTTTTCTCTTGTGTATTCTATACTTCAATAAAATTTATATTAGAAAGTTACATTCATGCTTCAGTGAGATTTCCACTTTATTATGTTATAACAAGAGACAGGAACTGAATTTTAATTAGCTGAAGCAAAAAATGAAAGTGGAATATATTGGTTCACAAAAACTCATCTTTAAAATATTTGGTTTTAGAGATAACAAAAATAAGAGAATGGAAACCTGCAGAAATCAACTTTCTGCCTCCCATTTTTGCTTGACTATCTTTGTTAGGTTGATTGTTACTCACTGCAGAGAGAATTTTCCATGGGGTGGTGCTGCTGGAAACTCCAAGTGGGAATCCTCACAGCCATAATCAGAAAATAAAAGAATTCTTTGTTCAAAAGAAACCCAAAAACAAACAGCAAAGAGCTCTGAATGGTCTGTCGTATAAAGCACTCATTCCTGGACAAACACTTTGGCCAAGAAGATGGAGTGAAATAATTGGCTGATCTTAGGTTAGCCTTTAAACATACACTGTAGTTAGAGATTTAGGATCATGCTCAGAGAAGCTCCCAATCTGGTCGAAGATCTGGACTATTTGTGTTGGGGTGTGTGTGAGTGGTGGGGAAAGATGAGAGGAGGACAACTTAATTATGGTGGAAAATAACTTATGCTGTACAGTTACTATAGCCTTGCTTGTAATGAAGAGAATGGGTATATTTTCAGACTTTTGTCATTATATTCAATTTCTCCTTTCTTTCTTTCTTTGCCAAATCTTTCAATATTTCTTATTTCACTCCTTTATCAGAAACTTAAAAATGAGAAACAATTTAAACAAACAAACAGACCAATTTTCCATCAATGGATGCAGTTAAATTCCAAAGTCTTACTTAGTTGAAGCAGGATAATAACCTCATCTCCTCTTATTCCTTAATGTATAGAAGGCTTTATTTTTGGTCATAGAAATTAACTAAAATTTGATTGAAGTAAATTTCTTGGAAAAAATGTTTACTTTTAAAGATACATAACTTCCTTGATTGTGCCAGTTTTGGTGATATGTGTTCAACTACAATATTAAATAGGCTGACTTTGAAGTACAAAACCAGACTCCACATGATCAGACTAAGGTATCTGCCTATGAACCTTACTCTTCCCCAAGGGAAAATCCTTTGATTCCAATGAAGAGGCATTTGGCTAAGAAGGAAGAAAAAAGGTGGAATGGAGGAACAAACAGCAAGAATTTGGAGAACTAGGTCCTGTGATATTCTATTTTTTACTTTAATTGTGAGAAAGAAGCATTCCTTATCCAGAGAGCAGCAAATATAAAATAAGCTGTAATTATTGCACTGAGATTTTAGAAGATATATTTTAATTCCTTACCTTCCTAGGTCCCTAGTGTTTACAAAAGGAGCACTGCTATGACTGTTGACTTGCTAAGGAAATGTACCAGTTCAGTGATATATATTTTAAATGTGCTACTTTTACAAATGAACATTAAATAAAGGAAATTTATGGGCATATAAATGATATAATATCTTCATTACATATTTATAGAAATGAGCCATTATGCTTATAATTCCTCTAAAATTGAAAGTAAAATAATGAATGTAGTAGTAATGGGTAAAACCGTCCTAAAGGCCATTTTCCCTCACCTGTATTTTATTACACTCTTTTGGATCATAAATTATCTTACAAAGAGCAAAGTGGTATTTAAAATGTTTTATAACGTTCACCCACCAGAAGGCAGACAGCAGAAACAAGAAGAAATACAATCCTGTAGCCTGTGGAACAAAAAAACACATTCACAGAAACATAGAAAAGATGAAAAGGCAGAGGGGTATGTACCACATGAAGGAACAAGATAAAATGTCAGAAAAACAACTAAATGAAGTGGAGATAGGCAACCTTCCAGAAAAAGAATTCAGAATAATGATAGTGAAGATGATCCAGGACCTCGGAAAAACAATGGATGCAAAGATGGAGAAGATGTAAGGAATGTTTAACAAAGACCTAAAGAATTAAAGAACAAACAAACAGAGATGAACAATACAATAACTGAAATGAAAACTACACAAGAAGGAATCAATAGCAGAATAACTGAGGCAGAAGAACAGATAAGTGACCTGAAAGACAGAATGGTGAATTCACTGCTGTGGAACAGAATGAAGAAAAAAGAATGAAAAGAAATGAAGACAGACTAAGAGACCTCTGGGACAACATTAAACACAACAACATTTGCATTATAGGGGTCCCAGAAGGAGAAGAGAGAGAGAAAGGACCGAGAAAATATTTTAAGAGACTACAGTTGAAAACTTCCCTAACATGGGAAAGGAAATAGCCACCCAAGTCCAGGAAGGGCAGTGAGTCCCAGGCAGGATAAACCCAAGGAGAAACATGCCGAGACACATAGTAATAAAATTGGCAAAAATTAAAGAAAAAGAAAAATTATTGAAAGCAGCAAGTGAAAAATGACAAATAACATACAAGGGAACTCCCATAAGGTTAACAGCTGATTTCTCAACGGAAACTCTACAAGAAGGAAGTGGCATGATATACTTAAAGTGGTGAACGGGAAAAACCTACAATCAAGATTACTCTACTGGGCAAGGATCTCATTCAGATTAGATGGAGAAATCAAAAGCTTTACAGACAAGCAAAAGCTAAGAAAATTCAGCACCACCAAACCAGCTCTACAGCAAATACTAAAGGAACTTCTCTAAGTGCGAAACAAAAGAGAAGAAAAGGACCTAGAGAAACAAACCCAAAACAATTAAGAAAATGGTCATAGGAACATACATAATGATAATTACCTTAAATGTGAATGGATTAAATGCTCCAACCAAAAGACACAGGCTTACTGAATGGATACAAAAACAAGACCCATACAGATGCTGTCTACAAGAGACCCACTTCAGACCTAATGACACATACAGACTGAAAGTGAGGGGATGGAAAAAGATATTCCATGCAAATGGAAATCAAAAGAAAGCTGGAGTAGGAATATTCATAGCAGATAAAATAAACTTTAAAATAAAGAATGTTACAGGAGACAAGGAAGGACACTACATAATGATCAAGGGATCGATCCAAGAAGAAGTTACAACAATTATAAATATATATGCACCCAACATAGGAGCACCTCAATACACAAGGCAACTGATAACAGCAATAAAAGAGGAAATCGACAGTTACACAATCATAGTGGGGGACTTTAACACCTCACTTACACCAATGGACAGATCACCCAAAATGAAAATAAATAAGAAACAGAAGCTTTAAATGACACAATAGACCACATAGATTTAACTGATATTTATAGGACATTCCATCCAAAAACAGCAGATTACACTTTCTTCTCAAGTGTGCACGGAAGATTCTCCAGGATAGATCACACCTTGGGTCACAAATCAAGCCTCAGTAAATTTAAGAAAATTGAAATCATATCAAGCATCTTTTCTGACCACAATGCTATGAGATTAGAAATAAATTACAGGGGAAAAAAATGTAAAAAACACAAACACATGGAAGCTAAACAATACCTTACTAAGTAACCAAGAGATCACTGAAGAACTCAAAGAGGAAATAAAGAAACACCTAGAGACAAATGACAATGAAAACACAATGATCCATAACCTATGGGATGCAGCAAAAGCAGTTCTAAGAGGGAAGTTTATAGCTATACAAGCCTACCTCAAGAAACAAGAAAAATCTCAAATAAACAATTTAACCTTACACCTAAAGAAACTAGAGAAAGAAGAACAAACAAAACCCAAAGTTAGCAGAAGGAAATAAATCATAAAGATCAGAGCAGAAATAAATGAGATAGAAATTAACAAAACAATAGCAAACAACAATAAAACTAAAAGCTGGTTCTTTGAGAAGATAAATAAAATTGATAAACCTTTAGCCAGACTCATCAAGAAAAAGAGGGATAGGACTCAAATCAATAAAATTAGAAATGAAAAAGGAGAAGTTACAATGGACACTGCAGAAATGCAAAGCATCCTAAAAGACTACTACAGGCAACTCTATGACAGAAAAATGGACAACCTGGAAGAAATGGACAAGTTCTTAGAAAGGTATAACCTTCCAAGACTGAACCAGGAAGAAATAGAAAATATGAACATACCAATCACAAGTAATGAAATTGAAGCTGTGATTAAAAATCTTCCAACAAACAAAAGTCCAGGACCGGATGGCTTCACAGGTGAATTGTATCAAACATTAAGAGAAGAGCTAACACCCATCCTTCTCAAACTCTTCCAAAAAATTGCAGGGGAAGGAACACTACCAAACTCATTCTATCAGGCCACCATCACCCTGAAAACAAAACCAGACAAAGATACTAAAAAAAAAAGAAAATTACAGACCAATAACACTGATGAATATAGATGCAAAAATCCTCAACCAAATACTAGCAAACAGACTCCAACAGCACATTAAAGGATCATATACCATGATCAAGTGTGATTTATCCCAGGGATCCAAGGATTCTTCATTATATGCAAATCAATTAATGTGATACACCATATTAACAAATTGAAGAATAAAAACCATATGATCATCTCAATAGATGCAGAAAAAGCTTTTGACAAAATTCAACACCCATTTATGATAAAAACTCTCCAGAAAGTGGGCATAGAGGGAACCTACCTCAACATAATAAAGGCCACATACGACAAACCCACAGCAAACATCATTCTCAATGGTGAAAAAGTGAAAGCATTTCCTCTAAGATCAGGAACAAGACAAGGATGTCCACTCTCACCATTATTATTCAACATAATTTTGGAAGTCCTAGCCATGGCAATCAGAGAAGAAAAAGAAATAAAAGGAATATAAATTGGAAAAGAAGAAGTAAAACTGTCACTGTTTTCAGATGACATAATACTATACATAGAGAATGCTAAAAATGGCACCAGAAAACTATTAGAGCTAATCAATGAATTTGGTAGAGTTGCAGGATACAAACTTAATGCACATAAATCTCTTGCATTCCTATACACTAATGATGAAAAATCTGAAAGAGAAATTAAGGAAACACTCCCATTTACCATTGCAACAAAAAGAATAAAATACCTAGGAATAAACCTACCTAGGGAGACAAAAGACCTCTATGCAGAAAACTATAAGACACTGAAGAAAGAAATTAAAGATGATACCAACAGATGGAGAGATATACCACATTCTTGAATTGGAAGAATCAATATTGTGAAAATGACTCTACTACCCAAAGCAATCTATAGATTCAATGCAATCCCTATCAAATTACCAATGTCATTTTTTGTGGAACTAGAACAAAAAATCTTAAAATTTGTATGGAGACACAAAAAATCCCGAATAGCCAAAGCAGTCTTGAGGGAAAAAAAAAACGGAGCAGGAAGAATCAGACTCCCTGACTTCAGACTATACTACAAAGCTACAGTAATCAAGACAGTATGGTACTGGCACAAAAACAGAAATATTGATCAATGGAACAAGATAGAAAGCCCAGAGATAAACCCACACACCTATGGTCAACTAATCCCTGACACAGGAGGCAAGAATATACAATGGAGAAAAGACAGTCTCTTCAATAAGTGGTTTTGGGAAAACTGGACTGCTACATGTAAAAAAATGAAATTAGAACACTCCCTAACACCATACTCAAAAATAAACTGAAAATGGATTAGAGACCTAAAGTAAGACCAGACACTATAAAACTCTTAGAGGAAAACCTAGGAAGAACACTCTTTGACATAAATCACAGCAAGATTTTTTTGATCCACCTCCTTGAGTATTGGAAATAAAAACAAAAATAAACAAATGGGACCTAATGAAACTTCTAAGCTTTTGCACAGCAAAGGAAACCATAACCAAGATGAAGAGACACCCCTTAGAATGGGAGAAAATATTTGCAAATGAATCAATGGACAAATGATTAATCTCCAAAATATATAAACAGCTCATGCAGGTCAATATTAAAGAAACAATCAACCCAATCCAAAAATAGTCAGAAGACTTAAATAGACATTTCTCCAAAGAAGACATACTGATGGCCAAGAAGCACATGAAAAGCTGCTCAATATCACTAATTATTAGAGAAATGCAAATCAAAACTACAATGAGGTATTACCTCACACCAGTTAGAATGAGCACCATCAGAAAATCTACAAACAGCAAATGCTGGAGAGGGTGTGTAGAAAGGGGAACCCTCTTACACTGTTGGTGGGAATGTAAATTGATACAGCCACTATGGAGAACAGTATGGACGTTCCTTAAAATACTAAAAATAGAATTACCATATGATCCAGCAATCCCACTACTGGGTATATACCCAGAGAACACCATAATTCAAAAAGACACACGCACCCCAATGTTCATTGCAGCACTATTTGTAATAGCCAAGTCATGAAAGCAAACTAAATGCCCATCAACAGATGAATGGATAAAGAAGTTGTGGTACATATATACAATGCGATATTACTCCACCATAAAAAGGAACAAAATTGGGTCATTTGTTGAGACGTGGATGGATCTATGACTGTCATACAGAGTGAAGTAAGTCAGAAAGAGGAAAACAAATATCGTATGTTAACGCGTGTATATGGAACCTACAAAAATGGAACAGATGAACCAGTTTGCCGGGCAGAAGTTGAGACACAGATGTAGAGAACAAAAGTATGGACACTAAGGGGAGAAAGCTGTGGGGTGGTGGGAATGGTGGTGTGATGAACTGGGCGATTGGAATTGACATGTATACACTGATGTATGTAAAATTGATGACTAATAGTAACCTGCTGCATTAAAAAAAATATATATATATATAAAATGTTTTATAACAACTTTATTTTAGTACAATAAACATTAATTTTAAAGCTCTTAATTACTTTAAGATTTTACATCCATATCTTATCATTATTTGTATTTTTAAGACTCTCAAGGGACCATCAGCAAATCCACACAAAATCCCTTTGAAATTCCAGGCCACTAGAGAAAGTTCTGGTATTTGCTGGATAATGCCTGTCACCTTCCCTTCACATACCCCATAAATGGACAATATCATCTGGTTATTTCATTTACTACTGGCACCATAAAATGGCCAAGCATTAGAATGAATAAGCAAATATATTAAAATATATAACAATGTATGTTTGGAAAATTTCCCAAGCTAGCTAGAATTGGAAATAATGTAAATAGATTAGAGAGTATTTGTCAGATTCATGTCTTAATAGTTACACAGAGAACAAACCCATGCATGCTTGCAGGTGTGTGTGTTTGTTTGTGTTTTAAATAAATTTGACTTTGTCATTTAACATTGTTATTTTGTGTTTTTGCATTTGATTTGAAAAAAGAATATGTGCTTCAAGACATAGAAAGAAAAATTTACTTCCATTTCCCCTAGCCTGGCTAAAATCACCCTTTCACAATGTTGTAGTGCTGTCTTGTTGCATTGACCTGCAGCTGTAAAGAAACAGTGATAGTGTGTCATTTACTGTCATATCTCCAAAACCTGACATAGTTGCTGGCATGGGGTGAGAGATATGTGAATGTTTCTTAAATAAATTTATTGTGAATTATTTTTGCAATTCAGTTTACTCTGTTGTGTGTGGATTTAGTTTATTTGCATATAATAGATATGTAAGATGCTTAGAATGAGTTTCAGAGAAGCCTGGTGAGATATTTAAATTTTCAGTTGCTGTTTAATAATTGGTTTCATGCCAACCTTTTTAGGTTATCATACTAAGGCTGAAAGGTATAACCCTGGAGAGAGAACAGGACAGATTGTTTAAAATATGTATTAAATAAGATAAAACTGGACCAAGGGGGAAAAGGGGAAGAGGTCTCAAATATTTAAAATATATTTTTGTAGAATATATCAAATGTTTAAAATAGAATGATAAATGCTGGGGTAAGGGGAATACTTAATACTATGATAGAACTTAAGTGTGTTGGATAGAGAAATCTTTCAGAAAATGATATGTAGAGTGAAGCATAGAAAATGAGTAATAGTTAAACAGATAAAAATATAGGGAGTGGTTTGGTTTAAGGAAGAGAATTTTTAAAGAGCCGCAGGAAGGAGAACACATAGCATGTTTCATTCGGCAATAAATAAAGAGGTGAGCAGTAAGTTTGGAGAGATAAATTGTGTCTATATCATATAGGACCTGAAACCATGTTATAGAATCTTGACTTTACCATAAACCTAAAGGAGAGCTAATGAAGGATTTTAGACAGGGAAAGTAAGTCATCAGAATTGTGCTTTAAAATGATTGCACTTGATGAGAAGTGAAAAACGATTAGGAGAAAGCAAGATCAGAGTCAGAAATTTATTAGGACATATTTTATTAATCCACTGTAGGGGTGGAAAATTTTTCCTTCTTTCCTTCTTGTTTCTTCAGCTAATGAAATAATTAAATTGACATAAAACAGATTAACGGGAGAAAAACAAATTTAATTTTGTACATATGGAAACCCCATAAATACATGAGACTCAAAGAAGTGACCAAAGCAGGAAGTTTTGATACTTTTTAGACAAAGAAACAGTAAATTCATGAAGAACTGAGTAGACAAAGTGGTTTGAGACTGAGGTAGGAAATTGGTGAAGTTACAAGGTTTGTTTACACAGCCTTCTTGGCCCTAAATTCCCTATGTCTGGTGATCAATATGCCTCTACCCTCCTGGTAGATGAGGGTACCATTTCACATGGGAGATTTATCTCCTACTTTAAGGGATCAAAGGAGGGTCAGAGTGTCCCTCCTGTGTCCGGCATCTCTCAAGTACCTTTAGTTCAAAATAATCAATATGCCAAAGTGGGATACCCTAGAGTGGCATATTCTGCTCCCCTTCACACTCAAGGTGAAACTGTAACCTGAACTAGGTTGAAGACAGTACGAATGGGTATAATTAAGTTCGTTGGAGAGATACTTATAGGACTTGATGGTTATTTACCTGCAAGGTTGAGGGAGGTAAAATTAAGGGTCATGGATGTGCTCTAGGTTCCTGTCTTGAGCAACTGGGTAGAAAGTGGTGGCATTCACTGGTAAAAGAAATACAGGAGGAATAGTAAACTCAGGGGAAAAAAGCAGATATTCATTTTTACACACACATACAAGCATGTATAGAATTATAGATGCAAATGTAGATACAGACATAAAGTGAAAGTATGTACATTGTACTTCACCTAGAAACTATGCATAGTAGTTTTCAGTACTGAATGAATGTCAGAGAGTATTTGGGAAACTTCAAAAATACATCTACCCAATACTCATCCCATTCCTATTGAATGGTGGGCCTTGAGTACTTATACTTTGTAAAAGTCCCTTAGATGATTCTGATGTGAAACAATGTTTCAAAATCATTGGAAACTAAAAGAGCGGCAATGGAAACTGTGCATTTTGGAGTCAGAAATATTTCAGATTGTAGACATTGATGTTACCAGATTTACATATTGTCTCTTGACACTCCATTCACATGCCTGTCATACAGAGAAGACAACATATGATGGGATTATAAAGGTGACAGTGATATATAAAAATTATTCTTAACACACAATATGCTATCAATATATCACATGCCCCTTTTAACTACTCATTTTGAGCAAATATCTATGAAAAAGACAAGAGATGTTATATTAGCTTTTTAAAAACTAGGATATTAAATGAAAGGAATAAAAAAAAGTCACATGGGAAGGTGTTTTGCTTTTGTTTCTGTTTTTATTTTTAACCTGCAAGGGGGATGGCAGGTAACAATAAGCACAGTTAAAAGAACTAACAGATAATTAGATAATGATGGTAATTTTCATATTTAGAGAGTGAGACCATGTCCTTTCTCAATCAATAAGATAATGTATGTGATCTGAGGTTATCTTGCTCATAGCTATTTTATTTGTTACATTTTATTCCTTTCTCTTTGAAATAATATCCTGTAATTTCTCATCTACCTAATATTTTTATGTGCATAAATTATTCTTAGAAAACTGTAATAAAAATCATTGATATGAAAAAGTTCAAATTACTAAAATCTTAGTTTACCTCTATGGAATAAATTTTCATTACAAACTTTGTAAAAATTATTGTTTTAATATATTTCTAACCAATTTCATATTCAGGATTATTTTAAAAATCTCAGTTCTCATTTCAATGACAAGCATAATGTAGACTTTTAAAAAAATAGACCCTGTAGCAATTGTAATTATGGCCTATTAATAACAAAATATTGAAGCTATATCACTGTATGTCTCTGTTTAGAATGAATGAATAACACATTTAATTCAGTATAAAATCTTGGGAAATAACTTCACAATGACTTCAATAGTGAAATAGCTATTTCATCTAAAATATACTCCAAGCTGTCACTATGAAATATCATCATAAATGTGTCCATGCAAGCTCTAGAATAAATCTTTGCTGGAAACTTTTCTTAAACAGCTTCATTTCACTAAAAATCATTAAAGAATTTACTAGTTTCATTAAAAATTCTGTAAACGATTGCAGGTTTAAAAAAATTCAATATACATATTATTCGTTTATGTAAATGTCATTTTCATTGTTTCCATTTATATTGTATTACTTGTGGATAAATTGGGAAAAGATAAGCACATTTATTAATGATTTTCATGCATATGAATGAGTGGTTTAAATACATTATAATTTGTATATTTTAAGACAGTAAAATTTGTCTTAAATTGTGTTTCATCTTTTTCAACAGATGGCTTCCTTGAATATTGGGAGAGCAGGTGCCTGTGTAGTAGTCATCAAGCAACCTTGACTTATTTTTATTTGGATGTATTTTAATTGCTGGAGTGGTTATTTTTATATCAGAGGGCAAGAATGAGAACTTCCTGAGATGAAAATTCTTCAAGAACAAAGATTTTGGTAGATTTACCTACTGATGTCAAAAGAAATAAAAGATCAAACAGAATTATGGGAAACAAGAAAACAAACTGCTCTGGGAACACTATCTGGTCATGTATTAGTTCAGGAATGGTTATTGGTAATTTGTTTTGTATTGTAGCATACAGTAACTAGCGTTACCAAAGGCTTGTTTTTCTTAAGCAATTAAAAGGAGAAACCGAGATTTGTGACATGGATAATTTCATGACCACAGTTCATTCAATTGTTTTATAATCTGTGGAGATACCAAGAGGTTGCCAAGAGTAGAAGACATGATATTTCATCGGACAGAATTTGATCAATTTACTATTTTCCTACTCAGATGTGATCATACCAGGAGGTGGAATGATGTTTATTAAAACAAACATGCTTCTTCCTAATTTTCCTAAACTATGAACTAGAGAAACAGATTCATGCTTGTCTCTTGCATTCAGAAAACAAATCAGAGCTGCATATATAATCTGAGAGGATGGTTGGATTTTATTGCAACTGTATAAGCAATTTGAAGCTGGAAAACACAAAGGATCTTTTTCATTAAGCTTACCACATTGCTTTGCTTTTTGAACACACTGAGCCAAAGAATTAGTACAATTATAGGCTTTTGCCTTATGATGAGTTCAGTGTAAGCATGGAAGTTAGTTATTCTGAATGTTTTATATATATATATATATATATCTCCATTGCATGTTGAAGTCCTTTAGAATTTTGTTCATAAAGAATCTTAGAAATTTGAGAGAGAAATCTATGATCCATTCATTTGGAGTGTTAATCATCATTGTTAGAAGGAAGGCAGACTTCAGATTCTCATTCCCCACTTTTCAAACTTGTTACATTGATATGCACATTATTTTATGCCAATATTTGTAATTGTTTAAAGCATATAGTAGAAACATTACACAATGTCCTTAATAGTCCATGTAAATTTTAAATATAATTAATAAATAATAGAAAATTTACTTTTATCAGTGTATTTTTTTCAATAAATTTTAATTCAGAACTGAGTAAAAAATTGACAAGAAATAGTCGTTTTATTGCTCGACTTTTCAAAAATCAAGAAGTATATATTTTCATCAAAACACAGGTTTATTTCTTCCTAAATACTATGCTGACAGCAAATGCAATCTTTTTTTTTTTTTTTTCGGTACGTGGGTCTCTCACTGTTGTGGCCTCTTCCGTTGCGGAGCACAGGCTCCGGATGCGCAGGCTCAGCGGCCATGGCTCACGGGCCCAGCCGCTCCGCGGCATGTGGGATCTTCCCGGACCGGGGCACGAACCCGTGTCCGCTGCATCGACAGGCGGACTCTCAACCACTGCGCCACCAGGGAAGCCCGCAAACGTGATCTTTAATTATTGTTTTCTTTTATAGTCACTCACTTGAGACAGCTAACAATAGTGCTTAGAAAATGCCCATCCCATAATGAAAGTGCTGATAATCATGCAGGGGCTAGAAAAGTCAAGAAAATCCCTCTTTTTGAGTCAATGTAAAACATGAAATTGAGTTTTATTACTGGGTAGTGGAAAAATATTTGAAATTAATATCCATGGAAAATATTGATAGTTTATGTCAAGGAAATATTAGGAAATCTAAAATTTCCCAACATGTATATGTGATCAAATTTATTAGTCACATTTCAGAAAAATGATATAAGATATTAAGGAAGTATCAGTGATTTTTTAATCATAGTTAAAAGATGAATAGCATGAAATTTATCATTTTAGCCATTTCTAATTGTACAGTTTAGAATTGTTAAGTATATTCAACTTCTTTGCCCACATATTTACTTCAATGCATAGAACATACGGATAATATTATTTAACTGAGGTGGACAATTTATTTCTGAAATGTTAAATAGAGGGAAAGATAAAATGGTGTATATCTATTTTTTAATCAGTAAAGCTTTGTGGTGGTCATACTTAAAACTTGGTTAATAAATTTATCAATATTTTTACAAACTTTTTTTTTCCTTAGAAGGAATTTTCCCCAAATTTGCTGCATTCAACCATTTTCTATATGTTTATCATATTAGCCTGCTGCCTCTTATATTTCATACCATGAGTGTACACACCCAATTTACCATACAAGGACATTGAAAAGCAGTTTGGGCAATAAACTCTAAGCTTATATGAGATAGGAAGAAGGGATATTACCGTACCATTTACTGAAAAGTATATTGTCCACCAAGTTCACATGAGTTCCAGGACTTACCATTTACCCTGCCATGACTCCAATCCAGGATTCTTGAAACTTTGTCAACTGTTAAGGTTTTAAGGAAGTATCAGTGATTTTTTAAATGTAGTTAAAAGATGCATAGCATGAAATTTATGCAGGTCCTTATTCAGCTATGCTAAAGACTGCCCTTTGGGGTAAAATTTCTGCTAAAGACAGGATTTACTATTTGGCTGTTTAATTAATAAGGCATACTTAAATAAAAGACTTATAGAAAATACCATCAATGAGGATAGTTTTTCTAAGTTACTGTTCAGGTTTTTTACTGCATTGATATCTCTAGAATATAACTTATTTTTATAAATACTTCTATATAATCTTAGAATAATCTACAAATATTTTCAATGTTAAAGATGACTATTAATGATAATAGGAATATATAATATACAATTGCCCCTCCGTATCCATGGGGATATTGTTCCAGGACCTGCCCTGGATACCAAAGTCTGTAGATGTTCAAGTCCCATAGTCAGTGCTTCACATCTGTGTGTGCCACCAACCTCAGACTGTGTAGTACTGTATTTATTGAAATGATAGTGAACCAGTAGTATTGCAGTAGATGGGTGACAATGTTGGGAAAATAAATTAAAAACAAACAAAAAAACTTCTACAATCCAGAAAACCTCTCCACAAAAGTACTAGAAAAAACTTTTTTTTATTATTGAATAAGCATGAAACCAGAATCTAATACACATCACAGGCAACATACTAAGAGATTGCAAAGATAGAGAGAAATCTCACCCTTCCATGCAGCCAAGCAGATACAACTCATTAGACATATTTTTTCCAGGTAATCAATATCTACTTCTTAAGTAAGAGGACTGAACAGCACTATTTGTCACACAAGTTCATCCTTACTTTACCCAGTAGTTGGCGTGACCATCTGAGTTAACTAATTAGTTTTATCCAGAGGGGGGAAAAGCACACTTCTCAAAACTTTGTGACAGTAGGTAATTTTGCAACTTGGATTAAGGTCCCACTAGATAGACTCCTCCCCTCCCACAGGAGCTGTGCAATAAGGGTGCTGTCTTCCTTGAGGATTACATTTCAAAGAAATGGCTTCCAGGCTCTTGAGAAAGACATCCTTAAGTCATAATGCTGACAAAAGTCCTATCTAGTTTTTAAGAGGATTTATAAACATTTCAAAGAGAGGAGAAAGTACTCAGAATTACAAGTTTTCTAAAGTAAATGCTCTGAGAAAAAAAAAGGGAAGAAAATCTCTTCCCTTATTTCAACAGGGAGAATTAAGCTTCTTAGTTTTCATTGTATTTGTCCTAATGATTGATATTAGTGTATTTTCCCTCCAGTTGTTTTTCTATCTAACATTAGGAGACATAGTATATTTCCCGGATAAGCAACTTTACTATCACTTAGGAGTTTGTTAGAAAAGCTAAATCTGAAACCCATCCAGAGCTGCTAAATGAGATCCTGTTTTTTAACAAAATACCTAATGTGACTTGTTAAACCTTGAGAAACACCAACTTCAGTCACTATTTCTCTGCAAACTCTATTTCCCTCTCTGGTTTTCTCAATAAGGGCACCAACTAGGGAGTTAGCAATCCTATCTAGTTCTCATATTTAATCCATGTACTCCAGGATAAATTTTATCAGGAATAGAAGTAATGTTTTAGTTCTCATCTGCTTTCACTTTGTCTAATTTTTTAATGGGTTCAGAAACTAGATGAGGAGGAGGGTGCTACTCATTCGATTCCCTCCAAGCCCCAGCAGAAAAACAGTTAGCTAGGTGAAATGCATATATGATAAGCAGAGAGTTCCAATTACGAAGACCTACAATTTTTAAAAAGGAAGATGCGAGGGAAAGTATATGTTCATACTATGCCCATTATTTTGTAATCTGTTTCAGTCTTACTGAGACTGGAGAGAAGAGAAGTAATTCCTGGACTCAAGTAGCAGCCAAATTTCTGGCTTACAATCAATCAGTGATTCTTATTCACCTCAATTCTCTTGAGATGACAAATTCAAGTTTGCTTGGGAAGTAACCCCCAGCTAGCTGGCCCTCAGAATGGGAGAAAATATTTTCAAATGAAGCAACTGACAAAGGATTAATCTCCAAAATTTATAAGCAGCTCATGCAGCTTAATAACAGAAAAACAAACAACCCAATCCAAAAATGGGCAGAAGACCTAAATAGACATTTCTCCAAAGAAGATATACAGACTGCAAACAAACACATGAAAGAATGCTCAACATCATTAATCATTAGAGAAATGCAAATCAAAACTACAATGAGATATCATCTCACACCAGTCGGAATGACCATCATCAAAACATTTAGAAACAGTAATGCTGGAGAGGGTGTGGAGAAAAGGGAGCTCTCTTGCACTGTTGGTGGGAATGTAAATTGATACAGCCACTGTGGAGAACAGTATGGAGGTTCCTTAAAAAACTACAAATAGAACTACCATATGACCCAGCAATCCCACTACTGGGCATATACCCTGAGAAAACCATAATTCAAAAGGAGTCATGTACCAAAATATTCATTGCAGCTCTATTTACAATAGCCCAGAGATGGAAACAACCTAAGTGTCCATCATCGGATGAATGGATAAAGAAGATGTGGCACATATATACAATGGAATATTACTCAGCCATAAAAAGAAACAAAATTGAGCTATTTGTAATGAGGTGGATAGACCTAGAGTCTGTCATACAGAGTGAAGTAAGTCAGAAAGAGAGAGACAAATACCATATGCTAACACATATATATGGAATTTAAGAAAAAAAAAATGTCATGAAGAACCTAGGGGTAAGACAGGAATAAAGACACAGACCTACTAGAGAATGGACTTGAGGATATGGGGAGGGGGAAGGGTAAGCTGTGACAGAGTGAGAGAGGGGTATGGACATATATACACTACAAAATGTAAGGTAGATAGCTAGTGGGAAGCAGCTGCATAGCACAGGGAGCTCAGCTCGGTGCTTTGTGACCGCCTGGAGGGGTGGGATAGGGAGGGTGGGAGGGAGGGAGATGCAAGAGGGAACAGATATGGGAACATATGTATATATATAACTGATTCATTTTGTTGTAAAGCAGAAACTAACACACCATTGTAAAGCAATTATACTCCAATAGAGATGTTAAAAAAAAATGTGTCACATATATACAATGGAATATTACTCAACCATAAAAAGAAACGAAATTGAGCTATTTGTAATGAGGTGGATGGACCTAGAGTCTGTCATACAGAGTGAAGTAAGTCAGAAAGAGAAAGTCTAGTACCGTATGCTAAAACATATATATGGAATTTAAAAAAAAAAATGTCATAAAGAACCTAGGGGTAAGACAGGAATAAAGACACAGACCTACTAGAGCATGGACTTGAGGATATGGGGAGGAGGAAGGGTGAGCTGTGACAAAGCGAGAGAGTGGCATGGACATATGTACACTACGAAACGTAAAATAGATAGCTGGTGGGAAGAAACTGCATAACACAGGGAGATTAACTCGGTGCTTTGTGACCACCTAGAGGGGTGGGATAGGGAGGGTGGGAGGGAGGGAGATGCAAGAGGGAACAGATATGGAAACATATGTATATATATAAACGATTCACTTTGTTATAAAGCAGAAACTAACACACCATTGTAAAGCAATTATACTCCAATAAAGATGTAAAAAAAAAAAATACAAAATAAATTTTTTTAAAAATTAAAGAAAATAAAAAAGTAAATAAACAGCATTGCTCTAGGAACATCTTCCCCGAAAAAAAACAAACAAACAAAACAAAGTCAACCTAGTAAATTTGAAGATCTAATTGACTTTATTCAATGATTCATGAATTGGGCAGCACCCCATTTATCAACTAGAGGGGAGTTCAGAATGGGGTTGTACAAAATGGAAGGGCTTTATAGGAAGAAGGTAGGGCAAGGGAGATATTAACAAAAGAAGGGAAATAATTATTTTTAATCCAGGATGTCTTCTTTTTTGGGGAAGGGAACAGCGCAGGTTTTATCATGCAGATTGCCTCTTCTTTCCCTGGGAGATGATGTAAAGGCTTACCTGACAGATTACCTCATTTGTGATGACCAGAAAATTCCAAACTGTTTGATTAAAATTACATTTCTGAAGAAGGTGAATATGACAGTTAGGTTAGGTATTAAGTCTAGGTTTGGTATCATGGGCTTTAGCACAAATGATGCCATTTTGGGCCTATGGTTTTCTTTTTAACACTTAGAAGATCAAACCTCTTCCCCTGCTTACTGAGAAACTTAAATTTTCAAAATGAGTTAGATTTAGAATTGGTATATAAATGATGGAGAAAATCAAACCCACAGCATCAACACCTTTTGTATTAAACTGAGGGATACAATTAAAATGTTTGTGTAGTTAACAGATAAATTGAGGCATAATAAAAACTTTAAGAAATTATTTCAGCAAAAATTGATTCCAAGCAAGCAGGCCCAAACTGGAAGTAGTTAGGAGTGCTCAGCCAATAGGAGCTAAGAGAAAGACATATAGAGGAGGTGCAGAAGCAAAGAAAGGGAATTATTTGATTGGCTATAGCTTAAAGCTTAGTTGGCTGTGATTGCTTGTTTTTAGCAGTTTGATTTTGTACCTTTGAGGCATTTACTGGTTTAGATTTTTGTTTGCTTTCATAGGCTATCCTTGCATTAGAGCCACCTCAGTCTAACGGCCTCTTTGTTTAATTAATTTAACAGCATTAATATATTTTGATATGTTAGAAGCTCAATCATAACTGACTTATTCTAAAGCAGTAATATTAATTTTAGATTTAAGAAAATGTTATGTGGAAGAGTAAGAGAAAGTTACAACGTTTGAATATTAAAAACTTTTACCATTGAATTTATAATTTTAATGCTATATTTGTTAGTGTTGACTAATGTTTTGAAAAGTTTTCTTAGGATAAGTACTACACAAGCTTAGAACACAAGCATATTATATTTATGAGTGTAGATTAAAATGTGGGAGGAAGTTTAAATAAGCTATAAGTGAGACTGATTGTTTAAGAAAATTTAATGTCCTTAAATTCATATGAGTACATATTAATCAAGGGGCCCTTTAAAAGGATTATTAATATTTCATAGATTTATAACTAAAATCCCAAGACTCTGAAAGTTCCATTTAGAAACTTAAGGAAAATATGGTTTGTTTATATAATTAGTTTTAAAAGTTGATTTTATTGTATGAAGAAAATAACTACTAATAGTTTTCCTCCTACATAAAATGCACTCAGTCAAAAACAAAAATATTAATATTTATAAAGTACTTCCCTACCTATTATTAATTCATCATTACCTCCAATTCAAACTAACAGCTTCTTCAGAGCTATACTCTATCCATCATAGAATGAAAAATAGAATTTTATGGTATAGATCTGATAATCCATTTTATTAAATATGCTAAATTAAATATAAATTTATGAGAAAATGTTTCATATTGCCTCAAAAATTAAACAAACATGGATATTAGACTACCTCCAGTAAAAAATGTAAAGATTTTTATTGTATTTAGATAATGTTTTAGTCATTATATCTTGATATTTGTACCTAATATAAGTGTATTTGTATTCTACCTCATTTTTTCCCCACCTTAGGACAGCTCATCTCTGTTAGATATTTGAAGATAATTTTAAATAAGTCTATTTCTGCTTAGTAATAATTCAGAAAGATGAGATATATCTGTTTGGAAATGCATAATTGTTATATCCCTTACCCCCCATGCCCACTCACAAAAATGTTGAAATTCTTTTAAAAATAATATGTATTTGAATGCCTATGTTTTCCTAAATGTCCAAAATCTCTTCCTTTCCATCACCTCTATTGCCAGAAATAAATGATGTGCAATAATTAGCTAATACAAATAACATTTAGATGTTAACTGGTATCAAAGATGCTTACAGGGAATTTATTTTTATTTTAAATCTTTGAAAAGGAAAATTAGATTAAAGGTAATTTGATATCAGTTAAAAAATTAAGAGAATTCCTAAAGGAGTCTAGGAAACAGACCATGAAGTGTACACATTAGGGAGAATAGCTAAATTGCATGTCCAAGCACTGACTTGATTGATTTTTATTCTGATCCTTTCACCAAATTACATTTGCAAAAGTAACCATGGAGACTAAAAGCTTGACTACGGGAATTGAACTAGCAAAGTAATACCAAAGAATATAGTAAAAGAAAGGCTAAGGTGATTTCACAGTCAAATAAGTATCTTATTTTTACATATAAATATGCTACATTGAGTTTTCTAAATCCTAACAAATCAACAGCCCCTACCTACTATCAGAAAGAGTAGAAACAGGATAGTAGATTAACCAGTGAACAAAATGTTTGTTTTGATGGCTAATCTCAATTTTCTATGTGTTTGTTGATTATCAAGTGGTTTAGCACATATAAAATATTCTTTAATAATAATGTCACATTCTTAGATGTACATTCTCAACTGGAATAAATCAGCTCTATGGTCATAAAAAACACTATTTTAGTGACATTATATTTTGGACTAATTCTATTATTCACATATTATGCTATTATTTTGAACTGAATAAAAATTCAGGAACTTGCAGAAAAATCTCAATTCTTCAGTTGGCTTCAAATTATGTAAGTATATACAAATTACAGATCCATAACAAAATAATAAATAATTATCTATAATTTATATGACAAAGATAAATTAAATGTAATATATTCATAATGCAACATATGTCAAATATTAACTGAAAACCTTCTATAATGCTAGGAATCAAAATTGGTGTTGGAGGCATAATTTTACGCAACAAGTTATTTATTTCCAGAACAGTGAGAAGAACACACTTATAAGCAAATAATTCCTGTATGCTGAATAAACTTTGGGGTAGATTTAAGTGCCAGAGGTAAAAGAAGCTGATGAGGTAATATCAAGTTGAAACCGAATCTGGCCTGTGTACCTCAACACTGAATTAATTCTCAGAGACAGAGTTTTGGGTGAAGTAGAAAAGAATAGCTTTATTGCTTTGCCAGGCAAAGGGGGCCACAGCAGGCTAATGCCCTCAAAACTCTGTGTCCCACCCTGCAGGGGATAGTGAGGAGTTTTATAGTAATGGTTTAGATAGGGCATTATCAGCTCTTGGACAATCATCTGATTGGTTGGTGGTGAGGTAAGTGGGAGTCAGCATCATCAACCTTCTGGTTTCAAGCAGTCTGGGGTCTATGTGCTTGTGGGCAGTACACGGTTAACTTCTCCCACCTGGTGGGATTTCAGTATCTGCCAAACAGCTCAAAGATACTGTTATATATATCCCTTGAGGGGGAACCAGGACCCTGCCCCAAGGCTACATTATTGTTTCTTTTGACTATTCCTCCCTTGTCTCCATATCCCCTCCCTTCCTTAATTAGCAACTGTTTGAATCTGCTCATTGGAACTCAGGGAAGGTCATGGAGGCTGAATGAAACCTATTTCCTGTAATCAAGAAATGGGGGACACAGAAAGGCTTTTGTGCCCAGGAGCCCCATAAAGTCCTGCTTGATATCAAAATTGTTTGGGGAGAAGATGCATTTAACAAAGAAGCTCTTATTTCTAAGGATAGAAAAATCTGGAGAAGGGTCTTGATCTTGGGTGGCCTCGGCCTGCAGCAGCTTGAAGCAGGATTTTGGTTCCCTGGCCAGAGATTGAAGTCAGGCCATGGAAGTGACAGTGCTGAATCCTACCCACTAGACCAGGGGCCAGTGACAAGGCCCTGGACTGTCAGCTTTGTAGAAAGGAATTTTCACAAAGAGATGGAAAGTAGTGAAACAAGTAAAGTGTTTATTTGGAGGAAAAAGGATACGTGTGGATAGACACATGGGAAGGCTCAGAGAAAGAGTTGAACTCTCATGGTAGTTTGAATCACTTATATGGGGCATTTCTTGTGGGTTTCCTCTGGCCAATCAGCTTGCTTTGCCTGGCTCTGAGTCTGTATTTGGTTTATCTTAGCCAAGATGGATTCTAGTGAAGAGGCCTATGGGTAGGTTGACATCACCTACTATGGGGTGGCGCCCCCTCCCTTTTTGGCCCCTGAAGAGCCTTTTTTCACAGGTGTAGTCAGGAAGGTCTCCTTGACATGGAGAATGAGAAATATGTGGTCTCTATCTTTTATCTGGGCAGGGCTTAGCTTCTGACTCCTGCTATTATCTTCATCTTGGAATATCTGTCCGCAGGGGACAAACTCCAGCTACTCAGCCCCATCTATCACCTACCTCTTCTGAAGTAGACTTGAAGATGTAGAAAAAATTATGTCCTTCTTTCTCTAACCACATTTTGCTCATCTCCCACATGACTACCACTGCTAAATCTTGGCAGGAGGAAGGTATTTTTGCTAGGCCCTTTCTTTATAGGCTCAGAAATAATTCTCAGATGGTTTACTGATGAATCCTTAGGTAATGCAGACAAATTAATATTTGTGAATTCTTATGTTAAAAGTGCTAAGTAGCTCTGATTTGGAAAATTGTAGGGTGCCTTTCTCTCTTCTGTAAGGCCTCCAGAAAAAGAAACATTATATGCATTTAGTAATCTACTTTTCTTCAACTATAAATTATGGATAAGGATCCAAGTGGCAAGAAGTACTGAATGAACTTTCATTTCACCATTTTACTTCAGGTATATATTTTTATCTGACATTTATAGCAAGTTTGATAATATGTATTACTGATTCCCAATGGGTTGGTCACCCCTCAGTGGGTCCTATGACCAGAGTCACAAATGCCAATCCAAGGAAACCAGGTTCAGTATAGCAGAGCAGAAACTTTATTCATTGATCAAGGAATGGAGATGGGAGAGCTAAGAAATAAATTAAGGCAAGAATCCTTTAGCCCTCAGGGGCTGGTTTAGGTGACAAAATATAGAACAGTTCTCTATACATTCAGGAAGTATTCTTAGGTGTTAAGAGGTTATAATTTTGTTTCAGATCACACATTCTTGTATCTGAGTTATACATTTTTCCAGATATGTGACTAAGGCAAATTACTTAAACTCTTTATTTCTGAGTTTCCTCACTCTAAGTTTATTGGGAGGATTAAATGTGAAAAGTATTTAAGCCACTTAGAACAGTGCCTATCCTTGAGAAAATCCTTGATAAGTGTTAATAAAGTAAACCAAACAGTCTTCTTGAACTATGATAACAGCTATGCATGGTGATTTTTCATACAGAAATGCAAAAAGTGTCACAGTTTAAGAAATTGTTTACTACTATGCCATCATTTTTAGAGAAGCAATTGTACAAATACTTTTTTCATGAAGTTTATTTTTCTGAGAAACATATGCCTATTAACAGAACCAAGGTTAGTATTAGCACTAGGACCGATACAGAAAAAAAAATTAATATAAACTAAGCAAATACCTAGATCAAGTAATTTCATAAGTTATGAAAGCAATTTTGTTTGTAGCAGAGTCAGGGAAAATTTAATGATGGCAAAAGCTCAGCTTCTCTGTACACTGGTGCCGATTCGAATCTCAGAGACAGAGTTTTGGGTGAAGTAGAAAAGGATAGTTTTGTTGCTTTGACAGGCAAAGGGGACACAGCAGCCTCCTGCCCTTGAAAACTATGTGTCCCAACCAGGGAGAATTTGATGAGTTTTATAGCATTAGTCCAAGGGTAGGGTTGCTGACAAGATTAGGGTGTGTGCAGGGTCTCAGGTGGTTGGTCTCCTAATCTTGATGAAATTCTCTGGTCCCTTTAATCTTGCCTTAGGTGGTTTCTTGGCTGCTTCTCCCATAATTAACAACTGTTAAGATCTGTCCTTTGGAACTCAGGGAAGGTAATGGAGTCTGGAGTCTTGCCTACAAGAAACAGGGGATAAAAAAACTCTGTGCCCAGGAGCCCCACAGGGCTCCACTCGGTTTCATTAATAATTGACAGTTGAAAAAAAGAAAAATTTCCTAACACAAAAGAGTAAAAGTAAATTGGCAACAATTAAAATAGTTATAAATATATAAAAATTATCTCTTGTCATACTCAAACACTACCTGATGTCTGACCATTTACCAAATTCTATTCACTTTATTAATAAACAAGTTTTGTAAAATACAAAATTCACTGAACAAAGATTGCTTTATTCAGGCTATTGTAATAGGGGAAACTTTCATTAAAGATGTTGTTAAGACTAGGGAGGAAAAGTAAGGTTCACAGAGTCAGGCAAACAAGGGAGTCATGAAGGATGAGCGAGAGTCTTATTTGAAGGATGGAGGTGCTTAGGTCTTGGTAGAGGCAAGGATGATACAATTCTCAGAACACAAGAGGGGAGGGAAGTGTTTCTCAAACTGCTTTCCAGGAAGATCAGACTCAGATAAACTCAACATCATTAGTGCTGAGTTTGCTCAAGATTAATATCATTCAATGCTGAACAATCCAAAACCTCCTGAGTAGAGTGAATCAGAGTGAATCAGGATCTAAGAAATGGCTTTATGAAGATTCTTGTTAACTAAGCTCCAGTAAAACCAATTGAACCCTCTGTTCATAGTTGGTGGTATAGGTCGGTTATTTTAGGGTCCTCCATGTCAGACATCTTAAAAGAGGAATGCCTAAAAAGAATGTGTGTGGGGGCTTCCCTGGTGGCGCAGTGGTTGAGAGTCCGCCTGCCGATGCAGGGGACACGGGTTAGTGCCCCGGTCTGGGAACATCCCACATGCCGCGGAGCGGCTGGGCTCGTGAGCCATGGCCGCTGAGCCTGGGCGTCCAGAGCCTGTGCTCCGCAATGGGAGAGGCCATAACAATGAGAGGCCCTCATACCGCAACAAAAAAAAGAATGTGTGTGTGTGTGTGTGTGTGTATGCATGTGTGTACGTGTGTAGTTAAACTCCTATTGAACACTAAGCAATTAAACCCCTAGCATCACCAATCCTGTGGATTCTAAGAGGTTGTTATAGGAAAATCTTAAACTGGAGGAGTCAGAACAATTGTAGATATTCTGTGAATTTCTTCATTGGCATTTCAAATGTGATTGTTGACCACAGAGATGTCAGAGAAGTTTCAGAAAACAAATCTACAGCAGTTGTTTCTGACCCTTTCTGGAGGCCAGGATCAACTGGTTGTTTAGCAAAGTCTTTCAAGTTTCTTGAAGCTCTAGAGCTAGAATGTTGATGCTTTTGCACAGTCATTGTTACCTTTTGTACAAGGGCATGAATATAGGACCCAAACCTTTTGTCAGTCTTCCTTAGTCACCCAACAGAGACTTATCCTGGGATAAATTTGGCCTAGGCAAGGCCTGCTGTAAATGGTGAATCTTAAGAGGGTTTTATCAGGTTGTCAGGGTTTAGCTCACAGGATTTCATATTATTATCGGGATGTGAAAACAGGTTTTAGTTCTTAGTGACACTGAGTCATGTGGGAAGGAGAAAACTGCAAACAATAATTTGGGTGGTTTTAGACAGATATTGAAGGAAACTTAGAAGAACTAAAAGTTTGAGCAAGTTAACAAGATCCACTCAAATTTTCAAATAGATACTCAAACTGGGTTTTCATAGGGTGAAATCAAATCTTCTTTGTAAACCCATTAGTTATCTGAAATTTACAAAGTGGTACAAACTAGCTTAAGGCAGTGAACTGACAGAGTCTGACAACCTGGAAGGATTTTTTTCCATTGAAACATAAAAATTTCCTCTACTATCTCCCCTCTATCTTTTGATAAAAAGTAATTTTAAAGAAAGGTTATTCTTGATTGTAAAATAAGGCTGATGTCATTAGGTTTGGCCTGATTACTTTCATAGGTACCGTAACTATGATAATTTACCATATGGCCTTTTAAATTTTGCTCTGCTGGAATCTCACATAGGAGATTCTCAGTTTGGATTTATAAAATCCTTGTGAGCATAGAAACTCAAAGTCAGACCAAGAACTTGACATCAGATTTGTTGTAGTACCTATTAATTTGGTTGAATTCCTCTCTTTTCAAGGCTGCCAAAATATCTTCATGTTCCTGGGCCTATTTTCTTAATAGCATGTCAGAGTAGGAACACTGTAACACAGATACCAAGCCAGTTTTTCCAAGAGAACTTTGTAAGCATTGGATCTATAAAGTCAGTTTTAGTTTCTTAAAAGTATCTGGTCATAGCTGAATCAGTGAACATTTTGCTCAAATATGATGAAACCAAGCAATGGGCTTGTGTGCCTGAAGCACAGAAAGCCAAACTCTGACCACAAGTGTTTGCAGCAAAGTAGGGTTTATTGCAGGGTACCAAGCAAGGGAGTGAGATACAAGCCTCAGGTCCACTCCAACTGGTCTTTGAATTAGGGAATTTTTACAAGTCTCTGGTCTGGTGGTCCATGACCCAGGGGGTCTGTTGGCTCATCTTACTCTGGAGAAACAACCTGAGTCTGTACCTTAACAATGTTGTCAACAATAGCAATTTTAGTACACTAATGATGTTATAGACAACAGCAATCTTAGTCATTTGACTCATTGATTATTGCTCAGTTGGCACAGGATTGAGGCCAGAGGGGACAAGAAAGAGAATAAAGCTTTGAATAGAAAGGTTGATCATAAACTTGGCAAGGGGTAGTCAGTTTTACGGGGACTCAATTTTGATGACATTCCAGACAAGGCCTTGGTTACATACCAGTACTTCTAATCCTGATAAAATGGAGAACAGATTCTTATTGTACCTGTCATAAATGAAGACCATCAATACAAGAGTGAGAAAAGCCTATTTATTTAGAGTTTGCTAAAACAATGGAGTCAACCACCATCACTTGAGTTTGGAAGAACTCAAATATAAGCAGGGGAGTGGGAAATCTTTATAGTTAAAGTGTTGAGGTATGCTGTGATTGGAGTTTGTGGACATGGGATAAGATGGAAGTGGGCTAACTAGAAGTGATACATCTCATGTTTGGAAAGCATATTTTTCTTCCTCTAGTTAGTCCTGAATTGTAAGAGGCAGGAATAAAAATAATAAAATATGACAAGGCCAGTTCTCATATATTTCAATGCTGCGTTTATACTTAGCTATGTTCTCATGGTTTTCTAGTTAAAACTATAAATCGAAAAACAAGTAAAAGATTTAAATTGGAATCCTGGGAACTACCCTATGTCAACTTGATGATGCATAATACTTAGGAGATTTTTTGGGTAGATAATGATAGCCAAATAAAAATTTGAGTTAGGTGAGTATTGATTAGTCAGCCATAATTTTGCATTATTCTGTTAAAAAAGAAGGAAATTTCAAAATGAATTCTTCCATACCCTACACATTTCTTAAGGAAACATTGACATCTACACAGATGCAAAACAATTCACCCAACAATTTATGCAGTGTTAAAAGATAACTGAGGCATATTAAAATATTTAAAGAGTTTATCTGAGCAAAAATCAATTGAATTGGGCAGTTTCCAATCTAGCAGATATAAAGGAGCTCCCAGGAGCTGTACAAAATGAAAGACTTTTACAGGCAGAAGGGAGTGGGCAGAGAAAGTTACACTAGGCAAGAAAGTGGGTAGTTTATTGCAACATAACTTTCCTTTAGGGGATGGTATGGGTCTGTCAGACAGATTATCTAACTAGTGCTGATCAGGTGATTTCCTATTGACCGGTTTAAGAGTGCATTCCTGGAAGAGCGAGGAATGTATTGTAATTAAACTTAAACTGTAATTAAGCCTTGTTTCGATGATGAGGGCTTAACACAAGTGACTCCACTTGGGGCCCGTTGTCTTGATTTTTTTAACAGTAAGCTCAATGAAGTCCAGTGACCTGATCTGCCCTTTCAGTGAGTGCAACCACCCCCTTGAATGAAAACTGGAACAGATAAAAGACAAGCTTCTGGAGGCAGAAATGCAGTACATTTATAGTTAGTATTGGAAAAGCAGAACTATTTCTCTAGCAATGGATAAACACAAGATCATAAAAATCAAACCACAGTTAGTATCTTTACCATACAGTCTCTAGGTCTTGGCAGATTCTTTACTATTTCTTTTGCAAGTGTAGGCATTGTTTCTAAAATATTTTGGCTAATCCACTGTGGTTTTGCAAATTGGCCCCCTTACACATAGAGCAGGGACAGACCAAAGAAAGAGGCAGGCCACTCCAGATTGGTAAGTGGCAATTTTAATAAGCGAGGAAACTTAATTATGAGGCTTGTCTTGGGCAGAAACAAGTTGAGTAGACCTCCATACCCACCAACCAAATCTTAAAACTGTATATAGAGGACTTAACTGGGTTTGGTCAACTATTTAGTCCAGATGGCCTCATCTTACACCCTCAAGATTATGTCCTTGGAACAGCTCCCACTGTGGGAAAGGTAGGCAGAGTATACATTCCAGAGACAGGGGAGGAGGGGAGGAGCCTCCATTGCCTGGGTCCAGCTCAAGAGGCAACAGGAGGTGATGTCCTGTCCTCTAGGTCTGTGGTCCCCAGCCATTTTGTCACCAGGGACCAGTTTCATGGAAGACAACTTTTCCACTCACTGGGGAGGGTGGATGTTTCAGGCAGTAATGTGAGCAATGGGGAACGATGGCGAGTGGCAGATGAAGCTTTTCTTGCTCACTGGCCACTCACCTGCTGTGAAGCCAGGTTCCTAACAGTAGGGTCCAAGGCCTGGGGGTTTGGGCCCCACCCCTTCCCCTCCCCCCTCTAGATTACTTCCTCCAACATCCACAAAATTTAAACACGTTGAATTTGGCCAGTGAAAGCCCATTTCCAACATTCACTTGTTAATTACTGCTAATTAACAAACAAATTAAATTCTTTCCTTTGCGGTGTTTCTTCCATTATTAAACTCACAATAAGATTTCTTCTATTCAAATCTTCTTTTTAATACAATAGAGGTAAAAGAGAAGAAACAGTCAAGATCATTGTCCAAAATTATTAAGGCATTAAACATGATCTTATATTTTAAACTCCAATAGAAGTCTTATGAAATAGCTATAATATTTACAGGCTGGATATAATAGTATTTTCCAAATTTTCTTTTTTTAATACCATAGATTTTCCAAGTTCTTTTCTTACTTCCAATTTTGTCATGATGTTTCTGAAAGGTCATCTTTAAAAGGAGTAGCAAACTTGATATCCTTGTTACAACTGCGATGCTGGCATTTAAGGAGGTGCATTAACATTTTCAGTTTTCTAAAATATAAATTAGTGGTATAATGTTTATTTGGAACTCTGATAATCCTTTCAAATCCCTAGTTTTTTTAATTAGTTTTGTTTTTTATAAAACAAAATTGCCTGGAAGAGTAATTGAAGTTTCAGTGCCTGCCAACATTATAGCCAACATTATAGCTGCATTTCAGTTAAAAAAAAATCTCCCTGTTACATTTCCCAGTATTCAATATCTACTTAACACTAGGAAAAAACATAGTTTTCGAAAGGGTTCAAGGCACATTTCCCTAAGATATGGCACCTTGGCATATTGAATATTTTATGCTCAAGGAGTTTGAGAAAAGAGCAGAAAGAGGAAGGTTACTCTGACCTCCTCTTCCAGCCCCTCATCATTCTTTCCTGAAACAGGCTATAAAACCTTCAAGTGAGAGGTGCTTTCCCTATACCCAGAGGAAAGGAGTAGCCTTATCTCTGAAAGCAAAGGGAGGTCAGGAAGAACCCTAACAAACAGGCCTTGCTAAGTTTCTCCCAGTGTACTACAATTACCTTGTACTCCTTACCTTATCGTATTCCTCCACAACTGTCCACTCTTCATCAAACCTAAGCTAAAAATACATAGGTCTGTTTCTTAGTGTCTTCATTTCCTGTGTCACATAAAACTTATATTAAATCAATTATTATGTTTTTCCCCTGTTAATGTCTTTGTCAGTTTAAGTTTCATATCTAACCAGGGACCCTAAGAGAGTTGAGAAAAATCTTTTCTCCCCTACATTTTCATTTCTGGCTCCTTCAAATATTTTTCTTGTTATTGTTGCTTTTGTTATTATTTTTTTATAATTTGTTCTATTTCCTTTCCTTTTTTTCATCTTCTAACATAAACTTGTTTACTTGAAAGCTATATAAAATAGATGCAAGCCCTCCTATCTGTAAAATGAGATTATTACCTGATTAATACATTATTTATACTTTAATATACTACCTGGAACAAAGTATATAATAAAGAATAGTCTTTACCTGTATTAGATCTATTCAGTAGGCACAATAAATATATTATTTAATTTCTAATTACATTTGATTTATTTTTACTCCTTCTAAAAATATCTCAGCTACACATCACTGCTGTTTCAATATGTCTATTTTGTATATAAGAGAAACATCACTGTTTTGTTTGAGAACTAGAATTTAATTATGTTTATACCTTTTTCTTAGTTAACTGTTATTTACCCTCAAGCATTACATTTTCTCCATATCTGATTGGAAAAGACATCCAGTTCCCCCTAATAACAGAGACATTGTTTATCTTTAAGTGGCAGTAGGTAATAACAAAGCTGTTTCTCTCTTTCTCTCTCTTTTTTTCCTGCATTGTTCAGGGTCGGCAGTAAAAAGAGGGGCTGGAGTACTCAATAAGTTGTATATTTGATAGACTTTATAAAGCAATCTTCAATAGCAAATAAAAAAGAAGCAAAATTGAGCAATAAATAAAGCAACAAAATTGAAATGAATTGCACATTGCTTAAAAAATCATAAAGGCAAGGGAGAAGAAAATTCTCTTGCTTGTGAAGCATGCATCACTTGCTTTTCTTTTCATTTTTTGTTTTTTAAAGGCTATTTGGGAGAAATAATATCTATATATACTTTTGTAGAAGAACAATGATTATCATTTTCAAGTTTTATTTCCCTTTTTGCGAAAGTTCAATGCAAAAATTTAATAAATTAACCATTGTCCTGTTGAAACTTCTTCCTGTCTGACACCCAGGACACCCAACAGATACAGAAATGGTAGGAAACAACAAATTTCCTTCCCTCTTCCCTCCCTCTTCCCTTCTTTTTTTCCCTCCCTCCTTCCATTCCTCCTAATGGAAAAGTGAAAGCATTGAAAGCATCCTCCTCTCTTTACTCTTCAGCAATGGCACTCAACTTATTCTAGAAAAATGTTTTCCCTTTAACCCATCCAGTTCTGGGTTATTCCAGAACTGTCATTTGATTGATCTTTTTCTTGGCCAATTTAACTCATTCAGTTGTAGGTATTTCTCATAGTTGGGCCTATCATTATATACTCACATCCTGAACTTGGATGATCCTAGGACCATGGTTTCAGCATAGAGATACTCTCAACATCTCTTTTAGAGTCTAAAGACTCATAAAGATGCTTAGCCCTCTTCTCATATCTGGGTTTTGGAATATATTTGGGGCAAGAAATATAATTCCAAGAGTAGCTAATGTGGGTTCCTGATTATCTTTCAGGGCCATTAAACACTCAGAGCTGACACAGAATGATTTCATATCTGTTTAACAATTTTAGGCTCTCTCCAGGTAAAGTCTGTACTTTATCAGACATTCATTCATAAATGGAAATAATGATCACACACACACACACACACACACACACACACACGTACACAGTACATATTGCCTAAACAGTTTCAAATTATCTGTAATAAGGAGCCCTATTAAATCTTTTTCAGTCTATTGCAGATAAATATCTTTGCAAAATACCATAAAGGCATCATGTCACTAAAGTTTTTAAATGTTTATTTCAGTTTCTATACTTATTTTGTCAAAGACCTGTGACAAAAAATGTATAGCATATTGCACTGACCTGAATATCTTTATTCCCATTAAAATGTCACTATATCTATTGGGATTAGATTTTGTAGGGGCACCAATATCAAAGTGTCATAAATAAAAGATGATAAAAGTATATTTCTGTTTCATATAAAGTCTGAAGGTATGCAGGCCAGGGCTGGTATGGCAACTCTCATTTTCGGAGCCCCCAGATACCTAAGCTTTTTCCATTTCATTTTTGATGTACTTAGACACTGTTGGTTTTCCCTTTAGAGCATATAAAGGCACCAGCCCTTGTCATCATATTTGTATAAAGGTAGCAGGAGCCAGGAAAGAACAAATAAAAATAGGAAAACACACATGTCAACTGTCTATTGAAGAAATTCCAAGCATCTGACATATAGCACTTCTGTTTTTATCCTATTAGCCAAAATTTAGATACATGGCTATACTTAACTACATGAGAGTGTTTGAAATGAAATCTTTATCCTGGGGAGTTTGATTGATTCAAAAAAGGGAAAGAGGAAATTGCAAGCCATACCTGCTACATTATTGCATATATACAATTTATTGTTTAAAAGAGTTCCCAGCAATTATGCACTTGTTCATTACTTTAAAAATTCTATCTAAAGTTTATTTGACCTTCAAAACTTATTGAGAAGTAACTATTTTTTCCCCCAAATTGGAATTACCTGAGTTTCTGCTCTTATTTTGTCTATTTCAAAAAAAAAATGAATGTAGATTTAATTTTAATACAATTAAATGACTTCCTATTAGATATGAGTGAGAAAGTTCATTTCACTGCTTCAGTAACTTTGACATAACTGGACAATCATTTCCTCAATAGTGCCATTTATTGAAGAGACAAAAAGAGGATACAATGTTATTATTTTAACTTGACAAAAGTATATGACTTCTGGGAGGGATTAAGTACTGCTATGGCAAATTTCATGGTCACTTTTTATATTTCAGATTGAACTTTGATAACATATGCGCTTTGCAAAACTAATATAAAAGGATATTGCTTAAACACACCTGGAGGACTTTTTTTCCTAATAAAATTTATGAGGTTTCATTTGCCTAAAGTCATTATCAATGGAATTTACTAATCCAAATGGGCCACTGTGAAGAAGAGAGTACTCACATTAATTTTAAAACATGTGAAAATTAAAAGTATTGAAAAAAGAGAGGTTTAAACTTTTGGGACTTTTGCTAAGAAATCACACAGTCATTTCTGCTTCCCTCCTAAAACTTCTCTTTCTTCCCCAGTGACCAGATCAAGGACAAAAAAAGAAAGAATGAAAGAATCACAGCTTGGCTTAGGATATGTTAGAGGACACTATTTAGATTACATTTTTGAGGATTAAACTTTGGAGATATAAAAATGCCTATACTAAAAGAAATGAGTCTTTATACCCTGATTATTTTTCTGAGATTGGCATTAGTGCTCTAAATATATATTAATATTTTCTCACATTGTGACCTTAATGTCTAAGTCACATTTGGAATTCAGGTAGAAGTAATTCTGTAGCCTAGGTAAGAGATGATTATTTCTTGCGTAAGGTTAGTGACGATGAAAATGAACAGGTATGAATGAATTAGGGTTATTTTTTGAACATTCATTAAAAGGGCTCAGTGATGGATGCTATACATAGTGGAGAGGTGAAAAGAATGATGCCTGGGTATCTAAGCTGGTGAACTGAATAGATACCATTGTCACTCATTGAAAATAGAAAGAACTGAAAGTTAAGTTAGCCATATTTTGAAATCAGTGTTGTACACAATTTCAGAATGGATGCAATACACAGCATTATTATGTCCCCAAATCACAAAATAATGTGTTCTTAAGAGTAGAAAAATACTTTAGAATTTATCTAATCTACCATCCTACTGATTATAGCTATACTGTTTCTCCTTAGATGTTTCAAGTGTTGATATTTTCTTGGATTTATAAATGCAGAATAATACTTTTTAAAATAGGCATCATGGGCTTCCCTGGTGGCGCAGTGATTGAGAGTCCGCCTGCCGATGCAGAGGACACGGGTTCGTGCCCCAGTCTGGGAAGATCCCACATGCCGCGGAGCGGCTGGGCCTGTGGGCCATGGCCGCTGAACCTGTGCGTCCGGAGCCGCAACGGGAGAGGCCACAGCAGTGAGAGGACCACGTACCGCAGAAAAATAAATAAATAAATAAATAAATAAATAAATAAATAAATAAATAAAATAGGCATCATTATTTTGGTATTCTTCTTATGATAGGATGACCTCTGTTTCTTTACAGAAGATAATAACAGCTTTGGAAGTAAGGACAGAACTGTCCTATAGGACTTGCTCTATCTTTTCAAGAAGATCTTGACATTTCTTAATGAAACATTTATTAAACATAGACTACTAAATATATTTATCCTACATGCTTATTTTTTATTAGTAATATACATAGTATAGTAGAAAAGTCGGTTGGCCTTTTTCCTCAGTTCCTGGGAGCTCTTCTCTAAATCCTTGACATTTCCCACGTGATATGACTATCTCTGCTGTTCATGGTGAACCTTTCAGACAATTTTGCTAATGATATGTGACTCATGGTGGCCCCTACATAGTTAGTGATAACCAGATGACTCAGGAAGGAGGTCATTTCAGAAAGATCAGTCAAGTAATGAGAGGGCCTATTTGATCTTTTAGGAAGGGAGATGGCTGGAGATTGAGTTCAATCCCTTGGTCAATGATTTAATTAATTATTCCTGCTTAATGAAGTCCCCATAAAAACTCTGAACACTGAAGCTTGGATGTGCTTTCCTAGTTGGGAATACTCTACATGTTGTCACATATCAATGTGCTGAGTGGATAATTTGGCACTGTTGCAAGCTTTCCATCTGGTTTCCTCCCAGTCCTCTCCCAGGGAATCTCTCCTTTTGGCTGCTTGTGACTTGTACCCTTTTGCTAAAGTAAAACTGAAGTTGTAAGTATATAATTTTCCTAAATCCTGTGAGCCATTCCAGAAAAGTATCTCACCTGAAGGGTTAGTGAATACTCCTAAATTTGTAGTCAGCTGGTCATTATTGAAGGTAGCCTGATTCCCCAGATTTGTGGCAGAAGTCATTGCATATACACATAATTATTATATACATGTCATATTTTAAGCTCTTTCAAGTTAGTTGCATTTTGTGATTTTTACACCAGCCACAGATGATTGCTGGTTTTTTAGATAGTATCATGAACTAAAAGCCATGGACTCCAAGAGCTTAGAAAAAAAGAAAAAAAACTTATCTAAACATTCTGTATATTATTCAGAGTGATGGTATAAATTCTGTTTTGGTACAGGTACTTCTTGTTTGTTTCTGTAGAATATTTTATGTAATATATGTTAAATCAGAAATTGTGGATGAAAATATTTTATGTAGTATATATTAAGTCATAAAAAAGTCTAAGAGTTTTCCATGCTTGAAAGTTAAGTTAGTCTAAACAGTTTCATATATATTTTGACAGAAATATCAGATTGCTGGATCTGAGAAACAGAACAGGTATTACACCAAAAACACCAAAGTAACATCTTAATGCCTGTTCCTTGACCCCCACACCTCATTGGGTGACACACTGACTTGGTCTGTTCAGGCTACTATAACAAAATATCATAGACTGGGTGGCTTATAAAAAATAAAAATTTATTTCTCACACTTCTGGAGGCTAGGAAGTCCAAGATCAAGGTGATAGCAGATTAGGTGTCTTTTAAGAGCCTACTTCCTGGTTCACAGACAACTGTCTCCTTGCTGTGTCTTCACACAGGGAGGAAGCTCTCCACAGCTTCTTTTTCTTTTGAATTTTATTTTATTTATTTATTTTATACAGCAGGTTCCTATTAGTCATCAGTTTTATACACATCAGTGTATACATGTCAATCCCAATCGCCCAATTCATCACAACCCCGCACCACCCCCAGCTGCTTTCCCCCCTTGGTGTCCATACATTTATTCTCTACATCTGTGTCTCAATTTCTGCCACACAAACCAGTTCATCTGTACCATTTTTCTAGATTCCACATATATGCGTTAATATACGATATTTGTTTTTCTCTTTCTGACTTACTTCACTCTGTATGACAGTCTATAGATCCTTCCACATCTCAACAAATGACCCAATTTTGTTCCTTTTTATGCCTGAGCAATATTCCACTGTATATATGTACCATATCTTCTTTATCCCTTTGTCTGGCATTTAGGTTGCTTCCATGACCTGGCTATTGTAAATAGTGCTGCAATGAACATGTGGATACATGTGTCTTCTTTTTTTTTTTTTTTGTGGTACGCGGGCCTCTCACTGTTGTGGCTTCTCCCGTTGCAGAGCACAGGCTCTGGACACACAGGCTCAGTGGCCATGGTTCACAGGCCTAGCCACTCTGTAGCATGTGGGATATTCCTGAACCAGGGCACGAACCATGTCCCCTGCATCAGCAGGCGGACTCTCAACCACTGCACCACCAGGGAAGCCCCCATTTGTCTTTTTGAATTATGGTTTTCTCTGGGTATATATCCAGTAGTTGGATTGCTGGATCATATAGTAATTCTATATTTAGGTTTTTAAGGAACGTCCATACTGTTCTCCATGGTGGCTGTATCAATTTACATTCCCACCAACAGTGCAAGAGGGTTCCCTTTTCTCCACACCCTCTCCAGCATTTGTTGTTTGTAGATTTTCTGATGATGCCCATTCTAACTGGTGTGAGGTGATACCTCATTGTAGTTTTGATTTGCATTTCTCTAATAATTAGTGATGTTGAGCAGCTTTTCATGTGCTTCTTGGCCATCTGTATGTCTTCTTTGGAGAAATGTCTATTTAGGTGTTCTGCCCATTTTTGGATTGGGTTCTTTGTTTCTTTAATATTGAGCTGCATGAGCTGTTTGTATATTTTGGAGATTAATCCTTTGTCCGTTGATTCATTTGCAAATATTTTTTCCCATTCTGAGGGTTGTCTTTTCATCCAGTTTATGGTTTCCTTTGCTGTGCAAGTTTGAAGTTTCATTAGGACCCATTTGTTTATTTTTGTTTTTATTTCCATTACTCTAGGAGGTAGATCAAAACAGATCTTGCTGTGATTTATTTCAAAGAGTGTTTTTCCTATGTTTTCCTCTAAGAGTTTTATAGTGTCCGGTCTTACATTTAGGTGGCTAATCCATTTTCAGTTTATTTTTGTGTATGGTGTTAGGGAGTATTCTAATTTCATTCTTTTACATGTAACAGTCCAGTTTTCCCAACACTATTTATTGAAGAGACTGTCATTTCTCCATTGTATATCCTTGCCTCCTTTGTCATAGATTAGCTGACCATAGGTGCATGGGTTTATCTCTGAGTTTTTATCTTGTTCCAATTATCTATATTTCTGTTTTTGTGCCAGTACCATATTGTCTTGATTACTGTAGCTTTGTAGTATAATCTGAAGTCAGGGAGTCTGATTCCTCCAGCTCTGCTTTTTTTCCCTTAAGAATGCCTTGGCTATTCGGACTCTTTTGTGTCTCCATACAAATTTTAAGATTTTTTGTTCTAGTTCTGTAAAAACTGCCATTGGTGATTTGATAGGGATTGCATTGAATCTGTAGATTGCTTTGGGTAGTAGAGTCATTTCCACAATATTGATTCTTCCAATCCAAGAACGTGGTATATCTCTCCATCTGTTGGTATCATCTTTAATTTCTTTCTTCAGTGTCTTATAGTTTTCTGCATAGAGGTCTTTTGTCTCCCTAGGTAGGTTTATTCCTAGGTATTTTATTCTTTTTGTTGCAATGGTAAATGGGAGTGTTTCCTTAATTTCTCTTTTAGATTTTTCATCATTAGTGTATAGGAATGCAAGAGATTTCTGTGCATTAATTTTGTATCCTGCAACTTTACCAAATTCACTGATTTGCTCTAGTAGTTTTCTGGTGGCATCTTTTGGATTCTCCATGTATAGTGTCATGTCATCTGCAAATGGTGACAGCTTTACTTCTTCTTTTCCAATTTGTATTCCTTTTATTTATTTTTTTTCTCTTTTTGCCCTGATTAGGACTTCCAAACTATGTTGAATAATAGTGATGAGAGTGGACATCCTTGTCTTGTTCCTGATCTTAGAGGAGATACTTTCACTTTTACACCACTGAGAATGATGTTTGCTGTGGGTTTGTCATATATGGCCCTTATTATGTTGAGGTAGGTTCCCTCTATGCCCACTTTCTGGAGAGTTTTTGTCATAAATGGGTGTTGAAGCTTGTCAAAAGCTTTTTCTGCATCAATTGAGATGATCATATGGTTTTTATTCTTCAATTTGTTAATATGGTGTATCACATTGATTGGTTTGTGTATATTGAAGAATCCTTGGATCCTTGGGATAAATCCCACTTGATCATGGTGTATGATCCTTTTAATGTGTTGTTGGATTCTGTTTGTTAGTACTTTGTTGAGGATTTTTGCATCTATATTCATCAGTGATATTGGTCTGTAATTTTCTTTTTTTGTAGTATCTATGTCTGGTTTTGATATCAGGGCGATGGTGGCCTGATAGAATGAGATTAGGAGTGTTCCTTCCTCTGAAATTATTTGGAAGAGTTTGACAAGGATGGGTGTTAGCTCTTCTCTAAATGGTTGATAGACTTCACCTGTGAAGCCATCTGGTCCTGGACCTTTGTTTGTTGGAAGATTTAATCACAGTTTCAATTTCATTCCTTGTGATTGGTCTGTTCATATTTTCTATTTCTTCCTGGTTCAGTCTTGGGAGGTTATATCTTTCTAAGAATTTGTCCATTTCTTCCAGGTTGTCCATTTTATTGGCATAGAGTTTCTTGTAGTAGTCTCTTAGGATGCTTTGTATTTCTGCGGTGTCTGTTTTAACTTCTCCTTTTTCATTTCTAATTTTATTGATTTGAGTCTTATCCCTCTTTTTCTTGTTTAGTCTTCCTAATGGTTTATCATTTTTTTTAAACTTCTAAAAGAGGCAGCCTTTAGTTTTATTGATCCTTGCTATTGTTTTCTTTGTTTCTATTTCATTTATTTCTGCTCTGATCTTTATGATTTCTTTCCTTCTGTTAACTTTGGGTTTTGTTTGTTCTTTTTTCTCTAGTTCCCTTAGGAGTAAGGTTAGATGGTTTCTTTGAGATTTTTCTTGTTTCTTGAGGTAGGCTTTTATAGCTATAAACTTCCCTCTTAGAATTGCTTTTCCTGCATCCCATAGGTTTTGGATCATCGTGTTTTCATTGTCATTTGTCTCTAGGTATTTTTTGATTTCCTGTTTGATTTCTTCAGTGATCTGTTGGTTATTTAGTAACGTATTGTTTCCCTCCATGTGTTTGTGTTTTTTTATGTTTTTTTCCCTGTAATTCATTTCCCTGTAATTTCATAGTGTTGTGGTCAGAAAAGATGCTTGATGAGGTTTCAGTTTTCTTAAATGTACATAGGCTTGATATGTGACCCAAGATGTGATCTATCCTGGAGGATGTTCCATGCACACTTGAGAAGAAAGTGTAATCTGCTGTTTTTGGATGGAATGTTCTATTAATATCAGTTAAATCTATGTGGTCTATTGTGTCATTTAAAGCTTCTGTTTCTTATTTATTTTCATTTTGGGTGATCTGTCCATTGGTGTAAGTGAGGTGTTAAAGTCCCCCTCTATGATTGTGTTACTGTCGATTTCCTCTTTTATTGCTGTTAGCAATTGCCTTGTGTATTGATGTGCTCCTATGTTAGGTGAATATATATTTATAATTGTTGTATCTTCTTCTTGGATCGATCCCTTGATCCTTATGTAGTGTCCTTCCTTGTCTCTTGTAACATTCTTTATTTTACTGTCTATTTTATCTGATATGAGTATTGCTACTCCAGCTTTGTTTTGATTTCCATTTGCATGGAATATCTTTTTCCTTTTTCTCAACTTTCAGTCTGTATGTGTCTCTAGGTCTGAAGTGGGTCTCTTGTAGACAGTATTTATGGGTCTTGTTTTTGTATCCATTCAGCAATCCTGTGTCTTTTGGCTGGAGCATTTAATCCATTCACATTTAAGGTAATTATCATTATGTATGTTCCTATGACCATTTTCTTAATTGTTTTAGGTTTGTTTTTGTATGTCCTTTTCTTGTCTTGTGTTTCCTACTTAGAGAAGTTCCTTTTACATTTGTTGTAGAGCTGGTTTGGTGGTGCTGAATTCTATTAGCTTTTGCTTGTTTGTAAAGCTTTTGATTTCTCCATCGAATCTGAATGAGATCCTTGCCGGGTAGAGTAATCTTGGTTGTAGGTTCTTCCCTTTCATCATTTTAAGTATATCATGCCACTCTCTTCTGGCTTGTAGAGTCTCTGATGAGAAATCAGCTGTTAACCTTACAACTTAACAAGGGAATGGGGGTTCCCTTGTATGTTATTTGTCATTTTTCCCTTACTGTTTTCAATAATTTTTCTTTTTCTTTAATTTTTGCCAATTTGACTATTATGTGTCTCAACGTGTTTCTCCTTTGGTTTATCCTCTAGGGGACTCTCTGAACTTCCTGGATTTGGGTGGCTATTTCTTTTCCCATGTCAGGGAAGTTTTCATCTATAGTCTCTTCAAATATTTTCTTGGGTCCTTTCTCTCTCTTTTCTCCTTTTGGAACCCCTATAATGCAAATGTTGTTGTGTTTAATGTTGTCCCAGAGGTCTCTTAAGCTGTCTCCTTTTCTTTTCATTCTTTTTTCTTCATTCTGTTCCACAACAGTGAATTCCACCATTCTGTCTTCCAGGTCCCTTATCCATTCTTCTGCCTCAGTTATTCTGCTGTTGATTCCTTCTAGTGTACTTTTCATTTCAGTTATTGTATTGTTCATCTCTGTTTGTTTGTTCTTTTCTTCTTCTAGTTCTTTGTTAAACATTTCTTTCATCTTCTCCATCCTTACCTCCATTCTTTTTCCAAGATCCTGGATCATCTTCATTGTCATTATTCTGAATTCTTTTTCTGGAAGGTTGCCTATCTCCATTTCATTTAGTTGTTTTTCTGGGGTATTATTTTGTTCCTTCATCTGGTACATAGTTGTCTGCCTTTCCATCTTGTCTATCTTTCTGTGAATGTGTTTTTCGTTCCACAGGCTGCAAGATTGTAGTTCTTCTTGCCTCTGCTAAGGTTTCTTTTTTAAGACCACTAATCCCATTCATGAGGGTTCCACCCTCATGATCTAATCACCTCCCAGAGGCCCCGCCTCCTAATAGTGTTACATTGGGGTTAAGAGTTTAACATGAATTTAAGGGGGATACAAAAATTCTTTCCATTGCACACAGTATATGTTATTAAGTCATCATGCAGTGGGTTCACATCACAAGAGTGGAAGCCCAAAATTAAAACATTTAGTGCTTATATAGAGCAGCTTGTACATCTACCCAATTTTCCTGCTAGAAAAAGAAAGACTTCATTCTTAATCTGAAATATAAAAGAATCTCTTCATACGAGGATTGGAAAGTCTTCATGTTTATTACCCTGAAATTTAATCAAATGTCTCTCAAAAGAAGGAGTGTCTAAGTTTATTATTACTGTGGGACACAACAAATCTTCAGGAAGAGGAGGGAGAATTATCTCTTGGCATTATCTTTATACTGTAATTAATTAAGAAATATTTAAAATTATAAATTATAAAATATTTATAATATATATTTATAATATATATATATTATATATATATTATATATATAATATATATATAATATATATATATAAATTTATAATATAAATTTATAATATATAATATAAAAAATTATAAAATATTTAAAAATAAAATTATAAACTTAAAGTTTTCCAGGGAATATTTTTTCAGTTTTGAGACTCTAAGGTTTCTTAATTTTCTATGTTATTTTATTTATTTAAAATATTATTAAGCTCTAATTAAATAATAATACACATAGTCCTACAAGGCCACTTCCCTCTTAGAAATCACAATCTAGTGTTGAAAACAATGTATACATTGTATACACATAAGTGAACAGAATATTGCCATTTGAACAGGTCTACTAATAGAATTTGACAGTTACAGAGATCAGAGAAAGATTCTCTGAGATACTGATGCTGCTTAATAAAGAATGGATATAATTTACTTAGGCGAACACTCCAAGTAGAGAGATTTGCATGTACCATCCTCCATGGTGGAAGCATACATAGCCTATTCCTAGTCCAGAGCAAATGGAAGTGTAAGAGCAAGTGGGTCCTGGGGTTACAAGGTGCTGCTGTGATAAGGACTTCTCAATTTTTTAGGGCCAATGGGCCTTACATGTCTTAATAAATAAAGAGGCATGGAGGTGTTTTTAGTGGGAGAAAAAGTATGGTCATTTGTAATGACATAGTAATGACAGCCATTACTATGGCTGCTTTTTATCAAAACAGAAGAAGACCTGACTGCCAATATAAATGTGTCTCCCAGTATGAATTCCAGCAAAGTATAGCCCACAATAAAGTAAAAAACAGGTTGCAGACTTCATCTGTAACTAGTATTTCATGAACTATAATATCACATGAATATTATGATGGGCAGAATTCTAAGATGGCCTTAAGATGCCTGCCTGATCCTACTGTGGGGCTCTGTAGTATACTCTTCTCTTGGAGTAAGGAATAATTTGTGAATATGATGGGGTATGATTCCCCTGATTAATTACTAGTTAGTTGATTTAAAAGGAAATTTTTGAGATGGGCATTTACTAATCAAGTATGCCTTTCAAAGGGTCTGTGTGCTCCTGAAGTCAGGGAGATTTTAATGTGAGAGAACAATGGAGGGGCCACATATCGAGGACCTGAGAGTGCCACCTGGGAATGAGAACAGCCCTGGTTTGACAGCCAGTGGGAAAGTGGGGCTGCAGTCATACAAGTTACTAAATTCTTCCAATACCCTGAGTGAGTTTGGGAGAAAACTCAAGTTCACAAGATCATCTCAGTGCCAGCCAGTACATTAATTTCAGCCTGCTGGGAACTGAGAGGAGTATATAGTTATTCTGTGCTCAGATTCTTGACTCATGAAAACAGTAAGATAATTCATGGGTGATGTTGAAAGCACCTAAATTTTGGATAACATGTTATTTAATGGTAGAAAACTGTATGTGTGTGTGTCATACACGCATTTAAAGACTTTTTCTTGAATTGCTCTTAAAAAGCCATTATTCCTGTGTCACTGAATTCCTAACTTTGTTACTAAATTAGGATAAGATTTTAGTCAAAGCTTTGATGAGAATGGTCAGTCATAGCTAAACAAAAATGCACTGATATGAAACTGTAATAGCTCATGGGTCATTAATATTAATTTTGGAAATATGACAGAATTAAGTAAAAAAAAAATTGTTGAGGATACTTTCCAATCAGGTGGATTTGAACAGGCTCAAACACGTAGTTTGAATTGGGGGTGGATGCAGTTGTTCAGTCATAGGTTAAATTAATGTTCTCATCACAGTATCATCCTCTGTATATTAATCTCAGGTCAGTACAGCGCATGACACCTCACCTGAATGGTTTCTAAGCAGTTTTACATATTTTCTAAGCTGAAATTAAGTGGCTTAAAAACTCTAGATCTAATATATTAAAACACAGAGAAATCTTGGTGCCTGACAATTAAATTAGTCTGCATGTCAATCATTTTGTTACCAATTGTATTCTGAATCTAATATGCAATATAACTTTTTATCAGATGTCTGTAGGCTTTACTTAAATTTTTAAATATCAAAATGAAGTTTTAATTACTGAATATAGAATATAAAATATAATTTTGATATTTAAATAAATGTTATTTATTTTACAAGCTTGTAGAAGAGAAAAATGGCTAACTATATTATATATGTATAAAAACATTCATATGTTTATATTATAATTAGTAAAACCAACTAGTAAAAAGCTACTTCCCCAGTGATTTCTGAATATATATATATATATATATATATATATATATATATATATATACACACACACACACTCAGCTGAACAATTCATGTGTTTGATAAACCTGTATGTATATATACATATGTGTGTATAGACCTATGAAAACTTATATATATATAAACCTTTGTGTGTATATATATGTACATTCATATATATCCATATATATCTGTGTATATAGACACCTGTGTGTGTAACTGTATATGTGTATATATGTACCTGTATATATATAAGCTCACATTTATACACACCTACATTCACATAAATGAATGAATAAGAATTCATTTATTTATGGATAGGACTATATATATGTATAATTGGAAAATCTGTATATGCACACACATATACATGTACATATATATGCAAAAAATTTTAATCCCTTTCATCTACCCACAAGATTGAGAATAGTGTACATTTAGTGTACAACAAATATTAGTTGACTGAATGAAATAATACATTTATGAATACTATATAATTAAATACCTATATGTCTCTTTATAGTTAAATGTATTTGTTACATTCCATATAAATATTAATATTATTTCAGAAGGAAATATTATTTTTATTAGTATTAAAATTTTTACTATTCCTCTCAGAGGAAGAAAAATGTCTCCAGCTCAATCTTTTCAATTTTTGTAAAAAGTAAGTTGGAAGTTTTCTCATTGATGAAGAAAGCAATAACATTTGCTCTCTTTTGAGTGACACACTAGACAAATACAGAACATTTTGTTACTACAATGTACAGGGAGATGCATTTCCCAAAGATGTCAAAAGCTTGACAATTATATGTTAATGATTATGTCTGTCCTTTGATGAACTATAGCATAAAAACAATCCATGAAAGATAAGTATGAAGCAAGATGAGCCAAAATATTATACTCTTTTGAAATTATAATTTCTAATCATTATAATTGCCCAATATTTTAACATATTTCAAAATATGTTATTCAACTTTCAGTGGTTTAATTAGCAATACCTTCACACTAATTGAAAGATGTTGAATTAAAAATATGAAGTACAAAGAAAGGAGGTTTCTAAAAATGAGGTGTTGATATATCTATATAAGGAAAGGGGGAAGGGATAAATTGGGAGATTGGGATTGACATATACACACTACTATATACAAAATAGATAACTAATAAGAACCTACTGTACAGCACATGGAATTCTACTACTCTGTAATGCCCTACATGGGAATAGAATCTAATAAACAGTGGATATATGTATATGAGTAAGTGATTCATTTTGCTGTACAGCAAAACTAACGAAACATTATAAATCAACTACAAAAAAAATCGCTAACCTGAAACATTACCTAGGTCTAATATTTTGACATTGTGTGTTCAGTATTTAGATATTGTTAAATTGTCAAATGAGGATAATATTTGAGCTAAGGGAGTTAAAACTAAAAGTGTTTTTCAGTGAATTGTCTTAATGATATTATTGTAAATTGGCATCTATACGGAGATGCAGAAATGGATGTACAATAATTGGTTAGGTTGTATACTATGTGTTATATGATAGGAAATATTGGTATAACTCCCTTCTCCTAGTATGCCACACATTATATATTGTAGCTATAATGCTTAAGAGAATCAATGAAGGATATGACTTAATGGTAGAAACAAATAAATTGGTTGGTATTATTTATTATATTAATTGTGCTATCAATATATTATAATTTAAAAACCCATTTTATTAATAGAATAAATATTTATATTTATTCTATTATCCAGAATATATAGAACGTAAACTATTGAAGTTCTGTCATAAAAGCCTGTTTTAAACACACAAACACACACACACACACACACACAGAGGTTAAATTAGCATAATCTATTTAGCCAGTAAAATTTTAATGTTCCCATTTCTGTAGGCAAAACTAGACTTGAAGATTAAGTATTCTGAGAAAGATCATGCAGTCAGTAAGCAGCTAAATCTGTTCATATTCAAAACTTATTCTTGTAACCATCCTACTTATACTGCAGCTCACATAATTAGTTGAACTTTTGACATATAAAAAAATTATTGATAAATTATTGAGGAAAAATTTTTTATTTAAAAAATAATTTTGATTGACTTTGAAATCTTTGAATGAATTGCTGGAGTAAAACCTTGACTTCTAACTGTGCTTATTCCTCTCATTACTGTTTTCTTTTGTGTTTTTTTTTTGTTTTTTTTGCAGTATGCTGGCCTCTCACTGTTGTGGCCTCTCCCATCGCGGAGCACAGACTCCGGACACGCAGGCTCAGTGGCCATGGCTCACGGGCCTAGCCGCTCCGTGGCATGTGGGATCTTCCCGGACCGGGGCACGAACCCATGTGCCCTGCATCGGCAGTCGGACTCTCAACCACTGCGCCACCAGGGAACCCCTCATTGCTGTTTTTAATAAGAAATCAAGTAAAAGGAAAACAAACGCAGAGAATAGAATAAAGAAGGCATTACTTATTTAATTTGTCAATGTACAAATCTTTTTATACAGTAAAGTGCTTACAAAGTAGCTGTTCAATATTGTCTTCTTTCAGAATAAAATGAAGGTTTGACTGACAAACAATACAACTTTAATTTTTTAAGTGAATTGGATTTTCTGAGTCCTAGATGTTTTGTCCCTGTAGGATCAATGAATTCACTTCTTTTTCTAGATGGAAACAGTTGCATTGGAGATTGTGCCTCCCTTTTGCTGTCCATTATAAAGCCTAAGAGATTAGCCAGACAATGTCAATTTGTGTGTTACATTTCCAGTTTGGTTCCCAGGAATCAGAAAAAAAGAACAGCAGGGCTTCCCTGGTGGCGCAGTGGTTGAGCGTCCACCTGCCAATGCAGGGGACACGGGTTCGTGCCCCGGTCCAGGAGGATCCCACGTGCCGTGGAGCGACTGGGCCCGTGAGCCATGGCCGCTGGGCCTGTGCATCCGGAGCCTGTGCTCCGCAGCGGGAGAGGCCACAATGATGAGAGGCCCGCATACAGCAAAAAAAAAAAAAAAGAAAAAAGAAAAAAAGAACAACAATGGGAACTAGGAGTCTGGTCCTGCTCTTTAAATGATGTTTCAAAAGAAAAGATTCATGTGCCTGTTACTAGCTCTTCTGAGGATGCTAAGCAGACAAGAAGTCCTATTAATGACTCTTTTTGTGAAAATGGAAACATTTCATGAAAAGGAAACAACCAGGAAACTAATTCTAGATAAGTAAGTTGGGATCAGAAAGGAAGACATTCAGACTAGCTTGTTAGTTTAAAGTAAGGATGACAGGAAAGCAGTCAGGGAGAAACAAATCATTTTATCCATCTAAAATATTGATTTTTCAGGATAATAAACTATCACTATTGAATTTATCTATATTAAGATTGAAATTTGGCATTCTAAATGACAAAAACAAAATTAATAGTATATTTAAAAAATAAATTTTAGTCAATTTGATGACCTTATGTAAACTGAATTGTGTAAACAATTTGGTTTTCCAAAATATACTCATTAGAACTTATATTCCAATTGATTTTTACAGGTGTTGAAAGGGTTCTGTAGGAAATTGAGTATAAAATTTTATATAAACTGTTTTATGTGATACAAAATCCCTCATAGCCTTTAATATATTAATATGCACTGTGAATCTCTAAGATTAGAATAATTTTCAGTATTTCCTCAGCAATTTCCCATTTTTTCTCATTCATTCATTCATTTACTCACTCACTCAGTAAAATTTTTTTTTCAGTATCTTCCAAATAAAAGGCACTGTAGAACAGCCTAGAAGGCCCTAGCAATATACCAAGGAACAAAAGAGACAAAACTTCCTACCTTCATAGAATTTACATTCTAATTGAGCATCTTGTGGGTCTAATGTTCTCTGTAGCAGTCTTTGAAAACTACTGACCAGATATATACACACTGTCTCAGAATTTAAATTGGGTAATAGGTAACCCTTGTCTGAAGTGGGATAGTACAGTGTCTTTGGATATTTTGTTAGCAGAGATCTTGAGACTATTTATTTGATGCCACTTTTAGAATATGTATTCCAGTAATAATGCCATTCAATATAAAAAGTTGATAAATTAGAAGATAAAAGGACAATAATCATAAATATCATTTGAGAAGTCAGACACATAAGCTAAACAGTAGATTAAAAAATCATACAATTTCATAGTAAGTGTTGTAAATATAAATTAAAAGAAATGATTCACTGAAAATTTCAAAATTTTAAGGCACAAGTGGCAGGATTTTGATTATTCTCTAACAGAATACAGTCTAAATGCAAAGTGATATTCTTTTCAATTTAGCCAGAGACCACCACACAGCTTTTGGTAGCCTGAGGATCCCGATAATTGACATTACTAGCTGAAAAATTATTTATGAAAAGTGAAGCAATTGTTCTGTGGTATCATTTCAAGTAGTGGTCAAGCCAACCTAATGCAATGATACTCACTGGAAGCAACAAGGATGTCCCCCAAGTGTGACAGTTGCCTGAACATGAGGCTATTGACGTTCGATTACCAGTGGCTGTGCCCAGATGTTATCAAAGGGAATCTCATGAACACGTGAGACAGGACATATACACTTTTTAGGAATGTTGCATGTGGCTCATGTTCTTCACTGAAATGAGATAAGAATCACTGAAGGTGAATCTTCACATAAATTGATCACTTGAAATCTCAATCACCAAAAATTTTTTGTTAATTCTCACAATGGTTTACAACTATTACTTATTATTTATAGTAAGCTGCCATCTGTTGAGCTCTATAATGTACCTGCACATTTCATATCATCTCACTTAGCCCTTTCAGTCCAGCAAATTAGTTATAATCATCTTAATGTTGCAGAAGAAGAAACAGAGACACATCAAAATTAAATAACAGACGGAGTTCACACAGTGGTCCTGATATTTAAAATTTGATCTATGAGAGGCGAAGGATAGCACTGGTTCCACCATTCTCTATTTTTTTACTCAAACTCGAATTACTTTTTTAAGACAATGATAAACATAGGGTCCTCAACATGTTAGAACAGTGCTTAGCACATAGGGAGTACTCAAAAAATATTTGTAGGTAAAATTAGCAATATAAATATAATTAAAAGTTTTTACTCTCATTTACAAATGAATAAATTCCATAGTAAGATTGAACATAAAGGTGATCATTATCTAGCATGAAGAAGTGACTGTTCTGTTTTTCATTACCATCCAAAATTATGTTTAAAATTTGCTTTCTATTTTGAGATACCACTTTTCAAGCATATTTTTCCCACTCTACTCCTTTAAACTCATTTGAATATATAAATTGACTCTTGGGTATTCAAATATACATCACAATTTGAATTAAATTAAATTCCATATAAAATAAGACCAGTAGTTAAATTGGTTTCTTTTTATTGTATGTTTACTTTATTTTTGCTAGCAGAATGTATTACTTAAAGGAAGACAGTTTTTGGTGTTTACAAATGTGTCCTAGTGTGCAAGTTCGGAAAAAATTGCAACCAACTCAGTTCTATTAGTCAATACTTATTGACCACAATCAGAGTTAGTTTTTCAGGTATAGTGATCATAAATTATAGCAATAACATTTATTTTTATAATAATAAATTATAACTTTAATTAGAAACTCTCTCATGTGATGTTTTCCATTTGTGATAACCTCTTTATTGGTATTTAGAGCCCTCATATACAATAAATACTCTATTAAGGCTTCAACCTAATAGTTTGTATAAATCAAAAATTCAAAAGCTGACCTCAATGAAAAAATTGTTATCATTATTATCATGTTGTTTAGTATTTATTGTGGACCACATTTCTTCACTGAGCTTTGACATTATTTTTATTGGTTTTAAAGGTCTCAGTAAAATACCTATAAAAAATGAAAACAATTTTCTGTTTGCCAAACTTGGATGGCTATTATTTTAAACTTGAGGTTACCTATATTTCAAATTAACTAAAATTTTATTTGAGGAAAGGAGACCAGAAAAGTTGAGCTAAATAACTTCAAGGATGTCTAAAATATGAAAAATGCTCTTACATCCTTTTTTACATTTTATTTTGATATTATTCCAAATCATTCAATAATCAAACCAATTAGCAGTAGATATTGTTTTCCATTCTCCCATGCTAAGTTCTATATTTTGGTTTAACTTTTTAGAACGATATGTTGCAAAGACAATCCCATATTCACAAACCTCTGCATTCTCTAATATAGTACCCCCCCCACACACAAAAAGAAATACTAGAAATTCTGCTCAATTTTGAAATATAGATGTTATTAAAAGAGATAATCATTCAAGAAAATATTACTTGAGAGTAAATTTTGTGGTAGTTACCATGTTATTCTTTAAGAGGTGCACAAAATATAAGATATAGCTTTGAATTAAGTTGGGAACGTAAAATATAATAAATTAAAATAGAGGGTAAACAAATGTAGGAATGTTGAGGTAAAAAGCATTTATTTGTGTTGGTGAAGGTGAGAGAAGTTATTTTGGAATCTGTTAGAATTCATTGCAATTCAACAACCAAGCAGTAAAAGTTAGGATCATGTTCAGCTGAGAGTAAGAGAGATCAAAATTCCCCAGTGGTTTAAACACTCAGAGTATATAGAGGTGTGCGTCTATGGTTGATGCAGAATCTCTGCTCTATCACAAAGCGCTCACAGACTCAGTCTCTTCAATCCATTGTTGTGCCATCCCTAAAGTATCGTCCATATCTGCAGAGTCCAAAGAACAGCTTACATTTCAGATATTAGCATGGAGAAAGGAATGAATAAGGGGCAAAAGTCACATATAATTTTTGTGCTTATTAAAGGATAACCAAGACTGCCTTAAAGTTCTTCTCAGCTTGACCAAAATTTCTAGAGGTTTCTTCCTAACTATAGGTCCCTGATCTCTCTTTTGTTAAAACATTTAATTTAGAAAACTTGTAATTTTTTAATTACAAGTTTTCTACCCTCTACCCTCCTTTTTTAATGTGAGGTTGTTATGGTTTTTCTGGGGGGTCATATATGGACCTTTACTCTGCAACTTTGCTAAATTCACTTATTAGCTTTTGTAAATATTTCTATAGACTCCTTAAGATTTTCTACAGGTACACAATCATGTCACCTATGAATAAAAGCAGTTTACTTCTTGCTTTCCAATTTTTACACTATTAATTTCTTTTACTTGCCTAATTGCACCAGTTAGGACCCCCAGTAATATGTGGAATAGACATGGAAAGAGCAGATATCCTCACCATGTGCCCATTTATAGGGGGAAAATCATTTAGTCTTTCATCATGAAGTATGATGTTGGCTGTAGGTTCTTTTTTTGTTTTTGTTTCTTTCAAACCCACATATGCAGAGCTCTGTTCTTTATTGTACAGATGTTTTTGTGTTTGTGTGTGTGTGTCTTTTAATAAGGTAACAGATGAAATCTTTCTGCTATCTACGATGATTTAGATAAGAAGTAAATGTCCTTTCTCCGTATAATCCTCCCTCTGGCTTCATGTAAAGGATTTTAAGACCCTAAGAGTTGATGGAGTCACAGACTGGAAGAGCCTGGTCCCCAAATTACCATATAGAGGAAAGTCATCTGCCCGTCCACCAAGAAAAAACAGTGTTCAGCAACTAAACTTTTGTGGTTTATTTGTTGCAGCAACTTTTACTCTAACAAATACAAAAGTTAAATTCCTAATGTAAATACACACAATTACAAATCTTTCCCTAATGTAGCTACACTTTAGAACAAAATGTAAGGTAATTGTACTCAAGGAAGAATGTTGTTTGAAAGGCAGGTATATTGAATAATATCCCCTAAACTGAGAAAGAACTTTGAGACCAAAAAACAAAGCAGGCAACTCCATAAAGTACAATTGTGAAGTTTATTGCAGGTAACTTACAGGCAGGTAGACAGTGATCCGGAAGCATTTGTAGCTACACTCTGCACCCCTGAAAGGGGCATAGGGGAATTTAATGGGCTCAAAGCTAAATGTAGAATCTGACTACTAAGGAGGAAGTATACCCAAGCAAATGGGACCCAGGGGTTTTTCCTCCCCTGGTGGTCTCATGTCCATCATTCCTCATGGACCATTAAACGTCTGCGTAAGCAAAGGCATTCTTCCACTTTTCATAACAGATGAAGGCAAGGGTAAAGTTGATAGGAAACTTATCTGACTTGGGCGCATTCCTTGTGAGTAGGCTAGAGTGCAGCCATGCAGAAACGGGAGGGGTTAGGACTGGGAACCTAAAATGGAGCTGACAAAATGGAGTCAGTGTGGTCCAGCCACACGAATGTTAAGACTTTCCTGAGCCAGCATCATATATGATTATATGATCTGCTGACCCCAATATTGTGATTTTCTTTACCTTTTAACCCCCTTCACCTATTTCTTTAATCCCTCACCCCACTTCTGACAACCATCAATCTGTTCTCTGTATCTTGTTTGTTTATTTTGTTCGTTTAGATTCCACATACAAGGGACTCTGAAAATAATATTGCATATTGAAAGACTTGCCAAAATTATGGTAACATTCAAGTCTCATTATTTTGGCACTTGGAGAATTAGTGACTAAATGGTTGCATGGAAATATTATTAGTTGCCTCCAAATGTTGGTTATCTTTTTCTTTCATAAAAGTAGAAATTTTTACTCAACATATGGCTGCTCAGAAGGAAGACTACATTTCCCAGTGGCCTTGCAACAAAATTCTGTTCAAGCTGATTGGGTGGAAATTAATATGATTAATAAAGAACATATCTCTCATATCTGTCATTAAATAATTACTATACGAAATCCCACCATTCCAAAGTAGTCACTGTCAAAAATATTTTTCCATTTGTTTTCCCAAGCCAGATTAGCATTCAGTAAACAAAATTAACATTGTACTCAGGATTAGGCATACATTGATAAACTACATTGTTTCCTCTCTCAAAAAGATCACAATTTAGCTGTATATGCTTGGAAAACATTCAAACTAATGTTACAGGGGTTTATTTTGTATTCTTGTATTTGAAATGCAGAGGTAAAACAGAGAAACTGTCCTTAGCACACATTAAAACACTTTATTAAAGCTTGAATATTCTAGAAGCGAAGTTCAGTTGTAAATAACTAAAGAGATGTCAAAGGAACAAATAAAGAATACTAAAACAGACTTTAACATTAACAGCCAGTTTCAAATGGAAGAAATAATAACAGTAATGAAGAATTTAACTCTTAAAGACAAATCTCCAGTAAAATCCCTTTCAACATGATAAATAATTTTTTATAGTAAACAATTACTTCATGCTTGTTTAACAATGACTCTAGATCAGAATAAATTTGACTAAATACTATACTACTCAAGGAGCACAGACTTGTCAAACTACTGTAAATGATATGAATGCTCTTTTGAACAAATAATAATAGCCAAAAATCTAAGCTAATTAATCAAGGCCTAAAAGCACTTACAAAATTATAGTGTGTCAGCTTCTCTGACTCTCCATCTTGAGAGTCTTTACACTTAACATGTCTACAGAGCTTTACAATTTAATTTTTATCCCACAATGTATTTCTTGTCCTACAATGCTGGCTTACATGTTACTGCTTCGAAATAGATTATAATCTTGGTGTTATATTTTTTGGTAGCTTTAAAAATTTTTCATTTCTTCTCCTATGTACTTCTTATCAACATATTACCTTAACTTTCTCTCTTGGTCTCACTCATACACTGCTACTTTCCTAGTTTTGCTTATTTGTTTGTTTATGTCTCTAGTCTGTCCTAGAGTCTATTTTAACACACTACAAAATGTGTATAAAACAGCTGAAGGAATATAAATAAAAAACAATGAATATAATTGAAACTTTAGAAGGAGTATTGGAAATTGCTTCATATCAAGAATAGGAAGGACCCTAGAGGAGAAGAGAATGCATAGAAAACTAACAAGGAAATCAAAAGCTATCATTTAGTGAAGGATAACCCAATGAAAACATAACAAAAAGGAATGAAGGATGAGTAAAAGGAATTAATGGGATCTAAATGTTGATTAGAAGTTCTGAGATTTGATTCAAACAGTTATAGGCCATCCTTTTAAATCCCCAAACAAAATGTACTACATGGTTTATTCAATTAACAAATAACATATTTATTCTTTGAACAAATACATTGCAAATGCCCAATCAACATACTATTTGGTAGAAAGCTTTTTTCTCTCTTTATCTTCCTTTCTTTTCTTTTTTTTCCCTCTTTTCCTATTTATTTTCTTTTCTTTTCCTTACTCTTTTTTTTCTTTCTGTTCTTTTCCTTTTTTAAGAAGAGACCTATTCAAGAACAATATGAGCTATACTACCTAAGAGTTAAAAACTCACTAACACTTGACAGTCACTTAATCTATGGGTGTTCTTGGACAAATTTCTATACTTTAAACAACTATGCAATTCATTAATAGGATTATTAAGAGGATTTAATGAGATAATATCTATTGTTTTTTAACTTCACTTTTCTTAATAGCCTGCTATTAACTTTGTGGCTGAGGACATGTCTCTGACATACAAATCATCATCACTTCACATATAGCCAAATCAAGCAGTATCTTTTGAGGCTCCTTCTACTCTTCTTCACATACTAATATTGCACTGTCCCAGGATACCTTTTCTATCTACCTTCACTCTCTAGATAATAACATCCAGTCATATGTCTTTAAATACTATTAACATATTGAAAACATCATCATTTATATCTTCAGCTCATTATTGCCAACTTTCTCCACAATGCTTCTAATTGAATGACAAATCAATATCTTAAACTTGAAGTCTATAATCAAACTCCTGAAACTGCTCAAAATCTTCTCCAGCCTCAGCCTGTCATAACGTAGTTTATGGCAGCCCAAACTTCTAATTGCTCAGGCCAAATATCTTAGTGCTATCCTTGAATTCTCCCCTTCTCCCTCTGCTCTCATTCAGTATATCTGAAAATTTTGTCAGTACTTTTAAAATATATGCAAAAGTTAAGCACCTTTCATCATCCTTATACACTCTGTCCAAAGCCATCACTAAAATTTCTCTTGTGGTAATCCAGTCTCCAAAATGGAAATGTGGCTTCCACACTTGTCCTTCTTCAGTTTATTCTCTGAAGAGTTACTGGAATATTTCTCTCAAAATACAACTCATAACCTGTCACTCCTCTGCTCAAACTCAGAGTAAAAGCCAATTATCATTATCTCACTGATCTCATCCCTTGCTACACTCCACTGGGTTGATGCACTTTCAAAATACCTTACTTACTCTACTTTATAGCATTTATCATATTCTGAAATATTTAACGATTTATAATTATATAATTGTTTATAATTATATGTGTGTGTGTGTGTGTGTGTATTATTTATTTTATCCCCTCTCCCCCAACTAGGGAAGAGAAGGAAAACTCCTCAAGGGAGGGATCTGTGACTGATTTCTTCACTGGTGTGTACTAGGAGCCTAGGATTGTGCCTGGCATGTAGAGGGGCACAACCAATATTAGTCAAATAAGTAATTTCTGCTCAGTGTCTCAGTTGTATGTGACAGGATTAACTACTCCCTTCTTACAAAACTTTACTCTCTGGTTTCTGTTTCATGAAGCATTCGTGCTTTATATCCTGCCTCATTTTCACTCCTCTACCTCCACCTCTTATCCCCATGTTGACATTCATTCCTGATCTTTCTTCTTTTTTTCTCTCTGCACTATTTTTGTAGGTACTATCAACCAGTTCATGGGTTTCAATGCCAAATATATGGTGACACATTTATACAAGTTTCTCCATCAAAAACCTAAATATTTTTTGCTAGACACATGAATCCAACTTTCTACTTGACATATTGATTTGGTTAGCTCACCATCATTTCCAGCTGAACAGAATGTGCCAATCATCATATTTCTCCTAAAAACCTATTCATACTGACTTCAACAAATTTGCATCATTTGCAAATTAAAGTTAGAAACTCAGAATCCTATTAAATATATTTACTTCTATTTTATTAAATTATAATTGTGTTTTCATATACTATATGTGTTTACCTCTTTATTATTAATTTTCTCCCAGTTTACTAAACTCCATGAGACCAAGGAAAATGTCTAGTTTTATCACCACTGTAAATATAATTTGTGTTGTTTGTGTGTGCATTTATATTGCTGTTTGATAAATATTCTGAATGAACTATTATTATTTCGATGACATCTATATTTATTATTATAAAACATGATTATTGATTCTTCTAAGAAGATTACTACACAGTTAAGAAAAAAATAATGCACAACAATAATAATTTTTAATGTCATAACATTTTAGTGGTTGAGAGGAACTCTGGGGAAATTAAATTAGCTTTCTCCTTTCACAGATAATTTAAAGCCCTTAGAAGTTAGACAAATTAACAGTGCTTATACATAAGCAGTGACAGAATACATCTAGAGCCCAATTATTCCTTTTAGACTTTTCATTATCACTTTTTTAAAACTTTTGATTCAGCCACATTATTATGAGTATATATCATTATATTCTAGTAGTTACATTTTATTTGTCCAACTAGCCTACTGTTACAATATAAGAAACATGAATGCAGGGAATATATTTACCTTATTAAATATGGTCTAGTGCAATCTAGTACAATGTCAATCTCATTAGAGCATTCAATAAATGTTTTTGGATGACTATGAAAATGTTGAGTCCTTGAAACAACAATATTGTCTCTTCATGAATAAAGCATACAAATTAAAAATTTCAGGCTTTAGAAGAATGTAATAAATAATAACAATTTAATATACCCATAAGCTTAATATTTTGAAACTCTTGGTGCTCTTTGTATTATTTGAAAATAAAATAATGTGAGAATGCCTATATTTTTGCCCTTAATTTCAGATGCTTAATCATTTTTTTACATTTAATATATGAATAAATTATCTTTTTATTCTAGTACATATAGCAGCATTTTCATGAGTTAATAAAAAATATATAAAATACAATTTTGTACTTTTATAAAGGTGATTCTCTTTTCCACATAGTATTTTAAGCATTGCAAGCTATATATTATTACTATAATGAAGGAAGCCTTAGTATTACTAAGAATATTATAGTATTTCAGGGACTTTCCTGGTGGCGCAGTGGTTGAGAATCTGTCTGCAAATGCAGGGGACACAGGTTTGAGCCCTGGTCTGGGAAGATCTGACATGCCGCGGAGCAACTGGGCCCATGAGCCTGCACATCTGGAGCTTGTGCTCCACAAGAAGAGAGGCCACAACAGTGAGAGGGAGGCCCAGGCAATGTAATGAAGAGTGACCGCCACTCGCCACAACTAGAGAAAGCCCTCACACAGAAACGAAGACCCAACAGAGCCAAAAATAAATTAATTAATTAATTAACTTAAAAATATATATATACTACAGTGTTTCAAACACAAATTAAAGTGTATCAGCATTACTTTTTACTTTAATGATTCTGGATTTTTCACTTCATAACCCTGTTTATTCCTTCAGTATTTTTATACAAAATAAACAGAATTTTCTTTTAAAAATATTTCTATTAAAAATCAGAGTTATGGAGGAGACAGGAGAAGATGGCAGAAGAGTAGAACGTGGAGATCAACTTCCTCCCCACAGATACATCAGAAATACATCTACACGTGGAACTGCTCCTACAGAACACCCACTGAATGCTGGCAGAAGACCTCAGACCTCCCAAAAGGCAAGAAACTCCCCACGTACCTGGGTAGGGCAAAAGAAAAAAGAAAAAACAGAGACAAAAGAATAGGGACGGGACCGCACCAGTGGGAGGGAGCTGTGAAGGAGGAAAGGTTTCCACACTCTAGGAAGCCCCTTCATGGGTGGAGACTGCGGGTGGCAGAGGGGGGAAGATTCAGAGCCATGGAGGAGATCGCAGCAACAGGGGTGCAGAGGGCAAAGCGGAGAGATTCTCACATGGAGGATAGGTGCCGACCAGCACTCACCAGCCCGAGAGGCTTGTCTGCTCACCTGCTGGGAGGGGTGGGGGCTGGGAGCTGAGGCTTGGGCTTCAGAGCTTATATCTCAGGGAGAGGGCTGGGGTTGGTGGCGTGAACACAGCCTGAAGGGGTTAGTGCACCACGGCTAGCCTGGAGGGAGTCTGGGAAAAGTCTGGAGCTGTCGAAGAGACAAGAGACTTTTTCTTGCCTCTTTGTTTCCTGGTGCACAAGGAGAGTGGATTAAGAGTGCAGCTTAAAGGAGCTCCAGAGATGGGTGCGAGCCACGGCTATCAGCCCGGACCCCAGAGACAGGCATGAGATGCTAAGGCTGCTGCTGCCACCACCAAGAATCCTGTGTGCGAGAACAGGTCACTATCCCCAACTCTGCTCCCAGGAGCCTGTGCAGCCTGCCACTTCCAGGGTCCCGTGACCCAGAGACAACTTCCCTGGGAGAACGCACAGTGCACCTCAGGATGGTGCAACATCACGCCAGCCTCTGGTGCCGCAGGCTCGCCCCGCATTGGTATCCCTCCCTCACCCCGGCCTGAGTGAGCCAGAGCACCCAAAGCAGATGCTCCTTTAACCCCGTCCTGTCTGAGCGAAGAACAGACACCCTCAGGTGACCTACATGCAGAGGCAGGGCCAAATCCAAAGCTGAACCCCGGGAGCTGTGCAAACAAAGAAGAGAAAGGGAAATCTCTCCCAGCAGCCTCAGGAGCAGCAGATTAAATCTCCACAATCAACTTGATGTATCCTACATCCGTGGAATACCTGAATAGACAACAAATCATCCCAAATTAAGGAGGTCGACTTTGGGAGCAAGATAGAATATTTTCCCCCTTTCCTCTTTTTTCGAGTGTGTATGTGTATGCTTCTGCGTGAGATTTTGTCTGTATAGCTTTGCTTTCACCATTTGTCCTAGGGTTCTGTCTATACTTTTTTATTTTTTTCTTTACTTTTTAAATTTTTTTTCTTAGTAATTATTTTTTATTTTAATAACTTTATTTTATATTAATAACTTTATTTTATTTTATCCTCTTTTTTGTTCATTTGTTTGTTTCTTTCTTTCTTTCTATTTTTTCTCCCTTTAATTCTGAGCCATGTGAAGGACAGTCTCTTGGTGCTTCAGTCAGTTGTCAGGGCTGTGCTGCTGAGGTGGGAGAGGCAAATTCAGGACACTGGTCCACAAGAGACCTCCCAGCTCATGTAATATCAAACGGTGAAAATCTCCAAGAGATCTCCATCTCAACACCAACACCCAGCTTCACTCAATGATAAGCAAGCTACAGTGCTGGACACCCTATGACAAACAACTAACAAGACAGGAACACAGCCCCATCCATTAGCAGAGAGGCCGCCTAAAATCATAATAAGGCCACAGACACCCAAAACACACCACCAGATGTGGACCTGCCCACCAGAAAGATAAGATTCAGACCCATCAACCAGAACACAGGCAATAGTCCCCTCAACAAGAAAACATACACAACCCACTGAACCAACCTTAGTCACTGGGGACAGACACCAAAAACAACAGGAAATATGAACCTGCAACCTGCAAAAAGGAGACCCCAAACACACTAAGATAAGCAAAATGAGAAGACAGAAAAAAACACAGCAGATGAAGGAGCAAGGTAAAAACCCAAGAGACCTAACAAATGAAGAGGAAATAGGCAGTCTACCTGAAAAAGAATTCATAATAATGATAGGAAAGATGATCCAAAATCTTGGAAAGAGAATAGACAAAATGCAAGAAACATTTAACAAGGACCTAGAAGAACTAATGAGGAAATAAGCAATGATGAACAACACAATAAATGAAATTAAAAATACTCTAGAAGAGATCAATAGCAGAAGAGGCAGAAAAACGGATAAGTGACCTCCAAAATAAAATAGTGGAAATAACTACTGCAGAGCAGAATAAAGAAAAATAATGAAAAGAACTGAGGACAGTCTCAGAGACCTCTGTGACAATATGAAATGCAGCAACATTCGAATTATAGGGATCCCAGAAGAAGAAGACAAAAAGAAAGGGACTGAGAAAATATTTGAAGAGATTATAGTTGAAAACTTCCTTAAGATGGGAAAGGAAATAGTTAATCAAGTCCAGGAAGCACAGAGAGTCCCATACAGGATAAATGCAAGGAGAAACATGCCAGGACACATATTAATCAAACTGTCAAAAATTAAATACAAAGAAAACATATTAAAAGCAACAAGGGAAAAACAACAAATAACACAGAAGGGAATCCCCAAAAGGTTAACAGCCGATCTTTCAGCAGAAGCTCTGCAAGCCAGAAGGAACTGGCAGGACATATTTAAAGTGATGAAGGAGAAAAACCTACAACCAAGATTACTCTACACAGCAAGGATCTCATTCAGATTTGATGGAGAATTAAAACCTTAATAGACAAGCAAAAGCTAAGAGAGTTCAGCACCACCAAACCAGCTTTACAACAAATGCTAAAGGAACTTCTCTAAGCAAGAAACATAAGAGAAGGAAAAGACCTACAATAACAAACCCAAAACAATTAAGAAAATGAGAATAGGAACATACATGTTGATAATTACCTTAAATGTAAGTGGATTAAATGCTCCCACCAAAGGTCACAGACTGACTGAATGGATACAAAAACACGATCTGGATATACACTGTTTACAAGAGACCCACTTCAGACGTAGGGACACATACAGACTGAAACTGAGGGGATGGAAAAAGATATTCCATGCATATGGAAATCAGAAGAAAGCTGGAGTAGCAATTCTCATATCAGACAAAATAGACTTTAAAATAAAGACTATTACAAGAGGCAAAGAAGCACACTACATAATGATCAAGGGATCGATCCAAGAAGAAGAAATAACAATTGTAAATATTTATGCACCCAACATAGGAGCACCTTAATTCATAAGGCAAATACTAACAGCCATAAAATCGACAGAAATCGACAGAAACACAATCACAATAGGGGACTTTAATACCCCACTTTCACCAATTGACAGATCATCGCAAATGAAAATAAATAAGGAAACACAAGCTTTAAATAATACATTAAACAAGATGGACTTAATTGATATTTATAGGACATTCCATCCGAAAACAACAGAATACACATTTTTCTCAAGTGCTCATGGAACATTCTCCAGGATAGATCGTATCTTGGGTCACAAATGAAGCCTTGGTAAATTTAAGAAAATTGAAACTGTATCAAGTACCTTTTCCAACCACAATGATATGAGACTAGATATCAATTACAGGAAAAGATCTGTAAAAAATACAAACACATGGAGGCTAAACAATACAATACTTAATAATGAAGTGATCATTGAAGAAATCAAAGAGGAAATCAAAAAATACCTAGAAACAAATGACAATGGAGATACGATAAACCAAAACCAATGGGATGCAGCAAAAGCAGTTCTAAGAGGGAAGTTTACAGCAATACAATCCTACATTAAGAAACAGGAAACATCTCAAATAAACAACCTAACCTTGCACTTAAAACAATTAGAGAATGAAGAATAAAAACCCCCCAAAGTTACCAGAAGGAAAGAAATCATAAAAATCAGATCAGAAATAAATGAAAAAGAAATGAAGAAAACAATAGCAAAGATCAATAAAACTAAAAGCTGATTCTTTGAGATAAACAAAATTGATAAACCATTAGCCAGACTCCTGAAGAAAAAAATGGGAGAAGAATCAAATCAATAGAATTAGAAATGAAAAAGGAGAAGTAACAACTGACACTGCAGAAATACAAAGGATCATGAAAGATTACCAGAAGCAACTCTATGCCAATAAAATGGACAACCTGGAAGAAATGGAAAATTCTTAGAAATGCACAACCTGCTGAGACTAAACCAGGAAGAAATATGAACAGACCAATCACAAACACTGAAATTGAAACTGTGATTAAAAATCTTCTAACAAACAAAAGCCCAGGACAAGATGGCTTCACAGGAGAATTCTGTCAAACACTGAGAGAAAAGCTAACACCTATCTTTCTCAAACTCTTCTAAAATGTAGCAGAGGGAGGAACACTCCCAAACCCATTATACAAGGCCGCCATAACCCTGATACCAAAACCAGACAAAGATGTCACAAAGAAAGAAAACTACAGGCCAATATCACTGATGAACATAGATGCAAAAGTCCTCAACAAAATACTAGCAAACAGAATCCAACAGCAGATTAAAAGGATCATACACCATGATCAAGTGGGGTTTATTCCAGGAATGCAAGGATTCTTCAATATACGCAAATCTATCAATGTGATACACCATATTAAAAAATTGAAGGAGAAAAAAACATATGATCATCTCAATAGATGCAGAGAAAGCTTTTGGCAAATTTCAACACCCATTTATGATAAAAACCCTGAAGAAAGTAGGCATAGAGGGAACTGTTCTCAAACTAATAAAGGCCATATATGACAAACCCACAGCCAACATCATCCTCAATGGTGAACAACTGAAACCATTTCCTCTAAGATGAGGAACAGGACAAAGTTGCCCACTCTCACCACTCTTATTCAATATAGTTTTGTAAGTTTTAGCCACAGCAATCAGAGAAGAAAAAGAAATAAAAGGAATCCAAATCAGAAAAGAAGAAGTAAAGCTGTCACTATTTGCAGATGACATGATAATATACATAGAGAATTCTAAAGATGTTACCAGAAAACTACTAGAACTAAACATTGAATTTGTTAAAGTAGCAGGATACAAAATTAATGCACAGAAATCTCTGGCATTCTTACACACTAGTGATGAAAAATCTTAAAGTGAAATTAAGAAAACACTCTCATTTACCATTGCAACAAAAAGAATAAAATATCTAGGAATAACCCTACCTAAGGATACTAAAGACCTGTATGCAGAATATTATAAGACACTTATGAAAGCAATTAAAGATTATACAAAAAGATAGAGAGATATACCATGTTCTTGGATTGGAAGAATCAACATTGTGAAAATTATTCTACTAGCCAAAGCAATCTACAGATTCAATGCAATCCCTATCAAACTACCACTGGCATTTTTCACAGAATTAGGGCAAAAAATTTCACAATTTGTATGGAAACACCAAAGACTCCCAATAGAGAAAGCAATCTTGAAAACAAAAAAAGGAGCTGGAGGAATAAGGCTCCCTGATTTCAGACTATACTACAAAGCTACAGTAATCAAGACAGTATGGTACTGGCACAAAAACAGAAAGATAGTTCAATGGAACAGGACAGAAAGCCCAGAGATAAACCTACACACATATGGTCACCTTATCTTTGATAAAGGAGGCCAGAAAACACAGGGAGATAAGACAGCCTCTTCAATAAGTGATGCTAGGAAAACTGGACAAGTACATGTAAAAGTATGAAATTAGAGCACTCCCTAACCCCATACAGAAAAATAAACTCAAAATGGATTAAAGACCTAAATGTACAGCCAGACACTATGAAACTCTTAGAGGAAAACATAGGCAGAAGACTCTATGGCATAAATCATAGCAAGATCCTTTTTGTCCCTCCTCCTAGAGAAATAGAAATAAAAACAAAAATAAACAAATGGGACCTAATGAAACTTCAAAGCTTTTGCGCAGCAAAGGAAACCATAAGCAAGACCAAAAGACAACCCTTAGAATGGGAGAAAATATTTGCAAATGAAGCAACTGACAAGGGATTAATCTCCAAAATTTATAAGCAGCTCATGCAGCTCAATAACAAAACAACAAACAATCCAATCCAAAAATGGGTAGAAGACTTAAATAGACATTTCTCCAAAGAAGATATACAGTTTGCAAACAAACACATGAAAGAATGCTCAACATCATTAATCGTTAAATTAATGCAAATCAAAACTACAATGAGATATCATTTCACCCCTGTCAGAATGATCATCATCAAAAAAATCTAGAAACAATAAACGCTGAGAGGGTGTGGAGAAAAGGGAACACTCTTGCACTGTTGGTGGGAATGTAAATTCATACAGCCACTATGTAGAACAGTTTGGAGGTTACTTAAAAAACTACAAATAGAGCTACCATGTGACCTAGCAATCCCACTACTGGGCATATACCCTGAGAAAACCATAATTCAAAAAGAGTCATGTACCAAAATGTTCATTGCAACACTGTTTACAATAGCCCAGAGATGGATGCAACTTAAGTGTCCATCATCGGATGAATGGATAAAGAAGATGTGGCACATAAATACAATGGAATATTACTCAGCCATAAAAAGAAACGAAATTGAGTTATTTGTAGTGAGGTGGATGGACCTAAAGTCTGTCATACAGAGTGAAGTAAGTCAGAAAGAGAAAGACAAATACTGTATGCTAACACATATATATGGAATCTAAGAAAAAAAAAGGTCATGTATAACCTAGGGGTAAGATGGGAATAAAGACACAGACCTACTAGAGCATGGACTTGAGGATATGGGGAGGCGGAAGGGTAAGCTGTGACAAAGTGAGAGAGTGGCATGCACATATATACACTACCAAACGTAAAATAGATAGCTAGTGGGAAGTAGCCCCATAGCACAGGGAGATCAGCTAGGTGGTTTGAGACCACGTAGAGGGGTGGGATAGGGAGGGTGGGAGGGAGGGAGACGCAAGAGGGAAGAGATGTGGGAACATATTTATATGTATAACTGATTCACTTTGTTATAAAGCAGAAACTAACATGCCATTGTAAAGCAATTATACTCCAATAAAGATGTTAAAAAAAAATCAGTGTTATCTGTAATGTATTTGCAACATTAGGTTTTAATTTAGTAGAAGTGTCTAATTCTGTTCAGGCTGCTATAACACAATAGTACAGACTAGGTACCTTATATGCAGCAGAAATTTTTTGCTCACAATTCTGGAGCGTGGAAATCCTAAATTAGGGATCAGCATGATAGGGTGAGGGCATTCTTCTGAGTCACAGATGTGTCATTGTAACCTCGCAGGGAAAGGGGAGGGATTTCTTTTGTCAGAGCACCAATTCCATTCATGAGGGCTCCACCATCACGACCTAATCACTTCCCAAAGGCCCTATCTTCTAATACCATCAACTTTGGAGGTTAGGATTTCAACATACAAATTTGGGAGATGAGGCACACACATACAAATCTTAGCAAGAGATGTTTTTATTCTTTTCTGCCTACTGCTAAATATGTGTTATGTCGTCCTGATCAATGGTGAAAAACTGCAAGTTCTCCCTCCTCCACATTATATATATTCATTCCTCCACTTCTTCATGGACAGCCAGTTACATCATGACAACTTCCAAAAAAGTGGAGATACATACTAGTAGTTCAGGTGGTTACATGAAAGAAAAATACATTATATTATTCAAGAATTTGCATTAAGTAATTGAAGGCTAAACTAACAGACAAGTTCACATCACTGGAAATTTTGGGATCTCCCTAGGGTTCATGTTGAACTCATCTCTAAATTTCCAGGGATAATGACCTCTCTTGGTGAACATAATTTGATTTCAATTTCACTGTTCCCTCTTGAAACTGAATACAAACAGGAAAATACTTGTTTTCTTTTTTCTTCTTTTTATCCTTTTTTTAAAAAAAAATATTGGGGTATGATTGATTTACAATGTCGCATTAGTTTCAGGTGTACAGCAAAGAGAATCAATTTTACATATACATATATCCACTTTTTTTAGATTGTTTACCCATATAGGCCATTACAGAGTATTGCATAGAGTTCCCAGTGCTATACAGTAGGTCCTTATTAGTTATCCATTTTATATATAGAAGTGTATATATGTCAATCCCAATCTTCCAATATATGCCTACCCCTTTACCACCCAGGAATAATAAGTTTATTTTCTTCACCTGTAATTCTATTTCTGTTTTGTAGATAAGTTGATTTGTAACCTTTTTTAGATTCCACAAATGATATTTGTCATTCTCTATTGGCTTATTTCACTCAGTATGAGAACCTCTAGGTCCATCCATGATGCTGCAAATGGCATTATTTTGTTCTTTTTCAGGCCACGTAATATTCCATTGTATATATATACCATATCTTCTTCATTCCTCTGTTGATGGACATTTAGGTTGTTTCCATGTCGTGGCTATTGTAAATGGTGCTGCAGTGAACACTGGGGTGCATATATATTTTTTGAACTATGATTTTCTCTGGATATATGCCTATGAGTGGGATTGCTAGATCATATGGTAGATCTGTTTTCAGTGTTCTAAGGAACCTCCATAATGTTCTCCATAGTGGCTGTACCAGTTTGCATTCCCACCAACAGTGTAGGAGGGTTCCCTTCTCTCCACACCCTCTTCAGCATTTACTGTTTGTAGATTTTTTGATGATGGTCATTCTGACTGGAGTAAGGTGATACTATATTGTACTTTTGACTTGCATATCTCTAATAATTAGTGATGTTGAGCATCTTTTCATGCGTTTGTAAGCCATCTGTATGTCTTCTTTAGAAAAATGTTTACTTAATCTTCCACCCATTTTTTGACTGGGTTATTTGTTTTTTTGATATTGAGCTGAATGAGCTGTTTGTATAATTTGGAGATTAATCCCTATTTGCAAATATTTTCTACCATTCTCAGTATTGTCTTTTCTGAGTATTTTGTTTATAGTTTCCTTTGCTGTACAAAACTTTTAAGTTTAATTAGGTCCCATTTGTTTATTTTTGTTTTTATTTTCATTACTCTAGAAGGTGGATCGAAAAAAATCTTGTTGCAATTTATGTCAGAGACTGACCTCCCAATGTTTTCCTCTAAAATTTTTATAATATTCGACCTTACATTTAGGTCTTTAATCAATATGAAGTTTATTTTTGTGTATGGTATTAGAGTGTTTTCTAATTTCATTATTTTACATGTAACTGTCCAGTTTTCCTAGCACTTATTGAAGAGACTGTCTTTTCTCCATTGTATATTCTTGTTTTCTTTGTCATAGATTAGATTACCATAAGGGTTTATCTCTGGATTCTACCCTGTTCCATTGATGTATACTTCTGTTTTGGTGTCAGTACTATAATGTTTTGATGACTATAACTTTGTAGTATAGTCTGAAGTCAGGGAGTCTGATTCTTCCAGCTCCATTTTTCTTTCTCAAGATTGCTTTGGCTATTCATGGTCTTTTCGGTTTTCATACAAATTGTAAAATTTTTTGTGCTAATTCTGTGAAAAATGCCATTGGTAATTTGATAGAGGTTGCATTGAATCTGGTCATTGCTTTGAGTAATATAGTCATTTTCACAAAGTTAATTCTTCCAATCCAAGAACATGGTATATCTCTCCATCTATATGAGTCATCTTTTATTTCTTTCATAAGTATCTTAAAATTTTCTGAGTACAGGTTTTTTGCCTCGTTAGGTAGGTTTATTCCTAGGTATTTTACTCTTTTTGATGCAGTGGTAATTGGGATTGTTTCCTTAATCTCTCTTTCTGATCTTTCTTTGTTAGTGTATAGGAATGCAAGAGATGTCTGTGTATTAACTTTGTATCCTGCAACTTTACCACATTCACTGATGAACTCTAGTACTTTTCTGGTCGCATCTTTAGGATTCTCTATGTATAGTACTATGTCATCTGCAAACAGTGACAGTTTTAATTCTTCTTTTCCAATTTGGATTCTTTTTATTCCTTTTTATTCTCTAATCGCTGCGTCTAGGACTTCCAAAACAATGTTGAATAAAAGTGGTGAGAGTGGACATCCATGTCTTGTTCCTGATCTTAGAGGAAATGACTTCAGCTTTTCTCCACTGACAATAATATTTGTCTGTTTTTGGCCTCATAGAATGAGCTTGTGAGTGTTTTTTCCTCTGTAAATTTTTGGAAGAATTTCAGAAGGGTATGTGTTAAGTCTTCTCTAAATGTTTCATGGAGTTCGTCTTTGAAGCCGTCTGGTCCTGGACTTTGGTTTGTTGGAAGATTTTTAAACACAGTTTCCATTTCAGTACTTATGATTGGTCTGTTCATATTTTCTATTTCTTCCTTGTTCAGTCTTGGAAGGTGTTTCTTTCTAAGAATTTGTCCATTTCTTCTAGGTTGTCCATTTTATTGGCATATAGTTGTTTGTACTAATCTCATATGATCCTTTGTATTTCTGTGGTGTCTATTGTAACAGCTTTTTCATTTCTAATTGTATTCATTTGAATATTCTACCTCTTTTTTCTTGATGAGTCTGGCTGAAGTTTATCAACTTTGTTTATCTTCTCAATGAACCAGCTTTTAGTTTCATTAATTTTTGCTATTGTTTTCTTCATCTCTGTTTCATTTTTTTCTGCTCTGATCTTTATGATTTCTTTCCTTCTACTAACGGAGTTTTGTTTGTTCTTCTTTCTCTAGTTGCTTTAGGTGTAAGGATAAGTTGCTTATTTCAGATATTTTTGTTTCTTGAGGTAAGATTGTATTGCTATAAATTTCTCTCTTAGAACTGCTTTTGGACATCTCATAGGTTTTGGACCTGCTTTCATTTTCATATTTCTCTAGGTTTTTCGTAACTTCTGCTTTGATTTCTTTAGTGATTCACAGGTTTAGTAGCATATTATTTTATCTATTTTTTTATTTTACATCTTTATTGGAGTATAATTGCTTTACAATGGTGTGTTAGTTTCTGCTTTATAACAAAGTGAATCAGTTATACATATAAATATGTTCCCATATCTCTTCCCTGTTGCATCTCCCTCCCTCCCACCCTCCCTATCCCACCCCTCTAGGTGGTCTCAAACCACCTAGCTGATCTCCCTGTGCTATGCGGCTACTTCCCACTAGCTATCTATTTTACGTTTGGTAGTGTATATATGTCCATACCACTCTCTCACTTTGTCACAGCTTACTCTTCCCCCTCCCCATATCCTCAAGTCCATTCTCTAGTAAGTCTGTGTCTTTATTCCTGTCTTACCCCTCGGTTATTCATGAATTTTTTTTCTTCAATTCCATATATATGTGATAGCATATGGTATTTGTCTTTCTCTTTCTGACTTACTTCACTCTGTATGACAGACTCTAGGTCCATCCACCTCACTACAAATAACTCAATTTCGTTTCTTTTTATGGCAGAGTAATATTACATTGTATATATGTGCCACATCTTTTTATCCATTCATCTCTTGTTGGACATTTAGGTTGTTTCCATATCCTGGCGAATGTAAATAGAGTTGCAGTGAACACTGTGGTACATGACTCTTTTTGAATTATGGTTTTCTCAGGGTATATACCCAGCAGTGGGATTGCTGGGTTGTATGGTAGTTCTATTTTTAGTTTTGTAAGGAACCTCCATACTGTTCTTCATAGTGGCTGTACCAATTTACATTCCCACCAACAGTGCAAGAGTGTTCCCTTTTCTCCACACCCTTTCCAGCATTTATTGTTTCTAGATTTTTTTATGATGGCCATTCTAACTGGTGTGAGATGATATCTCATTGCAGTTTTGATTTGCATTTCTCTAATGATTAATGATGTTGAGCATTCTTCCATGTGTTTGTTTGCAATCTGTATATCTTCTTTGGAGAAATGTCTATTTAACTCTTCTACCCATTTTTGGATTGGATTGTTTGTTGTTTTGTTATTGAGCTGCATGAGCTGTTTGTAAATTTTGGAGATTAATCCCTTGTCAGTTGCTTCATTTGCAAATATTTTCTCCCATTCTGAGGGTTGTCTTTTGGTCTGGTTTATGGTTTCCTTTGCTGTGAAAAAGCTTTGAAGTTTCATTAGGTCCCATTTGTTTATTTTTGTTTTTATTTCCATTTCTCTAGGAGGTGGGTCAAATAGGATCTTGCTGTGATTTATGTCATAGAGTGTTCTGCCTATGTTTTCCTCTAAGATTTGGATAGTGTCTGGCTGTACATTTAGGTCTTTAATCCATTTTGAGTTTATTTTTCTGTATGGTGTTAGGGAGTGTTCTAATCTCATACTTTTACATGTACCTGTCCAGTTTTCTCAGCACCACTTATTGAAGAGGCTGTCTTTTCTCCACTGTATATTCTGGCCTCCTTTATCAAAGATAAGGTGACCATATGTGTGTGGGTTTACCTCTGGGCTTTCTATCCTGTTCCATTGATCTATATTTCTGTTTTTGTGCCACTACCATACTGTCTTGATTACTATAGTTTTGTAGTATACTCTGAAGTCAGGGAGCCTGGTTCTCCCAGCTCCGTTTTTCGTTCTCAAGATTGCTTTCTCTATTTGGGGTCTTTGGTGTTTCCATACAAATTGTGAAATTTTTTGTTCTAGTTCTGTGAAAAATGCCGGTGGCAGTATGATAGGGATTGCATTGAATCTGTAGATTGCCTTGGGTAGTAGAGTCATTTTCACAATGTTGATTCTTCCAATCCAAGAACATGGTATATCTCTCTATCTTTTTGTATAATCTTTAATTTCTTTCATCAGTGTCTTCTAATTTTCTGCATACAGGTCTTTTGTCTCCTTAGGTAGGGTTATTCCTATTTTATTCTTTTTGTTGCAATGGTAAATGGGAGTGTTTCTTTGAATTCACTTTCAGATTTTTCATCATTAGTGTATAGGAATGCCAGAGATTTCTGTGCATTAATATTGTATCCTGCTACTTTACCAAATTCATTGATTAGCTCTAGTAGTTTTCTGGTAGCATCATTAGGATTCTCTATGTATAGAGTCATGTCATCTGCAAACAGTGACAGCTTTACTCCTTCTTTTCTGATTTGGATTCCTTTAATTTATTTTTCTTCTCTGATTGCTGTGACTAAAAGTTCCAAAACTATGTTGAATAAGAGTGGTGAGAGTGGGCAACCTTGTCTTGTTCCTGATCTTAGTGGAAATGCTTTAATTTTTTGACGATTGAGGACGATGTTGACTGTGGGTTTGTCATTTATGGCCTTTATTATGTTGAGGACAGTTCCCTTTATGCCTAGTTTCTGCAGGGTTTTTATCATAAATGGGTGTTGAATTTTGTCAAAAGCTTTCTCAGCATCTATTGAGATGATCATATGTTTTTTTTTCCTTCAATTTGTTAATATGGTGTCTCACGTTGATTGATTTGTGTATATTGAAGAATCCTTGCATTCCTGGAATAAACCCCACTTGATCATGGTGTATGATCCTTTTAATGTGCTGTTGGATTCTGTTTGCTAGTATTTTGTTGAGGACTTTTGCATCTGTGTTCATCAGTGATATTGGCCTGTATTTTTTTTTTTTTTTCTTTGCGACATCCTTGTCTGGTTTTGGTATCAAGGTGATGGTGGCCTTGTAGAAGGAATTTGGGAGTGTTCCTCCCTCTGATATATTTTGGAAGAGTTTGAGAAGGATAGGTGTTAGCTTTTCTCTCAGTGTTTGACAGAATTCTGCCGTGAAGCCATCTGGTCCTGGGCTTTTGTTTGTTGGAAGATTTTTAATCACAGTTTGAATTTCAGTGCTTGTAATTGGTCTGTTCACATTTTCTATATCTTCCTGATTCAGTCTTGGCAAGTTGTGCATTTCTAAGAATGTGGCCATTTCTTCCAGGTTGTCCATTTTATTGGCATACATTTTCTTGTAGTAATCTCTCATGATCTTTTGTATTTCTGCAGTGTCAGTTGTTACTTCTCCTTTTTCATTTCTAGTTCTATTCATTTGAGTCTTCTCCCTTTCTTTCCTGATGAGTCTGGGTAATGATTTATCAATTTTCTTTATCTTCTCAAAGAACCAGCTATTAGTTTTATTGATCTTTGCTATTGTTTCCTTCATTTATTTCTGATCTGATTTTTATGATTTCTTTCCTTCTGGTAACTTTGGGATTTTTTTGTTCTTCTTTCTCTAAATGCTTTATGTGCAATGTTAGGTTGTTTATTCGAGATGTTTCCTGTTTCTTAAGGTAGGATTGTATTGCTATAAACTTCCCTCTTACAACTGGTTTTGCTGCATCCCTTAGGATTTGGCTCATCGTGTCTCCATTGTCATTTGTTTCTAGGTATTTTTTTATTTCCTCTTTGATTTCTTCAATGATCCCTTCGTTATAAAGTAGTGCATTTTTTAGCCTCCATGTGTTTGTATTTTTCACAGATCTTTTCCTGTAATTGATATCTAGATTCATATTGTTGTGGTTGGAAACGGTACTTGATACAATTTCAATTTCCTTAAATTTACCAAGGCTTGATTTTTGATCCAAGATACAATCTATCCTGGAGAATGTTCCATGAGCACTTGAGAAAAATGTGTATTCTGTTGTTTTCGGATGGAATGTCCTATAAATATCAATTAAGTCCTTCTTGTTTAATGCATCA